>NW_026250404.1:0-2497050 GCF_024521635.1 Tricharina praecox
GGCGTAAATCCCTCCTTGAGTGGAATCTTATGGTCGTAGTGTCGGTGCGGGGGCAAGTTCTGGGCAAGGGCTTCAGAGAATAGCGGTAGGAACTCGTGGTATTGGTGAGGTATATGTGCCGTGGGGTCCTTGTTTCCTTCCAGTGCGCCGTTGACCTCGGCAAGCGTGGTGTTGAAAACCGTGAGGCTTTCCTTGTTGACCAGTTCTTAGAATGACTTCATCTGTAAGGCTGAGATTCTGACTGTGCTTTCCCTTGAAAGGTTAGTGCATTCTTCGTGATTCTTCCTTGGGGGAGACGTAATGTAGCGGGCCACGATGTCGCCGGCCCCCGCGCTTACCGCTGGCTCTTGCTGAGCTGCTTTTGACGCGAGAGCATAGGTGGATACGTCAGGCGGGTCGGTGGTGATTCCATGTGCAACTGTGGGCACCGCATTGCAATTGGCTGTGCAGTATTGGGAGCCGAAGGTGAGGGTTCGGGAGCTGAATCGGATGGCCACATCGTGGAGGTCCATCCAGGGGATTCCGAGTACAACGGGGTAGTGGCCTAGTTTGGTGACAAAGATAGGCATTTCCTCGTGGTGTTCCTGTATGGACAGGGTGGTGGTGGCAACATGTGTGATGTCGCCTGACTCGATGGGACGGCCATCGATGACTTCAAGACTTCGCGGGGATTTCAGGGGTACGAGGGGTAGGTGGTGATGGCGGGCGAAGTCTTTGTCTACAAATGCAATTCCGGTTGCCCCACAGTCGATCAGCGCATGCGTGGCAATGGTTCTGTCACCAAACGAAAGGTTACACAATACAACAAGATGTCTTCCTTCCATTGATGATTCTTCCACAACCCTTCCTGACACTGAGAGACTAGACAAACCAAAAATAGGGGACATAGGAGACAAAGACTTATCCTGGGTACGACCAACAACAGTGTCATCAAGCGGTTGTTGGTCTAGGCTTTTCCCGACTGCTGGGAAGTCTCGCCGCAATCCTGGTTGCAGTTGTGATAGGTGTGAGTCGGGGTGGTGTTGGTGGGCTGGGCTGACTCCAGCCGGGCAACGGCTGCTCGGAACGGATTTCGGTTTTTGTTGGGGCAATGCCTGGCCATGTGGCCACTTCCCCCACAGTACAGGCAGCGGCCTTCGCGGAGCCGGGCAGCATGCTCTTGGTCTGGGATCCTGCGGCTGTTGGCACTCAAGTCCATGGCTCCGGGAGCCGTTCCTGTGGCAGTGGTCGTCGCGGGCATGGTGTTGTGGGTGGTGTGCCTGAGCGGCGCCGTTGGGTGTGAGGCGCTACTCTGCCGAGGGGGGTTGGTGGTGCGGCGTCCCTCACGAAGTTGGAGGGCACGCAGCTCGGAGTCAAGGCGTTGACAGAGGGCCACAAACTCATCGTAGTTGAGGCCCTGAGTAGGGCCCACAAGTTGCCGGTGGAGTTCGAAGGATACTCGTTCTCGCCGCGCGTCAAATTCTGCATGCTTGTCCCAATTGAGCTTGGAGACAAGCATCTGGAATTCCGCAAAGTAGGAGGTGAACTCCTTATTGCCTTGCTTCAGGTGGTGTAGCTTGGCTCAAGCGGTGGCCGCTGGGTCAGGGTCACCAAATGCGTTGTTCAGGAGTGTGATGATCGCATCAGCGTCGGTGAGGGTGATATTGTGATTCTCGATGTACGGCAGGATCTGGGCTTGGGCGCGGCCTTCCAAGCGATTGAAGGCACAGGCCATTCGGAGTGCTGGAGTTGGGAAACGGGCTTGGTCGCTGTACAGCTTGAGTCGAAGTTGCGCAACGAACCCTTCCAGTTTCTTGCGTGTTCCGTCGAACATGGCTGGCTCAGGGACACGCTCAGCGCGGCTTTGAGGTTGGGTTTCAACGGTGGCGAGGCGGTTGGCGATGCGGCGGGTGTCAGCAAGTTGTTCTTCGAGTTCGTCGAATCGCCAGGTCGGTACGGCTATTGGGGACAGGGTGATTGCGCGGGCTAGGATTCTGAATTCGTTGTACAACCCCATCATGGTTGCATCATCGGCGGGTGCATCATGATTGACGAAGATCTCGAGTTGTTTGTAGATGGCGGCGGGAATTTGTCAGTAGAAGGGAGGTGCCACTGGTACTTCGTGCTGCTGGGGGGCCTCGGGTACCTGAGTCTTGGTGGCCATGGTAGTTCGCTAGGTGGAGAGATAGGGGACGCAACAAAGTGTAACGGCACGGTCGGGCAAGGCTCGAGGTAGCGAAGTTGGGCTGGGGATCCAGTTCTGGGTTCGGCAGAGGCAAGACGGGTTCAGGGGACAAGGTGAGGCAGGGTTCAGTGCAGACGGCAACTGAGAACAGAGGCAGGGACAAGGACTACGGCACAGACGGCAGCCGAGGCAAGGACTGAGGTAACAGTGGTTGAAGTAACAAGTTGTTGCGTGAAGAACTAAATACAGAGGGGTAACGGCCCGTTTATATAGAAAATCCTCCACTTCTTCCCGCAACCTGACAATGACCGTGGGCGTGTGCCAGACCCTGAGAAATCCACCTTGCCAGTACCCCACTTCCGGGACTCATACCCTGCGCAGCTGCACTACCCCTGCTTCCTGCACACAGCCCCAATCTCCTGCGACTCATTACTGCGCTATCCCTGCTCCCTGCACACAGCCCCCAATCCTCTGCGACTCATCCTTGCACTGCCGGTACACTGCCTCTGCACTGCCCCTCAACTCTCCCGATCCTTGTGCCGACCCTCCCTTCGTCATTCCCTCACGAGCCGTGACAGCAAGAGTGAGCTCGACCATTTTGAGTGGGCCCCAGCACGGCGCAGGTTGGGCAGCCCTAGGTATATGTTTGCGGTATGAAGCGGCCACGGCCCCAGGAACTCACTAGTGGTACCAGGGATACGCATAGACGGACGGATTAACCTGTTTTTACTCATCCAACTGCGGCATGCGCAGCGAAGTGCGAGCCCCCTATCCCCGCCATCGGACCACGGCCCATCATAGACATGCCACTTCTATGGTCTGAGGGTAAACAACACTGAATTGGTGTGCTCGTGAATAGAGGATGCACCATTCCGATGATCGATGGGGGTCCTGCAGAGAAGTTGCGGCTGCTTCTCATGGAGCGTCCCAAATCAATCGAAATCAAGGACTTCCATGAAACCATTGTGAAAGGCGCTGGCGAATATTATTCAATGCCGATGATTCTCCAGAACTGAAAGCATTACTCCACCAAAACTTTCGAGATTCCTACACCGGACAATTATGATGCTTACCTCCTTCATTGGTGGATGGCAAAACATCAACCGTCTAGGATCTGGACCAATGGAGGCAGGAACATCCACTTTGACAGCACAGGGTGCAAGGAACACTGCACCCGGTACTAAGCAACGGCCTTTCCAATTGACCTTGACACCTCTGTGGTTCACAACTCAACAGCTCCCATTATTGCCTATGTTTCAACAGACGCAACCTCAGAAGACCCACTAACCTTGGTACCCCAGAAGTTCAGACAATTTGCCGGCCTCAGGGGACAGGAAGCTGCGGATGGGTGGCGTGATCACAAGCCTTGTCATCACGCAATCGATCTGAAAGAAGCAGGAGTGCCACCATGGGGAGCCATGTACGCTCTTTCTGAGATAGCACATCAGGCACTCACGGTGTCACGGCTCGCGATGGAATGACGAAGGGAGGGTCGGCACAAGGATCGGGAGAGTTGGGGGGCAGTGCAGAGGCAGTGCACCGGCAGTGCAAGGATGAGTCGCAGAGGATTTCGGGCTGTGTGCAGGGAGCAGGGATAGCGCAGCAATGAGTCGCAGGAGATTGGGGCTGTGTGCAGGAAACAGGGGTAGTGCGGCTGCGCAGGGTATGAGTCACGGAAGTGGGGTACTGGCAAGGTGGATTTCTCGGGGTCTGGCACACGCCCACGGTCATTGTCAGGTTGCGGGAAGAAGTGGAGGATTTTCTATATAAACGGGCCGTTGCCCCTCTGTATTTAGTTCTTCACGCAACAACTTGTTAATTCAACCACTGTTACCTCTGTCCTTGCCTCGGCTGCCGTCTGCGCCGTAGTCCTTGTCCCTGCCTCTGTTCTCAGTTGCCGTCTGCACTGAGCCCTGCCTCACCTTGTCCCCTGAACCCGTCTTGCCTCTACCGAACCCAGAACCCGATCCCCAGCCCGACTTCGCTACCTGGAGCCTTGCCCGACCGTGCCGTTACACTTTGTTGCGTCCCCTATCTCTCCACCTAGCGAACTACCATGGCCACCAACACTCAGGTACCCGACGTCCCCCAGCAGGACGAAGTACCAGTGGCACCCCCCTTCTACCGAGAAATTCCCGCCGCCATCTACGAACAACTCGAAATCATCGTCAATCATGATGTACCCGCCGATGATGCAACCCTGATGGGGTTGTACAATGAATTCAGAATCCTCGCCCGCGCAATCACCCAGTCCCCAATAGCCGTACCGACCTGGCGATTCGACGACCTCGAAGAACAACTTGCCGACGCCCGCCGCATCGCCAACCGCCTCGCAACCGTCGAAACCCAACCTCAAAGCCGCGCTGAGCGTGTCCCAGAGCCAGCCATGTTCGACGGAACACGCGAGAAACTGGAAGGGTTCGTTGCGCAACTTCGACTCAAGCTGTACAGCGACCCAGCCCGTTTCCCAACTCCAGCACTCCGAATGGCCTATGCCTTCAACCGCTTGGAAGGCCGCGCCCAAGCCCAGATCCTGCCGTACATCGAGAATCACAACATCACCCTCACCGACGCTGATGCGATCATCACACTCCTGAACAACGCATTTGGTGACCCTGACCCAGCGGCCACCGCTCGAGCCAAGCTACACCACCTGAAACAAGGCAATAAGGAGTTCACCTCCTACTTTGCGGAATTCCAGATGCTTGTCTCCAAGCTCAATTGGGACGAGCATGCGAAACTTGACGCGCTGCGAGAGGGAGTATCCATCGAACTCCACCGGCAACTTGTGGGCCGTACTCAGGGCCTCAACTACGATGAGTTTGTGGCCCTCTGTCAACGCCTTGACTCCGAGCTGCGTGCCCTCCAACTTCGTGAGGGACGTCGCACCACCAACCCCCCTCGGCAGAGTAGCGCCCCACACCCAACGGCGCCGCTCAGGCACACCACCCACAACACCATGCCCGCGACGACCACTGCCACAGGAACGGCCCCCGGAGCCATGGACTTGAGTGCCAACAGCCGCAGGATCCCAGACCAAGAGCGTGCTGCCCGGCTCCGCGAAGGCCGCTGCCTGTACTGTGGGGGAAGTGGCCACATGGCCAGGCACTGCCCCAACAAGAACCGAAATCCGTTCCGAGCAGCCGTTGCCCGGCTGGAGTCAGCCCAGCCCACCAACACCACCCCGACTCACACCTATCACAACTGCAACCAGGATTGCGGCGAGACCTCCCAGCAGTCGGGAAAAGCCTAGACCAACAACCGCTTGATGGCACTGTTGTTGGTCGTACCCAGGATAAGTCTTTGTCTCCTATGTCCCCTATTTTTCGTTTGTCTAGTCTTTCAGTGTCAGGAATGGTTGTGGAAGAATCATCAATGGAAGGAAAACATCTTGTTGTATTGTGTAACCTTTCGTTTGGTGACAAAACTATTGCCACGCATGCGCTGATCGACTGTGGGGCAACCGGAATTGCATTTGTAGACAAAGACTTCGCCCGCCATCACCACCTACCCCTCGTACCCCTGAAATCCCCGCGAAGTCTCGAAGTCATCGATGGCCGTCCCATCGAGTCAGGCGACATCACACATGTTGCCACCACCACCCTGTCCATACAGGAACACCACGAGGAAATCCCTATGTTTGTCACCAAACTAGGCCACTACCCCGTTGTACTCGGAATCCCCTGGATGGACCTCCACGATGTGGCCATCCGGTTCAGCTCCCGAACCCTCACCTTCGGCTCCCAATACTGCACAGCCAACTGCAATGCGGTGCCCACAGTTGCACATGGAATCACCACCGACCCACCTGACGTATCCACCTATGCTCTCGCGTCAAAAGCAGCTCAGCAAGAGCCAGCGGTAAGCGCGGGGGCCGGCGACATCGTGGCCCGCTACATTACGTCTCCCCCAAGGAAGAATCACCAAGAATGCACTAACCTTTCAAGGGAAAGCACAGTCAGAATCTCAGCCTTACAGATGGAGTCATTCCAAGAACTGGTCAACAAGGAAAGCCTCACGATTTTCAACACCACGCTTGCCGAGGTCAACGGCGCACTGGAAGGAAACAAGGACCCCACGGCACATATCCCTCACGAATACCACGAGTTCCTACCGCTATTCTCTGAAGCCCTTGCCCAGAACCTGCCCCCGCACCGACACTACGACCATAAGATTCCACTCAAGGAGGGATTTACGCCCCCATACGGACCCCTGTACTCACTTTCGAAAACGGAGCTTGTCGCACTGAAGGAATGGCTTGACGACAACCTCCGCAAAGGTTTCATCCGTGCCTCTTCCTCTCCAGCAGCATCGCCAATCCTGTTTGTCAAGAAATCGGACGGCTCCCTACGCCTGTGTGTGGATTACAGGGGCCTGAACGAAGGAACAATCAAGAACAGGTACCCACTCCCACTCCTCCAAGAAACTCTGATGCGGCTATCCGGGGCAAAATACTTCACTACCCTGGATATCCGTGGTGCCTACAACCTTGTGCGGATGGCGGAAGGAGAAGAGTGGAAAACTGCCTTCCGGACACGCTATGGGCTCTTCGAATCCCTCGTCATGCCCTTCGGCCTCACCAACGCCCCTGCCGACTTCCAAGCTCTGATCAATGATGTGCTACGCCCGTTCCTCGACGACTTCTGTACCGCATTCATCGACGACGTCTTCATTTACAGCGGATCCTTAGATGAACACCGGAAACATGTCAGGAAAGTACTTCAGGCCTTATCAGCAGCCGGTCTGCATCTCAAACCCGAAAAATGTCATTTCCACCAGACGGAAGTCAAGTATTTGGGACTGATCATTACAACAAACGGGATCAAGATGGACCCATCGAAAGTCTCCTGCATACTGGAATGGGAGGAGCCGAGTACCGTCACCGATGTGCAATGCTTTCTGGGATTTGCGAACTTCTACCGGCGATTCATCCAAGACTATTCCAAGGTGGTATCCCCATTGACAGCATTGACCAAGAAGGAGGATGGAAAGTATGTTCCCTTCGTGTGGGGACCGGAACAGCAGAAAGCATTCGACGAACTAAAAACAGCATTCACCTCGGCCCCGATCCTCCGGCACTTCGACTACGATCGGGAGATAGTAGTGGAAACTGACGCCTCCGACTACGTCTCTGCCGGAGTCCTATCTCAGTACGACGACGAGGGAATCCTGCACCCAGTGGCATTCTATTCCAAGAAACACTCCCCGGCAGAATGCAACTACGAGATCTATGACAAAGAACTCCTTGCAATCATCCGCGCCTTTGAGGAGTGGAGACCACACCTGGAGGGCGCTCCTCACCCCATCCAAGTCCTAAGCGACCACAAGAATCTGGAGTATTTCATGACAACGAAACTACTCAACCGACGACAAGCGCGATGGTCAGAGTTCCTTTCCCGTTTCCATTTCAAGATTGTCTACCGACCAGGCAAAGCGGGAGGAAAACCAGATGCACTGACCAGGAGGTCAGGAGACCTCCCTAAAGAAGGGGATGAAAGACTGCTTGCCAACCAGCAGGCAGTCCTGAAACCGGATAACCTACCGGAAGAGCTCCGGTTGGCAGCAACCAACACACCCGAACAAGACCGTCCCCTCCTCACGTCACTGATAACAGAAGGCTACGACATAGACCCCGTCCCAAATCGAATCCTCGAGCTACTCCGAAATGGTACACGCCACTCGAAGGAGATCTCCTTGGCCGAATGCCGTGAAGTCAACGGGCGACTGATCTACCGAGACTGCCTCTATGTTCCAGAGTACGACCGACTCCGACTACGACTGATCCAGGACCACCACGACCCACCGACCATGGGGCACCCAGGGCGCGCAAAAACCCTGGAACTACTTGCTCGAAGGTACTACTGGCCACAGATGCGAAAGGACGTTGACCAGTTTGTCCGAAACTGCCACACCTGCCGACGAACCAAGGCCACCCGGCACGCACCCTATGGTGTCCTGCGCCCCCTCCCAGTACCCGAGAAGCCATGGCAACACATCTCAGTCGACTTTGTCACTGGCTTACCGGCCTCAAAGGGGTTTGACGCCATCTGTGTTTTTGTTGACCGACTGACCAAGCAACGCCATCTCCTACCATGTACCACGACCATCACCTCGGAAGGACTGGCCGAGCTGTTCTGCGACCGGATCTTCAGGTACCACGGGTTGCCAGAAACCATCGTCTCGGATAGGGGTCCCCAGTTTGCCTCGAGATTCTGGAAACACCTATGCTCATGCCTCAAGATCGAGCCACGCCTGTCAACTGCCTTCCACCCCCAGACCGACGGCCAAACCGAACGGATGAACGCCGTCATGGAACAGCACCTCTGTGCGTACGTCAGCTACCTCCAGGATGACTGGGTCGACTACCTCTTCTTGGCCGAATTCGCCGGCAACAACCAGGTCTCCGACACGACTACCCTGTCCCCATTCTTCGCTAACCTAGGATACCGCCCACGGTGTGACTTTGAGCTGGATATCCGTGTCGACACCAAGGAGGAACATCAAGCTCAGAGTGCAGCGGAACGGTTGCATCAAATCCACGACGTCGCCCGCAGCCAAATGCGGTATGCCCAGGCACGGCAACAGGACGACTCCGACCGACACCGAACCCCTGCGCCAGCCTTCCAACCAGGCGACATGGTATGGGTGGATGGTCGGAACTGGCGCACCGAGAGACCCAGTCGCAAGCTGGAAAACAAACACCATGGTCCCTACCGTGTGATTCGGATAATCGGAACCCACGCCTACGAATTGGACATCCCGGACACCGTTCAGAATCACCGAACATTTCCTGTATCCCTCCTTCATGCCTCCGCTGACGATCCCTTCCCTGGACAAATTCCACCGCCACCACTTCCGGTAATCGTGGACGACCAAGAAGAATGGGAGGTTGAAGAGGTCCTCGACAGCCGGAACCTCAGGGGCAAACTCCAGTACCTGGTGAAATGGAGAGGCTACGCGGCACCAACATGGGAACCAGAGGAGAACCTTACCGAGGTACAAGCTGTGGACGACTTCCATCGACGATACCCCATGCAGCCTGGACCAGTCGAACTTGCTCTCGTGGGAACTCGAGCCTTAGGAGGGACTACTGTCACGGCTCGCGATGGAATGACGAAGGGAGGGTCGGCACAAGGATCGGGAGAGTTGGGGGGCAGTGCAGAGGCAGTGCACCGGCAGTGCAAGGATGAGTCGCAGAGGATTTCGGGCTGTGTGCAGGGAGCAGGGATAGCGCAGCAATGAGTCGCAGGAGATTGGGGCTGTGTGCAGGAAACAGGGGTAGTGCGGCTGCGCAGGGTATGAGTCACGGAAGTGGGGTACTGGCAAGGTGGATTTCTCGGGGTCTGGCACACGCCCACGGTCATTGTCAGGTTGCGGGAAGAAGTGGAGGATTTTCTATATAAACGGGCCGTTGCCCCTCTGTATTTAGTTCTTCACGCAACAACTTGTTAATTCAACCACTGTTACCTCTGTCCTTGCCTCGGCTGCCGTCTGCGCCGTAGTCCTTGTCCCTGCCTCTGTTCTCAGTTGCCGTCTGCACTGAGCCCTGCCTCACCTTGTTCCCCGAACCCGTCTCGCCTCTACCGAACCCAGAACCCGTTCCCCAGCCCGACTTCGCTACCTGGAGCCTTGCCCGACCGTGCCGTTACACATGGAGTGGCTCAAGGAAATGCTCAGAACCGGCAAGATCCGCAGTTTGAAGTCCTCCGCAAGTGCTCCCATCCGGTTTACACCACAGACACATGAGAGAGGGCTCTGTCTGTGCGTGGACTATTGGGGGACCAATAAGAGCGCGGTTGCCAACTGCTACCCACTCGCCATGATGGCCGAGTTGCAATGCTGTGTGCTAGGAGCCAAGGTCCTTACAAACATCGACTTGAAGAAGGGGTACCATTTGATCTGCATCTAGGAAGGCGATGAATCAAAGACTGTGTTCCGATGTTGTTATGTTCTCTTCAATTTGCTTGTGATGCTTTTTGGGTCAACCAACACACCAGCAACCTTTCAGGACATGATCAAACCCATCTTCCGCCATATGGTGGACCTCGGCCTCGTTACATGCAGTGATGACCAGCTCATCTACGCTGAAACGCAAGCGGAGCACGGCCGCATAGTTACCGAGCTATTGCCGCGGCTAGACAACAACAAGCTGTCAATCTCTGTGGACATTTGCGTGTAGTCAACAAACCGTGTCGGATTCCTACGGCATGTGATATCCCAAGGGAGCAACCCACCAGATCAATGTGTGGAGTCAACACCAGAACCTTGAGTACTTCACTACCACAAAAGTCCTCAACCCTTACCATACCGACTGCTTGACGCCCGTGAGATCCCATATGCTCCAAAGCAGTCAATTGCGATGGACTTCATCACCGACCTACCCCTATCGGAAGAGTGTGACCAGCTGAGGGTGGTTGTGGACAGGTACACCAAGATGGCACACTCCATCCCCCTACCCAAACATGGAAAAACAGTCGCAGACCTTGCGAAAATCTTTGCACGCGAGATATGGCGCTTCCATGGGATACCCTCAGATATTGTATCGGATAGGGACTCGCGGTTCACATCAGGAACCTGGAAGGACTTCACCTGGCTGTCGGGAACCCGGTTCCGCATGTCCACGGCACTCCATCACAAGACGGACGGACAGACGGTACGCCCGGATCAAACCATTGAAGCTTACCTACGCTCCTTCGTGCATCCCGAACAAGACAACTGGGTCAGCCTACTATCAATGATCTAATTTGCATACAACAACTGCACCACCACGGCCACAGGAATGTCGCCATTCTATGCGGACTACGGTTTTCACCCTACTGCCACACGGCCTATTGCCGTCAAAACGCTCAATCCTGCCAGCACCACCTATACCCACTGGATATGTGATAAAGTACACTGGGAAAGTACTATACCATTCGTCCAAAAGGTATTTAATGGCGGAAGGCCATCATCCCAGTAGCTACTTAGGGCAAGAATTTCTGAACCGTGACACCCTTTGCCTCGCCCCATTTTTCCTATTGGGTGCCGTTCGCAGTGAATTTCATCCCATGAGGAAGACTTTGGTCGTAGTCCCATTCCTTCTTCATATGCGGCTGTTGTTCTCCTGGATCCAAATTCATACGTCATGCAAGCAATGCATCATGTTTATAGGCACAGTGGTTGGTTGAATCATTGCATGCTCATAGACTGTGACACCCCGATAGGTATCGGAGGTCACGACGGTCGCAAGAGATGTGATTAGATAGTTCAGGTGATTAGAATAGAGTTGCGAGCCGAGAGGATAGTTAGAAGCGATCGAGGACAAGATAGGAAGGAGGGAGCAAACGGATTCCAGAGTCTAGACAGTGATCGGAGATGCGGGAGATCGGGATAACAGTCCAGAGGACTTTGCGATCTCCGTTCATACAGCCCCGCAGTAGGAACTCCGATCCAGGGAAAAACTGTTATGACGAGAGAATCGAACATCAACCGATGGGGGCAGACAACTTCGAGCGAAGAACTCTGCTGGCCCATGAGGGAGATAATTGCTCGGAAACTCCGATCTATCTTGGGCGCGTGGTGTTTACCACCTGCCTAACCGGGAAGACTATCCGAAGAGAGCTGACGACGACTCAAGGCTAGGCCGCGGAACTCCGATGCAAAGGAAGCAACGGAGCTACGTTAGGCCGCACTCTAGAGAAATCACGTGCTGAGGATCGGAACGACTATAAGGCGAACCGAGCGGGCAACCGAACCAAACTACAATCATCGCACCGAACAAACTGTCGAAGAAACACCCTTAAGATCATTCCGTTGTGGATTATCGAAATCCCTGACTTTTGTTCTACACTTGATACTACCATAGACTCCGACGATGCAAACTCGTTCCAGTCTCACACTATAATCTTAAGGTTACAGTCACCAATTTCTATCGAAATGTCCTCCTCAAACCTCGACATACTCCGCCTCGAACTTCCTCAGACCCTGAGCAATGCGCTCGTTAGCATCCCGCAAGCATCCGAAACCGTCAAAGTACGAAACCCGGCAGCCTGGCTCAGGCTGATGAACCACCAATACCAAACGGCACAAAGAGACCTGCGCCAAGTTTTCCAAGCATGCGATCAGAAGTTCAACGAAGAGGACTCCCAGATGCAGGAGATCAGAAGGAGCTACGAACAACTCTGCGATGGGGTCAAGTATGTGTACAACCTCTACGCCCACAATGCCGAAATGAATACAGAATGGCTTCGAACCGAGCTGTCAACGGTAGCGAACGTGACGCACGCCCTGAGCAGCGACGTATGGGCAGTCATTCGAGAACGTAACCAGAAAGACGAAGACAACCGCGAGCTGCAAAGCGTCGCAAACGCTCGGCTACAAGACGCCATCGTGTTCCTCGAAACGGCGCAAGTCGAACAACGCAGGGAGCAAGCGGTGTACAACTGCAACGTGGAAATATGGGCAGGGAATCAGGAAGAGAAGGCAGAATACCTCTACAAAGATCAACAGCGAATCAAGGAAAAAATCGTTCGAGCGGAGAAAAAACTGAAGGCTGTATAGGTAAGGACAGGAAAGGCGAAGAAAAAAGCCCCAGATTGGGTAAACACCACACCAAGAGGAGGATCGCGGGCAGAAAGATCAGCAACAAGGGAAACTCCGGCAGGTGCAGGAATGTCCCCTCCTCCTCCACCCCCAAGACGTCCGGTGACTAACCTTGGAGGTGATCCCTCGGATGAGGAACCATCGGATGATGACGGTTCCATCCCCTTGCCGCGTCGTTGGCCGCCCCATCACCGAAACGCCCCGCGACCAAGAGAAGACGACGAAGACGAGGAGAGTCGCTTCGCTCGGATCATAGCTGCTGCCGTCTCCGCATCGAACCCGAGGGCCATCAAGCTCAAAATGAAAAAGCCCAAACCATTTGATGGCAAGCAGAGTACAGCCTTCCGTCCATGGTGGGACTCAGTCGAGGAATATATTGAGTTCCATCCAGAGACAAACGAGCAGCAGAAGATAACGTGGGTGGGACCGCGACTGGAAGGAACAGCGGCAGAATGGCATCAGGCCCGTCAAAAAAGCCTGAGGCAGCTACACTTGGAAGATACCTGGCAGGCGTACCAAGAGGCACTCAAGGAGGCGTACCGCGACACGCAGGAAGGAGCGAACGCATTAAGAAGGATGTGGGCCCTCGAATACAAAGGAGACATTCAGGCTTATATGACCTCCTTCCGATCGCTCAACATGATTGCTCGCGCCACTGGCGAACCGCTACAAGACATAGTCAACCAGGTCATGACCACCGACATCATCGACATCTGCTTCAACGAGCACACCGAACCCTACGAAGACGATGAAGACTTCCTGGAAACGGTGCTCAGGGCTGGCAACCATATGGAACGACAGGACGCGCTGAATAGGGCAAGGGCAATGAGGAAAGGGGGATCGGGTAGCCAGGGTTCCGGCGGCGACCGGAAGGGATCTGGCAACACCCGGCGGGGCCAAGGAAAGGGCAGAGACCCCGGGGGCCGCAAGGAAACCGGGGAGTCCCTGGAGGGCCGAAAGGCCAAGGAAGCAACAGGGGTCAGGAAGGGAAGGACAAGGGAAGGAGACATCTACGCAGGAGCAAAGGAGGCTCTGGTAGGGGTTCCCCAGAAGGAGATCGATGCCCACAAAGCATCCAAGTGCGACTGTTGGCGTTGCGGACGGGACGGCCACCGAACCTTCCAATGCTGCGCTAGAAAAACAGTCGCTGGTACCGAGCTCCCCGAGAGTCCAAAGGTGTCATCCGTGACAAAGAGAAAGCGGGACACCCAGGATGCCAAACCCACTCGACCGAGGTCCAAGCAACACAAGGCTGCGGCGGTTGTGGTGGAGGATGAAGCAATGACGGAGGCCCCTCCATTCTGGGAAAGGAATGAGAGTGAGCCGGAGGATTTTTGAGCGGCCCCAGCACTCCGCAGACTGGACGGCCAAGTGTATATGTTTGCGGAACGAAGAGACCACGGCCTCAGGATATCGACAGCGAATCCAGAGATAAGCGAAGACGAACGGACCAACCTATTTCTACGAGTCCAACCGCGCCGAGCGCCTCAGGGTGTGAACCCCCAAAACCTGTCAGGGGACCACGACCAATCATAGAAATGGTGCTCCTCTGGTCTGAGCACAAGCGACGCCGGATCCGAGCACTCCTCGACACAGGATGTGCCATACCGATCATCAAACGAAGCCTTGCACGAGAACTTGGGTTGCCCCTCATTCAACGGACCAAGCCGGTGGAAATCAAGGACTTCCACGGAACTATAGTGGAAGGAGCCGGGGAACATTATACCATGCCGATGCTCCTCCAACACCGGAGGCACTACACCAACGAAACCTTCGAAGTGGCCCCCTTGGACGACTGCGATGCCTACCTCCCGTATTGGTGGATGGCTAAGCATTAACTGACAGGGTTCTGGGAGAATGAAGCACAGAAAATTCGCTTCACCAGCACCCGATGCAAGGAACAATGCACCTTGCAACAAGCAACCAGCTTTCCGATTGAACTTGACACGTCTGTCGTTCATAATTCGGAGGCTCGCATCATCCGATACGTCTCAGCTGGCCCGGAATCAGATCCACCCATAAATCTCCTTCCGGAGAAGTTGAGACGATATGCCAACATCATGAGCAAGGAAGCAGCCGGTAAGCTTCCCGGCCACAAGTCCTATAATTCACAACGGAATAATCTCAAGGGTGTTTCTTCGATGGTTGGTTCAGTGCGATGATTTGTGTTTTGGTTTGGTTGCCCGCTTGGTTCGACTTATAATCGTCCCGATCCTCAGCACGTGATTCCTCTAGAGTGCGGCCTAACGTAGCTCCGTTGCTTCCTTTGTATCAGGGTTCCGTGGCCTAGCCTTGAGCCGCCGTCAGCTCTCTTCGGATAGTCTTCTGGACTAGGCAGGTGGTAAACCACACGCGCGCAAGATAGATAGAAGTTTCCGAGCGATTATCTCCCTCATGCGCCGGCAGAGTTCCTCGCTCGAATTTCTCTGCCGCCATAGGTCGATGTTTGATTCTCCCGTCATAACAGTTTTTCCCTGGATCGGAGTTCCTACTGCAGGGCCCTATGAACGGAGATCGCAAAGTCCTCTGGAATGTTATCCCGATCACCCGCATCTCCGATCACTGTCTGGACTCTGGAACCCGTTTGCTTCCTCCTTCCTATCTTGTCCTTGATCGTTTCTCACTATTCTTTCGGCTCGCAACTCTATTCTAATCACCCGGACTATCCAATCACATCTCTTGCGACCGTCGTGACCTCCGATACCTATCGGGGTATGACTGCCACGATGTTGCTGGCCCCCGCGCTTACCGCTGGCTCTTCCTGAGCTGCTTTTGACGGTAGAGTATGGGTACATAGTACGGTCGTGTCGGTGGTGATTCCATGCGAACTGTGGGCACCGCATTGCAGTTGGCTGTACAGCATTGGGAGCCGAAGGTGACGGTCCGTGAGCTGAACCGGATGGCCACATTGTGGAGGTCCATCCAGAGGATTCTGAGTACAACGGAACAGTGTCCTAGTTTGGTGACAAACATGGGGATTTCTTCGTGGTGTTCCTGTATGGACAGGGTGGTGGTGGCAACATGTGTGATGTCACCTGACTCGATGGGACGGCCATCGATGACTTCGAGACTTTGCGGGGATTTCAGGGGTACGAGGGGTAGGTTGTGATGGCCGGCAAAGTCTTTGTCTACAAATGCAATTCCAGTTGCACCATAGTCAATCAGCGCATGCGTGGCAATTGTTAAGATTCCTTGCTAAAGCGTCTGTAAATGTTGGCGAACCCAAGAAAGGCTTAGACTCCCTTCAATGAACGTAGTGGTTCCCAGCTGGGACGGATTTCGTCTTGCCCTTCGCCGTCTCAATTCCAACTTGGGATATGGCATATCCTAGGAATTTCACACGGTTTGTTGACGACAAGCAAATGTCCACAGAGATTGCCGGCTTGTGCTTCTCTAGCTGCTGTAATACCTCGGTGACTATGCGGTCGTGATCCCGTTGCATGTCAGCATAGATGAGAAGGTCATCAATGTATGCAACGAGGCCAAGGTGCAGCATATGGCGGAATATGTGGTTGATCATAGCCTGCAAGGTTGCTGGTGCGTTTGTCAACCCAAAGGGCATGACCAGCGATAAGAAGAGATCGCAACGACATCAGAACACAGTCTTCCATTCATCGCCTTCCTTGATGCAGATCATATGGTGCCTGTTCTTCAAGTCAATGTTTGTGAAGAACTTGGCTCCTCGCACACAGTCTTGCAACTCGGCCATCATGGGGACTGGGTAGCGGTTGGCGAACGTGGTCTTATTGATCCCCCAATAGTGCTCACACAGACTGAGCCCTCTCCCATGTGTCTTTAGTACACCCATGATGGGTGCGCCTGCAGAGGACTTCGAACGGCGGATCTTGCCGGTTCTGAGCATTTCCTTGAGCCACTCCGTGAGTGCCTGATGTACTATCTCAGAAAGACCGTACATGGGGCCCCATGGTTGAACTCCTGCTTCTTTCAGATCGAATGCGTGATCACACGGCTTGTGATCACGCAACTTATCCGTAGCTTCCTGTTCCCTGAGGCCGGCAAATTGTCTGAACTTCTGGGGTACCAAGGCCAGTGGGTCTTCTGAGGTTGCATCTGTTGAGACACAGCCAATAATGGGAGCTTCGGAGTTGTGCACCACAGAGATGTCCAGTTCAATTGGAAAGCTCGTTGCTTAGTACCGGGTGCAGTGTTCCTTGCACCTTGTGCTGTCAAAGCGCATGCTCCTGCCTTCGCTTGTCCAGAACCTGGACGCTTGGTGTTTTGGCATCCATTAACAGGGAAGGTAGATATCACAATCGTCCAGTGGAGCAATCTCAAAAGTTTCGGTGGAGGAATGCGTTCGGTGCTGGAGACTCATTGGCATTGCGTACTATTTGCCAGCGCCTTTGACAATGGTTCCATGGAGGTTATTGATCTCAATTGGGTTAGGACGCTGCATGAGGGGCAGTCTCAACTTCTTTGCAAGACGTCCATTGATGATTGGAATGGAGCATCCTGTATCCAGGAGCACAGAAATCCGGTCGTGTTTACCCTCGGGCCTCAGAAGCAACATGTCTAAGATGGGCCGTGGTCCAATGGTGGGGGTAGGGGGCTCGCTGTAATAAAGGACACTGGGAAAGTACTATACCACTTGACCAAAAGGTATTTTGATGGCTGAAGGCCATCATCCCAGTAGCTACTCAAGGCCAGGATTTCTGAACTGTGACACTCGCACCCGCTGCGCCCGGCGCGATTGGCCTTGTAGAAATAGGTTGGTGCGCCCGTCTTTGTGTTTCCCTGGTACCACTAGCTGGTACCTGGGGCGGCGATCTCTTCATACTGGGACATATACTGGTGGCTGCCCAACCTGCGGTATGTTGGGGCCCACTAAAAATCCTCCGGCTGACTCGAACTCTCTTCCCATAACTCAGAAGACTCCCTCATGTGGATGTCGCCCACTCTGAAAAGTCCCGGATTCTGTGAGAACCTCATGGTGAGGATATCCACCGGCATCGCTTCGTCCACCACGTGTTGGAGCGTCTCTGCAGTTGCATTTGCCAGTAGGCTCAGGGCTTGGAATGTATTAAGGTATGACTTGATGTTTTTCTTATACATCAAGCCCAACATGTTGTTGAGAGCATCTGCACCTTCCCTCAAGTCTCGAGGTTCTTCTTGGATATCATCCTGGTAGGCTTGCCAATTGTCCAGTCCGCGTAGGATACCTCATGGTACTTAATGCCAGACATGGGCTTCGTGGGTCAACAGGGTTCCCACCCAGGCAATACGTTGGACATCGTCGATGTTCGGATATGAGTCTAGCTATTTTGTCACAGTATCCCACCACGGTCACGAAGGTGTGGTTGGTTTACCATCACAGTCGTTAAGGTGACGCTTAGATACAGCTTGTTAACCCCTCGGTTTGCCGACATGAGGTTTTCAGCCATGAAGGGGATAAAGCATTGTGCTTGGTCCTCGTAATCAGTATCCCTGTGGGGAGCGGAGTGGCCTCCGCGGCGAGCAGACGAGGCTCTTGTAGGAGGTTCTTCATTGTCATAGAATTCGTGATTCAAGTGGTGACCTCCGAGGTTAGCAGCTGGATTATTCAGAGGCGGAGAAGTGGGAATCATTCGCGAACCACCAACATCCCTTACTGTGAGACTGAAACGAGTTCAGGTCTTCGGAGTCCATGGTATTATTGAGTATAGAATAAAAGTGAGGGATTTCGATGATTGACAACAGAATAATCTTGAAGGTGTTTCTTCGATGGTTGTTCGGTGCGACAATCTGTGTTCGGTTCGGTTGCCCGCTAAATTCGACACCTATAGCCGTCCCGATGCTCGGCACATGATTCATCTAGAGTGCGGCCTGATGCGGCTCTGTTGCTTCCTTTGCATCAGAGTTCACTGCGGCCTAGCCTTGAGTTGTCAGCTCTCTTCGGATAGTCTTGTCAACTAGGCAGGTGGTGAACACCACGCGCCCGAGATAGATCCGAGTTCCGGAGTAATTTTTTTAAAATGCAATGGCAAAGCTCTTCGCTTGAAGTTTTTGGTCCCCATAAATCGATGTTTGATTCTCTCGTCATAACAGTTTTTCTTTGATCGGAGTTCCTACTGCGGGGCCGTATGATCGGTGATCTCAAAGCCCTCTGGGCTGTTACCATGATCACCTGCATCTCCGATCACTGTCTAGACTGTGGAATCCGTTTGCTCTTCTCCTTCCCAACTTGTCCTCCCTCGCTTCTAACTATGCCTTCAGCTCGCAACTTGATTCTGATTACCCGGACTATTTGATCACATGTCTTACGACCGTCGTGATTCCTGATACCTACCGGGCTGTCACACCATCTCCCCTCCCACGAGGCTTCGGCCCGAAGCGCCCAAGTCTACGCCTTTATCCTAACCTGATAACTGTGGATGAAGTCCTCCATCCCCTTCATCCTACCACCTGCCCAAGTTCGAGAAAACCAGACGGGAAAAAATGGGGGTACCGTTGATGGAAGCCGTCCACCGCTTGTACCTCGGTAAGGTTCTCTTTTGGTTCCCATGTTGGTGCCGCGTAGCCTCTCCGTTTCACCAGGTACTGGAGTTTGCCCCTGAGGTGCCGGCTGTCGAGAGCCTTTTCAACCTCCCATTCTTCTTGGTCGTCCACAATTGACGGAAGTGGTGGCAGTGGAATTTGTCCAGGGAAGGGATCGGTGCTTCTGAACGGTGTCTGGGATGAGCAATTCGTAGGCGTGAGTTCCGATTGTCCGAATCACGCGGTCGGGACCATGGTGTTTGTTTTCCAGCTTGCGACTGTCGGTCAGAGTCCTCCTGTTTCCTGCCTGGGCATCCCGCATTTGACTGCGGGCAAGGTCGTGGATTTGATGCAACCGTTCCGCTGCAGTATAAGCTTGATGTTCCTCCTTGGTGTGGACACGGATATCCAGCTCAATGTCACACCGCGGGTGGTATCCTAGGTTAGCGAAGAATGGGGACAGGGTAGCCGTGTCGGAGACCTGGTTGTCACCAGCGAATTCGGCCAAGAACAGGTGGTCGACCCAGTCATCCTGGAGGTAGCTGACGTACGCGCGGAGGTGCTGTTACATGATGGCGTTCATCCGTTCGGTTTGGCCATCAGTCTGGCGGTGGAAGGCAGTGGACAGGCACGGCTCGATCTTGAGGCATGAACATCGTTGTTTCCAGAATCTGGAGGCACACTGGAGACCCCTATCCGGGACGATGGTTTCTGGCAACCCGTGGTACCTGAAGATCCGGTCGCAGAAGAGCTCGGCCAGTCCTTCCGAGGTGATGGTCGTGGTACATGGTAGGAGATGGCGTTGCTTGGTCAGTCGGTCAACAAAAACACAGACCGCGTCAAACCCATTTGTGGCCGGTAGGCCAGTGACAGAAATCGACTGAGATGTGTTGCCATGGCTTCTCGGGTACTGGGAGGGGGCGCAGGGCACCATAGGGTGCGTGCCGGGTGGCCTTGGTTCGCCGGCAGGTGTGGCAGTTTCAGACAAACTGGTCAACGTCCTGTCGGATCTGTTGCCAGTTGTACCTCCGAGCCAGTAGTTCCAGCGTTTTCGCGCGCCCTGGGTGCCCCATGGTCGGTGGGCCGTGGTGGTCCTGAATCAGTCATAGTTGGAGTCGGTCGTTGTCACGGCTCCCCACGGAATGACGAAGGGAGGGTCGGCACAAGGATCGGGAGAGTTGAAGGGCAGTGCAGAGGCAGTGCACCGACAGTGCAAGGATGAGTCGCAGAGGATTGGGGGCTGTGTGCAGGGAGCAGGGATAGCGCAGTAATGAGTCGCAGAAGATTGGGGCTGTGTGCAGGAAGCAGGGGTAGTGCGGCTGCGCAGCGTATGAGTCACGGAAGTGGGGTACTGGCAAGGTGGATTTCTCAGGGTCTGGCACACGCCCACGGTCATTGTCAGGTTGCGGGAAGAAGTGGAGGATTTTCTATATAAACGGGCCGTTACCCCTCTGTATTTAGTTCTTCACGCAACAACTTGTTACTTCAACCACTGTTACCTCAGTCCTTGCCTCGGCTGCCGTCTGTGCCGTAGTCCTTGTCCCTGCCTCTGTTCTCAGTTGCCGTCTGCACTGAACCCTGCCTCACCTTGTCCCCTGAACCCGTCTTGCCTCTGCCGAACCCAGAACTGGATCCCCAGCCCAACTTCGCTACCTGGAGCCTTGCCCGACCGTGCCGTTACACTTTGTTGCGTCCCCTATCTCTCCACCTAGCGAACTACCATGGCCACCAACACTCAGGTACCCGAGGCCCCCCAGCAGGACGAAGTACCAGTGGCACCTCCCTTCTACCGAGAAATTCCCGCCGCCATCCACGAACAACTCGAGATCTTCGTCAATCATGATGCACCCGCCGATGATGCAACCCTGATGGGGTTGTACAACGAATTCAGAATCCTCGCCCGCGCAATCACCCTGTCCCCAATAGCCGTACCGACCTGGCAATTCGACGAACTCGAAGAACAACTTGCTGACGCCCGCCGCATCGCCAACCGCCTTGCCACCGTCGAAACCCAACCTCAAAGCCGCGCTGAGCGTGTCCCTGAGCCAGCCATGTTCGACGGAACACGCGAGAAACTGGAAGGGTTCGTTGCGCAACTTCGACTCAAGCTGTACAGCGACCAAGCCCGTTTCCCAACTCCAGCACTCCGAATGGCCTATGCCTTCAACCGCTTGGAAGGCCGCGCCCAAGCCCAGATCCTGCCGTACATCGAGAATCACAACATCACCCTCACCGACGCTGATGCGATCATCACACTCCTGAACAACGCATTTGGTGACCCTGACCCAGCGGCCACCGCTTGAGCCAAGATACACCACCTGAAGCAAGGCAATAAGGAGTTCACCTCCTACTTTGCGGAATTCCAGATGCTTGTCTCCAAGCTCAATTGGGACGAGCATGCGAAACTTGACGCGCTGCGAGAAGGAGTATCCATCGAACTCCACCGGCAACTTGTGGGCCCTACTCAGGGCCTCAACTACGATGAGTTTGTGGCGCTCTGTCAACGCCTTGACTCCGAGCTGCGTGCCCTCCAACTTCGTGAGGGACGCCGCACCACCAACCCCCCTCGGCAGAGTAGCGCCCCACACCCCATGGCGCCGCTCGGGCACACCACCCACAACACCATGCCCGCGACGACCACTGCCACAGGAACGGCTCCCGGAGCCATGGACTTGAGTGCCAACAGCCGCAGGATCCCAGACCAAGAGCGTGCTGCCCGGCTCCGCGAAGGTCGCTGCCTGTACTGTGGGGGAAGTGGCCACATGGCCAGGCATTGCCCCAACAAAAACCGAAATCCGTTCCGAGCAGCCGTTGCCCGGCTGGAGTCAGCCCAGCCCACCAACACCACCCCGACTCACACCTATCACAACTGCAACCAGGATTGCGGCGAGACTTCCCAGCAGTCGGGAAAAGCCTAGACCAACAACTGCTTGATGACACTGTTGTTGGTCGTACCCAGGATAAGTCTTTGTCTCCTATGTCCCCTATTTTTGGTTTGTCTAGTCTCTCAGTGTCAGGAAGGGTTGTGGAAGAATCATCAATGGAAGGAAGACATCTTGTTGTATTGTGTAACCTTTCGTTTGGTGACAGAACCATTGCCACGCATGCGCTGATCGACTGTGGGGCAACCGGAATTGCATTTGTAGACAAAGACTTCGCCCGCCATCACCACCTACCCCTCGTACCCCTGAAATCCCCGCGAAGTCTTGAAGTCATCGATGGCCGTCTCATCGAGTCAGGCGACATCACACATGTTGCCACCACCACCCTGTCCATACAGGAACACCACGAGGAAATGCCTATCTTTGTCACCAAACTGGGCCACTACCCCGTTGTACTCGGAATCCCCTGGATGGACCTCCACGATGTGGCCATCCGATTCAGCTCCCGAACCCTCACCTTCGGCTCCCAATACTGCACAGCCAATTGCAATGCGGTGCCCACAGTTGCACATGGAATCACCACCGACCCGCCTGACGTATCCACCTATGCTCTCGCGTCAAAAGCAGCTCAGCAAGAGCCAGCGGTAAGCGCGGGGGCCGGCGACATCGTGGCCCCCTACAGTACGTCTCCCCCAAGGAAGAATCACGAAGAATGCACTAACCTTTCAAGGGAAAGCACAGTCAGAATCTCAGCCTTACAGATGAAGTCATTCTAAGAACTGGTCAACAAGGAAAGCCTCACGGTTTTCAACACCACGCTTGCCGAGGTCAACGGCGCACTGGAAGGAAACAAGGACCCCACGGCACATATACCTCACCAATACCACGAGTTCCTACCGCTATTCTCTGAAGCCCTTGCCCAGAACTTGCCCCCGCACCGACACTACGACCATAAGATTCCACTCAAGGAGGGATTTACGCCCCCATACGGACCACTGTACTCACTTTCGAAAACGGAGCTGGTCGCACTGAAGGAACAGCTTGACGACAACCTCAGCAAAGGTTTCATCCGTGCCTCTTCCTCTCCAGCAGCATCGCCAATCCTCTTTGTCAAGAAATCGGATGGCTTCCTACGCCTGTGTGTGGATTACAGGGGCCTGAACGAAGGAACAATCAAGAACAGGTACCCTCTCCCACTTCTCCAAGAAACTCTGATGCGGCTATCCGGGGCAAAATACTTCACCACCCTGGATATCCGCGGTGCCTACAACCTTGTGCGGATGGCAGAAGGAGAAGAGTGGAAAAGTCCCTTCCGGACACGCCATGGGCTCTTCAAATCCCTCGTCATGCCCTTCGGTCTCACCAACGCCCCTGCCGACTTCCAAGCTCTGATCAACGATGTGCGACGCCTGTTCCTCGACGGCTTCTGTACCGCATTCATTGATGGCGTCTTTATTTACAGCGGATCCTTAGATGAACACCGGAAACATGTCAGGAAATTACTTCAGGACTTATCAGCAGCAGGTCTACATCTCAAACCCAAAAAATGTCATTTCCACCAGACGGAAGTCAAGTATTTGGGACTGATCATTACAACAAACGGGATCAAGATGGACCCAGCGAAAGTCTCCTGCATACTGGAATGGGAGGAGCCGAGTACCGTCACGGATGTGCAATGCTTTCTGGGATTTGCGAACTTCGACTGGCGATTCATCCAAGACTTTTCCAAGGTGGTATCCCCATTGACAGCATTGACCAACAAGGAGGATGGAAAGTATGTTCCCTTCGTGTGGGGACCGGAACAGCAGAAAGCATTCGACGAACTAAAAACAGCATTCACCTCGGCCCTGATCCTCCGGCACTTCGACTACGATCGGCAGATAGTAGTGGAAACTGACGCCTTCGACTACGTCTCTGCCAGAGTCCTATCTCAGTACGACGACGAGGGAATCCTGCACCAAGTGGCATTCTATTCCAAGAAACACTCCCCGGCAGAATGCAACTACGAGATCTATGACAAAGAACTCCTTGCAATCATCCGCGCCTTTGAGGAGTGGAGACCACATCTGGAGGGCGCTCCTCACCCCATCCAAGTCCTAAGCGACCACAAGAATCTGGAGTATTTCATGACAACGAAACTACTCAACCGACGACAAGCGCGATGGTCAGAGTTCCTTTCACGTTTCCATTTCAAGATTGTCTACTGACCAGGCAAAGCGGGAGGAAAACCGGATGCACTGACCAGGAGGTCAGGAGACCTCCCTAAGAAGGGGATGAAAGACTGCTTGCCAACCAGCAGGCAGTCCTGAAACTGGACAACCTAACGGAAGAGCTCCAGTTGGCAGCAACCAACACACCCGAACAAGATAGTCCCCTCCTCACGTCACTGATAACAGAAGGCTACGACATAGACCCCGTCCCGACTCGAATCCTCGAGCTACTCCGAAATGGTACACGCCACTCGAAGGAGATCTCCTTGACCGAATGCCGCAAAGTCAAAGGGCAACTGATTTACCGAGACTGCCTCTATGTTCCAGAGTACGACCGACTCCGACTACGACTGATTCAGGACCACCACGGCCCACCGGCTATGGGGCACCCAGGGTGGGCGAAAACCCTGGAACTACTTGCTCAGAGGTACTACTGGCCACAGATGCGAAAGGACGTTGACCAGTTTGTCCGAAACTGCCACACCTGCCAACGAATCAAGGCCACCCGGCACGCATTCTATGGTGTCCTGCGCCCCCTCCCAGCACCCGAGAAGCCATGGGAACATATCTCAGTCGACTTTGTCACTGGCTTACCGGCCTCAAAGGGGTTTGACGCCATCTGTGTTTTTGTTGACCGACTGACCAAGCAACGCCATCTCCTACCATGTACCACGACCATCACCTCGGAAGGACTGGCCGAGCTGTTCTGCAACCGGTTCTTCAGGTACCACGGGTTGCCAGAAACCATCGTCTCGGATAGGGGTCCCCAGTTTGCCTCGAGATTCTGGAAACACCTATGCTCATGCCTCAAGATCGAGCCACGCCTGTCGACTGCCTTCCACCCCCAGACCGACGGCCAAACCGAACGGATGAACGCTGTCATGGAACAGCACCTCCGCGCGTACGTCAGCTACCTCCAGGATGACTGGGTCGACTACCTGTTCTTGGCCGAATTCGCTAGCAACAACCAGGTCTCCGACACGACTACTCTGTCCCCATTCTTCGCTTACCTAGAATACCACCCACGTTGTGACTTTGAGCTGGATATCCGTGTTAACACCCAGGAGGAACATCAAGCTCAGAATGCAGCGCGACGGTTGCATCAAATCCACGACGTCGCCCGCAGCCAAATGCGGTATGCCCAGGCACGGCAACAGGACGACTCCGACCGACATCGAACCCCTGCGCCAGCCTTCCAACTAGGCGACATGGTATGGGTGGATGGTCAGAACTGGCGCACCGAGAGACCCAGTCGCAAGCTGGAAAACAAACACCATGGTCCCTACCGTGTGATTCGGACAATCGGAACCCACGCCTACGAATTGGACATCCCGGACACCGTCGAGAAGCACCGAACATTTCCTGTATCCCTCCTTCATGCCTCCACTGACGATCCCTTCCCTGGACAAATTCCACCGCCACCATTTTCGGTAATCGTGGACGACCAAGAAGAATGGGAGGTTGAAGAGGTCCTCGACAGCCGGAACCTCAGGGGCAAACTCCAGTACCTGGTGAAATGGAGAGGCTACGCGGCACCAACATGGGAACCGGAGGAGAACCTTACCGAGGTACAAGCTGTGGACGACTTCCATCGGCGATACCCCATGCAGCCTGGACCAGTCGAACTTGCTCTCGTGGGAACTCGAGTCTTAGGAGGGACTACTGTCACGGCTGGCGACAGAATGACGAAGGGAGGGTCGGCACAAGGACCGGGAGAGTTGGGGGGCAGTGCTGAGGCAGTGCACCGACAGTGCAAGGATGAGTCGCAGAGGATTGGGGGCTGTGTGCAGGGAGCAGGGATAGCGCAGTAATGAGTCGCAGGAGATTGGGGCTGTGTGCAGGAAGCAGGGGTAGTGCGGCTGCGCAGCGTATGAGTCACGGAAGTGGGGTACTGGCAAGGTGGATTTCTCAGGGTCTGGCACACGCCCACAGTCATTGTCAGTTTGCGGGAAGAAGTGGAGGATTTCCTATATAAACAGGCCGTTGCCCCTCTGTATTTAGTTCTTCACGCAACAACTTGTTAATTCAACCACTGTTACCTCAGTCCTTGCCTCAGCTGCTGTCTGCGCCGTAGTCCTTGTCTCTGCCTCTGTTCTCAGTTGCCGTCTGCACTGAGCCCTGCCTTGCCTTATCCTGTGAACCCGTCTTGCCTCTGCCGAACCCAGCACCCGATCCCCCGCCCGACTTCGCTACCTGGAGCGTTGCCTAACCGTGCCGTTACAAGGAACTACGATCAAGGGAGAAACTGTTATGATGAGAGCATCAAACATCAACCTATGGGGGCAAAGAACTTCCAGCGAAGAACTCTGCCGGTGCATCAAGAAGATACATGCTCGGCAACTCCGATCTATCTTGGCGGGTGGTGTTTACCACCAGCCAAATCGAAAAGACTATCCGAAGAGAGCTGACGCTGGCTCCAGGCTAGGTCGCGGGAACTGCGATGCAAAGGCAGCAACGGAGCCGCATCATGCCACACTCTAGAGGAATCACGTGCAGAGGCTCGGTACGTCTATGAGTGTCAAATCGAGCGGGCAACTGAACCGAACACAGTCACCACACCGAACAACCATCGAAGAAACACCCTTAAGATTATTCCGTTGTGAATCATTGAAATCCCTGACTTTTATTCTTTACTCGATATTAGCATAGACTCCGACGACCCGAACACGTTCCAGTCTCACACCTTCGGCTTGCAACTCTATTCTAATCACCCGGACCATCTAATCACATCTCTTGCGACCGTCGTGACCTCTGATACCTATCGGGGTGTTTCAGATTGCATGATCACAAGGCTTGTGATCACTCAACTTTTCCCCAGCTTCCTGTCCCATGAGTCCGGCAAATTGTCTGAATATCTGGGGTAACAAGGCCAGTGGGTCTTCTAAGGTTGCGTCTGATGAGACATAGCCAATAATGGGAGTTTCGGTGTTGTGAACGACAGAGATGTGAAGTTCAATTTCAAAGCTCGTTGCTTGGTGCCAGGTGCAGTGTTCCTAGCACCTTGTGCTGTCAAAGCGAATGTTCCTGCCTTCATTGGTCCAGATGCTGGACGGTTGATGTTTTGCCATCCACCAATGAAGGAGGTAAGCATTACAATTGTCTAGTGGAGGAATCTCGAAAGTTTCGGTGGAGTAATGCTTTCGGTGCTGGAGATTCATTGGCATTGAATAGTATTCGCCAGCGCCTTTGACAATAGTTCCATAGAAGTCCTTGATCTCGATTGTCCAACTTGTCCCTATGCTATGACTATCAATTCCTGTGATCCGAACAGAGGAATAGATAGGTATAGCATAGAGACACGTTAGGTAGGAGTGAGCCAAAGGGATTCAGAGTTTTGACAGCGATCGGCGATAGATGTGATGCACAATGAAGTCTGATACAGCTGAGATGGCCTGAGATAGTGCATCATGTAACCCCTTCGAAGGGAACGCCGATCATGGAACCTGTTACGACGCACGATTATGAATGTATCGACAAATAGAAGCCTGTAAAACCGGGCCAGTTCTCAATGCTCAGATGAAGATATGTACTTCTTACTCAGTGCTTCGCTAGGGTAGGAAGTGGTGAGCACTTATTGCCTAGTCGGAAAGACTATCCCTGCTACAGCTTACTCCCGTTCTACGGCCTACCCTTAGTGGGGGAATTTCTGCAGCGCTCACACTTGAGCATAACTCAAAAGGGCGTTTACGACAGGGTTCCCCATAAAAGTGTTTTGAGATCACATGCTTAGGTGTACGGGTGTCACGGCCCGCCACGAAATGACGAAGGGAGGGTCAGCGCAAGGATCAGGAGAGTTGGGAGGCAGTGCATAGGCAGTGCACCGGCAATGTAAGGATGAGTCGCAGAGGATTATGGGCTGTATGCAGGGAGCAGGGATAGCGCAGTAATGAGCCGCAGGGATTGGGGCTGTGTGGAGGAAGCAGGGGTAGTGCGGCTGCGCAGGGTATGAGTCACGGAAGCGGGTACTGGCAAGGTGGATTTCTCAGGGTCTGGCACACGCCCACGGTCATTGTCAGGTTGGGGGAAGATGTGGAGGATTTTCTATATAAACGGGCCGTTGCCCCTCTGTATTTAGTTTTTCACACAACAACTTGTGAATCCAACAGATGTTACCTCTGGCCTTACCTGGGCTGCCATCTGCGCCGTAGCACTTGTCTCTGCCTCTGTTCTCAGTTGCCGTCTGCACTGAGCCCTGCCTTGCCTTGTCCTGTGAACCCGTCTTGCCTCTGCCGAACCCAGCACCCGATCCCCCGCCCGACTTCGCTACCTGGAGCCTTGCTCGACCGTGCTGTTACAACGGGTACACTATATAGTCACTCGACTATTGTCACGGATATATCAATACCAGCACAACTTGCACACCGAACACTGCGGACGATATCACCCAAGATTATTCTGGTGTGAATTATTGTAATCCTGTCACGGTTCGGAAATCCTCGCCCTGAGTAGCTACTGGAATGATGGTCATCAGTCATCAAAAATACCTCTTGGTCCAGTGGCACGGTCCTTTCTTACTGTAGTTTATTACTGTTTCATGGCTGCCAAGTTTATGAGTTCAATTCTCACTGTGAGCAGTTACTTTCCTCTTTGCAGAGTTGTTCAGGAACCACATGGCTTACAGTGAGTGATGCATGATGATTTTTACATCAAATATCACTCATCTGGGGTTAAGTAGTTGAAGGCTTCCTGGAGTAAGCCTGTAAAGACGGGATACCGTCATGGTTGAGAAATCTTTGCCTTACCTAGCTACTGTGATGATGGCCGAAGGCCATCAAAAATACCTTTTGGTCGAGTGGTATACTACTTTCCCAGTGTACTTTATTACAAATCCATGACTTTTATTCTAGATTTGATTCTATCAAGACTTCGACGTCCCGGAACCGTTTCAGTCTCACTCCTATATAAACAGACCTTTGCCCCGCTGTACTTAGCTCTTCACCCAACAACCTGTTAATTCAACAACTGTTACCTCTGCCCTTGCCTCAGCTGCCGTCTCCGCCGTGGTCTTTGTCTCCGTCTCTGTTTTTCAGTTGCAGTCTGCACTGAGCCTTGTTCCGCCTTGCCGTTTGACCCGCCTGGGTCTTGCCGAACCCAGTTTCCAGTCCACCCGTCCACCCGTCTTCACTCCCTTGAGCCCTGCCTGACCATGCCGTTACACATACCTCTTGCAGCGCTGGACCAGACACTCCTTGATTCGCCCAGTCTGTGGTACTAAATGTCACTACAACCACACATCTCACTGGCATGATTGCTACACGTTTTTTCTTCAGTCAGAGCAGGTTATTGGGCCAGTTTCTTCCATCATCTCCGTTTGGGATCTTGAGACGGTGACCTTCTACGGTCCGTTATCCATCATGTCAAATCACTCCTGTAGCAAGTGACATCCATGCACGTCTCCCGATCAAGCTCGCTGCCGTGGATCACACAATAAGACAATCGATTCTAGTAGTACAGTTTGGCGACGCAAGTCCAAGACGATTTCTTCGATAGTTTGACTCATTGACTTGCGCAGAATGTGGCAATTTGAGGGCATGGAAGGAGACTACACACAGCACAGGGGAGGCGGCACTGGAGCATCGCCCAACTATTCGCAGACGAGCGCTCGGTAAATCGGTACTATGCTACAATTCCCGACTACAATGATGGACGGGGGGGGGGCAGAAATTTTTCCCATAGACGAGGAGAGCGGTGCCCGCCCCCGGGACCGAACATGGGTGTCCGGCGGGAGTGGGTCACTGCATATGTGGGATATGCGACTGAAGACCAATTGTGATACCTATGCTACCAATATAAATGCGATCCGGCAAAACTGAATGCATAATGCGACATCCCAGGTGGCAGGTACCGCCGTATAGGTGTCACATGCGCACACTTTAGCACTCGCTGGTATTATCATGTGATGGCAGAATAGGTTGACCAGCGCTGAGAGGTCCACGACAGAAAATTGGTTCTCTCTCTCTCTCGCTTCGCAATCCAGAGACGTGCCTGGAGGAGCCAAACTCTGCCTGGGGGCTCCAAGCGATCGCAGTCAATCAATCAGTCACGGTATCCGAGGCCGGGGCCTAGACACAACGGCCGCACTGCGGCCAATCGAGCAGGAAGATGCTGCTACATTCCTACCAGCCCGGACAAATAGGTAGGCAAACCGCAAGCGCTCAGATAGGAGAGAACTTCCGGTGCATGTGTGTATCGCTTGGATGAAGAGATGAAGAGATAAGGCCTAACTGGATGCGGTCCCGTGATGGCCCGTATCAGAAGGAGCCTGGGTATGTAGGTTGATATCGACCGCGAAGGGCCAATGTACATACAAGTCACATCGGTCAAATGAGAATCGCCAACGTTCAATCGATCCCTGGCTCCCCAGGCCGTCCCGGCGCGACGTCCATCGCTGCTGCTGCTGCTGCTGCGCCTCACGACACGCGGCCCGACCGAGTGCTGCTAAGTGACAGGCGAAACGCTCCAATCAAAAGACAGCAATCCGCCGCCCACTCGGCAACGGCACCGGGAACGGCACCGGCTACGGCCGCGGCTATAGCAACGGCGTTGCTCACGGCCTGCCTTTTACCGACGACGATGACACCACACAGCCACTCGCTGCTCCATGGCGATGCATGCAAAGTGTTTCCCCACCCCTCCCCCCCCCCCCCCCCCGCTCAACCCGGTTCGTTGGGGCTGGGATCGACAACATGAAACGTCAGACTGGGCTGTCACTTGTCACGCTACCAACCCGACCGAAGCGAGGCAGCCATGACAGCGGCTTCTGGAAAATCCCATCCCCCCACCAAATTGAACGTGGAACGTGGCAGAGAATTGCGCGCTATGGATCTATGTACGCCGCCAGAGGTGGATATATGTCCAGCACTTCTCATATGTTCCCACCGACCTACCTACTTCAGCACCTACTCTACTTTATATACCTTCCTACATTCCCCTACGTATATCCGTGCGAGTATGTAGGCTGCGTGGTGCATAACACTCTACGGCCCCACCAAACCAACCACCCACCATCCACCGTCACGGCGCATATGCCTACCTTTCCCGGCGGGGGCTTCGCCAATCCGACCACATCTGTCAAGCAACCAACGATATAGTTGCACAGTGCACACGACGTCGGCCCAGAGTGACGATGAATATAGCCGTGGCTGGAAGCTGCTCTGGACTCTGGAGACTGGATTCTGGAAGCTGAACTGGAAGCCGGCTCTGCCAAAAAAGAAAAAGAAAAAGAAAAGATAAACCAGCAACAACTGCCATGCAGATTTACTCTATGATACATGCCCCGCCGGCCCGGTCGGCATCGTCCGGCCGGCCGATGATGTACCCAAGTACCTACAGCACAGTACAGCTACCAAATTACCTACATTCATGCATAGATACATACCTCATACGACGGAAGAATCCCCGGAATCCGTCGCCCGTGCTCCGCTCCTTGTAAGGCCCGTGTTCCGCCGATTCCCATTGCCCACGCCCTACGAGGTGTCGGTCATCTATGTAGAGTAACTCTGCGCCTCGGCGAGGGTTGTCCGGCTAAACGCACCCCATCCCGTTCGCCCGTTCGCCCCTTCCCATCCCTCCTTCCCCTTCCCCACGCTCGGGAGGGGGGGCTTCAGTCGAGGCATTCATTCATTCGCATTGACCACGACAACGACCTTTCGTAGCGTCCATACGGCGCGCCATACCATACCATACCACAGTTATCGGCCTGGCTCACGTCGTGCTCACGTCGCACGGGGTGGATGGGTGGACAGGTGGTGGATGCGCTGGTGTGCTGGTTCGGTTCGGTTGGATGGTTGCGAAAGGAAATATCGCCAAGAGGTGTAACGCATGCACGTCACTTACCGATGTGCGTGCTAATATGCACCGCACATACGCGACGATTAACTGGGGCTGTGGGTGCGATTGCGATGGGAAGGAGGGGAACGAGGGTAGATTACGTACCGCGCCGTACCGGCTCAAAGGCGACCACCACCACCACCACCACCACCCACCGGGAAATCTCTGGCTGGCTTCTAGAACGTTGCGCGCATCGGTACTTGCTGGCATGGAAGTTGGAACAGAACAGCTGCATTGCCGCCGCCTCCGCCGCCGCCGCGACGTAGGTACTCTACACCGGTGCTCTGCGTACCCGCAGGTTGCGTCACGCTGGACGGAAGGCGTGGCTTGGACGGGGGAAGCAGGCGCCGGACGCCCCACAGTGCACACGGCACCTATCGCGACCTTACTGTCCTCGGAAACAACTGCTGACATTGTCGCAGCGTCGCATTGTCGCACTGTCGCATTGATGGTAGCTCACCGTGAGACGGTTTGCCGAGCCGAGACAGAGGTCTGAAGACTCCGATCGTCAGGAATTACTGCCTCCTCATCATCGTCATCATCGACGTCATCATCATGCACCCATGCATGAACGTCTAGACTCTACATAGTCACGCCGAACCGGGGGTCGTACATGCATACATACGGACACGTCCGGTTCAAACTACCGACGAACAAACCCAAGACCAAGACGTGATGGATGGCGAGCGAGGGAACAATCCGAGTCAATTTCTCCGCCTCCACCCAGTTTCCCCGATCTTGTATGGACGCTTCCTTGTTTGACCGGATCGGATGGAGCAGGCCCAGTCCTCCCCCGCAGCTCGTCCGTGGTGACTTCAAAATTCCGCACCTGCCACAAGTAACACTATCCACTGAGCACTCATCCTTGGGAAGGGGGCCCACGGTACTCTACTCGACTCTAATGCCAGCGGCGGCAGCGATGTTGCGTTTCCCCATCCGGCCAGCCACCCTTCACCATTTCTCTTCATCCTCATCCAAAGCACTCTAGCTTCACCGCGCATTCTCGGTGACACCATCTACCACTCACGCACCCCCCCCCCCCCCCCCCCCCCCCACGCCCCCCCGCAACCGCGCCCCACACACGCTCGATACGTACAACAACTCCGTGGACATATGTACTCTACATATGCAAAACGATTACCTACCTACCAACGGCACCTGCGGCAGACACCGGCTTACCAGATCGAGGGTTCACCACGTTAACGCGGCACCTGACAGCGGCGGCGGGGCGCGGGCATTTCGCCGCTCAGGCGCTGACTGGTTGACTGGCTGGCTAGCTGACGGACTGACTGACTGGTTGACGTCTGGCGTTGTGGAGTGCCGTGCCGTGCCGGGGATCGGCCGCGAGCCAGCCAGCCCTAACCATTCGATTCGGGACGGAACGAGGCGTGCCAGGCGTGCTAGGCAGTCCTGGACGTACAGGGCAGGACTGGACGTAACTAACGGCGTTTCGAACGTGTGGAGCATACCTACCTAGGCAGTTACGGCGCCATCGCCATCGCCGTCGCCTGAAGGTCCGGACATCTGTTGCAGTTGCTGTCGGTGGCCTGCGCCAGTGCTTCCCTAGGGGGGATCGTCACAGGCTACCGCCCCGGGAGGTCAATCACCGCACGTCCTCCCACCGATATTGCCGCCGGCGCCGCGCACAAAGTGCCGCCGCGGAAAGTGCTGTCCGTCCAATGTGCATCGTGATCTCCGATCTGGGGGATCTCACTTCATATCCGTCCAGGGGGGGCCGCGCTCTGCGACAGATACACTCTCGCCGTCTCTCCGTCCCTCCATCCGTCCGGCGCGACACGATCGCATCGCGACAAAGCCCGCGCGCCCGCTCGGTACATACATATTCAGGGTCTCGGGGGTTGGTTTGCTAAAGTCTCGGATGACTGCCCTGCCAACTGCCTGCCAGCCAGCAGGTATTTTTCTTTTTCTGTCGGATTATCACCCCACAAATACTCTACATACCGGTACAACGTCAAGTTTCATCACTCTACTCTATATTTCGGACGTACTTATGTGCAATGTACAGGCCCTCGTGGGGCGCTGCCAACAATAACATTACCGATCGCATCTCCCGTTCCGGTTCCGGAACGTACATAACATTCGCGCGCCAGGGATCACCGCACTGCTTGTTCTAGAAGCCTCGGGTAGATTTTGGCGCTGAAACGACGGCGTGCGATAGCGGTACTAGTGGCGGTAGCGGTACTAGTAGCGGTAGCGGTAGTTATGCATGGCGGGGATGCTCGGTCTGTCGGTACGTGCCGACGGTATCGTGGCATGCCGAACGAACCAACGAACCAACGAAACTAAAAAGCATGGACGTAGGGGAGACTACAGTACCGTGCAGTGTGTACTCCTGATTTCCTGCTTCCCCCCGCCCCCTGGGCGAAACCGTCACCAGCCTCCCATCATCCACTGCTGGCATATGTAATGTTTATTGTTTGTTGTTTATTCCGGCAGCGCCAACGGTCAGAGTGGATCTCTAATCCACGCACGCACACAGGCACACAGGATCCCCAGCAAGTATCCCCAGCTGCAAGCATCGCACACACGCACGTACTTCCTTGGACAGACAACTCCTGGACGGACACTCATTCTCACCCACCCCATCATCCATGCTTGCAGACGGGGGGCCCAGTTCAAGGGGAAAAACGACCTGGGTTCGGAACGGAAAAGTCGTCCGGCAATGTTTTTCAGGCCACAAGGGATAACTAGCCTCAGCGGAGGCCGAGCTTTGTCTGGAGTCTGGACTCTACACTCTGGACTCTGGCACCCTGCTCCTCGACGATCATCCATCCATCCATGACCGCGTCCGTAGATTTGCGCCGGCAACACCATGGCCCGCCAGTGCCAGTGCCACTACCACTAACAGCATGTACCTAATGTAGACAGTCGACAGCAGACAGCAGACAGTACCGGTACACACTACTGGTCTGACACACGTCCCCTCGGAAGAACCCCCTCGCCCTCCCCAGCAGCCAGCAGGCAGCACCACCACCCGGTCTCGGTACCTTCCCCCCCGTCCACTCGGCACACCCGCGCAAACAACGACATACTCATCTCCGTCCAGTGTCCAGTGTCCAGTGTCCAGGTGTCCAGGTGTCCAGGTGTCCAGGTGTCCAGGTGTCCAGGTGTCCAGGTGTCCAGGTGTCCAGGTGTCCAGGTGTCCAGGTGTCCATGTCAGTGCAACTCGCGCCACGGCCGCACATGCTGACATCCCAATCGCACGTATGAAGTATGTGTGTTATGTACCGTATGTATGTACCGTATGTATGTACCGTCGGTACATGCACAGACGCACAGGGCACTCTACTGTGTACGGTGTACGGTGTATGTACGGTGTATGTACGGTGTATGTACGGTGTATGTAGGGAGTACGGTAAGTAATCCAGGTAGGCCAGCCATGTATGTACGGTATATGTACACCTGCGTGCTCCGGATCAACCCCCTTCCCCCTCCCATCCCAGCCCAGACCACCTCTTCCCTCCCTCCCCTCCGCAAATCTCCCATCTGCAAGTACCTTTGCAAGTACCTCTGCGGGCACCTCTGTGGATACCGTATGTACATGAGTGACCGCGTGAGTTGGTTACTATTATTATTACTAGCCCCCCAGCCTCACCCCCGACCACCTACCACCGACCACCGACGCGCCGACGACGCACCACTCCTTTACTCTACCTACCGTATGTATTCCGTATGTATGCCGTATGTATGCCGTATGTACACAGGTACATAGGGGAGATTCAAGATTCGAGATCAGATTCAAGTGAGATTCGAGATTCCAAATTCGAGATTGTAGATTCGAGATTTGGCTTAGGCAGCCTACTCTAGATTGCCGAACTGATCGGCCGGCTACCACACTCCCTCCCTCCCTCCCGCCCTCCCCCCGCCGAGGAGATTCGAACGCCGAAACCGTCGCATACATAGATCTTCCGTTCCAGCCGGTGTCAATTGGGAAGTACCGCCGCCTGGCTGGGCGGACGGACAAGATAATCTTGGTAGACGGACCCACGAACACGAGGAATAGGGATAGGATGAGACGCGCAACGAATGCGTGAATGCGTGGCGGTGCCACCCCTGACCGGGGACGCGACGTGTAAAGATTCCCATGTATGTATTATTTATGGGCGACGTGCTGGAAGGAAGGGATGGTGTAGGATCAGGCATACAGTTATATAGTACCGTATGTACATAGTATATAGTACCGTATGTAATTCCTGCAGGATGATTTTCCGTTTGGGCACGGGCACGGGCACACGGCAGATCCAATTCACGCACAGGGGCGCCCGGGGGACAAAAGCCAGGTCAAAGCTTTTTTTTGCGAAAATCATCAGAATCCATCACCCAGTAATGCAATATAAGTTCTCCATCTCTTATGTATAGTGTATAGAGTAGAAATGAAAATGCCAAAAAAAAAAGAAAAGAAAAGCAGAGCCGAAAAACACAGCAGGAATGAAGAAGAAGAAAAAATACATCGCTACGCCCCTTGTAAGACAGCCGGGAATATATGCGCCAGTTAAAAAAACAAATCAAGACGAGAGCAAATTGAAATACAAAGAAATAGAAAGAGCAGACGAACGAAGTGGAACAACCCCAGCCAAAGAAATGGAACACAAAAAAAAGACCATAACGTAAGAGCTCTCTTATACACGTTAAACATAGCATAACACCACCGCCCCTCCCCCCTCCCCTACCCCCGTCGACAATCATCGCTGGCTGAATCACCCGAGCCAGGCTACAAATGCAAAATCCGTGAATGAAGCCGTAAAGGAAACGATAACTAGAGTAGAAAATCCGGTAAATAAACAAAAAAATGGCGGGAGTATCCGATGGCGTCTATATGTATGCGAGCTGATGTACACCTGGACCGAGAAAGCAAAGCACCGTGACTTTTCCATAAAGTCGTCTATTGCGTCGAGCTAGTTCTTCGAGAACCCGGGGATCTCGAATCGGAGTTCGTGATGGCGGGTATTCTACGCCGGCGAGCATTGATGAACCAGTTGCTAATCTACGATTCTGTCAGTACTTCATAAACAAAAACAACTCCTTTGAACTCACCTGATGGATCGTCAATCCAGTCTGAGCCATCAACATCTGTTTCTCGTCTTCTGTAGGGTATGGGTGGTGGAGATGGTCGTTCAACCAACTTCGCAGCAGATCCGTCACATGCTTGGGCAGATTCCCCCGTCTCCTCTTTCCCGGTCTGCCCTGCTCAAAATGATCCATGCTCAATTCCCCCGGGTGTCCCTGCGAGGAAAATGGTGATCTGGCGTCCGGCGCACCGGGCTGACGAGCAGGGTACCCGGCGTGCGGTCTTGGCTGTTGTGCGTACGGCGCGGTGTGAGAGTAGTATGGCTGCGAATATTGCGTGACGGGCGACGATGATTGGTACGGGCTCGGAGAGATGGCCGAGCTGGATGAGTATCTGTGGTAATCCGGTGTGGTTTGCTGACTCCTCATCGCCTCGTGCTCGTACTGTGGTGCATACGCGCTGTGGCCTGACTGGTGGTGCGAACTGTACAGAGGCAATGGAGCTGCGATTCCCGATGCCGGCCTGTCCGAGTGATCCATCTCAAACGACGAGCCTCTCGACGACGTCAACGATGATACCGGGGGCAGGTACGGACTCGGCCTCGAGTCGCCTGCGTGTGGCGATGAGACGATCCGCCTCGAATCCAAATGTCCGGGGAACATGTAAGTCTGGGCATCGTAGGCTCCATCCATGTGATCGTGCGCTGATACTGTGGGGTTCCCGGTCAGAAAGAGGTCTGGGTAAAAGCTTCTCGGCGTCGGAACGTCCGATGATCCAAAGTAGGAAGGAAATGTGGCCATACTTCCGGCATCAGAGATGGTACTCGACGAAGTGGGGGAAGCCCTGTGAGGTGGCTGCCTGAAAGATGGAGATCCGCGCTCCGCCAGTTTCCGCGGCACACTCGAGGACCTCCGCTCGTGTGGATTGTGGGAATGGAATTCCGGTATTGCCTTGTCGTCGCCAACATCGAAGTAAGCATACGGGTCATTGAGAAGGTTCAGAGGTGTATAGGCTACCTGATGGAGAGGTGGCAGTGAGTTTGGGTGACCGGAAGAGGGTGTGGAAGACATGGTCATTGTCGGCTCGAAAGATTTTCGGCTCTCAATGTTCCAAGAAGATATTCCAGCCGTGTACATTTGGAACAACCTGCCAGCCGGTAGAATAGGTGTATGTATGTATTTGGATATGGCCCTAGAACCTGTGTCTAGGCTTCCAGAAGGTGGGAAATCTCGATGACTTTATGTACTGTGACGCCTCTACTGCGTTGTCTAAGTCTGGGGGTTAGCCCGATGCCACCAACACCAGCGCCAGCAGTACGACTAGCAACGGCACCACCACACTACCACCACGTTCCTGATACACAGCATTTTTCCTTGTCAAGGATGGGAGAACAAAGGTGTGAAGTCATACGGGGCCCCTGAACAACGTGACGGGGCGGGGGTATGGGGTTGTGGGCAGGAGGGTGGGGTGGGGGCGAGACGAGCAAAAGAAAGTCCAAAAGGACACACCATTCCAAAGCTCCGAAAGAAAGACAGTGGAAGTAGTAATCCTGGGAATCGGTACATTGGATTGCATGCGTAGATGATGGGGTAGAGGGTGGACACGCACAAGGGAACGAAACGCAAAGGGGGGGTGAAACACCGAGCAGGCATTGTCCGATTGGGGTTTGGGGAGGAATTGGGGGGGTGCAGCAGTTGGGTACGACCAGAAGCACTACCGACGAACACGATGGATGGGGATGGGGGGTGGGGGGTGGGATCCGAGTAGTAACGGTGAAAGCCCCATAAGGCATGGTTCACGAAGCGGGGCGTAATCATGGTCCCGGGGGTGGGGTGGGGATGATGGGCATAAGAAGATCGACAAGAGGAGAAGGAGAAACGCGCGTTTGAGCGTGAGAGGCACATACCGACGAATATTATATAACCACTTTGAGAACAAAGCAATAAGACCCGAGAAATTTATTAAGCGGGATGCGGAGCCCGGGATGGGATCCTTTGATGTGGGAGGAGAGAAGAGTTTCGCTAAAACGAACAAGCGTGTCGAGGTGGAGGCTGGGGGGTGGAGGGGTGGGGAGGAGCTTGTCGAAAGCTGGACGACCAACGGAGAAATCGATTTCGGCGGGACGGATATCGGAGGTCGGTGGAGGGTGGGGGAGGTGGAGGGGTGAGGGGTGGGTGGGAGTGTGTAGTGTAGTGGTGTGAGCGCCGGGGGTGGGGTAGGATCTGGAGGGCAGGCGGGAAGGATCGCACTGGAGGTGGGGGAGTGATGGATGATATACGGGAGCAGCAGGAGAGCTGGACGGGATGCACGATTGCGAGCGAGCGACAGTGTGTGCGAGTGTGAGGGTGCAAGTGAGAGGTAGGAACCAGGCAGGTATGTACTCTAGAGTGGGTAAGTCAGTGAGTAGGTAAGAAGGTAGGTGAGCAGGTAGGCAAGAGGGCAGGCAGGTAGGTTACAGTGCACGGGTAAAACTGGCGCGGGTGCAGGTGCTCACTTACGTGCTTAGCTCTGGATCTGAGCTGCGTTAGGAGCAGTAAGGGTACTATGTAGCTCTCAGCGGACCGGGGAAATGAGTGACAGACAGCCAGACAGACAGATGGACCGACAGACGGGCGGACCGACAGACGTCACCGATTTGTGGCTCTAATTTGATTCGTGGTACCTGCGGGGGAGGGTGGAGGGTGGAAGGGAGGGGGGGCGGCGGGAGACTGGGACCCGGAGTTGGTCTGCGTGCGAAGAGAGCAGGGCTGATGTGAGGGCGCCGTAAGGGCATGAGGGCAGAAAGCGGGTCAGTGGTGAGGGCGGAGAGCGGAACGCAGGTCAGCGGTGACGGCGGAACGCAGGTCAGTGGTGAGGGCGACAGGGCGGAAAGCGGGTCAGCGGTGACTGTGCGAGGGCGGGAAGCAGGTCAGCGGTGGCGGCGTCGAGGGCAGAACGATGCAGGTCAGTTGTGAGTCCCTACCGGCAATCACCTTCTCTCGCGGAAAAATAAATAAAAATGGTGGCTCCCACACGTCGAAGGCAGCAGGCGGATGCAGATTGGTGTATGTACCGCCACCAGACGGACGGAAGGTCACGGCCCACCCTACTCCACCACCACCTCCACCAACAACAACAACACGACAGGCGGATCCAGACGACCGATCGACTAGTTGGTCAGTTAGTCCACGGCACCAGCCAAGCAGCGCAGAGACACGACCAAGCACGAACCGGCGCGAGACAGAACACGGGTACCCTATCCGAGCGGAGCAGGTATGATGGCGCGGGCAGCAGTGGCAGATGTCGTCGTTGTCGGAGTGCGATCGTAGTCGTGATCGTGCTTGTGACTGTGAGTTGCGTGTGAGCGTGAGCGGGAGCGGGAGTGTGGGCGTGGGGCGTGAGCTTGTGAGTCCGCTGTGAGCTCGAATGCAGGAGGGAGATGAGGGCGAATCTCGAAGGGATGGCGGAATAATAGCCGTGATCGTTCGTTCGCTCGTTCTTCGTTCGTCGCCGGTAGGCTAATGACGGAAGCAGGACGACGAAGACGAAGACGCCGACGCCGACGAGCTGTGGCTGTGGCTGTTCGTCCGCTCGCTGGGTCCCACCACTAGTTGCTCTAGTACCGTACCATATTCTCCTGCCATGTATGTGAGTGGACCGGAAGTCCGAGCGTCTACCTGCTCCATATCAGCAGTGTGTAGCCTTTTTTTCTTCTTTTTTTTCATTCTTTCTGTGGCGTCTGTATCACGACGGGTGGGTAGCCGGCCACACGGTCTGACTGGATCGATGGGAAATGTCCGCTATCGGAGCAACACGATGCGGACAGACGTATGTCGTGCAGAGCTGCGAGCAGGCAGAGCGGAAGAAGAAAAGCTGGAGAAGAGTCACCTATTCCGGTCCGAACACGGTGGTACGGGAGAACGAGCTAGCCAGCGTACCTACGTGGAGAGTCGTGGACCCGCCCCCAGCTGCGAAGTGAGGAAGCGACTCGGTCGGTTTGGATGGTTATCGAGTGGGGAACGAAAGGAAGGAAAAAAGCGAAGCGGATGGGAAACCAAAAGGCGTTGGTGATGCTGTTCCGCTGCTGCTGTTGTTCCGCTGCTGCTGCTGATGCTGCTGCTGCCGACGATGTCTTGGATCGATTGCACGATAGGTGTCAGTCAGCCGTTCTCGGTCAGTTAGTCCGTTAGTCAGTCAGTCGTTCTCGGTTAGGTAGTCCGTCGGTCACTCTCGGTTCGCCCGTCAGTCATTCTCGGTCCGCACTTCGGTCCGGCTTCTCCTTCACCTTCCTCTCCTACTCCTTCCTCTCCTACTCCTTCCTCTCCTACTCCTTCCTCTCCTACTCCTTCCTCTCCTACTCCTTCCTCTCCTACTCCTTCCTCTCCTACTCCTTCCTCTTCTCCTCTTCTTGGCCGGTCCTATCCTTTCAATCCACGCATATATTTTACTCCCATCTGACACCGTCCCGGGTGCGTGTGCTCTGCATTGGCAGCACTGCCTCTTCCTCCATGTGGATGGGATGGTAGGTATGCGTATCCGCTGTCTGTCTCTCTCACTGCCTGCGCCTACCTTGACGTGGGAGCGCCGGATGACGATCTTAGCACTGATCTGACCCGAGTGGAACCTTCAAGGAATATTTAATCGTCCGTCCGTCCACCATCATCCGTCCGCACGTCTCTCTTGTCTCACGTCGGCGTGTAACTACTTTCTACTGGCAGTGTGAGGATGGCGCATATTCCTCGTGCTGATGCTCTCTACTCTACTGGCGAGTGGTGTAAGGATGCGTATATTCGTCCTGCTGGTTTCTACTGGCAGTGTAAGGATGGCGTATATTCCTCCTGCTGCTGAGCTAGAGCAACTTGGCTGCTGCTGCTCGCCGTCTGTCAGTTAGCCATAGCAAGCTGACATCCAACACGCAGGCAGGCAGGCACCAAGGATCATCTCGGTCGTTCTCGTCCACGCTTTGCCTCTGACCACCACCACCACCTCCACCGCCACCAACGCAAATGTCTCACAGAGTTCGAAAATCTTCACCCCTTGTCTTTAGGTCTGTCTTCAGCGACCAAACCGCCTCCACCCCCCAACCATCGCATCCCGGAAGAGAAGGAAAGACCAGCCATCGTAGGGGTGTGGCTCAACTAGTGGGGGAGGTACATAGCAGCCGGGCCTGGGACCTCGCTATATAGATACTCTAGCACGGCGGGTGTTTTCTCCTGTCACACTCGAAGCCGGTCCGGCGCTACCACTGGTCAGTTGCGTTTCCCGTCAAGCTCACCACCCCCCCCCCCCCCCCCCCCCCCTCCAAAGAGCAACCTGGGATTCGGATCGGCTGACGAGATGCGTAGCATACCCTTTCCTTTCCCACAGTACTCTACCGTACATGATCACCGTCGAAGTGACGGAAAAAAATGCAGAGCCAAGAAAACTCTCACCTTCTTCATCTTCATCAGCATCGCCAGCCCAGCAGCAGCAGTAGCATCGCCAGTGACGCCCGAATCCAGGGGGAAAGAAGCGGACGGAAAGAAAGAGAAAAAAAGAAAGGGAAGGGAAGGGAGAACTGCGCTTCGCCGGCAGAGTAGCACTCGTCAAGTACTAGTATAGCCAGCCTGCCTGCCGACCAGTCAGTCGGCATCAGGTCGTCAGTTGAAACTACCCACCCACCTCCCACCTCACACAGAGACACACACACACACGCACACGCATACACGCATACACGCATAACTCTGTACACGCACAGAATGCGTAGAGTAAGTGGCATATCGGCTGTCAACGCGCTCGGGTGGTCCATGGCCGGTTTCCCGCCGTCACCGCCATCAACGCCAGCATCATCACCACCACCACCGCCAGCCGGCATCATCACCACCACACCACGTCGTCGTCTCCGCCGCAGCTGGGATCTGCGCCTATGGGATCCGATTTTCAATGATTGATCAGTCGCCGTAACACAAGGGCTAACCAAGGCGCGCCCACCCCGGGTTGTCTGTATGTAACCTGTCGGAGCTAGTCTGGGCTAGCCTGGGGGGCGTGGCGGACATCAGCTACTCTAGACATCCATCGATCATCCATCCAGACTTTCAGACATCCAGACATCCAGATAGGTACGTACCCAGATATTCAGACATCCATCCATCATCCATCATCCATCATCCACCACCCACCATCCATCCCTCTCAAAATCGGATTCCTCTTCTGGCCCATTAAGCAGCAAGCGCCAAAAAAAACCCCCAAAAAAATAAACATCTATCTCAGACGGTGGGTGGGTGTGCAATCATCAACGTGCATGGAAGCTCGGTCACGACGCCTACGCGTGCGTGCGACACTGCGACGTGCCTCGATCGTTGGAAGGGGCCGACGACAACGACAGCTCGAGAGTCGAGACGATTAGCGTAGTGGGGATCGATAAGAACTAGAGTAGGGACCGCTAGTTGGTTGTACTCTACATGGTCTAGCGCGCCCCACGCACACGCCCACATGGAGAGTTTCCTTATGCGCTTGCGGGTTGCTCGCACGATACGATTCGACGATTTGTCGCCCCGGATTCTTTTTTTACTTAGTATACTTTCGGATGGACATTGGACATTTGGAATTTTGGATCGCTCTGGCTCTGGCCAGACAATTCGATGCTCCTCTCCTCCTCGTCGTCGTCCTTCCTACTTGCATGGCACACATACCTGAGCTACTGCAACCGTGCGTTGACACTTGAGTGCACAAGCAAGCAGTCAAGCAGTCAAGCAGTCAAGCAGTCAAGCAAGCAGGTAAGCTGGTAAGCAGCGAGCGAGCACGCAGAGCGTCGAAGGAGACCCAGAGTACCGTAGAGTATCGAAATTCGGGACCGGATAGTCATGTCGCACACCCTCTTCCCTCTTCTCCCAGCTGTCTTCCTGTCCTGTCCTGTGCTCTCCAGTCCTGACCCTCAGGAGCCGCCGACATCCGTGTCATCCAGCGCTGCTCTCCTCCCTCCCCAAGTCGGCGCAAATAACCGGCAGCCCCCTCCTCGTGTCCCGAAGCGGCTAGGACACGCACACACATGGTTCGAGTACCCTATCTAGATGTTGAGAAAACGCTGGGTGGGGCGGGGTGGAGATTCGCAGCGGCGGGTATCTGAGAAGTCATTTCTGGATGTAGGTAGGTGGGTTCGTATGTATGCACACCTAGATGCTTCTTCTTCTTCTTGCCTACTCTGGACGTATGCAGACATGCTCCTTCTTACCCACTCTGGACGTAGGTACTAGATTGAAGCACACTAACTATTCCGCATGTACTGATCCGCAAGGAAAGTGGGCAGGAAATGCACTTACCTAGGTCTTCACTTCCGGATCTCCCTTGTTGGAACTTGGGGATGAGGGATCATGGCTGGCACCCCTTCCGACGCCACTACGATTCCTACATGCATACTCACCCCCCTCCCGTTCCACTCGATCCCTTTCGCCCGCTGCACTGCAGACTATCATCGACATCCTCAGCAGCAGCAGCAGGTGCCCTACTCACTCACTCACCGAGAACAGCACCGCTGGAAATACAGTGCTGCCTTCTTCTTCTCCGTCTCCTCTTCTTCTTTTCCTGCCCTCTCTTCTCTCCTGCTCTCTTCTCCACGTCTCTCTCTCCACGCCTCTCCACTCTCACCTCTCCTCCCTACCCGCTTACAGAATCATCCCCCAGAACGGGGTTGGCTAGCGAACCGAGACAATTGCACGACAAGGGATCGTGGGAGGGACCCACGGAAATAAGGATATGATGATGATGATGGCGCGTCAAGGATCATCCTGTTACCGAGAGAACAGCTTGCCAGCCAAGCCAGCAGGCCAGCACCTGCGAGCGGTGGGGACGGTACCGTGCTAAGCGGGACGGACAAACTCACGCACTCAATCACTCACCTACTATGCGTGACCTTCCCGCCCACTCAGTGGTCGTGGTGGGCGTGCCGGTCACTACTCCCTCCTCCTCTTTCTCCTCCTCTTCCTCCTCCTCGAAAAGCATATCCGCCGCTCGGCTCTATTTGCTACTGATGTACCGGTACTCTGCTCCAAGTAGAGTCCACTGATGACCGAACCAGCCCGCGACACCAAACCTAACGCTGCTCGGCTGGGCGCTTCCACCCACCGCAAACATGTCCCCACACTGCACAGTCGTGTGTCTCTTGTGCCACTCAAGGGAGTCGTTAGCAGTTGACTAGCAGTCAGCAGTCAGCAGTCAGCCATCGAAAGGAAAAAGAAAAAGAAAAGCAAAAGGAAAAGGAAAGACATTGAACTGACTGGCTGACCGACTGACTGGCAGCTAACCCCATTGCATGACATCCGCCGTGACCGTGTCTCGACTCTCGCTGCGGAACTTCTAGCATGAAGGATCATGGCATCCGCCCCACCCCCTATGCCGAGACTATGTACTCGTACATAGACTTCGAGGTACTCTATATTCCAGGTAGAGGAGCATCAAGGTATGTACCTGGTTGATTTCCAAATCTCCACAGGTATGTAGAGTACATAACCCATGATCCATCAACCATCTCCACCCGCCCTTGCCCCTCCTCCCCTTGAGATCCTTTCCCTTCGTAGACCCCCGTCTCAACCTTTCCAGGAACGGGCCGAGCATCACAGCTCACGACGACGATCAATCGGTACATATATTACCCCCGTTCGTTCGTGCGTTCGCTCGTTTCGTTCGCCCTAGGCTGCATCCCTCACCGGTCTGCGCGGCGCGCGCGGATCGATCACCGACCCTCGAGTCTCGGCTGTCGTTCGCGGTTCGTGGAGGTCTATCTAACCCCTCCCCTCACCCCCTTCCCAGTCGTAATGTATAGTCGTATGTAATGTATATGTGTGTCGTATCCAGTCTTCTTCTGCTTTTGCTTCTGCTCTTGCTTCTGCTGCTGCTTGTTTAACTTCGACTTCGACTTTGTCTGCTTCGTCTTCAAGTTCTTGGACTTCTTGGTGTTCTCAAGGTTGTCCATCTGCATTCGTTCGTTTCACATAGCACCGATGCAATGCGATGGCGTTTCCCACCGCCCCTCCCCTCCACTCTAGTGTAGCGTTCGCCGTAGGGTAGCCTGTAGGGGTTTCTTTCGTTCTTACAAATTGCTCTTCCTTTTGATTTCTATTTATAACGCACCAACCACCCCTGGAGTCCTGGAGTCCTGGAGTCCTGGAGTCCTGGAGTAACGAGTTTGAAGTTTGACCGCGACCAGGTTCCAGCAGCTCGTGGTATGTAGATCTGGATACCTTATGTATAGTACTCTGCTACATTTACTATACTATGGGACTATGCTGCATAGTACTAGGCACTTGGGATATAGATACTCCACTGTTCTATACGATACTATAGCATACTTCCTATGCTATAGTACAGTAGACGTCTATGTATGTACATAGGTACGTATGTGCGTACGGGAAATCGGAATTCGAAAAGAAAGAAAGAAATAAGTGGATACGAGGAATCCTCCTCGGCTTCAGATCTTTCCGTGATGATCGTTCCGAGATTATTCCGAGATCATTCTAGGTTTCTATCACTATGATATGTAGGTAGGTGTGATTTGGCCGATGTGCCGGGCGTGAAAGGGGTTGATTACAGGTTTCTACACAGCCTACGGGGCGGGTTCCTATATCAACAGGTTTCTATACAGGTTCACTTACAGGTTCACATACACACAGGTTACCATTCGGACAGTTGGGGTGCGCGAGACTGGGCACTGCACTGGGCACTGGACACTGGGCACTGGGCACTGGGCACTGGCCGGAGATCATCCGTACATACATGAGTACTATATGTAGTAGTACTATGTGCTATATGTGAGGCGGTGAGGCGTTCGGATTTACTTGCCTATGTACTTACATAGAGACCTAGAGACCTAGATAGTAGAAACCTATATGTCTACGCACCTATGGATGTACATAGAGACCTACTTTCCTACTTACCGGCCTATACATCTATGCCTTTACCTATCAATTTACATAAAGACCTCATTATATAGAGACCTACCCACAACCCCACCTATACCGCCCCGCTCCACCGGCGGCAGGCAGGCAGGTCAGCCAAATTCCTTCAGCATGTTCCAAGGGGCCAACCACGGTCCACCATCCACCATCCACAACTGCAATATTCGCCGTATCTGAGTCTAGAGCAGAGCGTTTATATTGCGCAACCAGTGCAACCTGGTACGGTATCCACTGGCGGGGGCGTCACCGAAACTTAGTTTGTGTAGTATCTAGTTAGCGGTGGCTGTCAGGCTTGTCAGCTGCCACTGCCACTGCCACTCAGTGACACTGACTGACGGATGATATGATACGGTACCAGATCACGGAGGGGCACACGCACGCGCGTACGTGCGGACGTATCTCGTACGGACAGACGGAAGGGCGGACGGATAGCTCGGCGGCTTCGATGGCTTCAGCTTCAGTTCGGCGGGAAGGGAAGGGAAGGGAAGCAGGGGCGGGGCGGAGTACTTACTGCTGCGGCCTGCGGCTGTCTGATTCGCGAGCGTTTCATCGACACGACGACGACAGCGCTACTACTACTGCTGCTGCTATTACTGCTGCTACTATGTATTACTGCTGTTATTACTACTACTAGGTACTGCTATTACTGCTACTAGTGCTACTACTAGTGCTACTGCTGCTATTACTATTACTACTACTATTACTACTACTGTTGCTGCTGCTACTATTACCGCTGCTACTATTACCGCTGCTACTATTGCTGCTACTACTTTTACCGCTGCTACAATTACTGCTGCTACTATTACCGCTGCTACTATTACCGCTGCTACTATTACTCCTACAACTACTCCGTAGCCCTAGAGCTCCAAGCTGTACATATGAGCAGTAAACAAACTACTACTATAACTAGTACTACCACTACTGCTAACACTACCACCACTACTACAACCCCGTGATGACGGAGGTTGCCAACCTGCTATTACGGGAAACATCTAAACGCGATTCGGCCGTTCGTTCGTGTATAACAACTTCAGCCGGCCGTATACACGGAGAAAGAAGCGCTCGACGAGGAGCCGGAAGCAACCGCACCGGCTGCCACCGTCCCACGGAGCTTCTCCGGCCCTCGGGTTCTAATTGCGTGTTGCGTTCACTCTACTATACAGACTACATCTACTCTACATTACATGTATGCATTGTACCTATGCAATATTATGTACTCCACTTGTATGCAATGTTATGTAGGTACTGCCCGGCAGTAGTAATGAATGTAGGACCTCTACTGCTCCTGCAGTGCAGTGCTGATCATCGTTCGTCCTTTCCCTCCCCATCCCTCCCCATCCCTTCCCTTGCCTTCCTTTCCGTTTCGTTTCGTTTGAACTTTTGACAGGCAGGCAGGCAGGGTAGATAGGATAGGATGATGGCGTCTGCAGGAAAATCAAAAAATTTGCAAAGAAACACCCGATGACAGCTACGGACCAGCTACGGACTTTTTTTTCGGTCAAACCAGATGAGACGCCCGCCCTGCTCTGGGACCGAGGCATGGGGGGAGGGGCGGGAGGGTGTCGGCGGCGGGGACATGGGGCATGGGGCATGATGGGGCATTATGGGGCATGATGGGGCATGCTTGGCCGATACTGGTACGTACTGGGCTGCTCGGCTTGGTGGTCGGCTGTGACCCGGAGTTTGTGTGGAGAACAAAGTACTCAAGACTCAAGTACTTCTACCTAGGCAAATACTCAACTTGGGTATGATACCTACATAGTAGTGGCCGTGGAGATGTATGGTAGTTATGGTAGCGCGTAGGCCACATGTGACGTGCCGTAGGTTGTTATGTACGAAAGTCAAACCAAGTACCTGCCTCCTACCTACTATAAATTCATGCCATGAAAAAAAACACGACATGCCCCCCCCCCCCGACTCCCCGAGTGTGGAGTACACCATTTTCGGCGGAGGTCTAGACGGGCTCTCGGCGGGAGATGAGGACAGCGAGAAGGAAATCAATAATTCTAGCCACTTATTGGTCGGCTGGCCGGGGTGCGGTACGTCAAGCCATATCGAGCGTCGACTGTACAGCATGTGGCGTTCGCTCGGTTTAACGAGCCTGGTCGTGAATGGATGGCGGCCACACTTCCTTCTCTCTTTCTCTCTCTCTCTTTCGCTGCTCTTCGTTGCTCTCCGCTGCTCGTCGGGAGATTTCTGCTGAGGATGAATACGACGACTTGTTTGCTCGGCAATCTATATTATAGTAGCATGTTGACGGATGAAGCGAAATCGTTGGCTGCACCAAACTGACGGGGCCGCTGCGTTGGCCCTTACACGAAAATCTCAAGGAGGAGCATGTAGGGTATAGGTAGGTGCTTTTGATTGCCCACCACCACCACCATCCACCATCCACCATTCACCATCCACAATCATCCACCAGCGTCCATCAATCTGCACGCTTATGGCGCATAAACTCAACTTAACTCGTCCGCTGGTTAGGGTCGACTACGCTTTCAGTCCAAAGGGAGCATCACGAATCTCAACTTTCAGGTTTCTGCAACATGCGAACCATGGTGGCTGCCTGGCATCTGGATTGCAGTGGCTGAGTAGCTGAGCTGGTTACAGTTACTACTTTCGTGGGACCCTAGGTGCGACCGGGCATCGACGAGAAGAAGAAAGAAAAAAAGAAAAGAAAATAAAAAAAAGCAATGCGATCATATGTCCGCACGCAGGTCTGGACCCAGGCCGAGAGTTGTGATTGAGTGAGTGGGTACCTGGGTCATCCTTAGTTAGGTCCTGCCAAATCCAGGTGGCTTGCTGGTGGAGTCGAGTAGGTTGACTTCCATGAATGAACGATGTCTCGGTGCGCAAAGTTACTTGGGGGATGTATGATATTCTTTCGGTGTCTCATTGGTGGCTGCGAGCTGAGGGTACTACCGGGCTCTTGCTTGCTTCGTCGTTCCGTCGTGTACCCACCGGGAGTGAGTGAGTGGGTGTGGAGGATCTTCGTGTTGGTCCCTCATGCGACTGCGTGGAGCTGCTGCCGGGTGGTGGTGTACTCCGAAGATCCGGATGTTCCTGATGCAGCTGAGCACCACCATGGTTCTCTGTTTTTTTTCCTTTTCTTTCTTCTGGACAGAGTGATGATGATGCAGCTGTGAGTAGCGACAAGCAAGTATGTGGTAGCTAATAAGGCGGGTCTACCCAACATAGCGTACCTGTCGGCAAATTCCCATGAACCAGAACTCTCCGTGTCGTCCTGTCGGCAAGCAGTACCAGCAGGTTCAATAGCACCTGCTGCTGTCCAACCGCCAACAGCAACGGCAGCGACAAGTAGATTAGTGTATCCCGAGTTCTAATCCGAGACAACAGAGTAAACCGGTTGAAATCGTGATTGTCGCCCCATATTTGCGTGATAATGCCCATCCACATCAAGTTGTGTCGGGAAGCATTGGAAACTCCACCACCACTCATCCTTGGTTGAGGCTGAGCAAAAGAGATACATAGCTTTGCTGGTTTTTCTGGCTGGCTGAACCGTCGAACGAAGGGGGGAAGGGGGGGGTTTGGAGGAACGCCGGTGACGAGTGGATGTTTGCAACCCCCGCCCTTCCCCCCACCAGTTGGCGGGAGCAAGCGAAACTGAAGAACAAGTGGGATACAGCTGTCCGCCTGTCCCAGGCCGGATCGATTTTGTGGAATTTGGTCTTTCATCATCTTCTTCGCCCTGCTTCCCGCACGAACGACCAACGATTCCCTTCCCATTTTTTTGTTGGATACGGATCGGACGTCGATTGGCTGACGCCCGGTGTTGCCTGGCACATTTCATGGATAACCGGGAGCTCACGGCGACGTACAACAGGCCCTGAGGAATAATTGGGGGCGCAACGTCAAATTCTTTTCCTCTTCGTGGCAGATATCCTTGCTCGGGCCAGCAGCAGTAAACCTGGAACTTCCGTCCGTTAGTCAGATGGGAGGGTCTGTCCTGCTGCGCTGCCTTGCCTGCATCGTTCCGCAAGGAGTTTAGGTGCAGGCTGTTGTGCAGTTGGGTAGCGAACACGATAGGTGTAGAGTATCGCCACCTTAGGTACTTCCGCTCTCGCCGTTTCCCTTCCCTTCCCTTCCCTTCGCCTTCCCCCGTAACTCTTCCGGTCGCGAGGATGTTGTCTGTCGGACGGAATCTCGAGTGCATTCCTCCGTGAGGGGAGTCGCACACACATGGGCGCATTCGGAAGGTCAGGCAGGAATGGGGCGGAAAAACACACAAAATCGAAAATAAATCATGATTGCACGGAGCCGAAATATGACGGTTCTAGGGTCTCAGAAAGCTGCCAAAAGCCGTTCTGCAGTTGACACCCGTAGGGCGGGCGGAGGAGGAGGGATGGAGTCGTAAAGGCGGGGCCCAGACCATGCCACCAAAGTTGCCCATGCGCCCCCCCTCCTCCCCCTCCCCCCCATGCAGGCCCATATGCTATCCGGTGAAGCTCAAGCAAGTAGCTGGCGGTTGGTCGTACTGGCAGGCAGGCTTCGAGCAGCATCAGCAGCAGCAGCGGCCCCCCGTTCGAAACGTGGAGGTTATGCCCCACAGACGCCGGTGCTGTGCTGTGCTGTGCTGTGCTGTACGGTGGTGCTGTGCTGCTACTGGCACTGCTGCTGCCGCTCCTGTGTTCATGTCTCTGACGATAAAGTGAAGTGCAGCTTTCATACCACCACTCGTGCACCAATATAGCGTGCCCGTCACTAGCCATTCCGACGGGCCTGTCAGCGAGGCAGGAAATGCATGAAGTACTGAGACAGTCGTCGTGGCTAGAGCGATAGGTAGGGGATGAACGACGAGGGGGCTGAAGAGTATCCGATGAGGACGGTGGTTGACTGCTGCCGGCAGTGTACCCGATCGAAGATCGAAGTCCAAATTCCGCGCGCGCGTTCGACGCCGACTGAGCGGGGGGTGGGCGGAACTGCCTCAACCAGACACAGCCGAGACATACTGGATGATTGAGGCGCAGATACAAGGAGCGTATTCGCCCCAAGAGCGCTTGGGAGTTTGGCGGGCGGCCTATCGGGGCTGGCAATGTCCGGGAGCCCAAGCGGAGAAGCTGATCAATCGCCGTGGAGCCGAGTTAATGCTCTGCGAATGCTCGGCGGAGGGGTGGATCGCACTTACCGAGATCGCTGCTGACTTGCGACCACTTCGGCCGCGGATCCCTCGACTGGATGCGGCAAGGCGCCGCTTGCAGCCGCCGAAAAGTGTCTCTGCAGAATACTCTAGAGTCTATCTAGAGTATCTACATAAGTCAAACAGGAACTTGTGTAGCTCTTCCGACTGTACATAAGTAAATGAGTGCTCATGGACTTAGCTCATCCGACGCAGCCCGTCGTGACAAAACGTTTGACAGCTGGCGTCTGTCATCTGAGCGACCGCCGCCACCGCTGAACAGACAGCACGCGGCCGATTCACAGCTACCGTAGCTTCCGTCACTCTTTGCGGCTAGCGGCGGAGTCCGAAAAGAAACAAAAGAAAAGAAAAGGTAAAAAAGGACGCTCCCGACTGGAACATAAAAGAGACCGGCTCCTGCTGCTGCGTGTGGCCCACTAAGAGTGGTATCCGCTGTGGGGCATTTCGCCGCGACACTTCTTTACCTCCGATTAAAGTCGCAGATGAGCGCATTCCTCACCCCTTCCCCTCCCACCCCCCGATACCCAGCGTAGGCCCGGCGCCGGGCCCTGCGCTGCGCTGCTCGCTAGTAGTGTGGAGAGAAAAAGCCACTCCTGGCGAGCTGTCACCATAGGAACTCGCTGGATGGGTGTGCATAGCTTCCGTCCAATCCGGCGACGTCCCAGCCAGAATTTGACAGGCGGCAGACTCCGGCCTAACCAGAGAGCTACGCAACCTGCATGACGGCGGTGAAAGTAAAGAACGAAAAGGAAAAAAAAAGAAAGAAAAAAAATAGACAGCATCAGCACTTCGGCTCCTACCCCCCACAAACAGCGCTGTCCTAACTCTCTACTGCCACCGCATCATCATCATCGATATGAAATCTACACCCTCAGCACGAGATATGTAGTCGATATCGTTGATGCCACCTCGACCATACCGACTGAAGCCCTGCCTCCGAATCTGCCGATTTGCCGGTCACCACCAAAATGTTGGGCCCCGCCGTGTCCCTGGTGTGCCCATGACACATGCATTCTGCTGCTCGAATGGTCCGTCGATCATCTTTGTCGGGTTACCGGTGTTGGGGATCGATTGCACTTGCGCAAGCCCTTCGAATGCGATGACCATTCCGAAACCGGTAGGCCCATGAAGTGCGTACATAGCAGGTGCTCCGGTAGAGGGCCACCGAATATGGACTCATGGAGAGTCGGAACAGGGCTTTCCTGGTACTCTAGAGATGCCATGGCGCTGGAAGCAGGACTGCGAACCTGATAGGCAGCGCATCTGGAGTATAGTAGCAGCACCGCAACTGCATCCGTCCCGGGGCCAGTCAAACGATCGTCTTTCCTCCAACTCGCAAAGGCAAACGCCCCGCCCCAGCAGCTCCGCGACTGAGCACGATCGGCCGGCATCAGGCCATGGGATAGCCAGCGACCCAAAGCCCCGCCGGGTCGACGTCGTAATCATGATCAGAGAGTCTGCGTGTCTGCGGCGTCACACGTGGCATATGTCCAGCTGTCAAACCAAGTAAGTTGGTATGTAGGTGGGTAGGCCTTCCCGAATTTCCGGCACTTTCTGCTGAACTCTGACATGTGGATAGGGTGATTTGCCGGTGAGCCAACGCCCGGAGACGGGGTTCTCTTCCCCCCAGCTGCCTCCGCTGTCATGTCCGTCCGTCACGGCTGTCATGTCTGTCATCTCTGTCGATCCTTCAATGTCGGTAAATGGTAGCCTCGCGTACGATTTGGTAAAATGGCTCGCGGCTATTGGCGGCGACGTTTTCGTCGGGTATTCCCTTCTGTGTATCATGTCGTCGTGGTATGATGTTGCAGCTGACATCCTTCGCACACTCTCCACTGCGCCGGTTTGCTTCGTCCTTTTCTCCGCAACACCCCGACGATTGCGCGTACGCGCGTGTTTCCATAGTGGGCAGTCGGACGGCGCACACTATAATTGGGAGCTTCCCGGAACCTAAGCTGGTGTGAGATGTTAGCCGTTGCGATGTGAATGGACGGAACCGCATGCTCACTATGCTTGTCGACGCCGTTCGTTATCTAGACATCACCGTTTGGGTTGGGTTGAGGAGGGGGGCGGTTTATTTCGTGTGGTAGAGGATGAGAGGTCGCAGAGCCAGTCGGAAGATATAGAGAACGGACGGCGTCCGGGAGGATGAGGAATTCGGACAAACACCTTCGGTTAAGTACGGCCGCGGACATTGAATTTGGCTCGAACGAGATTCTGACAGGAACGGTCTTTTCCTGCCTCTCAGCAGAGGGAAAGTATAGTATTTACCGCAACCGGGTAGCAAGGCAAACGCGGACGGGATCAGACCACCACCTCCACCACCACCACCACCAACCACCACAACCAGAACCGCAACCACGACCACAAATTAGAGTAACTGGTGCCCCCTATGTACACCAGTCGTCCCAGCCATTGGACGAACCAGCCTCAGCCCGCGGGGGACAAACGGGAGCTGCAATCTCGGCTTCGTACGTGGCATCCATAGTGACAGCTACCGTTTGGGAATTTTATGGCCGCTTTTGCAACAGGCATCCCTGGCCCTGTGTCAGGGACGGCTGGTGCTCTCGACCAACCACCGATTATCGACGACAACCTCCCAGTGTGCCGTCTATGGCGGTTCCGCGAGCTGCTGCTGCTGCATTGTCTGATACATACGCTTGTTGGTGGCCACGCACGAGACGCGTGCGAATCATGGCTGGATCATCGTCGGCCGTCAATGCGGCGCGCGGCACGGCTGAGCAGAAGCGTGGTGTCGTTCGTCATTCATCCTCCGTCCGTTCGTCGTTCGTCGACGCTGCGAAAGGACAGCAGAGCGCTCGATTCCTCACACGGCCGAATTGCCTTGGGAAATGCGCAAAGGCTGATACCGCATACTTCGAGCAAGTACGGCTTCCGTAGTTTATTTAATTCCCGTATATTGCAGGTGTCAAAAACGCGGCAAGTCGCTGGGTTATCCATGCTCGCATTTCATAGGACTGACAATGCTTCCGCCCAACTGGAAATGAAGGCACGATACCTACCTATATCCGTCAATGCAATGCGATCCGATGCGGTGCGATGCGAGGTGATGCGATGCGATTCGATGCGCTTGCGTTCGCGTTCGCCACCTCTTGCTGAGAAGTTCATCCCATCCGCGTCTAAATCACGATGCTCAGGTTTTTCCGTTTCCAGCAGGATCAACGCAGCATAGCTATGGGGGACCCTGTGCGATACTCCGGGACCTGCAGACTCGCCGCTAACGCCATTTACCGGGCGCTCTGTGGGTCCTGTCCTGTCCTGTCCTGCCGGTCACAATTCCATCGGATCGAACGGACGTCCGGAATGGAAGACGTCTTGCGGGAAATATGTACCAAGTACATACAACCCCCGGATCGAACCGACGTCCGGAATGGAGACGTCCTGCGCGAAATATGTACCGAGTACATACAACCGTGATGGTAGCAAGTCGCAACCGTACTAAGTACCACCACCCGTTCGAGGGCGCTGCGGAAGCCCTGTTGACTCCACCCACGTCCTGGAATGAGATGGACCTCCATACCTAGATAGTGGGTATCGAACACTCACTATCCCTCCCCTTCCTTCTCAAGGACGAAGTTCGAACTCTAGAAGCACCCTGCCCAACCTCCCATTTCTCACATTCCTCCAGCCGGCCACCAGCCCATGACAGGAATGGCGAATGATTTTTTTCTTTCTTTATTTCCTTATCTGCGGTGCGGAGAGATCCTAAGGCTGGGGGGAGGGCTTGGAAAGGAGGTTCATCCGTCCGTCCACCCCCCCCCCCCCCCCTCAATGAATCGAGAATCGAGGATTCCATCGATCTGGCAGGTGAATGCATTGCTTTGCCGCCCTGCGGGTATCCGCGAGACCCTGCAAGATCTGCCGGTGGTACTGAACGGCGGCTGTTGCAGTTGTTACATAGGTATGAGGTGGGATAGTGGGGATATATTACAGGCTATGGAAGATGATGCTAAGAATCGCTCAGCATTCCGCTGTTATCGATGAGCTCCCTGGAAGATGTGTGCCCCGAGAGGTAGAGAGAGAGACCGCATATACTGGAGTAGTTATTGCTCTGCTCGAATTGCTGAGCCGTGAATACGTACGTGATGTTTTTGCGAGGGCTCTTTCGCCAATTGGCAATGCTTCTCCAGGCCGGAAGCGGCAGGCCGAGAGAGGAAGAACACACAAGGAGAAAGAGAAGATGGTGGTTGATCGTCTATTCTATAGATGATGATGATAGAGCAAGAAGAAGAAGAAGAAGAAGAAGACCCTGTCGTGGCCTCTAACGTTGATTCACACCGCTACCAACCACATCCGTTTGCTCCCGCCGACAGCAGTCCTCAATCGCCCCGCCACAGTGTTTCGAAGGCCAAGACCACGTGCAAAACAGTCCAGTCTCTAAGTACATTGCGGGCGTATTCGGGTGCCAGCTGCATTTTGAATCCACCACACAAAATTGAGATGCAGTTTGAAAGTTGAAACCCTCAGTTTCCGAGCGACGGGTGACCGTTCGGCACACCACCCCAAAAAACAATTCGAGAAACCGCATATTGTCGACTGAGCCACAATACACATAAAACGTGTGGCGTGCCGTTGAATATCTGGGTTGCCGAACGGGCCATCGGGGGAAATGAGAGTTTGCAGCTGTAGCTTTGGTAACCTTCAACTCGGCAGAAACCCCGGGTTTGAAAATGCAGCTGGCACCCGCACAGGCCCTAAGTAGCTTGCTGGCTCTCCTGCAAGGCTGCAACCATCCGTTTCTGTAAGCATGGCAAAAAGTCTATTTGCTTTTCTCGGCGTCTACTGTATAAGTTCATAGATATGCTCGGCTGGGCTGGGCTTGAGCGCTCTTCACTTCATTTGATCCTCTGCAAAAGTGTTTACTACGGTTTGCGACTTGGTGGAATGGTTAATGGTTCTGGTTTTGGTTCTGGTTTTGGTTCTGCGTCTTCACACAATCACACGGCATTGCCACATGGCCGTGCCGCGGCAATGATGAGCCTCTTCCACGTCCCTTCCACCGTTACATTTTTTTCGGCAGGGCCGCTTAGCATACCTATTACTTCCTATGTACTTCCATTCCCCGAGTCGTTCCGCCAGCCCTCCTGGTGCTCGGAGCCTCGGCATCTCGGATGGCAATCTAATCACAATAATATCGTTTCCCGTCCCGTCCGTCTGGTACTAGTATGTACATACCGTAGTACCCCCGTTCGCCCAGTGTTCTCCATGATCTGGACGGGCTGGACGGGATCGGTCCAGTCCCGTGCCTTCCTTTTAGAGGACAGGAATCATAGAAGTACGCCATCCCGTCCGCCAATTTTGCTGGACGGGGTTGGACTACAGTCCGGTAGTGAAAAAAATGCCGCTATTTTCAGCACTTCCCCCATCCAATATGACAGTTAAACCTTTTCGCGACACCATCTTCGTGCAGTACCACAGTACCAGTCTTGGCAGTTGGCCGTAGTCGACTGCAGTCCGTCCCGCCCGACCGTACTAGCGGACCAGTCGATCCAACTCACACCTCGGGACGGACTGGATGTATGCAGTCCAGTCCCGTCCATGGGTCTGGACGGACTGGGCCGGACTATGTAGAACACTGCGTTCGCCTTGTGCCACGCTGTTATGCGACCCGCTCGCCATGCCATTTACCTGCAGAAATACCTGGCTCCGTTCTCGGAGATGTTGCCGTGCAGTTACATAGCTCGCACACCCTTCTCGCTGCTGGGATCGTTGCTGGTACTCTCCAGATGTATGCCGATCGTCCGAGTGATACGCTGTGCAGCGCATGCATCACCGTCTCGAACGTGCGGGTTCTGGCGGAAAACGACGTCGTAGATGTCGGACTACTATTATAATATGGAGGGAAAGAACGAAACGATATTCGACCTCTCGCACCACTAGAGGACTCCGAACGGTGAAGCTCGTAATCCTCAGGCCCGTGGCGAGTTGGTTTGTGGTGCACGAGTGACGAGGTCGCTGCCGGCTGTAAACTCGGTCGGACGGAAGTGTTTGCGGTTGTTGTCTTGTGGTTAATAGTTACTCCGAGTCTCCTGGCCATATCTACTTAGCTCTTTCTGAGGCGTACCACGGAATATCTACTCTACTGCACATCCATCATGGGGATTCTCGAAGAGGCAGTTTTGGACGCAGTATGTAGACTCGGTGAAGGCTCCGGGCTATGGATCACCAAGTTCCAACTCGCGGTCGCTCAGGGCAGGGGTGGGTTCCGTAATCGAGGCTAACTAGCTGGAGAATACATATTATAGAGATTTGTCTCACGATCGCGAGTTATCGCGGAGTCTTCTGCGGGCTGATATCTGTGATGTGGGTTCCCGGCTCAAGGCAGGGAGTCGTTCGCTCTCTCGCAGACTGACCAACTACAGAATCGCCAGTTTAGCTGGTTTCTTGGTGGTACTGTTACATACCGTTTACGGTGCATCCCACGGATGTGGGAGGCGGGTGCTGGTGATAGCCTTGCACCTCTCTGGGGGGCTGCGGTGAAGAGAACGGTTGGTTGCTGGGCGATGTAGTCACTGCGCCGGTCACCGTCATCCCAGAGGCACAGGGAAGCCGGAAGAACAGTTCAAGCTGCTAGTAACGATGAGCGGAGGCAGAACCACGGTTAGGGAGGGACATCACCTGTAAGTATAGATATAGCTCGGGAGCCTAGCGATGCTTTACGCATGTATGTACGTACATGTAGCGCATTCGCTTTCGCTGCGAGTCTGGATTGTCCTGGACCGTGTGACCCCATGTAGGGGCGACTTCCGTCGGTGCATGTCGCCTGGATCTCTCCAGGTCCCACAGCACCAGCTGGCAACTATGTATAATCGAAACGACACATGGGCTGGCAGGAAAGGGCTGTGTCGAGGTGGGGCACCCCGCCCAGGTGCTCCATCTCGCCATGTATAAGTCGTCGAGCAGACTACATACCCTGACCCGTGCGCTGAGAACACACACACAGATTCCAGGCTTCCCCGGTGATGGCGCTATGTGAGCAGCGTGGGTGGCGTGCATAGCTGGGTTCGTGTGGAGATGGACGTACGTGTACACGTGTATGCTTGAGTCTCTGTCAGTAAGGATGTCACCGCTGAAGTTCCCTGAAGACACAATGGCGTCTCGACCCAAAAAGAACATCTGTGGCAACCTGCCAGGAACATCCTGGATGAAAGCGGGAGGCTTCCGTGGGCACCGGGTGTTCACCATGCAGTCAGACGTGGCGACAGCTGTAACTTCGCCTATTGTGCAGTGGATCCGTTGGGATTTTGCTTGAGCATTCATGCATGCCCTACTGGTAGGTAAGTAGGTGGGTACTTGGTCGAAACTTGGGAGTGACCGGCCGTGTCCCTGTCGGACGGAGGATGACAGTAGAGTATGCACCACGACCTCGGGGCAATCGAATTGTCCGGATAATCTCGGAGGAGAGATGCTGCAGAGCAAGTAAGAAGCCGGAGACTATATATGGAAGGAGGAGTGAAGTGGCATCGGTAGCCTGCGCCAATAGGTAGACCATGTCTATTGGTTCTCGGTTTCCGAGACGAAGGCTCCGAAAACGCAACTCAGGGGTGCGATCGGACATATTCCGAGGAGATAACACTCAAAACTGTGGCGTTCAGGGTCCGGGAGAAGTCTCGCTGGAGAATCTAGATTTGGCCGGTATTAGTGGAGAAGCGTGATGCTATGAAACACGTTGATCATGAGTGACCTCCGAGGAGGAAAAGCTCAAGACTATGGCGGCTAATGCCTGGAAAGCGCTTGCTGAAGAATCTATGATTAGCCTATGACTTGAAGTAGGTAGTAGGTACATACTCCAGCAGCGCAATACGCACTGACAATCTGTGACCGAAGCTTTAGGTGAATAATATCAGATTGTAGTCTTAGGACTGGCACGCTCAATAATCCGGTGCCGTGATAGTGCTGATTAGGGAGGCAGCAGAATTACCCAAGATGTTCCATATCGACTGTTGAGAGCCGAGTGATGACAGCCAGGGGCTTCGAGCTACCCAACGTGGTACATACGCGGTTGCCGACAATCCATTTCGGGATCAAATCCAGCATGCCGAAGCCGTCCAACGCGGATGTAAATTCGTTTGACAACTGATTCCAGAAGCGTGTAGTGCACATCGGAACCTGGAGCTGCAAGATCAAGGTTGCACAAGGCTGCGGCGTTTGGTCTCTTTGCTTTTCCTGCGACTGAACTGTGAAAGCTCGTTTTGCGGACGGCTCTTTTGCCAACACCCCTCCAGGCCGGCTGCGGAGTCCAGAGGAGACTACACACAAAAGAAAGAGGGGCAGATGTTGACCGTCGACTATCTGTAGATGATGAAGAGAGAGAGAAAGAGAGAGAGAGAGAGAGAAGGCTTCACGCGTTCGCCCCCTCCCTGCTGGCTGCCCTTGCCATGATCCACACTAATTAGACTAGTAAACAATCGTGTGGCGACCACACGGTGTGTGGTCATTAGGCTAGCGCCACTTAATGTAAAGTCATAAGTACGTACGTTGCGGTTAGGGCGTATTTGTGGGAGACAAGATGGAGTTGCCTTCATTGTATCGTACTCCAGGTCTCCAGAAAGCAAACGCAATGACGGAGAGTGATTGACGGCAGGTTCTGCAATACGCGGTATCATCGCCAGAGTGAGCTGGAGCAGGTACAGTCGGTTCAATCTGTAGATCTAGCAGCATCGTAACTTCTGCGGCATCATTCGAAATACGATCTTGAAACAGAGGCTGAGTATCTGCTTGCACGCCTTGTAGTGTTCTGACTCTTCGTCGTTGCCGTGGCAGTCGTTGAACTTCCATCTAAAGAACAGTATTAGTCGTTATATTTTTACACTGTGCGGAGACTAAGAGCTAGAAACTGACGGGCTCCGTATCATGTTTAGCTGCATTTGCAGTCTGTTGAGCAGCCACTGCTATCCTGATAAATTCCATTCTATTAGAGTCCACGGCGATCTACAAATCTAGCAGTGTAACGGCAGCGCAGTCGCTCCGCAGTATCGTCGCTAAATCTCCTCCACGGCTCCGCTCCAAAATATTAGGACTGGACAGTCGCTCTGCGGTATCGTCGCTAAAGCTCCTCCACGGCTCTGCTCCAAAATATTAGGGCTGGGCAGTCGCTTCGCTCCAACATCCGACAGTCAAAAATTTAGGGTTTAGCCACGGAAATCGCCACCGTGAAACGCCACATCGGCCACCGCAAAATGACACACCACTGCCCTTTATAGGAATAGATTCGTTTCCTCTCGCCGACAGCTACTCCATCATTCCGCCACACCCACATTATTGGGAATGCTACCGCGGATTGCGAAAAACCATCGCATGTTCCCTGGCTGTCAAACGAAACCGCCTACCGAACCGTCGAAGCTGAGTCTCCCCTAGGCTACACATATACTTGAATGTATTTCCTTTCTTTATACACCGTAGGGTCGAAATTGAAGTACATGATCCATCCCAACCAGCAGGTTGGGAATCATTTGGATGGGGCGTAGACCACAACAGGCCGCAGTGCATCAACCAACATTCGACTGAACTGGGCTTATGCTTGGGATCTCGAGACTGGGGCGGAGAGACGGCAGCGGGAAACGGTGGCGATTTGATTCGACATTATACCTAGCTCGCTGAGACTTCGTTGGAAAGCAGGTTACTAACCTGCCGGCAAAAACCTCGGATGCCGAGGAATCACCGTGCCGATATGCGGCGGGCCGTGATACCTACCTTTTGCGTGAAAGGCTCTCCAGCCACCCCCCGGACCGAGAAGTTCAAAAAAAACCTCATCCCCTCGCATTGCAGCCAGGAGGATGATGTTTTTTATGAGGAAAACCCGCAGGAAAAAACCTCGACCGAGTAAGGGGCGTTATGTCAGTCCGCTGTGCTCTTGCCACGTTATGTGCCTGCTCTTTGCTCTTGCCACTGCTGTTGTGCTTTGCTCATGCCTGTGCTTGGAGAGAGAAGATGGGAGGATAGGGGGGTGAGGAGGTTTTATAGGTGTGATCGCCGCCGGATGGCTTCGAACGTGGGTCTTGCTTGTTGAAGGGTCATTCTGCTAGCTAGTGACGGCATCTCTCGACCCTTTGAAGGATAACCCTAGGCCCCTTCATCTTCCGTACACATTCTACTTATCTTTCTTCCTTCTCTTCCTCTTCCTCTTCCTCTTCCTCTTCCTCTTCCTCTTCCTCTTCCTCACTACTGTCACCAACACCAACACCACTAGGTAATATTCTTTCTACAAAAAAAGGAACCATCCGACCAGCACCAGGACGCCACTCCCGGTACGGATCGAAAAGAAATACACCGAAAATCTTCCATACACGACATCTTGGTTCTCAATACCTTGACTGACAACGTGAGCTGATGCAACCGTGGGGACGGTTGTGGGGAATCTGGAGACCAACTGGACAACTCGGCGGATACTAATGGACTAGCAACAGCAGTAAGGGAATTTTGTGGGGAGGGAGTGCGGACGTAATGCAGGCTGCACAGAAGACCGACAATCGGGATCACGTACCCGCGAACACGGCGGATTAACCACGCGGCGGATACTAATGGACCAGCAGGATTCAGGGAACTTTGTGGGGAGGGAGTGCGGACGTAATTCAGGCTGCACAAAAGACCGACAATCGCGAACACGGCGGATTCACCACGCGGCGGATACTGGACCAGCAGCAACCCGACTAGGTATCCGGATACCACCAGGATTAATAGACGTATATCAAACATGCATCCTTCCACCACGCCTCTGTGTTCAATACTTTGGTTGTGGTGGAAGCGAGCGTATGCAGACATACCGGCATTCGGGGGATCGTATGTAGTAGTATGTAGGATCGTGGATAGAAACTATTCAGCCAATGGCTGATCATAAACCAAACATTATACTCAGATCGCTCGGGTCATCATTTGCACCTAGAGTCTGCTATTACGGGCGACGGGCTCTGCTGCGCGGATTGGTGGTTTTTGTTTGTCCTGTCACGCGTGAGTACTCATATCTGTGGGGAACCGAAGCTGACTGGAGGCTGCAGCCTGTAGATGTCGTCTTTATGCGAGTGCCGTTTGGCGTGTACGGTGTCTTACTATCTTACGCTGCTTGTACATACTACTATCGGCAGAATATTATGATTTGATGGTGCTTGTCTTTTTGGAATCGGATGACGTTAGGTCTACATACGGCGGGTTGCTGACTTGATACCCCTATCTAAGCTATGGCAGTATATCCATCGAGTCTTTTTTTTATCCATCGTATAGCATACAACCTCTTGGACCAAGCCAAGTACACTGACGGTTTCCTTGTCCACCGTCCAAACCTGACCGAAGTCGAGCGGCCCGTTGCAACCTCCCCTGCCCACCGCCCGGGCCTTCCTCGAAGATATGTAGAATGCACCAAGGAAATAAAGCTAGGAAAATAAAGTGTCCACTCCTCATTCCGCCTCGTACGCTTACTCGCAGAGTCCATGGCATCTTTCTGGAATGAAAAGTCAATATCCGAGTGATGTGTTATGATTATGTGTCCCCCGCCTCCCTCAAGTTCTAAGCCTTAAACACCGCCAAACGTCTATTGACTTCGTATTGTTAGAGGCATTTAGCTAGCAGCTCGCGAGTAGCAAAATCACACGTAACTACTGTGGCAAAAAATGGGGGTTTATCGGTATGGTAGCAGCACCGGTACAGGACGGTCATCAGATTAAAACTCGGTAACCAAAAAACGGCGACATCTTTACAGTAGGAACAGGAATAGAATATTCAAAGCAATGCCCAATGACATTTCGGTGCCTAATCATGTGAATAATCACGTTATTTAATATTGGTCACACTATCGCGATGAGCCGGCATTTATGAATGTGTCTTCGCGCAACTCTCATTGGAGGGGTTGTCAGCGAGAGGAGGAGGTTATGGGGAAACTGTTGGCGAGAGAAGGAGTTGTCTGCGAGAGGAAGACAAGTATGGTGGAGAGGTCTGTCCGCGTGCTGTCTGCTGTTTTAGTAAACAGATTAGAAAGCGATGCCTACACTGATCCATTGAGTGTCAAGAATGAAGGGAGCCGCCTGAGGCATATGATTTAACTGATGGACGTGACGGGTCGAGTTCCAAGAAATCTCTTTTGATGGGACGAGGCTCCGGATAACTCTGCATCTTGTCCGGAATTGAAGTCCGTTTCTCCACCACGACAGCACGCAACGAGTGATACCTCTCAAAACATGATGGCACTTGACTGGACTCTTAAAGTTGACTCAAACCATTTATTCCAACGCCTTACGCATCGCGCAAGCAGAGACAGAGCAGGCTATTACAAGTTACAGCATAACAAATAAGGAATAAGACAATAAGTACAACCCACACAGAAAGCCGAAACGAAGACGCCCCCTTATTCCAACAACGCCGGCGATACACCCATTAATTATTCCAATTTCTCAAGAACCAAGCTCTGAACCACATCCTCATCATCCAGGATCCTAAGCCCGCGCCTAGATTTCCACAGCTTTTTCGCCTTTGCCTTCTCGGCGGCGCAGACGAGTACGCAGTCCCACTTCGCCCCCAGTTCCTTGAGCAGCTTCTCGCCTGCATCGAGGGTCTTCGCCTTGACTACCTTCTTGGCCCCAAGGGCGAGGCAAAGGAATGTAAACACTTTCTACTGCTTGTTAGCTAGAGAATAAGAATGGCAAGGGTGGTATCTAATACCCGTTTCTCAACCCCAAGCCCTTTCTCTACAGCGATGACATTCCATCCATCAAATATTCTCTGCCTCCCGTCGATGTCCCCCAATCTTGTGGTGGTGGCATCCGAAAGAGGCAACATTCTGCTTCTAACCGCGCCGCCAAGATACCGCGACTCACCCGCAGGGAGTAGATAATACTGCCAATCGACGATCTTCCCCTTCTTAACGCAATCATCGATCCAGCGGCCGGCAAGACACGGCAGGCCTAGGGCGAGCGCCTGCAGGAACTTTGCGCGGCGCGAGTGCGCGTGCGCAATTACCGCTGTGAAGCCAAGGTTCTGGACTTCGGGCTTCATGACGAGTTGCTGCTCGTTGCCGTTGCCAATGGGGTGGCGAGCGGGATCGTCCATAGCATCGATGTCGTGGAAGAGCTCGTCGAAGCCAGAGTGTAGGAGTCGCCCGCCGTGCGCGCGGATCTTGGTTTCAATTGAGCGCTTCATGGTGTCTTCCGGGCCGAAGGAGAGGGCAAAGACCATGCCCTGGAATAAGCCGCCTTTGGGGGTCATGGCGGGAACGCTTGCGGGACTGTTGTGCATGAATGCCGGTGTGGACGTCCTACGGATACAAGCACCAGCGAGGCCAGGAAATGGCGAGGGGCTTGCAGTGGCATTCATAGAGTTGGGAATGGAAATGGGCACTGAGAAGTTCATCGATGTGTCCCGAGGTCCGTACTGCGCCCATAGGGACTTGGTAAGATAAATCTTCGCAAGAGGCACCTCGATTTCGGAAATCGAACTATTCTTGGAGGTAACCGATATGGTGAGATGACCTCGGATATCGCTATGTCGCGCTACACTATCGTCAGAGTGCTTATCAAGCTCGGCGGCTTCGGGTGCCCTGGGAAAGTTGCTGATGATCCAAGTGCCCCGCTTCAAATCCGGCAGGTCAACTTTGACCGTGTCCCCAAGTCGAAGATCAAGGCTTCGTACGCACTGCCGCTCCAGCTGACAGGGCGTTCCATCGTCAAAGACCACTTGCACTCGTGTTTGGGATTCAGTCGGGCATAATGTCGCTGGGTAATAGTGCAGCTTCTGGTCCTTGAATAGAGCAAATACTCTCCTGGGTGCGATAACAGGTGGGATCGCCGAAGATGATTCCTGTGGTCTCGGGATGTTGGCGATCGGAACGTCGGATTCGTCCCCGCCATCCGTTGCCATGGTCGTGGGACTATCCGACTCTAGTGTGGGGAGACTCGGGAGAGCCGGACTGATACGAGTCGACGTTGTTCTCTTCTTAGTGACAGGCTTCGCAGGAGGGTAGATGGCTCTTCCGATCTTGCTCGTGAGCTTCGCAGGTGGAGCTGCCCTAGGGATAGTAGGGCAGGACGGCGATGATGGGTGCGAGAACCGAATTTGTGCAACCGGCGCAATTAGTTCTTCAGTCTCGCCCGACCCTGATGCGGTCTTTCTCTTCTTTCTCGCCCGGCCCTTCAAAATTGAAGGTGGATGCGCAGGTACCTCCAAATCGGGCCGGTAGCCAATACCCACATTCTGAACGATACCAATCATATCAACTTCGTCGGGATTCTCCAAATTGCTTAATGGTGGTTGACTGTTGTTCAACGCAGCAAAGCTTTTAAGCTGACACTGTGCTCCTGGAGACGATGAGGTGAGATCATCGCCTTCGTCATCCGCTTCTCTGCGTCTCTTGGTAGGTGTTCCGAGCGTCTGATTTGGCGCAATCTCGCGGGTAGGAGCATTCAGTCCGGCGGAAACCGGTGTGATTGAGTGGACACTGTCGCCCTCTGGGACTGTAGCTAGTGTTGCCGCCATGCCTTTCCCCGTCTTCCCGTTTTGTTTACCTCTTGAACCACTCGCTACCGGTGGTGGCGTTCCGCGGGTATCGTCGCGAGCAGGACTCGAGGGGCCGGGTGTCAAGCTGCTCTGGACTTGGCTGGTAAGAGGGATCAGGCCGGAGGACTCTCGCACAAAATCAGGGACGTTCTTCAACATCTCGGAGATGGTGTCTGTGGGGTCTGGGTCTGGGGGCGTGGGAGGGAAATCGGGCACGTTGAAAGGGACCATTTGAGTTAAGGACATTGGGTTGGTGCTAGTTCCGCGCTTCTCAAGCTTTGGAGGGGAAGATATATCAGGCATCGATTTGGTATGATGCAGGGGACTTTCTGACGAGGAAGCTTGGCCCTTTCGGAGGGAAGAGTATGATTTTGATCGTCGTTGAAATATGGGTACCTGGTGGAACTGGTCCCAGGTCTCATCCAAGTCAAGTGTAGTTCGAGGTTGAGTTCGTGGCGGTCGCCGTGCTCTTGGAGGGCTGGCTGGTACTTGAGTTTGCGGTGCTACTGGAGGAGGACGGGCCGCGGCAGGGGTAGAAAAGATTACGGCGTCTTCTCGGCATTGACTCTCTGGCCCTGTGTCACTGGCTGTCTCATCATCATCCAGCAATTCAATAACCGGACGTTGAACACTGGTCCCCCTTTCAACAAGCTTTTCGGAAATCCTAACAGGCTTTTTGGATTTTTTTGTTTGTTTCGTGGACAGAGTTTTGGATTCAGACGGACGGTAAGCTTTAATGGCAGCTGCTGCTTTCCTTTTTCTCGCATCAACTTTCATCTTTTTAAGTTCATCCTTCGAGAACAGGATATCTTCATCGTCCGAATCATCCCGCAGAACCGGTCCCGCACGCGCCAGAGGCGCTGGTGACGAAAATGGAACCGGCGACAATGTTCGTGGACGCACAGGTGTTTTCGATGCCTCTTTAGCTAACTCTCTACCCATGCCGGTTTGGGGCGGCCTGGTAAACTCCGGAGGCTCTGTGGTTCCCCGTCGCCAGGCAGGACTCGCTGCTCGAACAGGCGAACTGCAATTATCCCAAAACGTTGGAGCCAAAGGCATGGACTGCGCCATCAGTCTAGCAGCAGCATAAGACGGAGTCGGAGGAGGTAACGAGCCCACCGCTCTCATCCTGTCGATAGGAGATGATGGAGTATTGAACACATCTGCCAGGCTCATGCCAGTTCCTTTACTCATTCCAATTAGGTGGCCAAGGGGATTGATGTCAACTTTTGCTGGACTAGACTGCTGATGACGTCCAGGAGAGTCGAACCGATTGGCTTCGAGAAAGTGGGTCGATTTTTCCACACGTTCGTCTTCGTCCGGGAGGCCATCATCTATTATTGGCTCCAGGTCCAACTCTGGCCCGCCGGGCTCCTCCGGAGCCGTTGCCATGAGCTCGTGATCGGATCGGGGAACATCCTCTTCGGTAGCCTTCGGCTCCTGTTCATGTTCCTGCGTATCAGGCATAGGGGCATCCTCTTTAGTAGCCGTCGGCTCCCGTTCCTGTTCCTGCGTATCGAGTCTAGGGGTATCTTCTTCAGTGGCCGTCGGTTCGTGATCTTCTTCCTGCTCCCGTTCTTGTGTATCTCTCGCTAACGGTTGATACCGTGCCGAATTGATCGCCTTCATACTGGCCGAATCCACCTGGGTCTCCCCAAGGTCAATTTGAGAGTAGGGAATTGAATACGAAAGGTGCAGATTCCCGGAAAAGTCTCGACTTTGGCTTTGCGGCTGCGCATTTGCTGTATAATATGGGATCGAAGATGGAACGGACGCTTGAACCAATGGGATGTCATTGGAAGGTGCCTCGGCGGGTGGCGGGGATTGCGGTACTAATGTTTTTCCGGGAGCTTCTGGTGGCGGCTTGGGGATTTCCTGTGGGACTACAGTGAGTAGAGCTCTGAGTCGGGAAACGAGGACGGGTGTATTGGAGATAGCGTACTGAGAATGCCTCTCGCAGATGTCGAACATCGATGGAGGCCTCAGTAGTTCCGGACATCGGCTTTGCCTGCTTCCCCACAACTGACCGCGGGGTATAGCTTCAAAGGGTATGTTCTATAGTAGATGGAACAAATAGCCGCAGTGAAAGCACCAATCGGAAGAGAAGATCAAAGGAAACCGCGAAGGAGCTCGATAACGCTTCGATGGCGGTTGGTGAGGATGATTATCGATTGGCCGTGTCCTGGTGGTCGGAGAGTCGAGTCGCGTTGAGCAGATGAGGGAGGCGACGCGACTTGGGAACTGGAGGAATGAACCCTGGCAGAGCAAAGCCGGGAAGCGTGAAATGGCATCCCAGTGCACGTGACACTGGGTCAAAGCGCTCAATGCTCAACCCCGTGGACACTCTTCAGCAATGGGACAAAGATTATACACCTAAAGAGATTCTGAGGACAGGCCAGAAGTACCAAATTTTCCAGTTTGAACAGATTCTTGAGTCTGAAAGTATTGTCACATGATATATCTACACAGCTTAGATAGACAGAGTAGATGCTCTATTCCCGATTCGCTCAAACTACCTTGCACGTGTAGCTCATCACGCGAGGCCGCATCATCCATCCCCTAAGTTCGAACCCTTCCAACTGTCGCTCCTCCAGCCTATTTGCGGATCATCCTCTCATCGCCGACCGGCCGTGATCAACTCGACGAACACTAGCTGGGCTACATACTACCAAATCACATCATGGACGATCTTTCAAGACTCAACTGGTCGACCACAAACAAACCTCCCAACACATTCGCGAATGTGTCCCTGAAATCATCCCCGCTCTCCTCCGCTGGGCATCAGAACGGCTCAACGCCATCCAAGAAAACCGCCGGCGATAGCTTCTCCAATCTTGTATCTTTCAGCCGTGACAAGCAGGCCTCCAATCTGTCGCTACTGGAGCAGCAAAAGAAGCTCGAGGAGCAGCGCCAGAAAGATGAGGAAGGTCGTCGGAAACAGATGGACTCGCTGTTCGGGGGTGCCGGCTGGGATTCTCTTGCTGGACGAGGCAGCGGAACACCTGCGTCAACCGCTTACAGCGCGCCTCCAGCGACCGATGATGACGATCTCCTAGCAGCGTTTAACTCCTCAGCTCCTGTAGATTCTACCTCCCACTATCCGGCTCCAGCCACCAGCGTCACTCCGCAGCCACAGAATGGCTTTGATCTGCTCGGCGAGCCCTCTTTCGCAGCGATCACCACACCGTCACTCTCCAACTCCCACTCCCTCGATCTATTCGGTACACCCACGAACCTCCCCTCGCGCGGCACCTCGCCCATCCCGCCGCCGCAATCGCAAACCGATGACGATGATTTCGATATTCTGGGGGATCTCGCGAAACCTGTATCGGAGCTTCCACGGCCGCAGCCCACTCCGTCGCCGAAACCGGTGTCCCGTCCGGCTTCCGTACCGCCGACTTCGGATCCAAGAGACCCCGCAATCGCAGAGATAATGGATATGGGGTTTACAGCAGACCAGGCGAAACGAGCATTGGCCGAGACGGATACGGGATTGGATGTGGAGGCTGCGGTAGGTTGGTTACTGGAGGATGCTCATCAAAAGAATCGGCCCGCTGGTTTGACACCCCCGCAGCAGGAACGTGGGAGGGAGCCACGCGGTGAGAGTAGCCGGCAGCCCCGAACTCCATCGAACGAGCAGAGGAGGGAGCGGGAAAGGGGGGATGCCAATACTCCTGCGTGGGCGAGAGGTGGGCCGCGTCCCGGGGAGAAGGATATTGGGGCTTATGCGGCGGAGGTGGGCGGGACGCTGTTCAAGTCAGCGAATAGTCTCTGGAGTACGGGCCGCAAGAAGATGGAGAGGGCGGTCGCGGAGCTGAAGGCGGATTTGGTGGATGGTGGAGGTGATCCGACTCAGCCTAAGTGGATGAGGGAGCGGCAGATCAGAGAGGAGCTGGAAAAGCGTGGCGCAAAGGGAATCTCTCGAAACGACAGACCGCCGTCAGCTGATGAGGAAGATACGCGCTCAAGAGGCAGGCCGGAGGCAGCAATCACAGATGAAGCGTTGATGCTGGAAATGGGAGGAGGCCCACCACCTCCGCGACGGAAGCTTAGGGAAGAACGGCTTTCACCGGCACCTTCCCGGAACTCTGGCATGTCTGAAAACGAAAGGATACAACAGCAGCGCATGCTCGAGATGGAGACTGCCATACGGGAGAAGGAGAGAGAGATGCACGAAAGGGCACTGCGGGAACGGGAAAGGTCACGTGCCGGAGCTGCTATTCCCGACAGTGCAAGCAGGAAAGCTAAACTGGCCTCCGAGAGCGAACCGGTATACGTCTCGCGCAACCGCCGACGACCACCTCCGTCCTCCGCTTCCGCCTCGAAACCATCTACTCCCGAGCCAGACCTCCTCGGGGGTGGTAGCGGTAGTGGCCTAGGCGACAGCAGAGGCAGCAGCTCACTAAACCCCTTTGCCCGCGATATGGCAGCAGAAAGCCAGCGGTCTCCCCAACCCTCGACAATATCAAGGACACCAACTCCCCGCCGCCCAGCTCCCAAGCCACGACAGTCAGTTCCAATCTCACCATCTGCACTGGCTCAATCCAACGCGGCGCGACAGAAAGGAACCGATGCCTTCAAGCGTGGAGACTATACCGCCGCAGACACCTTCTACACATCTGCACTAGCCCCAGTTCCAGAAACCCACCCGCTGTGCATAATCCTCCTAGCCAACCGTTCCCTGTGCAAAGTCAAACTTGGCGGTCCCAAAGACGCCATCGTCGATGCCGATGCCATTCTCCATCTCATAGGCGAATCTCGTGGAGAATCCGAAACCATCACGCTTGACGGCACGGAAAAGGACATGAAGGATTATTGGCTTAAGGCCATCATGCGAAAAGCAGAATGTCTCGAACAACTGGAGAAATGGGGCGATGCTAAGGATACCTGGGAACTTGCCCTCACTGCGGGCGGAAACGCGGCTGCTATCAATGGTAAGCGCCGCTGTGAGGCGGCCCTCAAGCCTAAGGCTCCACCGAAGCCGAAGGCCCCCGTCAAGCCTAAGGTTCCATCGCCATCTGCTAAGCCGAACGTCGCTGTGGCGGCGCTACGGAAGGCAAACGCCGACCAGGAGCGACAGGATAATGAACGCCTGGAGTTGCATGATATCGTGCACGACAGAATTGGAAACTGGAAGAACGGCAAGGAGGGGAATCTCCGAGCACTTCTTGCGGGACTTGACACAGTACTATGGGAGGGGAGTGGGTGGAAGAAGGTTGGAATGGGGGAGTTGCTTATTCCCCAGAAATGTAAGATCGCTTATATGAAGGGCATTGCGAAGGTTCATCCTGATAAGGTATGATTTCTGTTCTAATGGTGGATGAAGTGGATGGATGAGATGCTGACCTGAATACAGATCAGTCAGGATGCTACCACGGAGCAGAAGATGGTCAGTGCCGCCGTTTTCAGTCTTCTCAATGATTCATGGGAGATATTCAAGACTGAGAATGGGTTGTAATTAGAATGGCGACTATAATTTCTCTCCTAGGGATATCTTTGGTAGCTTGACTTGACGCGTTTAGAACTGCGAGTTTTTGGATGTTTATTGCGTTTTTTGTTTTTATTTTTTCGATTTTCGAGCTTTAAAGCATTTCTCTCTCCATCTACACCATTGGCATGGCAATGACCCGCCGGGATCCTTGCCATCTTAGCGCAAACGGGTTTCAAATTCGTATCTATAGCTTGCTGATCACGAGCGTACTGATCACGAGCTTGCTGATCACGATAATACCATAGAAGTTACATAGCGGATAGAAACGGCTTGACTATGGCGGCTAGATCATCGTTGAGACATCTGTTGCAGCCGTGCATCCGAGCATACGGCCAACCCCGCAGCCGTCATCACCTCCCCAGTTCACCCCGCTATCTTCCCGTAGCATACACCCCTCGAACACGACACTTCACCATTACTGCCACCATTATGCCATCTGTCGACGAAATTCTCGCCCGCCGCTACCCCGCAAAAGCACATGCGAAGGCCGTCGCCGACTACCTTCACTCCCGCCATCCTGCACTGACCGACGGCACGATCTACCTGGAATCCGCAAAATCCGGGCACCACGAAGACTGCGACCAAGAGCTCTCCCCGCGGCAACGCCGTCCCTTCTTCTACCTCACCGGCTGCAGCCTTCTCGACTCTTATGCGGTTTACACCATCGCCTCTCAGAAGCTCACACTCTACATCCCGCCTATCAACCCTGCCGATGTCCTCTGGTCCGGGCTGCCGCTCTCTCCACAGGAGGCGCAGAAGCGATACGATGTCGACGATGTCCGCACCACCGACCAGCTAGACACCGATCTCCGCGCGCTCGAGGCGGCAGCAACCCCAGCCCAACCGCTCTTCGTCATCCCAACCCAAGTCTGCCGCTCTTTCAACCAGCAAGTCTCAGGCTCTTTCATCACATCCACGCTCAAGTCTGCCGTCGACGAATGCCGCGCCTTGAAGGACGCCTACGAAGTAGCCCTCATCAAAAAAGCCAACACCATCACCACCGCCGCGCACCAGGCCGTCATGGCTGCCGTCAAATCCGCCAAAAATGAGCGCGAGCTGCTCGCCGTGTTTACTGAACGGTGTATCTCCCTCGGCGCGCCAACCCAGGCGTACACGGGGATTTTTGCAGCCGGCAGGGCCGCCGCGACGCTACACTACGTACATAACAACCAGCCTCTAGAGGGGAAACTTAATCTACTACTAGATGCGGGGGCCGAATTGGATAATTACGCGAGTGATGTGACGAGGACATTTCCCATATCGGGAAAATTCTCGAAAGAAAGCAAACAGGTCTACGACATTGTCCTGCGTATGCAAAAGGAATGCCTTGACCTCTGCAAGCCGGAGCAGAATTGGGATGGTGTCCATGTTCATGCGCACCGAGTGGCGATTGAGGGGCTACTGGAACTGGGAATCCTCAAAGGGGGGAATGTGGACGAGATTTTGGAGAGTAGGACTAGCTGTGCGTTCCTCCCGCATGGGCTGGGTCATTACCTCGGCATGGACACCCATGACACGGGTGGAAATCCGAACTATGAGGATAGCGATAAGATGTTCTGTTATCTCAGGAAACGGGGGCCACTGCCTGTGGGTGCGGTTATCACCGTTGAGCCGGGTGTAAGTCCTCTTGGTGACATACCGGAATGGGGCGCTGACCAGGGAAGATCTATTTCTGCGAATTCATCATCCACCCGTACCTGAAGGACCCAAAGCATGCAAAGTTTATTGACGAGAAGGTGCTGGATAAGTACTGGGATGTTGGTGGTGTTAGAATTGAGGGTGAGTTTCCTATTCCCTGAAACGACTCTGGCTGACGATAGACAGACAATATCCTCATTACGAAGGATGGCTATGAGAACCTCACCACGACGGTCAAGGAGGTCGAAGAGATGGAGAGTATTGTGAATGGCGGGTCGAAGTAGGGGATAAACATACCGTTGGAATGATTGGCTGAACTCAGCCACCTCCCATCGAGTGTAACGGGAAATGCACGAGTGAGAATCCGTGTTCCGCTCTACTAATCACCGAACCCGTTCTCCTGCTGGATAGTGTTCTTTCTCTTTCCGTAGCGGATAGAGGTTTGAATTGAATGTTAGCTAACGTCTCATATCCTCCTACAACCTCGTGGCAATACACACCGATTTGACGTTAGTTTGGGCCCCCATGCTCACTTTGCGATTCAATTCAAGCCGGTGCGTCTTCTGACTTACAATGCGTCAGTAGACAGTCAGGCGATGAGATTTGCGTGACCCGAGCTGGCTGTTGTGTTGCAATATCTGTCTAGATTAATGGTAGAAGGCATGGGCCTTTACCCCTATTCCCATATATCATCTGTTCTCACGAGGCTACAGCCTTACACTTCAATACTACACTGTTCACCACCATATCTTACCATATCTTACTCTATTATTCCAACATGTTGAGGTGCCCAATATCCGAGTGATTTTAGGTGCGTGCGCATAAACCGCGAGTCGACCTGAAAGTACTCATGCAATGAGAAGGCTGTAAACACTGTTGCAGAATTGCTGCGACAAGGTTAGCAAAGCATAACAGAATCTATTATCATCAATCGTCTGCTTATTCAAACCACAAACCTCGTCCCTGCGGTCCCAGCTTGCTGGAAATAGGCTGCAGATGACTCCTGAAGGGGTAGTATCCTCCTACCGATCGGTGTTACGCAGAAGCCGGATTATACAGAACTTCGGTTCAATACGGTACCCGCTACCACTACTGCTCCTTACATTGCTCGACCCAGACCCCCCAACAGTTAGTCGGTTGAAATTGGAACACTGGTTTAAACAGTTCAGTTCTGGTTGGCTTTGTTCCCGGTTCAGTTGGGAACAGAGGCTGTCGGTTCCCAGTTGGTTAGGTAAGTCTGGCAGTTGTTCCCGGGAAAACTGGCAGAACTGTCAGTTCAGCGAATGAACTGACAGTTCAGCTAGGCCAGCCAACGTGGGCGGGATACGTTCCCGTGGTCCCCAAAAAAGCGATAGAAGATGGGTACAGTACTAGTTTTGAATGGTCACGGAAAGAGTGATGGAATATGTACAGTACTAGAATCGAATTACTACTCTGATGTTACCTACCCATGGGAGCACAGCGATTGAACCTCTTGATACTCTTCGGGGCTTCAAAACTCTCGGTACCTAGGGAATGCCAATGATCAGTCAAAATCATCTTGCACTCGGAGAACAGCCGTTCAACCTCAGCCGACATAGCTAGAATAGACAGAATGCCAATGACCATTCGGCTGATGTTAGGAAAACGACGCTGCTGCCGCGGTTCCAGCCACTATTCGATCGCGGCAGAACTGTTCCGAACATTGCTCACGACAGGCAATGAACAGTAGTCCTGGAGCTCGCCAACCGGCGGCGTCCTCCTGGGCGCTGGGTTGATAGTAGCGACTGGATGGTGGGTTGTAGGCGGTTGGCCGGTGGGTTTGTGGTGGCGACGGGTTTAGCCAAAACTTTTAAGCCTCACTGAACTGATGGGACAAGCAGTTTTCCCAGTTCAAACCCTGGCAGTTGGTTCAGTTTGCCAGTTGATTCAGTTCACTACCCCCCAACAGTTGGTTGGTTCGGGAACACCTCCGATTTGCTCCCAGTTCGAACTGTTGGAGGGTCTGGCTCGACCCACCGCGGATTGATAGCTCCGCCATCACTTCCTCCTCTCGCCGATAGCTCCTCTTCTCGTCGATAGCTCCTCCTCTTGCTGATAGCTCCTCCTCTCACAGGTAGTAGCTCCTCCAGTACTGTAGTCATATAGAATACCGAAATTGATTCTATGTCCATATCCATTAACCTCGCATAGCACGCAATATTGTCTTTTGACGAATCTAACATTCAGATGCAGATAGGAACACTGCTGCAGCGCTATTATATTGGATGTAGTGCGCCTCTCGAAGAAAACAGCTTTCTGGTTATATTGATACTATCGCGAGAGGGCTTTCGTATGCGTGAGACGTTCATAACATGCCATTTCGTTACTATATCGATCTAGTAAGGTTATGAGAGTTGAGCAAAGACGCATTCATTTGAATGCCGACTCGCTGCGGTAGTGTCACCAATATCAAATAACGTGACGAATCACAAGATTACGCACCGAAATGTCATTGGGCATTGCTTTGAATATTCTACTCCTTTTCCTGCTGTAAAGATTTCGCCGTTGTTTGATTACCAGTATTTAATCCAATGCCCGTCTTGTACCGGTACTGCTACCATACGGGTAAACCCCCATCTTTTGCCACAGTATCAACTTCAAAATGCTGAACGACACACAACGACTCATCAACTTCAGAAGTCCTTTCCCAGTCTTGGGTTCTACGCACCAGGACGATTCGGATCTGATAACTGTTGAAGACTGGGATTTTGAGATTTTGGTAGGCTGTCTGTCCGTCTTGAAGCGCTGGTGATGGTGGCATTGCCGCATCCCACAGTCGCACATGGTGACATGATGAATGATGAGATACGGCTCGACCGAGTGTCTAATGCGTAATGATGTATGTACATAGGGATCTGCTTGGATACATTCAGGCCAGACCTTGTTGTTTTCAGTATTGAGAGTGTTTGTCGAAGGGAAATGAACTTGTGTGCAGTGGGGAAACATATGATGTCACCCGTTGAAACATCTTTATAAACGATATGCAGCTGCCGACTGACGCTTCCAACAATTGACCAGCTCCTCATGTGATTTACTCCAGGCCGCGGAAATGTCGCTTGGTGATCTCCTTGGGAGTTCTGACCAACTCCCTGTATGGTAACTGTCTGCCACTGGTTCTTGGGTCTTCCGCAGGTTTTGTTATCAACATGGATCCAGTCGGTCTACAGCCGGATGCCTCTGTCGCTGCAGTTATCGAGCTCCAACGGACCAGTCGTTGAACTCGAATCCTCGTATATATCTCCGCCAACCACAGGCGTCCATTCGACCGGCGATAGAAGCGGCAAGTGTGTAGAGTACTCTGCGCTTCACCTCATGTCGTACAGAGTCCGTCCACATCACATCCGCAACGTCACGTCCCCGCAGTCCCACAACCACCACCACCACAACCACCACAACCACCGCAACCACCATGGAACAGGACCCGTACGAAGTTCTCAACCTTCCACCCAACGCAACAGCCGACCAGATCAATGAGCATTTCAGAGTAGCTGTGCTGGGCTGCCATTCCGATGAATTTATCAGGATCCGTGCCGCGTATGCTCAGCTGATGGATGAGGAAAGGAGACGGGAGTGGGAGCGAGAGGGACTGATAGAGGAGGAGATACCGCGGAGAGAGAACAGACTGCGGGAGGAGAGTAGGCTGTGGGAGGAGGAGCGAGCGCGGGAAGAGGAGAGACTTGCTGAACACAGGGCTGAGTGCGAACGGGAACGTATACGACGAGAAAGGCGACGGAGGACTTCGGCGCCGCCTCCGTATGAGAGTTTTGGGTACGGTACTTGTAATACCGATCCTCCTCCGTACTCACTGCCGCCGGCATCAATAGCACCACAGGACGAGGTCGAGACAGCACCACTATTCGCGCATCGATCGAAAGGGATCCTGCGGGGATTTAGACGCAGTTGCGGTCGTGCTGCCGCCGATTGCGGTTCCACGTTAATACTTGTAACCCAGGATGTCTTCGAATCTCTTGCCACTCTCGTTGTTTTCATTGCTCCATTCGTCATTCCCCTTGCCATCATTATCAGCGGGCTCATGATGATTATATTGGCCGTCATGGGGATAGTCGACCTGCTAGGCAATATACATGTGCCAAGTGTCCACTGGCCCCAGCGCCCCCCACGGTATCAGCGGAACATCGCAATCATAGGCGCTGGCCCGGCTGGTGTGACGACCGCATACCAGCTCTTCCGGATGTGCTCACAGCAAGGCATTCCAGTGCACATCACGATATACGAGCAGTCCTCGCATATTGGTGGGAGGGCTGTCCACACTATCGGACTCTCCACAGGCGAAATCCTCGAGCTTGGTGTCAATACTTTTCCGAAGACTGCAAGGCTCTTGATCTCGGCGGCCAATAATCTGGGTTTGGAAACCCAACAGTTTTCCAACGGTGCCGTTGACCTCATCGGCCCCTCTGGAACTGGCTCATTCGGCGTGTTTGTCTCCTTGAATCCATGACCTCATAGAACAGTTAACCGACACCTCCCAGCTATGACGGCCGCTCATGGGCTCTCACCGAGCAAAAGCCCCATAACTTCTTCGATGATTACAACTGGTGGCCTTGCGGACGCTGGGGCTCATCCCCCAGACTAGTCAGCCGCCTCGTCAAGGACGTCCGTAATCTTCTTCCCTACCTGCACAACCCTTTCACCACTCTCGAGACTCTCGTTGCGTCCGCCGGCCTGCAGCAGCTCACGCAAAGAAGCGCAGAAGAAATCCTCAAGCGTGCCGGGGTCTCCACCGGTTTCCAGAGAGAACAGCTCAATCCTTGGGTCCGCGGAAGGTACGCGCAGAACCTCGGCACAATCAGCGCTCTGGCGGCATTCATAGCCGCCGATAACATCGCACCCCTCATGACCATCCACGAGGATGGGGACGGAAGGGTGTCCGCACTCTGGGAACAAATGGTCAGCTACACTGGCGCCACATTGAACCTCCTCACTCGGGTGGAGCATCTTACCAAAGCCTCATGGGGCGGCTGGGAGCTCACCGCCACTGCGTCGTTCAACACCACCACTGCGCCGTTCAACACCACCACCATCCCCTACGACGCCGTAGTATTGGCCACTCCCTGGGCCTTAACCCAGTCTCACCTCTCCACCACCCCGCCGCTCTCCACAGCCCCAATTTCAGTCGCCTACACGCCCCTACACATCACAATCTTCACCTCCCCCTTCCGCCTCTCCCCACACCCTTTCCACGGCAACAAACACATTCCGGACCTAATCCTAACCACGCCGTGTTCATGGGAGTACACGTCCATCTCCGGCCGCAGCGGTGCCCACGGGCTAGGCCAGGCGCCGTTCTGGAGTCTGGCGGTATTGAAGCCCCTCGTGGAGGAAGGAGAGAAGAGGTGGTTGTACAAGCTCGTCTCTGCGCGGGAAACGACTGATGCGGATATCCAGCGCTTGGTTGGCGTAGGCCATCGTTTCTATATTATTCATCGTCATCATGTATGTTCCCCCACCTCCCCTTCCCTCTTGCTATTCCCCGATTAACATGAAAGGCTCCCGCGGCATACCCCCTCTTACCGCCTCGATCGCAGTTCAGTAAGATCCGCCTCGAGGAAAACCTTTGGTACACCGGAGCGATGGATGAACTCGCCACGGGTGTCGAGTGGGCGAGTATTAGTGGCGCGAATGTTGCCACGTTGGTTGCGGGACAGTGGAGGAGGGAGGGGGTCAGGCTGGGTGTGGGGCGCAGGATTCCGGTCCCGCCTGTCGAGAATGGGACTGAGGAGGTAATCGAAGGGAGGTAGAGAACTGATGGTGACTTTGTGTTGAAGGTTATTTAGTTGCATTTTCTTTGGTTGTATTTGCTTTGGTTGCATTTGCGTTGGTTGCAGTTACACTTTTGTTTACAGTTACACTTTTGTTTACAGTTACACTTTTGTTTACAGTCATGGATCATCACACGCTCCGTCGAAATAAATTGATGTTCTCTCTTTCTGTCACAATTGGAAAACATTTGTACGTCCATAGTGACTATGGATACGGGCCTTACATACATCACCCGAAGGTACGTACTTTGTAGCTACCAGTATATACAGACATGCAGAACCAACAAGCCCATGTGAACAAACAGTACACCTCGATTGTTGAACGGTTGCTATGACGCCGAAAAGACAATGCGTGCTTCCTATGACGGCTATAGCCCTCAACATCTCGAGCCCAACCGAAACCGGTCCCTCTGGAACCAACTCAATTAACTAAAACAAACCCGCCGACATCACTTGTAGTGTTCAGGGAAGCCAGTCGGGTATATCGGGAAACTAAAATCATAAACACAAGCCATGCGTGCCGTACATATCTCGATCGTCATTGCGCACTTCCTTCATCCTTCCCTTCCGAATCACGGCATTTCTAATGGCCGTTCTCGCCGTTCCATCTCGCTCCCTGAGCCGAAGCCCCCGATTCCTTCTCGAGCTTTTCGAAATGCCTCCTCGCAACCGCGATATTCCCGAGCGTCGTAGCGCTCTCTGCGGCATTGGCGGGCATGACGACCAGAATGTAAGTGTTCGGCGTGAGCACGTCGATGAACGCCGAGAACGTATGGGCGCGCAGCTCGAACGCGATAAAGTTGCTCGCCATCTTCGTGCACGACTGCTTGAACTGCTTTACGATATTCGAGATCTTCTCGAAGCGATCTGGGTAGGGATTCGGTTCCTGGGCGCGCGTGACGTGCGAGATGACCAGGAACGTGGTGCGCTCGAACAGAATCACTTCCTCGGCTTCCGCGAGCTCGGCGAACCGCGTCAGGTGGTGCTCCAGTTGCGGGAGGTTCGGGATCAAAGTGTACACGATCTTGGCCCACGCTTTGTACAGCGTCTCGTCCCAGATGCTGGTCGCAAACGTCGTAATGTCCATGCCCAGAGATTTGTCGCGCAGTACGGCGGACCGCTCTTGGTATAATCGCTCGCGCAGCTCCGCCTGCACTAGGTCCATCTTGTGGATCAGACAGAAGACGGAGGCATCCGGGGAGTTCTGGGAGAGCGCTTCGATTATCGAACAGTACGTTATCAGATCGCGGTTGAACTCGCGCGACTCCACGTCGAATACGTAGATCAGGACCTCGACATTCTTAAATATGTGGTCGCGCTGCGTGGCAAGGTAGTTTTCCATGAATGCATCTTGTCTGGTTACGTCAGTCGTCAGTCGTGCGCAGTGTGTTGGAGGTAGAAGGTAAAAGCAACCGTACCCTCCACAATCCCACAGGTTCAGCGTCAGGTTCCCCAGGAATCGAACGTGCGAGTGCTCCACGTCAATTGTCGCGCCTAATCGTCGAGTGTCTTTTGCCACATAGTTGCTAAATACGATGGATCGCATCGACGATTTGCCACTGCCTGATTTTCCCTGCCGTCGCCGCTTAATCGTTGGCCTCTCCCTCGCTCTCAATCAAGCTCCGAGCCCCACACCGACGTACCATCAGCAACACTTTCTTCTTGTTGCGATTTCCTTTCCGCTCCTCGAGACTCATGATGGGCTAGAAGTAGTGGCGGGGGTAGTTGCGGTGATGTGGAGGGAGTTCGTTATGGTGACGAGGGCTGGTGGGAAGAGTCGTTCGTGGAGTGCTGGGGGAGGTGTAGTGATGTGAAGGTCGGATGCTCGTAGCCATTCGCAGGTGGGTAGTTAGGGTGCATGGGGTCGCTTGAGCTAACCTGCAACTCCGCTGCGTCGGGTCCGGAGCCGCAGAACGCGCAGTGTCCGTGTTCAGCTAGTCATTGTGAGTACACATGGCAGTCCAAGCTGAAGAAACACAATCCATACTCACAGTCCAAGCTGAAGAAACACAATCCATACTCACAGCCAAAGCTCCATTATAGCCAGCGTGTAAGCCTGGCAAATACATACTCCAAATCGATTCTTTTCCGACGTTTAAACACAGGATATCACTCCCACCAGTGTCTGCCAAGCCTTCCTCGCTTGCTGTCGCGTCCGTCATCGCCAAATAGTCGAAACTCGATTTCGCCCCTCGACCCAGACCAGCCGACACACCATACATCACACTCACTCAACACCCCTCGCCATTCGTTTCGCAACATAGAAAGAAAGAACTCGACCGAACCAGACCCCACACCAGGCACTTCCTCGACAAAAGCCGTAATGCCTCGCCCTTTGCGTACCAGAAAGCAGGCACCGGCCGCGGTTGCAAGTGCGGAGCTGGTAGACGCCGACACGTCCACAACGGTCAAGGTTACAAAGAAAAACAAACCCGCTGCAGCTGCGCCAGCTAGAGCGAACTCCGATACCGAGTACGACGACAGCACCCTCTCCACACCAAAGGCCAAGAAGCCCACCCGGACTCGTGCCGCGGTCCCGGCCTCATCTGATACATCAGCAGTAGTTGAGAGCAGATCCCGGACGCGGTCGACAAAGGCCTCCTCCTCCACCGTAGCCCCACCCGTAAAGAAAGCGCCCTCCGCAAGAACGCGTTCGTCGGCCGCGCCCAGCAGCCAAACCACCCGCGCAACGCGTCGCACAATCCAAGTTCCGGCGACACAATCTTCGATCCTCGAGGTCGACGAACAGGATATTCGCGACCAAACCCCTTCGACCATCATCCCGTCGACCCCTGCGCGACGCTTCGCCCATGGACTCGAACAGGACGAACCCGAACAATCGCCCTCGCAATCGTCAAACGCGGAGAATCGTTCGCCCCGGACTCTCCTGGCCCTAACTTCCTCTCCTCCGATCGCACAGTCCACGCCGAAGGGGAATGGGCGCGCGCTACTGCTGGACTTTTCGTCGGACGCGGGATATACCCCACCACCTCCGTCCACAAAGCAGCGGCCAGTGGGGTCGGTAGAGAGGCCTCGGTTGCGCGACCTCGATGCAAAGACTCTCGAGCCTGTTGGAATCCTGGATGGCTGGGACGACAACGACGAGGAGGATGACGACGACACCCTGCGACTTCCCCCACCGTCGCAAAGCAAGCACGCAGGACGACCCTCGGATTTCCTCATCGCCGAAGAGGAAGATGAAAACGACGACATCATCGGCGTGTCACCGCGGGCGGAGCTGCAGCGGCCAGAAGGCGGCATAGGATTCTTTGTGGACGATGACTCGCAGGAATTCATGATCTATTCGGACCCAAAGTCGAAATCGGCAACTCCATTAGTGGAGCCCGCGAAGAACGGAGCCGCCTTTGATGACGACGACATCATGCGGCCCCCTGAGTCCACGGATTCTTCCTCGCCTGCGAGGAAGCGCCGTAGTTCGGAAGCAGGAATTGATGACGGAGGGGAGGCCACCGAGGTCGAGCTCACACCGCGAGGCAAGCGTCCGCGCGCCACTGCCCCCGGCGCAAAGAAACCCAATTCAAAAGCGAACACCCAGAAGGAAAAGGAGCAAGTAAAAACCAACGACCTGCGCAGCCTGCTTCCTCGACGAAAGCGGACGACCAAGACCAAGACCAAGACCAAGAAGGGAAAGCAAGACGTATACGACGAGCTCACCTCCGAAGACGATGGAGCGGACGACAACGTCGAGGTGGACATTCTCACGCGACGGTCAGGCCGCACCCGCAAGGCAGCAGCAGCCACAGCCAAGAAAACCACTCCCAAGAAGTCCGCCGCAAAGGTTACAAAACCCACCGCGCCCCTCACCGCCTCCAAGAAGCCGTCGAGAACGTATGCACGAAAGTCGCTCGACAACAGCGCCAACGACCCGATCAGCGACCCGGCCACCAACGAAGACGACGAAGAGCCGAGTACTGACTCGACCGAGTCCGGCGACGGAATCATCAAGGGCGAGGTCAAGAAACAGCTCAACGAGATCAAGAAGAAGTTTGAGGAGGTGGATAAGTGGAATCTGGAGTTTGAGGAGGTCAGCGTTAAGAGTAGTGATAGTGGGAAGCGTTGATGCCCTGGCCTGACTCGACTCCGCTTTTCTATTTGGGCTGGGCTGGGGTTTTTTGTTGCCTTCTTGGGGAAACGAATTGGGTGGTTGGTTGGTTCCTTGGATGGAGTTTGTTGACTGGGGGGTATTTTTTCTGTTGCTGTTGCTGTTCTCCTCTCTGTTTCCTTTACTTTACTTTACGCGGACACGCTTTTTATTCGGGGGTGAATTGGATTCTTTTGCGGATTGGATTGGATTGGATGCGCTTTCTCCTGTCGTTGCTTTTGGTTTTTGTCTGTACCTGTCGTACTACTTTTTTTCCGTTTTTGAATGCTGGCCTAGGTTTGGTTTGGTCTGGTCTGGTCGAAGAAAAGCTCAGAGAAGTATAGCACTTACGGTTGAATTAGAAAGATCAGAAGTGAAGTCGAGGACATACGTGTGGTCGGTGTGATGTGATGTGATATTGGAAACGTCATGTAAAAGTGTGGAGTGGAGTGATCATAAACTATCACTTACCCGAGTACAGACGGATCATGGGTTGTCACGCAGGCTGGGTTCTTCGGAGCTGGCGATATGCGTGCGAACTGGCTGCGCAGACGACGTTTTACGGCGGCAAAAGTGAAGTCCATCCCCACCGTCTCGAATCCGAATCATGAGGCTGTATTCTGCCTACACCAGCCGACACGAAAAAAATGGGTTATGGCACCATCACTATCAAGCCATTTCCCTTTCTCATCCAATCATCTCACGGTCCGGTGATCACCCCGAGGCCCGAGAATGCGTTTTGATTGATGCCGGGTAATGATCCTAAATGGCAGCATGCTTGGTGTTTGGCCTTGAGTAGGTTTCTGACCGAGGCTCTTCGGTCGTAGACAGTTGTGATCGAGTACCTAAAGGCCTTGGATTGGAATTTGCGGTCGACGGAGAGAAGTCACGAGCTTGCAGCCGCGTACAAGGCCTCTGTGATGGCACATGAGGCGAATCTCGATGTCAACCCGACACCTCGCACGTCCACGCTTATGTAGCGGTGCCACGGCCCACATCTACACCTCGCACCGGCAACTCCCAGCACCACCCTTCACTTTCGAGTCAAGCTTTCTTTCGCGTTAGCAAAGATCGCGCACCACGACGACGGCCGGCGGGAAATGATCTATCCGATGCGGGAATTCGAAGCTAGCGAGTAACCCCTCACCCATGATCCCCCCGCACATGTCGGTACCGGGTTTCTGGGGGGGAGGTGTTCTGGAAGTCCTTGGGGAAGTTCTCCTTTGTAGGCTTCGTTGGTTTGGGGGGAACGGGGGGGAGGGGGGAGTGGGTTGTTGGGTCTGGATGCAGGCAGAGCTGGCCCGCTGGCTGCTGGGTGCTGGCTCGCTCGCTGGCCTAGATAGTGCCAATAAAGTGGAGAAATCCGAGTGTCACAAAGAAGTATGCGAGCTCGATTCGATGGTGGATACATGTCAGAGGACCACGAGAGATCCGTCGAGATAGTCTGACCCGGATCTGTGCTCGCTCGTCTAGCGAAGATAACAATTCCTATTTTCGAGCCGATCGCCCCGAGCCTCCTCCCCGCTGCCGTCGTGTCTGTGTCTGTTGTCGGCCCAAGCCACTTTTTCGGAGCCATTGCGAACTGCGCGTGTTGAATCAACATCCTCCCCAGTGCCCCGTCGTGCTGGCTGGCCTGTATCCAATCCTCACTGCTGGCCTGCTGGTATCATAGTAACTCCCTTCCTCCTCCCCCCCTCCCAGCAACCCAAACGACCCCCATCAACCCACCCTCCACCCACCCCCCCACCACCTTCCTCCGCCGCCTCCCAAAAGTCTCCACACTCTCCTGCGTCATCTGTGCCCGTTCCGAAACTGTCTTTCCTCGCGCGCGCGCGCCCCACAGCAATCATAAAGACGCAGGCACACACACACGCTCCCACACACACGATGCCCGATACGTCGATGGCTCATCAATCTTCGCCCGCACCCGATCACATTCCCTCAAAACACTTATCGTCCAACTCCTCGTCCGCGTCGAACAATACTCCTATCACCGCGACGACGACGACGACGACATCGACGACGAAGCCGTCGTCCCCCTCGTCGGGATTTAGCCTCAATAATAGACACAATGGAATCGGCAACGGCAACGCCAGCGGCAACGGAGGCAACCACAGCAACTCCTCGTCGCGGGACTCGTCGCCACACAGCAAATCCGACGCCGCCGACGCGCCCGACCTCATGTCCTCGTCCTCGTCGCTAAGGTCGAGAGCTAAAGGTAAAGAGCCCGCCGACGCGAAGCGGCCGTCGACGCCGGTCGCGCGCCCCGTCACCGCCGAGTTGCACCTGATGCAGTACCAGCAGCGCGACCAGGAGCACGCCAGCGCGCTGCTCAAACAGATCGATGTCGGCCACGACCTCATCCGCGACAAACGCCGCGAGATAGAATACTACCAGCAGCTGAAGAGAGATAGGAATCGCCACCCGTGGACGGTGTTCGGCCAGGGCTACGCGGGCTTCGGGAATGGAACCACTGATGGCAACGCACGCGTGCTGTATCCGTGTCAGCGCAAGAGACCCGGGGGAAGAAAGGCGCGTGAGCTGCGATTGACGAGGACCCAGCTGCAGGAACAGGCGGATCGCGTCGAGATGTTGGTCCCCATACGCCTAGATATCAACCATAACCAGATCCAATTGCGCGACACGTTTACTTGGAACATGCACGAGCAGACGGTGCCGCTGGATCTGTTCGTGGAGCAGCTGGTCGAGGACTTTCACCTGCCACTGAATCCGTCGCTGTTGCAGACCGTCACGAACAGTATACGAGACCAGGTCACCGACTACCATCCACATGTGTTCCTCGTCGATGAGCCACTAGATCCCGTCTTGCCGTACACTGCTTACAAGAACGACGATATGCGGATCCTGATCAAGCTCAACATCACGATCGGGCAGCATACATTGGTGGACCAGTTCGAGTGGGATATCAACAACCCCATGAACTCGCCCGAAGAGTTCGCGCAGCTCCTGACGCGGGAGATGTCGCTCTCGGGAGAGTTCACAACTTCCGTCGCGCACTGTATTAGGGAACAGTGTCAGTTGTTCACGAAGGCGCTGTACGTCACCAACCACCCATTCGACGGTCGACCCATCGAGGACGAGGACGTGCGCACGGCGTTGCTGTCGTCGCCCATCGCCTCCGTGTTCCGGCCCTACATTCTCGCCAAGGATTTCCAGCCCGTGCTCTACGAGATGTCGGAGAACGAGCTGGACCGTGCCGAGAGGAGTCAGTCTCGCGAACGACGACGGCTGCGTCGCGTACGAACCGTCAACCGCAGAGGCGGTCCGACTATTCCCGATCTCAAGGATATGCCTAAGACGCACCGGACGCAGATCGTGTCGTCGATACTACCAGGTGCCGTGCAAAAGGTTACGGATCTCGAGAAGGCGATGGCGGTTAAGCAGGTTAAGGACGGCGAATCGGATGACGACGACAGTGATTCGGACGTCGAGGATCTGCCGCCGGAGAAGACCATCCCTGGCTACAGCCGGATGACTGGTCGCCAGCGGCAGGCTGCCATCAATGCGCAGAAGGCGAATGCTCAGGCACGCTCGCAAACGCCGGAGGTCCACAGCGTTCGGTCGGATCGCACCGAGCGTTACGCCGAACGGTTACGACACGAGACGCCACTATCGACGCCATTACAGCAGACCCAGACCATCACACCCAGCATAGTCCAGCGTCTACCACGTCGGCAAGGTGTGCCGCTGCATCAGGACTCGGCTGTGTTCAAAGTCAAGCTCAACCTGGCCAAGTTCAGGAAAACTATGGAGGACCTCAAGGCACGCGATGCGCAGAAAGCAGCGCAACAACTAGAGGACGAGAAGGCGCGGGAGTTGCTACGCCAACAGGCCGCCGCCATGCCGCCACCGTCTCAGCAGCCATCCACCTCACAGAAGACGCCACTACCGTCTGCTTCTACGCCTGCTGCGGCCTCTTCACCTCCTACTCCAGCACATTCTGCCGTGCCCGCACCGCCTCTTACCCCACCAACTCCCACTCCCTCTGCTCCGGCTGCAGCTTCAGCTCCGGCCCCAGCTGCAGCTCAGTCCCCAACTCCGGCTGCGGCTCCAGCTCCAGCTCCATCACCAGCTTCGGCACCGACTCCGACTCCGGCTCCCAGCACAAACCCGCCAGGCTCAGCCGAAGAAGCACCAGTAAGTCACCTCCCGATCCCCCCATCCTGCCCACGCATAACATAAATCTCTAACCACCCACAGCCACCTCCGGACTGGCTCATCACGGCGCTTTCGCGACTGCGCGAGACGTACACAAACGACAACTTCGAAGCGACGATGCGGCGGATCGCGTTCGACGCCGAGACGGGCCAGAGCATGTCGGCAGCGCAGATCCAGGCCACCAGCAAGGAGATAAAGTGGAAGTGGATCCCGCGCATCCGCTGTCATGATTGTCCCGGAAAGCTCTACACTCCGGGTCCGGAACAGACCGTAGAGAGCTTTTTGGTACATGTCAAGAATAGAGGGCATAGGTACGGTTTCACCCCTAATAGATGAGGCCAGACCGGATGAAGCTAATGGGGTGTGCACACAGAGTACGTGTCGACCAGAGAACGAAGACTGGTGGTGGCGGCGCGATGGCGGGCGCGGGGAGTTCGTGATGTAACGTAACGTAAGTGTTGGCATGTTGGGCATGTTGGGTATCTTGGGCTATATGTTGGGGGCGGGGAGAGAGGGAGAGGTGTACTTTTAGACTGTTGCATCTTGTCGTTACCGTTGCCGTTATCGTTATTGCTATCCGTAGGACGTGGGAAGTAATCATCCGTTAATCTTTTTTTTTTACGATTGTGTACGTTTTTTCTTCATTTCTGTTTTTTTTTCTTTGAGGTGGATTGGAGGGAAGGGATGGGGGGATGGGATGGGATGAAGGGATGAGATGGGATGAAATGGGAGGGGATGGGATGAAATGGGAGGGGATGGGGTTTTTTAGTTTTTGTTACACTGTGCTGTGCTGTGAGTAGAGATACTCTACATCTTCATCTACATCTACCTACATCTATCTACAGATCGTCGTCGACCCACCCTGGCGTGGAACTGTGCAGACTTGGATTGCGGGGAGATGGCGGGAGGCGGGAGATGGCGGGAGGCGGGAGGTGGCGAGTGATGTCTGGTGTTCTGCCATTCCTATGTAGCATGGGTACTCACTCGAGATAGTCACCCACTTTCGGAATCGTGCAGTAGCTCCGAACATCAGTTCAAGAAAGAGATCGGACGGGACGGCGGTAGATGAAGTGGAGCGTAGAGGAGCGGCCGAAGCAGTGCTGGGACACCTGACGACGAGAGCGACGTCTGCGGAGGTGGGCAGGCGTATGCGGCGGGATATAAGCGGTCAAGTTTTCTCTTCTCTTCTTTTTCATCACTCTACATATCCCCACTCTGTTTGGTACGCAGTAGCACAGCAATGAACTGTATGGGAAGCGGAAAGGGAAGAGCGGGCATATCATCCCGTAGGGGAGAGAGGAGAGGTGGGAACTTGGAAGAGAGGGCGTGCAGGCGGCCCATTTCAGTCTTTACTGTGCATCTACATTTGTGTGACGAGTCGGGGCAGAGGGTCGAGGGTAGAGGGCAGAGGTCAGAGGATAGAGGGTAGAGGGCAGAGGGCAGAGGGCAGAGGGTAGAGGGTAGAGGGCAGAGGGTAGAGGGCAGAGGGTAGGGAAAGCTATATCGGGCTACTTGCGTGGAAACGGGGGGTAAACGGGATGATATTTCCATGATCTACCGGAGAGGGAGAGGAAGGAGTGCAGCCTGGTGCGGGGAGCATGGCGGAGATATTCGCGGACGAGCGATGTTCATTGTCCACTACTCAGAAGCAGTACGGGAAGGCCTGGAGACGACGGGCGAGGGGGCGGAAGGCCCCGCTAAACAGGCGTGCTCGGCGGGATGCGTGTATGAGGAGCTGTGGGGGCAGGCGGGGGAAGAGGGAGATGGGCGGTCATGCTTTCTCTTCTTTTCCCTTCCATCACTCTACTTTGTTTGCTATGGACATGGTGACACAGAGACGAACCGTACATACGGTAGAGCAGCCCGCGAGGTCTTCACCTCAACTCTCTGCTCTGCGGGGCTGGAAGGAGAGGTCGGGTAGGCCCTAAGGGGGTTTACCCTCATCGTCAATGTAGGCGGGCAGTGTGCGGCGATAGATTGATGGATCTCTCTCCCTTCAGCAGCTCGGACCTGGTTTCTTTTACATACACTTTCACTATATGCTGGGTGCCTTTTTCGGCGTCCAGCTATCCAGATATGTAATAGAGTACCGTACTTACCTGCGGGTGGATGCATGAAAGCGGTATTGTTGAATATTTGAGCTGCAAAAGAAGCAAAAAGAGGTATTTTTCAACGACAGTATAAACAAACTAGCATTATTTGTTAGGCACTGCAGCGAAAGCGGTCGCCCCCTCAAGCACGGGACTCACTCGAACACCGAATAGGCAGGTTGAAGCGTACTTTACTCTGTAATTCCGGGCACATGACCGCCGGCAGTTCCCAAATGCCCGGACACTGATCCTCACTCGTCTCTCGCGCTCATTCTCGCTCCCCCCGATCCATCCATCCGAGGCCGCCTCGACTGGACAGGGCGGGCAGGAAAAGGAGTGCGTTGGTTCGCCATATTCTAGACAGGCTGCATACAATTAATGAATGAATAAACAAAAAAACATCCATCCATCCATTCAACCGTGGGGCTGGGGCCGTGAGAGATTTCGGCTTGACTGGGCTTGGCGTCTGTGCCACCCAACCACCGCAGCGAGATAGATGAAGGCTGAAGCGCGTGTTCTTTATTTCGTTTGGGCTGGTATTTTCGGACTAATGGTGTGCTCGTGGGCTCGTGGGTTCGTGGGTACAGGTTAATAGCATCGCCAGTTCGAAGACCTATTATAACATCGCAATGAATCGAGTTGGTCGCAGGCCTGGAAGTGAGAACGGAACACTCCAGTGGCGAGTGAGAGCTTGTGAACTGCACTCATTTGCACGAGCGGTGGAAAGCTAATTTTTTGAGGATCGATCTACGGTACTTTCTATGATTCTATAGCAGTTTGTGCCATGTGGGAACGAAAGCGTCGAAATGGAAAATGCTATAAGTATGCCAGCAGTTCCGCCTCTTTCTTGCGATTTCCGCGACCTATTTACGCCTTGATTGCTGGTAGGTGAACGTGAAGGCGTGATGGTTACGATACTGGTTTTTGTGGATACATGGCCTGCACTCAACCACCTCCAGTACATATCGCTTCCGCACTCGGCCCTTAGTTTCTCCTCCCAGAGTCAGGTCTTGTAGTAGCATAGTCGGGGTTCGCTGGCGTGTACGGATTGAGGAAATGGGTGGATTGTGTTCATTCGAAGATTCGGCGGCCTTGAAGTGCGGGTGGATATCGTCGGCTTCGATGAGCTGTCTAATTGCAGATACGGATAATATCAGCTGCTTCCCGCGTCGACTTCATACGACTGGGTACTGAGGAAAGTAATTGGAGGTGTAGTCTTCTCTCAAGGTCATAAGTCGAGAGATCGTCGCCAAGGGACCGGCCGGCACTCGTGTTTGAGAAGATCCGCCTCTCTCCGGGTATGCACAGGTTGGAGGACCGAGGGGAGAGGTGTCAAGTACGATGCTCCTCCGGGACAGCACTGCGCGGCGACTCGATTCGAGGATGAGGCCAGGTGGATTCCCGGATCAGGCCTATCATACCTGCACCATATGCACCCGCGGCCTCAAGCTCGGTTGCCACAGGTGTCACATTCGAGTGCAACTGTGTGCGCCAAGTCACGTCACCGCTTATCCAGTTATCCCCACCCCCTCTTTTCGCCAGCACCGCCAGCACCGCCCATCGCCCACAGCTCGTCAACCGGGGGGCCAAAATCTTCCAATTCTTCCAAACAACTCAGCTCTCCCACGATACAACGCGACCCCGACCCGAAAACGAATGATTTGTCTTGACTGATGTCTGCGCCGTGCCGCATTCCCGGCGCCAACTGGGGCTGGAGGGTCGAGATGTGATTGGAGTTGGATCGGTGCGGTGGGGCACAGCAGCTCGAGTCAAGTTCCTTCCGCGGCCTCGACGGGGCTATCCGGCTGCCTGGCCAGGTGAACGAGCGAACCGCCGGCGGATCTACGCGCTTTTTTAAACCGGTTCTCTCACCACCGCACCGCCGCACCCCGAGAAAAGTGGTGGATAGCAGTCACTTTCATGATCCGTTGCAAAGGTAATTCTTATTCTTGTTGCGCTCTCGTTGCTAATTGTTTTTTTGCCCCAGTTTTAATAGAGCCTACGATCCAAAAATGCCCACGACGAAGCGAAACTTTATCGATCCAAAAAATAAACAAGGGCAAATTCGGTCAGGCTGTTCATTCGCGTACCAGGCTTCGGGAGTACGCCCGAATACTCCCTTGGCTGTATCGTCCAGGCGAAGCTCGACACGGAGGTTTCGAAGTGGCATATAGGAGAGGCGTGTATGTTGCGGTCTCGGTGCAGGCTTTGTTTGTTACAAGAGTCTACCGGTGGAATCCATGTTCTTAGAGCTGGAGTTCTATACCGCTTCGTATTGTCTTTTCTGTTGTGGCCGCTTCTGGAACTTTGTTCGGCTGGGAATGGATATCACGGGTTGTTTGCGATGTTTCGTTTCGATTCATGGGATTCATGTCCGGCATTATTTTTTTTCACCACGAAAGTGGTGAGCGGGGGGACAGTACGGGTTAGTTATTCCTCGTGGGAACCGGCTAGATGAGGCGAGCTCGGGGGCTTCATATCTTCAATGGACTCCCCGAGGACTTGCTGGCAGGCTTACATCATTAGGCACTTAATTAGCTGTTTAGTTCATCCGTGGAATTCAGTCTCTAGCTGTGGCGATTCTGCACAAACATCGTCGAAAGCATTTTCTACACGAGCTCGGGTTTCGTCTTCCACGAAACAGAGCATCTGCGTCAAGAAACTCATCCGGCAAGTCGGAATATGCTTGAATACAATTCAGGAAATACTATTGGGTTAATTTGTTTCTTGGGTTGGAAACAGGTATTCGGTTTCCCAACGTTGGATGCATCGATGGCGTGTTGGCAAGTGGTGTCGACCCCCTCTTCCGTCTCTGGCCTTTGGCATCGGGCATTGGTTTCATCGGTGTTTACTCGATGCTAATCATGCCTTGATGGGCTGGGTTTTACCCAGTGCCTTCGCCGGCCGTTCTCCAGACACCAACATGTGTGTACTTTCATGTGTGTACTGGTTGGCTGTCTGACCGGCTGGCTTTGGATGGAGATGCGTACGTTCCCCACGCACGGGTTGAGGTGAGGTCACGAGTTCAGATGTCAGTGGTAGTATCGTAACTGCACCCAGCAAGCAGTGGATGTAGAAGTTGCAGGAAGCCTTCGTTGGCCCTTCGGGGAACCTTCGGGGTTAAGGGCGTCGGAGAGTCTCCAGTCAACTTGCAGAGCTATGTACTGAGATTTTTGCGCTTCTATGTTCTCGTATGAGATGTGTGTTGTATTGGTAAATAGAAATACGCAAAGGCGGCAATGCAAACGTTCTGCCCTTTTGATTGAGACCCGTTGAAAAGGACATTTACCCTCGGCGGCCAGAGCGGCCGAGTTTGAGTGATGACTGCACTGCTTGGGAGGAAGAGGCCAGCCAGACAGCAATCAAGCAAGCGGAGCACCTGGACGTTATCACTCACCTCTCGCTCGCTCGACCCTCGCCTTCTAACCAACCCACCCTTCTTCTTCTTCTTCCCTCACCCGCACACCCTCTTCTTCCCTCACCCTCACTCCCTCTTCTTCCCTCGCCCTCACACCCTCTTCTTCCTTCACTCGCACTCCCTCTTCTCTCCTCCCCCAACCTTAACCTGTCCCCACCATCACAACCATCCTTCATCCATCCATCCCTTCACCTTCTGTTCGACCCTTCTTCTTCTCTTTTCTTGCTCCGGAACCCCGCTCTTCAAGCTTCACTTTTCCTCAAGATCTTCAAGCCGAGAGTTTCCCTCCAGTAAGTGGCCGGAGTTCAGCTAGCCACCCACGCTCTCACGCTACCGGGTCGTTTTCACCGTTCTTCGGTGGTGTCGCCTCGCCGGCAATTTGGTTGGTAGGCATATAACATTCCCCGAACCGACACCACTTGCCATCACCACCGAAGCACTTGCCATCACCACCGAACCATCAAGGTGGTAAGTGCCCTAACCTTTCTTTACTTCCTTCTCTACTTCCCGCTTCCTTCCTCCCTTCCTTCCTCCCTTCCTCCTTTCCTCTCTTAACTCGATACACACCCAGACATCACATTCCCCGAACCGACACCACTTGCCATCACCACCGAAGCACTTGCCATCACCACCGAACCATCAAGGTGGTAAGTGCCCTAACCTTTCTTTACTTCCTTCTTCCACTTCCCACTTCCTTCCTTCCTCCCTTCCTCCCTCCCTTCCTTACTTCATACCTCCCTCCCTTCCTTACTTCCTTCCTCTCTTACCCGATACCCACTCAGACATATCACATTCTCCGAACCAACACCACTTGTCATCACCACAATATCATCACCGAAGCCATCCACCGACCGAACCATCAAGTTCGTAAGTACCCTAACCTCTCTTTACTTCCATCTTTTCCTTCTTTCCTTCCTTCCTCCCTCCCTTCCTTCTTCCTCTCTTACCCGATACACACTTCCTCACTTCATCCTTTTCCTTCCCCTGCCTCCTCGACAGCCTGTCAGCCAGCCACTCGCCACGGCTGCCGTCGCTGTCGTTCGCACTGTCACTCCTGCATTGCCGCTTCATCTACTGCTGGCTATAAGTTCTGCTTGCTATCTGCGGCTGCCTCTCGGCGTCGAGACATTTTAAAAAAGTACATTTCCTTCTCTTCCCACCGTACATCTCATCACCACCATTCCCCCCCCCCCCAACTGCCCCATCCCACCACGAGTCCCCCACCCCCCTAGCACGCTTCTTGCCCCATTCCTCAGCACTCGACTTCTCAACTCGAGTCTGTCCGATATTCTTTATCGCGAGCCCCTCATTTGGTTTTCTCTTTTACTTCCTTTGGCCGAGTTTTTGACGAGTCGCTGTCGTTTGCGTTGCGGCGTGTGTGGCTGCCTTAATCATCCGTGCTCTAAAGTACCCACGTCGCGTCACCAACTAACTCGCTTCTCCAGGCCAGGCCTTGGATCAAGGGGAGTCACTCGTCCCAATTTCTAGATTCTCCCGACGCGAGTCTCGGTGCATACCACCAACCTCAACACCCCCACCCACCACACATAACCATAAGCATGCCAGCTTCTACGAAAGACTCGGGAGGCCAGTCACCAGTCGATACGCCTTCCGTCACAGGCTCCGGTCCGCCCACGCCGTTGCTCGGACGAACCAGTTCGAGGCCGTCGACTCGTCGCTCAACCCCCGTTAGCACCCCCGGCGCTGGGCCCAGCACAACGTCGAGGATCCTCCTCCACCCACCCGACCCACATCATAGATCAAACGGCGACGCGTTACAAGACAATGTTGTTCCCCAGCCACCGCACGGAACACCGTCCTACAAGGAGTACGATGAGAAGGTAATTCCCCAAGGGGTACTACATGGAATGCACGTCCTAGGAGACCTTCCGCCTGCTCAACTCATCGCAAAGACCAAGGCGGCATATCCGTGGGCTCCAGCGAACAAGAACCCGGAGGTTGTAAAGAAGAGAGGCAAATACAAAACGTCCTCAAATGGCAATGGCAATGGCCTTGGCACAGCCGCTACCACCACCGCAGCACCGAGTCCTGCTGGTCCAAATTTCACCACACCTACTCCGACTACGTACAATCCAGCGACTCCGTCTCTATCATCCGACAGGGCTTCAGCAAGGGCTTCCGGTTCTCCCACATCTTCAGTCCAGGCTTTCCCGCAGGCCACGCCTCCGAAGCCCATAAATCCATGGATTAATGGCAGTACGCCGAGCTCGAAGACACCTCTAGGCCGTCAGCGTTTGTCCATGGTCGTTGAGGCTGCCATACAGAGGTCGAAAATCACTGGCAGCCCTGAAATGGGCATCGCGATAAGGAAATTGTATGACGAATCGCTCACTGACGACAGTTTGGCCGAGCTCTTGGATGCGATTCTGGCACAGACAGCTACAGCACAGCAATTCTCACATTTTCAGGCTTACGTCCGAGCAGCACGCGCCGACCCGGGAAATCAGTCGGAGAAGCCGTTTGTGGCGATGACTGCTGAGGATGTGGCTAGAGAAGAGGAAAAGCTCCGTCAAAACGAGAGAGATCATGCCAGCAAGGTTGGGGTGAACGGAAATGGTGAGTAGCTAACGAACAAACCTCCCCGGGGGGGAATCTATGCATACAGAGAGGCTAAAATTCGCGCAGGTGTTGTTTCACCTCCTCCGGAGAAGAAGAGAAAGCTAGAGAATGCAGTTGCGCAGAGCTCCGAGAAGAGCGCGGTATCGACGTCACAGCCTGTGATTAAAGCCGACTCGCCGCTCCCCTCAAATGAGGAGATGCAGAAATTGTCGGATATTAGGGATCCGCCCGCGCCACACCTGCCCACTCGGACCCGCGGTAAGAAGAGACCCAGGAGCCCAAGTCCTAGCAGCAAGAAGAGCTCGAAGCAGTCTTCGCCTGTGCTCGCTCCTCCGGCGGTCCAGCTGGCCACAGTTCCTGCGGCCCCAGCTCATGTGACCCCGGCTCCTCCTCCTCCCCCTCCCACTAAGAAAAAGAACAAAGTGGTGAAGGCCAAGGCTCTGTTAGTATTCCCCACAACCTCTCTTATCTGTGCATTTTTTTGTTTGCCAGGTGGGCATTTGTGTGGCGAGTGAACACGTGGCTAACCTGTTGCAACAGGCCAGCCAAGAAAGCAGTGGTGTTGGAAAACACCGTTGTAACTGCGGGGATTGGTGAGGCCCCTGACCATCGGAGAGCCCGCCACGGTTCAGAGGAAGTCTCGGTATGTTCAACAACCTCTTGATGTGTTGCATGGCGCGACTACTGGGACAGCTTATTAACTACCAAATACAGGAAAACGAGGACGTGTGCGCTGTGTGCAACGGAGCAGGAAACTTCTTGTGTTGCGAGCGTTGTCCGCGCTCTTTCCACTTCACTTGTCTGAATCCGCCCCTGGAGGACACTCCGGAGGGTGTCTGGTTTTGCAACAAGTGCCAAGCGCAGACCAACCCGCCTCCCAGGGAACCGAAGGGCTTATTTTCCGAGCTCATCGACAATATCAATCGGCAGAATCCAGCCTCGTTCAGGCTGCCTTCGCCGATTCGCAATTACTTCACCGGGGTGGAGACCGGCAGTCACGGCGAGTACGTTGATAACCGTGATACGAAGACGATGAAGTTTGGGTAAGTAATCACTGCGATCCAGCCGCATAGGCTCCCTTGCTAACTTGCCCCCTCAGCAAGAATGGATTCCCGGAGGAACATGACACGTACAAGCTGCGGGACAAGAATGGAGCCCTCCTCGTCTGTCATGACTGCAACACAACGGCCCTCGGTGGCCGGCAGATCATTTCTTGCGACTACTGTCCGCTGAGTTGGCACCTCGACTGTGTCCTGCCGGTGCCGATGGCAGCTCCGCCTACGGGCAAGAGAAAGTGGATGTGTCCTGCACACATCGATTCTGTTGTAAGTCTGCGAACCTGCTTGCCCTGCTGGAGTGGGACTGACTACAAGTTTAACAGCTCAAGGCGAGGCGCCCCAAGAACGCCATTGTTGTTGACACGGTCTTGCGCCGTGGCAACAAGAACAATGGCGTCATCGAGATCGACAATGAGTCGGATCACGAAGGGGACTTCGAGGAGATCATCGCGAACGGGATCGTTTACCGACTCCCTGAGCGTGGCATCAAGCTCGATTTCATGGCGGCTGTTCACCGGTAAGTTCCCATGTGACGGACAACCCTGTCATGTGGTGCCAGACTGATCTGTTCCTAGCATGAGAGAGGAGGAGCAGGAGAAGTCTCGGAAGAGAGTCTCGGAAGTCCCCATCTCGGAAGAGCCACCCAAGAGGGTGCGCCTCTCGGTGGACTCCCTGCTGGGACTGTCAGCAGAGGAGGAGAATGTCGTTTCGGCCCTTTGGGAGTTGAGGTATCTTTCGGCGACAGCAGCTCCGGAAGCGGCAGCTCCGGCAACAGTAGCTCCGGCGACAGCAGCTGGCGAGACACCAGCCCAGGTGGCAGCAGCCCCGACTGATGTCTCTGTGCTCTTGGAGCGCCTGATTGTATGTATTTATTATCCGGGTGAAACAGAAGATGGGCTAACATGTGAGCGCAGAGTCAGGCTAGCGACCAGGTGAAATCGGTGCTCTCGACTCCGAGTGCACCGACTTCCCTGGAACAAGAGTTCCAGCAGTTGACGGAGATGAAGCGTCTGATCGACGCAAGGCTGCAGAGCATCGCGCAGCCAGAGGTCAATGGGGGCCGAAAACTCGTCGAGTTGACCCAGGACCACCATATGGACGACCATGAGTTCAACGAGCTCATGGACGCCGATATGGATGGTGCCTTTGCGCTCGACGAGGAGGAAACTGCTCGTTCGACGAACTCCGCGCCAGTCGCCCCAATGGCTCCGATGATGGCTGCGCCCGTCCATGTGGCCCCGGTTGCTCCGATAGCACCTATGGCCTTCATGAAGCCGGGTGGCAACGCCTAGGCTTCATGAGGCCGGATGGCCACCTCTGGACGAGGATACGAAATGAAGGTACCAGGGGACGGAACAGATGGTACCAGACGACGATGAACGCCTTTTTTTTCTTTCTTTTTCTTTTTCCTTTTTTCTTTTTTTACTAGCTGTCGCTAGACTTTTTTAGTTGAAAACCTTTTCCCAATTATTTTGAAGGATTTTCCTTCTTTTTACGGTGTTTTTACCCTTGCCTCTGGTTGATTTGCATTGCACTTTCGCTATGATAGTATCCTTTTCCTTTTTTTTTTGATTTCCAGACTATGAATTGGTTTAGGGTGTTTTTCTTTTCATTTGGCAATGGACTTAGAAGGGGTGTGGTCATGGGAGGGTGAGGGAGCGAATGTCTTTCCATTTGTCTGTATTCCGCATGCGTTTGCTAGTTTTTCTTTTTTGTTCTAGGGGCTCTTCTCAAGTATCTGCTTTTCATGCGATTATATTCATTCATGTATTCTTTTTTTCTTTCCTGTTTTTTTTTCTATTCTCTTTCGTTGCACTCATGGGGGTATTTCTTTTCTGCTCATTCTTCTTACAAGTTTACCGGTACGATTTGCGCATATGCTCTTTAACTTTTCTTCTGTGGTTACTTTTTTTACTCTGGATTCTGTCGGCATTTCGGGGAGCGGTACGGAAGAAGGAGCGAGTGATATTTTATGGGAGAGCTGGTGGTGTGGGTCGAGACAATTTGCGCTGTATTTTAGTTACCAACTGTACGAGTACTCTACATTTCGGTCGTTCGGTGAGTGACGTGACAAAACATCCAACTCAAGGCAACTTTGGGGGAACATGAACATGAGCGGATATCTCTCCAGGGGTTGACCTTACTTGCTTGCTTCGAGAGGATGCTGATTGGTTGACGTGAGTGAAACATGTGATACGCTAGGCTGCTACAAGGATGCCGGGGCCTGGGGAGTGCTCAGTGGTGGGCGCCTGCATGCTGCAGCCCTGTAGGTGTGCTGTGGTGGAGCGCTGCTGGTGGTGCATGTGCTGATGTGGTGTGGCGAGTGTCTAGCGGGTGAGAGGCGGTGATGGTGGCGGGTGAGCTGATGGTGGCTGGTGGATGGAGCGGTGGCTGGTGGATGGAGCGTTGGCTGAATCGTGGCTGGTTGATGACGGGTGGCTGGTTGATGACGGGTGGCTGGTTGATGACGAGTGGCTGGGTCACGCTTCGTATTACATAAGTGGAATTGAACGAGACTTGATACATAACTCGGGAACTTCAATGAAACTCCCGGCAAAGCCTCGCGATCTCCATTAATCCTCACGCACCTACTACTCTGGGTAATTTCAGTTTTACCACTGACCGGAAACCGCTGGTCAAGCCGAACATCTACCCGGTAGATCTCTAATCTTAAGGATCCTGGGGTGAAGCCTCGGCAATTTTCCCTCATTCCATGAGACAGGACTACTCTTCTATTCGGTGTTGTCTCATCTCGTCTCGTCTGGTCTCGTGCTCACTGTTCGGCTCAAAGTGGGCTCGGCGTCGGGGTGGCGGTGCCATGTGGTCGGCGTCATGGATTCTGGCTCGCGTTGGAGCTGGAGTAGCAAGGTGGTGGTGGTGAGATTTACTTTTCCTATGTTTGTAGGGCACGAGCGTAGACGGAAAGAGAGGGGGACGTGATTGCCACGTCGAGCTGAACATTTGGGCTTTGAATAGAGTAGAGCCGGGGGGAAGTACGCCGCCGGTATATGTAGTCTAGACACCGTACCTAGGCTGTGACCCAAACAAACAGCTTCCTAGGCCACAAAGATCGTTTCATCCTAGTTGCTAAACACGCTGCACACTTGTCGTGGCATCTTCACAGCGGCTGTGGCGTTGGTATCTGTGGGGGTACGTACAGTAGCAAAAAGTGGGGTGCGATTGATACGGGAAGAATACCGCGGTCATTTGAATACGGAAGAATTACTAGATTTTTATTCAATACGTATGCCTACTTTTAGAAACGTCTAAAGAAAACGTATTTTCATAAAGACAGGAGCTGTACCGTCTTTTCCACATCATGTATCGAAAATTAACATCTCATCTATAGACAACGAGAGTTCTACAGTGGTGCAATGCACTGCGTAATTATATCAAGCGTGTAGTTGTAGGTCCGTCATACAAACAAGACTGCATGCTTGGTCAATTTCGGTAGTACTACGTGGTTTTCGGCCGGATGGCTGCGGTATCACTACTGAAAGACTTCCGTGCTTGCAGAAATTGGTGCTCACCAGTACTTTAGGGTCCGTACAATGCGATCTTCTGGAGTATCAGTGGGGCTTGGTAGATGCAGTAGCATAACAGATATGCAGACGGCTCCTTTACCAACACCCCTCCAGCCCGGCGGTGGGGTCGAGAGGAGTTCACACACTTCATCTCGCCGACAGCTCCTCCCCACGCCAACAGCTTCTCCATAACTTCCTCCCCTCACTGAAAGCTCCACCTCTCACATGTACCAGTGGGGTGGTTCAAGGGGCGGTCTGTATTGTTACTGACAACGGGGGATTACCGGTAGTATTAAAATCCGTCGTGACAGCGGTGCTAGTAGCAGGTAGGCCGCATGTTCTTTGTCATTACCGTATGTAATCGACAGGAGCGGGCTATGGACTGACTTTGCCAAACTACTGTCGAGCGATTTTAGGATACCCGAACGACGATCAAGAAGTGAGGCAGAGTAAGGGCGGGAACTCGGAACCGCTCTACTAGGTATACACCAGCGAGATGAGGTTTTTTCAGGCGAATGTGCTTCACACACGTACATATGCAAACGTGCTGATATACTATGACGAAGACCGCAGTCGTCCATTCAGGGCCTAGACGTCTGCCGGTCCACAACACTTTCAGGATTGATATCGTCTTGTCCTGACAGCACACACAAGACGGAAGGGATGCCCCCGGTTGTCATCCCTACCGTAGAGGAGGCAATCACTTGTCCGGACTGTAGAGCAGTACTACGGTATTCGGTGATCCGGCAACATCACCAGGATTCCGTCTCAGGCATTGGATGGGTGGCTTATCCAGGAGTCCGACTATCATCACACTCATGATTCTCGGAGTGGCTGAAATGATAGATGGGTCCAGGTATTCGGTCTCACGCACGGATATAGGTATGATACGGTTGACTGGATATCGATGGACTACTGCCTTCCATAAAAACCAGGCTGTTGGTTGAGTGTTCAGATGAGCAATTTCGAGAGTCGAGACTCGTTCTGAACGGCTGATCACGCTGTGATGTCACTAGAAACAAAAGGCCGTCACCTCAGACCTGGTAGAAGCTGTGAAATCTCAATGGAGGGGCGGAAAGGTGTAATGATTCCGGCCATAGGCCTCATCCTCCACAAAACACTGTCGATAACTTTTTCAGTTTGTCAAGCGCATGGCGTCGGCTCCATTTCTGTCTACTACCTCCGATCTATAATATCCGACCAGGCGTAGTTGCTGTCTCCCCACCTCCGAGCTTTCTAGGACGGATCGAACGCACTGTTGGTATCCTTGAGATAGTGGCCTCCGAAGAAGTGGTTAGTACGGCAGGTAGAGCTGCAACGGCCTCTATCTTGGTATGCACATTGGGCTACTAGTAATTGATGAGACACAGCAATACCGGTACCTTCATTAAATTTGCCAACTTCCTACGTTGCGAACATGTACATAAAGAAGGCCATCGTCCGTTGGGACCATAGTCCTTTGGGCGGGCCAACGATGGAGGTTCAGGCCAAGACCATCTGATGGACTCCGATTTCCTCCACAGCGAAGTTCGAACATTTCCTGCTTCGAGCTACCTACCTAATTGTGCTAGGTATCGTGCTGCCATCAACCGACACTGGGAACGACTTTGATTTCCCCATCCTAACTAAAGTACAAAACACGAGCGTCAGTGGCAGCTCGGGTTCGAGGACATATGATACAAATCACCGAAGCTAATGATTTAGAAATTAGGCCTACTTTGCGCAGCAACTCGGTATGAACATCACCCCGCATTTCGAGTGATACATACCTGGTGGGAATAATGTTCGGCCGAGTTGATTAGTTACGATATTCCTCCATCCTCGTATCACTTATGTGAATGGTTTGGAATGGCATAGCCTTATAATGAGCCAGCTGAAGTATGAAGAAGCGAAACGGTCGGAGATAAAGAATGTAATCGGGCAGTGCGCGGTCGTGTTTCGGGGCTGCGGCGAATCCTTCACGGAGAGCTCCGTGCGGGTTCGTGTGTTCCCGTCTCCATAGCCCCGCGCCTCAGCTGTGCCGCGGGATCCGGGACTCAAATACTAGGTAAGCATATACGCATGTGCATGTGGCTGCAGTGGCTGTGCGGATCCGAGTGACAAATAGTGCTCAGTCCGAGACTCCCGGCCAATTCAATCCAGCACCTGTGTACTCCGAAATCCATTGGATACTTTATGTACCTACGCTACATGGCCCCAGCTCCAGCGCGCGTCCCTCGGCGTGACTTCATTTCCCCCCTCCGAATGCGGAGGGTCGGTCCGGACCGTAACGCTGGGGCTTGAGTTTTGCCGTGATTACCGAGACCCCAACCGACTTCGTGGCGGCAGCGGAGGGAGACGGGGGTCTACAATCTACTGCATTGCACTGCCAGTGCGAGATGGTTGGGCGCCGCCCCTGCTGCGGAATACCGGTAGGTTCCCAGCACCCAGCAGTTGCGTAGTTACAGTCTTGCAGACAATAGTCGCTGGCAGCTGTCGGTGCCCCAGAACCGGCCGCGCATGCGTGCCACGATTCGTCGACTTCATATTTTCTCTTCACGTTCACTTCAACCGGAGGATTCCTTGGTATTTGCTGTAAAGTTATGACGTGTGGCCAGCTACGAGCTGCCTGTAGAGTAACTCTGTGGAACTGCTTCCGTGCAGAGTGGAAGGAATCGCGATCGGCGAATGAAGAACTTGGCAATGCTTGTTTTACAGGCCAGACAGGGGCTGCGTCCCGTCCACCCTTGGACCAGTCGGACAGATAGCAGGCTCATCGCAAGGTATCTGTATGTAGAGTACGTGTATGTGTGTGTGCGCAGCCCGACCTGCTTCATCGGCCGTTACTACCTATATTGCATTCCGTCATCCTACCGCCCTCGACGAGATACCTATATCCCCCGTCCCATCCTGTCCGCAGCTTTGCAAAAATAAATAAACGGAAGGAAGGAAGGAAGGAAGTTCAGTCTCGCCTTGACATCTCACCTACCTAGCTTCGAATAACCTAATACCTACCTCCTGCAGACTCCAAGCTCAATGCGTATGTTTACCCCCCGTGCACGGTAGATGCGGTGACGGTGATAAACTGACATTCTCAGATCGAATCCGACGAGCAGCAACCAGCGCCAGTCGCGGCGAACGAGCCAGTCCCCTCCGCTTTTTCGGTCGTCGAACCGGAACAATCTCGCAGGATCAATTAAACATCGACACGCCTATATCCTCCCGGCCTGGCTCGCATCGCGCAAATACTTTGACGAGGGAGGCGGGAGGCGTAAATGGAAAGAAACCTCTCACCATCGCTGGACAGCTGCGGACTTGTCTTTTCAAATGGATCAATATCCTCCTCCTGTTTGTGCCGGTGGGCATCGCCACGTATTATGCTGGTGTTGATCCGTTAGTATTCTCGTTCCGGCCTATCTCCCTGGATAGGAGCTGATGTATGTGTCTGACAGCACCATCGTCTTCGTCCTAAATTTCATAGCCATCATCCCCCTCGCGGCCCTACTCTCCTCCGGAACCGAAGAAGTCGCCCTATACAGCGGCGAAGTGATCGGCGGGCTGCTGAACGCGACATTCGGCAACGCGGTCGAGCTGATCGTGTCGATACTGGCGCTGATCAAGCGTGAGATCGTGATCGTGCAGACCTCTCTCATCGGCAGCATCCTCAGCAACCTCCTGCTAGTGCTCGGAATGGCCTTCATCGCCGGCGGATGGAACCGGAGCGAGCAGAAGTTCAACACGACGATCGCGCAGACCGCCGCGAGCATGCTCACCGTCAGCTGCGCGAGTCTGATCGTGCCTACGGCGTTCCACATGGCCAGCTCGACCGATACCGACGTCGGCATCGCACCCCTGTCCCGTGGCACCAGCGTCATCCTCCTCGTCGTCTATGCGAGCTACCTCGTGTTCCAGCTGAAGACGCACGAGCACCTGTACTCGACAAAGTCCGAAAAGACGCCGAAGGAAAAGCTGCTGCGCCGCCGGAACAAGGAGGTGCCGCTCGCGCCATGCCCCGAGCCGCGCACCGAGGAATCCCTGACCGAAGCCGAGGAGGAGGAGGCAGAAGACGAGCCCGAAGAGCCGGAACTGACGATCCTCTTCGCAGTGGGGCTGCTGATCGCCTCCACCGTCCTCGTCGCGATCTGTGCCGAATGTCTAGTCTCGAGCATCGACCACCTAGTCGAGAGCTCCGGGATCTCGCGCGTGTTCGTGGGCCTCATCCTCCTGCCGATCGTTGGCAACGCGGCGGAGCACGCCACCGCCGTCACCGTCGCCGTCAAGGACAAGATGGACCTCTCGATTGGCGTGGCGGTCGGGAGCAGTATGCAGATTGCCCTCCTTGTCATCCCCGTTATGGTCATCCTTGGCTGGTGCATGGGCATCGAGGAGATGAATCTGTACTTTGATGGGTTCCAGGTTATGATCCTGTTTGTCAGCGTCCTGCTGGTCAACTACCTCATCCAGGACGGGAAGAGTAATTACTTGGAGGGAAATTTGCTGGTGGCCTTGTATTTGATTATTGCGTAAGCCCTCACTCCCTCCCTCTCACCGATGTCCCGGCCTCACCACTGACATTTAACGAATAGTCTCGCGAGTTGGTTCTACCCCAAAGAAGGCGCTCTAGCAGGAGCGATGGAGAAGAAGTAGGTATGTAATCGGGCTGCTTCAAGTTTGTGGATGGACGGATGGGATTGTACATAAACGGGGATATGACGAGATGTCTCCACACTTACGGCCGTGTTTTTTCTTCCTTTTCTTCACGATATCTGTATTTTGCTACTTTAGCGTTCTTTGTACAACATATATATCATACCTATGTGGATGTAATCAATTTGGAGACAATTCAAGACATTCAAGATATGTAACTAGATTCGTGTGGAGGCCGGTTTTCTTATGTAGGTACCCCACATCTGAGCTGCCCCTCAAGCTTCAACCCGAGCAGCTGTGATTTCCACGGGTATGTTGTACCAGACATGTACCTACAAGCTTCAACAACCCCACAGCGGCCCCATAGTCTCAGCAATGTACGTAGACAAATACTCCGAAAGGCCTTGCTTCCTTCCTTCTAGAACAACATCCGGATTACTCGATAAGCGAGCACGATAAGCGAGGTCTAACGGCCCGTATGATGCGTGAAATGGACGGATCTTGCCGTGTCGAGTGTCGAGCGTCGAGTGTCCACAATTTGCCGTTTTTTTCGGTGAAGTTGAGTGCAAGACTCGAGGCTTAGAGTCATCGGGTTGATCTTGTTGGGTTACCGTTACCGTTACCGGTGGAGGAGGAAGAACAAGAGGAGGAAGAGGATATTGACCCTGACTCCTCGTCCAAGGCCCGCCGACTCGGTCCGGGATTCGGCGCTCGGCGTGCTCGGCGTCTCGGCGTGCTGTGCGGTGCTGCACGGTGCCTACCCCCCCGGATCCGGGACCCGGGATCTGCCAGCATCCAGACCGCCCAGCCCGAGCGGTGCCCAGCGGAGTCCAGCTTGGCCGAGTCCACCCAGCCCATCCTGCAGCTTTCCCCCGGTCCCCGGGCCGTGGCCAAGTGTTTCACTGCCATCTCGCGGAGGCCAAGGCAGAGGCACTGTCGGACCGATCCGATCGGATATTTGTAGTGAGCCGGTACTTCCCTACTACATCAATTGCATACTGTACACCTTCGCTGCTGTGCGGGTGTGTACTTCCCGTGCACCAATGTAGGTACCGTATGTACGGTAGGTATGCTCCACGGCCCATCGCAGACGTATATACCGTAACTTCGTTCGCACTGTCTGAACATCGGTATGTACCCGTACCTAGGTGAATCCTATTCCGGCCCGGCCTATCGATCCGTTGACCCGAAGATGAGCTCCGCTTTCTCAAGGATAGTTGATAGTTGACGTGATTACAACCTGCAAGCCATTGCTCTTCTCGTTGAAAAGCCACCGTCGTCACCCGTCACTCGTCACTCGTCCCAGATATTGCATATTTGACATACCTAGTGGTAATATGTGCACGCCTCGAAAATCCCGTTTATTCCCATATCCCTTGCTTCCGCTTCCGCTTCCGCTTCTGTTTCTGTCTGGTACCGGTATGTCTAGAGTAGCCAGCTGGCCATCCGTCGAGTTCTGCGAAATCAAGCAGCTTAAAGTCTGAAACATCACACTCACACTCATATTTCCAACACAGGTAAGTCAAAAAAGTAAAACCGAGTGATACCCATGATCCTCCTTTCGCCTTTAGCCCTTTGCAGACGTCTCGATATTCCTGTTCCGTCACCGGCATCACCACCATCCATCGTCCATAGCCCGCAAGGGCGCCCCCTTCGGCGAATGGAAACGCCGACTCCGAGAATCCTATGTACTATCCTACTATCCAGCAGCGCCACAGGGAACATCCCTCCACCCCCCTTCACCCCCCTCCACCGCCAGCAGGGCCAGCACTAATGTTTCCCCCTAGCCTAGGCTCTACTTACGCGTCCGCTTGAGAGAGAGAGAACCAACTTCCAAGGCAGACAGCTAGAGTAGAGTAGCATAGGCTTCCGTGTCGGAGTAATCCTCCTCCGCTCCACGCTCCGCGCCCCGGAGGCCGAAGCCCGAGCGACGAGTGACGAGTGACGAGTGATATCAAAACAGTAGTTAGATAACGTTAAAGGTATTATTCTCATATCGACAAACAGCCCATCTATTGCAGCGAAAAAACGAAGGAAAAAAAAGAAGGAAAAAAAAAGAAACATCAGTACCCATTTGCAATACAGAGGGATATCTCGTACGCTCATTCCTTCCTTCCATCCATCCTTCCATCCTTCCTTCCTTCCTTCCGTCGTCAATTCAATATCGAAACACATCACCGCATCACATCACCGCATCGCAAATGACCTCCAACGAAACGAAACGAAAGCGGGAAAACAGGCAAAGAATAACGATAAACTCCATCCCCCGCCCCTCAATGCATCGAGCAACAGTGGTATATATAAAAATAAAAGGGAAACGAAGACCGAGACGAAATGTGAGTTTTGTTTAGGAGCGGGCGTAGCCACAGTTCGGTCGGGGCTTATCCGCGCGAATGAGCCACAGGAAGATGTCCTCGAGCGGCACCAAGACCATGAAGATGCGGTTGCAGAGCAATGCAGCGGCAGCGGTGAACACGGCGACAACGGCGTCGAGGTAGTAATGGTTGGCGGTGGCGACGATGGTGGTCAGGATACCGAGGGGGTAGAGCACGCCAAACACGCAGAGCGACCACTTCCAGATCTTGGCGCTGCGGTTCTCATAGCCCAGTCCCGCCCACCGGAAGGCACCGGCATGGTACAGACACGTGGTGCCGATGATGAAGGCGTAGCCGAAGTGCATGCTGGGCATCGCGGCGAGGTGGTTCACGAACTTGCCCGACATCCACACGCTCTCGGCGTCGTCGCGGCGGACGGTGTCGACGAATCCGTACTCCTTGGGGAGCAGTCGCGGCGGCATGCACGGGTACGACGTGAAGATGGCGAAGGCCGTCAGGTTGCACAACGTCATGGTGCGGCGGACCTTGGCGAAGATGGCATGGTTGGGCGCAGCGTAGTAGTACCAGGCCATGAAGTAGACCGTGCCGGGGATGTGGATCAACGCGTAAGCTTTGTTGAAGAAGGTCAATAGTTCGGCGTGGCCCTCCAAGAACCAATGCTGCACACTGAGCTCCGGCACGGGGAAGAAGAAGCGGAAGATGGAGAATTGCTCGAACTCGAGGATGGCCAGTCCGTGCGACTGTGCCAGGTCCCAGATCGAGTCGGAGAAGAGAGCCTGGGACATGATGTGCGTGAGCCGGTAGACAAAGTACGTGACGATCCAGTAGAACATCTCTATGAAGAACGGGAACTTATAGAGCATGCGCGAGTGCCAGTTGTTGGCGAACTGCGACGTGTTGGGCGTCAGGATTGTAGTGCCGCAGAATGGCCGCCGCTTAGACGATGCATGCTTGGATGTGGTGGCGAAGTAGTCGGAGTCCGTGTCGTCCTCTTCGTACTTCAGCGTCTCGTCCTGCCCTATTGTGTCTTGCGACGAATTCGAGTCTTGGTCCAACAGCGCGTACCGTGACGACTGCTTGCCGGATACGTTGAAATTGCGTCGTCGAGTGTAGAAGCAGGCGCCGAAGAGGATGCTCGCAACGATAACGGGCTCGGCCCAGCCGGGCAGCTTCCACGCCGGGTCACTACCCCATTCGGGAGGCGCCGAGGCGAGCGGTGTCGGTGTGGTGGTGGTGGCGGTGGTTCCGAATGTGGAGTCCATGGGTGAGGCGGTATTAAGTATTAGGTTTGTTTTAGGGGAGTTCTAGTATTCTGTGCGCTTTCAATGTTGATTAGAGGTGAATCGAGGAGAGAACGCAGGGACGTAGAGAACCAAAGAGAGGGCTTACAGTTGGACGGGTGGCGGACGTTGCAATGAGTGGATGAGGAAGACGCGGTCGTGTGCTGAGTCGTGTACCACTATACCACTAGGGATGTATGTACCGAAGTTCGACTCTCGCCAATCCAGGCGGTAACAAGGTGCAAAGTGGGTTTGGTCGGGAGGTGGGAGGGATATCGATGGAAAACACGAGTCTTGGGTCCTCGCAAAGACGGTGGTAGTAATGGTGGATCGAAGGAAAGAGGAGGAAGAGTGCCAAAATGAAAAAGGGGAGGGGGAGGCGGAGGTGGTGGTGGTGGTGGTGGAGTGAAGACAGGGAGAGTCAGCACCAGTAGGTACCAGCACCAGCATCAGCACCCAGCACCGGCCGGGACCAGCAGACGTTAGAGTAGATTGGGAAATCTGGACGACAGGCAACGCTCTGGTGACTGAACAACCGAACACAGGGCACAGCACGAGCCGTCCAGCGCAGCAATAAAAATGGCCAAGTGTTTCAGGCCGGCGTCTCTCCCGATGCCAAGCTGGAGATTCATCACACACGCCGTTGGCCCCTAACCAAGTATGCATAACACCGGTACAGACACACAATCGCATCCGTGGGAATACCTCTCTCCGGCTGGCTGATCCGCAGGCTGGGGGGGATGAACCAGATAGTTACATATCTACCTATCTGCGCACGCCCAGGATTGGGGCGTTCCGAGACCGAATAGAGTTGAAGATTGGATTCTCAGGGTTCACGCCGACATCGTGGCTTTTTTCCCCACGCCGAGCTTCGTGCGGGGGCGGGGCGGTTGATCTCGTGTCTTGACTCTTCTTGGTACACGAGCAGGAAGCATGTACTCGTCGATACATACATAATGATTTGCACTGAGACGTCCAACGTTTTCTGCTCCGGCCACCACCACCACCACCAACCACGCGCGTGAACTTCACGATCTGTTGCTGGACATGTTCTAACTTCTTGCCCGATTTCGATAGGACGCGAGCGTGACGTTAGCCAGCAAGCTGTGAACTCTTTTTTTCTTTTCCGGCCGCCGGTAACTGCCCTAGAGTAACTACTCTGCTATAGAGCACATTTGGAGTAGAGCTTCTCAGTGACGCGCTTACTTTCGTTCCATAAGGCCTGGTGGCACTGCTCGGAGCGGGAAAGCTGCCTTCCGTGGAAGCCCTAGTGGAGCTATCATAGTCTTGAGTTTGATGTGTGCTACCTAGAGTACTCGCGTGCCTGTCTTTGACCTGTTCGTGAGCGCGACTGGATAGCGTTACTCTAGTGACTCCGTACCCTACTTCTGTGTAGTAGTAGATAGTAGCAGTTATCGATATCTACCACCTCCGTGCGAACTCTTCAGCGGCAAGTATGTAATTCCAAATTCCGTTTTCATCCTAGGTACCTTCACATAGTAGGTACCGCGCATACCTCCTATTAGGCCTTTCGAGCCGGGTATATACGAGCATGAACACGAGCACGAGAAACAGAACAGAACGTTCCATGGACAGACATAGAGTACATAAATTCGACGTGTAGGACAACTCTGCACATAACTATGCGGCGGGATGGTGGATCATCTGCAATATCTATCCAAATCGACAGGGGAACCGGCGGTCGGTGGTCGGTGGATACGAGGTGAGATACATTGAGTGAGGCTGAGCGCGCATGGGATGGCCTGCGCTCGCCTGCACGTGCTTAACTATGGTTCGGATACTCAGAACGACTCGTTCGACAGCCAAGTGTCAAATCGGGACTTCACCTCGTGATCGATGGGGATGAGGCTCGCGGCGACGAGCGAACCCATCCATCATCATCCATCATCATCACCATCACCACCACTAAAGAGCCCGCAACTTGAAAATCGCAGATCCAGGATGAGGCTATTATCTATAGTTAAGGATCCACCTACTCTACGGTGCACCCGAAGGCTGAAGCGCGTAAAGCACCCCCCGCACATCCATCTCCACATTCACCAGTTCGAAAACCGCATTCGGATCGCATTCACCTCCTCCTCCATCAATGCCCCCTCCCCACACACGCACGCATGCTGATCAGGCCTTCCAGTCCACCAAAAACCTGGTCACCGCGGATGTCGAGTGATATCTTGTTAACCCATGAGCACGATTGCACTCGTGTGGGCCCCCAGCCTAGTTCTGGAAGCGCGGTCGAGAAGGAACGCTCCAAGGATGCGGTTGGCACTCGACGTGCTCGAGCTCGAGCTCGTTCCGTTGATATGGATCTATCCACACTGACATTGTCCCCGGCCCCGCAGCAACGAATGCACAAACATACCTACAGCGGTGTCCTGCCATTGGGGGGATTCGTACTCGTACTCGTACGTACATACAGAGGTTCGACAGTCGTGTGTTATCGAGAGAGAAGCGCCGAGCGGTCGATAAGTGTCGGTAGGTATGGTTCCTCTGGACTCTGCCCTCTGGAGGAGCCTCGGGAATCCAGACGGCAGCCAGCAGGAGCTCGAAGCCTGAAGGAAGCGTATGGTCACTATAATGGGCGCGGTGTGCGGGGTACAGGTAAGTATCCTGTTTCGGGGCCGGATCCGCACCTATGTAGTAGGATCGGCGGTGATATTCGGCGGTACCATTCGAATTTCGGCAACCACCACACACTGCACAGAGTATGCATCCCTACTGTGCATACCGTGCATACTGTGCATACATTTATCAGTGATCACCGTATCACTATTCATTTAGCCGTGCACCGCCTCAACTTTCAAGGCTCAGCGACCACAGCCCACAGCCCATTCCGGCACCGTCCGCCCGCCCGCGCATCGAGAGTTGAGAGTCGAGACTCGTGATGTGACATCCGGATACCTACATACATGTAACATACCTGATATAATACCTAGTACAGTGGTACATGCTAGATCTCGACGCGACCATCCGCCACCCACAGTTCCAACCAGTCCATGTCCTTATCCTCATCCCATCGCCATCAAATCCGCGAGACGAAGGAAAGTAAATCTCGGCGGGAGTCCGCGCGGTTTACTTTATTGTATGCATACCAGTACCTACACCGGGGCAATCTCTTGGAAGTTGAAGGATCAACGGTGGAGGATCAACGGTGAAGGATTAACGGTAGGGATGGAAATTGGAATGGAAGGGATGAAACGGAAAGGATGAAACGGGAAGGGAGTACGTACCTCGTACATACATCATATATGACACACATCACATGAATGCAGAAGTAAGTACGGATGGAGGCCAGACGACGACTGACGACGGACGAGCCGTGATGGACGACGGAGTGCTGGAACTTGGAAGTAACAAGTTGCGGTGGGCCGTGAAATATTGCCGCCGTGAAACACCTGGCTGAGGGGCATGTCCATACCTAGTAGACTGTGGAGTACCTACATGCATATCGGAATAGTCGAGTTTATGTAGATATTGTTTCCGAAATCATTGCTTTCCCGTATGTACGTAGGGGCGGTCCAAATTAACACGCCGCGCGCATACGCACATAATATCACTCCCCCCCCTTCTCCCCGCATTGTACTTCCGTGCCATCTCCATCGCCAGTGCAGTGTACACCTCTATACGAGCGATATCCAGCCGGACTCGATCGTGTTCGGAGTCCCATCCCGAGCAAAGCAAAGTAAAGCAAGACCTCTGTCGAATCTGCCAAATCATGATAAGTCACTCGAGGACGCTGGGCCCGAAGGCTGACAGGCAGATGTCAGATGATGACGGGTGATCGACGGCCTGCTGCGTTCTACTTAGTGACATATGGACTATATACGCGTACCGCGCTGTGATGACTGAATATTTCGAGGGAAACTCCGTTGTCCGGTGGAGTTGATGGCTTCGTGGTGGAGTAGAAGATGGGCAGTGGGGACGATGGAGGGACTCTAGTATGTAGCATCAAGGTCCTCCGGTAAAGATGCTTGGCAGTAGCCGTGTGATTAACGTCATGCTAAAGTATACGCTATATGTAGCCAGTGCTATGTGCGTGCAAGAAATCACTCGTTCGGGAGAGGTATGGTCGGACCCGGTGTTCTGCGGCGGAGCCACCAACGGATCACTTGAGCGTTGCAGACATATGGACAGAAGCGATAGAGGACGGAGACATTCATTTATTGTAGAAAACACATCAGAAAAAAACAGAAGCAAATCACGACTAGTAGTTTAAGTTATAGAGTAAGAAAAAAAAGACAAGACAGAAAAAGCCTAGCCCGCCTCCTTCCCTTCACCCATTTCCTCCACAGAGGTACCTGAACGACATCTAGTAACGCGAGTTCCTCACCTGGGCGGGGATCTCGACGGGACCACCACCGAAGACGCTGCGGCCCGAAGTGCGGTGCTTGCCGTTACCGTAATCCTTCACGCACTCGTTCGACGCGGCGACCGAAAGGCCAGTGATGAGTTCACATCTGGGTGCAAGCTGATGTTAGTGTGTGTGCGAAAAGAGGAAGGAATGATACAAAACAACTCCAACTTACCCGAGTGAAAATTTATATGGTTTACCACAGAACTCGATCTTCGCGCCCATAAAAGTGGTAATCAGGTTGCAGTCGTTGAGGGGATGCATTTTACAGATGCCGCCCTTCTTGCCGGCAAGAAGAGCCGTGTAAATCATGATCCAGATTTCGGGGCTCTCGTTGGTGGTGTCGCAAGCGATACGGTTGTCGGCGGCGGAGGCGACGGGACGGTTAATGACTTTGTCCTCGGAGGACAGGAAGTGGATCTCGAGCTCGGTTCCAATGACTGCCTCGTGGAGAGCTGCCTTGATGACCGAAGGCTCGGAGTGTTCGAGGTGAGCGAGCTGGTTTCCCAGAGCCTTAAGGTCCATGTTCTCGAGACGGGTGAGAGCATTGAAGTTGACCACCTTGGCGGCGGTGGAGCTTATTCCCGCGAGAAAGGCCAGGGAGGCAATAAGGAACTTGAACTGCATCGTGGATGAGATGATCGGGTTCTGAGTATTTGAATAAGTGGTTGAAGTATTCGAAGAAGAAGAGGTGGAAGGATAAAAGTATCCGAAGAGGTGGAGGATGGATGGAGGGAGGTACGGAGGGATGTGTGATCGAAATGTGAAGTCAGCGGCGAGTGTAAAGAAGAAGAAGAAGAAGAAGTAGCGGGGGAGGAATAAGAGGGTTTTATAAGAGGTTTTCAGCCAAATGTTTGCCCTAGGCAAGGCACCTCGCTGAATCCAGTTTTCAAGGACAGCAAGATTTTGGCCGACGGAAACTGCAGTCGTGACTATAAACAGCACTGTGATGCGGCCAAGGCATAAACAATCACCGATGAAGGTGGACACGAGCTACCGGTCCCTCCTATCACAACAGGGACCTGTGTTGTGAGCCGCAGATGCCTTCATTGTTTGATCTGGAGCCTGGGCTCGCATCGGCGCAGCTGCCGCCATCGACTCGCACAAACTGGTTTTAACGTCAGCCTGTCCTAGCAGACCTACAAAGAGCCAAAGCTGAGAGGATGCACGCCGAGCCTGTACAGTACACAATCGAGTGCATCAAGGATTACCTCGAGTTCTGGTCTCTGGTCTGGGCTCGCATCGGTGAAGCTGCCGCTACTATATCGACCCGCACGATCCACACGAACCAGTTTCCACATGTGTCTGTATTGTACTGGCTGAGCTATGAAGGAGAAAAGCCGAGAGGATAAACACAGAGACTTTACGGTACATTATAGAACACATCCGAGTGCTTCATGAATCAAGAATTATCACTCTACTGTATCTCCATCGTGGCACGTGACCGTGATGTAGCAATGCCTTGGTAGTCCCTGGGACCTGTTCACTGCTTTGTTATGATGTCAACACACCACGCCCTCGTGGAGCGAGGTTCACGGCGGTGCAGAGCAACGGCAACAGCACTACAATGTCGAAGTCACAGAGAATCACGAGCGTCACATCGAGCCCATGTGGGTGGGACCGTTGGAACGAAGCATCACTGGCAGTCTACACTCGCCAGCCTGGGCTGACTCGCAACGCATGGCTGGCCTTGACGATCGGGGCCGTACTGGCCGGAGCGATATGTACAGAGTAGGTGCATCATAGAATGGTCAGCTAGCAAGCAGTGAGCACCGAGGCACAGGTGAGGTCGAAGGGTGGTCTACGTACCGGGGGGAGAGGGGGAGGATGATCAACAGAGGAAGACTGGACGGGGTGAGTGAACGCAGGTAGCAACGTGGGAACGACGATCGAAGGACGGAGCTCTGCTGTCGGATCGAGCAAGGACACGAGCAAGTGACGGATGGGACCCAGCATCCAGGCTGGCTTTTGATCTGTAGCCACACTCGAGGAGCGGCAGAAGAAGCACTCCGATGCCTGGAAGATGTGTGGCACCCTGGAAATCGTGCTTCACTACAAGCTGCACGGAACAAACACAGTGGAGCACCTCAAGGTGAACATGCGGTAGCCCTTCACCGGACGTTCCAAGAGGTACATATGGCATTCCCGACGACGACGACGTAGCGAGTTGCGCAGATCGCGCATTGAGCGTGACCCGGGGATGGTGAGATGGACTGCTCATGTCACATATTCGCCGATCCTACACTGCGGCTTCCAGAAGGTGGCCTCCCCGCACGCACACCAGCCATCCAGACTCTATGCATGTACAGATGCTCTCGCCCAAGGGCCATGGGGAAGAACGATCCTCGCAGTGTAGAATCCCCTTCCCCCCTCGGCGCGCGGAGGGGAGGCAGCTGCAGATCCCCCAGATCAGGAGCTCGCAGTTCGGATCGTTCCTGCTGCTGCTTTACCAGTGGGAGTGGGCAGGCCTGACGGCGTCTTTTTGTTTTGTTTAATCGTTAATTGCATACGTCCTATCTACGGTAGATCATGGCGATGTCCGCCCATATGTACACACACCGGTTCCAAGCCACTGTCCAACCCGACCCGACTTTCGTTGAGCGGCCTGATGTGTCTTCTCCTGTCCTCCGCCCTGGCCTGTCCCAGTGATATGTAGAAGTATGTAGAGCGCATCAAAGAAATAAAGCTAGGAAAGAAAAGCCCCAGTCTTCACTCCGCCTCATCCCCAGTCTCCTCGTTAGGAGAAGCGGTGTGGGGAGGAACAGCGGGAGTGACCCCGGCTCCTCAACCTCAGCACCCTCCTCCTCCTCTCGCCTCAAATCCGCCACCCTCTCTTCCCGCTCGTTGAGCTCCCACTCGACCAGTGGAGGAGAGGAAGTCTAGGATAGCTTGGCTGCAACGCTCGTCTGCGAAGAGGTCTCGGATCTTGAAACGATCCCCCCCTCCCCGTCTCCTTCCGGACCCGTGCTCACGGTATCTTCTGCTAGCTCTTCCATCTGGGGCAGCATTTGGAGAGGTGCTCCCGGGTCCTAGTCTGGGTCTTGTAGTGAGCGGCACCATCCGCAGCGGGCGTCTGGGCGGCTCTTCGTCCGCTGGAGGTATGTACTAGCCAGTGAGACAGTGTCCATCTTCAGCTGGTAGAATCTCGAGGCTATGGCCGGCATCCGGCCGGGTTTCAGCCACGGTTTTTGGCTACATATACCGGTATTCTTGTTGGTGACTTTTGCATCAGGCCTGGCGGCGTTGAAGTGTTGAGGATTTGTGCACGCGAGATCGGTGAGTGAGTGAGACGCAGCGACCCCTACGGGATGGAAATAGTTAGCTGACTTACTTCGAATGCCATGTATTGGATCATGGTGGGATGGGGTGGGGTGTGGTCGCCCAAGAAACCGCCGTTGTGCACTCGTCGCCGTGATCAGCGGGGTTCGTTGCGCAGGCGAGAGCGCCCTGAGGATCCTACCGGGATCTATAGTAGGGACCTCATACCCATGCTGATTATTGCGGTTGGGTTCGTCTACGATGTACTAGGAGCTGCCGATAAGTGGTGCCTCACCACCATCACGAATTATAAGCGCAAATAAGCACTAGTCTATATTAGGAGAGCACTGAGCCAGATACAATCAAATGAGTGAGTGGTCGTGACTAAGTTGTATGGGGGAAAAACTGGTGAGGCAGCACTTACCCTTACACCCGAGTACATACTCTGGATCAACTCGCTTGCTCCAGACATCATTTGACAGGCAGGGTGCCCTGACTTTGCGCACCGGAAATCATGTGTTGTGGCGGGCAGGAACTGTGAGCGAAATAGATCGCATAGACGTTGAGATGGCGGAGAGATATGTAGAGATGAGGCATTTGAGCTGGATGGAGGAAAAAGGGCCGGGTGGGTGCGCTTGCTCTGCTTCTTCTTTTTCGGAGCTACAGAAAATCCGCCGAGGGATTGATATCGGAGCAGCGGGAGCAGGGACTGAGTGCTGGGTTAGGGCTGGTTCGTCCCGACGTCACTATTGGCGTTGTTGAGACTCAACAGAATCCGCGGTGCCGGTTACTTTCACTTTGCGATCGATTCCGTGAACTTTCATCGAAATCAACCGTTGAGGGGATGCTCGAGAGGGACTCGGACAGGTGAAGTCTCGACGAGGAGGAGGAGCTTTGGACAGAGGTGCTCCGCGAAGTGTGGACTTGCTCTTGCTGGTCGCACTTCCAAGCCGAATCGAGCCGGAAGAGAGAGCACGGTACTCTACCTATTCTCCGAGGGCAGGTGCATGCTTCTTTGGACGAGAGTAGTTGTTTGCTTTCTGTGCCGCGATCTGTGAGCTGGAACAGCTACCTTGGACATCGTCGTGGTAGGTATCGAGACGAATGGGATTCTGTCGTTGTGGCGGGGTTGGCGACTCAACTCAACCTAACAGTCCCCTGTCGTTGAGCCCCAAACGAATTCCCAACGTCGTTCCTCAAAAATTCTTTCCCGCGTCCGTGACCCACCGCAACCACCACCAAGACTCGCTCTCGCTATTCATCCACCACTCAACCGTCTCCGTGCACGCCCCCATCGTGGTGGACTCCTGTCAATGCCTTCGATGTCTCTCCTCGCGGGCTCTGTGAACATCAATTGCAATTTCGATCGAGAGGAATTGAGCTTTCTGAGCAGCAAGAAAGGTTCCGATGGATGAAAGCTGGCTATAGCTCGTTGGTCTGTGCCCGTTCGCTCTGTTTGCCCAGGTCGTTCTCTGTAGCTTGCTCTCGTCCAAGTGTGCTGGCTGCTCTTAAACTCTGGCTGCTCTTAAACTCGGCGGCGTTGCAGGGTTCATTGCTCCCCCCACTATTAGTAGTACAGGGAACGACCCTTCCCCGCCAACCCACCGAATCTATCTCAACCACCATTCAGCACTCCGCTCTTGTCATCCTTTCCCACCTCCACCACGACTACACCACGACGACCCCCGTCTGGTATACCCACCCGAACACCTTCTTCATCACCCCTCCGGACCCCATCTCCTCCCAATCTCCTCGATCGTTCATCCATCTCCATTCTTCCACCTATTAGTATCTTTGCTGTGCATCAACCACGTCCTCCCCTCTGTGGCCTCCGTTTTCCCGTCTGCTTCCTCGCCTCCACGCTTCCTGTGTCAATCTTCGCCCGCGTTGTGTGCCATTGCAGCTTGTATCCACCTCTAATTCTTCATCATCACCTCAACTCCCTGGCCGTAGCAGCTTCCATCACTTCAACCCCGCAGCAGCGCCAGAGCCGTCCACCCCAGCAGACATGGCGGAAGCATCGACTCCATCTCCGCCGCCGCAGAGTGCAGACTCCCTCGGACGAACCAATTCATACTCGTCCAAATTCACCCTTCCGGACCACTACTACGGTGGAAACAGATTAGATACTGCACCCCCTAGCAAAGTTAAGGACTTCGTGGCAGCAAACGATGGACATACCGTGATCACAAAGGTATGTGTATCCCGTTCTGATTCGTCCTCCTGCCCTCTCCCTCCCCGGAGCTGTAAAATCTCTGTCTCCGGGATCCAAATTCATCACCGGATAGCGATTGGGCCGTGGCGGAGTTCGATGCAGTAGGCTAACCGATTGGTGTCACGACGGCAGGTTCTCATTGCCAACAACGGAATTGCCGCCGTCAAGGAGATCCGAAGTGTACGAAAATGGGCGTACGAGTCGTTCGGAGATGAAAAGGCGATACAATTTACCGTCATGGCGACGCCGGAGGATCTCCAGGCCAATGCCGATTACATTAGAATGGCGGATCAATATGTGGAGGTATGAAACCTGGTTGATTACATTGAGGAAATCATGGCAGGGCCCACGGTTGGATCGGTGCTGACATCTCAACTCACAGGTTCCCGGGGGCACTAATAATAATAACTACGCCAATGTGGAGTTAATAGTAGACGTTGCGGAGCGAATGGGGGTACATGCTGTGTGGGCAGGATGGTGAGAAATCCCCACGGATTGGCGGCGAATTGCGGGGCATCCTTACTGACGGTGATTCTCTCATCCACCAGGGGCCATGCCAGTGAGAACCCTCTACTACCCGAGTCCCTCGCCAAATCGAAGATTGTGTTCATTGGACCTCCCGGGGCGGCAATGCGGTCGCTCGGTGACAAGATTTCGTCCACGATCGTCGCTCAGCACGCCAAAGTCCCTTGTATCCCCTGGAGCGGAACAGGTGTGGACCAGGTGGATGTTGGAGAGGATGGACTCGTCACTGTTTCCGCCGAAGTCTACGCTAAAGGATGCACTCACAATGCGGAGGAGGCGTTGGCAAAAGCGAAGGAGATCGGGTTTCCCGTCATGATTAAGGCATCTGAGGGAGGAGGAGGAAAGGGTATCAGAAAGGTTGACAGCGAGGAGGGATTTGCGGCCCTGTACAGCCAAGTCGCCGGCGAAGTGCCGGGATCCCCCATTTTCATCATGAAGCTGGCGGGTAGCGCTCGTCATCTCGAGGTACAGCTTCTTGCCGACCAGTACGGAAACAACATCTCGCTCTCCGGCCGTGATTGTTCCGTGCAGCGACGACACCAGAAAATCATCGAGGAGGCACCGGTCACTGTTGCCAAGCCCGAAACCTTCCAGGCGATGGAGCGTGCAGCCGTACGACTGGGAAAGCTTGTCGGATACGTGTCTGCCGGTACCGTTGAATACCTCTACTCGCACGTCGATGACAAGTTCTACTTCCTGGAATTGAATCCCCGTCTCCAGGTCGAGCACCCGACGACCGAGATGGTCACCGGAGTCAACCTTCCGGCCGCTCAGCTCCAGATCGCCATGGGTATCCCCCTTCACAGAGTCCGTGACATTCGGTTGTTGTACGGAGTCGACCCCAACACAACGAGCGAGATCGACTTTGATTTCTCCAAGGAAGGTTCCGAGACCACCCAGCGACGACCTTCGGCCAAGGGTCACTGCACTGCGTGCCGTATCACTTCCGAGGATCCCGGCGAGGGTTTCAAGCCTTCGAGTGGAATGATGCACGAGCTCAACTTCCGATCATCCTCGAACGTCTGGGGTTACTTCTCTGTCGGTACCGCTGGTGGTATCCACTCTTTCTCCGATTCGCAGTTCGGTCACATCTTCGCATACGGCGAGAACCGTAGTGCTTCCCGAAAGCACATGGTTGTTGCGCTGAAGGAACTGAGCATCCGTGGTGACTTCAGAACCACCGTCGAGTACCTCATCAAGCTCCTGGAGACCCCGGCTTTCGAGGCCAACACCATCACCACCGGCTGGCTCGATGAGTTGATCTCCAAGAAGCTTACATCCGAGCGGCCAGATCCCATCCTTGCCGTGGTCTGCGGTGCAGTTGCGAAGGCCCATGTCGCCAGCGAGGCTTGCATCACCGAGTACAGGGCATCGCTCGAGAAAGGACAGGTTCCGGCGAAGGATATTCTCAAGAATGTTTTCCCCGTTGATTTCATCTACGATGGTTTGAGGTACAAGTTCACCGCTACGAGGTCCAGCAGCGAATCCTACAACCTGTTTGTCAACGGCTCCAAGTGCACTGTTGGTGTCCGTGCGTTGACCGACGGCGGTCTTCTGGTCCTCTTGGACGGCAAGAGTCACAACGTGTACTGGAAAGAGGAGGTCGGAGCGACCCGGTTGAGCGTGGACAGCAAGACGTGCTTGCTTGAGCAGGAGAACGACCCGACTCAGCTCAGAACTCCTTCTCCGGGAAAGCTCGTCAAGTTCCTCGTGGAGAGCGGCGATCACGTCAAGAAAGGACAGGCGTTTGCGGAGGTGGAAGTCATGAAGATGTACATGCCTCTGGTTACCCAAGAAGACGGTATCGTGCAGTTCATCAAGCAGCCCGGTGCCACCCTGGAGGCCGGAGATATCATTGGTATCCTCGCACTCGACGATCCTAGCCGCGTCAAGCACGCATCGCCGTTCAGTGGCCAGCTCCCCGTTTTCGGACCTCCCCGCGTCGTCGGAAACAAACTGCCTCAGCGATTCGCCCTTCTTGCAGGTGTTCTCGGCAACATCCTCGATGGTTACGATAATCAGTTTGTCATGGGCTCTACCCTCAAGGAGCTGATCGAAGTGCTGCGCGACCCCGAGCTTCCTTACGGCGAGTTCGCTTCGCAATACTCTGCCTTGCACTCCCGTATGCCTCAGAAGCTTGAGCAGACTCTGTCTCAAATTGTCGAACGTTCCAAGGGCAGAAAGAGTGAATTCCCTGCCAAGCAACTCCGGAAAGCTTTGGACAAGTTCTTGGAAGAGCACGTTGTGGCCGGTGATGTGGAGATGATCCGACAGTCGCTCGCACCGCTCACTGTGATCATGGACCAGTACATGGATGGCTTGAAGTCGCACGAGTTCCACATCTTCCTTGGATTCTTGGAGCGATACTGGAGCGTTGAGAAGCTATTCTCCGGCCACAACAAACGCGAGGAGGACGTTATCCTGAAGCTTCGTGATGAGAACAAGGATGATGTTGGAAAGGCTGTCACTGTCGTGCTCTCGCACAGCAGGGTTGGGGCCAAGAACAACTTGATTCTTGCGATCCTCGACGAATACCGTCCCAACAAGCCCAACAACTCCCAGGTCGCAAAGTTCTTCCGTCCGATGCTCAAGAAGCTCACCGAGCTGGAGGCCCGTGCCACTGCCAAGGTTGCGCTGAAGGCCCGTGAGGTTCTCATCCAATGCGCACTGCCTTCGTTGGAGGAGAGAGCCAGTCAGATGGAGCACATCCTTCGGTCGTCTGTTGTGGAGTCTCGATATGGCGAGACTGGTTGGGAGCACAGAACCCCCTCCCTCGATGTCATCCGCGAGGTCATCGACTCCAAGTACACTGTGTTTGATGTCCTGCCAACCTTCTTCGCGCATGCCGATCCCTGGGTTTCTTTGGCTGCTCTGGAAGTGTACATCCGCCGTGCCTACAGGGCCTACCAAATCCACGACATCCAGTACCACGGTACCGATGCCGAACCTCCGTACGTTCTCACATGGGACTTCCAGATGAGGAAGGTTGGTGTTGCCGAGTACGGGGCCGCTCAGCCTTCTACTCCGGCTACGCCCACGTCGGAGCACGGCAATCCTTTCTCGAAGAGAGTCGGATCTATCAGCGACCTTTCTTTCCTGGTTGCCAAGTCCGGCGAGGAGCCTATCCGCAAGGGTGTGATTGTCCCCGTGCTCTTCTTGGATGAGGTCGAGGACTTCTTGACAAAGGCGATCGAGCAGATCCCTCCTCGCATCAAGAGGAGCCGATCTCCCCAGGCTGGGCTTATGGCCAACCTTGAAGGTCGGAGACGGCCACAGCCGTTGCTGACCGGTGCTACCAATGACGACGACGAGACGCTGTCGGCGGTGTGCAACGTCGCCATCCGGGATGTTGAGTCCAAGGATGACAAGGAGGTACTGGACAGAATCCAACCGTTGGTCAACGATGTGAAGGAAGACCTTATTTCCCGCGGTATCCGAAGGATCACTTTCGTCTGCGGTCACAAGGATGGATCGTACCCTGCGTACTTCACTTTCAGGTGGCCCGAATATAAGGAGGAGGAGAGCATTCGTCACATCGAACCGGCGTTGGCTTTCCAGCTCGAGCTGGGCAGACTCCGTAACTTCAACATTAAGCCTGTCTTCACGGAGAATAGAAATATCCATGTCTACGAGGCGATTGGAAAGGAGTCACCCGGCGATAAGCGTTACTTCACCAGGGCAGTTGTTCGTCCTGGCAGATTGCGCGATGAGATCCCAACCGCGGATTACCTCATTTCGGAAACCGACAGATTGGTTAACGATATCCTGGATGCCATGGAGATCATTGGCAACAACAACTCCGATCTCAACCACATCTTCATCAACTTCTCTCCTGTCTTCCCCTTGAGCCCTGAGGAGATCGAGCCCGCCCTTGGTGGTTTCATTGAGCGCTTCGGAAGGCGTCTCTGGAGACTCCGTGTTACCGGTGCTGAGATCCGTATCGTCTGCACTGACCCGGAGAGCGGCCAGTCCTTCCCCATCCGTATGTTGATTCAGAATGTCTCTGGATATGTCATCCAAGTTGAGATGTACGCCGAGCGAAAGGCCGAGAAGGGTCAATGGGTGTTCCACAGCATCGGTTCCAAGCATGGCTCCATGCATCTCCGCTCAACGACCACTCCTTACGCCGCGAAGGAATGGCTGCAGCCCAAGAGGTACAAGGCCCATCTCATGGGAACCCAGTATGTCTACGACTTCCCCGAGTTGTTCAGACAGGCTGTTTTCCAGTCCTGGGGCAAACTTGTACAGAAGTTGCCAAACCTCAAGGAAAAGGTTCCGGATATCTCCGACTGCCTGGACTACAACGAACTCATCATCGACGAGAATGGTGAGCTGGCTGAGGTCAAGCGTGAGCCCGGTACCAACACCCACGGTATGGTTGGATGGATCGTGACGGCAAAGACTCCCGAGTACACTCGTGGAAGGAGGTTCGTCATCATTGCCAACGACATCACCTTCAAGATCGGATCTTTCGGACCTCAGGAGGATAGCTTCTTCAACAAGTGTACCGAATACGCTCGCAAGCTCGGTATTCCTCGGATTTACCTTTCCGCAAACTCCGGTGCGAGGATCGGAATGGCCGAGGAGTTGATTCCCCACTTCTCTGTTGCTTGGAATGATGTAGAGAAGCCCGAGACTGGATTCAAATACCTCTACCTCACCCCCGAGGCCTACCGCCGATTCTGTGACAGGAAGAAGAAGGATGTGATCTGCGAGCGCATCGTTGAGGACGGAGAGGAGCGGTACAAGATTACGACCGTTATCGGTGCTGAGGATGGTTTGGGTGTTGAGTGTTTGAGAGGCTCCGGATTGATTGCCGGTGCTACCAGTCGCGCATACGAGGATATTTTCACCATCACTCTCGTCACCTGTCGATCCGTCGGTATCGGTGCTTACCTGGTGCGCCTGGGACAACGTGCAATCCAGATCGAGGGCCAGCCTATCGTGAGTATTCCAAGCCTTGCATTCCGTGAAACATTCTAACTTACTTGCAGATTCTTACCGGCGCTCCCGCCATCAACAAGCTCTTGGGACGTGAGGTCTACACTTCGAACCTCCAGCTTGGAGGCACGCAGATCATGTACAAGAACGGTGTCTCGCATCTGACCGCTACCGATGATTACGAGGGAGTGCAGAAGATTATCGAGTGGATGTCGTACGTGCCAGAGCGCAAGGGTGCTCCGATCCCCGTTTCGCCATCTGTTGATACTTGGGACCGGGACATCACTTTCGTGCCACCCGGCAAGAACCCATACGACGTTAGATGGCTCATTGCCGGTAAGGAGGATGAGGACGGCTTCCAGTCTGGATTCTTCGATCGAGATTCCTTCCAGGAGACTCTTAGCGGATGGGCAAAGACTGTTGTTGTCGGTCGTGCTCGTCTGCACGGTATCCCCGTCGGTGTCATCGCCGTCGAGACCCGGTCGGTGGAGAACGTCACGCCTGCGGATCCTGCCAACCCTGACTCCACTGAGATGGTTACCCAGGAAGCCGGTCAGGTTTGGTACCCCAACTCGGCCTTCAAGACTGCTCAGGCCATCAACGACTTCAACCACGGTGAACAGCTTCCGTTGTTCATCTTCGCCAACTGGCGTGGATTCTCCGGTGGCCAGCGCGACATGTACAACGAGGTCCTCAAGTACGGTTCTTACATCGTCGATGCCCTGGTCAAGTACGAGCAGCCCATCTTCGTTTACATCCCGCCTTTCGGAGAGCTCCGTGGAGGATCCTGGGTTGTGGTCGACCCCACCATCAACGAGAACATGATGGAGATGTACGCGGACGAGGAGTCCCGTGCCGGTGTTCTGGAGCCCGAGGGTATCGTGGGTATCAAGTTCCGTCGCGAGAAACAGCTGGATACGATGGCACGTCTTGACGCCACCTACGGCGAACTTCGCCGCCGCGCCGCCAGCAAGGACTTGTCTCCTGAGGAACAGGCTGAGATCAAGACCAAAATGACCGACCGCGAGAACCTTCTCCTGCCTGTCTACAGCCAGGTGTCGCTTCAATTCGCTGACCTCCACGACCGTGCTGGCCGCATGCAAGCCAAGGGCGCCATCCGCATGCCTCTGCAATGGCAGCAGGCCCGTCGCTTCTTCTACTGGCGTCTCCGCCGTCGTCTCAACGAGGAGCTCTTCCTCCGCAAGATGGCCGCTGCAGACAAGGTCTCGGTCCGCGCCGAGAACCTCGCACGCCTCAGGAGCCTTGTTGTGTCGGACGAGAACTCGACCATCTTCGATGAGGACGACCGTCTCGTTGCCATGTGGTACGAGGACAACATGAAGGACGTCCTGATCAAGATTGAGGGTCTCAAGCAGGATGGAATTGCTGCGCAGGTGGCCGCGCTCATCTCGGACCATGGAAAGTCTGCGCTCAAGGGTGTGGCTATGGCTTTGGCCGGTATGAGCCCTGAGATCAAGGCTATGGCGCTTAAGGCTCTTGGTGGTGCGTCGGGGGAGAAGGATGCGTAGACGTTTTCTGTGGGGACTTGTAGTTTGAGGGGGAGGGGGTCAAATGGAAATGGATATGGAAAAGGGGAGGGGGGCGTTTTGTTTTGCGTGGATTTTTTCTTCTTATTTTCCTTGCTGTTTGTTCATTTCATTTTCATTTCGAGTTTCATGTGTCATGTGTGGTGGTTGGCTACTTGCTTTCGTTTCGTTTTTTGCTTACCGTATTTACTCTACTCTATTGGTGGGTGCTGAATAAATTCTCATGGTTGGTTTGCGTATAATTGCAGCTTGTGACTGTGTGGTCCATCTGTGTGGCATAGCTCCCCGGGTGGCCAGCCAATTCAGCAAATTCAGCCGGTGGGTTGCGCAAGAGTGACAGTCCATGTCAAATTCATTACTCCTCTCCTCTCTCTCCTCTCTCCAAGGACCCCGTATCCAGAATGAAAGAAAGAGCCCGAAACGAAACAGTGTACATCAAGAATCAAGAGTCAAGAAATCAAGAAACCAAAAGAAAATGAGACGCGCAAGAAAAAATCCATCCAACCATCGATCATAAACCTCCCCCGCCCCCCCCCCCCCCCCCCCCCCCCCCCCCACTCCCCCCCCCGGAAGTACTACCACAACCCCCACCACCAATAGTATCTACCTGTTACCTACCTGCTACACCTTCTGCCCCTCAATAAACTCCAGCGCCTCCTCCTTCGTGACGGCGTCGACCGAGGACTGCTTATTCTTGTGCAGGACTCCGTAGTGCTTATCGGCGATCTGCACCAGCTCTGGCCGGAACGTGGTGCATATGAACTGCCCGTTGTCGCGGCTGCTCAGGTGTTTTACCATCTGCGCTACTGCTGTGCGGTATTGTGCTAGGGGGGGGGGGGTGTTAGTAGGGGGGGTGGGGAGGGGAGGAGGGGGAGGGATAATGGGGGGAGGAGGGAGGGACGTACCGTCGAGGTTGGCGTCGACTTCGTCGAACAGGTAGAATGGCGCGGGGTCGCATTGTTGGATCGCGAAGATGAGGGCGAGGGCACCTTTGTTATCCCGTTAGTTTTGTGATAAAGTATGGTGGATGGAGAAGGAGTGGGGACATACAGAGCGACTTCTGACCACCACTGAGCTGCTGGATTCTCTGCTGCTCGTCGTCCGACGAGTTGAAGCTGACGGAGATTCCAACTCCCGTGTAGTTCTCGACGTTTCCCTTGGGCCTATCGTCGCCGTCGCTGTCCTCGTCGTCGTCCAGTGTCTGGCCCTTATCCGCCTTGCGCTGGATGATGAGGCGGCCGCGGCCCGCGGGAACGAGCTTCTCAAAAATCTCTGCGAAGTCCTTTGATACCTGGCGGAAGGTGCGTTCGATCGCCTCGTCTTTCCGCTGGTCCAAAACCTGGATGAGTTCCTCGATGGAAGCCTGGGATTTGTCGAGCTCCTCGCGGCGCTTCTGGAGGGTGTCGCGCTGCTTGGTGAAGTTGTTGTACTGCTCGAAGGCCTTCTTGTTGACGTGGCTGAACTTTTTGAGTGCATCGTTAACCTTGTGGAGGTGCTTGACAACTCTGTTTGATTCTACGCGCTCGTATTTTTCGAAGGCTTCTTCGGGGAGAACACCAAGGTCGCGGATGTTGCGTGAGCATTCGGCGGCTTTCTCCTGGAGGAGGGCGCGCTTGGCCATGGACTTTTCAATGCGCTTCTTCTGGCGCTCGATGTTGCGCGCTTCGTCTTGCTGCTCGGCCTGTAGCTCCGCCTTCTCCTTCTCCAGGGCGTCGAGTTGTTTCGTAGCCGTGCTGATGTTTTCTTCGGCAGTCCTGAGCTGTTCCTTAATCTTGATCAGCTTAGCCTTAGCCTCCTTCAGCTCGCGTTCAGCAGCCTTGAGATCTCCGCGACGGCGTCCACCATGTCCGGTATCGGTGGCCTCGAGGTTATCCATGCTCTGACCCTTGAGCTGGTCCAGTCTCATCCTCAGATTCTCGCGCAGCTCGACCTCGAGAATCGACTTCCGCGATTCCTTCTCTGCGCGCTCAGCACTGACGACTCCGACTTCCTTTCTGAGTTCCTGGCATCTTTGCGCGAGCTCCTCAAGCTTGGCCTCTTCCTCTGGAGTAAGCGATTTCTTAAACCCGCTACTGATCTCGGCTTGATAGGCCTCCAGCTGCTCGTTCATACTCTTGAGCGACGCCTCGACGTTTTCCCTGCTCTTGATCTTCCGCTCGAGATTATCCTGGAGCTGACCCAGCGACGCAACCATGCCCTGCAGCTTTGAGCGCAACGGCGCGAACGAGTTCTCGACCTGCGCCTGTCGTGCCGTGGCTTTCTGCAGCTCTCCAACCGCATGCGTGATCTCCTGATCTATCCTCTCGATCTCCGCCTTCTTCCCCGCCGCCTTGGCAGACTCGTCGTCGTACAGCCTCTGCCAATGCTTGACCGACTTTACGGCCTCAAGACGGCTCCGCCGGGGATCGTGAAACCCTCCAGTGAGCGCTCCCTTCTTGTCGGCGCGATCACCGGGAAGGGTGATGGCGCTTACTCCGTGGGAACGAGCATACTGCGACGCCACATTGAGGTCGGGACAGATGATGGTCTTGCCGAAAACCTGCTCGAACGCCTTGCTGTACTTGGGGTCGAACTGGAGCTTGGACATCATAGGGATGGCGTCGTTTGCGTTCGGCAGCTTCCCCGCCCGTGGCTTGAGCCGGTTCAGGGGCATGAACGTCAGTCGTCCGGATTTGTCTTTGTTGAGTTGTTCGAGGACCCGCGTCGCGGTCTCGTCGTTGTCGACTACATAGTGGAACAGACTCTGGCCTGCTGTGACCTCGACTGCGGTGTGGTAGCGCTCTTCGATCTTGAGGATGAGCTCGGCGAGGGTTCCGTAGCAGCCGCGGTTGCCGGATCGCGCCAGCTCGTCCTTGATCTTGCGGACGGCCTTGAGCCCGCGAGATGTATTGTTGTCCATCACTGAGGAGAGTGTCCGTTCTGCTCGGTCGAGTTCCGCCTTGTATGTTTTGAGGGTACTATCCAGCTGGGTATCTTCACGCCAGAGACGCTTGCGTGTGTCCATCAGCTCGTCTCGTACGTTCTTTTTCGCAGCGACATCTTCCAGGATCTTGTTGATCTCCTCGTCTCGGCCATCGAGTCTGTGACGAGCATCCTCAATCTCCTCTTCTAAAGAGCTAACGGCTTTCTTCGACTCGGCGATCTCCTTATCCAGGTTCTTGGCGATGACTTTGCTCTTTGAAAGCGCGTTCTGATACTCCTTGATCTCGTCTTTCAACCAATCATCCCGCTCCTTCTTGCTGCGGAAGCGATTATTCCGTCCCTGTTTCGCGTACAGCCGCTGACGAGCCGCATCCGCCTCCGCGAGTTCCTGCTTCAGCTTGCTCTCCTGTTCCTTCTTCTCGTTGTATCCCGGGAGCAGATCCTGCAATTCCGCTTCTCGCTCCGCAATGGCCGCTGTGATCTCCTCGAGCTCCTCCTCGTACCGCTGTCTAGCCTCCTGCAGATGTTCCTGGTCCTCGGAGAGCGCCTTGACATCCAGCTCGATCTGCGCCTGCCGTCGCACATGCTCGCGGCGCTCCTCCTCGTGCTGCGTCTTATCCATCCGGTGCAGCTCCACCTCCTGCTTGATATTATTGATCTGGCCGTCGAGCTCGCGGATCGCCTTCTCGCGCTCCACAAACGCCTCCCTGGAGTCCTCATTGCTCTCCAGCCCCCGGATCTTCCCCTCCTCGATCTGGTCCAGGGCATTCCCGATCTCGACCTGCTCGCGGTGGTAGATGGTGTACTCCAAGCACCGGCGCTCACGATCCTTCTCCTGGTAGCCCCGGAGCTCCTCCTTCTCCTCCTCCAGCTCCCCCAGCCGCTCCTCAATGTACTTCAGCAGCTCGTCGATCTTCGCCCGCTTATTATCCGTATCGTCCATGATCTTGAGACTCTCCGTCCGCCGCTGCTCATAGACCTGCGTCCCCGCGACCTCCTTCAGCAGCAGCAGCCTCTCGGCATCCTTCATATTCGTAAGGGTAGTGACCCTTCCCTGGGGGACGATATAGTAGGGATTACTCCTCGAAAACCCGGCGCTCTCGAGTAAATTCATAACATCGCTCTTACTCGCATTCTTCCTATCGAGGGTGTACTCATCCTTCTTGAGCCCAATAGTGCGTCTTAGTACAACCTCGCTCCCGCCCGTCGGGAAGCGTTCGTCAGAGTTGTCAAAGATGATCTCGACGTAGGCGGATAACACGGCGGAGCCCGACCCCTCGTGCAACAAGGCTTGTCGCTCCTCCCGCCCCATCTGCGTGTATGCGTCTGACAGCACGAACCGGATCGCCGCGAAGAAGTTGGACTTTCCGGACCCGTTGCGCCCGACGATGATGTTGCATTTGGGCGAGAACGGCTCGATCACGGTTTGCTCGTTGTAGCTGGAGGAGGCACGGTTAGATACACGTGTATGCAGAGAGAGGGAGTGGGGCGGGGGAGGCGGGGAGGGGAGGGGAGGGGGAGTCACGATTTGAAGCCTTGGATGATGATCTGTTTGATGTGCATGATGGGTATGTATTGCGGCCGCTGGACTGGTCCCACCGGGTGGGGTGCGTGCGTACGGAGCTCTGGCGCTGGTAATGGCGGTAGACGATTGAGCGGTGGCGGCGGTCGTGCGGTGCGTCGTCGTGGATGTTTGGGTTTTCGTTTTCGGGATGGTGTAAGACGCGTGGAATCGCAACGGGCGCGTCGGGAATGCTAGTCATGCCTTTCATTCGTTCACGGCTCAGGGCAAGGGACTGTGGCGCGGCTGTGGCTAAACATGTGGCGAGACAAAATTCATGACCCGAAACCCGATAAGTAAATTTGATGGTTCAAAATTACCACTGCTACATGACCTCCACAGAGAGATGGAAATAAGAACGGACGGAACCCAATTGTCGCAAACGCCCGCCAAAGTGCACGCATCTATACAGTGAAGTGCCAGCCCAACCCAACCCTACCGAATGAATCCACGCTCCGCCATACGACTCACCAACCGCATGCAACTTTATAACTAACTAGACCCCTCCGACTTCTCCTACGACTTGTCTTCTACTCTCAGTATTGATATTTACTGAGTCTTGCGCACAATGGGCGACCCCATCTTCTGAATCTCCTTCAGCATCGCCTCTCGGGTGGAAGTAGTGACTCGCTCGACATCATCCATTGTCAGGTTATCCGTTTGGATAGGCTCCATGACCTGTCGCACACTGTATCAGCAGCCATCGATCTACCCCTCCACTTCTCGTCGACACATACCTTCACCCTGATAGTACCCGGCTCAAACGTCCTATCCTGCAGATGCAGCACGTGGGAGTAGTTCTGGACGACAACGGGGACGACCGGCACACCGGCCTGGACCGCCAGATGGAATGCGCCCTTCTTAAACGGTAGTAGATCGGGCTTGCCGAAGTACGACCGGGTGCCCTCGGGAAAGATCCAGACGCTCTGCTTGTTCCCCTTGATCTCGTTCACGGCGCTGTCGAACGCCGCGATGGCAGTTTTCCTATTGCCTCGGTCGATGAAGACAGTTCCGCTCAGGGCCACTGTCGCGGGTGCGCATAAGCATCTCTCACATGTCATGTCACGTCTCACAGACCCCGAAACCTCGGAGGAGGAGGAGAAGGAGGAAACCTACTGAACCAGCCGAGGAACGGCACGAACTTCAGGCTCCTCTTCGCGGTGACGGAGCAGTGTTTTGGGAACGCCCTGCCAAGGAACAAGATATCGAGTTCACTCTGGTGATTACTGACGAAGACGGCGGGCCTAGTGTTCAGGTGCTCCTCGCCCTCGACGTCAAACTCAATGCCCATGATCGGACAGCCCAGGTTCTTCATCGCGCGCGCGGTGGTCCACTGGGCGATCGAGACCCGTCCGACGGCACGCAAGGCGAGCGACGCTACGACGCCGTAGGTCGCACATGTGAGAAGCAGCACGTAGCACGTGAGAATGCGCGCGTAGAAGCGGCAGCTCTTGAAGAATCGCCCGAGCAACGAGAGAACCATGATGAGGCCGAGGATGCTCGAGGGGATGGTGGTGAGAAGGCTGTACATAGAGCGCGGGCGGGTGGGGGGGTGGTGGTGTTGGTGTAGATACTACTAGTGGTGGTGGGCGTGGTCGTGATCGTGGTGGGTGGGTGGGTGGCTAAGGAGAAAGATGCAATGCCATGTGAGAACACACGGAAATTTCGTTTGTTCCTGCGGTGGTGGTGGTGGTAGTAGCGGCGATGCTGGTGGAGGGATTCGCTCGTTGGTTTGTTCGGTTTGGACGTCGCTCGTGGCCGCAAGGGTTGGACGCGGACCGGAAAAGAAAAAGTCTTGAAAGCGAAACGACGGCGGATTTTATCCAGGGCAAGCTGCTGGTGTCACCGGACTACTCCTATGGCGTGGGCGAGGGTGGTGATGTTTGTTGGCACGTGGAACGTGTGCGTTCGGTTCTGCATGCCGACCGAGCTTTTCCGGCGTAGATGTCGTACTGTGCTGAAATCACGGTTCATCACTCAGGGCGACAATCCTTACCCTGGTATATGGTACAGCGTAAGTTCATGTCGCTGTATGCGACAAATTGATTCTCTCTCCCTCCCTTTCGTGGGTTCATCTCTCATCATAGTCCAACAAGGCCGTATGTGACAACATACATATCTCTCTCCCACAGGTTCATCTCCACAAACAGTTCCATAAACGCTAACTTGCCTTCGACGATAATGAACACCTTGCTCTTCGACGGCTGCGTGCTTCCTGCAAGACGGGAGGGAAGATGCCGAGAGTAGAAATTGATCAAGTGCGATCGCAGCTATCACATGCCGCCGCACGAAGTTGGGTTGATGCTGGTCTGCCGGGAAAACTCCGAGAGCGACGAAAGTCGACAGAGGCGTTGTGCCTTGGTCAGGCGGCTGAATGAAGCTGCACATGACGGCTGGATCCGTGTTTGTGATGAGTGACAGTGAACAGGCAGACCTCTATTTTGCAAATCTATACCCTCTACCGGTACTCTAGAGTGATCATGATCCAGATCAAGACTAACCCCAAAACCAACCTAGCTTGTAGGTACCTTTAGACCTCGCCTCCAAGCTTCTCCCGCTTCACCAGGTCCTCAACGACCCTCTCAAGCCACCACCGATGCATTCTCGCATCAGCCCTCAGCTCGGGATGGAAACTGGTACCGACCACATTCCCCTGCCTAACGGCGACAACCCTGGCATCGCCACTACTCCTCTCCCTCTCCCTCTCATGATCCACGCCGCTCTTCAGCCCTACCGCATCCTCCTCACTGAACGGCCTATCCATCTGATCCAGGCCCTCCTTTGGCAGGGTACCCCTCCTCAACTCCGCGAGGATCTGCACGACCCCATCCTGCGTAAACTCCCTCTCGATATCCCCCCTGGGCTGCAAACTCGGGGCATGGACCTGTTCCTCACCCTGTTTCGGCGTATGCGGCAGGACGGCCTCGACGACGGGGGCACGGATGAACACGCCCATGAACGGGGGCTCGTCCGGGCCCAAAAACTCCAGCCTAAGCGGCTCGGTAAAGCTCTCCACCTGCCTCCCAAAGTGGTTTCTATTGACGCGCACGTCGAGTCCTCCAATGAGCTCCTGGCCGCCGGCCTTAGTGCGGTTCGCAGACTCCGACAGTAGGATCATGCCCGCGCAGGTGCCCCACGTTGGCCGCCGCGAGACTTTGACGAACTCCCGGAGTGGCGAGAGCAGCCCGCTGCGCTCCGCGATCAAGGCCATCGTTGTCGACTCGCCGCCGGGGATGATGAGGGCGCTGCAGGAAGCGAGCTGCAAGGGCGTCTTGACCAGGAGGAAGCTGAATGTGTACGGACTGTTGGGGAGCCCAGACGAGGCTTTGCGGAGCAGCTGGACGTGCTCGTCGAATGCGCCCTGCAGCGCTGCGGCGTGTGAGTCATGGTAGTTGGACAAGTGCTGTGATCAGAGGACGTACCGAGGACGCCTACGACTGCCGTCTTCTTCTGCGGTGTTGTTCCGTTCATGGCGATCTATTTTGCGGGAGTGTTGGAAGCAAGTGGGACCCAAAGAAACTGTGGACGTTAATATACTAGTGATCCGTGGCGGGGATGGAGGGGCAATTGTTTTTCCGGAGATAGCCGCATACATAAATTCAAGACTCTTGGCGACAGCTATGGTGAATTGCACAACCGACGTCATGCATTCCGTTAGCCAGCATGATTACCACGGAACGACGATGATCATCTCGGAGAAGCGAGCAAAGTGGATTTGCATATACAAACTTCCAGAACACTTCGAAGCAAAAAAAAATACACAGTTCTGGCGGGTGGGATGATGGGATCACAGCATTCCCTCCCTCCAGACCCTCTGCGCAAGCGTCTGAATAGCATCCACATCCACGGGTCCACTGACACTCTCATCCTCGAGCGCCTTGACCGCCGCGCCCGCCACATCATCCACGGCGAGCGGCTTATACCCCGCGGCGCCCAGGCCCGGCAACTTCCTCCCAAACAATCCATTGACCGCACTCACGACGCCGAGGATGCCCGCAAGCGGAACCGTGATCGCGCGTGACGAATCGTAGAGAAACGACGGCCTTAGGAAGATGGTGCGCATGTTATCCTTCGCGCCGATCCGCTCAATGATCGACTCTGCCTCCCGCTTCGTCGTTATGTACCGCGCCGGCAGTGTAGCGAACGAGTCGATGGCCGAGACGTACAGGAACGATTTCGCTTTCGCCTTGACGGCTTCTTCGGCCAGAGTCACCGCTGCACACACACACACCCTGTCAATGCCATCCCCGCCGCAGCTGCAGAGCACAAACCCGTGTCCCTATTCATAGTCTCATAGCTCAACGCGGCATGTCCGGCGCGCACCGTATTCTCCGGCCCGCCGCGGGTAGAATCGAACGCCTTCTTGAGCCCGGCCACCAGCGGCTCCTTCCCCGTCAGCACGCCCTTGTAGTCCGCCTCCAGCAGGATCCCCATCGAGTGCACGACCGCGTCCACGTCCTTCAAAGCCGCCTGGTACGTCCCCGGGTTCATAACGTCGCCCTTGGTCCAGTTCACGTTTTTGGCCCACGAGGGAGGTGTGGCCTTGTCCCAGGCGGGCTCGCCGGAGCGCGAGAGCGAGGTTACGCGCCAGTTGCGTGAGGAGGCGAGTTTGCAGATCCGGCTTCCAAGGAAGCCGGAGCCGCCGCAGACGAGGAGCGTGCGTGGTGGTGTGGGCATTGTGTGGGTGTGTGGGTGCGAGGTGTGGGGTGTTGAGAGCGCGAGGGAGGATTGGCGGGTGTGGGGTTTTGTAGTGCTAGCGACTGTGATCAACTGCGATGCAGGCGGAGTTTGAGTGGGGTGATATCATCGATCACCAGCGGTCATCGGCTTGGCAGGGTCCCCGATGTGTTGCAGTAGGAGCATGTACCTCATGGTAGGTGTCGTACATAGCACGAGGTAAGACATGCACAGCGGTTGAACTTCAGCCCGGCGGAACTAAGTAGAAGTGTATGTACTCCAATCGATGATTCAGTCCTATCCACAGAACCTGCAGTATTCAAGGCAGGCCGTCTCGAGCGAAGTTACAAACAAGCGAAAGAAACCACAGATCCCAACCATTACGCCTTCAGGAAAGTCCAATGCCAGTCGCCACGATCGATGTGTGCGGGTACGGCAAAGGCAAGCCCAGAAATAGAACATCAAATCAAAAAGCAAGACAATGAGCAAACAAAACCCGTTGTCGTCGTCGACACCCTCTAGATCATGGTGCCCCTCTCGAACGAATCTCTGATCTCCTTGGTGTACTTGCCGTACGCCCTCGCCAGCTTCTGGTTGAACGCCTTGTTCTTGTCGTTGATGTATGTGACGTCTTCGTCCTCTCCACCGCGCTTCCGACTCATCCTGGCGTCCTCGGCCTTCTTAAGATCCGACACCAACCGGTCCACGGCCTCCTTCTTCGGCCTGTTATCGACGAAGCCCAGACTGTCGGCGTCCGCATAGAATGTGCCATCACGATCGACAACCACCAACTCGCCATCCTCCGTCTCCACCACGGTCCCATCCTTCATCAACTTCGCCTTCTCGGCGCCATATCCGTCCAGGTCCGGCTTCAGCTCCCTCATCTGCTTCTTGTACATCTTCCTGGCCGTCTGGGTATAGTCCTGGAAAGCGACATCCTCGACATGGCGCTTCTTCTTCTCCATGCGCCGATCCCAGCGTTCCGACTCCTCGACAGTCCAGTCCCATGCCCGCTTGCGTTCAAAGTCCTCGCCCTGCTCCGCCGTCTCCACCTTCGCCAGCTTAAACTCCGCCTCGGCCTTTTTACGCTGCAGCTTCGATGTAGTGGACGGGTCGACCGCCTGGCGGCGCCGCTCGGCATACACTTCTTTCAGGTTTGTGGCGGACGATTTTTTCTATCGGTTTTTTGTCAGTCGAGAGTGCACCGGACGGAAGGGAGGGTGGGCGTGCTTACGGCTCGGCTTTGAAGCGCTTTCCAGCGGTCCATTCGCGCTTTGGCGGCATCGGTGCCGGTGCTGGCGCTGCTGCTGGACGGGATGGGCTCGGGGGTGTTGGAGGTGGAGGTGGCGCGTGTCGCGGGCGCTGATGAGGCCTCGGGCGCAGGCGAGGTTGAGGTCTCGCTGGGTGGCATGGTCGTGATTATGGGCTATGTGGTCTAATAAGATGGATAGGAACGGCGGCAGCGGTGGTAGAATGGGGGTGTTGGTGGTGTTGGTGGTGTTGGTGATGGTTGTGAGTTTGTGTAGTAGTCGTGTCGGTCGGTGATGGTAAGCGAAACAGCTTGGAAGGAGTTGCCAACATTCCTGGAAAACGCGTGCACGTGATTAAGCGAGCGCAACTCGACTTGAGTGATGGTTCTACATACAATTTTCCGCCTGACACACTCATTCACCGTGACTCCACCAACTCACGTCGCGACACCCACCTGCATACCTACCTCATACTTGGATTAGCTCAAGAAACACACTCTCACTCCGACTTGCCCTTCCTCTGTCCATCACTCGTCCCCGCCGCCACCACCAGAACTTTAACATGCCACCTTCAAACACTAAGCGCGTCAAGGTACCAACCACACGATCCAACCAACACGTCCGGGTTCGCATTTCTTTTGTCTATTCAAACAATCATAAGTTCTCACTTTTTACCATCGACTGGTGCGGCGAGTTCTAGGGAATCAGTATCTACCGTCCGATCGTCTACGGCAACATCGCGATCCCGATCGATCCCAATGACCGCCCGCGCGGCATGCCGGTGGACCACACCCACCAGTGGACCATCTGCGTCAAGGGCGTCGACGGCGCCGACATCACGCACTTCATCAAGAAGGTCCAGTTCCGGCTTCACGCCGATACCTATCCGAATGCGTTACGCTGTATGTCGCCCCCGCTCGCTGCCCGGCCGCGATCGATGGTACGTACTGACGGTGTGGGATAGCGTTCGAGCAGCCCCCCTTCGAGGTCTCCGAGAGCGGCTGGGGTGAATTCGAAATCCAGATCAAGCTCTTCTTTCACCCCGAGAGCAACGAGAAGCCGTTGACGCTGTTCCACTATCTCAAGCTCCACCCGTACATCGGCGATCCCGAGGAGCTCGAGCTCGCGCGCCAGCAGCGCAGGCCCGTCATGAGCTATCTCTACGACGAGCTGGTCTTCAACGAACCGACTGAGGCGATGTTTGAAATCCTTACTACTAAGGGCACCGTTAAGCTCCCGTCGAAGAATAAGGCGAAGGGACGCGGGGAGTTCGTGGCTGAGACGGAACAGGTCGAGTTGGATCGGCTGAGCGAGGGATTGAGGACTGTGCAGAAACATATCGAGGAGGCGAAGAACAAGCTTGCTGCGAAAGAGGAGGAGATCAAGGAGATGAAGAAGTTGCTGGACAAATGATTGCGATTGTGATTTATTGGGGGCGTTTGGCGCATTGGTATTGGGATTTGTTTCAAGGCATCTTTGTTTACTATACCGATAATATCTATACTCCGACTGATATCTTACAACCCCAGCCCCCTCCCCACCGAACAAGAGCTCACTCAATCTTGGTCTTCAGCTGCACTCCATGCCACCCCTTGATCTCCTCCGCGAGCACTTCATTAACCATTCTGTGCTGCTTCATCATGTTCAATCCCTTGAACCGCTGCGACGCGATCTCAATCGCATACATCGATCCGCATCCGCCCGAGACATCATGTACCTGCCCACCATCAGCCCAGCCCAGCGCAGTCCAGCGCAGTCGCCCCTCCGCAAGCCAAAGCACATAACATACCTCCAGCCTCGACGGCTCCAACGCCTCGGTGAGTTTCTTGAAGACGTGTAGCTCGCGCTCGTCGAGCTCCGCCGGGGGCTGCAGTTGCGGGTACGAGGCGAAAACGGTGCGGCTGAGGGTTCGGACTTGCTGCGCCCGCGGGAACAATAGGCGGAGGCGGGTGGACAGCATCGTGGGGTATTTTTTTGGTTTTGGTTTTTGGTTTGGGGTGAGGAATGAACCGAACCGCACGGGGATTGCCGAGATGCAGGCTTGTGATGCAGTTACGGCGGGGTTGTGTACACTGTGTGTGTGTGATGCTCTGGGCGTAAGGCTTGGCGTCACGGGGATGAATGCGCGGGTGTGAGATCTCAGATGGAGGCGATCGAAGAGATTTGTCGGGACTCTTCACTCAAAAGTCCCTTGTATCATGTGAACCCTAGTGTTTGGTCCTTTGCTGTTGCGAATCCGGCCCGACGTCGCAACTTGGCGTAAGATCAGTCTTCCCGGAACCTCGAGTGATCTGGATTGATTGTCGCGATGACGGCGGGAGAGGGCAGGGAGCTCCTTTACGGAATAGTTGGCGGACACTTCCGATTCTTTTCGCTATCTACTCGTGTGCTGCTCTACTCTTTGTTCACGGATTTCCCGACATCTCTGATGTGGCCTTTGTTCCTCCACATTTGGTTGCCCTCGCAACGGAGCGGCGGTTAGGTTTAGTAAGGATGGCGGTTAGGGGGAAAGGGCGAAGACAGAGGGAAACAGGCACCAAAACAACTGAGCATATCGTTATCTAATTGAAAGTTGAAGAGGGAAAGGCAGCGAAGAAGAGAGCAAAAGAGACGGTAATACTCGCCCGAAACATCATCACCACTGTACACTCGGATCAATAATATTAGGGCTATCACGGTCGTTCGTCACTCGGGATCTTTTCTGTTTCTGAGAACTGTGCTGCTGTGGTTCTTCACCTTCTCGCCGCCACCACCTCCACCACCGCTACACATCACAACCACACAACCACACACATCACCTTCACTACTACCTCCACCACAACTTCCTCCACCACTTCCTCCCACCTTTCCAACCTCCTCCTCCGCGACCGCGAACCTCTCACCTCCGCCATACCATCTGCTGAGTATTCTTTTCCAGCTTCGCAACTTCAAACAACCACATCCACCGCCCTCCGACAACCCCGACCGAACTCAACGCTGGATCTATTCTCTAACCTTCTGTCTCCCCTGCGCTCCGCACGACCACACTCCCTTGCCAGCAACCCGCCTCTCCCTTCGAATCTCGGCGCGCCCCATGGTCTTCATCGCTTTAGTCGACTAAGGAACTCGCTTCGTCAAGCTTCGAAGAATCGCGAATCAAAACAACACCCTTGCCCGTCACCTGCGCAGAGCCGCACCACCACTGCGTCCTCCACCAACACCACCACCGCAGAAATGCCCGCCCCTACAGCATCGTCGGCCTCGACGCCGCCAGTATCGTCATCGTCACACGCTTCGACCGTGCTTCAGCTGCGAGGGTTGATATGGCACTCGTTGGACAATGGCATGTTGGATACTGCGCTCTTCACCGCCGAGCGATTACACGCGTTGGATCCAAAAAGCGCCGACTCGGCACACTTGCTCGCGCTGTGTTTGTTTCGGGACGCTCAGTGCCGGAAGGCTGAGGCGTTGACGGAGAAGTGGTTGAAACATGTTGGGTGTGCGTACATATATGCGCAGTGTTGTTTGAAGTTGGGCGGCGGAAGAGAGGCTCAAGGGGTTATCGCGCTCGAGGCTTGCAAGCGGTTATGGATTTCGTCTACTGGATGGAGTGAGTGCTCGCTCCTTTATTTTTTGGCGGGGCTTTTGAGTGCCGAGATTCACCGGTGCTCTTTTCTGCCCCGCACCAATCTTCCCTTTACGTCCCACGTTTCCAGACTGACATATTGCCCATGGCACGCCTTGCTTAGACCACCATACGGATACGAACAGGAAATCCCTGCCGGATGCTGCCGCGATACATTGCTTGATGGGGAAGCTATGGCAGGCCCAGAGCGATAATAAGAGGGCCATAGATTCATACGTTGCTGCCGTGAAGGCGAATCCCTTTCTTTGGGAGGCTTTTACCGGTCTCTGTAATACAGGTAAGAAGGACCTGTGCTGGCGGTGGATCTGTGCTACGGCGACCTCTCCTCGGTCCAGTTTGGCTGACGACTACAACTAGGTGTGAACCTCCGGGTGAACAACATCTTCAAGCAATCCTCAGAGATGATTGAATTTTGCAAAATCATACCTGCCCCAACGAATCCGATGGTTCCGGAAGAACTACCACCGCGAACCCGAAACATCGAGAACTACCAGAGCGATCCATTCGTATCCACAACCCACAACCGGGATCGCTCCGACCTTTCATACAACAACCACCCTTCGTTTTTCAACAGACTGAACGAGGGCACCGGCAGCTCCAGTCACCTCGAAACACCAACCGCCCAGCCCTCTAGTGCTGGCCCCCACGACCTCCTCGGAATGAGCAACAATCTCCACGACAAGCCACCACCACCGCCACTACGAAAGACCCGTGCAGCTGCTGAACTTGGTGCCCGCAAACTTACAAGTCGAGCCGGCCGAGATGTCAACGAATCGAAGCGAGTAACTACTGAGCCAACAGCACCGGCGGCACCAGCTAGGAGAAGCACCAGGTTGAATACGCTCAAGTTCAGCAGTAGCAAGTCAAGCACAGGCGAGCGCGAGACGAGATTGACAACCAAAGATCGCGAGCGCGAACAGAAGAAACGAGCGGTCAGTGCCCGTCTTCGATCGAACCTCGCCAGCAGTGCTGCACTCGGGGGAGGCAAGGAGAAGGGTGGCTCGGAGGATGTAAATGTTCGTGGCAACCCGCAAGCAGCCGACGGCGCTCTGCCTGTGACTGCCGCCGATAACAGCTCGGGCAAAAAGCGCAAAGCCCGCGGTGAACCATCGCTGACCCGATTGTATAAAAAACAGATGTCGGAAGCCCCGTCAAAAATATTCCAGGTGCCTCAGCCTCCCCAGCCTCCAGCCACCACAAAGGATAAGTATAAGGAGGAGGCCCAGTTATATCTCCTAGACATGTACCGCAAGCTTGGGACCGGTTATTTCAATCTGAACCGGTACCACTGTCCTGAGGCACTTGCGGCGCTAGGATCGTTATCGGTTAGCCAGCGGGAAACTCCACGGATACAGTGTCTTATGGGTAAGGCGTATTACGAAATGGCGCAATATAACGAGGTATGTCGGTCGGAAGTCATCGCGGGAACAGGCACTGACGAGTTTTGTAGGCGGAGACGGTTTTCACCAAGATCCGGAGGATGGATGCAGTCCGAACAGAGGACATGGAGGTGTTCTCAACAATCCTGTGGCATCAAAGGAAGGACGTCGACCTAGCTCACTTAGCAAAAGAGCTTATGGAGCTTGATCAGAATTCGCCGGAGGCTTGGTGTGCCATGGGCAATTCATTCTCCCTCCAGCGGGATCATGACAACGCACTCAGGTGTTTCAAGAGGGCAACACAGCTCAACCCCAAGCTAGCATACGCATACACGCTGCAAGGCCATGAGCACGTCAGCAACGAGGAGTATGAGAAGGCTCTCAACAGCTACCGCTTGGCCGTCGCAGCCGACAACAGACATTACAATGCTTGGTACGGCCTCGGAAAGGTTTACGAGAAGCTGGGCAAGTACGAGAATGCCGAAAAACATTTCCGCTCGGCGTCGAAGATCAACCCTACCAATGCTGTTCTCGTATGCTGTGTGGGCATGGTTTTGGAAAAGATGAAGGACTTTGAAGGAGCTCTGATGCAGTACAATGCCGCTGTCAAGATGTCCCCCGGAAGTGCGTTGTCTCGGTTCAAGAAGGCGCGGACTCTCATGAGCATGCAGAATTACCAGGTATGCACCGAGTGTGAATGATAAGGCGAATGTGAGATTGATAATCCATAGGCTGCGTTGGAGGAACTTATGATTCTGAAGGATCTGGCTCCCGATGAAGCGAACGTGCACTTTACTCTGGGTAGACTCTTCAAGAGCCTGCATAACAAAACGATGGCGATCAAACATCTGACCATCGCACTGAATCTCGATCCGAAGGTACCTCATCTTCCGTACCGCTGCAAGAGCACAGCTAACCACAAATATCCAGGCGGGACATCTCATCAAAGAGGTTATAGAGAACCTCGATGAAGAAGAAGACAGCTTTTCGGTGGAAGACTCCGAAGTGTACAGACTCTTGGATGGCGACACTTAACATCCGCCACTAAAAAAAAAGCTCCTGATGATCACCCCGCAGTAACGATATCCCATGAACACCCGCACTACCACAACACACCAGCTTACGGTTCTTTTTTACTTTCTCTTTTGGCGTTCTCAAAGGTGTTTTCCTTTAACACGCTTCATTGTGCTTTCCCGGGGATTTTCCTAGAGTACGGAGTTGTGCTTTTTTCTTTTTCTTTGTTACTTCTTTTTTAGTCATTGTGTTTGTTACCATATCCGGGGGGGAGGGGGGGCAATGGGAGAGTGTGTGTGTCTGTGTGTGGCTTGCATTGATAATGGCTCTCATGGTTTTTTTTTTGGGAAAAAAAGGCATCAATCAGTGTATTCGTACGTCTTTTTTTTTTTGGCTTTCTTCCTCCCTCTTCGTGATCCCAACACTCCTGCTTTCGATTGTTTGATGTCTGCAGTAAGGTAGCAGCTGCAGGGTTGGATTGGGATGGGAGGTAGGCGGAGTTTTGTCCCTTGCGCTTATTTTTTGATAGTACCTATACTTCTTAGGGGATTTTGCATATGTTTATTCCCAGCAGCTGCCTGCCCTGGTGGGGGATGAGGGGTGGGTGTGGGGGGTGGGATTGTTGGCTGACTGACTGCGGCTTTGCGCTCTGGGAAACCGATATGGTGCGAGTGGGGGGTGCGGGTGGGGGTGGTTTTTCGGGAATGTGTATAAATGAACTGGAAGATCATTATTTCCAACCCGGACAGTAATTTATTTTGAACAATTTTTGAGACATTTGACAAGACGGTCTTGCAAGTTGTAGTGGTCACTGCTCACTGGGGTGTGGCTGGAATACGACAGAGTACTCTACTCGTAGAGACCGGTCATGTGAGAACTTGGAAGTTGGAAGGCGTTTTGTTCACAGTCTGGGTTTCCGGTCGCTCTTTCCTAGGTATATACCGAACCCGATGCTCCCCGTGCCGTACTGTACTGCCGCCACTATAAACACAATCATGTTACGCCACGCCTGGAAACACTCGGGATTTCGGGCCGGTCTTGGCCCCCCTCGGCTTCTTGTCTACATACGAACTTCTTCTCCGCCCTCTTTACCTCCAGAGGAGCTCACTGTGGTTAGGAGTCGAGGAGGGAGTTTCGGGGAGAAAGATATGGCGAGTGATAATCCTGATGTCGCAGAGGAACCGGAGGAGGACGAACAGCTGCGCTAGGAATGAGCCGGGTTTAGCGAAAAGGATCAAGGGCAGGAGGGAGACCACGGTATCTATGGATGGTGAGCAGATCACTGGTTCATCACTCTTTCGGGAGTATGGAGTACCTACCTGTCGTAGGTACTATTCTATCGAATCGCAGCTCATGAAACATGGGATGTCACTCGAAGATCGACATCTATGTAATTGAGTGCTGCGCCCTGCGTGATCAATCCTTTGCCATAGTCTAGATAGGCTGCATGCGAAATAAACTGAAGATCTCTCTCTGCGTGGTCAATTATCCTTGTTATGTAGTAGTTGCATGGTGCAGGGCGTGTGGTTGATGGGGTTTTTTGGCGAGATTATCTGTTGATGAAAGCTAGCCGCAAGACGTAACGACTCGGGTATCGCTAGTAGTGGAGTGGGTATCAACCACTATCTGTCTATTTAAAGATTCAAGCCGGCAACTTTGAAGAGCGGCTGTGTTTCTAGTATGTGAAATACGGCAATCGATCGTCTATAGGCGGTGCCGTGGTGGTGGTGGCCGTATGTAAACAATAGGCGTCACGGTAATGCTTTTTGCCAAGCGTGGCTGGCGATGGCTGCTGGTGTTGGGTGCGCATACCAATTTCTTTTCACTTCGGAGACTCCATTCATCGTGTTGGAGCAGGGCCAAGGTAATGGAAAAACACTTCACAGCCATCTACGGTATGATAGTTACAGAAATCCATTTGCTGTCGTCCTGACTGTTCTTGCAACATCGCTCAACCTCAGTATCCGCGGTCATGCAGGTGGAGTGTCGCAGGGTATCATGATAGCCAAGATTTTACAACTTTATATGATACTTTCCCGTTAGTTAGGCCTCAGACTTTACGGCAATCTGACATCCCTATTCCACAGCCTCATTAGAGTCGGCACTCGGCACTGCCTATCATTACCATGACCAGTGAATAACCCGCTGTTAGTGCCATGTCCACACGATAAATATGCATCTCCCCCCGCATGCCCACCGAACATACCTCTTCCGACACAAACGCAACCGCCATGGCAATGCAGCGGAACTCCTTACCGCCAGTTCTCCGGCTCCCATCCGAGCTCATTCTCGAAATCAACGACCATCTAAACACCTGGCATGACGACTCGCTTAATGGGCATCTGAACTCCTACCACTTCTCCCTTGCGCACCCACGCCTCCGGTCCATCCTCGGCCCAACCATCAAGAGGACGGAGCTAATAGCATTCTACCACAACTTCTCCAACTCCCCGCTCATGGTACCTTGCGAGTGTTGCGAGCGCTTGCATCCGTGGTACAACTTCAACACGACCGTCGCGCAGAGGCGCGGGTTCTGGGGGGGAACCTGCATCACGTGCTCGTCGCCGTGCACACACTATGTCTACCACACCTGGCGGAACAGAGGGGTCTGTTTCCACGAGGGCGTGCGGTGGATGGGCGGGTACATATCGCTGTGCCGGGAGTGCGAGGCGCCCGTTCTCGTGCAGTTCCCGCGGCTGCGTCTAGCGCCGCGCCACGACGGATGCGAGAAATCCCAAAAATGCACCGTGTGCGGCGCGTTCCGGCAGAAGGCGTTCTGTCCGTGTGAAGTCCCGCCCGGCGAAACGATACCGGAGTACGGGGAGTTCAGGGTGCTGGAGCTGTTGAGGAGGCTGGATGCGTGTGTGCTCACTACTGAGGGCTACGGATGGGATCTGGAGGAGCTGGCTGTGCTCCTGGTCGCTGCGGATGATATGGTCGAGCTCAAGCGGCGGAAACGGTGGACTACGGATTCGGACTCCGGAACGCTCGAGGGGCGGCGGAAGCTGGGTGCTCGCTGGAATGCGGTCGAGGAGTTCGTGTTATGGGCGGAGGAGCGGAAGAGGAGGAGGGATGCCAGCTTAGTTGGCATGTCGTTCATCTGGAATTATGGGCGGAATCCAATGGAGGGGATGGAACCGCTGAGTGTTGAAATGAAGCCAATGAGAAGGGTCGATAGGAGGGAGCCTAGGTCATATCCGCACAAGCCGGAATCGGGGCCTGGTTGGTTCCGTGCGAGTACTACGGCGAGGGGGAGGTTTTATACGGGGCAGAGCTCGGTGGAACGCGGTTATTCCAATTGATAATAGAGTTTTGGAGGGCTTACTCGCTCACCTACCCCATTCGCGGGTCAAAAATTGTGTGCATAGTCGACTCGCGTATTGGAAGTTAGTTCGTAGTTACATATCATTTGACGACACCTCTCAGTCGATTAGCGAACCCTGAAGCGCTCTCGTCATTTATGAATGGATTATCTGAGACTCTGACCTATTACCTCCTCCACCGGTCTACTATCCGATGCTTCCAAGCGGCCTCCAACAGTATTTCCGGTAGCCGATTGGACACAAGACCGAATGACACAGTTAATTAGTGGTTCCCTGCGTCAACACTTCAATTCATTCCAGCCTGGGCCCGCTCAGCCCACCCGACAGTAGAGTAGTCGAGCAGCTGCATATTCGCGTGATTCCGGCCGCCGAATGTCCCGCCTACAGTAGTGCAATTCTTCGGAGCAACACTCGGCTCCGGATTTGGCCGAGTGAGCCCCGGAGATCCAATGTGCAACCCCGGAATCCCGAAAGACCCACGGAGAAGAATTTTGGTCGCCGAAGATTGGGCCGAAGAGATGGGGAGTGTGCATTAGTCTTCGTCTTGGTGCCCGAAAGCGCGTGTGGATTCGGAAAACACTGCCGGACTGGGCTGCGTGGTCGACTCGAGTTCGTGTTTCCACTACTAACTATGGGTCCGCCTACCTAGGAATAAACTCATTATGTGAATGTGAGACAGCGATTTATCCAAGGGAGATCGTGAAGAGGGGGACTACTGGTACCTTGAGGCGTGTTCACATCCTTAGGTGGGGTACCCACGGTGGAACACCGCATTCCCGTACACAATGTCATCGGCGACTCGGCGGCCGATAGATAAACGGGTGGGGTATCAAGATGGGATTTCAGGTTTGTCAGTGGGTATATAAACGTACGGATCCGCCAGAGAATATATGCTCATCCTCACCACCAGCTTCATCAGTATCCCACATCTCACCACATCTCACCACATCTCGCCTCATCTTACCACATCTCACCAACATCACCAAAATCACCAGCACGATGTCTTCCCAAACCACAAAAATCATCACCGTCTTCGGTGCCACTGGTTCTTAATCCTGCGTCTCTTCGCTCGTACAATCTACTGACTCAGTCCCAGGCCACCAGGGCGCCTCCGTCATCGCTTCCCTCCTCCGGAACCCCGCCTTCGCCGTCCGCGGCACAACCCGCAACGTCTCCTCCGAAGGCGCCCAGGCACTTACCGCCAAGGGAGTCCAACTGTTTACGGTTGACGCCGTCAATCCGGATGCCGACCAGCTGGAGGCCGCGCTGAAGGGGGCTTGGGGAGTGTTCTTGAACCTGTCTTCGCACGATCCTGTTGGTCGTCCCATACATCTCATCTTCTGGGCTAGACTGACGGTAGACATTAGTCGATCGAGGAGAATGAATACGCGGCTGGAAAAGCCATGATCGATGCCATCCAGGGGGCTGGAGTAGAGCATATCGTCTACTCATCCCTCCCGCCGTCCTCGCTGCTCACTTCCGGGGAGGTTCCGATGGCAACGTTCGACGGTATGTTCCCTCCCCACCCTCCTCCCCATCCTGGTCCAAAACCTCTAATACCTCTCCTATATGTAGAGAAATACAAACTGCAGCAATACATCAGCAACTCGTGCAACTTCGCCACCGCCAGCTTCATCCAAGCCGCCTGGTACTTCGATAACTTCAAGTACGCGGACTTTAGCGGCGGATTCCCGTTCGTTCCGGGTGCGGATGGGGTCTACACCTTACGGTATCCCTCATGTGGCCCGAACCTCCCGCTGGTTGCGATCGAGAACGATTTTGGCGACTGGGTGCACGGGATATTGCTCGAGCCCGAGGCGTGGAACGGCAAGGTGGTGCAGGGAAGCAGCGCGATCATGAGTTACCAAGAGATGGTGGAGAGGTTTGAGACATGTTTGTCCCCCCACCCTCCCCTGCCAGTCTTTGGCGATGCGGTGGCTGATGGATGATGGCTAGACACCGGCAAGAAAGCCCGCGTCGACGAGATCTCCGTTGCTGAGTTTGAGACCTTCGGGCTGAGCTGGATGGAGGAGATAGCGAAGATGTTTACCTTCTTCCAGAAGACGGCGGGGAGGTATTATGGTGTTGAGAACGACCTGGGAAACGCAAAGAAGCTTAAGGCGGCGGTCGCGGAGAAGGTCGGTGGGAAGGCTACGTTGACGACTTGGGAGGAGTGGTTGGCAGAGAATTGGGAGGATAAAGAGAAGCAGTAGGTATAAACTTGATTATATTAAGGGGGTTGCTTATCAAATTTGGGCTGTACTCGAACGGATGGGAATGTAGGATGGAATGTTATGCAAGTTTTCTCGACGCAAAGCGGTACATGAAAAATCACTCATTTAGCAGCCTTCTGAAGTGATGGAATTGAGAGAGGAACTTGACTTGATTGATGTATTGATACGAGGAAGAAGCGAAAGAAGACTGTTTATAAAGGAAAACGAGCTCGTGTAGACGACGAGAAGGTCGGGCCTCAGACAGAGGATGCGACGAGAGTCGTCGCCGGACTGGGCTGGGGGCTTGAAGGCTTTCAGCTGACGAGGCTGATTACGATGAGAAGCCACAGACAAAGCCACGAAGGAAATGAGGGCAGCATGCAAAGAACAGTGGAAATTAGCATGACTCCGGAACAGGTAATAAGACGCATAATATCAACATGAAGCTCGGATCTGGAACGTCCTAGAAGAAGCTTCTATATGAAGCCAACAGTCTCTTTCCGGCAGCTTTATTCGGACCCACTTTTAGGGCTCCCACACAGACTTTCGCTCGTATCTGCGACACAGGTGGCTATGGGAATATATATGAAAGCACTGGATGTCATTACATCCTGAAAATCATGTGCAGACATCGCCTTCGTACTCTTTCATCGGATCCTTTGCCTGGATAACATCAGCACGAATCCCAGACAAGATCGATAGAAAAGCGGATTGGTCATCTTGACCACCAATGCGTAGCCCCTCGTCCGGCATGGCTTGTTAGATACCACACAATGATGCGCTGTTGGTGATAATCACGGGTGGTGATAGAGGTATGCCACTGTTAAAGGCCAGCGAAAGCAGAGGATCGTCGTGAAGTTTGACTACATCGCGGTGTCGTATCAAGCAAGTCAGCGCCGCTGGTAAAGGAGGATTGTACAGATCCGAGTTCATGTGGTCAAGTTCTTCGATACAGTCTAGTTATACGCTTGCGAAGGGATATCAGAGGCATAATTATGTAAGGTGGTCATCGTGGTGTAACAACTGCTACGCCACGAATCTTGGAAGTTGCACCGACATGCAGCTGCGGGGCAGCATTCGCTCAGCTCCACTTCGTAACAGGCAACCGCCAACAGCCTGGTAGACGCCATCTGTGCACACCGAATCTTTCCTGTCGACCAGAAGCCAATTCTCGGATGGAACCCATTTCGCTCGTAACGGTAGTCCCGGGGCTATTGAAAATCTGTGCAGAGTTCATCGCGTTCATCTCCACCGCGGTCGATGCACCTAGCACTGCGCGTGACGTGGTCGCTGAAGTTCAGGCGATGCTCGGCATCTTCCGGCTGCTGAACAATTTCATAGTCCATTTCGACGAACAAAGCGTGGACCAGAAGTCTAGAATCCGTGCCGACGATCTGCTCTTCGTTTTGACGGACTGCGTATGCACTTTCTCCAAACTCGACAAGGTGCTCGGAAGCCTCAAGACCGACGTTGACAATCCGAAGTCCACGTTCAGCGCCTGGGACCGGCTCAAGTGGGCGGCGAAAGACGGGGATATCGCGAAGATATTACAGCGCTTTCAAAGCCAAAAAACATCTCTGAATACTTTATTGTCGGTTCATACATGGTTAGTTTAGAGACCCCTTTCAGTGTACTTTGTACGGACGTCCAAAAGACGATCAACCCGCTGCCCTTCCTAACCGTGCTCCGGCGTGCCTATGAAATAGTTGCTGATAGCGTAGCTCGTCAGCTCTGCAAGCGCAGCGCGAGAGGGCGGAAATGAATGCTTCCAAAACGACATTTTTGCAGGAAAACCCGCATATCGCGAATCGCATGGCACCAGCCACTTCCTTTGAGGATAACGCCGACGTATTCTCTGTCCGCTCCAGAACTGTGATTCACACCGCAGCATCCGGGGGAGCGGATACCTCGCCCGGAGATAATGACGACGTATCCTCTGTTAGTTCTAAATCTTCAGCCCTCTCCACCAGATCTGAAAGATTCTCTCATAGATTCTCAATCGAGTTTGAGCGGTCTCTAGTTCAAAGTCGGGTCTACAGAAACGCGTCCAGAAACTCGTCAAACGGCTCGTTCATGAGCAATCAAACATCGGATTCAAGATGGTCTCATCTCACCGGACTGAGCATGACCCAGATATCAACCATATCGGTCGTCTGTCTTCCAGTATACAGTTCCGAGCTGAGCAACGGCCATATGTACCAACAGGATCGGGTGATACCTGGTGGCAATGTCACGGGTGGCGGTCTCGCAGTAGCTCAACTTCAACGGCTGCGGATGGGAGGCGTCAGACCCACCACCACAATTCGGCATGGCTTGACGCCCGTGAGCGAACGGGGCGATCTTTTACATGTTGCGGCTGGCAAGGGTGACAACGTCGGTGTCGATATGCTGGTGAAAACGCTGGGTATTGATATAGAATCGCGAGACACTAAAGGCTATACGGCGCTGCATCGCGCGGTCCTTGAGGGGAAGAGTGCTAACGTCCAACTACTACTCGACTGCGGTGCCAACATCGAGGCTGAGGACGAAAAAGATAGCACTTCGCTTCACCAGGCCGCCAAAGGCGGACGTACAGAAATTGTGCAACTACTGCTCGACCGCGGTGCCAATATCGAGGCCACACAAAGGGACGGAACTTCGCTTCACTAGGCGGCCAGAGCCGGGCATATACACACTGTGCAGCTACTGCTCGACCGTGATGCCAACATCGAGGCCAAGGAAGTGGACGGTGGGACCCCGCTGCACAAGGCGGCCGAAGGCGGACATACGGGCACCGCGCAGTTACTTCTTGACCGCCGTGCCAAAATCGATACTGCGGACACCGAGGGAAACACGGCACTCTTCCTGGCGGTCAGGTATTAGCATAAAGGCATGGCACGAATGCTCCGTAAATGAGGAGCCACATAGGTTGGTGAGTTTACTGCCACCCCTTTCCGACTCTCATCGGATTCTAAACATCGTTCTCAACGGAAATAGAATTAGCAGAAGTATATCAATAGGGAAATCGGGATGGAAAGTTTGACTATCAGGGAGGGTTGGAAGTAGGGAGATGGATAGGAGAAGATGTCGATTCTCATTATTATCACTCGTCAGACCGCAGAACTTCTTTATAACCACGCTCATCGGATTCAAGGCTCGATATCTCTTCTTACGACAGACTGAACTCCTTTTCATTGACTGCTATCTCTATAGTTCTCTAATATATGGGTGGTGGGAATTATTGGCCAAGAGAAAAGGGGAAGTTGGCCGTGCCTGTTACGGTTCCGTGTCCGCCAGACCGTGCAATGCATAGAAACTCGACCGGAACTTTTTGGCATGGGACTGCGTGGGGTCGGAATTGTATTATGATATGTACAGATCGGCAAGTCATGACGGTTCTGCAGGGTCGCTACTTACCATGAGGTGTTTCGGTAGCTTCATAAGGTCGGATACAGTATGAGGAAACAAAAATAAAAGCCGAAATAAAAACAAAACACTTCATTGGCACCCTATCGACCTAGCACAACCTGTTATTTATGATAGCATCAAGGGTTCTCTCCTCATCGGACGTCGAATTACAAATGTCTAGTGTCTCTGAGACGTGATCGTTTACTGAATGTGTAAAATTGTGATAGGTCTCAGTAGATAATGGTCAGGATGAGAAACCCAATATTATTATAAGTGCAATATTTGCGTACATACGAATAGAGAGAAAGTAAAACAAAGCCACAGAGGTTATCCGCTCGGAAACGAAGAAAAGAAATGAGGAAAATAGCAACACAAAATTGGCAGACTCCAAAAACGAACGAACAGTATGGAAATGCAATTGAAATTACCCAGCTTACTTCTCTTCAGGATTCTCGGCGACAGGAGTCTGAGTTGGAGTCTTGGTTTCTTCGTCCCTGGGAACAACAACGTCTTTCTTGTCTTTGAGGTGAAGGTCGCCAACACTGGCTTCGAGCTCTTTGAACTTGGTTTCCTCAACAACCTCGTCCGGAACCGGCTTCTCGTTCTCCTGCTTGATTGGCTCCTCATCGATGAACTCTTCCTTCAGAGGTTCTTCATTTGAAGTCTCCTCCTTCGAGACTTCCTTGATAAGTTCTTCCTTAGGCGTCTCATCTTTTACCTTCTCCTTCGTGGGTGCCTCCTCTTTTGAATCCTCCTTGATTTCCTCCTTCCCCTCCTTCGCCTCCTCTTTGGTGGACTGTTCCTTCGCGGCATTCTCACCCTTCGCCAGCTCTTCATCTGGCACAACTATATCCTCCTTCTCCGGTCCCGCCACAGGAGCCTCGATCACGGCCTCGGCGGCGACCTCTTTCACTTCTGCTTCGGTCTCCGTTTCGACCTCTGTGGCCGGTTCTTCCCGCTTAGCTTCCTTCACCGGTTCCTGTACTTCCTTTTCCTCACCCTTCTCGACATCTGCATCCACGTCCGTCTTCTCCTGAACAGGCTCCTCCTTCTCAACGACATCCGTCTTCTTCTCCTCGACTGGCTCCTCCTTCTCAACGACATCTATCTTCTCCTCCTTAACCGGCTCTTCCTTCTCAACGACATCTGTCTTCTCCCCCTCAAATGGCTCCTCCTTCTCAACGACATCTGTCTTCTCCTCCTTAACAGGCTCCTTCTTCTCCTCGACTGGCTCCTCCTTCTCAACGACATCTGTCTTCTCCTCCTTAACAGGCTCCTTCTTCTCCTCGACTGGCTCCTCCTTCTCAACGAGATCTGTCTTCTTCCCCTCAACTGGCACCTCCTTCTCAGCGGCCTCCGTCTTCTTCTTCTTCTCTTTGGCTGGTTCCTCAGCGACAGATGCAACTGACGGTTCAGCTGCAACCTTATTCTTTGAAGATGAACTCTTCTTCTTCCCCTCAACCTTGCCCACAGCACTCTTAATACCGCTCGACTTCCTCTTCCCGGCAGCAGCAGCAGCGGCGGCGATCCCAGCCTGCGAGAACGCCGTCGGAACACCTCCTGCAGGGTGGCCTGATGGGGCGGCTCTCTCCCCGACGATATTCGGTTTCGCGGTGGTAGAAGGATCCCTGTGCGTCGTGGAACCGTCCATCACATTCATCTTCTTCTTCTTCTTTTTGAGCCCCAAGTTCTGGCGTAGCTCGCCATGCTCATTCCAGTCTTCAATATCGTCATGGTTCTATACAATGGAGATCATGTCAGCTCAGGGATGCTGCAGCTTTCGGTAACAAGGGATGGCTAGTAGGGGTGGAGCTATGGCTTACTTACCCCCAACACCTCCCCGTTCTTTGCAATTCCGGGTAATCGCTTGCCTTTGCCTTTCCATTGCCAAAGGCGGCGAGCTTTGTCGTCGGTAGCGAGGTCGACGGCTTTGAAGGGAATCTTGTGAGATGTAAGGATGTGCTCGAGGCGAGAGGTAGCCGTGATGATGCCCGACGATCCGGAGGTCAACGAGGTGAGAAGGAAGATGGTGTCTGCCTCCTCACGCGAGAAGGCTTGCGGATCGAAGGTCTGGGGAGCTTCGCTCGGTGCGGTCGTCATTTTTATTGCGTAGATGGAGATGTAGGTGTAGATATTGTTCTTTGTGTGTTGAGTCGAGGGAGAAGGTGAGAAGGAGCCCCTGGCCCCTGTTGGACGTCAGACCTCCCCACACGACACGCCAAGACGGCAATCTCCGGAGCCGTCCCAAACGAAACGGGTTCTGAGCAGATCGCAAAGGTACTTTGCGCATGAGTGAAGCGAACGAAGATATAATCCGCGGTCAACCCACCTGGACGCGAATCAAACTCCAACAAAACCACCCTGCTGTCCTTCGCCACCGCGAATACTACCACGTTGCACCTGCTTCGTACCACCGGTCTTCCAAGCACCGCGTCGAATAATCATCCATGGCAAAAAAACGCAAGAGCAAGGCCAAGCACTACGCGTCGTCGGGACCGTCAGAGGCACCAGCCGCGCCCCCACCGCTGCCCGCACTTGATGTGCCCGCCTTCGCGCTGACCGCCATCGTCGTCGAGGACAAGATGTCTGTTTCGCCTCCACCGTACCGCGTTCCCGAAGAAGCCGACGAAGGGGAATGGGAGCTGCCGGGTCGCAATAAGAAACCGAAGAAAGAAAAGTCCGAGAAGAAACGGAACTACCCAGAATTTGTGGTGTCGCCGCAAAAGCTGAGAAGGCAGGTGCAGCTGCACGATATTCAGAACCTGGTTCTGTGGTTAGCGGCGGATGCAGCTGCGCCGCAGTGGTTGCTTGTGAGGGTAAGTTTTCTATGACAGGATGGGCGGGGTGACTTCGGCAGAGTTGATCGTGCGGTGTAGCATAAACCGGCGATCCGAAGGCTGGTAGTGCTTATGGTGTCGGGGTTGACGATGAACATGTTTGACGGAAACCTGGACCTGGTGCCAGAAGGCCATTCGCCGTCCGATCAGGTCGTACCTGCCAGCGGAACAGCAGAGGAATTCTTCCCCAGTACACTTGATTCGGAAAAGCTTGCACCGTGTCTCCGGGGGATGGCAGATATGTTCTCACACGTCTGGCCTATCAAAGCCTCCGGCGATGACCGCGCCAATAGGATGCATTCGCCCGTGGGTAACTTTCTCACTGCGCCGCTTCCGAAGAAGACCGATGTCGTCAAGGAAACTCCGTCCGCACCCAAACAGCTGAAGGTCATACAGCTCTTGATGACGCTGGCCGAGCTTGTCGAGAATGAGTACCCTCTTCATTCTTCACAACTGGAGGAAGTGCGTATGAGTATTGGCGAGGAGGAGACAGACGAAGATCGGGATCTGTTGGAGAAGAGGACATCGGAGGGCTGGGTGGAAACAGATATCTCGAAAGGAAACGGCGAAGACAAGAACCAAGCTGGCTCTATCCTCGATGGAAAGACCGTCTACTCCCTCGACTGTGAAATGTGCCAGACCGAGCACGGCCTCGAGCTCACACGAATCAGTATCCTGAACTGGGACGGCAAATCAATATACGAAACCTTTGTTAAGCCCACAAATGCAATCACCGATTACCTCACCGTATACTCAGGCATTACCAAGGAGAAACTCGAGAACATCTCGACAACACTAGCAGACGTCCAGGCCCACCTCCTTACTCTCTTCAATCGCGACACCATCCTCGTCGGACAATCCCTCAACTCCGACCTGGTAGCCATGAAATTCGCCCACCCGCACATCATCGACACTTCCTGCATCTATCACCATACCCGGGGACCACCCTACAAACCCTCATTGAAATGGCTCAGTCAGCGCTTCCTCAAGCGCGACATCCAAAACACCGGACCAACCGGCCACGACTCAGCCGAGGATGCACAGGCTTGTCTCGATCTGCTCAAACTAAAAATCGAAAAAGGTGAAAAGTTCGGTACCAGCGACGAAAACCGCGAGAGCATCTTCAAACGCCTCACCCGAGCACCGTACGGGAAAAAGGCCGCAATGGTAGACTACTCCGATCCCAACAAATTCTACGGCGCCTATGCAACTTCCACCCTTGACGCCACCAACGACGATGAAGTCGTTAAAAATGTAGGCAAGTGCGTCAACGGCGATATGGAAGCCGGACTACCAGCGATGGACTTCACGTGGGCGCGTCTACGCAGCCTTGAGACTGCACGCTGCTTCAGCGGCTCTAACAGCAAATCCACCGACATTGACGGCCCGCTCCCGGAAGTCGTTCGCGACCCACCGAAAGAAGTCTTGATCGAAAGCGTTCAGGAAACGGTAACGAGGATCCGGCAGATTTATGACGCCCTGCCGAAATGTACCGCGTTCGTGGTGTACTCGGGGACTGGAGATCCGAGACAGTGGAGATGTATGAATGACCTGCAGAGGAGGTTTAAGGAGGAGTATAAAGTGCGCAAGTGGGATGAGCTCGGCGTCAAGTGGACGGATGCCGAGGATCAGAAGTTGAAGAAGTCATTGAGTGCAGCGAGGAATGGGGTTGGATTTATGGTTGTTAAGTAGCTAGTTGGTTTTTGGAGAGTGGGAGCTCTACTATCGGAGGATGGTATGATACATGCATGTCTGGAATATTTTCGAAACAAAGATGATTTTTCTCGATATAGTAGAGTTCACGAATCAGTTACAATCTAGCCTGGTAATCCGAGAACAGGACGACGTTTTTGTACCCACCCAAGGTTGCCATAATAGATGGGTTCTGTAAATTTCTTTGCTCGTCAACGTGAAGCTTTGCAGTACAAAAAAGTTTAGCTACTCTAGATCACAGGAGAACGAAGGTTTAGGTTTCATGAACGTCAACGAAACCTCGGCAGCCGGACCCGACGGCGCCGGGACCTGACCACGTCGGCCAAATTCTCAGAAAAGTTTCTGAGCCACAACATATAAATTGAAGATCTCTCTCTCGCAAATTCAACGCCTCCATAACTCCAGTATCGGTTATGCGATTCACGTTTTTTGTATTGAGAATCCACGAGTCTTCTGAGATTTTCCGTATGGACCTACAGTCTCCAGACACTCCTCGGCCGCCTATCAATTACTATACGGCTCTCCTTGATCGGCCTGTTCTTTCACGCTATTGACAGCTTCGCGGCGGCGAAAATCACCTCAACAAAGCACTCTCAGTTTAATCTTTGTGTCATCAGACTTGGTTTGAGAATCCACGAGTCCTCCAAGGAGTTTTCCATATGAACCGACAGCTTTTTGGCCTCTTAACCGATGAGTTTAAAGATAATCGCATCTTTTTCAACAACTCGCCTGGCGCTGAACATACGCCTGTTTGCTATCAGCTTACCGTCTTCCCTCTCACCTATCGCGCCCGATCAGTGGCAGTCCTCCGTCCCACCTATCGCTCCAAAGCGTCCAGAGGCACTAGTTGCGCAGAGCCAGCCCAGACAGACCGTTGTGCGAGCTCCCAAATAGACAGTTGTGTGAGCTCTCAAACGGGCCAGCGCTACCCGAAGACGTTCAGCTATCCCCCATAGCCAGAATCTCAACAACTCAGACTTTTCGGCAATCAATCGCGGCCACTGGTCGGAAGATGACAAACAGCTACTCCTGGGCTACTTGTCAGAGAATCTCCGCAATTACGAGGAGTTTAAGGTTAATGGAGTTTTTATACATCCGTAGTCATAGTTGAAGACGGAAGAACGGACGATTGAGAAGCCTGACCATTCCGAATCGAACCCAGGTATTCATATTCATTTTGGAGATCATGTTAAACCTCCTACATACGCCGTCCCAATTTTCCAAAAACCCCTAAAAAGGCGATAAAGATCAACCCAACTTCCAGAACCATAAGATAAACCACGTATCTAGACCTAGCTAGATTCAAGCTGAGCATCCGAAATAAAATGACTCCCCCCCGCACACCTCCATCCATTTGATGTCTTTTGCCATTGGTATCCTGCCACACAAACTCCCATCGCCCTCAACTTTTGCTGGACCTGCGCCTCCTGTTGCCTTCTCTTCTTCTCTAGTTCTCTAATCCTCTCCAGCTCCCTCGCCGCCTTCTCGCCTTCGATGCGAGCCCTTAGTTGCGTCAGCCTCAGGGTCTCCTGCTTCCGTTTGATCTCTTCAAGGGCTGCGTCATCCTTCGCCTTCAGTGCAGCTGCCTCCAGTCTCGCCAGCTCCTCAGCCACCCTCTTACGAACGGCCTCTTTAGCCGCCAGCGCTCGGAACTCAGCTTGCTTCTTCGCGATAGCCTCCTGCGCTTCTCGCAGCCGTTTTTCCTCGGCTGCCTTGCATGCCTGGAGTTCGTTCCAGACTGCGTCCGACACGCCGGGATCGCGCCCGTCGTCTTGCGGGGATGGCGGGACCTCGGCGGCATCCTTTTGCTTCTGGGCGCGCGGCGGTGGGGGAGCTGTTGCTGTCCTCGGGGCTACGGATGGCGGAGGCGGCGCATCTAGCGGCGGCAGAGTCTGAGCAAACTTGGACGTTTCGAACTGCGGAGTCCGGTTTGCGGGGAGGTTTGCTCTTCCCCTCCGTTCTACCAGTAACTGTTTGACACACTCGAGCGCGGTCCGCGCAGATAGCTCGGGCGCGAACGCAGCGGACCCGGAGGACGATGGTGTCTTGTAGACGAAGCCGATCATTTTCTTGGCCAGCGTCTTCATGTCTCGGGCGTTTCCCCACGATGGCAGGACCGTGAGCTCACCGATGAGGCTCCGGAGCACGACATATCCGGGAGAATTCTGATCCTGCAGGAAATCCACGGTGATATTCTTCTTCCCGATGTCACTCGCCATGACCTGAAGGCAATGTTCTGGCGACAGATTGGTGAACTGAACTTCTTCCGGGAACCGGCTCGAGAGCCCGGAATTGACACTTAGCAGCCGGTTCATGTCGTCGTCATAACCTGCCAGGATTACGATCATCTTTCCCAGAAACTGTGGCTTCGTCAGAATATCGACAAGCTCATTGACGGCTTCCGTTGCAAAGTGTCCCTCTGCGAGGCGATAGGCTTCATCCACAAATAGCACCTGACCCAAGGCTTTCTCGAGCTGCTTTTTCGTCTTGGGACCGGTCTGCCCGACATATTGACCGATCAGATCCGTTGCCGAACATTCCACGACCTTGGCTGTCGATAGGAAACCCATGTCATAATATACCTGACCCATTTTGCGAGCTGTCGTCGTCTTTCCGGTACCTATTGAAGGGGTTCAGTATGTTCCGGTAGAGTGTCATGGGGTCGCAGCAGTGGGACTAACCTGGGGGACCCTTAAATATAAAGTTCGTCGGAATGAGCTCGTGCAGTGGGATTCCCTTAGCCTTGGCATTGATGGCTATTTGTTGATAGCCTTCGAGCTTAGCAACGATGTCCTCGCAGCCTATGACGTCTTCAAACAGCTTCCTGCAATTCAGCGTGGCACTGGCGCCTCTGGCAAATTCGGGATCGAAATCCTCGGGCTCGAAGACGACATCGAAGGCTCGCTCTGCTGGAGGCTTCTTGCTCTGCCGGGTTTGGAAATTCGTCTTCGCCTTGCTGAGCATGTTTTCCACCTCGCCGGCATTCCCGAAGTTGGGCCGCATGCTGCACCGATCGAGCAATTCACAGGCTACATCCTTTGCTTCTGGTGTGGCATCAAGACCTTGGTGCTTCAATTTTAGGTCCAAGATTTCCCTCAGTTCAGCGTTCGTAAAGTCCAGGAAATGGAATGCGTCATCTATTGCGAAGCGACGCGCGAGACCCGGATTGACGTTCTGGAACATCGTATTCATCTGTTCTTCGTATCCTAGGAGGAGAACGCAGCGATCTTCTCCCGGTATCGATTGCACCTCGGCGACCAACGTGTCGATGACAGCGGTCTTGAACGGATCACTCTGGTTTCCGACCCCACCCCCTCCTGAGTATAGGCTGTATGCTTCGTCGATCACAAGCACCTTCCCGACCGTTGTTACTAGTATCCCCTTGGTTTGGCTTTCGGAATGTCCTATGTATCCCCCGATGAAGTCCGATGGGTTCTTGACGACAACTGCATACTATTAGTGGTTTGAAAAAAGCCATCCAGAGATTGTGACCAACCTTCCCCGTTGCTGAGCATGCCCAAATCGTTCAACACCTGACCGTAGTACTTCGCCACAGTGGTTTTCCCGGTCCCAGGGGATCCGAGAAAAACACGGTTGAGAGGAACCCGGATAGGCTCCTTTTCACTGAGCTCTCTCAAGTAGTTCGTATGGATCATATCGACCATCGACTGCACCGACTGCTTGACGGTTTGAAGACCTATCAACTCCTTCAGTTTGTTCCACGCCTCACTCTCCCCCAGGGCCTCCGCTGGGTTTGGTCCGATCAGATCTTCCCTTGTGAAAAAGAAGTCGTCTGATATCTTTCCATCTCGAGTCTCTCGGGTCAAGCGAACTCCCTGCCTCTCCCTGATCTTGGCGAAGACATTTGCAAGGCCTCTGGCATTCCCGAATCCGTTTCGGCCTCGGCCTCTTCCCAGGCGCCGGACCACGATCCGCATGTAGAGGCCGCCCATGCCCTCCTCCACCTTCATTCTACCGCCGTACCATTTGTCGATCATCTTTCGCAACATCAGGTGGAGTTCGGGATCCTTGTAGTCTTCGAACTTCAGTGTGTACGGGATTCGACTTGGGATTCCCGGATTGTGCTCGAAGAACTACGAGTACATCACTTGGTGTAAGCATAACCCCGTAGCATGATAGCATGGTGCAGTTGTAACTTACAGACTCCATTTCTTTCGTGTAGCCGGCGAACAGGAAGACGATCTTTCCCACATTGTTCTCGATCTCCGCAAGCAGGAAATCGAGGACTTGGGCTCCGCCGGTGCTCTGCTTCTCGGTGAGCTGGTAAGCTTCGTCAAGAAAGACAGCACCGCCCCCGGCTTTCTGAATGTCGTCGATAATTTTCTTCGCCCCGGGTACGCCGTCGTTGGCCAAACGAGAGCCAGTAGTCTCCACAAATTCGCTCCCCGGCAAAACGCCCTGGTATGTATTCAAGAATTCGGCATATAGACGTGCCACGGTTGTTTTACCTACAGATTGTTGTCAGAAATTCGTCACCAAAAGATGGATACGATTTCATACCAGTGCCGGGATTGCCTAGCATCACCACTCCAAAACGCTCATTCTTGAAATCGACATTTTGACGGAGAGAAACGTCAATCTTTGCCTATTTTTTTTCCGGAGGGGGAACAGTCAGCGATCGAAACATGACCTGCTCACGCCTTGGGAATACCTTGATATTCAAGACCTGCTCCTTGACATTCTCCAGTCCGGTCATGTCCATGAGCGTATCCAAGGCCTTGTTGTTGGCATTTTCGAAAGCTTTCTGCCGTCGCCATTCTTTCTCCGAATCTGAGGGTTCGAGCACTGGATCTGGAACCAGTTTGCGCGGTCTGGCATGTGGTTTGGCCGTAGCTGGTGGTACGGCGGCGGGAGTAGTGCTGGTTGAAGGATTGGTTGGAGGCGTGTTCGTGCTTGGATCCAAGGGTGCTAGAGGGGGTACGCGTGGGGGCTGCTGAGTTGCAGGATCCTGTGGAGACGAGGGCAACGTGGGCTGCTGTGGGGGAGGGATGGGTGCCCGACGTGCAGCGATAGCAGCGAAGGCAGCGTTCTGCAGATCCCGTTTCTTCTGCTCGATAGCATTTTCCCTTGCTATGCGGTCCTGTTCGTCTTTCATCTCTTGTCTCTTCCGTTCGATCTCTTCGTCGAGAAGTACCAACTGCCGGAGGTGTTCCTTCTGTGCCGCTTCGCGTTGCTGTTGCAGCTCGAAATCTCTCTGTTGCCTCTTTTCAGCAGCCAGCCGCTCGCGTTCACATTTTTCACACACGACCGGCGGCCCTTTGTGACACTTCCATCGGTACGGGTGGCCTTGATCGCACTTCGCGTGCGTAACGAATTCACAAGGCATCTTTGAATGATCCGAAAGCTGATGACAGTGTTGAGGGCACTTATGCACTCCACAGCTGAGGATAGTTCCGCTAGAATTCTGGTTAGAACCATGCCTTTGAATAGGATAAAGGGAATCCTTACCATGGTTCTGTACACCCACCGTCGGGACACTCGTCGTCAAAGTCTTGAGGCTTGCGGAGGAACGTTTTCCTGTCCGGGTGCCGCTCACATTTTGCGGGAAGTCCGTCGTGAATGAATCCACCTACCTTCAGAAGATCGAAGAACCTGGTCCACATTTCCTTACCCTTGCGGGCATGGAGGAAGGTTTCCGGGTTGCTGAATGTGAAAGTTAGCATTTACTTTTGTTTCCATACTGCACCAAGGACGTACATACCCAATCAGTATGAGACCGTTTTGCGCCCGAGACAAAAGAACGTTCAACCTCTCCGGAGCAGACATAAAGCCAATGTCGTTGTCGTCATTGCTCCTTGTGAGGGAGGCAATTACGATCTCGCTCTCCTCGCCTTGATAGTTATCTAAGAACAATCAGCCTTTGAACCCAAGTTGTTTCAATACTCGACATAGCCGAAGGTAGGTTCCCGTACCGATGGACGAAATCTTTATAGGGTTCTTGGTGACGTGAGCACTGGCAGCCGGTAACAATCTATCCGACAGTCAGAAATTTCGTCACACGGTGTTTCTGCAGTCGTGAACTTACCCAGCGCGGACCAGATCATAAGAGTCAAGATCGTTGAGGACGGGATCGTTGTCTTTGCTCAACTTTTCTCGAAGCAGTTGTAGCTGCCCAAGATATGGCGTCAAAACCACGATTTTGTCCGTGCCATATCCCTGCTGCCCAAGGTATCGAACGGATTTCAAAACCATTTCAGCCTCGAATGTGTTTTGTTTGGAGGATTTGTACGTCAGTCCGTCCTTATCTCCTAGTCGGGGATTATGGTCTTCTGGCTTGTCATGGCTGACAAAGATCAGATTGCCATTATGGAATCCTCGAATGTCTGGCCGTTGCTGAGTCCCAGGTCCGTCGATGAGGTCCGGATAAGTTAGAGTTCTGATGAGTGAGGATATTTCCGGTCGCATGCGATGCTGCATGGTAAGAGTCTGATGGGGAAACCCCTTCATGACGAGACGCTCGAATAAGGATCTATTGAGATCGTATCCGTCACCTTTCTCGACTGTTAGCTGATAATTGCTCACCTTTGGCCGTAGTTGTTTGTGGTCGCCGATCAGGATCAACTGGTCGGTCTTAAACCCCAAAGCAGTGAGGATATGACTCTCCAGTATCTCTCCCGCCTCTTCCTATTAAATAGTTATTCAATGAAACTGGCTTCGAATGGTGGTGTTTTAATTCTTACCACTAGAAGCACGTCTGCATTCGCTGCCTGTAATTCCTCATACTTCATAGCTGCAGCACTCGTCGTACACCCGATGATACGTTTCTCCCGTAGGACTGTGGCATCCTTCAATCTGTACATGCGGCTGATTTTGTTCTGGCATTCGTTATACTCTTGGGCGAGAGCACTGATGTCATGTGCCTGTTCTCTGGACAGTGTCGTCGTCCATCGCTGGTATATAGCCTCCCGGTCTGGGTATGGCTTTTCCCAGATCCCCCGCGTTTCTTGGGTGACATTCCATCTGAAAATTCCAGCATCCAATCCCCTAAGCCATCGATCAAGTAGGTAATATTCATCCACGGCCTTGCCTTTTTTGCTTACCGTTACCATTCCATCGTCGTTGGAAGGCACAGTGAACGCCCCGAACCAGTCCGGTCCATCGTCATCAAGGAACTCTAGATGAGTCATGAACTGGTGAAATTGGTTCGGAGCGGAAATATATTGTTGGAAGTCCTGTTTCAGCTGCATATCCAGACGACGTGCCTCCGATTTGAGTTGGTCAATGACCTTGTAGGTTTCCCGGGGAAGACCTCTGCCGCCGGCACCTTGGAGAACAAGAGGCTTCGTCCTGGCAGTCGACTTGGCTCCGAGGCGCACCATACTTGACGCAGGAATTCCGATATCAAGCAGATCCTCCAAGAACTGATCGAGGGCGTGATTTGTATAACACACCACGAGGATCGTCTTGTCGGTGGAGTCATGGATAATCTTGGCAAGCAAAGCTCCGATGAAAGACTTGCCGGTACCTGCAGAGAATCAATTAGTAGGCGAATAGACAGTGGGGCCCGCGTGGGATGAACTTGCCTGGCGGTCCTTGGATAAGACTGACTCTCTGCCTCAATGCTGTAAGTAGAGACACGCACTGAGACTTGTCCAGTCTAATTTCTTTCGGCGATTTGATTTTGAGAAGCCCGCGCAAATCTTGGGACGGGTTGGTTTCAATCTCCCGAATGCGCGCGTCGGGAACTGACGAAGGTTGCTCGACATTAGTTCCTTCGGTCCATGACAGCAGCTCGTCGCTCAGCTCCATTTCCTTGATGCCTTGTAAGCGGATAAGAATCGGCTCATATGCGAAGACCGCAGTGTTGATCTGAACCAACTTGATAACACGCCCGGTCTTGAGCTTGAGAAATGCGTTATGCATGTTCTGGTTACTAGAGAACTGTAGCAATAGTATCGGTAGTTTGGCGGCAAGGAGGTCTTCGTCGCGGTTGATGCATGGGAATGCCACTACTTCGTTATCGACGATCAAGCAGGTTTGAGAAAGATGCTTCATGAAAGTTTTGTTCGTGATTAGGAACTTCTTCCGCTTCGCCGGCTCCTTGTGCTTGCCGAGTTGGGGGAGATCCTTCGCGCACTGAAGTTTGAGGCCCCATGGTTGTTGGCGAGCAGGATTGCATTCGATTCCGAGTATCTTGAAGCCTTCGAGAATCATCCCGCGATGGGGTTTCTTCTTGATTCCAAGGGCAATCTGCAGCTCCTCGCGCATCTCCGCAACCATGTCTTCCCGTAAAAGTCGAAATTGGTTGTCCAGATGGATTCCGAGACGCACCCCATCGTCACACGCCTCCTCCATAGCCTTGGCCGTCCGCATGAAGGGCTTCTCTTCGGTTCTGAACTCGTCTGCAGTTGGCATGATGGTGATTTTCCGAAAGTCGGGGAAATCATTGTCATGACGCCCTCCCGGACCGCCGTATCCGTCGAAGGTGAGTGGAGTCGCCGTGGTGGTCGAAACGATGTGTTTGATCCTGTGGCCGAGGTTGCGGACTTCCAAGTGAGGAGAATTCAACAGGCGTTCCTGCAGGGCATCCTCTTGAGCGAGCTCATTATACTGCGCGGCCTTTTCCTTCTGAAGAGACACGAGCTCAAGGAGTAGCCAAGCAAAACATTGTTGCGCCTGTCGCTCCAGTTTATCGTCTTTGTATGCGCGTACGAAGCAATCCCAGAAAATCGGCGGGTCTACCATCTTCGAGAGGACCTGGTGTAGGAGATCGCCTCCCATGATGGTCTTGAGGTCTGGATTCTGTAGATATTTGAGGGTCAAGGCTGCCGGCCCGTTCAAGAAGGTCGGATCTGTTCTGAAGCGCATACATTGCTGAACAGTAGGAAGAGCCCCAGCTATGAGCCTCTGAATACAATCTGCTGGGTCCTGCACCCTGATCGATTCCAAAAAAAGGTTGCCCTGTGTAGAAGTCGATACCGGCTTTTTACCTGTTACAACCTGATTGAAAAGAACGTCGAGTTTGGCCTTTCGTTTGGCGTCGTTAGGGTCCCCAGAGGACGCAGACATCTCTCACGATGTCAAAAGATGTAAATTCTGGGAAATGAGGGGTAGAGGATGTTTCGTGCGAGTGAGGTGAGACAGCGTTGGGAGCCAAAAAGAGAATGCAGAAAAGCGGATGTTCGGACGAAGTAGAGGGCGAGACAGAGGACGAGACAGAGGGTGATTTTCAAAGGCAACTCAATGGGGGCGGCAAGAGTATCTAGACTTCCGGCGGGTGGAAGAAGAGGGGTTGTAGAAAGACGGAGAAGATATGAGGATGCCGGTATTCTAGAACGTGCAGGCTGCAGCACCGTGTTTGGACGTTTGGGGCTCGCCGGTTGAAGCATCATATATCACGTCACTGCGCCGCATGCGCTATGGTTGGCCGTGTAAGGAGCAGTGTCGTCCATGGTGTTCTCTCTCTAGCAATGTCGTCCATAGAACAGCGGCGATAGGTGTGAATGTACGTTGTGACCGTCGAGGCCCATCACTAAGACGTTCGCATCCTGCCACAACAATTCAGACTCTAGAGAACTCCTCCGAATCTTCGGTATTGTCCCGCAGCACATAACTGCCCCCTCAGCCTCCAGGTCTTGAGAATCCAGACACCTGTGTCCAGCACACCTTCCCATTCACATATCGTTAGCGCTTTCTTCCATGCGCACTGACGCGTGCATTCCTTGTGCTCGGCAGCGTGGCCCCCACGATGCGAACAGGGTCGCGGTGCTGGAGACATCACGTCGTTGGAGACATCACGCCGCTAGAGACATCACGCCGCTGGAGATATCACCCTGCTGGAGACATCACCCTGCTGGAGACATCACCCTGCTGGAGACATCACCCTGCTGGAGACATCACCCATTGCCCGACCAAGTACAAGACTTCCCCCAAGTCAAGCCGTAGGATTTGCGGTCCACGCAGAGAAAACGTCACGAACCGAAGACTAGCCCCGCAAAGGCCGCGACTACTTACATACCAGGTAAATAGTTACAATGTCGCGGAGAGGGAACAAGTGCGCGAAGTGTCACGGTCTTGATTGTTCTGCAATCATCTATAACTATACTCTAGAGTACCATTAGCCGCATTCCGCTAACCACATACCATCTGGTCCGACTTCAATCATCTCCACAGCATGTCGTAATTTCCGTCTGGCGTCCAGATTGCTGCATTGCGCATAACCACGTTTACGGAGGAAGCTTTGGGTGCGGCACGGTGGGATGGTTGGACGGGGAACGGAACCTTGTCGTGACGGGGTTCGTTCGCAAACCTGCGCCTCTTTACCAAGCGAAGCGTGAAGGGCAAGAATGCACAATGCAATGCGCGTGACGGTGGACGCGGATGATGAGAGCGGATGAAGGCGAGGTAGAGGCCGTCTTTCTGGAGAGTGATCGCGAATCTGGGGGACGCGCTGCCGGGGAACCGGTGGTTACTCTAGGGCAATGGTATGCGCGAGGGGATGATTGTGTTGTTTTCCGTGTTCGCTTTGTTTTATTGTGGAGCGCTTGTTGCGGCGAATGTGCTTGCCGGCTCTTGCGGCCGCAAACTTGCTTCCATTCCCGGCGGTAAACGGTTGCCGGCTGGGGGCGGAGGTCAAACCGCAGGCAGTGCGGGCACTGGGACAGTGGTAATTACTGCCTGTTAAACGGCGCAATCAACCAAGTCAGCATTCCTGCGCCGAAGAAGTAGCGAACATTGCGGGAGTGATTGTGCGCCGTGCCGTACTCTACACGTGTGCCGGGAGCCCGAGCGAACACGGCGTGCAAGCACCCCCCGCCGCAAACGCCTCCATTCCAGAGATCCATGACTCCTCCACAATACACACCGTTTTCAAAATCCGAGACGACAGAACTTTCGGGTGCCTCATCTTCCGCACTGTCCTCTACATGCTACGCTTGTGTTCTGCCATCGGTGTTGGGGGGAAGCCTGAAGGGAGAGTCCATGATGGTGTGGGCACTGTGTCGTGTGTTTTTATCCTGGCCGCACTGCTACGCGTGGTTCATAGTTTCTCTCCAAAATCCGCGACACGGCAAAAAAACTCCCTCCAACCGCTGCATTGTTTCTCCACCAGGGTGCGTGTGTGCTGGAGGCTATGTTTCGGCCTTCAAGGTCCGGTATGTATGTTGATGTTGGGCAACCGAAGCACAATCGGTGGTGCTGAGGGAGCTGTTAGCTAAAGTCGACGAGAAGAAGACGATATGGCTTGACGATGTGACTTATCGAGTGAGAATCGCAACAGTGCTATAGATCTAGCCTACGGCGAGTTCTAACTATCACCGTACCAGAGAAGAAGGGAAGCAAGATGACGAACGAGGTAGTCGCACACCGGAATTGCGTACCGTCGTTACCTCGGGGATGGCGTGCCGACGGGGAAGGGGCTCGTTCAAGAGTCCCCCACTTGTGGAGAAGCGGACGAGGGGGAGGAGGTTGTCCAAAGCCTCTCGCAACCTAGCTTTATACATCCCGTGAATTTTGTGTGAGTGCTCGGTGTCAAGAACTACCGACACGTTGGCACACCAATAAACAGCGATAGGTAAGTTATTCACATCGAGCACCTATGTACATACTTAGTAGGTACATGGTTAGGACTTCTAAGCAGTCATTCTCTCTCACTCGTCTTCAATTTCCGTTCTCCTTTGATTGTTTGAAAACAAAACCTACACCATCCCTGTGGCCAGAGCGGAGCAGAGCGTCAAGATGTCAGCCTGCAGTGCCTTTCTTCTCTCTGCAGTATAGCTGGCATGTTTCCACTAGTCAATCTAGTTAGTCCTCCATCAAAGCACCTGGAACCTCTAGGACGATTCTATGAATGTTAGTACTATGTAGGAAACAGAGAGTGCGCTCTCGTACTCAGCTGACTGCGTCTCGCATTCTTGGAAGCCCGGCTGTTTCGTCACGTACGGTTCGTTCGTCCAGTGGATAGCCGAGAGCCCCATCACCCCCATCCGAGATCTCTACTTTCCTACAGAGACTCAGAGTACTGGCAATCAAAGCGGGAGGCGGGATACAGGTTTTTACTTTGTTTAATTAGTAATCGCTTGCGACCCAAGCAGATCATGGCAATATAAAGGCGGGATACAGGTTGGGGGCTATTTAGAACCGAGTTAGCGACCGAGTGACGCGCTGTGTCGTCGCGCGGGAAAGTCCATCAGCTCGTCCAAAGCGGTAGGGGCGGACTACTCAGCTACGCATTCATAAGCCGACCTCCGGCTGGTGGAGGAGAAGACGTCTGATACCGGCCACGAAAGAACTGCTTAGTAGTTTCCAAACAACATACGGAAAGTACCTACCTAAGTAGGTCTACCAGGCTCCAACGGTATACGGTACTTGCAGCGCAGGCTCAACGCCATACGCACACCCGCCTCTCCATCCGGAGAGCGGGTTGAGTTAAGCCGGACGAGGTCGGCGTTCCACGGTACCCCCACCTGCTGCGGCAGGCAGTGCTTCGGTTGCGGCGGGTGTCCGGAGTGCAATGCGATATCCACCGGGGGTGACAGAGCAGGGTGGAATCGGGATGTTGGAGTGGGAAGGAGCGAGCGAGGGAGCGAGGGAGGGAGGCTCTATTATACGAGTGAAGTATTGGTATAGAGCACTGCGGAGTGCACAGCACAGCACAGACAGATGTATGTAGGATATATGTAAGTATGTATTTACTGGTGCTGTAGCTATCATCCGGCATCCCAACGGGCCGGCCAATGGTATGTTGTTGGGCTTCGTCGCGAAAACCACACAATGGGCCCAGCGACGTCCCCTGAATCGGCCAATACCGGTGCTGCAGAATCGGTTCGCTGAAGATTAGAAACATTGTGGGATGATTCCTGACCTGAGTACCTAACCATCGTCCGATACACCGCAAGAAAGAAAACAAAACACCATTTTCGGGACTTCGAGTGCCTTTAGGAACCCAGGTGTATCAATAGAAACGACGTGCCGTACAAAAGAAAGTCATTCCCTACCCATGACAGAAGGAAGAAAACGTATGCGACAGAAACTGATCGATTACGTACATGCAAAAGAGCGACAAAAGAGCGACAAAACACCAAGATTCCCTTCCACCATTTGAGAATAGCGCAAGTAGGAAATCATTAGGCCTAGGAAAACATATCACCATCACACACCTCGCCCTTGCACAAACATAAGGAACCAACATCGGCATCTGTGATCCATGCCCCATGGATGTGAATAAGTCATTTTGCATAATATCTCCCACTCGAACTTGCGGACTGCGCTTAAGAGAATGAAATGAATGAATTTACGATAACTGTGGCAAGATTTTGTAGTAATATTAGCACAAATGGTAAAGACGGCGGTTAGAGGGTTACCCGCACCTTATGTGGTAGCGCCTGCTGTACATAGCCGTTCCACTATCTCAAGATGGCCTCCCTTCGATGCTGCTTGTAGCGCTGTTCTTCCAAGAAATTCAGCTGGCTCTGCGTTGACATTGGCCCCCTTCTCCAAAAGTCGATTCACCAGCTCAAGATGGCCTCCCTCCGATGCTGCTTGTAGCGCTGTTCTTCCATCGCCACGTGCTGGCTCTGCGTTGACATTGGCCCCCTTCTCCAAAAGTCGATTCACCAGCTCAAGATGGCCTCCCTCCGATGCTGCTTGTAGCGCTGTTCTTCCATGAAATTCAGCTGGCTCTGCGTTGACATTGGCCCCGTTCTCCAAAAGTCGATTCACCAGCTCAAGATGGCCTCCCTCCGATGCTGCTTGTAGCGCTGTTCTTCCATTCCTCCATGTTGGCTCTGCGTTGACATTGGCCCCGTTCTCCAAAAGTCGATTCACTATCTCAAGATGGCCTCCCTCCGATGCTGCTTGTAGCGCTGTTCTTCCATTGCCCCATGTTGGCTCTGCGTTGACATTGGCCCCCTTCTCCAAAAGTCGATTCACCAGCTCAAGATGGCCTCCCTCCGATGCTGCTTGTAGCGCTGTTCTTCCATCCGATTCAGCTGGCTCTGCGTTGACATTGGCCCCCTTCTCCCAAAGTCGATTCACCAGCTCAAGATGGCCTCCCTCCGATGCTGCTTGTAGCGCTGTTCTTCCATCGCTACGTGCTGGCTCTGCGTTGACATTGGCCCCCTTCTCCAAAAGTCGATTCACCAGCTCAAGATGGCCTCCCTCCGATGCTGCTTGTAGCGCTGTTCTTCCATCCGATTCAGCTGGCTCTGCGTTGACATTGGCCCCCTTCTCCAAAAGTCGATTCACCAGCTCAAGATGGCCTCCCTCCGATGCTGCTTGTAGCGCTGTTCTTCCATCCCACACAGCTGGCTCTGCGTTGACATTGGCCCCGTTCTCCAAAAGTCGATTCACCAGCTCAAGATGGCCTCCCTCCGATGCTGCTTGTAGCGCTGTTCTTCCATCCCACACAGCTGGCTCTGCGTTGACATTGGCCCCGTTCTCCAAAAGTCGATTCACCAGCTCAAGATGGCCTCCCTCCGATGCTGCTTGTAGCGCTGTTCTTCCATCGCGACGTGCTGGCTCTGCGTTGACATTGGCCCCCTTCTCCAACAGAATTTCCACGATATCCGTTTTGCCGGACGCCGCTGCGAATTGCAATCCCGTCCGCCCCGACCCGTTATCGCAGTTGACGTCAACAATTCCATAATCTAGCAGGTGGCGGACGTTTACAGCATCTCTTGAAAGGATTGCATCATAGAAGGCATTTATGTACCTCGCGTCCACGGCCGAGGGAGAGATTTGGTTTTCTTCATCAAGAATTTTCGCCTTGTTGCTGGAAACTAGTAGTCGTAGTCGTTTCAGGACGTTCAGCATGGCTTCAAGTAAACCCTTCGCCAAATCTTTCCCTGGTTGCCGAAGGTACTTCAGCAAAACCACCGCCATCATAACGGCAGCAAACACTGGCACTGCAATGTAGAAATAGGTCGTCCAGCGAGGGTTGTCCTTAAGCGCGTCCACATTCATTCCGTACAAACTCTAATAGGTACTTAGTAAGCAACTCTCAAAGTTTCGAAACGCAAGGTATCTTACCGCGACGAATAGTAACGGTAGAAAGATAAACTAAGAGGATTTGTGGTCAGTTACTACTAGACTAGGGATTGTTACGGTGGAGGAATGTACCGTGATCCAAGAAAGCCTCTTGACGCTGTAATTCTGCTCTCGGGCCTTGCATGCCTCGTCGATGGAGACGATATTGGATGCCTAAGCATAGGACTGTTAGATTTCACACTGGAAAAGAGAAATTTCCACTAGGATACCCTTTGAAGCAAGACATCGATTCTTCTAATCAACCCTTCTTCTAAGGTTTTGCCGACACCTGCAAGCCGCTGCTTTGCTTTTACTAGATCGGTGCTGACCTCGTTGTCTCGCTTGGGTACCTTGCCCTCTTGACTCGAGCGCTTCCGTGGAACTCTTGATGTCGCCCACCCCGGATGTGAGGTCATCCGTACAGCCCTATAGTAACTTCCGTAGGGATATCTAGGGCGGGGGCGTTGGTTGGAATGAGGCGGCTTGTCCTGACTCTTCAGGTCGGCGTCGTCATTTTCTTCCTCGTCCTCACTCCCCAGGCGTTGATTCCACTTCACATCACTGATCTGATGCAAGGCCTCAATGCTCTGAATTTGTTCGCGCTGCGCAGCTTCCAGTCGGGAGGCTACGTCGGCGACGGAGACCAAGGACCGTATGAATTGTCGGTAATTCAATTCCTGATCACCCATTATTTTCCTGCTCTAAAAACTATGAGTCTCATACTCTGGTATCATAGGATTGAGAAAACATACTGCGTCAGACAATAATTGCTTATAGCAGTTGATCAGCTTCTCCCAATCTCCACACACATCGTTTAAGCAAGAAGCTAGAATTGATGCAGGTGTGGTGTTAGGTATAGATTGATTGTCGGTATTCTTCCAGAGGTGGTTGAAGTAATACTTTCGGCCGGATTTGTCGGTCAGGAAGAAGAAGGCGAGGCGCTTCCGGCGGACAAACGTGTGGCTTCTCATCGTCAGCTTCTCGTGTTAGGGTTATTGATCACAAACGCACATCGCAGTATCAGTATACAGCGTTACCGTCTCATCCGTGGACGCGATCTGCGCCGTTTCGACGTCCTCAAGTACTTGTGGCCTCTCTCGGATGCCCACCTCTTCGTAAGTTGGAATTTGCACCCAGAAACCGCGTGCTGTTCAGTCAGTGATGTCCACAAACAAACACTCCAAGCCGCAGTCATTTATCACGTACCGCAACGGGGTTTGAGATCGCCTGGGCATCTTTTGCAGCCACATTTTTCGGCATTCCCGATACATTCATTACAATCACATGAGGAGCTCTTGAGGTAACCCGAACAATCTTTGCATTCACATGAAGAGCCTTGGCACGTCGCCTTTAATCCGGAAGAATCGCCTGTTTCGGGGACATTCACTAAGCCTGGAGCCAGAGGTGCGCGGGACGAGCTGCACAACCCGGCGTATCGGGAATACAGAAGGGCTAACAGTTTTGCCGAGAGCTCCTGGGTGAAGCTATCTTGAATGAGAATGTGGATACACACTTGACACTAGTCGAGGAGATACAAACTTGAAGAGAACTGGTTTATCTTTCTAAATGGGTATTAGCAATGGCGGCTGGGGCGACAGCCACTCGATCTCCACCTACCGTCGTGTCGACCTTATGTAGCGCATCTCGTAGATCTGCTTCGGTACAGATCTTATCGAAATCATCTCCTAGCCACACCTCCATGACAACCGGATTGGACATTTCGAAAGGCTTTGCCGGGTAGTGTAGGTGTAAGTGACGGAGCGCGAGGACCGGTGTTGAGCGATGACAGTTCTTCGAACGCGACAATTGATGCGGGCTTCGAGTTCGTAGGGTACGTGAGATCCGACGGGCGGGCAAGATTCGTAAGGTACGTGAGATCCGACGGGCGTGCGAAATTCGTGGTGAAGTTACGCTGTGACGAGAAGATGGGAAAGTCGGGCAAAGCGGAGATACTCCAGCCGCCACACAGATTATGTGCTTCTTGGCTTTGCCAGTTGTCGGATGGTGATTGGGATTGGAGTCCCCGCTGAAGTGAGACATACGTGCTGCAGGCCGGTTGGGAACTGGCGTTTGCCTGATGGTGGAGCAACAGCCGCGGTCATCGTGGCATTGCGAGTAGATACAGAACTCTGAAGGGACGTTTATTTGCTTCCGGCATGTGAGATGTTGATAGAGTAAGTACTTGTTCGAAGGATGTTGGGAGAAGAGAGGTGACTTTACGTCGTAGAGCGTCCTCGTTCCTGAAGGGCCCATACGCAGCCCTGCATGCGTATGGTTTGGGACACTTTGAGCCGACACTAACTAAGGGCCTGTTCGGTCGCCAGCTGCATTTTCAAACCTTGGGTTTTCTGACGAGTTGACGCTTACTAAAGCTGAAGCTGCAAATTCTCGTCTCCCCCAATGTCCCATTTGGCAACCCAGATATTTAACAGCACGCCACACTGTTTATTTGTATTGTGGCTCAGTCGAAAATATGCAGTTTTTCAAATTGTTAACTTGGGGTGGTGTGCCGAACGCTCACCCATCGCCCGGAAACTGAGGGTTTCAAACTGCATCTAAAGTTTATGTGGTAAATTTGAAATGCAGCTGTGTTTATCATTTGAGAGCGTAAACTGAAAATATGGGCCCGTCGACACAAGTTGTGATGGTGAATGCCGAACGACAAGGGCGCGACAATATACCGAGAGAAGGGACCAAGACCCAAATCCAGCCTCGGTGGGTGCAGAATAGGAAAGTACTATACTAGGCGAGTATTTTGCATTCTTCAAACTTATTGTACCTATATGTAATCCAACCGCAACGTTCACCAGCTCTCGGAAACTACACTTCACCACGAGGCCTCAGCTAATGGAAAATATTTATTTTTCTTTTCTCAGTCCTCGCGAAGGCGGAATGGGTACTTCAGATAATGGTGCACTTCGGGTAGTCGGGCTTCACGGATCGCCTCCCGCAACACCTCCAAGCTTCGGCCTCGAAATGTGAAGCGGTATTCAATGTCAAATATGTGCCACCCGGGGGTTTCCAGTCTTGCCTGAACGACGCCGTGAGACTTAGCCGCGAAGGTCGGGATCGTTCGGCACGGCAATATTTCACGGATCATGTGATTTCAAAAGTGGCCCCCAATTCTGGCCGCACTAGCACTACACACATACAAAAAGTCATATGGAGATGCCCGACTGGAAAGTCACTTCAAAGCACAATTAATTCCTGATTTCCAACGCTCAACCTCTATTTATCCTTGATCGGAATGTCGCTGCCAGTGGTCGACTTGTACTGTCCGCGGATGACTGCGCATCTCGTGTTAGCGACGGGCTCCCTGGGGTAGGAGCACGCGACTCACAATCGCTAATCTGTTCGTCCTTTGCCTGCTCAAGGGCACTCTCGTTGTCCTGGGGTCCAGCTCCCATGAACTTCTCCTGGACGAGGTCGATACCTTCATTCAACCTTGTCAGTTGTCCGTTTGGATCCCGGGGAAGAGAGGTAGCGCTCGGGCTAGGGCTCGGACTCGGACGCACCCTTGTCAAGATAATCTTCCTTCTGTTCACTCTGCTTGCCGCCACCGAGAGCACCGTTGATGCTGTCCATGAAGCCGCCGCTCGACTCCTGGGTTGTCGCCTCGGGCTTCTTCTGCGTGTTGCCGCCGCCGGTAAGGTTCTTGACGTAGTCCATGATGTTTCGATTCTTATTGTTTGGATTTCGTGGATTGGATGTGTAGTGGTCGGGTTAAGGGTGCTCGTTCGTATGTTGGTACTGATGTTGTCAAGCGGAAAGCGGAAAAAGTGATGTTTTATGGCCGCGGACAGAGGCGGTGATGTCACGGCGCGGTGACGGATTGCCGCCGATCATTCTTGGAAGTTGGAATTGCTGGGGGAGCCTGGGGGCAAATTGCCGTAAGGAACCGCGGCGAGGCGGTAATCTATTCTGCCCCAGATTACCTGGCCGCTCGCGACTCCCAAGTAACCAACTGACTGAGACCGCATGTGACGTCAGCGATCGTCACTGACCACACTAACTCTCGTCGGTTGCAAGCTACAGGCCGATCACGGGAGAAATATTCTCCGAACACCTGTTTACCCTTGATGGTGCGCCGGCTGAATCTGGGTTCGAATTATTTTGGCATGCGATAAGCGAACGAGGCCAAGAAACGCATATCCAAAGAGAGAGAAAATCAGGTTCGAGTATGGTGCCTGCAGTCTATAACGGCACAGTGGTTTTTAGCTTTGCATCCGGATAACTTACATGGCAACAGCCGACCCCACCAAAAAGAACAAAAAAGATCACCTGACAACTCTCAAACATGCAACTTCACCACCCGGCGATCACTAGTATACACCAGTTCCTTTCCACTACGAGAATCAATCATTGCCGGTGGTTGGCTATGCATATCCTGGGACAGGCTATCTGGTGGTGGCGTCTGGATGGCGGCCCGTATTTCGGATGGCAGTTGAAGAGCTGAGTTCCGGGTCCGAAAATCTCTCCGAGCTTTTCTTCAAGCGAGTACATGTGACCACTCCACTTACTTTAGAGTGAAAATCAGTTGCTATCACGTGGGGGTTTAGTGTACACGATGATGATTTCCATAAAAACCCGATGTTTCATCTTGCAAAAAATATCCACACCAGCATCGGACCAGGAGTCTAATGATGGGGGAGGTACACAACCTGTGCCTTTTCCACTTTCCGTCACTCATAGCTGCTGCCGGCTGCTAGCTGGCTTGAACAATTAACCGCAATAAGTGGGCCCTTCAAAATTGCAGGCACCATACACACAGGGCTTCGTTCGGGAAAGAGAGTGTGACAGGCCTCGGAAGCTCGTGCACAAAACATCCGAGATGGGGCGCAAGGACGGATCTCAGGAAGGGTTCACGCTGATGACGAGGTGCGCCATAAATAAAGACTCGGTGCATATTATTCGTTCGGTTTGGCTTGTGAAGGCCCAGGCGGGTGGAGTCGCTCCCTCGTACTAGATCTATGCAACGCGCCTCCGAGTGCTCGAAGAGTCGGGATCCGGGTACATACAACTTGCCATTCTGGCAATACCTACGGTACCTAACGTATGATACGGCGAGGCAATAAAACCGAAGTAGGTGCATATAAAACATGACAACCGAAATGCCCACCTGAAGGCTGAAGTATACCACGATTCCGTGCAGATAAAACACCAGCAAATATGCAGTGCTTGGAGACTACCTACATACGTCGGCATCGCCTACACTTCTGGTAGTGTTCAGTACATCCCTCACTGGACAAGTAAACGGCTGCCGGAGGAGCAACCATCTACGGGCCGTGGAAGCAATGTACACAGGCAACGATGCATCACCATCACGTCACGGCCGAAACGCCTTCATATATCCCCCCTCTCACCATACTCTACTACCCTATCAACACAAACCTCCCAAAATGCCAACCATCACAATCCGCTGCCTCCCCACAATCCGTCCGCGCTTCCTATCCACGACTGCCCGCCTGGCCAGCCGCCGGCCGCGGGAAGGGACAACAGGAGTTTTCAACGACCCGGCGTCTTCCAAAGCCGCCGAAGAAACGCGGCCCATGGGCAGCCAGCAGGACCGCGTGCTCACCGACGAGATCAGGAGCCGGAAGTTCGATAGGATGTCGGAGGCCAACGAGGTGCGTTCGATACCTGCGATACCTGTGACTGTGCGATGGACATGGGCATGATGCTAAGCATTAACCTGTGGATAGGGTCAGGGGGAGTCTTCGACGTTTGGTAAGGAGGAGCGCGTGGGCGAGCGTGGCGATGGGAAGCCGACGAAGACTGGCGGCAGAAAGGGTGGCGGGTTCGTTATGGTGGATCAGTGATCTTTCGCTATCTCTATGCTTGACTTACTGGTACATGTGCACATCTGTTCAATGTTTACTTTCTTAACCGAACAGAAATGTCGCCGCAGCCTGTCTGTGCCATCATATTCGAGGGGAGGGTACCGTGCGGTGGTGATTAGGTGTGAATCGTAACTGCGTCCCAAGTCGGGATCTATGTAGCAGCTGAGGGACCTGGTGGCGCAAGGATGAAGAAGGTATAATTGCAATCTAGATACTCCAATGGCTCATTCGTAGACGTTTATATCCTATCCTTTAGCGGTGAGTCCTATTTTCCGACGCGTCATGCTATGTAGAGGCAAGTTCCCATAACTGCAAACGTTACCTGTTGGGGAGGCTCGCCCCCCGCACACGATCGGGACTTGGGGTTTCTCAATTATCGGTACTGTATGTAGAGAGAGTCCTTGAATAGCCGAAAAGTCTATCTTTCGCCTCTGATTATCTGAGATTAGATTTGTGGTCAGCTAAGGACAGCTGTACCAGAATTCGGCCGAGACATTCGCTGGGCCACAGATCTAATCTCAGATAATCTCCTACAGAGGGGTAGTAGTGGGGATTCAGAGCACCTACGGTACCTACATCTTTCCAGCCGCCCAAGTAAACTGCTACCATACTCACTGCTCGCACTCATACAAGCGGTGGTAAGATCTTCGGGTCACGTGGCTCGACTACGGTAGGTATTCGGAGCCCATGGCTAAATTCCACGGAAGCAACCAACCAAAAGTTTTGCTTAATGCAACCTCGCCAGCTTTCTGTACTCTGATGTGTATCTTGGATACCCTTTTACCTCCGGTCACTTGGTACTATCATAGCCGTCCCGCCTGCTCCGTCGGCACACCCATCAATCAAGCTGCAGCTTGATAGCCGGGAACGCCAATCGGCAAGCGGGCTGCGGCCATAATCCAGTGTGAAACTGCCCGTCCTGTTGGTAGGCAATGGCATATACCCATGGTAAGTTCGGAGTGTTCATAACGGTGTGGCGTTTTTCCCGGTGGTAGGATTTCGAACCTCGAAGGCGCGGTCGGCCGCTGGATGCGGGGGGGTGGGAATCCTTGGGATACTCATGTCTCAAAGTTCATGTCTGGAAAGAGCTACAGTACAAGATTGGAGAGGCGGGGGGGAGGAGGGAGAGGAGGGAAGGAGAGGAGGAGAAGGAGATGCTTCCTCGGACACAACAACCGACGAGGGACGAGCGCAGCCAACAAGGAACCTCTGCCTTCGTCAGATCCGCGGCAAAACTCGCGGTTAACCAGCAACCATGCAAGCGACATCTAGCGACGAACCTCATGCGGTACGGTCAGGCACCGGCATGTATGGGGTCCTACTCAGGTTTACAGCAGTCCGTCATTGTCGTGTGAGTCCTTGCCTGACAAGGGCCCGTATCGGGCGCTGGTCCTCAAGCTCCGGACACAATCTGCCTCCGAGTCGCGCCGAGTCAGCCGCCAATCGTCTCCCGAATCTGTGCATCGCCGGAACGCCGGTTGTGTGTATTGTTTTTTGATTTCACTTCGTGTCGGTTACGCGCTGCGTGGTGATGCGGGCTGGCTTTCGAGAATGCAGTGAAACACACCTTGCCGATATAGGATTCATTGGACGTGGAGCAGCACATCTAGTGGGGTTTTGACCGGCCATACACCGCATCACTTGAACCTTCATGACATCTGTGGGGACTACCATCACCTGACTGTGATAGAACGTCTGAGGTGGGGTGCGTGTATTCAAGAAAAGAAGTCACGGCCAGTCAAACGGCGAGAAAGTGCAGGAACCTAGTACCGTAGAGTAGAGTACCTATACCGTCAGCTCACGGGAAGGCCAGTAACGTCCAGCAATCATGTGGAACAGTAAAATATAGCTAAGTGCGGTTTGTTCCATGAGTCCTTCCGTAGAGCTCGCCGGGATGTTTGCGAGATTGCACTAGCAGCCATCCGCTGGGACTCAAGGGATGCGGCAAGTACATGCCAACATCGTGAGCCACGTGATCGAACGGATAGTGTTTCGAGTAATATCTCGTTCCTTCGTGCACGCACAGGACCCACCACTCCCGTCGGTATTTAGGTTACACAACACCTATAAAAGCTGTCGAAAGTTTCTCTCGCAGCTTCCTATGCAGCTTACCCCACCACCACTCCTGAGGACGCCTGCCGTTTGCCCGCCACCTCCTCTTGCCGATCAACCACCGCTTGCTCATCCACCAAGTGCTGCAGTGGGCCTTCAATTAACGTTACAATTAGAATTGCTTATATTGTGTCAGGTAGCAGTCTTGCGATCAGTGATAGTCGCGAACACCCGTCACTGAGCTCGGGATGTCGCCGCGCGATCCCATCGTCGAAGCGGGCTCTCCGGCAAAGGGCGAGAACGAAGTGGCACCTTCGCCGGCGGGGGTGAGGAGGCACAGAACCCGTCAACAAACAGCCTCTATGTTTGTTCTCGCGACCCTATTTCTGGACGACGGTCCACCGCCCCCGCCTGCGAGGTGATCCAAGAGACACTTGGAGACGGCTGCCGCGAAACCCATCCCACCAAAGAAGCGGATGAAGGCTACCGGAAGCTCCGATGTGACTACCTCTAAGGTGCAGCGGCAATCGAAGAGCACAGCGGCACCGGTTAAGACCGAAACTCCAGCTGCAAAGACCCTGACTCGGGTTAACAACACTGCTCCGAAAGAAGTCGCTACTCGTCCTCGTTCGGCACGAGTCATCAAGGCCGCTGCATCGCATCTCAAGGCTGAAAGTGCTGCTTCGGGAGTAGCCACAGTCCGATCTCGTTCGGGACGGCCCATCAAGGTGCCCACTTCGTTGCAGCCCCAGGCTGACACTGTCGCTTCGGGGGTAGCCGATGCTCGTCCTCGTTCGGGACGGAACATCGATACCAGCTCAACCCGGAAAGCGCCTCGCGGGCAGCATGTCAAGGCCGTCCCGAGGAAGCCAGTGGCCTTACCAGAGCCAGAGATCGAATGCGCGATCTGTTTGGAGTCCATGCGGCCGGCGAACTTTCCGGCGAAGCTGACTTCCACCTGCAACCACTCGCCCACTAGTTGCGGCGACTGCGTGCGCAACCTCCTTACCGAGGCTTTCGCCGGCAAGGAATGGGTTCTCCCAGCGTGTCCGGATTGCTCTGCCGAGTTCACGTCCAGCGAAATTCGGCTCCTCGGCACCGCCGAACAGGCGGAGACATTCGAGTGGCGGTTGACGAGCCAGTTTCTGCGAACACTGGAGGAGTACCGCAGCTGCCTCGATCCCGAGTGCGACGCGGGGCAGATCCACGCGGGCGGCGACGACACGCCCATCGTCACCTGCGACGCCTGCGGGTTCCAGCAGTGCTACTCGCACAACATGCCGTGGCATGCGGACCTGACGTGCGCGCAGTACGATGAGCGCGAGCACCACCAGCGGCTCGAGGAGAACAAAGCCTCCGAAGAACTGGTGAAGCAAACTGCGCAGCGCTGCCCCGGTTGCAGCATCACCGTCACGAAGATCGATGGCTGCGATCATATGACGTGCCAACGATGCAAGACCGGCTTCTGCTACCTGTGCGTGGCGTTGTACGCCGGGAAAAACGGGTATATCACGTGGGAAACGGTGCCCACAAAGAATCGTGTCCGTACTACGCCCGGTACGACCCTCACGCCCGATATGACCCTCACACCGGGCACGATCGCACCCACGACCGCAACTAGTAACAGCGCCACGGTCATATAACGCTCTCGTATGCGTATATAAACCTGGGGCAGGAGGCGTACTCGGGGGACGACGTTCGAAGACAGCTGCGTGCTGAGACATATGGGATGGATGGTGGCTAGAAGGAGGAATTGCGGGCGGGCTTCAAATAAGCTTTAGTCCAGTATCTCGGTGTTAACTATCATTAGCTGTGAGACAATTGCGTTTATTTCCATACATATCGTTTGTTTCTTGTATGTACCCGGTCGTGGCGGCCGGCAGTTCCTTATTACTTCATTCATCTTGTTTACGATATCTCCTAGGCTAGTTATTTTCACCTTGCATACTCTGCTCTACTCTAGGCCACTTATTGTTATCTCACCTGCTTCATTAATTCCCACACGCCGCGACGATACCAGTCGCGGATAAGAACCTTCAAGTTGGATAAGAGTCAAGACCACATTCGTACCCGTGCCAGCGCCCGTGCCAGTGCCCGTGCCAGTGCCAGTGCCAGTGCCCGTGCCCGTGCCAGTGCCCGTGCCAGTGCCAGTGACATCGCACGGTCCAGTCCACCTCAACGACGACCACGGTGCACAGAGCGGAGACACAGTGCTCCTAAGCAGCGACTTTACGCAGTCCATTACTATCTACTTCCATATCTACATACTCCACCAACCCCTCTCCCTTTTTCAAACCCCTCCCCCGTCCGGGGCCATCCTTCGATCAGAATTTACCCTCCCCCACGCCCCCTCCCCTCTGAGCCACCGCCTCCACGCCCTCCTCCTCCTCTCTCCACATCCTCCTCCCGCGGCGATTCTCCACGTGCTGACACGTCCTCTCAGCCCACGACAGCGTGATCTCGCACGTGACGGCCAAAACGACCAGCACCGCCAGCAGCGCTGTCGTGAACTTTAGCACGTTCTTCAAAGACGCGTTGAAGTCGAAGTCGATGTCGGTGGTAGAGTCGCTGGTTGGGCTGAATGGGCTGCGGCGGGTGACTATGGGAAGTTAGGGGGTGGGCATGGGGTGGGTACTGCTGGATGGCCCACCCGCGTAGGACTCCCGGTGGCTCCCGAACATGTCGGTCACCAGCGTGAATACCTTCCCGTCGCTGCCGGCGCCCAGCCGGTGCGAGCCGAAGGGGTCGAGGTAGTTGCGGGCGAGGACGGGCATTTATTTTCAGTGTTCGGTGGTGGATGAGGTGAGAATGGGGATGAGGATGAGGGTGAGGATGAAGATGGGGAGAAAGATGAGAAGGAGGTATGAGGAAGGAAGGAAGGGTATCGTGATTAACGGGCTCCTGGAGAGTTTGCTATTCCCATAGTAGCTTCGACGACTCGAAAGTAAAATCGATAGAGTTCGGGCCAGGCTATTGGTTTGGCTTCGGCCCGTCGTAGGTTGATTACACAAAACGATATTGATGGTCTCGGCGTGGCGAGACCCACAGTGAGAGTTCGGGTTTCTTTTTTGGCTTCCTTTTTTTTCTGTTTCAGTTTTACGTTTGTTGGTTCATCTATTACTGTCATCGTCCATCGCGATTCGCGAGCCCACGGCCCGAGTATGTAAGCAACTATTGCGAGTGACATCGATGATGGTGAGGATCCACGGTGCATGCACCGATGATCATCTTGATATTGATGTTGGTATTATGTATCAGCTAGCCGGTTCGACGCAGCCAAGGAACGAGCTGGATGCAGCTGCAGCTCGCCATAGATAGGATCGCCGATGCGGAAGGGAAAGTCCAACCAACCCCACGCGGAGCTTTCCGGTTCGAATACGGGTATCGTAGGTAGGGAGTTGTGTGCGGAATAGCGTACCTAGAGGCTGCCGGAATCTCCGTATCGCAAAGCTGGATTTCCATCCGGGGGGTTGTCTCGTTGGAGGATGTTCGTTGAAGTGCGGGGTACCGACTAGCAGAAGCTTATCCGTATCGTAGGTAACTAAGGACCAACGGCAGTAGTGGGTGCGCACTCGTAGGTTAGCGTCGAGCACCCGTTTGCGCACTTTCCACGCCACGCCAGGCCCACAATCTCGCCTACATACGGTGGTTGTGGATGTAAGTTCAGCCGTTGGTAGAGAAACAGCCAACACAGCACACACACATACACACCAACCACAGCCTTGACGCATCCAGCCGATGGGGCCGCCACCGCCATTGGACGGATGCTTTTGTTTGTGCAGAAAGGAAAAGCCCCAACTCTACTCGATGAATCCCGCAAGTGGCTGGTCGATTACTGAGGGGTGTGTGGATGTGTGTGGGTTGCACTGTGCCCCCGCTCTTGCTGGAGCTTCCCCTCCGCCTGTGTTTATTATGACCATACCAGCTCTCTGCGCTCGCGCAATCCTTCCTGTCCGCGGATCTCGCACATACCGCTCGCTCTTCTCCGACTCCGGATCCCACCACACGGCGCCGAGCTGAAACATGTACGCTGCTACTAATCCCAACGGATTCTGGGAGCACCTGTTTCCCGGGGCTGCCGGTGTCCCTCACACTTTCCCGCGCGATGTCCCTCACTGGCCGCCGGCGCCGGGCCCACCCGCTGCCAAAGCGTTCCCGGAAACGTTCACACCGCGCTACTCGCACCGCTCCATCTCTCCCAAGCTATGCGTCGGCTGCGGCGACTTCGCACCCATCTACTTCCACGAGACGCCCGGTCTCTCAATCCTCGCACGGCGCGTGCACCAGCGCTGCTATATCTGCCTGACGTGCATCCAGTCACGGATCTCTGGCACAGTATCCGGCACATGGGTGCGCTGCCCCGGCTCCCTCTGCAGCCGCGAGCTCAGCAACGCCGACATCCGCATCCTCTTCCGCGCGAACGAGCACGGCGAGAGCCGCGACATGCCACTACCCTCACCCGGCACACTCTTCCCGGCCACACACGCGCCCGTCAAGTGCTGCACCTGCCTCGAGACCGACCCATCAGGCGGCTTCGCCCCCCGGCTAACCGACAACTGCCGACACCACCCCACACTCTGCTTTGGGTGTCTGCGGGCGATGCTCTCGCACGCGCTCGACGGGAAGGCATGGGTTGATCCCGCGTGCCCGGACTGTCGACAGCCGCTCTCGGCCGCAGACGTAAAGCGCTTCGGCACCGCGACGCAGATGAAAACGTTTGCGGACCGCGCGGCGCGCCGCTTCCTGCAGGATAATCCCGACTGGCTGATGTGTCCCAACGGCTGGTGCGGGCAGCTGCAGAAACATGAGGGCGGAGCCGCTCGCCCCTGGCTGCAGTGTCTCGCTTGCGGATCGTTCATGTGCTTCAACCATCGCGACGAGCCGTATCATGCCGGACTGTCGTGCGCGGAGGTGGATGATGCGAGGAATAGGGTCATGCAGGAGGGCATACAAATGAGCGAGGAACTGGTCCGCAGCATCTCAAAGGTTTGCCCGAACTGCCAGTTCGATATCCATAAAACTGGCGGATGCGAACATATGACCTGCGGAAAGTGTAAGTACGAGTTCTGCTTCCTGTGTCTGGCGTCGTACGAAAAGATTAGAGCCATTGGGAACACGGCGCATGTGAGGTCCTGTGCGCATTATGCATGAGGAGCGTGGGTGTTGGATATATGTACATATGGAGTTTTTTCCTTGCACCAAAGGGGGGGATCGTGAAGAATGATTGCGTGTAAGCGAATCGTTTTTTTCTAGGGGAGAGGTGAATTAAATATACTGAGAATGAGCTTCAAACCTCGATATCGGAAGCACTCGCAAGATGTCGTCCGGGTACTATATGCGAAAGCATGCGTACTGGTACCGTCGGGATCCAGCCCTACCAGTCCAGGTTGCAGGCGCTATGGAGTAGGTATGCACGACGAACAGAAGAAGGGACGAACATGGACGTGATTATTCGTGCACCGTGATAAATGGATACGAAACATCACGTATTTGCATCCGGCGTGTCACATGATGCCTACGGGTGATATCCAGTGCACCACCCGTCTAGCCAAAAACAAAAACAAAAACCGTCACCACCCCCGGTGGGTGGCTTGGAAACCCCAAGAGCTGAATAGAAAGGAACTCTATCAGTGCCTTTTCAGCGGCCATCTAACTACTCGAGCGATGTCATCAACATCGATCGTGCCCCACACATACAGCACGCTCGCAGAGAGTCAGACGTTGGAATTAGTAAGGATTCTCGCCTCCCCAGCCAGCAGTGTGCAGCGTGTCACATGATAAACCCGAGTGATATTCAGTGCTTCACCCGTCTTACCAAGACAAAAACAAAAACCGTCACCACCCCCGGTGGGTGGCTTAGAAAGCCCAAGAGCTGACAGGGCCTATCACCCGAGCTTGAACCGGGGACATTCTCTCAACTACCCTCGCCGATTGCGTGGTCTTAACCACTAGACCACGCGGGGTTTTTTCCGTGCTGGAGACTTGAATTCGAAAATTATGAAGTGGTGGGTACCACCCCGCGACAGACAAGCTTCTACGCCACAACTCTGGCTGTATTGAACCAGCGAACAACATTCCGTGTATTCTTCATACCCTGGCGGTTTGCTTCCTCCCTATCCATGGCGGCCAGCTTCTCAACACTGTCACTGTCGCAACGCTCCCAGCTAGATATTCCTTTGCTATTTCAGCGATCCAGCTCATCTGCTTCCTTCGCTGTTTCAACGATGCAGCGCATGGTGCACTCTACCAGCTTCTCTTCCCCCAAGTACTGATACCACCTCTCTTGAACGTATTCCCCAAGACTTGCAAACTTTCGCAGCGCCACATAAATCGCATGTGTATGAGAGTGGTTGGTGATAGGACACTGATGTAGTTAGTGTGGATGGCTAGAGCAGCTGGCAGCGGGAGGGAGGGAGCGCACTTGAGAGCTGAGGCTGACCGAGAGGCCTGGTCCTCTTCCTCTCTCTTCCTAACTCTCTCCCCCTCTATCACATATCATCATTACAGAATAGACGTTTAACCTCTACCTCATCGAGTCTCTCTCTCTATCCCTGGTATCCACTGCAACGAAAGCATTATATCCACGGCGAGGACAGCAGATTATTCACGGCAAGGACAATGTGCTATCCGCTGCGAGAAGAGCATGGTATGCGCAGCGTAGTAGGGATTCTCGCCTCCACCGCCGGCAGCACAAAGACGTGTCACGCGATACTGCCGAGTGATATTTGGTGCTCCAATCCTCTTGCCAAAAACAAAAAACCGTCACCACCCCCGGCGGGTGGCTTGGAAACCCCAAGAGCTGAATAGAAAGGTCTTTGATCTGTGGTGAACCGGGACCTCTCCCTCAGCTCCCCCTCGCCCATTGCGTGGTCTTAACCACTAGACCACGCGGGGTTTTTTTTCCGTGCTGGAGACTTGAATTCGAAAATTATGAACTGATGGGTGCCCGGGCATGCTTCATAAGCTGGCGGTTATCTTCATCCCCATCCATGGCGGTCAGCTTCACATCACTACCGCAACGCTCCCCGACGAGGCGTTTCTGCGCGATTTCGACGATTCAGCTCATCTGGCTCCTACAATATTGTGCACTCTACCAGCTCCTCCTCCGCCATATATATGATACCGGCTCCCCCGGAAGTGTTCCCTGGGACTTTCTAGGAACTCCACCAGTGCATCCGGTATCTCATGCCGTGAGAATGCGAGATCGGTATGATGTTCGTGCCAGTGACCTAACGGCCATCAGGACGTTGCGCTACGCCGGTACTACGGAGTCCGTATGTGCTTGGCCAAGACAGTATCCGAGTCACTGGAATTATCGCAATCGCTAGCCACCGTTATGTACTGGCCGACAGATATTTACACACGCTGCACCAGCCAAGGATGCGCCGGAGAGAAACTAGGAGGCTCCACACACATACGGCCCCACGCTCGCAGAGAGTCAGAGACGTTGGGATTAAGTTATCTGAAGATCTGCTTGCGGGAAAGCTAAGGATCAACACTATATTAGTTTACAGTTTTAGCTGGTGATCCGGCACATGGACCTTGCAAGTCGCCATTGGCATTCGGCCCCACATATCCGCTCCGGGTCCACTCTTCCCACCGCCCCCCATACACAAAACTTTGGACGTTCCGGTGGAAACGATTAACGTAGGGAAGATGGTTATTCCGGCCTACCTATGTAGAGTACTCATGTATGTACGAGTTGCTATGTTTTCTCGGCGGACTGCGAAACAGGCGGAATCTTGGTACATGACAAACTAGGTAGCTACTTCTGTATAGTCAACGGGGAGTCAAAAATGCGTTGTTCTTCCCGCAGGACACATATTGATATCGTATCAGGGCATAAAAAACACGTATTTTGACCGTACTGATACGATATCACTAGCATTTTCTTAAAAATACATTAAAACTATGACGACAAGAGTCCTACGGAAGACATGTCGTGGTGAAACTAGGGAGTTTTCAGATGGGCAGGTACAAGACAAAGCAAAGCAAATGGCACGCACACTCGACGGAAATTGTCACTGTTATGTCAGTGGATCATGAGACTACACTCGGTGAGCGACAGAACTTGGGCTTGGGCCCGAGGTTTGGACTCGGATTCGGGCGACGGAATTCAGCTCGGACTCGGGCTCGGGGGGTCTAGAAAGGCTGTATACGAAAACAAAATGATCTTCTCTCTATCTCTCACAGACCGGAGGTCCGGAGGATCGAAAAGCAGCAACCTGTCCTCGAGTCTCGACGGTCGCAGGCCACACCCACAGGGGAAATCAAAAGAGCATGAGTGGACAAACAATGAATGCCTGAGCGGTGAAGCCGAACGTGTTTTGGAAACACCGTAAATGTCACTCCTTGCAGTCCTCCCGGGCCTTCAACTCGAGCCGATTCCCCTCAATTCCATTCCAGAGTAGATACTATGGTATCTGATCACCTCGTCGGGCACCCCGACCGCGGATCATAAAACCTCCATCCGCCTCCCCCACCGCTTCAGCTTCCCCATACTAACCAACAGAAGAAGAAGAAACCATGCTCTGCCCGACCTGCTCCGCGACCTACTGCGGCGAGTGCCACGTGTTGTACACAGGGCCACTGGGGATAATGTGGGTAGGCAACGGGGCGCACATGCCGTGGTGCTGCTCCTTCGAGCCGCCCGTGCCGCCGCGGGGACAGGGTCCCCTGCACCGCGAGGAGCAGTGTTTCGAGGCGGCGCGGGAGCGTGTTAGGGTTTTGAGGGCGGAGATGGAGGTGGGAGGGTGGGGGAAGGATGGGGAGGGGGAGATAAAGTACGTGGAGGAGCTGGTGCCGGTGCAGTGGGCGAGTAGGCAGACAAGGAGGGAGGTGGAGAAGACAAGGAGGAAGGACAGGAGGAAGTGGGAGAGGGAGAGGATGGAGAGGAGGGAGTGGGGGAGGCTGAGGAGGGAGTGGGAGAAGATCAGGAGGGAGAGGGAGAAATCGGATAGAGGGGATAGAGTGGGCCCGTGGAATCCACGAGGCCTGTTCACCACGTTATTGAGGAGTTCTAGCAGCGGGGATTGCTACTCGCGGAGGTATGGCTGCGTTCTGGGACCGTGGGAGATGCTAATGGAGAGGTTTCTGCGGTGGTTTGTGTGGAGCACCGGGGCGGGGATGTGGGTGGTCGAAGGGTGGAGGTGGAGGAAGGAGCTGTTGGTGTTGACGGGGTTGTCGCAGTTGTTGGTACTTGAGTGATGAGTACGACTATGGCAAGTGAGCCGAACTCATGGTAAAGCGAGAAGAAGATGGTCTCTTCAGGTGAATCCTGTGAGATCCCAATACATTATCCCACTAAATGATCAGACTTCATCCCACTAAATCAAAAGGTATATTCGCTTGCCACTACGGCCCCTCTTCAAAAATCTTCCAATGTTTCTTCAACCTCTTACAAAGCCCACTCCTGTCCTTCCACTCCTCCACCACATCCGCCAGCTCGCATCCGACCTCGACCATCTGCTGCCAGACAACCATCTCTATATCCTCCCCAAACCTCTCGACGGCCTTGTCCTTAGTGCCCCAAAGCCTCACATGCTTCCCCTTATCCTCCAGATCACCCTCATCGACTAGATGTCCCGCATTCATCTTGGGCGTATTGGCATGGATGAAAGCGGGCCTGACAGTCTTCCCGGGGGTAAGCTCGTCGCCGGGATGAAACTGCACCATCCCGCTGCCCTTGAAGCTCTTATTCGACTTGAAGTAACCCAGCAAGGCCACTGGCGTCTTGACGCGGGCCCACTTCGCGCCCAGCACCACCGCAGCGGACAGAAACGTTTCCTTGTCGCCCTGTCCCAGCGCTCCCTGGCTGAGCAGCTCGTAGTACCATCCCGGACCCCAAATGTTGTAGTACACCGCCAGCAGCAGCGTCTGCATATGTCTCCTCTTGTCGATCAGCACCTGTCCCGCCTCGCACCCCGTCGGCGGGAGGTCCTTCGGGAACGCCGGCATGCCAGTGATGTTCCAGAACACGGGGTCCTCCGTCGCCTTCCAGAAGTCGGGCCAGAGCACGAGTCCCGTGCTGGTGTACGGCTTCTCGGTAAACAGACTTGTCGGATCGAGCAGCGGGATGGAGTCGGAGTCGAGGTAGAGCACGTGTCGGAACGTGCTAAACAGCATCGCGAGGGATTTCAGCTGGTAGTGAGCGACCTCGGGCGACAGCGGCGGGGAGAGAAACGCGGGGATGAAGACGCAGCGGGCGTTCAGGGCAGGGAGAACACTCTGGCAGAGCTCGGGCTCGTACTCCTCGCGCTTGCCGAGGAACACCTCTACGCGGAGGGTGCACCCGGTGCGGCGCAGCATGCGCAGCGAGACAATGGCGGGGCCGAAGTACTCCCCCCCGGCAACGATCACCACGCCCGTGCCGTCGTAGATATCCGTCGCGGTGTTCGACAGCGAGCTGCGCATGGAGCGGAGGCTGCGGAGCATGCCGGCGTGCGACGAGCGGAGTGAGGACACATCGTGGTTGGTCAGGAAGAGGTAGGTGCGCGCGGGCTTGCGCGGGTACGGCAGGTCGTCGCCGCGGACGTTGGCGGCGGCGGTGCCGCGGAGCTTGAGAGGTGGGATGTGGGGGCGTGCGGCGTGGAGGTGCTCAGACCACACGGCGAAGAATGTCTTGATGTGTTTTTGCGCGGGGTCGAGGACGGGGTGCTGCGCGGTGGTGCTCGTGGCTGTGTTGGCGGTTTCCGGGAGCGTGAACAGGGATGTCCAGTTGATGTAGGTTATCGAGAAGAGCACGGTGATGCCGAGCAGCACGGTGATTATGCGGGAGGTACTGAAACGCGGCATCACGAAGGCGCGTAGATGGTGCGAGGTTCACGATGGGAGGATTGATGTTCTTTTTGACATAATTGCGGTTGTGCCTGTGCGAGTAATGCAAGATAAGAGGTTCGTGAGGTGGTCACAGCTCCCTCGCTTCGCTGGCGAGACGTACGCATGTTACGTAAAATGCTTGGCATGGGGTACGACGACCGCAACGGCAATGACGGATACGAGACTAGCTAGCCATTGCGGATTCACTGAACAGAGCACTTTGCGATGGGAGAAGAAATTTACAAAGTTTCAGAAATCATCATCATTGTCTCGTTTTCGTTTGATCCTGTTGTGAGAAACAAGGGCATGTAACACAGTAGCTCATCCACAGACCACAGACCACGCACTAACAACACCATCCGACCATCAAGAGGCCTTCTCTGTTGACAGCGACTATAGTACCGTAATCAAGCAGCAGTGAGCGATGCTCCACCTCCACTTGCAGCTCCAGAGCCCTCCTCTCCACCAGCTCCAGGGCCTCCCCTTCCGCCCCTCCTGAACCCGCCACCACCACCGCGCCGGTTTCCTCTTCCTCCGAATCCCCTCTCCCTCGCACGAACCACATGGGCACCACCCGCATGGACCTGAGCCGTCGCAATGACGGTTCCGTCCTCGTTCTTGATGGTCCACTTCTCGTCGTCCAGATCAACAGTATATCCCAGCTGCTGCGGGGACAAGACGTTGCACTTGAGGGTAGGCACGTGGTAGGCCGTGACCATGATGGGCTTGTGGTCGCCGCCCTCCTGGCCGTGGATGCGCAGCGTGGTCTCTCCGTATCCGACCGCCTCGTGCGTCTGTCCCTTATTCGTGGTGATCGTCTTCTTCTCGGGGTACGCGGCATAGGTCTTGAAGATCTGCTTGGAGGCAGCGAAGTTCGAGGAGCTCTCGGTGCTCAGGATCCAATCGAAGCGGCGCAGGGAGGTGATGACATCCTCGGGGAAGTCGACGCAGACCTCGGGGTTGGGGGGTCCCGGGGGCTCGGAAGTCGGCGCCCGTGCGGTACGACCGCCCTCGCGGCGTTCGTGCGCGGAGGCCTCGTGGCGCTCGTGCGACGCTTCCTTGAGGTCGGTCTCGAGCGTGGTCCACAGCTTGACGGGGTCCGTGTGCTCGATGTACTTGGCTTGGATGCGGCTGTTCATCTCGAGGAGGATGGTGGCGAGAGCTTGGTCGCGCTTATCCTCCCAGGCCACGGAGTTGTCGAACTGCGTAGCGCTGGTGCGGCCGTCCACGATAGACCAGAGGCATTGCTGCTGCAGGACGAGCTTCATCTGCACCGCCCACGGGACGTAGTTGGTTTCACCGAGGCTGATCTTCTGCTGCATTTTGGGGGTCGTGGGCGGGTGGGACCGTCGGGTTTGCCGGGAAACTGCGAATGTGGGTTCGCGGCTGGCTGGTTGAGGGATGGCGGGTGACAAGAAGAAGAGAGAGAGATTAATGTTGATAGGGGGAAACCAGTGGGGTATACTAGTTGTTGGGGGGGGGTGCGGGGTGAGCAGTTGTGTAACCGCCCGCTTCATAGGGCTTAGGTCTTGCGTTGGAGATCACGTCCACACACGGAGGGCAAGGCTGAGGCACCGCACAACTTGCATGTGTCCAATAGCACCTGCTGTGTGCCAGCCCTGCCATTTATCAGCACAATGCAGCCCCGTCCGGATGCAACAGAGTGCAGAGAAATTGCAGGGAGTTGAACACAGTCATCCAATCAGACGGCCTCTACCCTCGAGAGCTGCACAGTGGAGAGACGCATCCGGAGATGTTGAGTCGCGATACTCGGAGCATCGCTATCTTCCATCGATCACTCGCACATCGACCCCTGCAAATCGACCCCCACACCGAAATCGAATCCGTTTGAGTGGGCAGGAAAGGAGTGAGACGGTTCGCCATAGGTAGTCTACATAGGCTGCGTTCGAAATATATTGAAGATCTCTCTCTCTATATCGAATCTGTTTCCCATCTCTAATCAAGTTGCAAAGGCCTTCCTCAGCATGCGGAAAGAATCCCACCCAAAGCACTTCACACCGACCGACCGAGTGATCTTGAATGATGACCTCCCACGACATTACATCCATCCAACAAGCCATCCGACATGAAAATATCACCCGGACAACTTGAACGTCACATCCTACACACAGAATTTAATGCATACGCCCTTCCCACTCGTACTCATAAGCACATCTGCCGGCCCCCCTCCTCCTCCTCCTCCTCGCTCTCAGCACAAACCGCACAACATCCGCACAACATCTGCAAATACCCCCAAATAGTTACCCCGATCACTTCCGGAACGCTTACTCACTCTCTCACCCACTCCCTCACTCAAAGCACAATCACAATCACAATCCCAAGCCCAATCCCAAGCCACCTACCCACCTACCAAGCAAATACCAGTTCACTACCAACCCCTCTGGCGCTGCCACGTCTGCCTCAAAGTCCGCTACATGATGGAGACTAAAGTATGCAACGATGTACAGTGCCAACAACTCCGCTGCGAGCTGTGTTGCGCCTACGCCGGCCCTGGGCTGTGCGTGCCGTTGGGATCACGTAGGTAGGTAGGTAGGTAATTACGAGGATACCCAGGAATCATCGGGATGACGCTGATGCCGATGGGGGGAAGGAAGGTGGGGGAGGTGAGAGAGGTCTTGTGAAGACGGTGAATTGAGTGGGTTTTGACATTTGTTGGGTGTTTTGCTTTTTGCATGTGTGCGTGAAACTACTAGTAAACGGGCGGAACTGGACGGATGTCAGCCCTTGGGGTGGTGACATCCACCAGGTTGAAGCCCCGCGAATCAGATGCCTGCGGAGATCGGATATATATAGACACGCAGCCGTCTGGTTGGCTGTCAAGAGTCAAGGTCCACCAACTGCATCGTATCGATAGGGCACCGAATCCAGAGAGAGTGAGAGAGCCAGACTGTCGGAGGCTCTCCAGGCTCCAACATCAGGCTGCGCGTGTAGTGCAGTGCAGTTATGCATGTATCTTTGTAACTGTGTGTACGACGATCGTCGTCTGCGCACCTCAGTCCACAGACAAATAGATGACCATCCCCGCGGTCGCCCGTCTACCCACGGTACCGCATCTCTCTCCATCTCGAATCCCACGCAGCATGCCCCTCACCACCCTCCCCAACGAGCTCCTCATCCTAATTACCTGTACCTTCCGGGCACGGGACCTGCTGAACCTCACCAGCACCTGCCGCAACCTCTACCACCGACTGTCCGCGCTGCTCCCTCCCATCGCGCTTACCGACCACCTCCGCGCCACCCCGGCGCTCAAATCCGCCCTCCGGCGATGCTGCGAGGTAGACAACGCCGAACTCACCCTGCACCTTTTATACCTCTCCCGCGCCCCCCCCGTAAACGCTTGGTTCAGCGACACATTCGGACTCGAGACCGCGCTGCACGTATCCAGCGCGCACGGCAGCCTTTGTGTCACGCGGTTGCTACTCTTCCTGGGGGCAGACGTGAACGCGCGGGATATTGGACGTATAACGCCGCTGCACGCGGCTGCGGCGGGGGTCGGGTGTCGCGGTGGTCATCCCGAGGTCGTGAGATTGCTGCTGGATAGTGGTGCGGAGGTACACGCCTTCGCGGCCGGGGATGCGTCACCGCTCTTGTTTGCGTGTGTTGGTGGGAACACAGAGGTGGTGAGGGTGCTCGTGAAATATGGCGCGGAGGTGAGGGAGGGGTTGGGTGGGGTGTGGAGTTGTGGGAGGATTGGGGGCGTGGGCAGGGTAAGGAGGACGGGGAGGAGGGGCGGGATGGATGCGCTGGAGTATGTGCCCTTGAGTTTCTTGGGATGGAGGGAGAGGGTGTGGGCGTGGTATTGGGCGGCGTGTAGGAGGGTTGGGGTGTGTAGGAGATAACGGCGGGGGGTGGAAGGGGGGGGGGGGGGGGGATGGAATGCGTGTTGATAGTATCAAAGTAGTACGCTGCCCACAGGCGCAGCCAAAATAATGTCTAATTGATTTCAAACAACAATACAAGCAGCCAAGTAAATCCGCAGCATTAACAACCCCCACCATCCCTATTCCCGCTAGTTAACTACCCCGCCGTGTTCGACATACTGCAGTCCGGACTGTCTGGTCTGCCAAGCTCTGTTCCGGTCCGGCCCTTCGGACGTCCGACGGACTGCCGAAAAGCAGTCCGTCTCCGTCCCGCCCATGGATTCCGAGGACTGCAGTCCGTCCCGACCTCAAAACCTTTTGGACTACCTAGTCCGTCCAAACACCGCTCCCGGACGGACTGCCGAGAATCGAGATATAGTCCAGTCCAGTCCGATCCGAGCCCTAGGACGGACGGACTGGACTGGGCTATGTATGTAGAACACTGCTACCCCGTCCCCGATCCCGCCCTCGACCCCCCCTCTGCCCCTTCGCCCACCTCCGTAGGCCCCTGAGGCCCCGGCGGCCCCGGCGGCGCCCTCCTCCCCGCCAGCCAATGTGTCTTCCCAATGGAGCACCACAGGCCAAAGCCGTAGTAGACACTGCAGCGCGGGCAGCGGACGTGCGCACATTCCTCGTTCGCACACCGCTGGCGGTTGTTGGTGGTGTGCACTTTCCTGCACTGGTGGCAGCGCCAGAGCGGGCGGGCTGCCATTGTGAGTTGATACTTGGTTAGTTAGAACTGTTTTGTTTTGTTAGTGGTGGGTTGATGTTTAATGAGTTAATGAGTTGGTCAATGAGTCAATGGTTAATGAGGCAATGAGTCGGTGTGTCGCTGATGTGTTTAGTCGGCTTGATGTGCTTGATGAAGGCTTTTCTGTTCTGTTGATTTGGTGTGTGTTGCAGAAGGTGCTGGATGAGATTACCAGTGCTCGACGAGGCGGGGATTATATCGCTACTAATCGTAGAATCCCCAGCAGCGGTGCTCACTCTTCAAAGTTGGGTGTTGGTACGGCGGCTTCAAGTCGAGTGTCCATCATGGTCACTGAAATTGCCTGTAGCGGGACCTCCCAAGCGCAGACGAGAGGTTAGACGAGATTCATTCGCTCGGACGAACTCAACCCAACCCACCATAATTCTTCACGCGTCGCGAGAAGTCGAAATAAGCTTAACCAGGCCCTGCAGCGCTTAGAGTAGTTTTCTCCGCTTGCGGCTAAGCAGTAGTGTGCCCACTCAAGTGGAATTCGATTCAACAACGGCTACGCAAAAGACAGATCCTCCGTGTGCTACTACATATGTGCTATGTGCTATGGTATCATATCCTATCCTAATAAACCCTCTTCGAGACCCTAACCAAAATGACCCCCTTCGAGTGTCGTCCCTCGTTATCAAACAACCTCACGAGCCTGACGCCCTCTTGCAGGCGATCGAGTCTGATGCAGGCCCACGCGGCGAGATCGTCTCTTCCCAGCTCCTCGTCATGCACCTTAAAGCGCACAAACGTGAGTTTTTCGATGACGCCCTCGACAGCCTTGAACTCGAGGGTAGTGTCCCAGACGCACTCGATGCCGCGCTTCGCCTTAGTCTTTCGCTTGACGTCGGCGGACTTCGCGTTCTCGTTGGTCGTGTGGACCTCGACTTTGACGTACGGCTCAAAGCTCTTGGCCTTGTCGTCTTCCTCGGGCATGGGCAGGTTCGCGGCCGCGATCACATCGATCGTGAGGTCGAGCTTGTGGAAGACCGGTGGTGCATCACCCGGTCGGAAGCCGGGCGGCTTGAGCACGTACCCGCCCTCGCCCGCGAACATGCCTTCGTTCAGCATCATGCCCTCGTCGCACTTTTGCCAGTTGAGCGCGACCAGCTGCACGCCGCGCTTCCAGAACTCGGTGGGATCTGCGTTGCTCGACGAGAAGCGGAGGCCGAAGGGGTACACCCTCATGAGATACTTCTTGTTGTGCTCGAAGATGGCCTGGGCGTATGTTTCGTGGTGTTTGGCGAAGACCTTTTCCGAAAAGGAGTAGACGTGGTTGGCGAGGCGGCTGGTCGGATGTTCCGTGAAAGGTTGGGGATACGTGTTACCAGGGAAGTGGTGGGAGCTGCAGTACGCACCCAGCCGTGCGAGCGGCCGGATCACTTTGCTCTTTTTCGGCTTCTTCTGTTTGGCCTGGCCGGCCAGGGCTTCGAGTTCGCTGTCCGACGAGTCCGAGGAAGTGTCGTATCTAGGCTTGCTTGGGGCAGGGTTGGCCGCAGCAACAACTGCTTCTGCTGGTGCTTTCTCGGGAGCAACATATTTCGCCTACTTCCATCAGCCGGAGTTGCGTGAAGGATCAAAGACACACAAGCGCAAACATACCTTAACGAGGATCTTACCACGCAGAGCGTCAGGACTAGGCAGATTGTTGACATCCTCAGGCTCAATATCCTTCACCAGACTGTCACCCCAGACTTTGTTCATGATGTCGACCATCTTATTCTGCTGCTGGATACCGGCATGGCACTCCAACGAGATGATGATGGGTCCCTGCCCAGCCCCTCCGTATCGCTCCGCCTCAACGTCGGAGAACGCATACTCCTTGATAGCCTTGCAGACATCCTTGAACCTGATCTCCTTGGTGAGGGTGTAGCCATGGAACACCTCCGGCTCACCATCATCGCCATCCCACACATCGATCTCGATGCACCTACCACCACGAACAAGAACATTCTCATACCCCTCGGTAGTAGAAGCGCCATACAGCTGATGTCCCACTAAGTAGGTATTATGCGACGACGAGATGAAGTACTCATTGAAAGGATGGCTCCAGTCTTTCTTCGCTGGGTCTGGCAGCGCGAGAATTGAGTTTTCCGGGTGCGCGAGGTACTCGGAGAACTCGTAGAGCGAGCAGTCCGGCCGCAGCTGCAGGCGCGCCAGCTCGCTCGACGACAGCTTGTCGTGGATCTTCGAGATGCACTTTTGCAGCAGCGGCGAGCTCAGGTCGGCTTTTGTCGCGGGTGCGGAGCCGCCGCCGGCAGCGTCCGTGGTGGGTGCGACGTCGCGGCCCATCGTTGTGTATAACTAGTGGTAGCAGTGGTCGGTTGTGGGAAGTTCGATCGTTTGGCTCGCGAGGCGGGGCAGCGAGGGGGCGGGGTAAAATTCAGTGGGATGGAAGCTGTGAAGGAGAAAGAAGTGATCGATGGGAAACAGCAGACAGAAGCTATGATATGTACCTATGCGTCTGGGGCAGTCTAATATGGAAACCACGGCCCCGATCGATGGCGCGGCATCGTACCGGCGAACACGGCACGCAACGGGGTGGGGCTGGCCATTCCTCAAAGCGGGGCGGACGCCCACAAGTTTTGGCGTTATGCGTGTTTGGCGTTCAAAGCGCTGATGTTGGTGATGGCTGATCCCTGCGCGGCCAAGTGCTAGCTTGGGTACGTACTTGCAGGGTTGCGTGTTTCCCCGCTTAGGCCGGCCACGCCTATGGAGATACGCAATGTTTGTAAGGAAGCTGAACTGCATCATATGGCGGGTTCAAGGGAAGCGTCGAAGCGATTCCCAGCGCAAACAGGAATTAGTAGAAACATTCCAGGTCCACATATATTGGAAGGGGGGTGGCGGAGGGGAGGCAAGGAACATCGTCAGCAGGATATACGGCATCAATGCCTGCCTTCTCGTTCAGACTACGATACAAGAGGAAGCCATAATGAGCAAATAATTATTTCACGGCAGTGGGTCTTATCTACAGATCGAGGCTGCTGCTACTCAGATCCCATATCATGCCAAACAAAAAGCAGAAGGAAAAAAACGAGAAGTCTCTACAAGCCATTTCAACGCCGGCGAAAAAACACCCCAGTATTATGTTGCTCAAAGAGAAAACCGTCGTGTCCAACTGAAAACGAAAAATCCATAAACAAAAAACGTACGGGGATAACTCCCAAAGCCCCCATGCAACCATTTAATCTGCCAAAACCATTCTGAGCGCATTCAAAAAGTCGGGTCCAAGCTTGACAATCTCATGAACGACCGGCTTTTGCGGCTCGCCTGACCGTGCTTTGAGATGATCGGCATGACGCTTCCGTCTTTTGCGTTCAGTTGCGATCACATCACCCGTATTATCATCTTCCTCCGCTTCGGAATCGGTGTAATAGTCCTCATCCGCTAGAGAAGCCAAATCGTCCTGGGTCTGATTGTCAGTGAGACTGCTCGAAACGAATCCAGAGCACAGGGTAGCCAATAAACTCACATCGGCAATTCCAAAGTCCTTGGGACTCAGCCCGCCAGGCGCCGTAGCCGTCCAGCCGTCCCTGCTCTTCGAATTGGCCGCGTCACCGCTGGCCATCTTCTGCCGGGTCTTGTCTTGATGCCACTTTCTGCGTCTTGCTTGCCAGTCGATCAAGGAATCGATTTCGGCCTTCGCCTTCTCACCGTCGATGGTTCCAGCCTTGACTGCCTGCTCGAATAGGAGGTTCATGTCCAGCTTGCCGCCTCCTTGGGGACCACGTCGCAAGAAAACCAAAATTTCCTCCAACCATCCCATCAACTTATCGAATAGGCCATCATCATGAATGTGCACTTCGTGGACAAACTTGTAGAAGTTGTCTTCGTGCCTGGCACACAGGTCGATGAAGGACTGGACTGTTTGATTGGGGTCCGTAGTCATCTCCTGTGACTGCGCTTTTTCGATCACGACGATCATGTCGTCTATGAAGACGGCAAAATCCGTTACCGAGTTGTACACGTTTGCCGACTTGTACACCCGAATGAGCGGCTCGTAGAAGATAGTGAAGAGATCACGGAACAATTGCAAGGTGACCGGCTACAGCATAACATGTAAGCGAAAGGTGTACGGTGGGGGAGAGAGAATAGATGCACCAACCTCTTCGATCATCGCTTGCATCATTTCCTTATCCCTCTGCCTGGTGTAAAGCTTCAGGAGCTGCTTCAGGTAGGCAAAGTACTGAGCATTGCTCTTGATCTCATCGTGTATCTGTTCATGAGACGTAAGCGGACGATTCACGCGCAAGCAAGTTCTTTCCACTCACGTTATCCACGGCTTGCGTGTATCCAACGTAGGAATTGAAAACCTTCTCGATCTGCTTGGGTTGTAGTTCCGCTCCGATCTCCTCACTCTGGAGTATCACAACCACCAAGTCGTTTCTCTCTTCTGCGGCTTGTAATCTGATGGCATCCTTGACCTCTTCGTCGGCCCTAGTGAACGCCTTGAGCTTCTCGCAAAGGATAGGATCGTCGATCTTCTCGATCAACGAGTCCACACTCTTCTGGATATGCTTGATTCCGTCACCGATGGCCATGGATAACACGCGCTGCATCAGCGATCGGCTCTTGAAAGGTGTGGCAAGGAATAGGTCGAGAACACCACTCATGACGGCAGCTGGATTTGCAATCCTGATGACATTCTTGAGAATCGTGTACGGAATGAGGGAATGAATCCTCTTTCCTTGTGTGAAGAGTTCGGCGGAGTTGTCCTCAGCAAGGAATAGATGGTAGATGGTAGCCGCAACCTCTATCCGCAGCCACTCGGCGAATTTTCGGTATTGGATATCAAGATCCGCAAGTTTGTCCTTTTTGCGGATCTCACTAAACAGCTTGGTGAGGCCATCTGAGAGGTCCAGTCAGTCATGGAAAAGAAAAAGAAAATCGTGAGGGATCAGCGCGGTAGGACACATACTGCTCTCGACAATATCTTTCCTAAAGCTTTCCATGTAGACATCTAGTTCACGTGCCCTCTGTCGGGCAACCTCGTAGAACTTTCTCTGTTCTTCGAGCCGGATCTCATCCATGGCGCGCCTCCGGTCCACATCCAACTGTTCCTCCTCGTTGAGCTTGATGGGATTCTTGATGAGGAACGCCGTCATCGCTTCACTGTTGGCGACCTGCTTATCTTCCAAGAGCTGTCTGATGAAGGCCCGAAGGCTGACACGCTGATTCTCGCGCCAAAGCTTGATGGGTTGGTCCCTGGGCTCCGCAAGGGATGACCTGGAAGGATTGCGAGAAATAAAGCTACCGAATCCCAAGGCATTGCCCAGCGAGCTCGATTTCTTGTGGCCTGGCTGGGGCGTCGGGGCCCTCGTGGAGCCACCGGTGGATGTGGATGTGGACCCTTCGCTCTCGAACGACGAAATCGAGGAAGCATCATCGCTGGTGATGCCTGCAGCGGAAAGATATCCGGATGTAGTGGCTTGGGAAGCCTTCATCTTGCGGGGAACAGGCGGCAAAACCTTACCGGGAAGTTCGTTTCGCAGCTGCGGGAATTAATGTCAGTCTACCTTTTTGCAATCCGGGGGAAAAATAATGATGCAGCCTTCCTTACCTGTCGATGTAATGACTGAAAGGCGCCATATCTCCGCCCTATCGTGAGATCCGGGTGTCCCTGACGTCTGACGCGCAATATGAATTCTGCATGAGTGTGGTATCTGACGGTCCTCTTGATGCTGGTTTGGCGCACGCATGCCACATTCACATCCCATCCGTTGATCCAATGACCTTCAGGCGCGTTCGCCAGTAGAGCACTCTCCTGCGCATTCCTATCGGCGCCGCCTGCAGCCTCGATCTCATCGAAGGTAACTCTCTCCTCGTATCCGGAGGCCGTGGGGATCCCCGAATTCATCATCAGCTCGACGATTTTCTGACATTTCAGCGCCAGCTTGCGTCGCTTCGTCTCTTCGAGTCGGTCTTCGGAGGATGAGATACGTTTCAGCGCGAACGACTCCAGAAACTGAATATCGGGCAAACGGAGCGACAATCAGCTGGCGATCGACGGGACGAGCAACAATCTCACGGCGAAGAGTTTGCACGCACCACTTGCAGTCGGTCCTGCCAGAATTCCTTCTCCTTCGCTTTGTCGAGGAACGGAAAGTTCCGCAAATGGTTCACGAAGATATATCGGAGGATGGGAAGCTCGCTATCGACCGGCGCTACCTCGCCGAGGGGACTCTGGAACGGTGCGCCGAAACGCTGGAGGGCGGTAGGAGAGTTAAGCTCGCTGATCTCGAATTGCGACTGCCGCGAGATGAGTTCGCGCTTGAGGTCTGAGTTTGAGTTAGTTTCAGCTCGACGTTGAGATGACGATGGCGAGCAAAGAAAGCGGGGTACGTCGCTTGTGGGGGAAACCTACAGTGCTCCTGCTTCCCTGTGAGCACGCGACCGGTGTCGGTGACCGATAAGGTTGAGATCCCAAGAGCTGGGGCGAGTGAGTCCGACATCGTCTTTCTATACTGTGGATAGCTGCGAAGCTACCGTCGCAGTAGAAGTCGATGTTGCAGACTTCGGAGTCAACGTTTGGAGGGGAGCTTGGGTCGCCAAACGACAGGATCTGCGTGTACGAGGTTCGAGGATGGGATAGTTACTACTTCTGGCGGACGACGACGAGCGGGGGGAGAGGCGATGGAAAAGATGCTCTCGGTAGTGCACTCTATATAGGTCAAGTGAGAGAGGGAAGAAGAAAGGATGTTTGATTGGGCAAGAGGGCCGTCTCAAGTTGTCCTGTCGAGGCGCGCGTGAAACCGATGCTTGTTGGGTTGGACTCGTTAGGCTGGTTTGGGAGGTTGAACCTGCATGACGTACACCCACGCACATCCATGACCCCGCCGCCATCCACATATAACTGCAGCACTGCGCCTCCGACCAAGCCGTACAATCTGCTTTTTTGGCCATGCGCTCTGAGTGCTTTCCAGCATGGTCTCCCGATGCCGAAGTCACCCGCTGTGGCTGCACCGATTACCGTACTAGTGTCGCGGTAATAATGTCGCACTTTTGTTTTCCATTTCCAACGCCCGACTCGTTCCTCCATGATGACGACGTGTTGGAGAAGGAGAAAGCGCAGTATTGTTGGTAGTCTCCGTTGGTATTCCGTAGGACGTAGGTCGATAAGCAGTTGCCAGTCAGCCTCCCCGCTGACATCACTGGCCACTGCCTACCCAGGCAGGCAGTCGATCGAGCTCATCCCCGTGGACATCCAGGCCTTTTCGACATCAGCACAGCATGTAGGTATGTACCGAGATCCAGGTTGTCTGGAAGGCAGTTAATGCAGTGCGTCCAGAGAAAAGAATGGTGAGAAACATACCTTCAAGTCCTCCGAGCCTCACCGGTCCTTTCACCTTCACCGGCAGGAATTCGGCGGTGTGTTACGGTGATTCCGCCCGAGCCTGTCTCGTTAACTTTAGGTGTGTTGCTTTGTCGAACAGGGTTAACTACGCGGTTCTCCGGGATGCCGAGTCTTACTCTGGAGCAGAGTAGTTGCTGGCACCAGACCGTATTCGGAAAGTAGCCGGCCGAAGCTAAGCCAAAGCCAGTCCGCAGGAGAACGGCGCCGTACGTACGGGGATAAGTCGGTAAGTACGGGACTTAGATACCGAATTGAAGGTTCGACCGAATTAAAGGTTCAGCCGTTTACTGCCAACTATGGCTGGCTTCCGAGCATGTACGGTAAGCTTAAAATAGGGATGTATGGCTGTGCAGAGTGCACGCGGCACGCCTTACCACGAATCCAGGAGATCGGTGCTGCACATGGCCAATCCTTTGCAGGCAGAGATCGGATTACGCACGACATCGATATCACAGCCTCTATGCATAACTTCAGAATGGAGTATGTGGGTATACTAGTACACTAGCGAAATTCGGTCGGAGCTTGGATTCTAGTCTCAATCTGTCACCTTTGCCGAGCCCCTCCTGTGTTCTTCCGGTGTAGCTGTTGTTTCTGCTACTACCGTAGCGGATGTTTCGTTTGACTCGGCAGAGATACGGATACGGCGGCTGGCTGGTAGGCTGTGCTTCAACGGCGCCGAGATCAATCCAGACAGCATGGAGGACGTGAAGCGGGACCTTCCGTCCTTCCGCCGATTTCTGCCCTGTCTATCCGTGTGTTACATATTCGTGTTTATTCGTCGGTGAAGTAGACATATGCACATATACTGACAGTCGAAACGACACGATTACATACCACGCACGCCAAACGACCCACTGCATGATCTCCAGCCGTCCAAGGCGATCTGGCAGTGTTTTCGTGCAGGGCCGCGTAAGCCTAGCAAGTCTGGTCCGACTCCAAGCCCTTGGGACGTGGAATGAAGAGATGTAGCGTGTAGCGTGGTGCCGCAGGCGAATCATTGGCAGCACTAGTAGTATACTCGGCATCCCGTCATCGTGACCTTTCTCACGATCCGATGCTGCGGTTGGACCCGTTATCGCCGGGAAAACAACTTGGATATCGACGAGGATGTGCTGGCGTGCTGCAAATCGTCATGAAGTGTATATACACACGGTGACACAGTAAATATGGTACATAGACGCCCCGCCAACTCGGAACATGTCGACAGAGATTAATTGGGCGGCTTAGCCCCCCCTCTAGCTCGCCCGTAGGTATTGATGTCTTGCCCAGATCTTGGAGAACGACTATCTACTATTCTAGTTAGTGCGCAATCTCATCCATGTGACATGTAGCTCGCCCATAAGGCTGGGCCCCGCCAAACCAACCTTGTCCTGACCAATCGGCAATCTGACCGGAGCACTCGGTATCCCGGAATCGGCACCTCAGAGTACCTAGAGTACGTACGCACGCTTGCCGAAATGCCGAGATGGGACTGCGCGCAGTTGCACGCGGCTTGGCCTGGCTCCCCAATCATCAATGGAGGCGGCAGTGTTAGAGAGATGCCTATCTGACGGTTGTAACCGATATGCACCAGGGGAATCCATCAGCAGAAATTCGAAATTGCTTCCGACGGGGTTCGAACGACTCTGAGAGGTGATGCCAGCGTCTTTGAGGTTCCAATAATATATGGTCGGTTCAAAGTGTTTGGAGGCAGTGTTACAGAGTGCCGATAGTTCTGGGGTCGCATTGGGGCAGCAGTGTTCGATCGGGTAGCGTCCTGTTTGAATATCAGCGTTGGTGTCGAAGCGTGGAACAGTGGTGGTACATACCGGGAGTTGTTGAACTCTTACCTCCGTTACGACAGCAACCACTTCCGCACTTCCATTCCACTCTGCAGCCCACCTCCCCAGCCTCAGCCCTCGACCGCATACTCTCACTCAAGGAGATGCCTCCGCCAAGGACAGCGGATATCTAGAACCGGACGGAACTTCGGTATACCCCCTTGTGCACACCAAGTTCCTCCAACTCGATCAATTATCCATCCACATTGCACGCGTCCGGCCGGTGGATTATGCTACCACCGGGGGCGACCAACGACTGAAGTCTGGACAATGGAACCTCACGGCATAGCTCCGGTGAAAACGCGAATCTTCGATCTCGAGAGTCGTGGTTGCAGATTGCTCGTCATGCGGATCGAGATTGAGAATGCTGGCAGTGGACGTCGCCGTGTTCTCGGAAGTATCATAGTATGTAAGTACATAACGTATCCGATGCCATTCAGGGTTGGCTCGGGTCCTCGGGATCGAAAACAGCCGAGAGCGGGGAGCAGAGGGCCACCGATTCCGACTCCGCCAAACCAGACCGTACCCGACTCGAGAAGACCCATCAAGCAGCGGGGCCGGCCCCGGAAGAGTCAGTCCATCGCTGCCACTCTGAAGATGGGTGGGTCGTAACTCCAACAAAGGAGCATGGGGAATACAGAGGTGAGCCGAGAAGTGTGGTTTCTCTCGGACCCCAAGTTTGCTGATCGTTGTCTGCCGGTGTGTACTTCTGAAGTCTAGTTGGAATTCGGCTGACGGAGGAGATGGTTGGGCTTCCTGACGAACGATAATCATGTAGTGAGAACCCAAAAACGGGCGAGGGACCAAAACGTGATCAATTGGAAAAGAATTCTCTGATGATGATAATGGTGTGGATAATGTACCAGATGTGGGTACAGATGGAGACCGATGCATGTACAAGAGACCGACCCACGAACAGTGACAACAGAAACAATTCAACGTTCAACGACCGCATCGAGTCTGCATCGGGTCCCACCTCCATGACATATAGGTCCCACCTGGTCTCAACAAGGTCTTCTCTCTCCGGTACTCATCGATGACGCCAAGCTGCATCTTCCTTCACGCCCCTCAGTAGCAGACTCGCGACCAAGATGTACTTACCCAATTGATTCAGCAAGACGAAGCATTCCAATTTCCAAGTAGAATTCCTAGTATGATATGTACACGAATCAGTAATCCGTCCGCCACTAGAGTGGCGTTCGTCTGCACTCCAAGAGTCTACGAACCTGGCTTTACCCCTATACTAAACATGGAAGTGCCGGTGGAGTTCTCTAGGGGCGATCTCCCACCGCCAACGAAACCTCGAAGCGAGCTTTATATACCCGGTACCTGCTCGGATAACTTTAACACAACCACGACGGAGCGAATCCCGCTCCGCACTCTGCATCATATCTAGGGGTATGCTTCGTCGATGAGTCGATGACTGGTGCGTCTCATCGGAACCGTGATACCTAACTACGCCGTACATACTTACGCGTGAGTTTGGACCTTTGTCGATGTCGCTTAAGTACACGTACGACACGGTATATCGATCGAGTCGGCCACTGAGGTATCGGATAGGCACAGCATTTGCACAAAATATCACCCATTCCATTGTTCGATCAGGTACTATTTTGGGGTCGATCTATCTACCTACCTGTACACACGTCACTCGCGACCGCCGGGCAGTGGGCATTAGTGAATAGTTTGAGCGCCTACATAGCCGGAGTACTGGTGCAGGCACTTACTCACCTATGTGCTTTGCTGCCGAGCACCGGAACGTCTTGCCAGGCAACTAGACAGCTAGACAGCCAGAGGCGGTATCGCGATGATTTCTTGCTGGGGCTCGACATGGCACATGGCAGAGGTAAGTACGGCAAAAAGGGGTGGTGGTGATGATGACCCTAGGAGTGGCACCCACCACTTCATAATTTTCGAATTCAAGTATCCAGCACGGAAAAAACCCCGCGTGGTCTAGTGGTTAAGTCCACGCAATCGGCGAGGGGAGCTGAGAGAAAGGTTCCGGTTCAATGCAGGCCAAAGACCTTTCTATCCAGCTCCTGGGGTTTCCAAGCCACCCACCGAGGGTGGTGATGGCTTTTGTTTTTGTTTTTTTGGCAAGGCGGGTGGAGCACTGGATGTCACTCGGTAGGATCATGTGACACGCCTTACGCTGCTGGCTGCTGGCTGTGGAGGCGAGAATCCAATTACCTGCGATAAAACGCCTACTGACCCGGATTCGCCCAAGTAAACATTGCAACCTGTATACTATGAGGAAAAAAGTCCGATTTACATACAAGCAGAAGCCTGAATGTCTCAGCTCAGCCGCACCGACCGGGGGGTACCGGTATTTCCTACACTCCTCCTCATTCAAAGCCGTGATCGATGGCATCTCTCCACCGTCCCACCAAACAACCAGATCCTCTCAAGACTCACAGAGCATTCGTTTCGGGGAAGAAACACCGCCGGCAAACCCGCGGAAACAAAACGGAAACAAAACAGAAACAGAAACAGACACGGTAACAAAAACAGAAACGGTAACAAAAACAGAAACGATAGAACCAAGCCCCTGCATACACGCAATATTTACAAAAAAAAAGTAGGGTTCGAGTTGTCGGTTGTGCGCTGTCGATCGTGGATGCCTGGACCGGACGTGGACACTGCTCGAGCCTCGAGCGGAACCGAGTGGATTATCCCCCGACGAAGCCACGCAATCCGCAAGGCTCGCCAATAGTTAACATGACTGCGGAGTTGGCAGGACTCAAGGAGTGGGAACTTTTTCTCTGCTGGGAAAACGTCTCATCAATGTCATTGGAGCTCTGGTAGAGTATATGCCAGCCCCCCGCACTGCGTCGTGGGAGTTCCACCTGTCTTTCCCTACCGTATTGTCCTGTCCTCTCTCGACTCTCACTCGATGTTCTGTATGTACACAAGTACACATACTCAATCCATAGCTCTCTAGCAGCTGGGCGTCACTGTCTCTTTGCTGCGGTATTATCATCAGCGTAACCTGCTATCGTACGCATTGAGAGGCCCGAAACAGGGGGGTTCGAGAAAGAGAAATGAGTAAATTGTAGAAGAGCGTCATATCAGCCGGAAGCTCGAGAGAACGTAAGAGATCGCGACACAGAAAAAGTAGCGCACAGAAACAACAAGTGATCAGACTGAGATGCAGAAAGACAGACCGACAGAAGAGTGAGTAAGAGATAGATGCAGAGAGTAAGAGATAGATGCAGAGAGAAAAGAGAACAGCGACCTCCTTTTTACATAAGAGTGGCCGGAGAAAACACGTTTGGCCGACTGTATCGGGCCGGCTGGGGGCTCGACGACGATGGCAACGGACGGAAACAATCACGCAAAAAGACAACTGGTTGCTACAGGCCTCAAGTCTCTCAGTATCGAGTCTGGTGGTTGAGGCTCTACAACAATGCAGACTGAATTGTTACCGTACTCTAGAGCGTGTAATCGATCAAGTAAAACGGAGTGCTGTGCTTTCAGCCACCAAGATTGTCATTGGCGTTTCACGAATGCATCCCCTACCTACCGCCGACCGGTGGTGTAAGTACTGCTTCCCGGCCCCAGGCACAACTGAATATTCCCCAGGCACAACTGGTTGTGCCTTGGGCACACTGATCGAACAGTACCGTATATTCTACATATCCTCCCCCAGTTCCGTTCCATGTCAAGAATCAAAATCAAAAATATTCATATAGACGGTGGAGACTCCAGACGACAGGAACATCATCCGCCGTTAACCATTCCTGCCAACTGTGCACCGTCGTTCGCCGCGACCTCCTCACCTTCTTACGCACTTACCTCAGAGTCTCCGAATAGACACGATAGACACGATAGCTACGATAGCTACGATAGCTACGCTGGACTGGCAGTATGGCGCCGTTGAAGGTGAAAGCCCTATCGCACCCCAGTTCCAACTTCCCAACCCAACGGTGCCTGTGCAACCGGAAGCCTGGCGTATTGATTTGAGTCTGTACTCTACGCAGAGCATCACCGGTACGGGACGAGGCTCCAACAGAGCGGTAAGTACCAAGTGCTGGTGAGCATCGATAATCGCTCCGCTGATCTAGCTGCGCACTCAAGAACATCACGACGGATCCCGCCGGGAGCGCTCTCGCCGATCCCCACTCGCCCACAAAGGCCTACGCCGTATCTAGAAGACGGCCTGTCGTCGTGAGTGCACTTCTCCCGTGTCTTCGTTTCCGTCCGAGTTCGGAGTTGGCGACGTGCGCCAGACAGGCTGACAGTTCCGGTGGAACGGCCACAGCCTTACTACTACCGCCCGAAGTTTGGCAAAACCTACCTGCCCTGGGCACCGCTATCCCAGCGATGCAAGAACATCAACTCGATCCTGCGACGCTACGATACCGTGTTCTCGGGCGACGATGCCGCCTCCGTCGTCGTCGCCGCCGGTAGCGAGTCGCTAGCCAACAGAACCCAACCCTGGCTGTTGACGGACCCAACCGTACCAGTAACGGTGCGTACCCAACCGCGCTCCGAGTTTCCGTCCCCGCCCTCGGTCCTGGGAAAGCGGAAACGCGGGGTTCTGGGATGTGCATGGCACGGGAATTTCCGGACGGGGAAGCGGGATCACCCGTGCGCGCTCGTCGACTTCGATACGTTGAGCGAGCAGATGTTAGTTTCCGGAGGTCCTATTTGTCGCCGGGAGCTAACGCGCCCACCACAGCGCGCATGTCAAGGACGTGCACGACGACTACGTGTGTCCGTTCTGCGAGAAGCATGTCGCTTGCGATGATGAGGGCCAGTACCGATTACTGGACGATGGCTACACGATCAAACGGATCGAGGACATGGTGACTACCTCCCCGAAAGGCATGAGGTCAGTTGATCGCCCGCTGGGTCCGAGCGCAACCGCGGCGTCTAGCTAAGCTAATCGCCATGCAGAGACCACGTCCTCCGCAAGCACTGCCCCTCGTACCGGTGTCCGATGGACGACTGCACGAGTGTGCTAGGCACGTGGACGGACTTCAAGAAACATCTGAAGAAGCAGCACAACGTCAGCGATGTGAACGCCGGAGCATATAGGACGTGCCGCGGCAATAGCTCGCAAGAGCTGCTAACGTTCGTTTCCAACATCCAGACAGCCAAGGATAAGGCGGCGATCAGGGAAATTGCGTTCCCAAATGGCGCGGACGTCCCACTCTTCGACGATGCGGTCCGCCCGAGAATCGGCTGTGCGGGGTTTCCCCCTTCATCCTCCCCATGACTTTTGCTTACCCGTGTGTACACACACAGTCGCCCCGAGAGCTCCACCGTCGGGCACTCACGCCAACGCACCCGCCATCCCACGGCGCCAGCAGCCCCCACCCGAGCCTTTGGAGACTCCACACTCCAGCCCGCCACTGGCGGCTACTGCAGCACATGCACAAACGCCAGCTGACTCGGGGTTCCTCTGTGCGGGCGAATGTCCGGACGTCACAGTCGCAGCCCGGCCCGAAGACGGCGCAGAGAATTCCCGGTTCGCTAGCTTCTGCAGAACCTCCAGCGATGCTAGTTCGCAGGGTTCGATGGGTTCGCTGTTGGAATGGATACAAAATTTGCCGTCGTGTGAGCTCTCACAAACGTAGACGACGTAGAGCGGCGAGGAGGAGGAGGATGAGGAGGAGGAGGAGATGTATGAAGGGAGGAGGAGGGAGGAGGAGGAGGAGGATTATGGGGATAGGGAGGAGGAGGATGATGGGGGTGAGGAGGAGGATGAAGATGAGGGGGTTGAGGATGAGGATGAGGAGGCGGATGAGCAGGGTGAGGAGGATGATGGGGGCGAGGAGGAGGAGGAGGAGGATGAGGAGGATGAGGAGGAGGATGAGCAGGGTGAGGAGGATGGGCAGGATGAGGAGGATGAGGAGGATGAGGAGGATGATGGGGGCGAGGAGGAGGATGAGGAGGAGGATGAGTAGGGTGAGGAGGATGAGCAGGATGAGGAGGAGGAGGAGGATGAGGATGATGGGATGAGGATGAGGTGGATGAGGAGGATAAGGAGAATAAGGATGAGGATGAGGTGGATGAGAAGGAAGAAGAGGATGAGGATGAGGATGAGAAGGGGGACTAGTTCCCTCGCCACTGTTCTCCATTGTTTCTTTTTGCGGACGGAGGATGCTACCATATCATAGGGATATCTTATGGCATCATATGTTTGATTTTTTAGCTTTCTTTTGTATAGCATGAGCCTGGGATTTTGTTGGTAGCGTTTTCTGTCATGAGCGTCACATTTACGATAAAATCCGAAAAAATTAACATATTGGTCGATCTCAGCATTCTCGAGATGTCATGCTCGGTGCTTTGTTACTGCCTGTAACGAGATGCCTCCAGTACTCTCATCTCCGCCAGGCCCCGCTGGAGCGACGTGATACAACGACAAGTTCGATTGCATTATGCACATGGGCCCGCTACAGGCAACATCGGATTACAATACGCTGGCTCTCTGAGTCAACCCATCCCAACCACGAAACTCCACGATCGGGACATTTTTTTTTACCATGCCATGCCAATGCTCGTCTCGTCATCCCAATGTGACAATGTCCTCTGGTATCGTGGCTGAGTGGTAGCCTATAGGCACATACCTCCTACGTGTATATGTGTACATGGCAGCAGTGCATCTGCGTTTGCGAGCAGTGATTCGATTTGAGATGGATGTTTCAGGCTTTCAGCAACGCGGAGCACACTGAGCGATGACTTGAACGATGGAACCCCCCCCCCCCCCCCCCCCCCGGACAGCAAAGCCATATTCGAAATGATGTTGAATCTTCTAAATTTCTAATAGTATACCAATCTCACCCCCCAATCTCACCCCCCAACCGAGAGCGCCAAATCCCAAGCCCAGGCCCAAGCCCAAGCCCAATCCAAAAACAAAAACAAAAGCCCAACGATGCGTGGAGTACAATACAATGTAACACGACGCAAAAAAATCAAACCCAGAACCATGACCGACGAAGAAAGAAAACGAAGAAAAAAACAGTACAGATGACAAGTAACCCCCCCGCAATGTTAAAAGCGGTGGGGGAGGTATACGAGCGATGAAGCAAAACCGGACAGAAAGGAAAGAGAAGAGATGAACGAGGGAAATGGAAATGGAAATCGATAGTAGGTAAGAGGCTAGACCCCCTTCTCCCGCTTCGCCTTGACGAGGTACCCCAAGAGGTCGACCTTGGTGACGATGTGGAGCACCTTCAATCCCTTTCCATCCGCCGCACGCTCCGTGACCACCGCGGCGGAGTTGTGTTCAAAGAAGCGAGTGAGCGCACTGAGAGGAGTGTCCAGAGTGACCTCCTCGAACTTCCGCTTGCGTTGGGCATGGTCGTTGTCCGTCTTGACGGAGCCAATCTCGGTGCTGTCGGTGACGATTTCCTTCAGCTTGGTGAAGTTGAACATGATGTCGCGAACGGGGGTGTCCGGGGTAGCCCAACCGCGCGAGATGTGAGAGAGAAGGTTCCCGAGCGTCACCAGGCCGACGAGACGCTTCGAGTTGCTATCCGAGAGGACGGGGAGCTGGTCGAACGACTTTTCGCGCATGATTTCCATGGCTTGCTCTGCGGTGCTGGTGGTCTCGACGCCGACTACGGGCTTGAGGTTCAGATCGCGGATCTTGGCTTCCTCGCTGGGGGCTGTCGACGCCACAAAGTCGTTGTTCTCCATCCAGGTGTCGTCAACGAACTTTGTGAGGTAGTTACGAACCGAGTCGGGGAAGACAATGACGATAGTCTTGTCGGGGTGGTTCAGTTCGGGGTTGGATTTCAACAACGCTTCGACCATTGCAGCGAAGGCGGATCCAGACGATCCACCGCAGAGCAGACCCTCCTCCTTAATCAGCCGACGTGCATAGGTGAAAGAGCTGCGGTCGTCGGTTTTGATCCAGGTGTCGACAATCTCCTGGTCCAGCACATCTGGGATGAAATCATAGCCGATACCCTCGACCTTGTAGCCCTCATGGGAATCATTCAACGCCTGCGGGAGCGCGAGGATGGATCCAATCGGATCGGCGGCGATGATCTTGACGTTGGGATTGTGTTTCCTGAGACCACGCGCAATACCAGTGATGGTTCCACCGGTTCCAGCGCCGGCAACGATCGCGTCGATTTTCCCCTCCACCTGCGTCCAGATCTCCTCAGCAGTTCCCAGCTCGTGTGCGAGCGGGTTGTTCTCATTGCCGTACTGGTCGAGGATGTGGGAGTCGGGGATCTCCTGCTGCAGGCGCTTCGCGACCCCTATATGTGATTCCGGAGCGTCGAAGGCGGCCTCGGTGGGTGTTCGGACGATTTCTGCGCCGAGAGCACGAAGCACCGAGACCTTCTCCGCCGACATCTTTTCAGGCAGCGTGATGATGCACCGGTAGCCCTTCACGGCGGCCACGAGCGCGAGGCCGATTCCACTGTGAGATCTGTGAGCATTGGAACGCGGGGTGGCGGTGATGGTGATGGCGCATACGTGTTGCCACTAGTGGGTTCGATCAGCGTGTCTCCCGGCTTGATTCTCCCCTCGCGCTCCGCTTCCTCAATCATGCGCCGCGCGATGCGGTCCTTGACTGAGCCGCCGGCATTGAAGAACTCGAGCTTGCCGTAGACTTTGGCTTTGATCCCGAGGGATTGCGGGACGCGGTTCAGGCGCACGAGGGGTGTTCCGCCGATGTGCTCGATGATGTTGTCGTACGCTGCGGGGGTGTTCGGAGGTGCCATGGCGAGTCGATTGGGTCAATATTCAATGGAAAGGGGAAGTGGGGAGGGATGGCAGCTTAAATGTTACTCGGAGAAAGAACGCAGAAAAAATAATTCGTGAAAGATTTGCGAAAGATTCGAGGTGGAGAGGCAAACCCGTGATATGGTGCAATGAGATGGTGGTGGGGGTGCGAGGTATGTAAGGTGTCACACCCATGGGGGTTCTTGATTTAGCTGGGTTGGGCTTTGGGCTTTGGGCTTCCCCGGTGGTAGCCGCCACTAGTTAGCTCTCGACCCTGCGCCTGTGGCTCGCCACCGCGTGATGCTTCGCCGCATCTACTCTGCGGTTTCGGACTGGCGATTATGCACTTTTCATCCAAGTCACATCTAATAGTGTGCAATTCACATGAAAGATTATGCAGTAGCGGTGGGATAATACCTCCTGGTTGGATGGTGACAGAATCCGGAGTATCGTCGCTACTTAGCTACAGCCACGGAGCCGAAGCGCCAAGAGTCAACCGGGCCGATACCTAGATAGCATCTCCCGCAGTAGGGTTGTGCAGACACGAAAGTGGGTGCAAGTGTGTGCTTTCTTAGAGCAGTTGTTGCGCATTCAATCCACGCTGAATAGGTGCCCCAGAGCCGGATACTGGTAGCAGGGGCCGGTATTCTGCTCCAAGTGGAGACAAAGTGCTGTTTTTCCAGCTTTATCCGTACTTTTGCACTTATCTGTGGTATTACCAGCACTGGATAGCGCCCATATCTACGTTACTCGTTCACTATGATCCAATGGATTTACGTCCATTAGCAATGTAACCAGAGCACTTGTCTGTCACCGATCCATTCTTCGTTCACGGACCGGTCACTCACTCACCGATCTTTGTGCGAATGGATGTTCCTATTGTGCAATGTACAGTCCTTTGACAGCCTCTCTACATGGTAGTTATCCTCGACGCCTCCTCTTGCTTCATCCCTAGGACATGAGGGCCTAGCAAATCACCGGATCGTGACAGTGAACTGTGACAGGGAATCACCAAAACCTATAAGCACCCGTCCATCCGTCCGTCACTCGCCGACAGCCAGCGGACGAAGTCGCGATCATCCAGGGTTCAGTGAACAAGTCATAAAGCCCAAAGTAAAGTGGCCTACAATGAACGGATTGGCGGGGTCCCGACCAAGGGGAAAAAGCATATATGTAGCGGGGTAGTCAGCACCTAGTGCATTAATGAACGTTTCTTTCGTCCGCTTGGGAAGCTCACTGGGTACATTCCTATCTTCTGGCTAGAGATTCCGGATTCCGCCCACCTAATGGGTAGCATGTCGCCGGGTTCGGATGAGCATCATTCGTCGACTGCGCATGCGCATGCGCGGGATATCACTCGTGGGGCCCTGCATATCTACGAATATGAAAAGCTCGAGACATCGCGGCTTAGCTACTCGTGCGGCCGAGTATCGGCTTGGTATGTAGACCCATCGATCCATCGGGCGAGAGTACCTAGACGCTGCCGCCGCCGCCGCACAGACGGACGATCCGCAGGACGTGCAGGGCTTGTTCGGTGAGCCATACGGTTGGTTCGCTACCGAGAGCACCTAGCTAGCGTATGTAAAAGCGAGGATAGTTCAGGGCAGGCTTCTCGACAGACTACAGTTCATCCCGGATATGAGTGCGGCCAAGCCGGGTGCTCACAGTTCACTCACTCACTCACTCGCTCGTCCGTCCGTCCGTCCGTCCGTCCACACCGTCGTGTCTTGTCAGTTCAGCTCTGATCATTGAGGCGTGTGTGTGGACTGCGGAAGGCGATGGGTCGTTGGACATCATCCGGAGTTTTCGACTTCGCTGCAGCTCGAGTCTCAGACTCTCAGTCACTTCGGATGGTCGAGTCGAGTCCTGCTTCTGGTGGCTGGAGTTGATATTTCTGATGGTGATGATGGGGATCGGCATTCCCATGCCTTCGCACGATCCACCGCCGTTGGCGTCACTGGCAATGGTTCGATCCATTGGATGTCTCTATCCATGATTCCATGTGCCCAAGGGTATATTTCCACCCAGCTCACTGATCAAGCTTTGGTATCTACGGGCCCGTTTGGATACGCTCAGTTTTTCAAAAAACCGAAAAGAAAAAAAACCGAAACCATGCGGCCCCAGTGCGGCGACGAAACGGGAACTCACCTCTAGAGGTCAGTAGGATGTAGGTCAGTTTCTTCACCGCCACTCAGTACCGCATTAACTTCAACCCTGGACCCCCCCTTCCGACAGCGAGGCTACAATGTGTCTACTACCTATTAAAGTTCCAGTGAAGCCTAGGTATTAGGTATTCAGACTTATGGCCAAGTATGTACCGGTATACTGAGAACTGCCAAAGTTCACACACTCTGTCCACCTCAAGGTTTTCCAGAAACTGAAACTGAAACTGGCCAGTATTCGGTGTCCCTGACTCCCGGTGGGGAACTGAATTTGGCTCTAAAACTGGAAGTCTGGAGCTGAAAAGTGAGCATATCCAAACGGGCCCTAAGATCACGCAACAGCACCCGTCATCCACGTAAAGACACATACGGCACTTCACGATCCACAGAATCGGCACATAATCGGTATTCGCACCTACTATAAGTAGTCCTCTATGTTATGCTACGGCACCTATGGCATATGCTCGCCACATCCACATCCGCGGAACCAAGCGCCCCCCCCCCATGCACCCAAGCACCTAAGCAGCACCCACCGGTAATAAAGTAACGCCTGCCCGGAAGACGAAAAGCAAGAAAGCAAGAAAGAGAAAAAAAAGCAGACCTAGACGCCGCCGCCGCCCCCAAGTTGAAGAAAAAGCGTATATAGCAAAGGTACCATACGCCGGAAAACAAACCAAACAATGATGCCCCCGCAAGAGCCCAACCCCCCATAACACAGTAAAAAACCACCTGATTCCAGAATATACCCCCATCCTTAAACGCCCCCTAAAAAACCGACTTTCCCTAACCAGGCTGTTCAATCATAGGATACGAGTACATATTGTGACCCAGAAATGAACAGAAGAGGGAAGAAAGAAGAAAGAAAGGAAAGGAAACGCCACAAGTAATATCGCACCGAAGTTTTCTCCACCATCCGTCAAGCCATCCTCGAGATCAGTCACGCATGCTGTAGCGAATGTTACCATCACAAACGCTGCATCACCTTCTCTACCTCTTTCTGAATGGTCTCTTGCCACTGCTGCTTGTCCAGGATCCCATTCTCGGAAACAAGTTTGTACACGTGCCTCGAGATTGCTCTGTTGTTCTCGGTGTAACTCTCCTTGTTGATCTTAGCCGGATACAGCGGCTTTAGAACTGCTGACACCATCTTGACGATATCGGCTTTGTTCTCCTTAGTGATGTTGAATCTTGGCTTCTTCTGATCTGAATCCGACGTCGATGATTCTCTAGTCCGAGAAGGTCCAGGTGAAAGCGAGTCTTGACGACCGCCGTTAGTCGACCTGATTTCAGGTGAATGCATGCGGCTCACTGGTGGCGATTTTGGCGCCGGCGCAATTTCCCATGGTCTCTTCCTTTCAGCCCTCAGGGGGGAATGTGCTGGTGTCCTGGGTGTCCTGGGTGTCCTGGCAGCCTGCGGTGATAATGGCGAAAAGGTGTTTCGTCCCCGCGAAACCCCATCGGGAGAGGTCGGACGACTCACCGGCGGAGAAGTGGGCGGGTACGCTGCAGGTGGCGAGCGAGAACGCGACATGGCGCTGGTGACACTGGAACGATCCGGAGAGATGGGGCGCATCCTTGTGAGATCCCTTCCAGTAACGTCGGCGGCAGATACTATCGGCACATCCTGAAACCTTCCAATTCCTTCCAAGATGGAGGTGAAGATCCCTCCCGATGACGGAGAACCGGCATCACTCGCGGCCGCTGAACCTGGCTCGGCATTCCTAGAGGATTCTCCATTGTTGGTCTGAGTGTTTATGGCCGGAAGCTGAGAGTCCCTCTTGGTCCTAGGCCTCTTGAACTTTCTTCCATCATTCGCACGTCTCGACGTGTCCACGCCGATCCGAGTGAGCAGTGCTTCCTCGGAAGCGGGACTCCTGCTTCGCTTATTGGGGTTGCTCTCCATGTTCTCGGCAAGTTCCATCATCTTCCACGAGTCGCTCTCTTCCTTGCTCATCTGGTGCTCCAGATGCGGGAAGGTAGTCCTCGGTCTGGACGTTCGTGTTCTCCACGCGGCGTGCGACTCATCGAATGACTCGTTGAATGCATTGCGTCCCGCCCGTCTTGTTTGAACTTCAGCAGCAGCACGGCGCCTGAGCATACGTTGCTCACGCAAGCGCTGGCGATTATTGAGGGCAGCCTCCCTCTCATAGTAGTCGTCATAATACTCCTCCTGTTCGGCGGAGTCGGCGAACTGCGGGCGAAATAGATCGGCGTCGAGGTGAGACCATGCGTCCGCCCAGATTCTCTGCTCCCGGGCAACATCCAACGCCATGAAATGATCGTAAGCGAGTCCTACTTCGTTACGACCTTCCTCTTCCTCTACTTCGGTGAAAATCTGGTCACCCTGTTCGGCAACCCTCTGGATTTTGTCTGCGACTTTGTAGGAGGTAAGGATCGGACCTACAGAATCGTTCATCGGATTAGCGCCCGCACAACTCGAGGCCCCCGGAGAACCACGCAAGCGATAAAGAGACACGTACCTGTCATAAAAGCGAGAACATTGACATCGTTGAAGTTGAGGCGGCATATCGGGCAGGAATTCGCGATTTCGGTCCAAGGCTTAAGACACTCGTTGTGCATCAAGTGCGAACACGGAACTAGCTGTGCAACTGGCTCGGATTCGCCCGTCAGCGGCACACTGTCGAACGGAAGACTGCTCAAGCAGAATATGCAATCCACAGCCGTCTCCTCGGCAACAACCGCCGGAGGTGTTATGGGGTCGTCGGCAGGTGGCGAGGGTGTTATGGGATCGTCTGCAGGTGGCATGGGAGCTGTCGATGACGTCGGGGGTACGGGCATAGCGCGGTCCGAAGCGTCGGGGGCGTCGGAGGAGTCGGAGGAGGCGGTAGGCGAGGTACACATGTCGAGAATTCGCGAGGACCACAAAAACGAGTAGATTGAAAGAGATAGAGTTCGTGAGGTGTCGTGCGAGTCATGGAATGGTCGAGGTTGTTGAGGACGAGAAATAGAAGGGAGAAGAAGGGAGCAAGAGAGGTGGGCGTCGCGACCTTTTAAGCGCTCCACCGCCAAGACATCGATAAGCTGAGTTCCTTACGGAGTGCTAGTTGCTAGTAGCTGAGGGGTCTGAGAAGCGATCGACACTGGTAGAGTGCACACCTTTTTCTTTTCTTTTTCTTTTTTTAAATACGACAACTCCGATGGGTGACGAGAGAAAGAAATGGTTCGGGGAATTACTCGGTATTCCCCTATGTGGATGCAGAGAAGGAGGATGATGCGCACGAATCTTCTTCTTCCTCGTCTCGTGCTTCGGCTTCAAACGCGCTCATCGAATCCGCCCAAGCAGAGGGGAAATCGTGAGTGATCGTTTCCGACCCGCACCCGTGGTAAAGTGCTATGGTAATTAGAGCACCCGACGGGCGAGGCGGTCATGGCCACAGCTCAACAAGGGACAGCACGGCCACAACCCACGAGAGAGTTGACTACGGTGACTATGGCAGCTGAGCAGCTCACTAGCTAGGTGGAGTAGCTATGCGTCAACCTCCACGTATACCGCTGTGGAGTATGTAATCTAGAGTTCCTATGGACATGTTTGATCCTCCCCCTCACAGATAACCACCATCACACGCACTCCATAAATCCATCATGCACCTCGCAATTCATCCGGAATGCGGGGAAAGCCACATGTGCAGCATTAGTTAGCACCGCTTGGGGGTGCTGAGCGAGCGAGCGAGGCTGCAACGCCGACGCCGCGACGGAGGTTCTGCGAATCCGGCCCCTGCATCCTACGTCTCTTTGTAGGACAATTTCATGTCGCTGTGGTTGGTGGCTGGATTTCGGGGCGCATCGCGACATTCGCTCGTCCTTTTGGATACATAATTTGTCCATGCCCCGTGGCCTGTGGCTGTACAACAAGATGAGGTACCGCTATCTACTGCAGGGGAGCGTGGTTAGACGCAACCTACCTATTCGAAGATGCTAGCGTTGGACTAGGACATGTGGCTTAGTCTCTGTGCCACACACCCAAAAGCCTCACGCCAAGCGCCCCGGTGCCACAGTTCTTCACCAGCTCTCACTCGCTCAGGTAATCCTGCCCCGCTGAGTAGGATTTCGACTTTTGCATCGGTTTCCTTCATAACCCTGAACCTTAGAGCCTAGCTACCAGTATCGTTGCAAGAAGCACAAATGTGCCATCTCGGAATGTTGGCAGAGGCTGCAAAACTCTCGGAATTAGAGACATCGGGCGAGGTTAAAGGGGAAAGAGGGGGGCCGAGGAAATAGCCTCACGACATCGTAGTGGCCGAGACACCAGTCATGTACAATGGCACCGTCTTAGAATGATCTAGGTACGTACCACCTCGGAGCCTGACTCTGACTGCTGCGAGTCTCGGCGGATCAGATGCCACGCCACGAGAGTGTGTGTGGATAAGTCTACTAGGTAGCCATTGAGGTTGGATCTTGGAACTTTGGACGTGGTGAAAAGTTCGTCTTTGTCTTTTCCTTCTGTGCGGTAGGTAGAGGCCACCGTAAGAGTGGGAAATGTTGTACGAATCCTCATACATCTAGAGCCTGCAGCTAGTGGCTTAGACATTGATGCCGAAACTGAACTGGACGGTCGACCGAACCGTCGAGTGGATCTCTGAGTGCTCCTAAGAGAGCGCCAGATAAGAGGCGTAATCTTGCGCAGACTAGGAAGTCTAAAGAAGCGCACGCCTGTTGGGAGTTTAAGCTAGAGTACCTGGGCTCTTGTGGGCGCTGTCCAACTGGTCCATAACTGTTGGAAATATGATGAAGTTTAATGATCAATTGCCGTACCAGAGGAAGAGAGGAGAGACAGAGATGTGGGAGGTGATGCTCTGGAGTCTGGGCCGGAAGACATGGAAGATCAGTCCAAGGGGAGGATAGTTAATCATGAACTGTACACGGTATGTATCAGCTGCTCTGGACTAGAGCGTGCAGTATGAAGCGGGTTAACTGGTTCGAATCCTCAGCATCCCCCGGTATCCGAATTTCGCCGTCAGTAAATATTCCCGATGGCTTGAGCTGGAAGGCTTCCAGCCTACGGGCAGTCAAACGGTCCTGCAGTCGTCGCAGTCTCCGCAGCCTCTACAGCCCGGCTCGGATCCCGAATCGGCTCCCAGTATCTAGACGAGCCCAGCCTGGGCTCTGAGTGTGCCTCCTGTGATCACTGCTCCGGCCCTCTAAGGTATTGCCCGTCTGCTATCTCTAGCTATCTAGCTTCGACATTGATCTTCCAGTGAACGAGTTCGACACGCCTGCGTGTGCCAAGCCGGTGTAAGTAGGCGAGAATATTCGCTCAGTGGACACTAGACACTGGAACCCCAGTCGATGCGACGGAATCACGGGACCTGCGAGCCCCCTTGACTTACGGACATCGGAAGGAAAGAGTTCTGCCGCAGCGAAACACTGGATGGACGAAGACGCAGATTGAGTTTTGTTGAAGAGAAGGAATGGAAACGGACGCGATTTCCCTGCATGTGGGCACAGGATTTTCTCCAGGTGCACGTGCGCCGGCTTCGTCTTGTATGTATGACTTGACGGCTTGGGCGGCAGCAGCTGAGCTGCAGTTGATATGGGGAATGCATGGCCGTTCTCCTCTGCGCGTTGACGGCACGTCTGTATTTATCCACGTCTCCACACGAGCTAGTGATGGTTAGTTGCTTGTTACGTGTACGGTCGATCAGTGGGGATTCAAACATTCCCCTTTTTCGGAAGGGAAGGTGCTCTACACAGCCACCGTACTGGCCTGCTTCGGGAGGTGCTCGTTCGCTCGAGACCTCGGAATTCCACAAGCTTGAGCTTGTGCGGTCGCGGGTAGTGGCAAGTGCCGCTACATCGGCATGTGGGAAACACGGAGATCTCGACTCGCTGTAAATGTGAGGTACCGGGTGTTTCGGATAGACGGGGTGTTTTCGCCGTTCAAGACATCGCTTCGTGTTTTTGTTTACTCCAGTTGCGGTGGGTGCTCAGCACGCTCTCCAGACTCCGATCATCCGCTACATACAATGGGCAGCTAGAGCACGATGCTAGAGCAGAGTAGAGCATAGTCACGTCCCCAAGCAGTTACCCCCGGGAGTCCAGCTGCTAGTTAACCGTGCCAAGAACTCGTCTGGATGAAGTGAAGTCCACCGGCCAATCGGGAGCCGTGGATAAGTTGACTGAGTCCTCGCTACCCGCAGCCCGTCAATAGAGCGATCCGGGGTTGGTTACACGGCGAGAACCCGCACCAGTTCGGCAGCACTTCAGACATCCGGGGAGCAAATCAGTTCTAGAAGCCTGACTGCAGGTCTGTAACAATCCGCGACAGCTCCTCAGCCCCCGTGGAGCTACGCCTAATGCATCGCGATGACCTCCTCCCACCCTCCCCTCATAAGGGGGAGACAGCCCCCCTCTCGCAGGTTCTCGTCTGGATCTTCTAGGTGACCATCAGCAATGTCTACAACTGCCACGACCGCGGCCACGGTCATGGCCGCAGAAGCGTCTGCACCAACCGCGGAAACCCCCCTTCTCACACCCTCTTCCCCGGCACGAGCACTTACCGACACACAGTGGGAAACGCTCCTGGCCTTCGCGGACACGCTTGTGCCCGCCCTGACGACCTCCGAAGTCCTCGCCGTGCGGTCCTCAGTCACGCGCACGGTATCGTCTCCGGACTGGCCGGCGATCGACCGCTTCCTGCATTCCTCATGCCGCGATTCCCCCGAATTCCGCTTCTATCTCGATGCCGCACTGCACCGATCCCCGGCCAGCGCAAAGCTGGCGCGCGTCCTCGACATCCTGCAGCGCGGCGGCTGGATGACGTATCTCGCCACGGGCAGCTGGAAGCCGTTCCTGTCGCTCGAGCGGAGTGAGCGCGAGACGGTGCTCGCCGGGTGGGAGGGCGCACGGCTGCAGGTCTTTCGCCGGCTGTTTGCTGTCCTCAAGGTCATGACTGTCGCCTCGCTGCTGCGAATGTCGCCGACGGCCCTGGAGGCGCTGGGTTACCCGCGCGTCGATCCTGACAAGCCGGAGAAACCGCAGTTCCACAAATTCGAGTTCGAGGAGCTTCCCGCTGGGAATGTGGCCATCGATGCGGACGTGGTGATCGTGGGCAGCGGAGCCGGCGGTGGTGTCGTTGCGCAACGCATGATGCAGGAGTTTGAGGGGCAGGGGTTGAGGCTTTGTATCCTCGAGCGCGGCGACTGGATTCCCACCGACCAGCTGCCGCTCAGCGAGGCGACGCACGGCCGGATGTATGCCGGAGGCGGAGTGGTCAGGACGGTGAGCGGGAACGTCGCGATGGTTGCGGGCTCAACTTGGGGTGGCGGTACGGCAATCAATTACTCTGCGTCTCTCCAAACGCCAGCAAAAGTGCGTGAGGAGTGGAGCCGTGAGTATGGACTGGATTTTGCCGAGACGGCAGAGTTTCAGGAGTGTTTGGACATGTATGTTCTTCTCTTCTTTTTACTTTTTTTCCCTCTCGCCCGGGCCTCAAGACGGCGGCTGCTGACGAGTCATCGTGAAGGGTCTGCGACTACATGGGCGTTTCGACCGACAACATCCAGCACAATTCTGCAAACTCGCTCCTCATCGATGGCTGCAAGAAAACAGGAATGGACTACAAGATCGTGCCGCAGAACTCAGGTGGCAACGCCCACAACTGCGGCTACTGCTGCTACGGCTGTCCTTCGAACCAGAAGCAAGGCGGCACAGCAACATGGCTCGTCGACGCTGTCACCCGCGGTGCGAAAGCAATCCAGCGCTGCCACGTGCGGAAGATCAACTTCTCGTCCACGAACGCAGTGACCGGCATCGATGCCGTGATCAACGGGGGCACCACTCACCTCACGATAAACTGTCCGCGCGTAGTAGTCGCCGCCGGCGCGCTCTACACGCCATGCCTCCTGCTCTCCTCAGGCCTCAAAAACCCGCACATCGGCAGCAACCTCAAGCTGCATCCCGCTGCCGGAATGTGGGCGTTCATGCCGAGCACAGTCCCGACGACGCCCTGGCGCGGTCCCATCCTAACCGCGCTCATCACCGAAGCCTCAAATCTGGACGGCAAATACTACGGCGCGCGCGGGATCTGCGTTCCTCACCACCCAGGCTTCCAAGGCCTACAACTGCCCTGGGGCAACGCCGTACAATGGTGCCAACGCATCCTGCGCTACAAAAACAGCCTGAGCACGGTCTCGATCGCGCGCGACCGCGACTCCGTTGGCACCGTGACCCCGCACCCCGAGTCCGGCGAGCCGCTGATCAACTACACGTACGCGGCGTTCGACCGCGCCGCCGTGGTCGAGGGCCTCGTCGCCCTGGCGAAAGCCTACGTGGCCGCCGGCGCAGAAGAGGTCTGGGTCGATGTTTGTGGCCTCCAACCGCACGTCGTCAACAAGGATGGTGTCGCTTCGCCGGAGTTTAAAGCGTGGTGCGATGATATGCGCGCTCGTGGAATTGAGGATAGGGCTACGAGCGCTCATCAGATGGGAACGGCGAGGATGGGACAAGATGAGGAATCCTCTGTCTGTGATACACAGGGAAGAGTCTGGGGCACAGAGGGGCTGTGGGTCGCTGATAGCAGTCTATGTCCCACTGCTACGGGGGTCAATCCCATGGTCTCGACTATGGCGCTGGCGGCTTGGGTCGCGAAGAGTGTGTGTAGGGAGGTTGCGAGGGGGAAGACATGATTGTCTTGAGCAGGACCGTATACCCAGTATACGAGAGATGTTGGAATAAACAGTATGTAGCAATTGCGGGTCACGAGGGATGCGGATTTCCGTTGAATGCGATAGTGGTGTTGCCACAGCGCTGGCGAAATGTACGTCAAAGGATTGCTTTGATATCAAACGCCTATGTTCAAGTACCCAGAGAACTTATATGTACTCCATTTTTGTGACACGCGCATTTCCTGCAGACTATTGATACCACGTATTCTACCCCCGGCTCAAAGCAAGTAGCGGGAGGCTTTGTAGTTACGCATCATTGCGAAGCAGCAATTTGCGTTCCGCAAAGCGTGACGTGTCGTGTGGGGTGCAAACTGTCTAGATGTGTTTGTTTTGATCATTAATTTCATGGGACCTATCCAGATTCCAGATCGTGGCAATATTTATCCACGCCAACAATCGGGCTAGAGAGAGATCTTCCTGTTTCATTTCGCATGCAGCCTATCTAGACTATGGCGAAGAAATCGGGGCTAGATGCGAGCAATTGACCGCCAGGAACCCGAATCGCGAGTGATAGGTTGTGATAGCACAATTTCGCATGTTTGTTTTGGGAAGGCTAGCCGTCAGTTCGACCCCAAAAACGGTGTCCTAACTATGCCCTACCTCCCGCCTTACAACACCTTCTGCAAGCTTGCACAAACGGAAAATCCGCTAGCGCACAGCGGGTCCTTTATAACCCACGGTCTCCGCCCGTCCTCTCTCCCTCTCTTCTCTTCCATTCATCTTCCATCATCCTCAAGTATCAATATTTCAGTCAATTTTACTCACCATTATCGCGCCACACCCGGTCGCGACCCGCACAGCCTTCGGTGGCCTCCTGCCCCCTACCCCGTCGACTATTCCTCACAGAACCGCAAGCAAATGCAGCGTACGGGAACGATATTAACGTATCGTTCCCGTCCCGTTTCGCTTTCGACAGCATACATGCCGAGCATGCGCTCGGCATTTACCTGCCTGCCTTTCTCGGCGGCTGCTTCGCGCGAACGACCAGTCTATTGACAACGACGAACCGTCTTGGCATTCGCGACTATGCCACCCCCCGCGGTGGCTACTGCTGCAGCCATGCAGCGCCGCTGACAGCGCGGGGTGCACCAAGGCAATGGACCCGGGCGGGGAGAGCAGCAGTTCTCTCACCACCCCTCCGGGGGGTGTCCTCCTCTTCACGACCAAGCACCAGGCAGAAGAATAGCCCGGTATCTACCATGCTTCCGGGGGCGGGGTTTGATACCCGAGCAGGTTAAGAAGATTATGATGGGAGGACAAACTGAGTGATGCGAAGCAGATGCTCAAGGTGAGATGGCTGCCTGCCAAAAGGGAGATACTGAACGGGCGTAACTAACATATCGTGGCTTTCGTCAGAGTTACATCTCCGCGATGTCTACTACCGCCGTCACACTATCTAACTTGCTCGTACGGCATGCCTGCAACACTGGTGGCCACGATCCTATTCCCTTTCCACCTCTATGTGGTTTTGGTGCTGTGAGGATCGCCCTGGAGTCGGACCTGGGGAAGGAAGGGCAGGAAAACGAATGAGAAGGAGGACGAGATGAGTTTGCAGAGATGGAAGGGGAGGTGGTAAAGGTGGATGAAGAGGTGGTAGAGGTGGATGAGGAGGTGGTAGAGGTGGATGAGGATGGTGGAGTGGGCCAGCAGGGCAATAGGGAGTGCCGCATAGTTGCACTCGCGGACGGATTGGGGCTGGTGGTATTGTCGTTCGCTGCTGAACAGGCTAATAGATGCGAAATAAAATTGATGACCCCCCCGGGGGTTGTTAGTCATAAACAATCACTCTGGTTGTGAGTAGGAGTGTGTGTGGAGTTTAGTGCGAATGGTGAGCCGTTATGGCTAGGTTGGAGAGCGTGTGTGTTAGTTGGGGTCGCTGAGGAATAATATGAAGGGAGCTTTTCTTCCTTACTTTCGATTCCTCACGCAACGTCTGTGTTCCTAAATTCAGAGTTTGTTCCTCGTCCTCAGTCTTGACCCTCCCGCCTCGTTCCGTCACACATGTACAACTTGCATTGGCGCTACTCTCCATTGAAGAGCAATAGTGACAGTATTATCAATACAGTGCAGTTGGCCGGCAGTTTCCCCTCTCTGTACGAATCAACAAACATTTGGGTCGCAGTCACCACATATCTCACTCTCCCTGCAATGACTGCGGAGCCGGAACGTGTGTTCAGCGCCACAAAGATCATTATCTCTGATCGTCGTTGCCGTATGAAAGCTAGCAGAGGGATAGGCTGCATGATCGCAGCTACCAAGTCGGAGGATGGCGAAAAGGCACACAGTTGCTGAGGCTCTGCCAGTCATCGACTAAGTACCTACCTTCTCGAGGCCTTCAGATTACAGTCTGAGTGACAGAACAACCGCGTATGTTGCTGCTGTTCTACTTCATCCTCGGACTTCGAGCATAAGCTAGAGCTGATAGTTCGGAATAGTGGCGATAATAAATTCTGTGGTTGAGCCACACGCAGCCATGGATCTAATCACAGATAATAACTTGCAGAGAGGGGGTGGGGGGACTAGATGTGAGCAATCGACCGCCAGAAACCCGAATATCGAGTGATGCGAAGTGATTGCTTGCGGATGCTAGCCGTGAGTTCGACCCCACCAACTGTGTCGTGACTTCCGCCACCACCCACAAGCTTCCACAGATATTCCGCTAGCGCACAGCACTTCCGTATAAAACCCGCGGGCTCGCTCTGTTCTCTCTCTCTCTCTCTCTCTCTTCTTCCTTCCATCCTTCTTCCACAATATCAACATCGACATTTTCGCACCCACCTCCCGGCTTCATCCATTCACAGCATCCACCCCCTCCCCCCCACCACCGCCGTTGAGCCGCCTTGCTCGATTCCTTTGCGTAGACATGGACGCCAGCAACCACCCTCCTCGTCCGTCACCAGAAAGTACACAGCGCAGTGGCTACTACTACAACCATGACGCGCCGCCGCCAGCGGCGTGGAAAATGGAAATCGAAAACGGACTGTCACCGTCGGCTTGCGGAGTCCAGAGTCCATGGGGGTGTTCCTGTGCAACGATCGATATCGGTGCAATCAATTCCCGCTTACTTTGGGCCATTTTTGTCACGGCCCAGGTCAGGGGTTGACAGTGGACACCGAGGAAGAAGAAGATGATGGAGGATGATCAACTGCATAAGGAGAAGCGAACATTCGAGGTGAGATTGCAGCCTGCCAAAAGGGCGATACTGAATGGGCTTGCGAGCTGCGAACAATGACCAACGTATCGTGACCTCGTCAGCGTTATATTCCCGCGATATGCACAGCAGCTACCATACTCGTACGACACTCCTCCACATCATAGCCCTCGAGGGCATGTTGTTTCCAACACTCACCATGTGTTTTTGGATCCAGACTTTTGCAGTCATCTGGCACCTAGTGTGCCAGAATAAATGGAGAACAGTGTTCTCCATAGTCCGGACTGCGGTCCGGACGGGTCAGCCCCCTTCCGACGGCCGTCTGGGCGGCCGTCCGCGTCACGTGCCGATTCAGGCCATGAGCGAAGAGCTCGAACGTGTGTTCAGTGCTGCAAAGATCACCTTGTCAGGCCTGTGACGTAGGTATCGCTTCGACGGCAGCGCCATCGAGGCGCTGGAGTGTCCCAAGAGCTGGCAACTAGATGGATTGATTGCGACTAGCAGGGAGGATATCAATGTGATTGAGGACATGCACAACGTGCATTGTCGTTGCTCCCCATTGGGGAGCAACAGCCACGGAATGTTGCTATGACGGGGATGCTGAAGATTGGGTGGGAGTCGTTGGATAAATACTACAGTTCTGAGCCTCAGCGACAGAACACCTGCGTACCTCGACTGCTGTTCTAGTTCATCGTCGTCACAAGTGGGCGTACTTCACCAGCAAATGGAAGGCACAGTGGATCATACTGCCAAAGCCGCAGCTATGTACTAAGAAGCAGGAGGATGTTCAAACAATTGAGTAGATGTTGGCTGCCCTTTGTGAGGAGGATCTGGTCTAGAATAGTCGAAAGTAAAGAGTTCAACGCTTCTAGTACGCATTCTAGGCGGCCCACTGAACTTATGAAAAATTAAAAGTATGATAGAAACACTTAATTATTGTTCTTCTTGTTCCCGCAGTAGGTCCTCTGTGTACATGTATCCAGATGATAGCTGACGGCTCGCCATTCGGCGCCCGATCCCTATCACAGCGCTCCGGACACCAAATCTGACTCGGGCGCCTAAGGTCTTCCGGCACCCAAGGTGTCCTCCGTAGCTACCGGACGTCTGGATCTAACAGAACACTGAAGTCCGAGACTGAAACTGGATGGTCGACTGGGCCGTTGGTCGGAGGAGTCGAGTGACAGGTATTAGGTTGTGGATGTTCTGAGCTTTGAAGCCTAATCTCCAAGTCTAACCTTCTTTCTTCAATTTTTCTCTTGGATAGACAGTATATTCTACATACTACCTACCTCCTACTGTACTGCATAGTGATTCGGGGGGTAAATAGGCGATAGTGATAGAGTCTTGTAAGGGCGCGCATATTATCACCAAAAAACAGCAGTGACGCCGCGTCTATATACACTTCAGCGTGTGCGCTAACATTGAATTGGGTCCAATATTGCACTAACGTCCTTGTAGATCACTACTAGACAAGGAAAGCGAGCGTGAGCGACGACGAGCACGCCCCGATGGGAAAGCACATTACCGACGCAGCGGACGAGCGAGTGTGGCCCCATCCCGCTGCAGATCACCAGTAACCGTGACACCCCTCCCCCATACATTCGCAAGCGAGTGATGCGCAATGACGATCCAGCTCGCTTCAATGTCAGCGGCACCGTATCATCCTGTCAATCCCATCGCTTGACTCGTCAGTGCGCGTCGGCCCTGCCATTCTATGATATTTCTTCCCGCTGCCCATCTGTTCTCCATCTGTTCTCCGTCGTTACTGTTACAAGAGACGGGAAAAAAGCAAAAAAACCCACAAAAGAAAGAAAAGAAAAGAAAAAAAGAAAAACTGCGTGACTTATGTACTTAGCACAAGCTTACCCGGCGGACGTCCCGTTCCCCGCTTTCTCCGAACGCCATTACGGGGCTGGTCGAAAAAACCGAGGTTCGCGGGCGATGTCCAAAAGGGGTCAGCTTCGCAAGATGGAGGAGATCGGGCCAAGGGACAACATCGAGAGCGTGTGGCGACAGCTGAAGATCTCCGATACCGGCCACTATGGTGACGTGCTCCGCCCAGCAGCTTTGCCCGTTTGTTTCCCGCCGACTGATTTGAACGCATCACCGCCCGCAGTCGCCTTCATCCGCGAGTCACGGCAGTACAGGAACGTTTCCGCCGACCCGCCGCCGTTCCACTGGGCGCTCGACCGCGCCGCCGACTTCGAGCGCAGCATAGTCGACCAGATCAAGAAGGACACCGGCGCCGACGTCGCGTTCGTGCCCGCCGGCTGGTTCTACACCAGGCTCGCCGCTGCCCTCCCGCCCGCCGCGTACAACAAGGATCTGAAGCGGAATGACGATATATGGAAGCACGCTGGCATCTCGATCGACGACCGCAGGGCTATCAACAAATGTCGGTTTGGGATCGCCGAGACACTTCCCTGTCCGAAAAGTTAAAAAAATCGTCGGTGCTGATCCGAGGTACTTACCCCTAGGTGTCAGAGAGAAAATCGTTGAGCCCAACGAACCGCTCCACCTTCACGCCTTCAATGAGATCGCCGAAGAACTGCTGAAGGCATGCCAAGAACTGGAATACCACCTGAACCTGCAGGAGATTGGGTTCGAGGGATGGTGGTTTCACGAATGGCTGATAAAGACGGGCCGCAGGGTCTTTCGGGCGGTCCTGCGGGGGAAGAAGAAGGATGATGGGTTAGATAGAAAGGACGAGGGGTCGGGTAGAAAGGATAGTGGCTTAGATAGACTGAGAATAGACAATTTAATTGGGTAGGAAAGGAAAGCAATGGTGCGCCCCGCCATGAAACCCGGACCTTAGCGGATCTGGATTCCGAGTATGTATCTAGAGCCGGTTCGCGGATGACGACGAAGTTGTCACAGAAGATCACTCGGGTACGCACCTCTCCGTCAAGGTTGAGATGTTAGTGGAGCGGGCGACATGCAATCCCATGCACTTTACGTTGCGCCGTGAACTAACTACGCGGCGGCGGGGGAGGGGGGGGGGGCATGAAATTTGCCGGTCGAGTCCCACCTACCAAGATCTCACTCACTATGCCACCTGCAAGCTCTGCGAACGTCAAACGCACGATACCCAAGCTCAGCGTAGTTCAGTGGGACTGCATGCGGAATAGGAATCCATGACCCCCCCCCCCCCCCTCTACGACACAAGAGCAGGGGACGATTCTACACCATGGAGGACGGCGAATCCAGTTATTGGCGAGTTTACTATGATGATTCTCCGGATCAAAGTTCTACGTACGTTGCTCCGTTGAAAGAGAGAGATATATTTAGTTTACGTTGCTCCGTTGAGCGTATAATAGCAGCAGCAATGTCAATGTCTATGAGTGATACTACGTGCAGTTTATCCTTGGAAGTTGCAAGTCTTGCTGTTCCTAACCCGATAGCGGGGGTGTAGACCACTCGGGGGCATTGTTACTCCCGAAATTACATCAAGTTGCTCCTGGAGGCTTTTCAAGTCATCTAAAGGACTCGACTTCATACGTTTCCCCCAGTTTTTCGTGTCGATTCAGATCATCGTGTTGTTTCTCATGGTTGATCCGGGATTGGCTCGTATGGAACAAAATTCTGCGTGACCGCGGTAGGGATGTGGTTATGTCTGTCCGAAATCTCGATATCCGGTGAGGAGCGGGAGTTGTTGTGGGACCTCATTGGGCTCGACAGTTAATTGGGGCCTTCTCGGAAACGGTCTTGAAGGTGTATCCTCGCATTGTCTCCGGCATGCGGTGCCACAAGTCTCTGGTCGGCAGCAAGACAAGAGTCCACCATGTTGCCGAAGGAGTGAAAATGCGCTTCGCAGTCGAGAAGAGGTTTCACAAGGCTCGCCGTGCGCAACCCAAGCCTTGTGGGAAAGTATGGGAAAAGAAGCACATCAGCTCGAGGTCCTCTGAATACAAAGTTCTGCGGCTTTATTAGGAAGGTGGAGGAGACACACCCTCCGGTCCCGTATGAGTTCACGGCCGTGCCTCGCGGAAAGCTTTTCTCGCCAATCGCCAGAGTGGAGGTGTTCGGCCAGTCAGAGTGAAGGTGTTCGGCCAGCTCGAGCGATTCTTTAAGCGAGTGAGGAATAGTCATGTGACAGCCATATCCAGAGTAGTAATGTATCCAGTCAGAATTGCACTCACCTTGTCGTCGATCCTTCTCGCCAGTGGCTCGGGCCGAGCCGGAGGCAGGGCCGCAGGGGCGGATTGCTAATCCTATCCACTACACACATACATGAGTACACATGATCAGCCGTTCGAACTGGAGCGCACGTAGCCGGTCCGCGAGCCACGGCCACAGCCCCAGCCACGGCGCGGTGTGTATTGAGGGGCGTGGAGGACGAGGTGGCTTGGCAGCATCGGTGTGCACCGGAGAGAGGACTCCGAAGGAGACCTTGTTGAACCTTATTGAGACCTTGTATTCAGGAGGAGAGACGTCCTTGCTGGGACCCGGTGGGATCTATGTGCTACGGAGGTGGGACCCGACGCAGACCGAATGCAGTCGTTGAACGTTGAATTGTTTCTATTATCACTATTCTGTTCTTCCTGTTCGTCTCGCTTTCTTGTTATCATCATCAGCATCATCATCGTCAGCGTCATTGAGGAGCTTCTCAATCGATCCTGTTTTGGTCTCACACCCGTTTTGGGGTCTCTCAGTATGTACTCCCCAGCTCAACGGCGAAAATCTCCACAGCTGAAGTCCACATATGTAAATATAACCTGTCGCGAATTACCGCATCGTTCCCGACGATTTGTGTGCCTGCAGCGATCGACCCACCCTTGCCGTATCCGGGATAGCCCTGGCCACTCCGCGTATGTGGCTATATATGGGACGGTACTCGCCGTCGGCATTCCAGACTTCGAGCTCAACCCCCTCTTCCCGCTGATTCGAGCGTCGATTCCGTTCGGCGAGCTGGCGGCGACGCCTCAATTGCCCATGCCCGTTACTATTATAGTGCGGGTGGTGTGGTGGAACTAGGAAGTGGAGCATCGCAGTTCATCTGCTGTCCGTGGGACTAACTCTCGGCAGGACGAATCCCCAATCCCCAATCCCCAGTTGCTGGGTGCTTCACTGCCACCTATGGAGTAGGTCTTACATCCTCAAGCCTTCTCGAAGTTCTCGTCGTTACTAATTATACATAATCGTCACTAACTATACATAATCGTGTTACTGTTGTCTCAGCTCTCTCCCCACAAGATTGTCTCTATTGTTGTTCTGTCAGGTAGGTAGCACTCGAGTTCGTTCGTTTGTTATCTCTCCAGTACCGGTACGACCTCGCGAGCTCCCTCCATGAAAACACAACGTCGATCTCCGCTTCCGTTTCATGTTCCACGGGTCCGCGGACCCGGCAATACAATCCCAACCGAACACTGTGCTCCATCGCCTCCTCGTTACATACGCTACATATAGCAACTTGACAAGATTGCCTACTGTGGTACGTACCTAAGCGTAGGAGATCACGATGGCCCCCGCTTTACCGACACGCCCAAGGAACCGGTAGCCGGGGATTATTGAGGTGCAGGCTCAGCTCCTGTCAAAATACTTCCTACGGTGGTAATCATCCGCGAACCGGAAACACCATTTCACATCACACCAGCACACCATCACGGATAACTAACTCCTGAGTCGAGTTTTGACATCACCGCTCCGAGAATCATAAACTGACGGACGTCAGATCGATGGAACAGTGGAAGCTCTAGCCGAGATAAACTACGTTCTTTGGTAGATATGGATGCAGACGATTTTTCCCTCTCTCCGTTCTAGATCCTTCCGTACTGAGCGCAGCGGTTGAACCTGGTGTGCTCATGTTTTCTTTTTCTTCTCGTGATACCCACATACCCACATATGTAGAGTAAGTACCTACCAATCGAAACACACACATACCTACCTTGTAACCCTCACATACCCACACGCACCCACATACGGTACCACAACCATTAACGATACCCCCACAAGTCCGCCGGCGCGATTGATCCCCGCCTCAAAACTGGAGCGTACATATAAGCGACTTGGCCGCAAGCCCGCAGTACCTACATACCACAACCCACTGGGAGCAGGCTCGCCGATCCTCCAATAACACTGTACATACACACAAGTGGTTTCGAATCCCCCGGCGGAGATGCGTCCGACCGGTGACTCTACCCTCCCCACTTTCATTGCGGCCGTCGTGGGGTTGGAGGGTTGGAGAGTTGGAGGGTTGGAGAGTTGGAGGGTTGGAGAGTTGGAGGGTTGGAGAGTTGGAGGGTTGGAGAGTTGGAGGGTTGGAGAGTTGGAGGGTTGGAGAGTTGGAGGGTTGGAGAGTTGGAGGGTTGGAGAGTTGGAGGGTTGGAGAGTTGGAGGGTTGGGAGTTGGAGGGTTGGAGGTTGATCGCCGGGGAGTCGGGGCTTCATCTGCTACCGAGCACCTACCCGTGCATAGTTACAGAGGCAGCACACGACTACTCCACGCAGGCCTCGATTCGCGATGACACTTGTGGAACACATTAGCCGTAGGCTCGCAGAGCGCGACTAGTTGTCTAATATATATCTGCTAGTCAGCAGCGTGCAGGAGGAGCGGCAATGGCAAACCGGGGGGCGCGCACCCAGCAGAAGGTTAGCTACGCTAGTCAACTCCATCCAACGCCACCGAATCTCACCTGGTGCAATTATGTAGGACGCACTGATGTACTGACGTACTGACGTAGCGAGGCATAGCTGTAGGCTGCCTCGTGGACGATGGGCCTGTGGATGACTCGCCGGAGCGAAAGCGGCTTCGAAGGCCTGGCTTCGCGACCTACCTATGCATCATACATACCGTGGGAGCCTGTCTGTCTACACATCTACATGCCTAGATGCTCTACTTCAGTATCTCGGCCACTGTACGGCAGTACATCAACTGAAATGGTAGTATCGCACTCACGCCAACGACCAACCGCCAGGTGGATCTATCCAATCCAAGCCCGCCATTCCAGAACCTCTATATAGTAGAGTAGATACTAGTATTAGAGCACCAGTACCAGCACCAGCATCCCTATCCCCATCTCCACTCCCATCACCAGCAACCCCATTGCGCGCGCACTGATGAAGCACATACATATAAGGTACGCGTCAAACGAACGCGGACTGCGGGCATATCCCGATTCGGTCAAGCGAGAATCGCGCCTACGCACCGCACCGCGGGGGACAATGTGCCGCACGTTGTGTGTCGTACGTATGGGGCCGTCGGCCTTGGGGGGAAGGGAGGGATAGGGGGGGGAATGGTTTTGGGGGAAAGTAGGAGATGGGGGGAATGGTTTTGGGAGGAAGTAGGGGATGGGGAATGGGGGATGGGGGGAATTGGGGGGATTCATGGGTGCTGACAGCTACTCAGGTGGAGTCAGCACGCTGCCGCTGCGCCAGGATCATGTAGTTAGGCCAGCTGGATGTTTATCTACTCTATTACTTTCATGTGTGTGTGCGGCCAACGTGATTCGTGGGAGGAGGAGTGGGGGGAGAGGGTTCTTGCGCTCTCAAGCACCTCGGGCCTGACCGCACAGACGAAACTCACCGTCTTTGTTTGCCGTGCAATACTCACCGGCCGCCCGCCGCCGCCACAGCGCAGTCGCACCCGGGTTGGCACCAATAGTAGCAGCGAGATTCTCTGGGCAGCTTTGTGTTACGCGGACTGTGAGCTCAATCCCGGCCTGTCCTATGACATGCACCCAGGCTGGGGAAAGGTGACTCGATCAACTGCGCTTATACTACCGGGGGTGGTTGAATCGGAAAACTACGAGTGATCGCTTGTGACGGTGGACATGACAACGTTGGCACTGGTGGATTTCCCAGGTTCGTATGTAGCAAGTGGATGTGGAGTAGTCACGTCTTTCAGGGACTGCTTCCATGATACCCAGTGTATTCCCGGACTTTGCTCTATCCGAATGCATCCAAGCACCTGCGGCCTTCGCCATTCCCAGTATCCTGTCGAGTCTCCTGCAAATTAAAAGACAATCGGGGTACATTCGCACATGGAAGAGACACACGCCTCGCTGAAGGAATCCAAAGAGAAAGAAAAAGAAGAAAAAACTAGCTCCGTCGTCGGTAAAGGAATAAATGAAACGAACTAGCCTTAATACATATTCTGCGGGACCGTGGGAAACAGGTCCAAAGGGTATTCGGGTTGTGTTTGAAGCGAATCGCGACTGAGTGTTGAGCCTATTGTAAGCTGGGGCGTGGGCATGGACTGGGGTAGCCACTGCAGATCATAGATCAAGTCAGCAGTATGCCGTGTAAATTCACTGATCTGTGATATTTCATGACTGCTATGAATGTTATCTAGATGGCTGTTAGCGTAAGGTATTATCGAGGGGGTGCGGTGGGAGGTGAAGCATACTCGAGAGGTACATGCTCGGTGATTGCTTGGGTGACCCGAGTTGCGGGGGGTAAACCCAGTGAAAGCCATCGGGGTGAATGTTTTCCGTTGATGACAGCGGTAATATTTCGTTCGCTACGACGATACGAAGATTAGCGACGGAAGCCAAGATTAAGGCGTAAAGATCATCACCATCTTCAATGATATTATCCTGTTCCGCAGTTAATATTCCGTACTCGAGGGATGTGGAGTTGTTGTGGCGCTTGGACCATGGGATTCCCGTGGATGGAAGTCCTGGGGCTAAGTTAGTTCTTTTCCTTCCGGGATATGTCACCATGGCATGTGTGCGTACCTCCATAAATGTTGGCGTTGTATCGGTCGGATCGTTCGGATAGGGTTGATCCACCGGAGGGCAGGCTCCTCTTCAGCCCATCCAGAGTGAAAATGCAATCTCTCATGACTCCACGCTGGTCCCTTCCAAGTGCGCGGAGAAAATCCATCGTGAACCCATCTGCATCCTCAGACTTTTCCAACTCCGCGTTATACCTCTCTCCAAATGTGGACCCGGAGATGCCTCTTCCGCCAACACTCATACTCTCCGGAGCGATCCCGTCGAGTTCTACCGTATCGAGTCCGGAAATCTCTGTACGGTGTGATCAGCAACAGCCCATTCGGATCGAGATACCGGAAGACCACTCACCATCATGCAATTCCATGGCGTCGTACTTCTTTCCGCGCTTCAGCCGTTGATCCAAGAGAATATCGCCCAGTGCTCTAGCCAGCTGAGGTTTAGTCATCCGACTGCTTCTCCTGATACACTCCTTCACCTGCTTGTGAAGGTCCTCCACCGCTGGCGGGAGTGCTCGTCCGGGTTGTTTCCCTGTCTCGCCCAGTGATCTGTGTCTGCAGTTCCCAGCCTCGTGCTCGTCCCGGCAACGATCGTGGAAAAACTTATCGCCGCATCCAAACTGGCAGGGGAGACACTTGAGATGGGTGTCGCAGATGTGGGATCTTGAGGTGATACCGGGGGTTAGATCCACACGATGATGATATTGCTTGGGACTGTGGGCTCACTTTAGGCCCATCGTGTCTGCGAAATAGTAGTGCCTCCATATTATCGGTCTGGTCTTGAGCGTGGAATGTTTGCGGTCGCGCTGTACCGGTGGAGCATGTTTGCAGATGGGGCACAAGTAATGCAGTTGCTCGCAGTGGTCACTGTGATATTAGCGATGGCCCAAGCGAGGTAAGGGGGACGTTGCTTACATGGCGTCCTGTTCGGTGTCGAAGGTCTCCCTGCACTCTTTCGGCACATTGTCGCTTTCTCTAGCCTTGCAAGCGACGGGGCATTTGAACGTCGGGGCGGATAGGCCTGGCTTGGCCCTATTGTTGCCACTGCTGCCATCGTTGCTCTTATCCCTGGAGCTTTCTTCCTTCCCTCTGTTATTTCCGGACCTCGAGGATTTGTCGCCGGTATCCGAAGGCTGTTGACCACCGCCGCCGAGCGAAGCTCTTTCTTTGCCTGCTGTACCACCGGACCCCGACGAATCCCCACCACCTCCACCACCACCACCACTGCAGGCCGTGAGACAGCCGCTAGGGGTAGGGCTCACCTGACCTTCACCGTTGCGAGCGATTCCGTTCAGGCGCCTCTCTCCAGGTTTCCTACGCAAAATGGGGCGCGAATGCGAGGCACCCGATGTCGGCGTCGAGGTGTAGGTCCGCTCGGGATTGGGGACGAGGTCGTACGGTGTGAAGGGGCGGTCTCCATGATAGATCCCTTGCAAGGGGTCCATGTTCTCTTGGTGGCGTGGCTCTTGATGATGAAGGGAGTAGTATTCTTTGAAGGTGTGGGACGCCGTCGTATAGTATTCGCCGGCGGAGTTCTCCTTCTGGTCCTCGGGCCGTGGTAACGGTGACTGTAGCAGGGACGATGAAGGTGACGGCCCATCTAGGCTTGAATGAGCGGGCATTTAGAGTATGCTCGTGCGGTAACCAAGTAGTACGGAGGTGACGTCTGGCTTGCGTTCGGTGGTCCCAACCTCGAGCAACAGCACGCCGCGCCGCTTTCGGTCCACTCGGTTCTGGCTCCGTGTATCGATGCTGAAAGCCGAAGAAAAAAATGTGAGCTGGGTAACGACTCCGGGAGAAGAGCCGGTAGAGGGGTAGAAGGTTGGTCGTGTGAAGGGGAGGAAGGGCTCCGTCGACCTCTCGAGCTGGATATCAATATCATGGGTGCGTGGACGCGAACGAGTTCTTATATTGACTGCTTATCGGCGTTATCGTTTCTTCGTCTCTAAGTGTCTTCCCCAGGTGCTTCGCCTCGTCTACAGCCTTGAAGAGTCTTCGTAGTACAAAGAATCTTGAGAGGAGAGGGAGGGATGCTGGAGAATTAGGTTGTGAGGACGATGGTGTTGGGAGGGCATACCGCTTTACCAGGAACCGCACTGCCACAGAGCCAGGCGGGTTCAGGGGGTTTCGCCCACGGTTGAAATCGTTCCAGTAGCTGACGGTGCCGAAAGCAAAAAATAATAATGAAGGTTGGCTATGGGAGCGCACCATGGCATGCGAGAGTCGAGACTCCCACACAGGTGCTCTGTGAGATCATCGGTGGTGTATTGGGATGATGATGGACAGCAAGTGGGAAATGTTCCAGGATGACCATGTTGGGACCATATCGTACTCCGCCCTCCGCCCTCCCGTTCAACTCATCCGTGAGTTGAGTGGGCCGAGACACATCCCCACGCAGACTTGCGTAAAGACGGTTTCCCGCGGCGGTCAGAGTCATTGTCGGTGGATGTCGCGATATATTTTCTTTTCATCTTCTCCGCGAAGGGGTGGGGGAGTGGTGAACACTGAACAGCGAGCACAAAAACGAACGAACCGATCCAACCAAAGAGCAGGCACAAGTACCTACTTGCCTAGGTATTCGCATCGACCAATCAAAGGGCGTGGGTGTCATATACGGATCGAATAGGTGACCTTCCAGCCAAGCAGATTGTTGTGGGCAGTAGGTGTGGTGCGCAAGACGACGAATGGAATATGGTGGTGTGGACTGCTGTACTCTACTCTACTGGATCTAGGCACGATGCTTCTGGACTGGTAGCACCCACCCCAAGCCTTCCGCTCCATTCTATGTACGGTAAACATCCTAGTTGTGGATCGATCTGCCATCATATTCAATCTCGAGCGCTCACTTCCGAGAGACAGAAAAATACCAAATCTGTATTAAATAATGTATGGTACCTAATCGAATGCGTGTGGTATAATATCTACTCGAACATTCACCCAGCGGTAAGAGGTTATGTAGAATAAACCGGGGGTAGGTATATAGGTGTGGCTATGCTGCGGCAGGGACCCTGTTAGGAATAACAGCCACATCAATACTTTACAAAACATTATCATGGTAACTGTTAAAAAGTTCAATTTCAGCTTACCCATAACTGACTGTTGATAGTACTGTCCACAACGAGCTCCGTCACGAATTACCATCATAGAAGTATTGATAGACCACATCGGTTGTTTCTAATAGTGTTGGAAAGAAAGAAAATACAGACCAGCAAATAAAACACGAGCACCGACATGAACCTTTGCCATTGTTCTGTCCCGAAGCTCATCTGTTGATGTATGTATTTACAGTAACATTAAGCTCTTCACTCGCGAGAATGACCAACCGTGTAATATTCAAAAGCACAGATAAGCAGAAGCAGAATCAGATGGAATTATGATAAATCTTGTATCAATTTGACTGAAGTTTTGAGACGGCAGCGCGCATGTGTGTCTCGGCATTGTCCTCTCTACATATCAATTCAGTATTTTGTCGCATAACTGCAGCCTTAACGGACCAATTAGCGCTCGCTTAGCTAGTACTCTAGTAGTTACTCTGTACATGCGAGCATGACGGTGAGCTCAGGGCGTGTGGGGTGTGGGGCTTTCTACGCGGAAAAAAACGATTGGATTGAGAAGAGAAAGGCATCGGTATGCATACGTACGACTCAATCGAGAGGAGTATCGTGGTAGCCCCCTCCCGAGTAACTAGGCAGCTGTGCACTTCGATACGGAACCAAGGAAGTGGTTATTCGGGTGTTGGTGTCAGTGTGATAGGTGCATAGCCCAGACCGTCTGGCCGGGGTCAGTCCAGTCCAGTCCAGTCCAGAGGTTTTAGCAGACTGTCTGAAAGTACTCGTGGTCCTTTCGGTCTGAAACTTCTGAAGACTAGATACCAGACTGCCAGGCTTCCAGTCGACTGGATGATAAGAATACATAAAGTTCATAAAGAGCCTCAAAATTTCTAGGTGTTTCTGTAAGTATTACAACTTTTAAATCAACTTCTAAACTTCAACTTCATCTCTGCCGCTAACCATCCTTACAAAAAACCAACCACATTCTCCCGGGCCTCTGCTGAGCCTAAACACGTGTTCGGTATCAATGCAGTGCAAAACTCACACTATCTCTCTGTCTCACCACCGATGCCGGTAAGGAGACGACGGATGCTGTTGAAGCATTGAAATGCCTTAAGAGCCGGCAGAGAGAGGGATTGTTTCCTTCGTTGTAACGGGGATCCCTCGTTAGGAAGAAACCGAGCCACAGCCACATCAATACTTTACAATAAAGTCTGCCTTGACAGACAAGACTCGTCCTTTCCTTGTACTCGGAATCAATCTGTTCCCACCACAATCACCACCACCACCATCAACGACCACCACCGCCACCACCATTACGAACCACCTTGCGACCAAATCACAAAAGAAAGGGAGAATAATCAAGTTGCAAATAGGAAACATTGATTTCCGTTACATAACCGAAGTAAATGTGTTTTCTATACTTCAGTGTAAAGATGAAAGTTCGCGATTTTTTCATACGCACGCGTCGCTGGTCACGTCGCATTGACTTTCCTCAACTTTTGTTCTCACCGAAGCTGAACAGATGCGCGTTGCCCTCTCAAAACTTTAGTCAAATATCTACAAGCTTTATCACAATCTCATCTGCTTCTGCTTCTGCTTCTATGCGCTTTTGGATATTACAGAGCTGGTCATTCTTGCGAGTGAAAGTTTAATACCCGGTGGCCCTTCTATTCCCATAAAAACATAAATCGATGGGCTTCTGTGCAGAACAATGGCAAAGTTTCATTTTGGTGCTGGTGTTTCATTCGCTGGTATGTGTTTTTTCTCTTTCCAGCACTATTAGAAACAACCGATGCGGTCTACCAACACTTCTGCGGTGGTGGTGGTCACTGGTCAGTGTTGGTGTTGGTGGTGGTGTTGGTGGTGTTGGTGGTGGTGGTGGTGGTGGTGGTGGTGGTGGTGGTGGTGGTGGTGGTTCGCGACGCGGCGCGTTGCCGGCAGTCAGCAGTCAGCCAGTCACGAAGCAAGCTGAAATTGACTTTTTAATTGTTGCCAAGATAAGTTTATTGCAAAGTATTGATGTGGCTGTGGCTCGGTTTTCTGCCGGAAGAGTGATCCCTGTTACAACGGAGGAAACGATCCCCAGAGAGATGGATTGGAGAAAATGTTGCATGCTTTCTGCGAGGAGGATCTACAGCAGTAGTTGAATCTGTGGCACATAGCCCCACACACTCACTCACTCACGGTACCGTAGACTACTCTACAGGCCGCAGTTACCTAGTGTTGACCACGTTTGCCGGCACTCCTAGAGCTTCTAGTTGCATACGTAAGTACATAGATATGTGCTGGTTTTATTACCCCCACAATCGCGGTAACTTGGGCATTCACTTGGCGGTTGACTGCCGTCCAGTCCTTTGTATGCAACACTTCTCCAAGCTGCCCCCCGTCCAGTCAAAGGGACAGATTGGACTATGTATTTAGAACACTGGTCGGTGTTGGTGCACTACCTCCTCACAGATGACCTAGACTTTTCTAGAAGAAAGCCACCGGCCCGCTACACACCGGTAGCTACTCTACTCATAATATTCGCTCTTGTCCTCCAGCGCTAAACGATAAATCAAGCTTCCATTTACCTACTGGAAGATGCCGAAATCCAGGTCGTTTTTGCCGATCAATCATCAGAGTGCTGACCTATCGCTAATAAAGTTTCACCCTGCCAGCGATCAGACGAAACGAACCCGCTGGCTTCGGAAGTGGATCTGATCTCTTCGAGGCCGATAAGGCGGCAAAGCAAGGAAGTTGGGTGCGGACGGAGGTGGTGGTAGCCATTGCAGTTCGACATCTTGGGGATCACATCATCATCATTCGCAGCAATAAAGACACCACTAACCCACGCACCGTAGGGCCACATAGCAATCCCTGCAGCAGAAGTCATCAGAAACTCCAAGATGAAAGTTGCCACCCGCCCACAAAACGCGCCCAGAATAGATACCCCGCCGTCGTAGACTGTCCGACTAACCGTGGACCGTGGTGGCCGGCCACGTGTGCAGTGACTGCACACCCGCAAGACCGGTGGTGCCCGACCGACCAAGGGGTCGTCGTACAGGCATGACCTGGGTTTACAGTAGACGGAGGAGGAATCGCTGTTCCCCCGCTTGTTCAGCCGCAACCGAAGACCGCCTTGCGTGCTATATGGCGCCAACGCCTCACCCACCCTCCAAGTGCGTCCTATCGCCAACAAAAGTATCCATCTATTCCAGTCGCTCTTCTCATATCAACATACCTACAGCTCCCCCGAAAACCACGGTATCGCCACCGCCGATTGACATTGCCGCTCCAATCCCCGGCCAGAACGCAACACCTGCCACCGTGCGTAATCCTTCATGTGGCCTATGAGACTATGACTCCCCCCTCCCCCCCCCCCCCCCCCCCCCCCCCACTCCCCCCGAGCCTCGCACTCGTGGACAAGGCTCAATTCTCCCCTCCCACGGATTTGAAAACCCCGTGTCTCGCCCCTCAACCGAGTGCTGACAAGTTTACTGGTAGTATCGCCAGTAGTTGCTGCTATTCTGGCAGCCAAAGGTACTCTATACACACCTACCTGCAGAGTCTACGCTGCTCGAGCCTCGCAAAGAAAACACAGCTTACCTACCTATTACCCCTAAAGCCCCAATTGCATATCCCCAATCCCAATACCCAATGGAGTAAAAGAGTCAATACCCAATACCCAATACCCAATCGAGCCGTTCTCGCCAGCCTCCGCTCTCCAACTCAGAAGTGCGGAGCCAATCACCGCACCAAACCACACCACACCGCACCAAACCACACCACACCGAACCGTACCACACCGAACCGTACCACACCGAACCGTACCACTACCCACACGGTTCCCCCTCCCCCAAGTCCTGACCCGTGCCCACCGTTCAGTCTATTGCATATTCGTGCTCTCGCGCTCCTGAGTCGTCCAGTTCGATCCCATGGGCCCCCACCGGGCCACCGCTTCTTCGCGTCTTCAACCGCCTGGCCGTGAACCGTGGAGATGGAGATGGAGATGGGGGTGGAGATGGAGACGGCCGCGACAGCTGTGCGCATTGCGCATTGCGCACTGTGCAGTTACGGTCATCTCTAGTCATCTCTGGTCGCCAACGTGCGCCTGAAGCGGCAGCTGAATACGCGCGGAGGGGGGGATGACTCACTTGCTGTCCGCGCTGCCGGAGGGGTCGATCTGAACTCGTCGCCCTCCCTCACATCCACATCCCTCCGTCACCCACACCCAGATCTAACTCCCGTCAAGCCACGCTCATCCACACACACTTACACTCACACATAATACCCCAACCAACCAATGTTTAATGTTGAAAGGAACCGACGTAAGCATTCCTACCACGACTACCAGTTACAGTAACACTACACAGATCGTGGCGCGCGTGTTTATGTCCTACTAGATACCTGGTAGCTACCACCCACTACGCCTGTCGGAATACCCAGTGCCTACGCAATTCCAGCGCCCACGCAGTCGTCTACTTTGTATGATATGCATCGAGGAGAAGTCTTGATTCTCCATGCCCTGTCTTGGGCAGTGGTATGGGCTATATTTATCGCCGTGATGTCCTTTTTTGTTTTTTTTTGGGGGGGGGGGGCGTCCGCCGTGGGAGTTAATGATGCGATTGCAATTGTGATAGGTGCAGCAGGTACTCGGTTGGCTTACCCGCAAGCAGCTACATAACTACCATTTATACATACCTACCTGGTTACTCACAATTGCAATCCTTTCAATTCGCACCTGCTATGATACTCCGCCCTATAATCCTCCTCCCACTGCATGCCGCCTTGATCCTCCTCCACTCCTACCTCCGAGTGACATGTCCCGAGTCCCGACTATGCATACATACCTGAGGATTATTATTACGTCTAAAATGTCATACCTAGTCTTCGGCACTGTAGTCCAAACATTTATGGTTTTGTTTTTCGACGTTCCAAACCCGCCACCACTCGTCCAGACGCAACTACCACTCGTCCAGAGTCCACTACCACTCGTTCACTACCACTCACCCACAGTGCACGCAACAGCCCAGCCCAATCAAAGCCAGCCTGTAGCCAGCGCGTGTAGCCCAGCCCGGGCCCGGACTGGTCTTGGCAGGCCAGCTGTAGCGAGTGAGTTCCAGTGATGCGTCTCACTGCTAGTATTGTGAAGGGTGATCCGGCACGACCATGGACCTCTTGTATCCCAATAACAACCGCAACAGAATCATCGTCCGCAACTGCATCGCCTCCCGAAACAAAATTACCTCCCACATAACATTTAATCAGATGTCAGACGCAACTGAGAGCGCCAATCTCATATCAAGTACATAGCAGCCCCGGTAGAGTAGTAAGCGGAAGTTGATTTCTTTCATTTACAAGCATGTACATTCAATACTCATTCTTCAGTCCTTCTAGAAAGAGAGAGGACATCAATTGATTGTCGTAGAGTTACCCTACCAACTCTAGGATCCAGCCCGCCCAGCCCAACTGATAGCCCGGGCTGGGCCGCCAGCACATCGGCTCCTGCCCGGGCTATCAGATCAGCCTACCAGCCCCAGCCCAGCCCATGGGCTTTTCGGGCTGTTACATACCTGCACTGCTCGCCCACTCGTCCACTCACCCACCGCCACTCGAGAGTCGCGCAACTTGGTTTGGGGGGGGGGCTGTTTCTTCCTGTCCTTCCTTTTTATGCCCGGATGTCATTCTCATTGTTCTTCCTTCTTTCTGTGTTTCCTTTTTTATACACGGATGGGCCGGCCGGGTGGAGAGCAATCCATGAGGAACCCACATCGAGCTCGAGGCCAGCGGTCGGAGACAGTACGGTGGAACTGGATGTGGTACGTATACAGCCATGATCTGCTAAGGTGGAATGCTACATACGATAATGAAAAAAATAATGAAAAAAGAAAACAGTCACGGAACTTACCGGCAACCAACCTGCGCAGTCTCGACACAAAACCAAACTTGCGAGGCAGTGCAGCTCCATATTCGAAATGGAGAATAGGAGCTGAGATCAGAAGCATGAAATGGCATGGTATGTAGAGGAGGTGGGGTACGGTATTGAATATGTGGGGCTATTAGGTTAGAACTAGGTGCTTAAGTATTTACCCAGTCATCCTTCGCGGAATGATGACAGCCTACGACTTATAGGTGGGAGTCATTTAGCTATGTAGGTTTGAAGTAGGTACGAAATAGCTGGACGTGGCGAAACTTGAGCATCAACCCCTGAGATCGTAGATGGCGTATGGAGTATGGAGTATGGAGGTCTGCGCACAGCAGTACCACGATACCGGCGGCCGGCTGTGACCTACACAAACACATGCATGCAGTCGAACAAACTATAGCATTGTACCTAGATCTTTTCCCGAATCTATGGCATTTTAGACGTTTACGGTTATTCGTATTACCACCCCCCATCCCCACCCCCCTCCCCCATACACACCCGATTTTTTTAGAGGTGAGGTTCCCCGCGGCAGAATCACGGGATGCGCGCCTGTCTGTCTCTCGGTTCGGGGATTCCCTGACGATTAAAAAGTGGATGCCTTAATCGGCAAGCAAGGGGTTTAGGCTTGCTAACTACCAGTGTGTATAGTAATCACTTAACCAGACAAGCCGGGTTGTTCTATCCATGACTATCGTGACTATCGTTAACTACTAGTAGGTACTCTACTCGACCTAACTATCCGATATCTACTCTACATGTATGTAACCAGCTGTAGCAGCTCTATCAAAAATTCAAAACCTCATGATAGGAAACCCAAATACACACATTTATATCCGCTCCCCCTCCTGCTCCTGCACCTTCTCAGCCCCGCCCCCCTCCCGTGCCTCCCGTGCCTCCCCCGCCTTCCCCGCCCTCTCCGTCCTTACACTAACATCCCTCAACTGCGTCCCAAAGACCCAATCCAGCAACTCGAACGTCCCATAGCCCCCTTGCACACCCTTCATATGATGCCTATCATGTCTCTCGACGAGCCCTCCCAGCCCTCCCATTGCCCGCATCACCCCCGTCCCCCCTCCCATCTTTCCCAGACTAAACCCCGAATGCAACCCTGCGCTCTCACCCGCCACAATAGCGACCCACACGCCCACCTCCCGCACACTAGCTTGCACCAGCATGGGCGGCAGCATGACGGGCACATACCACGTGAGCACGAACTCTATCCAGTGGCAGTAGTGCGCTGCTAGCGCCACCGGCGCGGTGAATGCGTGGTGCACGCGGTGGACCCGCCGGAATAGCCAGGGCTGGTGCAACAGTAGGTGGAAAGCGTAAAAGAGCAGCTCGCACAGGGGGATGCAGAGGGCGAGGGTGAGGGCTGTGTGGATGGGGGAGCGGGGGGAGGGGGAGGGCGGGTATGGGCCGACGCCCAGGGTGGAGAACAGCAGGATGTGAACTGCCGCTTGTACGGCCAGCCCCAGCAGCTGGTTGCGCGCGACGACAAGTGCGCAGTGCGCCAGCTCCTGCGGCGTGGGCGGCGGCGCGGAAGGCTGGGTCTTGTATTGTGCGGTGAGGGCGGGGAAGAGCGCGGGGGCGAGGAGGTAGGCGGCGGAGGGCAGCCAGAAGGCAAGGAGCAGGGCTGTAGCTGTGGTGGCCAGCTCGTCGAGGAGGAGCGCGGCTGGGGCGGCGGCGGCGGGGGCGGTGGGTTTCATGGTGGGTGCGGACGGCGGTGAGCGCAGGAGGGAAACGGGGGGAGGAACATGATGACGGCGGACGGGCAGGATGCGTACGGTTTTGTTTCGTCGGGTGAATCGACTGACGTCCTCGATTTCTTTGGAGGGTTGCGTGATGACATCACTCGGTCGAGGTCGGCGGGATTAGGCCGCCTGGCGCTTGGGTACGTACTTCGTATGTGCTCGATATACTAGGGATCGGCAGGACAAGACTCGTTTCGGATGGTGCCCGGTACTCCCACCCGCACCCAATCTAATCTACATAGATGACAGACTTGCACAAGATTTCGATCGTGGCAGACACATGTCAGGCACCAACGTCGCAACTTCCGTAGTGCAGTAGGGTACATGGTACAATCATAAATACAAAACTCGATTCCAGCGTATGCGACTTCCATGTGTATGATATCTTACGCCGTAAAGAAAGCTGGAAAGAAAGAGAAGAAAAAAACATCATATCGTGACGCCCCTGCGAAAGAAAGAAAGACAAGAAAGACAAGAAAAGAGACTTCCATTAGTGACAGAGCTAAACGCCATGCCCTGAACGTTCCGCCCACGCGACGACGGTATGTACGAAGGTTCCCGCTCATTCCTACACCGCCAAACCTCATTCATTCACCGACCCGGCTCAGCTCAATCCCTCCACCGCATCATGAACTTCCGCATATCCTCATCATCGTCCTGGGGATCCGGTGCGGGGGCCGCCTATTCCGCACATGTCAGCATTCCCTCGTCCCGTCCATTCCCGTCCCGTCGCAGTCCCGAGCAGAGCAGCGCACTTACCGTATTGATAGCAGTAGTAACGACATAATCCCACGGCAGGGTAATCGTCGTCCTCACATTCGGGTCCGGTCCTCTCGTCTTATACACCGTATACGCAGAGGTCGGATACTGTCTACTAGCCTTCTTCGCGGTGATGCTCTTTGCGGGCTGTGTCTGCATGGGTGCGTACCTCGTCGCGCCCGTCTGCAGCGTATACGGGATTTTTGCCGACTCCGCCGCGTCGCCGGAGACGCTGCCGCCCGTGGCGACGGTGTCAGTGCCCGCGGGAGGGGAAGTGTCGCCCTTGTCCTGTTCTAGCTGCGCTGCGGAAGAAAACGTCCCCGTCATCTTGCTGAGTGTGAAGCGGGGGCTGTAGTTCCACGTGAACCCGCCCGTCGTCGCGACAGTCTCCATCTTGATGAAGCTGTGGGGGTGGAAGAAGGTTAGCGAGAGTCGCAGAGCCTGGGAGCAAACATACTAGACATCGCCGTTCCCGCCCGCCGCAGCAGGAATCTGGAATTTCGTCGATACCATGGACGACGAGAACTTCGCGCCGACGGAGCCGAGGGGCGTTTCGCACATCTGTCCATCCATTGCATCAGCCACCACCACCCCCGTATCCCCAGCCTCATGTTGCTCGTTCACTCACCGGAACATTATTACTCCCCCAACACAGGTACACACTGAACGCGCCGAACTGGTCGAGCTTGGGCTCCTTCTTATCGTCGCGCCACTTCATTTCAACCGTGCTGCCACCGACCCACTTAGTCTTCGCATCTGGCGTTGTGATCTCAACGTCTGCGAGAGACGCCGGTATTTGCAGGAGGAAGGCGCCGGCGATGGCCGATAATAGTGTTGCGGTGCGCATTGCTGGAGACGATTGTGGTTATGCGAAGGTGGAAGAAAGAGGGGGAAAAGAATACAGCTTCTGTTGGTCTGTCGGTCGGTCACGGTTGTACAGTAGAGAAAGAGCTGGAGCTCGCCGCGCCTGGCCACCCACCCACCCACCCACCCGTAACGAGATGTCAATGCCAAGTCAAGTCGGCGATGATCTGCAGGGGAAGGTTACCTAATTGGGTTCTTCGGCAGCAAAAAGCAAGTTTCGGTGCCTACCCAAAAATAACGTCCGTGCGTGAAACTTGAAAGTTCAGTTCGTCTGTGAGTAGGCACTTCACTGAGGATCACTCCGCTGAGATTCACTTCACTTCACTTTACCAACCACGTAAACACGCGTCGCAACTCAATTTCGAGTAGATATCTCTCATTACACCACCCACTCCGCCCCCCACTTCTACGAACAATGCAGCAGGTATACAACGCTTCTTTTATCTTTACCGAGATAAGTCCCTAGTGCGAAAGAGAAGTGAAAGAGAAGAAGCGAACAAGCAATAATAATAAAGCAAAGAAGAAAAAAAAAAGCCAGAAGATTAGGTAGAAAGACAAAGGACAAAGGAGAAAGCTGTAGTACCAAAATGAAGGAGATAAAAAAAAAGACCAAAGCAAGAAAAACATGCGTATAAGGTCGGCCTAAAAGCAATACAGCGAAATGAAGAAAAAGGCCGAGTCGACGAAGCGGCACGGTCCGACAAAATGTCAAACAAATGGTAGGATTGCAACAAGATGGGCAGAAAGGGGGATAAAAAAGAACGAACGAAAACGAGCATAAACAGGGAGAAAAAGATAAAAGATAAAAGAAGGGGCCCGCATTAAAATGTGATTAAGGGGGGTGATGACGATGATGATGATGCTGATGCCGTCGCTATCTCGGTAGCCCTGTCTCTTAACTCCTTCCCGTTCCCAAAGCAAAAACGCAATCCGATCCGATAAAGCCCTACAGTTGCAACGCAAAAACAAATGCCAAATGGTATATGTCCCCAATATTCACTTCCACAAATTGATTTACCCGTGCCACCCGCAGCCCTCATCAAAACATTACTGTGCCTAGTGCATCTCCTCCTCAGCCCATCCAGTCATTCCTCCGTATCCATTGACGCCGAGGCCGTGCTGTCCCTGGTGGCTGATGGCCGGCATGCTCAAGGCGCGGCTGTGCTGGCCTCCAACCCGGAGGTTCTGGTTCATTCCCATTCCGTTGCCGTTGTTGTGTCCTAAACCATCCGAAGCCGAATTAGCGGCCTGGCCAATGGAGTCGAATTGTGAGCTCTGCTGACCGTATACAGCAGCTGCTTGGGCGGCAAGCTGTTGCTGGAGGTTCGACGCGTAGGCAGCCGCCTCTTGCTGCTGTTGCTGCTGGGCCAAGTAGACCTGGAGCGGGTTGGCAGCGGGGTTGAGGCCATTCATTCCTGGGGTGGTCGGCGTTCCGTATCCAGGGCTGTTGGAGTGCATGCCAGCAGGACTGAGCTGGGCGGGACTACCACCAGAGCCGGAGTGAGAGAGACTGGGCTGCAGCGACTGTCCGTTTACCGGACTGCTACTGGGAAGCGGAGGGTGACCGGACGAAGTGGGAGTTCCGGACTGGTGGTTTCCATTGGTGGCCTGTCTGGGAGGGTTGCCACATCTATCCTTTCCGAAGTTAATCTTGAATCGCTTGTACTCGTCTCTACTCCGGACAGCCTCGATCGCCTTGATAGCGTTGGCTATGTTGGTGAAGTTGACAAAGGCGCAACTCTTCTCGCGGAGGGTGTTGACGAGTTCGATTTCGCCGTACTCCGAGAAGTCTTGACGGAGGCGGTCCTCGGTCCACGTCTCGTCCAAGTTTCCAATGTACACATTCCGACTCGCACCGCCAGACACGGCCAAGGCAATCGCAGGAGGCAGAGCTCCTGAGTGCTTGCCCCATCCGACCTTGAGGCGTCGGTTGTGGATCATCAGACCCTGAATGTTGGACAGAGCGTAGAAGCTCGCGGCAGCGGTAGGATCGATAAAGGTGACAAAGCAGATGTGCTTGTCGGGGATGTACCGAATATGGTGCAACAGTCCTCCGCGGACAACATTGCAGATCTCCTCGATGGTCGTCTCGGGGTGAATGTTGCCAAGGTACACCGTGCGGTTGCCGAGGTTGTTGATACCTCCCGCAGATGTGGCGACGGCGGCGGCTGCAGCGGACTGCTGAGCGAGAGCCGTCGAGATCATCTCCTTGTCGGCGCTGTTGAGGAGATGGGCGTAGCCAGGGGCGATTCCGAGGTACTGGGCGGCATTCTGCTGCTGAGTCTTGGAGACGTACGCGCATCGATCCTTGCCGTAGTAGACGCGACGAGGAGTCTGCCATTTCGGCTCTTGTGGGAGCTGGTTGACAGCTTTGATCGCATTGCCGATGGAGAGGAAGTGGACGAAACCGATAGCTTTCTCGCGAACGATCTTAACGGTGTCGATGGGCCCGAATTTGCCCAGATCCTCACGGAGCTCTTCCTCAGACACGTCTTCCGGAAGGTTACCCAAGTAGACATTCCGCGAAGCGCCCGACTGCTGGACGGCAATCGCAACCGAGGTTGGCACCTGCGATGGCTTGCCCCAGCCGACCTTGATATCCTGACCGCGGATAGCCAACTTCTTCAAGATGGCATCCGAGTGGAAGTGGGTAGCCGAGGAGCTGTCGAGGAAAGAGATGAACGCGCAGTTCTTATCGGGGAGCAGACGGACGGACTCGATTTGTCCGGACCGCACATGGCTCAGAATCTCCTCGGCGGAGGTCTCGGGTGGAATGTTGCCCAAGTAGACGGTCCGCGACGTCCCGGGTACTATGCCGGGGGTCATGGGAGAGCCTGCAGTGGGAGACTGCTGTTGGTAGTACGTGGCATACTGCGGGCCAAATCCGGTAGGCGAACCCAGTCCGGACGCACCGATTCCTCCGAAAGTGGGCGACATGGGATTCGCCGACGTGGGTGTCTGCTGAGAGAATCCTCCATGCATGCCGAACTGGGGGGACGCGAACGCATTTGGCGTCCCAGGTTGGAAGGGCGAGCCGAGCAGGAGCTGAGAGGGCAACAGCGGCGTGAACTGCATGTCATAGCCGGTCCCCGGCGACGCGATCCCGTTCTCCTGGTGCTGCGACGCTCCGGTGTTGATCGAAGGCATGTTTATGCGCCTCCTGTTGGGGTGACCCATTGTATCCGAACTGAATCCGGCCGGCATCGTGGCTTGCTCACGATTCCAGTCCGCCGATGGCTTGTGGGGGTGAGGAAGACGCGCCGAGTGCGGAAGGACGGCCGTGATGATTGCAGACGGTGGTCCGGTGAGGTATTCCGGACACTAGAGAGACAGTTAGAAAAACGCCGTGACCCCCGCGTGCCCCTCAAAGGTGAAGGAGTATGAGGCGAACGAACCGGTTATGCTTTAGAGATTTGCGGAGGCTCGGAAGGCGTGACAGTGGTAATTGATTCTCTGGACTTCGGAGGAGCGCTCGTCAGCAATGGTCGACCTCGTCTACCCCTGATTGTGTGTTCGATGATGATGATGATGACATCGAAGCAACAGAAACCAGACGCGAGCACAACGCAACGAAGGCACAAAGGGGGGAAGGGAGGGGGCGGGGGGCGGAGACACTCACTGACAGTTGCTGATACCACAAGCGACTCCTGATTAATCAACTTCTGCGGATTGACCCTTCTTTAAGAAGCACAGATGCTGTAGGTCGTCTCGGCGGGCAAAAGGGGGGAGGTTGGGCTACCGAGTCGATCCTTCAACTGCTGTCAGGAAGCGGGATGGATATCTCCAACAACAATGACAACAATGGCAACAATGACAACAATGACAATGCCAACGACAACACCACGCAACGCTCGGAGCACCAAGAATAGAGGTGCGCTATTACAACGGTAGGTTCAATGGATGTCGGATCCGCCGAGTACGTTTGAGCAGAATTCGAGGCAGTTAAAAGAAGGTACCTGGCGAAGGGGAGCGGCGTCGAATGGGAACGAAAGGGGTGGAGGAAGGCGAGCAGCAAGTAGAGTGGTGGCAGTATCAAGAAAGGAAGAAGAAGAAGAAGAAGAAGTTGATGAAGGGGATGCGAGAAAGAAGGAAGGGGGGAAGGGAAGGGAAGGGAAGGGAAAGCGAGCGAGATGGAGCGAAAGCGAGGGTCAGTGAGCAGTAGTAGGTAATTGTTAGTTGGACTACTAGTGAGCTGAGTAGGGACAACTTGGACTTTTGGCGGACTATTCTGCTAGAGGAGGTACGGGGGTTGGATTTTTTGGATTTGTATTGTGGTAGGGGGGGTGGCAGGAGAGGAATGAAAAGGGAAAAGACTGGATTTGGAACGAAGGCTGATTGGCAGAGTGAGGACTGCAACAGGTAAGAAAGAAAAGTGGTGGAACAGGAACGGGCGTGAGCGACGAGGACAGAGCACCGGAACGACAGGGGAGGGGGGGGGATGGCGAGAGACAATGGGAATGGATGGGAGACGATGGAGCGACAAGGGTGCGTGCACGGCGAGATGGCTGGCTGGCTGCTGGCTGGCTGGCTGGCGAGTTCGGTCGGTCTCGAGAGATGGATGGATGGATGGATGGAGGGAAGGGAAGATGCGGGTGCGGAGAGTACGGTGATGTGGAGTAGAGTAGAGTACGGCAGAGTAGAGTACTGTGATAGAGTACTTGGGTACATGACGAGAATGAGGCCGTGGAGATGACTCGTGAGGATTCGACGGGGAGACACCTTCGAGTCTCGAGTACCAGTACCAGCAGCACGGCCATGGAGCCCATTGCAGAGCAGGACATCCGTCCGGCGATTATTCGCCTTCCTGAGCCTGCAGCCAGCCGTCCGTCCATCACCAGTGGCCATCCATCCCACCGACGACGACGACTTGCAGGCCTCAAATTGGACGGGAGCTGGAGAGGGGCATTCGATCAAAGGAGGTACTCGACATATGAGGAAGAGGAGAATGAGGCTGAGATGATGAGTTCCCAAGTTCCAACCCACGTCGAGATGAGGAGACTTCCGGGAAAATAATAGGGGCAAACGTACCGAACCAGGGTTGGCGCTCCAAACCAAGCCCGATCGGGCTCGCCTGAGTTAGTTAGCATCCTTCTGGGGTGGGCGGGGAGCCCGAGCGCGCGATGGCCAAGTGTATGGAATTCGTTTTTCTTGTGTGGTCGATACATAACCAAGTATCTACTCTATAGCAGAGTAATTACTATACTTCGTTCGGACTTTGTAGGGAAATCGTTGCTGCCTTGATCTCGGTACGGTAGTTATGAAGGAATCTTGGGGATCCAAGGGGAGAGATAGAGCCTGGTCCGTGTGTATGTAATCCGAGGAACGAGGAGGTGGGTTCGGGCTCCCCGAAGATACTCTGTGTACTCCGTAGTACCTGCAGTTGCTCAGGTACCAGTGCCATGCTTATGTACACTGCCAGCAGGTCAACCCTCGAAGAGTCCCGGAAACCACAGCGAGTTCAAGGGGCTGCGATGGTTGGCCGTCGACGATCCAGCCATGCATACCTATGCACCGTACCTATGCGTTGTTGTTGCGGCCGGGCGGCCGGGAAATTGAGGTCTGAGCAGTGACCAGTGACCAGTTCTGGATGCGGACGGGCAACTCGCAAGCAACATGATGATGCAGATGCAAGAGAGGAAGTGCCAGTGCCTACATGGATACATATTTATGCCAGTTACCGACTCTCACGAACAACGTTGCTGCCCACTTCAGGGGACCTTGGCCCCGGATAGCTACCGTATTGGCCCTTTCGTTCCATTTTCGGGAACTGGTCTTAGAAAAATATGTATAAACCCAGGACATCACCGCCTCCAGAGAGCCAGAAATCCATATACAGCCACCCATTACTCACGATCCCCAACGTATCAGCCGGCATCACGGCCACGACCACGTCCGAATCGCAGATATGTGTACCTATCGTCGGAGACAACCCACCGAGCCACCGACGTGAGAATAGATGACTGCCGCGTCAATTCGGACGACTACGGTACGTACTACTCTACTCTGGCACCAGTAGTCGTTGCGGTTTCCGCAGCCGCGAAGAAAGGAGCCGGGAACGGCGTTTCCGCCAGCTGGCCTGGCCTGACACTGATTGGCTGGATGCCGAAACACTCATCCGCGTTTTGCCTTCGGACGGAGTGCGGAGTGTGGTCCGTGGCCGGCAGGATCGCAGTCCGGACGCGGTCCGTCTCCGGCTCTGGGGGACTGGACTGGGTTTACGGAGGACGCGGTCCACCGCCCACAGGTTCATCCCGGGTATGTACGTTGGGTAGGTAGGCAAACCGTACATAAGCAAGTACAAATGTGCCTATGCCCGTGGACGGACGGGATGGACGGGACGGACGGACTGGGCGAGACGTACTCTACTCTACGACCGGATTATTATCATTCCCAGTAGGTGTCCGAACTGCATACGGTCGGTCCGAACGGAGCTCTGGCAAGTACCGTATCATACCCGTATGTAAGACGATCCATCCTGAGCGACTACGACCACTCCTCCTCCTCCTCCTCCCTCCTTCTCCTCCTCTCCCTCCCCCGCAACCACGACACGCAATATTCTCACCGTCCAGACCCTCCAATTCCATATGTAGAGTCGGCAACTCGGCGGACACCATTCCTCCAAGCTCCAGGAGTCGCTGCACAGTGTGGCTTATCCGGACCACCTAGAGTACCTACCTTGCATGTAGAGCACCTGCACGGTTGGATGCACGGTTGGATGCACTCATCGACGGCCACCAGGAACAGCCGGGCGGCGGGCTCCCCTCCTCCGATCTCCGCAGATAGGTACTCTACATATCGGCTTCCCACGGAGGATTGGCTCCTCCAATCGACAACCACGGGAACGGTGGCAATTCGCTGCTAGTCAGAGCAGTGACACGCTACTGCACTACTGTAGTCACGGCCACAGGTCCACCACCACTCCCTCCGCCCGGCCACGTGCACTCCGCCTATCCTGTCCCTTTGCGTACGAGGTGGAAGTTGGAACTTGGGGACACCTAGATAAGCTGGAGTGGCTCTGAGACTCTGACACGCCCAAGTTTGAGCCGCTTAGATATTCATTGCCAAAAAATAATATAAAATAGAGTATGTAGAACTCGATTAAGAGCCCCCAGAGTAGTTCAGTCGCTACGATGTTCCCTTTTGTAGTGGAAAAAAGACACGGAGGGCTGGAAGTAATGTCGCGTGTAACTTGGGTACGGGCCGAAATCGAAGAGTTCAGGGTGTGTGTTACTAAGCACAAACAAAAGCCACTCCCGAGTCCCTCCCTCCCTCCCTCCCTCTCTCCCTCCCTCCCTCCGCTACCAGAGCGCAGTACACAACGGAACCCCATCATTCCGGAATCCGTCCCAAGCCGCCCCGGCGACTCCGAAGCGAGGACATCCGACCTCCCAGTCTCCCACGGTCCTACTAAGCCCGCCGAGCCCGCGTCACGTCGCGAAGCTCAAGCGAGCGAGCGAGCGAGGGGTCTGGGCGGTGCAACGTAATGCAAACAACAAGTCGGGAATCAGTCGCGGTGGGGACACAGGCACACAGACACTCTGGGCCTCCGGCCGGGAGCTGGGTGTTGGCCGAGTGAGATCGGGCCGGTTGCGGCCTGTACCTAGTATATAAAATAGTAGATCGGTGGGGTCCGGCCATCGGCCGTCGGCCGTCTTATGCTATAAAATTTGTATGTACCGTAGACCGGGACAACGGCTATCATAGTACCGGTAGAGCGCATAGAAACCCCCCGAAGAGGGAATACCTAAAAAGCGGGAAGGAAGTTCGAACAGCCATCCCTCTCTCTCCCTCTCTCTCTCCATTCATTGTCGACACCCAACCCAAAAATCCCGTTGCCCGATCAATCGATCGGCCTCGGAATTGAACGTCGTGCAATGCATCGTCAGAGCGAGCCCTGCTGGCTCCTGCTGCTGCTGGTGCGAAACGAGAAACCGGCCTCGATCGATATCGATATCGCGTCAGTGGTCACCACAGGGTTGTCGGGTTCGTGGCTACTTACTTATATACATACCTCATACGTGGAGAACCGTGCCTCCTATGAATAATGATCTATCCATGCCGAATAGAGGACCGCCGACCGGTAGTGATCACGTTGTATGTGATAGCGGTGAAGAAACCTACTTGGGTACTGGTGGAAGGATATCCGCGAATCGCATGCTACTATATTGTACGATAGGTACTGCAGCACCAGAGCAGAGTGCCGTGGAGCAACTGTCGAGTCTTCAGCCGTCTCGTGGACGTACCTACATGTCCCTCGGGGCGGGGCGCGGTTTGTCGGGCAGCCTTCCTTCGTCATCGACTATCATTCGCCGCCCATACCTCGGTAGTCGAGTAGATCCATCCTCCCGGTAGTCGTTTACTTGTAGCCCTGGTTTCGGGAACGGTAGGTATATCGCGATCACGTCTCCGAGTTTAGATCGCCGTCGAGCCGCATGTCGAGCATCGATGCCGGCAGCCATTACTACATGCTAGGAGGGAGGGAAGTAGAGGTTTTATCCCCTGGACCGTAGCTCGTTTTCGGTCAATGTGTCCTTCAAATACGGATTTTCCAGCTCTGACAGTCACTCTATTTAGCCAGCTACCCCGCAACTAATCAGATGGACCTCTTCTCTGTGATCTCCTATTGATGATTATCTTTTCAAGATTTGGTTATATCCCTTGGTGAGTGAGTGGCAACAAGCTTTCCAGACGATACGATTTTAACCGATTTTTGGCCATTGAGAGCTCAACCATGAGCTCAAATATTTCTCTAAAGTCTGGGGAACTTCGGATTATCTCCCCCTTGCTGTACTACGGGTTCTGTGTAATGATCATTAGTTGGCCTGTCCTGTGGGTGGTTCCAGCTCCCTCAATATCGTAGTTTTGGTCAAAAACCCGAATTTTTGAACAGCCACAACTCAGGTAATACCAAATCTTTTACATTTTCAACTCCGATAACTGAACGTCATCTGATGAGCCCCAAATGATAAGAGGTTATGAGAAATATTCCTAAAGATTCGAGATATTTCAGCATATTATTTTTCGCATCTTGACGGCATTTCTCTCCTTCACTAGCATGGGAATACCTAAATTGACGCCAGAATCATCACTGGCAACCAGGATATGTGATCTTTAAGCAGATCATCTTTGGTTATAGCCATATGGTTGCTGCGTTATGTACTCACTTACGTTCAAAACGGTCCAAAAAGCCCGCAAACGGCATATCTATTTACGATCTAGGGGATAGCAGCTTAAGCTTGGAATATTTAACCTCAACGACCGGTGAGCAGTAAGTTCTAACCAACCGGTGGATGGAAGAGAGTTTTAAAGTCAAGTTGTTCTTTCATCATAACTTGGACTGCCGAAACCTTGAGCATAAGATGCCCATTACTGTTGTTCTGTGCCTCTAATGTCACGAGCGAAAATTAACCAGACCTCGTATCATACATACGAGAGCGAGACAAATCACCGACCCAGTCTTTATCGCTCTCGAGCACCACCGCCCGAACTTATTTCACAGCCGTCATATTAATCGACTAATCGAACGGAATCCTCCTCAACTCGGTGCCCTCCTCGGCCCTCTTAGCCGCCACGCTAGCGGGAACCTTTATGCCGCAGCACTCACCCCACGTAGAGTGTACATGCCTCATGCCCTCCCTATCCTCATCGCCGAGGCCCTCACCCATACCCTCCACCGCCTTCAGGATCCCGCCAAACATAAAATGCTGCATAACGGGGAGCTTTCCGAGGACCTCCTTCTCATACATCTTCGCCATGCCGGCATTAATCTTTCCCCAATTCTTCGCCGCGGATATATCATCGAGCATGGGGGAGTGCCAGCGGAGGCCGGCGGTAGTCTTGATGCTATTGATGAACGCGATGCAGGAGAGGTATATATACTCTCCCGCCAGCTCCTCGAGGATATCAGACGAGTGGATCGATTTCGGGCGGAGGTACGAGTGCGAGTACAGCTGCGCAGACCCGAACAGGAACGGCAGGAACTGGTAGTCGTCGAGCCCCCACACCCCGTGCGAGCCCGCCGGCTCCAGGTAGTATGTCGTCTGCAAACGCCGCATGATGCTAAGGTACTTGTTGAACAGCCGCAGGATCACCGCGGGGTAGTCCGCCGGCTGCAGTAGGCCCAGCTGCTGGAAACAGAGCCTGAGCGGCACACATGTTACATCAGCACCCAATGTATCCCGCCCGCCACCCGCCTAGCACGGGGCAAACTCACGTCCACGCCAAAAAATTCAGCTCGTGGCCAGAGCCATAGTCGATTCTCGTGCGATTCCCCCACGCCTCACAGAAGTACCTCGCGGCCTCATCCCTGGCCTCCTGGGGGACGTCCAGCACCTTATGCCACTCCTTCGCGCGCTCCCATAGCGCGTCGTAGAAGCGCTGGAACGACCTATTCCCGAACCTGCTGAGCCCGACGTCTTCGGGCGGGAACTCGTCGATTGCCGCATCGACGCGGTCGAATATGTCGAGCAGTGTCTGCACGAGCGGCGAGATCGGCACGGAAGTTGAGTTGGGCACGTTGAGCACCGAGTTGTTCAGGTCCGTCGTGAATGACAGCAAAAGCTGGTGCGTCGGTGAGTTCTGGAATAGCTTCAGGTCGTGAGAGGTGATGAGCTTGCGGGTCGGCGACGTGAACGTGAAGGTTTCGAGCGAGGTCGCCGGAGGCGTCAGCAGCGGGAGCTCCGGAGGCGCCTGCGGTGGCTTGTTGCGCGATATTGGCATTGCGGATGGTGAGAGATGGTCGGTGGTGGGGGTGCGCGCGGGGATCGGGGGTACTGTGCTGTGTGCACTGTGGGGTTGGAGTTAACTTAGCATGGTTCTAGGTTCGTGCAACATCCCGGCCGGAAAAACATTGATCCGGTTCACGCTCTTCGATACATTGCCACTTACACACTCGATCATTCATCAGCAGACGTAAATTTGTGTCGTGTACGGAACTCAGTGTCGATCAGTGGTATATATAGAAGCCGCCGCATCCCGCGCAGTTCTATTCGCAAGACTTCGTCAACGCAATTCCATCGCAGAATGCTTCAGCAGAGCAAAACAGCTCCTGAAAGCACACATGGCACTCAGAAGCTCTGCGCATCCCGTCGGCGGCTGAGCACAACTGCACAAATCAAGTCTTCGCGTTGCGTACAATGTACATAAGCTGTGCCTGACACCTGTGCCCTGGGTTTCAAACCATGTCCATTGTCAACGGCGGCTCCATCCTTCGCTTCCCTACATACATAAGGTGCAAATCTTAGTTTTAGTGCGGACCGAAAGAGGCGACGAAACCGTTGTTCATAGCTTGGAGTATGTACGGACGGCCGCATAACCGGCACTACGCCTCTACTACTAAGTACGAACGACACGGACACGATACACTCGGTGCCATCTCATGACGGACTGTACATACAAAGCACTACGGGACCACTGCAAGGCATTGGAATTTGGGGTATCCATCTTCCGCCGCAGACATGATGCAGAAAGGACCGTGTTTAGTAGGATTCGTGAGACTACTAGAGGTATAACCAGACAACCCCAACGAGAGGTGAGACTAGAGTACTAGTACTGGGTGATAGGAAGGTTGCTCACAGAACCTCTTCAACTAGTCGCAAAGTCCTTGAACGCCTGGAGGCTGGAACGACCCATTGAGTCACCCAACGCAACGCTTGGGAGGTGGACAACTCCCATGTTTGTAGATTCGTGCTCCTGCAGCCTACAGGTCTACACTGCGGTGCCAGAAACCGCATTCTGGCCGCTTGTCGAGTGACATACTCAGATGCAGAGCTCTGCCTCACCATACTACGCTCATACACTCCCGGGGTTTTAAACCCCCGCGGTATGTACGCACACAATATACCCATCGCCCCTTGGGCCTTGCCGGAATTCGACGCCCATAGCCCGTAGCTACGAGCCCGAGTGATACCGAATGAATCCGTGTGACTCCGAGTTGAAGTACCTATTGAAGGCAGACGCATATCCGAGCTCACCTTCAATAGTGCCACATAACGGTGCTTCACACTGCAAAAACCACAAAAAAAACCAGATTAAGCAAGGTAATAGCCATCATCAGAAGCCGGGGGAAGGTCAGGGTACTCTTGATTTTCCACCACCACTTTCTCCCCACCTGCCCTCCAACGTAATCCTACTCCCAGAGCACGCATATCACGCAAATCACATGCGAACCCAAATCCCAGAATCCAGACATCCAAACGCGTCCCGCAAGATCCGCAGTTCGCTATCTCCTCAACAAGTAAACGAGTAAACAAAACAAAAAACGTTCGAAGATCTCCGGAAACGGTTATGGCACCATCGCACTGCGCGCGGCGACGCGGCCTCGAGCGGCGTGCAGCTAGGGGTGCATACTGCATACTCACCTTTCATCACTCGCCCCCCGTTCCCGTTCCCGTAAATATCAAACTCATTAAAAATGCTCGTAGTATATCCCATCCCGCTCACATCCTGCTCATACATGATCTACTACCCAACTATCTTATCCCCTTATTCTTCTACTCCTACATACTCATACTCCTCCCCCCTTCCCCCTTCCGCCTGTTTATCGTCCTCCCCCACCCGTTCTACCCCCGTTCTACCCAGTTAAAGCCCTCTCACACCTCTATCAGAAGAAAGAAGAAGAATTAGAAGAAAGAAGAACTAGAAGAAAGAAGAAGAAGTAGAAGTAGAAGGAGAAAAAAGAAGAAGAAGAAAAAACGCCGTCCAGCGCCAACAATATCATCCATCAAAGCAGGAAGCCAGAAAGCAGAACTAACCGAAAGAATTGGAACAAAACACTTTCTCTAATCTCCCATCAATCCACACGTAGGGGCAACAAGTAAAAGCGAAAATAGATAAGAAGTAGGTAAATGTTGAAAAGTAGAAAAGCGTCGAAACAACTTTATCAGAGGCCATGCAAATTTACCCCAATCCTTAATCCAATCTTCAATCCAGTCCAAGCCACCCAATTCAAGCCACCCAATTCAAGCCCAATCCCAATCACCAATCTCGATCACCAATCCATTCTCCAACAATTCCATTCTCCAATCCCCAATCCAATCCATCCTCCAATCAATCTGGGAGCAAGAAAACACCACCACAACCGGAAACAGAATCGAGAACTGAAACGGAAAAAGAAACTAAACCGGAAAACTCAAAAAAACCAGTAACCCCCCACGCCGCCGCCGTAGAACAAAGGGAAAATACGACAAAGAGAAGAAGAGGAAGAAGGGTAAAGTGGAAGTAAAAGTAGTAGTAGCGGAAAACTCAAAAAAAAAAAAAAAGTACAGCAAGCTCCCACCCAACAGAAAACAGCAACAGAATCAGCAACAGAATCAGAAAACAAAAAAAAGGAATAAAAACCCGGTTAGTAAAATACAAATGACGAAAAGAAAAAGGTTGTGTGTGAAGTTGCAATATGAAGTTAAAAAACTTGTCCGCCCCCACCGGCTCACCCTCCTCCACTCCAATCCAAAGCCCCAAAGCCCCCCAAATAAAAATAATAGAAGTAAAACAAAGGGCCTTCACCAATCTGAACCACAGGCCATGGGCTAACTCATACCATCCATCCATCCATCCATAAAATTCAAAGAGACCCTCTCTCTCGCACAGAAACGAAAAGAAAAGCAAGACAAGGCCACTAACGATCTAGTAATACGTTCCGTGGGTAACGGTAAAAACAAAAACAAAAAAAAGATGATAATGGTGTGGTGTGGTGTAGTTGTTGGTCTCGGCGGGTGGGTGAGGACATAATTCAATTTTCTCCGCCCCTCTGAGCACCAAGCCTTCTCACCAGTCCATGCCCCGTGGGGTTGGTGGCTGTGGTTGGCAAGGGCTCTTCCTCGAATTCCCGAGTTCCGACTGTACTGATCCGTCCACCGTAGCTCTTTCTCGGGAGGGGAATTGCACTGCCGCCGCTGTTGACCGTGTTCCTTCTGTTCGACATCCCGAATCCCCCGTCTTGGCCGCCCATACTCCTCCTGCCGCTGCCTGATATATCGTATTCTCCGAAGCTGTGGCCGGTCATCGGGGTCATCCTTCCGCCGAAACTTGCCCGGCTCTGCGGCCTGATGGGAAGTGTTGTGGTCCGATCCAGTCCGTTCCCTGACATGGAAGAACGCGATGTTCTGCCAGATACGCGAGATTCTGGCCGGGGGATCCCGCCTCCCGCTCGACTTTCAGGCCTCGCCATTCGGGACGCCGGTCTGTTATCGACGGCCGGGTAGCTCAGACGGCCGCTGTAATTGCTCTCTCCACCTGACGTCACCGAGGAGGCGGTCGATACGGATGGAGCCCGAGATTTCTTGTGTGACCGCAGTGTGATCGCGTTCATAGTGAGTGGCGGTGCCATCTGCGGGTGGTGTGGTGAACCTCGCGGAGGAGTGGTGACGGCAGGACCAGGAAGCTTGCTCCGGGCACTCTGTACTCGCTGCTCCAACCGTTGCATCTGTCCGATCAAGCCACGGATCTGGGTGAGAGACCGCGAGGCCGGCATCGGCAACGCCGAATTTCCACCGATGGACGAACCTCGCGAACGCTTCCTGAACTTCGGCTGGAAGTTTCGGGGACGCGGGGTGGTTGCGTCGTGGCAAGGAATGCTGAGCCGAGCGCACTGCGAGGGCGTAGTCGACACCTCGGACATGGGTGGTGACGGCGGGCCCGAGTGATCCGACTGGGGCGTGGCGGTCGAGGCAACGGACGGCGTCGTCATGGACGTGCCCAGTTCATCCGACAGAATTGTCGAGCTATCGGACAATGGCGACGGGAATTTGGGTGGAGGCACGTGGTGCAAACTGCCGTTACCGTATTTGGCCGCCATGGCCAGGGTGTTGTTGAGCTTCTCGGCGGTGATTTCCTGTTCCACCTTGAGGTCCGACAGTTCGTCGCGCAACCGCTGCACTTCGATGCGCAGAGCCTCTCTCTCCTGTTCTCCCGCTCGGACCTCCTCCTCCATCATGACTCCTCGTTCCAGGGAATGGTTGTATTTCGACTCGATATCCTCCAGCGAAGACATCACGATTCGTTCCTGTCGCTCAAAGTCGTCATTGGAGACCTCCATGTCGCGTAGTCGCAGCTGCATGGCCCGGTTCTGTTCCCGCAACGAGGTGATTTCCTTCTGCAGGAGATTCTGGGCCGAGTTCGCTTCGGTTTTGGACTTGTTGTACTTGTTCTGTTTCGCGAAAATCGTTTCATCAGCATTTCCTCGAGCGCCCTCGCACCGTACCCCTTATCGGGTGGGTTGTCCGTGCATCGTGGAGGGGGGAGATAACTACCTTCCACTCATCGACCTCGTACCGTAGCGCTTCATTCTTGTTCCTGAGATCCCGGTGCTGTTTCTCGCTTGCCTCCAACTCCTTTTCGAGCTCCTGCTCTAGTTCTCGCGACGAAGCCTGGAAGTCGGCGAGCTCTGCCTCCAACTCTCGGACATGCGACTTGTAGAAATCCAGAGTCTCGTCGGAGGACTCGGGGTCGTCTAGCGACATATCGGCGGAGGAAGAGGCGGAGGTGGCGACGAAGCTACAGCAGTGGCTAGTCTATCAGTGTGTGTATCCTTATTTTATTTTTTCCTTTCGCGTATAGTAGTGTTTAGGTTCTGGTTGTGAAGGTAAAGGGTAGCCGTCGCGAGCCGGGGGGTTTGCAGTTGAGGGGCGTCGTTAAGTTGAGTCGTGTCGGTGGGGTTCTTATTAGGGAGAGGGAGGAGGGAGGAGCGATCGAGATGTAGGATGGACGTGGACGGGTTGTCGGAAGTGTCGGTAGTTTCGTTCGAATTGGCGATGAGCGACGACCTACCTCCTACCTACCTTTACTCCCGGTCGCTTTGTCCCGTTGAAACAGAGGTAGTCGCTCCTCCGGGAGTCCGGACGGGGCGATGGGTGTTGGTGGCGATGACGGAGGGGTATTAGGTGAACGTCGTGGGTCGTAGGGGTCGTGATGTAGTTGTTGTTGTTATTGTTGATGTTTATGTTATACTGTAGTCGCGATGGTTGTTGGAGTCGAGAAGTGTGGTGGGTGTGGTGGTGGTGGTGGTGGTGGTGGTGGTGGTGGTGGTGGATGCAGGTTGGCAGTTGCTATCGCAGTTGAAGGAGGAGTGTGAGTGTTGAACTGCGGAGGAGGGGGGCACGGCCCAGATCCTGGAGAAGCATGTACGGTATGTAGTGTACATAACTGCAAATACATGCCAACTTCAAATGCTCTCCATACCTTCCCCCGTTCGATCTACTCTCCCCTACAACTTCGTTCTCTGCCGCGGCCAGCCCAGGTGCACCAGGGCCATCATACGGCGTTCGTTTAACTTTCCATAGTAGAGTAGAGCACAAATGCACGAACAACTACCGCATCCGATCCGCCCCAGTCCATCCTGCCCGCCCGCGTAGTCGAGAGAAACGAATAAATCTCCGGGCCCACGGCCACAAACAAAGCACCGACATCGTCCATCTGTCCGGGCGCATAACCCGGCGTAGCACGGCTTCCCGCTCTTTGTTTGCTGGCGGGCGCAATGGTCGTGAAGATATCTTCATCGGTGGGGCATATGGCGCCGTGACGCAGCGCATGCCACGGCTTGGCACACTCGAGTTTGCCAGCTCAACCCAATTTGCACCGAAAACATCCCCCAGGACACAAGGAGATGAAGCGGCGCAGCCTGTCTGTCGGGTCTGGCTTTGAGACAGTCCGGCTCCCCTTCCACAAGGTGAAGCACAAGCACTGCGGCACTTTCCTACGGGACATACTTCGTACTTCTTCATAAATACCCACTCCTTCCCGATCACCATCGCCGGAGTAGTCATGAGGTATGATACCTCCGTCGCTGTGCATGCTACTATGAAGCTAGTGCCCTGGATAAACAAAAGACGACATGACATCTACATGCATCTCCTCAGCATCTGCCAGCGAACCATCGCTGCTGCTGCTGCTGTGCGCCGTTGGCGCGACCACCACCAGCACCGGTGGGCTGCTCTACTACATATACTTGACCACATGGCCAGGCCGACGACAAGAACCCCTCATCGATCGCGGAAAATCGTATGTACTCTACACAGAACACCCGCTTTTCCCCGCGCGCGCAGCAGCAGAGCGAGCACCGCGATAACTATCTCGAGCGGGGGAGCGGGGGGGAGGCGAGGGATCGCAACTTCGCAAGTGCAACAACTTGTTTGTCGACTCCGCACGATGTGAAACGACACGTCTTGTTCATGTACATATTGTCCGTACCCCAAACCCAAACCCAAACCCAAACCCAAACCCAAACAGCTACTCTAGTTACCTTGCAGAGTAAAGTGCTGGCAGGCTGGCAGGTCTGGCACCTGTCCAACTCGACTGTCCGGTGTCCCTGCATGAAGCCAGTCCAGTCAAGTCGGTCGGCCAGGCCGCCACATGCCAGAACACCACTGGCCTGGCCCCCCGGTTAGCTTTCTGTTCATTATCTATTGGATCTGATTAGATCTCGCGTGCGTGCTGCAGGCTGCAGCCGGCCGGAGCCTGACGAAGCCGTCGAAGCCGTCGAAGCCAACTTTCTCTCTCACCAACCCCTCCAGACGTGTCTGTCGAGTTTGTCGAGTTGAACTCGTCGGGAAGCCCGAGTAATTCCCGCACATTATTCCCTCGAAGACTCCCCGAAGCTTTTCCTGCCGACGACGGCCATGCCGCCGATGGATCGAACGCACCGGACACCGAAATCGAGCTCAGCTCGAAAATCACCTCCACTGATTCTTCGGTGACGGGCTTTTGAAAAGTCCCTCTGCACTCGACCTCAAACTCAAACTCGAACTCGAACTTGAACGCCGACCAAGGTCGCGAAAAATGCAGCGATCCTTCCAGGGCAACAGGCTAGACATGGCCGTACACCGTACCTGCATAGACGAGCGCCACGCGAATGTCCGGTGCTCAGTGCATATGCGGATCCATATCCCACTGACCGGCAGGTCTGCTACGGAGAAGACTGGACTGGTGCCGGCCGGACCTATGTACGATCCTGATGTGACTCCCTCCACTGATGGGGCGAGGGGGGAGCTTGCCATCTTCGGGCTGGTCTGCTGTGTGCCTGCGGATGAAAATGCCGCAAGAGCGAATCTTCTTTGTCGGCGGCGGCGGAAATCCTGTGCGAGGTGGCATACTTGTTGGAGTACCCGTGGTTGAAATGGTGGGGGATTGGGATTGGGGGCCGCGGTGGAGGTGGCTGGGAACTTGGGAACTTGGAAGTGGCCGGCGTTCAAGACTTCTTTTGCACGGGTGTGAGTGACGATCCGTGATAAGCTTCGTGCAAGTCTACGGTTCACATATCCTTCACCAGCACATTGCTTTCTTTATCTCTCGGACTCCACCACCAGCACATTGCTTTCTTTATCTCTCGGACTCCACCACCAGCACATTGCTTTCTTTATCTCTCGGACTCCACCACCAGCACATTGCTTTCTTTATCTCTCGGACTCCATCGTCACCACGATTGTCGGTAGAGTACAGACCTCTGTGCTCCCAAGTCCGTCAGCCAATCTGTCCCCAGTTCCAAGTTCCAACCCTGAACCGCATCCCTGCCAGGCTGCCGCCCTAACCAAGGACACCATGTTCGACTCCCTCTCACCGCGTCCGCAAGACACCGTACGATGGTGATTCATTCGGTCGGTAAAAGCTGGCAGATGTCGGTACTATGATATGTACTCGCATCCCAGGCCTGACCTGCGGCTGGAAGGTTGACAGTCCGCCTGCAGCGGGATAGGTGGGTGGCGAAAACCTCGGTAATCTGATCGATAGGTAAGAGGTAAGAGGCGTAAGAGGTCGGCGCCGCAGGGGATGGGGACGTGTGGCTGACTGTTGTGTGGCTAGGCATATACCCAGCATGTAGTGCAGTAGGCGATCTCGAAAAGAGCTTCCCCACCCGTCCGCAGTGGAGCAAACCCGGAATGCTCCCGGGTGACCTTGCGGAGTGCCATGGGATACCGTGTTCGTTCCTCCATACGGGCGAGACAGTGGACTGCCGCGGCCCGATTGGCTCCGAGAGCGCCACGAATCTCCTCTAGTCCCACGTCGTCGGGAGCATGGCCATTGGCGAGAAGTTTGCTGCGTCTCCTCTCCTCTCCGTCCCGGAGGACACCTACTCACAGAGCGGTTGGTTGCGCCGGGCTACATAGAAGGCTATGTAGGTCTCGCGCCGCGGCTTCGCTTGTCTGACTAGCTACCTCGTGCATTCTCGTCAGGACAGCGTCCTCGATCGCAGCAGACAGAGCGTAACTCTGCGTCTGTAGAGTTGATGCTGCGCGAAGACGTCACTCACTGTGCGTACATGCTGTGACTGGCCGCCGCCGTGGGGAAGTCACACGGGTTCAGGGGCGCAGCATGTATGATGTGATAGTATCGCGGACTATGATGAATCGAACATTCTGCCCTTTTCCGTCTCAGCCACCGCATCCGTGTGCTGGACTGGACTAAATTGTGAGGTGGGGAGAGGGCGTCCACAGTTGCGAACACCCAACACCGACCACCGATCACCGAATAAAGCCCAAGTATTCGGTGCTCGTCAGGTGCATAACAGGGATGGATGGGTACACGCACATGTGGGTATGCAGATGGATGGACCCCGCTTTGCGCCTTCAACCCCTCCTCGTCCTGATCATCATCATCCTCCTCCGCCTCGACGAACCCTCCCGTTTGTCGTACTGTGAATCGCAGAGCCACTGCTCAGCCTTCCAGAAGAGAGCATAAACCCCCGGTGTCCATCTTCCAGATCCCGAGGTCTGATAGCACCCACCCACCCACCCATCCGAATCCATTCCTTTGGGTACTTATCACTGCTGAGAAGAGACGGTTGCAGGTTCTCAAGTTGTCAAGTCGCAATGTCGGATCCAAAGCAACCCACTGCCACTGCCACTGGCCCGAGCGAACCGGCGCCTGCACCGACGGGCGAGGCCCCGCCCCAGTGTCCACCTGACCACCACCAGCAGCAGCAGCAGCAGCAAAGCCAGTCGCCACTCCCACCCCCACCCCAGCAGTCGCAGTCAAACGTTCCGGGGGGATATACCCCCGGCCTACAGCAGCAGCTGCAGCAGCTGCAGCCACAGCAGCCGCCGAACGTGGGCTATCCCCAGCAGCCACTACAGCTGCCCGTGGCGGGATATCACCAGGGCCCTCCTTCGCCTGGAGGTTATCAGGCCCCGCCTTCGCCCGGTGGTTATCAGGCGCCTCCATCCCCCAGTTTCACTCCACAAGGCCAGTATAGCGCCCCACAATATCAACAGCAGCCACCGCCGCAAGGCTACTATGCTCAACCCCAACAGCCCGGGTACTACGCCCAGCAACCGCCGCAGGCCTATGGACAGCCACCACAGCAGCCTTATGGACAGCCGCCTCCACCACAGCAGCCATACGACCAGCAAGCACCACCTCAACAGGCTCCGTACAATCCGCAGTTTGGCTATCAACCACCGCTTCAGCAACCATACTATGCGCCACCACCACCACAGGGCTACCCCCCACCGCAAGGCTACCCGCAGTACAGCCAGTCTCCCATGGATCCCAACAATCCCAATCCCGCTATGGGACAATACTACCCTCCACCCAACCCGCCAAAAGTCTATGAGTACAGTCCGGGCTACGCACCCGGCGAGATGGCCATTGGCTACGACCCGACGACCGACGCCGGAGTGATCAAAAAAGCCATCGGTACCCCCCACCACCCACCCAGCCCGCCCCTCCATCCAGCGCACTAACCCACCCACCAGGCGACACCCGCATGGACCTCGACGCCCTCCTCAAGATCGTGCCCAAACTCACGCCTCTGCAGCTCGAATCATTCAAGCCGCACCTCACGGCGAACCCGCAAGACCTCGCGCGCAACACCGACGAGATCGTCAAGACGGGGGTGTTAGGCCTGCTCATGGGGCCCAAGGACTTCGACGCATACATGCTGCACCACGCGCTGAGCGACAACGGCAAGGCGAAGCTGTCGTCGACGTTCAAGAACACGTGGATCCTCTCACTAGTCCTACTAAACCGCAAAAGCGGCGACATTGAGGCGATCAAGGACTCGTACCGGCGACGGTACGGCGACACGCTTTTGCACCTGCTGAAGGACTGCCTACGCAAGGAGCCGCTGCTCGCCAACCTATACATGAACGTGCTCGAGAACCACTCCTACCCAGGACTATGTGAAGTTTCCGACCCGGCGGCGAAAACGGCGCTGCAGGCCGCCATAGACAAGGAAGCCGACGAGCTGTTCACCGCCACCGTCGGCACCGTAGAGGGGAATAAGTTCGCGTGGACGTTCACCAGCAGCTCCCATGAGCGCCTGAAGGATATTGCAGCCGCATACCAGAAGAGGCAGGATTGTGCGCTCATCGATACCGTCAATAAGAAGCTCAAGAAGCTCGAGGCCCTCAGGGATGAGCTGGCGTATATGCTCGCCGGCCTCACGGATGATGCGCGCGCCAATAGGGACGCGCTGCTGCTGGAGAATACTATGAAGGGCTTCGGTAGCCACCCCCCACTCCTGTGAGCTCGAAGAAACCACCGCTGACAGAAAGCAGGAACGAAAGATACGGAACTAATCTTCCGGCTCATATCGATCGCGTGGGATAAGGACCGGCTAGGAGCGGTCAAGGACGCGTACAGGAAGAAGTTTGCGGCGAAGGTCAGTCTGCAGGCACGCATCGAGGGCGATACTAGTGGCGACCAGGAGAAGTTCCTCGAGGCCGTGCTGTTGAGTGATGGGAGGAGGGGCTGAGGGGCTGGGAGGGGCTGGGAGGGGCTCTGGGACGCTGAGGGGCTCCGGGAGGGGCTGACGTGACGTGACGTGGGAATGCGCGCTGGGCGGTTGGTACAATGCTACCTGCCTAGGTCGTGCATATGCACTTTTATTTTTTTTGAGGTTTTATTCTTTACAGGTTGACTCCATGATCATACATGAATATAGGCATGTAGGCATGTAGGCAGCGAATATACACGGTTAGTTAATGATGGTTTCTAAACCTCCTCTACGCACTTTTATGTCTCCAGTTGAATATGATTCACCTAATGCTCTGCAACGTCCCATTCAGTCTCGCTTTCACTCACCAATAGTTCTGCAACGTCCGATTCAGTCTTACTTTCACTCACCAATAGGTCTGCAACGCCCCATAGAGTCTCACGTTCAACGTAGGTAGGCGGAGTCGCAATCCCGGGTGATAGCGAGTGATAGCGAATGATGATGGCTGCGAGTGGTGGCGTGTGATCGGGAATGCTCCTGAATCTCCGATCCCGAAGGGAGGTGTCGTTCCTCTCGAGAATCCGGACTTGATCCTGGCGGGTTGTCGGGGTGCCGACGGGGGCACGTCAGAATTGGATGGGATCGCAGATCCGCAGTGGAAATCTGAAGCCCGTATTTACCTTTTTATTTTTATTTTTCAAACAGAAGCCGGCTTTCCACCGCCCCGCGCTCTCCAAAGTCCAGGGTCCAAAGTCCACAAAGTTCCAACTTCAAACAAGTTAGTTACTTCAACCGGGCGATCTGCAGCTAGACTTCCATGCAGGTTGCATACACAGGTGTCAGGTAGCTTGTAGGCTGTAGAGTAGGTAGGTACACACCCGTCACTCGTGTAACCGCGCATCTTCCAAGTTCCAAGCATGTAGGTATTCGCGGTGACGTCGTCGGCGCTCACCAGGACGACGAGTCTATCAACGGACGTCGGAAGTGACTGTATATAAGAACGTCCGTGGATTCCCATTTCCATCCATCGTAAAGCACGCACATCACACATCGCCGCGATACTATAACTACTCTACCTACCACACGACCACACCCTTTAAAGAACCCCCACACCCCCAAGAAACCTCATAATGGACGTCATCAAGAACCTCGGCGGCAAGGACGCCAACACCCAGCAGACCAGCGACCAGTCCGGCGGCGGCCTCCTAGACACGCTCCACGGCGCCGTCGGCGGCGGGCGGCAAAGCGAGAAGAACGAGGACGGCGTTGATAAAGGTATCCCTTCCTTCTTTCAATACACGAGTTCGTGGGTTGTGGGTTGTGGGTTGTGGGCACCAGGTAGCTAACGACCAGCGAAAAGGCGTCGACTTCGTCCAAGAAAAGTTCATGGGCGCCGGGCCGCAGGATAACGAGAGCGCGCTAGAGCAGGCGAAGGATGAGAAGATAAGTGATTGTAAGTGCTCCGTTTCCCCAGAAAGACAAGGGGAAAAAAGAGAGGAAAGAGGGTGAATGCTGATTTGTTGCGCGGCAAATAGTCGTCAGGGGACAGTATAAGTCGGCTACGGGGAGTGAGGTGCCGATTAAGGATAAATAGGTAGATGGGGGGTTAGATCTGGAGTGGCGTGTATGGAGACGAGGCGGTGAGTCAATTGGAAATAAATCATTCGAGGAATCTGTGCAGTTCCTATGATGATAGTGATCTCCTATGATTCTGTGAAGGGTCTCTACCGAAAGCGTGGAATCCAGGAACGAAAGTGACCGACACAACGAACAAAGTGACGTTAAAGCGTGATCTGACACTTCAACAAGACAAAAGGCGATCAGATCCATGCGAATGTACCTACTTGTAGAGTAAGACTGGAAGAGTGTAATCATACGACATCACTCGCTTCGAAGAATGCCAGCAGATTCCAGACATCTCGGCTGTGAAGAATGTATGTAGTTACGCATCATTTCGGGGCAGCCGTGTGTATTCCGCAAAGTGTGACGTGTCGTGTGAGGGGGCAAGCTGTCTAGATCTGTTTGTTTGATCATTAATTGCTTGCGACCTATCTAGATTCCAAATCATGGCAATATCCACCCAGCAAGCGGGCTAGAGAGAACGCATGCGGCCTTACTGGACTACGGCAACCAGCAAGGGGGCTACATTCAAGCAATCAACTGCCAAAAACCCCGAAAAGCGAGTGATGGGCTGTGATAGCACCATACAATGTCGCACGTTTGTTTGTGAATACTAGCCGTGAGTTCGACTCCACCAACTGTGCCCTAACTGTGCCCTAACTGTGCCCTAACTCCCGACTTTCAACACCTTCCACAAGCTCCCATAGAAAATCCGCTAGCGCACAGCACCTCAGTATAAAACCCGCGCCCGGTCTGCTCTCTCCCTCTCTTTTCTTCCATCCATCTTCAATCTTCCTCAACATCAACATCAACATCATCAACATGTATCAACATCATCAGCAAATATATATTGTTGCACCACACTAGCGAGCAACACGCATAGCCCTCGGTGGCTTCCTATATCTTCGAAGATTCCTAACCGGAATTGCAAGCGAATGCAGTGTATGGGAATGATATTGACTTATCGTTTCCTTTTCGCTGTGGGAATCACCGAACCCGCTCGTGTCTTCAGCTTCATCCATCCAAAACCGGCGAACCGCGTTTAGCTGCCTTTCTCGGCTGCTGAGCGAGATCGAACATGTACCCACCGCAGTGGCTACTGCTGCAGCCATGCACAGCGTACTGCCCTCGAAACGAACCTTGGCAGGGTGTCCTCCCTTTCACCACTAAGCACCGGGCAGAAGGATAGCCCGATCTCCACCATGCACGGGGGGGCGGGGTTTGACACCCGAGGAGTTGGAGACGAATTATGATGGGAGGACAAACTGAGTAATGCGAAGCAGACACTCGAGGTGAGATTGCAGCCTACCAGAAAGGGAGGTACTGAACGGGGTAACTAATGTATATAGTGACCTCCGTCAGAGTTATATTTCCACGATGACTACCGCCGCCACAGCATCTAAAGTGCTGCTGCGAGGATCGCCCTGGAGTCGGACCGTGTCACGGCGTGGACCCCCTTGCGAGACATGAGGGGTCACTCGGGCTGGGAGTGAGTGTGTGTGAGTTGGGATTGGAGTTTAGTAGGAATAAGTTGGGCTGGACAGTGGCGTGGAAACGGAGGGTGTACGGGTAGACATTGCCATGATCTAGACAGGTCACATGCAATCAATGATTAAACAAAACAAAAAAAATCGGCTGTAAAGAATGAAGGGAGAGTCAAGACCCAACGCCTACAGTCATCCGCCAGCCACAAGCCACAATCCCTTGTGATGGTGCTTTCGCGTGCAGCTCCCGGCCCCGAGCAGCCCGTTACCACAGCCCGTTACCACAACACGTCCAGAGAGATATATCACGTCTGTAAAAGCCGTCAACACTCCCCTCCCCTCCATCCACCCCTCCATCCCCTCCATCCATCGCATCTCCGCCTCCGCTTTCAGTTCAGTTCCAGTTCCCGGCCGTATGCAAGTAATTCTTACATAGCATACTGGGTATCCGCTTCGCTTTCGAATTTCTCTCCATCGGTTTTTAACGATACCTAGGAAAACGCACTCCTAGAAGTACATAGTAAAAAAACAAAAAAAAAACAAAAACAAAACCCAAACGCACATACACAGGTAAAGAAAGCACAAGCACAAGAACATGAACATTAAAAGAAAAAGAAAGAAAAAACAACAGGAAAACAGGAAGCACAGTCCCAAAACCCCCCTCTTCTCCCCCAGATCGTTAAGTTAAGGTGAACGTGAACGCAATCCATAATCAAGGAAACGAGACATAAGAAAATAAAGAAACGGAAGATAAAGAAGACAGAAAAAGCACTGAATCGATTAACCCCACTGCCTATTCAAAACTCAACCCAATCCAAGAGGATACCTACTTCCAAGCTACTCGTACCAGACAGAAAAAAAGAAAACCAAAGGTAGATAAGAAGAGTAAAACAGGACGACATCATTCATCGGCGTCGGGCACGTCACTAAGATCGCTACTCTCGCTGCCGTCGTCGGCAATTTCCGGCTGCTTTCCCTTCGCGCCCCGGGTGCTCCGTCTACCGAAGGCCACCTCCGTTTGTGATTTCTTGGGCTCAGCAGGCTTGGAGTTGGTCTTACCACTTCCGCGGGTTGACCTCTTGCCGACGGCAACAGTAGTTGTAGTAGGCGCGCCCGGAGTGGTTTCCTCCTTCTTGGCTGACTCGGGCTCGGGCTCATCAACCTCCATCTCCTCTTCGGGCGCCGGGGTCTTGTCCATTTCTTGATCGCTTTCGGCCTCGACCTCTTTGTACTTCTCCGCGCCTTTGGACTCGGTAGACTTCTTTGCCGAACCACCGCCAGAGTTGCTGCGTCCACCATACTTCCTAGGTTTAGGCTCGGGCTCAGCCTCGCTCTCCCCGCTGTTGGAAGCATCATCCATCTCCTCGTCGCTACTGTCGTCCTCCTCGTAGTCCTCCTCGTCTGTCTCGGCATCCTCCTCCTTGTAGCTGGTGATCCTGCCGGACTGGCGACCACTGCGGCGCCGCTCGCTCGACTTGGTGGGCGGAGGTGTACCGTCCTCTTTTGTGGCTCGCTGCTTCTTGGTCGATGTCTTCTTGGAAGGTTTAGATGGTGTCTTTTCCACCTTTGGTTTCTTGACTCGTTTGGTGGTGGTGGGGGTGGGGGTGATCGCAGCACTTTCGCTCTTCCGCTTCTTGCTGGAACCGGTGATCGCGCCTGACGACAAGGAGGTAGGGTTCTTGCTACTGGCCCGCACGAGAGCCCCGAGCTTCTTATCCATGCCTTCGGGAAGGTACGTCGTTTGCGCGACTTCGTGTGACTCATCCTGGTTCATCATCGGCGCATACAACGCCACTGGAAGGCGCATTTTGCCTGGCCATGTTTGGATCGTCCATTTGTGAATTTCTCCGTAATGGCGGATGATGGATTGTGCGAGTTCTGAAATGTAGTACAAATTCTAGAACCATTAGAACACGAGCCGACGATTGGGGGGATCGGTGAGACGGACCTCCGAGTTATCGGGGCTCAGTTTATCACGGAATTGTTTGGCTCTCTGAGCAACGTAGTGAATAAGAGAAATGTTCTCCCCGTTGGCAACCGTCCGGAGGTAGAACAGGATGTATCTACCGAACCACACACACACACCAATTAGCTCCCATTAAGGCCCCTCAAAAGACTCGTAGGAGCTAGGGAAGACGGTTAAGGGGAGAGATTTTTAGTACTTACTTCGCGAAGTCCATGATATCCTCGTATTGGGTTCCAAAGTCCGGGTGGTGCACAAGCAGACTCATCAGGCGCGCAAAGACACCTTCCACGACGTTATGACTTGTCTTATTCTTGGAGATGGCGCTAGAGCGAGCTCGGATCCACGTAGCAACCTCTTCCCTCCACCGATCTTCGGGCTCGTAAGCCATCAAAAATACGATGGTGTAGAAGCGTGCCGGTAGCTGTCCGGCGGCCAGGTATTTCTGGAGCTTCTCCATGAACCCTCGACGGACCTGGAGACATCCATCCTGAGCAACCGTCGCAAGTCTGATGAAGTCCGTCGCCGAAATCACTTCGTCAAAGACCGAGATGGTTGCCAATTTTAGCAGATGCTGGGCTGCGGCCAGTCGCATTCGTGATCGATGAGCGGCCGGCGTGGTCTTCGTCTTCAATGCTTCACCGTCGTTGGCGACGATATGGTTCAGTGATCTGATAACACCGAGGCTGTCCCTGTGCTGTGCATCCGGACGTGCTCGTATGCGGTTCACAAGAACTCGCAGTGCAAGAATTTTTGCTCTGATCTCATCATCCAGCTCGGTTTCTTCTGCCCAGACTTTCTTGCTGTCTTTGTCTTCCTCACTTGCAGGCCTCTCCGTCCGGGTCCCGACGATGATGCCTGTGCATATGTCCTTAATGGCTTTGGCGTGGTCCTCACATTGGTCAGGCGCCAATAAGACCAGTTGTGAAAGACACGCGAGCTTTGCCAAAAAGTGATGTTCTCCGAACTCAAAGTCCTTGAGACAGCGCTGGACCAAGTCCGACGCGTACAGTTCCTTCCGGTTGGCAGAGTACATCAAGATGGTGACAGCATGTTTCGCAGCCGTGGGAGGGCGGCCGGTGAGGGCGAATGAAACAAGCGCCTCAAGCAACTTTCGCTCCTGGGGCATATCTTTTGGATAGCTCTTGGCGAAGCCTGCGCAGGCTTTGAGTGTATCCACCGCGCTACTCGTTCTCGCAGAGCCAGACCCAGGGGACTGTTCTTTGAGGAGATCGGAGAGAGCCTTGACGTTGGCTTTGAAGACCGCCGGATTGGAGCTTGACATCTCTTTCAGAACCTCATGTGCGGCATTGCCAAGTGAGCACTCATCCGTGCGAGAGAACTCGACAATCGGGGCGACATGCGATTTGTTGTAGATGATCTGTGAGACGCGATAGAGCAATGGTGTGAGCGAGTCCAGGATCATTGGTTGCGCAGACTCGTTGATGCGCTTCTTGATCTCCTTTAGCGCCCTAACCACAGTACGGTAATCACTGTCCGGGTTAAAGCAGAATCGGATGAGCTGATAACATCTTCTGTCATGTAGTTTTGCCAGCCTCAGGAGGTTCTCCTTGGCCTTGTGTGACTCGGGAAGTTTATGCGCCAACCACGCCGAGAACTTTTCCAAGTTCAGTTGCACGGTGGCCTCGTCGACACCTGCTTCGATGACACCACCCTACGCATGCAATGTCAGAAGATCGGCAGCGTGGTCCAGCCTGGTATAGGAGGGCATGGGGAAACGTATAACTCACATTGTTTTCCTCGCACGACTTCAGGAACACTTCCATGACCTTAGCATAAGAAATCTGCCGAAGAGGTACAGCAAAGAGTGCCTTCTTTGCTTTGGTGTCCAGTCCCTTCACCAACACAAGTAATCGCTTGACGCGGATCTTGTCGTCTTCCAAGATTTCCTTTTCACGCTCTTGATTGGTAAGTTCCTTACCCTTGCCCTTGCCTTTGGTTCCATTGGTCTTGTCCGGTTCTGATGCTTTTTCAATGGGTATAGGTGGGTAGTTGACGGGAAGCAATATCTCGTGCAGTACGTGGTCGAGTAGCATGTTGACTTCGGGATCATTGATGTAGAATGTATCCAGAATCTTACTAGGAATCCAGCCCAGTTGTTTAAAAACGACCTCATTCCCGTTGGAAATATCTTTATATGCCATGTCCCACATCCGAGCAAGACACCTCATGCCCTCCAGGCGCACGTTAATCTTCTTGTCTCTCACGCGCTCAGCCAACGTCTGGAGTATCTTCTTTCCCCAACCTGTGGTATCTGCCCCAGTCCCACCCCTGGGTTTCAAAGGGATAGCGCTCGTGGCCACAATGGAATTGGTGGAATCAAACAGATTAAATGGCGATTCATCTGCCGCGAGTTTGGAAGTGATGGAGTCATAATCGAGAGATCTCAAGGCACAACACGCCGCGTGCCGGACGATTTCGTCCAGATCGTTCAGTTTGATTGCGATGAGGTCAACCATGTGCACAGCCATGGGGTCGTTCCGTGTCTTGAGGATGTTTACAGCAGCCCTCACCCACGATGCGCGCACTGTGGGGGATTTGTCATTTGCCCGACTTGCCCACGCTTTCCACGTCGCTGGTGCAGATTGCGCAAAGTTTCCTTCCAGCGCCATCTCACCGATGGTTTCACACGCTAACTTCCGGAGTTCGCCGTTGTCGGCCAGAAGCTCGTGCTCGAGCAGAGGAATGACATTCTGGAGGACCGTAGGGCACGATTTCCAGAGTTCCCTGGCGAGTGTGTGGGCCTTCTTGACTTCTCCCAAGTCTTCGGCTGACGTGGGTTCGTGAGCTCGGGCTTCGTCGTCACCACCGGGGGTCCCGGCCCTTCGCCCAGCGGCATCAACAATCACTTCCGAAAAATATCGGCAGATGTAGCGAGCCATCTTGTCGACGCAGGCAAGACAGATCTGTTTCGCCATTGCGTACGCTGGTGGGAGAACCTTATTTGTGAGTTTTTTCTGTCTGTCGTCGAGCCGGGGATCCGCACGCGCCGACAGAGCACCCTTCTTCGCAGGCTTTTCCGGTTCCACTTGGGTTCGCAGAAACTGGATGCAGATGACATCAACCACTTCGGGAGGTAGAGAGGGACATTCCTCGATAAGCTGACATAGAATATCGGTCATCTGGAATTCCACATTTTTCGGACCCTCCGGCTTCGCAATGTCGAAGAATGTGGTGAAAAGCTCCTTGGTGATTTCATCGCCGTCGGGAATGTCGGAGATCAAAACTACGGACTTGACGGTCGACAGAGAATCCAGCAGATACATGTATTGTTGGTAGAAGGGCGCATCGGGGTTTTCAAGGCCTTTGAGGCACTTGACGAAGCATGCGAAGATGTCCTTTACGCAATTCCCTCCATCAGCAATGTGTAGACCGGGGCAATACGACGCTGACGTGCCCACCACGAGAGACATACCTTCAGTTGTTTCGCGGTGTAGGGCGCATCCGGCGCGTGCAGCCGCAGCATGTCCGCCAGGCAACATGCGGTGTACGCCACAACACCTTCGTCTGGATGTTGCAGTAATTTCACCGACGCCAATTCCTTCGCAGGCGTAGCCAGGCTCGGGCGGTCGACACCCTCCTGCTCCAGGTCCTGTACTTCTTTCTGCAGCGTTTTCAAGTGCGAAACGAGCTTGTCCACTTCAATCGGTTTGCCGGACTTCGATAGCAGTGGCTGGTCGAAATCTAGAACCTTGGGGTTGACATGCTCGCCGCCCTCCGCAGCCGACACTTCGCCGTGAGACGCACGAGCTGAGCGACCCATTGTCGCGGTAGGGTGTGTGGGTTGTCGAGGGTGTTGTCGTCGTCGCAGATGTTTTACTCGTCAGGTTGAGTCGCGTCTAGGAGAGTGCGATGGATTTAGCGACGCGTTCGCGCCGAGGGAAGGTTTGGCTAACAATAAACTCGGAGGGTGGGGGAGTTGGGGGTGGTTGTTGGGTCGAGAGCGGGAGGGAGACGCGGGAAGGGTTCAGGCGGTGATCAATAACCACGGGGACGTGCGAGCGTGCGAGCGGCTCTTCACCATACATAGTAGCCCTAACCCACACCAACTCGTGGCCCAAGCCAAGCCAATGGTAGTTGCTCACGCCCATACTCACTCGCAAGTTACCTTTGGTTTCAAGCAGAATAACTAGGCTATTGAGGCTGTTTTTGCGCTGGCTCGAGTGACTGTTTCCTCACTTCCCGCTTGAGAGGGCGGGCAACTTTTTTGCCCAGGTCAAAGCGGCGATTGCCTACCTACCCACGGAAGCATGCCCGAGTTTGAGCAAGTTGAGATATAGGTTCCTAGGGCTTTGGCCTTATCACACCTGTAGAAGGATCACAAGCTTGTGAGACACGTATACATATTGGCGTTGTTGCCTTTTCAGTAATGGACCGAATCCTAAACTTTCATTAGCGACTTCATTTGCCGAGTGATCTCACATGATGAAATCAGAATCTACGGTACCTCGAGTTCTCTGTTTTAGGTTTTGCTGATACGATTTTATCCAAGTGATGAATGCGTTCCAACCGCGATTTTGAATTATGCTACTACTACTCATCTAACGAAATGACACCCAGCAACCCCACGCCACCATCGCTCCCACCATCCTCACCACTCAGATAAACGTAACCTCAGGGAACTTCCTATTGTTCTCCGCCACAAGCCCCTCCTTCTCGCCCTTAAGCGCCCAGTTAAAGAACGCCTCGGTATAAGCACCAGTGATCTCCCTGCCCCGCTCACCACTAAGCGTCCCAAAGACCTCCTGCAGTCCGGCCCTCATCTCATCCGTCCAGCCATCCGCCAATCCCGTGATCTCAATAACCGTCGGCGAGTCCCCAAAGCTCATATGCTGAAAGCCATCCACAATTGCCTCCCTGACCCACCCCTTCTGCGCGCCCTTAAACGCGGCCCACGAGGTATCACTCGAGGAGTTATGCTCGCCGGCACCGAGGATCAGCACCGGCGCCGGCGCCACCGACGTGGTGTTGTAGATGAAGATGAAGCCGTCAATGTTGATGCCGGCCTTGAACGGGGTGGGGGGGACGAGCGAGCCGACGCTCGCGGCGCCGCCAAGGCTGTGCCCGAATACGCCGGCCTTCTCGGTGCGCAGCTGCCGGCCGCACGGCAGCGTCTTCAGCTGCGAAGCGAGGAACCGCAGGTCCGATACGCGCGTGGAAAGGTAGGACTCGACTACCTCCATCACGTCTGTCGAGGTGAGGTTCAGCGCCGTGTAGGTCGGCGCCTTGGTCGCCTCGGGGTACTCGACGACGATGGCGTCGTAGGGGTGGTCCACCGCCAAAATGAAGTACCCGGCAGAGGCGAGCTGCTCGTAGATCGTCGTGTAGACGGCGCGGGGGGCGCCCATGCCCGTCGAGAATACGAGAGGGATGAGGTTCTTGGTCGGGCAGGCGGGGGAGGAGGCGGGCTGCACAAAGGAGTTGGTCGTGATTCCGGAGAGCGTCCCGTTCGGAAGGCTCTCGGATATCTCGATCGTCCGGACTGTGAGAGGCGGTGCCCAGTCCGAGTACTTCCCTGATCTGGGAGCACGTGGCAATGGGTAGAAGGCTTGGACTACGATTTCACGGGCGACACCGTCTGGGCCGCCGAAGCCGCTGGTGCGAGAGGAGTCGGTGAGCGTCACGGTGTAGGTGCCGATATTCTTGTTGGGTCCTGTAGGAGGCGGAAGCTGGACGCCCAGAGCCAGCGCCGGAAAGAGGAGTAGTGAGAGGGTGAGGAAGTTCATGCTGATAGAAGTGGATGCTGATGGTGAGTGAGGATCTGTGCAGTGCTGTTGTTGATGATCAGAAGCATGGAATCATTTGCCTTCTTATATATTGCCTGTCTTTCTGCAAAGCCCGGAGACCCTCCGGATCGACATGGCCGCTCGCACTGCGCACGTAGACAATAATAGAGCAACAATGAAACCATAGGCCGTAGTAACGTTACTTGGTTGGAATTCGCGATTCGCGTCGTACAACATCGGGGGTTACATGTCCATACGTGCACCGGGCGGGCATCATCCCGTAGGTGCTGCGCCTGCAGAATGTTCGGTCGGCATCGAGTTAAGCCGTTAGGCTGCGTTAATTGCAAGGTTGACTGCGGGTTACTTTCGGGATAGCCAATCGAGAAGAGAGGATCTGCGGGATTTGCCGAATGAAAAAGGAAAGAGAATGGGATTTTGAATGGAAATATGGCACTTGCCGTAGGCTGAATGGGGTTTGGAGAATCACGGTATGTCGAAGGGACTTGAAGCTATGACGATATCTATTAGGTACTCGATACTTGGCGGGTTGGGTTCAAGGAAGGAGTGGGTGCGGACAAGGCGTATTCAAAGACGCCGAACTATATCACTGCCCATTTGAGCATGAGCGTCGTCATCAAAGAGACGAGCGAGGCGTCTTTATGAGCGAGGTCGACTGTTTACCGTCCCAATAGAGCCAGAGATTCGAGAAAGCTATGCTCGTGTTCGATATCAGAGCTTTGGTTTGTTGAATTGAAGCGGATCGTGAACGTAGGTCAGCCTTAGATTAGTGTTAACTAGCTTTCAAAGGTCCACAACTATCTCCCGAGTCCCCACAGCCCGCACTAGGTACGGAAAGCATAGTTACCGGAAACGTCCCCCTCAGCCCGTACATCTCTCATTCGGCAGCCTCCAACAAACGCCGACAGTCTCCATCACTCGCCTTTCCACATCCTCCCACGTCTCATTCTCACTCCACCCCTCCGTCCCGGGCACCCGCTGATTCCCCCTCCACACGCCATCGCTCGAAAACTTCCAACCTTTTTCTTTCTCACAGAACAGGCGAAGGTCCCGCTGGAACGTTGTTCCCCCGGACCAGCCCAGCAGCGCAGTGCCAGCACAGATCGCCGGAGCTATGATGATGTCAACTCGGCGGTGCAGGCCACCCTTGTGGTTACGCCAGACGACGAGGGCCTTGTCGAGATTGTCGAAGTGGCCCTTTGATGGGCGGTGTGGGTCTTCGTGCCGCAGTTTGGCACTCGAAACGGAGAGGGTAAGTGTCACCAGCTCGGCCTCTTCGAGTGATTGGAGGAGCGTCACTAGGAAGTCCGGAGGAATAGCACGCCGGTGGGAGAGGAGTACGTCTACATCGTGACACTCCTTCGCACCGCGACGATACCCTCCTACGATCTTGCTCTGTACACCGGGCAGGACCTTGGCTGCGTGCAACTTGATGTGTTCAGCAATCTTCTCGACTTCACGACGGTTGATAGGCGCGAGGAACTCGTCGTAGTGTTTCACGCCAATCTGCTGGACGCGAGAGAGGTTCGACCAGTGGTACGTTATGATGTCGCCGAGTTTCCTATACCCGTGCTCATAGAAAAACTTCGATGCCGTCTCCGCTCCCACGCCCCATATACCTGCGAATTGGCTGAGTACCTGGTAGGATTGGGACTTCTCGAGCTCGGTGACTGCTCGGAGGGTGCGTTTCTCGGGTTTATCGTGAGAGTCCCTCCACTCCTGGAATAGAGCTGCTATCTTGCCATCACAGCCGGGGATCTCCTGGACTTCTGTGCCAGAGGACAGAGGGTACGGATACGCCTTGATCGCAGCGATGGCGGTGGAATATGCTCGCACGCCGGTGGAGTCAAGAGTTATGACTCGAGATTTCTTGATGACCTTTAGCTGCTCGATGAACAGATCGTTGGGAGATTCCTGTGGAGTGGAACGGCAGCACGAGTAAGTGTTCTGGAAGGCAGCGAGATTAGCTTGGGCTTGCACTCAACTTGGGGGGTCAAGACAGTGTACCTTTTTGATTATCCACTCTGGGAGATCACGCGAAGGGTACTTCCCTTCAAACGACGATGTAGACCGCCGGAGCAGAGGCGTTCCCTTAGTCACGCTCAAGATCGCATCGATGCCCGCCTGCTTCTGCCGACCAAACCGGGCCCTCTTACGAGCCGGCACATCCGCCGCATCTGCCAGCGCGCGCTCCATGACGCCCTTCCGTTTCTTCTCCAGCTCTGCGTCCTCCGGCGGCCCACTGGTCGTCTCCGCCTGATCCCTCTCCCACCTCGACATAGCGACGACCTCGCCCTCCAGCAGCGTGAACGCCTCCAACTTCTGTGGCGTCCCCATCTTGAGCGACGCCTCAAACCACGCCCGTTTCACGACCCTAAACGGTCTAACCCTGTTGACGTCGACCTTCCCGCCCACCTCCATCTCCGGCGTCACCACGAACAAGCCTTGCTTCCGCAGCTCCAGCTCGCACCGCCGCTTAGTGCCCACGTCGGCAATGAACACCGCCGCGTCCCGCACGAACTCCCGGAGCGGACACCGACATTGCCGCAGCTTCTCTTTGAGCTTTTGGTATTCGGGCGGCTTTAGGTGGCCCGTGAGAAGGTACGTCGGCGGCAGTGAGGAGAGGTCCACGGGCGGGCGTATGACTTTCGTGATACCTACCACATCGTATTCCGGCTCGGGCTCGGGCTCGGGCTCGGGATGCGAGGCGGATGACATGTCGATTAGTCTTTGGATGTGTGGGAGCGATGCTTTCGGCTGTAGTTAGAGTTTGTCAGATGTTAAGCGGTTCATGCATAGAGTTCGAGATATGTATAGACAGAGTACAAACCTTAATAGGCGCACAAAGGGGCCGGAGTGTCGTGGAACGAAAGAGAAGGGCTCGAACTTTGAGTTAGATACCTACCCCCAAAGCCCGCTTTGACTCTGCCGCAGACGTCGAGCCGTGTTCGCAAGTTCAGTTCGCAAGTTCAAGTTCGTAGTGTGCGTGCGTGCGCTGAGGCTGTCCAACTTCCACGGCCAACACCAGCAGCGAGTGCTCTAAGAGCTTTAACTATCCCGTTGCCGTGCAAACATGAACATGAGCCTCGATCGTGAACTACATATCGAATTACGCGACGTCATGACCATGCTCGCTAAACATTTAAAGAACCTGGCCGTCCGGGCGCAGGGGCGCTATGTACTCTAGTAGAGATCAAGATCTAACGTCACTCCCGACATGGAATCGATGTCTACACTCCGGGTGGTGAGGACAGAGAGCAAACAACAAATCTATTTCGCATAGCATCCGGACGGTGATACTAAGGGCAATGATTGTTCCGGGACTATGGATCATATTCGGTGAAATTGGAGTTGCATTTGGTTACGAGTTGCAGCAGTTTGACGGTACACGCCACAAGCGTGACTGGTACTATGTAAAACAAGGCTGGAGCTCACAGTACGACGCTCGGTATGTAGCAGTGATTCGTAAACCATACATTTTGATTAATCTCACAATCGGCCTCGCATGTCGCCTTGGCCATACGGTGCAAGAGTACATAGCATAATGAAAAAGAACAAACAGAACAATGGTATCCGCACTTATCCCACCTCCCACCTACTACCAACCCACCTATATGTACCTAACCATGGTGATATGATGTACGCCCTGAATACCCAAAAAGGAAACCACATCCAGCATCACCTATTTCCACACCTTGATATCCTTGGTTTCGATTGTCCTTCTGACCTCGCCATTGACGCCGATATCACCACCGCCCATCAGCGGCCGTCCACCCGTGAGTCTGCCGTGAGACGACGTGTTGGCGAACCTAGCATCCTCCGTCCACTCGCCGGTGACCCTCTCCCGATACGACGATGGTGGGTGGACGAGTAGCGAGGTGCGGCCGCCCGCACTACGGTATGTCTGCCCGGAAGCCATGGAGGGATCACGGCTGTTGATTATCTCGCGATGGTGGTTGCGGTGACGATGGTGCCCATGACCTGGCGCGGAGACATCGTTTGAGAACGTGATATCCTGCGTCGTGATGGTACGGTCGATGTGTTCGCCGTGCGCACCCTCGAGAGTCTCGTGACGGGTCGTGACCATTTCGGGCTTGACGATCGCGGCCGCGGCGGCTGCCATAGCCGTTTCTTCGGCGACGCGGTCCCGCCATTGCGATACCCTCTCAGTTTGCTTGGCTAGGGGCACGGGCGGAGCTCCGACGAGGTTGCCGGCGCTGACATTCGCGCCGGTAACGGCAATGACACGCTGCGCAGGTTGAGGCCGTGCAGCGGTAGTGGTAGTCCGAATGTGTTCCTCCCGGGTAGTCTGACGGCCACGGGAAACCTCCCGCTCGAGCCGCTCAGCCCGCTCAACGGCAAGTCGCTCCTCCCTGTGGGCCGCTTCACGGCGTCCCCGAGGGAGCTCCTCGGTGATGTGCTCCTCACGGATGATGGTCCGCTCGGATCTTCCTCTCGGCGTAGCAGCAAAGCGCTCTTCGAACATCTCCTCCTGCTCGTCCTCGCGACCACGGAAAGACCTACCCTCTTCGCGAACGGGGCGGGACTCGATCAAACGGTCGCGGGACGTAGACTCGCGGTGGTTGCTGCTATGGCTCTGGGTGTGGCTATGATGGCCGAGATGTGCCTTCTCCTTTACTCTCTCCCCGATATGACTGACCTTCTCCTTTGCCGATTCGATCTTGCGCGTTGCGGATCCGACGACATGACCGGTCTTACGAACGCCCTCTAGCGTCTTGCCTAGTGCCGCCTCCCGGAAGGAGCCATACTCGCTGCGTTGGTACGCATCAAGGACGAAGAAATACAGTTTGATGATGAAGCGGTGAACATTCTCCTTGATCATCATCGTCACACCTACGGCCTAGTTAGCGAGCATTACCGGATACTAGATTAACAACGGAACATACCGTGGGAAATGAAGCCTTTCGCGATCGTCCCTCCGAGACCAATATACAGTGCAGTGATGCCTTCCCTCTTGACGATTTCCGAGAGGAGCTCGACGATACCGCTGGCACGCCTCACAGCTCTCCTGTAGTGGGTGTCGATCTTGTTTTTAGCAGCCCTTCCCCTCGACACATGGATGCCCTTGACACCGCTCGCAGAACTGTCAAGAATACCATCGTACTCATCGCCACCATCGTCCATCTGCGATCTGATCTTGATCACATTCAACGGGTACGTCAAGGTGGTAGCAGCTGCCTTGCACAGCGCCGCCAGCAGGAAGATATCCATCTTATCTAGCGACCCGCCCTTGTGCGCGGTCATGTGCGGCTTCGCGTACTCGTACAGCAGGAAGGTGATGCTCGGATTGAAAGTGAGCAGCAGCGACGCGGTGTATCCGGACCAGAATCCGGTGATGCCCTTTTCCCGCATGATGTCGTGGTAAATGTCGTCAAAGCTAGGGGTTTTCGCTCCCGGGTATAACATTGCCGCGGTCTGCTTGCGCGTCACAATGTTGCTGAACGGCGTCGAGACGAGCTTCGACAGGGCTGAAGCCGCAATGCCGATTCCAAGCTCCTCCATTACGGGAAGACTCTGCGTGTGTTTTCCATGCTGCGCAAGGATATGCAACCGTTGCTTCCGCAGTAAGGTGTCTGCGCTCCATCATCAGCCAAACACTCCACGATAATCGATAAGGGGTCAGTTACAAGCCATAAAATACCAAAACCCACTCGCCGCCGTGCCGACCGTATCCCACCCAACACCATGATAGAACCCCTGGATCCCTTCCTTCTCATAGATCTTCTGCACGGCATCAAAATGCCCTCTATACAGCTCCTCGTCCTCATATTCATACTCCCAGGACTCAACCACAGTAGTTCCCTCCCTAGTCTCGCGTACATGATACTCCTTCGCCTGTTCCTGTGTAACATTAAAGATGCCCACCGCCTCCTCCTCACCGGTGGCTGAGGAAGAACTCGACGTCGACGATCTGCGCCCCCGCGTCTTCGTCTTCGTCTTTGTCTTCCCCTTATGATGTCGCTGCAACTCTTCGCGCTCTAGCCGCTGCGCCATCGCGTGCCGTTGCACCTTGAGACGCGTGGACACGACATCGAGCGGGTAGGTAGCGAGATTCGCCAGCGCGGACCCAACCGCGCCCGCCAATGCGTGGCCAGCCGCCGGCATTACATGTTCGCGGTGGAAGAGGTGACTGCTGCTGTCGTTGTCGTCGGCATGGCGGGAGGCTCTAGTCGGAGGCGGCGGTCGAGGACTGGGCAATGCAATGGTGTGTTAGCTTGTGCGGTGCGTATCCTCCCTCCCTCCCTCCCGGGGGATGCATAGTAACCTGCGCTCGGAGTAGGGGTCCTCGGGGCTGTCGTAGGTTTCGTGCTCTTCGTGGTGGTAGTAGCTCTCGTAGTTGTCGAGATCGTTATTGTAGCGGACCATATTTCTCGGATATCACGCCGCGTGCGTGCGAGCGACAGCGGCGGCGGTAGCGGGCGGCGGCGACAGACAATCGCAATGCAATGCAGGCCACGGAACGTGCCGATCAGATTCGAGCACAGCGGTATGTAAGAAATTAATTTGAAAGATAAAAACGAGAAGGTGGAGTAATAAGTATTGGAGAAGGGCGCGGTGGGGCTTCTGGTATGGTTTGCTTGAGGGGTGAAGAAGGAAGAAGGAGGTTGGTCGGGTCAGAATCCCCACGTCACCAAGCGCCCGTATGTATATGCTGGAGATCAAAGCCGAAGCCGAGGTGGTGAGGTGCTCAGCTCAGCTGCCTGCTTTAATTGCCTGCCTGCGTTCCCCGATTCAAACCATACGCACTTTAAATAACAACAAACAAAACAAGTCAAAGTCCGCAAATGCCATAGAAGTCCCCCACACACATACCTGCCTTGGTGCTCTACACGAGAGGGGCTGCGGCACGAACGGGACGGGATCGAGAACCTGTTGCGCTTGTCGAGATATCCAATCCAATCGTACATGCTGCTGGATCACAATCCCGGTCAAAGGGTGCGTGGGGCAGGCCAGGGATCGTCAAGCACTGGAGACAAGTGTCCAATCCAGCTGAAGCTTTTGACCAGTAATACGGTGATGTATATACGGCCTTGACAGAAGGGTATCTGCCCGGAATGGCGTGCAGAAGAGGGTTAAGCGAGTCCATAAGGGGTGGAAGAACTCTTCTGTGTAAGTTCTCGCATGGCTTTAAGGAGAGGGAATCCAGATTCGAATGCTGAGTAGGATGTAATTAGGGTTTACTTTACTCACACGACCCGAAATTTTGGCTCGGTGTGAATAGATTAGAAGTATATAAGTTCTAGGCACAGAGCTATCGAACGTCAAGCTCTTTTCCTCTCCACCTCCTCCTCCTCCTCGAGATCGACACATTAATTCCAATCGACTCGACACCATCCTCCAAGATCCAAGATGACGCGGCTGCAACTGAGCGCCTCCAGCTCGAGCTCGGAACCGGCCAAAGCCAATGACGGCTACCAGTCGAACGACAAGGACGTCCGTCAGCTCGCGCTGTCCGACTCCGAATACAAGCTCCAGACCTGGGAGGATCTGACTGCGATAATCGGTTCGTTGCCAATGCATCACCGTTACCTCTCGGGGGACAACCAAGCTTACCAATCGTAGCGGAGAACCGTCTCGACGATCTCAAGCGTATCCCGTCGGATCTCAAGCGTTACATCGCCTGGTCGAATAAGACCCGCGAGGAGTATGGGTCTATCCAGAAGTTTGTGTTGAAGCAGCGCCTCGGATGGGAGGATCTTCAGTGCAAGAATCCCAAGCCGTATGCGGACGCAGGTATGTAGCACATACCATCTTCAATCACTCGCAACTGGGCCTACGATAGCTAACAGGAACCCAGAGGATACCAAGGTCCTGATCAACGATTGGCCCTACGGCAACGCCCCTGGCATCCTGCACCTCGTTTGCTGGACGAAGTCTCCGATCTCGACGCTGCCGGGTTTGGGCGACCTCACTCCCGAGGCGAGAGCCATCATCGATAAGTGGGTGCATGATACCTTCGTGGTTGCGCTCGGCAAGGAGAACGTCCTGTGGTTCAAGAACTGGGCCAGTATCCAGAGCGTCAGGAGCGTTGAGCACATCCACGTCCTCATCCGCGGATATACCGACGAGTTCCTGGCCTCCGTGGTGGGAAAGGATGCGGCCGACGGTACGATCAGGCTTGTTGGAGAGCTCGAGAAGGAGGAGAAGCCGAGTGGAATGGAGTGTGACGAGAAGGAGGAGAAGCCGAGTGAAATGGCGTGTGAGGAGAATTAGACGCGTCGGCTGCCGGGACTGGAGAGGTTGCATAGACTGCGGGCGTCGTTGATCGGGGTTGAGGATTGTTTTGGGCGTCTACTAGAGCTCGAGAGCTCCAGGGCTCTCTGGATGGGGTTGTTTTCTTATTTCATTTTTTCATATTACCTCATAATAGATGCCTGTTTGAAGGCGCCGGTATTTGGGACAGGGTAGGAATAGACCACGATGATGAAACAGTTGTTAGCCTGAGAAAACAATCGTCTGTGAGGTTCCTCGTGTGTACGTAGAAAACCGTTGAGTCGTGGACATCGTTCTCACGAAAGACGCGCCAAGCCATCGGCCCGGCCTCTCGCACGGGGGCAGGGGTGCCGGTTGCAGCACACCTCCAACGCACCTTTTCCACCACCAAAACGGCCGGGCCCAAACACGCTCGCTTCGGCGCTCACATCGACACGCATCAATTGTCGGGCCGAAGTGCTCGAACTTGCTGTTGTCACTCACACAACCCAACCACTCTGCGTGATCCCGCCATCTCTCGCAACTCGTATAAATACCGACTCTCCCCTTCCCCTTTCTCTTCTTTCCTTTCTCTTCAACACCAACACGCTTCACGACTTCAACAACAACTTTCCTCACCACACAACCACCACCAACCAACTTACTAACCAACTTTAGCAGTCATGACTGGACGTGAGTAATTCCCATCCCAACTCTATTTATTTTTGTTTCTTTTCTTTCTTTTCCCCCGAGGCGAGCTGGTGTGGTGTGCATATCGTCGCGTCGCTTCGGTTGTTTTGCGCGCGTGCGCCCGACCGCGTTTCTTCCAACATCGCGTCGCACATCACACAAACACAACCAATCAACCCCCATTCGATGTTTTCGTTCTCGATGTTGCATATATACAGATAGCTAACCCACCGCAGGCGGCAAGGGAGGAAAGGGTCTCGGAAAGGGAGGAGCCAAGCGTCATCGCAAGATTCTCCGTGACAACATTCAGGGTATCACCAAGCCCGCCATCCGCCGTCTCGCCCGTCGTGGTGGTGTCAAGCGTATCTCTGCTAGTAAGCCACCCCCTCCTACTACAAGCAATGATCGGCACTGACGAATCACACAGTGATCTACGAGGAGACCCGTGGTGTCCTCAAGACCTTCCTCGAGGGTGTCATCCGCGACGCCGTCACCTACACCGAGCACGCCAAGCGCAAGACGGTCACCTCGCTCGACGTCGTCTACGCTCTCAAGCGCCAGGGACGCACCCTGTACGGTTTCGGTGGTTAAATCTGTCGTCTGTTCGAGGGCTGTTTTTTTTACCAGATCTTGGGAGAGCCGCATCTGTTTTTTTTCCTGACGATTTTCGCTTTTGGAGGGAATTGGTCCGCGCTTGAGATTTTGTAGAAAACCACTCCAAAGAAGAAGGGAATTGTGGGGATGATGGTTGTCTGATTGTCTGTGTGTGTTCTCTTGTTTACGGTGTTTGCGTTGGTTTTGTTTGTGATGATGGTGATGGTGAATGGCGATCAACTGTGTTCTGTCGGCGTGTGTACTATACTCTATGTGCTACTCATAACAACGGGCATGAGTTGACTTACTGATGTGATTGACTGGACCCATCTTGATCGTGAGGACCACTCTTCGACTCTTCTCAAAAGCCATCATTACGATCAATCAATGTAACAAGACTTAGTGATAACTAAACTCCATTCCCATTTTATTCCCATCCATCTAAGCACAATATCTAATCTACAAAGCTATCTACTCGACACTCTCAGCGAACCACTGCCTCAGTGCACCCGCCAGCACCCCCGGCAGCTCCCTGACATCCCTGACGACCAAATAGTAACCAAACGGAAACTTGTCCAGATACCTCTCGGTGGTAACCTCACCGTCGACGAATGTCACGCGGTTCAGCTCCAGAATCGAGTTATCCCTGAGGCTGTCCACAACCACAAACACGATCATAACCCGTCTCTCGTGTGCCTTCCTAACGATCCTCCTCAGCGCCTCGTGCTCTTCGCACACTCCGTCAGAGATGACGATTTGCAGCTGCCAAAGCTCCTCGTTGGAGCTCGGGGGGGCGGAGGAGAAGAGCGAGAGCGAGGATTCGAGGAGTCGGCGGACATCTGTTTTCTGCTGTGAGAAGGTGAAGCGCTCGAAGGCATTGACGCCCGAGTCGGCGGTGAAGGGCGTGTCGAAGGGGTGGACGACGGAGGCGGTCTCGCCGAACGACATGACTGCAATCTGACCGACCTCGAGAGCGCTGAGGGCGCGAGCGACGAGGGCGACGGTTTGCAGTGCCAGGTTGGCGGTGGAGCCGTCGCCTTCTGCCATACTGCGGGAGTCATCGACGGCAAGAATCACCTGGTATTGTCGCTTGCTGGGCTTTGCTCGGCGCATCCAGATCTTGTCTTTCTTGTAGGCGCTGGCGATGTACGGGATTATACGACGCATGTTGAGGCGCTTGCCGGTGCGGAAGTCGCCGCGCATCTTGGTGGCCTGGGTGGGCTCAAGGATGAGGCGGAGTTGCTCGCAGAGGCCGGCGGAGAGCGTGCGGGTCGCGGACTCGTGGCGTTGCCAGAGTTCCCGAGCTTCTTCACGTGAGCGCATCTTGATGGGAACGGTGACAGCCGTGGCGTCATCGGTGAAGTCGTCGTTTGACATAATGTCCGAGAGCGTATCATCGATGTCCATCTCGTCTTCGCCTTCGATCTGGCGTTCGCGAGTGGGTCCGTCTTTGCGGTCTCCAATCATAGCTCCGAAGCGACCGGCGTCTTCCTCCTCAGGGGCATCCTGTTCTTTACTGGCGTGTTCGATAGGCTCGGCTGGCTCTTGCGGGTCTTCCTCTGGGTCAGCGTCGTCCTCGAATGCCTCTTGTGGCTCTTTGACGCCGGAGTCTATAGCCATCGAGTCATCGAGGCCATGGGCTTGCTCCTCCGTGGCAGTGCCGAGGGCTTGAGTGTCCGCTTCGGTCTCTTCGTTAGGGAGATGTTCAAACTCCGGATCATCGAGTTCCTAGTACACATTAGCATATCATATAATCAAGCTTTATTGATAGAATTCTTACCATATTGTCAATCTGTGGCCGTTCCTTGTCCTCATCGCTAGCATCCAGAATCTGCTTCCTCTGCCTATGCCACTTCTCAAGAATATCTCCGACCTTTCGGAACGTCTTCTCCTCCTCCGACGGTTTCTCCTGCGGCGCCTGTGGTTCCTGGTTCGGATCCTTATCCTGGGCCGATGCCGCACCAACCTCTTGGTTCTGTTGCTGAGACTCATTCTGTTCAGTGCCCTGTCCCTGCTGAGGTTCGTCGGACTTGGTCTCTTCGCCGCTTTCCTGTTGGGCAGAGGCTTGATCGGCCTTGTCTTCATTGTCGGTGCCGCCCTGGACGCCTTGGAGATCGCTGGGCGCGGTGTCGTCGGCTTCTTTGGAATTCTCCTCCGGTGGTGCAGTAAGAAGGTTTTCTTCCTCGTTCTCTGGCTGTAGTTCCTCCGGGTTCTCGGGGTCCTCTTCGACACCGTCGCCTTGCTCCTCTCCCATCCCTTCGTCCTCCCCTTCTTTCTCCTCCAATTCTCCGGTTTTAGGCTCCTCTTCGGGGGCGTCAAGTTCTGGGAACTTTTCCTCCTGATCCTCGCCCTTTCCGTCGTCTTTTCCGTCGTCTTTTTCGGGCTGCTTGTCGTCGCTGGCATCGGAGAGATCGTCCATGTTGAAGTCGTCGCCCTCATCGCCGGGCTGGTCCTCCTTCTCATCCTCGCTCTCGTCTCCATCCAGTTGCATGTCCTCCGGCAGGTCAAGCGTGTCGACTTCAGGAACGTGCTCATCCATACCCTCCTTATTCTGCTGTTTCACGTCATCCTCTTGTTCCGCCCCACCCTCTTCTTCTTCCTCGTCATTCTCATCCCCTTGCTCCCCAGTGTCATCTCCCTTCTGCTGCTTCCCATCCTCCTTCTTCGCCTCCAACTCATCACCCTTCTGCTGCTTCCCCTTACTTGTATCGCCCTCCTTCTCCTTATCATCCTCATCTGCCTTCTCATCCCACATCTTCTCATCAACGGCGGTCGGATCCAGATCATCCACATCTCCAGTCTCCTCCTCCATCTCCTCATCCCCATCCTCCTCCTTCTCATCGCCCTCATCATTCTCCGGTTTCTGCTCCTTATCGCCCATCTCACCCTCCATATCCTGCTCGCCCATATCGACCGCATCCTCCTCATCCTCGATCTCCTCCTCGCGCTCCTCCTTATTCTTCTCCTGCGCGAGCTCGGACAGGTCCTCGTCGTCTTTAATATCCTTACTGATATCCTCGGCACCCTCGCCGTCGCCCAATCCCGTGCCCGCCTCCAGCGCACCCTTGCTCTCGCCGCCCTGGTCGCCTTGCTCGGCGGGCTCGCAGAAGCCCCGAATCAGAATTGTCAGCGCCGTCGAAACGAGGATGTAAGTAGTCTTCGCAACCGCCCGTTGTCCCCGCGCAACTTCGCGGAGCGTACGCTCGCACGTCCGTTGGTACTCGGCAATCACGGGCCAGTAGGCGGCAAATACGGTGCGTACGGCCAGGGAGTCCTTGAGACAGCGCGAAGCCAGCTCTATAACAGCATCGACCTTGTGCGTGATGGTGCGCATGTACAGCGCCTTGAGGCACGCGGACGTCGCGGTCTGGTGGGTTAATAGCCATCCAGCCTCGGTAGCTTCAGCCGGGTATGTGGCTTGCGCTTCGTTGAGTTTCTGAAGGGAGACAAAGATGGAGTCGCAGAGTGTTTGGAGGGATGTATCGAGGTCCTGAACGGAGCTGGCAACGGATGTCTCTCCATCCATGATGGTAGAAAGCGGCGAGACCCAGCGCATCAGTGGGTTGAATGCGTACTCCACCTCCGGATTGCGCTCGACGAGTTCTTGGATTCCCGTACGGATCTCCGAGAGGAAATTGTCGCAATCATCCATGGTGGCCTTCGCAGCGGCAGTCCAGATACCGTCGTGCACCACCTTCTGCTTCTCCAACTGTGCACCAACCTCCTGCGCCCGTATCGTCCAGGTGACAATACCGCCCTCGATCACAGCTGTACCCGCAAACTCTGCTCGGATACGGACCAAATCGGCCGTAAATGCGAGGATCTTGGGGAGCCACTGGAGCTTCCTCTTCGCCTCGGCGAACCTTCCGGGAGTAATTGTTACCGCTCCGTAGAGCGTGGTGTCAGCAGGATCGATGTCTGCCAGTACCGAGAACTTGCCCATGGCAGTACGAGTATTCTCCAGATCGCCCAGGGCGGAGGAAAGTGTTGCCCTCAGCTCCAGATTGATAGAAAGCAAATGCTCCATGAATCCCGTAACCCTTGCGGCATCGTTGGCATGCAAGTCTGGCGAAGTTTCCTTCCGGGCACGGACCTTCATCATGGTCTCCAGAATCCTGGCAAAATAATGCTGGATACCCTCGACATCACCTCTGCCCTGCAGCGGCTCCGCGGCAGCAAGTATCTTCTCCAGACTCGCCTGCTTGGATATGTGCGCACGAGACAAGTTCGACTTGAGACCCATTTGCCGTAGCTCCTTGAGGGCATCGGTAAACGCCTTCCGCTTGCGCGTCTTGAGATGTGCGACGGCTTTCTTGACCTCCTCGGTCATGATGGCGGGAGTCTCTTCCTGTAGCTCTTTGGACGTCGTGATGGTGGACGTCGCGAAGCGTTCTAGGAAGTCGGCTGCGTCGAGCTTGGTGGACGGGAGCGTGGATACTCGCTGCATCATTCCTACCGCGCTGTTGAGGTCGCGGAGACGCGGAGGACGCGAGGTCCACAGCTTGATGGAGGATGTGTAAAGCTCCCTGATGCGAGTATTGTCGATGACAATGGAGGTGTCCATGAACTGCTCCGAGCTGGTTGCTTTATCCTCGGAGGACATCCCGCTAGAGAGTATATTGAAGACGGGATTATCAAGTGCCCGTCGGTACTTCCTCACGACTTTGTAGAGCTTGTGATGAGATCGCTTCGCACTGTCCCGGAGGGCAATGATATTGGTATCCTTCCAACTGGCGAGCAACACGACATCGGCAACAGCCTTCTCCATCTTCTTGCGATCCTTCTTCAGCGTCTCTGCAACCGAAGCTTCATACTGCTGGTAATAGATCAGGAAACTCTGCAGAGCACGATGGACCATCTTCATCTCCTCAAAGTCCCTACTCATGCGGCCAACATGCTCCTCAAACACCCTCAGAAGCTGCAAGCGGTGCGAAAACTGTCCGACCGAAGACGTGCCGGCGAAGTTGACAAGGTTGGCTACGAGGTCATGGATGTGATTCTTGAGGTCGGCAGCGAGCAGCTGCAGCGGGTTTGCGATAACACTCTCGTACAGGAAGAACCACCACGAGTACGCGTTCTGCTTCGCTTTGTCATCCTCGAGATCGAAGAGTCTCGGCCAGGTAGTGAGCTCGAGTCTTCTCCAGGCGATGATCAGCTGTGTCAACGTATCGTAGTGCTCCTGTGCGGTAAACTCGCGACTAGCAACTCCCTGCCACTCGTTCAGGATTCCATGAAGTTTTTCGACTTTAGTCAAGAACTTCGCGACTGGAGTGGCAGCGGGGAATGCAAATAGCTGCTGGCAAGTTTCTACAGCATCCTGCAGCGTGACGTTTTCTGGCCAGAGGTCGAGGAGGAACGACATCCGCTTGTGCACTTTCTTGACGATGCCGACGAGCTTGTGTGCCTCCTCGAGGTTCTCGTGGTTGTAGAAGTCGTAGCGTCGGGTGTCTTTGCGACTGCCGGAGATCCACTCGGTCGTGTCTTTAAGCGACAGGAAGATAGCAGGAAGGAACTCTTTGATCTTTGAGGGAGGGAAAGCCGACTTATTATCGCCCAGGGCCTTCATCCAAACCGCGGCACCGTCGCGAACGAGTTCCGACAGGCTCTCGGTAGTCGCCGAGAACAGCGATGCATGAAGCTGAGCAATGCGAATAGCCACATTCTTATGGTCCTTGATCTTCAGATCCTTCTCATCTTCCACCGGCGCAGCAGCAACAACCACATTCCCCTCGTCATCCTCTTCGTAGACAGGGAACATCTGCATAAACTCCTGCTCATCGTGGTCCTCCGCCTCGCCACGGTACGTGTACAGACTGTTGTTGGCGATCGCCTTCTCCTTCTCCTCGATCGTCTCATCCTTCCACGACTTGAACAGCTTCTGGAAGATATCGTGGATGTCCTCGCGCGCGGTCTGGTCCAGGCTATCGTATTTCTCAGTGGCACTGCGTGCCGCATGCTGTCGCAACCAGAGCATCTGCACCTCCCGTTCATTTGTCTTGGGCCTCTCGGAGGAGGTCTCATATGGCGCCAAGAAAGCCCTAGCAGAGTTTGCAGCTTCGTCGGAGGCATCAGGCACCATGGCGGCAAGTGACAATCCAAGCTTGAGATAGTGGATGAATCCGATCACGGGATCAACCATGTCTTTATAAACCGGATACCCGATCTCCAGCCTCTCCGCCAGCTGCGACAGGTTAGTCTGGAAAGTCTGCTCCTGAGCCTCGAAGTTCTCTCCGCGTTTCAGGATCGAGTCCAGGAGTCTCCTGTGCGGCTGGCCATCGACGACGACGCGCAGCAAATTCGAGAAGTCACCCTGGAGGCTCGACATCTTTGACTCGGTGGGCCGAGCGATCAAGGAGTTTGGCGGTTCCGCGCCGAGATCGGTGAAGCGCTGCTGCAGCATGCGGATGCTGTGGCTGTCCTCCTGTCCGGTGAACTTCAGTTCGAACAGTTTCTCGGCGGTGATCCTAGCAGTGACCTCGGATTTCCGCGAGAAATGGCGTTGCCGCTCAACCATGGGCTTCATTGCCGGGTCGAAGGCGACGTTCGGGACGTAAAGCTTTATGCAGGCGAGCGCGTAGTGGACCCATGCTGTTCCCAATGCTGTGATACGAGCAGAGTGCGATGACGATGGCATCTCGAGGAGAACATCGATCATCGGGATGAGATGTTCAATGACGGCTTCACGAAGGTATGTAACTTCTGTAGTGGGCAGAACCTCCTTGAGGACACGAAGCCCATCAGCAGTGGCCTTTCCAAACGACCGGATGGCCGCTGTGTAGGTAGCCACGTCATACGAAGCCTTGTGAATCACAAACAACTACACAGACCATTAGCATCCGCAAGAATAGCAACAACCAGAACAATCCTTACCTGCTTCAACTTTTTTAACACGAGAGTATTCAACTGCAGCACGCGATCGCCAGTGATCTCATCCGTATGCAGCGTAAACTGCTTCGACAGCTCTCTGATCTCCACCTCCAGATCCTGCAGTCTCAAAATATCCGATTCCTTAACCGTATGGCTGGTCTTCAACATGCCAGCGGCGATTTTCCCCGTCAGCAGTCCCGCGGGCCCTCTAGCGACCATTTCCGTAGCAGGATAACTCCACAGGTCGCCAACGACCTGCTCAAACGACGTCGTAACGGGCATTCCCGGAAGTCCGTAGCCGATCAAGCTCTCGGTCGACCTATTCGCGAAGTGTGCCATGCGGAAGTTGTCCTGGTTGAGCTCAACGCAGCCTATAGGATTCCGGAGCATTTTGAATTTCAGCAGGAGGTCGAAAAGCGCGTTAAAGACTCCCGGCTTCTGCTCCTGGTCTGCAGTGCGTGAGGACTCCAGCTGCGAGATGGATGCATCGAGTTCTGTGACAAGCTCGGAGACATCCATGTCCTCGGTGAGAACTGCCGCTGCGGCACCAACAAGTGACTCTCTCAACTTCAACACCGTATCCAAATTTCCTATGCCTCATATTAGTACCAGTACCCAGTATCCAGTCGTCGAATCGTCAGGAACTCACCTTCCACGCCAACCCTATCGAACCTAGCCATGATCGCCTTCAGCGCCAGATACTGTTCCCAAGCGACCAAGCTCTTCGGCACGGACGGCCTGACCTTGAGCCACATGACCTCCATAGACTGACCGGTCACCAGCTGCAGCGGCTCTCTAAACGCGTTTAGCGCCGTCTCGGAGGACTTGACATACTGCGCGGGCAGATCCTTCTCGGCGTTCCTAATCCACTCCTCAAACAGTGCGAGGTAGACGTGAAACACGCTCTCGTTAAGACTGCTCGTGCTGCTCAGCTGCACCAGGTCGCACCACAGATGCAGCACTTCCCGGATGCGCAGGAACTTCTTGAGGTCCAGCTCGCGCGCATCGTGCGCAAGCCACTGCTCGAGGACTTTGCGGATGCTGGTGAGGAATTCGAAGAGTTGGATGCCCATGCTGCCGCCGAAGGCGGGCATTTTCTTACCCCGGCGAGAGGCGGACCGCTCCAAGAAATTCATCTCTGCCAGCTTGATGGTGGTTGATTTCTGAAGAATCCCTTCCTCAGTGCGTTCCGTGACGAAGATTTCACGTGCAACTTCGTAGAAGAGCGATGAAACGGTGGCTTCTGCTTCCGAGGAGAAGAGACTGCTGTTGCGGATGGGCACGAGAGACTGCGCGGCCATAAACTCATCTCCAAGCTGCCATTTCCCAGACGCTGACAAGATCAGGTCCGCGGTAACTGTCTGCACCGCCGGATGAGCGGCGAAATGCATGAAGTTTTCCACAGACTCAAGTGTAGCCTGCCCCTCCACCGACCACTCGCCGATCCTGCCCTTCCACCTGGTAAGAAGTGGCGACATTCCCCGCGGTACATGCTCCAGTGCGGTCTGTACCAGTATGGGATCGACCTCCGCTCCCATCGACGTCCCGACAACCTGCTCCATCAGCTGGAAAATCGACACATCAGCATTGACACTTGTTGATCCTTGGAATTTAGCCAGCGCGCTCCTCTGAGCATCATCCTGCGCCACAACTTCGTTCACTTCCGGCGTCTGGTCGATAAAAACCTCGACACAGCGATTCCTCATGGCCCTCGAGAGCTCGCCATGCTTCGGGTCCATAGTGATGAACAGTCTAAACTCCGGATGGGGCTTGACCAGCTTTGGATCACCATTGGCAGTGCTGTGCTCATTCACCATCAGGAAGCCATTAGTTTCCAGCAGCGAGTTGAGACGATCCAGGACGGACGGGCTGCACAGGTTAGCATTGTCAAGGATCAACCACCTACCCTCCTCCACCGCCTTGACGAGCATTCCGTCGACCCATTCAAAGCGCGCAATTGTATCCTTGTGGGCATCAACGACGAGTGCCTGAGCGCTCGCAACAAAGCCCGTGAAACCGGCGGTGACCTGTGCGAAATCCTGCAGCTTCGCGAGAACTCGGTGCAAGTTCTCGACACTGGGCGCGGGCAGAGTAGTACACAGGAACTCGACAAGCTCCAGGATGGACGCACCGAGCGCATCGCCGCGCTTGAAAGCATCCACAACCCCCATCCGGAGGAACCGCTGCACCTCGTCAAACAACGCCGAGATCTTCCTAGACATGTCAACTTGCTCGAACCCACCAACGATGTCAGTAGTATCAACGTCGGCATTGAGCGCCAGCTGATCCAGCTCCGCACCCGAAATGGCCGCTAGCAGTTTGATCATGCTGCTCTTCCCCGTTCCGGATGCGCCGACGAGAATAACCGGAGTATTTTGCTGAACACAAGTCATGACCGTCTCCAGCACCGGCAACTGCGTCTTCAATACCGCCAGGCCCTCCACAGCCGTAGGTTGCAGAACTTTCCTCCGCGGGAGCAGCGCATTACCGACCTGGAAGGTACCTTCTGAAAGCTGATGGTAAAGATGCCTCCTCGCGGGCGCATGTCCAAAGACCTCCGCAAAGATCTGATCGACGCGCTTCCTATCCTCCGCCGTCCTGAAGCGCTGCTTAACCACCACGTCGATGAAGTCCTGCGGGTTCCTGGATGCAAGCAACCCACTCGGCGAGGCCAGCAGCTCGAGCCATCGCAGGGTATCTCGCAGGTTGAATTCCCACGGTCCACCGACGGCGCCAAAGCTCCGCTTACCCTCCAGCGCCTTATCGAGCCTGACAACGAAGTCGATCAGCTTATCGACGACGTCGAGCGGGATAGTCGGGAACAGCTTCCGTGCGATCAACTGCAGATCGTAGAACGTGAGCTGGTCGACATAGACGACGGTGAAGCGATTGACGAACGACGCGGGCAGGCCCTTTCTCCCGCCTCCCTGGTGGTGCGGGTTCTGTGCCGCGAACACGGCAAAGTCCGGATGACAGCTGAAGGTGCGGTCCAGCTCGGAGATGTACACCTCGCCGCGGTGGTCGAGACAGGCGTTCAGCCCCTCCAGCACGGACTGCGACGCAAGGTTCATCTCGTCGAGGAGCACCCAGTTGCCGTTCTGCATTGCGCGCAAGAAGGGCGCGTCTCGCCACGCGAACTCGCCGCTCTTCCCCCCCTCCACCGGCACATCCGAGCCGAACAGATCCATCAAGTCGGTCTGGTCAGAAAGGTTGATTCGCGTCAGCGGGTTGCCCGAGGCTGCCGCCAGCGCGGTGATCAAACTGGTCTTGCCAACTCCGGGACTTCCCTCGAGCAGGATTGGCTTGCGCAGCTGCATGGCCCGAACTACTCGCATGGCGTTCATGGCGGTCGTGGGCGCTTCCAGACTGAACGAGATATCCACCGCACCTCCCTCTTTCCTCTCAAGCCCGAACGAGCCCAGCCGGAGGGATAAGTGATCCACCGTCGCCAGGACCGCCGCAGCATACACCGGCAGCAAATCCTGGCCCAGCAGCTCGGATAGCTTCTTGATGCAGCTCTGCTTCTCGGCGGCCAGACTTCCCGCATCCGTCACCAGCAGACTGGACGGATTCGCGCCGAGGCCATCGAAGAAGACCAGTGCGGCGCCATGGAGGAGCGCAAATGCGGAACCCTGCTGCGCATGCAAGTTGACAAACCTGGTCCAGGCGAGGACATCACGGATGCTGATGGGCGCGTTGCTGGAGAAGTTATAAGTCTGCGAGAACCACTGTGCGTAGCTGACAATGGGCTCCGCGAACTCGAGCAATCCCGGCTCCAGCTTCGAGCGCACAATCTGCAGCACATCGTCGCTGTCGGTCATGGACGGCACCCAGATCTCGGTGAAACGATTGCGCAGCGCCGGCGAGAGCTCCTTCTTGCCGTAGTCGCCTCCTGGGTTCATCGTCGCGAGGAACTGGAAGCCGTCGGATGCAGCGATCTGCGACTCTTCCGGCCCCTTCTCCGCGAGGAGGATTCCCCGCGCAGGCTCGAGAACACTGTTCAGCCGCTCCAGGACGGAATCGTCCGCGAGGGAGATTTCGTCGAGGAGGAAGAACTGGCCCTCTTTCATACCCTGGATGAGCGGACCCTCTGCCCACTCGAACAAGGCCTTGACGCGGGTCCTGTTGAGCTCAATGCGATCTTTGGTCTCAGTGGGAATAGTGACTTTGACATCCGGTGGAAGCGCCAAGTACAGTTTCAAAAGTGTTGCGTAATCCGACGGCTCGATATCCCGCAGGTGCTCTTCCTCTACGTGCAGTTGGAGCACGGCCAGCAGGTCCTCGGCAAGCTGCGATTGATACGCCGACCGGTTCCGGATGGGTCGCTGAGCACCAATGATATCTCCGGTCTCGGTGTTCTGGTGCGCATTGACAATAATCAACCGCTTTCCAAACGCTTCCGCGAGCATCTGACACACAGTCGTCTTTCCACATCCCGTCTCTCCGACCAACAGAACCGGCTCGTTGTTTCGTAGGGCATGGGCGATGAGAGAGAATAGTCTCCTCATAGCCTTCGTCCAAACGATCTCCTGGTCGGTCACCTTCTCGGTGTACAGAGCATACTCCGGTGTCCGTTCGGCGGTGTAGAGAGCCTCAACGTCGATCTTAACCCTCATCTCCTTCTCCAGGACCTGTTGGACCACCAATTTCTCCTCATCCTTCCGCACGCGCTCAGCCAGGAGCATATACCCGTCCTCCGCCAGCTGCTGATACCCATTCGCATCCCTCTTCGCCCACCGGAACAGGTCTCTCAGGGTAGCAAAAGAGTTCTTCTGCTCGAAGATCCTCGACGACTGTCTTATGAGCGACAGCTCCTTATAAACTTTTACGATTTTGTCACCGTAGCTAGGGGCGATCTGGCAGCGTTCCTTTAGGATAGTTCCCAGCTCGGACTCTGGTATATCGTCGAAATGGAGTTCGAGGAAGCGGTTTCGGAAGGCGCGAGAGAGGTTCTTGCGGCCGCCGTAGAGTCCCGGCGGGTTCTGCGTCGCGAACAGCATGAAGTCCTTGTGCGGCCGCACGATCTCTTGCGTTTCGGGGATCAGCAGCTCGCGGTTGTCGTCCAGCAGCCGGTTCAAAGCTTCGAGCACGTCGGTTGGCGCAAGGTTCAGCTCGTCGAGAACGATCCAGTGGCCCTTCCGCAGCGCGTCCACGAGGATCCCCTCAAGGAAGAACAGCTTCCCGTCATTGTCGGACACATAGCTTCCCAGGTACTCTTGCAGATCGGTATGCTCGTGGTTGTTGATGCGCACAAACTTGTGGCCTGTGCGCTTCGCCAGGTACTCGATCATACTCGTCTTTCCACTACTGGTAGGACCCTGGATGAGCACGGGAAACTTCCTTGTCGCCGTAGCGCGCACGAGGTTGAGCATGTTCCGCTCCACGAAGGGCGTGATGATGTAGTGCGGCTGTTCCTCGGGCTCGTACGGGCCCTTGTGCATCCAGTAGTGCTTGAACTGCACATACTGTTGGCCATCACTGGGCTGTCGGGGGATCTGGTTGATCAGACTCCTAACATTCCTCTGGCTGCCTAGGATGAACCTGTCGATGACTGGCAACAGAAGCATCTCGGATGTGCGGTCGAGGAGCGTCAGGAAGCTCATGCAGAAGCCCTCGTACAGACTCCTGCGCAGGCCATAGACACTTGCGATTTCGGTGACGTAGCTCAGCGTCCTCGTGAGCGTGCGCATGCTGAAATGCGGCTTCTGGTTCGCGCCGTCGACCAGCTGGTGGCCCTCGGCGAGCTTCTTCGCCTCGAGGTACAGCAGCGCAACGTCGGACACCACCTTCTCGTCGCCGATGGCTAGGTGCCCGATATACTCCTTCACGATCGCCAGGAGGTTGCCCAGGTCCGTGTCCGGCGACGCTACATACAGCTCCGTGAACCTGCTTCTTAGTCCCGAGGGGAGATCGCGCTTTCCGACGTCGGTGGCCGGGTTCATACACGCGAAGATCCGGAAATTGGGGTGAGCCCGGATCCGCTCGACGTCTCCCTTCTCGCTCAGGAGGATGGAGCCGCCGCCGCCGTCCTTAAGGAGGTCGGCAATGCTCTCGAGCGTATCCGACGCGGCCAGGTTGATCTCGTCGAGGAGAACCCAGTCGCCGTTCCTGGCCGCCTTGACTAGACTCCCCTCCACGAATGAGAACGCAAAGCTCTTTGACAACTGCGAGCTCTGCCTCTCGAGGTTCGCCAGATCTCTCGCAAACACTGTCCACGAAGCCTGCAGCGCTGGTTTATCCATTCCGTCGAGCTTCCTCTTCTTTTTCTGCATCTCAGGCTCCGCCGCACTCTCGACCGTTGTCGGTGCCGGGGTCGCAAAAAAATTCTCCGCCATCTTGACCGCCTCGCCCCACAGGATTATGACGCGCTTCCACTGCTGCTTGGCCCAGCACTTATTCAGCACGTCAAGGAAGCGCTTATTCTTCTTGAGCGAGAACGTTTTTTCGAACAGCTCATCGAAGCACTCCTTCAGCGGCACAGCCAGAGTCCTTACATCAACGGGCTTATACCCACCGAGCAGGTCGCCCGCCTCCGTCTGCTGCGATAGATTAATCGCCGTCAGGCCAAACCCAAGCATGTCCGCGAGCTGCTGCACTACCGTCGTCTTTCCCGTTCCGGTCTCACCGACGAGCAGCACGGGTTCCGCCAGCCTGACTGCCACACCCACCTGCTCCAGCAGCCTAAGCGCATGATTCGTGGTAGCAAACGGGCGCTTCTCATTGCTAAGCGCCGTCTTCCTCCGCTTCTGACTTGCGGGCTCCTTCTTTTTCGCCAGCTTCGCGCGGCCCACGACCAGCGAGCGCTCGGCGTTCTTGAAGCTCGGGATATGCCCCAGCAGCAGGTGCTCGACGCGCTGCGCGGGCACCATCAGCTCCTCGGCGAGGCGGCTGGCAACGAGGCGCCGCGCCTCGAGCGTGTGCAGGCTGCCCGCGAAGCAGTCGACCGCCTCGGCGAATACCTCGTCGAACAGGCCGTCGGGGAGGACTGTGGCGCCGGCCTTCACGCCCGCGGTTGCACACAGCGCGCTGATCCGGCTGCACCACTTGAAGAGATCTCTGGGGGAGATTTGTCGCCCCAAACTGGTGCGGCTGATGGCGAAGAAGGTGGGCTCGCGGTAGAGCGTTTGGATAGCCGTGTAGGTGCTCAGGATCGTCGGCGAGATCGCCGCCAGCAACGGGAAGCGCGAGGTCACGATCGTTTGCAGCTCCTCTGGGGCGGGGGTGGCCACGTTGACGCGCAGCCACAGGCGGCTGCCGAGGAGGTTTACGGTGACCGTGTCGGCGCTGTGCGCGGACGGGGAGGTGCGCGTCGTGGTGATCAGGCGGAAGCCGCGCGCAGCCTTGATGCGCTCGCCGCGGGAGGGGATGTCGAGCTCGCCGCGCTCGATCAGCGGCAGCAGGACGCTCAGCACGTCGGTCGGCGCCTTGTCGATGTCTTCAACCAGAACCCAGCGGCCTTCTCGCACCGCGGTGGCGAGCACTCCCGGCCGCCACTCGAAGCTGCCGGGGGTGTCGGCCGTGGTGTAGGCGCCTATGAGCAGCTTTGCGTCCGTCTGCCCGCTCAGGTGGATCGACACCATCGAGTCCAGCGCGTTGAGAGTTTGCGCGATCTGGTGGATCAGGAAGGTCTTCCCCGAGCCGGCGTGGCCGGTGACGAGGATAGGTTGCGACGAACGGAGGGCCAGGGCGAGGGAGTGCACGTTTGCCCGAGTTGTAGGGGTGTCTACGATATCTGCAGGACTTTTGGGGACACCTGAATAAACACGATATCAGATCATGGGTCCCTTTTCCTGTAGCTACCAGCCGCGAGCGAGTTATACCTCTTAGACGCGGTGTCAAAATTCCGCACAGGTCGACAGTCATGGGGGATAATTCCGACAAGTCTATTATTCTAGAGATGTTTGTATTTGGTACTATTGGACCAGCTCTCGCCTTCTCCAAAGCATCGGACATATCCTTGAACCGTCCACCTTCCAGCGACCTGTGGGAAGAAAAAGCGTATATCAGCCATCGTGAATCGTAGCATTGGATGTTTCTCGGCAGAGAAAGGCTCACATTAAGAATCCGTAATCAACGTCCCGGTCCTCCCATGGTCCGAGGACGGCCTCCGAGAGTCTCCCAACACCATACTTCTCCATCATCTCCTCTTGTGCAGCATCTGCCACCTTCAGGTAGATGCATAGTATTCGAATGGCAACGTAACGCACAGCTCGGTGGCCATGGTGCAGCAGATGGTAGAGAGTCGTAGTATCGACCAGAGGCAAAAAGGTATCCCGTTTAAAGCACAACAACCTATTCAGCGCGAGCAGGGCCTCCAAAGCCACCATATGTGATACCGCGCAAACCTCATCTTGACTGCATTCAGCGTCCAACCCCAGAGCCTCTAGCAGAAACCTCTTGCCGTCCCTCTCCAGAAGGAGGCATTCGGCGACTTCGACCAAGTACGGCACGACAGGCAGGACCCTTGCGAAGCCGGCGGCGATCTGCGGCGTGTGCGCGAACGTCGGCCATCGGGCCACGAGCTCGGGAAATAGTGGCTCGTAGCAGGCCAGTATGGTGGAACAGAACACGGGATGCAGCGAGAGTCGTGACAGCGTCTCCAAGTACACGTTGCTGCTCGTTAAGTCGCATAGCTGCGAGACAATCGCCTGCGCTTCGACAGGTAGTGCCGCAGTCAGCACGGTGGATTGAGACACTGCGCTCAGGAATCGCTGGTCGAAGGATGCGCACTCCATGGGCGACTTTATCTGTGGGGGGAGTGGACCGATTGGATGTGTGGTAGTAGTGGTATCCCTATGGTTGTGGTAAGAAGGAGGGCGGAATTTTGGGTTTTGGGTATTGGTTTTTCTGCGCAGTGGCGGGCAACAGGTGGTTGTTCCGTATCGACGGCGGTGGTGGGGGAAACTTTTCTGGAGGAGACCGTCCGGGATAACTTAATTTTTTGGGGAGAAATTTGGTTGACGCTACGGTCGAAAGAGGACTAGCGGAGGGAGGGGGTGCTGCGGCTTCAATGCGCGCTGTGTGACGCTCTAGCGTGGCATTTTCGGGGAAGGAAGTCAGTGAGGAGGGCTTCTCTGCGCTTTCCTCCAACTCTTCTTCTTCGCCACCGGCGGTTCCAGGCTTCGGATGATCGCAACTTTCGGGCCGGGGAGACAACGATAATAAAAAAAGGTAAAGAGGAGTTTAAAACACCGAGAAGGAGAAGAAGAAGAAAAACTAATTGTTTCCGATGTGCCCGACACAGTGTGCGAACGAGTGCTGGTATGTAGATAACCTACGCATCAGACCGACTTGGCCGGTCATTCGTCTGCTGGTCATCGCGGATTCATTAGCCAATCATCATACCGACACAGACCGGGACTCTCGCTGCATATACTTGCCGCATACATAATCAAGTGACTTCGTCGGGAGCCCACCGCTCCCGCGACAATTCACGGCAGATACTCCTGCCTGTCACTGAGTTTCCCGTCCGTGCCCACCGGCGGTCTGTCCTACATGCCGTGGAGTACAGGATCGATGGAGCTGATGGACAGTGGGTACTACTTACACTAGTAGTATCGTCGATGCGCATGCGCGGGATGTTCGGCATCGCTGTGGCCGGATGGATATATATGATGGACAACCCGGGGTAAATGCTGCGGTGGTGTTTACTGGCCAGTGAAGCTGTTCGTTGTCAATGGCACCGGCGATGGATGGATGGTCTGGGTGTTGCCCACTCTGACCTCCCCTCCCCTCTCCTCGCTCGGTGCCGGACCTTGTCCAGATCCTCCCTCCTTCCTTCTTTCCGTCTCTATCTTTCCAAGACTCCAATGGCCGGCCACCCAAACCGCCGCTGTACATACCCACCACCCTCCACTACAACCACCACCACCACTACCACCACCACAACCACAACCACCACCACCGCCACTTCCTACTGTGCGTGCCCTCCACCCCCTCCCCTGTCCCGCCCCAACCCTTCTTCCTTCCTGCATCACCCCCCCATCCACCACCCCCCATCCACACATCATCCATCCACGCATCACCCATCCATGTTCGAATTACTCACCTGCAGCAACTTACTTCCTACCTACTGTCAAATAGGTATACTCACTTGTCAGACTAGAGCGAGAACGAGGAACACCCCACTGCAGCGGACCCTCCATCGTCATCACCATCACCATCACCATCACCATCACCATCACCATCGTAGCCGGCGTCTGCTCAGCGACGCAAAAATGCCGACAAGTGAGAAATCGTGAAGGAAAACATCGAAACAGCACCGTTTTTTGATATTGCAATTTTCAACACCCTTTGCGTTAATTGCTCGATGCGGTGGGCGGGTGGTGCATTGTCGTCGCCCGACACGAAGCCGCTGCATTTTGCTGTGCGTTGTTGCGATGTTTGGTTGCTGAGTTAGACGTGTGTTTGGGGAGGGTGAGGGTGAGCGGTGCCTGCCTGGGGGGTTTGGAGAGAGGGGGACGAAACCCGTCCGCCGTGTAGGTCACGCTAAGCTTGTCTCGGCAAGCTAAGTTAAGCGTCGTCTCTCTTGCGGCGGCGCCCTCCTCGCAACAGACACCACCCACACAAGCACCAAAGCAACCAGCAACCAGCACCCAGCAAAATAACTACCACCCACTATGAAAAAGCCGACCGACCATGCCCCCCCCCCCACCCCCCAAGACTCTCCCACCCACTACCCTCCCTCGCTCCCTCCCTCGCTCCCTCCCTCCCTCCCTCGCTCGCTCCCTCAAACCCTCAACTCCTCCTCAACCCACCTCCACTGCCTCACCCACCTCCTCCTCCACCACGCAACGCCCTCCCTGAACACCGCCTTCTCCGAACTCCGCGACTATCCCGCTGAAAAGCTTCACCTTGAACCGGCCCCATCACCCGTAACGACCCTGCCTGCGCCTCACCCGCTCATAGCCTGTCCGCTCCGCTTCCACACTCAGTCCGCACCACTTCCCTTCACCCCGTCATTCTCCGCCCGCAACTCAAAATTTTCTCGAATACCCACCCCTCCCTCCTAGTCCACACCACCGCCCCGGACTACCACCACCTTTGACAGCCACCCCCTCCCACTACCACCACCATCTCTCAACCAGTCATCCTCCAACCACAACCACCACCCACAGTTGGTCCGCCTACCACCGACAACCACTCCCTCAACGCCATCACCGACTACCACCCCCACCCCCACACACCTTTCATTGCCCGTATCGCCGCCAATCGCACCCGACGCCTTGTAGGCCTTAGCTTCTGTCAGGCACCGACAACATCCAGCGGCGCGCGTGACATTGCTAACCTAGCCGGGTCAACTTCGATAACACCCTTCTCGGACCCTTCCTGGACTCTCGGTGAAGATGGTAACGGGATTCTCAAACATCCATTATGGCGCATCTCGGCGGCCATGCGTAAAGACTATCCGACAGACTAATTCTCGTCGTAGGTGTTGTACAAAAGAAAGCCGGTGCAGATGGTGTCGCCGCCAGTCGTGAAGGACGACTCTGTAGAGGTATGTTGGCTTCGAGATGTCCGCGGAAACATTACCGGCGTGCGTTCTCGTTGGAGCGCCTCTTGGCTGACACTGTATCATCTCTAGCTCTACGTCATATCGCAGACCAGCGAAGCTTTCACGGATTACCAGAGCTATATCGATAGGTAAGTCCATCGAGCTTGGCGGGATAATGCCGATTGTAATACTCACGAAGAGATTTAGGCTCGAATTTTACAAGGCGGTGCGTACGATAAAGCCTCTCGACGGCCCTCTATTTCCCCAGCCGAACTGCGTCTAGTGTGCTTATTCTCGTGACAGAAACATTTCAGCTGCGAGATCACCGGTCATATGAACCTCAACTACTTCGAAGCCCTTAAGAGCGAGGTAGCTAGCGCTGTGGCGACCTTCCCCCGAAAATGGCCCGTGTGCTGACCAGGGTCGATAGACGGAGCATTCCCAAGACGTTGAGCAGCAATTCCCGGAGCCATTAAAAGAACCGGTATTGCGCAAAGTGCAGTTTTCGACTGTTTCTAGGATCGATACCTTGGGTAAGCTGCAGCGACGGCCCCACGATTGATGTTTGCACCGCTAACCAGCGACATGTCGCTTCAGTGGACCAGCTTCACGACGTTAGTGACATTCCCGCCGGCTCTCTATTTTGCGATAGTCCTCCTCTGACAGTCCCTTAGTCCTTCAAGAGCGACTTCTACCCTGGCGAGCATGTGACAGCAATACTTCCCGGCGGAGACCGGGTCGAAGCCATCATCCGCGAGAAAACCATGTTTCCAGAGCTCAGGTTCGCCAGCGGAGAGATCCAACGAAAGGGTTACTCTCGGTACACCGTCAAGATGGTCAACCGGAACGAGGAGGAGGCCCAGATCGACAACGAGCACCTGATTCGCGACAAGAAGACGTTCACGAAGCACATGCTGCGCTCCTTTATTAAGAATACGGTAGCGCGCGAACCGTGGACCGGTGCACCATGGTTGGTGAAGGATGAGTATGCCGGCCGGTACAAGATCCCCTCGATGGTGCCGGTTCATCTCCAGCGCGCTACCACGACAGCAGAACGTAAGGCTCAGCAGGTCAGACGCAAACAAGGCTCGACAGGAGTCAGTGTGGACGTTGTGACAAGTGGGAGTGCATCGCCTCCTAGCCCTGTCGAGATACGACCTGCACCGAAATCGCATAAGAGTAAGACCCAGCAAGCCATGAAAATGTCCAAATTATTCCAAGAATCAAGGATCGAGTCCCCGAGTATGGCTGGATCGCCTTGGGCCGGCAGTCCTATGGGGACGCCCGACGGAAGTATCCATAAGCTGAATATCAAAGCGCTAGTCAAACCGGATCCTACGCCGCCTCCTCCGCCGCCGCCGCCGCCGAAGCCCATCAAGTACCCCATCGAGGACCTCGATCTCCAACCGCAAGAAAACGCTTGTCGGCCGGCATTGCATCATCTCTCGTCTATCGATATTGCGCCCTCGTCAAGCGCTGTAGCCATTAAGGAAAATGGTATCGACGAGGAGAAAGTGGCGTTCTATCTCAGCACTTGGGTTTTTCTCAACATTTACTGCGAGCCTTTCCTCTTGGATTCGTTCACCTTCGATGATTACGTTCAGGCCCTGCAATACCACAACGAAGATATGGATTGCGAACTCTTCGTGGAGATTCACTGCACTCTACTAAAGGCAATCGTGAATGACCAGGGTGTCGTTCAGGTACAACTTCCGGAACCGGAGGAAGAGGATGAGGAAGAAGAGGAGGACGAGGATGAGGAGATGGAAGATGAGAAGCCGGAAAAGGACGATGGGAGCTCCACCCAGGACATAAATGCGGTGAATGGGGGCGACTCGGACGAGAATAACGACGGCACCACCAAGTCTTCGGACAAGGAAAAGAAGCATCGCGCAGATGAGCTATTTGACGATAGCGAAGGTTGGGTGCAGTTGCTCAAAGCCCGCCAGTTTAAAAATGGAGGCTGGCAGGCGATTGTGGTCGGCGTTCTGTATCAACTGTCCTGGGATTCGCGCTTTTCCAAGGACACCGAGGATATCTTGGCTTACCTAGCATCACCGGATGAAAAACCAACGATGGAAACAGTAAAAGCTCGATACACAACTATGAACAGCAACCTACGTGTCATGGTCATCCAGTTGCTGTCCCGATTAACTCATGAAACCCGGACGGTCAGGGACTATATGGAGGAATGTTCAGAGCAGATGACTAAGCATCGCAAGGAGAAGATTGAGCACCAACGCAACCGTAAGATCTAGTAAGTGTTCCCCGTTTACACAAACTCTTGGGGGCTCATTGTACTTATCAATCTCATCTGTAGCTTGGAGGAACTTAAGTCGTTGGAAGACGACAGGAAAATTCTTCTGCCGGAAAATACCCCCAAGTCGCCGTCACAGACTCCCGAAACAACACGAGCATCGACCGATGAAGATGGCGACGTTAAGATGAACGCTGTCGAGGTAGATTACGAGGATGAGGACGAGGACGAGAGTGCTAGGGCGCGTCGTCGTGGCGGAGATCGTGCGAACGAACGCAAACGGAAGCGGGTGGAAGAGAAGGCCAAAGCCGAGGCTGCAGCCAAGATACCGAAGACGTCGAAACACTTCCAAAAGGTCGTCAAATCCATCGAATCAGTCAAGGCCAAGATCTTGAAGGAGGAAGAAGCGATTGTTACACTCGACGAGGATCTTCGACAGGCAGACTGCGCGAGATTCAAAATGATGGGTCAGGACCGGTACTGGAACAAATATTGGTGGTTCGAACGAAACGGCATGCCGTTTGGTGGTTTACCCGACTCTTCGACGGCCCACTCCGGCTATGCCAATGCGATGATCTGGATCCAAGGTCCCGATGAGACCGAGCGCCAGGGGTTCCTCGTGGGAGAAGCCGGAACAAAGGCGGCTACACCACCCGACGCAAATGATGACGTCCAAATGAACGATCACGGGGAGGATAGGATTACGGTTCTGGATCGGCAAGCTCGCGAGGAGAATGGAACAACCCTCGCGTCTCCTACTCAGTTTGGTTTCATCGAGACACCCGAAGAGTTTGACCAGCTGATGTCTTGGTTCGACGTCCGGGGTGTGAGAGAGAAGAAGCTGAAGGCTACGTTCGAGCTATTCAAGGACCACATACTGGGAGGAATGCGCAACAGAGAACAATACCTTTCAGAGTCTGTCGCTGCTGCGCTGGAAAACGAAAATGGCACCGGAACAGGAAGAATGAGTACCCGCGGAAAGACTCATTTCGACCCCAACGTCTGGCGCTGTCTCAAATGGCGCAACGACGTGGCGAGGGATGAAATCCAACATACTCATTACGACCAGCCTCAACCGCGGAAGAATGCTTCCAAAAAGAAAGAAGGCAAAGGCCTTCCACTGAATAGGCAAGGCAAGCCTGTTAGTCGGCAAGGAGACCGCTACAACTTTTAACGGCCCAGGACTGATCGTCCTGGAGCGGAGGCACGCCTTTCTCAACTTCTGTGTCTCTTTCTCGAATTCTCGTTTTCAGCACCTAGGGACATTTCTTATTTGACGTAGGTACTCGGTATTTGGAATCGTTGGCGCAAGGTTTATTTTTTTATCCTATTTGGGATTTGGGATTTGTTTACGCATCGCGGCTGGCGGGGGGTTGGTTGATACGATGGTTTTGTTGTGACTTTTTCTTTTCTTTTCTTTTCTTTTCTTTTTGGTTTCTGGAATTGATACGCTTTTCATGGAAATATTCTTTACACATCATCATCAATCTTTTTACTGTCTGTCTTGTATCATAGACTTTAGCGTATAAACGGATGGGGGGAAACGTGGAAACGTGGAACAAGAGTACCTTAGTTGTGTATATTACCTACAACGTGAACATTGAACGAAACGATGTTCGATGTTCGATGGGCTGGCTGAACGCGAGCGATATTTAGCTGCTGCTGGGGAGGGGGTGGGGGTGGGGGTGGGGGTGGGGGTGGGCGGTGGGCGGTGGGGGGGAGGTCTTCTGGTGGGAGCGGGAGCTGGACGCGCCGTTCGATTCGATGTGGGTTCTGTCAGACACAGTTGAGGCGGCGGTGGAAGTGTGTACGAGGCATGGCATACAGGCACGGAAGGGACTGTGGCAAGAGATGTTCCGGGCAGCGAGCGAGATGCGAAAATATCACGGGGGGGGAGTGGAAGTGAATGATATATGATGAACGAGCATCTAGCAGTACCTAGCATACCTAGCATACCTAGCATAGATATTACGTCGTTCCGGGGGGGTCAGTCGGTCGAATCGAATCGAGTCAGGAAATTCATTCGTATGTAGCGAAGCACTTCCGATCAACTCTTGGATTTCGCCGACGGCGACTGCAGCTGGCTGGTTTCCACAGTGCTGGTGTTTCCGGGGGGAGGCGGGTGGATGGTGGATGGTGGATGGTCTACAATACAATACCTACAATACGGCTGTTTCTACCTTATGTACCTCACGGCTACGACCTCACGGCTACGACCTCTCGGCTGAAAAAAGAAAGCATAGGCATTCGAACGCAATATTCCAGGCCATCCTGGCATACCTACCTCCACGCCTCCACCCCTTGGCAAGTTATGGCCTCGAGGAGCGCTGTGCAAGATGGAACATGGCGGGGAATAGAGATGTCGCCGCGGTTGGGTTACTGTTGATCTGATGGGATTCGAAGGGAATGCCTAGCTGACGACAAGTCCTGCAAGTCCTGCAAGACTAGTGAGTACCGTACAAACGCTCGCGAGCAGCGGCCATTGTCGGAGCAGCTCCAGCTGCTGCTTCTGGCAGGAATCGTGAATCGAAGGGCTCACGCTCCATGCCAGGCCACAGCATGTCCTCGCCCTCGCCCTCGTTAGCAGGACCGCAGCAAAGATCTAACCGTTCATCGACTTCCACCTACCACATCACCATGTCCTCCTTCACGCCCTCCCTGCCCTCCGCAAGCGAACGGTCCGAACCCTCCAAGACTTCTTCACACGCCGCTGCCGTGATCCAGCGGACTGCCGGGTGGTCGTGTGGTCGTGGTGCGCGCAAGAGCCCCGGTTCTGTGAGGCTGCTAGCTGATGGTTGGGTTGGTGATTCCCACCTACCTACATAGGTTCAATGAGAAGTTCAATCCTCCTGGGACGACCGTGGTGAAGGTGGTGAAGGGGGGGGAGCTGGACATGTTTTCGTTTGGCGGGTCGAGCATCGTTGCCTGCTTCGAGCTTGCTTCGAGCTTGCTTCCAGCGCGGAAGGATCGAGAAGATCATGATCTGGTTGGGGCTAGTGAAACTATGAAAGGAGGGTGGAGGTGCATGGGGAGGTGGATGTTGATGTGGAGATAGGGATGAGCTGGGACGGGCTGGAGCGGGCTGGAGCGGGCTGGAGCGGGCTGGAGCGGGCTGGAGCGGGGAGCAGGTGGAAGGGAATGAGGCTGGTCAAGGTAAGTAGTTTCGTGGACTGCGAGGGTGGGTGCTGAGGGATCAATGACTGGAGTGATGTTCTATTCAGAGACCGAGCAGAACTGCACAGGCTTGGAATCAGTGGCTTAGAATCAGTGGCTTAGAATCAATGGCTCGAAGTTAATAGCTCGAGTGATGTATTCAGAAATCGAGCCGAACTGCGCAGGCTCAGAATCAATCGAGTGATGTTCTATTCAGAAACCGAACTACACAGGCTTGGAATCAATGGCTCGGGTGATGTTCGATTCAGAAACCGAGTGGAACTGCGCAGGCTCAGAATCAATGGCTTGAAGTGATGCTCTATTCAGAAACCGCACTTCACAGGCTCAGAATCAACAGCTCGAGCGATGTTCGATTTCAGAAACCAAACCGAGCTGCACAGGCTCGTATTCCAACCCGAATAGGTGCTATGGAGTCTTTCCATTTTTCGCAAGCAATTGAGAGAGAGACAGAACATCAATTAATTGCCGCATTCAGCCTATCTTAACTATGGCGACCCACCTAACCGACCTTTCCTGCTACTCTAGCTCGATAAACTTTACCGGACAGCGAGATATCAGCCATCACCGCATCAGTGAGTGATTCTTAGTGAATTGCCATCTAAATATAGGCTAGGCGGGCAAAGGCGGTAGACTAGGTAGCCACACTATATATCTGCAGTCCTTTTCCGTAGATGTGATTATGCAGTCCGATCACTCCGAACTTTGGCCATATTGTGTTATCTCAAGGCAAAGTGCTACCTATATCAAGTGGCTGGTGTGCGTCGGCTATCACTCGCTTGCACACAAATTCCTGGCGCAGTCCTTTGAAACAAAGCACTGGCCACAGTCGTTCGGCACCGGCGGCTTCGAATTCGACGCAGCCTAACTGTCTCCGGGACACCGGCTCCACACGGCACCGCCGACGGAGGCTTCCGCCCACAACCCGGCCCGGTCTTTGATAGATGGCAGCGATCCTCCTTGAAATTCGCTGGCACCGCGTCTCCGCCGGCTGCTCGGAGGTACTCTAAGCCCTGCTGCTGTTCGCCAAGGGACATGCCTACACAAAAAAAAAAGAAGCCCGTTCGTGAAGGTTCGCCGCGATCCGATGCGACGCAGAATGGCCCTGCCCTGGCGCCCTCCGCGGCAATCTGCCTCGCTGGCGTGTCGTCTCGTCCCCCTTCTCCGAGCGCCCGGTGTGGTTATTCGATCCTTTTTGGTGGCGGGTGAGGACTTGCCTCCTCGGCTTCACTCCCTTCTCCGCCCACTCTCGACTCGACCCCCCCCCCTCCCCTTTCCTTTGCCACGGCGCGGCGGTGACATAAATACCGTGCTCCCATCATGGCGAAAAACACACGCACTCCCCGTGGTCCCGTGGAGGACATGCGCAAACAAAGAACGCAACGGCATCCGAATTGACCGAGTTTCCTCGTGCCTTGGGTGCTCGCGAATATTTATTTTTAATCGCCTGCCGCTGCCATTAATTGTGCCAACACAGTGCAGAAAAGTTGCCTTTCTGAGACATGGCCATCCCGCATCCGTCGTAGTCATCTTCGCACCTACCCAGAACAGTTATTTGTAGCACAAAGAAGCGATAGTGTGGGACTTGGGCGTGTCACACACGTTTTCTTGGGGCAACTAGCTGAGGAATGGCTTCTATGTAGTTTCTGTTTTAGTTAGTTCTCCGACGGACTCTCTGCCACCACCCCGACATGAACTGCACGCACAATGCAGCTTAAAGCATGACCGATGCCCCCCCTCCCCCCTCGAAACTTCTCACCCCTCCACTACAACACACCCTCCTCACTCCACCTCGCCCTCTTCTCTCTCCACCTCTCCCTCTCCGCCGACTCCAAAGCCCTCCCATTTTGAAAACATGATCTTCGACATCTCCGCCTTCTGTATCTGAACCGATTCTGTCTCTACCTCACGCACACGACCGTAACGACCGACCGATCGCGAGCGACTTGCTGTCTACCTTACTACCTGCCATCCTCTCCGCGGCGCCCTCACTGTCCGCAGCGCCGACGCTGCCGCTCCTCCTCCTCTGCAACTGCTTCTCCGCCCAAAGTCCACAATGCCGACGCCCGAACGACACCAGTTGACCCTTAGTCAACTGGCTGAATTCGACGATCTCTTGACTGATTCGCTGGTTGACCGAGTAGGTTGCTCATTTATCTCCATCTACGTCGACGAGCATTGGGGCACTGTGAAGGACGCTCGAGACTGACCGGTTCCCCTGTGGTTATGTCCGTTTAGGTGTATTACTGGACTACGATTCGGAAGATGAAGCACACTTACCATCCCAATCGCGGAGTAAAGACGGATGCAGTGACGAAGATTATCGTCGGGGATCTGGTCAAGAACAAGAACATCACGGAATCGTTGAAGCAATTTCTAGAGTACGCTGCGATCTACCAGCCACCCCCTTACCGACGACAAGCCCGCTGATGCGATGTGTATACAGTTTGTCGGGCATTCGGAATTACATCAACAAGCTCAAGAACGAAAGGTTAAAGGATGACTTCCAGAAGTATGTTGTGCGCACTTCCACTGCTCGTTTCTGCACATCCTAACAAAACTGATTGCGGAATTTTAGACATGCCCGTCGTTACCTCTCGCTTTATCTCCCAGATTCCCCCTTCGAGGTCTCCGCTACCAATCGCTACAACCTGACCAGACCAGAGGCTTGCGTTCTCGCTCGAAAGCCATTGCGCAAGGGTGATACTGTAAAGTACTTGACCGGTGCGATGGTGAAGATGTCGGAGAAGGAGGAGGAAGCGTACACCCAGGGCAAGACCGACTTTAGCATCATCTACTCTTCCCGCGTGGGAGGCATGAGTTTGTTGCTGGGCCCCGCCAGATTCGTCAACCACGATTGCGAGCCGAACTCGAGGTTTATCACCACCAACAAGGAGAACATCCAGTTGATCGTCTTGAGGGATATCGAAATCGGCGAGGAAATCACCGTGTGCTACGCGGACGACTATTTTGGAGATGGCAACAAGGAGTGCTTGTGCCGTTCATGCGAAGCCGTGGCGAAGAATGGATGGACGTCGGAAGTGAGCGGGGAGCTACAGGAAGGGGATTCGAGTAGCGTGGACATGGAGTATGCGCCTGCTATGCGTCGAACCAGGTCGAAGCGGAAGAACGACAATTTCGTGGAGTTACCCCCACCACCTCCCGAGAAGAGGCTCAAGCGAAAATCCGACAAGGAGGACGTCCTGACCCCTCCATACAGCGATAGGGCATCATCCGAGGATCCGAAGATCCCGAAAGCTGCCGTCATGTCTGTGGAAGTGGAACTCAAACCGCTGACGCCCGTCGATAATATTCCACCTACACCGATTACGAGCTCAGGAACGCCGGTGCCATCGGCTATCAAGACATTCACCCTGGATGAGACGGCAGATATCGCACAATCGCTACTTGCTCTGGCGCAATCTCCCAGCTACCACAAGCCGCGGTTTAGCCCGCAAATGGGCACGTCCAGCACCTTTACGGACAGAGCACCAGAATTCGGAAGAGCGCTGTCGTATGGATCTTTGGGGCAAACCAGCGCCATCAAACCTCAGAATGTTCCTTCTCGGAATACTGTACCCCCGATGTTTCAACCGGGTCCTTTCGTCGCGAGTCCTGTCGTCGAAAATGCGTTTGGCATTGGGGCATCCAACTGGAGTAATGGCATCTCTGCGGTCACCGAAACGGCCCCTGAGGCGACACCGCGGTCTTCCATCAGTAGCGAGGATGCAGTCGTGAAATCGGAACCATCTGAGGCATCCGATTCGGGTCTCGATAAGGGGCTTGCCAAAGATATGACACCACCGGCGTCGCAGAAGCCTAATCCCGCGAGCTCGAAGAAGCGCAAGTCCATCTCCATGCCACCGTCCGAGCCAGCCCACAAGCGCATCCCTGGAGATTATATCAATTTTTATGATTCCGACTGTATTAAGTGTACCTGCATGGACTGCCACGAAGACTTTATCCATAACGATCGGTGGTATGTTCCCAGGAGTTGCCGCAGATGCGAGCGGCACAGCAAGATTTACGGTCTTATGTGGCCCAAGACTGTGAAGAGAAAGGGTGACTCGGAGGTAAGCAGCTATTCCCCTCTCCACGCAGCCTGGTTACCTGTGCTAATTCATCACTCAGGATCAGATCGAAGATTATCGCTCAGTACAGCGATATGTCACTGCGAGCGAGCACAGAAAGGAGCAGAAGCGCCTCGCAGCTTCCCAGCAGCAGCAAGTAGCACCGCGCCAGCAACACGTCAAGAGGGGAAGACGTTAGATTACGCATTTCATTCCGGGTCATCACCTTTTTTTTTCACGGCAGGTATTGGCGGGGCATAGTGATCGATTCTCGGCACGGTAAGGAGTTTTTGGTGTCTTGTTTTCTTCTCCTTTTACTACTTCCCTTCTGTACCATTAACTTCGCTGTACATGATCTTTTTTCTTCTTCCTCTTCTCTGCTGTAAAGCATTTGGAGCGTCTTTAGCATACACATGGGAAGGAGGGGGGGGGGGTTGTCTTCTTCCGACGCATGCGCCATCTTTATATACACCGCTGCTACGGGTTTCTGCAACTACCCTTACATACCCTCCGACCCCGACCCCTTTATATTTGTACATTTTGTTTCCTATGTCTGTTTGTTTTGGTTTGGGAACTGCTGTCCTGCTCTGCTGTAGATACCATGGGTGTAGTGTACAGAGTCATCAATGTATGTCACGAGTCCAATAGTTATATAACTGATCACGAGTAAAGTGCATATTGATTGCCGCAGGCTGGGCATCGGTTTAAGTCTACATAGACCCACGTGGTCCGCGAACGAGTGAGGAATCGTGAGACGGTTGGTTATACTTAAACCCTGTGACTTGGTGGCGACTCTGGCGAGAGGTTTCGATTTTTTTGCGATTTTTTGCGCTGGCTGGAAGGAGACCGTGCCGATCACTTCTTCTGTTGGTACAATATCAATTGCGCGCCGACTAAATACTGCAGAGACGCCAGTACGATGGGCATTGGTGGCTGCTCGGCCCTTTCACGGTGGCGATCCATTCACTTACCTTTGGCCCCTTCTAGATCAACAATGGGGAATTGCTGATGCCGCCTCGGCCTCAAGTTCTTTCCCTCCAGCTCTATGAGCAATATTTCAACATAAAAGAACAGCCAGCCTAGAGGACCACGGCAGCGGGGACGGGTACCCACACCCCTCCAGGCCGAAAGTCCAGCCCACTGCTATGTTAACAGTCGATTCGCTTTCTATGTAGTTGACGCTTTTCGAGTGGTTGCTACTTCGATGCGTAGTTCTGGCGGACCTGCCGTAGTGCGTGCAGCATGGAGTAATATTTGTTCGGACATAACTAACTGGCAAAGAGAGCGAGTGATAGTAGAAGCATTCAGTCGAAATCGGTGTTCCGGCCATGCAACAGGGCCAACTAGAGTAGAGAGTTGTGCTCCATCCCAATTTCCAAGCACGGCTACTAAACGGCAATTCTGGGCCCGTTGGTACGCACTTTGAAGTTTGTTTGAGCGTTTCTGGCAAAAAAACAAAGCACATTTAGGTTTAAAGCAGGTCCACTGACTTGCATATTTCTTGGCCCGTCCTTTTCTTCATCAGCTTTCTCCAGTAGTTGACGAATAATTGTGCCTACCACCCACTCGCCGAGAGACTGGCGACCGGCGATTCTCTCATCACTACCAAACGTCTCAAGGACCCATGCAGTTAGATCGCCATATCCTTTTGCAACTTTGTCCCAGAAGTCCGCACCCACAAGGGCCCGCCTCTGGGAAGCGATGTTGGTTAGCCAGGCATCTTCATTCCCATCCTCATCGAAAGAATTCACGCAAACTTGAATGCGGTGTACTTTCGTAGCCGGCATTGCATCTTATAATGGGAGGACATCTTGGAACAAACCCTTAAGGGCTTGGAAGTGGTGATCTACTACCTAGTAGGCGTAGTTAGAGATGGGGGAATACCGCAGAGGAGGCCCCTCTTGGCTTATTTTCCTGGCTCTCCCTATTCACCCTCATGCTTCTTGTCTCCCAGCTCTAAAAGTTTTGCTTTAGCGTGCGGCTTGCGTTCTGCGACCTCTATGTATCTGTTAGATTACTTTTTTCCTACTGAAGCTTCTTCGCCGCAGCGCATGACCGTAGGTTGTATGTAAGTGCGACGCTCCAATTTTCGTGTGCCGCTTAGTGTTTGGCAGATTTTGCCTCTGTGCCCTTACATACCTTTAATGAGTTTGTTTGGCAGCTGTGAGGGGGTGTTTCAACTTTCTACTCAGGTAGTTTTCTCAAGATGGTCTGCCTTCAGCAAGGCTGGCAATGCTGGGTTCACCTTCGGTGATATTGACGGCAACGATTGATGTCGGAGGAAAGCTCTATCAGTATCCGACGATGCTCTGCGTAGCTGGCAGATTCGACGGATTTGCTTTGTCGGTGGCGCCTTTGGCCTCCGTTCGGTTGGCTTTGGGGGGGCTGAAAGTGAGACGTAGAGCTTTTTCCGGCTGCCTTTCCCCACGAATTCCATTCACCTCCTCCGTTCAGCCTTGAGCCGGCCCTTCGGTGCCATTATTTTCGGTTATTGATGAGTAATATTTACCTAGTAGTATGCCGATGACAATGACTATGATCGCGGCGCCACCGGGAATGAATTCCAAGGCGGTCAAGCATATTCATCTGCAATGTTCCAATTGGGCATTTGCGATACCTACAACATGTCTACTAGACCCGGGCGTTGAGGGGTAGCCGGGATGGTTCGGATCGTGAGAATATTGGCTTCTTCTTCGGTTCCAAGTGTCAGCTCTTGTCTTTCTTCACGGCTAAGGGCGAATGCGAGTTTAAGAAATTAAAACTCGAGCTGTGGGAAGCTGAGGTGATGTATGTCTACCTACCTACCTGGTAGTAGACTTGCCGTTCATCTTGTCGAAAGGCGATAATCAGTAGACCGCACTCCTCAAAGAGTGACTATAAAATTATGCCGCTGAGGGCTGAGATAGTGGTGTGTTGTGGGAACAATGAGTGGTTGTCGGTTTTGTTGTTCCGAGCCTGAGGATAGAGGTTTATGAATGGAGCTCTCCGAGGTTGTATTGCAAACGAACCCTAGCCCAACGAGACAGAGCATCCAAACCAACTAGGCCAAAAATGGTACCCCGCAGTATCGCGATGGTTACGGGAGATCTGCATCGCTCAACCCACCAATCAACCCACCAACACCAAACACCACCACCTCGATCAAACCAAACGCGATACGAACCTCCGCGCCGTGTCGTCATTGCATCCGTCGCCTTCCTCAGTTCCGCGCACAGAACCAGTCCCCACAATAATGACGACCTTCCAGCCGCCACCTACGGGTCCCATCCCGACCTCCTCGCGGGACCTGGGCAAGTCTCACACACAGCTGGGCTGGCGCATCAGCACGCACAAGTTTCCGATCTGCAACGCAACCGAAATCAACACGATGACGTCCGAGCTCGGGATCGCGCCGCCCGAAATGATCTTCGGCAACAACTCTGTGCGGATTGTGCACGTGGCCAGCGGGTTCACGGTATCGTTCACGGCGCAGGATGCGCTCGACGCTGTTGACAAAACCGGCGCGACGATGCTGAAGGTCGCGTACTCCGAGGAGTGGCAGCGCATGCGTGAGAAGCTCTCGGAGGAGATTAAGGATGTCATTAGGCCGTTTGATTGGAGCTATTCGTCGAGCTGGAAGGGGAGGGTGGAGGGCGGTACAGCGGTGCTGAAGGAGGTGGGGCCGGATCAGGGAATCCCCTATGAGAAGCTCAGACGGCCAGATCCCATCTTGCTGTTCGATGAGGTCGTGCTGTATGAAGACGAGCTGGCGGACAATGGCATTGCGGTGATGAGCGTCAAGGTGCGGGTCATGCCCGAGAGATTGCTGGTTCTTCAGAGGTTCTTTTTGCGACTGGATGGAGTCGTCGTGAGGATTCGCGATACGAGGGTGTATGTGGAGTTTGCGACGGGCGAGGTGGTGAGGGAGTATGTGAGCAAAGAGGCGAAGTATGAGGATGTTAAAAAGGTGTGTCCAGTCCTCCACTTCCCCGACTGCGCAGAGGAGGGCTAATCAGAGACAGAAATTCGCGATGCACCCGCAGGATGACATCCCGAGTCTCTTGAGAGATCCGAACCAGCTCGTTGATGTGCTACCGATCATTGAGACGACGAGGGAGAGAACCATGGCAAAATAGATGGCTTTTGATTCTACCATGTTTGATTTGGAGACCCTGGTGTTATTGTTTTGTAAAACGAGTACTTGATAGATAATTCTTGTAGTGAGGTGAATTCGTCACCCTTCCGCTAGATTCAAACATTGCATCTCACTCACCAGCAGCCCATCATAACTCATGGGGCTCGGTTCGGCGGGCACTGTATCCCCGGCTACAATCTGATAACCCAGATCTCCCGTAGACCGCGATGGTGCGACGGTGCGTTGGTGTTTTTTTTTGGTCATAATCTCATGCCAAGGATGGATAAGAAGCCACAGCGATCAGCACGTATCGCGCTGCATATCGGTACTGACGGGAGTCTCCGAAGCGCGCGATGCATCTCTCCCCCTCGCTCCGCAACGAGTGCGGGGCATCCGTGAAGAAAAAGAAAGGAAAGAGAGAAAAAAAGCCATGATATCATGTCCTCCGCTTCATTCGTGCGGGTGTAATTGGAGCTTGCATAAATACTTCAACCCTCTTCATTGATCGGTCGAGCCAACATAACATGACGATGGTCAATACCGCGAGCTCTCCCCTCCTTAACGCCAAAAGCACGGTGGTGCGGTATCACGGGAAGATTCCGTACGTGCGGCGTCTCCCTGCGGCGGTGGTGGGAATCATTCTCGCTGTTATCGTGGTGAATGCGATTGTCTGGGCTGCTGTTGGGGTTGTTTTGGTATGTTCCCTTCCGAATTGCTTGATTGATCTTGACTCTGACATGGCTTGCAGCATTTCAACGGGTATGTTGACACCCACGGGCGGATGAAGCAGCAATGCAGCGGCAATGGATGGCTGAACGGTCCCCTAGATCCCTCCTTGCAACCACAGTCCTAGCCTACACCCTCGGCCTCCGCCACGCTCTCGATGCGGACCACATCGCGGCGATCGACCTGATGACCCGCCGGCTGATCGCCAGCGGCCGCAAGCCCGTAACCGTGGGGATGTACTTCTCACTCGGCCACAGCACAATCGTGATCATAACTTCGATCGCCGTCGCTGCAACCAGCGCCTCGCTCTCGGAGCGCTTCGACTCCTTCTCGCGCGTGGGCGGAATCGTCGGCACAGGGGTGTCCGCTGGGTTCTTGATAGTCCTTGCGGGGTTGAATGCGTTCGTGCTCTGGAAGCTGGTCGTGAAGCTGCGGGGCGTACTGAGAGGTGAGGGGGGCGGCGAGGAGAATGCCCTGGCAGAGGCCCTCCAGGGCGCTGGGTGTCTCACGAGGGTGTTTAAGGGCGCGTTCAGAATGGTCGATAGGGAGTGGAAGATGTATCCACTCGGTGTGCTGTGTATTTCTCCCCCTCTATTGGTTGTTGTTCGGTATGGAGGACTGACTTGATGGGGACATGCAGTCGGGCTGGGGTTTGACACCTCCAGCGAAGTCGCACTCCTGGGCATAGCCAGCATTCAAGCCGCCTCCGGTACCAGCATCTGGCTAATCCTCATCTTTCCACTACTCTTCACGGCGGGAATGTGTCTCCTTGACACCACCGACGGGGCATTGATGTCAGCACTTTACCAGACCTCCACGTTCTCACAGGATATCGTCGCAGTCCTCTACTATAGCATTTCACTCACCGTGATCACGGTGCTGGTTGCAGTGGTCATCGGAACGATTCAGTTGTTGTCGTTGATCTATAATGTTGCTGAGCCCACTGGACGCTTCTGGGATGGCGTGGAAAAGGTGGGAGAGTATTATGATATTGTGGGTGGCAGTATTGTGGCGCTGTTTTTGGTCGGCGCGATAGTGAGTGTGTTGGTGTATAAACCGTGGAGGAGGTGGGAAGAACGGAGGAGGATCAGAAGGGAGCTTGCAGCGGGGGCGGAACGGTAGACGGTTTCTAAGGGAGAGGGCGGAGTGATGTGCCTGTAAATTCTCTATTGGTATTAGAGCTTTCTCTCCAGTGTCTGTATTGAGAGAATGAGTATTTGACCGATGATCCAACTTTCATCAGAAAATAATATGCAATGGATTGAAGATACTTGAGACCCGTCTAAGCTGCTAGCGTCCGCGTCAGGCGCGCTTATCCAGAGCGCCCCTAAACAGAACAGCGTCTAGGTTCCAGCCGAAAATCACTGCCAAGGGCCCAGAATCCACCAGTCGGCACCTTCGATTCACTCCACCAGCCCACCACGAACACCACCTCACGTCGAACCCCACGTTCAATCGCCCGCCATGATCCAACTAAAGGTATGCTGTCCACCCTCTCCTTACCTAACATCGCTAACTATATCTAGTCCATGTTAAACTGTATCGACAACTCCGGCGCGGCGCTCGTCGAATGCGTCAAAGTGCTGAAGATGAAGCGCGCCGCGAAAGTCGGTCCGTCGATCCCATTCCATCCCTCGGCCACTCGCACGCACGCGCTTACACGAACACACAATAACAGGCGACAGGATCGTAGTGGTAGTGCAGAAGCAGCGCAGTCTCGGTAACGAGCTCAGCGGACAGGCGGCGGCGGCACAAAAGGTCAGGCGTGGTGATATCTCCCACGCCGTCGTTGTCCGCACGAAAAAGAAGTACGGACGGAGTGACGGATCGTTTGTCCGCTTCGATGATAATGCGTGCGTCTTGATCAATAAGGCTGGAGATCCTATGGGGACGAGATTGAATGGTGGGTTTTTTGGGATCAGGGTGGGAGGATGGATGATCGCGAAGGGTTGGCTGATTGGTGTGCTCTAGGTGCTGTTGCGCAGGAGCTGAGGGGGAAGCAGTGGTCCAAGATTTTGTCGTTGGCGCCGGCTTACGTCTAGATTGCGGGTGGCTGTGGTGGCAATGGCGTGTACAACAGAATTCGTTCCACGAGGTCGTGTCCTTTCCTAACTGGTGGGTAGTGCATTTGTTTGTCGATGTGACGTGAGTTTAACTTCGGAGGTTGGTTGGGTATCGTGAGTCATGCGCAGGAAAGGCAATCATCCATCCAGACTGTGGTCTTTCCGGGTCTGGCAACGTGGTTCAGTCTGGAACGGAGTCAGGTGGGTCTAGACGGACTATTGTCTTTCTTGGCCGGGCAAGGTGACATGATATAGCATTTCAACCGGTGGTCACACTTGGAAGGACGTCGAAGGACTTGATACCCACGCAGACCGTCAAGATTATACGCATGCCATTATCACCTTTCAAAGACATATCAAAGACATCAAAGCAAATCTAACGCCGAATCCAACCCGTATGCTTGCCCAGAAACTGCTCTAATGATGTACGGATCCGCAACTTATGCAGACGTAGAAAAGAGACTGTGCCTGGTGTCAGCCTCCTCCAAAACATCGCAGTTCTACGGCTACTGCTTACCATCTTGGTATCCTCCGTTCTCTGCTGACTCTGGAAGAACACACTCTCCGACTCGCCACACTGCGGGCAAACACGGACAGCCTTGGGCAACTACATTTCACACCATTCGTAAGCAGGCATTCTCTTGCCTTGAAGATACCGAGACTCACGGTAGGATCGCTTCCGATGTCGGTGGTGACTCCGGCGGTTTCACCCGCGTTACTAGAGAGGGTGTTGCGGAACACACAGTAGTTCTGGGCCGGTTCGGTGTTGTGGCAGGTACGGCAACGGTACATCAAGCTGGTGGTGAGGCGGTCCTGTGTAGAGAGTATAGTTTAGATTGGGAATCGGAACGGCAGGGACGAGGAGGCGCACCTCGTGGGGGTAGAGCATGTTGCTGCTGTATGGGGGTCAGCATGCTGAAGCCCAACTTGTAGAGAACGTGGCTGGATTACCATTCGCGGCAGAAGCGGAAGGCCACCTTCTCACGCGAGGAGCGCTGCTGCTGCTGCGAATCGGGAGCTGGAGTACCGGCGTCGGAAGACATCTTGGATGGTTGGTTGGTGGTATTAATATCGTATTGTCCGTATTCGTTCGAGTTGCAGACGGAGAAGTTGAACGCGAGAGAGAGGAAAAGAGTCGACAGCTGTAACAAGGAGCTAGTAGCGCGAGGGCTGCTACTTATTATGAGCACGCGTTAGGTTGGTTTAGAGCGCAATCTCTTACTCAGCAAAAAAATAATCTTGGCACCTGCGGGCAGCGACAATTCGGAAGGCTCCATCACAGTTTACGATTTCCCACTACCCCCACCACCACCGGCCCATTCAATTGCCAGCCTCCTCACCCGCTACCACCACCTCGACCTTCACTCCACTCGATCTCTTCGCAATGGTTCTGGCTTCCCGATGCTGTGCCCGTCTGGCGGTCCGCTCGTCCTTCTCGCTCGCGCCGAAGGCGGCGGCACTCCCGGTGATGAACCGGCGGTACAACTCGACTGCCGCGACCGATCCCAAGATCGCCTCCATTGTCGACCAGATATCCGGGTTGACACTGCTGCAGACCGCCGAGCTGGTGTCTTCGCTCAAGGTAAACTTCCAGCCCCCGCCTGCCCGACTCGGCACAACTTCTGAGGATGGCACGGAGTAAAACGGGCAACTGATGCGATCCCCACCTACCCCGCGATTTCCAGACCCGCTTGAACATTCCCGACATGGCGCTCCAATCGTTTGCCGCTTCTCCGGCCGCTGCCCCCGCCGCTGCCGCTGAGGAACCCGAGGAGGAGGTCGTCCTAGAGAAGACCATGTTCAATGTCAAGCTTGAGAGCTTCGAGGCTGGTTCGAAGCCCAAGATCATCAAGGAGGTCAAGTCGCTGCTCGGTCTGTCGTTAGTGGACTCGAAGAAGTTCGTTGAGTCGGCACCCAAGATTCTGAAGGAGGGTTTGTCGAAGGAGGATGCCGAGAAGATCCAGAAGACGCTACAGGACCTCGGTGCGAAGGTTGTGCTGGAGTAGAGAAGGACTAGAAGGTTGGGTAGAAAAGAATGGGCAATTTGTACTTTGATAGGGAACGACTGTGTATATCTAGCAGATGACCTTGCACTGAGTTGCATTTCGTACCAGACCAGTATCATTATTCTCAATCCCGACGCCGACACAACAAACATACAAACACACAAACAAAAAAACGGTATTACGAGTACATTAGACATAATATCAAGCAATAGAGGAAGCCAGAATCTCTTTTTCTTCCCTCATGATCTCGTAGTCATCAGAGTTTAAATCACTCGCCTCATCCCACGCCTTATCAAACTCGGGGTCTTCCAAGCCCAGCTCAGGTGCCAGAACCTGCCAAATGTTTTCGCGAAGACGTTTATGCTGTTGGACAATCCCGTATTAGCGCCCATTACCATCCCGTTGTTCTCCAGGGGGGTGCAAAGCATACCCTCTCACGATCCTCCTCCATCCGCTGTTGGATAAGAGTATCCGAGAACCGCCGCCTCTTCTGCCGCCCAGGCGGGTCATCGTCGTCGTCATCGTCGTCACCAGACACAGTGTCGTCCGAAGACTCGTCGGTGGCTTTGTGCGCTGCCTCTCGCTGCGACAGCATCTCGGTCATATCCTTCAGTGTCTTGCGATCAACGATGCCTTTCCTATTGAGACTCTGCAGGACCTGCACCACTATCAGCACACACCCCACGTAAGATACATGCCTTGGGTGGACTACATACTTTCCGGACCGTCTCGGCGTTCGCGGCGCCCTGCGGATCATTCGGCGTAACCGCGTCGACAATCAGCGGCAGGTCTCGCTGGATCATCTTGACATACGTCAAGTGATCCATCTTGAGACTCTGCTCGCACAGGCTTTCGATGAAGTAGAGAACATTGACGCGGACGTTCATGGAGCAATCTTTCTACGCTCGCTGTTAGCTCAACTCAGCTCAGCCTAGCATACGAACCCACCACCACCACCACTAGAGAGAGAGAGAGAGAGAGAGAGAGAGAGACATACCGACTGCAGTTGCTCGAGGATGACGCTAAACAGGTCCTCGTCTACATCGCGATTCTTAAGCGCAAACTGGGCGCATTGCTTTGCAGCTACGGCAGAGGCAGTGAGGTTCGAGATCAGCCGCGTGAAGTGAAGGCGGCACTGGAATGCGTCCATTATTGTGGTTGTCGGAGGAGGAAGCGGCGGAGCAGCATTGGGAGCTGCGGCGAGTGCTGGCGGGTGGTGGCCCGTCGCGACAACCTTGGGCGTCCGTCGAAGAGGGTAACTTCTCGGTGGCTGACGGATGCTGCACAGCCACAGATGCCACGCTTATTTTTTAGTAGGGCTCGTGTTTAACCCATGCTCACCACCAGGCAAAGCAGCTCTACTCGTACTGTGCTATACACCACATCCGCAGCCGCACCATGTCCCGACCAGAGTTCACCAACGACCGTCTCGGAATACTGCACGGCATAACGCAAGATGAAGCACCCCCGCACTCGGCACCGTCTCCCAAGCGAGCGAAAAAGTCCCACCGCAGCTCGCGCTCTCACTCCGGCGACGACAAAGACCGAGACCGAGACAACGACGGAAACGGGGGTCGGGACCGAGACCGCAAATCCAAAAAATTCCGCTTCAAGAAGCCGCACCGTTCGAAGGAGAAAGAGCGCACCAGCTCCAGCCGTCACACCAGCAGTAGCACGTCCAAGACTCCGCGTGACAAATACCACGCCCCACTAGACGACGACCCGACAGCCTACGACGACAGCTACATCCCGAACCTTGCGGCGTGGAACTCCTCGTCCGGTGGTCCCGACGCGGCCTTCCGCGAGTCCCTCTTTGACGCCATGGCGGACGACGAGGGCGCCGCATTCTGGGAGGGGGTCTACGGCCAGCCTATACATGTTTATCAGCGCCCGCCAGCGAAGGATGAGAGGGGGGAGCTGGAGATGATGGACGACGAGGACTATGCGAAATATGTTAGAGAGAAGATGTGGGAAAAGAGTCATGAGCACATCATGGAGGAGCGCGTTCGCCGGGAGAGCAAGAGGGAACGGAGGAAGAAGGAGGAAGAAGAGGAGCGGGTTGAGTGGGAACGTGAGGAAAAGGAGCGGCGGGTGAGGGATAAGTTGAGGAGGGAGAAGAGGTCGATCGAGAAAATGCGCGCGCGCTGGGAAGAGTACGCCCAGTACTGGGAAGCTCATGCCAAAGGGCCAGGCGGCGGTGATGGTGGGGGTGGTGGTATACCTTGGCCCGTCGCCTCCGGTAAGTCACGAGATGTGACAAGGGAAGCCGTCGAGGAGTTTATTCTTGCCGCTTCCGGTGGTCGGTCATCTTTGGCGGATGTTGTCAAGGTGGAGAGGATACGATGGCATCCAGACAAAGCCCAACAGCGGTGGGGCCGGGATGCTCTCGGCGAGATGGAAATGAGGGCCGTCACAACTGTGTTCCAAACCCTGGACGCATTATGGGCGGAGCACAAGAAGCAGAACGAGAAACCCTCATGAACGATGGTAGCTACAGACGTAGCTTGCGCGGCATGTTGATTTTGCATTACATGCAAGTACTTGCAAGTACTCGTAATGCTTTTGACTTCCACTTTATAGGTGGGTACTTCATACTTGATTCGAATAATAGCAACGGCGGTAATGATAATTGCAATCGTCAAGTCCGGGCGAAAGAGTCCTGCCCACTGGCCGCAACCGCCTGCTACCCGTCTTTCCCCTTGTCCCGTCTATGGCCTTGCAGGCGAGGAAATCCTGGTTCTATGTACGAGCTCATTGTGGTAATAATGTGTATAGACGGGGTTCATCCACTTTCTCCGGGTTGTGTGTGGTGGGTATTCCACGGCAACGCAATCACGACCCGAGTCCAATCTCGGGCTTCAGGATCAGTGGCAGGGCCTTGCTGCCTCATGCTTGCCGTCCCGGCGATGGATTCAGCCATGCGATTAGATGATCTGATAATTATCTGGTGACAGTTGCGAGTACTCGGGCATTGTGCAGTGTGATGTGTAATTGATTACTCGGGAATAGAGTGGGGCCTGGACTAGCTAAAGGACCAGCGTGTATCATGCAAGAACGTGGCACCGGTCCAATCAACGGACTTGGGCCGTGAGATCTGAATCAATTCCTACATGCAAAGTATCTACAGTAATTATGCTTCGGCGTCTTCGATTCGAGTGAAGCTGAACTGACGGGACAGCTAGCTACAGCACCTACTATTAGCTATAGTACCGGTAGAGTGGCCAGCAAGCAGATCGTGAGTGAATGGCGCTCCAAGAGCATCGTGAGGGGGCTTACTATGATAGTATGATACAGCCCACTAGAACCCTCATACGACGAATCGCCGGCTCCGACAAATAACCCCCTATAGTAGCAACGACGAACTACTATTATACACTAACCAAGTAACTATGCTGTTGTGATGTGCATATCCGCTCCGACTTCTGGCCCGAAACTACGGTAGGTACGATCCAGCGACGCATTGCCAATGCCCTTAATGCCAGTCAGCGACAATTCGGCCTCTCCGTCTTTCTTCTCAGAGCGTCCATAGTGTCGCCATAGAGCTGCTGCTTACTTGCATCGTTAGACGTTGGCTTTCTCACTTGATATTTTCTTCTCTCTCTCCCTCTGAATCCTCCCGTGCTCTCGCCACCACCGCCAAAACCACTACCAAAACACCACCATCATCATCACCATCACGTTAGACTCAAGCACACTGTCCTCGTTTCCGGCCCGAACCACAAGCAAGACTTCCGCTCCACGCACACTTACACTGCAGTGTTCAGTACTACCTACATCACTGTGCGGCTCTCCTCTCCGCTGCAGCTTCCCCGGCCCCGAATTGCGACCGTCATTGCCGACCGCCGTTCTTGGGCACTCATTCTCATCCGAATAACGCCGAATTCGAAACACAAAAGATAAAAATAAATCAGCAACAACAACAAGCTCTATCACCGTTCTCCTCTCTTTCTCTCCCTCTTTCTCTCCCTCTTCTCTCTCTCTCTTTCTCCTCAGAGCTTGACACCGAAACCAAAGCGACTTCTCACTTGAGCCCCAAAACAATTCCAATACGTACAAAGGAGCTCATAGACATAGCAAGTACCGAGGATATCCTGCTTACGGAGAATAAAGAGCAGCTTCTCCATTGCCACCTTCATACACCCCTCCGCAGTATCATCATCATCACCATCATCATCCTCATCATCATCCGTGACGTGGAATTGAGCGGTCGGCTATAGCCACTGCTACAGCAATAGTCACAAGCCAGTCAACGGGCCCTCCTCATTCTTACCCCCTCCCCCCCGGTTTCTGACGAGTATCACTGCCCCTCTCATTCCCCCTCCCCACTGCCCGCCTCGCCCCTCTCCACCCCCTCTCCACCTCCACCAGTTCACCGTCCACCACTTCGTCGCTATTGTTGCCGTTCACAGGTTGTCACCAGCTTGTAACTGCTGCTACTGTAACTTCTGCCAACTGCTACTGCTCCTCTACTGCAGCCACCACCACCACTACCACCGCACACCCCCCGCCTTCCACATTCCCGGCTGAACTCACCCATTTGTTTCTTCATTGTTCGAAAGCACTCGCACACACAACTTAACCCAACTTAACCCAACTTAACCCAACCCATCCCATCCCAACCCCCCCACCCCCCCACCGCTCCCGTCGCCGTTACTATCACCTCCTCCGTACCCGCCCAACCTCCCAATCCTCCTCCTACCCTTCCTTTCCCCCTCCTTCTCCTCTCTCCACTCGAAACTCAAGGGGATCGGAACGAAGCTCTCTTCCGGCAGTCCTCCCTCTCTCATCCCTCCCGCCCCGGCTACCTCGTATATGCCGACCCTAGGCTTCCTAAAGAAGAAGAAGAAAGAGAAAGATTCGGTGCATGCGAGAAAGGATAGCTTCCAATCCGCTGACATACGCAATCATCCCTCGGAGCCGCCAACTCCCACCACCTCCACCTCCGCCACCACAACCTCGCATTCGTTCCAGCCGTCAACAAACTCACACTCTTCGCTGCCCACAGCTCCTCCGTCATCGTCGTCGACCCATTCTATCCCCGTTTCCGCCCCCGCCATTCCCGAGCAGCCAATGGCATTGGTCTCCGACCGACCAATGATACCTGAACAGCAACAACCCCAGCAACCCTACCCGGCGTCGTCGTCTTCCCCGCAACCGCACCATCAACCCCACCAGAGCAACATCAACAGCATCATAAACCCGCCCGGGGCAAACGAATATGATCGACCTTATCAGAACAGCCCCGCGCACCAGAGTAATACCTCGCAGAACGATGACCAGAGGCAGCAGCAACAGCAGCAACAGCAGCAGCAAACACAGCAATCGCGATCTACAAAGGGCAAATACTCGCTAGGTGACTTTATGCTGCAGCGGACCTTGGGTACTGGAAGCTTCGGCCGTGTCCATTTGGTTCAATCGAGACACAATTTGCGCTTCTATGCTATCAAGGTTTTGAAGAAAGCCCAGGTGGTCAAGATGAAACAGGTTGAACACACCAACGATGAGAGGAAGATGTTGCAGAAAGTGAAACATCCCTTCCTGATCACCCTCTGGGGGACATTTCAGGACAACAGGAATTTGTACATGGTGATGGATTTTATCGAGGGAGGCGAGCTATTCAGTCTACTGCGGAAATCCCAGGTACGTAATTATCCTGCCATGACGTCCGCACGCACGCATCGCGCAAGAACCCCTAGTTGTCTACCTTCTCGTTCCCGAGCTTAAGCTCACAGCCATATTTTTTTACAGCGCTTCCCGAATCCCGTTGCGAAGTTCTACGCTGCCGAGGTGGCGCTAGCCCTCGAGTACCTCCACTCCCATAGCATCATCTACCGGGATCTGAAGCCCGAGAACCTGCTTCTAGATCGTCACGGTCATCTCAAGATTACAGACTTCGGCTTCGCGAAGGAGGTTCCCGACATCACCTGGACGCTTTGCGGTACTCCGGATTACCTTGCACCCGAGGTCGTCGCTTCCAAAGGGTACAATAAATCGGTAGATTGGTACGTGACATAACCCCCCCCCACCTCCAACTCACGATCTACCCGCTCCGAATGGGTGACTGATGGGGCCCCAGGTGGTCGCTTGGTATATTAATCTTCGAGATGCTGTGCGGCTACACACCTTTCTGGGACGGAGGCAGTCCGATGAAGATATACGAGAATATCCTCAAGGGACGAGTAAAATATCCGGCGTTTATCCATCCGGATGCTCAAGATCTGCTACAGCAGCTTATCACGCCCGACTTGACAAAGCGATTAGGGAATCTGTTGCGCGGCAGTGACGACATCAAGAACCACCAATGGTTCGCTGAGGTGAACTGGGACCGATTGGCCCGAAAGGATATCGAGGCACCCTACGTACCGCCCGTACGAGGAGGTGTCGGTGATGCCAGCCAGTTTGATCGCTACCCGGAGGATTCGGACGACTACACCAAAAACGACGGCATCGATCAATACGGACACCTATTCGCCGAATTCTGATCATTTGTCCGTCGTGACTTTCGTCTCTTATATTCCCTCATTCGGCATTTATTTTCTTCTCTCCTTTTTTTCTTTCCTTTTTATAATATTGCTCATGGGGGTTTTCTTTATCTGCTTTCCTCCGAACACTGGTTGAACGTTTTCTCTTTTCGCTTGCCGTCATTTTACGATGTGGATGGTCGTATCCGGGAGAAGGGGGGGTATTTGATCTGTACGGTGTTTTTATGGGCGGGTTCGGTTCGGTGGGAAAAAGTGCTTCCTCTTGTATAGTGGTTTTGCTCCGGTGGCTGCATATACTACTGATTTGAGATCGGGGGTCATCTGAGGTTATAGCCGGGACTGCCACTCTGGGGAGGGGACGCGCGTGGCAGGAGCAAGTGGAGGGGGGGGGGGGCGGGGGGGGGGGGGGGGCATGATTACTACAGAAGTACTTCTACCATAGATGCCATCCGCCCGCGCACGCACTCACTCACTCACGCTGTATGTATGTATGTATTCGCGAGTTTCCGATGAAATGGTATTTACATACTGGGATCGGGGGAGGTGGGTGGGATGGTATGGTGATGAAGGGAAAGGTTATGAGTTCTCTCTGTAACTGTTTATGTCTGGCGTTTATTTACAGGAATGAAATGATATGATAACGGTGTGGATTTCGATTTCGCTTGTGACGAGCAGGAGTGTGCGGGGGGAGGGGGGGATTGCGAGCACGTCGTCGGAGAGTCGGTACGCCTTAAACTGCGCGTGGGTTGGACACACCCTGTCTGTCTGCCTGTGTGTACCGGTATGTAGATCCATCTAGATCAAGAGATCCAGATATGGGACACGCTACAGCACTCGAAATGATCCCATTCTCCTCAGCCGACACATATCCGCCAGTCAGTCAGTTAGCCTCCCCCGCGCCCAAGTATTAGGCCGGGAAAGTTCCGGCGCGGCCCACGCCTACTCGCGTTAGCGTTGTACGACGCCTTTTTGCAGGCGCAACCCAACGAACCCAAACCAAAAAAAAAAATCTCGTCGTCCCAGCAGCAGCAGCAGCAGCAGCGAATCTCGAATCTGCGAATTTTACGTCCTCGAACTCCACACACCCGACCGCAATAATGGACCGCTTCGCCTCCGCGGCGAACTGGAAGCTCGAGCAGCAGTACGAGACGCGCGGGCCGCGCGTGTTGTCGAAGAAACAGGCGGCCAAGGAGCGCAAAGCTGGCAAAGCTGGCGGCGCCGGCGGGCGCCTGCCGATCAAGAGGCAGGACGGTACGGTGGTCGCTGTGGTGTTGAGTCCGGTTGGGTCTGATGAGGAGTCTGAGGAGGAGGGAGAGGACGAGGAGGGGGAGGGGGACGGGGACGGAGAGGAGGGGGACAAGGTGAAGCAGGTGATGTTGGATCTGAGGGAACAGAGAGAGAGGGAGGAGGAGGAGGCGAGGAGGCCGAAGGTGCCGGAGAAGAAGAGGGTGGTCGATGCGAAGGAGGAGCTTGCGAGGATCGCCTCGCAGGTTCAGGAGGATCCTGAGGAGAATGTGAGTGCTCGATCACATGACGGCGGCGTTGGGGGAATTGATTGGGCGCGGGGTTGTTGACGACTGTGTGTGCGCGGCGATAGATCATGATGCTCAAGCGCATGCGCGAAATGACCAGCGATCATAATCCTACGATACAGCGGCTGGCGCTGGCTGCGCTCATGGCCGTCTACAAAGATATCATCCCCGGCTACAGGATACGGCCGCTCACCGACGAGGAGCAGAGGATTAAGGTTTCGAAGGAGGTCAAGAAACTGCGCGGGTTCGAGCAGGGCCTCGTCAGTGGGTACCAGCTGTATGTGGAGAAGTTGGGGCGGTTAGTTAAAGGTTGGTCTCCGCTTGATGTGATGAGAGGGCGAGGCGGTGCTGACGATGGATGGGTAGCTTCGAGAACGAATGTGACGCCGACCTCCGTGGCTGTCGGAAAAGTCGCCGTGAACTGCGCATGCCAATTGCTCTCCCACGTCCCGCATTTCAACTTCCGCGGCGAACTGTTGAAGATCGTGGTCCAGGTGCTCAGCGTCAAAACCGTCGACGAGAACTTTATCAAGTGTCGCTCTGCGCTGGAGGAGATCTTCCGGACGGACGAGGACGGCGTGGTCTCTTTCGATGCGGTGCAGCTGCTCACAAAGATGTTGAAGGCGAAACATTACAGGGTCGATGAGTCCGTGCTGAATACGTTCTTGAGTCTAAGGCTGCTATCGGAGCTAGATGTCAAGGCATCTATGGAGACGGTGGATAATCCGAATAGGAAGCGGAAGAAGAAGGATCGCGAGTTCAGAACGAAGAAGGCGAGAAAGCTGGAGAAGGATAAGAAGGAGGTTGAGAAGGAGATGAAGGAGGCCGATGCGACAGTCACATACGAGGAAAGAGAGGCAAAACAGAGCGAGACGCTGAAGCTGGTGTTTGTAACATACTTCAAGATCTTGAATGAGAGGCCGCCCGGACTTATGGCTGCTACGTTGGAGGGATTGGCGAAGTACGATGCCCGTGTCCTAATATTGTGGTCATGGATTCTAACGAAGGAACAGGTTCTCGCACTTGATCAATTTGGACTTTTTCGGTGATCTCCTGGTGGCGTTGAAAGAGCTCATTGCCGAAGCCGAAACCGAAGCAGACGCAGAAGACGAAGACGAAGCCACGGCCACCGAGACGCGGAACGCCACGCGAGAAGCCCTGCTCTGCGTCATCACCGCCTTCGCCCTGCTCCAGGGCCAAGGCGAGAAGATGCTCAACGTTGACCTCAACTACTTCACCTCACACCTCTACAAGACTCTCATGCCGCTCGCTCTCGACGCGGATATCGAGTTCTCGCATAAATCCCTCCGCCTGGCCGACCCAGACTCCCCCGCCCTATCGGCGCCTCGTGTCAACGTGGCTACCCAGATCGAGATGGTGATCCGAGCGCTCGACGCCCTCTTCTTCAAGCAGAACGGCGCAACGAATGTCTCGCGCATGGCAGCGTTCACCAAGCGACTACTCCTGACGGCGCTGCATATGCCCGAGAAATCAACAATGGCGTCGATAGGTGTGATCAACAAAATGGGGAAGAGGTATCATCGGCAATTATCCGGACTCTTCTCGACCGAGGAGAGCGTCGGAGATGGTGTCTACATGATGGATGCTGATGAGCCGGAGAGGAGTAATCCATTTGCTGCGACCATCTGGGAGACGCTGTTGCTCGAGAAGCATTATTCCCCCGCAGTACAAGAGGCGGCGAAGGGGATGCAAAAGATATTTGTACAGAAGAAGCAGCGGTAAAATAATACAGAAGGAAGAAGTGTAATTATGCGTTTGGGTATCAGAAGGTCACTCGAACCGGAAAAAGGATTATCCGTTTCGCTTTCTCTGTGCTTGGCGATGGAGGGGGAGGGGAATGAAATGATTTTTAGAAGTCGGGAAATGGAGAGTTTAACGCCCTTGCGAGTCACGAGAACACACAATCGCTAAAAATGTAACTGTCAAGGTGACGCAATCATGAGTGAGACAATGGATGTTGGAGGGGTAATTCAAAGAGAGCTGTAGCGGCACAAATTCGTAATGACTTTCGGAATCTGCAACACAACCACCATCACCACCGGACCTCAAGCTAAGACGCCAAACGTCTCGTCTCCGTCAATTCTCAACCCCACCAACCATGGCTTCACGAACACTCCTCGCTCCTGCCGTACGGGTCGCATCTAAACATGTATCTCGCCTCACTCCCCCGCCGCCCGCTTCCCCACCTAGAATCCACCCGCTAACCCCATAGGCCCGCCCCGCCGCCCGCTTCCTCCCACACCTCCGCAACCTGACCACCGCCCCGATCACGGCGCAAGCCACCGTGCCCGCCGACCCGGGGCACCCCCGCAACCCTTCCGTCCCGCTCACGCCGTCGACGCCGACGCTATCGCAGCACCTAACGCTCGCCGACCGGCTCGCGCTCCGCTTCCGCGAGTACATCCCGAACACGACGGAGACGTACGTGGCGTACGACGTAACGCGCACTTTGTATCACGAATGCGCTTTGCAATCCGCGTACGCGGACGGCGAGGACTTCTCGGCCTCCGCGGCGTTCTGGTACGGCACGTGTGCGCGGCCGCCGACGTTCCAGAGCTGGTCGCAGGTCACGGTGCTGCACATGTGGATGCTGGCGGCGCGCATGCGCGCGCTCGACCGCGACCGCGTCAAGATCTGGCAGCAGCACTTTATCGACCACTTCTTCTACGACGCGGAGGAGAAGATGGTGAAGCGCTACGGCATCAAGAGCGCGGGCCAACGCGGCGGGTACATGAAGGATCTCTACCATCAGTATCGCGGCATGACCGCCGCGTTCGATGAGGGCCTTGTCAGGGGCGATGCCGTGCTTGCTACCGCCCTCTGGAGGAATATCTTTAATGCTAGCTCCGATGTGGATGTCGAGGTCCTGGCGATGGTCACCAGCCATGTTAGGCGCGTCGTGTCGAAGCTGGGGAGCGTCGATGACGAGGTGGTGCTCACTGGCCGTGTCAAGTTTGGACTGCCGGAGGAGGAGAGGGCCGTTGTCAGGCAGAAGAGTGTGCTGGTCGACAAGCTGGGGGATGAGGTTCAGCAGAAGCCTTCTGCATCTATGGCTTCATAAACAGACAGACAGGCAGGATGGCATGGTATGGGTGACATAGCTACTTGGTTAAAATGGTGTACAACAGATAGTAGATAGGACGAAAATGTACTTGTATGGAATGGATTGTTGCATAGAGTAGCGGCCTGCAATCACGTACCCTCACTCGTGTCATTTTCGCTTCCTAGATAGGTAGGCCGTATGCAACAATAAATTGATGTTCTCTCTTCTATCGACATTTTATACTTATCCATCTTTCTTGCTCTCCCAGGTGAATTAGATAGTAACAAGCAGAGAACTGTAGCTTTACCTTCACCCTCATAGACACAAAGATCATGACGAAAAAAGAAACCAAATGTCATAACCATAACCATCAATAACATCAAGGACCCAAACACTACAAAACCCCAAATTTTACAGTTGTACCCACCCTTTATTTTGAAAACACATCGCAGGAGAAAAAAAGGAAAGAAGAAAATGAAATCAAATCAAATGAAAAACAACCTGTAACAGACGACAGACAGAGCGGAAATTGATTAGTAGAGTAACAACGGCAATACGTGTAATCCCATCCCATCCCCATTCCCGCAAAACACAAAAAGCAAAAAGCAAACAGAAATCATCATCATCGCTGCCGTCTAGCAGTCAAGTCACGATCTATATTCATCCGCGTGAACCATGTCTCGTGTATCGCTTCCAAAGTCCGATCCATTCCAATCATCTGGACGCGGCGTGTGAGCTGCCGGTTCATGCCAAGTAAGCGTGACGATTCCTACCAGATGCCAAGTCGATGTCTTCTTCTTCTTCAATGACTAGTCGGTCAATGAAGTTTCTAAGTTCTGTGATTTCCGCCGTCAGCCCGTCCTTTCCGGTAAACAAGGTACGGCGAAGAGATGAGTGCCCACCACCAAGTTTCGAGTTGAATAGATCTGCATCCGGCTGCGCATCTCTACACCTCGCGAGAAGATTCATCGTGCTATCGAAGGTGTTATCATCGATTGGTTGGCGATTCTGCGGGAATTTGTTGGTAATGAACTGAAACAATGCTTCGGCTAGGTCGAGTATCGCTTGGTGAATCTTTTCAGGAGAGCAGTCCGGCTCATCAAAAAGGATATTGACGAGAAAGTCTTCCGCAGATTCCCTAACATTCGCATCGAGATAGCAAACCAAGGCAGGTGCCCATTCGGATATGTTCTCAAGTATGGCGGGCCTAACCGCCGCTCTTACTGGCACCAGGCTCCAAATATACTGGAAGAACTGTAGGTGTTCGGAACCTCCGGTCATGGCAATCGTGGGAATTTCTTCGGAAACTTTGCTGACAATCTCCCTAATGTAGATTTCCGACCGTGTATGCGTGACAAACGACTGAAGACACTGAAGATAAGGAGCGGCGTGAATGGCCGGGTCCACGGAAATTCCGTTCAGTAGGGTATTCTTCAGATTATTAGTGAACTCGTGTTCTGGGGGGGTTGGCTCGGCACTCAGGATGTCAATCATGATCCTCTCCACTTGATTTAATGCTGTGGCATGTTCCATAAGCTTCGCAAAAACAGCTAGCACGCCTGTTCCCCGGCCCTGGCACAGCTTGAAGTACGTCTCTTCAGGTCTTGTCAGTGGCAGTCGAACCTCGAACCTCCTCCTGTCTCGCATCTCTTCGTTGTTGCAAACCGGTACGAATGGTGAGCACCGCTTCATTAGGAGTAACAATAGCTCCGCTGGTTTGGCCGCTGGCACCCTCGGCTTGTTCATGATCTTGATGAAAGCTTCGATCCTTTGTTCCGCCCTCTTAGTCGGCCCAATGTGATTGATCACAAACATCTCCAGGATTCTTCTAAGCACGCCAGCCTTGAGGAGGTACTCCTTCTCGCAATCGCCCCAATTGGCAAGTTCAATCAAGAACGAAAAGTAATCGTTCCATGGCTTCAACGATGCCTGGAGTCCGTTCCATGCCTCACAGAACCCTTTGCAGACAAAGTAGAGCATTGTCTCGTTCCTTGGAATTGGTGTCTCCTCTCCATCGTCGGAAACACCATACAGAGTCGGGTTGGTAACTCGCAGATTACCCAGAACGTGCACCAGCATTCGGATAAAACTCCGGCGAATTTCCTGGAATGGGTTGTCCATGAGTAGGCCAGCGACAACATGCGAGTCCGAGGCCCAAAGAACAAAAGCTTTCGCGCAATCATCGAAACGGAAAGCGAGCGCCTCAATAGACAAGACAAGCGCCTCACAAACGGGAAAGTCCTTAACTCTCGCGACTATGTGTTCGAACGCTCGCAATGCCAGCTGGAGTACTTCATCTTCACTGGAGTATTCGTCGCTTGCGATGGACAGTCTACACTGGGCAACCACCAGTGTCCTCACAAACTGGACGTAGTCGGGACTGAACATGTTGTGCCGTCGTATGAGCTCCTCATTTTCTCTAAGGATCTCTATGCGGTGCCTTCGAGGAACACAGGACTGGTATGTTTCCGGTAGTGGCCTGTGCAACGATGAAGACCGCTGGTAGAAGAGCATGTAGGCGCTGAACGACTTCGGAATGACATATCCGGTTGCCGAGATGTTGTCGCTCCCTCCGTAACAGTTCTCCGGTATTGTCGACGGATCGAAGAGACTGACCTCAGAATCATTGAATTCAAACCACCTCGGAATCTCATCAGGTGAAAATCGATCCCGGATGTACGAGTAGTAATGTCCCGATTCGGCAGTTCCCGTGTGCACAAGTACACCGACTAATTCAAATTCGTCCGATTCACAGGTACTGTCAGTACCCGACTCCATTGAGCTGAGATGATCAATCGTGTACGGCTTCATGTCCAGCCGCATAGGAAACTCGAAGCGCTCATTAATCTTGCTCCGTTGCATGGTCTGCAGATCGAAGTCAAACCGTTTGAGATGGCAAATGAGGTGATCGGGTATATCCTTAAGGCAGGTTCTATGAAATTCAGTACGATGGTTCGGAGGGAACCTGATAGAGACCAGAACTTACCTCTTGACGGCATCTACTAGCCTGTCACAATCCGTACAACGGTATTTGTTGTCTAAATTGTATGGTCAGTTTGTTCTCTGGAAATTTAAAAGGTGAAATTAAATTGTTACACACCACCCTCCATGATTTCGCCCTCGACGTAAGCCTTCAAGCTCTCCTGAAGAGTGTGCTTCCCTTTGATGTCGCACTGAATCGCGGAAAAAGGCTCTGTACGCTCCGAGATGTGAGGGCACTCATTCGACTTCACCTGCTGAACCAATTGCCCCCCGTAATATGACCTAAAAGCCGACTTTAGGTCAGTAGTAGGCATCTCACTTTCCAGCCTATCAAAAAGAAGATTGAAGAACTCGTCGACATCCATCTGAACCTGAGGGTCAATTGGATCGCCAGCAAAGTCGCGAAGTGACTCAACAAGATCTCGAGGCTCGATGGCTTTAGCGAAGCTAGCTTGCATGCGGGCAAATAACACCCTCAGGTGAAATGAATTCGCACGCATCTGGTCAGTAGAGTCTACCGGAATGCCCAAGACGAAATCCTGGAAGGATCGGTTCATGAACAGCTGAGTCAACAGGGAATTCAAATAGCATGTATTCGATAGGTTGTGCAGCCCAACAAGGCCTGCTGGGGCTCGTAGCCATCTGTCGCGGTCGGCCCAGTACTCGTCAAGTAGCATGCTATCTACGACATTTATTTAGCGTGCATACCAAGGGAACAGCCTAGAGCAGCTACCTTCGGGGAAGAGCTCATAGTTGAGCCTAACGATTTGCTCCATGCTCTCGTGATTATTCGCAACAAGCTCGCATGTGAATTTGTAAAGCTCAGCTCGCGTAGGATCGTGAAGGATTGGCATCCGTTCGCTGTCTGTACCATAGGATGAGTCTGGAAACAGCAAATTGCGCCACATGTCCGTGAGATGACTGGTAGTTGGAGTGTTAGAAGCCAAGGACTCGACTGTGTCGATGCACGAGCGATTAACTTACTTGGTTGGTGGGGTCATCCCGCTGTGACGCATGAACATCATGCAGAGCGTCAGAAGACGGGTGAAACCAGTTACTACGTGGTCTTCCTTTGGTTGCCCGACAGTCTGCAACACATTAGTACGATATTTCGCAGTTGTTAGGAAACTCACTTCGGTGACTTTGTGAGTACACAATTGACGGAACCAATCATCGAAATACGGGCTCAGATCCGCAGCATCGGGAACGGAATTTCCCACCAGCCTGCTCTCAGTCAGTATTATCGTTCATATTTCAGAAGCAGACTGCTCACCTGAAGGTCGAACAAGCAACACGAAACAGCTGTGCTGCGTTCTCCGGCTTCAAGTGGCTGCTGCTCAAGAGGATATCGCTCAAAATAGGCCAGAAATGCTTCACGAACTCCATGTGCCTGTTTGGTTGATTAATCAGTATGTTTGAGTATCTTCATATAATGGGTTATGTTAAACTTACCGCTCTGAGTCATTGTAGATCTTGCATATAGCTTGTAGCATGCACTCTCTCACAATTGGCCGTGAATCATTAACCAAAAAGCAATGAATTAGCTTGTCAAGATTCTGGTTGCTGGAGGTTTGTGTCCAGACTTGCGGGTTGATATGGCAACACTCGAAGAGAACGTAAATAGCATGAGTGATGCAGGGTTCCACATCCTCCAAGGTAGCGAACGGCGGTTCGAGACACCTCTGAAGTAGTGACAGCAGGTATTGAACAAAATCTTCTGGGTGCGGAGGGATGTCGTCACTGGTCTCGGCTATGGTGGCTACTTCTGTATACGTGTGAGCTCGCACACAAACGTCGGCATGAGGAAACAACTATACCCTGCAGAAGACTCTTCAGACGCTCGAGGATTTCCTTCGTGACAATGACTTGGGTTTCCGCAGCCTGCTCCTCTCTCTCCTTCGTGCCCCTCGTAAGAGCCTCGCAGAGTCGCTTCACGCATGTACTCAGAAAGGTTGTTGATCCGTTCTTGGTATCGTTAGTAACGGAATGGACACAAGATTTCCTACGCACCTGTGCGACTTTCTGTTCCTCGAAGCAGTACCGCAGAGCATGAAGCGAGTAAAGAGTCTTATAAGGCTTGTCTGGTGGGAAGATATCTAACGCAGTCGTTTCCGAGAGCAGAAGCTGTTGTTTTACTAGATCGTGTGGGGGGAAACTGTTCAGGAACATCCATGCCTATCAATTATCAGTAAGAATACTTCCGATTAACAATAAGAATGATACAAACCTTGACGGAAAGGGCTTCGGGAAGGTCGAGTAATGTGTACAACGCCTCAAAATGTCGCATGACATCCGGCTGCTCCGGCCCAGTCGCGTTCTCGGCCTCTTGAGCGGGCAGGGGCCGCTGAATGTAGACCATAACAACACATCCGCTGTATATTCCGAAGTCCTTGAGCGATTTCGAAGGATCGTCAGCAAGCTTCAACTCTTTGCCATTCAACACTATCCTATGTTTGGCCGTCACGATCAGACGATATATGTGGGAATGCAAGTCATATGCGGTGTTTTGAGAGCCAAGTTGAATGACGTGTGTCTATGTTACATTAGCAAAGGGAATTTAGCGGGTGGAGAGGTGGGCGTACCGCTGGCGGATTTCCTACACCACAGAGACGAAGAGTGATATTGAGTGATTCCCCCCTCGGGCCAGGTGGTTCCCCATTGATGGCTGATGCGTAAAATGGCCGAGTTCTGAATCCTTTGACAAACTGATCCAACACGCTCAATGCCCGGCGATATTTCCGGGTGGTTTCCTCACGTTCGTCTTCCGTTAGGTAGTCAACGGTCATATCGCCATCACCGTCATCGGCCCCTCGCCTGGAAAGTTTTGTAGCTGACGATGTCAACAAGTCGATACAGCGGTCAACGATGCCGAGATGAGTTGCCTCAATCACCGCCAGGGATGCCTGCATGATCATTGGGGACTTGGTTTATCAGCATCTATAGATCCATCTCAATCATCAAGTGAAAGAACGCACATCGAGATACTCTTGGACAAGCAGATCAATAGTAGCGGCCGCCAGCTTCTCGTCATTGGCATTCAGAATGATTCGCCAAAGCAGGTCCGCTCCAGCGATGTGCAGAATCCTAGCAGTGTCCTCATCCGGATCCTGTGATGGTGTCAGTGATGTAGACCGCCATGATAATTCGGCAAATACCTCTGGCTGTGCGGTTCGACTAAGGAATTCCATGGACTTTTTGCAAAGCTCCACCACGGATGGAGTACATGAGAAATATATGCAGTCGAGTGATGGGAGAAATTCGCGGTATAAGCTGTCGAGTAGCGGGAATGTTTCCTGGCATGAATTAGTGGCCAAGTACAGTCCTAGTTTCATAGAGAGGGTAGTACACTATCCAGTGAACCAATAAGGTTGTAGAAATCGAATCCCAGCACCCTTTCCGAGGGGCCTAACGCCTTCTCTCCAACGAGATAGGTCCACAGTTGGGCATGCAAGTCCTTGGAAACGCAGTTCGGTGACATACGCAGCATCAAGTTAAGCAGTTCCAGCCGCGTCCTAAGTTTCTGCAGTCTCGATGTTGTCTTGACCGATCCGTGCCTGCCGATGAACACCAAAGTCTCACGCACCACAAGAGCCGCGAGGTCAAACGTCTCGACAAGGTATCCGACATCCTCGGACGCTGTCGGACTGTCTGCTCTATAGTTGCGGGGTCTACGCCCTATTGGCATATGAGCATTAGCAAGATTGACAACAGAGGTAAACTTACGCAAAAATGCGAGGATGACCGAAGTGCTGCCTGTGACGCTTCCATTCATTTCCTTGATGTCATCGACACACTTTTCCAGGATTTCCCTTCGCACGCTCCCCTCAGGCCCAAACTCTGCTAATGTGCTCAGCTCTTCGTTAGCTCTATGGAAGATGACCATTGTTTGTGCAGTCTCCACGGTTTCATCGTGTTCGGAGGCCAGCCTCATCAGCCTGATCAGCATCTCATAAGGTTCCCGACATAATCTTGGGATTCCCTGCATTAATTCAGTCAGTCAAGGATTAACACTAAACCGGTCCTCATGATTGTATCTTACCAAATGTTGGCGTTGTCGCATCTCATTGGAGTAGCTCTTAGCGATTTTCTCCACGACCACGGCAACAAAGGACATCAGGCACGAATCGAATGAGCTAAAAGGTAGACAAGATATCCGTTTGCTCAGACCAGCAAGATGATCTAAGTTCATTGTCGACATCATTTCTTGATGCATCTTCAGAGTAGCCTTGACTATCCGTGGATCTTTGTTGTCCATGACTGGTTGCCACAAGCAATTCAGTAGGGGTTCCGGAATGGTCTGGTTGACAATGAGGAAGGCGGGAACGTTTCCGCAGCGATTGATGAGCTCGGAATGGGATTCAGGCCCTACGAGGTACTCCAGTACGCCATTCTCGATCAGGTACTCGACAAGAAATCTACTAAACGAGATATTAGCTACAACTGAATTCGGGCTCCAGGATTAGGGCAACAGAACCTCAGAATCGGGCTACCATCGTCGATACGCGAATAATACTCTCGCCACACAGACAGCAGGGTATCCGTCATGCAGGTGAGACCTCGCAGCCGAATATCCATTCTGCTGCTGCAGAGCATCTTGTAATAGAACGGAAATTTGTGCGCCCACTCGACGAATTGCCCAATCTCCTTAGGCTTTGTTGACGCTATCCTATAACTGGCCAAGCAGTGGCTCAGTTTGGGTAACAGCCTCGGATTTGTGGGCTGCATGTGATGTATGCCGGCAGCCAAGGAGCCGTAGAGGTCGAGACGGCCGAGCAAATCCTTCATATCAAGTGTCTGGATGTGGGATCCTAGTGCTTCGGAAATCGAGTTCTCCAGCATGACCCAGAACTGGGTAATGTACCCTAAAATCTTATTCTTGGTTTCAGGATTGGTGTTCGGGATAATACTGAGCGTCTTGAGAATTAGCCCCGGCATCAAATGCAGATGCACACTCGATTTCGGCTGCGATGGTGCCTTTTGGTAGATGGCTGCGGCAAGAGACTTCAACGCACACAGGAAACCATCTGGATCGCCAAAGCTGCTGAGAAGCTGAGGAAACGAGTCCGCAATCTGGAATCCTGCCGAACTTATCATGTAGTAGAGAGGTTGCTGTCGTAACATCTGGATGATGGTGTTGATATAGGTCTCCGATAGCAGGTGGCTTTCTTCCTCCAGCGAAAGCACTGCCAGTTTTGACGCCTCGTGCCGGATTATGAGTGTGGCTATGGAAATGAAATCCTCAAAAAACAGCGTGAGGTCATGCAGGCCACTCCTTTGGAAGAATCGCGGACTGAAGGACTCGTTCCGGTCCAGTAACGCTATCACCAGGTCCGGCAAAGTCCTGCACAGATCACTGCTGCTCAACAGTCGTTCGAAGTGATCTACATGGGCGCCACTCGCCGAGGCGCGGAACTGGGATATATGATCGTGTATCTCTTCCAATTCCTTTATTGGGGATTCGCTCTTTTCGAACGAGCCGACAATCCGAGCAAGCGCCTCCGCAGTCTCCTCGTATTCTTCGACCACATGCCCAGCCGAATCCTCCAGCCGGATTTGATAGGGTAGATCATTGTTCCCATCCATCTCGATCTCTTCGACCTCTGCGCTCGTACTTCGCAGCGTGTGGGTGTCGCTTCCATCGTCCAGCGTATTCGACAACTCTGGTGAATGTGACAAAGACCGTTTCCGGGCATCTTCTGGCTTCGAGTTCACGTCAGAGACCACATGGTCCGCTTCGCCGCTGCCGTCGTCGTCGACGCCGCCAGCTTGATTTTGGACTGCACGGATTTGTAGCGTCCTGCTTGCTTCTGTGATGGCCTCTGCTTCCGAAACGGCGCTCGCACGCTTCTCGTCTCTCATGATCTCGTTGGTATCAGCAATTGCGGTTTGTCGTTCGGTTTCGTCGTTCGGTTCGGAGTAGCGGGGATGGTATGAGGATGTCTAGATAGTTGTCACAAACATATCAGCTTGTCTGACTAGCTTCTAGAGCTACCTTCGAGCGAACAGCAGCTTATGGGATGGTAGGGATGGGGGAAATGCAATCACCATGTTTGTTTCTCTCTGATCATCCGTGGCAGCCATGACTGCTGGCCGCTTCCTGGGCCGGGAGGTATCGTTGTCGTCTGTGGAGTTTCTGCGCGGTGCTGCAGGTTCGTCTAACATGTCTCTGGAGTTACTGCTGGTGGGGCTGACAGAATCCAAAATCATAGAGTTCGTGTCTGGTTTATCTCCATTCCGATCCATGAATGTTGGCGTTTGTAGCTCGCGAAACTCAAGCCCAAACTAGCAGCTGGGTCCTTAAGGAGAATAAGAGTTCGGATGAGCAAGTTGGATGTGTATGGGTCCACCGCGAGACGCGCTTTCTTGTCTTCTCGTCTCTCTATGTGCGGCTAAGCGTGTAAATTCCTCTTGCTCTCGATTCCTCACTTCTTTCTTCCTTTTGTTCTCTTCCTTTCTCTTTCGAGGTGTAGAAGTTGGAAGACGCGAAGAGCGAGTTTGGGGGTGGGGGAGGTGTGTGCTCTTGTTGATTTAGATTAGTTGATTGCAGGTGGGGGGGCGGCGGTGGCTCGTGCGTGAACGTGCTTGGGTGGTGAGGTGAGCTAGGTTGAGTCGGACGTGGTGGATGTGGTGCCTAAACAAGGTGCGGTATGTAGAGTAGTAGCGGGTAGGTGGTAAGGTTTGGGAGCAGGCGGGAGCAGGAGGGCAAGCAGAGCAGCAAATGCTGGTGTAGGTGGGATTTTAACTTCGAGGGTTCTAACAGCGGGTTGCAGACAAGTGACGACAAGCGCAGGGATGCGTGAAGGCAGGCAGGGGAGGTCTAAGAGAGCGGGTTAGACGCGTTGGGAGTTCTAACGGAGCCAAAGCCAAACGATAGAACATGCAGCTCTGTGTATTCGATGACGATTCCAGGGTGGGCGGGTAACCAGCGCACGCACAGGGCAAGGGCAATCGATCGCCGACGTTTTGGGGGGACGCGCTTTGATGGTGGGGTGGTGGTGGATGCGGCTCATTACAAGCCCGCCTACCCCGCTTTGTCCTGGTTGAGGCTAGGCTGTTCTGGGCACTTGCAGCACAGTAGAGGAGTAGCGAACCGTTACGAAAGAAAAGAGCTTTCTGACACGGCGATCCCGGCAGCGGTAGCGACAGCTTAACCGCAAGAGCTGCTGGAAATTCGAGAACCGCAGCTACACATTTCCCAGGGCTCTGCACCGTCGCTCCGGTGACTTTTGAGCTTGCGGAAGGTGCTGCTCCATGGAGATTCCGAATATGTACCATCCGTAATCACTCGTATCAACTCAGTGACCCGGGAGTATTGGTCGAAGCATACTGCAGATGGGCAAGATTATAAGCTTGTTGCCGCACTCAGATGTCCTGCCGTTGCATCCACAAGCGCTCTTGTCATGATCCGATAAGGTCGAACGCATGATGAATGAGCCCAAAAAAAGCTGACCTTGCACGCTTGTATCCACTGTTAACGCGACTAGCAAGTCAGTCTCGCGTAAGAGCAGAGTATCTTCAGCCGCCTTTGGCGCGCCGGTGTAGTATTACAGTGTTACAGCGTTGCATACAATGTGCAAATGTGCACATATTCTATCTCTCATAACTCGACGGAGGCAGTTCTCGCGACGGTGATAGAGGGATAGAGATAGAGAGAGCTTCGATTCATTGTTACGTACGGCTTGTCTAGACTATGGCGACCACAGACCTGACCTTTCCTGCCAGCTAATAAGGGAATAGGGAACCCGATCCATTCAAATTTCGTCGTTGAGATCCATCCTCGAGTGATAGGTTGTGGCTGAGGTCGACGTCATCACTTTACCCGGCACAATGGTGGTGGTGGTTAGCGTGGACTTCCAAAATGCCACGTTAGAGCTACAGCTCCACCTCGTTCAAGCCGCCATTCACAAACAGCTCACCGATTCACTGCAATGGTTCCCTCACCAGATCCGGCCACACTGGCGGATGTAATACTACGCTCGGCTACGGAAGGATATTACCCCGATTCTGAAGAGATCGCTGCCGCGAACTTGACGAGCGTGCACCTCCCCACTATCCTCGAGAGCCTGAATGCTGCGAAAGATGATATCAAGGTCAGCAAGCGATTACTACCAGGTGTCTAGCGCCCTCATGGTACTGAAGATGGCCCTGTGCTAGGAACAAGTGCGCACTATCAGTCGTGACAATGCCACCTCGATCGATTCCTGGATCACACAGGCACGGCAGCTACATCTGGATGTTGAAGCTTCAAAAGCGCAAGCGGACCAGATACTGAAGCTTGACGAGGAAGAAAAGGTACCGCTCCACGAATGATGCAGGTAATGTGAGGTGCTGACGGAAATCGAGAGGCTCTTGCACAAGCAGTAGGCGATGCCGAGACACATCAGCGTTTCCTGGAAGCGGAGATCCAATTCAACGAAACCCTTGCGAGCGTGCTTGGAAAGTTACAACTTATCGGCACGACATTAGCGCAGGTCGATATTGCGATTGGTCGTGGCGAGCTTGGAGCGGCTGTGGGGATTCTCAATGGCGCCGAGGACGCGCTGGAGAGGCTTCGGGGTTTCGACGACATCATTGTTGCCGGTCTCATGAAGGAGAAGGCAAGGCTGCTACGGAAAGCTCTACTGGAGACGGTGGAGCGGACTTGGAGCGGGCTTGTGAATGTGGACAAGGATAGCGGGACTGTTGTGGTCAGGAAATCGGCCAATGGTACGCCTTCATCGAGATTTTGCGCACCTTGCAGCAGCTGACTGTCGCCAGTCTTATCGACTGAATTTGAGTCTGAAGAGGTGGTCGAGGCGCTCGACATACTTGGACTCTTGAAGGACAAGATTGACCATTTTCACCAGCAAATTGATCGCGTCCTCATCGTCCCACGTCTTGAGACGCAACAAGGCCGTATTCCCAATGTCGCGGTGGATGGCGATGCTATCCGGATCGCCGGGCAAGACAACGACCTCAGCGCAGCCAGACTATTCTCCGACCTACGACTTATAATAGACTTTCTAAACACCCAACTTCCGTCGGCAGTGATGTCGAATCTTTCCCGAACGTTAATTCCCAGCCTCATAAGCCGTCTAATCTCTACAAGACTGTCCTCTTCAGTGCCGCCATCACTGGAGAATCTTCCTGCATTTGAGGAGTTACTGAAAGAGACGAAGCGATTCGAAGACGGACTGCATGATGCAAATTTGACACGCGAACGAGAGTTGAGCGATTGGGTGGAACGGGCTCCTAAAGTATGGCTGGCAAAACGGAGGGAGTCATGTCTGGATGCCGCAAGGAAAGTGATGGCGAGTGGGGTTGGCGAAGTTGAGCAGGTCGAGAGGTCAGAGACACAAACAATAGACGCCGAGGATGGGCAAGGAGCGCTGGTGGCTGGCGTTGCCGATATCAGCGGAGCAGAGGATTGGAACGCAGCGTGGAATGAAGAAGAGGACAATGTTGCTTCCGACGAGCAACCCAAACAGGAGACACTTAAGCGCGAGCTAGAGAAACCAGTAGATCACACTGGATTTATAGAAGAGGATGACGATGATGGTGCGAACGGCTGGGGCTTGGATGAAGATTTAGGCTTGGATGATCATGACGAGCCACCAAAAGAAACAGAGCTTACGTCGAAATCGGAGGAACCTACTCTCGAATTCTCGACGCCCCAGGAACAGGATGATGATATTGGCTGGGGTTCTTGGGCGGATGATGCTGACGGAGACGACCGAGAAGACCACGACCCTGTGCCAGTCTCCTCCGGAGCCCCCAAGCATTCTAGGAAGCCTTCGGTCCAAGCATCTGCATCGAGCCACGTCAACAAAACTTCCGCTCCTAAGGATATTACCCTCACAGAAACCTACACGATTACCTCCACCCCCCGTGCCCTTCTTTCCCTCATCACGAGCCTCCTTTCCGAAGCCACCCAGCTCGAAAATAATCCGCAGTACAAGTCCTCTTCCATCGCTTCTGCAGCATCAGGAATTCTCACCGTTCCAACACTCGTCTTGGCCATCTTCCGCGCTCTGGCTCCACTGTACTACGCGGTTGATCTGAAATCAAACATGTACCTCTACAACGACTGCACATTTCTGTCGTCAGAACTACCGCCGGAAGTCAATGAGAGGGATGTGTCCCAGATTGTAACTTTTGGCAAGCGGCAGTACTCGCACGAGATGGAAGCACAGAGAACGATACTCAACGACTATCTCGATGGTTCCCAGGGCTTTGTCTCATGTGACGATCCACTGCAACGGCAAGAATGCAACCGAGCAGTAGCGGCCACCACGTCCCGGCTTCGCGAAATCTACAACGCTTGGAAGACAGTGCTCTCGAAATCGGCGCTGTATCAGTCTATGGGCTCGCTCCTCAACGCGGTCATCACGAAACTAATCAACGACATCGAGGACCTCAGCGACATCTCGGAACCGGAGAGTGTGGCTCTTGCGGCATACTGCGCCGATCTCGGATCACTCGGCGAAGAGCTGTTTCCGGGGAGGAATCCAGGGACGCCGCCTATAACGGCTATCTATTGTGGCAATTGGGTCAAATTTCGATATCTTGAGCAGCTTTTGCAGAGCTCCCTAGCTGATATCATGATGCTGGCTAGCGAGGGATGTCTGAAAGACTTCGAGGAGGAGGAAGTAGTGGAGTTGATCCGGGCATTGTTCGCCGACACTGAAGTGAGGGGCCGGTGCATTGAGGATATCAGGCGCCAGGGGTTGTTGCACTGAGCTGGAATGGAGCTGTGTTTGTGCTTTGAAATGTTGTGAATAATAATACGAGGTGAAGAGATTAGCTGCTGCTCCCTCGAGCTCCGGCCATAAATTTACATGCCAAGGCCGCTACCTACACCATAGAGCTATCCCTGCTTGAGTCCCGAGCCGCACCTTAACCGCACCGCGTCGCTGTAGCCACGTTGAACTAGCTTCCAAACCCCGTGTCGCTCGCAGTCTTCTAGCCAACCAGTTGCGATGTCTCCTCTCCCGTCGACACAGCCGGTGCAGGTACCGCTTTGTGTAGCGTCCATAAATCGTCATGATGCCAGTCTCCAAAGGAGCCTGGAGAACACAAAGAGCTCCGCCTAGGTAACAGTAGATAAGGCCGCGATAGTGTAGATTAGATCCTCTGCTTTAGCAGAATTCCCAGGCTCCAACTAGCTTGACTGTGAGTGTCAGAAGAAGAAGGTGGGGCATGCTGCATTCCCCGCCACTACCGGTGCTGCTCGTGGCTTTTAATGACGCCGACGACCTGCATAGTTGGGGGAGTTGGTACTTCCCCGACACTGGCGATGAACCTCACATCTCACATATATATTTCCGTCAGTTCGTCCGGCCTTGAGACATCGTGAGGCTGCGAACACAGGAATGACGACAGAATTTCGCGTTGTCGCTAAGTGATCGGTAAAGAAAAGGTTAAACCAGAGTCGCCGCTAAGCAGAAAAATTATTCACTAGAACAGAAAAAGACTTTTTTGCCCCACTTCCCATCCCTCCAGCCATGGAGGAGCCCTGCACCCCGCCACCATCACCGCCTCTGACTTTGTGCTTTTGAGACGCTCACTTTTTTCCCACCCGAAGTCTCTTTCTTTCCCCCCAACGTCCTGTTCCCTTTGCGTGGTCCGTGCCCACAAAGTTAACCTCTCGCATCCTCCACTCACTTCAAGTTCGCGCCACACAAAACCAGGTCCCCTGTGACATCTTGTTACTGCTTTCCCAGAAGAGAACCGGACAACTTTAGGTTTCAATTCACATAAACACACGCGCAATCAAGCAAGCAGCCAAAAGTGGGCCCCGTTCCCTCTCATTCGGGCCTCATATATGCCCTGCGGCTAATGCAGTCTTCACCCACAGGATCCGTACAACATGTGTGGAATCATCGCGGTGATCCTGGCCGATCCTAATGGATCCGCCGTCCAAGACATCAATAATGGTCTTCCCATTCTCCAGCACAGAGGACAGGATGCCTGCGGAATCGCTACCTGTGGAACCGGAGGAAAGATCTACACGCGCAAAGGAAACGGACTCTGCGCTGAAGTTGTCCGCACTCAACAGCACCTCATGGACCTTCCGGGAAACATGGGAATCGGCCACCGTAAGAGCATTCTTTAGAGCCCTTGTGACTCAATGGCTTGTGGAAACGTGAATTGACACTGAAGTGGATAGTGAGATATCCTACTGCTGGATCGTCCGGAAACGCCGAAGCTCAACCCTTCTACGTTAACTCTCCCTACGGAATCTGCTTCGCTCACGTATGTTTACACCGGAATTGAACTGTGTCATACCGGGCCGTGGATGCTGACCTTGCCCAGAACGGAAACTTGATCAACGCACAGAAGCTCCGCAGTTACCTCGACCACGAAGCCCACCGTCATATTAACACTGACTCCGACAGCGAGGCACTCCTCAATGTCTTCGCCAGCGCTCTCCAGGAGACTGGTAAGTTCCGTGTCAACGAGGAGGATATCTTTACCGCCTTGAAGGATGTGTACACTCGCGCCGAGGGGGGATACGCTTGTGTTGCTATGCTCGCCGGTATGTCCACTCACCGATACGACCAAAGTGGCTTGCAATAACAATTGTGATAGGTTTCGGAGTCATCGGGTTCAGAGATCCGTATGGAATTCGCCCGTTGGTCCTCGGAGAGCGTGATTCGACTGTCATTCCCGGCGGAAAGGATTACATGTTTTCCAGTGAGAGCGTCGCTCTCGACCAGCTCGAGTTCTCGAACCACATTACCGTAGCTCCTGGTTGGTGGTAATCTCACTTTTCTTACGAGGACCGACTGTTGACTGCGGACAGGTGTGGCCGTCATCATAACCAAGGGCAACAAGCCGATCTTCCGTCAGGTCGTCCCGGCACTGGACTATGCTCCCGACATTTTCGAGTACGTCTACTTCGCCCGTCCCGACTCGATCCTCGATGGCATCTCGGTCTACCGCTCGCGCCAGAACATGGGACTGGCCCTCGCCGACACGGTCCTCAAGCAGCTGGGAGAGGACGTGGTCAAGACAATCGATTTGGTCATCCCCATTCCGAGCACTTCCGAGGTTTCCGCGCTCAGCTTGGCCCAGAAGCTTAAAATTCCTTACTGCCAGGCTTTCGTCAAGAACAGATACGTTGGACGAACTTTCATCATGCCTGGTCAGAAGGAGCGCCAGAGGTCAGTGCGCAGGAAGCTCAACGCGATGAAGGACGAGTTCAAGGACCGCAATGTTCTTCTAGTAGACGACAGTATTGTCCGTGGAACGACAAGTCGGGAGATCGTCAACATGGCCCGTGAGGCCCAGGCCAAGAAGGTGTTCTTCGCCAGTTGCGCTCCGCCCATCAGGTTTGTCAGACTTATCTGTTGGAACCGATTCATTGCTTAATCTGTGATAGAAACGCCCACATCTACGGAATCGATCTGGCGGACACTAGGGAACTGGTCGCCTACGACCGCACCGAAGCCGACGTGGCCGAACACATTGGCGCCGACGCCGTCATCTACCAGACTTTGCCCGACCTGATCGAGTCGTGCTCCTCTCTCAACCCTGCGATCAAAAACTTCGAGGTCGGCGTCTTCAGCGGCAAATACGTCACCCCCGTAGATGCCGACTACTTCGAGCGTCTGGAGAGCATACGCGGCCAGAACTCGGCAAAGAAGAGGCAGGAGGCGGCGATCTCGGCCGTCGCCGCTGGCGTCGCTAATGACGGAGACGTCGAGACTGTCCTGGACCGTGTGCGTGCCGCTAACGGAATGGAGAAGGTCCGCGAGACCATGGATGTTAGCATACATAACTTCGGTGACTATGTGGATGTCAGTAAGGAAACGGTTGGAGCGAATTAGCCAGCGATGCTTTTTTTCTTCTTTCTTTCTTTTCTTTGGTCGTTCAGTAGTGTTCTGAAGGGATTGAGTTAGCTAACATGGATGGGGTTTACAGAGGTCATGAGGTAAGATGTTTTAGGTTCCTTACTTCATTTTCTTTTCCTAAGGATATCATTTCTTCTCTTTTCCTTACGGTTCGACTTTTCCTTACGGTTCGATAACAACTTTCTACTTTCTTTTTTCTTTCGGCTCTTTTTTTTTCATTTCTCCTTTCTTGGGATTTCCTCTTCAACTTCTTTTCGGTGTGCACGGGGGGTTTAGATGCGTCGTCGGAGTGTGGCAGGCAGGCTACGGACGGGACGGGATGGAACGAGGAGTGATGATCGATAAAAAGTTTACCATCTCGGTTGAGTGGTGTTGTTGTGTTGTGTTGGCCTGGTTGGGTTGGATTGGGACAGGAAGCCTTTAGATTTGATGGATACGGTACGGCACGGGCTGCGATATGGGAGGTGTTTCATGGTGTTCACAAAAAAACGTATAGATACTTAGATTTGAAGTTGATGGATTGTGGTGTACAATACACTCATTGTATGTACAGTACCTAATCAGCTATGTACCTACATCCCCTCTCCGGGACCAAACCCACCCCAGCCAGCAAACCCGTGCGCAAACTGGTTCGCCGCGTTGATGTAAAACCCATCCGCGTCACCCCACAGCTTTGCGGATTCCCGCAGCGTTCGCACCACTAATATCGGATGTCAGCTGACTAAATGGGTGTGGTGTGGACGCAAGCAACGAACCCTTTAGATAATGCGTATCCGCCGTCTCATCCCCCTCTCCCCTCCCACCCTTATGCGCCAGCGCCAATTTGTACAGCTCGTCCCACTCCTTCCCCTTGTCGCCAGGCACCAGCGGCTTGATCTGTGGCCGCTGCTGCGCCACAAAGACGATGCACACAAACAGCCAATGTGCTCTCACCAGGGTTTCGGCCATTCCCACGGGCACCTCTGTGATGACCGTTCTTGCGGCCCACGCGGTCGTCAAGAGGTGCGCAAGGAAGAAGTCGTACTTCCCTTCTTCGCCGCCGACATCCGCTGACGAAATGAGGAGCTGCGCGGCCGTCTTGGTTAGGTCCGCGAGGATCACGGGGATGGAGGTCGTGGTGATGAGGAGCGCGGATTGGTATTCGCGCAGCGCCGGGGAAAGCGTGGGTGAGGAGAGGAGGGGCGCGATGTTGCTCTCGCCTGGGTGTGAGAAGGGGGACTGGGTGAAGCGCGGATCGGTGCGTAGGTGGTTGAGAAGCGTGAGCGGGGAGGAGGAGGGGGCAGGCGTGGAGGCGCTGGGCGGTGGGAGCGGCGGCGCAAGTCCCGGGTCGACATAGATGTTGAGGTCGTAGCAGGTGGCGGCGAGCGAGAGTGCTTCCATCGCTAGCTCGCAGCTGTTGAGCTCGTATGCGTATCCCAGGTGGATCAGGGGATGTCCCACTACATCAACCAATCAGCCAGCGATCACCGCCATCCAGGTGGACAATACTCACGCCCTCCAATCGCTCCATAGAGCAGCGGGCCCTTCCCGCGGAACATGAACTCGTCGACCACATCCTTCCAGTCATACCCTCTCGTGACCATCTCGTCCTCGAAGAAGTCGAGATACGCCCTCTGACAGCTCTTGTCGCCCAACCACTCCCTCCACTCGTCCTTCGCAATTTCATGCGGCGAGTCGATCCAAGGACTCAGCTCCCTCCCGACTTCATCGTACAGTTCCTGCAGGTATGGCGCCTCCGCGCCCATGAGGTATGCGGTGCCCAGGACGTGCGGAAGGTGGTTGTGGTACGGCAGAGGACCGTAGAGAATCGAGTAGTTGTGATGATTTGCCTTGAGCGTGTGTTTGAGGGTGCGGTCACGCTTTTCTGTTGAGGTCTCGTATTCCGCTGCCGCGGACACCCGGGGGAGCCCAGAGAACAGCTCGGTGTCCGCGGGCGGAGAGATGACTTTGCTCAGGTGGCTGACATAGCGCTGGAAGGGGAGCATTTTTGCGGTTTCGGTGGCGGTTGTATAGTAGTTGTGGTTGTGACCGTCGTTGTTCTGCAATTAATCTGTAGATGGTTTATACCCGCTGTGGTGGATAGGTGCGGTAGCTATGATGAGGTGATGTTGCCAGCTTGTCGTACGTGACGTGATGTCAATCGGTTCCCGCGTGGCGGCTACCACCCCAATCCCTGCCGACACTCTAGAGTACCGGACGATCTCCGGTGGGACCGGGTGCGAGTAACCCAGTACCTCCGAGCTTTTTTTTGATTCCTGACAAATCCGACGGTAAAACGAAACTTACGAACGACGGGATACTATACACTTTCGTCTCCTCTTCCGTTCACCTCACCTAACTTCTCCTCCTCATCCTCACGAAAGAAGAAAAAGCACAGCTCCAAAAATGACCAACATCAAAGTCGTCCCTGCGTCCGGTAAGCCCCGGTCCCTCCGTCACCACCACTACCACCACCTGTCACGTAAGGAAGCTAACGAATGGCGACCACAGCACCGACGAGTCCTGCGCCTGGTATGTACCTACCATTCCCTCTCCCATACTCAACCACCGCCACAGTTCTTACGATCAGCAGAAAACGTCGTAGTCCAGCAATCACCCAGCGGCCCGAAACCCTGCTGTACCTCGCCCCTCCCTCCACCCCCACGGAAACCCGCAGCTTACAAGAAGCAGGCGTCTGTAAGGACGAGAAAGCCGCGCGCGACGAGTGCTTCCTCTTCAGCGACAAGGGCGGCGAAGTGGAGTGTGTGGACAAGATCGACGCGTACAAGAAGTGCATGGCCGGGTTTGGGTTCAAGATCTAAGCACTGGCATGAGGAGAGGACGGACGGACGGACGCATAGAATAGACGATGCACGCCCACAGATTGATTTTCTGGGATGCTGTAAAGTAGAGAGTAATGTACAATACCACCATATCACATGTATCTCGCCCCAAAACACACACACACACACAACTATTCGGTCTTCGACTTCTCCTGCGACTCTGTCCACAGCCGGTTCAGCAGCCATGCCCAGGCGATGGTGAAGCAGCCGAAGCACACGACGACATTTCCGACGACCCATAGATCCGGAAGCCGCTCTACCTTTCCAACCACGAGCTCCGCTGCATGGAGCGCAATGATAGCCGCGTACGAGCCAATATGCGTAAGCTTCGCGAACCAGTGCTTCGGTAGGCAGTGAAAGGTTCCCATCAACCACGCGGAGAAGAGCGTCATGACTGTGTACTGCAGTGCGAGTCCGTCGCGGCGCAGAAGAGGCCACATGCTGTATCAGTTCGTTAGTGGGGATAGATAGCATGGAAGGGGAAAAGAGGCGAACCTAAATATAGCTACGTTGTTCATCCACGTAACCCAGGAAACGGTGTCTTCGCCCAATGACCCGGCGAGCAGGAGGGTGGCCGGCATGAGCGGGAGTAAGACGCTCTTCTCGTGCACCTGAAATGAGAACATGAAAAAGCTCCAGGCACAGGCGGAGAGACCCAGCGGGAGAAGCTGTTTCCTCGGGTACAGGAAGATTATTATGCATGGCGGCAGAATTCCCACCAGTGTCATCAGGAGACTGTGATAATCGTCAGCACTAAATGAAGGTTGTAGCTGTAATGTGTTACACACCTGACTCGCTGAAGCGTGGTAGACGCGAATAGCTCCTTGTACTTTACCACCACGTTCGTAGCGCACCAGAAGTTGGCAACTTTGTCTTCCCACAGCCCGCGCGCAAAGGGAAACACGCGGAAGAGACATTGGCCCAGCTGCTCGAAGCCGCCAGACACGACCAGTGGCGCAAACATCAACGCAAAGGTCGCAACCGTCACCGCTCCAATGAAGAACAGCCGACGAATATCAATCCTCGGGAAAACACATACTCCCAGGAGGTATGCAAACACCACCGGCGCATAGTACAGCGCCATCTGCTTGAAGCACAGCGAGAGAACGAAGAAGAATGACCCCCAGAGGACATGGCCAGTGATGAAGCAGTCGACTGCGAGGATCGTGAAGCCCAACATGACGGCGTTGTATTGGAAGTGGCCGTGGTCGATCAGCATCAGCGCGGGCTGCATCAGGATAGCTGCCAGCGCGATGGACCGGTCGTACGTGCTCATTTGCTTGCCGTAGTTGCGCACGAAGATTACGACGCCTGGGACGTAGGTAAGGTATTCTGACACCGCGACGGTGGCCCGCATGAATGTTTTGAGGTGCTCGTCATCGAGTCCGCGGGATTTGTGGAGTGCGAACCAGTTCGGATCGATGCGGTTACCACTACACACAGGTCAGCACCACGCAGCGAGACGTCTGCCAGACAGAATTACATCACGCCCACAAGCCAGCTATGGTACGCCGTCAACGGCGGGTAGTCGAGGCCCCACCAGTCCAGATCATGCCAATACCACACCTTCACCGGCAGCTGCGTTGTAACCTCCATCCAATGTCTCTGCGCCTCGAAATCGCCATGCATTGGCGGTGCCTTCATTCCTACATCCCATTGCCATCAGCAACAATTCCCTCTTCCTACACGCGCATTCCGCATACCAGAATAAGGCCCCAACCCCACCGCCCAGCGGAATAGAAACGCGACCATCAACACCACGGGCACGATCAGCCATTGCGAGGCATTCGATCGCAGCGGGTAGACGAGGGAGGCTAGCGGAAATTCATGCGCTGTTGTTGCGAATGAGACTGAACGTGTTAGGCGGTTCTTCTTCGGATTCGTCTTTCGTGCGGTCGCGGATTTGGGCGGCATCGCGTTGCGTGAGTAAGGTGTGAGTTCCTGGGCTGGACACGTCGTCTCACACGTACTATCTACCACGAAACCCTGTACAACCGAGATCACGTGAGTGGAATAGGTACTCGAGAGATTTATTTTGCGCTGTCGAAGCAGGCAGGTGCTTTATTTCTTTGATCTCGCTTTTGATATGTTATTATCAAGGCGATTCCTTTCCCTTGCCCGCCGGTTTGGAAATCCGAACTCGGGAGCCGTCCGGTAACATGATGCATCACTCGGCACAGTTGCAAGAGACAAATACTGCGATTTTTGGACCCGTAAAAGACAAGCATTGACATGGATTCATTCTCCGCACATACCACCCTGTGCAGTTGGAGTTGATCCGAGCTTTCCCTCCAGGACGAAACCCAAAAGCCGGTCTACTGCTCCTTATTCTGCGCAAAAAAGAAGTTCGCACCTGTTATCGCAGTCAGTCACCACTCTTCCTTTCAGACAATCATCAACATACCAACAAGCTTCAGATCGTACTTGGCAGCCCACTGACTGACGCCATGCCTCTGCTCCTCATTCCCCCACTTCTTCCTCTCCTTGGGCCCCTCCATCTCTCCCGTCTTCCCGTCCTTGTACAGCAAAAATACATATCTATGCTTTCCCGTCTTCTCCGGTGGTGCCGGGCCCATATACTTTACGATCTGCTTTGCCTTGGACACGTCGACGCTCACCTCCATTGCCGACTCCGCCTTGAGCCCGGTTATGATCCAGTGGCAGAATTCGGACCATTTGGGGTCGTCGCGGGAGGGCGCGTCAGGGTCGGTTAGTACCTGGGATGGTGTGAGCGGTGGGGGGGGGGGGGGGGGGGGGGGGGGGGGGGGGCGGCAATTGAAGGGGTACATACAGCGGTGTAGGTGGCCGCCCCGTCACCGTCGGGAGCTATGCGGATGAATGGCTGCTCCTGTGTTGCGTCGGGATCGAGCGTGTTGCCGAGGGAGACGGTCTTGCCCTTGGGGTACTCAACCGAGAGGAGTGCGGTGGGCGTGAAGTCGTCGACAACTGTTATCATTCAGCATTTTGTCGTAGCCGTGTAGCTGTGGTCCGATAGCTCACCATCGGGAATGATCTGATGTTCCTTCAACCTATGTCGCATTAGCAAAGCCCGCAATAAATATACCTCAGCGGAGGAACACCTACGTTCCCCGAAGCGATTGGTTGATCGTCATCTACCCCCGTTTGGTCAATACGAGTTCCTCCCTTCTCCGAGGGGTATAGCTCACGAGGGGCATGCTGCGAACAAGCGGTGCGATGCGTGGTTTACCAGATGTAGGTATGACCGCCTTCTTGAGTAGCGAGGAGGAGGACTTGAAGAGTATGGAAGCTGTCGGGCGGAAGACCGTAAACATCGTTTCAGCGGTCTGATATCCGTATTCTATGAGGTGGGGGAAGACGGGCGCGGTGGATCGCAATGGACGTGGGTACACACACGCAGGGATGACGTAGTTTCAGGTGATTAGGGATCTCGGGGCGGAACTTTTTTTTTCCGGCGAAAGAGGAAGTGAGTATCAACATCTCTCAATAATTCTGCAAGTTCTACAACTGCCAATTGAGGCCTCTACCCGTGTCTCCAGCCAAGAACGAGAGCTAGAGCCCGTCGCAGAGAAGGGACTTTCTACAAATGGCCGCAGTGTACGGCCGTCCAATATGAACGGGTGTACGGGCGCCGTACAACACCGGTAACTTGCAGACTGCGAAACAGCATATTCAATGCACTTGAGGCACGCTGGCGAAGCACAGAGTTTCTGCAGTGGTAGGCATGGAGAACAGGGTGCGCTGAGAGGAGCTGGGGCCAGAGTGGATGGGCAGTCTTGGGCCGTGGGACTCCACTCTGATACCGGAGCTTGAGCTGGCACGTTATATACATCTTCCACGGACATGGTCCAGACGGAGGAAGTCAAAAACGATTCCGGCGGGTTGATTCTACGGCTGTTCTGCACATCATCCATCTGTGATCAAGTCAAACAATCAATGATATTCAACGACCCGGTGCAAAAACCATACGATGTTGCAGCGCTAGTTGTCTGTTAGCTGTGCAGAGAGGAATGATGAGAGAAATTCAGGGGAAGGCCTGCTTCTACTTATCCCCCGAAGCTCGGGCCCAAGTCCGTAGTATGTAAACCTCCGTTCACCGGACCTAAGCGAATACCCACGGTGCTTATCCCGACGGAAAGGAGACGACGTTGTGGGTATCCGCAGAGAGACAGTTAAGGTTCACCTGTATGTAGCTCCGCTGCCTGCATCCAATCGCAAGGTCCGAAGGGATTCGCGCGAATTTGGCGTGAGGTATGAGGCACGAGGCGTGGTCCCGCGTGGAGCTCTACTAGTAGGGCTAATCGGGTTCGTGGTGGAGCATGGGCGAGGTCGGCGAGACGGACAGGCCGCGTTCGTTGGCGTGACTGTGAGCGGGGTCGGTGGCACATCACGTCTGTGACGGATGAGGGGGGGTTGACAGCTGGCGGCTGGCAGAGCGGGGAGAAGGAGGAGACACAACATCGAAGTTGCTCGCTCGATAGCGGCGGTAGTGGTACAAGCGGCTGTTACCGAACTTATCTCCCGGACAGCAGCGAAACACGCCAAGCCCCTAAGACCTGGCAATGTCTTAGTCAACCCGCATGCTGCCGAGTTGTTGTCTGAAATGCTAACTTCGTTCCGCCACATGCAAGATCTTCGAAAAGAAATCTCCAACCCCGAATCTCCAAACACCAAACATCCTCCTCCGCTTCGTCCAGAACCCCCAAATCGGACTCCATTCTAGCTGCCCTCACCATGGCTTCTCTCGGGTAACCCTCCGCCGCCCGCTCTCTTGTTGCTTCCGCCGTGCTCACAGTCCGACAGGGAAGATCTGCTTGGGGTTGTCAATAAACTGCAGGATCTGGTAGCTTCCCCTCCGTGCCCCACCTGCGCCCCCCTTCAAACCTTGACTGACAACTCGACAGGTATTCAATACCATCGGCACCGATTCAGGTCTTGATTTACCGCAAATTGTACTCGATCAGAAGCTCCGCCTCGTGATGCGCGAAGTCCACTAATCTCGTCTGTCTATCCAGGTCGTCGTCGGTTCGCAGAGCAGCGGAAAATCGTCGGTGCTCGAGAATATTGTCGGGCGGGATTTTCTGCCTCGTGGTGCCGGCATTGTCACTCGTCGTCCACTCATCCTTCAGTTGATCAATATACCCAGCAGCAGTGAGGTGGAAGGCGACCAACCCGGACAACCGGCTCCGCCAGAACAGCCCGAATTCGGAGAGTTCCTACACCAGCCCAACCGACGCTTCTATGACTTCGCCGAGATCCGTCGGGAGATCGAAGCCGAGACGGCCAGGATCGCGGGAAGTAACAAGGGAATCAACCGAAGTCCCATCAACCTGAAGATTTACTCTCCCCATGTCTTGAGTTTGACTTTGGTCGATTTGCCTGGTCTCACCAAGGTAAGCTAGCTAACCGTTCGAATGAAAGATTGTCGATCTGATCGTGTGTGCTTGTAGATCGCAATTGGAGACCAGCCGGCAGATATCGAAAAGCAGACTAGGAATCTTATCTCCGAGTATATCGCCAAACCGAACAGTATCATCCTGGCCGTATCACCCGCGAACGTGGATATTGTCAACTCCGAAGCTTTGAAGATCGCTCGGCAGGTTGATCCTCAGGGCAAACGAACAATCGGTGTGCTCACAAAGCTGGACCTGATGGACCACGGCACCAATGCTTTGGAGATTCTGTCAGGCCGTGTTTACCCGTTAAAACTGGGGTTCATCGGTGTGGTGAACCGGTCGCAGCAGGATATCCAGGGCAACAAGCTGTTGGTTGATGCTTTGAAGGCGGAAGCGGAGTTCTTCAGATATCACCCCGCTTACCGTAACATGGCCCACCGTTGTGGAACACAGTTCCTTGCGAAGAGCCTGAACAGCGTATGATACCTTACCAGTTCTTCGGGGCGTTCTCCATTGCTAACGTAGTATTCGCAAGACTCTGATGGCGCACATCCGAGAGAGGCTACCAGACATCAAAGCTAGACTCAACACCTTGATGGGTCAGACGCAACAAGAGCTCGCATCTTATGGGGATATGCACTTTAGCGGGAAGGAACACAGGGTACTGCCTCTGTCCACCATGAACCACCTAGACGTTCGCTAACTTCAGCAGGGTTCCCTCATTCTGCAGCTGATGACTCGGTTCGCCAGCTCGTTCATTGCGTCTATTGATGGTACCTCTTCAGACATCTCCACCAAGGAGCTTTGCGGTGGCGCCAGGGTCTACTATATATTCAACAGTGTCTTCGGAAGCTCGTTGGAGTCGATTGATCCTACACAAAACCTCTCTGTGCTGGACATTCGCACGGCGATCCGGAACTCGACCGGTCCCAGACCCAGTCTGTTCGTCCCCGAATTGGCGTTCGACCTGCTTGTCAAGCCCCAGATCCGGCTACTGGAGAACCCTGCTCACCGCTGTGTGGAGCTCGTCTACGAGGAGCTAATAAAGATTTGCCACACATGTGGAAGCACCGAGCTGTCGAGATTCCCGAGACTGCAGGCCAAGCTTATCGAAGTCGTGAGCGACCTTCTCCGGGAACGGTTGGGCCCGACGTCCCACTACGTCGAAAGTCTCATCGCCATCCAAAGGGCCTACGTCAACACCAATCACCCGAATTTCTTGGGTGCGGCAGCGGCGATGTCGTCGGTTATCCAGAGCAGGCAGGAGAAGGAACGGAAGGCACAAGCATACGAAAGACGGAAAGAGCGTGGCGATAGACGCAAGCCAACTGTCCTGCATACGGCCACTGCCAATGCAGCTCTCAACGGAGCTGAAGGAGCTGATTTCGATGAAAATGCTCAGAGCGTTGTCGCCAGCAACCACACACACAAGCGAGTGCACTCTCGGTCCATGTCACCTGCGCCTGGGCACTCCATCGAGACTGGGCCTGTGTCAGGTGCCATTAATGGCAGACCCAACACCCCTCATTCGTTCGGAGGAGGAGGAGGAGGAGCCGGCGGAGCTTCGGCAAACAAGGCTACCGATTCTTTCCTGAACTACTTCTTCGGACAAGAGAAACCTCAGAGTGCCGGTGGTCCGATGTCGAGAGCCGTCCAGGAGCAGGCATTCAGCCCTAACTCCCGGAGACTCGACCGAGTGGAGCGTGAACAGAGCTACGATGTTGCCCAACTCTCGCGAGACTTCGACGATACCTCCATGGTGACTAGCACTAGCGCCCTCCTTGCCATGATAACGGCTGACCACCCGCCCCCGCAGACACAGCAGCAGTCGCCAATGAACCCGGAAGAGGCAGCTCTCACAGACCGGGAACAGCTGGAGACGGAACTCATCCGTCGGCTGATTTCGTCATACTTCAACATCGTCCGTGAGACGATTGCCGACCAGGTGCCCAAGGCTATCATGCATCTCCTCGTCAACCACAGCAAGGACGCAGTCCAGAACCGGCTCGTCACGGAACTTTATCGCGAGGACTTCTTCAACGATCTGCTCTACGAGGACGACAACATTAAGGCCGAGAGAGAGAAGTGCGAGCGGCTACTGGAAACATACCGTCAAGCGGCCAGGATAGTTAATGATGTTGTTTAAAAGAAAATTTGGTGTTTTTAGAAGTTTTGTCATGTAGGTATTGCTATTGGTTGCCAATTGTCTTGCAACCGACCGATCGATCTACAGGGTGGCGCAGTGGGTAGGCGGAAGCCTGCACCGGGGTTACTTTCTCACTCAACTATTCTTCCTCGCTTTCTTTCTTTTTTTTCTTCTTTTCTGCGCTTTTCTGTCGGTGGAGTTTTCATCGTTTGGGAAGCGGTGATAGACACGGATTATGTCAAATGAGTTTATGAATGTACATCTATATACGGCATCCTCTTGATATCTCACCCGTGCCCGTACCCTCGGCAACTTACCAGCAGTTATTGGATGTACGAGTATTCGTCGTCAGCCTTGTTCCTCTCTTCGCGGAACCGCTGACTGAGCGTCCTGTACTTCGAGTTGAAAGCATCAATATCGACGTAGGCGCCCTTGAGCCAGCGATCGCCACTCTCGGCATCAAACTCCCTTCTCGAGTGCAGCACCCTGCGATTGAAGAAGACGGCACACACGCCCTCCTCGAGCCTCAGCTCATACTGGGCCCCGGGCTCATCGACGTTCTTGGCAAACTCGGACGCGCCGATGATGTACGGTCTGAACTGGGAGTTTAGGTCGGTTCCGACGTCGACCTCGAACGGCGCCTGGAAAGGCGGCGCCCAATTGACGCTGCTGATCCGCTTCTCGTCCAGGTAGCTGTACTCGTCCATCACAATCGTTGGCCGCGTCAGGTGGTAGTGCTCGCCGTCGTTTTGGTAGTGGTACGTTACCGGGAACTTTGTGAGCGCGTGGAAGAGGATCGGGCTGTTCAGGCGCAGCAGCGTGGCTGCGCGGAACGAGTCGGCGAATACTGAGGAACCGCCGGTTACTGTGTTTTGGACGCAGTGCAGGAATTGTAGCCCCGGTGGCGACTCGAAGTAGAGCAGGTCCATGTGGTGGCCGAGGTTGAGGGATGTGTAGCTGTTTGCCGAGGTTGTCAGCGGGCGGCAGCGGGGAAGGGAGTGAGAAGTGGTGCGTCACTTACGCGATGTTCTTGGAGTCTTTGATACTCTTGACGTCCCAAGTCTTCCCGTAGAACGTATTCTTCAGATTCCCAATCCTCTCGGCCATGCCCTCGACCGCATCACTCATCCCCTCGGGTATCCCCTTGATGAACATGAGCCCATACAGACTCAGCTGCTTGACGGCCTTGAACAGCGCATCGTCGCTCTTCATGTAATCCTCGTACTCGACGAAGAGCACATCCTTCTCCATCGTCTTTCGATCCCACAAGATCTGTCTCTGGTCATTGAACCTCGCTCTTACACGATTCCTCAGGCTCGAGTAACGTCTCAGGAATTCCAGATCGTAGACGCTCTCGTGCTTGTCGCCGGTGGGGTTCTGCGGGGTGACGAGATCATTCTTCCAGACGATCCTTACGGAGCCGTCTTTGCGCGCCTCGAAGGTTTGCGGGCGCACTTCGTACGGGATGTCGGTGGTCTGGAACAGCTTCTGCTGCGTGGACGGGTGGATGCACGCGGCGCAGCGGCAGGCGTCGCGCAGGAACAGGCTGTCGTACGGGTAGATCTGTCCGTCGACCGTTATGTGCAGGCGCTTGAGCGACAGCGGGTTGATCTTCTTTTTTTTGTTTTTGGATTGCAGCGTGGGTGGGATCGGGAGTGTGGACGTGTGCGTGTGCGCGCGGACAAGGCGGGGGAGGAGGACGGAAGTGGTGGATGTGGGACGGAGGAGACTTGAGGCGGCAGGCCGGAGCGCGCGTGCGAGAGTTGGGACGCCGCGCATCGTGGGGATGAGGGAGTGAGTGAGTGGGGGTCAAGCGGACGATGATTAGTTCCGTATGTAGTTGGAGGAGGATCTCCGGATCCCAGGACCGATCCTCGTTTATGGAATTCGTCCCATCCCCGCGTTAGATAACTGCTATCCGTACATACATGCTGAAGTCCGAGGTTCCCTGACAGCCGCTGTAGTTGCCCCACCCTGCAACTGCCAAACAACCGCCGATTATCCGATCCCTCCCATCTTCTGCTGGGCGCTCGTTGCTCTGCCCTATTTCTGTCGATTACGTCTGTCGCGCATCCCATCGAGCTTGCTAGTGCTTGTCCCGTGTCACACGTACCCAACTCTAATTCTCAACTCGCTTTCTCCCAACACCACCCCAATAACGACAACAACAACAATACGACAACCCATTCACGCCCGCTCGCTCGCTCGCTCAATCGCAGCACCACCACCGCCGCCCACTCGTCGTCGTCGTCACGAATGCCGAAAAGCAACGAGAAATTCGATGTGAACCTTCCCACCCCACACACGTCACCAGAGTCTAAGACCGTCCGCGCCATGCACACAGGCCACAGAATCTCACGTATTTGTATCCGGCGTGATAGCGGGCCTAATATCACGGTACCGTCCGCCGTCTCTCCACTTTGCGCCCACGCTCACCCGTGTCTCTGCAGCTTCGTCATAGCGCCGCTCGACGTCGTCAAGATCCGACTGCAGCTGCAGGCTCACGGGCCGCACGCGGCGCTCACGGCGATAGACGGGCCGACGTACCGCGGGATCGTGGGCACGATGCGCACGATCGTGCTGCAGGAGGGGATCCGCGGGCTGTGGAAGGGGAACATTCCCGCGGAGTTTCTGTACATGACGTACGGGCCGGTGCAGTTCGTAGCGCTAAAGGAATGCACGGCGCTGATAAAGCGGGCGGCGCCGGGGGTCGGCGAGGAGGCGAGGAATTTTGTTGCTGGCGGGACGGCAGGCGCTGTCGCTACCGCTGCGACATACCCGTTCGACCTGCTGAGGACTAGGTTTGCTGCCCAGGGGAGTAAAAGGGTGTATGAGAGCATCGTGCACTCCGTCAGGCATATCTATGAGCATGAGGGAACACAGGGATACTACAGGGGCATTGGCGCAGCGCTGGTCCAGATAGTCCCGTATATGTACATCCTCCCGCCATCGCCCGTGCCGTCGACTGATAGCTAACCCTCTGAAGGTCCCTCTTCTTCTGCTGCTACGAAGGTACCTCCTCTTGTCCCAGGACCCCCCTCACCCACTGACCCCCGGTAGCAACACGCACCTACACCGTCGACGTCGTGCACATGCCCGAGCAATGGTCGAACCTAGTCTCAGGGGGAATCGCCAGCACGCTGAGCAAAACGATCGTGTTCCCGTTCGACCTTGTGCGCAAGCGCTTGCAAGTGCAAGGTCCCACACGCTCACAATACGTGCACCGCAACATCCCCGCCTACGTCGGCGTCGTCGGCACGCTGCGGGACACGGTGAAGTACGAGGGGTTCCGTGGACTGTACAAGGGGCTGACGGTGTCGCTCGTCAAGGCTGCCCCCCTCAGCGCCGTCACTATGTGGACTATGGAGAACTCGCTGAAGATTATGGAGTGGATCGATCCTAGTACTAAGGGGGAGGTGGATTAGGACGCATTATCTACATGGGAACGGACGCATTGGGCGGAAGGGGGGACGGCGTTTGACTTTTTTTTTTTTTTTTTTTGCGGATTCCATATTGTGTTTCTCTGTTGATTTTTGATTTTTGATTCTTTTGTGTTTCGCGACAATACCGATAATGGCGTTTTCCTTCTCTTCCCTTTTTCCTTTTCTTTTTTATCTACCAAGTACATTGCACACCTCGATCCCCATATGACCCACATGACGGAATGAACGAGTGAGGACCCGTGCACGTGTTCACGTTCGTTGTCGTTGGAATAAAGTTTTTTCCTTTTTTCCTTTTTTATTTATTTATCCATTTCTTTCTTTTCCAAAAAAAGAAATACATCCATACATACCATAAAGTACAGGTCTAGTTCGGTCACGATTGAAAGGGGGGAAAGTTACCAAACACCCGGGAGTCGGGAGTAGGGACAGGACAATATCCCCATGGAATCTTGGAAGGAACTTGGAAGGATATGTACGGAAGCCTGAAGGAACTTCGACTTGGAAGAGGCGGGGGAGGGGGGGGAGGGGGGGGTGTTTAGGCAAAAAGCACGCGTGACTTCAACTCCACACATCCTTCCTTTTTTTAAAATTGTCACTCGCGATATACCTTGGAAAGATGTATGCAAGTGTTTTCGCCAGCGAAACGGCAGAGATGGCGAGATGGCGACCGCACCCGAATGCCATGTTTCGGATCCGGCATTTTCAATTGTCACTCGCGATACACATTATATTTCTCTAGCGAAACGGGAGTGATGGCGACCGGATTGCGAAAGTGTCTCGAACCCAGCTCTCTTTCTCTCGTTCACCCACTTACAAAATCAACTGTGGAGTATCGGGACTCGGGCCCACTGTGGTGACACCTCAGACACTTCAGACACCTGGTTGGTGGTGGCGGCGGCGGTAGTTACTTTACAACTTCTTACCCACGGTATCTATTCAGCATGTGTAGGAACGCCAGCTGAACGCCCGGTCTGTCTCAGCGCCGCCCCCCCAATCCCCCCCCCCCGCCGCGCCGCCCCTTCCCTCCCCCCACGTTCCGGTCAATGTGAGCCGTGAAACATCATAGGCACCCTTGGGTATCCACGTGCGTGCAAACAACCGCACCGCACCGCGAAGTCCGCCGATTCCAGACTTCGTCTTGTCTTCAATGGCAACACACACACACACTCAATTCAATATAGTAGGCAAGAAGTAGGTATAGGGGTATATTCCTCGATTCTCAATCATCCTTCAAAACTGTCCTTCAAACGAGGGCATAGGTATGATAGGCAGGTAAACAAAACACAAAAAAAAGGTGGTTACTGATACAATCCCCCCCATCCTGTCCCCCATTCCCGTCCTCCCGTCCCCTATCCTCCTCCTCCAGCAATGTCAGTCCAAAAGTCCTCCAAAATACGCGCGAGCGTCCCATCTGTTTCTGTTCCATAACCATTGATCCATCCAGCCCATCGTATCCCAACCCATCCCAACCCGCCCCAGCATCTAGCCCCCCCTCCCAAAAGAGTAATCGTAATCCTCCACACAGAAACAAAAGAGAAATCCCAGCCCATCCCCAGCCCAACCCGACTAAAAAGCATACAAGAAAAGGTGAAGCAAGAAAACAAATCGCTAATCGCAAGCAAGTAAACAAGCATACAAACAAACATGAAAGCCCAAGAAACCAAGAGAAACAAACAAAAGCGAATGGAATAAATACTTGAGTAAAGTAAGTATGGGAAAAGAAAAAAGCCCGAAAACCCCAACCGAAAACCCCCCCAACCACCGACCCGACCAGGCCGACCTCCCACCAAACCAAACCAAACCCGATGCAAAAAAAAACCCACCCCTCGCCCCCCGAAAGAGAGAGAAAAAAAAGAACTGAAAAAAAAGGACAAACCCAGATGAGAAAGGGGAGCGAAGTGAAAAGGGAAGAAAGAAAAAGAAAAAGAAAAACCTTGAGGTATCACTTCTCTTCTGATGCAAGACCCGGACGACGGCTCCTACTTCAGTGAGATAGGTATCGAACACTAAAAAAACCCACCAGACACCCCACACGCCACTGCCACCAACCCGTAATCGCAACCGCCGAGCCGTCGTAGAGACACACTGGACCCAAAAAGGAATGCAACACCGCTCACAAAGAAAACCCGTTGGACCATTGAATGCAAAAAACCCGTGAAAATCATGTAAGGAAAAGGAAAAGGGAATAAACAAAAGGAATCCGTTGATAGTGATGATAATCGCTCAGACAAAAGTCTTGGAATGAAATGGCGGAAAGGAAAGGAAAAGGAAATCGAATATAACGCCGCCAAATAGATCCCCAATGCCGGTCCGTGTTTCCCGGATGGCTTTTGCTGTATGGTTGTAGAGTGAAAAAAAAACCCCCGCTAAAAAAAAGAAGGCTCCAAATCGAAGAAAAAAAACGCAACTAGAGAGAAACAAGCAAAGTCCGGAGAAGACACCTGTTTCTTTCGAGCAAGGTCATGGGTCTCGTGTCGGCATCAAGTCGTAATGGGATGGGTGTGCGCTGGACAGTCCTTGAGACAAACTGTCCATCAGATGGTGTGAATGTGATCGTTCCCAGCAAAACAACATGCTGTCTAAACCTCTCGCCCCCTCCCCCGCAAACAGCCTCCTCCATTCCATCCATCCAGTTTCCACCCGTACCCCCACCCCCTTCCCCTCCATCCCTCCCGAGTCCAACCAGCCCTTATTCATCCACCATGCCCAGGTCATCGTCACTCTCTGTGGGCACTCGCATCCTCCCGTTCCCAGCCTTCGATTTCTTCAGTGGACTCGATTGCGGCAAACCTGCCTGCCCAGCCTTTCTCTTCAGGGAACCACTCGATGGCGGGTTCCCGGTCGCCATACGCTGCTGTTGCTGCTGTTGTGTTCCCTTGTTCGGCGTTCGTGTGGCATTATTCGGCTTCTCAATCTCCTTCGCACCATCCGGCATCCCGATATCACCGCCGATCCCACCACTGCCCCGCTTCTCCCTCTCCATCGCTTGCACTTCATCGGCGGTCAAGAACCTTCCTCCCGGACCTCGTGGTCTCCGCATGGCGTGGTTGTGTCGTGACTCGTGCAGGTAAGGTTTCCGTTGCTTTGATGTGAGACGGAGGGCCTCTTCCAGCTTCTGCCGGGCAACGCGCCGTTTCAGTATCCGGTGGAACTGCTTGGCATTGACGTAGAGTGGGGTCTCCTCGGCGGGGACGATGTCGGGCGATTGTTGATGCGGTTGTACTGGAGTGTGCTGTAGAGGCTGTTGGGGAGGTTGAGGAGGCTGTTGCTGCTGCTGCACCGCTGGTGGTGCCTGCTGTTGGGGAGTTTTCGGTTGTGGTGGGGCGGATGTTCGTGAGCTGTTGACGGGCTGGGCATGCTGGATCGCCGGACTACCGCTCGGTCCTTGCTGTTGACTCATCCGCCTGGCCGCGGCCGGCATGTGAGGGGTACCGGGCATCGCCGCTGCTTGCTGGTTCGCCGAAGGCATCCCCGACGACTGATTCTGTCCGCCGTGAGATGCAACCGCCGTTGCCATCTGAGGTGACCTTTGCTGCGTTCTCTCCTGTTTCACCTTCACGGCGGCCGGGTTGATCCTCGGCGAGCCTTTCGGACCGGCCCCCCCTCCTGGCACCTGAATCGACATGCCTTCCGCGCCGGGAATGGCGTAGTATGCCTGGGATCCTGTGCCGGCAGCCATCGCGTACTGGTGATGATGGCTGTTGTAGTACGGTTGTTGATGGACTTGCGAGTGCAAGCTGGACGGGTGGTTCCCAGCTTGATGCATGTTGGTATTTGCGATGTGTGGAGATCCGCCGTTTCCCGTGGGGCCCGCCGTCGCGGCGTGTTGTGGTGAGTACGATCCGGCCGGGCCGTGAACGTGATGAGCGTTATGCGGTGAGAATCGTGTGTATGTGTCCATAATGTCGTTCGAGAGGTACCGAACGCTACTTTCAGGCGCCGAGGTGTTCCGCAAAACAGAAGCCAGTTGTGCCACCACTTCCGGGTACTGGGTGATGTTTCACCGAAGAGGAAAAAACAAAGATGCTGGAGGCGGGTCAGATGCTGACAATTTCGATGTTGGCGGGCAAGCAAGTCGGGTTGACGATGTTGACGATGCTTCTGGATGTGGTGCGAGGTATCTTGTGTGTGTGTTTGGAGAACGCGTGGTGGTGTGGGATATCTGATGCTACCGCAGGGATACTTCAACCAAGAGGTTACGACTGGATGGATAAATGCGGAGAATATGTCAGGAACCTATCGTCGGTGGAATCAGCGTCAGGTAAGGCAGTAAACAATCAAGGTTGCACTCGAGGGCAGACAAACCAATGCTGGAGGAGGGTAGGTATTCGATGGATGGGGCTTTCCAACGAGGTTAAAGCTATGTGGTGCGGGCTAGGTTGGTGGAGTATAAGGTGCCTGGTTGGCTGCCTGATATGCGTTGCGAGAGTGGCCAATGGCAAATTCCGATTGTCAGGCAATGAGCAGCAAGACGACGGTTTTCTTCGCAGTAGTATTCCTGTGCGAGCACGCAGAGTTCCTTTATCTTTTGGATATTGCAGAGAATGTGCCTTCAATTTGGTACGCTGTGTGTTTTTTTTTCTTCTCTTCTCTTTCTGTTCTTCCGAGCTTGGAGACAAGTTCTCTGGGCGCACGTGTATGCCTGCTCTGCGCTGGCGATATTGTTTCCAAGCACAACGACAAAAAAATGTCAGAAAAAGGCGGGCGACGTGGGTTCGGAGGTGTAGGTAGTGGTAGTGGTGGTGGTGATGGTGGTGGTGGTGGTGGTGGTGGGCTGGCAGGCTGCAGGCTCTGATGTGTTGGTGACAAGTTGTAACGATGCGCGCGGAGAGGATTAAAAGAACGTACCGTAAAAGTAAACGGAGCGTCAATTGGTTGCGGCAGTTTGTTTGGGGTCCAGGATTGGGGGGAGCCGGGGTTGGTGTAGGTGGGTATTTTTTGGAGGGTTCTGGAGGGGGATCTCTGTGTTCGAACAGGCAGGGACTAGGGATAGGTAGATGTCGAAATCTCGAGCAAGTCTCTATCTCGCTTCCTCCGGCGTTTCGGCGGTGTTTCTCCCTGAATGAGCGGGCGCGGGCGGTCTTCTTTTTTGGGGGCGGGAGAGGAGGTTCTTTTTCTTCTTGGGACACCTGGGTCTCGTCGAGGTCTATGGTACTGAAGATCGATATTGGCGCAACTTCCCGTTATTGTTTCCCGCCAAAGCAGCGTGTATGAGGTAGGATTGGATGATTGCTAGATGTAGGAATCCTGGTACGGAGTGGAAGACAGGCTTATTAGCATCGCTCTTCTATTCGTGTACGGGTTGGGTGGTGGGTGGTGGTGGTAGGTGGGTGGTGGGTGGTGGTAGCGGTGGGTAGTGGTGGGAGGGTGCTGAGTTGGGTGGGGAGGTGCGGGATGTGCACACACACAGGAAAAAAAAACGACTGGGTGATGCGCTGGCACCGCGAGTTTGCTTGCTGCAACCGCCAACACGACAACATACCTTGACCTGACTTGTCACTGCCGATCTGAGTCTTGCGGCGAGGAAGAGACAGAGAGAGCAGAGAGAGAGAGAACGAGTCTTCTTTTTTTCTTCTTCTTTTATTTTTTCCTTTTTCTTTCCTTCGCTTTCCACTTCTGGTGACTACCAGCACGCCAGACAGACAGACATACGACTCCGCCTCCACAGTGTGACGAGTATTTTTATATATTTTTTACTTGGAAGGGAGGGGGGGTGGGAATGCTTGTGCTGTCCGTCACTGTCTTGTCGCGCTGGCGGCCCTGGTGGTGGTGATGGTGGTGGTGGTCCGGCCCGGTGCTATCAGTTGCTGTTGCTGGATTACCCGTCTAAGCAAGTGGGTGGAGCAGACAGGGCACGTAATTGAGGGCAGTGATGGTGATGATGGTTTAGGTGGTAGTGTAAGTGGTGATGCTGGTGGTGGTGGTGATGATGATGATGACAATCGTGGTGGCAGTGGTTGTATAGGCGAGGGTTGAGCTGTTGTGCGAGAATGCTTTTACTGCCCGATGACGGCCGACTAGCAGGCCAGGTAAGGTCTGGCAGACCGAGAGACAGACAGGCAGGCAGGCAGGGCAGGCAGGCAGGCGAGTGAGCAGGGTATGGCAAGTAGAGTAGAGATGGTAAGTATGGTGTCTATGCTTGCTATGTATCTGGCCGGAGCGGTGGTGCAGCAGCAGCGGCGATGAGATCTCTGGGGTTGGTGCGTGGGTTGGTGCGTGAGTGGTGGTAGTCAAGATAGTGGAGGTCTCGGTGGTGGTGGTGGCGGTGGTGGGTTAGGATGCGTGGTGGTGGTGGGCGTGCGTACGCGCGGAAGCTGGTCGGGTTGGCAGGCGTGTCGGTCAGCGGAGGAGACAGGCACGTAGGCAGGCAGCAGGCGGCAGGCGGTAAGTTTGAGAGGTAAGTAAGCAGCGTGAGGCAGGGTTGGTGAGCGGGCGTGAGAGCGCGCGCGCGAGAGAGAGAGAGAGAGAGAGAGAGAGAGAGAGAGAGAGAGAGAGAGAGAGAGAGAGTCGAGTTATGGAGCGTGCACGGGGTTGTGGGGCGGACTAGAGTGTGTGCTTCGGGCGGGAGGAGGGAGATGGGTGGTAGTGAATGGGCAGTGGGGTGGGAGGTGGGTGGGGCGGTGACGGCGGGCGTGTCGTGATGGTGGTGGTGGTGCTGATGCCGATGCACGAGGACAGCGGGCTTTCCGGGGCGGGCGGGTGGGTGGATGGATGGGCTCGAGTCTCGACTGTCTGTCTTTCGTTTCCCGAATGTATGCATACATACGTTTGTGCGGGCGTCCAAGTTTACGGTAGTTCATGTTCGACAGCTCCGAGCGAATCTCGATCGGGTTTAGGCGGTCGGCAATCACCAGAACGAGCGAACCGAGAAAAAAAATAAAAAAGCAGCAGCCCCAAGCTCTGTTTGTTCGCGCGGATATGGCTGGTCTCGAATTTCCAAAATGTGGGAATTGGTAGCAGCGCAGTCACCTGGGGGCTGATCCGACCAGTTAAAATGAAGAAATGCCGCAGACTCACACCACACAGCAGGCGTACCAGCCTTACGGAACGCGGCGTGCGACAGGGAGACGATGCACATTGGGGACCGAGAGCAATAATGGGATGTGTGGGGGAGGGCAGCAGGCAGGCAGGCAGGCAGGCGTGGGTGGGGGGTGATGGTGGAGGGGTGGATAGCTCGAGAGGGAGGGGGGAAGGGGGGGGGGGCTGGGTGAGGGCGAATCAGAGCCGGATGCGCCCACTCTTCTTTCCGCAGCAAGATCGTGTGGGTGCGCTGTGATTGGCTCGCGAAGGGGAAGGTGGTTGGCTGTGCGACCGGTGAGTTGGCATCCCATTGGGCGAGCCGAGCGCCAGGGACCACCGCAAAATTAGGACGATGAGACTCGATGGGCAGCAAAAGTGGCTAGGGTCGAGTAGGTACTAGAGTAGTAGTAGGAGTGAAAGGCAGCGGAATCAGCAGGGCGGGATGTCGAAATGCTGCACAGCTTGCGGGCAGCGGGCAGGGCAGATCGAGAGGGAGGGAGGGACGGAGAGAGGGAGGAGTGGTTGGAAGCGGCGGCGCAGGCGGTGGTGGCGGCGTGAGCGGCGCAGGCGGTACATACCATAGTGCATAATTGATGGAGGCGGTGGCGGCTTGTTGGTTGGTCGTGCGTCGGCCCGTGACCGGGCGAGTGCGTGTATACCTGGTACCTAGTACCCAGTAGTGCCTAGTACCCAGTAGTACCTAGTACAATGTAGACATAAGCACTCAGTTATCGGGCTCTCATGCGTGCTCGGACGATGTGCACGCGGGGGCAGCAGCAGCAAGTTGCAAGTCACCCCGTCGTCGACGTCGCCGCTCCCGGCCGCCCTGGCCTGGCCGCCCCCTCCTCACCCCCCCCCCCCCCCCATCTGGAATCCGAACAGCCACACTCGGACGTGGTCGGCTGCGATTGGTCCCAGCGTTTGTTGAGAGGCGAATGGATGCAGCGACCACCCACTACGGTACATACCAGGTACTTGCTCTAGGCACCCCTCGATGTGAGCATGTACCGTAGTGTACCCTTACGGCCAAGGTATGTATGCCATGTACTTACTTGGGGCCATGTCCGCGAGCTCTGTATGTTGTGTGTGTGTACTCTATCTCTGTGTGTATCTGTGTACATGTGGCCCCGTCGTCATCTGTGAACAGCCCGGCCTGCAAAGTTGCCAGTGTCTGCAGTGCGTGGAACGTGCATGAATGGGATCCTTCCGCGCATGTTCCAGAAGCAACGCACCTCTCTCTGCACACGGGCGTCATAGTACCTCCCACCTCCCACCACTAGAGTAGAGTACTCGATCACAACGCCAGATTCGCTCGATCAACCCGTGTGAACCCGGTCGACAGTACGGAAGAGAGAGAGGGAGTATACACAATATGGTATGGTAAACAGAGCCCAACAAACAAACGAATGAATGGACAACAAACAACAAACAAATAAATGGAAAAACAAATAATAAATTAATAAATGCAAAATTACCCCAAATCGCGGCCCACAATGGCCCGAATTCGGAAACCCTATTCGCGCAGAATGGAGACTGTAAAAGTCAATCAACTTCAATCTACCCCCGAATTTAAAAACCCTATTCGTGCAGAATGCTGTACCAAGAAAGCAGTTAATCTGCACCGAGTCCCGACAACGAAAAACCTAGCCTTATCCCGAACTCGAAAACCCTATGCAACTCGAAAACCCCATTCGCACTGAATGCCTTAATCTGCCCCGAGTCCCGACAATGAAATACCTAGCCTTGTCCCGAACTCGAACCCCCCATTCGAGAACCCCATTCGCGCAGAATGCCTTAATCTACCCCGACAACAAGATAGTCTTGTCCCGACTTCGAAAACCCCATTCACGCTGAATGCCTTATATGTAGTAATCTGCCCCCGAGTCCCGACAACGAAATGGCCCATGTCCTCCCACCCTATTGATTGAGCGCGCTTCCTCCTCCGCACACACGTGCTGAGTACAGTACAATGCCGGTGGAAATATAATTAAAATAAAATAAAATAAAAACAGAAAGAGCACAACTCTCAACCAGCTGGCTGTCGTCAGCCCGTTCGTCCGTCCATCCGTTGAGGTCGAGCTCGAGGCGCACTCGGCCCGCTGGCGAGATACTGGCGGGATTACCCAGAGCATCGGCCAGCGAATGGCTTCTCCCCGCCGCATCGAAGGCGCTCACCAGTCACGTCGGTGCCCGTTTCATCACGCCGAGTCGCCGAGTCGTCGTCGCCCACCAGCGTCGAAAATGAAACTCAGCTCCGGTTTCGAACTCTTGATATGGAAGCGCGCGCTCGCTATCGGTTGATTAGAGTATCATGTGACCCTGCCGCGCTGGGAGCCTGGGACCGCCGTATGTGCGTCGCATATCGGTTTTCGGGTTTCGGTTGAGCGGAGCTACTACTCTAGGTAGGTAGTACTAACTATACTAGGTAGTGCACTGCAGGTGGTGGCCGGTGGCGGCGGCGGTGACGGCGGCGTAGGGCCGGGAGTGGAGGCGGGGGCCGGGGGAGGAGGCGGCGACAGCGGCGGCACCTCTGCTTGACGTGCAGTTAGGGACTTGGATAGCATACATAATACTAGAGGTCCTCAAACCTTGCCGGGTGATCTGGCCGGCCGGAAACCCATCAAGACAGATTAACCAATAACGATGTCCAGCCATGAAATTCGGGTTTGAGGAGCTTGCCCTGCGGGGCTGGGTGGCCAGGTGATTAGCTCCGAGTACATTCAGGGTACATCCCTGACTTCTGAGCCCTTTCTACACCACCCAGTCCTCCTGCCCGCTGACTGGAATCAATCCTGCTCGATGACTGGAGTCAATCCTGCTCGGTGACTGGAGTCAATACTGCTCGGTGACTGGAGTCAATCCTGCTCGGTGACTGGAGTCAATCCTGCTCGGTGACTGGAGTCAATCCTGCTCGGTGACTAGTCATTACTTTAATGACTCCAACTGTGCAAGTTGATTGACTCTTGCAATGCGGTATCTGTACCCATACTAATGTATTCCCATGTGTATGAGGTATGTCGCCAGCTTGCTAGGTGTAATCGCTTGCTGAGTCGCACATCCTCTTCGCCATCACCGGGTTCAAAAATGGAGTCGATTGTCGTTTGCGCGCGGATATTGGAGTCGAGCAACTCGAGCACAAATTTTTTCTTGATCCCGGAAACTACTCACAACGAACCAAAGGCAAGCTAGAGGCGAGCTAGAGTTCCTGAAGTCACCCAGACAACTTTTTCTGAGCTGGAGGAAGTAGCGGTGCCGAGAAACCTGAAAGATCGCCAAACCAATAGAAACACCTAATCACCTAGCTGGCCAGGTCACCCAGCAAGGTTTGAGGACCTCTACTATGCTTTACTGGGTATATGTAGCCCCGCTTCATGCAGCAAATCCCCGCCCCCCCGCTCCTGTCGCCGCATGATCACCGCCGGGCATCGTCCGCACACAGACGCCTGCGGCCTCCCCTGCCCCCTCCCCCGGTGTCGAGCGGGTCACGCACTCAACTGTAAGTGGAGTAGCGGACCCACTCTCTAGACTCTAAAGTCCTCTAGCTTGGAGATTGGGGAAAGAAAGAAAGAAAGAAAGAAAAGAAAAGAAAAGTAAAAGGCGATCCTCGAATATTAATTGGCGGATCGTCCCCCTCGCAGTGCCAATTGGGCGTGCACTGTGCAGGGTTCCACTGGTATGATATTTATCTGGACAGTGGGTACTCTCCATAGCCGCAAGGAACGTGACAACGCCGGCGCCTCCCGAACGTCGCTTTTGCTCAATCTCAAACTCAAACCTTTCGGCTCCGTCAATTCTATATACATACCCCCGCCTCCAATCCCATCGGTAGAGTAGGTACTCTACATAACTAGAAGTACTTGCATGTGCTATCTCGTCCTGCCCTTGACGCGAGAGATCCCATGGGCCATGGAGCATGGCTGATCAATCCCTCCCTTCCTCATTCGCTCCCAGCAATTCACATCTACATCTTACCTTACCTGCTACGCCAACCGCTCCCAGCCGAAACTGGGAAACGATCGTCAGCCTCACCGCTTTTCCTCCTCCTCCTCCTCCTCCTCCTACAATGCCCAAACCACGTGGATGTTGGGAGCCCTACCTTGGTATGTAAATATGTAATTCGCTTGGGCGCTTGTTGCAGAAGCTATCTACCACATGCCCTTCCAACAACAATAACAACAATAGGTAGAGTACTATAGCTGATGCTGCCTTCCCCGGCGCCGCGAAAAGCAACACTCTCTCCCTCCTACCTAGCCCCTCCTCTCTCGATGGAATCTACGAGTTTCATGCCCAGTCCTCCGTTGGTTCCTGGCATATTCCCCGGGTATGTAGAGTACGTTGGTAGGGCAACGGGTTACGGTGCAGCCAGGCATCACAATCATGCGTGGCGCGAGTTTCAACAGGGAATGATTTGATGTTATGCGATGTAGAGTAGGTATACCTCTATATCTCTATATCTCTATATCTCTATATCTCTATAGTATGATAGAGTACAGAAGTTGGGCGGGCGGGCGGTAATTCTCGCAGATGGTGCATTAGTGCCAAGGGACATGGGGGGATTTGGAAGTGGACGGTGGAAGTGGAAGTTGGGGGAATGCGGTTTCTACGGAAAATTATGTATCCGGGCGGGATGTAGGAAGTATCCATGTGAGATGCATATAACTGCCATACGGTGCATACTTGGGTACACCTTCAAGGTTCACTGTTCACATGTCTGGCGACTCGCGAGGGCCAAGTGCCTAATGCCTATATTATACCCACTTAAGTCCTCCTGTACGGTGTACCTATGATGTACAATCTACCGTAGGCAGGCACTTCTGCCTATTGCCAAAAAATAAAAAAAATGGTACATATGATATGACTTAGGTCCAGTTTGGTTCGCAGCTGCAGTTTAGAAATCTGCAGTTTAACGAGTTGAAGGTTGGCCAAGCTGCAGTTCCAAACTCTCAACTCCCCTGATGACCGTTCGGCAACCCAGATATTCGACAGCACGCCACACTTGTACTTTTTTTTGGACTTCGGGGCTACGTCAGAAAACCATAACTAGCTTTTTACAGCGACGAGGTGGCCCTTCCGGTCACTTGGGGAATGCCTCCTCCCATCTCACAACGGCGGCTCCTCCTCTGCACCGTACCAGCAAGTGACTCCTCCTATTCACAGTCACAACGGAGGAACCGTAGAACGTGGCCGGTGTCGGACATCGTAGGCGTAATGAAGAGGGACGATGGTGAGGTCGACTACGGTGGGGTTGACTACGGGGGCGATACTGGCATGTACTGCTGGTGGTTGTCCATGTGTAAAGTTTATTTGTACTTACTGTGGCTCAGTCGACAATCTGCAGTTTCTCGAGTTGTCAACTTGGGGTGGTGTGCCAAACAGGCACTCATTCGGGGAAGTTGACGGTTCGAAACTGCAGCTCACTTTTTGTGTGGTAGATTCAAACTGCAGCTGCGAACCAAACTGGGCCTTACTCTACTTGCCTACCGAGATCTCCATGCATACGTCGCGCGCGCTCGAAACCATCCTGCACATGGTACACATGGTACTCACGCACATATGCATCCAGGTACGGCCCGGTGCGGTGCGGTACGGGGCGGTGTGGTACGGTAAGGTAAGGTACGGGGCGGTACTTTCGAGCGAACGAGCGAGCGAGATGAGCCCGACATCCTGACATCCCTCCACGGCAGTGCTATAAACCACATGCCGTACCATACGGTGGAGTACCTATTACAATTTACAGGTAGGTTGGTTGGTACTTAAGCAAGTGCTTGAGCACCTCCGTGCTCACCACTGCGATATCCGTCCGTCGTTCCAACTTCCGTCCGCCCGTTCGTCTCCCCGCGTGGCCGGGCGGCCGTTGGAGTACGGTATGTACGGTAGAGTATGTACGGAATCTTCTCCTTCCCTTCTCCTTCCCTTCTGCTTCTGCTTCCCTTCCGCTTCCCTACCTGTTCCTCGCAGCGTTCATCTCCACTGCTACCGGTTATACCTACCATCCTACCCAGGAACGAGATGAGTCCTCCTACAAACCCTACCCTACCCTAGATACCCTACTCCACTATACATACCCAGGCCTCATCTCCGATCCAACAAATGCCGCTGCGCTGATCCTTGTGTGAGTGCGGATGGTGTGTGAGCGTTTACTCTACATATGAGTGTGTATGAGTGAGTGAGTGAGTGGGGGGAGGAAGGTTTCGCCCTGCGGAGCGAACGTGGACGGTAGAGTACATATCCCATGGCACTTACATATTCCTTACATATCATACCTGCCACCTACGGTGGGATTCGGAAACAATAGCAAATAAACAAAACCGAAAAACTGAAAAAACCAACACGAAAACGAAAATGACAAACGAAAAGACCCCACATGCCAACTGCCAACCCTCGGATGTAGAGTATGCCAAATGATGTGTGATGTGTAATGTGTGATGTGTAATGGGTAATTACAAAGACTGACTGACGGACGGCTGGCGATATAACGAAGACGATGCTGCTGCTACTGGATTCACGTCTCGCACTCGCTCTTTAGCCTTCAGGGGATGGACGACTCACGAGATGCAGACGGTCAAGGTCAAGAAATGAGCACGAGTGTTACGATACTCTACTAGTATTCCAGATACCCGTAGGCCATCACCAATTGAAGACATACGACTAGATATGCCCCCCACATTGACATGTCATAATGGGCCCCACGTGTACAAACAAGACGAGACGAGATCGAGCGGCGATGTTCATCCGGGTCAAATTTGGCAAAACAAAACAACACAACAAAACAACACAACAAAACAAAAAACAAAAAACAGAAAACAAAAAACAAAAACACCCCACTGCACCCCGGCTTGTACCACCGTATCTCTACCCCCTCCCCTCGAGCTAGAGTAACTGGGGTAATGACATTGGTAGGCTAGGTAGGCTACGCTGCGGAATTGTAAGTAGGAAAGTAGGCAGGCAAGAGTAGGCAGGCAGATACCCAGTAAAGGAGAGTAATCCATGGCCCGTCCGTATATCATCATGCCGCCGCAGTCCACTCCACCTACATATCTACCGCCGCCTAGGTATGCATACTCTACATATCTACCGTACCAAATCAACCGAAATGAAGACATTGCCGCAGCAGCAGCATATGTAGAGCATGTGCATACCGATAGCCGACCTAACCCAACCCAACCCAACATAGACGAAGGTGGAGTGCCCTAATGTAGAGTAGGTAGAGCAGAACAGAGCAGAGGAGAGAAGGTATGCGTATCATGCCCGACTCTGGTAGGAGGCAGGCAGGCAGAGCATATGGGGAGAGGCGAGGCGAGGCGGATGGGGGGATGGGGGCGAGAGAGATTACATACGGGCGGTACGGAAATACATACCAAATGTATTCTCGGTATGTATTTGCGTACATATGTCTGATTTCTTTTACATACGATGGTATGATTATACGAAAGGCCCCCCGGCTAAGGTGGTTACTATTGTACCAACAGTAGAGTACTGTAGATACTGTAGAGTGCACTGTGCATATCAGATCGTATCAGATCTGATCAGATCTGATCATTGATGTTGTACGGTACGGTACTAGTATATATGGCATGTATGGTCTAGCGCCTGGCGCCCTACCTACATATTAGCATAGAATAGTAGAGAGGACTAATCGGTACATGCATGCTTTACTCGTCGTCGTCGCCCTCCTCTCCTCCTCATCCTCCACCTCCTATGCCCAAGTACTGGTATGTATCATACGCTCCTCCGAATCGTGCGGAAATAAAATAGATAATAATAATAATAAAGCAAATGCCCATCGACCGGCCAGCCCACTTTTTAAGTGAGTACGTGACCCCGGCCGCCGCCCGACGGCGCGCCGAGGAATCGAGGCTGGATGGGCTTCTGGCATCTCTTCTGGCGTCGGCGTCGGCGTGGTCTCAGACACAGACTCACTCACGGACTCACGGTCATGGCCATGTGTGCCCAATAGTAAGCGAGCAATCCGTATCGAGAGGCAATGATCTGCACCGGGGTCCTGGGGAGGGCATGGGCATGGGCGTGGGCATGGGCATGGGCACTGGGCACTGGGCGGAGAGAAGGACGGATGCAACTGACATGTTGTTTCCGTAGCAATCACTCGGTTGGTTGGTCGACGGTTGTTTCAATTTCTTTCGAAATCCGACGGGTGGAAATACATTACATTACAAAGTGTGTACGGCACTTGAGTGTGGACAAAAATACCTACGTAATCAATCCCAGGTATTTTCGGTATCAGCCAACCTCCGCGGTTTGGGTCTGTGTGTCTGCGTGTGTGTGTGTAAATACCAGTGTAAACTTGTACCGGTATCGCACAAGACACGCTCAAGATAGAAACAGGCTGCGGATTGAATCGAGCGTGGACACTGGAACCGTGTCGTCTGAGGGAATCGCCCGCCTTGCGATCTTGAGACCAATCTGCGCATCGGCCTGTCGACTGGGAACGGTTCAACGTCCACTCTTAGCCCGTTACTCCGCCCTCAGGCATGTATCTACCAGGTATATGATCGGGCGGCATCTACTGGTCTGGCCACCCGCTGATGCCCACCGGCTGGATACCTAGCTACCAAGTTACTTACCTACTCACCTACCTGGCCGTGATGGATACTTTCCTGGCATGTGAAAGGAAAGCCGTTAATCTCCCCCCAGCCGGGAAGCAGAATGACACTTGCAACGGGCCCCAAATTGTGCCAACACCGATCGGCCGGAGGGCAGACATCATCGTCGTCACCATCTTGGTCTGTAAGTACCCAAGTACCTACCAACTCGTCCCTGCATACATACATACAACGCAGTCGTGGCCCGTAGTCCCGTTCGATCCAGACTTGGTGTGTGCATTATCCCAACCCCACCTCGTATCAGACTGCCGCTGTTAGTTAATGCGTGCTGTCGGCGGAGAACATGAAACCTCCTACTCCTCCTCCTCCTCCCCCCCCTCCCACTTGCACCTACCTCGTTGCAAACGAGACATTCCCGATTCCGAATCGATCTTCCCACCACCTAGACACCTCTACGCACGGTTCGAGTACCCAGTACTCAACGTATTCCCCTGCCGTGATTGGCCCCCGATCGTGAACCCCCCCCCTCCATTATGCTTCTTTCGTCCCTTTTTTCCCTCCCCTTCCCGGGGGTTTTAGTTACTTGCTTTCGAAAACAAAATGGGATGGATGGATGGGTGGATGGAACCATTCGAAAAGAAAGAAAAGAAAAGAAAAAGAAGAAAAAAACCCAAGCGTGTCTGTCTATCGAGAAACTCTCCTCATCTTTTTCATGCGCAGCAGTAAGCAAGCAGATATGTTTCCGTTCCCTCCCGTCCCACAAATAAATGCTGGCGGGCGGGCGGCAGTGGATTACGTACATACTGGGGCTGGACTGCCGGCATGAATGATGAGCGAGCGTGGTCCTGCCTGCCTGCCTGCCTGCTTGCCTGCCTGTCTGTCTGGCGGTTAGCAAATCGTTAGAATGCTTGTGGCCTTGTGGCATGACATCGAGAGCGGGGAAGTGATGGTGACTTCGGACTGTGAGGGGACCCCTCCTCCGGCCTCCATCCAGATTCCATCCATCCATCCTTCCTTCGGCTGTGGGCCCTCTGTACTGTACAACACGCTGCCTGGGGCTCTTGAAACGAGGAGCCATTGTCCAGTAGCCGGAGCGTAGGGCTCAACAGCTAGGGAGCTCGACTCATACTCGTCGTACGCTACTACTGTTACTGACTTCTCCGGAAGGAAAGCCCTCCAAAGGCATTGCCCAGTGGGCAGCTGGCTGCGGACTCACCCCTCGTGGTGGTGGAGGCGGTATGTACCTCTCAGCGGAATGCGCACTCCGGGACTGAGAACAAAAGTCCAAGGTCTCCAAGGCGGTACCACCCACATGCTGATAGCACGATCGGTATGGTTGCTTTTGCTTTCTCAGCCAGGACGCCGATAGACAGAGATAGCCAGCCAGCCAGCCAGCCAGCCAGCCTCCGGGACGACGTACCCTACTCTACTGGACTTGTGCAACCCTCGTCAGTGATCAGGCTCACGGGGAGCGGGCAGGTATGTAGGTCATTTCGGACGGGCTACATACTAGGACGGAGGGGGGGGGAGGAGTTACGCATAGGCAAGTAGGTATGTAAGTAGGTGTTCGAGTGGACACTACCACCAACTGCCAGGACCATCCTTCCGTGCGGGCATTCCACTTCAGACATCCCCCACCGGGGGCAGCGAGAGCTGAGGGGCGGAAGGTCTAGACGGGCCAAGCCGTCTCGATTCACGCGGAGGCTGGTAGGGTGTACATACGATACGTACTCGACAAGTATCCTCACGAGCCGTACGTACTTGACTCCGCGCAAGCACAGGCCGTGCTCTTGCTGTAGCTGGATTTACACAGGCTGGATGGATGGGTGGATGGGTGGATGGGTGGATGGAGGGATGAAGGGATGGAGGGATGGATGGACGGACGGCACCCACACCGGTCGGGCACGGGGTGTGGCCCCGGAAACGTCAGACTCCACGTATGTATGTGTGTAGTAGAGTATACTCAGTGCGCCTCATGGATGTTGACTCACTCACCGCTCGCCCAATGGGATCGGCCGCGGGCACTGGCCAATGGCGGGTGCATACTGACTGGAATGCAGTGATATCCGGACAGGTAACTATCTCTTGCATAGGCCACCCCAGCCCCCAATGCAAGCCACCGGAAAGCGGAAGGGCGTGGAGGGCAGCCTCGCGCTATTGGGCTGCGAGTGGGCGTTCTTGTCCCGCGCTCCTCAGCCGCTGTCGCGCCTAGCGCGTCTATGGTACGCCCCTATCGTGAGGTGACATAACTGGCGACGGCGCTTGGATGATGGTGGGTTGTGCTCGGGTTTGCTAGTTAAGTACTAGTGGTTGCTGATGGGACGTAGATGCTGAATCATGAAATTTGGTGGGCTTGCTCGCTTGACGATTGATGACATGCTGGGTAGACGTTGTGGCTACTGACTTGGGTCTAGTTCGAGGAGGATCGTGTTGAGACACCGAATCGACGACGGTGCCTAAAACGTTGAGGGACTTTGTGGGCAGCTTGTTACAGACAGAGCTCGAGTACCAATGGCAAGTCTGAGCATTCATTGCGAAGCAGTGACTAGCCTTCCACGATTCCAAGCTCACGACACTACCCTCTCTTCTACTCCCACCTACATACCAACATTCCAAGCCATACCTATCATTTCATCTCCGAGTTCTCAATGGCAAATACCTCCCCTCGAGATCCGTGGCTTTTACAAATGTGGCTTACCGAAGGAATCGTCCGACGCAGCGTACACCTTGCTGCGGGGCTGATTGGAGAATACCTACATACATACCAGAAGGCGAGCGGCCAGCGATCAAGCTCTTCAACAGCACGGGCAACTTGAGGTTTCACCTCTGGAAGCATCTCTACCCGCACATCCTCCCAAGGCGGACGAGCTTGCCTCGACTCCAATATTCTTGCTTTTGGCTGTGCCGGTAGTACTTTCACCAGCGAAGAAGGACCGCAAGCGGTGAAGGGCCTCCAGCGAAGTACACAGGACCTCCAACGAATCCTGTAGCGGAGTGGCTTGGGCTGGAACGAGAAGGAGAAGCAGAAGCAGATATGAAGTGGCTCCACCAGATGGAAGCATTCCCGAACCTGCTATTCCTTCGTCTGGCTGGAAGAAGGGATCTGGCTCCGACCTCCAAGAATCAGCTCCCAAGATTGACACTGAGTCCTCTCAACAACGCCGCAGCAACACTGCGCACGTCACCCAAGACATGGCCATCACGCCGGCAGATTGGGTCGTCCGTCCGAGAGGAAGATCCAACTGGAAAATGCGCGGCCAACAACCCGATAAGGACCACTGGATGCACGATTACGAGGAGCTCGAATCCGACATCGACATCGATGGCAGGACGAAAGCCTTGCGTCGGGTGCCCAGCTCAACAACTTGGATTCGAGGAAGCAGAAGGCGAGAGATCTGCAGGTAAGTATTGGCATGACTAGCAGATCTACGCACACGACGTGGAACTGTTGGGGCAAGGAAGCTGCGTGCTGCTTGGTTGCTGCGAGGAATTGTCGACATTGGTCATCGTCGAACCTCCCGAGCGTTGACGGATGTTCGGATGAAACGCTCACATTGGGCGTGCTTTTGCTCGTATCCGTAGGATCAGGTTCAGACCTTCGAAGAAATCAGGATGGGCGATCTCTCATCCCCCCCACACTACTTCCACCCATTCATCACCGTCCGCCGGTGGACACAAGGACCGGCTCACCCAAGACTGGAAAATACTTCAACTGCTGCAACTTTAAACCGGATCCGGCGAAGAAACTTGTCAAATTTTAGTTGTGGTTTGGACTGATGATGCGGATATGATCGAGGCCAGTGCGGCGTTGATTGCATAAGAACTAGGTGGAGATGACGAGCACATGGATGGAGGATAGCATACAATTTATATCCTTAGGATGGGAGACTTCAACCTTATTTCACCGCTATGAAGGTTCTCGGTTTCGGATCGCCGTGAAACGTGGGGCTATAAGCCGGTGAAAGAGATATCCCATCAGCAGTGTGGGAAGGCCCGAAGCTCCACAAGGCACCGGTGCTAGACTACTACCATGCTCTACACCTTATTAAGTTACGGCTTCCCATCACCCGCGACTCCAGCCCTTTCGTGGAGCGTCTATCTCGGCAAGTTGCCCACGCACATGTCCGGCTCGACAACGACCATATGATGTTCGACTGCTTGGGGGACGGGGGTCGGATCACGCTCGCCCACATGACGACCGCGGCCCGGAACGTGACCGAGTCTTCCTGGTTACTCTACGACACATTCGAGACAGATAGTTGGGCCTCCGTATCTCCCTCCGCCAATGGGATTTCCAACCTAAGATTGGAGGGCCCAGCCTCCATGACTCTGCTCTACAACAGCGAGTAACCGCTGAGAGGGAGAGTGCAGCTCCGTCAGTCACTTCACAGCTCAGCTCAGATATCCCGGCTGGCGACGTCTGGCCTGCCCTACACCGTCCAATCGAACTTCTCGGTCGAAATGGATGGACGGCCAGCCGAAATGCAACGTGTCAACCCAGGGTGGCAGATAATGTACGGTAGGTATAGCTGTGCATATGCCGTATGTGGAGCGCCCAGCTACTGCAACGATAACAATAACAACACCGGATATCGTCAGGGACCTAGAGCTGAGGTACTCGAGAGTACCCGTCCACCCTACTCTGCCAGTTCCTCGCCCCTGGACCATAGCAAGGAAACATGGTGGTGATGAACGATACCGGTACCCGACCTACCTACTCTACTACATACAATCTGCCGTCTCAAGCTCATCCAGCAGCCAACACGTACGAGGCGACACGACCGTTGCAATCCTCGGAATCACGGAAGGCCAGCGAGCACTGGCCGTCATATCCAGCTTTCGGCGGCTGCAACGGGTAGTCGGAGAACTACATGCCATCGTCACCCTCGCTCTCCAGGGCTTCCATGCCCCTCCATCTTTCAGTTAATCTCGGATTCGAGGTCTTCGGGTTGATTCCTCATTCAGCATGAAGCCGTGCTTCGAAAACATGACGCCCGTCACGGCCAGCAAGGGCCGGAGGCGGAGGAACAAGCGCGAACTCGGCCTCGACCTCGACCGATGTCAGCAGAGCCGGCTGCAGACTACGAAGTAGAGTAAGGCCAACGAGGCTGTCACTATCGGTGCACATAGTGGTGAATTACTCTACAGCAGTTACCAACTACCCTTGGCATGCACGACAACCGTTGTTTGCATTTCGAATCCACTTTACCAGGTATGCTATAGACATTGATATTGTTCTACCGGCGTCTTCCTTGTTGTGGGTGACAGTGCTGACGTTTGGTCCAGGCTGCAAGGTTCGACATCTCGGTTCGGTCCTGCGACTCTAGCTGCGAGGCTTTTGCTTCCCCATCCAGATACAACCGCAGCGAAAGATCGAGACTTCTCAATTTTTTCGCCACAACGGCTCCTGGGGGGGGGGGGACGATCTCACCCAGCAAACGCCCCCGATTGCACAAGCCACTTCGGAGCTCCGTGAGCGGTTATGTGGGGGGGGGGGGGACTCTGCACACGGAGGAAACCTCGTCGACTCTCCCCACCGTCGACGCCCGAGCAATCTCGAGTTGAGTTTAGTTTAGACTCCCCCCCGCCGACGGCAAGGCGTCCAGTGGGTAGTGGGGCCGACGCCCTCGCGATTGACGGCGGCGTTTGTTTGTTTCTTTTACAATACAACATCTCGTCGAGACTTGAGCTTACGTCACAAATTTCCGTTCCAACTTACGTTCCAACGTACCTAGAGCTCAGGTCCAAGGTTCCATCCATGAATGCAATGCACGCTGCACGATGCGGGACGTACGTCGGCATTGGCATTTCTTTCCCCGGAGGGCCGGAGGGCCGGAGGGAACAAGTTTCGACGACGACGACTGCGTTGCGTTTTGTTTGTCCGTGGGGTTTGCAATGGCCCTATGTATGTAGCAATAGCAATAGCAATGTCAATGACTATAGCAATGGCAATATGATAGCAATAGCAATGGCAATTGTTCACTCCTGCCTGCCGGAAAACATCCCGTTCCATCCCGTCCCATTCCACTTTCGCGGGGACCGCGGCAATGAATTTCCACGAGCATGACCGCATGAACTCCGCCATAGCTACTGCCCAAACAGAGATCCCCGGAGGGTGAGAGGGATGGAGGGAGGGAGTGCAAACCCACCCACAAACCGAAAGCCCGCGTGCTGCTGCTGTTGCTGCTCCTGCACCTTTTTACCCTTCCAGCTTCCAGAAGCCTTCCGCTTTCAGCCGCACCTGCCAGATCGCTGCAGGGATGTGCTGTGGAGTGTGGAATGTGGGATGTGGGAGGTGGGATGTTGGGCGTTGGGAATCGGGATATGATATGTAGAGCATGTATGTAGAGTAGGTAGCGGCCATCATCCAGGAACAGCATTCACCCCCACCTACCGGCCTTCATTGAGGGAGCCAGTGAGCCAGTGACCGCAAGCTATTACCCCCTCCTTCGTGCGTGTCCTGTCCAGTGCGGTTCTAAATCCCCCTCCCCCCTCTCTCCCCCCCCCCCCCCCCCCCCCCCTCTTCTCCTGTCGGAATAACACATCGGTACATCCGGCAGTTATCTGTCTGTTAGGTACGCACGTATGATACGTGCTGGCTGGCTGGTTGGTTGGCGGTGGCTCGTGGCGTTTATCATTGGCCACGTACTGCACTGTCTGTACATGTAAGTTGTTGGCTATGTGGGTCACAGGTGGGTTACTAGCCACATGTGAAGCTTTCGTGCTGCCACTTCATCAGAGCCCACTGCACCACCACCACCAACTACTGCCACCAACTACTGCCATGGTTGCAGCCAGAGTTACTTGCATGCATGCACGACAGACAGACAGACAGACAGACGGGCAGAGAAAAGAAAAGGGATGAAAAGAAAAAAGAAAAGACGAAAAAGAAAATAATGCGATGAAAAAGATGAAGAAAAGAAGAAAAGATACATGTAATGCAATGTAGACGGGCGAAAAAATGATTTCCTTTCTTCCTACATGTATTATATGTACGGGATGGATACGTGGTGGCTCTGCGAGTGCCGGAATCGGGAGAATCGGGCGCGGGGTGGCTGCAGGTGCAGGTTGAGGTGAAGGTGAATGTGAAGGAGCGGAGCCTGGTGGACGTCATCGCATGCAGTCCCCGGAGGGTGCAGAGAGTGACAGAGGCTCAGACAGAGAGGAAGCGGGGATGATGGGAGAGCGAGTGATACCCGTGATCTGTTGGGATACCTATGTACGCCCCTGCGCGTAGCGCCCCTGCAGTACTGTACACTCTACCACTCTACGCAGGATATGGGTCTACAGGTCTACGCAGTCTACGTAGAGCCTAGAGTCTATGTATGTAGAGTAGATCTAGAGCGCCCGGCCGCCGCCCCGCTGGCGATCCCGCTGGCGGGATTGATGAACCCCCCCTCGACGTTGCTCTTGCGCTTGGTGGTCCCAAGACTTGCTGCTCCAAGACTTGCTGCTCCAAGACTTGTTGTTGCGAGGCTCGCTGTCGAGTGATTTTACCTGCACTTACCAGTGCTCCTACTACTACTCCGGCTGATAGCTGTTGTGTCGGTTGGTTAGGTGCGAGACGACGTGAGGCGTAATGAAGTGCGGCGTGGTGAAGTAAAGTGAAGTGTTGTCCGCCCAGTCCAGCCCATCCGCGGTACTTACCTACATGTATCTGTCACTGAGATACCCCTACATGTACCTGTCACTAAGACACCGTTACGGCCTTAGACACGGCGGTGCGGTGAAAGCTCCGGTGTGCATACCGTACATGCTTGTATGTACTCGGAGAAAACCGGACCTTTACCCCCCCTCCCTCCCGCGCTCTGTGTTGTCCCCCGGGAGCGGCCCGGGATTCGGCGGTCGACTCTGCTCGGCTGGTGCTCTGCTCGGCTGGCTATAGGGATGGGGTAATTGCTCCGGGCGCGTGCATTTGGACTGCCGATGCGGACAAGTAAGGGAGCTCGCTGGGTGAGCGAATGCGAATTATGTAATTATGTAATTTGAGGAAGAAAGGTGCTGATTCATCGTCCGCGTGCATTTTAATTCACTCTGATGCATGCATCTCAACTTCACGAGTGGAATCACCATCTCGCACTCGGAGTATATACATCCTACAAGAAAAAAAGACGTTTCTACTTACGCACTTCCAAACGCCTCCACGCGTTTCTGCAGCACCATCCTGACCTCACCGACCTGCAAATTCTCCAGAGCGAGCTTCATCATAACCGCTCTCGCCTTATTATTATCCTCAAAGACCGGCCTGACAACATCCTTCAGGAGCAACTGCGTTCCCTCCTCATCTTCCTCCAGCCTCACCAGCGGCAGAGTGAGCAGCGTGCACGCCTCGCGGAGCCGTACCATCTCGCGCCAGCCACCGCAGGAATTCGACAGATCCGTCATGTCGCTGGCGAACTGCCGTGCGCCGGCGAGCGAGAACGTGTTGCGCGTCAAAACGTAGTCCCAGATGTACGTTTGCAGCGCGGCGGCTACGGCACGGATGATCCGGTGGTACACGACAGGCGCGAGAGCGCGCGAGAGGAAGGAGAGGTGCGTGGAGAGCGTGGAGAGCGCAGAGACGAGTTCCGGGGATATCGACGAGGCGGAGTGGGATGGGTCGAGCGAGGACCAGTTGTTTCTGGTCGTGTTAGTGCACAATGTCGAAACGGGGGGCGGGGGAGAATACATCTTGATGTACGCCTTGAGTTCGTTCTTCAGCAGGCTCACGAGGTGGTCAACCATAGTCTCCTCAGTCTTACGTCTCAGATCCTTATACGATCCGGCCGTCTCATCGAAGAGCGCGCCGTCGTCGTCGTCATCGCCCGACACGAGCGCGTTGCTGGTCACCGAAGCTACGTCGCGGATGTTCATATTACCCGCAAGGTTCTTGTTGGGACTTGCCTTTGACGCGCGCGATTGCAGATCTTCCCATAGTTCCAGGAAGAAGATGTCCTCGCCCCAGTCTCGCATACAGCTCTCCATAAACACCGCCGAGCCGTACGCTTTGCACAGTCGCTCGAGACCGGCAAGGCCGGTGAGTGACTCTACCTCCTCTTTACTTGTGCCCTGGACCGCTCGCGCGATCGACGAGGAAAGGACTCGGAACGCCTCTACGCTGCCGTTGAGGCGGTCGTGGTACTGGTCCAGTATTGCGATCTGGATGTCGATTAGAAAGCGGAGACGCTGGCTGAAGGAGATCAGCGGCCGGTAGCTATCGGTGACTGTTTCGATGAGGTCCTTCAGACGTATCGCCGACTTCGTAGGCTTGGAATCCGTCGGTTCAACGCTGTCATAATCCAAGACCCAAGCGTCTGGGGCAGCAAGAATGGTATGGTAGCGAGACAGTGCGACTACACCCCCGGTTAGAGATCCGCCTACAAGCTGGAGATGGTGACTTGCATTCTTTCTCGACGTGGAGCCAGTCCGCAAAACCGTTCTCCACGACCAAAACCTCATGTGTCATGCCCTTCCACGGGCCATCGCAACCAAACGGAGTGTAATAGAACTCCTCCCGCAGTTCGGCATCAAACTTGATCATCTCATGTATGAAGTGGCTTAGCAACTGCGCCTGGTCCAATATCTGCGGCAGCAAATTCTTCGTTTTCCTCATGACGATCGGCAGGAGCGCCGTGATGAACTCATTGACCGCATCGCGCTGGTTGAGGGGATTCGCCGATTCCGACAGGATAGGCTGGACGATCTCCCGGAGGAAATCGGTGTATGTAGTCACCAAGCCCGTTATGTGCGCCAGGAACCACTCCGGCTTGTCGATGCGGTTGGTAGCCCTATCCCCATCGAAATGGTATCGGAACCGCAAGGCCAGAGGCTTCACCAGAACCTCAAGCGGCAGCAACGGCGTCGCCGTACCCTTCGCGCTCTCCAGATCGCTACATTCCATCAGCACCCCGCACCACCCACGACTACCAGCGATCAACTCACGGCCCCTGCAGCACCAGCAACTTCTCAAACGCGCTCCTAAACTCCTCCGCCACTTCCTTCGTCATAACAACCTTCTCCGCAGGCCACTTGAGCTTCATGAGCACCTCTTCCAGCCCCCTCGCCAGTCTTTCCCTCATTCTCCGCCACAGCTGTTCCGTGGCGCCCTCCACATAATCCACCAAATGCACGGCGGCGCCCTCAGCAGCCTCATTCCTCTCCTTCAGCCCCCTCGCTAGCTCCTGCAGCAGCGTATACGGCCGCAGCGCAGCCTCCGGATCCCCCCTATCCACGAGGCCCGCCGCCTGCTCATCGAGCACCTGCACGCGTCGCAGGAGGTCAACATATCCAGTCGCTACATCCAGCCGCTGCAGCCGCTCCATCGTCGCCTCGAAGCGCGCGGCCGCATCGATCGCCGTGTCGGCCGTCGTCGTCGCTAGCAGGCGCCGGTCGATCGCCTCCTGTTTCTGCGTGAATGCATCGATTTCGCCGCGGAGGTGCGTGGAGTGTGCGGCGAGATCGGCGCGCGAGGTGGTGGCCTTGCGGTCTGCGGTTTGGAGCTGCGTGCGCAGCTGCGATTGCTGTGTTTGTACAGAGGACAGAAGGGAGTCAAGCGATGACAGGTCTGCCAACGTCTGGAATTTGTCGTTTAGGTAGTCTTGTACCCGGATGTCGGTCGAAATTGGGGGCTTGCTGTGGGATGGCATTTTTGGGATTTTTTGGAGGGGCGTTGAGGACAGCTTGATGGGATGCTTGGAGGTACCTACCTGGCCACTGACGTACAGATTAGATCCGTTGATAAGAGCTGCATGTTACTACGGTATGGTAGTTAGCAGCTGCTTGGCGGTCATGGGATGTGACTCGTGAGAGTGGGGAGTTGCGCCGTGATATTTCCGAGTGTGCGTACTCTGGAGTCTGTCCGGTACATTTGTGTAGCAAAACATAAGTCAGAGTGGCTATCTAGTCCCATCCGTTGCGAAGAATATCCCCGTACTCTCTGCCTGTGAATTATTCATGACGATGACATACGGTAGCCATTGCCTGCAAGACAGTTCCCAATGATCGAGAAGGATGGATGATTGATTATAATGAATAAGTACATTCTTGAACAAAGAGACAGAGACAGAGTAGAGTAGGGAATAGTCGTAGACTTCGTAACAAAACGAAAACGAAAAGCTTCAAGCAAGCAATGGTATTGTTCACTCCAACCAAAAACAACCAAAAGTAAAACAACTCAAGAAACAGCCCCAAAAGCCCAAAACACAAACACTCCATCTGCTTGGATTGGATCACTTCTTCTTACCCTTTTCTCCCTTTTCTCCATCATCCTCGTTGTATTTATCCTTCCAGATCCTATCTCCCGCCAATCAGTCAGTCAGTCAATCCCGTTACCAGTCGGCAGTGTACGGGTGACATACCATGAATTCCCCAGAGTTTTATTCCCCTGCTTCTCAGCCATGCGATAGAATTTCGCCGCCTTGAAGCGATCCTTCTTGCAGCCGAAGCCCTCGAGGTAGCACCAGGCCACCTCGTTCTGCGCATCCGGATCGCCCAGGTTCGCGGCTGTCTCGTAGTATTCTCGGGCCGCCGCAGGGTCTTTGGTTACGCCCCAGCCGTTGCGGTAGGAATTTCCCAGCTGTCAAAGTCAGTGCTTGTTCCGGGGGAATGGAACGGTGGGATGAAGTACTTCGTAAATGGCTAAAACGAGCTCTCCCTTCGCGCTCCCGCCCTTCTTTATCCCGGCCTTAAGCGCCTCCTGCTCGACGGCGGCACTATTGCTCGCCGCCTTCCTCAGATACTCGAGGCCCTTGCTCTTATTCATGGTGCAACCCCAGCCATGCCTGAGCGCCAGACCATACAGCACCTGGGAGAGGGGATTATCTGCGTCTGCCAGGCGGCCAAACATAGCCGTGCTCTTTTCGAGCTCGCCCTCCTCATGCAACCGTATAGCCTCCTGGATATTTTCATCCGCCTGGGGATCCTCCGCGGGTAGGGCGGGGTGCACAGGCACCACGGGGGTGCCCACCAGAATCGTGGCGCGCTTCTCCCACTGCGTCTCCTTGTCAACGGCGGAGTCGGAGATCATCGGCAGGTCGGCGGGGATGTGCGTGCTGTGGTTCGAGCTCGACCGGTTGCGCCGGTGCGAGAATGATAGCGTCTCGCGGAACCGACTGGCGTTGCTGCTGGACCGCGCCCGCCCCCCGCTCGTCGGTGATGTCGGCGACGTTGGTGATAGCGGCCCCCCCAGGTCGTTGTAGGCGTCTGCGCTGGTCGCGCTGTGGTCGTGCGTGCTGAAGCCTGTCGGCGGGTGGATCACGTCGTGCGAATTCTGGGGTTGTCTGTCAGCCGGCCAGCCACATCTCCTACGTAAATAGAAACCAGGACGGAGGGGGGCAGTACGGTGTCGCTACGGATGAATTTGAATTCTGGGACCGGCGGTGCAGACGTGACTATAGGCGGCGGCGCGGCGGAGGCGGGTGACTGTGGCGGCGAGTCGTCCGCGCTCCCCCGGCGATCGCCCTTCTCCTTGTCGCCGCGGTGGAGGTGGTGGTGATGATGCTTGAATATGTCTTTGAGCGGCATGTTTGGGACGACGCGTGGGGTGGGGGTGGGGTGGGCTAAGGTGTGTGTGTGAATAGGTGGCAGAGCAGCTGATGCGATACGATACGCGATAACTAGCAGGGCAGATGAGGATGTATGTGGGAGGTAGATATCGGTTCGTTATGGCTGGCCGTCTGGGTTGATGATTGTCTGAATGAATGAATGAATGGATGAGGATGAGGATGGCGGGCTTATGACCGGTCTTTCTACGTCTCTCTCCACCCACGTTCAGGTAAGGCGGTCCTTCTTGTACCTCTACCTCAGCCAGACTTATTTCCTTTTTGCAGTCTGATCGATTCAATCTCCCCTCCTCCCCACATTGGATGAGCCCCTACTCAGCCTTGGGATTCGAAGGATTGGCCTGTCCTGGCTCCTGGGCACTGGGCAGTGGGAGTAAGCTGTAAATAGAAGCTGGGGTGCAGTGTGCCAGTGCCGGTTCGCTTGCTTGCTCGTGTGCATTCACTAGACTGTGGCGCGCGCGTGAGCTTGGGAGAGCTGTGAGCTGTGAGCGAGAACAATACTAGTAGTTTCCAAGCTGTTTTCACGGGCTCGGCAGTCTCGTCTGAGGAATTTCACATGAGAGACGCCGAGACTCCGAGACGCCGAAAAGAAGAATAAGTCGTAAGAAGAAGAACACAACCTCTCGCAGAAGCCGCGCAGTCCCGAATAAACATCCGCAACATTCCCTCCTGTCATCCGTCCCCCGGCAAGTACCGTACATTCCTAGGTACCGCAGCGCAGCCCTACCGAGCAGTAGCATTTTACCCCTACATCATACCGGTAAATACGTAAGTGCTAGTGCTTCTTCACCGACGAAAAGTTTCGCTGCTGATACATACCGTATGTATGATGTGCATTCATACACCTTCATCTGCCCACATAATTACTCCTCTAGTGGGCACCTAACCAAGCACCTATGACTTGCCTATTCTTTTGTGCATGCGGTGCACGTGCGGGAGGCCTGAGACTTGACTGTGATGTGCAATGTGCAATGTCAGCAAGTGCACGGTGCTGTCTAAGCGAAGACGGACATGGAGTCTGGAGAAACGCGAGACCATCAATTTGTTTCGCATACAGCCTGCCCAGACCAGCTGTGGCGAAAGAAAAAAGTAGTCCAAGTTGTAGGTAAAATAGGTAGATAAGTTAGGCTCTGTGACTTTATTATTCGATCGGAAATGCTCGATTGCTTTGTGATCTGATCGCTGACGAGTTATCTCCGGTCGAGGTAATTGGGCGGGTTGATCGGCGGAGGACGCGGATGGTGTTGATTTGATGGTTTTGTTTTTTGTGGGCAGTGTGCTGGGCAGCGTGGTGGCTTTGACGGTGAATGAGAATGAGAAGGTTGACGTGAGAAGCTGAACGGCTCTTCTCACTCACATCCTGAGACTCCGTGATGACTGACTGCGGCCCCTCAGCAAAAGTGTTGCCATGTGGAATGACCGCCGGCGCCGGGGACAAGCCGCATCCCGCAAACGATCTTCACAATCTATCACTCGCCAATCGAGACTCAATGCGCGCATGCAGGGCTCGCAGCTTCATTCTCTCTCATCCTTCGCCCGCCGGGTTCGTAGTCACCAATTTCCATGGCCTACTCAGTAGGATAGACAGCCCATATGCGACAACGAACTGATGTCCTCTCTCTCTCTCACTCTCATCCTTCTCCCGACTACGGTATGTAGAGTATTCAATGGTCGTACGTCATCCATTCCTCCCGGCGATCTGCGTCCCCGCCGGCATCCCACCCCTCCAGAGTCCACCCCGACCTCCTCTACTTCACCACCTCCCCCACCTCCCGCCTCTCCCCACACCACGCCATCCGCGTCTCCACCTCCATCCCTCCCCCATAAAACGCGCCCACCTCCCTCCATCCCCCAACCCAATCTCACGCCCAACATGTCTAACCTCGGCCTGCACTCGCTCTCTCTCCCGCCCTTCCTCCTCCACTCCCCGGCGGCATCAATCCTATTCCCCGTCATCACAGGCGGGCTGATCGGGTACTCGACCAACCGACTCGCGGACACCAAGACCGTCTACAACAGGCTTTCCCAGCCCCCCTTCCGCCCTCCCTCCTGGCTCTTCGCGCCCGCGTGGACCCTGTTGTACGCAGGAATGGGCTACGCAGCGCACCGTGTGTCCCTCACCCCCTCACCCTCTACCCCGCGGGCACTCGGCCTGTACTCCCTGCAACTCGGCCTGAACTTCGCGTGGATGCCGCTATTCTTTGGCGCGCGGAGGGTGAAGGCCGCAATGCTGGATATCGTCGTGCTCATGGGGGTTGCCGGCGGGACGGCGTATCAGTTTGCCAAAGTGGATGGGATGGCTGGCAGATTGATGATCCCGTATATCGCCTGGTTGGGGTTTGCGGCGTATCTTACCGCGGGTGTGGGGTTTCTGAATGGTTGGGATATTAAGGGCGCTGTCGAGAAGGAGAAGGGGGGGAAGACGGTGTGATGATAAGTGGGTGGGGGTGGATGGGGAGCTTTATATTCACGCCGACAATGAGAAGCATGAGAAGAAATGAGAAGCAATCGCATCAATCAATGAGACATAAGTCTTCATTCGGTTCCCGCTGTTCCGTCCATCTTCAAGTGAATGCACTCCGCCGCTAGGTAGGCTCGACATCACGATTGTATAGTACTGTACCAAAAGGGTATCTCATTCGATCTTATGTAGCACGCTCCCCATCAACCAAAATGGCAAACAGTTAAGCAGTCCAGAATGCGCCATCCAAACACCAAAAAATTCAAACCGTCCATCCATGATCAAACCATCCTAACCACCACCTTCCCCGCCGCATCCACCCACACGGCTCCATCAATACCATGGTACCCAAAAATATACAGAACACACCATACAATCTCGGCCGTCGCACCCCAGCAATAGACCTTAACGGTATTCCCCCGTCTCTCCATCTCCCTCCTGCCGGGCGCCTCCCACTCCCGTCCCTGCACCCACATCTCAGTGGTGTCGGCGAACTCCTCGGTCTCGAGCGCCATGGTCGCGCAGCCCATGCGCCCCTTAAGGATGCCGTCCTTGACGGCGCGCCAGAAGCGCACTTTCTGCAGCGGGTCGCCCCAGATGCTCATGTCGACCAGCCAGTGGCCGCGCTCCCAGCGGCATAGCGGACGGGTGATGGCGCTGACGCGCGAGTGGAACTTGCTCGGCATCTGCGTTTTGACCAGATCGTAGAGGCTGTTGGAGACCTGTGGCGGGGACGAGGAGGTGTCGGCCAAGGGTGCGATGATGACGTAAGGCGGCTCGACGAGTGTGGGCAGCGGGCACACGCAGTCGAACGGCGGCGGTTGGGCGGGCGAGGAGTGCACGCCGCTGATTTCGGACGCGGGGACGGGCGAGAAGTGTGCTGGGATCACCAGCGAGGATGCGTCGGGCGCGGGCGTGGCAAATGTTAACACCGGCCCTTTGATCTGCCGGCTGAAGGCGGATATGTAGGATATGGGCGTGGGATGGGGAGTAGACGGGACCTGGATTTGGCTGCTGGCGGCCGAGGGTAGCTCTGGCGTGGACTGCAGGTGACGCTCGCAAAGCCGCTGGCTACGTCGTATCTGCTGTGAAGGTGTATTTTGACTCAGCTGAGACTCTAGTATCAACTGCTGTGATGGCTCATGATCTCCCAACGGTGATAGCAAATCCGCTCTCATCTCAAACCATGGGGTCCTGGGCACGACCGAGGGGGCCACCTGCGAGAGCGAGTCGGGGATGCTCAAGTCCGAACAGAACGAGTCGAAGGCGTGAGATAGGCTCCTGTACTCCTCCTCTTCTTGCGGGTTCCGTGGTAGGCATGGTGATCGGTCTATCGCTTGCGGTACGAGGATCTCCGAGTGGAGTTGTGAGGACTTACGTGGTGTCCGGAGTTGGATCGCACGGACGGGTGATAGTCGCAGTGACGGTTCTTGGGAAGAGGAATGCTCATTTGCGCTGGAAGTAGTAGAGACCTGTGAGCAGCGACTGCTACTCTGGAACCGCCTGGAAGATGTCGGAGTCGGAATCGGGACTGTCCATCGTCATCAGCATCCTCTCCCCTCCCTTCCCATCGCAGATTCAACCCACCTCGACACGCCCTTTTCGTTGGCCTCGCCTCCTCCTCCTCCTCCTCCTCGACATCAGCCCGCCTCTTGACCGCCTCCCCTATGCGCTCTCTAAACCTTGCCAGCTCCTCCTCCCCCTCCACCAAAAACAACCTCCTACTCGGCCATGTAACGCGTCCAACATCGATCCTCCGAACCGGCACGAAATCCAGCGTCGCCGCCGCTTGTGCACGGTACACGTTATCATAGCCGGCAGTGGTGGGCGCCGCGATGTGCACGAGTACTTCCACGTCGACTTCGGGCGAGGACATCGGAATGCATGTTGCGGGAGGAGGGGGCGGAGGGGTAGTGGGTGACGGTGGTGTACGAGAATCAGGGATGAGGATTACGGTGCTAGCTACTCTACCCACCTAGGTATTTCAGTGATCATGTGGTAGCGTGGATAGGCGTGACATGACGACGATCATGGTTTCCACTCGACATCATCGTTACAACTTACAACTTATCGGTGTCGGGTATGACTATTCGCGTATAAGGGATTACGGGGGGCTACATACAATACACACAATTTGCCTTCTTAGCCACGCATCTCTTTGTCCGGCGAGGACTCGACCTGGAGAATCCGAGCTTGCATCAATTACGGGTACCTACTCTAGCGTTCTCACTACGGTACCGCTGTTACACGAGCCGAATGATATCAAAGGCATCCAACCAAGCACAGTGGACTCCAGCGCTGGATGCTTTTAATATCACTCGGTGCTTGCCATTTGCACTTGGAATTGCAACGAATTTCTTGACCTCATGTCCGTCATTGAAAGTAGTGAATGGAAGGGAACTCCCAGGTCCCAACAAGAAAACCACTACGCCAGCCCGATGGGCTAGAAGAAGCGAGTCAGTGATTATGATGAGAGTGTGAATGGGGAGACTCAGTGCTCACTAGACCTCAAACGAGCAGCCTCATTCTTGCTGGACTCGACGGCAGACAAAAGTTGCAAAAGCGGGACGAAAGGTATCACCACCACTACTAATTCCGGTATGTACGGAGAGGGTTTCGTATCGTCGTCTTAGATATTAACGTGAATGGGATGAGCTAGCTGCTACTCTATTTTAGTGAAAGGTTTCCAAGTGATTCCTTGAACTATTGGCAATCGTCCGGGAAGCATTACAAGAGTCAATGAACCCACACAGTTAGAGTCAATGAGCATGAATGGCTCCAGTCACCGAGTAGGAACGACCAAGTAAATCCGCGAGACTCCCGGTCGCCTTGGCCGCCACCCCCCTCTGCTCCTCCCTCTGCATCTCCCTCTGCTCCTCACCACTAACCAATCCAGATTCCACCTGGCAACCCACCCGCCATTCCACCCGGGCTCCTCAAAATACTCCATACAGATGGACTCGCGCAACCCATTCCATTTTTCCATTCCATCCGAGGCTTGAGGACACCCATTGATTGGGAAATACTGGGTTCGGGCTCTTTCCAAGCTCCTCAGTACTGCGCTCGTTCTGGACGGTTTCTGGTTGGATGTGAGGCGGCATCACTGGGCGGTTTCATGTGAGCTGCCGCCTCCCAGGACATCAAGTCTCCAACGCAGTGTACAAAATGACGGTGTGGTTTAATGGACAGGTTGTCGAGAAGGTACATACAGACGAGGGGAGGCAGCTTCTTTGATGTACGTATGGCTATGGCGTTACGACTTTTTGAACCGTGAACAAGGGGTTTCACGTGCTTGCGGTTTTCCCTTTTCATGCAACCGAACGTGTATCTAGACAGCCGGACAGCTGTCACCAGAATACCTAACCAACTCAGCTTCTTCCCTTACCAGGCTTCATTAGGGTCAATCAGAGAATTCTCAGCTGCGTGAGCACATAAGGTTGCGAGCTCCCAAACTTTATTGCCGTGGGAGCCAAGCCTTGGAGTGCCACCAGCTCTTGGAATGTTAGAGTACAAACTTTCCATCCCGAAGGTGTGCCGAACCTTCGCCGTGAACTCTCGGCCCGTTGGCTTTCGGTATCACGTGCTCCAAAGCTCTGCCGACACGCCTCAGTAAGTGTAGGCCCATAGGATAGCACTCGCCCTCAAAACCGCTCAGCTGTAGTTATCACACCAGCTGGGCGTCCGTTCGATCCAGAGAGTAAATTTCCAGTCCGTTCGGTCAATACACAACTACAGCAGCCACTTTGACTGGGTCCACAAAAGTTGAACTCGATTGTCGTATGTACATTAGGTATGTACTACAGCCACCGACAGCCGTTGCCATTCAATTCACGAACAAAGCCCAGTGTTTCATCCCAACCGGCGTTATACCCCTCGGCATCAAGGTGCCATATCCCGCCTCCCCCCTTCCGCGTGGCAGGAGCAGGTGGGTAGGTATAACAGCAGTGCCCCCCCCTCCCCTTCAGTCACCATTACTCCCAGAACCACCAGCACCACCTTTACGTCCCCTCCAGCAGCAGCAGCAGCAATGGCCCCCAAATCCAAACGCAAACGCGCACTGATCAGCGTGCACACGCCGCGCGTCCCCATGCGGCGGACCTATCCGTGCTCGTGCGTGTCTCCCTGCTCGTGCGTGTCTCCCTGCCCGCACCGCGATTCCGTCCGCGAAGTCCGCCTAGTCCTCGGCCGGCCCGAACATATATTACACCACAACGTCCCCGAGGAGAAGCACGAGTGCGCGTGCCACGTGCACTGGAAGTGTGCGGGCGCGTGGGCGCGGAGGAATAAGCGGCGGCCCAAGAGACTGCCGTGTGGATGTCGTATCGGTGCGAAGGGGAGGGAGTTTTGGAGCTGGAATTGGGGCGAGGACGTGGGGAGAAGGGCGGGGCTGGTGGAGGATGAGGCGATGGATTATGTTTAAGGATTGGAGTGTTGAGGATCCTTGGATGTATGTGGATGGTGACTGCCCATGGTATCAGCTATTATTGAGAGGAGATCGTCGGTACTGCACAACAACCCCATCCAAGCCATTCAGTAACTCACCCATTTCCTATCACTCGTCATTGATCGCGGAAGACAGCACTCATCAGCGCAAATCGATTATCTGAAAAGCGGAGCGTATTCCCCTATTCCCTATAGTAGACACCAAAACCAAACAGAACCCCCTATGTGCGTAAACACATCCTTTAGTTAGCCAACCAGAAAGAAGAAAAAAAACGATTCCCCGATAGTAATGTAGAGATGTAGAGAAGCACTTTATCACAGCCTATCGTAACTCTAATAGTAAAACACAGCATTCCCATCTGCCCCCTAGCCTGATTGGTGAATTGGGAAAACATATTGCGGGAAACAAAAGGCACACAGCACACAAACAGCCCGCTACCATACAAGGAAAATGCCAACAAAAACAAGCAAAAGCCACCCTTTACTAAGAAGTACGTAAAAAAGCCCGCGACCGAAACCCCCAAAGAAAAAGATATGGAACAATACGAAAAAAGAAGATTGACCCCCGTAGTAATTGACCCTGAAAAAGAAAACACGAAAAACACTGGGAAAACCCCTAAAGAAAACGAACACCAGCCTCCCTTCCATCCTATGATGCTACTACTGCTGCTGCGTCGGTGACTGTTGCTGAGGCATCTGTACACCAAGACCAATGACCTGCTGCGGAGTCCTAGGACTCTGCAGTCCGCCGCCCATAAGCTGCTGCTGCTGTGCCTGCTGTGCCTGCTGTGCCTGCTGTGCCTGCTGTGCCTGCTGTGCCTGCTGTGCCTGCTGTGCCTGCTGTGCCTGTTGTGCCTGTTGTGCCTGCTGTGCCTGCTGGGCCTGTTGTGCTTGTTGTGCCTGCTGCTGCTGTGCATGCTGTGCATGCTGTTGCTGTGCCTGCTGTTGCTGTGCCTGCTGTTGCTGTGCCTGCTGTTGCTGTGCCTGCTGTTGCTGTGCCTGCTGTTGTTGCTGTGCCTGCTGTGCCTGCTGTGCCTGCTGTTGCTGTGCCTGCTGTTGCTGTGCCTGATGTTGCTGTGCCTGCTGTTGCTGTGCCTGCTGTTGGTGCACCTGCTGTTGTTGCATCTGCTGTTGCTGCACCTGCTGTTGCGACACCTGTTGTTGCTGCAATTGCTGCGGCGGCATCTGACCCATCCTAGGACTTTGCACCATTCCCACCGGTGTAGCACTCCTGCTCTGTTGCTGCTGCTGCTGCTGCTGCTGCTGCTGTTGCTGTTGAGCGGCAGCGGCAGCCACGGCAGCGGCAGCTCCAGGCCCAATCGGGCCGTTGGCGCCAATAAGAACGCCTGTGCCTCCTGTCCCCGCACGGATGGGGCCAACTCCAGGACGCCGAACTTGGGCCGCCATGTTCGAGCTCAGTTGAGCGTGGTAGAGCGCCAGCTGCTTTGCAGCTTGGACCTGGGCTTGCTCGGGAGTGAGCATCGGGTTTAAGTGCTGGACGCGTGCAACCATCTCGGCCTGTGACGGCAACTGGTGCACCGGCTGCTGCTGCTGCTGCTGCTGCTGCTGTTGGGCTTGGCGTTGCAAGGCTTGAATCCTCATAGTTTGCAACTCCTGCGCGGTGTACTGCCGGTTCGTGTTGGGCTGCATACCGGCTGCTGGGTGCCGCATCGCACCGGCGTATTGCGGGTGCAGCGGGTGCTGCATGTTTGGCGAGCGGCCAGCGGCAGGGGGAACAGCGAGGCCGTTGGGAAGGGCAGCCCCGCCAGCCATAGGAACGGGGGCGGCGACACCTCGACCGGCTTGCCCAGGAATCGGAACGCCATTTGGAAGACGACCAGGCTGAGTGGGTTGCTGGGTGATGACGTTAGTGTTGTTAATGCACTGGTAACAAAGGAGGGGCTGCTTACACCACCGGCAGCAGGAGTGCGCCCCATTTGCGCCATCAGCTGCTTTTGTTCCAAAGCCTTGAGATCCTTCTCATGCTTCATGGTCGAAAAGTACTGTGGAGTTCGTAATTGAGTGGTGTTGGGACTGGCGGCCTGTTTGCGCATCGCAGCAACTTGAGCAGCTGCGGGAAGTGGAATGTTAGTACGCTGCCGGCTGTAGGTCGCGGTGGAAAAGGGGAACCAACCTCTATTGCTCTGCGCTTGTTTGCTCATAGTTGTTTCCCGCTTCTTGCACAATTTACGCATCGCTTCCAATTGGGTGAACGTCCTAGTGTTCCTCCTCCTATCAATCTTCGTAGGCAAAGTTCCACGCCTCTTGAGCTGGTTAACGTGCTGAGTGCCATTTGCGGCGTTATTGATCTGCTGTTGGCTGGCCCGCTGTGCAATCTCAAGACGTTGTTGGACACCCTTGTACCATGGCGATTTGGTGAAGTCCTGGGGGATGTTATCGATTGCAAGCCATCGCTCAAAGCATTCCCAGGCGCTTCTTCTGTCGGCGCCGGAGTGGAAGTCGCCTTCAACCTCCATGTACACGCTAACCAATTGCCAGTTGTAGCTGTACTCTTTCGTGAGTAACCGCAGTTTCTCGTCGTCCTCCGGAGTCCACAGACTCGGGGCACGGTTCTCGAAGAAACCGGATGGCGGTTGATCCATAGGCGGTCGGAAGAGGTGGCTTCTGATCCTTTGAAGCGTGGGCTTGAATTCGGGTCGGAAGAGCGCAACATTGTTTTGCTCGGGATGAAGCGGAATCGGCTTATTAGTCTTGTCGTGATTGCGCGGTCGTCCATAGGCATCCAAGGTATCACCATTGACCACCTCGCCCTCTTCGTCCGACTCATCCGCATACATGTCAAAGTTGGGCTCGTATTCGTACCTTCCGCGCTTCCTGAGAGGACGGTCTTCATCAACAAATACCATTCGGCCTTGCGAGTACTTGCTCACGGGAATGACGGAGTTCCTTTTCCATTTCTCTTCAGCGTATTCGGGTCGTCCCTGGGTTGGAGGAGCGGGTGGTGCGTACAAAGGCAGCTGGTCGAGTAGTTCCTGGGCCGCCTTGGTTGGAGGCATGAAGAACACAGTTTCGCCCGGCTTGAGCGAGAACAAGGTAGCTGGCGGGGGGTCCCGGAGGTGGTCGTACATTCCTATATCATCACCCAGATCCATGACGGCATCTTCATGTACTTCTTCCTTCACAAAGTAATCTTCGCTGCCCTCATCGTCTGGTGTGCCGCCACTTGCAACAAGCTCAGGCGTCGGGTGGTCAGAGCCCTCACGCATCGTCCGCAACTTGCGCTCTTCCCGGATGCCTTTCGGTACCCTCCCCATGGTCTTGCGGTCAACCTGTAACTCATTCTTCTGCTCAACGGAACTATCGTAAAAGTCCTTGCACATGTACGCTAGCTGTTGAGCTTGAGCGATCTTCAACTTCCTCTCTTCCCTGAAGTCGGTTGAAAGCCACTTCATTTCATTGACCAGATAGTCCCAATGGGCCATTCTCCGCCGCGGCTCGGGGGCCTTTTGAATCTGTTGCAAGCTCCACAATCCTTGTTCCTGCAGCTCATGAATCCTCTTGGAGATCTTCACGATGGTCGCATCCTGACGGCTGATGTTATGATCCGCCGTTGAAACCGTCTTCGAAGATTTCATAAGGAGCTCGTTCACCGGGGTGGGCATGCTCTTAACGGTACACCACGGCTCGAAGTAATCTGGAACTTTAAACTCCTTTTGAGCATCGTCGTCGACGCCGTATCGTGCGAGTGCCTCCAACTTACTGCCAGGTGGAAATGCAGAAGGTCGGCCTCTTGCAGCACCAGCAGCAGCCTGTTGGGTTCTTCGGCGCGCCATGACTATCAAGCCTTGCTGCTCTTGATCTTCGCGCAATCTCTTCGCCTCGGCCTCGGCAGCGGCAGCAGCATGATGGGCAGATGATATGACGACTTTGGACAGCTGCGCTTTCGCGCGAGGAGTTGGCCGTTTCGGTCTTGAGGAAGATCGTGTGGAAAAGAGCGCGGGAGTGACGAATTGAGTATCTTCAGCTTCGGCAGAAGGTACAGCTTGAGTAGAATCGTCCACTTCCTCCCCGGTTGGCTGCTTGTGTTCTGATACGGACGTTGCAATTTCTGGTGCCATGGACTCATGACTATTCTGAATTTCTTCAGGCAAATTCTCTGGCAAAGAGATGCCTTCAATAGTGTCTGCGGCATTCTGGTCGTCGTCGATATCAGATTGTTCATCCACACCGAGTGCGCGGTCAACACTTTTCGCCTTGGCGGTCGTAATATCGCTCTCGGCCTCTGTATTAGATTTTTCAGGATCTGGACCTTTAGCTTGCGTCTCTACGGCTACCAGTGTCGCAGCAGGTTTCGGTGCAACATCCTCCATGAGGGTGTCTTCCTCATCCTCTTCAGGTTCCGAATCCTGGTCGACGGGTATCATCACAGAATCGGGAAGACTCTTAGCTGGAGAGAGCGCGCGCGCATGCGGTGGTGCTTCAACAGCAGTCTCAATAGTCTCCGGTTCCGGTTTTCCGGGCTGGACCGGTTCGTTGGGCGTTTCTTCATCAACTGGTTGTGGTTGCGGAGGGGGTGACACCTCGGGTTCCTTAACTTCTTCTGGCTCTGGCTCCGGCTCCCGCGATTTCTCCACAGCAGCTGCTGACTCCTCAAAGGCTTCAGTTGGTTTTAATTCGAGGGCTGTTTCGGAAGTGGGAACCGCAGCTGGCGAGGGAGCTTTGTCGACGATGCTGGACTCAGCACTTGGGACCGGCTGCGCACGTTCTTCTTCCTCTTCCTCCTCTTCAACTTCTTCCTTCTCCTCTTCCTTTCCTCCTTCCTCTTCATCCTCCTCCACATCCTCCTCCACATCCTCCTCATCCTCCTCGTCATCCAGAGCTTGTTCCCGTACCGGCGAAGACGGAACAGAAACAGGTGGTAGTGGATGAGCGGATGGAGCCTGTTTCGGCGACGGCGCGGATGACTTCTGCTGTTCTACCACTGCATGCTCCTCAATAACAGGAGGCAAGGCACGGACGACTCCATTCGCCAACTGGTTCTCGAGTCTGAGCTGAGCAGATGGATCTGGAGACACTGGGGATCCAACGTCCACCGGTTTTGGTGTCGATGGCTGGGGAGCCTCAGTTTCCGGCTCTTCGGCCTCGGCTTCAACTTCCATGGGCACCGGAAGCTCACGCTCCTTCCGCTCCTCTTCTGCTCTTGCCGAAGTGTCTGGTGGCAACTCATTTGACGGAACAGTCGGTAAATGAATCGCAACCTCATTCTCGTCCTCCACTATGTCATCTGCAATTTCCACAGAAGGTAGCGTCGGCTCGACCGGTTTCTCCACGCCTTTGTCCACACTCTGTTCAACCAGCGTTTCCTTCACCTCATCCTCTTCGTTCTGCCGGAGTGTATCCACCTCAATCGCCTCCTCAACAGTTTCCACTTCACCATTCTCAACAACAGCAACCCCAGACTTTGAAGGTTCGGGGATGTGGTGTGGATCAGGACTCGTTGCAGAGGAAATGTTGTTTCCAGGTGTAGAGGCATCGCCCTCGACCGAAGAGGCCGGCGAGGACACCTCCGGTTGCGAGGATTCATTTATAGGCACGACACTCTTGCCGGGGTGATCTGTAACAATTGCTAGTGGTGGTGCGAGCAGTGGAAGCGGACCGGTTTGAGGAGGGGTAGGTGGAGTTTCGAGCGACGAAGGCGAAGTGGATGCATTCTTTGCTGGTGGTAGTGATTCCTGCGAATCTGGAATTTCCAGCGGACGAGGAGACTGCCGTTTCACCTTCGTTTTCTTGGGAGCTGCCTTCCTCTTCTTCCAGACCAATGGTTTCGGTGGGGCTTCTGTTTTGGCGTCAGACATGTGCGTGTCAACCTCGTCGAGCTCTGGTGGGATCGGAGGAGGGTGGACGCCGGCGGCTTTCTCGCGCTCGTTCGGAACCGCAGTGCTGGATTCCTGGACAACTGGTACGCCACCGATCTCCACCACTGGAGCAGCCACATCTTTGTCTTCCTCCTCCTCCTTCTCCGGTGCTAGTGGGGTTATGGAAGTCGACTGCGACAGCGAGATCGGTGAAGGAGTTGATGGAATTGTGCGCGACTCTTCCGGCGTTGGTTCGCGCTGTTGCTCTGTCGCGGCTTCCTGTGTATGGCCATTCGTCCGAACCTCGAGTGTCGCTGTGGGTGTAACGTGACGTCCTGCAATTGTTGTGGGTGGGATGACTGGCGGCGTCGCGATCGTGCGATAGGTGGGCGAGGAGGGGGGAGAAGGGACAGACTCGAGCGGGGCGACGGGAACTATTGGCGCTGTAGTAGTGGTAGGAGGTGGTGGAGGTGGTGGGGCACGAGGAGTCTGCGAACGCAACGTTTTCGACGGCGACGACGTCCTCGTAGTAGATGGCGTCGAAGTTCTACTCGTTGCGCTTCCCTCCCTGATCGCAGTCTCTGAAGGACGGAGCGCAACCGAAAACAGTGAAGATTCATTAAACGTCAACGATCTGCACGTTTGTTCCGTCAGCAGGCGGCCCTCCGACAAGTCAAACGACCATAAAAGGACCCAGGCATTGGTCATACTTCTCCAAATCATTCTCCTCCAAGAATCTTCTCTCATCCTCGTCCGCAGCACCATCGCGCGTGCCCCATTTTGACACTGCATCGAAGCTAGGAAGCGGTTTTGCCCGGCCGAGGTGGCACGACACGGAGTAGAGCTCCTGGAGCTTTCGTTTCCGCGACTGTACTAACCGTCTATAAAAAAAATCCGAAGCTCGCAATTAGCCTAGTCATCGACTAAAGAATCGCGTGCCAAAATATCAAACGCATACAGTCGCGTGTGGTGAAACGCGACCGTGGGGAGTCAAGAAATCGGATTTTTGGGCGGGCGGAGGCGACAACACATACCCAAGCTCATCATGACGCGCCGCAACAGCCTCAGCGCGCAAAGTCTCAATCGACACAGATTCCATCAAGACCCTCTCCGCGAGGCAGCGAGACACATCAAGAATCCTCCGAGACTCTGGCAGGTTGAGAAAGAGAAAAGGAAAGAGAAACAGAAAAGAAAAAAAAGAAAATCAATTATTAAAAATCGATCTTTTTTTCTTCTTCTGATCTTTTCCTTATTTTTTGGTGTTGTGGTTGGTTGGTTGCGGTAGATTTCCGACTTGTGTGCACGAAAGCCCGGTGTGCTTTTTTGTACGCCTTTTCAGAAAAAATTATATGCGCACGGAAATTGGGGTGGGTACACGCGACGAAGAGAGTGAAGAAGAGAGCGTGAGTTGTTGGGTAGAAGTGTCGGTGCTGGTCGCTATGTCGCTCTCAGTGTCGCTATGTCGCTATGGCGGTCGGTCGCTATGGTCGCTAAGCGAGGCAGAAGTTCGCCCCCCTGAAAAGAACAGATATATCAGCAACAGAGGCACCACGACGCCGAAAGCCATCGTGATTTCGAGGGCGATGGGCAGAGGGGGCACGTCGGAGCGACTCACAGGTGGTATTTTCGTGGGCAACGAGGTTTTGGTTGAGGGCGGGCGGGCGGGCGAAGGAGCGGGGGAACGGTGACGTTTCGGATGAGGGTTAGGGTTCGTAGCTGAGTTGTGAGTGGAAGGACTGAAGAGCCGCCGGCTGAGAGTTCGAAGAGGGGCTTGTTTGCGGCGGAGTGGGTTGGGTGCGAAGGTGAGTTGGGGGCGCTGGTGTTGAGGGGGCGGAATGCGAGTACGACAATGGGACACGTGACGATGGATGTGATAACCTAGGGTTGGGGGCGATAACACGGATCAGGGATCGCGAATACGAGCTGAGCTGAGCTTGGGCTTGGTGATCTTATCCGATCATATCATCTGCTGCCGTGCACGTGCTGCAGACTCCATCGGGCCTACTCTGCCCAATTTCGTAGCCTAGCTATATGCGGGCTACGGTCTTCGAGAAAAAGTTTGGAATTGCATGTAACTCAAAACTCGCCTCGACATCGTCCGTCAATTCTTCACAGCTCACAATTTACATCACACATCACAATGGTTAAGAGAAAGAGAGATATTGCCCCTGCTACTGCTACGGCGACGCCTGCTGCTGCAACGGAAGCAGTCTCCACCAACACGGAAACTACAACTTCGGCCAGCGCAACCGTTCACCTTCAGATCGTCACAGGAACCTACGAAAAGACTCTCCATGGCTTCATTGTAAACATTCCACCTCCCACCAGCACTCCTGCCACTGGCACAACTACCAGCGACGACATCGCCCTCCCCGCCACCTTCACCGACACCTTCCTCTTCGCCGCACACACCTCGCCGCTGCGCACGCTCGCCATTTCTCCCGCAGGCCCCAACACCAAAAAGCGCATCCTCGCTACCTCTTCCGCCGACGAGCGGATAAACCTTTACACACTCTCGACACGCCTCCCGCCCGTCTCGTCCAACTCCCTTCTCAAGCCGCTCTCCGGGCGCAATCGCCACCTTGGAACCCTCCACAACCACCTCAACACCCCGACATCCCTCATCTTCACGCCGAACCGTAACAAGTTCCTCAGCGCCGGCGCCGATGGTCAAATACAGATCCTGCGCACCCGGGATTGGGGCGTGCTCTCCACGCTGAAAGTCCCCAAGCCCAAGGCGAAGCCCGTAAATTACGTCAAGGACTACGGCGAGGGCTATGGCCCGCGCATCGACGCCTTCGGTAGCGAGGGATACGGCGGTGGCAGCGGCGCAGTAAATGATATCGCCCTTCACCCGTCACAAAAGATTTTACTATCTGTGGGCGCTGGAGAGAGGGCAGTGCGTATGTGGAATCTTATGACGGGACGCAAGGCGGGTGTCCTTGCCTTTGGAAAGGAAGTGCTACCACCGAGGATCGGGAAAGAGGGGATGCGGGTTGAGTGGGCGGCCGATGGTGAATCGTATGCTGTCGCCTTTGACCGTGGTGTCATCGTCTTCGGAATGGACTCTAAGCCGAGGGTGCGGATTGAGACTAGTGGGAAAAGCAAGATCCACATGATGCGATTTGTCCAGGTCCCCAAGGGACTGCTTGGGCAGGAGACAGAGGAAGTCCTGGCCCTCTCCACGGAGGATGGACGGATGCTATTTTACTCTACTACCGCCGAGGAATTGGATTCCCCCATCTTGCTGGGAACTCTGGGCGGAAGGAGTATGGGCATGCCCGGTCGCGTCAAGGACTTCATCGTTATGCGCGCCGAGGGCAGGATATTCGTTATAACCGCCGGAAGCGATGGTGTGGTCCGTGTGTTTGATCTCTGTGGCGAGGGAAGCGGGATCGAGGTGGTGGAGGAGGATGAGGCCGAAGGCGGTGCCGAAAAGAAGGCGAAGACGGAGGGATTGGAAGAGAAGAAGGGGGATAGACAAGTGGGCAAATTGGTGGGTATGTATGAGACGGCGAGGAGGATTACGTGTATGACCGCCATGCTTATGCAGGAGGGTGGCGAGGAGGAGCAAGAGGATGAAGAGATGGGAGAGGCTGGCGAAGGGGAGGAGGAGGAGAGTAGTGATGAGGAGAGCGATAACGATAACGAGTAGATTTACCTCGAATAATCAATACCAAAAGGCGTTTCCTCTAGCATGTATGATAATTTACAATGAATTGATTATACCACTGTACTTGCCCGGCTCTGGGTTTGGATCTACCTACATTTATGGATCATGAACTTGACCATCAAACACACGTCCAATCCCCTTCTAAAACTCCATTCCACTGTCCCCGGTCATCCTCTTCCATTGCACCGACATCCCCGCCACCGGCACCCCATTGATCTTCTCCCAATCTTCCACCACCTCACCACCAGTTGCAACAACCCTCCGTCCATAGCTCGCAACGGCCTCCGTATCCCTCAAACCCCTGAGCTCAGCAAACACCTGCTCAGTAGTGCCCTCTGCACCACCATTACTCCTCCACTTCGCATTCCCCTCGACAACAGTCCCCATCTTTCCACCACTCCCAATGGCCACACCGTCAGTCCACTTACCGTCCCCAGCGGTACTCTCTCCGAGGCGGATCGTCGCCTCCAGGGCAAAGTAATCCTTACTGGGAATAAAAGTGGTCTCCAATATGAACGGGTGATGGCGGTAACTCCTCGCGCCGTGGTGTGCCGTGGTCTCGGATCCACTGGTGGAGGTGGAAACGAATTGTATATTACCTCCGGCAGTTAGGCGCATGAGCGAGTCGTAGTGTGCGCCTTGGATCCAGGTGGATGTGGTGTTTCCAGCTGAGGTGGTAAGCGTAGAGACCGCGATAACGTTTCTGGCCGCGCGATGGGTGAGAAGCAGGGTGGAATTGCTGCCGTTGTTGGGGTCTTGAACCAGCTGTGGGTTCATGTAAATCGCCAAGTCTGAGGTGTAATGCTGGTGCAGTGTTCCGGTGGTTTTCCAGGAGGGGACAGGATCGGTCCAGATGTGTAGGCGGGCGGAGACGAGCCAGTCGTTGCCGAGAGAACGGGAGATTTTGCCAGCGGCGGTGGAGGAGTGGGTGAACATTGCAAGTTCGATCGTATGGTTCTGGCCATCCAGCAGTACTGGGAGGAAGGGCGAAATATCGATTTCGTACTCTGGGAGGTCGAAGGAGCCTGGTGCTACGATTGGCCGCCAGAGTGAGGGAACGATGCCGCCAGTGAAGACGGTGATGGCTGGCCAGACGAAGCCGGCGAGGGAGCCATCGATCAGGAGCTGTAGCTCTCGGAAGGGACCATGACCAGAAAGTCCATTATCTGGGAATGTGTGCGTGTATTCATTGGGCACGTTTGTGTACCAGAACTCCTCGTCCGCGTTGCCGGAGGCAGAGATGGAAGCTACAACACGGATTGCGTTGGCTGGGATAACAGGTGTGGAAATGGCTTTTTCTTGCGGGAGAAAAAAGTGGGAAGGCTGATCCTGGCCACTACGCCGAGCGGAAATTGGGAGAATTACATCTGCTGGCTGAAGAGGCGATAATGGGGCCGGCGAATAGTAGGTGGCTGTCAGAGTCACGTTAAACGAGCCAGTATAGACGTCGTTGACGAGATTGCCCAGGTCGAAGATAATCTTCTGAGGCTGCCGCAGGAGCGCTGTCAGATGTGTCATGTCCTTGGAATAGCTACTGAATATTAGTGGAGCTCTGTTGCAAGCAGTCTCGATACTCCCATACCTAGACACAATTCCGAACCACGTTGGTTCTGCAGTCGATGTCCGCCACACTTCGATATCTCCCAGATACAAGTGTCCCAGCCGATCAAACTGGCGACCCTTCGACGTCATGGTTAATTTGAAGATGACATTCTTCCATTCACAGTCTCTCGGTGGCGTATATTCTCCTACGAGACATCAGTACACCACCGGCCACAAGATACGATCTACCAGCACCCACCAATAAACGGCTTCCCATAGCTCCATCCAAAGGTATGTTGCATCAACACGCTTCGGCAATCCTCCTTCTTCTCCCCACTACCTTTCGCTGCTACCGCCGCCCGTTCTTCAGGCGTACCGACCAGCAGCTTTGCCGTCGCCCGCGGCGGCGTGTGCACCTGAAACACCTCCAACGGCGCCCTCTCGGCCTCCTGCTCCTCCCCCTCGGTCCAGGAAGTGGCTGTAGCCCGCTCACAATATGGGAGAGCCCTAAGTTTCCAGAACCGCAGATGGCAGGCTTCGCGGAGGATCGCGTATGCCGGAGGAGCTACATCTATGGGAGTCGCTGCCGAGGTTGCAGGCGTGGACCTGAGAGATACCACTGTGTAAAGGAAGACGCCGAAGAAGAGAACCGGAAGAATGATCCGCCAAGTAGTAACTGATGGGCGTCGCGATCGTGAAGACGAGGCGGCGGTGGGGATGAGCTTTTCCGAATCCATTATCGTCGCCTTTTGGAAGTGGTGAGGTTTCTCGAGGGAAGTATCAGGTTGGCTGGGGTAGCTACTATATGCCGGGGGCGGCTGGAGCTGCACCTAGGTACTAGTAGCTGCCGCGCGATAACGACTTCAGCCATGGGCCGGAACGGAGTTTGGTTTCTCCGAAGCGATAATTTCTTGAGGAAATTTTGTGGGTAAGATCCGTATGAGATTCCACTACCTCTCTCCTCTCCCCGGTGTGTTCAGGTCAGAGGTCTACTCGAGTAGTGGCCATCAGGTGGCATGGACGAGTGCTATTCGGTGCCTGGATGGGTCTTGAACCCCCCATGAGGCTAAGTAAGCACTGAATAATCTGATCGTCCGGCAGCATCTAATCAATCATATTCAAAGTGGGGCCCAGCTAGCGGGATATGCAGATGCAACACTTTATGGTGAGCACAAGTCTCACCTTCTTCTCCCCCGCGTTAAACGTGACCCCTCGGCCAATAACAACTCACTATCCTGTCGTTAATTGCAACCGCCAACCCCCCCACGAGAACATTGCCCTGTCTTCGAGTTGGGACGCGTTCTGACCCCTCGACCCCCCTTCTGCGAACGACCACACACCACAACCACTACTATCACCACCACCACCACCACCACCACCACCACCACCACCACCTCTAGATCAAGGAGAAGGGAAGAGAAGAAGCCTCTTCTTCTTCGTTCAAACTCTCATCCCTTTTCTCTGCTATCTACTCGCCTTCCTCCAACTTTAACCCGACATCAACCGCCCCGACCGGAGAAGCTGGAGTTTCTTGCCTGGTAAACCGTTCCCACGCGTTCCCCGGCCTTGATCAGAAAACCCTCTCCGCTGAGCAGCCATCACCTCACTCAGCACCTACGTTCTACCGACAACTAAGTGCCTCGGAGGTTTCTACTACTTCACAGCTTCAACCATCTCCACGATGTCACCTATATCTATCGACTCACTGCCACCGGAGCTCCTGCGAATGATCCTCTCCGCAGATCCGAATCCGGAACGTCGCGTGGTCACCCCGCCGGTTAATCCATCGGTCCCTCTCTACTCACGGCCGACGAACCCTTACTACGCCACCCACCGCTCCTACCTCGCTCTGCGTCTCGTCTGCCGTACATGGAGCTCCATCATCACGCCCTTCGCCTTCGGCCACGTTCTGATCGGGAGCATGGAGGCATCGCTGAAACGCCTGACCCTCATTTCCAATGACCAGAACCTGCGCCATTACGTTAAAAGCTATGAGTACTCTTTCTGGCGCGAGGGCTTCCCACAATCCCTGCAGCAGGAGTACCTCTACATCGAGTCTCTGCCCGATGAGCTAAAGGAACAGGGCTATGACCGCCTAGATGTTGGGAACGACATACGCAATAGAATCGCGCATTACGCTGCCCAGCTCGAGTTTGAGCGCAGTGGCGAGGTGGCGCGCGGCCACTTGGACGCTTTCCCGAAGCTCCCCAACTTGGACCGGCTGAGCCTCTCAATTGGCCCGCTCGGTGCTTCACATGTCTCGGACCTGCCGTCGCGTTGCTGTCGCTGGGTCCCGGCAATGGTGCAGGCGTTTTTGCGAGCTCTCGGGGAGCGTCGGACGCAGAGCGGCGTACAGCCGATCCGCCATTTGGGACTCGAGGGGTTGACGAGTGAGTGTTTTCTAATGCCCCCGTCGACGGTGCAGGCTGCGCTACGCGGGTTCGAGACGTTACATGGCATCAAGATTTCAATCGGGGGCATGAGCGAGTCTGCGACGACGCTGCTCGGCCGGTTCATACAGAGCGCGAAACAGCTGCGGAGCATCGACCTACAGCGGATAGGCAATATTAGTGACGGAGTACCCAACCTACTTTTGCGGTCCTTCGTCTCGCCGGCAAAGGTGGACATGTCGTGCAAAGCGCGGGGAATAAACCCGCCTCCGATCGTCCGCTGGCCGGAGCTGACATCGTTGTCGATATGCGAGTTCATTTTCACGCCTGCACTCCTGACAGAGTTTATGCAGTACCATCCGACCTTACGGACATTGAGAATCGACAACTGTTTCCTCAAGCCAACTGACATTATCCCGTGTCCTCACCACCTTCACTCCGCCTCGTCCCCTCTTCCGGACGAAGAATCAGACCCATCAATCCGGCCAGAGAGGCAGACCTGGCAGCACGTTCTCCGCACCATCGCGGCACTCCGCAAAAAGCCGCTGGAACACGTGTACCTAATAAATCTCGGCTCGGGTGACACGGACCACACGCACATATCCAACATCGAATTGGCGGAATGGAGTGCTTTCCTGACGGGCAAACGTACCGACGAGCCAGAGCCCCTTGATGGTGAAGAAGGCTGGTGTGCAATATGCAATCCTGACCCCGATGACGACTTGTACCAGGCGTATTGGGGCCCGCACTTCGGTATCGACACCGACAGCGAAGAGGACCTCAGCGATAGCGAGAGCGACCTCAGCGACCTCGGCGACAGCGACATTGTTGGTGGCGACAATGGCCTCTCCAACAGTAGCGATAGCAGCACCGACGATAGTGGCAGCGAGAGTGAAGCTCCCTTAATGTGGTTATCGACAAGCGTCGGTGTTGGTGGTTTTGTCGAGAGCTCCAGTAGCAATGCTCCTTCACCCAGCAGCGTAGCCAACGGACCCTTTCTCGACCCCCCCATCTTCGAGCCTCCCATCCCCTTTGAAGAAATTGACGAGGACGACGATGACGATACAGTAACGGAGTGTGGATATGGATACGGTCAACCCGATGTTACACAGGAGGACGAGGACGAAGCGGGTAACCTGCGGGACCCAAACAATTACGAGGATGAGGAGGCTCGATGGGATTCACGCCACAATACTCTCGACCACGGCTCCTACGAGTCTGACGATGATGATGCGGGCAGCGGTCACTAGGGTCCCTTTTTTTCATTCGGTTTGCTTTTTTCTAGTTTCTTTTCCTTTTACTTTTTCCTTTTCTCGCGAGAAGAGTGGGTGCGTTTACGTTCGATAATTCTTCTTTTACCAAATGTAGTCAGTGATTTCTTTCTTTCTTTTTTCTTTCCTTGGATTTTTCTTGGATGGCGGGGGGCGGGGGGGACTGCTGCATCATTACTCGTACTTCGGATTGGGTTGGTTTGGGGGCCGCGCTGGCTGTTGCGTTTTTTCTGGATTGAAAGTTGGTTTTTTTTTTGTTTCGCTGGTATGATATGTATTGTACTTCACTTTGCTAGGACGCTGTGAAGCAGCTGTACTGTACGTATACTGGTAGTGCAAGTACTATGATTGGTGCAACGCCGATACATAAAAAGTATGCATGGCAAACTTGGGCAATGGGCAATGGGTATTACCTGTGCTCTCTATGAAAATTGCGGTGTGGAGACAGTCGAGGACCCACCCGTCATTGAAACATGCGGTCGTGAACAGAAACATGACGACAGGTACACACTCAATGCCTTTGGGTGGCATCATGTGATCGGCTAATGAAGGAGAAATGGGTATATCTATCTGGCACACGCTACAACTGTTTGTAGAAACATCCGGATATTTACCACCGGGGCGTTTGATCTTGACTTACGCAGACATCGTAGAGATCGGAGCCGCACCCGCGGAAAAGCCGAGATCTCCAATCAATACGTTCGCCAGCTCTGTAAATTCCAGAGCAAGAACCGTTTTCCACATACTCCGCAGTTCGGTAGCAGCGCCCATGAATTATACACCCAAAGTATGCACCAGTCGTGTGACGACCCTCTGTAATCCGAAGGTTACATACGGCAAAATCGGAACTCGCTTGTACATAGGGTGTCCTTAAGCCTTCGAGCATGATCAAGAATCACGTACGTACGGTTCCACTTCGATCCGAATTTGCCGGTGGAAGGATCGATCGGCTAGATACCTGTAACCTACCCAGTACATAGGCTGCGTCATAGGCACTCACTCACTCCCTCCTTCCTGGCAAGGGAATGGAAGGGATGGAAGGGATGCGGATGGATAGAAGGGATGGATGCGAAAAGGAAGGGATGCGGATGGCAAAATCACGTGCAAGAAAGTTACGTTACCACACATGTGCGTTACGTTGGGCATCTAGATCAGGAAGGGCGCCCAACAACTTGTGGAGCATGCCGCCCACTGCCCGGAAGCACAATACGCGCATTCTCACTGGACCGACGATGGACTGCGGCACGTCACCGACGGGTGGGTATTCTGCTTTGCTTGCGCTCTGTCGAGGTGGGAAGAGCTGAGTGCGTACTACAGTTACAGCTCATGGAAAAAAAAGCTGGTGGTATGAGAGTAAAGTAAAGTAAAGTGAAGTGCTTTGTGATTTGTGCTTTGTGGGGTACCTAAGATGTACAGGGTGATGATGATTTTTTTTCTTCTTCTTCTTTCTTTCCTGCTTTCTTCCCTTCTTCTTTTTTCCCCCCCTTCCAGTTCTCATTCTCAGATCCAACCATAGACGGAGACGAGTAATATATAGACGAGAGTTGAAACTCGGGATTCGACGGGAGTCTAGACGAACAGAGTGTGGAGTTAAATATTTTTTTAGAGCGAACAGCAGAGACGGGTTCATGCAAGTAGGCGTAGTTTCTTCAGGAACGGAGAGAGAACTTCGACAGCTCCGCTCGTTTGGAGCGAAGCGAAGAAAAAAAGGTCCAGGTTCGTTTCGGGGGTGGGAATAGCCAATCAGAAGTTGGATGGCCCACCCCATACCATTCCTGCCATCCATCCAGCTTGATTTCTTGCTCCGGAGGTGCTGGCCGCTGGCGTGGAAGAAGAGGCGGAATGGATGAAGTGGAAAAAGGTAAGCAGAGCAAAGCAGAGCAAAGCAGAGCAAAGCAACGCCGCGCAGCCAAGTTGCTCTCACACCTGCAAGCATCTGTCCAGCCTGCTGCCCACACACCACCACCCCGACCCTCGCCCACACCACCATAAACTCGATCGCCCATCGAACCATCGACCACCACCACCAGAACCCACAACTACTACCACTTACGCTACTGTTACCACCACCACCCACCTCTACCACCACCTCCACTACCACCTCCACCTCCACCACCGACGACGACGACAGTCACCATTCTTTCGACAACTCGCTCGGCGCTTGCTTAACTACCACTACCAGGTACTACTACCACCACCCGACAGCACTCCTTCACAGAGCACATCACCCCCCACCCAGAACGGTGTTTTGTAGTCGACTTTTCGCGGCCTGCGACTGTCCTGGACAGGAGAGATACCGCCCCCCCTCAATACCACTATTACCCGGTCCACACGATCAGCTCGCAACATGCGCCAGCTCCGGCCTGGCGCTCGTGAGTCCGGTCATGTCCTCTCGTACCTGCTCGCACTGTTATGCTTTTTCTCCACAATCTCGTATGCCAAAGGTGCCGACCACCGATCCTCATCGCGTGTCGAGAATTCGGGCGCAACCGAGCCTCGTGCCCTCGGTACACAACCTCCCAAGGAGCTAGCTGTCGTCACTGCTCGACGCGGCGACGGTGGTAGTAGTAACGATTATGTCCCCGGTTATGGCGGAATTCGCGCGAGGGGTAGCATGGTCGGGAGTTATCTGGGAAAGCACCGGAGCTTGGATGATTACGAGGTTGAGGATTTCGTCCTGATGTCGACTGTGAACGGCACCCTCAGTGCTCGGGACAGGAAGACGGGCAAGGAGCGATGGCAGATCCATACCGAGGACGCGGCTGTGCAGACTATCAACCATCGCGCAAACACGACGGAGCAGGAGGATGCTATGACTTGGATTGTGGAACCGTCGGAGGACGGCGAATTGTTTTTCTACACGCCCGAAGGCGGATTGGAGGTATTGCCCGGATGCTCGCCCGCTAGCTCGGGATTTCGCGGGGATTTATCTCCGACGAGAAAAAAATATGCTGACGTGCATGCCCGCCATTGTAGAAGCTAGAGATAACTGTCAAGGACATCATTCATTCCACTCCTTATATGCCCCCCGGCGCCGATACGGTCTACAACGGCGCGAAGAACACTACGACGTATGCGATCAATGCTAGGACCGGTGTTATCCAACGGGTGTTCAGCACTGGCGGTGTGTCGGGTGTCGTCAACGACAGGAAATGCAAGACCACGACGAAGCTATCGGACATGGATGACGAATGCGATTCGACAGAGGGTGCCGATAAGATCATCATGCTCGGAAGAACTGGTATGGTGCTGTGTAGGATCATATGAGTACGACGTTCTAACAATTACCGCCAGAATACACCATCAGGATTCAACGCTGGTCTACCGCCGAGCTCTTGTGGACTATCAAATTTAACGAATGGAGCCCCAATAATAGCGATCTTGACCTGAGAGCACAATATCAACGTCCACTCGATAATCGCTATATCTACAGCCAGCACGACGGCACGATTTTTGGCTTCGATGACGCAGGTGAGGAGTCTCGCTCGTATTGGACTACCTAGCCGACTAGATGTTGACGAGAATTAGATTCGACCGGCGTGAGACCTCCGAAGTATCACGCAATGCTTGAGTCCCCCGTAGTCCGGATATTCGATGTTGTCCGGCCGCTCTCTAACCCGGCGTCCTACGATCTTTTAATCCTCCCACAGCCATCGATCCGGACGAAGAAAGATGAAGAAGCAAGTGAAGGTAATACCTTTGTGGGGTGCACTCAGAACGGTGGATGGTATGCATTGTCGGAAACCAACTTCCCATATGTCACACGACAAGCCTCCGATGCCGATTGCTACAAAGAGGGACGTGCGTGGAAGAGTCTACCAATACCGGAGCGGGAGCAGTCTTTGGTTGGCATCCACAAGGTGCACTCTATCAATCACCAAGAGCATTACCAGCCGCGGCTTCCGGCACCTCCGCCCAAGGCTCTCGATGGCAACCATTCACCGACACCCCCGCAACCGTCCATCCACACGCTTCCACCCACAATTACGCACAACTCGGCAACATTGCTCACATGCCTCATCATGATACTGGCACTGATCCCGGTCCTGATCTACGCTGCTCCGGCAAATGTTCGCAACTTGGTCAAGGCTAAGACTACTTCGGTTCTGCCGAAAGGATTTAAGTCGGACCACCCTTGGCTGTTCCCCGAGGATCAGCCATTGCTCGAGTCAATTCCTGAACCATCGCCACCAAAGGTACAAGAGCCGATAGAGATCATTGAGGTTCCGGAGCCGGTCGAAGTTAAGGCCGAAGTCAAGGTCGTGGAGGAACAGCTAGAGGAACAGAAGCTTGTGGTGGCGGACCAGAAACCTTTAGGGGAAGAAAAGGCTTCCGAAGACGAACAAGCGCCGGAGGAATTGAAGCCCGTTGAATTGAAGCCCGATGAAAGCCCAATTGCAGATGCTGTGCAGGGGGACGTGGAATTGAACGCGGACGGGACAAAGGCAGTCAGGTTCCGAGAGCCCGAAAACGTCGAAGAAGCGAACCCGGGGGTTGTTGCCGTTGCAGATGATAATGTTGAAGTGGAAGCTGTACCGACGACGCCAAGGAAAAAGCCCTATAAGCGTGGACGACGGGGAGGGAAGAAAAAGTCCAACAAAGATCAAACAAATCAGTTGGATGACGGGGCCAACGGCAATGGGGGGCCGCTCGAGACTGTGACTGAGAATGCTGCGGTGGTTAGTAGGGGAGGGCAGGTGACGGTACTTTCGACCGGCAGGGTAGAACCAGATGCGAGCGGTGGTTACCATATTTTGAATAGTTTGGAGATTTGGGAGGATGAGCTGTTAGGTTTGTTTGTTCTTGCGTTGTGTGTATTTTGTCACTAACGCTGTGCAGGTACTGGAAGTCAGGGAACTACAGTCCACCGAGGATGCTGGGAGGGCAAGGCTGTTGCTGTCAAGCGGATGCTCACACACCACGTTGATCTTGCATCAAGAGAGGTAAAAACTTTACAAGATGCCGACTTTCATCCAAACATCGTTCGGTACTTCTGCCAGCAACAGCAGAACCAGTTCCTTTACATCGCTCTGGAATTGTGTGTAGCATCGGTCTTTGATGTCGTCACCAAAGTCGAGCAACACCGAGAATACCACGATTTGCTGGATCCCGTCGATGCGCTGGGGCAGATGTTGAATGGCCTGCATCACTTACACACCCTCAAGATCGTCCACCGGGACATCAAGCCGCAGAACATTCTCGTTGCACCGCCAAATCCTCGGTCCAAGCGTCCACGATACTTGATCTCGGATTTTGGTCTGTGCAAGAAGTTGCACCAGGATGAGTACTCGTTCGGTGCTACCACGACACAGAATGCGGGGACGATTGGATGGCGTGCACCTGAACTTCTGACGGACTGTGCCAACTCATTAGAGGGGTTCTCTCCGAACGAGAACTCAGGGTCAGGGTCGGGCACGGGGACGGATATTGTAGTGGATCACATGACGAAGCGGAGAGCTACCAGGGCAATCGATATCTTTGCCATGGGCTGCGTCTTCTACTTTGTGCTCACGCGCGGATCGCATCCGTTTGGGCATCGGTGGGAGCGGGAACTCAACATTGTTAAAGGGAATAAGCTGGCTGCGATCGAGCGTCTTTCGAGAGATGGCAACCTTGAAGCTTTGGACCTCATTGGGAACATGCTCGAACCGGATCCAAAGAAACGGTATTTACCAGTAAACGTGGGTGTGTGGTCAGGAAGCTAACGAAATGGGTAGACCGGACACGGCTAGGGTTAGCATGCATCCGTACTTTTGGGACGACGAGAAACGATTGGACTTCCTCTTGGCGATGTCGGATCGGTTCGAGCTCGAGAAGGATAAGGAGAAGAACAGCAAACCGCCGGGGTCATATGTGTCCCACTACATTCCTTTGCTAGAGCAGGGAGCACCCCGTGTGGTCGGTCCGGACTGGTTACAGAAGCTGGATCCTGCGCTGCGTTTCGAGCTCGTGGGCAACCCCAAGCGGAGGGGGTACGATGGTTCGAAGATTTTGGACTTGTTACGAGTCATTCGGAACAAGGTATGTTCTGCCCAAATGTAAACGGGAGGCAGTTTGCTAACGATTGCGTATAGAAGCACCATTTCCTCGACATGAGTCCGGCAGCACAACAGGCCGTTGGAGAACCGCCGGAATTATTCCTTAGGTACTTTAGCAGCAGATTCGAGCACCTGCTCATGTACACCTACGAGGTGGTCATGCGCGCGGATCTTGACCAGGAGTCACGGTTTAAGAAGTTTTTCACGGCGAACTTTTAGGGTGGTTTTTCTTTCTTCGCATCTCATTTCATCTTCATTTTTCCTTTGGGAGCTGTTATCTATTGCATGTGGTCTTCCCGTCTCGTCTCGGCTGGCCTTGGACCTTTCGGACGGACTGGAATTGGATTTGGGAATTTTCTTTGCTTTGCTTTGTCTGCGGTGGTGGCTATCTCCTTGCGTTCTTCTTAACTTGAGGGGTAGGGGGGTCCTTCTTTACTCTTTACTGTGGATGATATTGCTATGTCATTATTTAGCTTTAGCTTTGATTTTGCTGTTTTTCTCTTGTTTCTCATGTTTCTCATGTTTCAGGAGTTCTACTTTTTGTATATATATCCCTCTCCTCCCCCCCCTTCCTTCCTTCGTTTTGGAAAAATGCGGTGCTTCTTTTTTTTCTTGTTCTTTCGTCATTCGTTTTTCTTTTTCTTTCCTTGGGGGCGTTTTGGTTGGGAATCATTTTTTGTGTTTACTGTGTTTATTGTGTTTACTGTGGTTTTTGCGAGCGGGAAGGGATGGGGATGGGGATGGGGATGGGGATAAGGGGATGCGGGGCGGATGGGTTCGGGGCGGATGGGTTGGGGGTGTCATGAATGAATGAACGAATACCAAATACCAAATGCTTCGATGATGATGATGAAGCTTTGGGGAGGTTGCTGTGATGCAGCTGTGGTTCCGCTGCGGTTCTGCTGTGATTAGAATTTGGAAGAGTGCGGCGTTGGATGCATTGAGCGAAGAATTGAGGCCGACCTTCTTATACTCTGCGGAGACAACGGTCGGAGCTGCAGCCTCCAGAGACGCGGACGAAACGTGCTGACCAGCTGTTGGATTGAGGATTGAGCACGAGTGACGTCCGATGGATGTGTCGCCACAATGGGTGGGTGCACCGAAGTTCAAACAGAATGGGAACTGGAGAGGCTCATGGATTGGAATTGTTTATCCCCAGTAGCTTCTGGAGAAACAAGCTCAGAGTTAGTTACCAGTAGTACTCCCGCCGCCGAAGCCGAGCTCGTTTCACGCACGTGCAATTAGCCGAGCTCTGTCCAGTCCAGCGTCCAGTGTCAATGCACCCCCAGCCGGTGCTCTAGGTAACTACGGTATGCAGTAGTGATACAGCAGTGACAACCGCGTCTTCTTCCAGCACACATACAACCACACAAACAACAACGCAAACAACCACACCGCCGCCGCCTACAAACACAATGGCCGACGCCGCACTCACACCCACGCCCACCTCCTCCTCCGAGTCCACCGCCTCGCCAGTCTCATTCACGTACCCCTTCGCCGCGGCGCCGGACATCAGTTCGTCCCTCCTACCCTCCCCCCGTCCCTCCTCCGTCCCCCCATCCCCTCCCCGCCCCCGATCCCCCGTCCCCCCTCGTCCCTGCTAACCCGCGCGCCCTCACAGTCCGCTCAAACCAAAAGGACTCCTACTACCAAGGAATCCTATTCGAGAAGCTCTCGACGATCCTGCGCAACGCCTATGGCGCGCGGATACTGCACAAGTACAGTCTCGAGGCGAAGGCGGGCGCGGAGCTGCTATATCTCGCGCTCACCACCCTGCAGGGCTCGCGGACGCTGGGAGAGGAGTATTGCGATATTCTCTATGTCGGGAAGGGGCAGGAGGCGCCTGTGTTGGAGGTAAGTGAGACGGGGGGGACTTTAGGAATGGAGGGGGGATGGGGGAACTTGGGGGGAAGAGGGCTAATGGGGATATGATGCTAGAGGAGAGCGGGATTCATCCTCACGACAGTGCTAGTGCCGTACATCCTTTCCAAGTCGCTGCCGAAGCTGCGCAGCAAGCTGCGGATCATCCTCGCGCCGCGCCCGAACGCGAAGCCGACCCTCGTCTCCGCGATCAAAGCCTACCTCCTGCAGCACCTAGACACGCTGACGAGCGCGGACAACGTGCTGGCGGTGCACCTGGGACTGTTCTACTTCACGGGCGCGTACTATCACCTGTCGAAGCGGCTGTGGGGGCTGCGCTACATCTTCACTAAGCGCCTGGCGCCGCACGAGCAGCGGCAGGGCTACGAGGTGCTCGGCGTGCTGCTGCTCGCCCAGCTCGGTACCCAGGCGTACTTTCACGCAACATCTACGTGGAGTAATAGCGCCGCGATACTGCCGGAGGAGTCGGCGGTCAGCCTCCTCGGCGCCGCGGATAATAGGAACCCCCGCCACGACGAGGACACGGGTAGAGTCGAGCCCGCGGTGGATCTGGAGGATGACGGACGGATGGCGTTCCTAAAGGGAGAGATGGCGAGGAAATGCACCCTCTGTCTGGAAAATATGAAGGATCCGACCGCGACAGCTTGCGGTCACGTCTTCTGCTGGAGCTGCATCGGCGAGTGGTGCAGGAATAAGCCGGAATGTCCGCTGTGCAGGCAGGCGGCGCTGGTGCAGCATTTGCTGCCGCTCAGAGCGTAGGTTGTTGCTTATGGTGGGTGAGGTAATCTTGTTTACGGTTTTTGTTTACTGCGATTGTCGAACATATATATATAGAGCGCGGGCGAGTGATAATCTGTATGGCTTTTTGTTTTGTTTTGGATCTACCTGGAATGATTGGCTGGTTGGAACTTGCGGATGATGGGTGTGATTAATGATGGATGTGATTACCATGAATACACCACATGCACAGAGGTAAAAGCTCGTGAAGGAAAAGGATATGGATATGGCGTAGTGTTCCTCCGTCTATGTACACCCATCATCGTCTACCTACCTACCTACCTACCTACCTACCGCAGAACCAGAGCGGCGACGTCTATCTTACAAACAAACCCCACCAAAAGTAAATCACACACACGCCCTACCTCCCCAGCTTGAATTTCTTGACCTGCGCCATCAGATCTCCCATAGCGACGACCTGTCGTTCGCCCGCCTGGACCACAATCGTCGCGCCGCCCTCTCCCTTGCCCGGATTCTCCACCTTGCCCTGCAGCACTCTCTGCGCAACACGCCTGATATCGGCGACAGTGAGGGCCTCAATCTTCGCGCTCATCTCGAGCGCGCTGATTTTCTTGCCATAGACCTGGACCTGTCTCCCGAGGTCCTCGAGCTCTACCATTCTACTCTCGAGGTTCATAAGGAGGCTTGAGCGGAGCTGGTTCTTTGCGCGGTTGACCTCGTCGGCCTGCAGCCCGGCGTATCCAGTCGCAAAGGTGTTCTGCAGCTCCTTGAGGACGACGCCGACGAGGGCGTGCCCGGCCTCCGGGTGGCAAGAGGCTGCGATCCCGAATAGCCCGCTGTCAGTGTAGGAGTGGTTGAATGCCACCGCTGACTCGATCCAGCCGTATTGGTTCAGCACGTTGGTGTACAGACGTGAGTACATCCCCTTGCCTGGTCCGCCCGCGGAAAAGGAGCCGCCGCCGCCGAGGAGAGTTTGTAAAGTGGCGAGCGCGTAGATGTCCGGATCGCTGATCGGAAGCCCTTCGAACGCGATGTGAAGGTGGCAGTATTGCGGCAAGTGCGTGGGCGCGCTGGATGGCTCGAGCGACAGGAGGCCGCCGGTGTAGTGCGATGGCGGGGTGGTGCCGAGGGGGAAGGGGTCGGGGGAGGGCGCGGCGGGCTTGGAGAGAAACTTGCTGAACAGGCTGGGGGCGGCGGGTTCGGTGTTCGTCTTGGGAGGGGTGGCGGTCATGTCGCCGAAATATTTTTCCGCCAACTTGACGGCGGTGGTATGTTCGACGCCGGCGAAGGCGACGACCAGCCGCTCCGGGCGGAAGAAAACACTGCGGTACTCCTCGATCACTTGCTTGTTGATCTGGTCCAGGCGGTCCTCCGGGCACAACAACGGGTTTCCGAGCGTGTTTCCCTGAAATGCCGCGGTGTGGATCAGCTCCGGCAGGATCAGCTCGGGCTTCGCCCAGATCTCGTTGATCTCGTATTCGGCTGTCTCGAGCTGCTGCGATACCTCTTCGTCGGTGATCAGCGCGTCCCGCACCGTCTCCGCGAGAATCCCCATCATCGTCGGTACGTCCTTGTTGAAGACTGAGGTCTGGTACATTATGCTCTCCCGTGACGAGGCGCACTGCATATTCCCGCCGAGGGTTTCGAGCGCCTCCAGCATGTCGCTGGCGGAGCGGGTGGATGTGCTCTACAGGGCGGGACGATGGATGTCAGTATGGTTGGTTGGCCGGAGGAGGAGGAGGGAGGGGTAGTATGGCCGGCGCACCTTGAAGGCGAGACGGTCGACGATGTGCGACACGCCGCGCAGCCGCTCGTTCTCGTATCTCGAACCGGCATCGACGTAGACTCCTAGAGCGGAGAAGTGTCCTGGCAGCGCCTCCGTAGCGACTTGGATGCCATTGGGAAGTGTGGTGACCGCATCCAACTCGGCGACGTCCTAGTAATGGTGGGGTCAGTGGTGTGGGTCTTCGGGAGTGTCAGAGCATCGGACATACTCGTGTGGTGGTAGTTATCAATCCTCTTCGTAGTATTCGTGTGGCAGCGGCGGCGGCAGTGTATCGGCAAAGTGGCCGAGGAGCTCTGGGGGCGAGCGAGCGTAGCATCGTGGGGATTCTTTTGTCTTCTCGCGAGGTGGTTGCCGTTCACATGTACTTTTTCCCACCGTAGACCTCAACAAGAGATCTCTCACGTTGCCGCCGCTTCTAGATTTCTTCCAGCCCAACGGCGGCTGCCAAGACTCTCTTAATCCGGCCTGCCCTTGTTACCCGCGCTTCCCGAGCGCGGGTGGTCGCGCGGTGCGGTTCATCTTGTTCTGGTGAAGAGAAGAGAAGAGTCTAGGAGGGCTCCTCGCTTGGTTTCATATCCTGATTGCGTTAATTGATTGATGCTCTATTGTTCTATTGATTGATCGGTTCATCTTTCATTGATCGTTCGTCCCTGGCCAAAAGATCAGCAGTCGAACACCACCGCAACCATCACCATCTCTACCACCAACAAACAGTTTCCATTCCCGCGGCCAAAAGAAGAGAGAGGAACCGCCGTAGACCAAAACTCACAAACAACCATCACCATCACCACCACCACCACCACCACCACCACCACTACCCTCTCCTCCCAACCTCCCTCTCCTCCCCGTCCTCCTCCTCCTCCTCCCTCTCTTCTCGCGCTCTCTCTCTCTCTCGTCACCGTCCACCTGTTTTCGCGTCAGCTGTCGACCCCCGCGTTCGAACACGTCTCACCGTCCGATCCTACGAGCTCCCGGTTACCTAGCAGTTAGATGCATCAGTGCTCCCCGTAGCAACCCCCAGAGAAAACAACAAACATGTCAGCCCGTAAGTTCCTTGCGCGCCATCTTCCCCTCTCCCCCCCGTCCGTCCAACTGTCCGCTGAACAGCCCTCCCCTGTGCTCGGTACAGTTACCGAAGAAGATAAGGCGAAGGTAAGCTCGTCGCTCACGAACCATCACTCTCATCCACCACCACCACCCCCCTCCCCCCACTCACACGACAAGCTCGGCCTGCTAACAAAGCTGCTCCCCCGCGCGTGCAGTATATCCCGGTGATCGATGGGATCCTTAAGGCCTCCGATCTGTCTACTATCTCGATAAAGCAGGTGCGCACCCGCCTGTCGGGCGCTACCGGTGTGGACTTCACGTCGATCAAGGTACGAGATTCGTTCCCCCTCCGCTATCTAGCTTTCTATATAGCTCTGTGTGAACGCGCAAACTAACCGCTCCCCCACCCACAACACAAACAGAAAGCAATCGACCCCTTGATCACGGACCGCTTCGACATCCTCCTCGCGGAACGCGACAACCCGCCCGCACTTCCGGTTGCGGAACAAGTCCCGCTCCAACACATCGGCCAGCTTCCGGACGGCGACAGTAATGGCGCAGATGTCCGTGTCAAACCGGAGGTGAAGGAAGAAGAGACCGAGGAGGGCATGTCGCCGCCGGACATGAAGCGCAAGAGCTCGTCGGTGGACGAGGATGCCAGGTTAGCGGCGGAGCTCCACGCAGAGCTGAATGGCGGACGTCCGGTCCGTGGAGGCGCTGCGAAGCCGAAGAAGGCGAGTGCTGTCAAGGGGAAGCGGGCCAATGCGAAGAAGAAGTCCAAGGACATCGTGGATAGTGACCTTTCCGGCGCCGAGGAACCCGTCAAGAAGAAGCGGAAGGCGAATCCGAACAATGCGTTCATGAGGCCGCTCGTGCTCTCGGCGCCGCTGGCTGCGTTTATTGGCGAGCCTCAGGTATGCCCTTGTGGATATCTACGTGACACAGGAGCGCCTGACTGATTGTCCCCGACAGATGTCCCGTCCCGAGGTCGTCAAGAAGATCTGGGCCTATGTCAAGTTGAACAACCTCCAGGATCCCACCGACCGCCGCTACATCATCTGCGATGACAGCTTGAAGCCTGTGTTTGGCGACAAAGTCCATATGTTGTACGTCTACCGTTCCCCGGCCTCCTCCGGGTCTCTCCACTAACAACACCCAGCACGATGAACAAAGTTCTCGCAACCAACATGTATAAAGCCGAAGAAGTCGCCCCCACGGCGCCGGACTCCTCTCCCGGCTCGCTACAGCAGCCTGTATGATCCCTTGCCTATCTAAGCTTTCCTTCGCCTTCCCATGTACGGGGGTGTAATCAGTTGGATTTTTTTTCATATTTTACTGTTTGTACAAGTTCGGTTTTTGGATATTTGCTTTGCAGTGAATGGATCGGATTGTGTGAATGGATTCCTCTTTCCTGCAGTGATCGATGGAAGGGGGTGGGCGGGCTGATGACAATGGGCGGGGGGATGGGATACTGGTACTTACTTCCGGGGTGGGGCATAAGGCGCTATGAATTTGCTTTGCTTTGCTTTACTTTGCTTTTACTTTTTCTCACTTGTTTCCTTTCTAACTTTCTTTGTCTCCTACCTATCATACGCTCTGCTCTCTACATCATGATTGTGTTTTATTGTTGTCATCCTAGGTACTCGCTTACCTGACCTGTCTGTCTGTCTTCGTGTGTCTTTCCTGTCCGTCTTCCACCCTGTCTCCTCCTCCTCCTTCCCCCCTGCACCTCGATGGTGGTGGATGCATGTCTTTGTTTGTTGTTCCATTTGTTCCATTCGGTGTACCGTTGTTATTGCTGTTTTTCTTAGGTTTGGCGCTCTTTTTGTTTTGACTTGGGCGGCGGGCAGCGGCGGCGGCGGCGGCAGATTGTGGTTGTGGTTGTGGTTGTGCGGGCCGCGGGGGATGGGGAAGCGGAGAATGATGGGGAAGCGGAGAGGGTGTGAGGGTGTATATAGCAGTCGTGGAGACGGACGTGTACACTTTTTTGGTTTTGGTTTTGGTTTTGGTTTTGGTTTCTTGAATCAAGCAGCTACAAAGCATGTAGTCGGTGGGATTGCTGTCATTACCATGCTCGTACGGACCGTACGGACCGTGCCAAATCTACATAAAGTTACATGTGAAGGTGCTACTATACTATGAGGTCCACAATCTACGGTACTTGTCCACTCCACCGCTGGAAGATATCAAATACAAACCGTTCTATTCCGACCATTCGTTGTGTAGGTATGCCATGATGAGAGTATAGCCGCCGATGAAGCGGCTATGATACAGGAAATCTGCCGCTCCGACCCGCCGCCGCTTTCCTGCCGCTTTCCCGCCGGCCGCCGGCCAGATATCGGAGGTTCATCGGCCATATATGCACGTCCATCGCCGCGGTGATCTCTCGGTCCGCATATCTTATTGCACTTCTGCGGACCTACTCCAACAAAACTATTCCCTTCTACTCCTAGCAGGCTAGGAGGCTGGCACCGGTCCAAAGAAGTGGCAGAAGTGGCCATGATCATCCACCGGCTGGTCTACTGGTCTTGTCTTGTCTTGTCCGAGTCGAGTCGATTTGGATCGCGGATTTGGAAGTGCACCCGGCTCGGGGTCTAGGTGGGTCTTCGCAGTTCGCGCACGGAGTCGAGAACTGCTTCTGCCCCGCTGGAGGGGTTTCGGCGCTGGGCTGGTGCCTGGTGCCTGGTGCGCACTACGTGCAACAATCACATACGTGTTGTTACCTACCTAGCCGGTATATAAGTATTTACCAGTACTCAGTAGGTAGCAAGCCTTGGAAACTCCTCTGTACGGAGTGCGAGGGGATATTTTCCATGCCGTCTGCTGCATACAAAGGGTAGATCCGAGGACCGTGCTTAAGTTGCTTGAGTTGCTGCTGCTGGTGGTTGTGGTTGTGGTGGCGAATGGCGACTTGGACATCGTCATTGAAGTCAGAGCTCCAAAGCTGGAGACATGGTACTCCGTCCCCTGGGTCCGGCATTCAATCCCCCACGCTCTCACGGTCACCGCACGGTCACCGCCCACACGAGGGATCCAATCTCCTCGTTCCTCACTGCATTCGGTGAGGCGATCGGTGTTGACGGTGTCATGGTGAGAAGGATGGTCGGCTGGGCTTCACTGAACAAGGTGCGATCCTCCTCCTCCTCCGCCTCCTCCATGGGGCGCTGCGAAGAATCGTAATACTCCGCTTTGGCCTTGTACATACACTTTACGGTAACAGATGGAAGCCAGAGTTTCCACCCAGCGACATGCCTAAACTGCCCCGAAATCGCCAGGCCATCTATGACTGCCCCTCCCCTGGGGCCTGGGGACCTGCTCGTGACTCGTGAGTTAAATGAAGCCTGCACGTGAAGAATGACGTAGGTACCACCTATAGGTAGCTGCATCTACCCGCCTCATTGACGCTGCAACTGCAAGACCTTTGGACTCTGGAGCCTTCGAGCCTTCGACATCCATCCTGCCTTGCGAGCGGCCGCGGGAGCATTTGTGGATCGATACCGTACGGTCATTAACTACATGAAGTTCGAACTCTGCTACCACTGAGTGCTAGGAAACGTCCTAGCCCTTGGAGTTTGTGGTTTGTCAATAAAGCCAAAAAACCTACAGGTGGTAGGAAGCTACAGGAATAGGTACAGTATGTAGTTTCGAGAAGACCAGGGGGGATAAGCTTTGAAGAGAGAAGGAAGGAAGGAAGGAAGGGGCGCGGATGACGACGGGTCCATACGTACCTCGGGATACCTTCTAACCTACCTAGTATTAGGCATCGAGGGGAGAGTTTGTACAGTACTTGGTAGCTGTCTGTCTGCCGGACTCTCCACGGTAAACACTGCATACTTGGTAGGTACTTCGAGAACAACTGCAGCATCGGGAGTCGGGAGTCGACCGTGGAGACCAGGCGAGTACTCACGGTAGGTAGACCCAAGCCTGGTCCCGCAGCAATGTGGCAGTCTGGTAGGTACCGTAGCAATGCTACGGTATGGCAACTACAATCCTTCGCCGGTGTGGTGGATGAGTGAGAACGGGGGCAAGAATCGAGATGTCGAGCGGTGAGCAAGCCCGGTAGCAAGCCGAGTTACGACCGACGTACTTGGTGTTCAGGAGCGTGATAGGGACGTAGAGGTTAAGATTGAGTGTGCGCCAATCAAAGCTGTCAGGTCGGGAAACACCCGAAAGATGGGGGGGGGGGGTTCTAGGTTTCAACTGCCTCCGACACCGAGGACAACCCACATTACTAGTAGTCTGGTAGTTAGCCCTCCGAATATCTATCTAGAAGAATCCGCAGTGCGAGACCACTCCTGCTGTAATGCTTAGTGCTTAGCCAGTCAGTCCGTCCGCCCCCTTCGTTCCGCTGGTAGGTGCGTAGGTAGAGTACGTGGACGACTTTGAGTAGTGCGGTAGCATGCCGATGGGCGTTCAGCTCCGCCTCCATACATGTAGGGCTGTGTTGACAAGTGGTCTAGTCTCCAGATCCAGCCTCCAGGTCTACCTAGGCATCGCAGCCTAAACGCAGTGAAGCCCGTGCACGTGCTTTTACGGCAGACGGATCGGAGGCAAATCGTTGAGGTATATTGTACTCTACTCCGACACCGTGGAGTAAGCGATATCCGGTCGGTTTCTGGAAGCTGCATGTATACAGGAAGTACGGTATCCGATAAACAACAATGGATACTGGCGGTGCGAGCTCGGAGCTCTCTCTGATTGACGAGTCCACACGGTACATAGGAGTAGGTAGCTCCATGCGAGGAGTCGAGGACAGCATTAGGTATTTCTACATAACTTGTCCAAGATCTTGCAGATACCTATCCGGGGTTTTTTTTGGTTAGTGGAAATCCGGCTCGCACCTTTGCAAACCGCCGAGGGCTGAGATGGGATGGAGTGGGGTTGTTGCTGATGAGGTGAATGATGAGTGGTTGCCGTTGTCGTTGCCGTTGTCGTTGCCGTTGTCATTGCCGTTGTCATTGTCGTTGCCACTTCACAGAATCGTTCTCTCACTGCAGTCTACGGTACGCCTTGGAAAGCAGCAAACTGCCCTGCCTGCCTGCCTATTCCAAGCTGCCCCACGACCTAGCGGTATTGCCGTACAGATTCCAGAATTTGCAGCTTATGTAGTTGGTAGGGAGCAGCGAGTGATAGTTAGCACAGGGAGCGCTTGGAATACCTATGCAGAAAATGTATAGCTCGAGGGGCCATTGGTTCTCGTTGTACATACATTGAACACAAGCTGACAGCAGGGTTATCTAGCTACCACAGGCACTCACTCGTTCGTATAGGTAGTGCGTTGACACTAGTATACAGAGAAAAGAGAAATCAAACATGCGCGAGTGATCACGTATGATTTTATTTGGGAAACAAAAATGCTTTCGTTAACTGACTGATTGACTGACTGAAAGTGTAGCCTCCAAGATTCAAGTGTCCTTGGCCTGGAGGCCTCTACTACCGGCAGCCTATATGTACGCTGGAGCACATCTTGGAAGATCGTAGCGGGCATTGCATAAGTACGGAGCGCACCCTCTCCCTCGTCACAAGTTATGTTACCGCCGCCGCCGCCGTCGGAGGCAACTCCCATTCGCTACCTACTACCCGCGGCTTCAACATTCTAGAATCTGTCGACCACACACGAAGAGCGACGCAAATCGCCACTTCAAGCTCACCCCGGATCAGGTATGTACCTACGCAGTGAGTACGGAAAGGTTTTTGAAAGCTTATGGGATAGGTAGGTATAGAAGAGTGGTCCCAGACGCTGTTAGCTAGGTATACCTATATGCGTAGGTGGGCTCCGGCTTGGAATGGCAAGGCTTGGGATGGCAAGGCTGGCCGTTAGCCACCGTATATATGCTCCGGCCTGGGATGGCAATGGCAAGGCTGGCCGCTGTGGTGGTGTTGGTTATGGTGGCGGACGTACCGTACCGTATCCCTCGATGATTACCTACCGGTCCATACTAGGTAGTAGGTACACACGGCTAGCCACGCACCGTGACATTGTGGCGAGACTGATCAACAGCGAAGAGGTCTTTTGATCTCGATCCCGACCCAACACAACCACCACCACCACCACCACCACCACCACCACCACCACCACCACTAGAGCACGGACCGGACCGGTGCCGCGCCGTCGTCGTCGTCGTCATTCCCATGCGGGTGATCGTCAGGCGGCGCTGAAGATCACCATTCACCATTTTTTTCCGTTGCTCGACGGTGAGTCGGTGACGATCATCGGGAACCGGTATGACAGCTACCGGTTTGGCTGCGTCCATGGGATGAATGGGTTGATCGGCATGCCGAACTACGGCGGCATCGGAGGCGACGGCGGGCACTAATGTCCGCACTATGTACGAGTAGAGTGCACAACCCCCAACTCCGGATCCGAGATGACGCTGGGGGGACGAGTGAGACTTACATTGAGCTACAAAGTATCCAGGTGGGTACGGGCTGTAGGTAAGCAGGTATGTACGCCATAACCCTAGGGCCACCGACAACGCAGCGGAATATCAGGAAGAGCGCGCACACTGCCGATCCCTCGATGAGCTGAGCGGACCATAACCAAGAAGAGCCTGCTTATTCCCTGTGTATAGAAAGGGTTTTGGTCCTTGGGGGCAATGGGGGGTTGTTGGGATGTCCCTTACCTGTTTTGCTTTCCCTTGTGACGGGGGGCCGAGGGAGGGGGGGGCTTCAATTCAGGCTGCAGACAGGCACTGCAGGTCTGGTCAGGATGTTGGTCTGGTGAATAAGTACCTACGGAGGTCCGGAAAAGGTATTTTGCGATGATTATTTTGCGTTGCAGGTGTATCCAGAGTACATATGGACCTAGGGAGGACCTGGGTGGATTCCAGAGTGGTACCGGAGAGTGCAAATCAGCTGTTCCCGTGGCCGGTGGACTTAGGTAGTTTTCTATTGCGAATCTACGATCGTGGCTGGGGGGGAAATGGCCGATGCCCATTACCCAGCCCAGCAGTTTTTCGTAGGCTCGTAGGTAGCCCATGATCACGGCTGCAAGAGACGTATCCAGTTGTCGGCTCTGGCGGCCCACTGGTTCACCAGCCAGCACTCACTCACGATGGGCAGTGGGGGATGCCGGCCGGCCACGGCTACCGGCCAGGACGAACGCGTAGTTCCAAGGCAGGCAGACTGACTGACCACAGCTCAGCGGCGAACGCAGTGCAGCCCCCAGCCAGCCCATGCGGACTACCTCACTAACGGGCTGTGTGTGAGAGCGAAGAGCGTGTGTGGTTGTGGTGGTGGTCCGCTATCTGTCGGTCCACACACCACCACCACCACCACCACCACGATAGAGTCTTGATGCGTTGTCACTCGTTGGAACTCCCCAGACATTTAAATTCATCTGAATTTAGGGCCCACTCTCTCCCCCGCCCCTCCGGGCCCTCCCCCTCCCAACCATGCGTCGCTTATTAGGGTTGGACCTTCCCGTTGCGTGTGTAGTAGGAAGGTAGGCTGCTGCCGTCTTATGTGCAGATGTCAGTCCCCGTCTCTCCTAACCACCGCTCCGTAGATGGTCTACTTTCTTTTCTTTCTTTCGGCTTTGATTCTAGACCCTGGAGCTCTCACCGACAATTGGAGTTGCGGCGGGGGATTGGATGCTTGTTATGTATGTGCGGCGAGTCGGCGACGAGCATTCGCGAATTGGAACGGGGAGGTTGAAGGGTGCATGTGGCCGGGCCCTAGCGTGGAAATCGTCGTGCAACCGCCACACGAGAGACGAGACAGAGAGAGAGTGGGAGAGAGACAGAGACAGAGCGAGACGGTTGCTTTTTCACCACACACAGGAGGCGCATGGTAGCTGGGTATATCTCGTAAGTCCGATCGATGCCAGCAGGGGAGCACAACATCCACAGATGAGGCGCTGTGTGCACTGTGGGCTGGCTGCGTTTCGCCGACATCTACCCAAGTGGGTAGAGTACTGATTGCGTTTCACCGACATCCAACTGCTGATTGCGTTTCTGCGTTTCACCAACATCTACTGACTGACTGTGAGCACTCCAAGACATCCTTCGTGGGCAGGCCAAACTTGCTCTGTTGGGAATATCTGGCTGGCTGGCTGGCTAAGTGGGTGGGTGTAGGTTGGGTACCTTCCCTACTGTCAGCTGTGAAGGTGCTTGGTTACCGGCATCCGCCACAGCCTTACGGGGACATGCCACGGACAGCCAGCCAAACCAACGAATCGATACATACGGCATATACCTGGAATACTCTGGATGCGCCTACGTCGTTTCCGAACACGCACGGTCAAACGGACACGAAAGGCTGACCGGCCTCCCCGCCAGGAAGTGCACCTACATACATTTCCACCTCATGCCTATACATCACTTGCAGACTCAGTGCGTGCGTCCGATCAGATCAGCAGCGAGACCTGCACGGACACTCCAACATGCGGCCACCAGGTATTCCCGCCTATTTAGTGCTGGACTGAAACGCGGGCAGGCAATGTTCCGCAGAAAATGCGCTCTGATACATACCATATAGAGGCACGCAACAAAGTCACCAAGATTATGTCGTCCTTATCATAAGGGAGGTATTCAGATAATTCTTCTATAAGCCAGTCATAAGCACGTGCAACCCCGTAAGGTTTCTATAAGGGGAATGCCAAAATAAGGCATATGTTCCCATAACCCTAGAATTCCCATGGCTCCTACATATTGCCGGCCCAACAGAAACCACCGTTCATAAATCAGCCTTCTCACCTTGTGAGACTTAGGCCGTCCTAAGGGATATGAGGTCGTTGTTGACATGTCCAGCCCTGACGTACGATAATGACTGTGAGACTGGCAAGTTTTGTGAAGCATTATAAGATATCTCGGCCTCATACAATAAAACCCTTCGAGCGCCACAGGCTTGATTTCTTCACAAGCATGATATATGCGCTTAATGAGCCTTATTCGAAACCATGGGTTCTATCGCCTTTACGGATCCATGGCGCATATGCGAAAATCAGACTGCTTGACACGGAAATTCTTACATCGGCCGTATGTTCATCTAGCACTGGCACTCCGAGAGCCAGAAGCTGAAGAAGCAGACGCAGACGGCTAAGAGAGCACACAGCACCGCTGGACCCCCCCGCTGGACCCCTCATCGCTGGTGCTGCCCCCCTTCTGCCGACAGCTCTCCCACCGCTCTGCAACAGAGATGTTGTGCCCTGCCCACTGAGTCTACTCTCAACTTTCTCATGCCGTTGACCCTCCACAGCCCCCCCCCCCTCCCCACTACACTACCCCCACTACAACCCCACCTTCCAACGACAACACCACCACTTTTGCAGACGACTCCTTCCCTCGCTGACAGCTCCCCCATTACTTCATCATCTCGCTGACAGCTCCTCCCCCACAGACAGCTCCCCCAGTACTTCCTCACCTCGCTGATAAGTCTTCCTCGCTGACAAGTCTTCCTCGCTGACAAGTCCTCCTCGCTGACAAGTCCTCCTCGCTGACAAATCCTCCTCGCTGCTAGCTCCTCATCGCCGACAGCTTCTTCATCACTTCCTCCTGTCACTGACAAGTCCTCCTCGCTGACAAGTCCTCCTCGCTGCTAGCTCCTCGTCGCCGACAGCTTCTCATCGCCGACAGCTTCTTCATCACTTCCTCCTCTCACTGATAGAATCTCCTCTCACAGACAGCTGCTCCATCAATCCGCCACACCCCCACTAAAAGCATCTGTGAATCTATGCGTACAACCTTAAGGTGAGCTGGTGAGCAGCGGGGGAGAGTATGGGAAGGGGAGACGGGGGGAGCGGGGAAGGAAAGTAGTTTAGGTATATAAGGGTACGGAAGAAGAGCATCATCAATTGAACCGCGTTATCAAGTGAAGAGTACCGCCAAGTGAAGAGCATTGATAAGTGAGAAGTATTGCATGGCGTAAAGCTTGATGCAGAAAAAGTCCTTATGAGCGTATAAGCCTTACTATCGATTATTTATTGTAATGCCTTATGGCATCCTTATAGAGCCTTATGAGCTCACAAGGTTTGCAGTGAGTAAGCCTTGCAGAAAGCTTTGGAGTCGCGAATCATTTTCACAGCGCCAGGATTGAGGAAGGATTATACAATAAAATGCCCTGGAATCTGAAAACCCCGACCAAGCATTTTTTTTTACGAATAAGCTTATTGAGAATTTATACAAATATAAGTATAAATATTTTCATGCGGGTTGTGTCAAAATCGTGCCCATACCAGGCTGCCACAAGCTTGATGACTTTATTGCCTGGCTCTATATGGTACATACATCATACATACATGCCATCGTATGTGGAGTATGTATCGTCGCAGAGCTAGTTGACCCGCACGGAGGCGTCTCAGCTGCGTCTGTCATTGTTTGGCGGCCCGGAAGGATGTTTGTGCCCTCAAGCGCTCGCAAACATCTGCACTATTGTATGCGCGTGAACACCCACTGCAGCCGTGGTGGCGGTTGGTGATGATGCTGGTGGTGCACGTGGTGGTTGGTGCTGATGGTCGTCGTCTTCGTCTTCGTCGCCATCCGCTCGACGGCGTTTGAAGGCAAGGGAAGGGGGAATTCAAATCCAGGCTGCGGTCATGTACTCTGCCAAACTCCAGTGAATCTACCCTCTACAGGGCATCCGTGCGATTCCATGATATGCTGTGGGCAACAGTGGAGTGAGTGAGTGCGTACACGAAGTGCCTACCGTGCCTACTGCTTACTGGTATGTACCCAGCTTGTGATGCTATTTTTCGACTAGCATCGGGGGGCCGTGGCAGGAGCGGGTATCGAGTAAAAAAAAAGGGATTGCACACAGCATCGTGCCGCGAAACGCTCCCAAGCGAGAGGCTTGGATAGATGCGGAAGAGAGGGAGGACGATGGATGCACTCTATCTACGGACACATATCTACGGACACATATCTACGGACACATATCTACGGACACATATCTTACACTACGTGCTAACCAGAGCCAAATGGCGGAGCGGCCGGCGGGGGAGAGGAACGGAGGTAGGCTGATAACTAAGGGAATACCTAATGTGCTCTAGAGTCCTTGTATTTCTGTATGTACACTACTCTAACTATCGACATGGAGCGGCGGGGGCTAAGATACGGTACGAATGCAGGCTGGTTTCACCACTCTGGATACGTTGCGGGCCATGGCACCGGGCCTCTGCGGCTGTCTGTCTGTCTGGAGGCAAGCCGTGATCGTGGGTTGAGTTGAAAGCAGATATCATGTGTATGCTATGTAGGATACCGGTATGTACATGGCGCGTATTGGGGAGCCGATTCATTTCATTTCCCTCAGGAAGACAACGACTATGTACGACGACAGGGGCGACGAGACGACGCAGCGCACCGCCGTTTGCGGCACTCTACTATGATACTCTAGTGTCGATGGAGCACGGTTTCCGGGAGATGATGGTCTCCTCCGTATGGGTTAACCAAGCAAGTACGAGTCCTTACTCTCATACATAAATACCTACCAGTGTCCGAATCACGATCTGGCAATGCACAGAGCGGATAGCCTCAAGACGTGCATTAGGGACCTTTAACGTGAGACCGGAAGCTAACGAGAAGTCCGTGTTCTCCAAAGCGGACTAAGTGCTCTAGGTACGTATCGGCGGAGGCCTATGTACCAGTGCCAGAGGTCTGAGGAAGACGACAGACGACGGGAGAAGACGACGGACGAAGAGGAAGAGCGGATGTCCGAGGAGGAGCCGTCCGGGCTGGCTGGCTGGCGGTGAGGCGAGGTGAGGGGAGTGTGGGCAAACCACCAGCCAACAATCGTGTCTACCGGACGCCGATTCTTCCCTCGTTCCGACAGATGCGATGGGTGGAGAGATGGTGATTGGGACCTGGTGTTTGTTCGCTCGGCAGTTCGGAAGCCAGCCAATAATTCCCGCCAGCAAGTAACGGAGTGCATGCGAGTGTGGACTCCGTGCAGCTTCAGCGATCCCTGCTGCAGATATCGCCTTCTGCCCCCCGCCCACCATCCATTTGAACCGGCGGATCGCTGCCTCCAGACACACCCACCAGCCGGACATGACCATGACCAAGACCACCACCACCAAGACCACCACCGCTTCTGCTGTTGCTGGCCGGGCTCGACCCTTCGGACACCGACCCCGCCAAATTCCCAGTTTTGTGTGGGCGAGGAGTTGCAGGCAGGCCAGGCAGACGGATGAGATTTGACTTTCTGTGCTGTCCCTCGCCACCACCTCCTCCACCTCCACCACCACCCGGGAGAGATGAGCAATGAACTTCTTGCGGACTTCCGAGGTTGAGATCGCAGACGTAGTTCCTCCCGGTGGCTGGGGCGGCGGCGGTGGTATCTGAGCGGAACAGAACAGAATAGAACAGAAGGACGGAATAGAACAAAACAAAACAGACCAGAGTGACAGGACGAAACAGAACAGAACAAAAAGTCCAGACAGACCTCTTTGCGGATGTTTGCCTCCACACCCTACTCTATGGTAGACTTTGATATATTTCTACCCCACAATCCGCGCAAATGCGAACGCTTTGCCCGCCTCTCAGCTAGCTGCCTCGAACTGATGGTTGTCCGACAGGCAGGATAGATATCACTTCAGTCACTCACTTTGACGCCAGAGATACAAGCTCACATGTACAATACACACCCACTACCACTGGTCCATATAGACGGACAAGACAGAACAGTTTGCCTTGCGCGGACACTCTGCGTGCCGTCCTCGATCCTCTTCGTCTTCCCCGCAAGCTCCAGCCAGAAGTGGAGGTGGAGGTGGAGGTGATGGTGCCCCCCTCCCACAGGCATATCTCCTGCCTTTCACCGAACTCCGTTTTATTCATTCTCTTTCCTTCCCTGGAGTCCTAATGTATGTAGTAGTAGGCCTGGATAGCCTGGCTGGTGAGGGGGCTGCTTCTTCTCTGCCTAATAGAAAACAACCCCCTCTTGTTTTATCTGGAGTAAGGGAAGTCTAGTGGAGTGACCTATCCAGCCCCATCGTAGAAAAAGGGCCTTCTTCTGTTCGTCCAATCCAATGGACTCGTGTACCTACTAGTATGTAAATAGTACTATATACTCGTCGCCAGAGTAGCACTCGTCCTTCCCCCCCCCCCCCGGAAGTTAGCAGAGCACTTTACCTAGCAGAGCACTTTGCCTTTGCCTTACTTATCTCTGTCCCTCGGCGTGGTGCGTGGTTCGCCGTAACCAAAGCCTCCAGTACACACATACAAAAAAAAACGCCCTGCTCACACTGTAGAGTCTAGTGTCTGTACGCTGAAGGAGGAGTAGCCGCCACCACGGCCGTACGAATGACGCTTGGTACACTGTCAATGCCCACTAGCCATCCCCATCCCCGCTGATAATCCTCCCACCCCCCTCAACATCCGCCGAGGACTTACACTGCCGCTGCCACCACCGCGTCGCATTTCTTTCTTGAGCCGTTTTCCCCATCCATCCCACATCTACCCCTCGTTTCCTGTCATCTCGAATCTCTACCGTTTATTCCTCTCCGTCATTTTTTCCACACGCTTGCTTGCGTGCTTTGCTTTGCTTGTTCGGTTTCTATTGTGGTGGACTTAAGGATCTCACACGCCCAACTATTTTCGCGGGCCACTCGTTCCTAGCCGTTTTCGCTCAAGCAGCCGTCCGAGAGCGAGAGGAGGCCTCGTCGCCGACGCCCCCCCCCCCCACCCACGGGACTCGACTCGACTTCCCATCCATCCGCGCGCTGTGGTCACGTTAAATCCAAACAATCCTCGACGCCAGAAACGTAGTATCCGCGAAGACGGCGACGACGGACACTGGGAAAAGCGCCCCGATCCACAGCCCTTATCTTTTCTTCCAATGCCTCGAGCACCGGTTGCGGGACGGGAAATTCGCCGACGGAGTCGGAATGGCTGCTGGTAAACCCAAAAAAAACTCTAGCATTTTGTTTTTTTGTAGTGATGCCCCACGGATGGCTCCGAAACCTCCGAACTCGAGTCCGAGTCCGGAGTCGTGTTGTTATTGTCGATGCCCGTGGGGTGGTGTGGTGTGAAGTGAAGTGGTGTGGGCGTGCGGATCTCTGGATGGTCTGGGCTGACTTTCTTTGTTCGTTCGCCTCAGGAACTGCAAGGCGCGAAAGGTCAAGTGCGGCGAGGAGAAACCGCGATGCAGCAACTGCGAGCGTCTCGACGAGGATTGCGACTACAAGATCCGGCTGTCTTGGGGCGGTCGACCGCTGAAGAAGAAACTACAGGAGAATGGAGGAAACGGCCACGATCCAAATGGCGATGATCAATCCCAGTTCATTCCCGGCGCCGGCCAATTCTCGCTCAACCAGCACTTCCCGAGTCCGCAGACCTTCATCCAAGCGACGCCACCCAACGGCGCGGCCAGGAAGCCACCGGTTCCCCGGGCTGGCAGCGGGAAGAAGACGAGCATGTCCGGCTACCAGACGGTATTCGCGGTCGGTGAAAACATGCCCGATTTACCTGTCGGCGGCGGCGGGCAATCTTCCGCGGTGACGCCACCCCAACCACCGGCGCCACCATCTACAATGTCACGGGTGACACCGATCACCTCCACGGCTCCGCTTGATCCTCAGCTGAGCGTGCAAATCCCGCTCGCGCAGACACAACAAACACATCTGCCAGACCGTAGTGGCGTGCAGCGGATGAGCCGTCGTGATGACGCCTACGCATGGCAGCAAAACTTGACACCGACCACTACCACCGCACCGCAGTCGCTCGCATCTCCGTTCGATGAGAATCAGATGCGAAATGGACACCACCAGGATCGGTCGTACTTCAGTCCGACATACTCAACCACTGGACCGTTCTCCCCGACACATACGTCGTCGCCAGTGGGGAACTACCACAGCCCGCCAGGACACTCATCCAGCCCCGATATCTCGTATTCACAGCCAATTAACTCACCTCACCATAAGAATTATCATCCCGCACCATCGATCATAGGATCGCCTACAAAGAAAGCCAGGACCAGTACATCGCCAACACAACCACCGCCAATGTCTCCGTTCATATACGGAAGACATCCCATGAGTCAAGCGCCACAGCTTACGGCCTCGTTGGCGGAGGCGATTGACTACATGCATACTCCGGCCTCCATGGCACCCATGAATAACATGTCCGGGGCTATGATCGGCATGCCCGTCACCACTGGAATCAGCAATGGCAACAATACGGTGATGCGCAGAGTGTCGGTTGAGAACCTGTTGTCGGATCCTTTAGTTCACGGGGGCTACAACGGATATCACCACGGCGGGTACGACATGAGTTTCAAGACGGAAGGGCCGGATCCATATACTTCCGACGGTCAGGATATGGAAGACAACGACATCGAGGAAATTCCTCGCCACGCCATGGACTATGAGGACCACAACTTCCACATGCAGGTGAACCATGCCCGACACTTCTTCAAAATGAACGCGGCTTATCCGGACCAGATGTCTATTCCCAGGAGGCTGGATCCTCTCCCGCAGTGGCTACTGTCCAATGAACAGAACAAGATGTACTTCCACCATTACCTGAAGCACACAGCCAGGTTGCTGGTACCTCACGATTGCTCGGAGAATCCGTTCAAGCACATCCTGCCGCAAAGTGTGTAGCCCTGGTTATCTACCCCGCGTTAAGTCATGCACCTCGCTAACAGTTGTCTTCTTCGTCCTAGTGGCCGTCGAGACCGACCACCTCATGAACCTGCTGCTTGCATACTCGGCTAGCCATCAAGCCCGGCTACTCAACCACCCTGAACCCACGGAGCGAATAGGCGGCTTCATAGACGAAACGGTGCGAAGTCTGGGTGTCGCACTGAACCATCCCGAAGGGGCCACGAGCGATGCAAGTCTTGCTACAGCAATCATGCTCGCATCGTACCAGATCGTGTCGCCGAATCCGTTCGCATCCAGCGGGCTTACCTGGCAGACGCATCTGGATGCTGCCCGAAGAATTATCGTGTCCCGCGGAGGTGCCCAAGGCATGCACAGCGGAGATACCGTTTCGTATTTCCTCGTGCGGTGGTTCGCGTACCTGGATCTCCTGGGACGGCTGAGCGGTCGGGAAATTGACGAGCCGGTACTGAGTGACAGCGGGAAATACTGGACCAACGACAACGAGGACCCCCTGGCAGAGTTTTCAGTGGATTGTTTCTTTGGATTCACTACCCGTTGCGTTGCGATCCTCCACAAGATTGGGGAATTGGCGAGACAGTGCGAGCAAGAACGAAAGATGATGCGCCGTGGTAGCCGGGGAGGCGATATAATCTGGAAACCAACCAAGGATACCCTGAGGAATGCTCTGAGAATACGCGAAGAACTGCGGGATTCCAGGGAGCGGTCGTTGGGTCGATGCACCCACGCCCACGACAATGGATACGCACATTTCCACAACGGGAGTGACACCGGCGAGGACTTCGATGAGGAGGAGCTATTGGCCACCAACGACGCCTTCCACTGGGCTGCCGAGATTCATCTTTACCGACGGGTACTCGGTTACGAATCCGACCACCCCGACGTCCAAGATGCCGTTGGTCTCATTGTCGATGCCATGCACAAAGTCAAGCAAGGTGGAACCGCAGAGAATTGTCTGCTGTTCCCGCTCTTCACCGCCGGCTGCGAAGCTATCAACTACGAGCACCGCGAGTACACGCTACGGCGAATGCTCGAGGTGGAAAAGACTGGCTTGACTCAGGTATGGCTGTCTCCCTAAGATCCAAAATTTACTATTGCTAACGAATCGGTTCTTCCAGGTCAAACATGCCAGACTCCTCATGGAAAGGGTGTGGCGTGAACGTGTAGCATGGTGGGAGATTGTGAACGGGGAGTTTCTCGGGTAACCGAACGAACGACGCAGAGCATGATACGAGTTCCACGACTAAGCACCGCAACGTGATGATGATGATGATGTGTCCGCATACACTCAAGAAGACGGCCGCCACCACTAAAACGAACCGAACCGAAATCGACATAATTCTCATTCTCTCACTATTGCGATCGTTTTTCTTTATTTTCATTTCCTGTAACCATTGATAGGGGGGTTTTCCGGCCGGGTGTTTCTTGTCTTCTCTTTTTCTTATACCATTTTTGATTCGACATTGACAGCTTTTGTTTTTTTCTATTTTGTTCATTGGTGATTGATTGATTGATTGGTTGGTTGATATTAACATTGCTTTTCTTTGGCTTTCTTTGGCTTTCTTTGGCTTTCTTTGGCTTTCTTTGGCTTTCTTTGTTATCGCGGGAGTTTGTGTCTAGGGGTCGGATTGATGGATGGATGGATGGATGGAGGGACGAGACGATGAAGGATGAAGGATGAAGGGATTGATTTGACAATTCGAATGATGATGTAGCTATGGCTATGGATATGGATATGTACGGGAGGAGACACGACCATGGGAGTGATGATGATTATGATGTAGCCCATTTTGATTTATTTTTTTTCATTTTTATTTTTTTCATAGGCAGTTTTCATAGGTTATTGTAGCATAGGTAGGCATGGGGCATAGCGTGGATGTCGTTGGGATGTCGTTGGATGGGGATATATTATGTATGGCCTCTAACTATTGGGGCTGAATGTATGAGGATGATTTGGAGGATTGAGGGTGGTGCTGGGTGGTGGGTGGGTGGCAGGCGGGGTGGGAATGGGAATACCTTTTTCACTACGATACATAGCAGTTCCAAATTCCAAAACTTCCTTCCTTCCTTCTTGACTTCCTGTCTTCCTTGAACCTTCGTGACGTTTCAGATCCTTGGCCCACAATATTCGCATCGACGGAGACTACGTGCGTATCTACTCGGATTCCAGTTCGCTCCATTATCGATCCATGAGCAGGCAGTATCGATAATGCACAACATATCATACGCACTGGGGGGGGGGGGCATGGCGTCTGCGCTTACATACCCCGCACCCGCAACCCGCAACGGACCGGACTTCCATCCGTGGGCGGTGGCGGGGCGGGGCCACGAGGGGAGGGGGGGCGGTGGGAAACTTCAGGACACCTGGCGCTTGCTCTCGCTGTCGGTATGACTGGATCCTTCACTTCCCTCCACACCGCCTCCCCTGGCCTTACGTGCGAATGTATGTGCATGCGTGCGTCGCGTTACATACCTTGCGTTTCATGCGTTGATGGTGGAGCGTCGATGGTGGAGGGGAAACCTACTACCTGCTAGTATATATCGGTGAGGTAGGTAAGGTGGGTAAGGTAGAGGTGTTTTATTTATTGTGCATGGGCCGGGGGGTTGGTAAGTACTCTATATACATTGTTTGTACAGTAGTGATCGATCGCGAGAGCGAGGAAGCCTGAAGACTGCGGGTGGAAGCGGGTTGTGGGTTGTGGGGAAACAGATGCCGTGGGTGGATGCCGGGTGGTTGTGTTACACACATACACACATATGGTGAGGTGAGGTGGGCCTGGGGGCGAGTGAGGCGAGTGATGCAGTGAGGTATGGACATTACCATCCTACTATGTAGCTGCGCTGGGACCTGGGTGGGCAGCAGATAGTTCCAGATCGTGTACTCTACATACTTGGTACCAGATACACACCAGATACACAGTTACCGGGCAGATGTTTGGACCCGGGATCGACGAACGATGGAGGGGATGGAGGTGATGGAGGCGGTGTTTCGTTGGCGATTGAGTTTACCTACGTTACCGTACCAATAGGTGGGTTTGGTAACCCTGGCCACTGGCACTACTACTAACTACCACCACCACCACCACGCACGTGAAGAAAGAGGCTGGGCAGTTCAACTACAGTAGGTACTATATGCAACATGAGATAATAGGGATAAGATGTAGTATGTGGATGGATGGATACCCCTCATCACATGCCACCTCTCTCATCAACCAGCATTCGAACTCGAGCCTTGTCGCCCAGTAACAAGTAGCCATGAGAGTAAGTATATGATGAGCGACCAACGGGATCAGCTGTTCTGCAGTATGTACATTACTTAGACCAGCGGCAAACTCGCATTAAGGAAGGAAAGGACGGGCCCTTTACCCACGTCCATCTGTTCTTCCCAAGCAATCTTATCGCTCACGGCCGGCATATACCACAGCTACAGCCCACCGATGATGCGCTGCAAGGCGGCGAGCTCGTACTGCAGACCTGCGGTCAATCCATGCTACATTGTGTCAAGCCGAAACCACAGTACCGGCATCCTTCCAACTCACGGTACCGGCATCCTCCCAGCATGCGTTCCAGATACTTCCTCTGTAGGTATGTAAATATGTTCTTTAACGTTGGCTGCATGCGTAGGTATCTGAATGATGTGAATCGGCCGTGTCCGAGGACGCATGTACCTATCATACATAGCAGAAAGATGCTTGAGCTCATTCCGGGCCCGTGGCACAGTTGACTTATGTACTCACTACGGCTGCGAAGTCTGCGCAAAGTGCAATGTTGACCTGGTGAGTTCGTTGGGTCAACACACGTTTGAGGGGGTTCGGGGGTCCATATGGATTAACGTAGCCCGCCGTGGAAGGGAATAGGAGATGATGAAGGAGGAACTCTGCTGGGGGAGCCTCTCGAAGACAGGAATCGTTAACAGAGAAGCTGTGAAGGTACGTAAGAGGTCGTGGAGCTTAAGCTCCGGTCTAGAGCTCCACCAGATCACCCCGCGGTTCACGCACTAGGTAGCCCATTGCAAAAAATCGCAGATGTAAATGTACATATGTCGGTGATGCGCCATTATAGTCGGGGTAACTCGCCAACAAGCAAGTTTCGGTTCTGCGGAGGAGGGTAGGTTAGGGGAAATACTTGTGCAGATGCCCGGGAAGACTCCGGCTGGCTCTGATACTGTGAGGTGAGTGATGTACTATGATGAAGACCTTGAGCCGCTCAAGTGAATGGCAATACGAGTTTACATAAGTACTCAGTGGATAATGTGTAGAAGATTTGTTTGGCCTGGGATTGTATTTCCTGGTGAAGTTGAGAACGTGCTCCGTCAATGAGATGATTGGGTTTATGCTACCTATCCTGGCCACCGCGCATGTGAAGAGGCTGAATAACTTCAGCCACAGCTCCTAGGTACCTTGTCGACGTAAAGAGTTCTTCGCGTCTCCCAACACCACAACTCAATACCCATTGAACCACATACGCAACGATGTCCGACAACGACGACACAGTAATGGCCGGGACGAAGCGGCCCGCACAAGAGACTCCCGACGATGGCGGTATGTACGCGAACCTCTCCACAGGTTAATTCGGTAGTCCGTGCTAACGTCTCCCAGAGAGCTCTTCCTCGGACGATGACTTTGGCCCATCCCTCCCTCCCTTCGGCGGAGCACAAAAGAAGAAGAAGCGACGGACGCTCCCCAAAGTGCTCGAGAAACAGTACCTTTCAGCGCTCCCCACCGCCGCGAGATACAGCAAATCGTTGATGCACCGGGACATCCTCGCGTTCGTGACCATCACGCCGCTAACGGACTTTTTGATCACGACGAGCGTCGATGGCGTGGTCAAGTTCTGGAAGAAGATGGCAAGCGGTATCGAGTTCGTCAAGATGTTCCGCGCCCATCAGGGCGAGATTGTCGCTGTGGGCGTGAGCAGTGATGGAAGAAGCTTCGCCAGCGCGGGAGTGGACAAGAAGGTCGTTATTTTCGATGTGGTTACGTTTGGTATTTCTCGGACTCGCTGGAGAGCTTTGCGGATGGGACGGATAGCTGACTGATGGTAGACTTGCTGGCGACAATCACGATCGAAAATACTCCGCGGGCGATATGCTGGGTCCACCGCCGAGGCTCGCCGCTGCCCATGCTCGCCATCTCCGACACTGTATCGCCGGTGATATCCATCTATGACGGCCGAGGCGAGAACCAGAATCCTGCGCCTCTCCACAGGCTCACCAACCTACACCGAAGCATAGTCCATCTGATGGCGTTCAACGACAAGTACAACTGCGTGGTCTCGTGCGATGAAAGCGGCATGGTGGAATACTGGGCACCGCGCCCCGAGCGCGAGTTTGAGAAGCCGGATTCCGTCTTTGAGTACAAGGCTGGCACTGGGCTGTTCGAGTTCAAGAAGTCGAAATCGGTTCCCACCTCCATCATCATGTCTCCAACCCAGGAGTCGTTCGCTACCTTCTCACACCCGGACAGGCTCATCCGGGTGTTTGATTTCCCCTCCGCGAAGCTCTCCCGTACCTATGATGAATCCCTCACCACCCTAGCAACACTGCAACAAGCCTCATCCGCAACCAACAAGCTACCGGATATCGAGTTTGGCCGGCGAATGGCCCTCGAGTCATCACTGGACTCGGCGGCACTCCGGAAGGCAAACATCATCTTCGATGAAACGGGCAACTTCATAATCTTCGGCACTCTCGCGGGGATCAAAATCCTAAATCTGTCCACCAACAGGCTCGTGCGTACCCTTGGTAGGGACGAGGCCATCCGTCCCATGAACATTGCCGTGTACCAAGGCGCGCCCTCCAAGAAGAGTGTGATGACCGTGGAAATGGCGGCCTCATCCAACCCGCTGCTCGAAGAAGCAAATGTCCGCGATCCGATGATCTTCTGCACCGCCGCGCAGAAACCGCGGTTCTACATGTTCAGCAACGACAATGCGGCGTCAAAGTCCGAGCGCGATGTCTTCAACGAGAACCCACTCAAGGAGGGTGTCTCGGCTTCATCGAAATCACTCGAGCGCCGGCCGGGGGATACAGGTGCTGCGGCAATCCTGCACACTTCGATGGGTGATATCCACCTCCGGCTGTTCCCTGAAGCCGCACCCAAGACGGTTGAGAACTTTGTTACCCATGCCAGAAACGGGTACTACAACGGCACGATATTCCACCGTGTGATAAAGAAGTTTATGATCCAGGGAGGCGACCCGCTGGGTGACGGCACGGGTGGAGAGAGTATCTGGGGTGGGGAATTTGAGGATGAGTTTGGCTCACTCAGACACGATAAGCCATATACTCTCAGCAGTGCCAATTACGGACCGAATACGAATGGTAGTCAATTCTTCATCACCACCGAGAAGACAGTTAGTTTGCCCCCCAAGTGATGTGGAAGTCGAAAATACTGACGAGATGTGTAGCCGTGGCTCGATAACAAACATACCATCTTTGGACGTGCGACACAAGGACTGGATGTCATCCATAAGATTGAGAACGTAAGAGCGTTCAAAGACAAGCCCGAGGAAGATATCAAGATCATCAGCGTTACTATACTATAGACATGGTGTTTAAGTGGACTATTTTTATCGCGCAAGACTGCACATATCAATGTGCCAGGACCACTTCATTCTCGTAGCAGAACCCAGTGACACAACATTAAGTCGACCCAAAGAAAGAAAAAGAGGCACTCCAAACTCCAGATGAAACCCAAGCTGCTCTCTCCCTCCCCTACACCTCAACCTCCATCGCCGCAGTGCCCGCCGCTTTCTCCGCAGCCTTCATCTCCATCTCCACAAACTCCTCCTTCTTCTCCAACGTCGCGCCAATAAACTGCCTCAGCGTCGCCCAACTGCCGCCGACAACACCCTCCTTCTTCTGCCCCTTCTCGCCCTCCAGAATCGCCAAATTCTTGCCAAACCGCTCACACTCACTCTTGAGCAACCTCTCCTTGCGCACCATAGCGCCAGGACGTGACTTGATCGCCTTACTGCCCATTCCGCCCTTACGCTCACGCATTGCGCCCTCGGTGCCAGCATCCTCGGCGCCAGCCAGCGCCTCGGGCAGCGCGGCAGCAAGCGAGTCGATGCTCCCCAGCAGCGCGGTGTTGGTCTTGGGTCGCCGCCGCTTCATGATCTTGCTCGGCGCCGCTTTCTTCTCGATCCGTGAGATGAAGTCCGCGTGTCGTGCGAGCCGCACGGATTTCTTCGGGTTGCGCGACGTCAACGCTCCCGCCGAGGGCGTGAGCGAGGATGTCGCTGCTCCTGCTCCCGAAGAGGAGGACGGGTGGCTCTTTTTCGTGCGGATTGTGGCGCGGCCCTGGAGTTGTTAGTACGCGCTGTGTGGGTGGGGAGGGGGGGCAGTACCATCTTGAGGATTATTGGTGAGGGTTGGGAAGGTGTGAGGTTGAACTTGAACTTGACTTTGAGGGAGTGCAGGTGGGGCACTAGATTTTTGGGTTGCGCTTTTTAGCGGGGGTCTGGGACCCTGGCTATCGCTCATGGATGCTCACTCGTTTAATACAACCGGTCGGGGGAGAATAATGGGCGTTGAGTATGTAGAGAGCACATGGCGTAGTTATTATTCCAGAGATACAAGAATGTGGGACGAAGGTATGTAGTCTAAGAGGTATGTACTTCCCACATATTTTCACAGACTCCTACAGACTCCTCCCGCTGCCCCCGTCCAGGCCCGCCGTCTCGCGGCCAATCCTGCTATCACTATCCCTCTTCCCCCTCTCATCCCTCCGATCCCCCACACTCTTTTCCAATGCATTCAATGCTTCCTCCAGCATACACCTACTCCTCTGGATATAATTTGCATGCATCAGAATGATGGTCTTCCCCAGCTCCCTACCACTCATGCCGACACAGTTTTTCGCGCAGTTCCACAGTCTCGTGGACGGAGCGTCGGGGAGACGGAAGAGGCTCAGGGAGGCTTCGGTTGCGCAGGGGATCGGGGATGGGGAGATGATGATTCCAGCCCGGATTAGTTCGTGCAGTCCGGTGCGAAGAATGCTGTAGATTGCGGGGGTGGAGGGGGTGTCAATGAACTGTTTCATATCTGAATGGATAGGGAGTCAATGACGGAGATAGAGTATTGGTGGAATGGGAATGGGAGATACCGGCGCGGTCCAGGAATGCGGGATCCATGGATTGTAGGAGGTTCGAGGTCGTCAACACGATCACCTAGGCCTGGTCAGTGGCTACGCATGTCTGGTAACGGGGGATTGGAGGACATTGTTCTTGGTCCGTAGCTTGTCCAACGCGGTCAGGAGGGCGTTCACAACCTTTTCTCCTCAGTATTCGTCTTCGGGCCCGTTTCTCATATTCAAAGCTCTCACCCTGATTCCGTCATTCGGCTCCCCACCACCAATAGCCTTCATTCTCGACGGCAGTAATGTCTCAACCTCATCTATTCCGCCAACACCCAGTCAGCACTTCTCATTCTCTCCTCCCCAACCATCTAAATCCTTCACTCACCAATCAACAAAACAATAAACACTCGCCCATCCTCCAAAAGCTTCAGAATCCGATCAAACATCTGTCCCACCAACGTAGCCGACTCCGAAAAGTACTTGGAGAACAGATTATGACTATTGATCTCGAAGAGCTGGCATTGCGGATACTGGGCTGACAGGCGGATGGAGAGCTTCTGCGCCAACGCCCGGGCAAGACTAGTTTTTCCGCTCCCGGGAGGACCATGAAGGAGGATCAGTCGGTTGAAGCCAATACTCATCAGGTCGACCTGCTTATCGGCGAAGAAGGCTGCGTTCGTATTAACAACCTCCGCTGGCCAGTGCGAAGGCGGGGGGGACGGACATATCGTGGACACGAAACTCAACAGTTTACTCTTCAGGCCAGGCTCAAACATCAACCTTTCCCCTCGTTAGCAAGACCCCCCCCCCCCCCCCCCCCCCCCCTGGCCATTCTGCCTGGGGCAACATACGAATCCCAAAGTTTGTCCAGCGAAGCTGCGGGAAGATCCATGATCCGGTAGGAGTTTTCGCTGGTATCCTCGGGTCGGAACTCGCGCTCGCGCTCGTGGAGAAGCTTGTATACGTGGACGTGCAAGTGGACGTCGCTCAGCGGGACGATGTCGGCTATGCCGACGGCCTCGGAGACGTAGAGGTCTTCTACGCCGGTGGGGAGGAAGGCGCATTGGTCTAGACATAGAGTTAGAAGTGGGCACATATACCGAAGAGAGGCGGTGAACCGGTCGAGGATATGTGCTCTTCCACAATCAGTGACTTGAAGTTTTCGTGCAGCCATTTATCGATTGTCGCCGCGAGGGCGGGTTTATCTGGGCATGTTGTCTCCTCTGCGAGTCGGACTTCCACGTGTAGCGGAATCTTGGAACCGGATGCCATTACGGTAGGGTAGAGGTTTGTGCGATGGTCGGGTGTTGTGGTCGCTGGAAGGGAGTTGTATGCTGCATGCAGTTTGGAACACTCTGCTTCTGCAATGACTCCGTGAGTGACATTTGGTGTTTTAGTCCTACTATGTACAATACATCGAGAAGGAAGTACCAGACGAGTCGAGAAGACAAACAGCAAGGTTCCCTCCAATCGTTTCGTTTCAGAAGAGCGGTTTATGCACCGCCGCTACCGGTTAGAGGGAATGTGAATGTGATGTTTGCGCGCGACGAATCACTTTTTTTCCCGCAGAGATAACATTATCCCTCTTCTATCGGGGAATTTGCTATCCAATGATTACAAGCCCCACTTCATTCTTTTGGAAATACATCGCGATGGTGAATTCGTTGCCCTCTCGATGAAACTAACGAGTCATTCCCTGTGATGGGCAGTGTTCGCCTGTGTGGAATACATAGTGTGTTTTCATGCGAGTAAGATAGATCCCCGGACGGTTTCATCTGTGCTCGGCCTGAAGCTAAAGCTGTAGATTGTTTCGAACCACTCTGCAGACTTCGAGATATCTCCATGTCGTCAACTGATCGGCTTTCAAAATCTCTTGGTCTCGCTGCCGTAGATCCTGCTGTCCTCTGCAGCTGTTGGCTATGAGTGGCCAGCTTAGCAGCCTATAAACGAAGCAACCTCACCTTCAGCTCACCGTGTCCAACTCTCCCCAAAGTCCCGCATCGAACGCATAGACTTCGCCAGATACTACCTATTATTCCTAACTCTATTCTATTCCTCGAATCCTCCCAAACGAGCAACTGCCCTCGAGTAGCACGACCCACCAACTGCAGCCGCCCGCCTTTTCCGTCCACAAGACCGACCCCGACCTTTGAAGTTCCCAAACTCCTGCGTAGGTACTTTGTTCGTGCACTTTCCTCGCTCACACAGCCTCTCCGCCAAAACGTTGCACGCGCACGCGAAACCGGTTCGTGCTGAGTACCCTTCCTCCCTTGCGTGCGACGTTGCATTGCCCCCTCCGCGACCACCACCACCACCACCACCACCGTTACACCGGTGATTACAATACATACCAGAAATACCAGTCCCTCCTTCGAAGCTCGAGAAACATTCTTACTCCTCTTCCCTCCTTCTTTTGCTCCACTCCACCTCCCACCTCCTCCACCAACCTCCTCCTTCTCTCAGCACAACAACGGATGTCTCTGTACGAAACTGCCATCTCAGCATCTCCAACCGTATACACAATCGTCAAAGGAACAATCGTGGCGTCCACCGGCATATCGATCATACTGTCGGGATTGCTTTACTTCAAGCAATCGTTCGTCTACCCCGTCCCATTTTCCTTTCCCGCGCCGTCGACGTCAGAGATAGAAGGCACGCGACCAAAATGAATCGATTGGCTAACTCGGACACGACGCGCGCATTGCTTTCTGCAGGTCGCTCATCTACCCGAGAGATCATCCCGAGGGAGCACGAACCGAAGTCCCCACGCCCGATGACTACAAGATCGAATCATGGGAACGAGTCAAGCTCTTCACTAAGGACGGAGAGACGTTGAACTCGTATTTCTTGAAGGCCGACAAGCCTGCCGGCGTTACGGTACTTGACCTAACCTAAGCCTTCCGGGCGCGTGCATCACCGACTGGACTGACGCGTGATGATGATCCCCTCAGGTCCTGTACATGCACGGCAACGCTGGTAACATCGTCTGTGCGCCCTCGTCCCTGTTGAAGGTACCCAAAGGGAATGCTGACGGATGCGTGTGAAAAGGGTCATCGTCTACCGCTCGCTAGAGTGTTCTCGGACAATATGGGCGCCAACGTGTTTATGCTGTCGTATCGAGGGTTCGCAACTTCTACCACCGCCGTGCCGTAGGCAGGACAAAGACAATACCTAACTCGTGCTGTAGCTACGGTCTCTCTACCGGCCGTCCGTCAGAGAAGGGACTCCTGATAGACGCACAGACGGCACTGGACTACCTCATCGACCGCCCCGAGGCAGCCCAGACCAAGATCTTTGTGTACGGGCAGTCACTCGGCGGTGCGCTCGCGATTCAGGTGGCAGTCAAGAATCAAGGCAAGGTCTCCGGGTTGATCCTTGAGAACACCTTCCGCTCCATGAGAACGCTCATCCCGAGTGCTTTTCCTCCGGCAAAGTACCTGGCCAGACTATGCCACCAGATCTGGCCCAGCGAGACCACCATACCATTGATTGAGAACACACCAACACTGTTCCTGAGCGGACTGAAGGACGAGCTCGTCCCGTGAGTTTCCACCCCACCTGCTACTTCCCCCCTCTCCCCCTCATCATATCTAACAAACATTAGCCCGGACCATATGGTAACCCTCTTCAACTCCTGCGTCTCCCCTAAAGTCTGGGAAACGTTCCCCAACGGCTCCCACAACGATACATTTACGGAGTTGGGCTACTTCGAGGCGATATACCGGTTCATGAAGAAGGTGATCCAAGAAGAAGAGGTTGGGCCAAGAGATGCCGTGATTGCATCCCCTTCATCGGCACCTACTGCTCCCTCCTCCCCACGTTCTTCCTCCTCGCGATCAGGCACTAAGGGAAAGAGGGGCTCACGTACTCCTTCTCCGGCTTCCTCCTACTCGAAGTCGTAGTCTACCACTCACTGCTTTACTAAACATCTGTACCTGCTTTTCTTATTTGTGTTCTCTTGATTCGATGGGTTCAAGTTTATGTATCTCCGGTAACTCAGCTTTCATCCTTACTTATATTGCGCTTCTTTTCTGGTTCTTTCCCTTTTTCTTGTGGAGTTCGGGTGGGGCGGGTGGTTAATTGATCGTTGACGTATTTCTGTTTCTATGTCTGACCTGTCTGTTTTGCATCCTTTATCTTGCGACTCGTATCCTATGGTTCTGTTCTGTTCTGTTTTAAACACACTTTGATAGTATGAAGACAATGTGGTTATGTTTTTTGTTTCTGTTTTTATAAAGAGATAGTTCAATGGGGATATGGAATCTTATGGCCTTTTCTTTGTGGGTTACAAGTGGGGGGGTTATGGTTTATGATGAGCAATATGGATTTATTGTAAGTACATGTTTAGAACCAGAGGTTTGCGGTTGTGTGAGCGGGCTGGGTTTGGATTTTAAAGTATGGGTGCAGGTATCTTTGCTAGGGAGGGAATATAAAATGCGGTTTGTGGAGAATCCGTGGGTTGTGAGGCATGTGATTCTGATTCACACGATGAGAAAGTACCAAATTGACTGAACAGACTCCGTTAAGACCTCGCAGACACTATGCTCTGTACAATACTATTCTAACCAATGTACCGCACAAGCCAAAACAGCGGTAGGTATGTCCTGGCACAGAAGCCCGAAGCCCGCCCTCTAGTTATCGCAAGTAACAAATAGATTATACGCCTTTCATCCCACACGCTACGCATTTCCATTTCCATTCATCTCTCTCCCTCTCCGTTCCGTTCACGGTTTCATTACAACCCAACATGAAACAGCAACTGCTTTTGCTTCCCCTTCTTCTTCTTTCCGCCGCCGTTCTCGCCCAAGTTGTCTGCCTCGTCCTGTGCAGCAGCCTCGGCACTCCCAGGCACCCACGCATTACCAGTCGCTGCAGGCGCGTCCCAGCGGTTCCTGCTAGGGATCGGAGTCCATCCCGCCGGCTGCTTCTTCGGCGGCAGGCTCGGGAACTCGTCTCGGCCCACTGGGCGCCTGGTCGCTGCGGCGGAGGAGGAGGATGACGAGGAGGCGTAGGTGGTGGTCGTAGGTGGGGGTGGCGCGGCGGGCTTTGTCACCCATGGTGTGGCGCTGACGGCGCCTTTGCCCACGCGGTTGGGGTTGACGATGGGCTTGGGGAGGGCGGAGGAGGCGGATGATGCGGACTGCGTGGGAGCAACAGCTGCGGTGCCCCAGGCTGAGGCAGCAGCGGAGCGGCCGGAGCGCGCGGTGGAGGATTTGAGCTTTAGCACGCGATTGGCATTCGTGGATGTGGAGGCTGATTGGGAGGAGGCACCGGCGATGGGAGGGTAGTCTTGGTTCTGGTTTCGTTAGCTTGGTGGAGGGGATGTGGGGTGGAGTGGGAACTTACGATTGCCTTCCAGTTGTTCCACGCTTTGAGGAACTCCCTCCTCTTTGACTCGTCCTCGTAGAGCTCTGCGACTTCGTTGATGAGCGTGTTGAGCTCCTTAGCACTACCGTCGAATAGACTCCACAGCATGTCCACCAGGTTCTCGCCAGAGATGGCGCCGGTGCGGAATTTACTGATGTCGTTGCGGAATAGCTGCATCTTTGTGGCATCGTTGCGCAGCATGTTGCTCGCGCGGTCGATCACCGATGCATGACGAAGAGCTCGCGTTTCAGCGGGGTTCTGCGTAGGCTGTGCGGGCTGTGCGGATCGTGTCGGGTTCGCAGGGCGGGCGGCGGCGAGCGGAGGGAATGCGGCGTTGCTTGTGGGTGGCGTGATAGTGCGTGGTGGCGCCGGTGTGCTCCCTGGTACATGCCTGGGCTGTTGTGACTGTGACTGTGGCACTTCTACGCTCTGCGTCTGTGGAGGTCTGGCGGGCTGTGGCGCTGGTCGGGCCGCAAATGCGGGCTCTGACAGCTGTCCTCCAAAGGTCCGGGGCGTAGTTGACTGTGCGCTCTGGATAGCAAGCTGTTGAGTGCGGTGAAACGCGATTTCTGCCCGGCTCATGTGCTGCACTGTCCTGATTGGAGGATCCTCTAACTCGTGACGTCCTCTGCCGCCGCCGCTGTCACCTCCTCTTCCTCCGCGACCGCGCCGTCGGCCGTCGTTCTGGGGCTGCACTGACCGCGCGTCCTGGAAGTTACTCATATCGATGCGTCTGGCATCTCGCATTGCAGTCTTGCTAAGCCCGTTGGGATGTTTCTCAAGCTGGTGAGCTTTGAGATCAATCTCATGTTCAAACACCACAAACTTCTTCTCAAGACACTCGCTTTCGGGGCAGACGTAATGTGCCTTTTTAAAGTGCAATTCCAGGGTGTCGTAATTGAAGTAGTACTGCGGTTGCTGGTCAGCAGGACGACTGCGCTCACAGATGTGGCAGCGTTCGTGCTTGTCCCGACAGTGTACAAACAGCTCGTCTACCGAGTAAAAGCGCTGGTTACAGAACTGGCACTCGGGATGTCCCTTGAAACCACTCTGACTTTCCGAGCCGGGTTGGTCGTCCCCGTGCCGTTCGTGGCGTCGCAGCTCGGCAGCCGTGAAAAGCTCGTGTTCGTGGGTGAAAACCTTCTTGTGGCGAGTGCAAAGATCACACATGACACGGCTATGCTCGCGCTTGACGTGACCATGGAGGTCTGGCCAACCCAGACATGCCCGGTCACACGTTTCCTCTGGACAGTTATAACGGAGTAGTAAGGTGGCATCGTCACAGATCGCTTGGTCGTCATATTTGATGCCCAGTGCAGCGTTTTCGGCGATAGTCTCTGAGTCCTTGAAATCTTCGAAGAGTTTCTCGTGCTCCTTGGTAAAAATGACATATTCGGATTCCACCTGAGATCATAGGTTAGTACAGAATATATCGCCAGGAGTAAAAGTTGGGGAAGAATACCCGACAATGAGCGCACGTCTTGCTCTTATACAAGGCACGCATTCTAAGAGAGCAGATATGGCAGGTCGGGTGGTTACAAGGCGGCACTGCGATGTACCTGACCGGGTCCGCGCAGATAAAACAAACTTCGGACTCTGTGCCCTCCGAGGCCGCATCGTCACTATCCTGAACTGCTGGCGGCACTCCCGGAGCAACCCTTAGCAATGTCTGCGCAGGTCCGTTCGAGTCCCCTGGTTTCCGTGCGTTCGCATTGATATCTCCACCTCTTCCGATTCCTCTTGGCTTCCGCGGACCCCCGCGTCCTCCGGTCCCCGCAGGTTCATCGCCGCCACCTCGGCCACCTCTACCGCGGCCTCTGTTCGGACGGCGTTCTTCCCTACCACCGTCTCCTCCGCCTCCTCCGCTGGCTCCTCCCCTTCGGTTCCGCCCTCCTCCTCCTCTCCCCGCCGAGGGTGCGCCTGTGTTGTTCGGAGCCGGAGTCTGCTCGGCAGTCGCTGACGCCATTGTTGAATGTAACCGATGGAGCGGTTGGGTGTATATCGGACAAGCTATCGAGTATAAGGCGAAGGTGCTTTATGAGAATTGAATCGCAAATTCCAAGGCGGACGTAGTGTGGGAGTTGGTTTATAGTTGGTGGTGGTGTCCTCGGAAGGGCGAGCAGGGTGGTGGAAAGTTGGTGGAAAGTTGGTGGGGTTAACTCTCAGCTTACCTTAAATATTTGACAGCCCCTGTGTCACAATCGATCTGCATGAACTCATAGTTGCGTTACCAACGTCCTAAGCCTCACTTTGGATTACAGACACGGCACTTCGTACGGATGGAAATTGTATGGAAGGTCGCTGCAGCTATATAGAGGACGGGATTTCAAAAGCCGTAGTTAATACTTTCAAATTCCTCCGGAAGCGCCAGGGTGCACAGGTTGACAACACTTTTACGATCTGATAAGATAAGCCTGATTGAGATGCGACGGCTGACAGCATTTAAGAACAGTTATTCATTCGCTCTTATATTTGACACGTACCGTAAACATCACATCCTCCCATCAACAGGATGGAGGACATAAGATGGTTCATATTCTGGTAAGAAAATAGGTAAAATCACAGAAGAAAGACAGCCGGAAAGAAAAGAGAAAGCAAGAGCGCGCAACGCCATTTCCACTGTGTCCCAGTCCCTTCAACGATTACACAAACCAGTCGTAATCGTACCTTATCGCTCCTGACCCCTCATAGCCTCGGTCCCTACAGCTGCCGTTTCGTGTATGATCGCCTCGTACTCGGGAGGAAGTGCCTAACTGACGGCATGTGCAAGCACCTTGGCAGCCAGATCCGAGAGAAGCTGCAAGACACTAGTCAGTCCGTCGTCTTTGCCTCGAGCCTCTGCTCGCCCTCGAACGCACATTGCTACCGCCAACACCAACATCGAAGGAGAACTTTAGCACCTTTGCCTTGTCATTCTGTGGGAGCTCCTGGAACACCTGGTAGACGCTCTGTCCCTTGCGGTCGCGGATGGCGCCCAAGCGGTTTCCAGCGACAGCACCCGCAAGGAGTCCGGGAATGTTGCCGACAATGAAGCCGATGGTAGCCCCCGAAAGTCCACCCAGAAGGCTCCAGACGCTGCCGCCCGCGTTTTGTGCCGGCGGTTCGTCCTCCTCCAGTCCCTCCTCGCGCATCATCTCCTCGAAGGCATCGCCGAACTGAGCGTCCTGCCAGCTGCTGCCCGAAGGCGAAGAGTATTGCCTGGTTGCGTCATAGTCGCGGCGCCGCACAGGGTCGGAGAGGACGTAGTAGGCGTCGTTGACTTGCTGGAACTTCTTGGTGCGCGCAGCGCGGGTAGGATCGTTGTGGGAAACCCGATCCGGGTGAGTCTTGAGGGCCGCACTGCGGATGTTAAAGGTGGGCTGACAAAGAGAGGGAGAGCTGCCGAACCGTTTATATGCATCGCGGATTTCCTGGGGCGTTGCAGTTAACGAGATGCCGAGTGCTGCGTCTGTGCTTCGGGTTAGATGTAGGCTAGGTAGGCGGGAAGATCAACGCACAATAATCTATGGATGCTGATGCTAAAGATGAATGTTAGCTTACGTGGTTAACATAAACTAGAGGTGGGGTGAGTGTAGCTTACGAGCCATGGTATCTGTAGTTTTGCAGCTACAAAGTAAAGCTTCTGTGTGTAAAAGATGTCGAGGGCTGCCGAATAGAAATCTGGTGGGAGAGAAGCGAGTTAAGAAGAGTGGCTTCAGCTGGTGCCTTGACAGCAAAGCAAAGGGCCCACATTCTGTCCCTGCAGACGCAAGCCAATGACGTCGGTGGCAAGCCACCTGGACGCCAACCTGCGCCACAGTGTGAGTGCGCCACAATGATAAGCGGCATGTGATGAGTCGCGCGATGGGATGAGCAACAACGCGCCAAGCCCTGAGTCAATCCGAAAGCTGACTTTTGCCCCTCCAGCAGTTCGACACACCATTGATATTCAACAACTCCACACCCACTTGTGTGCCCAACAACTGGAGCTAGCGGCTTTGAACTTCAATCCGCGCTCAATCCTCTCTCGATTCAATATCCCACGCAGAGTACCGACATCTAAAGAACGCAAAAATGAAGTCCCAGGTCATCGACAATGTTCCGAAGAAGATTGGGGAGGTCCAGTTCGGTGTCATGTATGATCCTTCACCACCGCAAGGCTTCCGTCCCGGTTCTGACAGTGACGATTGTAGGTCCTCGCAGGATGTGGTTAAGCAGGGAGTTGTTGAGGTCGCGACGCGAGAGCTATACGATTTGGACGGAGGGCGGACATTGAAGAAGAACGGTGCTCTTGATGCGCGCATGGTGGGTCCTACCCGGTGGCTCACACCATGTGAAGGGATGCGATCGCTGAAACCTGGGCGCTCGAATAGGGGATCTCGTCGAAATCTGGTACCTGCGAAACCTGCGGCGAAGGCCTTGCCAACTGTAATGGTCATTTTGGTCATGTCAAGCTTGCGCTACCAGCATTCCACATCGGTTACTTCAAGGCGATCATCACCATGCTTCAGAACATTTGCAAGGACTGCGCGCGGGTATTATTGGACGACAACCAACGGCGACAGTTTTTGAAGATGCTGCGGACGCCCGGTATCGACAACTTGAGACGTATGGGGATCTGTAAAAAGATCAATGTCCAGTGCAAGAAGGCGCGAACATGCCCGCATTGCCATGCTATCAACGGTGTTGTCAAGAGGAGTGGACCACTGAAAATTACGCACGACAAATTCAGGGCGTTCAATTCGTCGACAGCGGCCAAGAAGATACCCCCGGAGTCGAAAATCTTGTTTGACAGGTCATTCGCCGAGGCAAAGAAGGCTAATAATGATCTAGACAAGCACGTAAAAAGGGCTATGGACGACTTGAACCCCCTGAAAGTGCTCAACCTCTTCAAGCAAGTTCTTCCGCCAGACTGCGAGCTCTTGGGAATGAATCCGGAAAAGGGACGGCCAGAGATGTTTATCTGGCAATATGTGCCGGCGCCGCCAGTCTGCATTCGGCCCTCCGTCCAGCAGGATTCGGCGAGTAATGAGGACGACTTGACTGTGAAGCTGACAGAGATCATCTTTGTGAGTTCACTAATACGCGCTGGATTGCAAAAAGGAAAACCAATTCAGCAGCTTGTGGAGCAGTGGGACTACATGCAAGCTCAAATCGCAATGTACATCGACAGTAGTCAGCCGATGATCACAAGGAACTACACGGATATCAAACCTATCCGCGGGTTTTGCCAACGGCTAAAGGGAAAGCAAGGTCGCTTCCGTGGCAATCTTTCGGGAAAGCGTGTCGACTTTTCAGGGCGAACCGTCATTTCGCCGGATCCGAACTTGAGTATCGAGCAGGTCGCCGTTCCGATCCACGTAGCGAAGAACTTGACATATCCAGAAAAGGTCTCGCGGTATAATATCGAGAAGCTTCGCCGGTTAGTTGAAGTTGGTCCCGATGAATGGCCTGGCGCGAACTACATCATCAAGAAGAACTCGGATTACAAGATGTTCCTGAAATTCGGTGATAGGAAACGTCAGGCGGAAAACCTCCAGATAGGGGATATTGTGGAGAGGCATCTGGAGGACAATGATGTAGTACTATTCAATCGGCAACCGTCGTTGCACAAACTCAGTATCCTCAGTCATTATGTACGTGTGAATTCTTGTAGAGCTGTGCTGGGGCTACCACTAACCACCATGCACAGGCTAAAATTCGACCATGGAGGACATTCCGTCTCAACGAGTGTGTGTGCAATCCATACAACGCCGATTTCGATGGCGACGAGATGAATCTCCACGTTCCGCAGACCGAAGAAGCAAGGACGGAGGCTATCCAGCTGATGGGTGTGAAGAACAATCTCTGTACTCCACGTAACGGAGAGCCCATCATTGCCGCTATTCAGGATTTCATCACGGCGGCGTATCTCTTGAGCAGCAAAGAAATCTTCTACGACCGGAAGACATTCGGGCATATTTGCATGTACATGGTGGATGGCAACGAACAGATCGACCTGCCGCCTCCGTCGATTTTGAAGCCACAAGCTCTTTGGACCGGCAAACAGATCTTCAATCTCATGATGAAGCCGAACAAGAAGTGTCCAACGCTCGTTAATCTGGACGCGAAGTGCCGAGACTACAAACCTGTGGCTGGACAAGCGCCGGATTTGTGCGAAAACGATGGATTCTTGGTCATTCGGGGCAGCGAGATCATGTGTGGACTTATGGACAAGTCGACTGTCGGATCCGGTAAGAAAGACTCAGTCTTCTATGTCATTCTGAGGGATTACGGGCCAGACGAGGCTGTGCGTTCGATGAACCGACTGGCGAAGCTTTGTGCTCGTTGGTTAGCGAACAAGGGCTTCTCGATCGGAATCAACGATGTCCTTCCTGGTGCCAATCTAAGGAGGGAGAAGGATCTTATGGTCGAGGACGCCTATGCGCAGTGTGATAACTTGATTCTGCAGTTCAAAGAGGGAAAGCTGGAGAAGGCCGCAGGATGTGACGAAGAGACCACCCTGGAAAATAAGGTCCAAGGTATCCTGAGTAACGTCCGTGACAAGGTGGGAGATATTTGTATGAGAGAGTTGAGCAAGTACAACTCACCTCTGATCATGGCATGCTCTGGATCCAAAGGTAATGCCCACCTGTCTGTCTGCGGTTTGATTCATTCCTGACGTCTAGCAGGTTCCAAGATCAACGTTTCCCAAATGGTTGCTTGTGTCGGACAGCAAGTCATTGCTGGAAAACGTGTTCCTGATGGATTTGACGATCGTTCGTTGCCACATTTCGCCAAAAACTCGAAGCAGCCTCCATCCAAGGGTTTCGTGCGAAACAGTTTCTTTTCCGGGCTTACACCTACTGAGTTTTTGTTCCACGCTATTTCTGGTCGTGAAGGTTTGGTTGATACTGCTGTCAAGACCGCCGAAACCGGTTACATGTCGCGTCGTCTGATGAAATCTCTGGAGGATCTCTCTGCAAACTACGACGAAACCGTACGAACATCTTCTTCCGGTATCGTGCAGTTCAGGTATGGTGGAGACAGTTTGGATCCTGTGGACATGGAGGGTGACGCTCAGCCCGTGAACTTCAACCGCACGTTCTACCACTCTGAGAATATCACCTTTAAAGAAGAGGCTGATGGACTCCTGCCGTACGAACTCATTGAGCTGTGTGATAGCGTCCTTCATCCGCTGGAGGCAAAAGAGATCCGGAAGGACTTATTGGGGAACATCATCTCGGATGCCGAGCTGGAAAAGCTGACTGGCCGCGCTTTTGCCATGGCCCTCGACGAGAACGAGAGTTTGCGTGCGTTCTACCAGTCCATCAGGAATTACGTCCGAGCAAAGGCGGATGCGCTTGCAAACCTGCGAGAAAAGTTCGGCCTGCCTCGTGGAGACGAGATGCCCGAATCAGAAGAACACAGAGGCCCTGGCCTTGATGAGTACTTCCCCAAGGATAAAGTTCGGGCCGTCAAGCAAGTTGCGAAGATCTCGAAGGATTGCCTAAACGAGTTCCTCAAGCAGTGTCTCACCAAGTACAAGCGTGCTAAGATCGAGCCCGGATCCGCCGTTGGTGCCGTCGGTGCGCAGTCTATTGGTGAGCCTGGAACTCAGATGACTCTGAAGACTTTTCATTTTGCTGGTGTCGCGTCCATGAACGTCACTCTCGGTGTGCCTCGTATCAAGGAGATCATCAATGCTTCCAAGATCATTTCTACTCCGATTATCACCTGCAAATTGGTCACCAAGGACGACGAGCGGGCCGCTCGTGTTGTCAAGGGAAGAATGGAAAAGACCTACCTGTCAGATGTAAGTAGTGGCTTACTACCAGGCCCTTCAATCAGCATGGTGTTGACAGTGTTGATTTATAGATTATTCATTATATCGAGGACGTCTGCGCTCCGGAAGACAGTTACGTCTCCGTCCGTATCGACTGGCGCACCATCGAGGCGCTGCAGCTCGAAATTGGGGTGGATCACATCATCAGTGCTATCGTCAAAGCCAAGCTCAAGATTCTACGACAAGATGTGCGAGTGGTTGGTAATAAAATTCGCATCTACGTTCGGGAACTTGCTCCGAAGGAACGTAATCCCAAGGATGACGGAGATGTCTACCTCCGTGTGCAGGCCCTCAAGCGGGCTCTCCCTACCATCGTCGTTAACGGCTACCCCAACGCTGTCCGTGCGGTCGTCAAGAAAAACGAGAAGACTGGGGAGAACGAGCTATTGGTTGAGGGATACGGGTTGAGACAGTGTATGAATACCGACGGTGTTATCGGTACAGAGACCAAGAGTAACCACATCATGGAGATGAAGGAGGTTCTTGGAATCGAGGCTGCCAGGTATGTTCTTGACTTCTTCCGGCATCTAAAATTGCTTTACTAATGTCGGTGAGCAGACAATCCATCATCGGCGAAGTTTCTTACACTATGCGCGAGCACGGAATGGACATTGATCCCAGACACATGCAGCTCTTGGGCGACGTGATGACATTCAAGGGAGAAGTTCTCGGAATCACCCGATTCGGTCTTTCCAAGATGCGAGACTCAGTTCTGCAACTCGCATCTTTCGAGAAGACGACGGACCATCTCTTCGATGCCGCGTTCCACATGAAGAAGGACGAAGTGCAGGGTGTGAGTGAGTGTATCATCCTGGGACAAAGCATGACGATTGGTACTGGTGCTTTTGGTGTGGTCAGAAACTTGATGATTCGGGATAAAGACCTGAAGCCGAAGAAGTTGCTATTTGAGGAGTGTTGGAAGGGGAAGTACTTGAAAAATCAGGTGGCGGTCATGTAGATGGTGGAATTTTCGTACTAAATAGCAAATAGAAAGGCCTGTGAGCTGTAGTGGGATACCTGATCGAGGCAGTGCATCATTGGATGTATGTAATCCGAAGTTGATGCCTCCCTTGTATTGACCCTTCGATCAGTCCAATCTGAACGGTTGCTATGTGTGGACCTCTTTCTGCGACATGCATGGGCTATCATTGTCCAGCCGCATTGATACAAGGCTGCTTCTAGGGCCATCACCGTTCCATCCCTCTCACCACTCACACCTACCCTTCGTTCTCCTACTGCTATCACTCAAGCCACCATCCCCTAATTTCCCACTTAGCTACATTCCATCATTTCTTTTTTCACATCTTTCATCGCTCGAATACTGTTCAGCCGGGGACGAAGCCCGGAGCCGAGGAGTTCGAGGAAGATGCAGACCGCTCAGGGTTCTATCGCTCAATTGGCCGACTATGTACGGGGCCATTCTCTCATGGAAGCGGTAGAGAAGCCGCCTGTAATCAGGTAAAAGCAGTCATGGCATTTTGACTCGTGGACTACTAACATGTTCCTCGGTAGGATACCCGCCGATATGCGGGCTGCTCTAGCAGCTATACTAACGGATGCCCAAATATCTGGTCGTGTGCCGTTTTCAAAAACGGACGCAGAATGTCTGGCTGAGGCATTTGTTACCGATAATCGGCGCTGGTCCTGGCTTGAAGCTTCAAGTTTTGACGCCATCTCACTAGTCTTTATCTTCGCCGAAACGTGTCAAGCCAAAGATGAAGGTCTCTACCGACTTTACGCCTCGCTCCGAGATATAAAGGCCGGAAACGACAGAACCGCATACAAGAAGATTGCCGGAGAAAAGGTGGTGACCATGTTTACTTCCTTCTTCCTGGATGTCCGGAACTCTTTGAGTACAAGACGCTGGGCCGGCCTTCTCCTCTACGAATTTCTAGAGGCGATCGAGAACCGCATCATTCTCCGCAAGGCTTTTGAGAGGCTCAACACCTGGCTGCCGCAGATTGGCAAGCTATTGATTGGAGGTCTACTGAATATCTTGAGGCACATATCTGCAATGCTGATCTGCCGAATGGGTTCTGATTTCGACAATACGGAGAAACTGGAGTTCCTGCGCAATGTATTTTCTGAGGTTTCTGGTTTCGAGAAGGGGGAGACCTTTCCTTCTACTGCTGAGCCTTGGAGCAATGAGGTCTTCAGGTATCTCGAGAAGATGGATATGGCTCGTGAGCAGAGCCACTTGAAGTAAGTTACCTGTGGGCTTGATGCTTAGTTTTTATCAATGACTTATGTTCTGTGTGTAGGCTTCCCTTGGGCTTCCATGCTCTGGCGCTGAAGCTCGGTAGCTCATATGTCTCCAAGAGTGGCAGTATCATATGCGATGTTTCAATCGATGATATTCTCAGCATACAGTTTCGCGGCGACGATGGACAGCCTCATTGGATTGACGTCAATCTCGAAAACATAGACGCCGCAACGATAGGATTTTCCGGAATGACTATAGCCAAGGACGACCGCCTTGACGACCTCAATATACGACTTCGAGACTACTCGGGATACGGCTACTTGTACCAATTGGACATGATACCCAAGGACGAGCTTGATGCAATGGTCATACGGATTTATAGCGATGAGTCTGAGCTTCTTGTTAGAGATCTGTTTCACGCCCAGGAACGTAAGCGCAGGAAAGTAAATAAACAACTCGGGAGGATTTCCGTATCTGGAGCATGGGATTCCCCGAATGCTCAACCTGCGAAGCTCTGGGTGGGTGCGGAATCTGAGGCTCCAGGGTCTGATGCTCCGGAGCAGAGACGCTCTCCTTCCCGGGAGGTTAACCTGCAGATACGACGTTCCCAAATCGAGGCCGACGCAGTTGCTAGCGACGATGCTCCAGTCCCATTACAGCCAACCACCACTACAGCCATCACTACAACCACCACTACAACCACTCCGAGCAAAGGAAGGCCCTCAGAACCCCACGAAAATATTTCCAGCCCAATCGCAACCAAGAGGGCACGCTTCCGGTCTCCACTAGTGACTTCATACACTCCACCACCTCCCCGGGAAACCCAGTCAACAGGACGATCACAAGCCGACGACGACACCGAGTACGAACTTCCCGGGGATCCCCACGTCACCGCTACAGCGGACGTTTCTAAAGAACAAGAGCGACGTAGTCCGGCCGTTTCGCCCAAGCCGACAAAACCAGATCCACCTACATTCTCACCACCGCCAGCTCCCCGAGGTATGAAACAGGCGCCTCGAACGTTCTCCGAATTCGTCGATTTATTGGAGGAACTCCCATCTCTTTCTCGACCAAAAGGAAGTATCAAAGCAGGGCTTATTGCCGGCATGGGAGGTACCGCTGCCAGGACCGAACCGCAAACGCCTACACTTAAAAAGTCAATGCCCAAGGCCCCTAAGAGTGCAAAGTCAGAAGATCCAGTCACGCAGGCCGAAATCGATATCTATGAACTTCCAACGGATGAGGACGAAACCGAGGATGAAGAGCCTAGACTTCCAGTGATGCCAAAGGCTGCGAGAAGAGGAGGCAAGAAGAGAACTCCGGCCAAGAAAGCTTTTACCAAGAAAGCTACCGCAAAACCTGAGAAGAGCAAGGTTTTCAAATCTGCAGAGTTCGTCATAGATTCATCCGAGTCAGAAGCGGATATAAACCCCCAGGAACCCGAAGGCTCTATGCACCTCCAAGAACCTAACGTCAAGCCGAACACCGGATCTACAGTGGATAAAGCTGCTTCGGCGGTCAATAAGACGACAAAAGCTCCTTCCAATGCTCGAATGACAAAGGTGCCCAGGCAGGTTGAGTCAATTGAAGATATCCAATCGCCTACGCATCTTTCAGAGCCTGAGGCGAAGCTTGCCACCAGAGCTGTGGTACCACCAAAAAAAGAAGCACTTCCGTCCGAAACGAATACGGGGACAAGTATTTACGATTTGCCCGCAGCAGAACCGAAGAAAAAGCTTGTTGAACCGCCGCCGCCACCTCTTAAGAAGAACCCTCGAGCACCAATGCTAGAGAAGGCGCCGGCACCCAAGAAGAGAGTCATGGCCAAGAAGAGTGCGCCCAAATCCCCTGCGAAGCCTAGGGCTGCAGCACCAAAACCGACAACTCGGACAAAAGCCCAGCCGAAGGGGAAGAAGGCTCCCGTGGCGGCGAAGGTGTTACCCACAAAACGGCCAGCAAAGGCAATGGAAGAAAGCGACTCAGAGGCTCGAGCCCTTGCTCCTGCTTCTAAGAGTAAAGTGAATTTGGAAACTGGGAATTCAGTCGGAAGCCCGCAGCACGGAAATGCCATCCCAAATAAATCGCCTACGGTTTATGCTACTCCTCCCCATACCACACCACCCAAAAAGAAGACAAAAATCACCGACAATGCCCAAAAATTACCTCAGATGAGCACATCAGATGGGTCGCCCAAACCAGAGGCCAACAAAAATACGATAAGCCCTCTCATCCCCGGTACCAGTGCCATCGATGGAAACGATCATCCACCAGCTTTACCTGAGCATATGTCTTCCGGTTTATCGCCAGTTCCGGAGGAAATTAAGTTGAATCCTATGCGTGTCGAGTCGTCCAGCCTGTCACCAGTTCCGGAGGAAACTGAGGGGAACCATATGCGTGTCGAGTCTTCCAGCCTGTCACCAGTTCCGGACGAAACGGATGACGGAACGTTAATCCCTGGGCGAGACATATACCTCAAAGGGAAAAAGAAGGTGGAAGCAGAAGATGACGCTCCAGAGGTTCCTAAACTTGCCACTTCTATCGAGGTTGACGGTCATTTTGATCCTTTCAAGAATGTCCGTGATGTAAAGGATGTTGAGAGCAAGAAGCAACCTACGCCACCAAAGCCGCCAGTAGTGCGTGAAGCTCCAATTAAGGCCATTAGTCCTAAGGAGCTAGTCAAAGAGACTCAGACCGAGGAACCAAAGAAGCAGGGGATGCAGCAACCACAGATCAAGGAAATCGGCCAGATAGACCGTAGAGACAGCGAGGAAGAGCTAAAGGTCTCTCATTCTAGCTTCGTTGGTGATGAAATGGAAGGGTTGGAAGAGGGCGCCGCGGTCTCCAGGGATACGGACATGAATATAACTCATGAGGCTCAGCTTAAATCTGAAGAGGAGATTGGTTCGAACCGTTTGTCCGTCGATATGGATGAGCCGGGTATTTATGATAACGCTCTAGGTGACGATGTTATCAGGTCCGACCGGCGTGGGTTACTCGTTGTTGCGGGTAGCGATGATGAAGACATCGTCATGGGCAATAATACTGAAATGGGGGGAAATATTACAACGGCTGCCCAGTCTGCAAATAGACGCACAAAAACGGTAAGATATATTTCCAGCTTCGTCGGGGCAACACTGATAAAATGTATAGGTCGATGATACTGGAAGCCCGTTCCCGAAGTCTATTTTCTCCCAGAATGACATGGAGAGAGCCAAGAAGGAGCCTACTGGCTTTCCAGCTCCGTCTCTTCCGATCACCAAGGGCGCAAGATCTCGTGCCCTTTCTTCTCAGTCGTCGTTCGGCTCGCAGTGTCCAATCGAAGAGGAAGGCAATTCACGGAAGACTGCAATTGACCTCACGTTCGAGACGCCATCCCCAGAGATACAGCTGAGCTCGCGCCCGCCAATAGCAAGACTACTACGAGTTGCTACCCGGATCCAGACGCCCGGGCCTGGTAACTTGACTCGCACCGAGCCAGCCATAAACCATTCGTTTGGTGGCAGGATGATCAAATTCGCGGAGTTGGCAAAATCTGCTAAAGAAATCCCACCGAGTATGTCACTAGCAGAAGGGCTCTTTACTTTTGATCCAAAACTGACATCGTATGTAGAGGAAACTCCGTCCACTCCAGCTCGTCGTCCTCACCACAGGGAGAAACCCGTCAAAGCCGCCAAAAAATTGACGACTATTATTCACGGGGATTCTCAGAGAGCCTTGGGAGACGGACCATCTCTGTTGGAAATTCTAGAGTCAAAGCGGACGACGAAAATCAAGGAGAAACAAAATAACGAAGTGAAGATCGCAGAAAAGAAGGTGGAATTGAAGCAGAGCAACGTCTCGACAGCCCTAGGTGAGGTCGATCCACAAGACCGATTTAGTTTAGATATTAACTGTCTTCCAGGAGCTCAGACCACCACCACCAGGGTCAGACGTTTGTTCGAATCGCCCGGTTTCATTGCTGTGAGAGGAAAAATCCCAACCCGAGGGCCCGTGGGAAACCGGGGCAACCGTGGGGGAGATATATCCTATGACGGTGACGATGAACGTGGGCCAAGGCGTCGCTACAGCAGCAATTTGGACGACTCCGATTCGGACGAGGAATCTAACAGGTATTCTTCCGGTGAAACAAACGAGGATTCCAACTGGCGTGCCGAGCTGCCGGATTACCACAAGAAGACACTCAGTGTGCTTGATAAGATTGCCAAAGTAAGCAAGCATCAGACCTTCGTAAAGGAGTTTTGATAGCTAACAGCACCAAAGCATTGGATTCGCTACCTCATGTCTGGCGAAGAGAAGGCCCGTGAAAGCATCGAAGGGTATGAGAAACTCACTAACGAGGTGGTTTTGAAACTCAAGAGTGCGCACTTGCAAGAATACAATAACTTCAAAATGAATCTAGAGCTCTTCCGAGAGAAGTTCATCGCCGAGTGCGAATTGACCAGACAAGCGTTGGTTGTTACTGTGCAGAAGGAAACAGTGGGCCCGTCCCTTGACCGGGTGAAGCGAGAGCTCGCGGAACGTCACGATGAACAGATGAGTGCTGTTCAGAGGCTGAGGGCTCGGATGGCCAGTGTCTGTTGAGCAGGATTCGTGCTGATGCATTTTTAGATGGATAACTGTGGTCTTTACCTTGCTGCGTTTGATGGTTTACTGCGTTTGATGGTTTGCTGAAATTTGATGATTTAGGTACTGCGTTTGATGATTTGCTGAAGCTTGATGACTTGCTCCCTTTATTGCTTACGGATTGATTTGTTGATTTGATATTCCCAGATTTGCTTTTCATACGGTCCTGGATTCGTTGGTATGTACTTAATCTACGGTTACGTTACAGGATGATAGTCTGTTTGCTCGGGGGAGAATTCTCGAGAAATACTCCGGGCAGTTGTAGGGATCGCGGCTGCGGTTTACGGGATTGTATTTTGTTGATGTTTTTGCTGATGTTTTCGTTGATCATATCCACACTGAACTGAAATGATTGTACGTTTTTAGTTACTGGGTAAACTTCAGCCAGACGTATTCACTGTTTGTCACTCGCATAGTCTTAGAACATTGACGGGCATACAAAATTTTTGAGGCATCCGTAGTAGTCGATGAGATGGGGTGGATTGTCATTGACGTTGGTTTGAAACACCTATTCGAGCTGACGGTGGTATCTATGTGGGCTTCCGGTGAGGAAGATTGACGTTTAGTCGAGTTGGAGTTGACGAGCTCGTCCATCTCCTCGCTTAACCGTAGCGGCAGCACGGACCACACCCCTGCCTTACCCATTGGCGGGGTCTGTTTCCTCAACAGCCACACCTCAATCCACAGCAAATGCTCCGCGCCATAACGTCCATCCTAAGCCCACCCACGTCTCCCACATCGCCAACCTTCCCCCGCCCGCCCATCGAAATCGAAATGTCGACGCCCGTGCGCCCCGTCCTTGACAAGAAGCGGCACGTGGACTACTGGCGGCGCTGCCTGACCACGCCGCTGCCGTCCGACTACATCCCGACGGACCTGAACCGCATGACGCTCGGCTGCTTCAGCGTCGGCGCCATCGACCTGCTGGGTGAGCTGCCGTTCCGCACGTCGCCTGAGGACCGCGCCTGCTGGGTCGAGTGGATCTACCGCTGCCAGCTGCCGTCCGGCGGGTTCCGCGGCAGTCCGGCCACTGACCTCGGCCCGCTACGCACGGAGAGCAATGCCGTCTGGGACCCCGCAAATGTCAGCGCGAGCTTCTTTGCCGTCGCGACGCTCGTCAACCTCGGTGACAATCTGGAAAGGGTTAAGAGGGCGGAGCTGTTGAGCTTGTTGCCTGAAATGCAGAGGGACGATGGAAGTTTTTGCGAGAGTATTGTAGATGAGCAGCAGGTCGGCGGCAGGGATATGCGGTTTCTTTATATGGCGGTTGCGCTGCGGTGGTTCTTGAGGGGGAAGGAGGGGGAGGGATGTAGTGATGTGGCGGATATCGATGTGCAGAGGACGGTGGCATATATTCAGAGGGCGCAAACGTATGATGGCGGGATCTCGGAGAAGCCGTTCGGGGAGTCGCATGGTCTGTTCGTTGTTTTTTCCCCACATGCAGATGGTGTGAGGCTGATGGTGGGTAGCCGGGATGACCTACTGTGCAGTTGCGGCACTGAGCCTGCTCGGACGGCTCGATGAGTCTTCGATACAGATCGATCCGCTCGTACGATGGCTTGTGCACCGCCAGGTGCCGTTTGAGCGGAAGGACGAGATGGATCAAGACGACTGGCAGGACATCCTCGACAGCGGTAGTGAGGAGGAGCAAGTGGATGGTCGGAAGATCGAGCTAGGGACGGACGGGAGACCGCTTTGGGGTGGGTTTCATGGGCGGTGCAACAAGAAAGCGGATACCTGCTACAGCTTCTGGATTGGGGCCAGTTTGGATGTGAGTTGGCCTGCTGTGATTAGAGTGCTGGGCGAGCTGGGCTGATAAGGGCGGACAACAGATGCTAAAGAAACTCTACTTGATCGATATCAATGCCAATCGTAGGTTCTTGCTCGAGAAGACGAAACACATAATAGGCGGATTCATGAAATTGCCTGAGCCTGAGGGTGTTCCGGGTATGTCACATATCGGTTCATAAGAAAGGAGCATTGCTGATTTTAGAAAAGACGTGTTGCATTCGTTCTTGGGGTTGGCAGCATTGGCACTTATGAGAGAAGAAGGGGTAAATCGTCTGGAAGCAACTCTGGCCATCAGCCTGCAGGCGAAAGAGCGGCTCATGGCGTTGGATTGGTGGGCCGAGGGGCGGTTATGATAGGAGCATCGTTCCTATGATATCAAGTGTGGCTTTAATAATAGTGATATCCAGGTCTACATAGTACAGTCTACTTCTCTATATATCTATCTTCAAACACAAAACCCAACTCCTCCATAGTCAATGCCTTCTTACCGGCCTCCCCAAATGCCTTCTTGATTTTCGGCACCTTCTCCCGCACCCACCTTTCCCACTCTCTCCACCTAGCCGGCTCCAATCCGCCCTCTCCTTCGGCTTTGTCAATCATCGCCTCGATCCCATTCAGATATTCAACATCCCACGGAAATCCAAAATAATGAAACGGTCTGCCGCTTCCTTTCTTCTCCACCTCCCCTTTCTCCCACATCTCCATCTCCTCCCTCGCGGGCAATTTCACTCGTCCAGCATAAACCCCTGCCACCCAAGCCGCCTGACTCTGTGCCAACGGGAACGGGATAACCTTCGTCGGCAGCCCCAAAAAGCACAGTGTAGGATCCCGCTGGCAAAACACATGCTGGAACGTCTCGGTCACGCGCTCACCGCGGGGCGTAACTAACCGCAGCTCCTCCGGGAGGAACGGCAGCGTGAAGAGATATCCCGTCGCGAAGAGGATCACGTCCACGTCCGCTTCCACGGCGCCGTCCACAAAGGACACAGTTCCGTCCGGGTGCAGCGCCGATATCTCAGGGAGGACTTTGATGCCCTCAGGAGGCGGCGTGGTGGACGCGGCCGGAGAGCGGATCACCTGCAGTAGTGGTCCCTGAACACATGGAAGCAGCTGCACGGCGATGTCGACGGCTGATGCGGAGTTCCCAATGAGCAGTACCTTCTTCCCATTGAACTCCTGCGGAAGCCGAAAGTTCCGGGAGTGTACGATGGTGCCTGGGAAGGTGGAGAGCCCCGAGAGTGGCGGGATGTACGGAGTGTTGTAGTGGCCGGTGGCGACCATTACGGCGTCATAGTGGGTGGGTGTGGGGGTGCGCGAGGTGGTGAGCGTCCATCCTGGCGACGGGGACGATGGGACGATGGAGAGTACTTGGGTATTGAAGTTGATGGAGGAGTGGAGGTCGGAGGCGTAGGCGCGGAGGTAGGAGAGGACTTGGGTGTGGTGGGGGAATAGTGGAATGGTGGAGGGAAAAGGGTGCTCGGGAAAGCTCATCAACGTTTTGGGGATGTTGGTCTCTAAATCCGAGCGATCAGAAAGCTATATCGAAATGACGTATATGGAGGGGGAATGTACCAAGGTTATCGTATATCGCAGAGATATATTTCCCACTCTCATCCGGGCGTTCGACGACGTTCGGGTCCACCGAGGGAATATCTGTCGGCTTCGTCTGCGGGGTGTAATTCCATACCCCGCCGACGTCCCCACGCTGCTCATACACGTCGATGGCAGTGAAACACCCCTCCTCCCTCAGAGCACGCGCGGCAACGAGGCCGCCTGCTCCTGCACCGACTATGGCGACTCGGCGGATCGTGGGAAGAGTCGTCATCATGTATGTCACTCGCTTGGATAGTTAATAAAGTCGAATTGACGCCCGGGGAAAACACGCAGCGCAACGGTTGGAGGAGGGGCATCAGATATGTCAGGGAGGGAAGCTCACTCTTCTTCCCCCACCCTTCAGCCAGGCATCCTCGGCAGACATGGTAGCGGACAAGGGGAGCAAGGGAGAAGGGAGGGCATACATGGGGACAGAAGAGTGAGAGATCACCGGAGGAATCTACCCTCCGACGGTCTTTGGACGGCAGAGGTGGTGAGATTAAACCCCCCACCAGGGATCCGCCAAGGCCCTGTATGCAGGGATCAAGAGGAGAGGAAGTCTGCAGGGGAGGTAAGTAGACGAGAGCTGTCCCTCCGTGGTGAAGTTCCCTCGAGGAGTCGAAGTTAAAAACCCCGCCCCCCTAAAAACATATTCTACTCTACATCTCCTCTCCATCACTCACTCATCCATCCGTAAGCAAGCAATCAATCAAGCATTCAATCAATCAGTCACTCAATCTACCAAAAAGCTTATTCCTCCCGCCAACAAAATAATGTCCATCTCCGTCCACGATCAATACCCTCCCCTCAATGACCGTCCCATCAAGAACACTGTGTGTCTCTTCGATGTCGACGGCACTCTTACCCCCGCTCGCCGCGTACAATCGCCTCGTTCCCCAAAACGAAGCTCAATGGCTGATTAACTTTGACAGAGCGTGAGTCCGGAGATGCTGGCGCTCCTCCAGAAGCTGCGCAACAAGGTCGCAATTGGCTTCGTCGGCGGCAGTGACCTGGTGAAGCAGCAGGAGCAGCTCGGTGTCAACGGCGCAAACGGTATTCCCCCGCCCCGCCCTCCACAAAACCCCCACCCAGCTAACATCTCCACCAGTCATTGACATGTTCGATTACTGCTTCGCCGAGAACGGCCTGACCGCCTACCGCCAGGGTGTGGCCCTTCCTAGCAACAACTTCGTCCGCTGGCTCGGCGAAGAAAAGTACAAGGTGATGGCGAACTTCATCCTCCACCACATCGCAGATCTCGACATCCCAGTGAAGCGTGGAACCTTCATCGAGTTCCGCAACGGAATGATCAACGTCTCTCCCATCGGCCGCAACGCCAGCATCCAGGAGCGGAACGAATTCGAGGCGTACGACAAGATTCACGGTGTACGGAAGGAGCTCGTCGAGAAGCTGAAGGAGAAGTTTGCGGATTACGGCCTCACCTACTCCATCGGTGGACAAATCTCGTTTGATGTGTTTCCCCAGGGCTGGGATAAGACGTACTGTCTTCAGCATGTCCAGAAAGAGTTTGAGACCATCCACTTCTTTGGAGACAAGACGTACCAGGGTGAGTTTATTCCTCCGCCCAAGTGAAGGGATGACTAGTGACTGATGAATGCAGGCGGAAACGATTACGAGATCTTTGAGGACTCGAGGACTATCGGCCACACGGTTACGAAGCCCGAGGACACGATCGAGGAGCTGAAGAAGCTGTTTGACCTGTAGGCTGTAAACAGCGGCAATGCATATGGAAGGGGCGCACCTAGTAAAGTCTGTCTGCCGTGGTTGGTAAACGTGCTACATTCTTTGCGAAAGCAAGCAGGTAGTTTAGTCACGTATAGCGTAATAGAGACCGGCGGTGCTCAAACATGAAGGACCACTGGGCGGGCATGCTCGAAACCGCGTGCAAATCAATGATGCGTTAATGAAATCGTGGCCACGGTGAGAAAACAAGAAATTAGAAAGAAAAATGTATCAAAGCGAAGCAAATAATCATCCTCTTTCCGTTAAAAATGTAGTTGCCTCTGATATGCTCTGTTGATACATTTCCGCACTCTTTGGCCAAGTCGCTGTCGCGGTCGCTAGCTTGAGCCTCAACCGTCGACAATTCCCGCTGTGCCGAAACCCACCACCACTTGCTCATTCACCAATCCTACCCGACCCGTCCGCCGCATCCTCAACCTCAACCAAACCCTTCGCCTGCCACCGAATCAATCACCCCCACAAACATCAATCAAAATGGGTATCATGGAGAATATGTTCGGCAAGAAGTTTAATACTCCCATCAGTACGTTTCGTTTTCCCGGGGCGGCGCGGGGAGAGCGTGGGGGCTAATAGTGAACAGTGAAGCCGATGGCACCGTTCTTTGTGGCCGGTATGTCGCACCGGATGGTAACGAAAGGGAGGGGACGCGGGAGCTGATGGATCATACACAGGCATCGTCGTCTTCTACGGCATCAACAGCTTTGCCAATCTCCTCGCGAGCAGTACGTTCCCTTCACGGTCATAGCGACGCTGGGGCTGGGCTGGACTGGACTAATATGGGCGCAGCCGACGAGTTCAAGAACGACCCCCGCAACCCCGCCGCGAAGAAGAACATCGGCCATTAAGTGGTGGATGTCGGTGCGGCGGAGGACTGGTCGCGACCTGGGCCGTGATGGTGGTGGAGGTGGGGAATGCCTCGGTCGCTGTATATCAACTCGAATGCAAAATGAAATCGATAGACTACTTGATTCGCTTGATGGTCGGGATGGCGGGCTGCGGATTGAGGGGGTGAATGCGATCGTTTGCTTGCCATGTTGGCGTCGGGCGGTGCAAGTCTTGTTCCGTTTGTCGGACTGTCTGTAGAGTAACCGCCCGCGCTCCTCGCTTGCCTCCCCGCTCGCCGTCCAATGACACGGACGTGCAGCCGTGAAGACACTCGCATCGCGGTCGATCGTGATGAAGAGGGTTCGTACTAGCAAAAGAACACTTCTTTTACCTCCTCTTCCACATCAAGTCAAAGTTAGTTCGATTCTACATACTTGACGCAAAGCCATCCAATTACCGGTGGCGATGATTTCCTTCTTCTCGGCGTGTAAATGCGTCCATAGGCGGGGCCAAGTTACTCGCACTCTCATTCTCACTCACTGCGGCTCATCACCGCTGAATAAGGGAGTGGTCGATGTGGTCAGCAGCCCTCCATCACAGTTGCCCCCCCCCACCCCTTGCTTGGCTGCCTTTAAAAGCCCCTGCTCGCCTTTTGCCGCTTCGACAACCCAAACCAACCCCCAAACCCTTCCACCCCCCAACCAAACCCGTCCAACCCCCCCTCCCCATCACATCACATCCCAGCTGCCTCCTCCTTCTTCTTCACAGCCCACACTATTTTCGATCGTCGACTACAAAACCACCTCCACCACCAACTCCACACTTTACTTCTACACCACTACTACCACCACCCACTTACACTACCAGCGACACAAAAGAACCGCAGTCTTTCCTACAACTACATCCACAACTACACCTCTTCCCAAGCGAACCCCCCGAGAATCCGTAGTTTATGTCCATCGAAAATCTCAAGGTTAATGGTGAGTCTTACTTCGTGCTCTGTTCTACTTGGTCGTATGCGTTCATCGCTGCCTCCTCGACCTCGCTCTCTTTGCGCCACTTTCATCACCATCACCACCCCCGTTCAGGGTTGACATCTTACCTCTCCCCCCACTCATCTCGATTCGAGCTCAGCTTCGTCACGCGATGAGCTCGCTCGTTAATCTATTCATCCTTTGATAGCGATGTTGATACTAACGATTGTTCCTATGTGCAGATCCTTTCGCCGACGACGTTGGTGATACGCAGCCCAAGAATTACGTTCATATCCGTATTCAGCGTTAGTGCCCTGCCGTCGTCTCATGTTCCTCACGTGTCGCTAACAGTATCGTGAACAGAGCGCAACGGTCGCAAGACGTTGACGACTGTCCAAGGATTGTCCAAGGAGTACAGCCCCAAAGCTCTTCTCAAGGCCTTCAAGAAGGAATATGGTTCGTCTCCTCTCCTCGGCTTCCGCTCTTCATCCACCTGATCGGCCCCCACTAACTGCGACACAGCTTGCAATGGCACCATCATCCAAGACAAGGACATGGGCGAGGTGATCCAGCTCCAGGGGGATCATCGCACCAAAGTGATGGACTTTCTCACCGATAAAGACAAGGCCAAGATGGGCAAATACGCTCTCCAGAAGGATCACATCAAGATCCACGGATTCTAGGGAGCTTTGCTAAGGGCAAGCCGGGGCTGCATTTGTGTGCGCCTTGCCGACTTACCTTTTTTAACCTCTTGGTATTGCGTTGCATTGTCTTTTCAAGAAACTTGTACTTTACTACTACTGCCGGTACTGGTCTGATTTGTGAAAGATGATGTTATGTGTGCGGGGGGAGTAGGAGGGTGGTTGGGTGGTTGTGTTGTGCTACTCGGTTTGAAACTTGCGTGTGCGCACGGAGAGGTGGGAACTTTTTGTCCTTCTACTACTACTGTTACTACTGTTGCTACTGTTGCTGTTCGGTTGGAAATGTCGATACAATTGTAACGGATGACTTGCCGCTGTTTACTACTATACTCCGATACCTTTGCGTCATGGTGGGCTGTGACTCCGACGTGGGGAATACTTGATCTTGGTCCTGATCTTTGATGTGCTGCTGCCTTGCGCGGAGCCCTTTCCGATAACCTTGCCCTGCCTACTTGCTTTGCCTGCATGTTCAGCGCTTTGACGCATGAGCAAATTATGCCGCAGTCGTACACGGACTGTCGTTTACGCTCAGCCACGGAAGGTGCGAGCACGGCCTTACTTTATTGACTTCGCGTCACTCGGGTTTTGACTTCAATGCTCCCGTTCGACGATATTCTAGATTCTATCGGGGGATGAGGAAGCGCTGTCTAACCACCGTATTCGGCGGCCTGGGGGACAGGCTCGGGGGTACTTGGAACTCTCATGGCCGAATGTGGCCATAATACGGAATGATGGGACAAAAAAGAAGACCCAAATCCTATTCACCGCACAAACCCCCTCGGGAACCCTCAGACCACAATCGACAGCCTAACGTCCCTCCTGCCCAGCTCCTCGGCCTCTTCAGGAATATTCCACCACAGGAAGACGCCAAACCTGCCCAGCTCCTCCACGTCCTTTTGCCACCACATGCCCGCAATGATGTTTCCGCCGGGCGTCACAACGCCGCCATACTCCCACACGGGACTCACGACGCCGTTGGCATTGGTGTACTCCTTTGTGCAGCGCACCTGCCCCCATCCACGATCGTTGCGAGTGATGTGCCCGCGCACCAGCTGGAACGACGCGAAATCTTTGCCGAGCCCGCTGAATGAGGTGGGGCTGCTGGGGGAAATGGTGAATTCGCTGAAGAAGGCTTCGCTCTGGTCCATCGGGAGGGTGTCTCTATAAACTACTCCATCGTCAACACACATACATCCCTATCAGAGAGGAGGGGGACCTACCATACCCACCCAACCACCTCCTCCCCAACCCTTGCGCCCCCGCCGCATCCGCCGCCTCACTCCCCACCTTCCAAAACCCCGGCATCTCCCACTTCTCCAGCAATCGCCTCTGCCAGAACACATCCCCGCCTAGTAGATGAGTCTTAAACCCCCGCGCGATACTCGCGGCCACACCGAGCTGATCCCTCAACGGCCCGCGCGTGAACGTCCTCAGCGCGGCGTTACTATGGGGCATGGGGGTGACGGGGGGCAGATGCGGCAGCAGCAGCAGCGCCAGCTCCGCGGACCTCGGCGGCAGCCGGTGGATACTAGGCAGGGAGGAGAGGAGCGCGAGTGTGTTGACGTGCGTGGCGCGGAGACGCGGGCGGACGTGTGCTAGCAGCTCGAGGTTGCGGGAGGTGAGCGTGGACAGCGCCGTAGGCCGCCGGGGGCGGGCGTCGAGTAGCATCGAGAAGACGATGTCCTCCTCCGCCGAGGATTGGAGCTGCAGCGAGGATTCCCGCTCCTCTGGAGAGACGGCATCGAGCGCGGAAGAGATCCGGTGCAGCAGCTGGTGCCGCGAGCGCACGGCGGCGGTGTAGGAGTACCCGCGGCGGACGGAGGGGTGCGGCGGCTCGTAGAGGGCGTGGAATAGCCCGCGGAAGACGAATTGATCTGAGTAGACGGCGGCGTGGAAGTGGCGCGAGACAACAGAGAAGTTTGTTATATCGCGGGCGGTGGGGAGGGTTGAGGCGATTAGTTTTAGCAGCTATGTGGGTTAACTGGAAGATTGCGAAGTGGGTGGTGGAGTGGGTACTTCGAGTGGGAAGGTGGAGAGTGTTGATGTTGCCGTTGTGGTTCGTAGTGGTTCTGACATCTTGATGTTTTGCGGTCGGTGGTAGCTGTTACCTGTATGCGACAGCTATGGATGTGGATAGAGGTCCGGCATGGATACGCAAGTGGGGTTGATTGATCGTCATTCAGTACGGGCTAATATCATACCGAGTGATAGTAAAAGTAAACACGAGTCCGTGGTTATCTACTACAGCTCACTGCTCTTCACGATTCTCTATTGCAAACACGCATCCATCCGTCCATCACCTCAAACAGTAGCAAAGGACATGTAAACGGCTATTATTCCCCACAGCAAGAAACCAACAATTATACGGACACAACTTCTATGCGTAAAAGTTGACCTGCAAACATCCACATCGTCAGTAATGACTCCCGAACACTCGGAGCTAGAGAAACTCACCGTATCCTTCTTCTTCGCCTGGACTTCCGAGATTGCATCGACATAATGCTCGTGCCCCACCTTCGTCTTGCCGCTTCTTAGCGCAATCATGCCCGCCTCCACACACACGGCCTTGAGCTGGGCACCACCAAACTCATCCGTACTCCTCGCGAGCTCCATCCAATTCACATCCTCCTCCACCGTCATCTTCCTGCTGTGAATCTTGAGGATACCTGCACGTGCCTCCTCGTTCGGCAGCGGGAACTCAATCTTCCTGTCCAACCGACCACTTCGCAGAAGCGCAGGATCAAGAACGTCGACTCTGTTGGTGGCCGCGAGGACCTTGACCCGGTCGTCGGACGAGAATCCGTCGAGCTGGTTGAGAAGCTCCAACATGGTTCGCTGCACCTCACGATCTCCAGACTTCTCGGAATCGAAACGCTTGGTACCCACAGCGTCCAACTCATCGATGAAGATGATCGCCGGTGCCTTCTCCTTGGCCAGCGCGAAGGCATCGCGAACAAGCTTGGCTCCATCTCCAATGAACATCTGAACGAGCTGTGGGCCGGCGAGCTTCAGGAAAGTGGCGTTGGTCTGGGCGGCGCAAGCACGAGCGAGCAGTGTCTTTCCTGTTCCGGGAGGGCCATACATCAGTGCACCTAGACAGTTAGCTTCAATATCGTGGGTTTATCGTAAATGAGCTTTTACCCTTGGGGGCCTTGATGCCAATCTTCTTGAACATGTCGGCTTGCTTCATCGGCATAACGACAGCTTCCACGAGCTCCTCAATCTGCTTGTCCAGACCACCGATATCCGCATACGTTTCCGTCGGCTTCTCATCGACCTCCATAGCCTTGACACGGGAATCGTACTCCGCCGGTAGCGTATCCAACACAAGGTAACTGTCCTTATTGACACCGATCAAATCCGACGGCTTCAACTTGTCCGCATCGACGAGACCGATCAAGGGCAAGAAGATTGTTTGCCGGGTCGAAGTCTTGATGACGGCAGACTTTCCGGACCGCGTAGCATCCAAATCGACATTGGCTCCATCCTCTGCTTCCTCGGCGGTGGGGTCCAAGTCTAGCAACTCGACAACGTTGGCAACGAGGTATGGTAGCTGCCTGCGACACACAATCCGTCAGCTCCATTTCCTTCCCTCTCTCGATAGCTAACAGCTAGCTTCAAACAGAACATACCGGTTGTTCTCGATCTTCTCAAGGTTATCTTTAATCTTATCTTTCATGCTCGACTTCTCGTGGGTGAGGCGCTGAAACTCTTGTCGCATCACACGCAGGTCGTTCTCCAGTAATCGCCGCCGGTTGATGATGTCGTTGGTGGAGGCGCTCAGAACATCGGGATCGATGTCGTCCTCGTCGTCCTTTTTGGGCTCGTCATCGACTTCCATCTTGTTGTCGCCATCTCCACCCTCCTTCTTCTTCTTATCATCATCATCTTTCTTGCGGTCGTGCTGCTCGTTCTCGAGGTCTTCGAGGTCTTCAAGAGACGCCATCTTTTCGGTTGCGGGGTGTTGTAGGAGGGTTTTGGCGGGGTGGTGTGCAAAATCTGGTAGGGTTTATCGGGAGTGGTCCTGGTGATGGCGAGCGATAGCGGAGGGATGGAGGGTTTAGATGGCGGGGGTTGGATGCAGATGTGGGTTTGGATGGATGGAGATGTTGATTCTCTGACGACAAGCTGCGGCGGTTGCTGCGGTTGTGAGAATGGCTGCGAATATCTCAGAACAGGTGATCACTTGGCAAGTTGGTCCGTGCGTCCCCAGTGGGAAGGGTGCCCCAAATTTTCAGAGCAAGCATCTGAAAAGTTAAAGACCGGTCATCAAGTTCACCAACCACACCAGCAAACTTCACACGATCCAATTCTCCCCACACTCTCACAATGGTTTGCTCTCACGATCGCCTATGCAATTATTGCACCGACTAATTTTCCCATCCAGGCTCGCCGAAGAACAAAAAAGCGCACCCACTTGCCTGACCCCAGTACAACTAAGCTGTCAAAGCAGACCACTACCGGAGTCTCACAACCTCTCAATGCCTCCGCCTCGCAAATCCCCAAGACCATGGTAATCCGCATCGGTGCCTCTGATGTCGGACCCTCCGTCTCCACCCTCGTCCGTGACACCCGTCTTATGATGGAACCGCATACCGCTTCTCGCCTCCGTGAGCGCAAATCCAACCGTCTAAAGGACTACGTGACTATGGCCGGGCCCCTCGGCGTAACTCAGCTCCTCCTCTTCTCCCGCTCCGACACCGGCCACACCAATCTGCGCATTGCCCGTTGTCCCCGCGGACCTACCATCCACTTCCGGATCAACGACTACTCGCTGTGCAAAGACGTGCGCAAGGCCCTGCGGAATCCCAAATCCCCAGGGAAAGAGTATCTTGCGCCGCCGCTGCTGGTCATGAACAACTTTGCGACGCCTGTCCAAAAAAACCCAGACGGAACACCGGGGAAGCCGCCGCCACAAGATGCTCTGCTCACTAGCATGTTCCAGAGCCTTTTCCCGCCGATCTCCGCACAGCGCACACCCATCAACTCGATCAGGCGCATCATGCTGCTGAACCGTCATCCCGTCGAGGAGGGTTCAAACGAATATGTCATCGACGTGCGCCATTACGCGATCTCTACCAAGGCCGTGGGCCTCTCCCGCCCGATCAGACGTATCAACGCCGCTGAGAAGCGCATCCGCAAGCCGACCGCTGCATCCTCCACCTTCGCCAGCAAGAAGGGTGCCCTGCCGAACTTGGGGAAGTTGGAGGACATCGCGGATTACATGCTTGATCCTGCGGCCGGTGGTGGAGGGTACACGTCTGAGAGCGAGGTCGAGGAGGACGCGCAGGTTGAGATCGTCAATCCTGCGATCCGGGGGAGCAAGAAGCGGAAACTCGCGACGCGAGGGCCCGAGAAGAAAAGCATTCATCTTACTGAGCTCGGTCCGAGGATGACGCTAGAGATGGTTAAGATTGAGGAGGGTCTGGCAGATGGAAAGACGTTGTGGCACGCCTATCACCAGAAGACCAAGGCTGAAGAACGGGAGTTGGAGCAGAGGCATAATCAGAAGAACGCTGATAAGGAGAGAAGGCGGAAAGAACAGGCTGCTAACGTCAAGGTGAAGAAGGAGGCATTGGAGGTCAAGAAGGCGGAGAAGAAGGCTAGGAAGGCGAGGGGTGAGGAGGTTGAGGAGAGTGACGATGACGATGAGGAGTTGTGGGACGATGAGGAGTTGAATGAACTTCAGGAACAGGATACCGACGATGAGGATGAGGATATGGAGGAGTAGATGGGCGTTTACGGATGGTTAATGTACATACAAAAGTCCGGAGTTTGGGTTTAATGCTGCCAACGATGTCACATATTCATCAGCACGAACTCCGAGTCAAGCAGATTGAGTGACATGGCATGAAGGCTGAGGGAAATGCAGATAGAACACCGAAAGAAGGAACTAATGAAATATCAATCCATACTCCGTAAGTCATCTATGGGTTGTTACCAAACTCGCCATCTCATAGCATGATCATCAATCATGGCCCCTCTAAACCATCGTACGCTTCCAGCGCAAATTCAAATAAGCAACGTCAGCCCCACTCATTCACAACCCAGAAACCAGTCTATCCACGACTCTCCCCGCCTGTTCCTCCCCCAGACTGGCGACGCTCCTCTTAACGCCTACCGCCCTCAGCGCATTAACCACCGATCCCGTCGAAAACCCCATTCCCGTGAAATTCGCCACAAGCTCCTCGCTGAATCCGTCTAGCTCACGCCTGTTCTTCTCGGCCTCGTCCACCACATCCCCACCGGCACCGGCATACCGCTTCGCCCACTCCCGCGCCTTCGCCTCGAATTGTACAGGATTATCCAGCATCATCCGTGCCACCTCAGCGTCCTGCGGATCGTTCGGCTCGGGCGTTGCTAGGAGGGATTGTAACGACAGCAGCGCCGTCTTGATGTTTAAAACCGGCGACCACTTTTGCGATAGAGTGTCCAGACAAATCGCACCCTACACCCCCCAAATTAGCCCCCACCTTCAACCATCGCTTCCCCTCCCTCGCGCAACAACAACAACTCACCGTCTGCGAGGAAATGTTCGGATGCCACACTCGAGTCTCGAACTTCATCTTGGGCGGGACAAAAGGGTAGTTCTCGGGTAGCTGGATGTCGATGTGGAATGTACCGCCGCTGTAAGGCGAGTCCGGAGGTCCGGCGAACCACCCTCGCAGGTGCATCATGTTGTTGCTGTCCACCAGCTCCGCTTGCATTCCGCTGCCGCGGTCTTTGGACATGTCGTCGAGCTCTTTCATGATGCGGCGACGGGTGGCCATGGTTGTTGCTGTGTGTGTGTGTGGTGTGTGTAGGGGCAAGAGGTGATTAGGGACGGAGGAGGTTGGGGTATAGAGATTTGAGCTGAGCGAGTACCGAGCTTTATGTTATGTAAGTAAGCAGTCGTAGGTCAAAGGGTGTCGAAGTTATGATACTGCGACGTCGGTGGGGTGGCGGGGCGGATAAAGTAGTAAGTGCGTGGTGGATTCGAACTCGATGTTCGACTCCGCTTTCTGTATCTGGGTTGCTGCAGCTTGGCGCATAAGGGTCCCAATCATATAGTGCGTGTAGGTTCCGAGTCTATATACAGCGTACAGTACATTCCACCATTTCATATCACTCGGCATCGTTATCATGTTGACATGAAATCGTGAGAAAGGTACGTTCACATAGTGGGTTGTATTCAATTTGAATCCGAGGCACCACCGAGGCACCATCACCGAGTCTACAAGCACTACACTCCTCACCAGCAGTATTTCATTTTTCTTCTGCGGGACGGATAGATATCAAAGACAGAGTTATTCTATATATTCTGACGCAACAAACTCCAACAAAGAATACTATCCATGATATATCCGCCCCTTCAGGTTTCATTCACCAATGTAAAGGAGGATGTTACAGCAGTGAAACTCTAACTTTTCAAAGAAATGAAGACCGTCATTCTGCTTCTGGAACTTTGACGGTATAAAAGCATGGTTTTCGCTGTAGCAATCAGCCCAGCTTGTGGACGAGACCAGGAGTAACATTCTCTATTCCTATATATGAATACCTATCTTGGGCGAGGACCCCACCACTTGTGCTGAAGTTTTACACTCTTGTGGTATTCCAAAGAGGTGCCTTTGATACTCGAGCACGCTCCATACGGCTCATCTTCAATACCAGGTTCATATAGCTCTTCTCGTATGTACGAACGAGACAGTGCTATTAGGTAAAGAATCAGCCACTGACTTTCTCTCCAGAAACTCCGCCATATATACTATCTTTGTTTCTTGCCTCGGGGGTTATATTGGACGAATGCGTGGAAAATCGAAGTATGCATACTCAGAGTGATCACCGGCTTGACGGTCTCGGGATAGTCTACTATATGGCCCTCTGGTAATAGATACCTAGCTGCAAGTAAAGGCAATGCTTTGTTTGTGAGTTCTCCAAACGGCATCCTATGTACTTGCCAATGCCTCCCGCACTCCCATCATACCGTATTCTTCCCACATTCACATCTTCTGAGTTCTGGAAAAGTAGAGCAGCATGCAAACGAGGAAAGTCGGAATGCCCAGCGTAGGTATAGGAACGTATAATTTCTTCAATAAGTCGTACTTTTGAAAGAGCGGCTCTTGCAAAAACGTGCCGCTGAGCGCTGGAATGATAAAGGATATACGAAGAGAGAGGTGAGCTAAGCCGAGATCACCCCAATTGGGACGTACCATTCTTTTGGGCTCATGTAGTAGCTCAACGGCGCTTGGCAGTGAACCCACTAATTTTCTTCAGCTTCGAGGCACTCTAGTTACTCCACATACGCTGGATCGACCCCCTTTTATTTTGCATTTTTCGGTAGCATTAGAGTTTACATGTACTTTCAGCAGGACTTCCTACTCTGGGTTGTTTACCGAGTACTCTAAACGTGCAGACAGACGAACAGGAATCTACAGTGCAGAGAGTATGTAGGACCATGGATGTACGACGTATGCATCATCTCTTGCAGGAGAAATGATTGCAGTTGCTTTCTTCAATTTTCATAAACAGAGTTAGGGGCAGACACCATGATTACCGACGCAGATAACACACAGCTGCAGAGATACAACACAATGATTCCATCCATTAAAAGATTTCGAGACGCGCTCAAACACGCCGTAGCCCTCCAGAACACAATGGGTAAGAGCAAAAAAAAAGGTATCGCCATGGCCACAAACCCCCCCTTCTCCTATCGCCCTGAACCTCCAGACAGAAACAAAGCCCTCCTAGCTCGAAAACGCAGTCTCCGTACAGAGAAAACGGAAAAGGCTAGGATCCTTCAATCACGCCAACAGGTCGTTACTCAAAAGTCGTTGAGTTGCTGGGCAATCTTGTCGAGCTCCTCCTGGGAAGACTTGTACTTCTCCTGGATCTCCTCGTACTTCTTCTCCCACATGTCTCGCTCGGACTCGACGGTTGCAACCTTGCGTTCGTAGTGTTCGGCCTTGACGTCGGTAAGACGGAGCCTAAAGCATAGCACGTCAGATTGCCATTGCCCGATGACCAATGATACCATACAATCACAGCCTCTGTGATGGTTCAGGGATGGGAGGAGGAGGAGGGTGAGCTTACTTCTCGTTGGTCTCCCGGAGATTCTTGTCCGCCTCTTCGGCCTCATCTTCGAGCAACTGTAGCTTCCTCTGCAGAGCATCGAGCTCCGAGCTGTGGGCAGCTCCGCTGTCAGCGGCGTTTTTGGCATCCGCGAGGGCCTTCTCGAGTTTTTCGACCTCCTCGTCGAGAAGGGTATTGCGGTGGGTGAGGGAGCTGATTTCTTGCTCTTTGGTCAGATTCTCCTGCTCGAGGACCTTTATGCGGGCCTTGAGCTCCTCGTTCCGGGCCTGGGCCTCCTCGGTCTCCATGCGGAGGGAGGTCATTCTCTGTGAGATTGCAACAAGATGAATCAGCTTTCGTCACGGACAATAGATGCATCGCCGTCGAAGACGCAACTGCTGGGATAAAGTCGCGTCGACCAGGAACCTCTCCCCTCACGCGAAGGAGGAGGGGTGATGGCACGCATATGAAAGAGATAGAGATGATAACGCACCTCCTTGAGCTTGTCCATGGCTGCTAAAGATGTGGGGGATGTGTTGGAGTTGGTGTTGTTGGATATGGGTGTTGAGTGTTCGAGGTGATGGAGAGATACTTGGGGGGGAAGGGATGGTTTTGTGTAGTTGGTAGAAGGGCGGATACTTAGGGAATGAGAAAGGAAGGGAGAGGCGGAGGCGGAAGGGAGCACGGAGTTCTTCAGTTTGATTTGTTGGACTTGGACTTGGACTTGCACGGGCGGAGGTCAAGTGGGGTTTGGTGAGGGGTCCTGTGCGTTGTGCGCTTACGTTGAAGGAGTTTGGTGAACGGCCTAATGCGGCATGTGGCTTGCAGGGGGATGGAACAGGGTGGACGGGAATTGATTAGTCACGTGAACAATAAATGGGCTGCATTCGATGTTGACGATCCCTGTCATTGATTTGATCGGTGGCAGTTGTCGTGACAACGTTAGTTTGTTTGGGTGCAGTGCGCTGCTCTGGTCATGCTTGCCGCTTCCTTTGTTGCCGTCCACCCTCCCCTTCCAAAGAAAGCTGTCTGACGATACGACCGAGACGCGAAAGACCGTTCCCATCCGGAAGACGACGACAGACAGACGGTCACAACAGACGACCAAGTACAACAACACGTAACCGGTAACCAGCAATGCTTCAACACCTTAACAAGGAGAATGCGGTCCTCCACGCACCGCAGCACGGCAAGGCGGACGGAAAGCCTGCAGGCTTGAACACGAAAACGCCCTTTAAGATCCCGTTGAACGACGAAAACATTGCCTCGGCCCTGCACCCGAAGACCGGAAAGAAGAGCATCTTTGCTGGCAGAGATCCGTCTCTTTTCGTTACTCCAGTCGGTGAGAAAAATATCCGAACACCTAGGAGCTAGTAATTGGCTGCTAACACATGTCGCACAAGGCCCACGGAGACAGGCTCTCGCTGGAAAGACCACCAATGTCAAGGCAAAGAACCAGGGACCCTCGGGTGGACAGAAGACCGGGAAGAAACTCGATGGCACGCTCAAGCCTCAACTCGTCATTACCGAGCAAGCGGGAACGGCCGTGTTCGGCACCAACGATGAGGTTCCTGAGATCGAATACATGGCTCCTGTACCTCCTGGTTTGTGTCCACTAGCTTCAATGATCGAGCGAATTGCTGACCCCAGCGTGCAGATGCCCCCTTCGTACCCGAGGATTACGAGGCTCCCGACTATAGCTCTCTGAAGAAGAATTATATGAGAGGATGCTACCGCTCGTACCTGGCTGGTATTGATGAGAATGGCAAGAGTGAACTGCAGCGTAGCGTTGAGGCCAGCCAGCGTATGCTTGACGCGGACCTGGATGCCGAGACGGAGGAGCTCGAGGCCCAGCTCAAGAGAGGTACTAGGAAGCCCAAGCAGAAGTTGACCGAACCCACGACCAGGAATACCACGGCACGGTCTGGGTCCATTACGGCCAACAAGGCCAGACGCACCGAGAGCATCATCAGGAAGCCAGCTGAAATCAAGCGATCTGGCACATCCCGCCCAGGGTCCTCTGCATCGAACTCCCGTCAGAACACGTCGCGGCCCTCGTCCCGCCCTCCTTCGTCTGTGTCTATCTCACGGCCCACCGCCTCCTCCCACCAGCGCATGGCTAGCACCACTGACTCGAAGAAGGCGGCGCAGATGCTCTCGCAGCGTCCGACTTCGTCGTCGTCGAACTCTCGCCCGGATTCTAGGCTCAATCGTCATGCTAGGACGACATCCACGTCGACTACTACAGCGGCTAAGAAACCGTTTTCCTTCTCTAGTAAACCGGCTGTCGCGCCTTCCAACAGGTCCCGTTCCAGGCCCAGAAGTGTCTCCTCCAACATCGATAACCCTGCTTTGAAGAGTACTATTGGATACCACCACGGCAGAGAGGTTCGGGAGACCGTCAAGAAGACTGTCAAGCTCGAGTCGACTATGGATGCTATTGAGAGGATCCAGCGCGAGGACGAAGAAGCCGAGGCGAATCCCACTTTGCCCCCCATGCTTCTTGTTCCTGAGATTGAGGAAGAGGACGACGTGGTCGTGGAGTTCCCCAGTCCCTTGATCGAAGACGAGGAGGAGTTCTTCATGACGATGCTGTAAACGAGCTGCTTTGTTGTACCTGACCGTGATGTTATCGGATCTGTGTATAACTTTGGGCGACGATGGTTCGTTTATGACTGGTTCCGGTCACTGGAATGACTACCTGTAACTTTGCTTGTTTTGCATGGCTAATAGGGAATTTGAAAAGCCAGTTTGTAATTTTGGGGTTTGCTTTCAGTGTCGTCTTGCTAGTTTTTTTCTTCCTATGTTCATCGGAGTGGAGTTCCTGCTGTCATTATATATCACTGGTCCCATCAGAATTTGCTGAATGCGGTCCTCAATTACTGTTATAACTTTACTTTGAAACCCGTAAGAGAATCAGTATGCTTTCGATTGTCCTACGCCTCTGTAGATATATAGCACATTCCATATGGGGTCATAGAAGCTTGCCCGTATAGTTTTGAGAGCTTTTCGCCATGTCCGAGTGACGTACGATGCAACAGCGACACGCGCGTCTTGGCGCAGGTCACCAACGCCAACCTCGTCGGCAAGCTCTCAGTCCACGACATCACTCGCAACCAAACATATCAACAATGCAGCCACGACTACTCTCGCTTGTTCTGGGGGCGCTGACCTTCACGCTCCCCACGCACGTCTCAGCCTTCTCCGACACCTCGCCCTACCTCCTGATCTCCTCTGTATCCACGTATGTTGTCGGTCGCTGCTCCGTTCTCTTTTAGCTTACCACTAACACTACAGACCAACAGTATCCCCGAATCGCTACACTCACATAGTATTCTCTCCACTTCGTCATTCTTCACCGCCACCAGCGAAGTAATCCGCTCCTGCAAGGCAGACGCCTACGTCCTCGTCTCACAGCCCGGTATCCATGTCGAGGACGTCACCATCGACAAGAACGCGGGAGTGCACTTGAAAGACCTCATCGACGGCGTCGATAAGTCCGGACGTTGGGTCGTCGAGAATGTCTACGTAGACGAGAAGAAGGATATGGTTGCGGTTATCGAGGCGCTGCAGGACGTGGTCGTGAAATCGTGCGATGCGCTGGTTGAGGGTGTTGATGCGAAGAGTACTGCCACCCTCCCTCTCCGTCCGAAGAGTTCTAGAAGTTAATCCGTGTCTCAGCTGCAACATTCAAAACCTTCGATGGAGTAAAGCCGAAGGTCTTCCGCGTCGACTTCGACCGACTCCCCGCTAATGGCGCGGCCCGCGCAAAGGCGGTGGAACAGAACGATGCGTTCCTGCATTCGGTCATGGGAATGCTGCCGACAAAGAAGTACACTATCATCTACGTGAGCTCGCCGGTTGGAGAGACTGTTGCTGCTGCGCCGGTGAAGTTCTTGACGCCCGCGAAGGAGCAAGCGGCGAGCTTGGAGCTGCGCTCAGCCGAGTTCGAGACCGAGGCCAAGAATGCGACGCTTGTCAGAGGCGGGTTGTTTCACCGGTACCAGTTCTTTACGCCTGCCATCTTCATGGGGTACATCGTCTTCTTCCTGATGCTGGGAATCTTGTATGTGGGTGTGTCGGCGGTCAGTAGCATTGGTGTTTCTTATGGATCCTTCGACAAGGAGATGGGGCCGGGGGCGAAGAAGCAGCAGTAGAGAGAAGATGTTATGATAGGAGCTTGAGCTTCGAATAGGTATTGCTTGTGTTTCTTTGGTAATGGTTAGCATTTCATTTGCGTATGTCTTTTCCCTACACGAGCTGTTTGTACAATACAATTCGTATATCCATCACTGATTGAGACTACGATGCCATGCGTGCGGCAGTTGAGAAAATACCCATTTTTGTTATCCCTCTATTTTTGAGTTTGATTTTAGAAACCGCTCTGGACTATGGCTTCTAGGCTCTCAAAAACTTCTTTGCCCACAGGACCACACTGTTCCACGATTCTCTTGATTACCTTCCTCTTCACACCTCCCTCTCCCACCGTCCCGCTTTCTAGTGTCCGCAGGCCAACGATCCTTCCATCGTAATCCACAGAAACGGACAACACGCAGTCGGCCACTGCCATCTCCTCCCTGGTAGGATCAAAGAACACATTATCGCCTACCGCCGCGACTAACAGGGTGATCGCTGGCACATCACCCACCGCCGCCGCGCCGGCAGGGTACAGCGGCAACGCTGCGTCCCAATCGTCGTCGAAAAGCGGGTCCTCGTCCGTCGCTGACACAAGCCGTGGTAGGTTCGTGACTCTGAGCGCCAGGTGAACCGCGAGGGAAAGGAGTGTAGCCGGATGCGAAATCGGCGGTGTCAACAACAGGATCTACTTTTCGTCAGCGCACAGTCTGAATGGTGGGGTGGGGGCGCGGGACATCGATGTAAAGCTTCCAATGCCACCTCTCTCCGATCTCGAGTCGTCCCGCCAGTTTCTGTCCCAGCAGATCACCAACACTGCTCGCTAGCAGCACCACCAGCGGATCGTCGTCTCTTGCCCCCGAGACCTCGACGGATACTTCAGTCCACGAGCGTTGATCCGGTTTCGTTGTTGATGGGACATCCTCAGAGGAGAGCGGGGGGACTGGTGTCTTCTCAACTTCCGCTTTGATACCAACAATACATTCGCCGCCATCGGGCCAGATCAGGCGACTGCTGCCATGCGTGGAGGGGAGGATATCGAGCTCTGCCGTGAGCGGGCGGAATTGCGTGGGTTTGCGGGCGTCGGGGCGGATTGGCGGGGTTATGGAGAGGGACGTGTGAAGGTATGAGAGCTCGGCGGACGACAGGAGGGTCGCCGAGGGCGCTGCGGTGGAGGTAGCTGCGGGCGCCATAGAGGTCGTGGTTGGTGGTTGTTTGGCGTGGCAGGTTTCTGTTCGTCCGCGAGTCTGTAGCGCGGCGTGTTGGTGGTGACACAAGGATCAGTCGGTAGCACAGGGCTGGCTGGCGACTGAACCCCGGAGCCGCAGGAGCTTGTTCCTACCTTGCCTTCACCTCCCATAACAAGCATCTCCCCGCACTCCGTTCCCAGCCATCTATCCATCTCCGCCGGTGAATATATTGTTACCATCTCCGCCGGATAGACACCTCATCCGTTGAACATCATGCCTCCCAAACAACGTCAATCCCTCCGTCCGCCGCCGATGCGGCGCTCCGCTACTCCCCTCCCGGGGATGAACATGACACGTTCCGTCCTGCCTGCCGGTACCATCACATTCTCTCCCTTCCAGTTCAAGTCGTAAACCTCGCAAAAGCAAAGCAAAACATGAAGCTCAAATGTTATCTCGCACGTAATAGAAATCATCGCGACAATCCTAGACTACCTCCCTGTGCGGGATCTGTTATCGTTCGCACGTGTGTCGCACCGCCTGCGCGACATGGTCTACGATGATACCCGCTGGGTAACGAAGTTGCAGCTGATGGAGGTCTGGAACGAGACCGAAGCTCGCAAGCGTTTTGAAGATGCTATGTGGAAGAAACGGGCGGCGGATGCTGCGAAGAGGGCGGCGGAGGAGAAGAAATTCGCCGAATCGAGAGCGGCTGCCGCCGCTGGAAAGGGAATTACTGTTTTTGATGCTGTGGAGGAGTCCGAGAAGGCGAAAGCTGCGGCTGCTACTGCTGCTGCTGCTCCGGCGGCGACTGCAGCGGTCACCGCTGGTCTCGACTTGATGAGCGTTTCTGCGTCTGGGACGGAGATCTCACGGCCGGCGCTCATGGATAAGGGGAGCTTGTTGACGGTGCTGAAGAGTGTGCGTAGTATTCGCGGATTTGCACGACATGAATTCGGAAGGATTTATGGAGCTCTGGGGCCGCTGTATCTGGATCTGGTCATGGCTAGCACTCATGCCGATCCGATCGTCTTCCAGATGTATCGGGATCCTGAGGAGCAGGCGCAGATGCTTGCACAGCTGAAGAGGTTCGCGGAGTACGACACTGCGGTAGGCTGGTCGGAACGCACGGATAGACTGAAAGCTATGATGGAAGTTTTTGAGAACGCGGCACTGAGGGAGTTTGAGGGCGGCTTCGATACCGAAGATATCGACGGCCGCATGAAGAGATATGCGAATGTGCTCATTCTGCTGAACGGCGGGCAAGCATGCATTCAACTTTTTGTGCAGAAACATCCGGTGCTTTATAATAAGGAAGAGCTCGGAAACCCGATGGATTGCTTCGAGTAGGTTCCATTCTCGGCCAAAGGAAGCACTGTGCTGATCCAATGTGTAGTGATTCAACGGAGGGAACATTCTCTTTGGAACCGGCGAAAGTGTTTTGGCAGAAGCTCGCGGAAGTTCTGAAGAAGCAGGCGAGTATCATTGAAAGGGTTTTCCCCCAAGAGGTCAACGTCATGCTACCATTCGTCGAGCGTGTTGCGGAAGATGTCATTTCCGAGTATGTTACTCCGGTGCTCGACGAGGCGCACAACCGCGATGTGGAGACGTACCTCAAGGCTGTGACGGGCCTTCTCAAGCAGAGTGTGGACTTTGGGGATTCTCTGCAGCCTGTTCTGTGCAAGGTTTCTGCCGACGGCACCGCGAAGGAGGTGCTGAACGTTCTCATGCGAGTCTTTGATGCGCACGTGGATCTCTATCTTCAGGAGGAACTCGACTATTGCAAAAAGAAATTCAGCGAGGAGGTAGAAACGTGGGGGAAAATCATCCAGCGACAAGACGAAGCCACCGAATCGTTTTTCATGAGTAACGTCAACCGGGAGGCCGAAAAACGGGACTTTTTGACCACTTTTAAGAAGGTTATCCTCGCGCCTGTTTCGGTCATACCCTCGGCGTTCGGCAATGTTAGGCCGACAAGTGTCATCAGTACTATCGACTCGAGGTCTGTGTCGGACACTCCTTACGCCACGGATCAAGACTGGAATGCGAACAACAACAATAGAGCATCGGTGATAAGTAATTCGTCGGAGGATTACTTCGCCAATAGGAATAGAGCATTGTCTGTTGCGAGTGGACTCAGCGGTAGAGCTTCGCCCGCGCCCTCTGTGATGGTAGCGCCCACCTCCGAACTGGCTGCTAAAGCTGCCATCATAAATACGAAGCTTCAGGGAATCAGTGGCCTGTTTAGTCTCGATGTAGCGTTGAAGCTTGTGCACATGGCTAAGGAGAGTTTGGAACGTGCTGCGGTGTTTGCTAAAACTGGAGGACAAACTGGAGAGGAAGCGTATGTCTCCTCGCTGTTATTCTCATTGCATGAAACTGATTGTTTACCAGCCGTGAGCAATGCGAAGCTATCTTTGTTGCGCTCCTCCAAGTCCTTGGTCCTCGACACGTCAAAGCAGGCTTCGACAAGGCCGTCGAGCATCTAGGAAAATACAACCCTCGCGAAGTTGCCCACACATCCAACGGTGTTGCACCGCTAGTCACCTTCCTCGAGCTCGTCAATATTGGTGATCTGATTCAACAGATGATTGATGTTTTCTACGAGCAAGAGCTGGTAGCTGCACGATTGACGGATCGTAATGATTTCCTCAATCCTGCTGCGAAGGAAAAGAAACGCTTCGAGCAAATGCTGGACGAGCGTGTCGCAGCCGGGCTCAACGTCGGAATCGATGTGCTAATCGACGAGTTGGAGCACATCTTTGCCACTACACAACAAGTAACCGACTTCAATCCGGGGGCGTTGGGGGAAGTCGGAGCGGCAGAGAAGCGGCAAACTATGGATATAGGTCCCAGCCCGACGGCGGTTAGGATTGTGGAGATCGTCGAGACTCACACAAAGCTATTGACTGGAAGCACTGATAAGAATGTTCTTGATGTGTTTAACCAAGAAGTGGGCCTCAGGTTGTTCGCCACCGTCTGTAAACACATAAAACGACAGCGGATCTCCATAGATGGCGCCATCAGGTTGATTTCGTGAGTTTCCCTTCCCTATCCTTCTCTATTATCGTTCCCTAATGAATTAGGGACGTAAATCTCTACAATAGCTACATCGAAGGGCTCAAGCTCCGACCGCTAATCCCGTACTTCACCGCGCTCCGAGAGCTCACACAAATCTATTTAATCGACCCCGAGCATGCGAAGCAGATGGCCACAGTCATTGCAGATCCGCAGAGGTTTGGCGGGATCTTTAGAGTGGAGGAAGTTTATGAGTATGCGACTAGACGCGAGGACTGGTATAGAGTCAAGAAGGATGTTGAGAGGGCTATGTATGGCATTGGATGTAGCGTTATGTAGATAGAGCAAGCGTTGAAGCTTTGGCGTTTGGGTGTATGGCGAACATTTGAGCTGGGTGTTTTTCTTTCCCTTCTTTTAGTGGATTGCAGCCAGCTTGCTTGTAGTGATAGTGATAGCTGGGATAAATTTCCTGGTAATAGAATCGAGTCTAGAAGTTTTCATTCACGGAGAACAGAGCTCGAACTCAAGCTCGACTGGAAGATCACTCATGAGCACTCGGCAGTAAAACCCTTTACCCTACCTCGCTGGCATTATGGCGCTAACAACTTTCGAGCCGCAACCCAAGAAGTTCAGCAAAGCAGTTACGGCGGAACCCCACCATCACCGAAATCCAACCCCCATACATCTAATATACCATCATGGCAAGTTCCCTAACCTCCAGAGAGTCTGCTTTGAGTAGGAGCCAAAGCTAATACTGGTATTTGGTGCTTCAGTCGAACCCAACACAGATCTTTGGCGACGATGTGCAGGAAGAACGTGGAGAGAATGCGAGTATGTTGTTCTATCAGTTTGATAGGGGGAGTAGAAGGGTGAAGCTGACGGGAGTTATCCAGGATTGTCGGCGTTCGTGGGAGCTATTGCCGTAGGAGACCTCGTCAAGACAACATTGGGGCCGAAGGGAATGGACAAGATCCTGCAGTCTGCGTATGTTATTGCTATATTTGCTTGCTTCAGAGATGAGATGAGATGGGTTCCATTTGCTGATATGATGGGATGATGATGGAACAGCTCAACAGGCGAGATCATGGTGACCAACGATGGCGCAACGATCCTCAAATCGATAGCCCTCGACAACGCGGCGGCGAAGGTACTGGTCAACATCTCGAAGGTACAAGACGACGAGGTTGGTGATGGCACAACATCGGTGACCGTGCTCGCTGCCGAGCTGCTGCGAGAGGCGGAAAGACTCGTGGACCAGAAGATTCATCCCCAGACTATCATCGACGGATACCGTATCGCTTCCATCGCTGCCCTCGATTCCCTCACGAAGGCCGCCGTTGATAACCGCAACGACCCCGAGAAGTTCAGGAAGGATTTGATCAATATTGCGAAGACCACCCTGAGCTCGAAGGTTCTGAGCCAAGATAAGGATCACTTTGCGGAGCTCGCGGTCGATGCCGTGCTCAGGCTTAAGGGAAGCACCAACCTCAACAACATACAGATCATCAAGAAGGCCGGAGGAAAGTTGGTTGACTCGTACCTTGACGAGGGTTTCATCCTGGATAAGAGGATTGGACTCAACCAGCCGAAGAGATTGGAGAAGGCGAAGATTTTGGTGGCGAACACTGGTTTGTGCCTCTGCCCACCAATTATGAAGGCGGTATTGACTTTGGGGCAGCAATGGACACGGACAAGATCAAGATCTTTGGAGCACGAGTGAAAGTCGACTCAACGGGCAAGCTCGCTGAGCTCGAGAAGGCGGAACGCGAGAAGATGAAAGCTAAGGTGGAAAAGATTAAGGCCCACGGCATCAACTGCTTCGTCAACCGACAACTGATCTACAACTGGCCTGAACAACTCTTTGCCGACGCCGGCATCGTTTCAATTGAGCACGCCGACTTCGACGGAATTGAGCGTCTCGCCCTCGTCACCGGCGGAGAAATTGCCTCTACCTTCGACCACCCCGAGTCCGTCAAACTTGGCCAGTGCGACCTGATTGAGGAAGTCATCATTGGCGAGGACACGCTGATCAAGTTCTCCGGCGTTGCCGCCGGCGAAGCTTGCACGATCGTCATCCGCGGCGCCACCGAGCAACTCCTCGACGAAGCCGATCGTTCCCTCCACGACGCCCTCTCCGTCCTCTCTCAAACCGTCGTTGAGACCCGCACCGTTCTCGGTGGTGGCTGCTCAGAAATGCTCATGTCCAAAGCCGTCGAAAACGCCGCACAAAACACCGCGGGAAAGAAAGCCCTCGCTGTCGAGGCTTTCGGCCGCGCCCTCCGCCAACTCCCCACAATTCTTGCCGACAACGCAGGTTTCGACTCGAGTGACCTTGTCGCAAAGCTGCGTGCCGCCCACCATGCTGGTATGAGCTCCTCCGGACTCGACCTGTACACTCCCGGCGGTCGCATCGCGGATATGAGGGAGCTCGGTATCATCGAGTCTTTCAAGCTGAAGCGAGCGGTGGTCTCGTCGGCTAGTGAGGCGGCGGAAATGTTGTTGCGTGTTGATAGCATCGTGAGGAGCAAGCCCAGGGCTAGAAATAGGCATTAGGCGGTAATACGGTAATTTGAGGTTACTCGGGGGGGATTAGGGATGAATAATAGAAGTTTGTTCCCGATACGAATGATGGTGTTTAGTGAAATTAGTAGATATACCTACCCTGTAAATTGCTGTGAATAGGAAGTGTACTGAAATGTGAAATGCAAACTTCTAAACTTGACAACTCGTGATGGTCTTGCCTCACTACTATTATGTACTTACTGAACAATCAAAGGGGGTAGGGTTTATGCTGTTGGTATTATCCACGCGTGATCGAGTGTTTCTACACATACCTAGATCCTACCCGTTTGATTATACAGTAAGCACTTACTTTACTTTACTTCACTGATCATATGTACCGGCCTACATACCTAGGGGAAACTTTTTAGTTTGATGGAATGTTCCAACTCTTGGAAGATTGATTGTTGTTTATTTGTTTATTTCACCATTCGTTGCATGAAGCTTATCTACCTAGACTGTGGTGCAGCACGCAGTGTCTTTGAATGATACAGCCGGCCGGCGAGCATAATCTTGCGAGTGAGCGATTATGACCACTTCACTGCCCAACCTCACATCATCACGCAAAGGCGTATCATTTATGCAGTAAACATTCCAAGTTTCTATTCAATGCAAAGCTAGCTAAAGCTGTAATGCCTAAGTGTCTAAGAGCTCACAATGAAAGTAAGTACCCGAGTAAGTATAGCAGCTAAGAGCGCCGCAAGCATTTAATCATGCAAATATCTCCCCTCAAAGCTCAAGCCTTGTCCTCCGTAAACAACAAATGTCATCTTCGTCCATGCAAACTAAAAGGCAAGAAAACGAAACGAGTATGGTAGCTATGCATGTTCGATGTAAGCAGGTAAGCAATCAATCAAGTAAGCAGATCTTCGCGAAGTTTAAGCGTCACCCCCATTGAGCAGTGCATCTTCATCGCCCTCAATCCCGTCAAAAAGTTCCTCCCACTCCTGTTCTCCGGCCGTGCTTCCATTTTCCTCAGTATTAGCTTTAGTGGTGGTGTGTTCATCTACCATCTGCTCATCCCCATCCTCATCCTCATCATCGATGAGCATCGCATCCGCTTCCCCAGCCTGCTCCCCCTCCTCCTCGCCCTCCTCAATACCCAGCACCTCCATCCTAGCCACAAACTCGCGCTGCAACCTAGCCAGCCAACTTTTCAGCACTGCTTCATCCATCCTGCCATCACGAGCTTCCTTCAGACTCTCGACGAGCCGCAGCACCGCCCGTCGGCGGCGAACCATGTTGTACATCTGTGACTTCATCTTTGCCAGCTCCCGCTGCTTCGTGAGTGTTTCCGACACGACTGTTGCACGGTTTACGACGGACTCCGGCAGCTGCGCGAGCCGCGCAAGCAGCAGGCCGTAGTTCTCGTCTTTCACTCGGCCGTCGGCAAGCTTGTAGAGCATTGTTACTGAGGATTGGGATTGACACTGCAGCAGTTGTCAGCCTGGTTGGAGGGAGGGAGCGGGGGGCGGGGAGTACCTCGACTTGCATATGCAGATTCATCACGCCCGCCCTCTCAGACAGTATCTCTGTCAGCTCCTTGAAGTGCGTAACAAACCAGACGAACGCTCTAGTCTCGACCAGTGATTCGCATATGGCGAGGGCAATGGCCATTCCATCTCTAGGGCTCGTGCCACGGCCTAGCTCGTCGATTATGACCAAGCTGCCCTTCCTGACGTTGCGGAGGATGAAGGCGGTCTCTCGCATCTCGGCTGCAAATGTGGAGACGTTGGCTTCGATTGAGTCATCCATTGAGATGCGCGCGAAGAGTTGCAGGGTTATGGGTAGCCAGGCGTGCGTAGCGGGAACACTGGGGCCGTTGGGAGCTTGTTCGTCTTCAAAGATAGAGCGGGTACTTACAATGAGCCGATTTGGGCCATAACCACAACTAGAGCCACTGAACGGAGGTATGTGGACTGTATCTGCCGTTAGCTCCGGCTCCGCACCTCTAGGGTTGCAAAAATCCATAGGGAGTGGTATTTACCTTTCCCGACATGTTGCATCCTTTGAAGCCATTGCGCACGAGCGATTAGCACTCTGCAGATGTCTCAAGCAGGAGATATTCTGGAGGAACTGAGTTTGAGACGTACCAGTGATGACCTGAAACCTAACGCATGATGTCAGTAAGACATACATCTATGTGCCTCCTCCGCCTCAACACATTCACCATATCGGGGCCGTCCTGTGGGTTCGCTCACCTTGACTGCTGGCTCGCATACACATCATTTGGGACAAATTTGTCCTTGTGTATTGTTTCCCTAATCGGGTGTCTTAAACCCTTCACCGCCACATTTTCCGCGAATTCTGGGCGAACTATTAGGCGTCAGCATCACTAGCCAGGCGGTAAGTATGCCCCCACAGCATATTAGAGATACTCTTGCCGAAGTTGCCGGATATAGGGTACGGGGGCTGATTACCGTAGTCTTGCAGAGTGCACAGGTGTGCGAATGAACAAAGCTATCCCAGATGATCGGCGCTGTCAGTCATCAATCGTTCCATGGCTTTGCCTGTTGTTGAGACTGCCTTGTCTTACCATGTCCAACAACCCGATTGCTTCCCCGACCCTGACCAAGCTATTGATTTGCTCCCGGATGTCCTGGATAAGTTGGTCGACAGTCTGGTCATCTACAGGGTATCAATAGCCAGTCTAAGGCACAGGTTGAAGAGAACCGCAAGCCTACTTATCTGCATCACCTCACGAAACGCATCATTGACCTACACACGGCCTGTTAGTTGCGGGAGCTTTGATCACAAGCCACTTCCCCAGGATCATGGTTCTGCAACAAAGGCCATGGTCCCTCCTGATAGGGGCCGATCCCCGAAGCAGAATGATGCTCACCTTCTTATTGCGTTTGCACAGCTCGATAGTCCCTAACTCCATGTACTTCTTCCTTCTGATAACGTTGACGAATACAGGCGGGAGGGGGTTCTCCACTAGATCCACAACCGGATGACGAAAGTAGAATCCACGTCCGTGCTCATACTTGATCTCGAGCACGATGTTGTACTCGTTGGAGAGTTCCTCGCCGAGAGAAATGATCTCCATGGTGAACTCCTTGTAGGCCTTTCTAGCGACATCTAGCATTCCACTCACCCCTGTCTATGGATGTCGTGTCAGAGCATCAACTGCAGCTCAGATTTGTGGGTTTCTCGGTGGAATACATACCTTGACCGCATAGCAGCGCTGATTCCGCAGCTCCAAGGGACCTTTGCTGTAAGTCGCCTCCTCGTTGATCACATTGTTAATTATCTTCAGGACAGGGTCAATCTTGTCCGGAGCACAGAACTGCAGGAGCACATTAGATTCCACCCACGAAATCCCTCACAGACAGCAACTCACAGCCCTGATGTCCTGCAACAACGTAGAACGTGCTGGTGCTAAAGCTTCGTGTACGGGTCCCACGAGTAGCGCCGCCTGCTTGAACAAGATAACATTGTTAAGAGCTTGCTCTGTATGCTTCTGCGACGGTTTGACAGGATCGGAGGTCAACTATCACCAGACACCGACGTCAGCTATGTAGCTATAACTCCCGCATCCTAACCACTGGGGCCCATCCATAGTTACCGCCATGCAGAGCCGATCCATATCAGGAAACTCTTTGAGAGCTTCTTTGATCTGAAAAAACATATCCTCATGCTTCGTAAACTCGTCAACAGCATCGAGCCTAGTGTTGAGAAAGTCCACCTCGGTCGATGGCTGCAATATGTTTGACCGGAGAAGCCGCGCTCCCATGGCCGTGCTAGTATTATTCAACAACCCGAACAGACTATCAGTCGACTTTTCGTTCTGCAGATTCTGGATCAACTCCAGACAGCGGACTGTGGTAGAATCAATCGACATGGATCCTGCCCAATCAATCAACCTTCTATCCTCATCCAGCCAGGCAGGCAGGCCGCGGGCAGTGAGTTCGCATCACATACCTTCATTTCCCCAATACTTTATGCGCAGGGTATGCGGCGCAAACCTCATATGATTGATGGCGACGTACTTCAGCGCCGCCGCTGTAGCGGACACCGCATAGTACTTCCCCGAGATGGAGACCGTCAGCGCGGCGAGGTCGTCCGCGCCCGCCAGCCGCTCGATCTGCTCCCGCCCCGCTAGCTCGCTGTAGAACTTGCGCGGCGTCGACACGATCGTGCAGTCTCGCATGTAGAACTCGATCACCCCGACCAGCGCGGTCTTTTGCGGCGTGTACGATGTCGACGGGAGGAGGATCTGGGGATCGCTATTAGGATAGGTACTCCGTGTGGGGAATTAGGAGCAGCAGCAGCAGTATGATACCTCGCTCGGGTCGTGCGCGAACAGCTTGTTGACCGTGTGTGCATACGTCTGCGAGTCACATATTTCGCTCAGATGGCATTCGCCAGTCGACATGTTGACGAAGCATAGCCCCACAGTCGCAGAGATCCCACGAGACTCGGTGATAGCACAGACCACTTTCTGGGCACCGCCAATTGTTGACACCGCAGCCCTTGGCCGCCGGGAACGGGAGGTAGTAGTGGGGCGGGAGGTGGTGGTGGGGCGGGAGATGCTTAGAGTACTGCTGGTTCTCGCACGGCCAGTACTTGCGCCGCCATTTGAGGCACCCGAACGTGACGAGGCTGTTGAATTCATTGTCGTCATGTATGTTGCATGTTGTAGTGTAGAGGGAGAGAAACAAGCCGCGAGTGAGTAACAATGAAATAACTTTGTGTAACGCTTGAATGCCTATTGTGGCTAAGCTTTTTACGCCACATACACCTGAGCTAAAGCGCGGCAACGGGTATCTCTATGCTTCCTTTACCTCTCTACCTACATACAACTTCAACACCACGCTCACGCTCACGCCTACGCTCGCGCCCACGTCCACGTCCACACCCACACCCGTTCAGCTACTGTCCATCCACATCGCCTTCACAACTGCTCTTACAAAACCAACTGATCCGCGTATACCTCCACCTTCTGACGATCCCACTTCATCACACGCACCACCGCTACCACCGCCGCCGCCATGTCCGAACGCAAAGTCCTCCAGAAATACGTGAGTCCCCCTCGATTTCCCCGCATCCACTGCTGCGGCTGCTAACACCCTCCCCAGTTCCCACCCGACTTCGACCCCTCGAAGATCACACGTACCAAGGGGCCCAAACCCGTGGGACCGAAGCAGCAGACCGTGCGGTTGATGGCGCCCTTCTCGATGAAATGTCTGACATGCGGCGAGTTCATCTACAAGGGGCGGAAGTTCAACGCGCGCAAGGAGAACAGCAGCGAGAAGTACTACAACATCAGCATATTCCGGTTCTACATCCGGTGCACGCGCTGCAGCAGCGAGATCACGTTCAAGACCGATCCGAAAAATATGGACTACACGTGCGAGAAGGGCGCGATCCGGAACTTTGAGCCGTGGAGGAATGTTAAGGATACTGAGGAGACCGAGGAGGAGAGGCTCAATAGGCTCGAGGAGGAGGAGAATGAATCCGCTATGGAGAAGCTCGAGACGAAGACCCTCGACTCGAAGAGGGAGATGCAGATTGCAGATGCACTGGATGAGATTAGGACTAGGAATGCGAGGAATGAGAGGGTGGACGAGGGCGAGGTTATGGACAAGTTGACGGAGGTGAAGGATTTTGCGACGTTGGAGAGGGAGCGGCAGGAGTGGGAGGACGACGAGGCGGCGAAGAAAGCGTTCAGGACGGAGGATGATACGTTTGTGCGGAGGGTGGTGGAGGGAGCAGAAGAGGAATCGTCGAAATTTGCGGTGGCTTCGAGCTCAGCTTCCGCTGCTGCTGCAGCTCCGCCGGCGATCGAGATTCCGAGCTTCAAGAAGACGGTCAAGAGGAAACGGGATCTGGGCGCCGCTCTGGGCATCAAGAAGAAGGCGAAGCCGTTGGTCTGAACTGAACCGAGGTAGCCATTTGTCCTAGTCTGCGTTTTATTTTTTATTTCCGTGTAATGATGCTATGTATTAGCCTTGCGATGCTTGTGAATTTCAATAGCATGGAGAATTATGCCTTCTAGCCATCGTGTACGCGCGAACGGAACAGAGTAGATATTAGAGTACCGCCCCATCATATGTATTTTGAGAACTTCAGTTTCCGGCCTGCTCGTCCGTCCGTGGCGAAGAAGAAGAAGAAGAAAAACAACATACGATAAAGTAAAGTCGCCCCGTAACTACTCTATCTACGATGCAGCACACACAACAATCATCCACTCCATCCATTCCATCCACTCCACTCCACTCCACTGCGCCCCCCATCTTCCAAGTCATCGCCGCAAACAGTAGGGACACCCGAATAACCGCCTTAGAATCTAAAGTAAATATGTATCCAGCGGATAAACAACGCATTGCACTGGGCTGCTCGAGCAGTCTTTGTATGTACGAGGCAGGTCGTTGTGCCACCAAGAAGAGCCACCCCCAAAAACGTCTGCATACATAAACGCACGTGGGCTGGGATAACCACTGCGGCTATGGATGTTTGCTGCAGCTTGCGGGGCGTTTGGGGGGAGATCCTTGAAGGCGGCGGTGCCGGGGGACTGGGGGATCGCCCAGGTTTCCCTTTCACAGCGGCCGCCCTCACCATACATACAGTCCTATTCCGTGCAACGAGTAGAGAGAAGAAAGTCTCTCGATGCCCTCCAGAATGACCTCCGGCACAGCGGAGTTGCATAAGGGAAATACATACACAACCGATCAGTTTTTTTTGATGATACCTTGATGGTCATGCCCAGGCAATACACGAAAGCTAAAAGGAAAGATATCGGACTCCCGTAGTAATATCCCTAGCTAGCACATCGAATCAGATCGATATCCAAAATACATGCATCCAACCCAAAAAAACCAAAGACCAAAGACCAAAAAACAATAGAAGCAGTAAAATGCCCCCCAACCCCCAAAGATCCAATTGCCTCGTATAATAAACATGTCCCATGCGCGCCTCGGTTTGTGAAATTACATCTCCGGACCATCTCCCTTGTCGCGTCGGATTGGGATCTTGATGCCTGTAAACGATCCGTCAACTCTTGCTCTGGCGAGAAAGAAAAGGAAAAAAATGTGCGGGGAAGGTAGGCAAGAAGTAGGCTTACCCTGCATGGCAAAGCACTTGCTCAATCCTGTACTCTCGATCACGCCAGGGAACTTCTTCGCACTGTAGACTTGGAACACGTCAGAGTACGCGGTAGCGAGCACGGGTGCAACACCGGTGTTGAGCTTTCCGTCACCTCGGCCAACGTTGACGAAGTTCATCTTCAGTCTAGAGAAAAAAAGAACACACCATTAACATCGATTAGACGGTCAAGAGTGGTGCCTCAGCTGCGCACCTGAATGAACCCTCCGTCCGCACCGAAAGATCCTGCAGGATGAACCAGACGCCGATCTTGTTATCCGGATCCGTCAACTTGAAGGCGCTAGCAGTGAGGCTGCCGATAAGGTTGCGCGTGAACATGCCCGATGGGGTCTGTTGCGTCTGCTGCTGTGGCGGAGGCTGTTGCTGCTGCTGTTGCTGCTGCTGCTGCTGTGCGGACGCAGGAAGACTGCCATGTATGCTCGGGTAGTAGCCGGGACCGCCGGAGTGTTGTTGCTGTTGCTGCTGGGGCGGCGGTGGCTGATAGTAATTTTGCTGCGGGAGCTGCGATGGCGGGGTCGGTGGCGGAGGAGGGTACCCTGGATACGAGATCTGGGTGTGCATCGACGAATGCGCATATCCGGGGTGCTGCTGCTGCTGCGAGTGGTGCGGATGATGAGCTTGTGGATGTGGATGGGGCGGGGGGGTTGGAGGGGGCGGAGGGTAGGAGGAGGAGGTCGCGGCGGAGATGGAAGGAGAGGTGGCGGAATGCCGGACGAGATTTACTTCTCTGGTGCCATCGGCCGACCAGAGATCGACCGTGAGGACGTAGTGCGATGTTTCGACCTCACTACACGCACGGGGGCATCGTGTCAGTCGTGTATCTTCTCGACAACAGAGGAACGGGCTTCCCCAGCGAGGGGGGGAGACGACTGCATCGAACCGCGGACGCACGGCGTCTTCGTAGGGAAAACGTGAAGCGGAAGGTTTCGAGGTGACGTGAGGGACACGGTGAGACTCACTTGATGTCAACTTCCTTCCCTGTCGCCTCATCCTTCACCACCAATCTGACACATGGCGGGGGAGTAATTGGTCGACGATCCTGCGGATATCCGTTAGCACAAAGGATCCCGAAAGTTTTCTTTTTTTTCTCCTTCTTTTCTTCTTTTGCGGGGAAGAGATATCGATGGTTGTGCCGCATGGCAGAACAGCATACGAAGATGGCTTCACTCCCCGGAGGGGCCATTACGCACCTTGTCGCCAAAACCACACATGCGAGCCCGGATGGGCTGCTGCTTCACTTCCAAGCTCCAGATACGGCCATCTGCACGGCAAGAGATATTCGGTGGGGCGGGAATACTTTGCATAACCATTCCGTTGTTGCTGTTGCCAGGCGGAGGGGGAGGGGGAGGTTGCGCGAGCGAGGAGGAGGAGGGGACACGACTAAGGGACGGTGGTTGTGGTGGGCCCTGTTGCTGTTGTTGCTGCTGTTGTTGTTGCGATGGCGGCGGGGGGAGCTGCTGGTGTGGGTGTGGGTGTTGGTGCTGTTGCTGGTGATGATGGTGTTGCTGGTGTTGCTGCGGGTGTTGCTGCTGGTGCTGACCGGGATTCGACATCGAATACATGATGGTGGCCGGACGACGCTCGATGCGATTGATATGCTCGATACGATCGATATGAGTGAGAATCAAAAAATGTCCGAAATGCGGAACCGGTCTGGTTTCCTATAGACGTGTGCGAGCGTGAATGTGCGTGCTTGCCGTGCGGCCGAGAGCGAGGACAATGGGAGGAAGCCAAGTAAGTACTCAGTTATGGGGATGGGGGTGTAGTTAGGCAAGTAGGAATGTACGAGTGAGCGATTGGGGTGGATGTGGGGGTGCTATTCTCGAGCGATACAGAGCAAAGCAGAGGCGGTCGTGTGTCAATGGCGGCGGATGAATAGGGAATCTGAAGACCGATACGGAGTGACGATGGAGTGATGATGGAGTGACGATGGAGTGAGTGAGTGTGTCCGGCTCGGGGAACGGATAGTAGGCGAATACGGCAGGCAAGCGGCGATGCAGACGAGACGTCGGGGCAACGGGGAGGCAACGTCTGAGCTCTGTGTCTTCTGGTCTTGTTCTTGCTCTTGATCCGTTCTTGCTCTTTGTCTGTTCTTGATTTTCTTCTTCTTCTTCTCTTTCTCTCCTGTGATCTTCTCTTCTTCTCTCCTGTCCCTTCTGCGTCTTCTGATCTTCTTCTTCCTCTCTTCTTCTTCTTCTTCTTCTTCGTCCACGCTGCGGGGGGGGCTTGGTCGTCGGACTGCGTTGCCTTCTCTGGATCCTTCTCCGCTATCGCCGGCGAGCGAGGCCATTGGGAGACTTTTATAACGTTTCTGTAGTCACTTGCGCTTCCCCCTGTCCCTCCGCCTGTTGGCTAACTACGAACGAACCCAGGGCACACGGGAAAGAAAAAAGAGAAAGCGGTTAAGCTAACCACCGCCTGCGTCTTGCGTCCTGACACCCTGCTCTGCTCTTCTCTGCTCTATTCTACTTGGAGTAGAATAAGTACTCTGGAGTACTTGCCTTCCTTGTCTTGCCTTACCAGTCAACAGCCCTCATCCACCCCCCTTCCCCCGATGCCTGTTGTTGCTCTATGCCACCATTACCAACTACCACCACCACTATCTACCAACCACCACCGCCTCCGCATCGATATCCTCCATCATCACCACCTACTCCGCTTCCTCCGGAGAGCTTCCGGACTGACTCTTTGCTTCCCTCCTCCTCCTCATTCTCCACAGAGCTGCCGGACTGACTCTTTGCTTCTCTCCCAGATTTCAGCTAGAGCACCGGCCTCCTGGTCTGCTGACCCCGTCGGAACACCGCTGGCATTGGCAATGAAGATATATGCCAAATCACTTATGTACCTACGTATCATACATACGTAGAGTACGTGCGTTGAGAGAGCCATGTACGGCATGTAGGCGCAGGGTCATTGCCTACGCTACCTTTCGGCCTAGCCTATCTGCGTGTCCGTCGAGGCTACTGCAGAGTCACGTCGAGAGGAAGTCAAAGTTGAGCCGTGGCCCGTGGTGGCCATGCCATGGCTCTACTAAACAGAGACGGCGGCGGCAACAATAACTACATGGAATATGTACACTACGATAATCATAACAACACCGCCACCGCCACTACCACTACCACCACCACGGGGAGTATCATGGAATCGAGACCGTGTGCTCCGAAAAAGGGTAGAGAATAACAGCTCGGGCTTTCGGGCACGATGCACAGGGAAAGAACTCCAGTTGTGATCATGTCAACGGAACCGATCGTTGTCATCACCTACATACACCGCTGAGCTTTTCCAAGCGCGGATGAGCAGAAAGAAGCTCGATCGAGAAAGAAAAGAAGAAAAAATCCCCCATCATCGATACCATCATGGTTCCATGGTCAAAGCCTTGCAACTGATGCGGATAGACACATTCATGCCTCCGCGGCATCGCACGTCCACGTACGGTACATACTTCCACCGCATAGCCGCCGGATGATGATGCCAAACATCGTTCGTCCCCTGGCCCGGTAGGACGAGAAGCGGTCCAGAAGGCAAGATACATACGTGGGCTCATATGTAGCACTCAACCGCAAACCATAACCTGTTTACCTTCCGTCTCGGATGCAGGACAATATGGACCCAAGGTGCCCATGGTACCGGTATGTACTCGTGTGGATTCGCACGGAGACGAAAAACCGAACATACATCCACACTGAAATCTTTCCAACCATGAAACGGCACCATTCCACTGCACATCCACACCGAAACATCCCCAACCATGAATCCACTATTCGATCACACCTACTCCACATCCACACGCACGCACGTAATGTTTCCGCTATGGGTATGTTCCAGAGTGCTGCATGCTGCTGCTGCTTCTGATGCCTGCAGCCTGCGGCGATCAAGTGGCTATCGGCTTCGTCGTCGAATTGTCGGTCGACGAACCGGCCGCACGGAAAAACAAATCTGCATACGTGGGTACTATATGTCGCCTAGAGTACATACCGACATATTGTTTCCTACCGGGTACGTGCCTACCTGTGGACCAAGAACAATATATACCCAAGTGCGCACTTTACTTGTGTACCAAGAACAACCATATATACCGGTATATGTGCGCACTTACCGAATTTGAGGCCGAGTTTCTGGACACCCGGAAAGTTTGGAATGCTTGGTGACTTTGGTTTCGGATAGACCTGCTCCCTGGACGCTTGGCCAGGCACCTCAAGCCTCTCCCTCCCCCCGCCATGCCTCCGTTCCGAGGACTACCTGCGGTACTAGTATAGTCGACTCTAGAGTCGAGGATCGCTCCGCTGCTGTCGACCAACCCTAACCGCAATCTACACGTCGTGTGCTTCTCCACGGCGCCCCCCCTCCCCATCAATCTACTAACCAGTACATGGTTGCTCTCGCCAACTACCAGGGACCTTGGTACACATGAGCTCATTTTTCGTGCGCTTTTATGTACGTACGGTTTCAGCCGGCCGTGCTGTCGTTCTTAACCTATTCCTACCTACCGCATCTCGGTAACAATTCCGGTACTGCAGCCAACGAGGGAGGATACCTGCCTACCTACCATCGGAACGAACAAACGGAGGGCGGTGAATTCGAATGGGCTCCATCATGGTGGGATTTTTCCATTCGTTCAGCTAGCTACAGCTGAGTTGACCAGTTGCGGCGGTGACAATGGTGGTGGTGGTGGTGGTGGTGGTGGTGGTGGGTGGTGGTGGTGTGGATCTGCCGAGGGATCTTTCTCTCTCAAGCTGGGTATGAGGTATGTATGCATATAGGCATGTTGGATTCCCGGAAGAGAGCTTTCCATCACTGGCAATTATTGGCAGATGCTGCCGGCGGCCCTGCAACCGCCGCTTCTCCCGGAGATCTAGATCACGGCCAGCAAACAGCATGGCGTTGTCTACGCAATCCGCCGACCGAAGTATGATTAGAGTATCGGCTCAAAGCAGGATTGCTTATCAAATTCAGCCTCACCTTCCCCCCCAGCCCACACAATCCCAACGCCATGGTTTAGCGGTCCAGGAAGATCTGTGACCTCGGTTGTTTTGCGCTTATCTGGCTTGGCCACGGTTCACAACACTAGGCAGCAAACCCCCCATCCTCCCCCTCCTCCACGAGCAAAGACTTTCTGCAGCGCTGCAAAGCTGTTTTTTTTCTTCGGAGGAAGAAGGTAGACAGACATACAGACAGACATACAGACGGACATACATGCGAGTCGGATTTCCCGCTGTTGCTGCTGCTACTGCTGCGAAAGTGAGGAGTGATGGGCCAGCTTGGTGGATCCGATGGCCGATGATGATGGCCCGTGGCCCGTGGCCCATCGCGGTCCAGGCGTGAAAAATCGAGAGATGGCCCCCACCGCGTGGGTTGTGATAAACTTTATGTCCAGAAAATGCTGCGCCGCAATGAGACAGATATGTATGACTGACGTGAAACCCCCCCCCACATACACACACACACACTCACCGGAGACGATCCTGCTTCTGTTAATGTTACTACATACCATCGCCGCCCCCCGTCTTTCTCCCCGTGCGGAATCACATTTCCGCATCGTCATATATCAGTTGAGAACATAGGTAATTATTCACGAGTCCAGTCCTCGCTCGTCACCATTCTAATCTCCACCTGGCTCTTGAGGCTTTTGGGGGGCCCCACATATGCTAAACCCATGGCTCCGGGTGATCCCCAGCACCAACTACTATCGCGTCCTCTCCGTGCGGGGATCGATCGTTCGTTGGTGCGGGCGGGCGTTGACATACCGCTGGTACTCTATCGCCGCCTTTTTCCCAAACATGTGCACATTTCCGGGCCGGACTTCTGTCTGTCAGTCAGTCAGTCTGTCTGGTGGGTGTGGGCAGTGCATGTCTCGGACTGACGAATCAAGCCTTTTCGCATGTCTCAGATCCACCAATCCACCAATGCGGAAGTCGGCGTTGCCGTGCTCCGGCCTCCAGCCTCCGGCCTCCGGTCTGCGGCCTGTGGGCAAACGGAATTAACTATTAGTCGGGCTCAGCTCAGTTCAGCTCTGAACTGGTGGGACTGGCAGGACTGTCACCTGCGATTACGGAATGCGTTCTGTGGATACCTGGATACCTTATATTATGGTACGCCATGGAGAGTGGTTACTCGCATAAGATGCTGACTCCGACTCTTATTGCGAGAGAGTGCTGTACGGTGCTCTACGTTACGTGTGGAGTGGGGTGGGGTGGGTGAGGGAGTAACTTCGAGTTGGTACGTAGTGGGGGAGGGACTGGGGACTGGGCAGTGGGGACTGCGGACCATGCATCGGGAGAGGGCGTGCATACCTGGTAGGTAAATAAGGTGCATGCACATGTCGGACCGCATCATACCGCCGCGTTCGCTGCGTTCGCTGTGGGTGGATAAGTAGATGAGTGGGTGAGTAGAGTGGGGTGACTGTCAAGCTCAACTCAGTTCAGCACAAGTGATGCGTGCCGTCTGCGACTTTCAGTCCCTGTGCGTGCGTGCGTGCGGCAGCCCTTCGGGCTGCCCATTTGTTTCTGGAAAGGGCTGGAAATTCCGCAGACTACTCTACCGGTACATGCCTGATAGGTGTCCCAGGACACACCCTGCGATTCGAACCTTGTCTGCGCATCGGCGTCTGTGCGAGCTGTGCGAGCTTGGCCGCTTTGGTCAGCCGCGCTGCACTGCACTCTGCCAAGCGCCAGTTAGGAACGGTCCACGACGTCTATGCACGCCGTGCTACCACCTCTATGCACGCCGTACTACCACCTCCACCTCTACCACTTCCACCACCACCACTACCTTCTTCTCCTCCTCCTCCTCCTCCACCCACCTCTTCCACAACCACCACTTCCACAACCACCACTTCCACAACCACCACTTCCACAACCACCACTTCCACAACCCACTCAACCTACACCTCCACCTCCACCAAAACCACAACCAACATATTCATAATCACATTCATGTGGATGCGGCCTAAAATGTTTCATTGGTGCCCTAGTAAACGTGCAGTTCCGCACACCCACCCAGTGCCCACCCAGTGCACCCACCCATCCAATGCCCATCTGCCCGCCCGCTTCCCTCCAATAACCATGTCCATGTCGATGTCCATGTCGAAGTGGGTGTGGTGGGCAGGGTGGACCAATCATCCCGATGGCTAGCAATCAAGGCAAGGCAAGCAAAGCAAGCCATCGCCGGCCGGCGCACACCTCCAACCTCCCCCCCATCCCCTCCTCTAGCTGCGGCCTGCGGGTAGTGTGTGTTCCCTTCCCCGGTCCTTGGGTCCGTGTTTATCTAGGTGTGACCACCATTCATACACCCACTCATATAACACACACACCACACACACGCCAAAGGAAAGGAAAGGAAAGGAAAGGAGCGGTTCCGGAACGGTCGTCTGTTGCCTCATACGCGTTCACCCACACATATATACACACACACTTCTGCAGAACTGTGATGGAGTTCAGTACATGGTTGGCCCCCACGGCTGAGTTGCGGTACGGAAGCTCACGATATTATACTGTCAGACCTCCCGGAGGAGGATGAGGGGCAGGTACTTCGGGCTCGGTCCTGGTATACAACATTTTCGCTGCTGGCTCATGGGGAGCTCGCGGGGAGCTCGTGGGGACGGTGCTAATATATCCCCTTGTGGCGTTCTCAGAGCCACTCCGCTTTTCACTCCTCTAGCGGTACTCTACATAGCAGTCCGGAAAACGGAGAATGGGAATAATTGGTGGTGGTAATGGTGGTGGTGGTGGTGGGGGGGGGGAGGGAGGGAGTGGGAGATCGGCGTTTGGTGGCCCAGCCGGCCGATCAGGGCTTTGCTGCTGCTGGAAGTATCTGTCTGTCTGCAGCGGTTGGTTGAGCGAGCGAGCAAGCTCGAACGCATCCCACCTACCACGCAATGTGCATCCTCGGACTGGGCCGTTTCTGACCCCGTCCGCCGAAGAAACCAATGAAGCGAGGAACCCTCGGAGGGGCACTTGCACGGTTGCATGGTTATAAGCCAATGGACTGGTTGTTACGTTGCTCTGCAGATGCGTTAACTACCTATGACGCTGACTTTTCGCACTCGAGTACACCTACGCTGCTCTGCTCTGCTCCTCTGCTCTGCTCCTCTGCTCTATGTATTGTACGTACAAGCTCCGATAGGTCTTTACACCCGGTAGAGTCGAAAGGGATACCCTCCCTCTTCCACTCTCTGTCTCCTTCCCCACTCCGGGAGGATGACGCACTTGAGAGAAGATGTATGTAGGCAAAAAGGAGCTCTCTGGTTCTGGTTCTGGTTCAGTAGTTCTTGAAGCCTCGCATCCAGCTACCTCCCAAGTGGGCGATGTGTGCATAGCGCTCGATCCCTCGGTGCCCAAGCATAGGTAGAGTACCTACACTCGTCGTACCCACCCCCTCCGACTAGCTCTCCCTCTCCCTCTCCCTCTCTCTTTCTCTCTCGCTGGTCTGGAGCGGACATGGAATTTTGCTTGCTTGCTTGCTTGCCTCCGTCCGGCCATCAAGTTTGGGGGGTGCCAACCGAGCCGGCCGCAGCCAATGCAGCCCAGTCCGATCCAGCCCAGCCCAGTCCAGCGCCAGCAGGCGACGTCGTCTGCCGACAAACGAGTGCGCTACCATGCTTCCTCGCCCTCGCGATCTGGGAGGCGCCGGCAGGGAAGCCAGGATCGATGCCCTGTGCTGTGCTGTGCTTTGGAATATTTTTGTCTTTCTTTCTTTGCTTTTGCTTCGCGCTTCGCTTGGAAGCTGGCTGGGCGGAAAAGCTCCTTCAGGAGTGCTATGTATGCAGAAAGCTTAGCCCTGCTCTCTCTCAACGATGATCACAGATCATCACAGATCATCACAGATCATCATATACCGGATAGGGAAGCGAGAACAACGATCGCCAGGGCGGTCTGGTCTGTTGCCAGATATGATACATAGCTCCCGTCGTCTCTCTTTTTTCCTTTAGAACCGCACAACCCCGACTTCGCTATGTACGTACTGTCGCTACTGGTTGGCTGCTGTGTAGATTAGCTACGGTAGAGTACTTCCGAATACATACTTACAAAATCGATAGCTACCTGGTGCGTGGCCCCGGCCGGCCACGCAGATGGAATTCGCATGACGTTGGATCTGAGGCGTCTCAATGGCGAATCTTCGTCTCTTCGCCGTTCGGCTGACATCGTCCACAGTCAACTGCATGCGGCTACGTAGTCAGCGTAGGTAGTAAGCGGATAAACAAATATCCATCCTCCATCCCATCGCCTACTTAACTATTATTAATCCGCCCCTCCCCCCCAGGCACATCCCGCGTTCTCCCCGGATCTGAGCTGCTGCTGCGAACGGGACCAGCGAACCTGCGAGATCATCCACCGTGCGCGCGGCGTGCAGTAGAGCAGATATGTATGAGGTACGTAAGCCGGTGGCGAGTGATATACCGTGCGCAGCCCGCTGCGACACGTGGCCAATACATAGAGTACCGAGCGACGCCGCACCTGCTGGCTGGCTGACCGACCGACCGACCGGAGGAGCGACGCCGCACCTGCATCTGCACTTTTATCCGCCGCCGCCCCCAAGACACTCCGAATATCTATGCAGTGGTCGCTGTATGATATGTATGATGTCTATCTGATATCTGGACAGGTGGATGCCCCCCTTCCTTCGGCAGGGGCTGCACGCAGTCATGGTATGGCGTGTGGGGTCCGCTACTTGCTGCTGCTATGTACTGCTGGTGCTGCAGTTGAGCGGTTCGGAGATGTTGGAGATACTACACAAAATACCAGGTAGGTAGGCAGGTAGCTAGGAGAATAGTATTGCCGTTTCGTTCGTTCGTTCACCCTACTCTACCGGTACTCTACCGGTACTCTACCGGGCCGGGATGGGATCGGGGTTTTACGGGGTTTTACGGGACAGTGGGCACCGAGCATGACAGCTTTACCGGTACCTGGGTATATATGGTGGAAAGAAAAGAACCTGCTCGAACGGTGAAGGATTACCTACTTCCTAACCAACCCAAGGAGAAGAAGAAGAAGAAGAAGACGATACCCATACCTATCGTACTCCCGAAAGAAAAGAAATCAAGTGAAAGAAACCCGCTCTATGCCCATCCCCCCATTGCCTCCCCTCCCCTCCCTCCCTCCCTCCCCGCCCCCTTCCCCCCGCTAAGAAGACCCCTTCTTCCTCCCCCTCAACCTCTCAAAAATCGCATCCTTCCCACGGTCTGCCCAGCCGCGATAGTCGCGCTTCACCTCGCCATCGGCCAGCCGTCGCTTCTCGGAGTCGTCCGTGCTCGGCCGCGTGTCCGCCGGTGTTATCTCATCGAGGAAGAGGGGGTTAACCTAGTCATCTTCATTAGCTACAAGAAGAAGAAGGGGGAAAGGGGGAGGGGGAGGTACGCTGGAATTGTATCTGTGGTGCCCGTGGCCGCCGTGCTGGTACTGCTGCTGCTGGCTGTGGGGCTGGTACTGCTGCTGCGTATCCGTCGAGAGCGCGTGGATTTCTGACATTGTTTTTCTGTCGAGAAGCGATGGGCGATGGGTGTTTTGATGATCGTTACGGAAGAGGGACGACGGGGGACGGGCGGGAGGGGAGCCTGGGGATGGGCACGGGGGTTATATACAGGTATATATAGCGAGGTACCCACCTACTTCTTATTTGCTTCTTACTTACGTCGGGATTGGTGATTCGAATTGCGGATTCGAATTGGGGGGGTGCTATACATGACGCCGGACGGGCCCGCAGTTACTCTACATGCTATATGAGTTATTGGCCCTGTTGGAGCCTGGGTATCTTGGACGGCGACTCGAGAAGTTGCAACTTGCCGGATGGGGGACAGGGGGTTGCTTTTTTGCTTTACTTTGGAACCTTCCTGCAGCTGACGGCCTGACAGCCTGGCAGGGTGTTCGGCGCTTAACGCGTGTAGGGTCGGCGAAACTCTATTGGATCTGAAGTAGAGTATCGAGACGCCACTCGTATGGTACGGAGGCCGGTTTGTAGATCCCGTTGACGAGGGCTCCCAGTAAACGGATTCCAATATAAGTATCCATCGGAAATCGTGCAAACCGTCAGCCTTCCCTACGCCTTAAGCCTCAAATCCGTCGAAGCGGGCGATATTACCTACATCGCCGGCCATCTCCAGGTAGATGAGGTCGAAGGGGGGGGGGGGGGGGGGGGGGGGGGGCAGATGGCTTAGCTTGACTTGCTCACTCGAAGCTGGCAGCTGGCTACCTCATACTCTACCTACCTCCGTGTTAGTTATGAACCACTCAATCGTGCGAGAAGCGAGTGTGTTTGCGTTGCCCATTCTCCTCCCCCCGACAGAGCCAAGTGTCGGTGAGCGTGAATCGACCCTACCACCCTACCACCACCACCACCACCACCACCACCACCAATCAGCCGCACTTGTGAATTAAACAAAGGGCCTTGGGAGTTGGGAGAAATGCCTCACCTACCTAGGGCTGAGGTGGTGAGGTAGTGAGGTTCCCCCTCTAGTGGACATCTTCAGACTTCAGCTCGCACCGACTGTGTGCGTCTACCATAGCGTAGAGTATGCACATGCTCCGAAGGCATTCCGATTCCGAAGGGCTGGAAAAAGCGGTGCCGGGGAACAACTCGTGTCGGAGAGGCGTGTAATCCACTCCACTCCACCTCACTCCCACTCCATATATGTATACTGCCATAGCACTCTAAATAGACTCGCGAGGGGAATGCGGAGTTTAAAGCATCAAGTGCAAAGCAAAAAGTAAAGCCTACTTGGTACTCGAAAGAGAGAAGGTTTCGCACTGTCTTTTGATTTCGCCTTTTGCTTCTTTTGCTTCTTTTGCTGCCCCCCCCGGAAGCACCGAGACCCAATCGAGCTCAGCTCATCTCAGCTCCGCTCAGCCCAGCCCGTAGTCGGCGACTACGGAAACGTCAGAGCGCTCTGGAAAGGTAAAATGGGTAATTCTGGGCAGCGAATGGCTCGGGAATTGCCGCGAACAAGCAGGCAGGCAGATATTCCCGTTCAGCACCAAGCTTGAACAGAACGGGACGGGAACGGGGTGGACTGTGGACTGTGATGGACTGTGGTAGTGTGGATGTGCCGACTGTGGCTGGAACAGAACAGATGCACGCCAAACAAACTTCCACGATCGTCCCTGCAAATCGAGTGGTACGGTCCAGCGGGCATCTTTGGTCCCCCGAATCCTTGGCCGGGTCGCCAGATGAGTTCCCGCACTGGAAGAGACCGTATGTAGGAGCCCCGAGCTCATGTGTGACTTGCGACTTACATGAGATGTCACTCGTACCGTACAATGAATGCCAACTCCATCTCACTCCTTTGCTCTCGTGACGAGAGCTGCTTTTACAAAAAAGATATCCCAAACCTCTATGGTATATAGCCACCTAGAAACTCCACACACCTGCCGGACGACCCCATCTAATTATCCATCTTCAACTTTTTCACATCCCTTGGCGTCTCCAGCTCCGCAAATGCCGCCTCAGCCGGCAGCCTAAAGCTCGCACAGTACATCGACTTATTCGGTGCAACCCTGCGCACATCATGGAGCTCGAGGTCGTCACTCTTCACCCGGGAGCCGAGATGCTCCGCAATGACCTGTAGTAGATCCTCGCGCGCAAACTCCGGCCCGCGCTCCTGAGTCTCGCGATGGAACGTGTGCACATGGATCATGGGCAGCTGTACGCCGTCCTTCCCAAAGATGTGTTCCAGCCCGGCATACGCGCCTCTGAACGCATCCAGGAACTCGACCGCGTTCGCGGGCAGGTTCATGACGAAGTGGGCGAACGTCGGCGGCACGGCAATCTTGCGGTCTGCGGGCTTTGTCACCTGCGGGATTCCGGCGGCCGCTTTGCTGCGGCTGTATTTCACCGGGTGGGCGGGGACGGAGACAGGGTTCGCTTCGGGGTTGCAGTGCACGGCGTACAGCTCTTGGATCGCTGCGCGGATGAACTCGCGGCCGTCGGTGTTGTGCGCGCGCACGAAGGCGCCGACTTTGTTGCGCTTGATGTTGGCTTCGAGCGCCTCGTGCGACGCCGGGTTCAGGTCGTTGGCCCACACAAAGACGTCTTTCTTCCCCGCGGGAACGGCGAAGGGGCCCACGCCGGCCATGACGTCGCACACCGCCTCGCCGGGCTGGAACTTGGCGACCACCCGCTCGTGTTCGTGCCCCAGCCGCGTGTTCCAGTACACCTTGGCGAAGTCGAAGACGAAGGTGCAAGCCGACTCCTTGACCTCGACTGTCGTGTCGGCGGGCCCCGCCAGGATCTCCATGGGAAAGGTGCGGAAGACCGAGTGTGCGCCGACGTCTTCGAGCTTGTTGACGACCGTGCGGATCTGCGTGTTCTTGTCGAGGATTACTTGCGCGATCAGCGACTTGTAGGGGAGGTAGGCGGGGCGGAGGTTCAGGTGCGCCAGGTGGCCCGCTTGTGAGAACGAGCCGGGTGCGTCGTCGACTATGTCGTCTGGCAGCACCGCAGAGATGATTTCCTCATAGTTCCAGTGCGTGTAGTCCATGTGCAGTGTGAACGGCACGAGCTCCATGACATTACTGCTTACGAGTCTACGCAGGGCTTCACTTCCAGTCGAAGGGTCTACCGCATACCGCTCCCCACCATTAGTCCCTCCTTTAAAACCCTCGCCCGTCTTCCCAAGATCATACCATCACACCGCACCTCAGGCCACAGCAGAATCAACTTCCTTCCCTTGACCTCTGGATCCTCCTGGACGGGCGGGACTCTTTTCAGACGCAGCAGGTCGGAAGCGCACTCCTTCTGCACGCGCGAGATATCGCGCGGATTGTGCACGTGCGCGGCCGCCATCGGGATCGTCTTGCGGAAGAACGAGCGGTCGAGGACGCGCATCGCGCGGTTTACCGGAGGAAGGAAGCGGGACATGTCGACGACGTAGGGCGGGGCTGCGGGTGTCGCCTAGAGGTAAGGACATGGCTAATGTCAGGTGGGATTTTGGGGGAAGAGGGGACGGATGGAGGGTGGGACCGACAGGCATCTATGCGGTGGTGGCGGGCTGGTATGCGGGCTTGTGGGGTTGATTCTGTGAGGTTTGAAGGCGGACAGGCGGCGGACAGGCGGCGGCGGCGGCGGCGAGCAGGGCGTGTGAGTCCGATGGTGGGATGGATGTGGGGCACGGAAGTTGCCATTTTCTTCAAGGGCCGGCAAGTACCCTTACTTAGCTAAGCGCTTTTTAAGTTGTTGGTGACAACCATCACGTTAAGCTCGCGGCTACTCGCCTTTCGTACATACAGGCGTCCCAGTCCCGCCTGTCGTGCCCTACATAGCCCAGACTCCAGAGCAGTCTCACTTTTCACGCCGGCCTCTAACTAACCTGCTCCGGTCCCTGGACAGGTTGTGGATGCTCAGGGCTGACTTTCGGCACCCTGCCAGGCCTGCTTGCGTTATGTAACGGCCTTTCCTCTGTCTCCAGTTTGCTGGAACGCGGATTTCGTGGATTTTACATATGTAAGGCGTAAAAATGAGAACGTCCCGGATGCAGGATTGGTATAGAACGCTGCATGTGAAGCTTGGCGGAACAACGACACAGAGATGTGGTGCAGGGATTAAAACTACGGGTCGCGTGGGGCTTGGCCACGGTCGTGTGTGTAGGGAAGTAACTATCCCGCACTCGGTTTAGAAGCGTCGAAGTCAATTCAACCCCACTACCGGTATCTGAGAAGAAAGCGGAGCGGAACTGTCAGCAGTAACATGTAGGTATATAGCAACCACATGGAGATAGGCAATCAGGGATCCCACAGCAGGCAGCATCGAGACAGTCAACTACTATTCACGATCAGGCAAGTCTATAGGTAGGGCGTCTAGTCAGTGATCGATAACGCCTCGGACTGCACCATCATAATTCAATCCGTCCAGGCAAGGATTATCGGGATATCTGGGCTGGACGCTGAGGATTCACTTGATATTCACAGCAAACAAGAGACCCGAACGCAAGTCCTTGTTGGCAGTATAATTATCCGTCCATTGGCCATCTCTTCGTGCCCAGCCAGCAGCCAGTCATTTCAGCTTCTGTCCCGGACGGACCGATGGCACACCCGCGGAGGACTGGACTGGACTGGACTGGACTACAAATCCCGGGCACCATTCGGACTGGTTGAATTCTCGGATCACGATCTCGTTGAATCACAAAGATGCTGTGTGCTCGAACTGTTCAAGTTCGACTTGGCGAAGCTCCTTTTCCCTTTGGATTCAATGCCATGGCAAACCGCAATTTTTCTGCTTCTATCCTAGAGCAGGTTATTCAAACTAAACAGCGGCACGCTCCAATACAAAGATTGATGGGATTAAGGAGGAACTCAAGAAGGATACTGTATCGTGGAGGTTGAGAAGGAAGTCTGTGACATCAAGCAAGACGTTTCTGAGCTAAAGGGATCAACATATGAACATGCCCATCGGCATTATGCAAAGCCGTAAGGAATGAATCATGATTCCAGACGTTCGTTTCTGGATTCCATTCGTGCTGTGTTTTTGCACTTATTACGGCGGTAGCGGGTTGACAGGTACATGTATGTAGCCGGAGGATCAACACTCTGGATTTCAGGGATTGGAGGCAGACGACTGGTACCTACCGGTATGGTACTGTACATAGCAGTGAAGATCGATGGGATCGTAGCTATGCACAGAAGGAACGAGATCTACGGTACCCTAGGAAGCCAGTTGAATATCCAGCACCGACGACTGCAGCTATATGATGCGAAAATCACCAGAGCTCGCTCGTAGGAAGTTCTTGAGCTCGCTCATTATATTTTCCAGGAGAGCAGAAGCTCTGCAAGTACTAGTAGCCATAGATGGAGACCCCGAGCAATCATTAGGCCCATACCTTACGATATCACTCGACAGCGCCAGTAGGCAATCCGAGCCATCCTATTGCTATGCCTCTCATCATCTCCACCGCCCATATGGAATCTTCTATTTATACTGTGTATAAGTTCTATCGGACATCAAAGCTCGATTAGAACTTTACCGTAAGAGAAGGGGGACAGAGCATATGACTAATTTCCGCGCAGGGCGTTTGTAGAGTACTCGACATAGGAGGTGTGTATTTCAAGACAGGCCTCAGACCCCTCTGCGAGAACGAAGCTGTCCATCCGAGTTGTAACTTGTCACGGCGGATAAGCCTGGCGAGGCAGACCGTGGCCACGCGTAGAGCAAGGGGAACGAAGGCTTCGGGTAGGAGGAGTAGCGGCAGATACGTCCGCAGGTGGAGGGAGGTATAAGGGCCCTAGGTACTCTACAGTACCGGTAGTAGGTAGAGTAGTCCGATACGTTTCGACGAACCGTAGCGATGGCTAAGGACGGCTTTGCGGCTGGTGAAATCTTGGGTGAATTTCAGGATGTTTGCGAGGAGCGAGGAGGATCGTCTAAGCGGGGCGATACGGGGGAGGCCATAACGGTGGTTGTGGACGCTTTCCGAGAAAAGAGGGGCCGGTAGTTAGAACTGAGGTGGACGCTGAGGTGGAGAGAGAGGGTGCTGTGGGAGCTGTATGGACCAAGGAGAGCTAGTTAACTAGAATGCGGAGCTCGTAATTGAATTGAGTTGACTCTCGTGCGGGGTTTGCAGACGGGTGCAGGCGAAATCCATGATTGCCATTCCACCGGATCACGAGCGTCGAGAATTGCTTCTTTGGATGCTCGGTAGAAGAATCGTCTCCTCACGGCGCAGCTCATCGGCGGGAGAATCTTCTTTTCTTCTTCTTCTTCGGCTTCTCTTCTTCGTTTCTTCTTCAGCTTCTCTTCTCCGGCTTCCATCGCCCACTCCGTGATTCTCGAACTCCCCTGCCCTTATCCAGCGCCCTTTTTCTCCACGATTACAAGATTAATCAATCGAAGCACATGCGAGTGTTCTCGCCCGCCCGTCATTGCCCCGCCTATCCGCCCTGCAGGATTTCCTGTCACGCAGAAGTTTCCGTTGCCCCAGACCTCCTTTCACCCTACCCGCCGTAGCCCCGTCGCTGATTGGCTGCTCGGGTTCGGGTTATCGCCCGGATAGTTTTAGTCGCGACACATCCCCCCAAAGCAGAGAACGCCATCGAGAAAGAAAAAAAAACCCTGCTCGCTCACACTTCAAATCTTTCCCCTACAAGTCCCGAACCAAGCGATAAAACTTACATGACCGAGCTGCTTAAACGTAGTCATCATCCACCAACCAACTCTCCCTTCTTCTCCTCCTCTTCAACCTCACACGACACCCAATAAATCCACTACTACCCCACCATCAACTCGAACACTCGCTCTTACCACCGACCACACCCCTACAACCCTACAACCTCAACTATCAAACCTCATCTCCAACTACAACCTCAAACAACAACCCCCCTCCCTCCCTCCAACTTCAACACACAACCACAACTACTGCTTCCAAACACTCACACAACCCCCACACACTCCGCCACAATGAGAGTCTTCGAGAACACCTGCACGTTCGATTACTCCTGGGCGAACGTCTCGGTTGCGAACTGGCGGAAATACTGTGCTTGGAACACCCAGAGCACGCATGTGATCGCCGTCGACACCCTAGCCCGCAGTGTTGACCCTAGCACGGGTATCGTGAGTCTCTCCCGAAGCTATCAGCTATCAGCTTCCAATCCCCCCCATTGCACACATTCACCACCGGCATCGACCGCCCCCCTTCCCTCATCTTCGCCATCGCATAAACAAAAAGCATAAACTAACTTTCCACCCGCTAGCTCCGTTCGGAACGTCTCATCACATGCAAACAGAACGCACCCAGATGGCTGATGAGGCTCACCGGCGCTGAAGTTTCCTACGTCCGCGAAGTCTCTGAAGTCGACCCGCGCACGAAAACAGTGGTGCTCCGCTCGGTGAACCTGACCGGTTCGAACATCATGTCGGTACAGGAGACGGTGGTGTACACACCCCATCCGGATCATCCCGACAGCAAGACGGTGTTCACACAGGACGCGTCCATCACTGCGTACGGAGCCTTTTCGAGGATCTGTAACGCCGTCGAGGAATGGAGCGTTGAGCGGTTCGGCCAGAACGCACAGAAGGGACGCCAGGGCTTCGAGGCGGTGCTAGAAATGAGCTCAAAAGCGTTCAGGGAGATGAAGGAAGGTCATAAAGAGGAGGCATAAGGGTGGTCCAGCGGGATCGGTAACGACGAGACGACACACAATCACTCACCCCTTATTGATTTTAGCGATTCAAAATCCACATAGCCGTCCGATATACCTCCTTCTTCCCCCTTTAGACCGGTCCTACTACCTCCCCTCCGATTCAACATACACCTCGATCCGTCAGACCTTCAGTGTACATTACCACCGCCATTACACTTCCCTACCTTTCTATTGCATTTCCCGGATTCTAGAAAGCTCCGCGTTTACATTCATCAAATACAACATGGATGGGCTTGTTCTAGATTTTTGCTTTCCTTTTCTTTTTTCCTTTGTCTTTCAAATTTCAGGAGTTTGGCAAAAGTCGTTTTCTTTTTTCCAGTTCTTTCCTGTCTCCTTTGTTTTTTTCTTTGGGGGTCCAAGGTGTTTAGCATTTACATTTTTTTTCCGGAAGTCTTTACCCATTCAACACAAAAAGTCTGCTATGTAGCCATCTTTGTCTCGGGTACTCAACTACTCAACTTATGTACTCAACTACCTATATGAGATGACGATTGGTTTTACTATTACTGTTCTCTTGCGAATCTCCCATCTAGACACTTTTCGTATGTTCGCAAAGTGATGTGAAAGTGATGCAACAGTAAAATCCAGAAATCCAGCTTTGCCATCTCGTAAATTGAGATCGTCAGGGAATTTTTTTCCGTTCCTGCACTGCCATCCTTCTAGAAGATGAGATGGGAAAAAACAAGATTCCGTATGTTGGCAACTACGAGCCACACGGGAAGAAAGGGGAGCTGAGGTCATGGGTGATTCGGTGGCTGACCGGGGTCGGAGGGATACTTGATTTCCTGTGTCCACCCCTTGCCGGGTGATGTCGGTTCGGGCTCGGTCGGTGATGTCGTCGAGGGGAAGGGGGGGCAACTCTGCCATGTTTCTGGTCAGCCGAGCCGATCGCTCGAGCCAACCAGTCAGTCAGCCAGACGGGAAACCGGCGGGCGATGGGGTTGAGGAGGGTAGGGGGTGCAGGGGGCACAGGACCGGTTGATCGGTTGACGTGAAGGGGGCGTCGGAGTGGCATTACTAGTGTATCACTCGATTTTTGCCCCCCGCCCATCCGGCAAGTTGGTAGTCTATCAAAATCGGTGGGGTTCGGTAGGATTCCTTCACTTTGCCCCCGATTATCCATCCATCCATCTCCTGACGGGGCCGTGGTCCTCTCGCACGGGGACGGGGGGTTCTAAGCTTCGCTCCTGCTAGGAACCGTGAGCCGACGATGCTGCCGCTCACTCTCGGTGTGGCGAAAACGAGAACTTCATGATGGCGTTCTTCGGGCTTGCGGGATGGAGGTCGTAGACTCGTGAGAGGGAGGCTTTCGGGGAGAGAGGCTTTCGGGAAAGACCAGGAAGTTGGAATAGCCGTGACGATCTCATGTGTACATACAAAGTAGGTATGTACCAGTCAGGACTCGGGAGCGGCACGACGATGGGGATTATGGAGACGACGGGGACGACGGGGACGACGGGGACTACGGGGACCACGGGGAGGAGGGCCGACAAGCTATGAAATAACTTATAGATATCGCTGGAGCCGTGGGCGGTCAGGGCATCGCGGCCGAAGAATGTCCGCCAGCGGCCCGATATCGCTCTAGCGGATGGTTCACAAAGACCCGAGGTCGATCGGTCACGTCTCGCCATCTCCGGTGATGCTAAAGAGCAGGCGTTGGGCGTGATCGCTTTGATGCGGGTTTACTATCTACCCAGATACCTAGTGGCAGGATGGTCCTTGGTTCCGTTGACGTCGGTGGTAGTTACCTAACTTTTACCCAACTCCTCTGCGGTAGGTAGAGCTGACCTCCAGGACAAGGACCTTTGGAACTTGAGGCGGTACATAGACGCGCAATCGCAGCCGCCGTCCAGGTGACGAGCTTGGGATGATTATCGGGGGGTTTTTTTACCGTGATGATGGGCACCGAGAATGCAGAGGAAGGTTACCGTGAGTTCTTTGCGGATGGGCGGGAAAGCTACCTATCGGCATCACGGTGTGTCAGGAACCAACGGTTCCGTGGCAAGTGGGAGCTATCCTGACCGTAATATGTACCCTACTATACTGACGTCTCTCCACCTCGGGATGGGATCGCTTGGACCGAAAGACCATCTCCGTCCGATGAGGGTGGCAGGAAGGGAGTACGTTATGTACACCACTCATGCTGCCCTAGAGTTACGGTAGAGTACATCTTGACTTCCTCCGTTTGCAATGACGTGCCGATCTCCTCTCTCATTGGCAGAGCAGGTAACATGTATGTAACTGGATGAGCCGTAGCAGCGGCGCCAAGATCAATACCTACGGGAAGAGGATCCAAAGAGTTGTCGTCACGCCTCAGGACAGGCTTTGTATCCCAGAGGCTATGGGTTTCTGTCAGCGGCGAAGGAAAAGGAGGAGTGAGAGAGCGGGTTCTCAGTGCTCACCCGGTGACCGGTCAACATCAACATCATGGTAGTGAGTGAGCGAGTGAGCAACAGTGCTTACACCTCGATGAACATCCATCCCCACGAGGAGTCACAACCCCACAACCAATACAGTACGGGTGCAGGTGCGTTACGAGTAGTCGATCGTTCATTCCAAGGCCCAAGGGCACTGTCGATGCTACTAGTACATACCTACAGAGCCAACCGAACCACCACCGACCGCCAACCGTCGAGTCTACCTAGCACTGATACCCAGAGGCCAATTGACCGAAAACCACGCTGAAATGCCAACACGTGCCAACACGACCAATCCCGGCGGACGGGGCGGACGGACGAGACGGACGGACGAACTACCGGTAGCCCTACGCCAACCCTCCTCTTCCGTCACCAACTCTCCCCGACCCTCCTCGACCCGAACCCGGACCCGATCGGTATAGGTACATAGCCAATGGGTCCTCGCAGCGCACCGATGTTCGGACCAGACCCTCCAATAGTTCGAACTGGGAACAAATCGGGGGTGTTCCCGTACCAACCAACTGTTGGGGGGATAGTGAACTGAACCAACTAGCAAACTGAACCAACTGCTAAATTTTGCACTGTGAAAACTGCTTGTCCCATCAGTTAGTTCAGTGAGGCTTTGTGCCAAATCTGTCGCCACCACATATAACCCACTGGCTAATCTAATCGCCTATGTACAACCCACCACCCATGCGCGCAGTCGCTACTATTATCTCACCAGCTACCTACCTACCTATGCAGCACGCTGCGCCGGTTGAAGAGCTAGCTCCAGGACTACCTATTGTTCCTTGCCTGTCGAGAGGAATGTTGAATGTTCGAAACCGTCCTGCCGCGCGCGATCGAATGATGGCTGGCTGGAATTCAACCGCGCCAGCAACGTCGTTTTCCTTACCTCGGCTGAATGGCGGTTGTCATTCTGTCTACCTATTCCAGCCATGTCGTCGAGGTTGAACGCCTGTTCTCCGAGTGCAAGATGATTCTTACTGATCATCGGCATTCCCTAGGTAGTAGGTACCAAGAGGTTTGAAGCTCTGGAGAGTATAGTATTAAGAAGCTCAATCGCCGTACTCCCTGTATGGTTAGGTACTAGGTAGCATCAGAGTAGTAATTCAAAACTAGTATGATACAGAATCCATTTTCTACCGCTTTTTCCGTGACCATATGTAGGAGCCTACATAATCTCGCCCACTTTGGCTGGCCTGGCTGAACTGCCAATTCAAGCGCTGAACTGACAGTTCTGCCAGTTTTTTCCCGGGAACAACTGCCAGACTTATGTACCTAAACCATCTGGGAACTGACAGCCTCTGTACTTCCCAACTGATCATGAACCGGGAACAAAATCAGCCAGAACTGAACTGAACTGTTTAAACCAGTATTCCCATTTTAACTGACTAACTGTTGGTGGGTCTGGATCATGTTCCCACATGCTACATACCTGGTACATATGTAACTACTGGTACGGCGGTACATCGGGTCTCGAAAGTTGAAACCGTCGTCTCAGCGTCCTGTGGTCTCGGAGCCCACTCAATACTCGATACTACCTACTACCTACTACCTACTACCTACTACCTACTACCTACTACCTACTACCTACTACCTACTACCTACTACCTACTACCTACTACCTACTACCTACTACCTACTACCTACTACCTACTACCTACTACCTACTACCTACTACCTACTACCTACTACCTACTCCCCGTAGTACCTAGAAAGGTAAACTACATCACCAGCCCATTCTCGCGAGCCCATTCTCTTCACGTAAGATGTTTCACGTAGTAGGATGGGAGGATAGGACGCCCAGAAGACTTATCTTCTTCCAGGTTCCTGTCGTTCGGCGGATGTTCGGCGGATGTACATACACCATACATACACCATACACTACACCTGACACCACACCTAACCGACAAGTTCCTACATACACTGGTAGATCGGCCCAGCCCGTACTGGTATAGATCGGCCTAGGAATCCGGCGTCCACCATTTACGTACGGTGCTCGTCCGGACTCCGACCCTAAGCTGGCACGGAGCCCACCACGGCGTCTCTGGTCTTTTCCGAGTGGTCGCAGACTCGCAAACTCGCAGGAACACGGGTAGGATCTTAATCCAAACCATGAGATCGCACTCGACCACCCACCACCTCAGGGTCGACTGCGGAACGAAGAAACAAAAAAGAAACAAGTAACTACTACTTCCACTGCTATCTTCCAAGTTTATGACAGCAACAAGATCTGAATTCCTCGGAAATAGCTCCATCCCGAAGATTCTCGGAGCACAATATCTCACTCGCTCCCATGACTCGGCTACAAATCTTCACAAGGATCTCATCACCCTCGGGCCGGATACAACATTAAATTGATGTTCTCTTCAAACATCCAATTCAATTTCAGTCACTTGGATTCATTTGTGAAACATCTCGAATAATTATTTGGCTGGACCAGTCTAGCACTAACTGTCTACTTCTTACTCCACTCCAAACGTAAAGAACAACACAAAAAATGATGTACCAGAATAGAATCTTCGAATCACAAAAAAACAGATCCCCCTAGATATAATAAAGAAAAAGCGGAAACATGTGGTTCTCCGACGGTCCCATGACGTGTAGAATAAAAGGAGAAAAAAAGTATTAAATCAAATAAAAACACGAGACAAAGAGGAGATCGACTCCCCAGGCAAGAGAGAATTTTGTAGGCCGAGGTCGGCAACATAGGAAATGATGTATGGGGCATGCAAGTCTGCAGCAGTCGTCTGGTTGATGATGATGATGATGTTGAAGGCCGGTCTTCCGAACCAACAAGATGTATGTGTGAAAGAAAAATCCGAGGTGGTGTGGTAGTAGGTGTAGAAAAGGAAATTCGTAATCGGTCGTGGGTGTCGTAATTTCGTATCGGTCGTAAGTTCGTAAGTTCGTGGTTCGCGTGTCTTTCGTTGCTCGTGAGTGGTCGTGGATGACTCCCTCCCTCGCCGCCGGTCCGTCCATCCAGTGTGCCTGTCAAGCACTTGTACATACAGATCCCGCCCAAAACAATAAAAGCAAAAGAGAAAAAACAGAAAGCAAAAAAAGCCAACGCAAGCCAAACCAGAGGGAAGAAGATGGAACAGAGAGAGGAACAGGTAGTCCTGCTACGACCTCACAAGAAGAAATGCGAAGTCGCAGGAGCACAAAAAAGTACAGAGGAAAGGAAGAGGAAAAAGAACAACCGAAAAAAAGCAGACCAAAAGCAGACGCAAGTAGACGCAAAACTCGCAGAACCCAAAAACAAGAATGCAAAACCTGTCCCGTGTAAATAGAAAGAAAAGAGCAAGAAAAAAAATTGCAGTCACAAGTCCGGTTCTCCATGGTGCCCCCAAGTCTTCAATTTCGTCACCAACATCACACGTCTCAACCGTAAGAAAAAGCAAAAAAGCGCAGACCAAAACCTAAAAGGACAAAAACTGGAAGAAAAAAAAAGGGAAGAAAAAAAAGCAAACCCCGCTAATAGACAAGAATAGGAGAGAGATGAAGCAAGGAGAGGAAAGATGTGAGCGACACGACGAAGGTATGCTCAACAAGTCGATAAGGTTGCTGGGCTAGGCCAGCCGGGACGGGATGAACACTCTATGAGTGGGCGGCTGCGCCGGAACCATCCTCGTTTCCGCTTGCACCAGATGCCTGGGCCTGACGAGCGAAGGCAGCAAAGCGACGGACAACCTCGGCGTCGACACGGTCCCACATGAGCGAACGGGTGTAAACCTCGGCAGCGGTCTGCTTGGAGTTCCTCATGTTGGCGAGGTTCTCCTGGATGCGGCGGCGGCTTCGCTGGTTGACGGGCTCGGGCTCGCGGAGGAAGTTGTTGGAGGTCACGTCGTTGTACTCGGCGGGAGTCAACTGCATGAACTGCTCGCGCTGCTGCTCTGGGGTGGTCTTGTCGAAGGAGTTGAGGACGCTCATGGTGGATTCCAATCCGACCATCTGGGGAACCTCAGACTTGGCAACGATCCACGAGTCGGAAGACGAGACGTCGATGGACTCGACACGGCCAACCTCCGAGACACCAGCATCCTGGAAGATGTTCTGGAGCACCGAGGCCGAAGCGGACTGGAGCTGCTTGGGAAGCGGGGGCAGGGCAGAGATGGACGTCTTGGAGGACGCAACCAGAGCACCGCACAACAGAAGGATGAGCAACAGGCCGGGGGCGGCAGGCTTCTCGGACTCCATGGGGGCAACCTTCTCCTGCTTGATCTCGTGGATCATGGGCTCGTTCCAGCAGTCGCCATCGAGATCGAAGTCGGCCTCGAAGTCGAACGCATCGCTGAAACCCGAAGAGCTGTGCTGGTGGGCCATGGGAGTGCGGTCCATGTTGTCCTGAACCTTGTGGAGCTGATCCTGCAGGAAGGTGTTCTTCTTGCGGAGTTCGCCGGTCTCCAAGGTGTGGGCACGGACGATATCCTCCTTCTCCATGTGCAGGGTCTCGCACTTGTGCTGAAGGAAGTCCCTCTCGCGAGCAACCTCCTGGAACCTCTGGCGCATCTGCTCGTCTTGCATGGTCATCTGCTGGAGCTTGTCCTCGAGTTCCTGGATGATGGTGCTGTGAAGCTTCTTCTCCTCCTCGAGACGCTCAGTGTGCTGCTTCTTTCTCTGGCGAGAATCGAGACTGGAGGGGCAAATTTTGTCAGTACACGCCAAGATGAGGTGGAGGAGATTACATGTCGTAATCCTGAATTACTCACGCTGCCTGTCGGTTTCGGAGCAATCGCTTCTGCTGCTTGAGCTCCTTGATCTCGTTCTCGTCCTGGGACCGAGCGATGAGCTGGTCGATGTTCATCAAGGTCCGCTCGGCAGGGATGTCGAAGCGGGCGTTCTTCTTGCGGATTCCATCTCGTCGTACGACGTGGAGGGGAGAGTGCGATCGGGGACCGGGGCTCGACGGGCGCATGCGCTTAGCCATGGACGGGCCATCGTGGTCGGCGGGGCCGGCACCATCCCAGTTCTTGGAGGGCGACGAAGGGATCGAAGCACCAGATTGGAACACGGTGTGTGGTGGGATGTGGACGTTGTTGTCGAAAGCACCCTGGGCACCAGAAGCCGGAGCCAGATAGGCACCGCTCTCATCAAAGCCATTGAAAGTGTTGTTGTCGTACACTGTGGGCGTGCACGATCCCGAAGCACCGTTCGACGACCAGTTGTGCTGCTGTGCGTATGTGGGCTGGGCCTGTTCTAGCTTGATGAAGGGGTTGTTTGTGCCGTTGCTGTGCTCGAAAGTAGCCGCGGGTACGGGCGTGGAGTCGTCAGCAGGACCAGCCATGCCCATGTCGTGATCAAAGTCCCACTCATTCGACGGCGAGAAGATGCCGTTAGCGTCGATCGCCTCACCTCTCCGTCGGTCCATGGAAGGGAAATCTAGGGCGGAATCGAGGAGGGTGTTGCTGTCGAGGATGTTATCGTCGAGGATTGACGAGTCATCATCGTCGAAGAGTGATCTTCGGGTATCTACGGACAGGTTCTGTTGGATATAGTGATCCATCTGGAACGGGTGATATGCGGAAGCCATTTCGATCTTCTTATTCTGTAGGAAGATTTAAGGCTGTTTGGAGGGGGGAGGGGAGGGGGGAGTGTGGGTGTGGATCGGGATTGTTGGGGAGTTGTTGTGATCGGATTTACGGTGTCGTGAAATTGAGCGAGGGAGGAGGAGATATTATAATCTGATTTTTTTTTCGGTATCGCGGATACGTGAGGACAACAGTCTATTTAGACAAGAGGGGTTGTCACTTTGTTTCCGTCGAGGGGGTGGAGGAGGAGGAGGTGGTGGGTGGTGGTGGGAGGAGGAGGGGGGAAGGGCGGTGTCGAGCGTATGTAACGTGAGGGGAGGGGAAAACGGAAGAGAAGAGGATCTATCGAGTACGCGGTGGGGGTTGGGGTATAAGTATGGCAGCGGGCTTGGAATAATGGGGGAGTTTGGAGGTGAATAGAGGAGGAGACGGGGGCGTGGTAACTGGGCGGATAGAGAGCGAGTTCCGGGGGGGGGGGGTGGGTGTGGGTGTGGGTGTGCGGAGTGTGAGGGTGAATGGTGAATGGTGGGTGGTATTGTAGCCGGGTGCAGATGGTAGCGTTCGTTCGATTCCGGAGGGAGGGTGTGGGTAGAGAAGCGTGTGGTAGGGTAGGAGGGCAGGAGAGTAGATAGACGGAGAGGCTACGCTGTGGTTGGATGGGCTGGAAGGGCGGGAAGAGCGAAAACCGCCGTCAAGGACTGTTCGGGCGGATCAGATCACCAGTGCTGTTGGTGCTTGTCGGAGCTTGGGGGGGGGGATGTGGGAGCTGGTTCTGGCGCTGGTGCTGGTGCTGGTGCCGGTTCTAGTTCTGGTGCTGGTTCTCTATTGATGCTGGTGCTGGTGCTGGTGATGGTGGTGATGGTGGTGGTGGTGCTCCTCCCGCCTGGCCTGCCTGGCCGCTGCTGCTGCCGCTGCTGCTGCTGCTTCTTGTCCTGCTACTCTGCTACTTCTGCTGCTCTGCTTGCTGCTCTGCGACTCCACATAGCGCTCACTTTGCCTGGCCTGCCTGCCTGCCTGGCCTGCCTGCCTGGCTCTGGCTGTCTGCTTCGTCCGTTGCTTCTGCTCGTCGCGCATGGGTATAAAAAAGCTGCAGGTGCTGGGGGGGGCTACTGATTCGTTGGCAGAGAGTAAGGAACCAGGGGTGTCGATTGGGTGGAAGTTCCAAAAAAGAACCATTCACATCGCCCCCTCTCCCGTCTCACGCTGTAACTATCCTCCCTCCTCCCTCCGTCTTCCTCCTCCACAGCCCACTCAAAACCACCGCCCGAACTACCCATATCCATATCCATATCCATATCCATACCCTTACCGATTCAGTATGTACCCATACCATACCAGAAGTGTCCAGCATCCCCCCCCTCCCCCCAATCCTCCAGATCGTCCGTGAGCGCTGCTTCGCTCTTCTGCCTTCGCTCGCTCCAATTCTTCCCTTAGAGACAAGAAGATCACCTCGCTTTGCTTTGCTTTGATCCCCCCCGTCATGCTCCCTCACTCAAACGAGAAGGGAAGAAAAAAGAAAGAAAAAAAGAAAGGAAAAAAAGAACCACCCCACTACCCCCCCACCATCCAAAACGCCCCTCTCCCCCCCTCACCCAGGAAATAATAACAATAATAATAATCCACAATAATAACAATGATCGTAATAATCGTAACAAACTGCTCCCAAAATTAATCGGGCGTCAAGTGCAAGGCCGTACCGTAATACTCGCACCGTCTGGTTTGCCGACACCTCCCATGATCCCATACCCTACATCCATCCGAGGCTCTACAAGTGGTATATCCCATCCATCCATCCATCAGCATCATCGTCCATCAATCAGATCCTGCGGATCCTCTGATCCTCTGCCCCCCCCCCCCCCCCCCCCCCCCCCGACCCTCGTCCAATCCCATCCGTGTATCTATATGTATCCCGTCCTTGCCCACATTCCAAAACCACCACCCCCTCCCTCCCTCCCCTCCCCGACCCAGTGCCCACTGCCCACCCCCCGTTCATCCATCCATACACCCAGCCATACAGTGTCCTCGAGGGAGCGAGAGAGCGAGCGAGCGACCGCGCATCTTTCTCCGCGCGCCCACCCACACACACTGGTTCCTCGTACACCCGGCTTTGCTCGCTCCCTTCCCTCCTGATGGTTGGCTGTCCGATCTGGCTTCCTGGCTGGCTGGCTGGCCTGGATGGGGTGGTGGATGGATGGATGGACGGCGGACAGTGAATGCTGGATGCCGGATGGTAGATGGTGGATGGACGGCGGCGGCGGACGGTGCTGACCCTGCCTGCCTGCGAGACAAGACAGTCTGGACGAGACAGGACAGGACAGAAGGACTCGCACACCGATTCCCCCCAGAGCCAAAGCCCCATTCCGCTCGATTACTCGACTCTATGATACCTCTCGCCCCCCCTCCCTCCGAGACGGCATCTGCCTACTCTACCTACTCGCACTCGCGCTCACGCCAAAGTACCCTCTCTCTTCCTCTCTCTTGCTCACTCGCTCGCTCACCCCCCACCCACCTACAGGATAGGATAGGATACCTCTACCTAGGGTATACCCCCGTAGTACACAGTACTTAGGCACCTAGAGCACTCTGCAGCGAGCGGTGTCTGTGTGTGTGCAGCTCCTCCCACAGGCAGACAGGCAAGCCAGTACGGTCCGGTCCACTGATCCAGCTCGCCCAAGCGGAGGGCAGGGTGCATTGGCCGGAAAGGCCAGGCCTCGTAGCTTTCTCATTCTCTTTCCGTCTCTCTCTCTGTATGTCTGCGGACAGGAAGCCCGGTCCTGGGTATGTAGGTAGGTAGGGACTCATTGAAGGAGGGGGAGGGGTAAGGGGGGGAGAGGGCTCATAATGCTGGAGTAGGAGGTAGGAGGAGTAGGAGGAGCATGTAGGAGGCTCTCGGATCTCGAGTTACCCCTCCCTTCACTCCCCTCCCCTCCCCCCGTCCCGCCAGCTATTCCCCGTAATCCGTAATCCGTAACTCGTTCCCTTCTCTTCTTCCTGGTAGAGTACTCCTCCTCCCCGAGTACTCCTACTCCGAGGAGGACGATGTCCTCACTTCCTATTATCCGATTCCTTCTTCTGTCTTTTAAGAAAGAAAAGAAAATTTCCTTTCGAGGGAATAAAGAATAAAAAAAAAAACAAAGGAAGAAAAAATAAGAAAAAACCAGGCTGGATGCTGGCTGGCTGGCTGGCTGGATGTCCGCCTCGATGCCACGATTCCACGAGATCTTTTTGTACGCATGCTCCACGGAGTACGGAGGGAGTACGGAGGGAGTGAGTGCGTGAGTGAGTGCGTGATCCACAGCCTGCACAGTTGCACCGGCGATGGGAGAGCTCTCGAGTGTCTCTGCACTCACACGGACTCTGGATGGATGGTGCGTGCAGACTCCATCCACCCTATCCGTACTCTACTGGCAGTCATCCTCTATGTAGAGTACCGGTAGCCATCCATAATCCATCCACAATCCATCCATCCACAATCCATCCATCCACAATCCATCCATCCACAATCCATCCATCCACAATCCATCCATCCACAATCCATCCATCCACAATCCATCCATCCACAATCCATCCATCCACAATCCATCGCGGCCTGCGGACTGCGGACTACGTACATACTTCTGACTTACATACATATCGACATACATACACCCAACCAGAGCGGAGCGGAGGAGTGGCATGACTCCTACATACATAAAGTAAAGCTTCACTGATAGATTATGTAGACATCTGCGTACATGCCGCATCGATATCTGAGTACATACTACATACTACATAACCAAGTGCTTAGATATGTACATAACCTATCTACTCCGATACCCTACATAACGAAGTACTCTATCCTGCGCCGAGTGAAATATATGTATGCAGAGTACCTATGCAGAGTACCTATGCAGAGTATGCAGAGACGGGGACGGAGTGAGTGAGTGAGTGAGTGAGTGAGTGAGTGAGGGCTGGAGAGGGAGACGAAAATGTTCCGGCAGCTGGCTGGCCAGTAAGTCCGTAGGCGTACTATACACACGGAGGTAGCAGGAGATCCTCCATCTCCTCCACCTTATCCACCTCATCCTCGCCCATCTCATCACCGAGACAACAAGAACAAGGCCAGGTCGATTCTGCGAATTCTGCGAAAAAAGTCTCAAAATCTCAAAACCCCCATGGGCCCATGGGGCATTAAAGACCCAGGACTCGGAGTGCAAATTGTAGCTGTCGCTGCCAGTGGGTGTGAACTGGTGAGCTGTCCCGTCGACGTCGTCGTCGCAGCCCTCACAGTTTACAGCCCTCCCTCTCCATCCTCGTCCTTGTAACAGAAAAAGAAAAGAGAGAGGAAAGAAAAAAGAGAAGAAAAAGCAAATCTGTCTGTCTGTCTGTTTGGCTGGCCCCCAAACCGGCAGACAGGCAGACGAGCAGACGAGCACAGTCTACAGCACTACCTCATCGTCGTCGAGGCTGCTCGACTGACTGACTAGTGACCACTTGCGAACGAGCGAGCGAGCCACAGGAATGCATTATGGATGTGTGGGGACTCTGGACTCGGGAGTGAGGAGTGTAGTGTACACCGGAGCACCACATACAGATACTCGAGTGTCGACGTACTGTGCGGTGCAAGGTGCGGTGCGACCCCCATCTTACAGCCGCAGTGCAGCGCTGCTCAGAGCATGACCCCCCACTAGAATACCCTCACCTCACATTCATCCTCACCCTCACACTCATCCGCGATTACCCCCGTTCCCCGCCACCGTCGCCGCCGTTCCCGTGCTTGTCCCCGTGCTTGTCCCCGTGCTCCTCGTGCTCGACGCCGAGTGCTCGCCGTTTCGGAAAGTATAACCAAACCCGCTGTGGGCACTAGGCAATAACCACACTACGGTGCACGATGGGATCCCAAACCAAACTAAACCATTGGACGTGGATCGTCCTGGTAGGCAAGTATGCACATTACGTAGGAAACGTAGAGTAGAGTAGAGCACATAGAGTACGGTATGTACGGTATGGTAGATCCGGCTGTAGACGGCCTAGGGCTGGGTTGGGCTGGGTTGGGTTGGGTTTGGGTTTGGGTTTGGGTTCCCCTTCGTAGGGTTCCGCTTCGTAGGGTAGATAGGGTAGGGTAGCATAGCTTTGGCAACTTTGGTAACTTGGGTACTCTAACAGTTGGGTTACAGTTTTCCGCTCATGTGGGGAGACGGAGCCGAAGCGAGCTCTTCCTCGTGGGGTTGGGTACTCTACATGGAGGTCGGTAGAGTACGAGCGCGCGTGCACAAACCGAAGCAACGACGGCCAAACAACGGCGGATCGCTGGGAGGCGATGAAACAACGGCACCCTCCGACTACCTAGCATGCCTACTCCCGACCCCTCCACCCCGACCCCTCTTCCAACCTGCGCCACCAGGGGAAACGAAACGAGGGAAACGAAACGATCGAACCGTTTAACGAACCGCGTACGGTACCGGCTATCCGTTGCATGTGCCGCTGGTGGTGGTGATATCATAGAGTATGTATCTACGGCAGAGTGGATATATGCTATGTATACACAACCCACTCTATAGTATCCTGTGTAGCGGCGCTCAACCTATCTACTATTACTCTAGAGCGATAGAAGCCTAGCTACCGTACCTATACCTACCATAGGCTCGATGTCCAGTGTCCAACAGCCAGTAGCCAGTAACCAGTAACCAGTAGTCACAGCAACTGGAAGGGGGAATTACGCCCGACCCCTCCGCGACCGACGTCAGCTCAGATCAGATCAGGCGCGGCGCGGTGCGGCGGCGGCGCGACATGATCATGATCGGTATCGAGTCTATGTATAGATGGGTAGTAGTATAGGCCATAGCTCGAGCTCTCCTCCTCGAGACCGGGGACGGGAGACGGTCCATCCAACCATCCAGTGGCAGCACTCAGCTACGCCAAGCCTTGTCGCGCCACGGCCGGAGAGCAGGAGAGGAGCAAACGGTCACGCGGCTGGTGTCGAATATCTAGGTAACATGTAACTGTGATATGATATGGAGCCAGCCTTGAGGATAGCGATGTCGGATAGGTACTTGGGTAGCCACAGTAAGCACGGCGGGGTTTGATTTTCGTATGGCACATCACATCACATGCTACATACATAGGCGGACGTCGAGGCAGCCGCGTTATCCATATAGTAGCATACTCGTACTCCTGCCATGTAAGTACCGGAAGTGTTTGGGAATGTGGTACGGTACTTGGGTACTGAAGATCATCGATATCGATATCGGCATATGACACCCCGCGATCCAACGAACCGGAGGAGGCGAAGGAGGCGGAGGAGGAGACGGATCAGAAGCTTCACGACGGATCCGGAACACCGGCAAGTCTCCGTGGTACATATCCGTGCGGAGGAATGATCTCGCTGCTGGTGCTGGGTGCTGGGAGTGTCAGCGTCCTTGTCACAAACATACCGTGTGTACAGCCTCGTATACAAGCGGGGGCTGAACTCGGTACAATTCTTTCGCCCGCACGCACGTGCCAGCTTGGCCCGTCTCCCCAGCTCGCACCTTCTCCGTCGGATGTTTGATATCCCTCCTTGCCCCCGGTGCCCCCGTGCCCCCGTGCCCCGTGTATTTCCCATTGGTGGTGCCCCTCCCCCCGGCCCCTCCCCGTCTCCGTTCCCTGCAGGGGTGAGCCCGCTCCGAATCCCGATCCCCGAGACACCCAGCTTCCAAGGGTCAATGATCGATCTAATCTATCTAATCCATCTCATCTCCCCTCGCACCCCTCGCACCCCTCCCTGCCTGCCCCTCACCACCCTCCCCTCTACATACTCGAGTAACTGCTACTCTAGTGGGTACCCCCCAAACCTCCCCACGGCCAGAACCTAGACGAGGCAGCGGTGAAGATGAGAGAAGACCAGCGAGCGTGCGTGCACTGCAGTGCAGTGCGCATCCCGGCCAGAAAAAACCTGCCTGCTTGCACTGCGTGCATCATCCCACCACACCCAGCAGGCTGCGACTTCCCAACTCGATCGGTGGCAGTACGTACTCTACGTCAAAAGGTGCGCGAGAGAGGGAGAGAGGGTGAGAGAGAGAGGGTGAGAGAGAGAGGGAGAGAGAGAGATCGCACACCCACACACAGAACTGGAACTGGGTGAAAGGTGATGGTGGGTGATGGTGAACGGGAAGATCTGCCGAAATACCCACACGGAGGTGTGGCATCCTAGTTAACACTCACGCACCCAACCCACGCACCGGCGAGCGAGCGAGCCAGAGGAAGAGAAAAAAAGAAAAAGGAAAGAAAGAAAAATATACATCCAACCCTGCGCATGAATCTCGAGGTTTCAGTTCACTGCCTGTCTCTGCCTGTCCTTGTGTCTCTGCCTGTCGCAGCGTGTGTCCATCTGGCATCCGTCCAATCCACGCGGGCGGATGACATACATACCACCGTACATCCCGTACTCTAGATACATCATACTATAGATTTGCACCACCTCTTCCTCTTCCTCTTCCTCTTCTCCGTGTGTGTCTCGCGAACACACGAGCAGAGCAGAGTACGGCAGAGCGTGAGGGGTGACAGAGAACACGGCATAAACGGACTGTGGGGTTGATCGATATCGATTATCGATACTCTGCTCTCGTTCACTCTACAGCCCCACCTCGTATGTAACCAAACCAAACGAGACATCACTTTCACGACCATCCCCCCTCCATCCCCCTCCCCTCCCGCATCCCCCCACCTCCCGCTCCCCAACATCGACGTCAACAACACCTCGATCCAAACCCGAATCAACGGTTGCACGAAAAACGGAAGAGCGGGGGAGAGGGAGAGAGAGAAAATAGATATGATCTATCATACCCACCGCAGACCCACCGCCGACCCTACTTACCCACCGCAGGCCTCGCGATGTATGCTATGCCTGATGGTCTGTATGTAGGACGATTGTGGGGAATCCCGATTTCCCCTCGGGAGGGAGGGAGAACATCACGCACCCACGGAACGTGAGCGGACAAGCGAGCTCTTTGCGGGATGGTACCGTTGGGAGCGTTAGCTAGTTTGTCATAGTCTATCTGGATATGTACGGTACATACATCATGCTAGAGTAGTTGGGTATGTATAACTAATAGTACTTGGGCTTCGCCACTGGATCTTGAGAACTTTGGGGGTCAGTTGAACGCGGACTGCGATGTATGAGGTGTGTAACTGGCCCGGTCGAGGGAAAGATGAAGTACCGGTACATCCATAAGAACTGTGGGTAATGAAACCCGAGTGTAGAGTATATACAGTACAGTCCAGACAGAAAACCAGGCTTCCATCCATATTTCGAACCGGGACTCCAAGTTCCCAAATCGTGAAGCCGGCCAGGAAGATTTTTTTACCAAAAACGTCCACCCGCTACTCCCCAACTACGATCACGATAGTTACGCGCATCCGCATGCCGCATGAGTGCATCCGAGCGGAGACGAGGAAAAGGCGAGGAAGACGAGGAAGGAAGCGCCCAGAATCTAGATTCAACTATTTTTTTCTTCCTTTTTTTTTCTTTCTCGCAACTCCGGTCGTAAAAGTACAACTACACCGAGGACTCTACTCAGATCGTCGACGATCCAAACCCAATAGAAGAATAGAAGACTCCCTCCCTCCCCCCTCGCCGCTCCGCTCTGGATCCTCCACCCCCCCGATCCTCTAACCCATCCCCCGCCGCCCGCCGCAGACGAACCACCACCACCCCACCATGCCACCCCCACCTCACTTAGCCCCTAGGTGCCCAGAAAACTAACCTTTATCGTCATCGGGCGTCATCATTCTTCTTCATCTTCATCTTCATCTTCTTTTCTCCTTCTCTTTCTCGCTCGCGACGGAGAGCAGCACAGTTTAAATACCCAACATAGACTCCATTCATCCAGGTTTCTACTTGAGTACATTACCAAACCAATGGACGCCATACCGTACCTAACCGTTAACTGGACTGAACCCAAGCACTAATCTGGTATTCGCAAGCAATCAAGAGAAAAAAAAAAAAAACCAAAGGGCCACTCCTATCCGAAAACCGTACTCCATTCCTATGCGTGTTGCCAACATCCAAACAAAATAACAAAATAACCCCAGAAGAGAAAAAATTACAAAAAATAAATAGTTCCGGCTTCTGGTATATGGTTACACGCTGGCTGGATGGCTGGCTGGCTGTTGTTTTGTTTGCTGTTGTTGTTAAGGTTATTAGAATTGGATGAAATCCTGTTGAGGATCCAACTCCTCGCCGCCCAGAGGGAATCCAACGTCCGAGAGAATGTCGGAGTCAACATCGGACTGAAAGTAATCTTCGTGGTCCTGCTCGTCACTGGAGTTGCTGTTGCTGTTGTCGCTTCCATCATTTGGAGATTTGGCTTCTTCCGCAGTAGCCGCCGCAGTGGCCGCCGCCGCCGCCGCAGCCCTTCTTCGACCAGCATGTTCGACATGCTGAAGTTTGCACTTGTTGTTGGTACAGACCCCAGTTTTGTCGAACGTCGGACATTCGAAAACGTGACGTTCGGTGCACTCGGCTCCTTTGGGACAGTACCCCAAGGTGGCAAAGCGCTCACATACAGATGCTGCCGGGTTCACCCTGACATGCGCGTAGCGGCAGTTCGAATTCACGCAATTGCCGCGCACAAAGTGGTGGCAAGCTGGGACCCTGTGTGGGGTGGGATCATGGGAAAGGTCGCACATGTCTCCATCCGGGCACGTACCAGATGTAAGGAAGCGCTGACAGATGGCGACCTCATTGGGGTCGTGGACGAACGGGCACGATAACCCGTGCTTGCACTGACCTACACACCAGCGGTTAGGACCGTCTCGTCAGTAAATGCACACATCTCCTGATCGTGGTGGGTTCGGGGGCCAGTCAACGATAAACGTGATCAGATCGTCCAACGTCTCGGAACAAGCCCGCATACACCCCCCGTGATCGTCCGCGGACGGATGCGGAGTTCCAAATTAACAGTTCTAGGAAGGCAGTCGAATACCAGTAGTTGAGTAGTACTTGCACGGCTCGGTGGATTTCCTTGGAGCTGCGATTCTGCTGTGACGACCGGTTGAGCCCTGGGTTAGTGATGTCCATCGCGGCGTCGTTTGCAGGAAGGCGCTGCGGATATGCTGAACTGACCGAGACGCGCGTACGAGTCCTGCTCGCCACAGATTTCCATTTCGACTCCGCTGATACCGAACACCGCCAATTACAGCCTGTTTTGGTGTTGAGGTGGTGGCGTTCCCTGCATAGAGCACCGTCACGTTAACTGAATTCGACCTACCGGGCAGACGGCCCTGACGTAGAGTGCTGTTATCCTCACCCGACACCCGGACTAGCTTGTTACCACCTGCGGCGAGCCGGTAACGGCCTCCTCCAAACTCGAGCTCACGGCCAGCACCCTGGGAGCCCTGCATGAGGCGATTAAGCTTGGACTTCTCAAGTGCCTCTTTCCTCTTGATTTTCTCCGTAAGGGTCTTCGCCGCGGCCTTGGTGCGATCCTGAACATGCTGGTCATAGACTGAGGCGTTGATCAGCTGCATGTGCGCGCCCCGCTTCGCCACCCAGCCCGAGGCTGCAGCAGGAGCCGGAGGAGGCGGGGATTTGATGGCTTCCTTTGTAGTGGTAGGTCCTCCTGCAGGCTTTGAGTCGAGAACCGCTGCAGCTGTAAAAGGGGCCGGGCCGTTTGCAACGCCCTTGGTAGACGTAGTCTTGTTGTTGATCACCAGAGAGCGGTTGTGATGGACGGCAACTGCGCCTCCTCGGCCTCGACCTCGTCCTCCTCTGCCAGCAGCAGCAGCACCACCGCCCCAAGGCGCATATCCGCCGCGATTTGACTGCCAGTAAGAGTTTCCGCGGCCTCTTGAGGGCGCTGCGTGTAAGAAGTGGGTCAGCGACGCGCGTGGGGATCGGGGGTGTCGGAGGATCGGGGGAGGGAGGGATCGGGGGGCGGTGGACGGGCGGTGTAGATCCGGATTACGTACCAGGAGCGGCGGTGTAGTTACGGGCCGGAGCAGGTTCGACGGTTTGCTGGTTCTTGTGGCGATTGATTTGTCCTGTAGTTTTTGTCGGCCCCGTTAACGAACGAACTTATGCTCCACTTTGTCTGCTTCTGCGTGCGAAGGCGGTCGCTTACCGGCTAGCTGGCTTATTCGTGACATCAAGTCCCCGTGATCTTCCGACATTGCTTTACGTTGCTTTGCTTCGGGGGTTGTATTAAGTTGCTTTTCGACGAATGGATGGAGAACTGGGGGCGGGGAGGGGGCGGGGGGTAGTAGGAGGATGCAGAGTACACTGGGGGATGTGGGTGGGAGAGTAGTTGGTTGATGGGATCGGGGATTTCGCTTGGGAGCGGTGTGTCGTCGTCGATGCGACCGCGCCCCTTCAAGGGCACCGATTTGTCTTGGCGCGGAACGTACGGCTGAAGGCTGACGGCCGGGTGGCTTATCGGGAGCTGGCGTGTGGCTGGACAGAACCGCACTTGCCTGCCACACTCACTCACCATCACGTCACGCTTCTCTGACCCTCGGAACGGCAACTGCATTCATTCGCCATGGCCCTTGAACCATTCCATTGTCAGTTGTCCGTATCTTTTTTCCAATTGGCCAGAAGAGCCCCATCCTCGAGCGGGGGCCGACGAAGGGGAGGGGCTCGTGAAAAATCGAACCACCTGAACAACTCACTCACGGGGCTAGAGAGAGACGTCCTACCCCCTCCCCCTCATCAGCAGCAGGAGCAGCAGCAGCATCATCGTCATTCCGTACCTATCACATCCCCAGAATACGGCAAGTTGTTTTCTGTCACCAGCACCAAGCGCAGCGTACCAAGCAGCCCAAAGCAGGGCTATGCAGTACCGTCTCGATCGGGCATCAGGCGGACACACACAGCAGTCCCTTCCCAGTTCCAGCGACGAGTACCTGTCCCCAGCTCATCACTCGGACCAATCCGCTTCGTTAAAACCCGCAACTTGTTTTACCCCCCATCCCAACAACAACAATGACAACAATAACAATGACAACAATAACAATAACAGCAAATTGACAAATGCCAAAAATGATGCCAAATGCCAAAATACATGCTAAATTGCTAAATGCTTATTCGGCGATAAATACCTCTCATTCTCTTTGGTGCTCTTCGGTCCCAACTTTTGGTGTGCGCGCACACGCATGATGCCCCCGTAACGATCGTTACCCACTCGTGCATCCCACCCCCACCCGCCCGGCGGCGGTCGACATGCGTACGGTGGTAGCGGTTTCTGCGGCCCGCTATCGACGGCTGATTGGGGTCTGCTGCTCTGCTCGTGCTTATCGAAAAGGTAGCCAGTGCGTGCGAGTCACGACCGAGCGGCGGCGGCGCGGGAGGCGAGAACGGGAGGGGCGACGTAGAGTACATATGATCATACATGGCATTACTGAGGTAAGTACTTCGGTGGCATAGGGCGGACACCAAAGCAAGCAAGCAAGCAACGCTGTTGGACTTCTCGCTCGCGCCCTCCCTCGCGCCTCGGCTTCGGCGGTTGTTAGGGTCTCACGCATGTATGTATGTACTTGGGTAGGAGGTATGTATGTAGCATATGTAGCTCGCAGCTCGACGGCCCAGACTAAGGCCGTGTGCTGCCTGTCCCGTGCTGCCGGTTGCCATCCGTCCAATAGCCTCGTGTTTGTTTATCCGCCAATTCGGTGCGAGCTCTAGAGTGCGAATATACCTACAGTAGGCAGTAGTTAGGGTAGTACATAGGATGGTTAGAAGCACTTCGCTACGCAGTCCGAGTGAGCGATCGAGACGGGTACTCTAAAGTGCTAGTAGGTAATCGCTGCTCATGATCAGCCCGCACCGCGCCGGCCGTTCTCTATCAAATCTGCAACTGCAACTGCAAGTCTGCAACTGCAACTGTCAGACAGATATCGGTTGGGTAAGTTAGGTAGAGTGATTAGAGTATATAGAGTAGAGTAGAGTAGAGTGCTATACTTATCTGCGCCCGTTGCGTGCGCGGCGCGGAAATCTCGAGAGGGGATAGGATAGGTAATCGGGGAGGAAACGAGGGGGGGGTTCACGAGCTGAGGCGGCCTGGTCAATCGGGGAAGACGGCCGCTCAACCACGGCTACTCTAAACCAATAATCCAACCGGCATCCTTGTTTGTTTTCGTCCTCGCAGAAAAACATATCGACATAGGTATCTCTCTCCAAAACCCAGAGTACAAATAAACAACCCGTTGCGATCGATTGATTAACCGCCTGTACCTCGACATCATTCGAACCCGCCAAACAAAACACCGCTCATTCTTCCTCTCTCGAATTTTTTTTCTCGCAAACTAAATCCCCCCTCCCCCGTCCCCCTCCCCTCCCCCCGCCGGAAGAAAAACCCACACTTGCGCATGCCCGCCGGGTGAGCCTCTCATTGGAGCCCGCACGCAGGCAGCGTCCGCCGCACCCGATATCAGTTCCTGTCCTTTCCTGTCCTGCGTTTCCCCTCACCTTTAAAAAAACAACAAAAAGAAAAAAGAAACGTAATACACAATATCCCCCATCCCATGCGCTCGCCCGAGTGAGTGGCATTTTACGGCCCTCCCCCACCCCTCTCTACGCATCTTCCTCCCGCCCTCCCGCCGCGGCGCCGCCTACTGCTCCCTGCTGCTGCTTCCTGCTTCCTGCTTCCTTCCTGCACGCACGCACATAAGGAACCCCGAAATGCCATGCATCACGACCGCTCACTCGGAGCTCGGAAATCGGGGGCGGAAATCGGGGCGGAAATGAAGCAATTATACCCCTATACTGCCTCTATATACCACCGCCACCACTGCCACCACACTTCCACGTAGGTATGTGTGTAGCATGTCTCATGCGAGCGAGCGAACGCCTTACATGAATGACGAGCAGCACGTAGGATGTATGTAGCGGCACGTAGGATGTATGTAGCGGCACGTAGGATGTATGTAGCGGCACGTAGGATGTATGTAGCGGCACGTAGGATGTAGGATCTAGTTAGTGGAGTAGGCAGAAACTTCAAACCCCTATCTATCGACGGCGCAATATCGGTATTCTAGACTGGCTGAATGGCTGGCTGACTGCGGCTGCCAGTGACGTTCGTGAATATCGGTCACATGTTCCGTGGAAAATGGAAAGGGGAAAGGTCACGGTACACAAAGTATTTGCAGACAGACAGCAGCAGTAAATTACCATACATTCAGAGCCCGCTGATCTCTACTCCGACGATTACTTTACAATACAATTGTGAAGGATACATAGATACAAACACATACAAATGTACAACGAGTACCTAACCGGGAAGTGAAAGATAGGATTATGTAGGCATATAGTTACAGAGTGAATGAATAGTCGTGGCTGGTTGGTTGGGTTGAGGCATAAACAAGAAGCAAGCAAGTACCGTGCGTAAAAGAGGCAAAGGAAATAGTCTACCTATATGACTTTCTCGCCGGGTCTGTATCATAACCAGACCGTAGACAGACAGACAGGTTCTCCTCCTCCTCCCGCCGCCGCCCAGCGTCTCATTCGTACTTACTCACTTGCAAACTCACTTGCAAACCACCAGTCCACCAGTGTAATGATACAACAATAGTAACATCCATCCATCAGATACAGCAATACATCCGAAAATCCTGCTTCGATTCCGCCCTCCCCCCTCTTTTAAAAGAAATATAGTAGTACTTACTGGCCGTTGGTTGGGCAGAAGGTAACAAACGCAAAAAAGGAAAGGAAAAAAGGAAAAGAAAAGAAAAGAACAGGAAAAGGAAAAGGAAAAAACGAGAGAGAACGCCTAACACTGCAAAGCACCTTAAAACGAACGACCACAAGGAGGAGTACGGATAAACAGAAGCAGGGGGCTTGCATGCGAATTGACTCGATCGCCACGCAGAAGAGAAAGAAAAGAAAAGAAAAACAAAAGGACAAAAGGACGAAAACCAAAACACTCATCTCTAAAGAGTCCTTCCTTTTTCTTCCTCATGCAAACTCCTCCGGCGTATTACTTCTACTCGATGAAAAGAAATGAAATTGATCGACCTTCATTATCCACTCTATCATCTCGCGCTCACTCCGAGCGGCGAAGAGATACGTATTGAGTGGCGCGTATATCGCAAAGATGTGCGGTCGTCTCATCAACCTGGCAACCTGTGGCTGGTGGTCTATACGGCAATGGCTCAGGTTGATCGCCATGATCTCTTCGCCGTCGGGAAACGAATGAACGTGCATGTAGGGCCGCCGCAACTCGAAGTATCGCTTTGTCCAGACTTTGTTTGTTTCGTCGGGGGTCATAAGGTACCCATACTTGAGCAATGAAGTGCTACATGAGAATTGTTAGATAGTGCATGTGGTGCGGGGAAGAAGGGTAGATCTTATCCAAACGGACCTCTTGGGTACTTGTCGGACTTCGGCAATCAGTCTTGGAGGCTGCGATTCAGTGGACGCAAAACACGCTCCATTGTGTGGGGGTTCCGTGTTCTCTTTCACTAGGATTGACTATCGGGTGTGGTCAGCCGTGAATCCAGAAAACGGGCCGCGAAACAAACAGGAACTTACCTCGCTAGGATCTTTCCAAGACGACCAGAGGCCTACAAATTTTCGCAAGACTTCCATTTGTGGATCATCGGGTTGAGCCCCAGACCCAGTCTGTTGATCTTCGGGCTGATCGTCCGGCAGATCAGTTGGTTGATCCTCGGATTGTACCGTAGGCGGCTCCCGCTCCTCTAACGGCACCTCTGGCACCGACGCCGGTGTCTCGGGCTGGTAAGCGGCGTCATGTGGAGGGATGCCTGGTGGTGCCTCCACGTATTCGCCGGCCTCATTAGTACTGAGCAGGAGCTCCGCAGGAGGACTAGGTGGTGCTATTGGCTCATCCTTCCGCTCGCCCAGTATCTTGCCGTTCTCCTTATTACCCAATACTCTGCCCACGACTCGGATAGGATGCTGTTCTGGCGTGGGTTCCCGTGCAGTTGGCGTGACATTCCTTGTGACTGGGAGGCTTCTGAGAAAACCTTTGGCATTCTCTACTTCGGCCACTCTCGTCCTCCTCTTTTTCGCCGATATGAAATCCCGCACCAAGCTTACACTCCGCGGGGTCCACCCTGCAAGGTATTCCTCGCCCTTGACATACCTGTGCAGCGTATTCATCCGCCATAGGTCACCTGCCCGCCGGGCTGCTGCGGGCCTGATCACGAGCTGATATAGCCCCACGCTAGCATGGACTATCCTGTTGTTATTCCATAGCTGCATGAACATATTTGGGCTGCGCAGCAGTCTGGGTTGGATTTGCGCCGCGATATCCAAGGAAAACAGGATCGGTTCGGATAACCGCTCAGAAACCACGTTCCACCGCAGGCACATCTGCACTCGGTATTTGTCGGCCGTTGTGCGGTCTAGAAGTATCGAATTGTGAAGACTGGAGTCCCACTGGGCGACGATGGTTACAGTACTTGTGCCATCCGCGTTCGTCTTTACGACTGGTCCCAGAATCGTGCTTAGCCGAACTTCCTTGGTTGGCGACGAGAGGTCGGGCATCTTGCCCCGCGGGTCCAGTAAGCGAACCGAGCCAATACGGATGTCCGCCACATCTCGCCACTGAAGGGCCTCGCCGGAGCTGTGCGTTAGGCTCAATTGAAGCCGTCTTTGCAGTCCTTGATGCAATTGGAACGCCCCTGAGTCGATCTCGGTGTGCTGTACTACCTCCACGGGAAGGTACTCGCCCGATTCCGAGAGTTCCAACAGCTGCACACGCGCAAATACGTCGTGCCGCTCTTCGGTGTAAAATTCAGTCTCATTCAGTCTCGCACTCTTTTTCCGAGGGGCCACTGGATTGCTGTGGTCGCGCATGTCATCCCAGCTGATCAGCTTCTCGAGGTGCATCGCGGTGATCTTGGCAAAAATGGCAACGCGCAACGATGCATTCCGAAGGGGGCCTCCTAGGGGCATGCCCATGGTGTGGACACTGTCGAATCGTATTGGCCCTTCATCGAAATCGGAAACCATCGTTGTGGTCGTTGCGCCGCTTTCATCAGAGACTCCAGGAATAAACATCTGAGCATGAACCTGCGTTCCCTCACGCTCAGCGAAGCCAATCATGTCCCGCATGATGACGTTGAATTTCAATGTCGACCGAGTCTCGACTTCAGATGGCTCGATGGTCAGTTTCACGATGCCCACCACGCTCTGTGTATGTGGCGACGTGATATCGAGCGCAAAATCCTGCGAACGCGATTCAAATATGGCAGCCAGAGGAACGTCCACGTCTCCCACCAGAGAGTATTGCGGCAGGATTGGCTCGGTGAACGGATCGCCCAGTCGGAAATGCTGCCACCGTATATATTAGTTTCACCGACCAATCAGCGGCGGAGGAATATGTACCTGCAGATACTCGGGCCGGTCCAAATACTGATAGATCTGTCGCATTTGACGGACACGATTCTGAAGTTTCTCTAGCGACCAGAGATGAACCACACCTGCGTGAAAGTCCATGACTCGTACGCCAACACATGGCTTTTTGGTCATCTCCAGGAATTCATCGTCGTCTCCCGATACCCCGTTGAGAACAAGATCGTAGCTAGATTGTAACGTGTGGCCTTCATCGACGATCGTAAATTGGAAAACAACCATTTTTTCCATCTCCTGGCTCATGATCTGTGCTTCTTTCAGCGTTGCGGCGTGTTGTAGGATCGACTCTGCCATGCGAACGTATCTTCTTTGTTTCCAGTGTTCGATGACGAATTTAGCAAGACTCGTTTCCCGGTCGGTGAGCTTCTTCTCCGGATCGGCTTTCTTGGGTGAAAGCGTTATCTCTTCAAGTCGGTTCTCAAACTCCTGCCGTTGCCTTTCCAATTCCTTCTGCATCTCGGCACGGGCAGAGTCCAGTTGTTCTTGCATCTTCTGCTTCTCAATCTCAATCTCTTTGACTTCCATGCCTCCAGCCGCCTTCAGCTTCTCTTGGTACTCTTCTTTTTGTTGTTCGAGTTGGCCTTGCATCTCTTCTTTGATCAACCGGAGTCTTTCTTCGACCTCCCCTAGTTGCGGTGTACCTGGCATAGTAATCATGGTGTCCAGCGAAAGATCATCGGCTAGCGTAGCAGTTGAAGCGTACTTGTCCCGGACAACAAATGACACCATGGACTCTGTCTCGTCATCGTCCAGTCGGCTATCAGGCCTCCCCTTGCGGATCGCTTTAACACGTTGCATCTCTTCCAAGAGGTTATCCAATTCGTCATCGGTTAAGGACTTGATCTTGGAACTGTCCCCAAGCCACGCCGTAGCAGCCTCCCGCCTAGCGAATGACCACTCCATGTCACGACTGTTTGGCACCGCCGCCGGGGATTCGGGCCTGCTGCTGACGCTCTCCGTATCGAATCGCTCCATCATGTCTGAAGTGACCCCACTACTAGGCGTATGCTTGTGCTCCGGAGATTGTGGCAGGGAGGCCGAGTTTGCGGCCGCAGACTGTCGCAAACGGTCACGCTCCGCACGGGCTTCCTGGGGGTGGTTGAAACGGAATATGTGGAAGTCTCCTAGTATAATCCGGAAACCCGTCCTTAGGCGTCGTGGTTTCTCGATTCGTAGACCGTTCACCATTACTGCTGCGCCCTCATTGGGTACCAGCGTGACTATCCCATTGTCGTTTTCAAAGCGACAATGGTCCTGTAGAATCTTCGAACCGTTGAGTCGTATCTGCGCCGTCGTCGATGTCTCAAGGTTGCCAACTTGAGTTGTTCCAGGCTTGATGTTGTAAACCAGACACTCTGCCAGCAACGGGTCGTCGCTCAAGTTAACCAGATGCGGCATCTTCTTCGGCGTTGAAAGACCAATAAAGCCCCTTTCGATGCTGATACCAAGTTCCTCGAGAGCAGATTCACGTTCCTTGTGGACCTGCTGCGTCTTTTCCAGCCTTTCCTCCCAGGTTTGGTTGAGGTCCGTAAGAATCTTCTCGGATTGTTCCAGCTGTTCGGCAATTTCCGCCTTGGAAACCTTCTTGACTTCTCCGGTAGCTGTGGTGATCGTGACCATCTGCTTCTCCGGCGGTGTGTCGGGGGCGTAAACTTCATCGTCAACACCAGTACCGGTTGAGAGCTTGGATCGTAGGTGTTGTAGTTCTTCCTTGAGCTCACGGATCATGCGAGCATTCGGATCCTCATTGACAACAGCATGGTTCTTAATACGCTTAGCCGAGTCGGCGTATCGTAAGGTTGACAGAGTCTCATCGAAGTTGATATCGGCGGGGGAGATTGCAGCAATCATGGCAGTCATGCTATTACCACCCAAGGAATCCTTCAGCAGCCAGGTTAAGACGGAGTCTCGGTAGGGGACCTGGGTGGCCTTCTTCTTCGCGGTCTTTCCCGTTGACACATCCGCCAGTGCCGCAATAACACGACCAAGGGTTGAAAGAGATCTGTTGATTTCCGCGCCCTCCTTTAATCGTGCTCCGGTTGCTCCGGTGGACGTGGCTCTTTCGGAACCCGCAAGATCGACCAGACTGATCCGGGAGACTTTCTCGGTTTCCATGTTGGTCTCGACGTCATGCCGCTTTTGTGTTAGAATGAGAGTAAAAACTGCGTGCGATCTCGACGAGGTCTCGTTCATGTTGGTGGCTGCAACAGTTCTGGCCTTGTTGCCTTCGTCCATGAGGTTTTCAATCTCAGCGAATGTCCCTACTACCAACTTTGCCAGATCTTCTACATAAGGCCCCGTTGACGGATGTTCTCGGACTTTTAGGCCGGCTTTAGTAGAGGGATTGAGGAGATCGCGAACTCGCTCTAAAGGCGCCATCAGCACGTGCTAAAGCTGCGGATGTGTGTGCGAATATAAAAGTACCATTGTAGATTTCGAGATATGAGACTTCAACCGTACACTTGAGATGTGGATCAGTTTGCAACGCATTTCTAATTCGATCTTAATTTCCAGTTCTCTGTTAGGGCCGGAGTGAACCCACATTCGTTCGAACATGTACTGGCAAATCTTGGGAATAACGCCATGTTCTTCGCCGTATCCCATCTACATGCCCACGTCCTGTCAGCTCCAAGCTACCAACGTTTGTTCTACGGGGGAAATGATTTCCGACCATCGAGTATGATTTTCCGGAACCCGTCTGTCCATACGCAAAGATGCAGTTGTTGTATCCTCCGAAGGCGTTATCGAGTAATGGCTCTCCCAAATCCTGGTAGAGATCATTCTGGCCCGCTGTGTTTCGCCGTAATATGTCAGCCTCCTCACCTCTGTCTCCATCGTTACGGCCTCGACTTCCGGGTCACACACCGTACGTCGAGTCGTTCTTCGAGAAACTCCAATAACTTTTGTCAAAGTTGAAGACCTTAGGCCCCTGGTCCTTGGCGCCTCCTCCTTTCCCGGCCTTCTCGGAGCCCGGAGGAGGCACAAGGACCGTCTGCGTGCCTTTCATCTGCACGATAAGTTTGGCCCCTCGTTCCTTCTCTGTTGCGTCACACGGTAATACAATATTAGCCCAGGGAGGTTTCGTCAAGGGGCGAGCGAGCTTCCAGCAGCATCACGTTCCGTACCTCTGCTGTTGAAGGGCCGCACCCTCACAACAACTTTGATGTTTCCCCCGGACATGGCTGCTACAGCGCTGTCGCGCAGGCACCTCCGTTGCTCTCACAACTCCTTCTGCTTCCTTCCCCGAAGCCGTATGTAGAGCGCGCAGTTGTTCCGGAGAGCCGGTGGGCGAGCTGTGACCAATACCGCAGGCGGCGATCTATGTCTTGGACAGGTGTTCCGTCAAGGAGGAGGTAGGTATTTCGAGGGGCGCTCTGGCACGAAGGTACGCGGCGAGAGGAAAATGGTGTCCGGACTCGTCCGTACGTCGTTCGTCAATGGTCTATAGGTGAGGTCGCGTTAAGGTGGACGGTGTGTGGATGGGACGGACGTGCGTGGGAGTGCGTGGGGCCGTGGGAGATGAGCTGCGCAGAGAAGACGGTGGAAGGCGAGGCTGTTCACGTGATTAATCGCGAGGCTGTTGGCCGTAGGGGATTAATAGGATTCTATCTGTGGTGAGCGGGGCTTATTGAGTGAGATATCCGACGTGAGGGGGCGTTTGGATGGGCTACCAGCTGCTGCGTACAGAGAGGGAATCGGAGATGTCAGGTTGTGGAAGCGGCTAGACAACATCGTTTCGAGATGCGCAGGGGATGAGATTCGCCAGGCAAAGATTCACTTCAGGCACGCAAAGACCCTGTCCACTGTCGTGCAAATAATTCGCCAGCAGGCGGATACCTGACGCAGTGCTCCAGCTTCGGTATTTATTGCTCTGAATATCAAGCTTAAGCTTCAATAACTGCGGAGTATTTAGTGGCGAGACAGTTTCCATTGTAAGGAGCAAAGGAGCTTCTACAGCTCCACTTCCATGTGATCATGACGACGGATTGATAATGGGGCTCGAGTGCGATGGCATGGGCCCAAAGTAATTGTCATACATCACGAATGTGCGGCTTCCCGGTTGCCGTTGCCCAGAGGGCTTGGCCGATCAGAAGGTATCGTGAATTCAAAAAACCGTGCGGAACAAATACAAAACACAAAACGACCAAATCCACATGCTTCCCAAGCAACGCATAACAAGTCAGACGAAAGATAGCTCCGAACCCATATCAACAGCAAACCCATACAGCCCAATACCAAAAAATATGCAACTAAGAAGACCAAAGCCCGCAGTCGGTGTCCAATATGGCCTGGAGATCATTGCCCGCTCACTTTCTGGATCTCAACACCCTCCCTGTTGCTACCTTACCAGTTGTCTCGGTCTTTACACCCGCCACGCGGTTCTCCTTCAAGCTTCCATTACTTCCCGTATTACCTCCTCCGCCCCTCTTTAACCCCTTAGCCTCCGGGGCGGCGATAGCAGCGGCAGCCTTAGCCTTCGAACTTTTTGTACCCCTCATTCCAGATGCTTGTGTACCCGCCGTTTCTATCGATGATCGGGTAGAGACACGTGATGTTGGTCTCGAGTTGGATGCGTTGGTTGGCGCAGCTGCTTTACGCGCTCGCGTCGGCCCTTTGGAGGACGCCTTCGCGGGCGAGCCTTGGCGTGTTGGCGACCTCTGAGGTGAGGAGGATCGCGGTGGAGAAGACAATGAAGGTTGCATAGGTTGCAGGTTTGGCTTGGTAGATAGGGGATTGTTGCTGGAAACCAGAGCCGGGAGCGGCGGCGGCGGCATACGTTCCCGTGCTGGGGAAACAGCCGGTTTGGATGGACTCCTCTTCGATACTATCAAGCGCTCTTTCTCTGGTGCCCCGCGACTGCACTGGTGGTTAGAAACCCGTTGAACCCCACATGGCAGCTAGAAAACCAACCTCAGGCTCCGAACTTCCTCTACGAACTCCTTTGCGCTGATAGAAGCGACCATGGGATTTGCCACATCCCGCCCCTCCGCCTGGGCCAACATTTCTGCCATGGTCACCTTCCACAGCTTCTTCGGGATACGGGTGATGCGCATCTCTATCCGCTGTTTGAGCGCCCGAGATTGCTGGTTTACTTGAGAACGCAGCTTTCGAGATCGTTCATTCACTGTGCTCAAACACGTTAGCGCACCGCCTCATCACTTGGGTGGAAAAACGTACACTCCACCTCCAGGTTGTCGAGAAGCCCCTGTTTCTGGCTTTTGGTAATTCTGCCATCATTGACGCGTCGAAACGGGGTTTTTGGCGTGAAAACAGCGTCCTTTAGGGGAGGCATTCGCGGTGTTTCTGCTGTCGCCATCGCTGTGCGCGCCGGAGCGGGGCTGTTGGCGTCGGCGACCGACGAGGCGCGTTTCATTCGTCGAAGAGGAGGAGGTGCCATCTGTGTATGCGAGGTGTTGTGTACGAGCGGCGAGTCCAAAATTTGGGAGTTGGCAGTGAGCAAGTATGAAGGTAAATTGTTTTGGTCGAATCAGAGGTAAACAAAGCTGCCGAGGGCGACTGGCTCGGCGCGCGGCTCTGAGAGAGAGGAGCGATCGCTTAGGCTAACTAAGCAAGCACACTCGATTACCGGGTAACTTCCCCCCACGATCTGTTGCAACAGCTTGTCTTCCTGTGTTGGTGGGTTCCGCGAGTTAGCCTCTACAGCTCTAGGAGGACCGCCAACATCACCATCTCTGCCATCAAGCATCAACATCGCCATCAACCATCACCGCCACCTTAAATTCGATATCAACCACCTACCCGCCGACGAATCCGACCTTCTTTCTACCAACATATCCAGCTAAAACCGCCACACACCGCCCAACATGGTGCTGGAAGCTACTATGATAGTGTTTGTCTATCCCACCCCACTGCTCTTCAGAGGCTAACAGCCGGCAGTGTCGACAATAGCGAGAGTAGTCGGAATGGAGACTACACGTAAGATTTCACCGTAGCCGCCTATATCGATCGTTTCTAACCCGAATCTCTTCAGACCGACCCGCTTTGAAGCTCAGGCCGATGCCGTCTCGCTCCTCTACTCGGCAAAGACTCAAGCCAACCCCGAGTCATCGGTCGGATTGATGACGATGGGTGGAAAGGGTCCGGAGGTGCTGGTGACTCTGACGACGGACTACGGCAAGATTCTGAGTGGATTGCACGAGACAAAGATCAAGGGAGAGGCCCACCTAGCTACGGGTATCCAGGTCGCTGGTGTAAGTGTTCCCGGGGCATAGCGGTGACGGTGCAGCAATGTACTCACTGTGCTTGTGGTCCTAGCTCGCTTTGAAGCACCGTCAGAACAAGTCCCAGCGACAGCGGATCGTTGTTTTCGTTGGATCGCCGATCGCCGAAGATGAGAAGTCCCTGGTCAAGCTCGCAAAGAAGATGAAGAAGAACAATGTCGCCGTCGACTTCGTCAACTTCGGAGAGGTCGAGACCGACAACACGCAGAAGCTCCAGGCGTTCATCGAAGCCATCAACTCGTCCGACAACTCACATCTCGTCACGATCCCTCCCGGAAACCACCTCCTGTCCGACCGTCTGATTGCTACGCCCATCATGGGTGAAACTGGGTCGTCTGAGGGTGGTACTGGTGCTGGCGAGAGTGGCGAGGGCTCGGGTGGATTCGAGTTCGGATTCGATCCCAATCTAGATCCCGAGCTGGCAATGGCCCTACGGATGTCCATGGAGGATGAGAAGGCACGTGTTGCTCGTGCCGAGAAGGAAAAGGAAGAAAAGGAGAAGAAGGATGCTGGCGAAGGCCCCAGCAACTTGGAGAGCGTCAAGGAAGAGGATGAGAACACCCCTTTACTAAAGGACGACCAGAAGGACAAGGACAAGAAAGACGACGATGCCCCCGGCGATAAAATGGACACTGCGTAGTAGCATAGTGTTTTGTTTTGCTTGCTTGCAGTTTGCGGAAAGCATGTCTGGGGCAAAGCAATCTTGGGGGGCAGGGGAGGCTTTCACCCTGTACGATTACTTTGAATTTCATGATGCGATGCAACGTGTGGACTTTGTGTAATGGTGATAATTCCCGTACCAGTATCGACACACTTCAATTACTCTAAGCGCACTTGTGACAGCAACTGTGAACAATGAAACTCCATAACTCCACTCTAGGCATCAAACAACAGGTATAGCCCGCAAAAAAGACCTCCAAATCAATCGTGAATCGCAATTGTCCGCGACTCCGTCGTCTCTCCCTCTCCCTCCCGCACCGACTCTCCATCGAATCCACCCACTACTGCTTCGGTTTTATGTACGCAGCAAGATGCCTATCGAATGACTCGCACCGGATCGGCATCTCGATCTGATAAAACGGATTCTTCATCACGAAGTCTGCGTAGAGTTCATAGACCCTCCGACAGATGACATCGATATTGGGTTGATGCGGTTCAGCGAATATCAAGAATTTTGTTCCTATTTCCCATCAGCGCTCTCCCTTCCCTCATCGCTTATCCACGTACCAGTGAGTGTTTGAAAACACTGCATCCGGAACTGCTCGCTCTCGAGGACCTCTAGTCCACCGGATCCGGGCACAGGCGATATGCGCGAAGTGATGGCGTGTACACCGTGGAAGGTACCTGCCAACACGAGGTAATCATTCGATGAGAGCTTGTTCAGGCCTTCGTTGAAGTCGCGCTGGTAGATCAATCCGCCGGCTTTGTTGAGGATCAGGATGGAGAGGATCACCATTGCGGGCGTCGTGCGTGGAGTCGTGGGGTCGTGAAGAGGGCGGCGGTGGTGATGGGGGGCGGGCGTCTGGTGGTGGGTTGCAGCTGGAACGTAGGTTTAGAGGTGGTAGATCGACGGTAAGGTTGGTATCACAACGGCCTCATCCTTCACAACCAACCACCACTAGCTACCACCGGAGCAAAGCTGCATCGCGAAACCTATCACCGTTCCTTTCTACGACAGATTCTGTGTTTGTTTGAAAACAAATATGGAGGTACACAGGCTGCTCAATATACGTCCTGCTACTGGCACTTACCGTGCCAAGAATCAAGCAGCTACAGAGCTCGGAATTATTGGCGCAGAACTCCGGCACGCCAAAAGACACCTTTATGAGACAGGGCCGATATCCGACATCTCGGAGAATAGAAAGAAGAGCAGCCATCACATCTCCTCACTCGGGCACGTGAACTGGCGTCCCAGTTCACGGCTTGATTACCACACCGAAACGTCCGAGTCTCAGGAGATGTTATGTACCATGAGCCTCGGTTGGGCGTCACTGCATCAGTGTTTCGATCATAACCCGCCTCTATTTCTGTCAAAGGCCGTCATGCCTTACTCCGGTCGAAACGCGACCGGAGAGTTGACAAAGAAAGTGGCTGCGCCTGCCCAGCATCCGGCATCGGAATTGGCCACATACCTAGGCAGGTACAAAGTGGCGAGAAGAATGAACAGAACACCTTCGAAACTGAGCTCACTCATGCCCGAGAATCAGAAGTAGTGGCCGGATGACGGCCCACAATCGTCCCATCACCAAAACTACACATTCTCTCCTTTCCGCGGACTCTCCGTCATACCGGTACCCATCTGGACACGTTTCGATCATACCGATCGCTTCCTTTCCGCCCCTCGGAGTTGATATATAATCCATCGAGTTTCTAGTGATTAAAGTACCTAGTGGGAATGAGCTTTTCTATCTAACACGCACCGCCGACACCACACGACTCAAGAACTCAAGCCGCAAGGTGTCCTCATCACTGCGCAATAATCACAATCAACCCACGCTACTTTACTCGCATTATATCATCATCGCGATTCCCGACAGCGCCAGCAAGAAAGTGCAAAAGAAAGAGAGCGCGAGAGAAAACCGGAGACACATCAACCATGCGGATACCAGAGCGCTCATTGCTCACGACCGGTTTGGCGTTGCTGGCCATCGCCGCGGTACCAGCTATTACGACTACAAGTAGCATTTGCAGTGTTCGTTTGCCTTTCCCCCATCCCTTTCCATGTCCCTCATCGCAAACAAATATTTATGCGTGTGTTGTGTGTGTGTATGGTCCGTGCTGACTGTGCATCGCCTTTACCTTTCATAGAACGAACCAACCGAATTCATTCCCGATGGCTGCGCCACCTACGGCAATCTCGAAGAGCTCAATAAAGTCGTTCAGCCGTTAGTCCAGGACATCACGCATGGCACCGATTACTTCAGCTACTACCGGCTTGACCTCTACGGCCGCACGTGTCCGTTTTGGCCCGATAACGAAGGCATATGTGCGAACATCGCGTGCGCCGTGAATACGATCGATAACGAGGAGGATATTCCGCCAATTTGGCGCGCGGAGGAGCTGGGGAAGCTCGCGGGGCCAAAAGCGAAGCATCCGGCTAACAACCGGAAGGCGACGGAGAGTCCGCTGGGTGGACAGCTGGGTGAGGATACCGAGGAGAGTTGTGTTGTCGAAGAGGACGAGTGCGACGAGAGGGACTACTGTGTTCCTGAGGATGAGACCGGGAGCAACGGCGACTATGTCAGTCTTGTGGACAATCCTGAGCGGTTCACAGGGTATGCGGGTGCTGGCGCGGACAACGTATGGAAGTCGATCTACCGCGAGAACTGTTTTTCGAAACCACAGTCGGCCGGCGAGGAGGGCATCAGTCAGGCAAAGCAGGACTTCGTCGATGTCATGCAGGACAAGCTCACACACGAGCTCCGCGGCAAGGACGGTCAGGCTGCTCTTAAGGATATCGAAGTCGACGATGAGTGCCTCGAGAAGCGTGTTTTCTACAGGGTGATCTCGGGCATGCACTCCAGCATCTCCGTTCACCTCTGCTGGGACTACCTGAACCAGACCACCGGCCTGTGGAGTCCCAATCTCGACTGCTTCATCAACCGCTTCCGCGGCCATCCCGAGCGTATTCAGAACATCTACTTCAACTACGCAATCCTCCTCCGCGCCGTCGAGAAGCTCAAGAACTACTTCCCGCAGTATACCTTCTGCTCCGGCGACCACCTGCAGAATCGGCTCACCAAAGCCAAAGTCCTGAAACTCGCCAACGCCATCCCCGCCGAGTCCACGATCTTCGACGAGAGCATCATGTTCCAGGAAGATGCGCAAGTGCTAAAGGAGGACTTCCGCAACCGTTTCCGCAACGTCAGCCGAGTGATGGACTGTGTTGGCTGCGACAAGTGTCGCCTCTGGGGCAAGGTGCAGACGCAGGGCTACGGCACGGCTCTCAAGGTCCTCTTCGAGTTCGACGAGAACAAGGATATTTCCGAGAACCCGCCGCTGCGAAGAACTGAGCTGGTAGCACTCATCAATACCCTCGACCGCGTCTCGCATTCGTTGTCTGTCCTCCCCAAATTCCAGGAACTATGGGAGCTCCGTAACAGCACTGCCGCTGCCGCAGAGCAGGAGGCTGCGAAGAAAGCGAGAATCGAAGAGCTCGGTGACGAAGAGGAGAGGCCGAAGAGACCCCCTCCCACCTTTAGCGAAGAGTTCTGGGCGGAATGGAATCTCGTCTGGAGGACTTTTTGGTTCGTGATTAGGAGTTGGTACGAGCTGCCGAAGATTCTGTAAGTTCCCACATCTTTCCCAACACATCACTGGACTACCGCTAACTGGATATATCACAGCCTCACCATGGGGTACCAAGAGTTCAGGGACGTAATGTACAAACTCCTCAACCGTGAGCCCGGTGCGCGTCTCTACGAGTGGAAGAGCGACCTCGAAAAGAAGGCAAAGTCCGAGCTATAGATGGATGAGGGGGAGAGGGAGCTGCTGCCATTGTTGTTTCCACGAATATCTTTTGTTTCTTGCCGAGCTGTATATCTACGTCTCTAGATTCTTTTCTTTCTCCTGTTTCTGTCTGCATTGGGTTGTGGAGTTATGGCGTATGATATTACCAATTCTATCTACTGCTGCTTCTTTGGCATGTGCTTTGCTTTGCTAGCCCGCGTATTCGGATTTCTCCTTGTGGAGTAGTGAAGTGAGGAATGGCACTTTGGAAGTGAAGGCCATCGTCACGATCCCATATCACGATCTCTCGACCGACCGACCGACGTAAACTTGCCAACTGGTATCTGCAGAGGCAGCGCACAGACCTCGGATTGCATACACAACCGCCTTCGCTGCTTACCTGCGCATCCGTCCCTTGGCTGCCGATCGTGAGATCATTGGTCTCTGCAGGTGCAAGCTTACATACGTAGCATAGCTAGGGCAAACAGCTCGCTCTGCCGGTACATATGGTACATTCCGCAGCTTGCAGCGGCGATCATCGCCAGCAACACCAGCACCACCAGCAACACCACCAGCAACACCACCAGCAATACCACCACCACCGGGAAATTCACGATGTCGTCCGCCGTCCAACGGACGCAACAGAGTGAGGGCACACCGCACTCCCACTACCACTCGCACTCGCACCCGCACTCCCAATTCCCCACGTCGATAACCCCCCTCAGCGCGCTCAAGACGCTTCCGGACACCAGTCCTCTCCCCCTCCCCTCCCCTCCCCTCTAGCCTCCCCCCCAGCTTCAATGCCACCCCGCCCCCGCACCCACCTAACCACACCCACGTGTATATAGCGGAAATAACCTTCCTTGCGGTCGTCGTCTCCGCGCGCCGCGACGCGCGGAGAGTCAGGAAGAGCGACTGGTACCTTATCGACGACACGCTGCCGCTGCTCGACCCGTTGGGCTCGGACTCGCGGCCGGGGCGGCCGCCCAGCAGGCACCACGCCATCATCAGCGTGTGGCGGGATATCGACGAGTTCCGGCCGCGGCCTGGCGAGATCGTGCTGGTGAGGGGCGCGAAGGTCAATCGCAATTATGTGGAAGATACGGAGACCCACAGGTTGCGGAAGCTCGACAAGGGCATGGCCGCGGAGTGGGGATTGTTGAATCTTTATCCTAATGTGAGACCTGGCTGGTGGGCGACGGAGGAGATGCTGGAGGGAATGGAGGTTGAGGGGTTTAGGGAGCTTAGGGAGTGGAGAGATGGGGTGCTGAAGCGTGAGGAGCAGGAGGAGAGGGCGTGGGAGGAACAGCAGATTTTGCGGAGGGAGAGGGAGATTACGGAGAAGGAGGAGGCGGAGGAGAGGGAGAACACGGAGAGGGAGGAGGCGGAGGAGAGGGAGAACACGGAGAGGGAGGAGGCGGAGGAGAGGGAGAGGCGTGAGGTGGATGAGGAGATGAAGAGAGTGGGTGAAGCTGAGATTGAGAGGAGGAGGGAAGCCGAGATGGAAGAGTTCGAAGAGAGGGGTTTGGTTTGGCGGCTGGGTGGAAAGCCGTTTTGGCGGGTTGACGGGATGTATTCATTGGATGATGATGATCACGATGAATAGAGTGATGCTTAACAGATATCGCACAGGGCCATAATGTAAATTGTGTAGTATACTGAGCACTGAATACACCGTAGTAAAACGCCTTAACCCCCGCATTGAAACAAAGCCATGCCATTTGCATCACGATACCCGCATTGCCTCAGTGCACAAGATTGGCAGCGACGAAATCCTTTTTGCCGTATTTCCCATCAGCTAGATTCTCAGTCTGGGGACGGATATCGACTTACCGGATATTCGTTCTGCAGCATGGTGGTGATGTTCTCCACCGCCTGTGCCAGTCCGCTCACGTTCTCGTCCCAGCGTTTCAGCTGTCTACTTACGACCTTCTCCGCCGAAGCACCACCCGTCGACGTCGTGGAATCGAAGTAGATGAGCCGATCGATCTGGTCAATCTGTCCGCTCAACCGTCCCTGCTCGATCATCCTTGCCGCGTACTCCTCCGCCTTCTCAGCAGACAATCCCAACAGAACTCCCAGCTCTTCGACGCCGATATTGTTGTAAAGCTTCGAAGCGCCGAGCAAGTTGTGTTCGATGACGGCCTTGGTCAGCACTGTCGTTCCGTCCGACATTCTCGCGACCTGATGCGGCCGCAGCCTGGCGGCAAACTCATCTACTTCTTTCTGCGTGAGAAGTCGGTCGAGGTACATCTTCTCGAGCAGCGAATAGTCTGGCTGCAGCTGCGGCGACCGCTCATCTTTGTAGAGGGTCGCCAGCGATCGCGAGCGAAGCGGGCCTGCACCAGCCAGGATAGCGCACGTCATAGCAGCGGACAAACACTGCATCCGGTCCGCATCTTCGACGATGGGGGAGAACGAAAGCTGGTGGTACTTGGAGCACGCATTGAGGAAGTCCCGCTTCGAATCGAGGATTCTGGCCTGGCACATCTGGAACTGCAGGTTGACGGCGGGGTCGGCGCAGGTATGGATGAGCAGCGTGGCGCGGTTCAGGTAGTCACTGGCACTGATAGCCTCGTCGTCTTCCAGCAGATTGCGCATGATGCGGATATAAACCTTCAATCTAAACTCGTCCGATATCTGCCTCTGATGCGGATTCAACTGGATCCCCTGTAGCACCTTCGCCGCATCCCCGTTCTCCTCCTCGCCCTCGTAGATATCCGCCAGCGCCTCGCGGATGTTGCAGTCCTGCTCCTCGAACGAAATGATCTTGGGGCGCAGCTTCTCGAGCGTGTAGGCGTAGACGGTTTTCTTGATCTCGACTGAGTCGAGCTTGCGGATGGCGGTTACGCACTCTCCCAGCACCGGCCGTGATGTGACGATTCCGACATTTTCCGAGAGGATCGCATCGATAAGGGCGGTGAGGTTTGACGCGAGTTGGTCGGGGGAGGAGCTGGCTATGATGGTGTGAAGCAGCGACGTGAAGGCCGTAGCTTTGTCGGCTTGCGAAGTTGATGACGATTCGAGCGAGCTCAGCTGCGAGAGTATTTCCGGAGTAGCCATTATATTTGTGTCGAAGAAGATAAGGGAAAGAGAGAAGGTCAGCCGGAAAGGGGCGTGGGGGAGTCTAGAGAGAAATGTCGTGAGCTGCTGGAGCTGTTGCGGGTGAACCACCAGTTGTGAACTACAACCCCGCGACACCCTATATTAGGTTTAGCGCAAATCCTGAGGCTCAAGCTTCCCGGATCCATTCATCCACTGTCGCTCGCCCCTACATACCAGTAGTCATTCAACTATTTCATACGCAAAACAATCTTCTAGAATACTGGAATCTACCATCCTACTGCATCTATATGTGGCGAAACGAAATCCAAAAAATGTTTTCGGGACATCTGATCACAAAGTTTCACTCGAAAAGCACACAATCTGATGAGCTCGGTCTGATGGAATCTACGCTGAAATACCCATCAGAAGATCTTTGGCGTCTCCGAGTAGATAGCGTAGTTGTACGCTACAAAGCAGACAAGCTTTGTTTCCTCCTAATGCGACAAACAGTCACTAGTACTGGTGAGTTTCCATGATTAACCAGTGGTCTCCAAATACTTCATATGGCCTCGAGATATCCGCCTATTTGCGCTCCGGATGCCACCCCAGCAGCTTCTAGGTCGCGCTTGGCTCAGGCGTTGTCATTCACGCTGGGACGGTGTTCCATTTCATCGTTGACTCGTTGGATGCGGAAGTGCGAGTGCGAAACCGTGAAATTCACGGTCACCCACCCAACAGGTCGAGCGAATAGAAAGCACCACCACTAGCAGCACCTAGAAGAGTGACATATCCTATTCTCTCAGCTACCTACCATACTTCCAAGCGGAGCCACCTTTCCCACAAACAAACGCTCAATACCTACCACAAGTGCACACCGCCCACCAACTTCTGACTACACGAGTTCTCGCCCATCCGGCCAACAGCGGTAACTACCGCACTACGGCACGAAAGCTCCGTCTCTGACTGAACGGAACTCCCTTCCCCACAAGTGCGGCAGCTCGTTCGCCCGTTCGCTCGCTTGTGTGCCAGGTCCGGTCCTGTCTTGTCCTGTTCGGTTCCCGCCAATCGATGGTGGCAACCACGCTGATCACTGGCTGCCTGCAGGACAGATCGACATCCCATCCCATGATATGTCCGCACGTGATTGGCGCTGATTGCACGACCGGAAGAAGGGCAGGAAGGAAGGAAGGAAGGAAGGGGACGGGAGACGGGGCCACGGGGGCGAAGGGGACGGGGGATGGGGGACGGCGACGGGGGAATCCAGGGTCGATCTGCTCCGCGCTCCTCCCCGCAAATGGTTACTGGTTACCTACTGGCCACTCCGGAGAACATCAATCCTGCCTTGCGTTCCTACGCAACTTGCAACCTAGCCGTGAGGGAACAAGCAAGCAGTGCACCTTTCGTGCCCTGAATACGGGCTGTCCCCAACCCATCCCTTCCCAACCCATCCCTTCCCATCCCATCCCTTCCCTTCTCGTCAGTCGTTACCAACTTGGACGGCCAAAAAAGCAAGGCAGCCAACAGCGACAGGGAGAGATGGATCTTCAGCGCTTGATCGGATTGGGTTTGCCACGTACGGGGTCGGGTCGGGGGCGGCGTCGATTGTGCACTGTGCTCTGAGATCTGCCTATGCCTACATACGGCACACCTCCACCTCCACCTCCACCTCCACCTCTCCACCTCCACCTCCACCTCCACCTCCACCTCTCCACCTCCACCTCCACCTCCACCTCCACCTCCTTCAGGCTTCAGCAGTGCAGTTCAGTGCAGTACCACAGTGGAGTGCAGTGGCCAACTCTAACTCTACCCCCAGCGCCCAGTGCCCACAAGCCCTTTTCTGTGCCATTCCACACATGTTTGATAGGCGGGCTGATCCCGCTGATCACTACCGTAACCCCAACCAGTGCAGATCTCGAGGCATGAGGCCCGACGGCGAGGAGGAGGGAGGAGGGACGAGGGATGCAAAGCCCGGGCCGCCATTGCGGTTCACGAGTGATGTGATTGAGTGCACTATGTTGGCTTCGTATTGTGATCACTGATCAGACCGCACGGGGAATTTTTTCAGGTTTCAGGTTTCGAGTTCCATGTTGACCTAGAACCAGAACCTGAAACATGGAGCCTGGAGCCTGGAGCCTGGAACATTAGCTCGAAGGTGGAACAGCCCGACGACGCTTGACGCGGAGAGAGGCAGGCGTCATCATGATGCCGTGAGTTCGTGACGCAACTTCGTGTCCCGCGAATTCCTGATTGAGTTGAGTTGCGTGTGACCCTTCCTTGAAGCGGTTCGTAAGCCCTGAAGAATTATTGGGGGAGACTGGAGTTCTTCCTGGAGCTGGAGCTGGATTAGGGGAGGCCGTAAATGAGGAATTGGGGAATTGGGATCTACATGACTTCGAGTCATGAATCGTGATCGAGTGATATCTCGAGATAAAGTAGGTACAGGACGCGGATGGGCGAGGTGGTCTGGTTACTTGCTTGATTTCTACCCCCCGTGGATCGTCTGATACTACATGCGGGCCATATCCATATGTGCTCACTCTATGCCGCATCCACGCTCCCGTCCTTCAAGTTTTATAGGCTCATACATACTCCAGCTTAGGACTCCGCCGTCAGATCTCCTGACATGAACCCATCCCATACGTAGTACCGAAGACGGGCCGGAAGAAGTCCATGCTCTACGTTCATAGTTCTAAAAACCCCCCTCATCCACGGCAGAGCAGCGGGTGGTTACAGGCTTACAGGCTTACAAGCTTACAGCGGGCTGCGGGAGGGATATATGCGACACCACCGCACATACCGTACCGTACCCTAGCTGGCCCGGCCCCCTAACCAGGCTGGCTGTAACACACGCACACGCTCCGGGCAAATCGAATAAGTGTCCTGACTCTCCACACATAGGTTGATGCCCTCGTGGTCCGTCAATACACCCGGATGTGGGGGGGGGGGGGGGGGGGGCACACACGACAATGGCAATGGTATGGCACCACATCATCCCACCTCACCCTCACCCTCACCTGGCCTTACCCCCCTATAATCGCATAATAGCCATCTCTTGCCGTATTAATATCCTTAATATCCGTTCGCATCGGGAACAACCAGTGACGGGTAAATGCTATAGACGAAACCGGAGCGTGTGTATAGTACGCTTGAAGACAGTAAGAGATGCAACCACGAATTCGATGATGAGTTCGATGAGGACGCTCGAGGTTTGCACTTCGGAACAGCGGCAAGACAAGACCAAGACAAGATAGGACCAAAGGGAGCTCGAGCTTGGGAAACCCTGTAGTCTGTAGGCTCGCCGCCTCGCCGCTGCCGCCGCTGCTTAAGTCCTGAGTCCTGAGCCCTCATTGCTACCTACTTACATACCTACCCTCCCTGGGGGCCTGATACAGTTCTAAGTTCTAAGTTCCAACCTCTCGGACCGGCTATTCTGATTATATCCTGTGTTGCACAGTGCCAATGCTACTACAGCTGCCGACGATCTGGTTGCATCTCTTACCTCTTACATAGTGGCGTCAACCATAGCATTGTGTGTGGGGTGGATGGAGTGGGGTGCGCTGCACCGTTTCGGACCAATCATATCCGTTTCGTTTCGTTTCGTTTCGGTTTTGCCTGTGCAGTGGACGGGGCCTGTGGACGGGACCGCATCGCGGCTTTTGACGGATGGATGGTCGGCCAGTGAAGGTGTGGTGATGGTGGTGGTGGTTGTGATGATGCTGACGGCGGCGGTTGGTTGGTTGGTTGCCAGTCGGTTGCCAGTCGGCTGTCAGTGATCGGATGGAAGCCAGGCTTCACAGTATAGAAGCCCGGCGGCCACTTCGAGCCCATGTCTCGGCCCTAGCGTAGATCCGAAGGGGATCCGAAGGGCATTGACCGCACTGGAGATGGCACTGCAAATCCATGGAGCCTGAGTCGCCTCTGCCGATTCAATCTCTAGAATACCTAGTACCTAGTAGGAGTCTCCTCCGCCCACCAGCACAGGCCAAAATCCAATTCCAATTGCGATCCAGTCCGCCACCGGAAACGGGCGTGACTTCTCGCTATCGCTCGTCATTGTGGTGGTGGTTGCGATGGTGATGCTGCTGCTGCTTATGGTGGTGGTGGTGAGAATAGAGTGCAAGTGCACCAAAACGCCGTGCAACACAGCGAGCATAGATGACGAAAGTGTTTACCCCATGAGAACGGGCGGGCGGCGCCTCAATCTACTCTTGTCTGCTCTGCTCTGCTCTGTTCTGCTCTAGTTACATACATATGGTATCTCTTGGGTGGGGTGGGGTGCATTTCAGTGCAGGACGAGAGAGACGAGAGCATGGCCCGTGATGATGTGCACCGCAGATCGCGGGGTCTGGAGTAGGTACGTACACACGGGGATAGTTATGGGGGTGCTGATCACTTTGCTCGATTGAGTGTTTGATTGTTTGATTGAGGGGACGTGGTTGAAACAATGGGGACGGGGACGGGAAAGGGCGAGGGGCGAGTGAGGCGGGAGAGCGACCATGTCCCAGGCAATATACAGAGGGTTGGCGGAGGGGGGAGGAGAGCGAATCTGGGGTAGCTGTAGTACGGTAGAGGTACTCTAGCAACTCCACTCTGTAGATGGATAGTAGAGTACTTCTTCCACAGGCAAGTTAACATAAGCACTGAGGCATTCCACCGCGGTCCCGACTTGGCAGACCCATAGCCACGGGGAGGAGCATCACAATCCGTCACAATCCATCAACCGGGGAACAACCCAGCAGCAGCTCACACTTCCTCACACCTCTTCAAAACCAAACGCAATCTTCCACCACACGATAGATAGCAAGCAAGCGATACCGTAGCTGACCAGGCCGATTGGCCCTCTCCGCTTCGTTTTCAAATCCCGCCGGCGCAGTCAGGCAGGCGGATTTGCTTCTTCTTCTTTCCGACATGGTGCGATGACTGCTGCTGCTGCTGCTGCTGCTGCTGCGGTGGAAGCCTTGTCATGCCATGCCATGCCATTCCCTTCCATCGGAAGGTGGGGTAACAACTCTACATATCTGCAGCTTCAAGTCCGTCCGCTGCCTGCTCGTGCAAGAGGGTGTCGAACAGTCAGTCCGCACACACTCTCTCACATACATATATAGATACGCGGAAACTACACATTGCAGGTCTCGGGGTGAAAACGCCAAGTTCCGTTTGGGCCCATACCTACCATACATAGAGTATTCCGGAAGAAAGAACGAACGAAAGAAAAAATCCCCACAGGGCCAAGTAAGATACTACTTCCATCTTACTCACCTACCACCGGTCCACCGGTACTTATCCAACCATCCAGAGAAGGAAATCCGGACAGCGGGACGTCGGTACTCTAGGTATGGTATGGTATGTCTGGACGCAGTATTCAGATCGAAGTTTCTACAGCAGTGATCGAAGCGGTTCCGCGGCAGTGGCCGGAGGGGAAACAAACAAACGAACGCAAAAATCCGCCGCTAGTTGGGGGGAATTCTGCCTGGAGTACTTGCGAACCAATCCTGACCATGGCGGTAGGTAATAGGGATTGGTAGATAGAGTACATACTGGAGGGAAAGGTTCTTTTCTTCTCGGCGGGCGGGCAGAGGCAATCCAATACGGGGATATGGGGGGGTATCTATTACTCTAACTACGATGCAGGTGGATGGCTGCAATCGATCTTGATCGTGGGCTAGGTGTGCTAACGAACCAATGCTGCTAGTGACAAGTATGTGGACGGAGGAGCCCGTGGCTTTGGGGTTCGCAGAGGTCACCGACTGGCTGGCTATGGAGTACATCCGGTGGACTGTCTGCTTCCTTCGGCTCGGACGTGGGGATAATATAAATACGGTACATACGTGTATCTAGTATCTTGGTTCGCGTTCTCGAGCTGCGAGCATCGTGATGTGGCGGATCTCTCGACTCTCTTGAGTACCGTAACTAGCGGTGTATGTAGGGAGAAGTGGGTACTCTACATAGATGGAGCCCAAGAAACAACCTCGAAGCCTTGACGGATCGCGATTTCACGACACGGAGACGAAAAAAGCGACTATACATCATGTGGCCCCGCAGAACTCATGACCATGACCAATAACACTGCAGCTGGGCATCCGGTTTTTCGGAGACGGATGTGGGTATCCCGACGAATTGCCCTCTGCCCTTCTCCCCCCTCTGCCCCCCACCTCATGATAGACTTGAAGCGGATAACTATCTCAGCCCCCATGCTCGAGCCTCGAGCCGCCAGAAATCGAGCGCACTCATGGATGCCATAGATGTCATGGATGTCATGGATGCCGTTGGCTTTTGGCTTTTGGCAGCCCGCGGCGAGGCGCATCGCATCGCACACCGAGGAGCGGTAACGGGACGGGACTCGCTCGCTCGCTACCGTGAATGCCGTATCTACAGCCCTACCTACCGCACCCTCTCGACCGCCGTTGTACATGTTTCAACGGAATCCACGACTCGAGCAGTCACGGGCACGAGAATATCGCAGCACAGCGCAGCACAGCGCAGCACAGCGCAGCACGGCGTGAGAACTCCGCGAAGCCATCCCACCTCATCTCCTCATCAGCAAGCAAGCAAGCAATCACAGTTCCGTCCCATGGCTCACAGTCTCATGGCTCACAGTCTCATGGCTCACAGTCTCATGGCTCACAGTCTCATGGCCCACGGCAGTAGAGTAGTTACGTTTGCTAGCACTGTTACTGTTTTTTTTTCTCTCGTCGTGTGATACATTAGGTATGTACGACGGATGCCGGATCTAGGAGTACAATACCTACAATACATATCATACATATCATACGTACATAGGGCGCGCGCGGAACAGACGCCTAAACAGCCGAAAAGCGAGCGAGCGAGCGAAACAGCGGGTGGGGTGAATGATTGCTGATGATGACGTTCCGTCATGAGGGGTGCAGTAGATACTCTAGTTAGGGTTGTTTGCTAACCAACTAGGCGTGCATGCGTGCGGGCCGTGCAGATATGTAGATAGCATACGGTAGGCGGAGTAGATAGATATGAGATACGCCAAGAAAGAAACGAATAGCTTTGAAATAGAACTCCGCTGGTGCCTGGGGGATCCGGAGCGTATGTAAAAAGGCTTTCTCGATATGTATGCCCTCCCCTCCCCTCAACTCAAAGTCCGTCGATGGAGGATGGAAGATGGAGATAGCAAAACAGGCCGCAGTCAGTTGATTGCCGCGCTGATTTCATGTGGAAATGCTCCTGGATGGGCTTCGGTCGGTACTGGTGCTGGTGACGGCACATGCGGCATTGAACGGCGAGAGTCGCATACACTCATGCATTCATTCATCCATCCATCCATCCATCCATCCATCCATCCATCCATCCATCCATCCATCCATCCATCCATCCATCCATCCATCCATCCATCCATCCATCCATCCATCCATTCGCATGTGCACTGCTTGCCGGGGGCGATAGAGTGGTCAAGTCAAGTCAAGTCAAAGTCAAAGTTGTCAGCGCCGAGCGGAGCAGGACTCCGAGACGTAAGCAACTGGAGGACCGAAGGAGATATAGATACAGAGTTGGGTGGAGGAGGAGGAGAAGGAGGAGGAGCTGTGCCTGGCGCACTGTCCGAGACACACCCACCCACCCATTAGATACACAGTATGACAGTCATTGGGCCGATCAGCCAGGAGATCCTCCTCCTTTCCCGAAGAATAACACACACCCACGCACCCAGCACAACGGAAGAATCTTGCTTTGTGACCAGCATCAGCACCAGAAACACCAGCAGCAGCAGCAGCACCAGCACAATCAGCACCGCCGCCGCCGCCGCCGCCATATATACTCTATGTACATACCGTCTCTTTTGGCTGTCCAGACTGACTGACTCCCGAACGCTCGACATATATATCTGGGTGTGCCAGTGTCACAGTGTGGTGTGCGGCCGGCCAAAGTTGGTCTTACATGCGTTAGCCTGGGGGAGGACCCCATCCTGGGGGTGCCCATACGCCGAGCAGAGCGGATTCACCACCCCACATACACAGAGTACGTGCGACAGTCAGTGACTGTCACTCACATCGGACTTTATCGTCGTGGTCGCGGGCGTAGTCGTGGCGTGGCGTAGCGGCCGCGGTGGTCGGGGAGGCGGCAGAGGCGGCGGGTGGATGGGTGGATTGCTGTCTGTCTCTCCCGCCGCAGTAATTTGAAGCCAGGCTCAATCGCTCGCTCGCTCACGCCTGCCCGGCCAGTGCCGTTTATGTGGTCGCGAGATTTCCGGCGGGATGCGTGCGGGGATCGCTGATAATAATATCCATTCGCTGGCAGCCAATAGGCAGTTGTGGACCTGCGGTGCACCACATGACCGCCATCGTCGTGTCGTGCAACACGGCCGTGTGCGGACTACGGTAGAGTAGGTGTGATATGTAGGCCTGGTAGGGGCAGAGATAGATAGTAGAGTGAGTGAGTGACGGGGTGAGTGAGTGAGTGGGTATGTGAGTAAGAATGTAGGTAAGAGGTAGGCAAGTACCTCGATACTGTAGAGTGGAGCGCATGTGTATCTAGATACTCTGTGTACTCTACATCGCTGCCCTCCTGAGAGGCGCGGCGGGGCGGAGGCAACTACTCTACATAGGGCCTAGAAGCTTGACATGTATGCTCATTGATGATTGCTCATTGCTGAGCCTGCGCTAACCATGGGCTCTGCTATATTTGGCCGACTTGGCTGGCTGCATTGCATTGGAATTTGGGTGTGTTGGATGGGCTGGCTGGCTGGCTGGTGGGTGGGCTGGGTGTGTGGGTGCATGCTCTCGATGCACCCTCAAACCTTGAGCGATTCGGGCCCTCGGTCGTCCCAGCTGGGGACGGGCGGAAGAAAGCAGCGCGCGCGGTGATGGGTGCACGGACTCAAGCATGACAAAGCCTTCGTCGTAGAGATGATCATCAGGCAAGGCAGGTGGGCAGACAGCCATTGAGGCGAAGGTCCACACACACTCACGGGTGCATGGGACGAAAGCATGGTCGTGATGATGATGATGATGATGATGATGGTCGTGGTGATGGTCAGGGGTTTGATGGAGATCTGGACGAACTCACGCACGCTGCTCTGGATAGCTGTGTGGGTAAGTGCATATGCAATTGTCGGCTCGCTCGGCAACGACGAAGACGGTGTCTGGAATCACTCGATGTGTCCTGAGGCTTCGAAATCGGGGTACGTACGGTAGCCGTCGTCAGCTATGTACTCTACCAACCAACCAACTGTTAGATAGGCTGGGCCGCTGGATATTTGGATCTCTTCAAGCACCGCGGCCTGGTCTCCAGAGTCCAGAGTCCACAGAACCGGCGCTCGATCTCGAATCTCGATTATCGTCCCAGACCGGCCAGCTGCTCTTGGTAATTGACGGCTACTCCACATACTCCACACACTCTACATCATGACCCGGTTACCTAGACGCCATTCGCACCACACGCAGCGGGTGGGATCACTCCACCGCCGCCACCCTCCACCATTGCCCTCCGGATTCGCTCCGAAGTAAGTTTGCGGAAGAGGAGCAGCAGGAGGAGATGGTGATGAATGGGACCACCGCGATGGAGCAAACAAAGCCGCCCCCTACCTCCGACATGTGAGGGCCGTTTGTGGGATCAGCGGGAGGCTTTTGCGTGCTCCCACCCCCTCTCCCCTCCCGAATCCCATCGCGAATCCCATCGCAAGCGAAACGTCGTAACTTATGCTACACAGCTCTGCGAAGGAGTGCCCCAATTACGAGGAGCACGCAGGTGCTCTACATGCCCTAGGTACTCACATACCGTATGTGCTCTATGGATGGATGGATACCGCTTCGTGAATCGCCTTTGTATGTATTCAATTCTGACAGCACATGTGAGTGAGTGAGTGGCTGCGTCACTTTGTGCACTTCGAGAGCGAGCAGCTACCTAGTACCTACGGTAGTTGCCTGCCAACCGGCCAGTCGGACGATGCTGGCGACCCGTGTCAGGATGAGCCTGGAATGTCGCAGCACTGTGCTTTCGACGTGTTTCATGATCCAGGAGGCGGAGGAGGATTCGGCGGAGGATCGACCATGATATGTAGGAGGAAATTCTGGCCACAGTGGGCGTATCCCGTGATGAGCTCGTAGGGTGGTATGTAGTACATACGGTACCGTGAGTTGGCATGATAGAGTAGGTATCATAGGTAGGAAGGAATGCAGAGCTCCCGCGCGTTGACGATGCTGCAACGAGGTAGTGATCCGGATCCGTGGGTGGGTTTTTACGCTTTGGAAGGGAGGAAGAAAGTGCACGTTCCCGAGGCACGGAACGGCGTCGTCGTCGCGTCGGCATATACATGAATCAAGTGAGAAGTGAGAAGTTTACCGACATCGCATCGCACGCAACGCACGCACGGAAAGTGCTGGAATGGAATTGGAACTCGGAGGCCTCGAATCGAACAGCGAACTGTGCTGTGCCACAGAACACAGAACACAGAACACAGAACACAGAACACAGATCGTCAGTCAAGGGCTCGTCAGTCGTTGCGCACCCACCAATGCTCCGCATACAGCTAGAGCCTGTGGAAAAGGGTCGAGTCTGCTGTTATGTATTACTCTAGAGTAGTGGCCGTCTGGACTAGGTCTGCCCAGTGCCCAACTGCCCACTGCTAACTGAACTGCCCATGCCATTGCCCCATATGTGGGTGGCGGTTGTTTCGAGATCATGTTTGGGTGCACCAGAAGGATAGTTATCATCTGAACTGTTCGTTCGCTCGATGCGTGTTCAAACTTCACTTTCACTTTTCGCGGCCGGCCTCTGTGAGAGGTCGACGTCGGCATCGTCATCGAGCACCTACCTAGAGCACCTACCTCGTTATCACCGTGCTACAGATCATACGGATACACACGGGCTTTGTACGAATTAGCATGATACATCAAGAAACTTCAAAGCTTATTATTCCCCCCACCACCCGCATGGTTGCAGACTGCAATGCCTAGAATACTCATGCTCTATGTAAGCTCGCACGCAGTTATGTAACCGTACTGTGTACTAGTACCACCTCGGCCGACGTCTAGAGTACCTAGGGAGAACCGGTAGGTGGTCGGAGATGCTAACCGCTCTGGTGATGAATCCTGGCGATTACTGACGTTCCCCAGGTCACGTTGTGGTTATGCTATGGTGGTTACCGCCCATCATTGATGGATGATGGGGGCAAACACTTCTGGATGCTGAAAGATCTCCGACTTCTCGACTTCTGCTTCCGCCCCCCCCCCAAATAGAGTGGTTACTGTGTTTGCGAGACGGAACACTCCATCTGGTGAAATTTGCCGCTTGGGTTCGAAATCCTGCACTTGGGTATCATCATCCAGCCGCCAACTTCAGGACCATCTACCTGGGTAGTTAACACATACATAGTGGAGCGAGCCTATGGAGTCCGGGCACGAGGACGACGGTGCGTGTATGTAATTCTTTGACGTGAGCCACCTCTAATTCCGAAAATCCTCGCCCAAAGTTTACCAAACATCCTGGGTATGTGTGTACCTGTGTACCTATTCCAGTGATCTCTGCCACTCACATTTTTCTACATACCCAGCCTCGTGAGTTTCTCAGCATTGTTTTGTTTGGTCAAAGCTGCTCTAGGTAGGTAGATACTGGTACCTAGAGGAGTATGCATACTCGACACTAGTTCCTCAGGTACTCAGTCGAGCGGCAACTCTGGGTTGGACTTATTATTCGTGGCCCAGCCAGCCAGCCGTACATCATGCTATTACACGGAGATGGCCTGGCCAATCAGATGAACTTCCCAACCATAGCTGCATAACTCAGTCCATGCACTCGACGAAATCAATCATCAATGATGTATGCAGCGGGCCATGCTTGACGCGACTGTGGTGGTGTGTGTGAGTAACAAGCAAGTAAAGCACATAACTAAGCCAGTGGGTATTCTGTGGTTCCCGCCGCTGAGATAGCGATAGAGTATCTTTGCTACATAGAGTTCACTGGAATTGATTTTGGGTCCATAGGGTAGAATCTAGATACTTGGGTACATACCGCATATCCGACAACGACGTGCAGATCTTCTGCTGCTGCAGCGGCGTCTGGTGTCAGACAGAGCGTGTATGATATGTACCCACCACTTCCTCAGGCTCCCCATTCACCACCACTACCACCACTCCACTACTACCAACTACCACCACCACCACCACCACCTCACTCACCCAACCAACAAATCTCCCACCCCCCACAGAGCTCTCGCACGCTCACGTCCGCAGCAAAAGCAATTTCACCCCGCCCCTCCATCCTCTCTCCCTCCCTCGCCTCACCTCACTTATTTATTCTGCGTCCAACCCCTGCTCGCCTTTTCGACAGGCGTGTGCTCCGTATCGGTGTAGTCGGCACTTCTCCAGAGCTAAACCCATAGCAACCCAGCCAAACCCCCCAGCAATAATCCCAAACCCGCCCGCCTTCACCTCAAAAACCCTCCCTCAATCAAAAAATAAAAAAGCAAAAAAAGCAAAAAAAAAGGAAAGAAAGAAAGAAAGAAAGAAAACACACACCAACTTACCCGATCGTTTGGAGTGCGTGCCACTTTGGATTAGATATCGTCGTCGTTGTTGTTGTTGTTGTTGTTGTTGACTGTCGACTGTCGACTGTTGCTGCTGCTACCGCTACCGTTGCTGCTGCTGCTGTGTTGCTATTGTTATTGTTGCCCGTCTCTCCTCGTCCGTCCGTCGTCATCTCACCCGCCCACCACCACCCATTCACTCTACACCTCACAGGGTTACTTCCGTTCTCGTCGTCCGTTCCTACCTAAACCTTCCCACAACTGCGACAGATTCCCATCCATTGCGAGACAGCTCCCCCTAGCCTCACCTTACATACACAACCCACAACCCCCCCAAAAGAAACCAAAAAGGATCCCATCCCATCCTCACCCTCCCCCCACTACGTGCCCTTCCAACCTACCTCGCGAACCCGCGAGTGAGTGATCGCGATTACTTCACTCCCTGAGTAACGATGGCAATTTATCCCTCTTCTTCCTAGTCGGAACTCCAAACGCCCTTCGACTGAATCCGAAACTCGGAACCGGACGTCCACGATCGAGACAGACAACACAGACAGGCAGCAACGGGTAGGGTCGGCACCTCAGCGGATCCCTCCACCACCTGCCTATACCTACCACTTTGTTTACTCTCAACATCCCAGCACTGTTTACCCCCCGAAAATGATGGCAACGGAACTTTTGGGGAGGCGCACCGTCAGCGGCAGCGCAACCCTCGCGCCTCCCGCCAACGAAGAATTGACACGACGAGCAATGGAGCGTAGCCCCAGCATGACGATGCGAGCCGAGAAAGACGACTTGAAGGAGGCGGCCGAGGAGAGTTACAACGTCATCATGGACCTGAATCTGGACGGCAAGGTTCGATGGGTCAGTCCGTCGTGGGATACCGTTATCGGGTGAGTGGAGTGGAGGGATCGGAGAGGGGGGGAAGGACCCTCGTGTTTAGTGGCTTGCTCTCGATCTTTTTCTGACCATCTTGACCACTCAAAGAACCTCCAGGGACACAATTCAAGGCCAGCCGATCGCGGACCTACTGGTGGACGATAAGGATGCGTTCCAGAGAGCGGTCGAGACGATGAAGAGCGACGATTCTAGGAGTTTCAAGCTCAGATTCACGGTGGCCATGGGGTCAATGTCGAAGCTTTCCAAGGATGCCTCCGCCATCTCGACAGAGTCGTCGGCAGAGTCGACAGAGTCCGAAGTCGAAGCGTTCGAGATGGACGAAATGCCCGAGCAGCAGCAGCAAGAGCAACAGACGACTCTGACTTTGGAAGGACAAGGTATTCTGATCTACGACCGGGCTACTGGCGAGCCTAGCCATGTGAGCTTCACCCCGATCCGAAAACCTTGCGATGGCGTGTTGTTGACGAGTCCAGACTATGTGGGTCGTACGCCCTTTCGTCGAGCCTACCGAAATCACGATCGATCTCGCTCCGGTCCTGGTCGAATCACTGGGCGTCGGCGCGGGTATGTTGGCGCGGTATCTGACAAGTCTCGCGGAGCAGGGTGCTGTTGATCCGAGGAACCATCCACCTCCGATGCCAGTGCTATGTCGGATATGTGAGAGACAGATTCAGCCATGGTGGTTTGAGAAGCACTCGGAGCTCTGTATGTTAGAGCACAAGGCGGAGAGCGATGTTCAGCTCTGCCAGGAAAATCTGCAAATGCACAGGCAAGCTATAGTCAGGGTCTTGGATGCCATGGAGCGACGAATCACGCGGCCAGTGTCGGGAGAGCAATCTCTACCACCTGTTCCAATTGAATATCGTGGACTGCCAATCGGTCCCCAAACGTCCTCATCTTCCTCGGGAACTGCTTCCCCTGGCACTCCACCTCCCAGGTCGAGGGACCATTCGGCGTCCGGAACCAGATCGCGTCCTCCGCGTCGACCACTCGTGCGCATCGTTGAATTATTGCTTGATCTTTGTGACACGGCCCTAGAAATTAGCACACCCGCAATCAAAGAGGGTTACGGAGCGGTAGAATTGGGCACCTTTCGAACGCAGTCCCCTGAGTCGGAGGCCCGAGTCAACCAGGTCATGCAATGGCAATCACCCGCCACAAACACCCTTGAGGAAGAGAAGGGACTGGCTCTCCTGTGCCAAGATACCGAGGCTGCGGCTCGGGCCAAGGTGGAGGCCGTCTATCGACATAGAAATACCATAGAATACTCGGAGAGGATACGCCTGGAGTTTAGTATGCTTGTGCAGGATTGTATCGACGAGGCTCTAAGGAAGGCGTCGGTGTCTTCGATCGAGGACCTGGACGATTACACGGGCGGTTCCGAAGACGAATCCATCTTTGAGGGCGACTTCAATGGTGCTCTGCAGAGAAGCAACAGCAACCTGGCGGAGCCTGGACAGAGGTTTAGGAGGCATTCGTCCCCTGCGGGATCGGGCACGACCAGTCCGATGGAATGCTCGACCCCAAAGTCACAGCAGAGTTTGCACAGGACTACTAGCCGCAGGAAGAGGTATGGCCATCGGTCGAGCATGCAGTTCGACAACGAGGGGGCCGATAGCGATACCAGCGCGAAATCTTCGTTGGCCGCCGCCATCGGACACGCATCCACCGAGAGTCCCATATCGGACCACGAATTGTCGATGCGGTTCAGCTCACGGAATGAAAAGAGACGGAGCGCCTTCCAATCTTCCGCGAGTATCTCCCATTCACCGAAGCGGCAACCGTCTCCCGCCCGCATTGCGCCTTCATCATCACCCTTGAGAATAAACAAGCCTCGAGGATCCATGTACGAAAACATACCGACCCCCATCACATCACCTTTACTCTCCACGGGTGATTTCTCCCCGGGTCCAGACCACGGCTTTCACCATCGACGTCAGTCTTCGGCTGCTCTGTCCGATCAGGTCAAATCCGGAACACCTTCCTCTCCTCGACTATCGGGCGTGAACCCATCCCAGCAGAACCGTGCAGTGCCGCCTTCGATCAAAGATTTTGAGATCATCAAGCCCATCAGTAAGGGTGCTTTCGGAAGCGTCTACCTCTCCAAGAAGAAGTCGACGGGAGATTACTTCGCGATCAAGGTTCTAAAGAAGGCGGACATGATTGCAAAGAATCAAGTCACCAATGTACGAGCCGAGAGGGCAATCATGATGGTGCAGGGGGAGAGCGACTTCGTCGCAAAGCTCTTCTGGACATTTGCCAGTAAAGACTACCTCTACCTGGTCATGGAGTACCTGAATGGTGGTGATTGTGCCGCGCTCATCAAGGTTTTGGGCGGACTTCCCGAGGAATGGGCAAAAAAGTACATGGCGGAGGTTGTCCTGGGCTTGGAGCATTTGCATAGCCGGGGGATCATTCACAGAGATTTGAAACCTGACAATCTTCTCATCGATCAGAAGGGGCATCTCAAGTTGACAGATTTCGGGCTTTCGCGAATGGGCTTGATTGGCCGTCAGAAGCGAGCGCAAACCCAATCGTCGGAATCGACTCCGGATCTGTTGAAGCAAGGTCCGTTTGCGAGGTCAAAGTCAATGGCTTCCTCCCGGTCGACTTCATTCGACTACCCTGGTGCCACTTCGCCGTCGATCACCCCGAACATTATGCCAGACAGCAACGCCCAGCTGGTAACCCCGTCGTACTTCAGTCTCAATCGGGAAGGCACACTGAGCCGTGAGAGTTCGTTGAGGCGGTCCTCGAACCCTCGAAGCGATAGTGGATCGGATCATTTGACTACTATGCTCCAGAACTTCAATCTAAACGACCCGAACTGCTTCAGTGCGATTGCGAGTCGGCGAACCCCCACTGGCGATGAGGATGCGCAGAGCGAAAGCAGCACATCCAGCGACTTCAGCGCACTTGGTCTGCAGCACGTAACGTCCCACACCAGCCAGCAGAGTCACGTTCAGCCGGCACCCCCGTCGATGATGCCTCCTCAGTTAGCCCTATTCAATCCGGAGGACAACAACAATCGTAAGTTCGTTGGTACGCCGGATTACCTCGCACCGGAAACGATCAGCGGAACTGGTCAGGACGAGACGAGTGATTGGTGGTCATTGGGATGCATCCTGTTCGAGTTTCTATACGGCTATCCTCCTTTCCACGCTGATACGCCCGAGCAAGTGTTTGCGAACATCCTGGCTCGGAAGATTGATTGGCCGGATGAAGACGAGGACGAGGCGTCGCCGGAGGCCAAGGATATCATGAACAGGCTAATGTGCAGCGACCAAACCCAAAGACTCGGTGTTAATGGCGCCGATGAGGTGCGGAGGCATCCTTTCTTTGCGGAACTCAATTGGGAGACCTTACTCGAAGAAGAACCCCAGTTTGTTCCAACACCCCAGAACCCCGAAGACACGGAATACTTCGACTCGCGAGGCGCAACACTGCAATCCTTCACGGACGAGTTCGACGATCAGTCGACACCATGCTCCACGCCCGGCGCGGACCTCCCAGAACGGCCTCATGATGCCGTATCTCGTGTGAGGAAGGAGATCAGCTCGAATAAGCGTGGACTTATTCCATTGTCGATTCCTCCTCACGTACGAGAGGGCCGCAACAGAAGGCTTAGTGAGCCAGTTGCCCAGGATGACTTTGGAAACTTCGCCTTCAAGAACTTGCCTGTCCTGGAGAAGGCGAATAAGGATGTCATACAGAAACTGAAGACCGAAGCCTTGAAGTCCGCGCCTGCTCTGGCGACTTCGAACCCTTCGTCTCCGCTGGAAGTCAGTCCCATCGCCTCCACAAAACCACTGGGGAGAGCTTTGTCGACTTCCTCCAAGAATGGCGGGAAGCGGCCAGTGTCACCTTCCAACCACCTCTCCTCTTCCGCTCGGGTATCGCAGCCATCATCTCCGCTTCTGTTGTCCTTCACTGCTGGGACCAGTGACAAGAGAAAAGCGTCAACTGCAAGTGGATCTTCGAATTTGTCTCAGCAGTCGAGTGTTTCTTCCCTACAACCTTTTGTGGACATTCCACACATCTCCAATACAGCCAAATTGTCATTGACGTCGTCGTCACCCATAAAGATGCAGGGACATCAGCACAAAATGCCAGTACCGTCCACCCCAACCTCGGTATCGACCTCGCCCACCAAGACGTTCCACCAGGACAAGCAGCCGATTCCGTCCAGTGCCAACCCACGTGTACGTTCGCTCACGGTCGGTTCGACCGATAGTGAGACCACTTCGGTTGTCGACACCTTCAGACAACAGCAAAAGCGGCGCAGTCAGGTATTCGATATGTCTCCCTCCTCTTCCGACAACGAGGATGTCCGAAGCACTGCATTGCTTCGGGTTCAGCGACGACGACAGAGCGCTCGGAGGATGTCGAACATCAGCTTCCAAGATTGCCCAGTATTCCGGCCGCTGGACGTTCTGGGTAACTTATTCTATTCACTGTTCTGTTTCTCTTGGGCTAACCTTTTTTTTATATAGTTTGTGAGGATCACCCGGTTTCTAGGATGGTTATGGAGAGGCTTCTGGAGAAGTTGAAGTGTCGTACTATCATGGTGGAGAATGGCGCCGAAGCGATGCGCTATGCTATGGGCGAAGTTAAATGTATGGTGCTTCCCGCGGTTATGTGTGCATCAACTAACATCTCTCGGTAGTTGACATCATCTTGATGGAATTTAAACTCCCTCAGATCAATGGAGAGGATGTTGCACGAATGATCCGGACGAGCAGGAACCCCAATTCCGCCACTCCCATCGTCGCCGTCACCGGCTACTTGAAGGACCTCTCGGATCCGCAGCACTTTGACGAACTGATGGAGAAGCCTGCGACTCCGTCCAAGCTTATCGATGTATTGGAGCGTCTCTGCTTCTGGAAGGCCCCAGCTCCTGAGCGACCAGCTTTCGGGGAACGGAAGGAGTCGCTCGGTCTCAATCTCAACCAGCCGTCCGATATCTTGGACTTACAGCATGGAAGGATGTCGCCGACGGTTGAGCCGTTCATGTCCGGTGGGAGACCCCGGCTTCTTTCTCAATTCCTCCCGCTGGACGACGACGCGGTGTCAATCTCCAGCAACAACTCTCGGACAAATGACTGGGATCCCCCTCAAGGATCAAGTTTGGAGCCGGAACCGGTCAGCTTGCCGTCACCTCCCGTTCATATACAGCACCAGGAGACAGCACCAGGTAGACTACAGTCGCACGCCATGGAGAGGATTCCGTCTCCGCTGTCGACGCACGTCAGCACTGGGATGATCGACAACCCTACCCCTACACTGCCGTCTTTGCCGGACATGATACCTCTGCCTCCATCCATGACTGCGACACCTGCATTTGGCACTCCGTCTGTCGAGCTGTTGAAATCACCGCTCAGCAGATCGAGCTCGCCACTTCCAGGCTATCGAGGGCACTCTGCAGCAGAAAATTCCCTTCTATATGATGCTGCGCAGAAACAGCCGGTCAAAGAGGAAAAGTCTAGGTTCAGCATGATATTTTCGCCTTCGAAAGACAAGGACACATCCAGCCAAGACGAGGAACAATCACAATCCACGCCTCTCGATTTCAAGAATAGAGGCAAGCGAAGCTCTCTGGAGAAGAAGAAGGAAAAGTTGGGCAAGCAACGCAAGGAAGGACTATTGGGAGAGGAGGCCGATGCCGACGACGAGGATTCAATCAGTGGTGGGAAGAAACCAAACAAGAGCAGAAGTATTGGGGAGATGATCCGAGGGGTCAAATGGAGTCCCCCTGAGCTCAAGAGGACGAAGAGCAGCGAGGGGAGACGGTGATAGGGTGGGTGAGAGCCTGGGAGTAGCATGTATTAGTGCTATATCAAGCGTTCCGTATGATTGATGTTTCTTGTCTCCATCCTTGTAGAGATATGTTTGTTTTGGGTTAGCTGGCGTGTTCCTTTTTCCTTTTTCATTTTCCTTTCAGCTGGCAAAGGCAATGGCGTTGGAATGTTTACCATTTACCTTGGGTTGCTTTTTTTTCTTTCTTCGGTCCTGATATCTCGTTCTTCCTTCAGCTTAATGGCTGTTCAATTTTCTTATTGTCCAGGGGTTTTGTGCGATCTGATTTGGTTCCTCCGGGTGGTATGGTTCCTCCGGTTTTCTTGTCCCTTGACATTATTCTCGTTCATGAAGTATACGACGATGTTTGACATCTCTTGTGATTGACGGTGGAGGACTGTATTGGTTTGATTGCTTTGATGGAGTGTTTTTATTTGCGGAGTCTGGTACCGGTTTTGCAGGTTGGGAATTGATATGGCACCAGGGTGCAATGGTGAACAAACTAGAATAGGTAGAAGGCTCTGGAGAATCCAGTCCTCCTTCGATCATACGAGTGAGGTTAACCGTAAAATCGAAGTCGAGCCATTTCAATTCGTATTCAAAACTCGGGTGATGCATGGTGATTGTGACGACTGTTGAAAGTGGAGGCGAAATGCCCCACCGCGCCAAGATTTCAATCGCGCACTAAACCTCCAAAATTCAAACCTCAAACCAACAACCCCACTACGCTCCACACCCCTCGAAACTCTCAATCGATAGTACCAACACCAAATCGAAAAAAATCATGGCGCCGTCTTTTCAGCTTTCATCGCTCATAGCTTCGCTCCCGGATTCCGAGGGCGGCGCATGGGGGCCCCCAGCTTCCACCGACTCCTCGCTGAACGAAGTGCCGTACGCACCATACTCCAAGGGCGACAAACTCGGCCGCATGGCCGACTGGACACAGGACAGTGGCAAGGACAACCGCGAGGGCGGGCGGGGAGGCCGGCAGGGCTACAACCGCAACTACAGAGGTGCGTGTGTGGAGGATGCGCGGGCAGGAGCTGTTGGGATCTCGACGAGCTGATGATGATGTTGTGGCGGGATAGATCAGCAAATCTACGGTGCAGGTACTTCGAGCTTGTTCTCGTACCAGCATGCGGAGGACGAGGCGTCGTTCTCCGTCGTTGATAATACTCGCACGTCGACCAAGCCGAGAATGGGCTTTGGCCGTGGCGGCGGTACGATCTTCCGTGGAAGGGGTGCGAGGGGTGCGGCTACTGGTGGTGGCCGTGGCGGGGCTGCTCCGGGTGGTCGTGGCGGCTTCCAGCGCGCACAGACTGGGCGTGGTGGATTTGATGCTCGCGGTGGCCGTGGTGGTGGCCGTGGAGGTCGCCGTTTCGGTTGGAAGGATTGGGATAAGCCGCAGCGTAACCGGGATGCGTCTGTCATGATCAAGTCCGAGTGGAAGATGCTTGAGGAGATCGACTTCAACAGGCTGGCGAAGCTGAACTTGGAGACCGACGATGGCGAGGATATTGGTAGCTACGGTTTCCTCCACTACTACGATCGCGCCAACGAGAAGGCTGCCGGAAGCAAGACTGCCGAGCGGAGACTGGCTGTCCAGGATAGGCTGTTCTTCAACCCGACTGCCAGTGATGACCCCGTCATCCAGGAGCTGGCCCAAAAGGATGAAGCCACCATCTTCGCTACCGAGTCCGTTCTGTCGATGCTCATGTGTGCACCCCGCTCGGTGTACCCCTGGGACATCGTCATCGTGCGTGCGGGCAACAAGATCTTCCTCGACAAGCGTGAAGGGTCGCAGATCGACTACGTATCCGTCAACGAGAACGCCACCGATCCGCCGTTGGATGTGTCCGAGGGCAACAAGGAGGCCATGAACGCACCGCAGGCCCTGTCGCTCGAGGCCACCTTCATCAACCAGAACTTCGCCATCCAGACCGTGAACGAGAGCGCCGGCAAATTCGAGTTCCCGCAGCCCAACCCCTTCTACAACCCCGAGGAGGACACCGAGCCCCTCGGCAGCAGGGCCTACAAGTACAGGAGATTCGACCTGAGTCTGAATGAGGAGGAGCCCATGCACCTAATCGTCCGGACGGAGTTGGATGCTGTCGCCAAGGCCGGCGGAGGCGAGCAGTTCATGACCATCAAGGCTTTGAACGAGTACGATGACCGTGCGGCCGGTGCCGGTGCGGCCCTCAACTGGCGGCAGAAGCTGAGCTCGCAGCTCGGAGCTGTGGTCGCCACCGAGATGAAGAACAACTCTTGCAAGCTCGCCAGGTGGACAACACAGAGCATTCTGGCCAACGCGAACCAGATGAAGATCGGGTATGCTCCTCCTCACTCGTTTTTATTCTATCCATCACATACTGATAGCATCATGATAGATTCGTGTCCCGCGCCACACCAAAGGACAACAACCGCCACGTCATCCTCGGCGTCGTATCCTTCAAGCCTCGCGACTTCGCCTCGCAGATGAACCTGAACCTGAACAACGGCTGGGGCATCGTCCGCACCATCGTCGACATGTGCATGCAGATGCCCGAGGGCAAGTACGTGCTCGTCAAGGACCCCAACAAGCCCGTCCTGCGACTGTACGAGGTCCCGCCCACCGCTTTCGACGAGGATGAGGAGGAGGTTGTCGCTCCCGAGCAGTCGTAAACAAAAAATGAGCTCTGATTTGCTTTTTACCCTGTCTTGTGCTTGTAGCTTTCGGCTTGTGTTATTTTTTCATAATTGGGCATTTGGGATTTCCGTTCAGAGAATTGCTTGGCTGGATTGTTGGGCGCGAGATTGTAGATTCCAAAAAGTGTTGCTTGGAATGGATATGACGAACAAACGCTTCCTTTGTGACTTGACTTGTAACTATGGGATATCACTCGCACCAGTAAACTTCCGGACAAACACCAACTATTTGGCTCTCGTTCCATTCAAGCTTACAATTGATGCAACAAAAGAAACACCCGCTCCATTTGTCTCGCAGTCAAGTGGTGAACCGCATTCATTTAGAGAAGTCACTTTCCATGGACCTATCTGTACCTCATCCACGCCTGATCATACCATTGTATCGTATTCTTCATCCTCTAAGTACTTATTTCTACGCAAGCAAACCCTCCCTTCCACACTGTCCAACACTCATCGCGTCTTGACGTCTCCCGCCCTACTGCGGAGTCGGCGTCATGGTCGGGGTCGGCGTATCCAAATTCCTATCAAAGAAGGCGGTATTGTCACGGTACGCAATATACTCGGAGTCTATGCATCCCATCTGTCAGCCAATCTCACCTCCAAACGTTTAAACCTTAAACTCACCAGCGTACCCCAGCAGCTCATGGATATGACTACTCCTCTGGCCCTTAATCCTCGCAATCTCAACGGAAGTATAATTAACGAGGGCTCTCCCGACCTCTGGGCCAGCATCATATCCGAGTTCACTCTCGGCATTCCGCTTCGCAACAACGACACTGACACACTCCTGCTGCGCGAAGGAGCCGAGCACGTCAAGCACGCCGACAGGGAGCAGCCCCGCCTTGTCCGTGCGTGTCAGCGCCCGGTACGCCCCCTCGTCGATCACCAGTGTGCCGTGCGGCTTGAGCCCGTGCAGGATCCAGAAGTAGCGGTCGCGGAGCGCGCGGGGTTTCGCGACGAAGCGTGTGTGCAAAGGGCATGGTGGGTGGAGTGTCGGCGTGCCGGGCACGCTGCGCAAAGGCGGCGTAGGCATCTGGGCCGCGGAGTAGAGCGCGGCGGAGGCGGCGACGGGGTCGGGGCCGCCCCCGCTGCTGCTGTGGTGGAGGGAGGTGAGCGTCGTGTAGCTGGAGTTCCGCGACATCACCGGGGTAGATGTCATAGACTCCCGCTTGAGCGTTTGGCAGTACGCCACTATGTGGAAGATGTTGCTGGGCGTCGAGGAGCGCGTGATGATGGTTGTTACGCCGGCGGAGGTGGCGAGGCGCGCGGCCGTGAGCTTCGTCGACATGCCGCCGGTGCCGAGGCTGGAGCCCGCGGATGACACTGTATCGTTAGCCACCGGAAACACAGGAAATGGGTGGTATTCTCATACCATCGACTTCGAGACTCGAGATGTCCTCCACCACCTCGACCGGCTTCGCATCGGGATGTGTGCGCGGGTTGTTGGTGTACAGGCAGTCGACATCCGTCATGAGGAATAGATAGTCCGCGTTGACCATTCCTGCAGTGATGGCAGACAGCGTGTCGTTGTCTCCGAATTTGATTTCCTATATGTAGCTCTAGTCAATCACAGTATATCACTCGGAGGCGTTTTCTCACGCACAGTGACGGCGAGCGTGTCGTTCTCGTTCACGATGGGAACGATTCCCATGTGCAGGAGTTCGTTCAGGGTATTTGCCGCATTGAGGTATTGCGTTCGCTGCATCGTGAGTTAGTCAGGACCAATAATGGGAGGCATCGTCGAGGTGACGGTGACTCACATCCGCGATGTCGTTCCTGGTCAACAGGATCTGCGCGACCGGTTGTCGTAGGTGGGAGAACAGCTCATCCCATAGGGCAATGAGCCGGCATTGTCCAACGGCCGCAATCGCCTAAAAGATGTAACTTATAAGCCTCCCTCCCTCGCACTCGTCACCACCACCGCGGAGCGTCTACCTGCACAGCCGCCAGGTGCTTGGGGCGTTTATCCAGATCCAATCGTCTCAAGCCAATGCCGATAGCGCCGGAAGACACGAGGATGACTCTGTGGCCGTCCCTTCGGAGGCGGATACACGTCTCGGCGATGAGCGAGAGGTTCGACAGCAGAGGTTCGTGGGTCTTCTCGTCGCAGATCGACGATGTGCCTGCCGCTGTCAGCCCCTGCGCGTAGTAGCCGGGTGGGGAAGCTGACCGAGCTTGATCACGATCGTGAGAGGTCGCTTTCCTTTCAGGTCTCGCGAGGTGCGGTCGTGAAGCTTCGAGGTGGGCGTCGACGGATGCATGGCGGGCTATGTTGTTGGAATCTGGCTACTTTGTCCTCGGTACTTCAGCTTTTTTTCTTTCGTGCGTGCGTGCGTGATTGGAGACTCTGCAGGCGAAAGGGATCCTATCAGCCATCTATATCTACCCATTTGAAAGGCTACATCAAGAGTTCGTGAGAAGGCTGAGGCTGGCAACTTACAGGAGGAGAGAGTTCGAAGTCCGGGGCGGGATGGCGGGGGAGGGGCGGTGGGCGTGAGGAATTAAGCTAACAGCCCTATCTGATAGCTATTGGTGGCACGGGAGGGAAAATGTCTCTCTGTTTTCAACCTGCTGCTGCTTTTACGGATGGTATTCCTATGACCGCCTCACTCGCGATGAACAGCTTCCCTGTCCGCAGGTTAATTGGGCTGCGGAACAGCAGGCACGAATCTTCCTTTGATCCGCAACAGTGTCGTTACTCTAAACACGCCTCAACCGGCGTTCTAGTCACGTGCAGTACTATCGTGCCGATCACGAATCACGAAAAACATCCTCAACCGCGGCCACTCCACCCCCACCACAGCACAGCCAGCACCCCACCACAATCGCCCCACGATGGAGCAAACCACACCCATCGCACCACCACCACCGAGCGACAGCACCACCAGCACACCCCCCAAACCCACCCGCGGAGCTCCAGAATGGTGGCGCCAAATGTTCTCCCAGATGACGGGCATGGGCATGACCCCCTCCGAGCGCGCCGAGTACGAGGCCGGCCGCGCGCAGAGGCGTAAAGAGGCTCAGTGCACAAAGTGCGAGAAGAACCTCGACTACCTGATGAACTACAGTGCCTTCCCCCCCGCCCCTCCCTCCCTCCCTCCCTCCCTCCCTCCCCCGTCCCTCCCTCCCCCCCTTCCCCCAACCAGCTAACCCCCCTCTCAACTAGGCCCGATAATCCGGTTCATGCTCGAAAACATCCAATCCGCGAACGGCAAGCTAGACAAGAGCAACATCCGGTGCCTCCCGTGCGGGAAATTCCAGTCTGGCGGGTTCGACGCGAACTACGGCATTCTGCTGTGCCAGAACCGCCTTATCGACCGCAGCCACATGGAGGATACGCTGGCGCATGAGCTGGTACATGCTTATGACCACTTGCGCTTCGATGTGGACTGGAATGATCTCAGGCATCATGCTTGCTCCGAGGTGAGTGCGGCTGCGTGGTGGGTGTGGATGGGCGTGGGGGCTAATGGTGCGGCGTGGAATAGGTCAGAGCTTCGTCGCTCAGTGGAGAGTGTCGCTGGACTAGGGAAACCCTCGGGAGGGGCATCTGGGACCTGACCAAGCACCACCAGGACTGCGTGAGACGGCGAGCGACGCTGTCGGTACGCAACCACCCAAAATGTGAGGATGACGAGCACGCGGCCCGGGTGGTGAACTCGGTCTTCGATTCGTGTTTTGCCGACACGAGGCCGTTCCGGGAGATCTACCGGTAGTGGGTAGAATTGGACTCTGATACCGATGGACGAACGGTTATGTAAATTACTGTATGATACCTCAAAGACTATGATAGACGATTAGAAAGAGCCCAGAGACCAGACGGGACTGAACTCTGTGTACTGCGGATCGTCCTGCGTTCTACATATAGACACACAATCTCTCGCTTGCTAATCAGGACACAACACAACACAATGGTTTTTGGAACTCGAAGCATAGAAAAACAAAACAAAACAAACACCAAAAAAGCCAAGCCACACAATAACCACAATAACCCAACAGCGACGATGAATAGAACAGAAAAACACAAATGGCCGTACAACTCCGTCTCTGCATACTACAAATGTCAGATCGCAGGAGTGCTGCCCGCCGCGCGAAACCGTTAACTCCAGCCAAGCCATGCTGAGCTCAATCTCCCACAACTATTCTCGCTCTCGGGAACTGCGCTCGGCCCCCGAGCGTTCGCGCTTCGTTTTCCCAGTGACATGCTTGACGATCCATGGGTGCTTGAAGATATCCTGCAGTGGAATCCGCTGATCGGGTCGAACAACCAAGAGCTATGCGGACCATGTCAGCCACCGTTCTTCCCTTTAACATTCAATACGAAGAGAAACAAACCTTCCGGATAAGATCCGCCGCCTCGGGACTGATAAAGTCTGGCACCTTCATATCACCGCGCACGATTCTCTTTTGCGTCTCCAGCGGGGTATCTTCGAATGGTGCCGAGCCCACAAGGAACTCGTACATCAACACGCCGAGAGACCACAGATCTACCTTCTCGTTGTGGTGCGAGCTGCCGTTCAACATCTCCGGTGGCAGATAGTCCAGTGTTCCACACATCGTTGTGCGCCTGCCATCCGTTAGCTTTACTTTTCTCTACACACACACGAATACTGCTGCAAAGGGTGCAATTACCGGGAGTTGGGTGCGTGAACACTCCAGCCGAAATCTGAAAGCTTGATCTCGCCGTGGATGCCGACTAGGATATTCTCCGGCTTGATGTCACGATGGATGACGTGCTTCTTGTGCAGGTAAATGAGAGCGGCCGTCATTTGAGCTACATACTATACGAGAGTCAGTACACTGGGTATCATTCGGTAGTCTCAGCGGGGGGCGGGATGGGCATCACTCACTTCAGCAGCCCTCGGCTCCGAAAAGCGCCTCGCCTTCTGCAGCATCTTATAGAGCTCCCCCTGGCCGGCAAACTCCAGTATGAGGAAGACGCGCTTCGAGTCATGGAAGTGACCATACAGCTGGAGGATATTAGGGTGGCGAAGGTTCGACTGAATCTCTATTTCACGCCGCAGCTGCTTCTCGACCTGATTTTTCTGGAGCTCATTTTTATGGAGCACTTTGAGGGCGCACACGAAGCCGTTCTTGCGCTCCTTGGCTAGATACACGCGCCCGAACTTCCCCTTCCCCAGCGGCCGCCCGATCTCGAACATCCCCAGGTGGAACTCGCGGGTCGGCTGCACCGCCGCGGGGATCGATACGACGCTGCTGTGGGAGTTCCGCGGATCGCGGAGGTCCGCGGCGTCGCCCTTGCGCAGCGACGCGGGCGACGCGGGCGGCGGCATCTCGGATCGCCATGTAGGCACGCTCTGGTTCTGGTTGTGCACTGCGAGCTTCAGCAGTGGGTGCCGGTGGCTCTGCTGTTGTTGGGGCGCCGCCGAAACGGTGTTCTGCGCGTTTATGTCAGCCCCTGCCTGCAACTTGTGCTGGGGGTAGGAGAGCGCACCTTCGTAGACTTGTGCAAAACGACCGCGTTCTCTTCGTTTAGGTGCGTGCCCGCCAGGCGGGCTTCCAACTGTCGGACTGACATTGGGCGGGTATGGGTGTGTATATTTTGGGTATCGAGAGCCAACGAGGGTATGTGATCGAAGACACGACACGCGGGGAGTAGTGTTGGCGGTGACGAGGGCAACACCGGGTATAGCGGGGGGCGGGGAGGGGGGGAGGGGTGGAGGGGAGGCAAGTTGCGGTTGCGGGTGCGGTTGCGGTGGCTGGCGATCGGACGGCGACGGAGGAAGTGTTTGTTTGGAGAGGAGAAAGACCAGACTGGATGGGGTGCGTGACTTTTGAGAGGGCGGGCGTCAATAACCAACAACGCGTTGTCGGGACAACGCTGCCTCAACGCTGCCAAGCAATAACAGGGCTACCTGTCGATCCCGAAACGGGGAAGAGCCTCCGGACTTCGATGGACGATCAAACTGCTCCACGCCTGCCGTTCTCCTTCCTCCTCACGCTGCTGCTGCTCGTTTAGAAGAGAGAAAAAAAACAAACAAGAAAAAAAGAAGAAAAAAAGCGCCACCAGTGGGGGTGAGGCGTGTTGTCTCGGCTACCGCGAATCTATTACCAGGCCGCCAACCGCATATTGCCAATTCGACAATCGGTTGCGCGCGTAAACTCGGAATTTCCCTGGTGCTGTGGTGCTGTGGCTCAGGATCATGCAATAATACTCGGTCATTAGGGCGCCAGGGAATGCGGCCAAAGACATCACGGTGGCAAAATTGGCGATTAAACTAGAGAGAGGAGCGCGCGTATTTTACACAGCAAGCTTTACATTGAATCATATCGATACCTAACAATGGTCCGGCGGTAAGGTTGACAACAAGGTGAATTCGATGGCTGGTATTTGCCCCCTCTCCCCCTCCCTTCCCCTCCCCCCGCTAAGAGGCATGTTGACAGCGTGCAACCTCAAACAAGCCCATATCCTTTCATATGTTGATAACAATGGGAATCAAGTAGGGGTTCCCATGGTACTCGCTATCTATCGTGACCAATCGAATGCCACCTTTCCCCGCTCTCAGCCTAGATGAGGGGTCCGCCGATATGCATGCTCCTGTGTTTCATGTCAGCACCGGGACCGCTGTACGACGATGACGACGAAAAGCAAAATGTTGAGGACTTACGTTTTGATGTCTTTGATCCAGCCTTTGTCGGTGTACTTGTCGACCAATATAATGGCCCTACCTCTGCGCCCCATCCTTCCAGTCCGGCCGATGCGGTGTATCAGATCGATCGCGCTGTGCGGCTTATCGTATAGGATCACGTTCTTGACCGTTTTCGTGTCCACGCCACGGCTGGCAATGTCCGTGGTAACCAATACCTTCATCCGCTGCCGCCCCGTAAGCTCGGAATCAACGTCTGTCTTGCCCGATGTAAACATTTCCATGGTTTCGGTGTGCATGCGGTCCTTGGTGTCGCGGGCAAACTCGATCGCGTCAATGCCCTTGGTCCGGAGGTACCTTGTGAGCTCGGTCGTCGTTTCGCGCTCGTTGACGAACACGATCACCTTCTTCATGAATCCCTCTTCCGTGTTGTCTTTGGCAATAGTGTAGAGCGTATCCGCACAGGCTAGTCTCTTGTTCCCGTGATACAACGTGCTGTCCGCGTCGACTACATGCAGTTGCACTCGGCGGGGGACCACGTGCAGGTTAGGCGTGACCAGGCGCTTCATGTCAGGGTAGAGTTCGCGCAGCCGTGTATCGAGCGAGCGGGGGATCGTGGCCGAGCACAGGATCAGCTTCTGGAGATTCTGGCATCGGCCGATGACAGCAGTTGTGGTGGGCGAGAACGATCTATCGAACAGTGAATCTGCCTCATCGACCACGACGTGAGTGCATCTGGAGAAAAGCGCCGGGTTTGTTTCCGTCAAGCTGTTGAGTAGATGGGGTGTGCAGACGACGACATCGCATGGTCCTCCAAAGAGCCGGTTCCTGATGACGGTGGCGGAGAATTCGCGGGAGATGACCACGGTGCGGAACTTGGCCACGTGCGAGAGCGACTTCATGACCGCGCCGACCTGCGACACCAGTTCCGACGTTGGCACCAGGATGACCACCCTGGGCCTGCCATTGAGCGTTTCTTTTTCCACGGTCGGTATCTCAATGTCACTGGGCGAGGGCGGGGGCTTAGGGTTTAGCTCTTCCTCTAGGCGCGCGGCCTCCTTCTCTTCCGCCTCCTGGCGCTTGATAGCGTCGACAGCCGGAATAGCATACGCCAGCGTCTTTCCGGAGCCGGTCTCGGCGGCAATGAGATAACTTTCTGTGCCAGCCGCCTCATCAGCGTACCTCCGGCGCCGTGTCGGCCCTTTCCCCATCAAGGCTGGAATGACCAGCTTCTGCACCATCGTTGGCGCAACGGTTTCAAGATCGCCAAGTGCGCTGGTCAGAATCGCCTCCTGCGTAGCAGGCAACAACCCAAAGTCTTCGAACGAATCGACCGACTGGACCTTTTGGTGCGCCACGGTCCTGGTAACCCTTGACACGGGCGCCAGCGACTGCCGCATCTTCATGTGCTTCATCTCGCGGGGCTCCTTTGGCTTATGTTTCCTGCCATCTTTATCGATAGTGCTCCTACTGCTCCTCCTCCTGTCATCATCTTCCGCTTCCCGAGCGGGCTGCCGACTCTTGGCCAGAATGTGGGCGGGGATGTTGGCCGTCGTGCGATTCAATCCCGGCGGCGAGAAGTCGTCTCGGCCTCGGCGGCCGCCAGTTCCGCGGCCGCCGTCGCCGCCCCGGGCAACTCCCGTCGAGAGTATGAGCCGCTGCGGACGCTTCCGCTGTGCGTCGCGAGCTATGTATCGCACGAACGTGCTTGTGGTCGGACCGGTGGTGGCGGCGGACAGGCACCGCGGACATCGCGATGAGATGGCGCGCAGCATGATCTATCGCGGCTGCTGCGGGAAGACTACAATCTTTGTCACCGGTTAGCAGCCCGGCCGAGTGAGTGTGTCATGTGGAACAAAACAAGAAGCGCGAGGTGCAAACAGCATACCAAGGTGGAAGGAGAGGGTGTCGTCGGAGGGTGTCGTTGTATGACGATTGTGCGCATCGCGAAATTCATGGATTAGCTAAAGTGTAGAGCACGTCTTGTTAGTAGCTTCCTCCACATCCCATCATTTTTTTTTCTCTTTGCCTCCGGTCCTCCCGAGTCCCGCGGTGCGGCTCTCCGACACCAAACCCACTTACTCTACTGCACCCGCACCAAGCCAAAGCCAAAGCCAAAGCCATGCTCGCTCGCGCAGCGCAGCCGCCTGCATGCGCGCGATCTAGTTAACTTCTGCTGCTGCTCCATGCAAGTGTTTGTGCGTCAGCCAAGGAGTCAAGGACGGACGAACGCCAGTCCAGTTGCATACATACGCCACCCCAAGGGCCAATCTGCCCCCATCATGGTCCCATGGTCGGTCCCCATGTGCATACATAACGATTAATTTGCGATGTTTCTATTTCCATCCACGGTCGGTCGGCCTCGCCGTTTTTCGCCGTCCGTGGTTGTGGTTGTCCGTGGTTGTCCGTGGTTTGGTTGTCGATAGCTAGAGTACACAGATCCTCCGGGATCTCCGATATCAATGCCGTAGGCAGAAGGTCACCGTCCTGCCTGTATGTATTTCCGTATGTATGCAACGCCGTAACCAGCGATCTAGAGCGAGTTCTTGGTTTGCTTTGGTTTGCATTGCTTTTCCGCCCCGCCGATTGTGGTCAAGCGCGCCCCCACCGACGAGTCCCCGACAAGACGAGAAAGATGTTGATCCAGCTGAAACTCAGATAGCGAGGTAGGGTAGGGTGCTGAAGCGTCGTTTTACGGAGAGCAAACTTCAGCTGGGCCTGTACCATACAGATGTAGAGTAGCAGGCTCTAGGCACACGCGACAGGGGGATGTCAGATCGAGCTCGAAGCACCCGCCGTTACATACAGCTGGATGTGCCTATGATGTGCCTATGTAACGTAGAGTAAGGAAGAACCTCCGGCTTTACTATAAGGAAGTTCGTGATGCTGATGATGCTGATGATGCTGATGATGCTGATGCTGATGATGATGCCTGAGCGCCGGCGGGGAATCCATACGACGGCACTTTGTACATACATGTATGTAGTGCTAGTACATACATGTGTAGGTCCTTACTTAGGAGTACCTTGGGTATGTAGAGTAACTCGGCCCGCCCCACAAGCCCGGTAACTAGAGTATCTAGAGTAGGAACGGTAATTCGGCACGTTTTCCGAGTACGGTAGAGCAAGTACGGTACTTGGGCTCCCTGAATCACATCATATGAACACGTATGGGTTCCGTGAAATTTGGGTTTAAATGTCAAGCACGCCAATGGGTGGTAGTAGATAGTGAGTGATTGATTGAGTGAGTAGTGGCAGGCGTCCCATGCGTTTTTTCATTCATGATGATGGCTATATGTATGTAAACAAACAGTTCGCAGTCGAGGAAGACGAAGATTGGGAACTCTGGAAATAATCCTCGCAAAGGGATGTGCACTTCCTTCCTTCCCCTCACCTCATCGCATGCAAGCCTTCTGCCTGCACCTCGTTTGCCAATGACCACTCTCTGAGTCTCCGTCTCCGTCGCACGGTGAAATGGCGAGGATGATTCCTGCAGAAATGTGCGAAATGTTGTGGATGCATAGTAGGAGGTAGGTAGGCAGGCAGGCAGGCAGGTATCCGGCATCCTACCTAGGTCCATGGCCAATCGAACACTCACTTGTGGGGAAACGCGAATTCTTCGATAACATCATACCCAAGTACCTAGGCTAGTCCGCGGTGGAGTATAGCTAGTACTTCAGGGCAAAGGAGTAGAGCAGTTAGAGTACCTAGAGTACCGAGTTCTTTCCCACCGGGCAGCGACTTCGAACGCGGCAAAGGAAGGTGAGAAGGCCCGACCGAACCCATCCCCAGCGACTCCTTTCAAGGAGCGTAAGATGTGCATTCCGGGCAGTCCGTGGAACGCCGCTGGCACCAAGCATTGCAAGCCTTAAGCCGCGTTGCTTTCGAGGAGGAGGCCTGGCCTGGCCTGGCCTTCGTCGGCTGCAACAATGCCGTCTGTCCGTCAAACCGTGCAATCGGACGGACGAGTGGAAGTTGGAGGCCAAAGTACCCCTTCCCTTTCTTCCTCGGGGCTATGGGGGGTCTGTCTGGTCTGGGTTCAATAGCGTTCGGTTCGCGCGTGGTGATGGTTATTCCGGTCCGGCCGGGTTTTTGGCGTCCGTGTGCTTGATGGTGCGAGTCGAGTACATACACCCGAGGTCGAGCACATGATCTGCATGATCCAGCACTCGTGATCCCAGAGGCCAGGCTGGACCGAATCCGTCTAGGTGTGTATCTAGGTAGGAGGTGTAACAGAACCGGCATGGATCGAACAGTTAGAGTGCATGACTGCCCTATGCCCCCTCCCCTCCCCTCCCCCTCCCCTTCCCAAAGGCTGAAGAGGCACACCGACCGGTGCTTTTTTTGCTTTACAATTGACGCGAAACTCGCGATGCGTCCGCATGAGGCATGCACTCACTGTGCAGGCGTATGTATTACTCTAGGCAGGCTCCATACTCTACTCTACTCCAGACTCCGACTATGATATGATACGAACATGTTCCCGGCTTGCTGCGTTTGCCTGGGCCCGATTGTTGTTGTTTTGGGTTTTGTTATTGTTATAGTATTGTTGTTATTGTTATGATTGTTATGACCGACGGCGGCCTCGAGTGTCCGTCCATACTCTACTCTGCGTATCATACTAGGTAGTAGAGTATCTGATATTGGATATTACAGTATAGCAGTTGCAGGCCACACCCGGCAGACGCGTACGGACGGGGAGAAAGGCTGCAGCCGATTGGACGGGACGACAAAGGGGAGGCGAGAGCGAGCGAAGGGAGGGAGGCGAGAGCGAGCGAAGGGAGGGAGGCGAGAACGAACGAAGGGAGACAAGAAATGGCGGGGCGGGGGCCAGGCAGAGGAGGTTTCGCGCGGCGCCGCTGACCTGGACTGTTATTGTTTTGGGATGTTTTACCTTGCGTGCGTGCAAGCAAGCAGTGCCAGTCGGATTCCCAGCTTGCAGCAGGCTGCTGCACAGGTACCGGTATGTAAGTAGAGTACATGCTCTACCAGTATCTACATGCTCCGGTCTCCTACTCTACTGCACGACCCCGGCGTGGCCGTCAAGGCTCTGATTCTCGGTGGTAATTGGCGACCACGATGTCGGCCCACTTCCATTTCCATGGTGTGGCACGAAACGCCGTGCTGTGCTGTGGCTGTCCGCGCATGGCGAGAACGCGAGAACGCGGGCTCGAGAGTTGAAGTGAAGTGAAGTGTTGAAATTTGGATGGTCGAGCGAGCGGCCGCCGGTCGCATGGCTACATACTCGCTTTTTTTCCCTCTTTCTTTCGACCCTTCGATATAATGTGCACCTTCCCGCCCATCCGCCCTCCCCCCCTTGCGGCGAGGGCCCGAACCGAAGTGCTTAGTTCGGAAGCTCGGTGCAAACAGAGAAGGAACACCGCGAGAGAGGAGAGGAGTCGGGAGGGTGATGGAGCCTGGAAGGAGAGGGAGTGTCTGCCTACTTGCACTTACTTACCTTCCGTCGGGTGTAGCCATGTAGTTGCTCAAGTACTTAAGGTACTCACCCAGGTCTCATGAGTACTTGCGTTCACGCTCATGGCCGATCACTCTCTTTCTCCCATGATCACCGTCAGGTTCTTCTGCTCTCCGTCTCTCTCTCCCTCCCCATCGGTCGTTGTTGTTGTTGTTGTTGATGTTGTTGATGTTCAGTCCCGATCCTGCGTGACCCCAAACACGATTCCAGCACATGCAGCCAAAGCCTCTCTGCAGTGAGGTATCTAGTTATGTGCGTTCGATTCACATGTACCTAAGATAGATAGAGTGGAGATATCTCCCGGAGGAGGAGTTTAGCCCCATGCAGCGGGCGGACGGTGGTGGCCAATCGCAGCGGCAAATGACGATGGCGCAAGGCCCAAACAATTAATGACATCAAGAGGCCAGGGTTTGCGGCTTTCTCTCGCGCTCTCGCGCTCGACTTTTGGCCGCCTAAGGGCGCTGTTAGGGCAGTGATCTGCACATTTGCAGAGTTGCAGCAGTAATGCAGCAGCATTGCAGAACCACAAAGAAGCCGCCGCGACCCCCTCATAAATGCTAGTGATGGTAAAGACAGCAAAATACACATCAGAATGGCAGAATCGGGGTCTTAAGAGTGCTTGTATAGAGGCGCAATGGTGGGACAGACAGGACGCGGGGGGCGGAGGGGGCAGAGTTGCGTGCAAGAAGATTGTTGTGTAGAGCATATCTAGCATCGATGGAGACTACTTTCGTAAAGTAAGAGGTTACTCCGCTCTCTGCTTTCGTGTCTTTCAAGGTTGTCCCCAGCCAGCGGGACCACTTTCGGTTGCCGAGCAACGCGCGGGCATTGCTGCCGCAAGTTGTTTGTTTACCGAGATTGACTGCCCCAGCGATCGAAGGAATCTCCAAAATGCTCTAGAGAGCATCCTCATAAAGTCATCTTTAGCTGGCAATTTTCCACTCTTTGCGAACCTCTTCTCTCCTCCCCGAATCTTCCCTTCTCCCCAATCACCTCCACCCTCTCCCTCTCCCCCCCCACCCCCCTACCCCCCGTCGCCCTCCTCCTGCTCCTTCGACCCCCCCTCCTGCTCCTTCGACCCCCCCTCCCCCCCCCCCCCCACCCACCAAAAACCCACCCACCCTCCCATCGCGCTTCTCTTTCTCCTTGGGTTCCCTTATTGGCGTAGAAATCCCATCTCATCCCAATTCCGTCCAATACCCATCACTTCGGCTTCGCAATCCGTACATACGAACCCGCTCCATACGTGCTGCTACATACATTCGTTCGTTTCTTTCTTCGTTGTCTTGACGCCTGATATCTCTCGTCTCGAATTATCACTCTATCCGTTCCCGACGTCTTTACGCCGACACGCCGCGCCCGTCGCTCATTTCTTAACGTCTTACGACGGAAACGTACCAAACACACACACATAGACCCACTGCCCCCATATCACTAACCCCCACAACTTCTCACTCATTTTCATAACTACTTCTCGTTCGTCTCCATAACACACCACGCGAGTGAGAACGCGGGTACGTTTCCCCCCTCGCGAAGAGAAGAACAGAAAACAAGAACAACCCTAAAAAAAAGAAGAAGAAGAAACACCAACTACAAACTGCTCGCATCGACGTGGCGGAGACAGAGAAAGAGAGAAATAGAGAGAGCGCGATTATTCGAGTAACTTAGGCACGGAGTAGAGTGCTAGGTGGCGCCAGTGCCTGCACAATCCCACAACCCACAGACACTATGCCTTCGGCGTCTAGTCTCGATGTAAGTAAACCCATCCATCACACACACACCCATCATCCATCCACAACCACACACCCATCCCCCCCCCCCCCCCTCAAACTACCAAACCACCACCACCATCACACACAACCTTCTCCTCTACGCAACCGCAGTTCGAGCTGCTAAATCAACAACAGATCACTCCTCCTCTGCGCATCCTCAAAGGAAGCATCTCCGATCAAGAATCCGAGTTAGAGCTTCCGAGGTTGGGACAGCCGTTAGCAGATATCAGTCCTATGGAAGGGAGACGGAACAGCACCAACAGCAGAGTAAGCTCTCCCGAACTCTCCGAACTCCCGAACTCCCGAACCCTCCTCCCCTCCGCGATCCCTTTGCCGCGAGCGGCTTTTCGTTCGGCGCGCTTGCCGCTGCCACTCCGAGTATTGCGCTGATTCACGAAACTCTTCAGGCTGGCGGTGATACCGACGACCTTGCCTCCTCATCCCCCTTTCCTAGTCCCTCGTCGACTGGCACCGCTACTGGTAGCGGTAACGTCAACGGTAGCGTCAACGGTGCCAATAAGACTGCTTCTACCAGAGCATTGTGGCAGGGGCGAGATCAGAAGGGTGCCCAGGACCACTCGGCGAGTGTTGCCCGTCGTTCGTCGCTCGAGAGACTTAAGCGCGCTTCGCGGGTGCAAAACAACAGCAAACTCTTCAACAAGTCGGATGCGAAAGCAGTACGGCCAACCAGCTACCCTCAGGTCCCTCCAGCTTTCACGCCCGTGTTCTCTCGCGCAGGGTCCGTTCGCACATCTATCGCCAGCACCTCCAGTAATGCGAGTAGCAATACCACTGAACGTGGCGGCGGGTCACGGATTCCTCTGCCCCAGTCCAAGAAGTCGGAGTCAATCCAGAGATCATCGACGCCGCCCACGAACCCCCCCTTAACAGGCATCTTGCACAGCCCTATCCGCTTGGCGCCGACCAAATCATCGCTACTTTCTTCGTACAAATCCAATTCGTACGATTCCGAGGATGGTGAACCAAACCGCAGCCCGGTCCGCCGACCCAAGTCCGTGAGCTGGGATAAGGATGAGCCGCATGTTTTGGAATACGAATTGGTCACCCCTGATCCATCGGTGGATGGTTCGCCTTGCGCCGACTACGATTCAGACGAGTATGGGTACGAGGATGAGGAGGATGACTTGGAAAATACGCCCGTTATCGAGCCGGATGGATGGAGGCCAACACCGGAACCTGTCCACGATCGCGAGGAAGCATACTCGACCCCTTCGCCCAACGGTAGCAGCAGACCGTTGCCGCCGATCCCCGGTCTCCCTCGGTCCGACAGCTCAAGCCCGTCCGGTGCACGCCCGTTACCAAACCCACCACTCACGAAGGCGGAGCTGCAGAACCAATCAACGATGACCATGGAAGAACGTATGAGGCGTATGATGGAGGGCAACGATCCCACTAGGCGACTCAGTTGGGATCCAACGAACAGAAGGAGGTCTCGCCAAGGAACCGAATTTCACGATGGCTTAGGAATCGGAGTTGACACGATACCCACGGATACACTCCTGCTGGAACATGGGAACGCGACGCGGATGGCGGAATGTAGTACATCCGACCGCGACGAATCGTCACCAAATTCCAATCGTGAACCCGACTCGGAGAGCATCGTGACTACAAGTCAGTACGAGTCTTCGGCTTCGGCGTCCGACTACGAGCCTCCACAGCTGACACGCGAGTCGATACGCCGTCAAGTGGAAGAGCGGAGACACCAACACGCTCAGGATGAGGAGCATGCGAGGGGCGGACGCGAGAGTCCACGCTATTACTACTCCTCCTCGGAGTCCAGACACGACGACGAAGAAAGCTTTGTTAAGGACGAGCCCACCACTGACGAGGAGGGGGATATGTATGCGCCCCCAGATATGCGTAACGTACGACCTGCTTCACGGTTTGCTACGAGATCCCCAGATACCGATGTGGTTACCGAGTCGGAAGCGTCTTTGTACGAGGATGGCGACGACGAGGAATCGCAGTACAGTGTCCCAGAAGAAGGAGCGCATGACATCATTGAGGAGGAGGGAGAGGAGGAGGAGCAGCCAGACACCCCGCGTCAAGGAACCACTCCTGTTCCTGGTAGTCCGGCAAGCCTTGCCACCGACTCTACTCAATCTTCTTTGGCGTTGGAGAATAAGCTTATGGACTTACATCTAGATAATGAGGAAAACAAGAGGGTCAGCCTACCGGATTTCTCGTCCATATTAGACGATGGATTGGGACTTGGAAAGTACATGACCCCCGCGTCTCCGGCGATTGTTGCGGCCAAGGAGGTGAAGGAGAAGGAAGAGGAGGCAGTCGAGGGACCGTCGACCAGCACTGCGAGAGAGTTTTTCGATGAGGATATGTCTGAACGCGCTCCTTCGGACGAAGAGTCGGACACCGGCTCGGTTATTCGGCACAAGATTGAGTACTCGGACGATGATGAGGATTATGAGGATGAAGATTCCGATGAGGATGCTCAAAACGGCGGGGTTCCAACCACGAGGTCGCCTTCTCCAGTTGCCGAGTCCATCGCGACTATTCGCGCGCCTGGCGGTAAACTCAAGACGAGGGCAAGTGCCACACCGGCGGATATTGCGTCGATGGCGGCAGCGCGACGACACGTGAGCGGCGACCATCGCAACCCCCCTCCGGTTCCCCGGATACCCAATGGCTATAGGAGCGAGGGCGACAGTGAGACCGGAGACAGCAGTGGTGGCGAGGACTCTGCAGGTGTTGCGGCCGGTCAGTCAGACGGAGAAACAGTGAGCAGGAGGGTTTCTGGCGCACGGAGACGGAAGATTTCCTCGACGCTTCCCGCCTTGGGCGAGTTTGAATTTGACCTCAAGCTTGATGATTTGAACGATGAGTTTGACCGTGTGATCGAGAAGCAGAAGGTACAGTATTATCTAGTCGTATGTGTGTGCGTGTAGGCTTTGGCTAACTGTCGTGTTTGTAGCGTGGTTATCTGATGAGGCAGAACACCAAAGTCATTCATGCTTCGGAACGAGGTCCCGATGATGAGGTCCCAACTCTCGATCGTCCTGGTCATGCCCGTGGTCAGTCCTGGTCCGTTGAGCCGTGGCGATCGAACCGAAGACGCAGTCACCGTGACTCCAGTCTGCGAAAGCGCCCCTCGAATGGGGGACCCGTGCCGCCGCTGCCTGGAAGGGAAAGCAGTGTCACCACCAGCAATCGACTCGCGAGCGTCAGTGAGACTACCAGATCCAGCAGTATGGGATCGGTTGAGGGTGACAACGTGGAAAGGGGACGGTTATTCGTCAAAGTCCTCGGTGTTAAAGACCTTACGCTTCCGCTGCCGCAAGGACAGCCGACTTATTTCTGCCTCACTTTGGACAATGGCTTGCACTGCGTGACCACTTCGTGGCTCGAGCTTGGAAAGAATGCCCCGATTGGCCAGGAATTCGAACTGTAAGTTTTTTTCCCTCTGAAGTGTCCTATCTAGATCCCCAAACTAACAACGTTGCAGTGTCGTTCTGAACGATCTCGAGTTCCAGTTGACCCTGCAGACCAAATTGGAGCAGCCTCCGCAGTTGCCACCAAAGACCGCCACGAAAGCTCCAGTCGTCCCCAAGCTGAAGCAGTCCACCTTCAGCAAAGTGTTCTCCACGCCCAAGAAGAGAAAGCAGCTCGAGCTTCAGCATCAACAACAGCAGCAGGCAGTGCAACAGCAGCAGCAACAGTTGCAATTGCAGCGTCAACAGAGTCAGGAATCGACCCCTGCCACCGCATGGGATCTGCTCCATGGTCTGGTTGCCCGTGATGGTTCTTTTGCTCGCTCCTACGTCTCTCTCAAGGACTTTGAAAGCCGGGCCTACGGAAGGCCCCTCACCACCGACATCCATTGTTTTAACGAGTGGGCGGTAGACACGGCTAGCATCAAGGGAAAGAAGGGGATGCAAGGCGGCTTGCAGCCCGCGAGAAAGGCTCCCTACAAGATCGGAAAACTGGAAGTGCAGCTTTTGTTCGTGCCGAAGCCAAAGGGATCGTCCGATGTGAGTATCTCCACCCGTAATGAGAATAGGACTTGGTCACTGACAATTTCACAGAAGGATCTTCCGAAGAGCTTGAACACCGCCATCAGGGAGTTGAGAGAAGCAGAGTCGATCATGACTCGTGAATGGGAAGGCAACCTTTCGCAGCAGGGAGGAGACTGTCCAGTAAGTTCCAAATCATTCGTTCATCCGTTTTGACTGTATTCTAATATGCATTTAGTTCTGGCGTCGGAGATATTTTAAGCTGAAGGGCGCTCGCCTAACGGCCTACCACGAAGCCACTCGCCAGCCCCGTGCCACCATCAACCTGAGCAAAGCGGTCAAACTCATCGACGACCGTCGTACTCTTGTCGAGAACACGGTAGCTGGACCTGGCAAGACGAGGAGAAAGTCGGGCTTTTCGGAAGACGAGGAAGGCTACATGTTCGTCGAGGAGGGGTTCCGTGTTAGGTTCGCAAACGGGGAGGTTATCGATTTCTACGCCGATTCCGCCCAAGAGAAGCGGGACTGGCTCAAGATCCTCGGCGAGACGATCGGACACGTTCCCGACTCGCGCGGATGGTGTCAAGTGGTTTTGGCCAAGGAGGCGAAGGCCAGAGCAGAACGCGAGAAGCACGAGTCAGCAGCCGAAAAGCTACGCACCGCCCAGCAGCAGATGAGACAACACCCACGGGTATCGATTCAGCCGCCGCCCATCCCCAACAACCGCATGTCCCACGGCCCTGGTAATCGACTCGCACCACCACCAAACGCGGCCCGACGACCATTACCGACTGGTCAACCGCAAGGTTACCGATGATCCGCATCTACTTTGCCATTTCCTTAGCCTTTTGTTTGTCACTGGTTTGGCCCTTGGGTTGTCTGCGTTTGGATCACAATTTCGTTTGCATTCCATTTCCATTTTTTCATGTGTATCTCATAGGGGTTTTGGGTCATTTCATCATTTTCGTTTCATCACTTGCATTTCAACTGTACCATTTGTGTTGTATTTTTGTGCCCTTGTATTTGTGTCCCATTTTCGAGTGTGTAAGGTGAATTGTGTTTGATTACGGCGCTGTCTACTTCATTTTTTTTACCTCATATTTTGCTTTAAGTGCTTTTCAGCTTTTCAGCTTTTTTGCCTTTTCCTTTTTTTTTTCTTACTGTAATGGTGTTTGTGTGTTCTGTTCTCTCTTGTCATAAGCGGGGCGGGTTTTCCTACTTTTTTTTCTTCTATCTACAGCGAAAAGTTCCTAGGTATAGATCGTACAGATCACCGCTAACACTGCTATACCACTACCATACCACTACCGTACTACATGCCGATAACAATAACAACCTGTTTGCGTTGTAATTATATGTTCTGCTCGTGATTTCGTGATGTGAGGTGATGTGATGTGGTGGAATGTGGTGGAATGTGGTGGAATGTGGTGGAATGTGGTGGAATGTGGTGGAATGTGGTGGGATGTGATATGGCGGTGGGGTTCGTGATACTTGTAGGTTGACTGGCCGGTTGTTGGGGCAGTTGGGCTTTGATAGTTTGTTTCAGAGATTTGATCTGACTCGTGACGAAAGACAGAGAACATCAATTTATTGTTGACTTGTGCCAAATACCTACGATACCATAGAGCTTTGGTCAGATTCGTCGAGCTGCCGCGAGTGATAAACCACTAAAATACTGCGAAGATAACTACCCCTTAGTCGCATCTGATGTCACGCTTCTACGGTATGGTGAATTGATTCACTGGTGACTGCATAAGTACTTACTTGGAGTTTTCGTATGATAGATTGGAAAATAAGAACGCAACGCAATCTCTGGAGTCTGTTGCGACTTGCATTACCTATTGCACTCTGCAGGATCATAGACTCATAGCATCACTCGCCTCCCGAATCCCCCCATGTGACAAGAAGCTTCGCTATTCTAGTAGCACTCTGTCGTCACTCCAAGTTATGGAGGAACCACCAAACAAAGTTCCATATCCATTCTGATGCCACACAGCCGGCCAATAGAGAACCTCTCGTGTGAGGAGGGAGCGAAGCGGTAGACTCTGGAGATACCGGCATGTCGGAGAAGCTTGAGCGAAGGCTCTCACGGTCAAGTTTCAACACCATGCAACACCCGCGATTTGAGCCCAACATTGAACAGTATACATTGCTGCTACATATTGCCCCACAAAGAAAGCTACTTCACCCTCCCCGAAACCGAGGGCCGTCCCTCGAACGCATCTCCTCCTCGTTGATATCCTCCTCCTCCTCTTCCTCCTCCTCCTCTGCGCTCTCTTTATCTTCGGTTATCTTCTCTTTTTCATCCTCCCATGATCTAGATAGTTCGCATGCAATCAATGAATGAATAAAACAAAAAAAAAACAAATTGATTTCTCCTTCTCCTCCTCATTTTCCTTTTTCTCTTCGGCTCTCTTCTCTTTTACATCCTCCTCCTTCCCCCACAGGGCTCATCATCCGTAGATAGTGTTTGTGCCGGCGTATCTTGCTGCCGTTCATCGTGTTCGTTTGCGGAGGAGGACTCGTGTGCGGAGCTTTTGTAGCGGATATCGAGTCGTCGGTTGGTGGAATGGGGAAGAAACGAAAGGTGGAATGGATCGCCGGATTCTCCGGACGAACCACCACAACCAGCCATATCGGCGGTTGCTGTTGTTGCTTCCGCCGGTACGGCAGCTGCAGCTGCGGTGGGAACCTCAGCCCCAAACAAGACATGGTAACTCCCTGGAAACAACCGAAAGTATCCTTGGAGAGGTTCACCAGTCCGTCCAACACACGGGCAATGGTGCGACCAAAGCTCGTGATGCAGGTGCCGAAGCCGCTTGGAGATTCATCGAGCTGGGCGTAGCCCTCTTCCGCCCTGCGAGCAGCCTCTTGTGAATCCCGTCAGCATGATCATCAACCAATGATGATGCGCGGGGAAGGGAGTAGTAGACATACCTCAGTGGCCAATGCTCATGCTGGGGAGGTTGTCGAAGTCCCGGGGGTCTATCCTGAGTAGGTCAGCATAGCGTTCTAGTGCGGCTGGGTTCACAAGGTTAAAGGGACAGGGAACTTACAGCAGACCACCCGTGGAGGACACCTCCGAAGAGCTGTCGCACTCGTCTAGATTCAGGGTTGGCATTGTCGTCTTCTTAGGTGGTAGATGCCGAAGAGAGGAATGATGACGGGCTCATCTAAGTTGAGCGTTGGAATTGTCTTGTTGGTCACGGGTACTGCCTCAAAGGCATGTTGTGTGGGTGATATATGCCCCGGAGGGCTGGGGGAAAATGAGAAAATGGAAGCAAGGAGGAAGATGTAGGATGGGATGAAGGAGGGGGGAGGTGACAAGGTAGAGAAGTGGAGAGGGGGAGGTGGGAAGGTAGAGAAGTGGAGAGGAAGGATGGGAGGATGGATAGATGGATGGATGGGAGGAAGGAAGGGAGCGAGGGAGAGAGGGAGAGAGGGAGAGAGGGAGAGAGCGAGCAAGGTGTGTGTGTTATGCGTGGGGGGTTGAACCCGAAGCCAGTCACACGCAGCGAGGGCTACGATGTAAGGCGATGCCCTTATAAGTTCTGCCATTTCCAGTTGTGGACGCATGCAGCAATGCCGAACAATCAAAACAAACCAAAACAAACGTCACCGTCTAGACTCCAACCTCCAACACTTTCGTATGGCACGGTTGGGATACCGGTGAGGATATCCGGTACATAGGGTAGTTGGTTAATGTAGCCCTAGCAATCACATGTACGGCCTTCCCAGAGGTGTATGGATTCTCACCCAGACCCGACGAACGATGGAATGGATGACAAGAGACGACGTGATGGATAGAACTAGATGTTAGGCTCCTGTAAAGTATAGAGTAGATTTCGTCATATAATCGAATTAAGGCTCTACTAGTAGGTGAATCTTGTGTCGTTTCATTCTCAAAGTTTTTTTCTTCTTCTTTTACGTGTTGCAAGAATGTTGGTCTCAAGGGCCCGGTATGTACCAAAGATACTGCACATAACTGGCATCACATACTATACTCTCGATAACTGATTGAAGAGGTCAAGTGGATGGCGGCTTGACCGCGCCGACGACGACATTCCTGCTGTAGCCTCACTCGCGATCACTCACCTGAACTACCGTATAATCTCGGATAACCGTCCGGTGGGTGAAATGGATTTAGCGCCATGAAGCGCTCACTAGCGTTAATCGGTTTAGCGCCGGCGCGGCAATAGAACATCAGCTGATTAGGTCGGTGAGGCTGAACCTCCTGAAGCATCGTGGGAATGGTAGATGCAGAGCTTTGCAGTGCACCCTACAAACATCAAGTCGCTAGAAATCACGGAAACCATAATGGGGATCAACGAGATCACCTTTCCTACGAGAATAGCACACGCCGACACAGTCATATTGGAATTCGCAGCTCTTGTTCTCACATCTACGATTGAAGATGCTCCTGACAACGACAGCGATGAAGACAACAATATCGGACTGATCGCTCGTCAAAGATGTCTACTCTACAAGGCCCAGTGGGTGCGCTCTCGACAGGCTCAGTTGACGCGTCCTCAGCAGCAGTCTTGGTGGTCACGCTCGTGGGAGGCTCAGTGGACGCGTGCTTGCCAGGCTCGGCGGATGTGCTCTCGGCAGGTTAAGTGGGGTGCTCTTGACGGATTCGTTGGGCGTGCCCGTGGAAGGTTCAGTGGACCCATCTTCAGCAGGCTCAGCGGTCACTCTCTCAGCGGGCATGGGAAAACATGCGCGTTCCAGTTGAACCAGTAGTAGCCAGGAGAAGTAGCCGACTGGAGGAGTAGGTAGGCAGTATTTGGTTGTAGAGCTGTTTCCTAACATTAGCTATACAGAAGATGATGTTATGGAAGTCTGTTGGAAAGAATCGGTCTGAAGTTGGATGCTCTGCATGTGTAGAAACATCACGGGGATTTTGCGCTAGTAATTTTGATACTGACTAAGCGCCAAGCGCTCCAAAACCTGCGTATAACGGCGCAAGCCAGTTAAAAAGCGCGCCAAGCCTGCGTGTAACAGCGCTAAATGCTCAAACGGACCGGACGGTTATCCGAGATTATACGGTATAGTTGGCATCTGGAAGATATTATCGCACAGGATTGCTTTCGTCATAGTCTAGATAGGCTACATGTGCAATAAAACAGGAAAATCTCTCTCTCTCTCTCTCACAGGATTGGGGGTTGCATATGGTACCTACGGTGCTAGGCTGGTGAAGCATTGTAGCAAGTAAGTATACAGTACTTGGCAACTATCATGTACCCTCATAGTTGGTGTCGTTTTGGATACCGGCTACGAATTCTGATTGCGTACCCCCCCCCCAAGATCGCAGAAACTGAGTTTCCGGACTTTTTCGGTGGCTGCACACACTTTGCCCCAGGTATATAATAAAAAAAAGTGAGAGTTAAAGGGCTGTCTTTCATACTGACTTCCCACACCTGAAGCCTGTTAATATTGGCCGATGAGATGGACGATAAATAGCGGTTGAGAACGGGAGCGTTTGAGGCCCGCATCAAACCTCGACATGTCTGTCTGACAGAAACCTGCGCCACAAACCACGCAAGATCTCTTATGCTCCCTCATCTTCCAACGATGACTCATCTCAGGGCAACGGCCGGCGGAACAAAACCACAGCAAATCACAGCAAATCACTCGCCCGCGCCCCCTCCCCACGTTTTGCTCCCCCGCCGCCCCCGTCGCCCCAGAAGGGCCAGGCAGATACTTTCGAGTTCCACCCGATTGAATCTACGATATCGCCGCACGCACAAGACCACCCTCGACGGTTGGTACCAGCTCTGGCCCTGCTTGGTTCGAGGTCGGAAAGAAGTCCCAGATGTATCCGTGGTCGTGGCCGGCCAAGTAGTGGAATTTGAAACCTTGTTCGGTGGGCTTGCTCGGCATTTTGTAGGTGTCTAGCCAACGTCTTGTAAGGAGGATCGGCGCGGGTCGAAGGTAGTGGTTGTTGAACTGAGGGCATACGGTGCTTCTTCGCCTTACGGAATTTTCATACTGGAGACACGATGGCCTTAAACGGATTCACCAGACGAGTGAGTACACGAGTCAGGCCCGGTTCGAGCAGATAAAGAGATATCCTCCACGCATCTTCAGGTGGAATCCAAACCGTTACCAACCGGTAGACGACCATGACATATCCGAGTCCAAGCCGCTCCAATTCAGTCACAGCATCGGTCTGTCCAGTGCCCGAAGTATCGTATGCCATCAACAAACACTGCTATCGACTCGCGAAGATCCTCCTTACAGGACGTTCGGCAGATACCTACAAGACACCGAGCAAGCCGATCAAGCAAGGTTTTAAGTTCCACTACCTACCTAGCCGACCACGACCACGGTTACATCGGGGATTTCCTTCTGACGTCGAATCAAGCTGGGCCGGATCAGGGGCTAAACGTTGAGGGTCTTGCAGCTACAGAGAAGATTGTGGTGTGTGGGAAGGTGTCGTAGGTTCAGTTGGGTGGAACGAGAAGGTGGCTGGCGATGAAGGAGGAGATGAGGGAGCCGAATGTGGGTATTGTGATATCGAGTCGTTCACTCCTTGGGCGGTCGTTTCTAAGGTGGTTACTCGGTCCTGACTCCTGAGGGCGGCGGCGGCGGACACTAGCCACCTATCAACCTTCTTGTATGTCCTCTCGAGGCCTTCAGATTCTTCCGATTCATTCATACTTTCCAACGGGTTATGCGCCCGGCCCAGCTCTATCAAAACAATATCTTCCAATTCAGTCACCTACCTATCCTCATTACCCACCATCATCCTGAGACAATCACGATACTCGGAAGCCTCGCATATCCGCATATCCGCAATCCTCTCAGCGATGCTCGCACTCAAGATCGTTCGATACCGGCGAAGAAACCGAAAACGCCCTGCCTGCCTGCCGGATCGGAAACTCCGCTACGAACGTCGTCGTGAAACGAGAAAGCTTCAAAAAGCGACAAGCTCTAGCCGCCGCCGCCATCCTGCTATCCTACTATCCTGCACCCACCTACGCTTGCGAAGGAACTCGGCAGACTGCAGTGCGGCCTCATTTGGCCGGCGTGTCACGATCAAAAACGCCCGTCCAAAACCCGATGAGAGCATATCAGCATATCTCACCCGAGTCCGACTGGAGGATATGCGAGTTCAGCTAGCCAGCCGGAACGGAAGGAGCTATGTACTCGGGTGTAAGGGTAAGTGCTGCCTCACCAGGTTTTCCCCCATACAACTTAGTCACAACTACTCACTCATTTCATTGTATCTAGCTCAGTACACTCCTTATATAGACTAGTGCTTATAATTCGTAATGGTGGTGAGGCACCACTTATTGGCAGCTTCTGGTACATCGGACGAAAAGTTCCTACCTATACCATATTTACCTACCTCACAACTTCTGAGTAGTGAGCAGGACGGTGTCCAACCCATGCTCGACATTGTGCAGAAGTTGCCGGCAGGCAATGCATGGATACCATTGCTTCTGTATCTCAAGCCCTCCGAGATGTGGAGCAGACGCTGGTAAACTAGCCAGGAAGGCAAATGAAGAGTCAAGACAGTGGATCACTGGGTGCAGCACTGTTCGCCTATGGAAGAGGAAGGGGAAGAGGAGGAGGAAGAAGCAGAGGGAGAGGAAGGGGAAGGGGTGGAAGTGGAGGAGGAGCTACTAGCGGTGGAAGAGGTGGAAACGGAGGAGACAAGTAGCTAGAACAGAAGACTCATGGTTTTGTGGGTGGGTGCGGGCGAGTGATTTTCTGTGATTTTCGATTTGTTTCGCCGGTCTTTTGCCCTGAGATGGTCGCTTTACGCTAGATGTGGAGTCCTGTGGGTGGGAATCATCGTCTGAAGAGGTGGGAGTATAGGAGACTTTGTATGGTTGATGGCGCAGGTTTCGGTCAGACAGACATGTCGAGGTTTGATGCATTGTTGGTTGGCTGTGGGTTGGTTGTGGGTTGTTTTCGTCTGTGGAGGGGGCATTGCGGTGTGGATTGGCGAAACATCCAAGGGATTATGGGACTGTAGTAGGTTGGTGGAGCAGGTATCGTGCCTGTAATTTAGAAGGGCCATCTTTTTGCGGTTCTATTTCCAAGCTAGCTAGCAGCCGGCAGCAGATATAAATGATGGGGAGTGGGAAAGGCACAGGTTATGTGCTCGAGTACCTCTCCCCACCCTTAGATTCCTAGTCCGATGTTGGTGTGAAGATCTTTGCAAGATGAAACATCGGGTTTTGTATGGAAGTCAAGCTCCAGTGCGCCAAACTCTCACGAGTGGCGACTGATTTTCACTCTAAAGTTAAATGTAGCGGTCACATGTACTCGGTTGGAGTAGGAACGGACCCGGAACTCAGCTATTCAACTACCATCCGAAATACGGGCCGCCATCTAGACTCTACCAGCAGATCGTCTCTCCCAGGATATGCATAATCAACCACTGACAGCGACTGATCCTCGTAATAGAAAGGAACAGGTGTATACTACCGTAGTCATCGCTGGGTGGTGAAGTTGCATTTTTAAGAGTTGTCAGGTGTTCTTTTTTTGGGTTTTTTTTGGTGGGCCGGCTGTTGCCATGTATGTAAACAATTGAACTTCCCAGGTGCAGAGCTAAATACCACTGTAACTTTCTAGACTGCAGGCATCATATGTAGAGTACTCTACTATCACTTTGTGTGGTGAGCCCGGGGCGGGTCACTCTGTTATATGCATTAGCGTGTGTTAGATCATTAGCGTGTGTTAGATGCATTAGCGCCTTAGCTTACAGACACCGAGTGATATCACAATACCACACAACAAAATCATGTGTAACTACGGGATCCCATTCCATTCGCCGAAGGGCAACAGCGCATCACAAAGAGGCCTCGAGCAGCCGCACTCGATAGAATCTCATCCTCTTTCCTACACACTTTCTCGTCCTTATCAACGTCCCATTCCACATCCGCGTCTCTGGGTTCCAACGCACCATAGTGCCATACCATCGAAGCGTAACCTGCCTTTGAAATTCGTATTCCACGCACCTTCGTTCACCCAGTTCTGCTACGCACGATCTGGTGCCTGGACCTTATTCCAACTTTTTCGCCTGATGTAGTTAGGGACGAGCACGTCCAACCGGAGCATCAAACACGCAACTCCTGGACGAATACCGCCGTGAGCCCAACATGGCCAGTATCAGAAATTACGCCAACGTACAGATCCGCGAGGACGCCGGGTACGACGAGTTCATGGGGGGGACAATACTTGGTGGACAGATCTTCTTTGGTAGTGGGTAAGTGGCCCTCCTCGACTCTGCCAAACGATGACTACTTAGTATAGTGAGGGGGGGGGGGGTAAAAATACGCTTTTTGACCGTACCGATACGGAAAAAACGTATTTTTTACCCCCCTTCACTATACAGTATGCTTCAATGTGATATTAGGGTTGGCTAACCGGAGCTGGCAGATTTGGATGTAAGCCCCCCCGGTCCGATCATCTGTCAACTCACCCAAGATTGCTATCCATGAAGCTGATCTCTCGGTGGAGCTAGCCATAAAACAGGACGACGATCCTGACCCGCCGACTTCCCAACCTTCTTTCCCGAAAGTTCCAATTGAACCTGGATATTGCGTGAACTATGGTTCTGGTCCCGATATGCAGGGGGGGCCTATACAAGACATCGTGGTTGTGGAGATGGTCCCGATCACAGCTTCCGCTCCCCACTCTTCGCGGTCGGAAATACCCCAAACCAAAGGCGAAACACCAGAGCCACCAAGAAGTGCTTTGGAAGTGTTGCAAATATGGTTCGAGAACATTTTTAGGACTGAATTCGCCTGGTGGCCTCTCCCCTCCCCCCGACGGGCGTGGGGTTGCTCCGCGGGATTCATCAAAACAGAGTGGAAATGTGTAAGACCATCAATCACCATCCCAGGATGTATGTTGACGATATCCTAGCGTTGCGGGAAAGATTTTTTCCAAACAGTGTCCGCTTCTAATGGGAACCAAAGTGCTACCCAAAGCCAAAGCCCGAACATGGCCCAGGAGCCCGTTATACAATCCCAAACATCGCCGAGAATCGGAGCCGCCACCACCGAGACGCCTCAACCTTCAACCTGTGGTTGTTACCCGCTACCAATCGGTGGACAACAACCGCCCCCTCAAGTGGGTAGAACACCCACTGACCCTGCTAGAACCGGATATGACTATGTTATTCTATGCGTGGAGACTGTTCACCGAGGTAGAAAGCTCGGACATGTAGAACTGCCGCAAGAAACGCCAGGAGGCTCGTTGCAGCGAACGGACGGGCAATTCTTCCGACGCTTGAGGATCGAGTACTGCAGGCTTCGTCCATGGGTTTCGATCATCCTCACATTTAAAGCTCTTCTCTACTTCAAATTTGTGAAGGTAAGTCCAGTTGTATCCGCGCAGTTGCTTATATCTTACATGCACAGATCGATCATTTCCCGAATGGCAAGAGTAGGCTCTATTGTTCTAATGAGCAAACACTCCCCAACAAGTCTTGCAGAAAGTACCAATATGCCGCTGAAAGGCCTCCACCACCGATTGAAGCGGACCGCATGAAACACCTCTTCAATGATCCCGACTGTGTGGGCAATACCAACGAGCATCTGATGCTTATCCTCAAGCGTATTGATGGCCCCATACCGAGTTGCGAGCCTGCGGTGTGGGGGTTGGAGGCAGTTCATGGTCCGTCCATGGCAATGATAGTTATTGTTGGTTGGTTGTGGGTTGTTTTCGTCTGTGGAGGGTTCATTGCGGTGTGGTTGGCGAAAAATCCAAGGGATTATGGGACTGCAGTAGGTGGTGCTTCTGGGCTGGCGGCACTCCTTGGAGTGGGGCTTGTGTTGATTCAGATATACCGCTCTTGCCTCACCAATGACGAGTTAGTGCGGGCGTAAGGTGTATTTGAGAAGTCTGTAGATTTGTGTACATAAAGTACTAGGTCAGAAGTTATCGCCAGGGGGCCGTTTTACACCAAAAATAGCCATTTTCACGCGACCAAAACCCACCCTTCGTCTGACCGAAAAATATTGTGTCTTTCACAGACGCCGTAAAATCATAAGCCCTCTTGTATATATAAATGTTGACCGCTTTTAGTCAACATTGATGGTTTTTAGTGGTGGTTTGTACATGACTTGAACAGTGATTTCGCATTTTGTATGGGGCTCCCATACAAAAAGTTGCACGACAACCAGCGAAAACCACAAACTTTTCTCCTGGGCAGCATTGCTCAACCACAACTGCTTATATTTGCGAGCCAGTTTCTTATAAGATCACCTACGCTGTTAGAAAAGACCTCCGATTGTCTAATATTTTTTAGAGTGTGTTTGAGATGCAGAATCTGTGGTTGAAAATGGATAGTCTTGAAACAATGGGACTTGGATTAGCCTCACAACTTCACATAAAATATGGATTTTTTTTCTTTTGGCTGGGAATTTTGTCGAAGCTGGACATGTATCTAATCATCCTGTATGCAAATTTGTATTACTTTCTATTGTGTGGTTGTGGTGTTCGAGAGGTCTACATGTGTGGTGTGGTGGTCTCGTAAGGGCGAGTGGCGATAACTTTTGACCTGGTACTTTATATATCTGCATTGTCGATTGGCAAGGATACTCCCCTAGGAGCACGGATGTCGGAAGAAAAGCCCCAAAGCCTTAAAAAGGAATAGGAAGGGGCGGAAATGGCACGGATGCCTGAGACCGCTGAGGAAGATACAGAAAGTGAGGTGTCCGAGTGAGAGCTCAGGGAGCAGGAAGAAAGGGAGGCGGAACTGAGGCGAGAGGAGGAGGAGGGTGCTGAGGTTGAAGAGCCGGGCTCAGGCCCGCTGTTCCTCCCCACACCTTCCTTCATGGCATCCCTTTTGGAAGAGGCACCAGGCGGAGGGGAGTAGGGAGAGGGAGCGGAAGATGTTTTTTCCTAATGTTTTTTCCTTGGTGCGCTCTACTTTCGTTACGGGGACAGGCCGAGGCGGTGGGCAGGGAAAGCCACATCGGGCCACTCGATGAAAGTCAGGTCGGATAGTGGCGGGGAATCGGAGTGTGTACATATATTGCCATGATCTACTTAGGTCGCAAGCAATTACTGATTAAACAAAAAATAACAAAAAGGGCGGAAATGGCGAGCGAATCGTCATGAATGGAGGATGTGCAGGAAGACCGCGAGTGCGAGATTTTCTTTTGCTATCTCTCATGTCACTTTCACACTGGCGAATATGGGCATACATAGCCACCATTAGGTGGAGACCCGGAGGAGACAGGATTCGGATATATATTACTGTCATCATCAGGCATGGTCGAATACAGAATAATGAACACAAAAAAAAACACTACAATACACCCGAAATTCACTATTTACTACAACCACTCAACTACCGCCTACCACCAGACACCGCAGCGCGAGCGGGATACGGAGCGGCCACGGGTCTCGGGGGGCGGCCGCGATCGCGGGAGGGGGACCGAGAGCGAGATCGAGAGCGAGACCCAGACGCAGACCGGGAGCGAGACCGTGCTCGGGATTTGATTCGGGAGCCGGATCGGGAGCGAGATCGAGTCCAAGATCGAGTTCGGGACCGGGATCGAGAGTCGGACCGAGAGCGAGACCGGGAAATGGAACGGGAACGGGACCGGGAGCCGGACCGAGAGCGAGACCGAGTCCAAGATCGGGTTCGGGACCGGGACCCGGAGTCGGACCGAGTGCGAGACCGGGAGACGGACCGGGACCGAGACCGGGAGACGGACCGCGAGTGAGACCGAGATCGGGACCGAGACCGGGAGCGAGAGGAGTAGCTGGAGTATGAGGACCTGGAGCTGACGCTCTCGGAGTCCGAGGCGTCTGCTTTTGCTGCCGCGGCGGCTTCGATAGCTGCTTGCTGCTGTGCCACGTTCGCCTTCAGGTACTCGCGCATGTCCTCCGTAACTTGACCCATGCCGATCGAAGTGAAGTAGTTGATGGAGAAGCGGGTGTTGCGGGGGTTGTCCCTGGGGAACATTCCCAAGTACGCCTCCTGCAGGTAGGGATCCTTGAGACGCTCGACGAGCTTCTTCATGCCCATTGCTTCCGACAGTTCTTGGAAAAGGATCATGACAAAAATACGGGACGAAGCTGTGGTCTCTTCCTCGTTCAGATGGATCACCGAGAATACGTGCCAGCCCAAGGCATCCGAGGCTAGCATATGTCCAAAGAACTTGGCAATGTTGCGGAGACGGTTGGTTTCGTAGCGATGAATGGTATCGTAATAGGTCCGGAAGGACTCTTCGAAGAGCTCCGTCCAAAGGCGGTTGATCTTTGCGAATCGCTCGCCAGTAAGACCATAGAACTTGCTATACGTGCGTTCTTGTGAACAACATTCGATGATCATAGAACACAACTCCATTTCTTGGCCTGCTGGTAAATTGACCTGTGCAGTTGTCAGTTCCACATTCATCCTGAATTATTATAGACAAGGTAACATACCTTCATGAGCTTGTGACAACATTCTTCGAAGTCTATCGAGGACATGATGGTGAGGTAGATGGTTCTCCGCAGGTTGACGAGATTGGTGTTCGATTGGTCCTTGATTTCCAACCGTTTTTCCTCCTGTTTCACCTCGTTATCCTCGTCGTCGCTGCTATCTTCGTCGTCGTCACCGTCGTCGTCCTCGTCGTCGCTTCCTTCTCCGAGGATCTCGGCCTTTGTCTTCGCATATAGCGCCTCATGCTCCTCCCAGTTCGGATCGAACTTGAAGACATTGAGACCGTCCATGACTTCGATTTCATCGTCCAGATCAGTCCTATGAGTAATCTGATCCTCCTCCTCCACAAGATCGAGCTCCTCTCTCACTGGTGGATTATCCTTATACTTCTCCTTTCGCACCTGGAACAACACCTCAATCATGTACTGAACACGCTTGTCAATATTGGCCTCGTGCAGAATTGTCCGAAACTGCTCGAACACGGCGTTGTTTGCCTTTGGTGACATCTCTTCCAAATGTGCACCAACTTCACGCACCAATCCAACCGCAATCTCAACGGAATCGTCGGTGGGCTTGTTGAGAAGCAGCATCAAGATTTCGATTACCAGGATCTCGTGCGCAACCTGCTGATTACAGAGATGCGCGATGAACGTGGTGCTACTCAAGCAGACGGCCTTGTCGTTGCGCTTAAACGCCTTCCGAAACTGCACAACCAGACGGTTCAATAGAAGTTCGCCGACCTGTGGCAGTTTTGTGTTGACGATGGCTGTCATCGCCGCATAGATCGGGGTAAACGGCAGTGACACGGCCTGCGCCTTCATGATCGATCGACAGTAAAGTCCACGGCCCCGAATCAAGTTCTCCCCAAAGAGCTCGGGAACGATGTGCTTGATGTTGGATGTATTGACCTTATTGACCAGACCGTTGATACTCTTCTTCAACGCCTCCCATGCCATCCGTTGATACTCCTTTGACGACTTGTCGGTGATCTGCGCCTGCAGGGCCCGCAGACGCGCCGGGGGGATGTATGTTCCGCCGGACCGCATGCTCAACAGCTTCTCGTACTCTGCTTTCGGATCAAATTTCGGTTTCTCGGCCTCAGTTTCCTGCTGGCGGATGCGTTCGGCGAGCTGGCGTTCACGCTCCAGGGCGCGTTGCGGATCGACATCGGGGAGTGTCGGCGCGACGTGGGGATTGTGGCGGGCGGGTCTTCGGGGAGGCGAACGGTAACGGCGCGGTGATGGGGATCGCGAGCGTGGCGATCGCTTGCGCTTCGACGCGCGTGGAGATTGAGGCGACGGAAGGCGCACAACCGACTGGACGATGATTTCTCCTTCCGAGTCGGACATCGTGGCGTCGCCTCGGAAAGTTGAGAAGCTTTTAGGAGGGTAGGATGTGCGGTCTTGGAAGCAGGACGGACTGAGTGCTGAGTCGCGAGTGGTAGTGGTGCCTGTGTTGTGCTTGTAAGGAGTTTGACGCGAGAAGGGGTGGAATGACGATGGCGGATGAGATGGCGTTAAAGTTGAAGAGTCGAAGGAGACGTTGCAGTCGCGCAGAGTCTTGGCAAATCACGGTTTCTCATGACGGATAGATATAGAATACGAACTCCAGTGTATCAAGACTGACAGTTGCTATGCTACACACAAAAGAGACTATATATAGCTACAATCGATTGTATGGACCTTACTCCCTCTATGCTTTGTGCTCAGCTCAATTCCCAAGATCTTGCCTTCTTCGTGTGCACGTGCCATCACAAACCATCATGCCTTGTTCAAAATTTCATCCTTGGCTGAAGTGACAAATCGCGTCACACTTCACGTGCGAGCATTACCACAGCCTTTTCTTCCCTTGGAATATCTCGTCGAGTTTGCAGTTTTCCGTACCACCTTGGCATTAGGCTGCTGTATCCTCTAGTACAGACGAGTGATGAGCCCAACGGCGTCACCATTCGGGACAAAATGCAATGTCATCAGCAGCCATAACTTCACCGACTGCCACGTTTTGCAGTGATAGTTCCTTATGATATGGCCTCAGTTGTCTCCCGTAGCTACTCGAAATGAGGATGAACAGAGGCTCGCCGGATTCAGCCATATCGGAATGTTATACTTGCTAGATATTTGGCCACTTTTTTTTGCTTCACCTGCCTAGGAACCCCCGAGTTTTTTTTTCTCTCTTATATACGAACTTTGATTCTACATTAGGATAGAGTAAGATTGCTATCATTACGGACATAATTATGATAGAAACGGCATGCAAGCTCACACATCGCGTTTCCACGGCCCAGAGAACATAGCAATGGAGATGATACCTCATTTTGAGCACTCGTCACTAGGTAGGTCATGGTTTTGCTGTCTATAGAATCGAATCTCTCAGATCTTCTTGCAGCCCAAACATGATGGTCATAGTAGCGGAGAGAACACGGTGGGGATGTAATTGGTGATTGTGTTTGTCTACCAAGCTACATATGTACGTATCTCATAGCCAGCTATCCGGCTACCTCGAACCCCCGTGTGTGGAAATGCGCCGCCAGTGGGGCGGGTGTGTGGATTTAGGAGTGCATGAGCGTAACGACGAACGCTACATCGGATAGAAAGACATGAAGAAGTAACGTAGGCGGTGTTATAACTTGGTAGTAGGGGTTCGTTCCTCGAGCTACCAACAGTTTACAGGAACTGGCGGAGTCTGGTAATCTAAGCCGCGACGAATGTATTGTTAACATCATGACCAGGTGATTGCGCCTGGGAAGTCAGCGGAAAGGATGGTTATACCTCGTCCAAAAGGTCCTTGAGGTCATCGTCGGATCTCTTGTCCGCTAGACTGGGAATCAATGTTTTCGCCTCCTCCGCATTATCACAGCAAAGGGAGCCTGGCAGCGGAAGCGACCACTGTCAATAAGTGTATCCCTAGACGGGAGTCTCAAGCGATCACATACCCAGCTGCGCGCGCTCAAAGGACGACAGGTCCTTCTGACTGAGGAGAATACGCTCAACCGCCTGAGCAGTCTCCTGTGTCTTGAACCGCGAGAAGACCTCGAGGTATGCCTGAGTCTTGGTGACAATGCTACGCACAAACGTCAGTAACCCAGTCCCACGTGTTTCCGTAGGCAAAAGGTAGGTAGCGCTCACGGGTCGTCCGGGACCTTGAACTTTCCCGCATCCCGTCGGTGGTCGAAGATAACAGTCATGAGAGTGCGCGCCTCCGAGAGCGTCAAAGCCGTCGCGTCCTTGAATTCGCCAAGCTTGAGCTCCTTGCCCGCCTCTTCGTCGCCCAGGACCTGCTCCTTCGCGCGAGCCGTCGCTGGAATAGAGATACCGTTGGAAGTCATTGTTTCCTGTAGCTTCGTGGTGCGTTGGTTCGTCGCCTAAGGAAGATTCGCGAAAGAATGGTGTGGAAGGTGATACGCGCACTGAGGAGAAAGGTAGGGGGGAGTGTTGTGGGTTGTGCGTGAAAGTGGTGAGGAGCGTTGTGGGTTGTGCGTGAAAGTGGTGAGGAGCGTTGTGGGTTGTGCGTGGAGGTGGGCGTGAGGTCGTTGGGGCGTTGGGGCTGGTGGTGGTGATAGATAGTTGTCGCGAGAGAGGGAAGCGGTTGACGTGTTGAGGCTGATCTTTGTTTTCCTTGGGCCGCATGCCAGCCCTTAAATTTTTGGTTCTCGAACTGAACGCGACAAGCTTACTTCTACGTTTAGAGTACGAGCACTCAGCCGAACATAAAACGAACGACAGAACAGCATGTGATTGTGCTATTTTTGCTATCTACGTGTTCTGTAAAGTGCCAATGAGCTTTGACGAGTGAGATACCCAGTAGGAATGTCGAATACTGATTAATGAAATTCGAAAGAAAAGTCTGTTACAGCCAGGTGTAATAAATGGAAGTGTCACTCGTCAGCCATATCGTGAGCTGATTCCTCTACTAGTTATTATGATAGCTAGAGCATTAAACGTATCTCATCTGCTCCAAAGCTCTCAGCTCTGAGCATTCATGCTGGTCTCCCACGTACGATAGAACCATACATAGCAGTAATCCAGACCCCATCGGCCCAAACATCGACTTATCTACGGATTACCACTTGCCCCGGTGCGGCTATGCATCCTCTACCAGCCAACCCCGCAATCCTCGTTTACACGACCTTGGACACTTGCGGCCGCTTAGGTCAACCCAACTGTCGACTGTTCAAAGCTGCTTGATCTTGGGCTTCTCGACTCCGCAAAACGAAGAGTATCGGACGCATTCGGGTCGTAATCCTTCAGTGATCGCTGCTAGGAATGTACCCAACGGTAGCATCAGAACGAAACATAACTGGATCGGCGAGTAGGAGGGTTAGTAAGTGCAGATGGAGTATATAGAGTAGGTGTTGCGAAAGTTTTGTACATATCTAGCCCAGGAGGAGTTCGCGGAGGGTCATGTGCTTGGAAGCGGCGGCGGCTCATGCGACAAGTTTGAACATGACACTGAGGACCTCATTTTGATTGGCCTGGGGAGTAACTTTAGGCAAATAGTTGTTGACGGCGGCAGCAGTGCCAGCAGAAGTGGGAGGTTAATACGAAAGGAGCTCGAAGGAGATGCGAGATGGATGGTTGATGGAGTGCGGAGAGCCATCCTTGTCTCGGACCGTTTCCAATCCTGGTTTGGGGAGTGATATCTGATCTCTGCAGTATTCTCCGACGCAAGACGGGAATCCATTCCGAGGATTGTGAGGAATGGATGGAAATCCCGAAGGCCAGTAATATCTCAATTGATCCACCAGGTTGTGTGGAAAGCATTCAGACTCACTTCGGATATGGGTTCTACGGTATGTATTTCTGGCAGTCGACATGATAGGTATGTAAATAGTAGCTGTGAGCTGATGGCCCTCTATGGGCAGTATATGGGCAGAGTGTCCGTCCATGTACCCGAGTTAGAGATTACCTAGGTTATCATTTAAACAAGACCCATACCCACATTGTCACGCTGCATGCCGGACAAGTGAGGAAAATGTACCCACCCATTTATCCATGGGAATAACTATCCCATCCTTCCATCACCGCGGCAATGGCCGGTGCTATTCATCTCTTCGGGAAGCCCAATGATGGCGAGCAATATATCTGCACTCCGGTCCAAATACTCTGCACAGTGTATACCTCCCTACCTAACGTATTCTGGCTGCAGTTAGATCACATTGGTTACTTGCTTATGGAGTTGCTTGGAACGGCAATCATAGGCACTCACTCGTCAGAGTCCGGCCGACGCAGCCGGCCATCTCCTAGTGGTTCCTCCATTATCGCTCGACCTCCCTTCCTCTCCGAACACAACCATTACCACCCGCCACCCCAACCCAACCCACATTCGTTCCTCGGATTTCATTCATCATTCCCGACAGACACATCTCACAAAAAGTCGCCTTTTCCTCTTAAACTCGACTCTCAAAGTCGAAGTCCTCTTTCGGGCTACTCATCGGCCACTTGCTTAACGGAAAGCGAGCTCTATTCTCGTGTGTTGCCTTCTTCTTCTCTTTACTCTCTACCTGCTCCAGCCGACAAACCCCTTACAAACCATTATTTCCATCCCCCCAAACCGTATCCCCCCCCACCCCTCAAGAATCCCATGATACGATCACCTACTACTACTATTACTACAAGCACCTATCTACCTCCTACTTCTTGATCGTGCGATTATTTGCACTCCTTTTCGCTTCCCCCTTTTCTCCCTCCTCTTTCTCCTGTTCTCTTCGTTGGCTCGTCTGGAGCTTCGGTTTTTGGTTGATCGGTTTTTGACTCAATCGCCATGTCTCGTTCGCGTCGCAGATCTACTTCCTCGTTTCCTCACCGAAACGCGCCAACGAACACCTCCCTTTATCGCTTTACCTGACTCATCGGTCGGAAACAGCTTTTGAACAATGTCGTTCTTGGATCGTTACAACGGTGGAGATCAGATCAGGGACCGCAGCAGAGGCAGTCGGGAGCGCGAGGGCGGCGCTGGCGGTCCCGGTGGTCCTGGTGGTCCGGGTGGCGCTTATGAGATTTCCTACGGTCGTCTGAGCAACGATCGCGATGGACCCGGCAGAGGCCGGGGTAGAAGTCCACGTAAGTCATCCATCGCGCCCATGAACTCTATGCGCTGTCACGAGGGATGAAAATTCGCTATTTACGACGTAATGAAAAAGAACGCGCATACTGCCCCTTGGGGCGTTTTATGACTGTTTCTGACTGTGATTGTTGCGAACAGTGCCACGTCGCATCCGTCGTTCGAGATCTCCTCCCGCGGGCAACATCGATCGCTACGTCCCGGGTTCACCGCGTCGCCGTTCTGGCTCTCCGCCCCGTAGATTCCATCCGTCGTACCCTCAGAACCGTAACATACTGGGCGGCCCCGGGTCGATCGATCGTTATGTTCCGCAAGGCGGACCCGGTGGTACTGTTCTGGCAATGCTCACCGATCCGCACAAACTTGACTATTCAGTCACGTATACCTACTTTTCCGAGTGGTACTACCAAGAGAATGGCAAGCTTCGGGACAAGGAATCGATTACAAAGGACGAGGTGCAATCCGCGTATGATAGATACAAGGACGATTTGAATGCACGATTGGCCAAGATCTTTGTTATGGCACACAAGAATGATGAGTGGTTCAAGGAACGCTACATGCCAGGAGAAAAGGAAGTCACCAAATCCAAGATTGTGGAGTACCGGAGGGGTCTCTGGCAGAAATGGAAGGTTCAATTGGAGTCTGGGGCTTTTGACGACGTGGATCGGGAAACCCTAGGCGTCAAAGTCGAGGGCGGTGATGATGTCGTAGAGGAGGTCAATCGTGGCGTCGATGATGGTGGATTAAAGCCGGTGTTGTTAATCAAGACCATCAGTCCGACAGTCAGCAGAGTCCAATTGGAAAAGGCTGGTAGATCTAGTCACTCAGGGAGAGGCCTTGGCTAACGATTTTGTTTCTCAGCTTGCCGCGGATAATCTTCCTAATTTCCACTTCGTCTCGCTTTCGGATCCCAACCCTCTCAAGAAATTCCACCGCATTGGCTTCATCCTCCTGCAGCCTCACAATGCAGACGGCTCGAACCCGGAGCCTGTGGTCGTTACCGAGTCCACCGTGGAGCTTCTCAATGGAAAATCCATCCATGACGAAAACCACGGCGACTTTGTCTGTCACGTGGGTATCCACAATGGACCAACCAATCCAAAAGCCAAAAAACTCCTCAACGAGTACATGAGCATGCCACAAAACCTCAAAAAGGAGGCTGAACTCGTGGAAAAGTGCATCCGGAGACTTGAATCGGAGCTTGTGGAGAGCGAAGGCGACGATTATGACGGCTGGAACCTTATCAAGGACAAAGTTGAGGCATGGGGCAGCGTTGAGAGGGAAAAGAGAGAAACCTCAGAAGAAGAGGGAGAAGAAGGCGCTGATTCAGAAGTGGAATTGAAGGTTCTGAAGAAGAAAATCGATATTGGAGTTGAATACCTCCGACGCGCGTTCAACTTCTGCATGTACTGTGTCTCATCCTCTGATTCGATCCACGAGCTCACAAGGAAGTGCCCCGGAGGCCACATCCGTCGACCAACACCACCCTCTGACTATGCCGCTGATCAGAGAACCGTAAATTGGACAAAGAAATGGCAGGATAAACTCGAACTTTTCGTCAATCCTCCGGTTCTGGGCCAAGAAGATTACGCCGAACGGTTGATGAAGATCGGAGGCAAGCCGGTTGGGGAGGCAGTCAAAGAGGAGACTCTGAAATTTGTCAAAGAAGAGGATGAGGGCAAATTCCGGTGTAAGGTCAGCGGCTGCACGAAATTGTTCAGGGCCGAGGATTTCTGGAGGAAGCATCTGGACAAGAAACATACGGAATGGCTTCAGCAAATGGAATTGGATGCGGCGCTCATCAACACATATGTGTCGGACCCCACCCGCGTGCACCCACCCAAGATTGAGCAGAACGCACAAGGCAATTTCCAGGCTGGCGGACTGGGCGGAACCCGGAATCCGCCGATACTTCCGATGTCATTCCCCCAGGGTGTGCTTCCTCCTCCGGGATTCCCGTTCAATGCTGCATTCATGCAAGCTGCGGTCTCGAGCAGTATCCATGCCAATGGTAATGGTGCCCTTCCAGGTGGCGTGGGCCCCATCCGACGTCCCTCTAGGAACCCCAGCGGGGGAGGGATTGGGTTACCACTGGGGAGAGACGGCACCAGGTATGGTGGTCAACCTTACGCTCGACCGGACCGTGCACAGAGGGAGAGGGAGCGGGAGAAGAGGGATAGGGAAATGAGGGATGCACAGTCCAAGAAGGTGGGCGGCGGCGGACCTGTTGGAGGGCTGAGTGGCATCAGCGCCGCAATGGGAGGAGGAGGGGCCGGACTACCGGTCGCAGGCGGACCTGATGCTGAGTTGGCAGTTATGGGAAGAGCAGTGAAGAGTTACAAAGACCTGGATGCCACCGAAGGAAGGAAGGGTGTTGATGAGCTGGACTATTGAATCAATTGTGAATTAGGCGATTAGGTCATGAATGTCCCGCCACCGGCTTCCCCGCCTATGGATCTGTCCATTTTCTTTCCAGGGGTGTTTTGTTCTTTCTGAAAACTTTCTTTCATTTTTTTTCTTCTCGGCAATGGCTGTGTGTTTCTTGTGCGTAATTTTTCTCTGCCAACTTTGTGACATTAGTTTTTACTTTACTGTTTTCATTTGTTTTTTTCTGGGTGTATGTATGCTGTGCGAAGTACGCACCTAACTAGGCACTCTATTTCTTTTCAATCAGAGATCAACGGGCTTTCCTTGTGGCGTGAAGAATGCGTGGAATCTGGATACATATCACCACTGTTAACACGGCTACCTCTGCGGTGATTAGAGACTATCGGTAGGGCGGGGTGTGGGGTGTGGGGTGTGGGGTGTGGGGTGTGGGGTGTTTGGTGACGGACAATGGCCACAGCTTGAACACTACCTACGGTGCTTAGTGCCCCCGCCACAGCATGGTGATAAAAAGTACTCTAGATGGATTGGGGATCCCGAAGAGTAGAGTAAGTTACGATTAGGTGCCTACACTACACTATATATATACGGGCCCAACATTTGTTGTAAGTTGCAACTTCGATGCGGGATCGCCCCACCAGCAGAGCCGAAATTGATGAGTGTGCGGGAAGCCGTAATCTCTATTCTAGGGTAGTGTGGTAACGACGGTAACTATGATAGATCTCCCGAACGGCGAAGGCTGCCAAGCCCGATTGCCGGGAGAAGGAGGGGGGGGGATTAGTGGCTATGTAATCTACAAAGATACGAACGGGAGGCTGTGGGACCTGGGTGGTTCAAGCCAGCTGCGGTGGTCGGCCGCGGTACATCCAAGCTCTAGGTATGTAGGTTCGGCCATGACGTCTTGCTCCGATTCCCTTCAGCTACTCATGGAGGGTTATAAACCTTCGCGATCGTACTTATGTAACCAATCACGGACATCTCCCGAGCGCCGAGAAGAGCTTACAGCTTCCCTCGTCTCGCCGGGAAGCTCTCCCTCGAGACAAGACGAGGGTCCCTCCTCTGTAGCTTGGGCGCAGGGAGCCCTCCCCCCCCCATAGGCAATGTGTGTGTGTGTCACTGTGTGTGTAGAGCGCCGGTGGACCACCTGCGGACATTGAGATCCCCGGGCCGGGATGATTGGACATTTCTCGTCGGAGCTTGGGGGATTCCGGGCGGCTGTGGCCGTGCTCGATTGCCCATACCCCCCGCATGGAATGGGGCGGAGAGTCAGGTTTCGGGGTTCGGGCGGTGGTGGATGGGTGCGGTATGTACCTACCAGGTATGTGGGTGGGAAGTCAAGATACATAGACGGGATACCGGTATGGAATCCAGGTATGGGGAGAGTGCAGATCCACTTGACAAAGAAGAATTTTTCCCACCGGATGTCACGACCACTCACGACCACTCAGGGCTCCACTACGTACCTACCGGCATTCTGGAGCGCAAAAGCCTGCGATGAGCTCTGCCTCCCACCCCGCTCCGCTCCGCCTTAACTACTACTCTAGTACCGGTAGCCCTGACAGAGCGTTCCGTTTGCCATTGAGATTTGACAATCCTGACTCTTAACTCCTGAGCCCTACAATGTACATATGATACCTATATCGAGATGAATATAGAAACAAAACATGTTACACCACTCTCCAGGCTCCCTTGAGTCTTCTGTTGCAAGTATGTAAGTGAGTGGCCTTGGCCCTTGACCGATAACTGGACGCGGATCACCGCACAAAAGTGTCGATTGAGGATCCACAGCAAAGTGAAAAGTGAAACGGGGTTGGGTTGGGGTTGCCTGTTCGGAATGTACAACATAGAGTAGGTAGGCAGGGTGAGTACCTTCCTATGGGTGAATCCGGAGTCGGTAGAGCAATGTAAGTACTGTACATCCTATCTACTGGTGATGGTAAGACACTAATTTATGTATTGTAAATGCATGAAGTATATGTACCTTGTATGTACCTAGATCGCCAGCCAGCCTGCCCGCCCGCCTGCAGAGCGCGCGTGCGAGAGAGAAAGCAGGACTCTATCCAGACGAAAAGTTGGTGCTTGGTTCCTCATCTTTCCGCAGAGCAGAGAACGAACTGCCCAGTGATGTCTGAGTGACGGAGAGAGAGCTCGTTATGGCCCCCGCCCGCCCGCCGTCCGTCCTTGGATCGACGACGACGACGAAGAACGCTACCTGGAATGATGATGGGTGATGGGGGGAGCCCGCTTGGATCCATTGGTCGGGCAGAGTTCGCGGGCTTTGTCCCGCGCACGGACTGCTTCATGCTATGCTTTGCTTTGCGTTGCGTGGGGCGGGGCGGGGGTGATGCCGGTGGCGCTGCGACAGCTGTCCAGTGGTAGTATGTGTGTAAAAGAGTACATGTGGAGTCGTGGACATGCGAAGCGTTGCTAGTAGGTGAGTACTCACATTATGCTGTCCGGCGGCGGCGCGGGCTGAGTCACAAGGAAGGGCCCAGCGGAAGCCAAGAGTTGATGGCTGCAAAGAAGCCGATGGTGTGCAGCAGAGCAGTTCAGCGGTTGTTGAGCGAGCGAGAGCAGAAAGGCGCGGGCTGGAGACAAAGGGCGATTGTACTCTGCCTACCGCAACTCACAGATATACCTTCGGCGCCCAGGCAAGTAACAATGTAGCTCCTGAGCACGTAGAAGGAGCTCTGCGCGAGGCTGCTTTGCTTGGCGGGCTCGGGATGCCTCTCTCTCTCGCTGCCGCTCTGTCGCTATCTCTCTTTCTTTCCCGTTCTCTCTCGCTCGCTCGCTGCTTGTATGCTGGCGCTTGAATCGTCATAGTTAGCTCTGCTTGCTTTGTCCACCTTCGCCTCCTGTACCTATCCTGAGCAGCAACTAGCAAGTAACCTCCCTTTCACCACCACCTCCACCGCAACCTCCACCACCGCAACCTCCACCACCGCTGCAACAATCCAAGACCAAGCCCAACCCAACCCAACCACGCAACCAACCACTTTGTACCTCAACTCCCTCTCCACCGCAACCAACTACAACCCACCACAACCACCCACTACCCACTCACCCCGCCTCTTCCCCCCGCCATCCCCGCACCTGCAACAACCAATCTGGTGAACGCTCTCGTCCCACCTCAACTCCTCGTCCCCTTCTCCCTATCAACAACTCTCTCTCGCGCACTCCTCCGCTCCCGCTGCCGCTCCCGCACCGCGCACCCGACCCACGCCCACATTCACCCCTGGCTCAACACACCTCGAAGACCACAGCCTCCGCCCCTTCCCCGAGAACAAACATGCTGCCCACACCGCCCGGAGTCCACGCCTCGCTCGCCCCCCCATCCCCCCCTACTCTCGACCTGGAGCCGTCACCAACCTACTCGCCGCTCTCGACCCCGAGCCAGTCTCCGAAGCCACCCCCATCTCCTCCGCTCGGACCCTCAAGCGACTGCGACATCAATGAGCTGACCACCATAAAGCTCCGCGACCGCGAGCGAGAAATTCGCGAGCTCAAAAAAAAGGTAGAGGCTCTGCAGCGAGAGAAGCGGGAACGCGCATCACCACCACCAGCACCGTCAAACACCAGCACCACGACCACCACGACGCCGCCAAGCTCCGCTACAACAAGCTCCGACACCGCTAGCCTCTCTGCTGACAACATCGCGCTGCGCAGCACCCTCCGTCTGCTGATGCTGCAACGTGATCGCGCTAAGCGCGACATCCACACTCTCGAGGAGATGCGCGAGGATGCGTTGCGGGAGCCGCTAGAGTTCATCGAATTCATTCAGAGTCAGAAGACTGGTCGTAGCAGCCGTCCAAATTCGGCTTCATCGTCCAGGGATTCCGACAAGAAACCCAACTTCTTTACCGGACGGGAGCTCCCGAAGCCGCAGGAGATATACCGCTGTCCTCCGATCGAGTGGTCCCAGTACCGGATCCTCGGTGCTCCCTTGGATGCGCTTCACGACAAGCAGAGACGCCGAGCTTCGCCGTCAAGGCCCTCGAATGCTGCCGGACAGGGTGCCGCTGCTGCCGCTGGTGTTCCGCCAAGTATGCAGACCGGAGGCATCATCGGCATGCCACCAACGGAGTACGGAGAGGATACTGGACTCATGCAGGGACGCATGCGCATGTTTGATGGCATCGGTCAACGCGGTAGTGTCGTCGGTCGTTAATTGTCTTCATCAAAATCGTCATCATCAATCAAAATTTGTGGAGTGGGTGGAGGAGGGCTCGCCTTACCTTTTTTTTCTTTTTCTTTTTCTTTTTCTTTCTTCCCGGAGGCGTTCTTGAACTGAAAATGGAAGCAAAACAAGAATTGGAGTGGAATGGACAGCGGTGATTCCTGTATCCGTTGGTGACATATGTCTCTTGTTCCCTTTTAGCTATCCTCTACCTCTTCCCCGTTTTTTTTCTTTCTTTCTTCTTTTTCTTTCCCGTTTTAACCCCCCTTTGGTTGGCCTTTTGTTGATTTGGTCGGAATTGAACGGATGGATTGGGTGTTTCTTCTCCTTTGGTGGGACTTATTTTCTCTTTCTTCTTTTCTTCTTTTCTTCTTTCTATATGTTGGCAGAACAGAATGTCTTTGTAGTTTCCCTGACGATGACGATCGACGATGACGACGATGATTATGATGATTGATTGATTGACTGGAGACTGGAGACGGGAGACGGGAGACGGGAGACGGGAGACGGGAGACGCGGGTGGCAAATGTACACGCACGGGCCGAAGCGATTGATTGATTGATCGTGCTGGTGGTGGTTACTTATGAATGGGATGGAATGGTTGGGTGGTTTGGCGTGTCGTTTATACGGTAGTTATCCTTACGCGGCCTGCCCGCCGTTAAGGTTTCAACATTGGGTTTGAATCTTCAACTTTGGTCCTCCCAGCTGTCCTTTTCATCCCCCATCACCATTTGGATCTACTATGGGGTATGATCATACATGTTTAAAACGTAGTTTACGTCCTCTTCTTTGCCCTTTACCCTTTGCATTGCCTTTACGCAGATACACACACCTATTACTCTATACTGCAGGCCTCGGTGCCGGGGAGGGATGCGAAAGAGTTTGTGATTTATATTTTCTTGCCAGTGCTTAGTTTTTCTTGGAATCAAATGGGGAGGAAGATTGTGGGGTGGGGGGAGGGCGGGGGGCAGGCTGGTGGGCAGGCTGGTGGGCTGGTAGGGAGCAAGCTGGTAGGGAGATGAAATAATACTGTACTTTGATCAAGTACTTCTTGTTCCTCTTGATATCTACTGTATGTACGAGGAGTACAACCACCTCTTTTGCCCACAGTGTTGCAGTACCGTAGGTATCAAACGGGCCAACCGGTCGGTGCTAGGTCGTAACGATATCATACCTCACCACCGGGCCCCGTCGAGGAATCTTGAAGAATCCGGGAGAATCACGAAGGATATGCAGCTATGGTGTGCTCGAACTACTCTGCCAGCCTTCAGGTAACTGCTTACTTACTCTACTTACCTGCCTATGCAATGCAAGGCAAGGCTGCCTTCATGCCCTGGCACCTGTGCAGGAAAATTAGTTGAGACAGGTAGACAGTCTGGTAGGTAAGAAGACAGGCAGCGTAGCGAGTTCGATGGTTCCACAGACATGACAGACCTGAACTGGGTTGGCGAAAGGATATCCCTACTACTAGTATCAATAGCTCTCGGGATCGTGATCTACCGGGCCCGAGCCCGAGCCGTCTACATTCGTGGAGTTTATATATACAGAAGTCTACTGTTATCATATTAAAGGCTTCCCAGTTCCCACGGTACCTACATAAAACCACCTTATCCCACCCAAAACATGTCACCTCGAAGTTCGAACGCTATATCAAGAAACACCAATAAACCCCCCGGAAGGCCTGTCCCTCCCTCTCCTTCTTAAGATGGAAGGAACGGACCGTGGTTTGCGGTCCTCATACTATGTAGAGGGTGATGGCGCGGCCAGTGATGGTTTGCTTTCCCGTCTTACTGCTTGGTATGATATCGATAGTGAGATCGCAACCCTCGGAGGGCAGGGCTTCGGCATTGGCTTCTTTCTGGTCGGTTGCTTTCCTGATTAGTGGGTGGTATCTTGTGATGGTGATCCACCTCCATCTTTCCATGAGCTCTCGTCATGTTTTCCGGCAGTATTGCCCGAAATGTTGCGGTGCCGGTAGCACGCGCAGATGGCATCAGCTGGTCCCAAAAGAACAAGCCCTAAGTCGAGGTCGAAGTCGAAGTCGAAGGAAGAATATGGTGTCGAAGGCTGAAATGTAGAGATTGTGGCGTCAGGCAGCAAATGGGGGAGGTCATCGTGGCACGTAGCATATGTAGCTCGTGGAAGCTCATGACCATTGTCTTACGGAAGAATCAACGCGATGCCTGTTTGGGCTTAGCAAGGGCTGGGAAAGCTCGTTTAAGAATGATTCTTATCGCAAGGCGCAACTGCGGCCATGACAGTACTTTATGTAAGTACTAGTAGTGTGAGGATCTTACCGAGTTCATAGATGCTCACCATGGACTCGGGCACGTCCCCACGCATCTCGAGAACTCTTGCCTCGAGATATTCCATGCCTCCTGTGGGCACACACGGAACCCCCATAGGTAGCGAAGACGCAAGGAAATATATCTGCTCCAATCTCGTCAAGCAGCTCGTCAGCTTCGGTTGAGCCCTCGCTGCGGACTAAGGCAGGGGACGGATCTATCGACCCGGCCATCCCCCCCCCCATGATCCATCTATCTACCTACTCTACCAGTAGCCTGCTTTGTCTACTTTTTCCTTCAGCAGGCAGGCACACCAGCACCGTCCAGCGAACCACCAGGCTTAAGCCCGACCATATACACTTTACGCGTCCAAGCCACGTGAAGTGGTGTCGACCGCGTCTGTTTGTGTCTCTGTCCCCACACCTGCCCCCTCCCCCCCCCCCCCCCCCCCCACCTTCCGAATCTCATCCGCATAACTACCGAACGACCCATCTCGTTTCTGTTGGTCCGTCCCATCCTTCTCTGTCGCCCTGAGGATCCGTTCCCTGTCACAAAATATATCCCGCGTGCGTGCCTCCATTCACCGGTGTACCACACACGTTCGCTTCCTTCGAAAAAAAAAGACTCCACATCCATCCATCCATCCACTCCTCGCGCGCGCCGTGCAAAACATACTCTATACGCCCTGCCTGCCCGCTTCTCCCTACAGACCGCGCAAGCCCAGCTGCGTTGCGTGTCGTTTCTGCGTGCGCACCTCTCGCTCTCGCAAGTCCCCTTCTCGCGCGCCCCGGGCCCGGAACGATCGTAGTCACCATCATCTCGCGGACGAGATTTGTGCGTGTGGAGGAGAACGAAAGGAAAGGAAAGGGCTGTTGGACGCTGGCGACCGGGACGGGAAGGACATACATATTGGAGGCCTACCTACGCTGCATATAAATACCCGCGCGACATAAGTCGACGACGACGACGAGGCGGATACATAGCAACCCTGATTCACCTATTTGGTGACGGGACTGAGTACTCCCGCGAGGTCGACGTGCAATTCGCCTGAAAGGGCCGCCCAGTTGGTTGTCCCTTCTCCGAGGAGTGCAGTTTTTTTTTTATGTCTTCGTAAGGGTTCGGACGCGTACATACTCACTTTCCTTCCCCCCGTAATCGATGCCATTTCCAGGTGTACTGACTGAGTCAACGCCAACAGTGCTTGTAGTTATCGAGTTATCACCGCCCGTGTTCAAATCGTTCCGTTTCGGTCGCCCTACTTTGCGGTATCCAGAAGCCCCAGATCGCTTCTATAGGCGATAAATTCCCTCCTGAGTGTGCGCAGTCGTTCGCCAACAAAATTCAATCATTCTTTCCTCCCTGTCTGGTTCACTTTTCAGACGGATGTAAGTGGATATATATACCCCATCCTCCCCGACCCCCCGACCCTCCCCATCAATTGCCTTCCTTCGACATCCTAACCATTCACTGCCTCCACCGACGGGTCCTCGAACAAGACTAACCGAGCCATCATCGGGTATTCTAGTTGTCTTTTACTCCCACTGCGATTTGACGTCGGATAGCCAGCAACGATGGACGACAGTTACGAGGAAGAGTTGACCCAACCAGCGACCCAGCCACTCCCGCCGCACAACGGCATCCCCCCATCGGACGGACAGGACTACCGAGGAGTTGTCTGTTTCCTCCATCCATGCTCGCCAGCCGCCATTGCGATAGTCCGCCGAGCGAGCACCAACGGGAAACTCGTCGTGCGGCTGCCGGTGCCGGAAGATGGTGCGAAAGGACGAGCAGCGTCGGACGAATCCACCGCCGACGACCCACAGGACCAAGAGCCCACCCAGATCGAGACCAATGAGGAGAGCACTACGATCGACCTCGCTCTTCGACATGACCCAGGACCGAAGGATCCAGAGCAGGGTTTCCTGTTCGGTAGGAATCCTTTCAAATGCGACATCCTGATGATCGATAACCCAAATAATCGCCGTATCTCGAACACACACTTCAGAATATATGTAAACGCTAGGGGTGCTCTCATGCTTGAAGACAAGTCGACGAACGGTACCTGGGTGGACGACAAGCTCCTCTCCAAAACCAGCAGGTGGGGACAAAAGCGAGTTCTGAGCCCTGGAAGCGTCATCTTCATCTGCCCCGGAAAGGATGACGAATTGGTCCGCTTTGTTGTCCGGGTACCAAGGGAGTCCGGAAGGGGGTTGAAGCCAGTCCAAGGACCCGATTCCATGAACTTGAATCAGCGTCTCGCTGGCGCCAATCGTAGTCCCGCACCGAACGTGGGGTTGCCTCGTGTCGGCGATGCCCCGCCTGGGCTTGTTCAGAGTCCTCAGCAACGTAACGTGGCCGCCCTCAAGCGTAACGCGGGCAGAGGCCCCGATGAGGCCCATCGTCGTCCGGAACAGATCGAGACTCGCGATGTTCATACCATCCGCGAGCCGTCAGGATCCATATCGTGGGGTGGTGATCATAAGTATATGCTCGCCTCGCAGATCGGAAAAGGCGCTTTCGCTACCGTCAACAAGGCGTACGAGAGGCAGAACGGAAATGTCGTGGCGGTCAAATCCATCGCGAAGAGGACGTTTGCGACGCAAATAGGAAAGGAAAACCTGGGGGTGAAGAAGGAGATTGATATCCTCGAACGTCTGAAACACGTAAGTCTTGCCTTGTCTTTGTCTTGAACCTTGTCTCAACCGCAACGACGCTGGGTACCGTGGTTTTCGTCCCATATTGCCGAGAACGTTCATATGCTGATGGTTGGCTTAAATAGCCCAATATTGTCGAGTACATAGGCTATTTCGAGGATGACACGCACGTCTATGTGGTGATGGAGTTTATCGAGCATGGCGATCTCAACAACTACCTGAACTACCACAGCACAATGCCCGAACATGTGACCAAACAAGTTGTCACGCAGGTGCTACGAGGTCTCAAGTATATCCACGAGATGGGGATCTCGCACAGAGATCTCAAGCCGGACAACATACTCATCGCCTCAGAGGACCCGATGATCGTTAAGATCTCCGACTTTGGTCTTGCTAAGATGGTCAACAACGAGCAAACATTCCTCAGGACGTTCTGTGGAACTATGCTCTATCTGGCGCCTGAAGTTTTCCCTGGATACATGAGCGCCATGATGGCTGAAGCGCAAGGCCTGGACGGCAACATCAAACGGAAGAGACTCCCGGCGGACGAGGCTGGACCCCCGAAGGGAAAGAAGAATCGGCGGCCGTACAACCAGGCAGTCGACATGTGGTCGCTCGGCTGTGTGATCTACTGTCTTCTGTGCGGCAGCCCACCGTTCGAAGGCAAGAACCAAGACGAAATGTGCCGGCTAGTAACCCGCGGTATGTTCGACGAGACCAAGCTCAGGAGCATGGTGGGAGCGGACAACGACAATTGTGTCGATTTCCTCGGCAAGCTGCTGCAGGTTCGTCCCGAGATGCGCATCATGGAGACCGAGGCTTTGCGCCATCCGTGGATCTTTGAGGAGAATCTGGTCGAGAGTGCCTCGATGGAGTACGATGAGGATGAGGTCCTTGGCGTCGGCTACGATTCGTCACAAGTTCAGCCATCCGCTCGTCAAGTGACGGCCGGGGACGAGGACGACGATGAAGATGCCGAGGACTCGGGCGAAGACACACCTGCGGGATGTTCTGACGAGGAGGATAACACCAGTAGTCTACCAACCCCTCGTGCTGCTGACAAGCGCGTTGAGACCGAGCTTCAAGGCGGCATGTCGCGGGTTAGCTTTAGTCAGGTGGAGGGAGATGATATGTTCGACGCCCACGCCAATTCGCAATCTTCAGACTATGCAAGCTCTGGAAACGAGGTGTTTGAAAGTCTCATCAATTCTCGCCAGGAGTTTACGCAGGGGGAAACCGGCATATCGGTCATAGAGCGAGCGAAGGCCGATGTTTCTCTCAAAGGAAGCTCTGGCGTATTCCCTGCTGGCGGGCTTGACGGCTCGGATAGCGAAGATGATGGGTCGTCGCAGTTGACCCAGCGTCTGGGAGAGGCATTCGAATATCGGGGCTTTCGACGAACGAAAGCCACCATGACTACACCCCGGCGGAGAGCTACAGAGAATAAGTTCTCGCGGCTGGCGCTCAATAATAATGCCAATGCGCCGCCATGCACACCACCCTCAGTCAAGCCCAACCAAGGTCAGAGCACGGTATCGCCATTCTCATTTGCTAACAATGCGCACTTTAACTTCTCGCCTGAGAGCTTGGGGCACCAGTCGGCGAGATCGACACAAAATTCACCACGGGCACCACCACCATCGTCTGCAGCGACCAACACGCAACCCAGGATTTTTTTCCACAGCGTCCCGCAACCCGAAGATGACGAACTCCCGGCGACACAGTCCGTGTGCTCGCAAGAGTCGACTACGCATTTCCGCGTCCCTCTCCTGCGGTGGGGCCGGCTCCTCCCGCTCCCCGGGAGCGTCTCACAGGAGCCGATCGCGCTGGTCGAACAGCTCGTCAGCATCGGCCGTGGAACCGGCTGCACGATCCGCCCAGACGACATCCGCATCTCGAAGTGGCACTTCGCGCTGCAGATCAACCACTTGGGCGAGAGGGAGATGGATCCCAACCAGTCGCGCATCGGCGAGTGGAGGCCGCAGCCGGACATGGTCGTAATGTTCCAGGCCGCCGGACGCTGCGGTGTCTACGTCAACGGACGGAAATACGGCGGTGGCGAACGCGTGGGTCGGCTCTATGACGGCGACGAACTCGTGCTGTTTAAGGATACTAGCGGCGATAAGGTCGAGATCTTTGGTTACAAGGTCGAGTTGACGATTGGACGCGTTAGGAGAGACGGCCCGCCCGAGATGTTCACCGATAGTGCGCTCGGACACTTCCCGGGGGCTACTACTATCCGCTACGATGTTGAGCGCGGAGCGGGCGTGTCAATGGCAAATACGGAGATTCCGGGCGGTGGGAGTGAGGTCGGTTTTGGTACGGGGGCGTAGGGGCGCGGATACGTCTGGCTTGGTTTCTTTTCTGTACGGGTGGTTTCTTTTCTGCTTCTGTACAACATGGTCTTCTTTCTCCCTCCTCTTCGTCCGTTCCGTTCCGTCTTGTTTTGGTTTTGGTTTTGCGTTTAATGTATGGGATGGGACAACGTCGTAATGTGTTATGTTTTATTTTCTCGAGCCTGCTCTTTTTGCTATTTTGTTTACCTTTTCTGTTTTCACCTGGCTGGATTCATATCATTCCTCCCTCTTCCTCCTCCCCAACCACCACGCCATGAAATTGTTGTCTTCTTGTTCTTCTTCTGGGTTCGGTCTATACCGTATGTGTTTGCGTTCTAGTCTGGATTTACTATACCATATACCATATACCAAGCAACTGGCAACTGGAATTTTTGGTTTTTTGGTTTCTGTCTGGTTTTTGTCTGGTTTTGTGGTTTCTGTGGTTTCTGTGGTTTCTGTGGTTTCTGTGGTTTCTGTGGTTTCTGTGGTTTCTGTGGTTTCTGTCTGTCTGGTCTGTCTGGTTTTTGTCTGGTTTCTGTCTTGATTTTGTCTGCTAGGAAGTAGGTATTCTATTGAGCTCTAAGGATTTGCCGCGGAAAGTTCTGGAGAAATATATATGGAGAATGATGCAAAGGGTGTACGATGGATACCGGTCTGTCGAGTGGCTCAAGAGGAAAAGGAAAAGGAAAAGGGATGAGGCGGACGGGACCGAGGGGATCTACGACGAGGTATATCTACTGGTAGTAGAGAGATGGTTTAGGAACCTATTAGCTTTGATTTTCGAATTTTCTGGTCGTGATTCGGGAAATCTTGGTGTCTTTAAGAGGGCTATGGGTGCGCAGGATGTATGTACTACATTGTATGTAGAAGTCGTGTTTGCATTGCATCGAGATATGGAACGTGAGTCTGTTGCCGTCTGTCTCGCAGATTCCAATGCTATGTCTTGGGGATATAAATAGTAGTTGGTGCTTGTCACGGGTGCTCACTCGTCAATGTCGAATACAATGATGATTAAACAAAAATAAAATACTTACCTACGGCAAGCCGTATGCGATAATAGACTGATGTCCCCCCCACCCCCCTCTCCACCCTATCCCCTCCATGCCTGGCGCTTGTACATTTGTTACACCTCCCTACTAAGGTTGACCCAATCTTTTTTTGGCTATTGCAGAAAGGAAGGCAGCGAGTGATATCAAAAGCATCCATCCGGCAAGTGGGCTCTTCCGCAGAGCAACTTGTGTGAGGTAGTAGAAATAGGCTCTCTAACATTATATATCTATGTAGCGGCGTAAATTTTGCTGGGAGAGAGAGAGATCAAAGGTCTGTCCTCCTGGTCATACAAGGTAGGTGACGGAAATGACCGACGTCAAATGTTGTTGCTCTGGAGTCTGGCCGCTGTGCGAGAGGATGATAAAGTACTAGGTCAAAAGTTTTCGTACGATGGCCTTTTTACACCAAAATACACCAAAAATGCCCATTTTCAAGTAACCAAAACCCACCCTTCACGTGGCGGAAAAAAAATCGAGTCTTTCATAGAAGCTTTAGAATCGTAAGATGCATCACATATAAGAAGTCTGACAACTTTTACTTCGAATTGGTGGCGCTTGGTACGGTGTTGTGCACGGGTTGGAGAGTGATTTCAGATTCTGTATGGGCCCCCATACAAAATTATTGCGTGACAACCAGTTTCAACACCAACTTCTCTCCCATACCGCATTACTCAACCACCACCAGTTAGAATTATGCGCCGATTTCAATCGAGGTTCTCTACCTGATTTAGAAGACCTTCTAATGGTCCACATATTTTTATACTACCTTATAGTTGCTGTATCTATGGCGGGAAATCACCTACCTCAGTGAAAGGGAAATCCGCCAAGCCACTCTACTTCGCATAAAATAATCCGCCTAGCGAGCTGGAAATCTCATTGAAGCTTTATTAGTATATATTCATGATATATGCCAATTATTAGTACTCTCTTAATTGTGGTTGTTGTGTTATAGAGATGTATGTCTGTGGTGTGGTGGCGCTTTTGGGGAGGTGTACGAAAACTTTTGACCTGGTACTTTATATATCTGCTTAATGGACTGCAGTGCACTCTCATCAACGGCTGCTTCCCGGCGTGTCACTGGTTCTTACTTCTTAGCCGTCGACCACGGCGGCGGTTATGAAGTATCGTGGCCGGCCCCCAATACTCAATGTTCTATCAAATACGTCTCTTGAAAGAATGGTCCCCCTGTGGAAAGCGGTCGGTTGGAGTGGAAACGAATTATTACGATACTGGCAGTTACTCAGTTCGATCGTGTCCGAGTGCTTTCCATGATCCAGACTCGGTAACTAACCCTGCTTGTGATAGACGCCCTTTACGCGATATTATATACCCGACCTACAATCTCATCAGGAACTGTTATCTAGTAGAGTAGACTGAGCAAAGATAGTAGTTACATCAATACATTCCGCTGGACTCGCAGGCCGCAGGCACCAGACACCAGGCCGCAGGCGGCAGACACAACCAGAACCACGCAGCACGCAGCGAACTCGTGCAGGTATCCCCCCTTGCCCCCTCGCAAAAGTTGAAACGACACCACCTCTGCTCGGTGGGTCCGTATGTAATATGTAACCCTCAAGACTCAGGCTCAGGCTCAGGCTCGGGGAAGTAATGTCTTGTGAGCGAGTGAGCGAGTGAGCGAACGCCATGCGCGCGGAGCGATCACGAACGGCGCAAACCCGCGCTTGGAAGTTGGGGGTGCCAGGATTTTTGGCGCGCTGGGAACCGCCGCCATCATCGGCCGTGGCCAGATGCGAATGCGAGCTGATGATGCGGAACCACTCCCCTTCCGCCCTCCGCCCTCCCTCAAGTCACAGCGAGCCCCGGGAGCAGCAGCAGCAGCAGCCACAGCGAGCCCACGGATCTTGGATGCCACATGTACTCCTACAGATGAGACGGTACTTAAATACCTACATACCTACCCGGCCCTTCAACCACGTGGTCCGCCGGTCCCGGAATCGACACTCTTCGAGTGCTGGGGTCCGCAGGCCGCTGGTTTGCACACTGGCTTGCACACAGACCTGCACACAGACCTGCACACAGACTTGCACCTTGGGACTGTGCTGTGCTACATAGGCTGGGCTGGACTGGGCTACAATGCTTTTTTACCCCGCCGCCCCCCGCCCCCCGCTCGCCGCCCACGGACAGCGGACACTGGTAGCCACGAACAGCACTTGTATGTAGAGTATGCCCTCTACATACAGCCTACAACCTACAGCCTACAACCTACAGCATACCTCGGATTCTCGGTACGGTTACCTCGATGTGAGCGCAACGATGGTCCTTTTCGTTGCACCTCGTGGACTAGGGTGGTTTCGTCGCCGACATATACCAGTACTAGTGGATCAACTCTGCACGGTCGATGACTCGATGTCGTCACGGTGCGTTTACATGCCGGATGGTGGGATGATGGGAGGCTTGTATACCTAGTATATACGGTCGGGAAAGTGTACATATGTACGATGCCAACACCGACTCAGAGGACGGTTTTTTGGAAGTCGGGGCCTGGTTGCTTGAGCCTTGAAGCCTAAAGCGGAAGCAGAAGCGGAGTGATGGCGAGAGATGGCGAGGATGATGAGGATGATGGATGATGAGGATTGCACACATCAACTTCAATCTAATATAGGCAGAAAACAGGGCGGGGACAGAGGGAGAAGGCTGAGGAGGAGGAAGAACGGCGAGGACGGCGAGGACCAGACTGCGGGGAGCATGGATGTTTGGATTGGATTAATTCGGAACAAGCTGAGAAAACCATCTTTGGGTATGATGCTCGTGTACTACCTACGCTACAACTACACTCAGACGGTATGTCCAACAGCCCGCAGGCTGCCACGTGGACTTTGGACCGAATACACTGTCTAAACTCTGATCACTGTAGTCTGTAGGGTACAGCACCAATAAAAATATCCGGATAACAAAAGGCCGGCGGCATTTAGTGCAGACCCCAGAGTTCGACAGTAGGTTTGGCTTCGTCAGCACAAATACTTACTGCTTATGAGTACTTACGGCTTCGAGATGTGTGGTTACGTATGTACCTACGTCTCTGTTGAGCGAGTACATACCAAGTCCGAGGCTGACTGACCAAATGTCCAAAGAAGTGTGAACGCAAACTACCTATTCGGGACTTCCCGGTGGTTGCACTGGTCCTGTCAGTCTGTCAGAGATGGATGTTACACCACGATATACCACCCAGCAGTGAGCCTTGAGAGCCGAGCATCGGTCCCGACAATCCAGACCGGGACCCTGCCCAACTCAGTCCGGCGCCGCTCCGATCCCCACGGTGATTCTTGGCAGGTTTCGACGCACATAAATCGGCTTGTTTTTTTATTCGATTGCTTGCTCGATTACTTACTTGCTTATTCCTGTATGCAGCGCGCGCGAACCCTCGCTTTTCTGCCTATCTGCAAGGCAGTGCTCAGTAGGTAGGGTGTCCACATACTCTGCAAACTGTGCATATCGTTACAGATTCTCCCCCGTGTTTTCACGGTGCTATTCCCCATTCGAAGTTCGGGCTGCGTTTTTTTCCTTCACCAGCTGCACTGCCATGGAGGGTGTATACGGTGGGTGATAGGGCATGTAGGTGTGTATGCACGACGTATATACGAAAAATAGAGCGCAGCGTCCAGTCCTCTGAATGAAGGGAATGGTTTTCTGTCATGCTTTCTTTTCTTTGAAGAGCAACCGTAGGGACCCGGACGTTCCACCGCAAGTAAAGAACGCGGCATCCAGTCCTCTGAACGAAGTAAATGGCTATGCTGGCCACTATGCATTCTTTTCTTCGACGTGGGGAATCATGCGTTCCTCGGAAAGTAAAGAACGCGGATTGGCTTCTCAGAGCCGTGCTTGGTGGTACACACAGATGCACGTACGCGAGTGTACATGATTTCTCGCGATAGGTAGATTGGATTCGGGGACCCCACTCGGAGGAGCACCTGGATGTTGAAGTTCTCGAACGATGCGCGCACGGGATAGAGTAAGCAACGAATCCTTCAGCCGCGGGAGCAATGCTGAAGAGGGGAAAAATTTCGGCTCCAGCGAAGAGCACGCGTGTGTTGGAAATCCGCGGATCCGACGTTGGCCGATGGTATACGTAGTTGAACGACCGGCTCGTCACATGAATGTTCGCATCGAGTTCCGTGACGAATAGCCAGCTAGTTGGCGGTACTCGTCTCCGGAGACCCCCAAGATCTTTGGGCAGGGTGCAGTCGAGCCTGGTGCCCTAGAAAGCTGACGATGGGTTCTGAGGCGGTATCGTGAATTCACGACTTGATGTGTGAGCTTGCCACGCGGAGGTCACCGACGCTACCATAAGCGAATGTGGGGCAATATGGTAGCACAAGCGGGAAGCACTCAGCAACTACCTACGGTACATAAGCACGCAGATATGCGAGTATGTTCTCGGGTATGTATACCTACTACATACCAGCAACCGCAGACACGCTGAATTGTAATGTGACGCATCGGATTCTTCGCGACTCGAAATCGGGGGTCTGAGGGCGCTACGGGTTATTTGGAGGTGGGGATCGATGGACGGCATCCATTTCTTCCTTCGCCCCCATATTCCAGGTTGCGTATCGAGGCCGCGACGGACGAGAGCTCCTCCAGTGATGGGAGACCGCGGAGGATGCCGGCATGGCATGTAATGCAAGTGTGCTCGACCATGGTTTGATTGCTGCTGCGTCCGAATTCGGTGTGTCTGGTTGTCTGTTTATTTGGTTGTCTGGTTGTTTGGTTGCTCAGTCAGGATTGGCTTGGACTTGCACAGCCTGAGGTCCGGACCGCCATGCTTTTCCTCAACATTGTCTGCCTGCATTCCTCCGGTCGACTTCCGCACGAGTTCTGGGGGAGGGTGGGTTAGGGCGTGCGTATCTGGTGGGGGATGGGAGAGGATGACACACACCCACACACATAATACACATGCGCCTCGAGTCCACAGTCCACATACATAGCAGCGCCGGGCTTAGGCGGGGCTTTTCAGCGAGTGCTGAGTGGTTCGTTTTTCCGGCGCTTGTTTTCCGCAACTTTTTCGGCAGCTTTCCTATTCTCGAAGAAACCCTGTTTGTCGTCAGCTGCCTTGCATATCAGTTTCCAGACGGTTGACGCGCACTCGATCCTATCACTTTTGCCCCGATGGGTGGCGGAACCACGTAAGTATGATAGGTTAGGTTAGGTACGTATTGCATGCGCTGGCGCAGGCTGGTTTCATCGGTGCGCACTTCGAAACATTGCGGACCGCTCAGGCTAGCTGGTTTCTTCGGTGCGCACTCGATGCGAACCGGCAAGCCCTCCTGAAGAAGACGGCCAGACGTCCGTACCGGGATTTGGAAAAAAACTCCCATGGCTGTTCATTCCGGAAACCACCACCCCCACTGGAATTCCATCGGGGCACTCGTGCAAAGCTGCATAATCCCACTCCTTCCGCATTTCACTTGATTGAACGCCGTCCAAAACCAGGCTGTGGTGCTACTGTGAATCCACACGGAATGTGTTTTGCCGCAGTGAGCTCTTCCTGACTGTTGCTGCGTCCGGTTTGCTTCGTACAACCGTGCTGCTTACGGTAATTTTTCTGCCTCTCCGGGGCTATATAATCTGGTCTGAATCTCGAGCGTTTTGCTCTCCTTCCACGGAATCCCGTAGACATCCTACCGCACATAGACATACCTGTCTACTTCCATACATTCCTACTTGGTTTTAACATATATCTCCCCCTTCATTTTTCATCCCAAATCATCCACTCGGAAAGATGTCTCGCCAACTCCCGCACCTCACCGGATCTCGCTCTCTCTACGGCCATCAACCGCCCAATCACCGCCAAAACCACCACCACCACCAGCAGCAGCCGCACCGCCAACGTAGACTCCTCTACGTTGACGGGAACAACCCAGAGCTTAGGAACAATGCTCCCCCCTACCCCTACCCTTATAGACAGGGAAGCATCCCTCGGGCCACACTCTCAGTGGCTCGTCCCCTTCCCAGCCAGCGCGCTGTGAGTTCCACCTCCCATTCCTTGCCTGTCCGGTCAACTGACGCCCAGTCTAGGATCCTGAACCCACCGGACAGATCCTGGCTCGTACCGCCGAAGAGAGGCCCTATCTTCTGAACCTCTACCTCAGCGAGCACGACCTTCACGGCCGCATCTTCCACCCTGGCGCCCGCTTCGGCGCCGCCGAGTTTCCTGCAACTCCACGAGACAACCCGCTCGTCGATTGCCTCCTGGGAACTGTAGCTGGACCATTGGAATGTGCGGCTTACCCTCATCCTCGATTCGAAGAGCTCTCTGGAGAGGATTCCGGAGATGATTATGTGTGTAGTGGCGAGCGCCGCAATACGGTAACCATGGAGCATGAGCGCCGGCGGTGCCAGAGAGCGGAATCCGGAAGGAAGCATCACCACAGACGCCTCGACGATGCGAGTGAGCAACAGAACGTTGGTTCTTCTTCACTCCCATTCCCAGTTCGAGAGCTGACAACGAGCAGAAGAGAAAGAATAATGATCCCAGAGCTGGCAACACCTAGTTGTCAACACCACCACCACCACTGTTCTCTCAATCCACATACACTCGTTGCAGGTCTGCCGGAAAGTACCCTTCGTTGGCAAAGGGCAGTTCGTATTGTGTAACCACTTATCAGATGTGTTTTTCCGAATTCGGTCGAATTTGTTTGTCGAAGATATTTCAACTCTTTTCCTTCTCCCTATCACCATCAGCCTCCCTCCAGTTAAGGGGTGTGGCTACAACAACCACAGCTGTGGACATTGACAGATACCAGTGCTATCCGAGTCCGCAGAAAGTTTTCTTGACTGTTGTTTTGTTTATTGTTTTTTGTATTCGTTCCTGTTGCGTTTGTTTTGTCGACCGAGGGAGGATATTTGTTACTGCTGGAGGTTATTGTGTGTTGGTCCTGCCATTTCGAATTCCGTGTACGTCTTCTTTCTTCTTCTTCTTCTCTAAATTGTCATGTTAGCTATACGTACTACCAAATTGAAATCTTCACTTATCCATCCGCTTCACTTTCTCCACATGCATCCGCTCCACAAGCCAGCTAGCCAGTGTACCTCGCCCGTCCCGTCCATCCATCTGCTGCATCTGCCCCACGAGCCAGCCAACCAGCCAGCCAGCCGGGAGGGGGGCGTGACTCTGTCCAACCGTCAGCAGCAGTGCATACCTGCATCCTACATACATGCCATACACGTCTTTCTCACATGTTTCTGCCCCTTCCCATCCACCACATCGACCACATCGACCACCCAGCCTTCGCCCTCGCAGCCTTCGATCTCGTATCCCAATCCTAACCGGACCACGTCAGTCAGAGATGGCATTCTTCCGCAGGACCTTAGGACCTTAGGACCGCAGGTCCGCAGGTCCGTAGCTGACAGCTGGCATCTAGCATCTGCAGCCACATCCGCCGTCCACATATCGCACATATCGCACATATCACAGCCGGAGCTGGAGCATCGTCGTCCGTCGCCGACGCGGCCGACGGGACCAGCAGCAGCAGCAAGAGCTGAGAGGGCGAGGGAATATGTACCCACCCCCCACCCCCGCACCCCCGCACCCACCGGCAGAGAGGCTTTGGTGGCTCCGTTGCCGGTACGGATGGATGGGAGGGAACTACGGGCTTCGACAGCCCTGGCCGGTCGCTGCGGATCTTGTGGGCCAAGTGGGCCCTGCGGGCGATCAATTACTCGCAGCGGGATACGAGGCCGAGCTGTGTTGTGTGCAATGTGCCATGTGCCATGACGGGGGGATGGGGTCGGGGTCGGGGCTTAGTTTGTTGGTTGGTTTATTTGCTGGTGTACTCACCCATCAGTTCGCACGTAATCTAAACCATTGTCATCTGGGTCATCGTCTTAGTGGGGGTTCGAAGGAGGGAGCCAGCCAAACAGCACGCCTCAAACAGGGCGGTCTGCCGAGTGACATGCCGTGAGCGACCATCCCATCCCATCCTCATCACAACCCGCGTTGCCGCCTCACTATATATCCCCCCCCTACTCCAGAATAGGGCTTCACTCGTCCATTCGCCACCCCCCACCCCCCCCCCCCCCCACGAAATCTGCATCAAACCGGCATAGCCGTGCGTGGAAAAAAGGTTATCCCGTCTGACCGTCCGGTTGAATCCCGAGCCGTGGACTCAGGGCCCGCGGGGGAGGCGAGATCAGGGCTTACTGCAGATCACATCTGATGCTGTGTTCGGCGTGTAGGTAGTCAGGGTAGGTGGGGTGGGTGGGTGTGTAGGTGTGTTCAGGGCGAGAGTAAGGTTCCTGGCATCTGGCAGCTGGAATGCGGATGTCCTGACTCTTCTCGTTAGCTCGTTGGCTCGTTGGCGGGCTGGCTGGGCTGGGCGTAATCATCGCTGATCACCGTGGGGAAGAGGAAGAATAGGGCGGACGTTGTGAGGAAACTAGTAAGCCTTGATTGTGAGCAGCAGCGTTGGTTACCGGGGGGGTGGGGGCGGGTAGGCTGGGGCGGGCCGTTGCTACGTACGGTAACCCGTCGTTACGTGCCGGCTAGGAATCACATGGGAATGGATGGATGTTTGGGTGTTTTTTGTTGGTGTTGTGTTGTGGTAGCGTTGTGGGAGCCTGGTAGGTACATGCTTACCGGTACTTGTGTGAATGGGTTGGATTGAGCACGGAAGTTGAGGGCGTGGTCATGGGTTGGGTGGGTGGGGCACAGATGATGTGATACATACCGGCAATGCGGATATGGTTAAGCTTATGGTTATGTGCTATCACATTCACATGAGAATGATCTCTGTTGTTGTCGGATTGTGTTGTGTTGTGTTGCGTCATACGCAAGGCTGGATTAGAGTCTGTCTCCGCCTTCGGGTTATCTAAAATCCTGCCCGACGGAATATGTAAAGCCCGGCCACCACCACCACCAGCGGAATATCTAAAGCCCGGCCGCAAAAGGCATTGAAAAGCGTATACTTATTATACATTGCATCATCTCGTATTGTCCCGCACCCCCCACCGCTCTCTAAGGTTTGCGATAATTCGACCAATGGCAGTAGCAGCCCCTCTCCTCCGTGCGAATCCCCCGCTTCTCCGCGATCCCCACCTTCCGCTCGGGAGCACCATCCGCGTCCAGCACCCACGCCGTGACTGTACGCCCAAACTTATCCCCGCCCACACGGTCCTCCCATACATCGACGGGCAGGTCCAGCTCTGCCAAGTCATCTCCGGTCTCGACAGTTTTTCCAGCCGTCTGCTTCGTGAAGATTGACACCTTGAAGCGGGTATTGCTCCACTGGATCCTGTAACCCGAGTCCGCGGCGGCAACGCCACCCATGTCGCGGCTGTTGGCGAGCCGCGACTCGTTGGCGAACTGCACCGTCTTGTCGAAATACACGTGGAAGCCGAAGTGCTCCGTTTCCAGGCCGCGGTCGAACAGTCGCAGCGGCTGGTTGGCGACGGCGAACGGCAGCATGTGCGATTCCTCCCGGATGATTTCTCGCTTCGCTGTAGTGCTGGTGTTAGAAGCAGTTTTGGTGATCAGCGTGATGTAGAAGTCCGAGTCCTCGCCTGCGTCGCTGACGCCGTCGACCGAGGAGACGCTTTCGTAGTCGGTGGTGTTGGGGGCCGAGCGCGGCACGGGGATCCAGTCGCTCTCCGGCCCGGACTCGGAGGTGGCGTCGCGCCGCTTAATCACGAACCGGAACTCGGGGACCCTGACGTCGTCGTTCAATGCGGTGGTAGTAGGAACCCGTGTATCGGGCGGCAGGGCGCAGCTCCACTGGTAAGACCTGGCCACACACGTCGACAGGCGATCCGCGCCGCGGAACGGTCTTACCAGCACCGATCCCAGCGGCAGCGACGGCCCCGTATCCGCACCATCCGCCTGCTCCGCGGCCGTACCCGAGCTCGCGCTCTCGCTCACGGATTTCTTCCAGTTCCGTGAGCCCACCACACCGCCCACGATCGAAACCACAAGAATCGTAACCACCAGCACGACGATGAAGCACCACCGCCGCGCCCTGTCGAGCTTGTGCCGCTTCTCCATGCTCATACCTGCTCTTCCCCCAAGCCCAAGAAACCGTCCCCAGCCCCACCGCCGCTGCCGCGCCTCGTGTCGTCGCCGCGCCTCCTCCCCCGCAGCTTCGCCCCGCAGGTCGTCCAGCGTCACCGTGTTCATCCTCACCCTGCGCGCTCCAGCCTCCACATCCGGCTCGCTGCGGTGGTAGTGGTGGAACACTCCCCGTCTGGGCGCCCACCGTGCTGCCTCCGGCGGCGAGGGCAGGCGCGGCGGCTCAACGAAGCGGCTGTAAGGCGGCGGTAGTTCCTCGGGATGTTCTTCTTCGGGCGGAGGTGCGTGCAGGTAGCCCGTCGCCGTGGCCGGGGCTGTGGTGGACTCCTCCCTCCTGCTGGTTCGACGTGCGCCGGCGTCGCTGCCAGCCTCGAAGCCGAAATTGAATTGCGACATCCGCTGGTGCGCAGCCGCCGCCGCCGCTGTGGGTGCTGTGGGTGCTGTGGGTGCTGTGGGTGCTGTAGGTGCTGTAGTCGCCGTCGTCGTGAGCTCTTTTTCTAGGTCTTCGTACAGTTGCGATTGTGTTTGCCGTCGCTGTGGCGGTGGTGGTGAATGTTGCTCTGAGTGGTGGTCGTTTTGGGCGCTCGCGGTGGGGGAGGGGGACGGCATCGTGTGTATGTATGAGGTTGGTGGTGTTGGAAGGAAGTGTGGGAGATCGCTGGTGGTGAAATGTTTCCTCCGTGCGTCGGGGAATAGAAGGAGGAGGAGGAAGGAAAACGAACAAACGAACCGAATGCCGCGGACCGTCAATAGCCCTCGTGAGCTGAGATGGGATGAGATGGGTTGGGTCGAGTGATTTCGAGCGACAGCAATCACTAGCTAAAGCCGAATCTCGGGTAGTAGTAATGGGCACTTCAAGTGCGCGTGTGATCGAGATGAATCGGGCGGAGGAGCTGGCCTGCCGAAACTGCTGTACGAGAAAAGAAAGAAGAAGAAAAAGAAGTGTATATACAAAGTCGATCCGAGCGACTAGAAGGGAGAGGAGGGTGAGGAGATGGACAGGACCACAGCTGTCGACATCAACAAAAAAACAAAAACCCGTTTGTTTGGCAGCACGAAGGAAGGAAGGAAAGAAGACAAAACAGAGGAGAACCAAGAGAACCAACACCACCACCGGCAGCAGCACGGGGGCGCGACAGCGCTCTTTTGACTTCTGCAGGACTCTTGAGCGACCGCCACCGCTGCGGATTTTTTACCGCCCCGACAGAGAGAGAGAGGCTTTCATTGTCCCTGCCCTGCCCCAGCGGCAAGCGTCAACGTTAGTTAAGGTTAACGTCGACGTCGACGTCGATGTGCGGGCTGTGGCTGGGGATGGTCTATGTTCTATACTCTAAGCGCCATGCTAGCTAGGAGTCCGAGCTATATACGGTCGACGTCGACATCTTCAACTCCATTTGGCAGGGTGTTTCAGGTTCCTCCCGGAACGAGCGAGCTCTCCGCGCCTACAGGTGCAACGACCAGATTCCAAGAGGCGGATTCTATGAAGCGAATTCGAAGTGCCTGTCTGCTGGGTCGGAGCATACGTACCGTGCGATACGATGTGCGCTTGGAGGTACGTAGTGTACTTCGTACCGGTACTCTACATAGCGTTAGGTACCTACGGTAGGTGGGAGGTGCGATGCCTTATGTATGCTACGTCGTAGGTATGTAGCAACGACTATCCCTCTCATCCTCTCATCCCCCTCATCCCCCTCATTCATCCCTCTCATCCCCTCCTCCCCCCAATGCGCACGCCTGCACTGCCCAAATGGGATCCAGATAGGACGCGAAATCGACCCCTCACATTCCCGAAGCGTTCCTGGTGGATCGCTGCACATCATACCTACAAGTTGTAACCTGCAGCCGCAGTTCCAAAATAGCCCACCGGCGATCGGATATGTTTCATGTTTCAAGTTTTTCAGCCCAGGATTTCGAATTTGCGTTACAGATTCAGATTTCAGATTTCAGATTCCAGTCGAGACTTGCTCGGGAGTCGGGACGGGGTACTAGTTTGTAAAGGAACGTTGCACGTGGATTTATTTAGGCATGGCGGCGGCGTGTTCTGTGAGCACTGAGGAAGAATAATATCTCTCTCTCGTTCACCGCCACTCTTGAGTCTTGAACCGACCTCCGTCCAAAACTCTTCATGACTCTGCCATGCTGACACAACACAACACAACACAACACACACACACACACGCACGCACACGTGCAATATGGAAACAAAAACCCAACACAAAACCAACTCGCCATCTATATAGTAATAACCCATTCCGCCCCGATCGCCGCCCGTATACCGACTATTTTTAAAAAGAGACAAGAGCCGAAAGAAAAAGAACAAGTTGAAGCCGCTTCCATTTCTCCCTCCCGAGTCCCCCCTAGATACCAGATCATACCGTCCCATGAGTAGACAGGAGATATATAAACAAACTGGCAGCCCAGCCCAGTCGAGCCCCCGAATCTACTTGTAGCTAACTGACTAAGTAAGCGTCGTGGTCATCATTACGCTGCAAACTACACAGCAGTTATTTTGTTGTTGTCTCTCTCTCGGCTTTTCTAAAGCATCATCCTAAACCAGAAGAAAAAAAGTTTTAAAACACAAATAAAGAAAAAGAAAAAAAAAGTCACAAAAGAAATGAAGAAAGAAAAGAAAAGAAAAAGAAAAAAAACTTCAAAAACCACCACTTCAAATCAGAAGTGCCGGCTCCACCACCCTCGATTCAGCTTCTCGCTCACTTTGCGATAGCTAGCCATTTCTCCCCAACAGTCGCGACCCCACTCGCAGCCGGCCATGTTGACGACAAAGTCTCGATCCTTCTCGTTGTAGAAGATCCGCGGGTCGTTGGGAGTGTCGGAACACGCGCCGGGAGGGAACGAGTTGATCATTCGCTGGGGGATGAAAGCGGTGCCGGTTCGGATCCAGGGCTGGTGGGCGTAGAGGTATTCCTAGTGTAGTGTCAGTACTGCCGATTCATTTCGCACGAAACGTTGTTTCGGAGGTAATCTACCAGAGTGTCCTGTTCCTTGTGTTCCCACTCCATGTGCTTCTGCTCGTATCCAACAGGATCCCACCAGATATCGAGCAGTCGCTCGCTGAACTCGGATCGTTTGATGAAGAAGCTGCCGAGGTTGAAACCACCACAGTCCTGGGGAACAATGATATTGATGCTCTCCGCCTTGTCATCTCCGACCGGCGACCTCGAAACATCGTCGACGTAGAAGAATTCGTCTTTTGGCAGGGGGTGAGTGATGTTCAACGGATTGTAAACGTTGATGTCGCGGTAGGTGACGTTCTGGAGGTTGCTGAAGATGTGGGATTGGAGCGAGATCGAGGGCTCCATGATGAACGTGTGCAGATCCATCCACCAGAACCTATATTCCCCGTCCCACCAGTCAGCTGCTGAATACCGCCTGCCGCCGCCGCCGGTGCTTGCTCGCGCGAGATGATGCTCACCATTCAGCCTTGGGGTACTGTCGCATGGTCTGCTTGATGACATCGACCTTCTCCCAACTCTCTCGCCACTCGTGAGCATAACGCTTCTTGGTGCTCATGTCCTTGATCTCGAGGTGATATCCCCATCTCTCGGCATAGGCCTTCTTGTTCGCGATGGAATCCCTCTCCACAGCCCACTCCTTGGCACCCTTCCACGTCATGACACCACCTCCCTGATTCGCGGCCAAGATGATAACGAACTTGGAGCCACCGCTCGCCGCTCGCAGTCGATTCGATAAGGGATTGTGATGCAGGCGCAAAAACGTCCACAGTAGCAATCCGACGAGCAGCAGAAAGAACGACGTTAGCCGGGGTCTCCGGGACACAGTAGCCCTCGCCCGGTAGAAGAATCCACCCCCACCTCGACCGTAGGGGGTCGTCGGCGTGAAGCCCACCGGTGGTGACATGGGATTGCGATTGTATTTCGGTAACGAGGTGGACAGCTTCCGCAGATGCTTCCCCAGGAATTTACGTGCGCCGGGAGCGTAGCCGTTCCCGCCCCCGCCGTACTTTGCTGACCAACCATCGCCCGTCGCGGCCCTGTTGGCCGGGGAATGAGAGCGAGAGATGGGGAGCACCGGCGCGGGAGAGGCCGATCGGGAGCCCTCGGCGCCGTCCGTACCCCAGAACGTTGACCCGTTCCCCATGGGCGTATGTGGAATCGGTGGAAGCGTGTGCTGCAACTGCGATGTGCCACTCGAGATGGACGACGACGATGGCGGGTGGAAGTTGAGGTCAGGGGGTCCCGAGTTGCTACCGATGGTAGAGCGGCGACGGGCGCGTCCTAGAGAAGCCACGACTGCGGAAGGAGTTTAAACGGGGTGTGGGTGTTTTTTTTTTGGGTTGGCAAGCAATCGCCTTCTCCTGCACCTATTACTACCACGCAACACGAGTTCAGCCTTCGGCACCTCCCTTGCAAGCTTACTCCGACCGTCTCTGTTCCCCCACCCACGCCCTTGAATTCCGACCTTCAAAGGCTGCAAAGCAAAGCAGAAACGAACAGGAACGGCCCCCGCATGCGGCAAGCGGGAGTAAGATGAGGATTGTGTGATCTCAGAGAGTGGAAACGGGTTATGTACTGTGTTGTGTTTTGTGAAGATGTGAGGGGAGGGTAGGGGAAATTCGCAGGGAGGGGGTCGGGGGGTATCCCGCTCACAGCAGGGTTGGGTCGGGGGTGTCTGCTCCAGATCATCGCGGCACAGAGTGTCCAAGTACGTACTCTACGACACGGCCCAACCACAAAACAACAGGGGAAGCGTCCGAGGGGGCCGATTATTACGTTCGCCAGACGGAAATCGGCATCGGAAGGCAGCGGATGAAAACAGAACAAGACAGATAGCATGGAACATCCACCCACCACAGAAGAGAAACCGGACAGAAACCGGACGGACAGTGACAGCTGGTGTCCGAAGCGGCAGCGATTCCAAGAGACCAACCGACTTTGCCAAGACGGATGCGAGCTTCGAATAGGTATTCAGGTAACACAGGCGCTTTTTTCCGGACGCGTCGGATCAACAAGTGTGCGACCAGGCTGTTTTCTGGGTAAAGACAGTATACGCGTTGAAATCCCTTGCTTTTGAATTGCGCTCTCCCTTCGACTCTGTGCGCGGCGGTGGTGGCGGTGGTGGCGGTGGTGGCGGCAATACGGTCTTGCCAGGTGGTCTCGCGCTCGCTGATGCGAATGGGCACCGTGGGATGGATTGACCGGTCTGTTCGATTGAGGACGGGATCTGCGATCGAATGGAAGCGGAAACGGAAGCGGAAGCTGGAGGCGGGACGCGGTGGCAGGCGATGTCGCAGTGTCGATTTGATTCGCTTCGTTGCTCGTGATGCGTTCTGCGGGAGTGCGACGACGGTGAATCCGAACCAAGGGGCAACGATGTGGGAAGAGGAAGAGACGGGAGAGATACGGCATGTAGTTGACACATCTTACTCTGAGCTATGCGCACGCACACCATTGCCAGTCTCCTTAGCACCAGGTAGATCCCTTTCCAAGCCTTTGGGAGAGGCAATCGGGAGCCAACGGACGTGGGCCCACTGCACAGACTCTCAGCTACCAGTTGCTAGTAGACTTCACTTCGCTCTCCACAACTACCATGCAAATAGGTGGCTCGCCTGCGGCATGTGCTCGCTGCTTACTATGATACTTGCCGTCTGTTGCTGGTCATTAATGTTCGCAGCACTCGCCAACACAAGTAAGCATACTCTATATTAGATGATGAGCAGCGTGCCTGGTGAGCCGTGATCTAGCAAGGTCGACTGCCATGACGATCAAACAAATAACATAGAAAGAGAAAGAGCGGCGTGCCTGAGGTCATTTCCACTCCAACTGTAGAGTGCAGAGTGGCAGGAGGCGTCTTGGCTACATACTTAAGATGTAGGCATGCAAGGCACCTACGGTATATCTTCGCGATGCCCCTCTTCGTTCTCTTCGTGCTCTTCGCCTTCCGCTTCTCCCGAAACGCTAACTATAATGGCATCAACCTTCTTGTGCCCCCAGAATCCCATGCGAGAACCACCCAGCCGCAGCATCCAGCGCGTTCAATGTAGAGCACCGACCGGCAACCCATGGAGATCCATTCGACGCCACAAAACTCCTTGCCAAGCTGCCTGTCCCGAATAGGGTCTAGAATTCACCACGATGACCGTTGACCACGATGACCGTTGACCACATCTCCTCGGTGCATCTTGAACAAACAACCACCGGAAATCTTGCGGGGCTGGCCGCTGCCCTCCCGTGTCCGCATCGCAATATGACGATCTATTCGATCTGGAGAACAAATAGCGACCCCAAAACCCCTACCCTGCTGCTAATCCAGGGTACTATACACAAAACGTGAGAACACAATCGATAGATGGTAGCTACCGCAAACCACGTCGAGGACAGCTCTTCGGTTGGAATAAGCTTTTCCACGGGATTCACCGAGAGAAGCTCGTCACTTGTGTATGTAATAGAGTGGTGGGGCACATCGAGCACGTAGGGCTGAATCTAAAGCCCAAGCCTCAGGAGTTAACCGTTGAGCTGAACATGGTGAGCTCCGGTACGTTGGCTCTCAAGAAACCTGGAAAGAGACTCGCTCATTTCCAAGTGCCCCCAGTGATTGCCAGGTTCAGACCGAACTTCCGGTGACTGCCATTCGTGCTCGCCTCTACTGGTAAAGATACGTACCACCAAAGCACTGCCTTTAACTACCGTCATCGAAGCTGCCAGCTTCGTTCCGAATTGCCTTTTCTCCACCTACCTTCCCACCCATCCTCCTATCGAACCTACCGGATCCACAGCTACTCGCCGTAGGAATCCCATGCATATCAACCGGTCCTAGACACTCCCACTCAAGATGACGAAACTCATACAGACCCGCTTCTTCAACCACCCCAGTCGCGGCAAGCTCCAAGTCTGCCGCAGAAATTCGTCCGTCTCGAAACCCGTAACTCAAGTCTCAACCTTCATGAAGAGCTCCAACTCGATCCTCCTCCCCACGCTTTCATAACCCGTCCCTCACCCAGCTGTCTCTCACCTCCCCTCCATCCCCCGACTCCAAGTGGTAAACCCTCATCTCCAGAATCTCTGGCTAAAATATACCTACAAAATCATATCATGTACCCGCTCACCCTCTTCGGCCTCTTGGCCCTCACCCTCCTCAGCAGAACGCTCGCATCACCCCTCCCCCTCCGACTCCTCGCCCTCATCGGCAGCACCATCGCATCACCCGACCCCATCCCCGTCCCAGTCCCCATCTCCCTCCCCATCCCCCATAGTCCCCCCCGCCCCCTCCCCATCCCCATCCCCTCAGCCCCTTCTTCCCCACCCATAAAAACTCCCCTCTGCACCCCCTCGCCCTCGCACCCCACGTACCCCATGCACCCCCCGCCCCCCGCCGGTCCCAGCCAAATGGGCAGGGGCAATATGACGCTCTCTGGGGCCAAGGGCGAGTACGTCATTGAGCTTCCGACGCATCTGGGAGTGCTGTGGGAGGTTTGTTTGAGTGAGGGGAGGGCGTTTTGGGGGTAGGTTGTGGGTAGGAGATGGCGGAGGGAGGGGGTGGGTATAGAGTAGAGTAGAGTAGTGGGTTGGAAGCTAGAAGGATGGAACTGGATATATGTACTGCCTGGGGGATAGTAGTCGAGCATTATTTTCGAGGTAGAGTTGGAAACATGACTCGATAGTATAGACCGGTAATACCGTTGTTTACTGTAGTTATACCTAGTAGTCCGCGCCCTCCACTCCACGATGCGTCCACGCTGTCCTCTTTCTTACATGACTGCCCCGAGTTCCAAGGGACTAGAATAGTACCGATTAGAGAAGAGGCGGCTTGAAGCTTCAAGATTTTCCTTCCATTCGATGAGCTACCAGTAGGATCCATTATTCCAACGAACGGCCAACCGCAGTCAACACTACCCTTGCCCCCTCCCCTTCCTCCGTCTCCTTATGAACTTCTCTACCCACAAGATCTTCTACTGGCTCTTCCAACGGTAATGATGGAGCTTTTTTAAGGTTTAATCATTGATGAAATAACGGAGCGATACATTCTATGGTCATAACACAACACCGAGTGATCAGTCATGACAACCAGACGCCCATATCACAGTGTTGGGCGGTACCCCTGTTATACGGACGATGGCATGGCACGACATCACACGAACGACAACGAGAACCAAGATCCGCAACAGCAATAGATATCTTCAAGTGCTCGACAGACATAAAGAAACGCTTCCAACACCCCGCCCCCCATCCCTGACCATACACACATACAAGCACGCAAAAACTAAAGCTGGTTAGAGTACGAAATACAAGTAAAGAATCGAAAGAATCGAAAGAAAAAAAAAACCCCGCCTCAAACTACAGTGGGTGACGGAGGAAAGGTATAATCAATGGAACAGCACAGATGATGGAGCGGCATAAAGATAGAAACTTTTGTAACAAAATCCACCCCGCAGCAACAAACAGAGAAGTGAATGTGATTCGCCCGATATGCCCCGTTTCCACCCTTCTAGTAGACAAAAAAACACCTCGATGAAGCTTTGAAGTTCGTCAACACTTCATCGAATCATCCTGACCTCTTCTGCAACTTAGTTGTTGTAGTGGTCGGTGTTCCTGTTCCCGCGGTAGCCAGACTTGGGTTGCTGGGGGGCGTTGCTAGAACCCGAATCCTTGTCGAAGACGCTGTAGGGGTTGGCAACCGCCTTGCTCATCCCCTGACCGTTACCAGCAATGCGGATACCGGTGGTGGTCTTCTCGCTACCGAACTGCGAATAGAAGTCGTGCTGGTCGTCCTGTTCTTCCTGCTGCTGCTGACGCCCCTGATTGCCACGAGTGGGCTTGTCGGCGGGAGAGTTGTCACCGATATCGAAGTGGTGAGCGTTGGCACGACGACCGTTAGTAACGTTCGACAGAACAGAACCGCGTTGGGCATTGGACTCGTCGTCATCATCTTCCGGGTAAGCGAAGGAACGGAGGTTGCGGTTGGTTTGCGGCTTCCTCTTCTCAGGGGTGGCGTAGTCGTCGTTACCCCAGGCACCGCTCGTAGGCATGGCGTTCTTTCCTTGCTTTCTGGATTGAATCTCGGCTTCCTCCTCGTCGCCCGCGGTACCGAACTCGAAGTGAGAGTAGTTGGAGTTCTTGCCGTGGTTTCCTCCCTGCGCATTCGGCTTCTTAATGGGTTCTTCTTCTTGGTTCGTGTGTCTGCCCATATCGTACGTCTGTCCCTGAGAGAAAGAACCACGTGATTTAGGAGGCACGACGGCCTGGGCAGGCTCCTGCTGCTCCTCAGCTGAGTTGAAGAGATGAAGCGATGCGTGGGGGTCGCGTGTGGCGCTCTCGGGACCCTTAGAGCGCGATCGAGGCTCGGCCGTCTCCGGAACACCTCCGCCAAGGGAGGTAGAAGATGCCTGGCGAGCGACTGACTCGTAGATCATCTTGACCTGCTCGCCACCGTCCTTGATGGGCCAGTTGCGACCGGTACGACCGATGACACCGAGTTGCTTCAGAAGGTTCGCTTGGTCCCAGTAGAGGCGAACTTCCTTAATACGACCATGGCTGAAATTGACAATGTGGACCTGCAAGGGACAATAGAGTTAGTTGAAACAATCACGTGAAATTCGCCCTTCGCGTAACCGCGTATGGTAGCATGCACATAGGTACTTGGACCATAAGTAGTGGCGAACCAAAACGATAACAAAGGAGATAAGGAAAGGAAAACGTACAACAGGGAAGCGCAGGATGTGGTCAGCAAGGAAGTTGTCATCCAGGCCGGGCAGCCAGTTCGCGCCACTGGTGAGGAACTCGATTTCGGTCTCAATCTCCAAAACAAGAGAGTCGCTGGTCTCGACGGAAGCCAGAACCTTCTCGACGCGCTTCTTGAGCTGACTCAGGTTCTCGCGTTTTAGCTGCTTGACGATCGCATCAGGGCCGTTGACAGAGATGGCGGTGGTGATGTAGTGGAAGGTGATGGCAGGGTCGAGCTGATCAATGTTCGGGGCACTCAGAAACCGGGTGTAGATCTTCTGAAGAGACATCTTTTTGAGAATTGGAGTTTGTGTGGTTTTAGTTTTTTGAACGACAGGAGCTGGTACAAACGCGGGGCTCGATGCGCGTGTGGGGGGGAAGGAGTCGGAGGGGTAGTTTAGTGTGAAGGGAGACTCGAGAGGAGGAGAAGTCGAAGTAAAAGCTACAAGCAAGTAGCGATTATTGACGGAAGAGGCGATGAGGGAAGGTTGTAGAAGGAGGAGGGGATGGGGGAGAAGGGTGGACGTGGAAATAGAAATTCTGGGGGGAAGGATCAGTGGTGGTGGCGGTGGTCGAAAAGGAGTGAAAGTACGCACGTCCACCGTTCTGTGGTCTGTGCATACCGGCATCCGTGTTGGTTGGGGCTAGGACCAAGCAGCTCCGCAATTAGTCATCTTCGTCTTCGGTGGTCACTCAGCGGATAGGAATCAAAGAGATTCCGCTAGAGAGGAATGTTTGTGCTACTCATAACGCTGATATCTATTCTGTATCAGATGATCGAATTGGAGATGATCTGATAGAAAATAGATATCGGTGACACGAGGATAATGGAGTGAAGACGGACATGTACGTTGTAACTGCCATGATCTGATAAGGCCGAATGCGAAGATGATAAATAAAATAAAGATAAACAAAGGAATTTTTGCGCTCTCACCCAGACGGTGAGCGTGAGAGGTGAGGTAACCGCACCGAGCCAGTGATCCGGACTATGGATAGGAAAATGGATAAAATGTACGCCGCCATAGTCTTTATTCTAGGAAGATCAAATGCGAATATGATAAAACCAAAAAAAAAGGAATAGATATTGCGCTTGGTAAACCATTGTGTACTAGTGCTAGTACTCTAACGCTGCTAGACATTCCTATGTCGGCCGACGGTAAGGGTTGCCCGGTTCATGTGAGAGCACTCGGAACAGTACACCCCACCACGAAACCTTTTCAGTTCTAAGTGTAGATATCAGTAATCAAGTACTACTTACGACGAAGAAAGTGTTTTGTTTTTGTCTTTGTGTATGCAGAGGTTTTCGTCCTGGTGAGTACTGGTATGGGGTTTCTGGTATACGTGGGACTGTCAATGTCAATGGCTCTGTTAATGTCAATGGCTCGCCAGCCTCAAGAGACATCATGCCGTGAGCTCAATTTTATTGTGGTATTCTTTCACATAACCCTAGTTTTGGCACTGTGTGATTTATATTGCACCACCACAAACTTCCCGCTCACAACACATACTTCTTACTCAAGTACACACCTCCATAAAACCGCCATTCCCTTGACTTTGGTTCGATTTGGCTCCTACGAAGCAATAGCAGCAACAGCAACAGTATCGAACCACCTTTTCTACATCAGCTGAAGATGTCCGCAGACACTACCGCCAAACGAGTGGTCTACGAGCCCGGTTACTCACATCTAGAGACGGTGATGCTGATCCCTCCCATTGCGACCTGTATCTTCAGCTATCTGAACACCCCGGACTACCTCTGCGTGCGAAACACCACAAAGACTCTGCGCGTGCTCACCGACAACAACCGACGCTTTTTCCGCAATCTGGTGTTCTTGCGCAGAGGCGTGGAGCGATGGCTGGATCTGCTGGAGAGTCCGGCAGTCGACAACATCCTGACCCCAGAGTACTTGCAGTTTCTCCTGCATAAGACAACCAAGGACATCATCGACAGAGACGTGAAACGGCGGTATGGTGCGACGCAACTCAATCTGCTGACTTTAAAGAGGGCCATCGGAGTGATGAGCTCTAGAGGTCTCGATGCCTCGACGCTCAGCTTTTGGCGCAGGAAAGCCCAGGATACCCAGAAGGAATTGTCCGAGATTGTGCTGCACACACCGAGAGTTCGAACCATTCCCGTTTCTGAGTTTTATCACCCGCGGTTCATGGGACGGCATTTGGCTCAAGTGCTCAATAACTTGCCGATCGGAAACCACATCACTTCCGTCGTCCTCGACGGCACAAGTGTCGATACCGAATGGATCCAGCTGATCATGGGACGCTTCGCTTCCACCCTGCGTGGGTTGAGTGTCCGCGACTGCAAGTATATAGATAGCCAGGTCTTTCCAGACTGGATCCTGGAGTGCAAGTACCGGCATCAGCCTCTTGCTCTTCGTTGGCTTCGAGTATTTCCCCCAGCCAACATACATCCCTGATTTGATGGTGGTTAATGGATTTCTAGGTATGGGGGTCTGGGGGCTTTCCACACGTCTTTTCCACCGAATGTCCGATGGACCCAGTGATGCCGCTCGATATACACCCGGACGATAAGCGTGCAGGAGGTCCTGTGTTACTTCCGCACACCGAAAAACTCTTCGCCAACCTCATATCTAACGAATTTCACATGGATTACACTCGGGCAGTGTTGATGCCGATGTACAACTATGGCCAGAATAAAAACATATGGCTACGGACCATGGAGGAAAGAATGAGACAGTGTTTTGAGAAGTTCGACGAGTTGCACGAAGAAAATCCGGAGCCTTTCGTGCATTGGGATGCCCTACTGCAGCCGCTAGGGGAGATCAATCCCGTGATTGCTCTGTTAGTAATCTCCAAATATTTCGATATAAAGGTCGATATCGCCCTTTGCGCTTCTCAACATTTTTGCTGGTCCTTTGTCCTCGCCGCAAATTCCGAGATCATTGGACCACACCAACAACTCAACCATTTCACGATGGGCGGCCGAACATATTCAAATGTGGAGATCGACGGTCGATTCGCTCGTCACACACATTGCTTGGCCGAAGTTGGGGCAAGAAAGAACGAGGGTGGGCAATGCTGCTACACCTGTGGACTGTGGGAAGGTTCACCTGCGCCAGTCGAATACTGCGGTGACAACAAGGATATGTTCGTCGAAGTGGGTGGCGTCACGAACGGAGCCGCAATCGGCGTGGGGAGGTTTTCCATGGGATCTCTATGCGCCGCTTGCGTAATATTCATGACCTGCGCCGAGTGCGACAAGTTCATCTGCCAAAGCTGCTTTTTTAAAAGTCCGACTGGCCCACAGAATCCTCTCATGGTCTCCGATGTTGCGGGACTGCGGCTTCTCAAGGTCGTTTGCGCGCAGCCCGGCCATGGCGCCGAATGCGTCGATTGCATCGCCACCCGGGCGGACCTCTACTTCGAGTGCGAAAAGTGTGGAAGGGGGTATTGTCTCCGTTGCCAGAATCCCACCGGCCGCCAGGTTTCCACGGATCTTTACGGCGGTTCCATGCGTGTATACCAGAACGACCTGATATCCGAAGTACCGGGAGTGAAACTTCGGGGTGGAAGACCAACCCCCTTCGCGGAAAACCCTCTGTGCCGTCTGGCAGCCTTCAAGCCGGCAAAGCCACAGGTGCCAACCGCACGACCGCCCGTCACCTTCACGGAGCACAATCTGTTCGAAATCTGCATCGGCTGTGAAAAGGCTCTCTGTCGGAAATGTGTACCGTCGCACGCATGGGAGAAAGGACTGGAGAAGCGACCTAACGCATCGAAGTATCGACAGTGCTTAGAGAGCGCCTGCGGAAAGTTCTACTGCGAGAATTGCGTGAACGCATGTGCCAACGTGTGCACGAAGTGCAAGACGTGGGTATGCTGTCGGATGTGCGATCTCATGAACAATACCATCACGGGGGTTCCCGATGCGCTACAGGGAAGATGGTGTGGACAGCCGGACTGCATGGATCGATCCGGGGTTGGGAAACTCGGGGACTTGGAGGGGCCGTGGGAGGACGGGTGGGTTCCGAGGCATGTCCTCCCACGCCCGACCAACCAACATGAGGCCGCCTTGAGTCGTCAGGAAGCGCAGAGGTTAGAGATCGCGCGATTGCTGGCTTCGCGAATGCAAAGACCAACAGCTGCAGGACTTCCTGTTGGACAGAACCAGCAGGGAGGAAATCAGCCACGACACGGCTCTCAACAGCAGCAACAGCAGCAACCGCTGCCAGGATTTCCGCCCACTCCTGAGAATCTCAACCAGCCGGCGATAGCACCTCTGCCTCGGCCTCCGCCCGCGACCACCTCGAGGCCAGCCGGTATTCCCGCCGGGACCACTGCTAATCCGCCCACTCAGCAACAACCTGGTGCCAACACTAGCCACAACGACGAGGATAGGGGCAAAGCCGAGAGTATGGATGAGGATGGAGACGAGTAGGATGATGCGGATGAGTACAAAAAGAAGTGGAGGTAGATCGGGATCCGCAATCCAAGTGCGGGGTACGGGCTGTTCTGGTGTTGTAGGTACTCATAGTATCCCATAGGTAGGTTGTTTTTCTTTCTGTTGTTTTACTCAATTCTGGAACCGAGTTTATCGCATAATCAACGTTGCCGTCATGTCTTGCTCGAATGATGATGTATCATCGGCGGCCATGGCTGATTCATCCGACCATCACTCGCTACCGCATCGAGTGCTATGTAGTGAATCTCCACGAACGCCGACATTTGTATGTATGATGTAGGTAGTGACCACAGAGAAGGAGAAGAAGCGCTGTATCCCCACCCCACCTCACCGCAGCAGCATTTGCTATGTAGGCAGGCGGAAGAGGCCCTGTGTAATACACCACAACACACAACCTTTTCGACGCAGTTGGTACCAACACCTCCCAGCTCCCCAGCCTCTCGTTCTGCTCCCTGTAGTTCGCGCCATTCATGCACAGTATCGCATATCACACCTCGACGTGATAGATTAAATACCGCCGTGCTCCCTGCCCCGCGAGTCCACGCTTATTTATTGGGAGTGGGGATGCCAGCGGCAAGGGAGCTGCCGAATGGTGTCTCAGAGGCGAGGACGGCGAGAATGGCGAGGGCGGCGATGGCCTAGATGCCTGGGCACATGCTAGGTGAGATGGAAATGGCGATGTTGTTGGCGATGTTATTGTGGGGTTCTGTTGCCTCGTGGTGGGGGCTGTGACGTGGAGAGGAGGAGGAGGAGGAGGAGGTGTGACGAGGAGGATGGGGGCAGGGAGCACGGAAAGAGGGTATCGTCCTCGCCTCTGCAGACTCCAGAGGCATGAATAGTGAAGGAAGCAGTAGATACCTGCATTCTCATTCTCATTAGGTTAGATGGTACCTAGTCCGGGAATACTCACTTACTTGATCCGGGCACCTGTCAGACGTATCAGGCGGCAACTGTGTACGGAAACGGTGGTATGTTTAGTCTGGGTAGATTCTGGGTGGATTCTTTGTTGGTTGTTGCTACTCTAGTCTAGCTCTTGTCCGGAAGCATTCCTCTTGCTTGCTTTTTCACGCTTAGCACCTACGGTACTAGAGTACTCCTCAGATCGAGGTTCATGCGTGTAGGGTGAAGTGCCGCGGGAAGTGGATCCGCTCTGTATGTGCATACACTCGTGCCACTGTCCCCGGCCTAAGTACCCGACCCCAAGCTTGGAATTCTCTGATGGGGAGATCCACAAGGTGTCGTAATCATGCATCAGAGCCGATACCAGCGGCTCGTGGGGGGAGGGGGGGAAGTCATTTTATTGACGTATCAATGGACCTAAGTAGATCACGACGTCCATGCCAAAGAGAGCCACTGCCACCAGCGGCTCGTGTATATATGAGGCATTCATCCCCCAGTGTGTGTCTGGAATGCTAGCAGCCCTCGATTTCATATCTATCAGGACCGAAAAGAACCGCAACCCACCCGTCTCCCCTCCCACCCAGCAAGAAACACAACCATGAGGGTCTCACCCCGCAGAGTAGTCAAGCACGATGGTATTCCAACTCGGCGAAATCGGTTGATCGCGGCCCGCCCGCTAACCAATCAGCAGCCTCCGTCGAACCGGCGAAACTGAGCCGACGGTGGAAAAAGCAAAGAGCTCGAGCAGTAGCAGCAGCCAAGATCTCCGGACCCACTGCTGTCTCGTGCACCAAAGACAACTCGTTCTACTTTGAAACGTATAAATGTCCGGAGAAAATGAGAGACGTGATGACCGAGTGTGGGGTCGTCGACAAGTTGCTCGAGGCACACGTTAAACGTCTGGTAAGCGCGACCGTCGCACACACACATACACGCGCATACCCGATGAGTTTCCATATCGAGATGCTCTCTTCGCTTTTCGGGCTCGCTAATCGTGCCTCCCCTGCCCCTCCCCCGCGCAGCAAGACAAGGCCTGGTCAATATTCCCGTACCCCTGCATCGGGATGTTCGAATTCGTCAAGTTCAACCTCCCCGGCTACCGCTCATACCCGCGCATCCTGTCGCTGCTGCGATCCGGCGGCGTGTACCTCGACGTCGGTTGCTGCGTGGGGCAAGAACTGCGCTACCTCCTCTCGCACGAGGGCATCCCGGCATCGCAGCTCTTCGGCTGCGACATCGAGCCGGAGTTCCTCGAGATCGGCTACGAGCTGTTTATGGACGCGCCGGGGGCCATGCGGCTCGAGGCGGCAGACATCTTCGACGACGAGGCGTGGACGGAAAACGAGATGAAGCAGAGGTGTGCGGTCGTCCATGCTGGCTACTTTCTGCATCTGTTTAGCTACCAGCGACAACTGCTGGCGGCGAAACGACTGGTCGGTTACCTCGAGCGCAAGAAGGGGAACACCATCGTCGGAAGGATGATTGGCAGTCGCGCTCCGGGCGAGTACACGCATCCCACGGTAGGGATCATGATGCGGCACGATCGCGAGAGCTTCGGGAGGTTTTGGAAGCGGGTGGCGGAAGAGACTGGGTTGAAGCTGGATGTGCAGTGTGACATCTGCGAGAGCACGGTGAGGATCAGTCACGATGGGAAGAAGTTTGATCATCCGCCGGAAGAGAAGGCGACCGAGATTACATTTTCTATCACGATCGTTTGACCGCGAGCCCGTCTGTGCTCACATAGTCTCTCTATATATTTATGTACATTATTGGAAGGGGATATTGAGGGATGAATTACGAACTGTTCTTTAGATGTTGGCACTTGTCGTAGGCTCTCGTTATGGACAGCCGCGCGACAAAGAGCAGGCTCCATCACAGGTTATCACCAATAGCGAACTCCCCACCATCCGATTTGTTTCGGTATGACACCATGCTTTAGTACCTCCGTTAGACGATGTGACGCCCCCGACACCCGATGCGGATGATGTCGCTACAAGATCCGAAAGATCCGAGACATCTCCGCAGACGCGCGTTTTGCAGGCAAGCCATCCCGGACTTTCTCGCCAACACTGATGTGGGCAGGCGGATGATCGACCCAATGACCCGTAGAGCTCACTCATGTCTCACCTATAACCCTTTAGAACTCGCGCCCTGATAGGGAAAACTTCAGCGCATATTCGCTCCGTCGTGCCACCGGCTCGAAGATAATAGCGCTGGCTATATAGTAAATCTCGGGGATGCAGTCGGAATAAGCCAGCTTTACGTGGATCAAAAACCCCATCCCCTCGGTGTGAAGCTAGGAAGACAATGTTTTTGTTTTAGAGGAAACCCGAAGGTAAAAACCCCGTCCACGGAAGGGCGCATTTTGTCAGTTTGCTCTGCTCTTGCCACTGCTGTTGTGGACTGCTCCGTTCAGAAGTGAAGTGAAGAGAAGAGGAGAAGGAAGGAAGGAGAGGGGAGGAGGGGGGTTTTTATAAGTGGTGCGGGCGTGCAAGTGGGAACTTCGACACTAGTGTATTTTGTGTTTTGTGTTTGATGCTTTAATGTTAGGGAGAAACGTGTTCCACTGAGAGCAATCAAGCACTCTAATCCTTTCACACCACCTACCAGACCAAGTTAACAGCAACACCTACAAGATTATGCTCCCGTATATCTCCGAGACTCCATGCTATGTCTGGGGGATATAGTTAGGCATGTTACAGGTGCTCACTCGTCGCCGGTGGCGTTTTTTGCTCATGTGAAGTTAAATACAGGAGCGAAATGCATCAAACTTAATTCTTAGTGTGTTTGGTGTTTTATGCTTTAAAATTAGGGAAAAACGTGTTCCACTGAGAGCATTAATCAAGCACTCCGGTCTATTGGAATATGCGGGTGAAAGGGCAGAGATTATTCATTCGATGCAGCAACACTATCATCGGAGGCGAGGTCTCTCTTTACATACAGAAAACGTCACACTCCTTGGTCTACCCCCGTCAGCACTCGGCCTCGACCCCTCCACCGCGGAATCTTATTCATGCCAACGTCTCCGGGCCCGGGCGTCCAAAGTTTGACATGATCCGTTCCCACTGTTATGTACTCAACAGATCAAAGTCGACCAAGAATACTCATGCCGGCAGCGATACCTGCGAAATTATGTTCCCGTCACTGTCCAAGTCTCCCATGTTATGTCTTGGGGATATAGTTAGAACATTTCACGGGTGCTCACTGGTCACCGGTGACATTTGCTGCAGCAACGATAATGATACTAGACCTACAAAAGCATCGCCATCTACACAGGCACCAATTTTACGATCAAATTATGATGAGCCATCACAGAGAACATGCTGCGTAACAGGAAAAAAACTTTTGTATACCATTATCAGGGACAAATGTCCCTCTCCCCCTTGAACCTTCTGCCCCCTCTCTCCCTTCGCCCCCTCTCCCCCCCGTGGGTGACCTCAAATGAGGCCAGCCCACCTCACCGCCAACGTCAGCCCAAACCCGCCCCCCAGCCACCAACCCGACAAGCGCACGCCACCCCCCACCTTCAGTCTCTTAGTGGACGATCGCTCGCCCTCCTCAACTCCCCCCTCAGCAGCAGGCCCCTCCTCACGTCGCCTCTTCCCCGTCATCACCGCGATGCCCTCACCACGACTCTCCCAGGTGGGATGCCGCTCTCGAAATTTCTTCAAGAGGACACCACCACCCTCGCCAACGAAAAACGGAGGCGGAGGACGGGAGAGCCTCGGGCGGGCATCTTGTTGAGCAGGGGGAGGGGGAGGGCGTTGGTCCGACTGGGCCGGCTTGAGGAACTCCCTTTTGGAAGTCCCCTCGGCGTGACTCTGTCGCTTCAACGCCCTAGCCTTCGCCTCGGTACGGCCATGGCCCCGCGCACGGCGATCTGCGAGCCGCTGCTGCTGTCGTGCGAACACGAACTGCTGCTGCAGCTCACGGATCACCTGCTGCTGGTGTTCCATGGCCGTCTGGAGCGCTTCGAGCTCTTGTTGCATGGCAACAAGAGCTTCCTCTAGGCTACTCTGGGAGGGTAGATCCGCGAGCAACTGCTGCTCTTGTGCGAGGACGAATCGCTGCAGTAGCCCACGGATCACCGGATGCTGGCGCTTCATGGTCCTCCGGAGGGCTACGAGTTCTTGTTGCATGGCAACAAGATTTCCCTCTAGGCTACTCCGGGAGGGCTGCTGTAAAGCCGCGAGCCGCTCCTGCTGCATATGCTCCTGCATAGCAGCGACGTCTGCCTGCATCTGCTCGGCAGCGGCTCGCAGCTCCAGCTGGTGCTGCTGCACCACGGAAAGATTCTGCTGGTGCTCGCACACCTGCTCCTCCAGCATCTGCCGGTGCTCCCTCTGTGGGGTTTGAGGATGCCAGCACATTGGCTCAGGCTCTTTTGGTTGCGGCAGAGGAAGTTGAGAAGTTAACGCCGTCTTCGCAGGTTCCGTCTGCGACTGCTGGGCTTGCTGTGGTTGAGCCTGAGCCTCTGGAGTCTGTTGCCCCTGTCGCTGCTGCTGGAGTTGCTGATGAACCTGCTGATGAACCTGCTGCTGCTGCTGCTGCTGTAATTGCTGCTGCGGCTCCTGGAATAGCTGTTGCTGCTGTGGCTGCTGCTGTGGCTCCTGCTGCGGCTCCTGCTGTGGCTGCTCCTGCTGAGGTTGCTGCTGTGGCTTCTGGAATAGCTGCTGCTGCTGTGGCTGCTGCTGTGGCTGCTGGAATATCCGCTCTTGCTGTGGTTGTTGCTGGGGCTTCTGGAATAGCTGCTGCTGCTGTGGCTGCTGCTGTGGCTGCTGGAATTGCTAAAAAGAGGGTTAGTAAGTCAGTCTCATGAGTGAGGCGGCTGGATACGAACCTGCGTGGCCTGGGGCGCACTTTGAAGAGGAGGCTTTGGCTGATACCTGATGGGTCCTTTATGCTTCCGCTGCTGTGGTAGCTGCTGCGTATCCGGTAGCTGCTGCGTCTGTGATTTTTGCTGCGTCTGTGGTAGCTGCTGCGTCTCTGGTAGCTGCTGCGTCTCTGGTAGCTGCTGCGTCTCTGGTAGCTGCTGGAGTCGCTGCTGCTCCTGCAGTTGTCGCTGTTGCTGAAGTTCCTGCTGGACTTGCTGCCGGACTTTCCGCCGCAGCTTCAGCTGCTGTTCGAGTTCCTAACGAGGGTCGGCAAGAAATTAATCTCATGACTGAGGCGGTTGGGTATGAACCTGCGTGGTCTGCGGCGCACTTCGACAAGGACGCTTCGGCTGAACCTTGCGGGATTTATTGAGGCGAAAACTCATGGTTAAGAACGATCGAAGTGTAATGTACTAAGATATGAAGAAGGGTCGTAGTGTAATGTACTAAGACGTGAAGAAGGTTCGAAGTTGTGGGATGTCTGAATCAATTATCAGAGAACGTAGAGTCGGTTGTATGGTGGAGACTCGAGAGTGAAGGGTCGAAGTTGTGATTTCTCAATCAGCGAAGGTAGAGTCAGTTGTGTGATGGAGTGTGAAGAGAAGAAGAAGGAGGAAAAGGAGGAGGAAGAGGAGGAGGAAGAGGAGGAGGAGAGGGAGAGGAGCAAATATCTTGGCAAGTTGTGTGTGCGGCGAAGTTCAACACACTAGCGTTTTTATCACCATTATTTCCCAATTAAGACAGAAGCCATCCATAGATCGTCACTCGAACTTTGGTGCGTTCATGTAATTTGCTATTTTCTCCAACGCCCAACCAGCGGCGCCACATCGTGCTGGCTGGTAGCGAGGTCTCCACTCCGGCCGGCCAGAGTGGGCAGGAAAGGAGTGCAACAGTTTGCCATAGTATAGATAGGCTGCATGCGAAATAAATTGAAGATCTCTCTATCCCTGTTTCAACATTCAACTTTTTCCCAATGATGATGATGCTGAGAATCTTCCAGCGCTATACGGCCTCTACGAGGCGGCAAAGAGACGAGTGAGGGTGCCAAGGTATAATATTACATTCTCGCCTCTACAGCCGGCGGCAGCGTGTGACTTTGTCACATGATACCTCCGAGTGATTAACCAGCATCGACATTGTCCTTCGCCGGAGTCCTTCAATGTCCGACAGCCCCTGGTCTTCCTACATAAAGCCGGTACGCCTTGTCGATATGTGCCCGGTTACCGTGCGATCATGGCTTTTTCTCGAGCTATAGTCGCGCCACACGAGGTGGAAATCCTACATACCCGTGCAGTACGGACACAGCGTCACTCAACCGTATGTACTTCCAGCTGATCAACACAGGCGATTCAAGGCCGAAATCCCCACCTAAGCTCCTAGCAGCCCATGTGGGTCTCAAGTCACTTTCCTACCTGCGCTTCGAGGAATTACACACGGATCGCAGGCCACAGTTGGGCCGAACCGAGTGATATCTGGTGCGGTAACCATAACCCAATAACCCTAACCCGTGTCGTTCGACCGCGCATGTCATCGATCATGGTTAATCGAGCAGAAGCGGTCCAGCGGAGACCTCAGACAAGACAAAACAAGCCGAGCTTCACGTTTCACCGCGTCCACCACGTCGCACCACGTCGCACAACACACACGGAAACCACATCCTTCCGTTTTTCCATGCTTGCTCTCGCAGGAGGAAACTGGCCACCCAGGAGGAAACTGGCCACCCAGGAGGAAACTAACCATCCATGCTTGCATTCATGTCGGTTTCGTCAATCCAGCTGCCAGAACAGAAAAAAAAACCGACACAACTCCAGCTTTTCCGAAACTCTTGGGGGACAGGAGTTGGTTGGGAATGGGTAGACCCACGCACTCCCCCTCCCCCGCACTGCCGCGCCGGCCGAGAATCAAATCGAACGCGGTCGCGAGCGTGCGGATTGGCTTGAAGCGGGAGGATAGGGCCACCGCACGCTCTGCTTAATTGGTTGACTATCGGTAGGCTAGACTGCCGCGTACTCTACCGTACCGTAGCGTACCGGACCGTACCGCTCACAGGCGGCCACGATCGTAGTGTCCACTGGGCTGGGTACCTACATATATCCACTATCCACTGGGTACATACATCTTCATACCTGGAACTCCACAGTCGAACGTTACTGTGCATGTATGCACTTCACTATCGTACAAACAAACCACCTTCCCCCGCGCTGTGCTGTACGGGTAGATACCTCTCGTGTCCATCATGCGTTGCGCGAACCGTGCTGGCAGCCTGGCAGGAGCAGCCAATAACGCTCAACCCCGAGACGCAGATCCGAAGCATTCTTCGAAACAGTCAATCAATCACCACCTCCCCCACACCCGGCGTGCATATCGAGTCCGAGATAGCCAGTCGTATTGTTCTCTTCAGGTGCTTTTTATATGTTTCAAAGCAGGCAATAGGTAGGTTGAATACCTAGAGTAGAGTGTGTGGAGTATGTACCGACAACGTCATGCAAGGTGGAAGGTGGTTGCTGGGCTCTGGGCTGGAGTCGTGCGACAGCGCCGCTGCCAGCGGAAGAGTATAAACCGCGATAACGTCCAGGTTCTCCGACAGGACAGGACAATCTCTCAATTTCTCAACCTGCGGAGCAGTACGTACACCATACGGTTACTTATATAACCTCGCTCTCCCGCCCCACCCGTTCCCTCCCCCACCTCCCACCTCCTCCACCGACCTTCATCCTCAGCTCCAGCTCCACGAACCGAAAGAAAATCAGCCATGCCCGCCGTCATCCCCGCCACACCAACGCTGACCGTCGTCGCCGACTACGCCGTCTTCGTTCTACGCTTCCCGCTAATCTTCATCATCGCCGCGCTGTTCTCGCTGTCGTTCGGCGTGTACATGATCGATGCCATGGGTGCCTGGCCGCGGCCCCGGAGGGAAGCTGAATCAGAGGTGAAGGGGAACGGGTTTGCGTCCCATGGAATGTAGGTTCCGCCCTCACTAGGCTTGGCCCGTTGCTCTGGATTCTGATCATGCGTTCAGTGCCTACTCGGATGATCGACATCCGGCGGCCACGAGAGTGCGGTCCGAGTTCGCTTGAGGTCCACATACATACACACATACGTACATATCGGTACCGGTACCGAGGATTGATCGAACGACTTGATGTTGATGTTGATGGGACCATGACATGACATGACGGTGGGATGCTACGATACGATGCCATGTTTATGAACGGATGCACTGGGGCTGATGTTTTTGGACATCAATGTAAATAATTGAAATGGGAGCCAGGCTTGTACCTTGAAAAAAAAAAGAAGAGAATACCTACTACAATCAATCGAAGAAGCACGATACGATGACAAAACATACCCCCTCTAAGAAGTACGTACGTCGAAACGGAACAAGCAAATGACGTGCATACGTACATAACAAAAAGACAAGCAAGTGGCACCAACACCGTACACGAAGCACCCCGTGATTCCTCAATACCCACTGGAGACCTTTTCCTCCATCGCCCGCCCCGCAACACTAGACATCTGCCACCTCCGCAACATTCTCGGTACATCCTCCCACGGGTTGATCCCAGGGCCGTGCATATAGTCCTGCCGCTCTCTGTAGTAATGCCCGAGTACGTACCAGAAAGCAAAGAATGTGAGGCCCCACATATACCACTTCTTCATGGGATCCCTCCGCACTGACGACGACGGCGGGCGGGAAGGCGTTTGTGGCTGCTTCCACGCCATGGTCTCGAATTCCTCTGGGCTCATGAAGCGCTCGCCGCGGCCAAGGTCGAGCATAGAGTCCGTATCGCTGTATGGCGAGGGATCAACCAACTTCCATCGTCGTCGTGAGTGTAGTGTTTCCGAAGTCCGGTTGGCCTCGTCTTCGGGTGAAGCCGGGAGCGCCTGCGGGAGCCGCCAGGTGAGCGCCATCTCTTCTTGCGCGGTGACGTGTTGGAGGATGATAGGTGCCAGCACGCGCACGGCGCCCCCGATGGCGCTTCCAAAAGCGCTGCTGGCGAATGAGGCGATACAGTCATCATCATCAACATCATCAACGCTCACCTCATCTTCTTCACTCTCATTGTTCGTGGAAGTCTCTTCATCCTCGGATGCGAAATAGTCCGGGTCGTCCTCCGAGACATATTCCAGGTCATGGTATGCGTCGACTTCCGAGTCCTCCGAACTGGAATCCGTCGATGTGCTGTGGTCGTCTGGGTAAAACAATCTTCTATACTCACGTGGGTTCGGCGTATCAGGCGGGAACATTATGATCCACTCCCCTTGTTGGAGTCGCTCCAATGTCTGGCCCTTCTGCAGCTCTGACTCTGTGAGGGTGGTCGGATCCACATTGGTAGTGGCGTCTTCATTTCCCTGGTCACTGGTATGTCCGGGGAAAGAATCACTTCCTGCGGCTTCCTCCTCCAACTTGGCATTCGCGATTGCCGCCGCCAACAACTCCTCTTTCTTCCTTTCGGTAGCTAGGCGTCTCTCCTCTGCCGCTGCTGCCTCGGCCACCGCCTGCTTCTTTCTGGCTTCTTGCCGTGCCGCCTCCTCAGCTGTTCGGGCTTTCCTCTCCGCAGCGAGTCTCGCCTTCTCAGCTGCAGCTGCAGCCTTGCGTGCCGCTTCAGCTTCCCTCTCCGCTTTCTTCTTCGCAGCGAGCCTCGCCTTCTCAGCTGCAGCCTCTCTCTCCGCTTTCTTTTTCGCAGCGAGTCTCGCCTTCTCAGCTGCAGCTGCAGCCTTACGTGCCGCTTCAGCTTCTCTTTCCGCCTTCTTCTTTGCCTCCAGCTCTTTTTTCTCCTTCAGTGCTTTCCTTTCTACAGCCATCATCTCTTCTAATGCTTTCTTCTCTGCAGCGGTCTTCCCCTCCAGTGCTTTCTTTTGCTCCAGTATCCTTTTCTTCTCCTCCGCTGCTCTTTTCTTCTCCGCCGCTGCTCTTTTCTTCTCCGCCGCTGCTCTTTTCTTCGCCAGAGCCTTCTCTGTCTCCAGAGCCTGCCTCTCCGCAGCTTTGCTGTCCACCAGTGGTATTTTCTTTGCATTCCGCCTTAGCTTTCTCACTCGCCGCTTCGCCTGCTCGTAGGAGTAGTCTATTATTGCCTCACCCTGACGATCATCATCACCATTACCATCACCATCACCATCACCATCACCATCACCATCACCATCACCATCACCATCACCATCACCATCACCATCACCATCACCATCACCATCACCATCACCATCACCATCATCATCTTCATCATCTTCACCATCATCACTAACATCACTAACATCACTATCACCATAATCATCACCATCACTGCAATCATCCTCACCACTGTCCTCCGTAGAACCCGCACGCCCACCCCCCCTCCCATTCAGGTCCTTTTCCAATTTCTCCGCGATCTGCAACAGCCGGTCAAGCTTTTTTTTCTTCAACTTTATCCTGGCGTGATCATCCGCTCGCGCCTGGCGCCTCCGCATCTGCGCCAGCGCGTCCGTATATTCCGCCGCGGCGTGAAAATCCATGTTGGTGGCAGTCCTGGGAAACACCGGTTTCACGGGGGGAACGTCGGGGGTGGCGGCGGGGGTGCTGACTTCCGGAAGCGTGAGGGCCCGCGCGTATCGCGTGCGGTGCGAGTTCACCGTCTGGTCATCGAGCAGATGCAGCCCGAGATGACTGCGGCGTGTGGGCGTGGTCTCGGGAAATGCTTCTCGGAACCGCTCCGCGGCGGCGACTTGGAGCTTGGCCGGTGTGCGTTCGGGAGACTTTTGTCGTCGCCGTGGGATCACTAGTGGAGTGACGTCGCCGTTGCTGTATAACCCGCGCGCAGTCGATGCCGTCGGCGTAAGCACAGGCTCGTCTTCCTCGGTCGACGATCCGGCGTCGTCCCCGCCTGCGTCGTAGAAACTCGTGTTCATGTCGCCGTCGAAGCGGGTTTCTTGGATCTTTCCTGTGGGGGCCTTCGAAGGTCCCGTATGTGCGGTGGACCCGTGGGGTATTTCCGCAGGATTGAATGTGAAGTGCGCATGGTAGTCGGGTGAGCTGGTGATGACGGTACGTCGCAGTGAAGTGGCCGTTCCTGGAGGCCGCAGGGCGCTCCGGAAAGTTGGTTTGCTTTTGGGGCCTTTGCAGGGAAGCGTTTGGCCTCGGGGAGCTGTGGTTTGCGTTAGAGAGGATAATAGAACCTTTCAACGGAGGAAGGGGGGAGACTGTACTACTGGTGGGCGGTTTGTTAATCGGTTGACCTGGTGTGAATGGCGCGTCCCAGAACGGTGGAGGTTCCCGTGGCGTCTTTCTCGTGACATGTGGCTCAAATTCATCCTCTTTCGGCGGTGGCTGTTGATCACTCTGGTCCTCAGACGAGTCACTCCATGTCTGCAAGGCCTCCAGGAGGCGGACGGCCTCGCGTTTGGTCAGTCGTGCCAGTAGTCCCCTCAACTCCCTCTCCGTTCCGTGTAGATACTGCAAATCGTGCTCGGTGAGGATGTTGTCCGCCACGAGCTGCCACTCACGTGCTATTCTCTTGTCCAAGATCATGGCTCGTATTTGTTCCACATCAACACCGGCATGCCGCAGACGGAGTAGGCCGTAATCATCGATACCGCGCTCCCTTAGGTGAAGTAGCTCCTCCTGAGTGAGTGACTTCGCAGCTTCGGGGCCCTCCGGATCGAATTCTACCACTCCCTCAGGCCCTGGTATCAATAGTCGTTGCACTCCTATCCGCCGCATAAGCCTATTCCACGGCCGCATCCATGCTCCGTAGTTTTCACCTATCCACACATACGGTAGTGCATAAAGTAGCGCATATCCCAGTAGTATTCCCATGAAGAAATAAGGTGTCCAGCGCAGCCAGATCAGATACCCACGGTAGGAGATGGCAAACACCGAGTAGCACTGACCATAAACGCCGACCACCTGCCTGGTATGCATTTCCGGCCACGGCAGACCGGTGCCCCTGATCTGTGTCTCGATGAACGCCCACATCCCCGTCCAGAGTATCAGAAAAATCCACCGAGTGGTGAGCTTCCGCTTTAGTCTCTCCAGGGCCCAGATCGCAAGCCAGAGCGCTATCCATTGCAGCCCCGTGAATTTCAATGGGTAGAATATCTTGTTCCAACTGCCGCGCGGCCCGCTGGGATCAAAGATTGGCCGCCAGACGACGGGGAAATGCCAGTACACGATGTATCCAGGCAGCCACAGGAGCGCACGGAGCACCCCGCCTCCAGACTGGAGCTCTACCACAAGTACCGAAAGCGCAACCAGGGCGTAGAACTCTCTGTGCACCGTGAGCTCGTTGTAGCAGGGACGGCCGTATCGTCTAGCAAGGGTGTATATGCGATCGGTATGCGCGAAGACGGACACCATGATCCACGTATACTTGGAGTAGGCGTAGTACTTTGCGAAGATCCAGAACGTGAGGACATTCCACATTGCCATTCGCGGGCCGAAGACAATTTCCCACAGGTACAGAAAACTAAACACCATCCAGCCCAGAGGTAGGTCGGCCCATGTCATCATGCCGGCTAACTCCTCAATGGCTTCGTCCGCGACATCGTATAGCCGGTCTGCATAATATTCGACAGTATGCGACCATCGGGTCCGTGTTCGACGTAGCCAGCTCTTAAGATTCCGGTAACGCGTACGATAGATGTCCATTACGACGGAGAGAATGGGGATTCTGTACGAGCTCAGCGTCAATGTCCTCCAATAAGAGCTTGGGAGTGACCTCACTCTTGCGATGTATGAGTCTCCAGTCCAGTTGTATTCACCAGTAGTAGGCGCCACAAGTGTATGTAGTACTGCCAAAACCCTCTTATCCTAGCTGTGCACTGTTGAGACAATCACTTTGTTCGAGAAAGATGGAATCGGGGCTCATAGAAAAGGATTGTGCTGGCCTGGGTGACAGAATATGATGCCTTCAGCACGTCCAGGGAAAACACAAGTTGATGAGTGTGATGAAGCCACAAGACGTGGTGAACGGTGAAGCGAGGCATCGAGGGCATCCCGTCAGATGGTCCCCCCCTTTGTTTTACGACCGTCGAGGACAAAACACTGTACACAAAGAAAAAACCGAGCGAGAAGCAAAAGAACCGGCGTTTCGCCCTTTGTTTCGTCGACGGGCAAACCTAACCCTGCTCTACCCACGCAACAAAACACCCATCATCGCCAGTACATGGGCCGCCCATTACTCCTTTCGCAGGCAGCATCGAGTAAACGACTCGAACTCCCAAGCAACCACTCCGGCTACCACCGGCCACGTGTGCTCGATCCGTTCCTGATTCTGTCGCACATTCCCGGGCAAGTCACTGCCTATCTTCACGGCACACATCCTACGTATTATCGCCAGGTTAGCACCAGCCTCAATCATAAGCCAGAATTGCGGGTTTCATTACCTGTAGAGACGACATCCGAGGGCAAACTCTCCATGGATAGCGTTCTCCACGTGGTATTTGACCTTCATTCCGAGGCGTGGTGGAAGACAAACGTGATCAGTGAATCTCCATTCATCGCTGTCACTCTGCTCCAGCTCGAGATCCGGGAACGTCATTTTCTTTTTGTCTGGGTTGAATAGTCCGGATTTGACGATAGGTGGGAAGCCAGGAGCCGAAGTATTGGTAAACGTCATGGTGTAGGTCAGGTTTCGGAGGTCGTAGTGAATCTTGGCGATCGGTCCGGGCTGCGTGATATTGAGACCTCTTGACTGATCCTCTACCAGCTTGGTCATGTTCACGTACTCGGTTCGGCGTCCACTCGTGCCAGCCTCCGAAGGCTCGGGCTCGGTGACGTGGGTGGCCAGTTCGAATGTTCCCCAGTTGTAGCTCTTGTCCTTCTGCAGATCTCGATTGTAGCCGTCGAACCCCAAGGATTGATTCCAAAGCCGCACCAGGTCCATCGTATACTGGTGGTGACCATCCTTGAAGAAGCGAATCGTGGAAGAGGCCTCATGAATCGGAGAACCTGACGCACCGTCATAGCTAGGAAAGTCCGACTTGACGTAGACCTCCGCCATGAGCATGTACCCACTGCACGCATGCTCGTACTCGCGCCTCACAAACATGTCCCGGAAAGCAATCGAGGAAACCAAGCCGTAGGATCCAAGGACCAGAAGGACGACTATGCCGATTGCCTTATGCACCGGGACGGAACGGCAGCAGAGGATGGTAGTTGCATTCCTGAACTTCTTCATCCGGAGGGAATCGGTGTCACGGAAAGCCCCGTAGACATAGCAGACGTTGATCAGACCGACAAGGACGGCAAAGGCGCACAGACCGACGTAGATGGCCGTAAAGCACCAGTAGCCTTGGTCGCGCAGCCACATCATCGTCTTGGATGTCGGATGAACGAACGAGTAGTTCATGAAGATTGCCCACACGATCATGACGACGTTAAGGGACAGGAGCGGATACTTGAACTTGCTGCTAATCGGACCGAGGGGGACAGTATTGAGGAGAAACATTGCGCGCGATAGGGTGATGTTTCGTCTTGTCTTCCGTTGCTGATCGTCTGCCGTCCGAGCTTCGTGGTCGTCGTCGTCGTCTCTCTCTCTGTCTCTCTTGATGGCGGAGAGGAAGCAAGGGGTTCTGTGCTGTAGAGAATAGCGAAACGACAGCGGGAGTCATGTATAATCGTACCGTTTTGGTAAGACCGCCGAGTCGCTGGTTGAGCCTCGACACATTTCATGCGAAACCACCAATCGGGCCACAGACGTCGTCTTGATACATACAATTGATGCACGTCCGTAAGCCGCTGCATACGAGTCGGGAGTTGTGATACGTGAATCGAGTATCACACAACATGATACGTGTGATTTCGTATGATTCCCTAATTCATCACGAACCCAGGCCCACATCGTGACCAGCGGTGTCGCGCAGAAATGGCCGTGGCACCAAAGCGGGCCGGTACTGAGCCAAGACATAACTATGCGGGTCCTTTATGTAGCACCTCGATCTGTAGGGCTCTAACTTCACAAATATAGCTCTTGATCGGATTAGATAATAACGACGGCCGGGACATTCCGGCCGGCTGCAGCACCATGACTTCACCGTTGAGATAATGTCGGAAAACCTTATGTAATAGCCAGAGGGGGCTTTTCCAGGAAAGCCCAGGCCGATCCCATACCGGTATCGCTTAAGGGGTCTCCACCTCGTTGCGCCGTGCACGAGCCGGACGGATTCTTGTTTTGGACTTTGTGGGGTTTGCTGCGGCTGGCCACATGTGGTCGCCCCGCCTGTGGGCACCATCAATACAGCGTTCCTTCCCCGGCTTTCCTCCCCAGCTTTCCTCGCCCCAGATTTCCATCCCCAGCTTTTCTTCCCCACATCCCCCCGCATCGCTTTGGACTCGCCTACTCCTGTCAGTCTGCGGTTAGCGCAGCTCGCTTGATGGCGAGCACGAAGAAAGCTCAGAAAAAAAGCTTCCCGCCACGATGGATCCGGAAACACGATCGGCCTGGCACTGTGGTTTGGGTGGCCGTCCCCACTCACGCCGCGCCGATTGGTCGCAGGGCGTGGCGGCCGCTAAGAAACACCCAACTACATAGCTCCGGCACTTCAACCGAGACTCCACTCCGTAACCCTGTGCCAACCTAATCGTCTTCGAGCTAGTTGGCTAGCCAGGGCTGGGGCGTTTTACTCCACGATATCCTAGTGCTGGGTCGCACTGTCGTTCACTAGTTACAGATAGGGATGTGGGGACACTCGTGAGAGGCTGGCGGTCTGCTTGATCCTGCCTGTGAAAACTACAGCCAGACGCGCATAAAAGCGCGCAACCTCCCCTCCCATATCTGCGTCTTCCTCGGATCACGACCGTTGTCTGGCTATCACAATCACGAGACACGCCGACACACACGATACAGCAACAATGGGATTCCAACCACTCGCCCGCCTGCGCGGCACACCGCTGGTGTACAGCATCACCATCGCATCCAGTTCGGGGTTTATGCTCTTCGGTAGGTGCTCTTTGCGGCTTCACTTTCAGGGGCAATCCCATTAACACTTTCACGTGCCAGGCTACGACCAAGGTGTCTTCTCTGGTGTTATTGTTGCGCCATGGTTCCTTGAAAAGTTCAACCATCCGGACGCCGGGTTAATGGGAACCGTGAACGCTCTCTTCGACATTGGCGGCGCGATCGGAGCAATTATCGTTTTTCTCATAGGAGGATATTTGGGTCGGAAGAGGTCTATTCTGGTAGGTCCTCGCGGCTCTGGTGACCGGAAGGAGTGGAATCTGATTGTGTTAGCTTGGATCTATCATCGTTATCATCGGAGCAATTATTCAGGCAACTGCAGGCACTATCGCAGCGCTATGCGTTGGGCGTATAGTGGCAGGAGTCGGTGTGGGCATAGACACTACTGCAATCCGTGAGTGTTTCTCGACTGCCGGCGTGGATGATCGCCCTGCTAATATATCTGTGCAGCTGTATGGCAAGCCGAAACAGCACCGCCGAAATCGCGAGGTCTCCACATGGGTAAGCACACAATCCTAGCTCGTGGCCACTCAATGGCTAAATCTCGAGAACTTTAGGATTGGAATTGGTTTTCACGGCTACCGGTTTGCTTATTTCCCAATGGACGAATTTCGGTCTCGGAACGAACAACGGCTCTGCAGCCTTCTTTATCCCTGTCCTCTTGCAGATTGTGTTCCCGGCAATCACCATCGTGATGCTTCTATCCGGTCTTCCTGAGAGTCCTAGGTGAGCTAATCCATTCAACATCGCCGTTTGTGGTTTCCTCCGTCCTAACAAGGTCATCACAGATGGCTTATTGGCAAGGGTCGAATCGACGAAGCCAAGGAGGCTCTCGAGCGCCTCCATGACTCATCAGAAGACAGAAGCGTCGAAGATTATTTCAGGGAGATGCAGGAAGTTGTCGAGCTGGAGGGAGTCTCCGAGAAGTCTAACTTCAAGCTTATTTTCACCTCCGGCCCAACACAGAACCTGCGCCGTGTTCTGCTCGCCTGTTGGATGATGAGTATGCAGCAACTTGGAGGCATCAACTCGATTACCTACTACGTACCCACACTTTTGCAGCAATTCCTTAGGACCTCTCGATACACCTCTCTCTGGGTTGCCGGTCTGACGTGAGTGCCCCCATTGAGGAGAAATAGTTGATCCAATGCTAACACAAGGGATCTCAGATCGGTTATCTCGGTTACATGCGCGCTGTTCCCAGTATTCTTTATCGATCGCCTAGGTCGTATCCCGCTTCTCGTCGGCGGTGCCGTCGGCCAGTCCGTCTGCTTTGCCATTGTCGCCGCGCTGCTTGCCACGACTCCCGAGAACTCGTACGCTTTCGGATTCGGCATCATCTTCTTCATTTACCTCTACTTCGCCATCTTCAGCGGAACCTGGCTCGCCGGTTCTTGGATGTACCCCGCTGAGATCTTGCCTCTCCGCGTCCGAGGTGCTGGTGCCTCCATGGGTGTCTTCTGCTACTGGATGTTCAACTTCCTGGTAAGCCTTCCCAGCCTCAACCCCTCCCAGATGCCCCAGTAATCTAACACGTCTCAATCAGGTCGTTATGATCACTCCCACTGCCCTGCAGAACATCGGCTACAAGATGTACGTCATCTTCGCCATCTTCAACATGTGGTTCGCTATCACGATCTGGTTCATCTACCCCGAGACCGCCGGCAAGACTCTCGAGGACATCGACATGGAGTTCGCCAAGAAATACGGCGGCGACAATGCTCTGAACGAGCTCGAGAGCAGTGCCAGCGCCTCGGGATTCGACAAGGGCCACGGCACGAGTGTCGAGAAGGAGAGCGTCTAGCTCACTGGTCGCTAATGACGGGTGGTGCGTGTGAACTGATGAAAGATGGCGTGGTGGGGCGGTGTATATGTTTTTTTAATTCATTTTGAGCATGGTTACTTATTTACTGTGCTCCTTCGATTGCACTCATGGGGAAGAGTGCGGCTTGGTTAAATTTCCTACTTAACTCAATGATCTTTTGTAATGATATCCGGTCGGTGCGGTTCTGTATCTACATACTATATCAAACTTTCGTTCTTCACACCTCACCATTCCGTACTAGGGGATGGCCCATAGTACCGGTACGCAACCGAGAACATACCTGCCTTGGGGGAATGCATTTGCTAGCGGACATGCGCCATTTTTCCACCCTCGGGACATATCTTTAGTTCTTTTCACGAGATTAAATACGGCAGCCGGTGAAGGTTCCGAGACATTCCAACCACGGATCAAGGTGAAGACAAGCTTTCCCGGAGTTTCCAATGTAGGAGACCTGCAGCCCACGGCTCCACATACACACCTACATATGACAAGGCGTCAATGGGCAGTTTTCCAGGTTACCAAATCGTGCACTTCGGCGTGAGCTTGGCCAGGCGAACACGACAGAGTGATACCCCATGGATCTGAAATTCGCAGACGTCCGCCGCGGCAGCAGACGGCGTCTAGGCATGGAGTCTAACTACGAGTCTAACCACGATAGTTACCCTCAAATAGCCTACACAAACTGCACAGGCGCCGCTACTTCACATTCATAGCCGAGTTCCGCCACCATGTCCATTGTTCGCTCACATCACGCCACTACGACACCACGCCATCACACTCACCAGCTCATCTCGTAGATTATCGAGCTGTCACACCATTCAGGAACACATAAGTACCTTACGGCACTCATCTGTCTACGGGAAATGACCCCACTGATACCGATACCTTGTTTTCCTTGCCGAAAGGTGGTACCTGCATACTTACCTTGCCTTATGTGCGGATAGGTACAGAGTCGATTATGGAAGAATACGATGGTCCGTTCGTACGTGTAAGCAGGGAATCAGCATAAGTGTACCAGAGAATCGCAGAAACATACCAATATACCGTAGGAGGGGGATGTTGATGGAGTGGATTCATAGACTGTGGCTGGGGGTAAACGAATAATTTTGCACGAATAGGCTAGGTAGGCAATACCGAACAGGTAGAATAGAATACAAGTGGGGAGAAAGAGAGGCCATCCCTCCAAGAGAGCGAAATGTGAGATGCAAAAGAAAACGCGGTGAAACCCTCCAACAAAACCCAGTCCAAGAAGATGCCCAAAAAAACGCCATAAAGAAACCTGCCAAAAAGAAATGAGATCGCTGTCGGTGCCAGAACCCTCTGTTCAGTTAGGAATAAATACATATCTTCAATTCATCAATCCTAGTACTTAGTCCGCAAAGACCGGATCTTCTCATCGTGCCAGTTACCGCCGGCGATATCACCCTCCAATTCAAACAGCCTCTCCTGCTTCTCCACCGGCTGGGCCGCCTTCTTCCTTTCGGCCAAATACGCTTCGATCTCCGCATCAAGGGCGCATTTTGGAGCGACCACCGGCGACCTCGCCTTCTCAGCGAGCAGCTTCTTCCGTCTCGCAGCCAGCATCGCCTCGAGTTCCAACTCCATCTGCAAATCATCCGAGACTCCATCGTACATGCCACTTACGTAGTCGCCATCGTAATCGTAGCCCATTTGGCTATCGGGCTTTATCACGCCCATGTGTCTATTGACGTTGTGGATGTTGTGAGTGCCCCCGTAAAACCCGTCATCTTCTCCGATCGTGCCCAGGCCTAGACCCTGGCCCGTATCGTAGGATTCATATTGATACGCGTCGATGGACGATGCGTGGGATGTTCTCCCGCCGGAATCCAATGATGTAGTTGCGGTCGGTGTCCTGGGGAACGAGCGTCCGCGGGACGAAGAGCTTCGAACAGTTGACCGGGAAGACGATCTCGAGTGTGGCCGGGAGTGGGACCTGGAGGAGGATGAGGAGTGGCTGTGCTGCAGGGACAAGGCTTCTCCATAAACTGCACCCTCGGGGTTCAATACAGAGGCTCGCTGCAACTGGTCAATCTCGGGCTTGGGTGCTTGGATAAGCGGACTGGGATTTTCAGAGTGTGGCGACCCCGAATAAAATGATTCCGCCCACTCGGCAATGTCAATGTCGTAGTCGGTATCTGCAGTTGTCGGCCGGCCCAGGCCTTGCTTCTCAGTATATCGACTTCTACCGGCGGCAGAAGGCACTATCAGTGGGGCCAGGTTTGCGTAGGTGTTCTCGGTTCGTGGTCCAGTCGGTAGGTGAGTGACCGTTCTTGGAACGCTCTGGGATCGTGATCCGTCCTGCACTGTTCGTGAAAGCGATTCATCCTTGCGACGATAATTGCTCACGGCACCTCGCGATGATGACCTAGCGACAGGGGGCGAAATTTCACTTCCAGGAAGTTCGGCAACAAAGGCACCCCCGGTGACAGGCGGGCCCGTGGCCACCGAGTCAGGAGACCACGGCTGGTAGTAACCACCCGTTTGCACGGTGCTTTTGGAATCGGAAGTCCCGTCCTCCTGCGAAGCACCATTCTTCCTTCCGAACCTTCTCGCAATGCTGGCCACGAATTCGTCGGCAGCACTTCTTCCCGGTGGCAGCTTATTCTCGGCTGGATAAATTCCAAGTACCGTCTCCAGCACCTTCTTTTCCGGGGCCTTTTTTGCTTTTGGGGTTGCGTTCGATGGCCTCTGACCACTATCGCCGTCAATCCCCGCTGTTCGAGGGTCGGGTATCTGCTGTCCCTTTAGCGAGCGCGAGCGCGAGCGGGCGCCGGATGCGAGTGAGGGCGGTGGTGGCTTAGATAGAGAGGACTCGGTGCGACCGGACGCTGCGTTGGATGTTGTCGAACGGTGTAAAGTGGCCTCTATTGACGGATATCCGCCTTTTTCTCGGGACGCGGTAGGTGGTGACAAGGAACCGGAATGCTGCGGCTTGTCGGAATAGCTTCGTTCCGGAGCCCTCGGCCGAGAGCGCTCTCTTCCGGCGGTGATACTGTTCTCTCGAGAGGGTTTGCTTCGTAGTTGAGGGGGAGCTTGTGTTGGGAGTCCATGTGTGCGCGGAAGGGAATGTTCTGATTGTTTGCGAGGAAAAGAGTGGGAGCTGGACGAAGCGGGGCTTTCGCTAGTCGGCCAGTATTCGATATTCGTTGCCCCGGACATAGGTCCCGTGGTATCGTAACTGTATTTGGGCGGTATTGAACGGTCCGGATGTCCTGCCGGCGCTGCATCCCTCCTCATCGAACCACTGACATGAGAACGCGCCTTCTCGGCCATCAACAACCTCATGCTTTGATCCAACTCATACTGTGAAGATGTATGGGCACTGGAAGATATCCGAGGAGGGTACGGGCGCTTTGAAGTAGTCCGAGATTCTGGTCGATCCGACGGAGGGCATGGGATGCTGCCTGACATAGCTGGTTGTTGGTATTGCTTGCTTGCGTTTCGACTCCGTTTCAACTGGGCGCTTTGATTGGCGACTCAGGAACGCTGACGCCAACAACCGTGGATAAAAGAGAACAGGCTCTCCAGTCGGACGGAGGGCGAGATATATGTACGAGGCGGACGCCCTGTATTAACTGCTTTATGCTGTCTACCTTATCAGCTCAGATTGACTGGGTTCCCAGGAATCCAGCACGGTAACTACGGCTGAATCTGTGAAGAACAGGGTGGCATACCGGTGAAGTGCGTGCGCAGTATCCGAAAGCTGTAGCTTGTGCGGGGACAAAGGAAGGAAGCCGTGCGCAACAATTGATTGGCGATATACTACAGAGGGAGAGTATATCGAAAAGAGATAAAATTCAACGAGAGGGAAGGCGTCGGTTAAGCAACAAGAAGGAATGGAGAGAAATGGGGGATGACGAGGCGTAGGGACGAAGGCCTGGGGGATTTAGGGGAGAGGGATGGCGGTGCCTGAGGAAGATGTACTGTACGTGCACTTTACAAACAATCTGGCAAGATTAAAAAGGTACCGAAAGCGGAATTAGGGGACGGTCCCAGGGCTGATATATAGAGCAATCGTTATTGCCGCCGGGAATGGAACGGACAGGAGGCTTCTGACACCACAGTCCGCACGCACCGATGTGGCGGTCCTCCTGATAAGATCGTCAAGGCATATTCTTTCCCGTTGGTATGTACCGTCTACGCGCGTACGTTCGCCGACCACCTTCCAGAGGCCTGTCTCAGCGAAACATCTGTGAAGAGAGCCTCGCGCAATCTGTAACTACTCTACAGGTACGTATCGCCATCACGCGGCGCGTCTGGTGAGCAGGTAAGTAGATCCAAAAAGTCTACTTTGCGGTCAACGGCCCTACTCGGGTGGTGAGCACCGTACCGCGCCGCTATCAGCGCCACAAGCTCGGACTTCGAGGTCGCCGAGTCCGCGGCGGTACAGACTATTCGGAGATTCGAAGCTTAGCCCGCCACCGCCACCGCGCGGGATCTGCCTTCCCTGAGAAGGCCGGTGAGACCTGAGCTGCGGATCCCGAGAAACAAAGCCGTGGTCTGTGCTGCAGCTTCCGTGACGCAAATAACTAAAGTAGAACGGGCCTGGTCTGAAGAATTCCTCCGAGGCCGGAGATTTGCCTGGCCATTCGACGAACGAAGAACCAAGATCATGCGGCCGGTTCTTGTTGTGGGGGTGGATTTTCTGACTGCTGAATCACTGTTTAGATGCAGCACTGAGACGACGAATATCCGGCCCTGCAACCATCAGCAATAACGAAGATGACGGCTCGGTTCAGATCCCGTCGCGACAGGTTCGCTAGGTAGGTTTGCGGGAAGGCACTTCAACCGCTCCATGGGTTAGGGTTGGTATGTGGAAGATCACGGAGGTCCTTCCAACCCCTTTCAACCAGAGTACTCTACTTCCAGGCAACTTGGCTAATAGTAGGGTACCAAGTAGATACGGTATGCATCAAGTTCCGTCCGTTGGGGACTTGTGGGCAAATGCCGCGTTGGCCCTCCTCGGGTGTTGCCTAGCACTCGTCTGGGGAAGCATGCCGCACTTCGGCGGTTCAGTCGCAAGACGAACCCGAACCTTTTGCTCGAAAACGATTGTAGCTTTATTCAAATTCAATAACTAAACCCTTCTGTAGTATAAAAAGACCGTGACATTTTTGAACACCCAAAAAAACACACCCAACCGCCCCAATGAAAAGCCCAGAACTCCTGCTCCCAGTCCAAGTCGTTATCCATAACCATGTAAAACCCATGCCCACGTCAACTGCCCTGCAGCTGGCGAGGGAAGAAACCCCGAACCGGACCGTGAAAATAAATAAAACGAAAGACAGAATGAAAGAAGGAAAACACATGCTAAAGACCCTCGCGCGTGCATAAGATCATTGGAATCCACAATCGATGGTATAGCTTGCCTGCGAACTCCGAGCGCTCGACGCGGCATATATTGCGGACGGCAGCGGAAGCGGAAGCGGCGGCGTCAGATAAGGCCGCTCTACTGCGGTTCCTGTCGACACAGCCCGAGCGGCGTTCGTCTGTGCGATGACTATCAAGGAACCGCGGCCGCCCTGGAGTTCCTCGACGGTGAGACTCATCGGCGTACGATCGATCTCAGTATCAATCTTGGGAAGCTCGAAGTCGAAGCGAAATCCCGCATGGCTCTCAGGGAACGTGGGAGATGTGCTTGTTGGTAGGGGCGACGGGAGGGGCGATGGCAGTAAGGACGGTGGTGGCGATGGCAGCGGAGATGGTAGCGGCGATGAGCGGGGTGATTGGGGGGGCGAGGTATTCAATTGCTCGATAGTGGTCTTCAAAGTCCTTGCCAGAGACCGACATTTAGTGAGAGTGGGATTGCTCAGCGGTGGGATATCCAAAGTCAGAGGAACACGAGTGGGGACGGGTTTCCGGCGGGGAGGTGGTGAAGCGCCTGGAATCCGAGTTGGAGTCTTTGGCCGAGCAGGAGGCAGGAATTCAGCGGGCGCTTCGGTCGCCTGTTCGGCCTTTTCGTTGCCTTCTTCGGCGCTTCGTAGGACGTCCCGCTGCCGGGCCGCTTTCCTTCGCTGGGATAGAAGCAAGAATGCCAGCATTCCGATGATTGACCCGACCATGCCGATGGCACAGCCAAGGAGAATATTGCCAGCTTGCGCCTGCATGTCTGTTGTAAAAAGAGTGTCTGTGAGCGTCGATTAGCAGAGAGAGGAGGACATATCGATGGTTTGCCTGTGTACCTACGTTGATTGGAACGTCGGGATCTGTTAACGAGCGATAATCTCCGCGAACCTCAAGAGGGAGATGGGAGGAAAAGATCGTCTTATACCCACCTACCTACGACTTCACGAACGACGGTACTTGCCACTCGAGCTTGACCGTAGGGCAGAGGCAGGCGTGCATCTTCGTTGAAGGCAGCTACCACGGCCACATGGGTGCCGTGAATGTTCGACGTCCCTACGCGGCTGGGCCGTATTCCGCTCTGAGGGGTGGGCTCATTTCTGTCAGTAAAGAGGGGGGGGCGAAGCTGGACGGAGAGGCGGGGTAGGTGGGAGGAGACCTACATCTGTGGCTAGTGATTTGTTGGGGTGTTGCACAGCCTCGCTTCAGTGTATCGCTGCAAACTGCTTCTGGCCCCTATGCACAACCTCTGTTGTCGCCTGCGGTTGATTGCTTTCTCCAGAGTTCAGCTGCGACTCCTCCTTACCACCACCATAACGCCAATAACCCCGCACCCGCCTTTCAGACACCTCTTCAAATCGACGTTTATGGGTTCTCCAGCCGATTGTTTGTCTGCGTGATGCCCGCAGGATACGGCCAACCAGAACGCTTTTCACTTTCCGCGCTAATCAAAAACAACCAGCCATCCATATCTACGGTACTTTATGGTAGAGAGGTTGTATGTATGCCAACCGAATGTGTCATCACCAATAGACTTTCTTCCAATTGATCACGATTTTGAACCTTCACCAGTTTTGGCCTCTCGGTGCGCAGGTAAATTGGGTCGCGGACGGTGCTGAGGGGGAAGACCAAAGGCGGCCAGACTCCAGAGTTTATATTTCTTTCTTCCAAGTTCCGTTGCCCTGTCCTCCTGTTTTATTGTCGGTTTGGTTCCGGCCCCTTTTCTCTATTCCAATGCCACTGCTTCTTCCCATTATCCCTCGCGGCTCCGGTGGCATACGGACTCCGGAGCACGAGCATCTGAGTGATTGCGTATGACTTCATCGTCCTTGTCATTCCCGATCATCGCGAACCATTCAATATCTCTTAGGCTCCGTTCGGTGCCGTACGTGATAAATATTATACCACCCAAATTTTAATGTACGCAACATAAAAAAGACGCTGAGCGTTCGGCGCAACGACTTTGAGAAAATATGATCGTTGTAATTCAGCCACATCGTATTTCTTGCGTATTTCTCTAAGCCTCCACCAAAAAATAGACTATGCTGGCATTCGTCACCAGATCCCCCTGAAGCCGTACAACAACATCCAGAATGTCCGCCGGTTGCAGTCTCCTCACCCTAGAAAATATCAATCACGACTACTTCCAACCGATGCGCTATGTCAGTGAAAGAGCAGCTTGCGATATTTCTCAAAAAATTGTTGGCGAGAACGCGTCCAACCGTATGGCACAAGAACCATTCCAACGAAGTGGCGACACGATCAGCCGTACTTCTAACAACATTTTCAACGCGATGGTAGAGCTTTACACTGTAATTGAGTAGGCGAACACACTGTGTACTGGGCACTGTTGTGGGCTGTAGAATAGTTACCCTATATACAAGCTGCCCACTGCCTGCCATCTTCCCCCGTTGTCTATCTCCTATTTCCGACTGTCCATCACCTGTACGGTATCTCTGTTTCTGCCTCAACATTTTCACCCACCAGGACGCGATGCAGTAGAGAGGACATACTTGGGAAGAGGAGAAGGACTCGAGAAAGTAGTTGAGTAGAGGCGGTGGTGTAGTTCTGTCGTGTCGTCGCATCGTCGCGTCGCTGTGTTGCTGTGTTGCTGTGTTGCTGTGTTGCTGTGTTGCTCTGTTGCTCTGTCGCCGAGTCTCTATGTCCGTCTAACCATGTGACTAGTTCTCCTGAACGGTGCTCTGCGCACCCTCTTACCAACTGTTTCAACTTTCACCTTTGGTGGAAGTAGTATAGTACAGTGTGGCGTAGAGAGGTTGTCGAGTGTGAGATACGGAGAAAGTGGTGTTGCCGAACAGATATCTGAGATGCCTGGGCGCCAAGTTGCTACGGACTAGTGGACCGTTTATTATTTATTGCGTAGTAAAAAATAAACGTACGGCACCGAACGGAGCCTAATATACAAGTGTAATATGGTACAACGTGCGCATTTGGCGCCTGCCCCGGCCCCCGTCAGCCGCCGAGGCGCATCAACAGAAGAATGAAATCCCAACCTGTATCGACAATCTCCCACTCCACCAGCATTTACATAAAAGCATACCTAGGCAAGAGATAAAGAAACAAAATAGCTCCCCAAGAGAAAACCACAGACAGATCAAGAGCTCGGTGGGTAACCGCTATGTAAGTAAGTGCTACAAGCAAGCAGCAAAGGAAAAAGCGAAAATCAAAGTCTCCCTTACTTGAAGAAGAAAGAAAAAAGTCTCTGAAAAGAAAACGCCAGCTATCATAAGAAATACCCCAACTCCAGCGCTCAACGTGTTTACCTACTTCGCGAAAGAAAACCCTCTCTTCTTCTGCACCCGCATGCCTCTCAGGGTTCCTTTTCTCCCCACGGGCCGGCCAACTTCAACTACCAACATTCGTGCAAAGTCTCGGCTCGAGAGGTAGCTACTGTGTGCTCCCAGCATGTTGAGATACTGGTTCTCCAGTGGGTTCGCGAGGTTGAGATACCAGTCCAATTGTCCGTTGTCGTTCAAAAGGAAGAACCGCTTTTCGGCCAGCTCCTCGCGTGAGAAGTCATGGGTTTCTAGTTCGATGTTGGAAGGTAGGCGCGCGATCGTGGGATGCTGGGCGGCGTGCGGGGACCCATCGAATGGAGATGTGTTCTCCGAAGAGACGCCTGGGATTACGTAGCGGATGGTCGAGGAGATGGCATCGAAGAATGAGACGTTTGTGGACGGGACAAATGCGGTTTTGAGGGTCGAGGCGTAGTCGGTATCGACGGTGGGGTTGAGGCGGTACGCAATGGCTATCGAGAGTGTCAGTATCTATTGTGCTGTTATGTCCCCACATGAATGCAACTTACGATCAGAATAATGGAGCACGTTATAAATGTTGTCGACAGACATGCATCCATATTTCCCTGCCTCACCTGCGACCCCAGGTTCCCTATCCTCTCCATAGCTGCCTGGTTTATTTCGTCCTTTGCGGGGCAACAGCATACCTATCAACGGTCAGGAGTGTTTTCTTTGAACTAAAGGGACGAAACCACTTACTCCTGTTGAGCAATAGGAAGAATGCCGCCGGCGCACCGCAGAAAAAGATGTTCGAAGTGTTGAAGTCAAAGTGCTCATCTTGGTGTTGTATACCGGAATCCCGGTTCCTCCTCTTTCCCCAACCACTGCCACTGGAAGGCGGAGGTGGAGGATTAGGATCATAAATGGTATGGGTCGGCTGTTTGCTCAGAATATCCAGGGCCAGCGCAGTCCCAAGCGAGTGAGCGATGATGTGAACCCGTCCTTCCTTCTCGAAGCCTGGATTATTCTTGCACCAAAGTCTGTAGACACGATTCGCTTCGGTGATGACTGCTTTTATCATCTTCTCTTTGTGGTGGCTCAGATAGTAAGGAATATCGAGCATCACATCGCCGATCAGATTTCGGACTGCAGGAATACTCGGCGGCGTAATATCGTTCAGGTTGAATTTATTGGTATCGGTTTCCGACTCATCTAGGTGATTTTCTTCGATTCCTTCGAATGTCAGATTATGCCTCCAATTAATCTGCATCACAAGTCAGCACGTGATACCCATGATCATCAACGCCCCAGCCCCCCACCACTTACCGGAAGCACCATTAACCCCACACCATCCCTCAAATGTGGCCTAACCATTTCATTCGCCAACTCAACGTTGAGCAACCGCCTGAAAGAATTGATGTAATGCGTAAAGTGGAAGCTCTCCACTCGTTCGGAAAGCTTTTGACCGATTCTGCAAACATGATGATGTTAGAATCAACTCAACTGCTATGGATGATCTAGCCTTACCCATGAATTACTAGGAATAGATCCGTCACCTTCCCGCGTTGTTCATCATTCTCGCCTAGGCCCAGGCCTTCTTCCTGGTGCTGTACAAAGCTTCCGACATCACCTCCCGCCTGAAACTCGGAATTAATCGCTGGGGTACGCCTTGGATTGTTCGGCATGGGAGTCTTCTTTTCGACAACGTAGTGATTCCTGTTCTTAGCCGGGGTTGGTGCAGGCTGAGGTTTCCGCCGCGGAGGATGGAGCTTGAGCCATTCTGCTTCCGAGAATCCCCGAACCACATGCGTGCCAACGGGTTTCCCCCTACGGATGTTGGCGAGCGGTCGTTTTTGCCCGAAGGAAAGCATGCTGTCTCTGCAGATATAGGCATCTCTGCCGTTCACGAAAAGAACCCAATCCCATTCGTTCGGCTTTAACCTGGACGGTGGGTCGTTCGGATTTGAGGTCCCTGTGGTGGTCTTGGAGGCGGTGGGGGCAGTGCCATCGAGCATCTGCGACTCCATAACACCAGAGCTCCCAGGGCGACTGTTCGGAACAGAAATACTACTAGTGTCCCAAAGCTGCCATCGCACCTTTTCCTCACCCTCTCTCCCAACTTCGACAGCACTGGACAGCTCCATATCCCACTCTTCGGTCCACGCGCGTACCTCTTCCCAGCCCATCTCCAGTCTATTCGCAATTTCCGCCTCCACCGGAAGCATGGTATCTTTGTAAAACCAGGTACCGCGCACTACCGAGGATACGTCGTGCAGTGGACTCCAATAAATTGGCGCCATCACCAAGCTCGGAAGAAGCACTTTGTGTAACCTCTGGATGCCAACCGGAATTTCCTTCTGCGGTGGCGGCGGCGCGCTTGGGGATGCTGGCGGTCTCTTACCGGTCATACTAGAACGTCTCGAAGAGCTTGCCGAGGATTGCTGCTGAGGCATGGTGGAATTCCGTGAAAGCGAAAGCGATCGTATGAAGGGGTTTCGCGTCGTAGTGGTGTTGGCCGCCGTTGCCTCCGTGCCTGCCGTGAAAGTCGAGACGTTGCTGGGGGCAGATGAAGGGGCAAATAGAGAGCCCAGGCGGCCTCCCGAGACTATCGAGGACCTCCGCTCAAGCATCGAGCCCTGTGTCGGAGCAGTGGACGCGGACGTGGAAATCTCATCTTTGAGCTGTAGTTCGTCGTCCTCCACGTTGAATATAGGGTGTCCCTCGAGTGCTGCCTCACGGGATCGCGATGATTCCGTACGCTTTACACGGTGTTCGCGGTGTTCACGTGGCTTCGGCGAGCGCGAGCGCGAGGTAGATTTCGAGGTGTTCTGGCCGGTGCGGTTGGGACCTCGGGATTGGTTCTCGCGTAGAAGCAGCTGATAGGCACCTTCGAGGGCGGACGAGTCGTATTTTGAGAAAGGACGCGGCGGCTGTCTCACGGTCTGGGGGCCGGTGGTAGGAAGCGGCGAGAGGGGGTCATCGATGGCCTGCGAGGAGGTGTAGAACCAGTATGCCTTGAGCTGCGGAGGCGGCGTAGAAGGAATGTGGGCCATAAGGAGTCCGGTACGTATGGGGGTCGAAAGACGAAGTTGTGCCCAGAAAAGAGCCACCTGTCGAAGGTTTCTCCGAAGCCCGAACTAGCCAAGTAGCTACCAGGAAGGCACCCCCGAAGACGGGTAGATAACCGAAAGCTGGGGGAGAAACGGCAAGGAGTCTGTAAGTAGTAGTGATCTCTCGGTGACTAGGGGTGGGGATGAGCGAAGGGGATGGTTTCGATGGTATGGAGGGAGTTGTTCCAGCGAAGCTTGGTATGGGGAGTGAATGAGTGCCGTGGGGAGTGAATGAGTGCCGTGGGGGGAGTAGGACGGTGAACTTTGATTGTTGAGATGTACGGAATGGAGTGTTGAGTGGCTTCTGTGCGCAACTGCAAGTGGGTGACGTATCAAGACACGAGCTCGAAGCGCGTGCAGCTCCCCCTGCAAGGAAGGCAAGGCAGCAAGGATTGTTCTTCTTTCTCGTTTCCTCTATGACTCGACTTTCGATCGTCCGTCTAGGCAGAAAGTCCGGATCGAGAGTCGACGATGTGAATTCTGTCTTCAGCTTCCTCCGACCTTTAGTTACGCGAGTACAAACCTTACGTGCAAACCCGAAAAGTAAGTATAGTAGTCCTATCAACGTCCGGACAATTCTAACGCGACTTCCCTCCCACACTTCAATGATTCAGCATTAGGATGAGTGGTACCTTTGCAACTGCATGCACCGATGTACCGTATGTAAAGGTATATGTACTCCACACATGACTCCCGCATTGCCGGGACAAAGAACTGTGTGGATAAGTAAGTTCGCAGGGCTTGTTCCTGCGGCCGCATTGGTATGCATACGTGAGCAGCTGGCATTAGAGTACTCTACACCTGAGTTGGTTAAAAGCAGCCCTCGCCCTTTGCTCCATGTAGCATCATCGAGACTTAGAGCGAGTATCTTGAGTGTGCATACTTCGGCAAGTAACCAAGTCATCGCGGCTGCGTGGCATCGAAGCATCGTCGGGGCTCGAAGCCGGCTGGCTGGCTGGCGCGATGTCGGGTCGAGAGCAGGACTTCAGGCCAAACTTGTGTCGGTATGTAGCAACGATTTAGTGGCCGCTAGTTCGCAGGCGGTGGTCACACGTGCCAAAACGTCAACCCGCCTACATACACCTTACCACGATAAAAAGCAGGCGCAAGTAAAATGTATGAAACACTCCAAAGATAAGCAGAATCAACTTTCCCATCTCTTAATGACCATTGTGTGAGATCTATTGCCAAAGCTGGTCATTTGGGTACTCTGGTTGCTGCTCGATCGTGCTATGTAATGCCGTCACTGGCTGCATGCCTGGCTGTGAGGCGAGGTGCTCACACTTCCAACCGCAAACGCCTCAAGATACCCGCACAGCTCTTTCAGCTCTCGCCCATCGACATCATCGACAACCACCACTACCACCGCCACCACTACCACCACCACCAGTACCACCACTACTACAACTACTACCACTATCACGATAGCGTCTGCCTTTGGTTCAGCTCTTGAATCCCTGATAACAGAATCCACCACAACCGCGTATCGGCAAATATGGCGTCCTCCTCAGCGCCTCTCCTATAGTTCGTTTCTTTCTCCTCTCGCCCCGCCTGGTTCATTCGCCGGATACTGTGAAACACGAATGCTAACCTCTCTGTCTTCCCGATAGTTCTTGCATCGCAGCGGGTACCACAATTTTGAGCGAGCATTCTCCATCCGGCACGGCCTCTTCCAACGCGTCCTCTCTCGCATCCCTCATTCTCCCAAAGATCACCCACACTTCGGCGCAGAAGCTCACCTATACTCATGGCCCACACAACGTCCGGTCACCCCTTGTATCACCCCACTTATGTGCCTCCCGTCTTCTAATGCGTGGTATGTGTAGATTCACTTCATCGCCACCGCGGCTTCCTCGGACCTCCCGGCGGGCCTCACGTTTCTCGTGATCTCTCCTGCCGCCGTCACTCGTAAGCTGCCCTTCGGCTTCCTCCTTGAGATCCAGCGCCTCTTTACGTCTCGCTACACCCCGTCGCTCCTGGCGCAGGCCCCTCCGTACGGCTGCGCCGAATTTAACAACACCCTCAAAGCCACCATGCACCAGTTCTCACAGGGCGGCGAGAACGAAGATGTGGTGGCCAAGGCGCAACGCGAGATCGATAGTGTACGCGGGATCATGACCGAGAACATCGAGCGTGTGCTCGAGCGTGGAGAGAGGATTGATCTTTTGGTGGACAAGACGGCCGGATTACAGACGGGTGCACGTGAGTTTAGGGTACGCTCGAGGGGATTGAGGAGACGCATGTGGTGGAAGAACACCAAGCTTATGATTTTGCTGGTGTTCGTGTGCATCTTCTTGCTCTATCTGTTTGTCGGCTTTGGATGCGGATTGCCAGGTATGATTTGTCCCCTGTCCTCCTTCCGATTACTTGGGATTGACGTAGGGCTAACGGATCACCAAGGCTGGAGCCGGTGTATTGGTTGAGAGAGATGGGTTATCCACGGATGGCTTCTGTACGTTACATATGATTGAGGGGTGCCCTACAACTGCCTTTATTTCGGTGGAATAAGTTGTTTTCACATTGCGTTACTTTCACGGGCAAAAAAGGCCGCGGAGATCTTGAGCCATCGTTTCTTTCTCCTTTCATTGTTCTGTTCTTCCGGGGATCTCTAATCTCCCACTTACGTGCGCCATGCCTGTGATTTTCTACCCGTATGTTCGTTTTCTTTGTCTTCTTTGTATTCTTCGTGTTCTAAATTCAATAGTGATTCATACCCAGAAATCCATCATGTATGCACGATGGCTACAGTCTTTCACATGTGACCCATTAACTATCGCTCGCCTTCGGACGCACGCGGTGCCATTATCGGCAGCTAACATCTATCCGACCGTGATTGCTTTCCCGACAACGGGCTTCTACTGCGGACATGCAGAAACCTACGGTATAGGCATCGGCCTGACATGTACAACGCAGTGATACATGTAAACACATCATTTCGCCAATGGTTGCACAGACTGATGGGAGAATAAAAGGAAGCAAATATATGATTTGTTCCCGTCGGTCATGTATTATTGCTCTTCTTTCCATCGTAGTGAGTGTGAATGTTCTTGATGTTTCTCAACTCGCATCGGCCCTACAACGACTCAGTGGCCCGATAACCCAGTGTACGGACTTGACCCAATCCAACAGTGACTAGATCGCCGTGCCAATAGAGCTCGGCGGAGTACAGCTCGGCGGTACAGCCCACAAAGCAATCCAGTTTCCGCAAACTTGCAAGCCTTCCTTCATCCACTACCTATCCTTTCATCATTTCATCCCTACCTCTTCCTTCCTCATCACTACCCTTCACTTCCTCACCACGGTCCCCATCGCACACCATCACCAAGTCCTTTCTTTCCTTACCTTACATTCTTTTGTCGACCCCCACCCGTCGGCACTCTCCTTCTCGGAAAGCATAGACGCTCGTCAGATTACTTCCCCGTACCTCCTGCTACCAGTTGCCCGGTATGTCAAGACATATCCCGGCGCCGGAATATGGGCCGAACCGGAAATCATACAAGACGACCATGACCTCAGCTGGGGATATTTACAATTCCATCATGTAAGTTGAGGCCTGCCTTCATCTGTCTGAAAAACGACTTGTCTACCTCCGGGATGATAACTACCGTCTTTTGACCGATTAAGATGCTAAAAATCACAGCACGGGCAATAAGTCGGTCGTGGTCAACAACTACAATCTTGGAGCCTCTCAGAATGCGGCGGTAACCATGGGTGCCAGCAATTACAGTTACATGCAGCCACCTCAGCCGATGTACGGACAGCAGCAGATGACGTATCCCCAGGCTGCTATTGCGCCTGCTCCTGGCTTTCCCATGATAGCGGGTGTTGACTGTCAGATGGTCGCCGCCAACCATAATGGGTCTGATGACTCGTTGATTATTCGCGTTCCGCAGCCTCACCCGCAACTATTCTACCCACAGCTGGCCGCGCCGCATGTCGCCACTCATTACGAGCACCACGCTGAAGGAGAGAGGTCTCACGGCCAGCACCACGATCATCGCAGCCCTGACGAGCCTTGTATGTGTGGTGAGTCATCCGATATCAATTGTCCTCTGTGGTAGTTTGCTGAACGATCATGGATAGTTGTGAAATACTGCAAGTGCAACAAAGGTCACACTCATGTTCACCCTTCGGGGTCGACCCCCACCCACAACTCCTCACCGCCATCTGAGCACATGGCCGGACGTTACGTGTTCAACCAGCCAGTTTGGCCTGCCAATGCCTACGCTCCAGGAGTTACTTTCCAGCCCGCTTATAACGCATTTGGAGTTCCACCGGCGCCCATTGCCTACCCCTACCAGCTCCCGCGCATCGAGCAGGCCTTGGGTTCACCGCCTATCATCCATCATCAGAGTTCGCCGATCCTCCAGCCCACGGCTCCAGTCATTGCTCAACCCTTGGATCAGACGGCAGTTCCGCGGACCTCTCCGAACGGGAGCCGTCACATTCCGATCAACAACGATGCCTGGAATCAGACCCCGACTCCTATCAAGGAAGCGAGTGATCACCACAATTCAGGTAACAGTGGATGGAATCAGGTTCCGCCTCCAACCAAGGCAGAGAGCGTTCGTAGCAACAACAATGGTTGGAACCAGGTCCCGTCTCCGACCAAGGGAGAGAGTGCTCGCCACACTCCAAGCAACAATGGCTGGAACAATACCCCGGCTCCGACTAAGGAAGCGAGTATTCACGTTCACCAGCGGTCGCCCATCAAGGACTCGAACTCGGGTGGTGGTGGTGGTTGGGGTAGCAATTCGAACTCCCCTGCCACACCACCGAGCGTTCACGGTGGGTGGGGTGCTAGCAGCCCGCCGGAGTCCGTGAAGAATGCCGGGTCTGAACGTGGCCATGCGTCTTCTTCTTCACGTCACAATCCACAGCCGTCTGCTTCTCAAGATGCCACCAAGTCTTCCAGCAAGGGCAAGGGCAAGAAGCCGGCGTGGAACGCGGACGGCCCGGAAAAGCCGGAGCCGAGAGCGCAGAAGAAGTCCTGGGATAATCGCAATGACGAATAGTACGGCACTGTTGAACCGGGGCTGAGAGAGAAGGAGAAGAAGAAGAAGCGTGATTGAGTTGGCGATGAGTAAAATTTTGGTGGTGCTGTGGTGGCTTCTCTTCTTCTCTTCTCTTTTCAACTTCCGCTCTGCAGTTGTCGGTACCTTTCCTTTTTGTCCTTTTTTCTGTTCTTTTCCTTTCTTCTCCCGGGTGCATACTACGCATTCTAATTCTTTCCTTTCTTCCTTTTGAAGACTTGATTTCCTTGGTGCGTTTTCTTCATTTGTTTGTTTTCTCTTCCTTTTCTTTGGGTGTTTTGGATGGGATGGGATGGACTGGCTGGGTGGACGAGCGAATGATGGGAGGAGGAGGAGCTGAGATGGGGAGCGACATTGTACGAGTGGATGATCTGGTTTCTACGACGGAGTGATTTGGCGGCGGATGAGTGGCGGTCATGGCTACTCACTCACTCAGGGTGTTTTACACACACAGAGTCTCAGACTGCAAGGTTTACTCTACTAGTACTTAGATCTTGTCATCAAATCTTACAATGTACCTACCTCATACCATAGCATTTGCGATTACTTGGGGGGAGTTTGTATGAGGATCTTGTGATCTTGTGATCTTGTGATTTTATATCTAGAGTACCGCAACGGCCGCCAGTGCAGAGCAGTGCAGTGCTCGGAGATCAGAGAGAGCGTCAATGGCGTTTATGGGGAATGCAGTTGGAAATTTCAATGACATACCCGGTAGGTGGTATCACGCAGACACAGAAAAACTACATACATTCCATGAGCCATTGGAATCCCGCCCGGACATGGCCCTGGAGCTTGGATAACTCTTCAATGATGGTGATGTACGGTATAAGATACCCCCATACTGAGGTTTACCGTCCCTTCTTTGATATTCCAAGTGCACTGGCACCTTCCCACATTTCCGCCTGCACCCATATATCAGCACTCGGCCACAGAGCCTTGACGAGTTAGTTGTACATGAAACACTGGGTTGGCGTTCACTGAATATCCTGAACGGCTGGGGGCAGAAGCATGACTGGTATGTACTCAACGTATCTTCACAGCCGTCCGAGCAACGACCGGCTTCCCGCTCCGACCGAACTGATACATCTCGTTTCGGCTCGGGCAAGGACACCGAGGGATGCGGGATGAAGGTGTGGGATGCACTGCGGGAGGTGGCTCGTCTCGCGCCTCTACGTACAACCCAACACGACATAACACTGCAGCCTGCAGTGGCTAAGCGGCTGGAGCGGGAAGGCTGTGCTGGACTTGTTTTGTTTTCGGTGCTATCACTACCTATTCTTGCTGTGTGATTTATCGTGACTCTATTAGCATGAGTCTCGGCTGCCGCTGCTGGCGGCGCCGTCGGCAGTAGCAGTGGCAGTGGCAATGGCAGTGGCAGACAGGAGACCATTGATTCAATTGTTCCGGGATAGTATGTCACATCCACGAATTTAGGGCTGTGCACACTTTAAACTTTACGCTGCACCCAGCCCTGCTGCAGCCCCAGTTCCCAGCGCCCAGGCCGCGTTACGGCTCCACGCCCGGTATGGTTCACTTGACTTCACTTCACTTGACTATGGATCGAAGATGCATAGGTTAGTCCGGAGCCGTCTACCGGCACGGCCCTTTCCGTTCCCACCGTTCCCACTAACCTCGCCTCCCATCAACCCCCCCCCCCCCCCCCACGGATCCACGACGTGCGCGCGTGGGGGTCCTCCCACTCCCACTCCCACGTCTAGACTCTGCAGTTGCTCGGTCCAGGTAAACCACACTGTGGTTAGCCACGGATACATCGCGGGGGGGGAGGCGTGGTGGGAAAGGGCAGATGATTGGTGCCATGACTCTATGACGACGACGAGTCGCATAACATTAATTGCCGTTGATTGCCGTTGAAATATGTACCTATGATTGTCAGATGCGGCCCATGGCCGGCGTGGGAAGCCGGTATTCGTTCTGGCATCTTCAACGACTCTCCACGACGGAGAGTAGTCCGCTGTTTGCGGCCTGTTTGAGAATATTGTTGCGGGCGGACCGGATCGAATCGAATCAATCGACTGATAACAGCCAGGGAGCTCGGAGGGCCATGATGCTACGCCAAGGCGTACTCACAAAGGTCGGTCGAGTAGATGTAGGACCATGATCGCGCACTGGAGTCAGCTTCAAGAAGCACTGCTTAGAGCAAACCACGTCACGGCTGTGATTTTAGAGAACCGACGAAATACCACACAAACCGCTCCAGAGTCTAGCGAGTGACCGTGCGTGCAGAATGCCTATCGCGCTCCAGCGACCCCTTCAAGCTCTCACTTCCGGCTACCCGAAGCAGGGAGTGAGAAGCCGGGGGGTGGCGGAAAGGACCCCCCACGCCTCGTGGCCCGTCCGAACATCACGACGACCCCCCACGCGGCCACGCCCCTAATACTCTACCAGTAGGTACTCTACTCCACACCAGGTCCGCAAGTCCGTAGTCCCTCTGCCCTGGCATGATCGACCACCAGGAACGCCCAAATATTAGCCCCCGAAAACGTCCGTCCGTTATAATTACCTACCTATGTACGGCGGCGGTCACGTCAGCGATCCGTTCGATGATATCTAGGTACATACATATCATACCTACATACATAGCCGGCGTGCGGGCGGGCTCGTACCCTGATCCACGCGCAAGCGAATACGAGATTTTTTCTGCCCACGACGTGGTTACCGAAGCAGGCCGTTTGCAGAGGGCATGGGGGCCAGGCCCTATGCCGGGGTTTTCCGCCGAATAGTGCTGATCGGGGTAGGTGTGTGGGTTAGAGTACTCTGGGTATGTACGGACCCAGGATGACGAATCCATCAAGCGTGGCGATGCTGCCGAGCGAGCGAGAGACGATGGCGATTGTGAATTTGTGACGGCGGCTGCGGAGCAGGATCTGGCTGGACTGGTTTGGAGTAGTTGGAAGGGCCGGTCTCAGGTATCGCCTGTCGCCGAATATCCCGTCCCGGGGATCGCTGGTGCACCTCGGCCGTATTATCCGAACCATCGACTGCCACAGCCGGTGAGTGACTGACAGTGATCCAACGCTCTGGCTTTATCGGGTACACGTTCGGGGCATTGGGGGAGAGTGAGCCAAGTGGGGAAGCGCACTCGGTATACACCTCAATGAGGAGGGGTTCGCTCTTCGGGACGCCTGATCGTCAGGGTCCGGTCGCGCGCGTAAGGACCGGGTGGCACGAGTTTTTTGGCAACGTGATCAGCGGTACGGTTGAAATGAATAGGCTCCTCCCCAGAGTCCATCGCTTATCGCCCCCTTTCACTCCATATTGCCCAAGTTTCAACTCAACCAACAAACTCCACTACCCAGAAAAATCAGCCGATTCATTGCGGTCATCCCCTTCGGTCTGACCCACTCGTGAGAAGTGCCGAGCTATGTATGTTGCTAGCGGGTGGATGGTTGTTTCGCGCAGGAATTGCTGCTGGCAAATCCCAGCACAGGATGGAGTGTTCCAGTGAAACCGAATCAGATCACCGAATTCCCACCCAACCCACAAGGAAACAGACAGAAACAGAAGCGGCTGGTGGATATTACCCCACCAGTTCACAGAACCATGCACACACCCCATTGCAGAAGTAGCCGCCCCCACACCTCACTACTCTAGAGTAGTGAGGATAGTCCGTTAGATTTCACAATTCGAAAGCCACATCCACGTCGGCGTCCCCTAGCTGCGAAGCTTTTCTTCCTCCCTCCCTGACAGCAGCAGCAAGCAAGCAGTAAAGCCGCCACGAACAACCCGGACCACACACCGCAGGGAGGAGGAGCCCTATGCTGCGACGAGATCCAATACCGTTTGTCCGATTGTGCTTGCTTTCCTCGGGAATTCCAAAGCAAACCGGACAGGTCTTCGATCGTTCCCGATCTCGAGCAGAGAATGGCCTTCCGGCCATTGACTGGCTAGAGCTAGCTGCCGTTGGAGGTGGGGTGGACGAGTCGCGAAACCCAGCCCTTTCCTTTTCGGTTTGACGGACGGGCAGATGCCACGGCAGAAGAATAATAGCATACGAGGATGTGATAGGTAGGCGGCGGCGCCAGTGGCAGATCTGGGCCTCCTGCCTCTCCCTCGAGCAGAAGACCACCGAGAGCAGGGTCACGAGCTTGCCGGAAATATCTCACGCTCGGCCTAGATTCAGCGCCTACTGCTGCGAACCGGCTGTGGGCTGACAAGTATGTGCCGGATTTCGAACAGGACGGTCGAATGTTGCGTCGAAGCATTGATAAGGAGCTGCACCCGTGAGATGATGCCGATGCTTCTGCTGCTGCTGCTGCTGGTGATGGTGATGAGCCAGCCATGCCACAAGAGAAGGGGCGAGTGAGCAGGACCTATAGGCACGTCGGATTTTCCTTCGCCGCTCACTCGCTCTGGATACAATTCTCCGACGCTGGCTGTAGGAATGTGCGTCGCACACCAAGGGCCAGATACCGCGATGTGGCATACGAACCATAGGCTGCTGCTATCTCCCGAAGTCTCAGCACATTTCGGACCTGACCTCGTATCCGGAGCAGGATGGAATGAAGACAGACAGACAGGACCAACATGCACACGAAATGGACGAACCGCAGAAAACAGTTTCCCCGCCGGCGATATTCGAGAAACACGCGGCTCGGGAGTGCAGAGAAGCAAGCAACAGCGCTGCGGGTGGATGTGGGGGGGGGGGGGGGGGGGTTGGAACCACAATATCACATCGGGGGCTGGAGATGGCGACCCTCATCGCCGCACATTCTGTTTTCGATCCGATGTGAGGTGGTACCCTTTGTTCATCGTGCCGCGCAATGCAATGCTCAGGAAGGGCATGGGAAGTGAGGGGAGGGGAGGGGAGGGGGGGCCTTGAGCATGCAAAACCCCCCAGAAAATCGAGGCAAATCCAGAAAACCACATTTGTGGTTGTGTCGGTGAAGAATCGATCACCCTCGCTCCAAAGACACGTCCACAAAAAGCCACCTGCACACCAACAACAACGGTTTCCTAGCTCAGCCAGCGCCTGCGGGAAGGAGTTAGAGGGGGAAGATGGCTGGCAAAAAGACCATCGGCAGCAGGGCGCGGAGGGCGTGGAGGGAGGGAGGGTCGTTGCTCTGCCGCGGTCCAGGATACGGGTTTGCAGCTAGTTACGGCGTGCTCACCGCTCGCTCGCGGGAAAAGAAGCGAGTACTTGGCTCATTCATGAGATGGAGGGGGGGGGGGGGGGGGGGTACGGGCAATCCTGCTTTGGAGGGGGGGTGCGTCTACCGCTACATACCAGGTGCAATTGAACGTGACGCCATCCACCTTCATGCAGCGACCGCAGAAGTGGGCCGCGATATCTCTGGCGTCGGGGGAGAGGGAAAACACAGTTGGCGGTGGGGTGGGTGCAGTGTAACGGTGGTGTCGTCTGGGGGGCTTGAAGCTTGGGTTACGCAAAAAAGAAAGGCCGGCGGCGGCGGAAGGGCGGCATCAACCCCATTGGCAGGGACGTGGATTGACGTCAACGAATCCGCAATGCGAAAGAGCGGGCCAATGGCGCAGCGGGAACTCTAAAAGTGTAGTTTCATCTCACCGTGTCTCTCTCTCTCCATCTCTCACACCCTCTCTTTCTTTCGTTTCTTCTTTCTCGCTCTCTCTCGCTCTCTCGCTCCCTCGCTCTTTTGTTGTCTCTCTCTCTCGCTCTCTCACTCCCTCTCGCTCACCAGTTTCACCTGCGAGCCGCCTTCTCCGCTCGTCCATGCGCGTGCGGGCGGGTTGCAAATAATCATCAACTCCGTTACTCCAGTGACTCTAGTGGGACGCCGCTATGTACTCTGTATACATCTTAGCTCCGAGCAGTGGTGGGCACAACAGTTGCGATTAGGGACGTTCTGCAACCCCTCCGCGTACCACAACTACAACTATCACCACAGCAACGGATAGGGGTCCTACTTAGTGGAGGAAGGTCACCAGGCTAGCTATCGTATTTAATCTGGATCATAATAAACGCGCTGATTGGATGAAAGCGTCAAAGACAGGGTACAAACCATGTCACTGTCTCCAACGCTTGTCTCTTGCAGTATTGCTCGATGGGCACGGCCGCGCCATCACTCCATAGTTTGATTTCGCGTTTTGTAGTTGTAGTTGTAGTTGTAGTTCCAGTTCGCAGTTTGCGGTTGGCAAAACCTCCCACTTTTCACCAGCCAGCTAACCCCATCTGATACCCCCGGATAGTTGTAGTTGTGGTGCGTGGAGTCTGCAGAACGTCCCTATTGCGGCCCATGCATTTGCAAAAATAGCACAGCCCCCCTCCCCCCTTCCTGCCTTCGTCGGGCTTGGGCAATGGGCAGGGTGGCCATGGGAATCTGTGAGAATCCCATCCATGACGTGGAAGACATCGGATTTTCCCGGTCTGCGAACGAGCGAGCCTGTCCTGTCCTGTCCCTGCGCGGTGAAGCCAGATGGGAGGGAGAGCGCATGGTCATCGCAATGGGGGGAGGTCCCTCTCGCGAGTCGCGGCGGGTGGGTTCACAGCTTTGGGTAGAACTCTAGAGTACATAGAACTATTGAAGTCGATCTATGTCCCCGTATTGCTTTCCAGTTAGCCCTGATCGATGGACATCCGCCCTTGCCCGTCCCGACGGCTGTCTGCTGTCGATCTACATACAGGTAACAGGAGTGAGCACTGAGCAGCGAGCGAACAGCCCGAAAATACGAAGAATAAGGGAAAAAATGAGATCACCCCAAGAAAAATGGAAATAAATAAAAATAAATAAAAATAAATAAAAATAAATAAAAACGACACCGATGCACCTGCGGTTGGCTGGTTGGTTAGCTGGTTAGCTGGTTGGTTGGTTGGTTGGAGGCTTTCTTTCAATGTGGACCGGCCGACCGGTCAGACCGATTAAGCCCCAGAACGTGTCAATCAGCCGTGCTTGCTTTCCTGCCTGCCTGCCTGCCTGCCTGCCTGCCTGCCTGCCTGCCTGCCTGCCTGCCTGCCTTGGTTCGCAAGCAGGCAAGCAAGCAGGCAGGCCGCAGGGAGGCAGCGGGCGTTCGACGTTCGTCGGTGTGGTTCGCATTCACGCCTTTCTGCCCTGCCCGTTCCGTGCCGTTCAGAGATTCTAAATTCCTTCCCTTCCTTCCCTTCCGCTCCCTTTGGCGGAAGTCGGAAATCGCTCACTCAAAACGCCTGATTTTGCAACACCACGGTCTACATAGAATAGCGGTCTGACTGCATACTTTACTCTACTCTAGATGCATACTTGGTAGATACTTGGTAGATACTTGGTAGATACTCTATGTAGGGACGGTACTTGTCACCGTCACCGTCAACCCCGCACTGGGCCTTAACTGTATACATGATAGAGGTAGGTACATACCACCCCTTGGTTATCCGCACCAGGCCTTCAAACGATCTCTACATACCGGTACATACGCGAGCGAGGAAAAGCCCATTTGGCGGGCGTCCATCTCCACTCCACCATTCCCCGATCCCCCCATCACCCCCCGATCTGATCCTCTTGCGCTTCAGACAAATCCACTCGCTCGTGGTTACTGCTCAACCCCCCACGCTCCCTAGAGTACCTACCTCGAAAGCGGTCAAGTATGTACCTGGACCACCCCCCCCCCCCCCCCCCCCTTCCCCGCTTCCCGCCTAGATATCGGCCGGCTTATTCCGCTATTTTACCTACATCTGGATTTCCCCTTCGCCCCTTCGCGCGCTCAGATGCTCGGATATGTACTGGTGCCAGGTATATCTACTCTAGATACATGTGGATGCTACATGTGAATGATAATTATATCGGGAGCTTGCTCGCTCGTTTACCTACGCCATAATCAGCGGCTAGATCAGACGCTAGTGAGCGCACTAGAGCAGATTGTCGATTCCAACGCGCGCGCCCCAGCCGCCCGTCAATCCAGTCCAGGCGTCCAGTCCAGGCGTCAATCCACTCGTCTTCGTGGTGTTGGCCCGAACCCGAACCTGAACCCGAACTCGTTACTTGCCGGCAGCAAGGGGGAGGTCTCATATGTAGGGATTCAGACCCGCGTTGTCAATATCAATATTGCTTCTGCCTGCTTTGCCTGCCTGCCCGCTTGCTTGCCTGCCTACCTGCTTTCTTGCCTGCCTGCCTGCTTGTCCGCTTGCCTGCCTGCTTGTCCGCTTGCCTGCCTGCTTGTCCGCTTGCCTGCCTGCCTGCGACTGAGCGAGCGAGCGAGCTGCACGCCCAAACTTAGGCAGATTGAGCACGTTTAGTACGTTTATAGTAGTACGTACTGTACTAACCACTGTACTAACCACTGTAATCTAGCGTACTATACTAATAGTAGTATATGCTAGACAAAAGTAAAAAAGACTAGAAAAGAAAAGAAAAGAAAGGCCAGAAAAGCGAAAGAAGAAGAAGAAGGGAACTTGACTTGACTTGACTTGACTTGACTTCTTCTAGACGGTGCTTCCCGCACAACTTGCAAGTAAGCAAGCAGGAGCACCTCTATTCAGAATTCCTGCAACTCCTGCAACGCGGCCTCGAATTCCTACCTGCACTGCACTGTGCACCGCGCAGGCAGGGCCGCAGGGAACCCCGGGTTGATAACTTGATAACTTGATACTTGATATGACCGGATATTTTCATGGGGATAATAATAACATCATGTAAATGTATGTAGGTGGGTATGTCAGTGGGTAGGTGGGTAGGCAGGTGTGTATGTATGTGTGTGTATGTAGGCAGATATGTGTGTACTCATGAAGTGCCGGTATGTAGGTACATTGGTAGCCCGCCGTAATTTCCTCCTGTGGGCGTTCGGTTCCGTTCATTGGGGGTGGGGAGGGGCATCATTTTCCGGAGAGATTTTGTGATAGAGGCTTGCAGTACCGTAGATGTATCCCGTGGGCATGTATGTGTGTATGTATGGAGTATGTATGTAGGTATGAAGTATGTACAGTATGATATGAAGTATGTACGTATGTACGTATGTACGTAGGAAGGTATGTATGTGGGCATGTATGTAACATCGGTCATGGGACGATGTGGGATCTATCCATGCTTGCTTGCTGCTGCTGCTGCTGCTGCTGGATGCTGGATGCTGGATGCATTCCCTCGCGCGGTTCCGAATTCCAAAGCCGCCGCCCCATGTTCGTTTGTACATACATCGCACACACACACATCACACATGGAAAACACAGCAGATCACAGCTAAGTGCCGTAGGACGATTCGCAACCTTTAGGGAGGGGAGAGAGGAAGCTGCGGGAATGACATTCCACAGACGCCGGCTTCCTTCCTTTTCGCTCCTTCGCTCCCTACCTTCCTCCCTCCTGCAGTGCTCTCTGTGAGTCTGCTCTCTGTGGCATGGCACCCGGGATCCTCATTGCTCGCTGGACGATTACGTACATACGGTGCGTTCGCCCACGGGCGCGGACAGACGGTCGGATGGCCGGTCGGATGGCCGGTCGGATGGTCGGACGGGCAGACAGGACAGGACAGACAGCAATAAAGGCGGGAAGTCAAGACGGTGGGCCCACGATGGGTTTCGCATACATAGAGTACCTACGTACCTTCGTACACTAAGTACCTGCCCCCCTCCCCGAACACCGGCTGCAGCTGTACGGTACTCTGTCAACTAGTGGGGCGGGCCCCAACGCATATCACATCTTGCGGCATGCTGCGATTGCTGGCGAAGGGCATCGGTGTTTGCCAGCTGCCTGGCGAACCGACCGAGCATTTTATGTGACGAGATGGATGGATGGATACGAGTGGCCGCGGGATCGATACATACATCCTATCTCCGCCGGCTGAAGGTACTCCATCAGCTCGGAACGTTTGCGCGGATACCGCAAAAAAATAAGACATACCTAGGTACACATCCTTCCCCCGCCCCCTCCAAACCGTAAGCACCCGCGCGAGCATCCGACATCCAACGACGATCGCCACGGGCTTGATTAATCCAAGCCTCTAGCTTGCGACTGAGAGAGGTCAAGCCCGCCCGTCCACACTGGCCACTGCGGTTGTATTGAGGTTTCCGACCATAGACCCCTGAGAGAATCTCAAGTTCGAGTGAGAACCTATTAGATGCCGGCATGGCAAATGCTATCAGCTGGGAAACCATGGACAAAAGCAAAAAGAAAAGAAGAAAAAGGAGAGGATAAACAAGTGCACCCACTCTACGCAAGGAAAGTAGGTACGTCGCATTCCGCAGGCTGATGCAGATAAACAGATCCAGAGTGGTGGTGATGGTCATTTGCAGTGGTGATTGCCCGCGATCATGCGTCGAGATTAGCCCAAGTCATGTACAGTCGTATCATAGTACATCCATGAGATGAAACCCTACTGTTTGCCAATGCACTGCCTGGCGAACAACGCGAAGGCATCCATCCACGCACGCACGCCCGCAGGCAGCTACGGTATGTTCTGCTCTGCTCTAGCTGCTTGTTGCCAGGCACATCTCCAATCGTTACCTACTCCGCTTTAGCGGAGCAGCAGCAGCAGCAGTAGGCAACCTTTTCGTGCGAGGAGACCGCAGTCGAGCGGCAGATCGTTCACTGCCTCCTCCCGGAGCTCTATGTATCTCTCTCTCTCTCTCTCTCTCTCTCTCTCTCTCTCTCTCTCTCCTGTTTTTTTTTCTTCTTCTTTCTTTCGCTCCCGCGATTTCCATGTATGTACACTTCGATGCGTGTTGGAGAGAGAAGGGGAACGGAACGAACACGGCCTAACGTCTCGCCATGGCGTTTCGGGAGCGGGAACGGGAGCGGAGGGCAGGCGGGTGAATCAGCTGGTACGGTACGGTATGTCGGATAGGGTTGTTCTGTACGTGGCGACAGCGAGCGACGAGCGACGAGCGAGACAAAGACATGTGCGAGCCGCTTTTGCTTTTGGCAGTCAGCCAACCAGCCACTAACCTCCTCTGATAGGTGTTTTTGCGTGGTGCTTTGACCGTGATCCCTGGCAGGCGTCGCTCGTCCGAAGTTGTTTTTTTGTCGTTGCGGAGCGCCTCTTGTGCTGTGCCCCAGTAGCAGCAGCACCACCACCACCATCACGACCACCACCTCCACTTCCACCACCACCACCACCACCATGCTTAGCTCTGGCGCTGTTGGGAAAGAACCACGGGCTCGGCTAAGCCCCATCCGGCGCATAATCTTGAGGGCTGCAAGATGTTGCAAGGGAAGTTGGCCGGCTGTGTGACCTGCCCCCCCCACCCTGCCCGACCTGTTCAACTGTTCTGCTGGACGGCGGCCACGGAAGAATAGGCAGGTCGAGAAAACTGACGAAAATAAATAAATAAATCGAAATAAAAAATCAGATCAGAGTACAAAGATCTTCTCGGCCAGGCCCTGGCCGGCCATGGGGTCGTAGATAGTGGACGCCTAGAGTAAGGGTGCTAGTAGTACCTGCCGTTCTCTAGGCCCATGGATAAAGTCCCCCCCCCCCCCATGCGCTTCTCGCTATATCTGCGCGAGGGGAGCTGTCGGGGCAACGGTAGCCAGTGAGCGGCGGTGGTTTGTCGTTGCGCGTAGAGTGCACCAAAGTTAATTATTGGTGGCCATAGTGGCCTCGAGCGCGCTGGTGGTGGTAGAGCAGTGGTGTTGGTTAGGTGGTGCTGCTGGAGGTGGAGGTGGTGGAGGTGGTGGAGGTGGTGGAGGTGGTGGAGGTGGTGGAGGTGGTGGAGGTGGTGGAGGTGGTGGTGGTGGTCCGCCAGTTGTGTAGCCAGCACGCTGGCCGCCGTCCGTCGCATGGAGATGGACGCCAGACAAGATTTGCCGGAAAGTGCACAGAACGATGCAGCCCGCACCGCAAGTGCGACCTAACTTCTGCCTTCTCGGAATCGGCCCCCTGTTTGCTGCCTCATTTCTGCCCCCCCACCAAAAGCGCTCGCCCCAAATTATCGATCTCAGCAACCGCCCTCGATCGCCTATCTCTAGCTATTCACACAACCCCCCCCCCCCCCATTCCCCCTCCCATCCCACCCTCCCACCCCCCCGTCCTCAACCCCTCTTCCCCCCATTCTCCTATCACCCGCCCCGTGTCGACTAAACCCACTCAGCTTTCGTGTTGCTCCGCGCTTGTGCTTTCCATTCATTCCTTCCTCTCGCGCCTTCCGTGTGTTCATGTCCAACGCATCCCTCCGCTCTCACTGCCCGTCCCGGACGAAAGAAGGCCACCACTACACACCGCTCCGCTCTGCAGTGCAACTTACCCAAGAGCCTGGTATTCCCAGCTCCGATTGTTCCCCCCTCCCCCTCCCCTCCCCCCCTCGCATCACGAATGCGCTCCGTGCGCTCATCCTGAACACCTCCGCTCCTGTTTGTTTGATTGGCCTCCGCGCATTCGCTGCTCCCTCTTGGAACCCACCCGAACCCATCGCCACCCCACCCTCCTCCGTCGCTCCCCCCTCCCCCCCATCCCGCGCAGGTTGTCATCGCTGTCCGGAAAACCGTTTCAGCGCGGCGCGAACGAGACGAACCGGAACCGCCCTGTTGAGGCAGCAAGAGAATCCGCTACGAATTCGTCGAGGCTGACCGGGTGACGTGACAACCCCATCCGTCGTGTCACATCGCTATTCCAACGCCAGCCAACGGGAGCCCCGATTCCAGGACACCCTTTTTCTGCGTCGGCCCAACTCGGGAAAGCCTTGTGTCTGGTGTGCATACTGGTCAGCTCCCACTCAAATAGGTCGCGACGGCTTGTGGAGAGAGGGGCGGGGAAAAAAGTTGCCCGTGCGTAGACAAGAGCGAGCGGTTTTCTGCCACCTTCTTGCTTGCGAACGACTACACACCAACCACCGTCCGGTTACCCGCGCTCAGTCCAGTGGCCTCCCGGAATCCAGGCACGGTCCAAACAACATCTTCACTTCCGCCGCAGAATTCACGGCTGTCGCTTTCTTGCATTTTCGTCAGCCGGTCTCCGAAATTGTTCACAGCAGCCGGCGGGTTGTGTCGGTGGCTTGGTTCGCAAAGCAAGGCTATCGGGATCCATCGCTGCGGACTTCCACGAGATTAAAGAGGACTGCCTCTGATTCTCTTGGTGCGAAGCTCAAAACCTCATCCTCCTCATCATCAGCATCATCAGCATCATGGCTGCTTCCACCGGAGTAGCTTCGGGGTCTCCTCGTCAGACTGGAATGCCATCAGCATCCCTTCGCCAACGTACTCCGAACCGCCCAAACCACATGTCCCTCAGCAATCTTTTGAATGACGAAGGTCCGCCGCAGAAGCTTCAGCGCACAGGAGGCGACCATGACGTTTGGTGTTCTTCCAGTAGAAATGCTACCGCGAATTTTGAATCCAATGGACGTTATGCACCTCCTACATCTCCAATGGGACCTCCCGGTGTTAATACGGCGGGGATTCAGGGGGTATTGAATAACAATACACCCGAACCCGAGAAAGCCGCTCCCGTGAGTGGGGAAAAAAGAGCCTATGTCACTGGAGGCCCGAAGATTATCTGCGATACCTGTAAAGAAAGTTTTACTTGCGACTCCCTCCTACGGTATGCACAAGTCCCCCCACCCTTCCTCTCAAGGATGGACACATCTATTGCCCTGTTTTTCGTGGAGTTTCCTCTCTTTTCTTTGGGATGTCAGGCTAATTCATCCGAATGTCTTCGCTGCTCGCTAAAGAAAACATCAAGCAAAGCACACCAAACCGTTCAAATGCAAGGAAAAGGGATGTGAGCGAGCGAATTCCGGCTTTACGTCTCCTAATGACCTCAAGCGCCATGAGAACTCGGTTCATAAGGGCACCAAGGGACCAGCGACAGGATTTAACTGCATCTACGATCATTGTCGCGATCGGAACAAGATATATTTCAGACTCGATAACTTCCGAAATCACTTGAAGAAGCTTCATGGCACCAATGAACCTACGAGCATGAATAATTTCCTTAAGCAGTAAGTCTTCATGTTTTACTTTTACCTCGTTTTCCGGGACGGGCGACTGATTTGAGACCTTCCGGTTTGTGTATAAAGGGCCGAATCGGAATGCCGAGTTGAAGTCAATCCTGAGGATGTGGGGACGGACCGAGGGTCAGCATCGGAGACCAATACCTCTGTCCGTAGTCGCAAGTCGGTTTCGTTCTCCCGGAAATCGAAAAAATTACAGTGGGTGATAACGAGAGTCGACAACGGCAATCTCCACCGTCCAAGACCAGCGTATTATGGACCATCGGAAGAGGAAAGCTCGGATAGCGCTATGGATATGGACCGGTCAGACATGGAAATCACTAGCCCGCCTGCCCCAGGACCTTTAATGAACGTATTGCCAATGTCTCCGGGTGTGCACAACCAGGAGCCCATGTCCCCAACCCAACAGGAACATAACCGGCAATGGACACCGGTCATTCCATATGAGCGCGAGGAGGATACCATTGCCCGAAGGAAATGCATGGCGGAAATCCAGGTCCGGATAATGGAGATGAGATCCCAGTTCGACGTACTCCAGGCACAGTACGACGTACTTGCAGCCGAGGATGCGAGAATTGTTGAGCAGCAACAACAACATGTCCATGTATATCAGCATGTTGGCGGTGTGGATATCCCATCAAAATACCAGCAGCAGAATGTGATATCACCATTGAATCCCAAGGCTTTGGAGGAATGGCCTGTCAATAACAGTGAGACACTCGGTCGGTTCGTCCGACAGAGCCAAACGGAGGATCCTCCTTATTTCGGCCTACCCAGTGGGGATGGTGGACAAAAGAACGGGATCCCAGGGAGGAATAATAATAATGGAAGAGGATCCGGACCGGATACCTCGGGTAGCATGATTTCTCCTCCGGAGACGGTTGCCTCTCCACCAAGGGAAGCCCCCCCAGGAATCGGACCTACCGTTGCCCAGGACTTCCGGGCAACACCGGGACCATCTACGCCTCATCCTTCATGCGCCCCATATCAGCATCTTCCACAACCACAACCGGTCAATCGGCCGCCTGCCAACCCCCCGGTCGCTGCTGTTCGCGCCGTCCTAAGTGGACCACCTGAGAAGGCGTTCCGCTGTGGACATCCAGGTTGCAAGAGCACGTTTGCTAGGAACTGCGAGTTGAGGTAGGCTCCTTCGGCGACATTGCGATGAGAGTTGGAATCGTAACTAATGCTTCTCCAGAAAGCACCGCAAGCGTCACACCAGACCGTATGGGTGCACGGCTCGATTCTGCCTCAAGCAGTTTGGATCCAAGAACGATTGGAAGCGGCACGAAAACAGCCAGCATCATAGGCTGGAGAGTTGGAAGTGCAGCCATCCCGTGCCTCCTTACGGACCTGAGGACGTGTGCTCGGCCATGCATTTCCGGAAGGAGAACTTCATCAACCACCTGAAATCCAGTCTGCACAACATCAAGACCGAGGTGGAGATCAAAGCTTGGTCGGAGAAGTCGTATATTGGCGGCAGCGACCACCACATCTTCTGGTGCGGCTTCTGCGTCAACGATGCCGGGAAACAAGGGAGGACAATCCGTCTTAAGAACCTGGGACTCACTGGATGGGACGAGAGGTTTGACCACCTCGGAAGCCACTTTGAGAACGGGATGAGCATCCGGAACTACGTATACCAGGACGAAGATGCCATCGATTGCCCGAGTGTTTCAGACTCGGAGGATGACGACTCGCCCGAACCACCGGATTCTCCCTTGCACCAGCTCGCCCATGCCTCGATCATCCACTCGTGGGTGGGCAACCACCCGGATCAAGAAGAGCCGACGATGCATGCGACCCAGTCGAGTTCGCATATCGACAACACGGGCGCACACAGCAAAAAGTTGGCGTGGTATTGCGTAAGTCATTTCCCTCACGCGAGTTGGCTTCCCCTCCGGAGTAAGACGCTGACATGTTAGCAGTGCCAATGCGTACGATCACGGAACGTGCCGCACCCTTTCTTGGTGGACTTGCACCCGAGCTGTCTGGGATGCGAGCATCAGCGATGTTCGGGATGCAAGCAGCAAATACTTGACGCTGTGCTCGACCGAGCCCTATAACGGTTGTAGCAGAGACAACGCCAGTGCGACAAGATGCAGTTTCCTTGCGAGCATGAGTTTTTGGGAGTTGAAGGTGTTGGGAGGTTATTTGGGGATTATTTCTTTCTTTATGAATCGATGACCGTTGAATGGGGGTGGTATACTTTTTTTCTTTCTGTTCTGCACTTGTGTACGACGAATGTCTATTTGTCTTAATATGTTTGATGTCTGTTGCGAAGATATGTCTTGGGCTGGTCCGTCAATCACTGTATATGGGGCGCTGATACTTACACGCATATATGTTTGCCGATCTCCTTTTGCAGTTACCTACCTGTTTTTGAGGGCTTCACTTTGTTTGGGAAGGTGGATTTTTGTCTTTTTGTTTTGTTTTTGGAATTGTATCTGCGGGCGATTTAGCATGGAATGGATGGGGGAACTGGAGGGGGTAGTGAGGATAGTTGGGTTACTGGGATTTGAGTGGATGTCATCGATGAGCGGTGGATGAACGAATGATGTGTTATGATGCGCCTCTCTTGATTGATTTCCTTGACTCGAAATTTTTTCTCGAGATCTGGTGCGCGACGGGTGATGGTTGATGTATCTACCTGAAAAAATATTTCAATGTGGCGCTAGGCGCAGCCTTACCGCGCGCTGGCGTCTCAGCCTTGTACTATGGCTTGGTATGACGCGGAGAATATCGCAGCCTTGCACAGTATGTTCAAGTAGAGTACTTGCTCGAGCACTGTGCACATTGTAGCGCGCTATTCATCAACAGCGGTTTAATTTATTTTCGAATTTTTACATGTGGCCATCACGGAATGGAGCTCACGCCTCGCACTGAGCACTCGCAGATTTGATGTTTCTCGAGCGGTGCGGTGTCTGCGTGCTATGTCTGTGTGCTGTGTCTGTCTGTCTGTGTGCGGGTTGTCGTGGCCATTGTGCGGCGGTCAGTAGGCTCTGGCGGGTGAGGGGGGAGGGTGAGACGGGGCTCCGGACGTATGTATCTTCACAACGTATGTATGTATCTACACACCGTATGTATGGTACTTGCATTGTACTTATGGTACTTGGGATGTGGTTACTCGGCCAGCGAGTATCGTCAGGCTGCCTATGGCTTGTTACGACTTACATACAAGGCTCGACAGGATACATATACGATACGTATTACATTTTTCTACACAGTTACATAGGTGCTTACAGACACCCAATTCATGTATGCAAGTATGCCAGTTGGTATGTATGTAGGCGATCGATGACGGGACCGTGGTGCTGGGAGGGAGGGAGGGCGGGCGGCCACCGGGGGCCACGGAGGGACCACTAGGAGGCGGGCCGTCGTGGACTCGTGGGTATTATTTTCGACACGCTGGCGAAAGGGCTCTACGGTACGATTCGGGGGAGAGGCTCGAGAAAGGGTGTGTTTTTTTCCTCTTTCTTTCTTACGTTCTTTTTCTTTCTTTCTTTTCTTTTTCTTCTGCTTTTTTTTTCTCTTTCCGCGCTCCCGTACAACGAGATGAACTAGTGGGGCTCGGCGGGGCTCGGCGTGGTGTGGCGGGACTGGGCGCGTCCCGGTCTCGTCCCGGTCTCGCCCCATCTCGTCTCGTCTCGTCTCGCCGAGTGACAAGATCCCGCAGCCGCCGCCAGCGCCGCCGCCCGCCAACGTTTCCACCAGCGTGCCCGCCCGATTTCCCGCTCGCCTGGGTGCCCGCGAGTCTGCCTACCTACATACCTGCCCATCTGCATGCGCTGCTCGCGCGTGCAGAGATTGACAACGCGCAGTTAGGCGGACTGAGCTTGCGATGCTGTGATGTGCGGCGGTGTGGTAGTTATCGATTCTGCGCTGACTGCGTGCATGCGTGCGTGCGCTGACTGCACTGTCGGTCTATCTGTCCGTCGTCTGTGTGTCCATCTGTCCGTCGTCTGTGTGTCCATCTGTCCGTCGTCTGTGTGTCCATCTGTCCGTGTGCCTGCCGTCTGTCGTCTGTGATGTATATCGGTCTGCTGTTACATAGAGTATGTAGAGTGCGTACCTGCCAGCAACCAGCAACCAGCAACCAGAAACAGCCTCCCGCTCCACTACATGTGCATTGCGTCGCTGACCGTCGCCGTGGCCGTGGCCGTGACAGACACCTGAGGAACCCGAGGATAAACGTGGATTACCGGTGGAGAATACGGCGTTTGCTGTTGACTTTGTCATTGATAATCGTTGATATTCGTTAATAAGGCCCGTGGGTGTGGTGGAAATCGGGGGTGGGGAGGGGGGGGGGGGGGGTAGTATGGTCGTTTTGGGAGCCGGCCGGCCGGCCGGTGGTGGTGCTGGTGATTATGCCAGCTGGCTTCGCTGGCCGGCTGGTCGGCTGGCAGGTTGTATAGTGGGCAGTGGGCGGTGGGCGGTGATTGAGTGAGCGTCATCAAGTTGTGCTGAAGAATAATTTTTTTGCTTGCTTGCGAAAGGTGGGGGATTCTGGAGTCCGGAGTCTGGGGCTGGCCGCTGGCTGGCTCAGTCGCCCAGTGGCCTACCTTGTGTTGTGAGTGAGTGTGTGTGGCTGGTAACCAGGTACCATACTCTACTTAACCTACAGAGCAAACGTTCTCTCTCCCGGAACACCGGAACAGACAGGAACAGAACAGTACAGAGAGGACGACGACCAAGTGGCTGTTCATCCGGGCTCACTTTCGGCCTGCCGATGCGGGCGGATTTACAACACAACAATGTTTCCCCATGGGGGGGGGAGGGGTAGTGGTAGTGGTAGTGGTAGTGGTGGTGGAGGGGGGTGAAGGGGTGGAGGGGGGACGCAGCGCAGCACAGCGCGAGAAACTGCCGAACTGTGCGAATTGTGTGTGCTTGTGCGGAACGGATTACCCCAATTGCGACAGCTAGGGACTCTTCATTCTACTCTAATGCTCTACAGCTCTACGGAGAAGCGAGGCGATGAGAAGAGGATACTTCTGGCTGTTTCGTTGGCTGCTCGCCTGCAGAGTTTTCTCTCTCTCTCTTGTTTTTTTGGTACTTTAATTTATTTGGGTTCTACTGTTGACAAAGGAGGAGGAGAGCTGGCTGGTGGGATGGGAGGGGATGGGAGGTGATGCGTTTCGTGTGAGGATTTCTTGTTTTTCTCCCTTGGTTTGGATGGAAGTATTATTTTGCAGGCGGAGGTGTGATGCGGCGACGACAGTGTCAGGGTGGTAGGTTGTGCAAGGTGAGGTCGACGAGCCCGGCGTCAACGTCAACTCTCATCCCACCGGACGTCCAGTCTCCAGACGTAACCACGCAGGGGGGAGGATGTAGACACGAATTCTTCAGAGATCCCGCCGGACACGTTCGAATTCAGGCTACCTTCGTCGGAAAGACCCAAAGGAAGGTTCAAGGAACATTCTACAACACCTCTCGGTCAGCCGATCAGGCGAATGAGCTGTCGATGCATTCAAAAGCACATCCCAAAGAAGCCACTGTAAGCAAGTCCCTACTCCACTCTGATCTGTTCTAGTTACTCTACATCTTCACACACACACACATACACACATACACACATACACACATACACACATACACACACATGCAGCCTCTCTGTGGCTGGGACTCCCTCTCCCTCTCACACTCTCTCTTTCCTGCTCTCGCGCTCCTCTCTCGTGCGGAAAACTTGTATTTGCACTTGTAACCACGGAAGGTTGCACTGCCCCGCCATCGTCGAACATTGGGTGTTTGCGTGCTGTCGTCTTGGCTCGATATGCACACCACGCTTCAACCAATCAGTTGCCACAATCTATATGTATGTACTACATCGTGAAGATCTACGCATTCAATAGGGTGACAGCGAGATGATTGATGGGACGTTTGCGCATGTTGACCCCGAATCCGACAGTGCTCTCTGCCCCAGAGTTAGCCGCATGTTTCGAATTCAAGGGATTCTATCGTCTCAAGAGTCAACACCCGCCTTGACTCGCATGAGCACCGTACATTGTACTCACTTATGTACCGTCCTCTAGGCAGCAGCTGCACCCTGCATTGGCAAATCGTGCGCAGTCTGGAATGTTGAATGTTTTCGGCAGGACTGACCGAACTGACACCGTTTCCAGTGCTCCGGTCCGACCCTCGACGAAGTTGTCTCTCTGAGCTCCCACGGATCCTGTGCGAACAGTCGTCGGATTCGCGGCTGTTGATGTGTCGTGTCGTGGAATCGGCGCCGGCAATTCTCCCGGCGGAGATTGAAGTTGACGTAACTACTTGGTCTGTAGTAATTTTTTTCAACAGTACCTCAATCAATCACTGTGTGGATTGAGTTCAGTCGAGGTTCGGTTGGCTGTTTAATGAGCCCTGGACGAATATGAGCCCAGAAAATCGAGGCTTTCGGGGTTCTGGTGCTGCAGCTGGCAGGGTTTCGACGTTTCGTGTGCCTTCACCCTCCAGCACCATCCGATGGTACGCAGCTGCGTAGCTCCCTTGAATCATCATCGAATTCGGTCTTGAGCTACTGCTGCGCATCCATTGGCTTCCCGATTCACGGAGTATGTAACTGTACATACCAACTGCAGCTGTGAGTCCCTACCTCCTGGCATAATGCCAGTCGAGACATGCTCGAGGTCTTGATCAGCTTTTTGGTTCCTGGGAGAGCTAGAGTACCCACCCAATGAATGTGCTGCAGGCGTACATCATCGTGGAAACCAGAGCCTGTGGTGCGTATCGGACGCGGCGCCCACCGTCATGTACCCAAGCAAGTACCTCCCTAGTGCGGTGGAGCAGATGGATCGATGTAGGCCGACGGATGATCACCATGCGGCTCTGCACCCTCGGTGATGATGGCAACACGGGCTCTACAGCACAGGGCTCTGCCGATACTGCTGCTTCGTGGACGTTCTCCGTCCCAAGGGTGGGGGCAGCGATGAGATTGTTGCCCTGGGACTGAAGTTGTGCGAATGTACTACCGGGATCCTCCTCCTTGTGTGTGCTGTCGTGCTGGAGCAGTGGCTGATATTGAGAGCCTCAGAAAAGCAGAAAAGCAAAAAAAAAAAAGAGCCGAGAGCATAGCGCGGGAGAGGGCACATTTTGGTACAAAGATGGTTCAATATGATTGCTGTGGAGTTTCGGTCATTGGTGGTGGTGGTGATGGTGTCTACAGGTGTGTGTGTGTGTGTGTGTGTGTGTGTGTATGTGGACTAGCCAGAGCATTGAGGCAGTGTTGAGTGCGCAGACACACTGTGCTCACTTTTGGCCCTGGACACGATACGGCATCGCAAGAGGACATGGCCCTCTACCTAGCCGCACATCTTTCGAGTTTGCAACCCCACTGAAATAGCAGCTCCCTGTTCTTTTGAATCGTGAACTCAAGCATCTAACTACTACTACTACTACTACTACTACTACTTACTTTTTCTTTCTGTACACCCTGCCTGTTCCGTTCTGCGTCCTTCGATATATCCCCAGACCCCCCCCCAGCCCCAGCAGTCGCCGCTGTCCGTACACCCTCCCCTCCTTACCGCTGCACACCCAAGTCCCCACGCGCACAGTCGCCGATCCTCCGGCGCGCAGAAGCTAGCTAGCTCAGTCGATTTACGAACTCCCCCATATCGAAAGGGCCTGAAGTACTCCTCGCTGCCGCTTCTCGAAGTCGACTCCTTCTTTCTTGCACGAATAGTACTTCGTCTCCCCTCGCTCATCTGGCCCCGTCGAATCGTGTTTCGTAAGTGCCCGGCTGGTTGGTTGGTTGGCGCTGTTGTTCTTCGCCATCTTTTCTCGATGCTTGCGAACTCGAGCAGAGCAGAGTAGAGTAGAGCAGAGCCAGAGAGCTAACCGCGTGTGTGTGTATCGACAGCAGCCTATCCTCCTACAGCCTTGTCATCGGTCGTGTTACCGGGAATATCTCCAGAATTCCCCAGCCAAAAAAACTCTCCACCCAACGGTAGTTTGTTGAAGACTACCCATTCACCCAGCAGCCTGCTCTTCGGTCTCAGTGGATCTGCCTCCGATCCTTTTTGTTTTCCAACACCACCTCACGCTCAAAACAAAGCCTTTGGAGCTTTGCACTAACCACGTCGACGAGGCTCATAATCGTCCCATCTTGTATGATTATCCTCTCTCTCTCTGTTTCCTGTTTTCGTTGTTCTGTGTTTTTATTATGCCATTTGGCTACGGGATATGGGCTGCGAGCTGCTGCAGACTGTGTGCCGGTCAGTGATTTACTTGATATCGTGTGTGTACTCTACTCTCACCATACTCTACCTTGCGCACCATTGCATGAGTATGCCCCTTTGGGGAATATGTTACGTAGATGCACACACAGTCCTGTTGTCCGGTCTCAGTCCGCCCCACGCAGTAACCTATAGCCCCCGCAGCCCAGGGCGGACGTGCCCACAATGTCTTAATCTTATCATCTCCTCCCCTCCCATTGACGCTGGATTGTGAAGTCCGTCTCACTAACATTCGAACGCTCGTAGATAAAAATCATGGCTACTTCATCTCCCCATCAGCGCATGCCCGCAGAAGGCCAGAGATATTCGGAATCTCCCCAGATATCACCGTTGACCTATCAATACCCCATCATGACCTCGACTGCAACCTTGTCGCCACTCCTCGGCTCTGGTTCTCGTCCCAGTCGCTTCCCGACCTCTCCTTTGTTCACAACGTCGCGTCAAACCTACGATGACCTGGTCCTGGATACTGCCAGAAATCAATTTGGGCCCACCAGGTGGGACCAAAATGGCCCGTGGAACCCCGTGCAAGATGGCGCTCATCTCTCCCCGGCGCACATGAATCGTTCCCGTGGGGGTGGTCACGCCGCTCGGAGCTACGCAGCCAGCGACGGCATTCAGCAACAACACCCTGACACTGAGAGTATCATCAGCGAGAGCATCTTCACGTGCACCACGGGTACGCCGTACACGGCCCCAACCGAATTCTCAACGTACCACGAGAGCCCCGGCAAGCAAAATTCACCAAGCCTACACCGCCCGAGATCGGCCCAGTCCGGCGCGGACCAGAGCGCCCACGGGTGCCCTCAGGGTTTCGTCGGACCTGCCCAGGTCAACCGCTACTGCGCTGGCGCGACAAGCGGGGACGAGGATGGCTACGAGCAGCAGTCGACCTACTCTCCTACACCGACCTATGGCGAGCTCTGTTCTTGGCAGGACGGCGAGGGGCGGATGCCGCCGGCGCTAATGGAAGTGCAACAAGCGCCTCCAACGTACGGTGGTTACGGGGAGTCTCAGTCGCGCAATAGCCGATACCCTCATGACGGCTTGCCTTCGGCCGGGCTTCTTGCGAGCATCAAGCGAAAGAGGAGCCCGGAAAACGATTTCGAGGAGATGCAGGCGCGCAGAAGCCGACACATTCCTGGCATGCTTCTCACCGGGCCCGCTGCAAGCAACAAGCGACGGAAGACTCCTGGCGAGCCTCACCGCCAGCGAAGAACCGGCCGCCGTACAGACCTTGGCGGCGACGACAACAACAAGGGCCGGGAAAGACGTCCTTTCCATTGTGTGTTTTACTTTGCGGGCTGCAGAAAGGACTTCGCCACCAAGAACGAGTGGAAGCGTCACGTCTCGTCGCAGCACATTCAGGACAAAGTGTGGATCTGCGATATGGTGCCCTGCGGCGACCGAAGCAGCAAAAAGATGCCCTCCACCTTCAACCGGAAGGATCTCTTCGGCCAGCATCTGAAGCGGATGCACGGGCCCGACAGTCAGCACAAAACGACCAACGACATCACGCGAAACCAGGCGTCTCCGCAGATGAACGAGTTCGTCACCAAGGAGATCCCAGTCATCCAGGATCGCTGCTGCAACGTCAAGCGGGAGCTTCCGCTGAGCAGCCTTTGCGGCTTCTGCGCGAAGCGGTTCGTGGGTCCCGGAAGCTGGGACGACAGAATGGAGCACGTCGGTCGCCACTACGAGAACGCTGCCGCCACGACCGAGAACGTCAACCCTGGGTGCTGGACTCCCGATCAGGGCCTGATCGATTGGGCCGTTAGGGAGAGGATCGTCGTCCGCGGGTCCGATGGCGCCTACACGCTTGGAAAGGTCGGCAAGGACGCGGTGATGGGAAGTTGTTAGGAAGGGAAACTTTGCATGCCATGAGGTTCGGGTGGATTGGCGGGGATGGGATGGGATAGGCTGGTGGACACGATGCCGCTTAGTTACAGGGCCCCCAACGTCAGGAAGGACCGGACAACACAATTAGACGACGACGGTTGGGCGGGCGATTCATTCCAGCAGGGACGAGGAACGAAGGACGAACGGACACGAGGGATTTCAACAAGGGGCTTGAAAGTCACGACAGACAGCGGAAAGGGCAAACCGGCCCAGATGGCTGGCAGGCGGATATCATGATCGAGCGAAGTTACAGGATTTACACTTTTTTCTTTTCCACCCTCACTTTTCTTTTCCTTTGTCACGCCCATATTTGGGATACATGGTAGTTACGGCTACGAAACTCACGGAACCGAGGCGTCCATTTCATTTGTCAACTATTTTGTTTTATTTTACGATCATGATCACGGCTCGACGGTAACTACAACACGGATGGACGGACAGTGGGGAGGGGGGATGGGGGATGGGGGGAAGGGGGTTGCTGGAATGATTTTTTCTCGTTTTTTTTTACATTATTCTCTTGTCATCCGTATTGCTTGGGTTTTGAGTTTTTGATTCGATTTAACGGCCGAACATCTCTGTTTGCTGCTTCTATTTTCGCGATTTAATGCTTTTTTCTTCTTTTTCAGCTGGTGGTTTTTTGCATATTCTTTCAAGTTGGGATTTGGAGGAGTTTTTTCTTTTCTTTGTGGGGGTAAAAGGGATATGGGAACGAGAGGGGAACACAGGGATTGCTGATCCAATGGTATCTTGGATGGAGGGGGGATGTTGGGGATATTGGGTATTATGGGATATTGGGACTATCATAAGGGGAGTCATTGGGACTATTTTGCGGGTGGACGGGGCGGGGGACTCGTGTGAAGGGGGGAATTCATGGGACGGTGGGACGGTGGGAGGGGTTTCTGCTTATTTTTTCCGTACTGGCAATGGAATTCTGTCCTGTCCTGTCTCGAATTACATACAAACCAATTTTCCATCCGCACATTATGAGGGCAGTGGGCACATCGTGGGCACATTAATGTGCGCACCAAACACCAAACATGTGACGTACCTACTCCACACTAGCTACCGTACGTCAACGGCCGGGGCCGAGAGAGCTTGCGCCGCGAGGCCCATTCGTGGACGGCCGGCCAAGATTATACTATCGACAAAGGGATAGCTGTGGCCTTTGGGAAGGAGTCATTCACGTTCGAACGAAGGTGCGCACCGTACAGTGTGCGGTGCGGTGAATCTGTTCGGAGACTGGAGTCGGGGCGGATTGATTGGCTGACGAGTACAGTTGGTGGTAGTTAGACTGGTAGTACGGAGGTTTCCTGTATCCTGTATGTACGGCAATGCAGACGCACGCTACTCGAATGCGCACACTGCAATAGCTACTCTGGCAGTTAGAGTAATGAGCGTGAGCGTGTCAGGGGAGTCAGGGGAGTTAGGGGGGTACTAATACTGAGGTAGTAATAAGCGTGAAGAGACGTCTTTTGTACATATGCTACATACAAGGGGTGTGGAGGGGGGTGGGGATGGGCAGTGTGCACGTCGACGGAGCTCATCCCGGCGACCCACCTCTCGAGATGTGAGGTTACACGCGGTACATTGTAGGTACGAGACATCCGTGGATGTCCCACCTACGGTATGCATTTTATAATACATATGCACATCACATCTATCTATCCATCTATCCGCCCACTGACCCGTCTATCAGGTATCCATCCATCCATCTATCTACCGGTATACATCTAGGTACCAGCGATATCCGTCATAGCGTGCGTGGCTGGGTGGATGCGTGGGTGGTACCAGGTACACAGATATGTGTGGAACCTGAATATTGGGCGGACTAGAGTAGCAATCTCATTCGCACCAGATATCACCGGCGCACGTGCACTCGCTCGCTCGCTCGCTCCGTCCCTTCCTCCCTTCCCCACGCCCACCCAACAGGATGGGATGGGGGGGGGTGTCAGTACTAGTAGTATTGGTGTACGAGTGGGTATAAAAGTGGAGGGACGGGGGGGAGGGGGGGGGGGAGTATTGGCTCCGTACCGGCGGCGAGGCTGTGGTGTGGTGTGGTATGGTGGGGTGAGGCTTCAACGCTGTTGGCTGCACATGCGAAGCTGCTACCTGGCTACATACCTGATGCCGCTCACGGTGTGAAGGGATCGCTGGTCCGTGGGTGCCATGGATTGTCGGATCGGTTGGGGAAGGGAGGTTGCCGACTGCATGGGATGAGCTGGATAGTAGCTGATAACCGACGAACCCGTGGCTGGATCCTATGTACATGCTAGAGTATGGTACGGTACGGTAGAGTACGGTAGTAAAGCTACCGATTGGACCTCCAGTCGTGGAGGGGGGAGGGCTGGTGGATATGTGGATTGGCGGGGGGATGGGGTGGGGATGGGGGATGGGGAGGGCTGCTATAGATGCGGATTGGGGGGTGGGCTGGTGGATATGTGGATTGGGATGGAGGGGGGGATGGGGATGGGAAGGGTTGCTGTGTTTGCGGATTGGGGGGATGGGTGGGCAATGGGCATCAGACCTTACTAGGTATTAACGAGGCTGTTGGGAGACGGATGCGGTAATCGGTCGGTCGGTAGGCAATGATGGTTCCATTTATATACGCCACTCCATCGGTTGGGAAGATCTAAGACGTTGCTGGTGGTGCGGAAGTTGATAGGTTCAAGCCGCAAGGCTCCGGGAAGCTAGGAAGCTAGGGTATATTGTGTCGTTGCCAGCCTTGAATTGGCCCGTTCGGGTATGTAACCAGCCAAAGGGTGGGGCCGGGATTGGAACAGACTGTCTATCTACCTAATATATAGAGTAGCCGGCCATCCGCACTATTGCGCACGCCAGTGCAGGATTAGGAATACTCCTCTAGCCATGAGAGGAACAACGCCAGGGTTCACTGCAAGACCGGACATCCGATTAAGGTTCACTGCTATCCCTTCAGTCCGACATCATTTATATCTGGGGGTTTCCTAGATGCAGAGCGACATCACGGGGGCGACCGTTGTGGTCATTGTTGCCGCGATTGGGTGGCGCCGCACATTTGCACACATCCTCACTCGGCCATCCCGCCGTGTTGATAGGGGCTCCAACCGGACTCCACGGGGACGTCGTCAGAGCTAGCGTTCTGGCCGTTTCAATCGGTTGAGGGGACTGATCGGACTTTCCCAGCTGGTGGTGCGCACTCACTCCCCTGGACGGACTGTATGGTCCGTATGGTTCGACCATGCTACTGGCACGGAAACAGACCCCCTGCGTGGATATGTGCTTCATCTCTGTACGTACTCCTCAGCCACTAGCCACGGAACCCAGACGATGGGGTCTGTTGAAAGGCGTAAGTACTGCACTGCTGACTGGCGTGCTGAGCACAATTTCCGGGATTGCTCGTGCTCATACATACTGCAACACTACCGTTTCCGAAGGAGACGTATGTACGCAAGGCAAAACCTGCAGCAGGGGCTAGTTACTGTGCACCGTGCATTGAGAACTGTGCACATTACATGCAGTAGTTCTACAGTGGCAGTCATCCTGTACAGTTGCCTACGCCGATTGCCCGATTGCCCATTAACTACTATGTGCTTATTCACTTCACTTCGAACCCCCGGACAAACAACCTCCCTCTACCACCACGCCGATCGAAACTTCCTACCATCATCGTAGGAATTGAAGTCGGTGCACTATAATCTTCACAGTGTGCGCAGTACGAATCCCCTCACAGTACCACGACAGCACGACCAGGCAAAGCAGCTCAGGAAACGCCGATGGTGTGGCGTTGTACGATTGACGGCCTCGGCGAGAGTGTTGGCACAGTACGTACGAAACGTTAATGTGCCGTCTCCCCTTCTCCCCACAAGTACAAACAAACAAAAGTTCGTCCGGCTCGGGATTGCCGCTAGCGAGCAAGCAAGAACCGGGCTGCCATACAACCCCCCGTCAATGACGGCATGGCAGGTATCTAGAGTTATCGAGCGTTATGTGTCAAAGGACACGTTTGTGTCAGTCCGAGGCTTGTTAACGACAGCATCGTCCAGTGGATCTGGAAAAACCTCTAAGCAAAATTTCTTGTTTTGAACCACCGCATGACAGTTGACTCGTGGCCAGACTTCGAGATGTCTACGTTGTCCGAAGTCTATCACGCGTTATATATACGTCAAGGGACGTATTTGCCCTAGTTAGTCCGGGAATCTACCTACCTACCAACCTATACACCACCGGTGAGGTGAGCCTGGAAGCCCCCGCCCCCCCCCTGCATCGTGGAGGTGGAGGTGGAGTAACGAGAACCCCACAAAGACACGATTGTTTCGAACCACGGCATCACTTGTTTGCGGGGCGGTGGGCAGCGAATGGTTTTCGAGATGCATATATTTGTATGGGTCGTTCGTACGTCATGAGCCGGTAAGAACAAGCTTGCTCGCGACCTGAATTTCGTCTGATATGCACTGCCAACGGATCTGGGGTCTGGGGCCGAAACAGCCCGACGATTCGAGGTCTCTGACATCACGCCGAGTGAGCTCGTATGCACCACTCTGGCGGGCAGTCAAACACGTGTTCCGCGCGAGGCTGTAATCTTGCGTCAACGCGGCTGCGATGGAGAAGTGCTTCACTGGAACTTGGAAGAGAACACAAATGTCCCAAAAAAAAGCTTGGCTGCCCAGCGAGAGCCCAGGGGATGCATGCGGCGAGTGGTTGATGATGAGTGGTACTCATTGCCGATCACTCGACACATGACGTGATTGATTTCTCGGAGCTCCTTTTATCACTCGTTTACTCTTGCGGGTTGCATGATAAAACAAAAAACAAAATAAAAAAGATCACTCGTTCAATCGTTATAAGTCGGCTGGTTCGCTACTTTATCTGTAAATTTCCTCGCGTTGCAAAACATTTCGGTGAGCGAATGCAATCCTAGCTATTTTACGTAGTGTAGGCACTGCCTGATACTTCTCAATTCTGTAGGGACAGGTACTTTGAATGAAAAATCTTTGAAATACGTAATGAACTTCTTGTACACGTCTAGGTATAGTACAGCTATTGCAGACCCTCCTCGCACAGTGTATTGAGAATAGTCTCCATCTCCTTGATATCGCCCTTTGTAAATAGCAGCTACAAGACCATCTTGTTGCTACCTTTTGAGACCTTGTAGGGCCTTCACTGTTCAGTGCGTCGTCACGCATGCTTCAGCGACGATGAGAGAGTGTGGTTTTAGCCCCGCTAAAAACTCGTTCCGGATCTGCTCTCATGGCGGGAATGCTCAAATATTCGAGGACCTTTCTGGCGAGATCTGGGCGAATAAATCACATGAACGGTGAACCTCGCTGGAAAGATGTCCGCTAGCCATATAGTTTGTGAACCTCGCTGGAAGTTGAAAGGGTGATTACTTCTACCACTGAAGTAATCTTGCAGAGGCGGATATGGGAGGATAAAGGAGGATATGGGAGGATAAGGGAGGAAATGGGAGGATACGGATTGATATGGGTTATTTTGGATTGATATGGGTTATTTTGGATTGATATGGGAGGATATGGATTGATATGGGAGGAGACGGATTGATAAAAATACCAGAGTAAATCTGTATTCTATGGCACTGCTGGATTTATATCCGAGCGGTAGTAATACCTACTAGAGACCTTCGGCATCATTCGCTCCCCACTTTTTGCTACTGTATGGGTGCTGCGGCTGTGTTCTCTGAACCTCTGCCCACCCTCATTCTGCTCTTTTAAGTTTCCCGTGTCTGTTGGTCAGATTGAATAGGCTCCTCTCCGTCCACTTCCTCCCCAACTTCTATGTAGCAGCCCTTCCGGTGCAAAAGCTTCTGTCAGCCAACCGGTCCCGAAACGAGCATGACTCCGGTCCGTCCGAGATTCCGATGTTTAAATGAATGTATGTACATCAGACATGAGGGGGCTCGGGCTCGGAATTGCCATTGACCTTAAAGTTGACGAGGTACGGTAGGTATCGGAACATCACCCGGGCGGGAGTTCCGAAAATGATCATGAACGACTTCCGGAATGAATATCAGCGTTGCCACCGACCGAGCGTTTAGGTGGAGATTATTTGAAGCGCTTGAAGCTTCCTTATCCTCATCCTCCACGCCTGGCCGCAAAGTCAAAAATCCCAGCTTGAGGCTTCAGCTCGCCAGTTCGTGACGGACGACAGACAAAACAAGACGAATGCCTTCCCAGTGCCCAATGCCCACAAACATCCTCTCGATGGCCTCGCAGTAACTAACCACGGTGTATGTACTCGAGTACATACTGCTTCCTTCGCCCCACGAAACGTTCGCATAATACCTACATGGTACATCCCATAGCACTTTCTCCAGATTCTTTGGAAAAAATAAGGGGCTCGCGTGAAATGGAGCGGCCACGCGTACCATACATGATACCATCCCATATCTACCAGTACAATCCCATCCCATCCCATACCCGTACCGTACCATACCATACCGTACCATACCATACCGTACCATACCATACCGTACCATACCATACCGTATCATATCATACCTCTCCATACCCTACCATGCTGGAAATTGGCCGGTCGTGTAGATATGACACGATGCCATAATCCATAATGTCCGACCACTACCTATTAGGTACCTACCTTGTCGCCATGGTCTAGAGTACTCTTGATAGGCCGTATGCTGCAATAATCTGGTGTTATCTTTCTCTCGTTTACTCTCCTCGAGAAAAAATATCGTGATAACAGAGTTGTAATCCGAAAGAGACCTTCAACACTAGGGTCGAAACAATGAGTTGAGCCCGAATTATCGATATCCATATCCCCCGCTTGCTCTTATAAGGGAAAGAAGTTCAGACCCCCCCCCCCCCCCCCCCCCCCCCACTGCAAGTACTTGGTACTATGTAAGTAAAATGGATTATCTATTGAATTCTCATTATCCAAAACACTCCTGGCCAGCCACGAAACGAAACCAACCCATCCATCCATAGAAACGCAGCACAATCATAACGTTATATAACCAAGCAGAGAAGAAATAACTCGCAAACCCCCAGAAGATCCTGCCCGAAAAAAACTCCCAACACTTACTCTCACTCCCAATCCTAACTCCTCATAACTACCGCGGATAAATATACTGGTCCGCGATCTCTGTCTCGGGATAATACGTCATGGCCCCAATCATCGGACTAACACTCTGTGACAACGGGGTGGTTGTGTGTACGAACCCATTGTAGCCCTGCTGTGTAGGATAGTATTGGTATCCGCCGCCTCCGCCGTCGAAGCCGGTCTGTTGTGAGTACACTTGTTGTGGCTGTGGCGACTTATGATGGTATGGCTGTTGTGACTGCTGCTGCTGCTGTTGCTGCTGCTGCTGCTGTTGCTGCTGCTGGTCGTACTGGAAGCCGCTATATGTGGGTTGCATTGATTCCGGCTGCATGTAATCGAATGCCGGTACCGACCTCGAGCGCTGGTGCGGCGACGGTTGCGGCGGTGTAAGGTTGTAGGTTGGCACTTGCAGCGGGGCTGGAGCGGGGATCGAGTATGTGTCGATTTCCATGCTTGATACCGGTGGCGGTATCGGTTGTTGCTGTTGTCGTTGCGGCGACGGAGCTGCTTGTCGTGGCACCGGATTATGGGCGGGAATGTGTCGTCTGGGTCCTCTAGTCACCGGAACCACGGCATCATCCTTGATCAAGTCGAGGACGGGAAGACTGATGGCCTCCATATGACGTGCCAAGTGTACCGTAAGCTTCTTCCAAGTTGAGCAGGTACTTCCACAGAAGCGGCACTTCTCCGACGTGGGGAGATCGGATGTTTCCTGGTGACACGCATCGACAATCTGCCACACTCTGTCAAGCTCGGACCTAGATGCATCCTTGCTGTTCTTCTTTTGCGTCTTGACTTTGGGTTCCGGCATCTTGTGTTCTCGCACCAGGTGCTGGACAAAGTTGTCTTTGCGATAGCACGTGTGATTGCAGTCTGGTTGGTTGCAAGTCCACCATTCCAGGTGTCTGTGCCGCTCGTTCTCGTGTCGTACCCAGTCGGCTTTCCGTTTGAACGACTTGGGCTCGGTACATTCCGGGAATGTGCAAGTGAAGGGTTGGACATCTTCATGCACATGCTTGGTCCAGTCCGAGGGCTTGTTGAACTTTTTAGTCTTGAAGCAGATAGGACACTCAAACTCTGCAGGCAGACGAGAGACAGGAGGCGTCGGCACTCCCGGTGGGAATTGCGCAGCTGCAACGTTGCCATCACCGGGTGATGCGCCGTCATTCTCATCGGAGGAATCAAAGCCTGCACAATTCGTCAATCTATTGCCCTGTCAGGAGAATGAAGGTGGGAAATGGATACCATGGTCATCGGCATCAAAGCTGTTGCTATTCCCACGTTTATGCCCAATGACACCAACAACACCATCACTACCCACGCCGACGGCACCAAAAACCTTTCGACACTTCGCATTGTTGCTACAATGACCATTTGCCTTCAACGCCACAAGATGCTTATGGCGATGATCTACCAACTTCTTGAACCTCTTGCACTGCTCATGAGCAATACGATCGACGAGCTTCTGACTCAGCCCAGGCGCCAGCGTCCTAACATTCTGGGCAAATCCATCCAACGTCGGGATGATTTCGTGTTTCGGCAGAGCAGCCTTTGTACCACCAGGTGTCCGGGCGGTCTGCGGCGAGATATCGCCATCATCCGTGCCATCCTCGTCGTCGCCGTTCCGATTATTCTGTGCGTCGACAGGCGACAGGAACTTCTTTACTTGCTCTACACCCCGCTGCTGTGAGTCCTCGCCGAATGTAAATTTCTTCGAGATCCGCCCCGGTGTGATTTCCTGGTCCGGTGGTGTCGAAGCTGAAGTGGAAGCAGATGGTAGTGCCGGGCCTATTAGACTAGTGACCACGCCAAAGATGTGTTTCCGTTGCAGCTCACTCCTGCTCCGCCTCCTCCTCACGCGGGCGATTACACCGCTAAGCGGTGGTGGACTGGCAGTACTTGGCTTATTCGCACCAGCTCCCGCGGCCATGAGTGGCGAAGCCATCTGTGCGAATGCACTGCCAATGTTGGAAGTCTGGACTTGTAAACCACTAGGCTGACCGAATGTGGGACCGAGAATTCCTTGCGAAAATGCTTTAGAAGGCCCACTGAGAGAAGAGAACGAGCGGCCCCGTTTCCGCCCATCAGGAGGTGACTGCAACTTGGCATTGTTTTTATCCGTGGGGGAAGTGGGGGACGAGGAGGAGTTTTCCCCGTCTTTCTCTTTATCCTTATCCTTATCTCCAGCATTGCTAAGACCCCTCTTCAAGCCGGACCTCAAGCCACCCCAGATGCTTGGCCGCCTCGTAGGAGTGCCTGGATTCTTGCTCTTGTCTCTGCCGAAACTCAATCTCTTCAATGGACCGGGAAGCACCTTGTCCGCATCTCCGGCACTGTTTCGCCGACCTTTGGTCATGTTGCTTCCCGCCGTTGCCACCCTGGAGGCGGTCTCGATGTTTTCGGCGTATCTCTGAAATTTCATGATGGCCATATTCGCAGTTCCAGGTTGGTTTCGATGGGCCATGGTAGCGCCTCGAGTGACCGGTGCCGCGATGTCATTCCAGGGATGCGATGAGAAGAACTGTTTGGGTTTGGGCAGCAATGAGGGGTCAGTTTCCCGTTCCCTCTGTAGTCGTTCCTCATCATCGATTTCGTCAGCCTCGTCCATATCGACATCTTCTGGTTTGCGGGATAGCTCCTTTTTGACATTTGGCGGCGGTTCATCGTCGAGGGATCCATCCTGCCACGTGGAATCAACCGACGCGACCGAGGAATCGTCGTCGTCTTCATCATCAATGACAACCGCGTTAGCCGTCTCGGTGCCATTCTGTATTTGGCCCATGGGTTTGCCATCCTCGAACGCTTGGCTTAAGCGGAAGTCTGACACACTTCGCGAGCGCCTCCGACCTTCCTTTGGCGCCACAAGTCCACCGCTGATGGGCTGGCGCGGTAATTGTTCGGCGGATCTCCGCAACCACTCCTCTACATCAGCATTCTTGGCTTGCTTCATCGCTTCAAACTCTTGTTCTTTTAGCGAAAACGGGAGGTATTCGCTGCCTCTGGTAGATGGATCCAGACCGCCGTGCCAGCTCCCATCTTCGCCGCGCCGGATCGTCCCGTTGCCTTCGGCTAGGTCTGAGGTAGTGGACGAATTACTGTGTTGCTGAACGTAAGGGCTAGGATGGTAGTCTGGTGTCGAATGCTCGATTTTGATGATTGGGCTACCACAATCCGAGAACCTGGAGATGGTCACCTCCGGGGAGAGCTGTGCCGCACCTGGGTGAGGTGAGGCCGTCAGGCGAGGACTCGGTGGATATCCGTTCGAACCAGCCGAGTTCGGCGGCAGACCAAACCGCTCATCTTCGAGCTCAGGTATGTTAATCCCAAGATCCGGCAGGTCCTCCAAGGTCTCAAACCCAGGTGTCGTATTGCCACTGATCCCTATCTCATGGGCCGAAGGTGAGGAAGACCCTCGCGGGTCAAGATAGCTCGAGTCGTAGCTGTTGTGCGAATCCGGAGTAGCGGCTGCGCCTGGCGAACCTGTACTGTAAGGCGCCGACGGGGATCGCGCGTGAGATGCCATGCTGGGAAGAGCGGGTCTTAACGGTTGCGACACAGGAGTCGACGCATTTCCGTCTAGAAGGAACAAAGATCCGTCAAATTCGAAGATACGCCGTGGGTCATTCCGGTTCGGGGAACATGCAAACTGGTGCATGTTGTTCGCCATCTTTCCTCGTGAGATTTTGTTGATCGGTGCCGGTGAAGTCGCTAGGGAAGTATTGCTATTTGGCGTGTGGATAGATCCCATGTCGTAACGATACGCTCAAATTATTTGCTTCCGCTGTCCAGATACACCATCAGCATAGTCACCGGAAGGCCGCGCAACCTTTCGCGTGGTGGTATGAACCTATAGGGACCCTGGACACCCTAACGACCGAGTTCACGGTCGTAGGAGCAAGAAAGCGACCACGTACCAACGATCGGTTGGCCCAGTAAACGCCTCCCGCGCGGGATGTATCCGTGCAAGTGGCGCGAAGCAAGAAATATTTTGTAAATATTCTCGTTATTCGTTCCCTTCTCAATAATGTGTCGATAATATTCTTCCCGGATGTTCGTTCAACACTCTCATTCCAACAACGTCTCTCAGCTGTAGCAGAAGAGAAGCTCCAACCGTTCTCCCTCGGCTGGGCAGATAGTAGATATGAAGATGTCAGTAATGCGCGGGTATGCCTTGTGGTATGTTTAGCGGCGGGCGATGATTGGGGCGGTGCGGTTGCTTTTGGGTGGTGGTGGTGATGGTGGGCTACCAATGCCTTCTAGTAGCCTTCTGGCAACGTTCAATTCTCCGAGCGCCTCGCTTGATTCTGCAGTCGCGCCTTTCTAAGACTGTGGAATGTAGACTTTACTAGAACTTGTTGTGCAGACGGTGACTGCGGTTCTGGGATGTTTTGATGCGCGATGGCAGGGGACGACGGAAGACGAAAGGAAGGCGAGGCGGAATAGCGGGTGCAAGGGCGCAGTCAAATAACAGGTCCTCGAGAGGTACAGGCGCGCAGTTTGTGTAATCACTTGCCGAACGATGCAGAAGCCGGTGGGGCACGAGTAGCACTTGGAGGTGTGAGGAAAGAACGGATGACGAAGCGGCGTCGATTGAGTCGTCACTTTATGACAGTCGTTCTGGAGTTCGGACTGCTGGTGAAGGGAGGGGGAGTTCTGAGGGCGGCGATAGCGATCGTGCGATAGGGACCGACAGGTTGATGGCAAGATCAACTGTGGGAAAGAAGCCAAGGAGTGATGATGGGTAGTATTGCTGACTTCCCCGGGATCTCTGAGAGCTCGATGCGCCCCGTGGGTATTTTTGGCAGTTGGTGGTGGAGAGTGGGAGGGGGTTTCGGTCGCCGTAGACAGGGCCGAATGCGGGACCTGAGATGGATGAGGGGAGGGGCTGATTCTTTCCCCATATTGCCTGCCACACAGAGCGACCAGTGATGAGTAACGACGACACGTCTGCGATATTGCCATTTCTAGAACTATTAACTGCTGATTTCCGCACGCGAAGGGGAGTATTAAGGGAGACAGAGAGAAACAACCTTCTGTAGAGCCTTGTCGCGACACATGATACGAAGGTCCGTCGTTCTCGCAGGGCAGAGTTCTCTGCAGTCTGCGGAGTTTTGACTCTGCCACTCCCCGGATCCCTATTCCTGCCCTGGTTCCTCGTATGAAGTCCTAACTTTCTGGATACCCTCGCTTTCCATGGATCTCTTTTTGTAAGGCGGTTCTTGGTTATTTACCCACGAGCTACTGCTAGTAACTAGTAGATGCTACCGTAGTCGTTACCGGTGGACGAAGTCCCCACAGTCACCGTGCCGTTCCGTTCGCATGTTTCAACTTTGGACTGGACCATCGTCGCCAGTTGCCTGGAGTCTATGAAGCCAAAGGACAGCGCGGCTCGTCGATTTTACCTAACTCGGAACCAAAACTTAAGAACGAATTCCGGAGTAGCATACCTATGCAAGTCCATCGTCCACTCTCGTCAGTCCCTCGGTCCACCGGGAGTAGCGCATGTGGGAAATGTTCTACGTAGAGGAAGTAAGCCCAGTAAGGTGACAGGATCAGGATGCCTAAGCGACCATGGCCAATCTCCAATCGTGTGATGCATAGAGTGCGAGTGTGTAGCACTTGCCGGTCCGTGTGAGAGGGTGAATGGATAAGGGTGGCGCCTCGTCTGGAGAACTGGCCGAGTGCGCCTATCAAGGAGGCAGTGCTGTTAACCATAACAGGTAAGCTTTCTAGATGACGGTGGCAATGAAGAAGAGTGGAGTATGTGTGGTTGTGGGAGTTTCTTCTTTGAGGGGCTTTCGAACGAGTTTGAACGTTGACCAAAAGCCACGGTCGATCACTCGCCGTGCTCACAAATCATGAGGAAGGGCTGCGCATGCCCTTCTTCTCCGGTGGATACTCTCTCCAAGACGGAAGCCGAAGTGGGCGCCGGTTATGGCATGTTGCACCGCGGGTTTTCTAGTAAGAAAACGAACATCCTCATAGGGATGATGACACTAAAGTTGATCGAGACTCAAGATTGTTGCAGGCAATTCACGCATTACGCACTCTCCACTAGAGTCATGGTGGGCATTGAGAATGCGCGTGCTGACTCCGTCTCAGCTCTCCACAGCGACGTGTCCAGGTGATAGCACTTCTCTTCGAGCTCGGCTTTCAGTTTCCGAGTAATTGTTCTAGATTCGACACAAGCTTGCCAAATCTGTCCGTAGCTGTTAGATATAGGAAAATATTTTTTGGAGGGGAGTGAGAAGGAGAGTGGACCAGCTTGGAATGACAGCCACAAAATAGAGAAGCATTGCAAAGTCGTGAGCCAGGAAATTCTCCATATTGATTCTGTGCGTAAAGTATCCCCGTGTTGATGCTCGTGGTGTCCCGTGGGGCCGATAGCGCGAAAGCAATCGCGGTTGCCCTGGCAACGCCTCCGTTGCTGTAAACAAGTAGTCGGGAAATGGCCCAACTCCTCGCCCTCATCCCTCCCCCATCGCTGTTGTTGTTGTCTTCTTCGTAAACACAAGCAAAAAACGACAACCTCGACAACAACCACCACCACCACCACCATATCGACTACCTAATCCTCACTAACATACCACCACCACCGCAGCCACCACCACCACCACCTCCGATACCCCGGAATATCTGTGCTTGTCCATGCACAGACCATAGTAATTACCGTAGCGGACACATTCACTCACCGACACATGCACTCTTCGAAGCAGAAATAATAGCCAACAAACCCCTCCCGGTGGTCGATCGACATCAAAGACAGCGAACCGACAAAAACACCCAACCTACACAGCACCCATACAACGCCCACATACACAATGGAATCCGAAATTACATCTAATCAATCGCCTCTTGCTGGCCTCTATCGATCCACTCGCCAGCGACGCTCGAGTCCTCTCGCCGCAACGCGTTCACGTCGTGGGTCGCCGCTCTCTTACACTGCGCCCGACCCTCCATTTCCTCCTCCTCCTGCCCGAAATCCTCTCACTACATCGTACGATAAGTTTGACGACTCTGATGACGAGGGTAAGGCTCCCCAATTGAGTGCTCTGGCTCGGATGCTTCTGGACGAATTCCCGGAACCGGGATTATCGGAGACAAAGAAGGAAGAAGAATATGAGAAAGAAAAGCAGGAAAAGGCAGACGAAGGACTTCGCCGGTCGCCATTATCTCGCTACTCAATTTCTCGTAAGAGAATAACATGGAGTCAATCCCCCGACCCCGAGGAACGCTCCGGCTCTGCAACTCGTACGGGTTCGTCGCAGGGCTCGTCACGGCGCTTCGGCACATCGCGAGACGGCAGTCCTGATCGGCCAACTGGACAGGAATTCGTCACGCCGGCGGCAGTTCCTCGGTATAGTCGACGGGCATACAGTAGTGGGCAGTACTCAAGGGCGGAAGGACCTGGATCTGCTGGCGACATAGCAGCACATGAAGATCAGCCAGAGACTCGACATCACCCCAATGGGTACGCTACTGCCGTTCGCCCGGGGCCTGGAACTGTTGGTGGACTCCCACCCTCGACAACCGCATCTGCTATGCGATGGAAGAGAGCAGGAAGGGGGTTGCTTGGACCTGTTGGTGGAGCTCCTAGGCGGGGACCTAGGAGAGAGAGCGACCCCTCGGATGTGGACGAAGAGAGAAGGGACAATGAGGGTATTCCTGAGAGGAACTCAAGCTCGCCGGAGGAAGTAGGAGGCCGTGAATCGAACAATGGAGTTATGTCCCATTCACGAATGGGTTCCGCTTCCCCTACTTCCGGCGGGGAAAAAGAAACGAGCTATGACCCTGAGCCGATACCCACTATCTCGAGACGCCCTCGGAGAGCATCACCGGAGAGTCTCTCGGGCCAATATCAGATGAACGTCTACCACTCGGCATCACCGGAGGTCGACATTGGCCACTCGGCTGATAATGCTGGCTCAGCTTCGCCCGTGTCGGCAATGTCGAGAGCTGCTGCCACTATTGCCACTACTCCTGCTCCTGCGCTTGCACCTCAAACAAAGTCGGACAAAGAGAATATGCCACCGCCAGCGTTTCGTCGACCTGCTGTAGCTGCGTCTTCGTACAAGCGACTGGATAACACCCTGGAGAAGCCGCCGCCGCCTGTATTCCAAGCTCCATCTGTACTGCCTCCTAAGATGGAACCACTGGCGCCGGCATCACCGCCCCCGGAGAAGCGGGCATTGGCAGCAAAGACTAGCAACACCCCGTTGCGGCCCGTCCGCCAGGCTCCCCCGCCGCCGCCACCAAAGATGTCGATGCTAGAGGCTGTCACAGCTACAGCTGGAGCTGCGGCCACGAAAACGTCGCAGAACACACGGCGAAACAGGTCCACAGTGACGATCAATGGCAAGCCATATCGCCGACTAGATGCTATCGGCAAAGGAGGTTCCTGTAAAGTGTATAAGGTTATGGCCGAGAACCACAAGATGTTTGCTATGAAAAAGGTTACTTTCCACGAGCAGGACGGCCCAGCTGCAATCTTGGGATACAAAGGAGAAATCGATTTGTTGAAGAGGTTGAGTGGTGAGGAACGGGTGATCCGGTTGTACGATTTTGAGATGAACGAGGAGAAACAAACCTTGACGATGGTAAATTGGCCCAATGCATCTTATTTTTAAGCCACGCTAACTGTATAACTATAGCTTATGGAATGCGGCGAGACCGACTTTGCCAATATCCTCACATTGCGCCATGGTAACGAGGATTCCCAGCTTGACGTCAGTTTCGTCCGATATTACTGGCGTGAGATGCTTCAATGCGTTGACATTGTCCATCAATATAACGTTATCCACTCCGATCTCAAACCCGCCAACTTCCTCCTCGTCCGTGGCAAGCTGAAGTTGATCGACTTTGGCATCGCCAACGCGATTCAAGATGACACCGTCAATGTCCACCGCGAAAGCCAAGTCGGTACCCTAAACTACATGAGCCCCGAAGCAATCGTCGACATCAATGCCTCCTCCGGAAAGCCAATGGCCTCGGTCGGCCAACCCCGTCTCATGAAGCTCGGTGCTCCCAGCGATGTCTGGTCCCTCGGCTGCATCCTCTACCAGATGACATACGGCCGCACCCCATTCTACCACCTGACGTCGATGTACCAAAAAATCGCGGCTATCCCAGATCCTAATCATCCTATCGACTACCCCTCCACCGGTATTGGCGGCGTCAAGGTCCCTCGCTCCCTCATCAATACGATCAAGGGTTGCCTCGAAAGAGACAAGGAAAAGCGTCCGACAATCCGGCAATTACTCAGCGCCGAAGATCCTTTCCTGAATCCTGACAGCAAACCCGGCGTTGTTGAGATCACCGAGGATATGCTGCTGCAGCTGTTAGAGAATGCTGCCGACACGGTCGAAGCAAACGGGAAACCCAGCACGTACACACTCCAAACTTGGGCGAAAGATGTGTTTGCCAAGCTAGAACGGAGGATGGATACACAACGGCCCGGATATCGGTAGTGGTACTTTTTTTGGATTTTGTTGATGCACGTGGTGATACCCAATGTTTCTCTTCTTCTCCCTCTTTGTTTATTATGGGATCCTTCTACTTTCCCTTTCCTTTCCTTACTACTTCGTTGTTATATCTTTTTGGGGGGACTGGTGCTTTTGGCGTGAGGGCTGCTTTTTGGGTGTTTTTCTTTTTCTGGCCAACATACTCACTTTGTATTCGTCTTTGGAGACCGATTTTGCCGTTTTTTTCGTGGTCTCGGCTTTTTACCCTTCACTTTTCAGACCAAATACCAACTCAACACTGGATATGCGCCCGACACTAACGCGGGTTGCTGTGGTTTCCTTTCTTCTTTTTTAGCGGTATTTATCATTATATGGGGGATGGATTATGGCGGGAATGAATGGGAATGAATGATTGTGAGAGTTTCTTCTCGAGTTTTGATGATGGCACGTAATATGATATGGAAACATGTCTTTCTTTGCAATGAACTATAGATGAAAACAAAAAACAAAACCCACAAACTCCAGCGTTTTATTTTTATATAGCCCGTCAAGTGAACGGACAGTGCCAGCTGAGCAAAACGAACGAACAAGTGCTGAAAACGGAAATCGAAGAGATATCAAACGAGCAAGACCCTATTCGCCGATTAGTCTGGATGGGAGAAGAGGGAGAAGAAAGACTCACGCATTGACGCAACCATCGTTCTCGGTATTATTCGTAATCTGCGCCCACCTTCCCCAGACGACCTTTCCACCAGCCGTGACCATTCCCAACTCGCTGACGTTCACCTCGATGATAGTACCCTTCGTGAGCACACCAAGCGCGGTGTACATCGGGCTCTGAGGGTTCTTCTTAACGCTCAAAATCGGCAGCTGAACGGTCACGCCCAACTCAGGGTGAGTGACATTCGCCTTCTTGTAACGCATTCCCATGGGCCGAATGAAGCGCTCGTACTTGACTGGCCGTCTGGTGAAATCCGGTCCGACGAACGTCGGCTTGGTGATCATCCTCTTCCACCCCTTCTGCTTCGTCTTCGCACCAGTCTTGACCACCTTGAACATCTCATCCTCGGCGATTCCCTTCACCCTTGGCAGGGGCACCGAGAACTTTGCCGCCTTCTCCTGTCGCTTCTGCTTGATCGCGGTACTGAGCGCCTTTGCGGTGTTTGGCTGCTCACGGTCGAGCAAGTAGGCGGGCAGCGGCTGCGAAGAGGGCTCTGAGGGTGCAGAGGACTTGATCGACTTCTGCTCGTGCGCCTTGAGCGTCTTCCGCAGCTGGATCTTCTCGGCGTGCCGCTTCTTGGCGTACAGCTTCGCCCGCAGACCGTGCAGTTTCTGCGCATCCTTCGACTGCTTGTGGGCTTCACGCGCGGTCTTCTTGCGCTTGCGCTCCTCGTGGTCGAGACTACAAGGTGGGGTTAGTGGTTGCTACGAATGTATGATGGTGCGGGGTGATGTTACCGGCGACCGTGCTGCTGCGTCCAGCGCTCGATGTACTCGTTCTGAGGCTGTGATGGAGGTCAGCATCTCTCCTCCTCCTTCGCCTTTCGGGCAGCATACCATGATGAGCGAGTGTAGTGGGGAAGGGGTTGATGTGAGGAGGGTAGTGTTTAGTGGCGGGCAGACAGACAGTGGATGAGGCTTCTAACGAAACCACTTTTACACGAAAGTTTTGGGTTCTTCGTGTCTTGGCGCACTAGCGAACTAACGGATTGAACCTCACCCACCCACCACCACACACACGAGCCAGCCTATGTAGGAGACTCCCCACCCCCACCACGCCTCGTCACGACACACAATGCTCCAGCGAATACTACGGCCCACACTCCTCGCAGCCGCCGGTCGTCGCGTGCTATCGCCGCTCTGGCCCGCCGTCGCCGCCCCCTTCAGCACCAGCACGGCGGTGCCCGACCTCGCCCCCGCACCGGCTACCACCACCAGCACCGCAACTACGACCGCAACCCCCCCACCTCCGTCCGCGTCGCCGCCGTCGTCGAAGGCGGAGACACTCCGGCTCCTCCCGCTGCTGCGCGCGCAGCCGCAGCACTACATCACCATCCACATCCACTCGTTCCCGTTCCTGGTCACGTTGGGCGACACGATCACGCTTCCGTTCCGGCTGAAGAACATCATTCCGGGGCAGACGCTGCGGCTGACGCACGCGAGCATCCTCGGCTCGAGGGACTACACGCTCAAGGGCAGTCCGTGGATCGACGAGAAGCTGTTTTCGTGCCGCGCGGCGGTCGTGGAGGAGACTAGGGAGCCCATGAGGGTCAAAAAGAAGACAAAGCGTAGACAGAGGAAGATCAAGACGGTTAAGAGCAAACATCCGTACACGGTGTTGAGGATCAAGGAGCTGGAGGTTCTGGGTGGAGAGGAGGAGGCTTAGGGAGAGATCGGGCAATGTATCATACTAGACGGGCTGGGGTATGGGGAATACGTCTGACTGCTTGTATATTACCATTGAGTTCCGACGGAGACAATGGGAAGACATCAAAGATCGTCGGCGAGTGACACGATATGCCCGCATACTTGCCCGCCTTCTCTCATTCACTACATCCAACACCACCGACGATTACAGCACGAGGGTCAACCGCAACTTATCAGTTGTCCATCCATTTGATTCATCCGCAGGATCCCGCTCCGTCTCGCAACGTCATCATCATTAATTGACACAGGTACTCTCAACCATCCGAGCTAAAAAATAAACACCCATCAATAATCAATCAATTCGACGGCACGAAGAGCGTGTATTTCAATTCCACATTCATGAGAACAAGAAACAGACAATAATCCACTCCAGAACAAGACAGACAGACAAGGAACCCAATCCCTTCCCACCAAAAGGATTCAACCGCCACCATCCACGCAAACCCTGGAAGCAAAAAGCGAATACAACGTATCCCCACCCCGCAACTGTCCTGGAATACTACTAGAAAAATGGTCTGTAACGCGCGAGACGAGAGAGAAAGAGAGAGAGAAAGACAGAAGACAGAAACCCCATGCCACATTGAAATGCTGTTCCGAGACTTTCAATCTACAATGCAGAAAACACAAACAGCTATACCGGAAAATTAGCACTAATCGAGACAATAGCTTAAGGGGAAGGGACTCACATTATTCGTCGCTGCAATGGCAATAGAATCTTCGAAGGGATGCCAGCTCATATGCAATATTTTCTTATTGAAATCAATCTGGTCCGCGTCCGTCTCCTTCCGCATGCGCGCACCAGGTCCTCCAGCCGCGGGCGATCCAGCCCTACTGCCCTGCTGCTTCCTGCCGTTGATGGGCGTTGGCACACCTACCTTTTTGGCCTTGAAAGCGCTCTTGTCCGCCTGCAAAACGACTTCGATCTCCTTGTCGGGTTCCGAGGGGTAGATCATAAAGTTGTTGTTGTAGGACCCAGTCATAACGTTCTGTCCATCACCAGAGAACACAACCTCGAACTTGTCGAAGATCGAGTCATTCTCGTATGTGTCACAGAGGCGTGGCCGGAGGTGCTCGTGCACGGGGATCGTCTTGATAGGCTTGTTCTCCATGTTGATATCCCAGATTTTGACTGTAAGGTAATCGCGCGACAGGATGTAGCGACCGTCGTAGGAGAACCGCACGTCCGAGATAGACGAGATAATCTCGGAGAAGAATGACCTTGAGGATGGGTCTTCCTCCTGCTCGAACACTATTCATTTCATTTTGTCAGTCTACGGTCTTATAGGTGCGCGACAATCAGATCATCTATACATACGCTTGGCGTGCTGATCACACAAGGCGCTCTCTCTCATGTCTGCAAGCTTGATTGTGCCCTTGCTACTGGCATACATGAACCAATTGCAGCTCTGGGGATGGAACTCGGCGGCCGTGATGACTTCCGTAAGCTCCTCCATGTTGGCTGGCTTGATGTCGACAATGTTGAAGCTCTGGTCCTGAATGTTCAGGTTCCACAAGTTGATTCTGAGGTCGTCGCTAGAAATAAAGGTCTCTCCGTCCGAGTTCACAGATATGCTGTTGATATGGTATGCATGAGCATTGGCATAGGTCCTCCTAGGAACCGCAGCAACAACTGTATCGTGGTGGGTAAGACGGGGCAGTCTGAGCGAGGATGGACTGGTGAACTGCGGAGGTGGCTGCTGTGGATGCCGTAGTCCTCCCATGCCCGGTGTAGCTCCATCGTGCGATAGGTTGTTCTCGGCCACAACCTTGAGCGACTTCTCAAACACTTTCCATAGCTTGATCGTCTTGTCGTTCGTGGAGAGAAGGAAATGCGAGGCGTTTTGTCGCTTGCACCATTTGATCTTGTTGATCTTCTCCTCGATCTCCAATGACTTCAGGTAATCGAATTCTGGCTCGTGCGATTGGAACTCGGTGTGGAATTTGTACTCGCAGGTTTTCTTCTATGGATTTTGTAGATAGGTCGTCGGTCAGCCGCCTGTCCGCTCTCTCCGGATATCGAATTTTGATATCTAACCCAATGCACCGCCGGGTCGTGAGGTATGACTGGTGTCCACTTACTGTTTCATTGCGCTCGAACAAAACAACACGTCCACCCTTATCTCCCGTCGCCAGGTAATTTCCGGTGTGGTCAAACTCGACCGTCGATATGATGTCAGCTGTGAGACATGGTCCGTCAGTTTACCACTATTGAAGCAGGATGCTGCTTCCCACAGATTTCCCGAGTCTCTTTCTCCTTCCATCGTTCATCACGTACCTTCTGTGATGTCTTCTACATCACCCTTATCACCGAAGCACCTGTAGTTCAATCAAGCTCAGCTGATTATTCAATGCAAAAGAAGCAGCGACGAGCGGTCTCGTCGGGGATGACGGAGGCGGTGGAAGTGGGTTGCCAAGTGGGGGGGGGGGGGGGTCCGCTCCTCTCCAATCCCGGCAGCCACCAAACCCAAAATAGCATCCATACATGCGGGGAGATCGAGACTCAAAGAGCCTCCATGAGGGAGGAAGGAAGAAGGAGGGGAGATGGCAACGTACTGTGTGAATTTCCAGGTGGGCGACGCAGTTTCGCCGTCGACCATGGTTGCTGCTGGAAATTTGGAGTAGCGCTGGAGATGGATGCGGATTCGGAAGTGGATGTGAGCGTTGCGGTGATGATGATAGCAACCAGCAGGAACGCAGCGAGGAGGAACGACGGAGTTTCACGGGCGAGGGAGGTTTTGGTTGGCAGTGCTGGCCTGCGCTGTTGAAAGTGGGTGGGGTGATAGGGAATCGACAGTTGTCTAGATGCAACGATATCGAGCGGTCGCTGTTGGGGAGGGGGGTGGTGTGTTGGAGGGGGGGTGGTGGTAGATGTGCGGGGTGTGCGGGGCGGGTGGATGGATAGGGCGGGCGGGCAGACAGACAGGGTGCAAGATTGCTTGAAACAAAAATGTCGGGTCGGAGGGTAGGAGGTATTAGGGAAGTATTTGCGGTGTGTGGGATGATAGCTTTGAGGTTGATGTTGTTTGATGGAGAAGCAATGCGGGATGTGTTGCGTGGATGGTGATGTGGTTGGCGGTGGTAGCAGCAGTGGAAGGGTGTTTGGGGCGGTGGGAGGGGGTGGCACAAAGAAGTGGGTAGTTCAGAAGAGCTAGCTGGACGGGGTGAGCGCGCGATCGAAGCACAACACCACAACAGCACGAAACCTCGTGGTTAGGTGCGTTGCTCTAGGTAAACACCTTTCTATGGGAGGCTCGTTCGTTCTCTCCAATACCGAAGACCGCGATAAATGGATATCGAGAGCGAGAGGAGGCTGAGGATTTACACTGCAGAGATACTTCACCACGATGCACTTTGCTCTAGTGTGCTCAATACATCTTTACTGCACGCAATACACCGGTAATAACGTAACGGCCCAGGTACATACGAGATGTACCCCTTCAGCCGCTGCCGCTGGGGAGAGAGATCTATAACCACAAGCTTTGAAGTCCCACTCGAAGCGACTCTGGGACATCACGCTAAACTCATCGAAACAACGGAGCTTGCAAGATACCTATGGTCTGTTGGGGAATGGCGGTGGAGCAACCAATGGCTTCGGCTGTTGTGTTTGATGCTGGTTAGAGGGAGTGTTGACCACTTGACCGTGGCCGTCATGCGGTCCACCCATCCACGGAGACACTACCCTATCGTCATTACACTTCGATCTGACCGGCAGTTGTGGTAGAGCAGAGGCTCCCGCTGAGTTCGTTAGTTAATCGGGATATGTGTCCGCTAGAATGATCAGGACGGACTATTCTCGTCATGACGTATGATATTTTTGTCTCCAACTCAAACACCCACGCGCGCAGGCGGCAAAATCGTAGGTCCTTTTACGCGCCTAGCGCGAGGAGCAAGGAGGAGGAAACGGATGGTGCACGCTTACCGTCACAGCTGTTTCTGTTGCTTCCGAATTGCGTTTGAAGCTGGGCCGGGAAGCACGTGTCCAACCCAGTCAGGCGAGGCGAGGCGGCAACGCTCGGCCATTCCTCTCTCCCGAAGAACCCAACACAGCACTCATACATATTCAAACCACACAGCTATGCTCATGCTCACCAGCACTACCTCAACCTGACACCACGCGCACACCCACAGACACACAGACACACAGACACACGGACACACGCACCATGTCGGACGCGTCAAATTCCAAGTCCAAGTCCAAGCAACCGCAACCACAGCTCGACGACGAAGAAAAGAGCATACTCTCCGCCGTCACAAGCTCAGCCGCCGGGCTACTGAGCTCCATAACGCGGGCACCACCATCATCCGTCGCCTCCGCACTCGACTCGGCATCGTCGTCGAAATCGCACGGTGGCTCGTCGTCCCGCGCAGTCGCGGGTTCAAGTTCGTCGTGGTCCGAGACAGTTGCCGGTCCCGGTCCTGGGCGGATCGACGACCGGAGCTATAACGGACAGGGCTACGGCGATCTCCGCGGCTCGGGATCGGATGCGCACATGGCGTTTGCGGCAGCGGAGGAGGACTATAGGTATTTCGCCGCGGGCGGCGGCGGCAGCGAGGGTGGTGGTGCGTTCCACACTTCGGGGTCGAGGTCGGCGGCACATCCGCAACCACAATACCATCCCCAACCGGACGACGGAGCGGATGTGGTGGCGCTCCTCTCCTTCCCGTTGTCCACCTCCGAGATCTACACCGACGACCTCCTCGAGACAGTGGACATCAGACACCCAGTCGTGGCGGCATTCGTGGAGTGTCAAGATCCTGTCGAATTCCTTGTTACGCGGCCGGAGTGGAGTAATTATACCGACAGTGTGTGGGGCGATCTACTTGACGTGTTGAGAGATGCAAAGAAAGAAATAGAGGTTGATGAGGGGAAGGGGAAGGAGGAAGAGGATGGGAGGGCGGTTGAGAGGTTGAAGCAGATCTGGGGGCAGTTGAGGGCAAAGCTGTAGGGAATGTGCGGGTGCGATTTCGGCGTTCAAGAGAATTTTTCTCGGCGAGTACATCCTACATACCGTAGCTCCCCGAAATACGGTGGAGCGACGGGACTGGGTTGGCGGAGGTTGAGACGCTTCTGCAGAAGTGACGGTAGTAGTCAGCCGAAGCTCTCCCATCCACCTGTCTAGGTGTCTCGAAGGAACATGGACTCTCAGCACCCATAGTAGAAGAAGAACCGCTGAGCCGAGACGATGTATCATGTCTGCCACATGCCATCTTTCCTCTCGGTGAAGTAGACGGGTGTCCCACATGCACGCTATATCTTGTTTATTCACTATGAATCACTCGCAAAACAAACAACAAAACAGAAAACAAAAAACAAAAAAGACCGACAGACAGAACGGCCAAAACAAAAACTTGTTTCCCCTGTATCATCGGCCTCAACATGCAGTCGTGGGCCTGATTCCACGAGAAACCTTTTGTTTCAACGTTTTCTAGATACCATATGTGCCATAGCATCGCTATCGATGCGGTGATGTCGGTGATGTGGGCGATGTGAGGTGGCGATGTGGGAGATGTTCAAACGTTTCTCTCCCTCTCGCTCGCCTCACGTTTCCATCTGCTCACCTAAAGCACCCTACCTATACGATAGCAGGACATTCGATGTGCTCTTCTCTTCTCGCTTTTGCAGTGTACTTCGTATCGATATCGATAACCCAGTCGTGTTCGTAATTAATGCCCCTCACCCCTCTGGAATTTTTTCCCACGAGCAGAAGCAGCAGCCCACTCAGCGATAACGACGACCGATTGCACGATTGCACAATCGGCTACCTACATGCCGCATACTTCTACATACCTGCAGTCGGGTCTGCAATTGTTGATTGTTGGGATCGCTTCACTTCGCTTTTGCTTTCGGTTTTCTTTTTGAGTTTCTTTTCTTTTTCTGGGGGATCTTTTTCCTGGGGATTTTTTTTACTGACCGCTCGCTCGCTGGCAATAGCAAAGGCAAAGGCAAAGGATGAGGAGCTGTGCATTCAACATTATGGGCTCTTACAAACTTTACGTCTTATGTACAGACTTTAAGCTCTGTCCAATCCACAAATTCACGCATTTCCGCTTCCTGCTTTCTGCTTTCTGCTGCTGTGCTTGGCCGACTGGAGCCGACTGGAGAGATGGGATCGCTGCATAATGACTCTTTTACATACACATCCGGTTTTTTCTTCGACTGTGTCCGGCCGGAGGCATGGGGGCTGGTTGTCAGGAATTTAGTATGTATTGTACACACCGTACTGGACGGTGATGTGCGTACACAGGTAGATGAACCTGCCATCGATATCCGTATCGACATCCGACATCCTGCGACGCTCTGCCATGTAGGTGCGGTACGAGTAGTGTAGTGTAGTTACAGTGCACGGAGGCCACGTGCAACACGCGTCTGCACTTGTAATTTACAGGAGAAAGGTACCGATTCCTTTGCAGACGTCTGCGGCGGTTTTGATCCCGTCGTGGTCCTGAGCAGTCGAAATTATCATGGTCGGTTTTGGGGCTTCTGGAGATGGGATTGAGCGAGGCTCTGGGTAGAGGTCACTGACGCCAATCCCTCGACCGCGATGTGAACCCTCCCTATACGCGGAGGAGCAGGAAGAGAAGGAGGCGGGAAGAAGACGAAGAAGAAGGCGGAGGCGAAGTCTCGACGCATTCGGCGATCGAGCCGCCCCGCCCCCGCCACGCCAACCATACGTGCAGTCCCGACTCCCCAGTCCGCACTGCCTAGCATGTGTCAATCTGCACTCGACCACGCGGGGTGGGGTGGAGAGCTCAAGGCGGGGGCGGGGAGGTGGGTATGATATGTAATACGATTCCGTTGACAGCGGGGCGGGGTAGGTAGATCCAGAGGCAAGACGTCGACGTCGACGCGGGCAAGAGAGACGAACGGACGTCATCACCGCCGATTTGACTTTTTGACTTTTCGACCGCGCACGTATGTGGGTAAGAAGTACGGAGATACTCCCCACCCTCTCAGCGCGCGGGAGGAGGTAGGGAGGGTGTGCAGAAGCAGATGCAGGAGCACTACGGCTGAGTAACCCCGCGATATTGATTTTGATACCGATAACGAGTAGAGTGCCCGACGTCCCGCATGCATAAGTAAAGTACGGCGCGAACAGAAGTCAGCACGCGGAGTGTATAAACGGCGCCCTGCAGCGGCCAATTGGAAAGCACCCGAGAGGAAACGAGAGTATAGTGATTGGCGAACCACTTTTGCATCTTGATAACGAAAATTTTCAAAGTGGAGTAGAGTAGAGTGAAGTATGTAGAGTGAAGTATGTAGAGTGAAGATGTAGAGTGGAGATATAGGGTATCTAAGGTGCGGGGTGGGCCTGGGCTGGCGCCGCCCCCGGACGGGCATTGCCGATGAATGAGTATCATGGGGAAAACCTTCCCTCGCATAGCATGAGGTGCAGCAGGGCAGACTGGCCGGGTGAAGGATTGGTTTTGTTTGCTTTTCTCTTTCTCTCTGGTTTTTCTCTCTGTGTTTTCGGCGGGCGGTTGCTGGTTACGGGGGGCGGCGGGTGGATCGAAGTGAGGTGAGGTGAGGTGAGGAGGGCAAGGGTTGTGCTGCTTAGTTGTGCTGCTTGGTTATGGGGCGGGCAGGTTCCCATCACGCTGTGCTCGTTGTACCCCTAATCGATAGTCGGGCTCCCTCATGCAGCCAACGGGCAAGGGCGGAAGGAAAACAGCACATGATGCGGCACGGTTCAGGCGGCTTTCGTCCGCAAGGTTGGTACTAGGTGGGTACGGTATGTGTCCGTTTCTTCTCGCTCGTGGGGCAGTTGGGCATCTACTATGTAACTGCTCAGCTCCTTTACCATGGCAAGACCGAATGATGCCGCCGCCATGCAATTGGTAGAGTGGAACAAGAGGCAACTACCTGGCCTTCCCTTCGCCATGGGTGTCCCTGGACAGATCAACGGCTCCCGGTTTTCTTCCGCTGATGGGGCGGGGGCGGCAGAGGCCCATGTTCCTTCGACCGCACCAGCCACTCTCCTACGGTACTCTACATACTACGGTAGTACATCATGTACAAAGTGTGTGCTCTACTGACACTACGTACCGACCGCACAAACTTAGCCACCGGTTTGTACAACAACGCGGCCGTCATACCGGAGAAAACATGATCACCGAACAACAGCTAAGAAAGGCCAACTAGGGGAAGGCGTGATGATCTCCGTTGTACCACCATTACTACCAACTACTGCCACCATTGTCCAGGATGGCCACCACCACCACCCACCACCCACCACCACGATCGCGGGCTCCTGAACTCTTCCACTCCGGAGTATATCTCGGCATTGATGGTAGTACCACCTTGCTCATGGGCAATGACTCCGAAGTGCGGAAGTGGCTGTCGATGGCTATTTATCCGTCTAGTGAGCGTTTGTGGTGCGTGTATGCAGCCAAGGCCGCATTGCAGTTATAATGCATAGAGCTAACCGTGACAACACAGCAGACTTTTGCCCTCTTGCACAATCTTTGCGTCTTCACCGCGCCGCCGCCAGATTGAGCCACGGACCTACTCTACCCTACTCTACCCTACTCTACTCTACTCTACTTTTGCTTCCGACTGCACTTGCTGGACTTGCCAGGCGGGGTCTGGTTGGCGGACACGTTGCTCCCTCCTGTTATGTACTTGAGATGGTTGTACGTACTTCACGATTACGGGAGCCTGCTGCCGTGATGTGTGTGTAAGAGAGGTTCGCCCTGCCTTTATGGCACCAGGCACCAGGGCCCCGTGGAAGCCGTTGGAAGACCTCAGCGTGTAAGATGGACCGACGTCAACCGTGAGCCATCATGGGTTACCGCAGCCTTGCTTCTGCATCACGTCCGTTGTTCGTGCGAAATGACCCCAGCCCCTAGGTTATTAGCTATTGCTGCCATCGTTTTTATACAACACTGTAGGACGGCCTCGTCTTTCTTTTTTTTCCTTCTTCTTCTTCTTTCCGATCTACATTCTCACCCACGCTCGACTTCCCCGGACACCCCCCTCCACCCACCCACCGAACCCGTTCTGTCCTCCCACCGCTCGCCATCTGCTCTCCCCGATACAAATATCGATTGGGCCTGCAAGCAATAGCCATAGATTACTGGACGACATCCTATTCTCGCGGCTATCAAGGGTTGGTCCGAAACGCCGCAGCTTGTTTGATTGATCCTGCATTGGTGGTGAGTTTAGTTCTGGTTCCGGCCTTCCGTTAAACAATCATTGTCAGCGGTGGACGTGGAGGAGGGGGGTGGTGGTGGTGGCGGCGGTAGTGGCATGCACTCTGCAGAGCTCTCTTCCATCCCTACACTTCTGGTCCGGCCGGCGTCCTCACGGCGTCCACCCGGCGTCCTTCCTCACCCTACCCACTGTATACCCTTGTTGCCACTTTGAAACGCGTCTCGCGGCTTCATCTGATTCTCATGGGCCAAACCATACCGTGCTTGCATAATCGAAAGCCCTTTGCTTAAAGGCCCATCCATTCCCACCACAACACGTCCCTCCGATCGATCGGTCGTTGTCTCCCCCCACCCCGCATCTCATATCCATACTGCACAGCTTGCTGCATGTTGTTATTGTCTTCTCCCGATTCGAAGTCTATTCTACAGCCGCGGAAACGACTCGTTCGCTCGTAAACCCTCTAATATTGTTTTTATAGTGGGCGAACGATATACCCAATCATTTCCAATAGCTTCCACTGAAGCCCGTTGTATCTGCTAGTCCCCGTGGTGCGATCCTATAATCGAGAAGAGGTTAGTTTACCGCCCTACTTTGTCTCACACGGATTTCCCCAGCCCGTCCTGGTTAAGCACGCACACGACACAATGCCCCATCTCGCATCACTCGCGTTCAGTTCGTGATGGTAGACTGACAGTCGTGCAAGCGAATTGAAGGGGCCCGAGTACGCACATCTCTATTGTGTGTACTCCCCCGAAGATTCCAGCGTGCTTGTTTTTCCGTTTTCGTTTTATTGATTCATTTTTCTTAAGACTGCAATTACGAGTTCCACATGATCGGTAGATCTGTGACCCGCGCATCAAGAGAAGCTGACTCTCAAGCTGCACCGCCTAGAGCTCCCACTCCTCCAACGAGAACAGCTTCGGCGAGTCCCGAAGTCCGTGTTCACCGGCGCTCTTCGCCCAGAGAATCCAGTGGCATGAGCAATAGCAATATGGCTGCTCCACTTGGATCACATTCTCCAATGTCGAGTTCGAGCGCATTGGTCTCACGGCCAACGGAAGAAGAGGAGTTCTCGGACGAGCCCAGAGAAGACTCCGGCAACTCCAGGTCTTCGTCGAAATCCCCCCCAGGCTCCTCCTCCGGCAGTGGGGCAGTGCGGCACCATACGGCATATTTCCCTCCAACCCCTCCGTACTCAAATGGCTCGCCGAGAGAGTACGCCCCTGCACCTTCGTACGGCTCATCGAGAGGTGTCCATAGAGTCGAACGAGTGGCCCCAGAATTCAATGGCCACTACCCAGCACCCCAACAATACTCGCCACATCCACAACAGGCGCCACATCCAGGCCAAGGCCAACAGCCACAATACACGCGGAGACCGCTATACCACCAACGGATACACAGCAACAGTTCTCCCCCCGTATCCAACTTTGCGCCTACACGTCCCGGCTATGGCGGCGGCAGCTCAGGATACGGCCGACGGATGAGCGGCTTCGGCGGCGGCCGGTCTCCATCCGATTTGGGCGGCGAAATGGATTTGGAGCGAATCGATCACCGCGGACATGCGCAGTACGGTAATGGGGGATATGGGATGATGGACGACGCCGGCCCAGAGTTCGGTGCCGGTCCGTTGTCGCCTCCCATGGGCATGGGCGGTTTTGGCGGCGATCCGCATGAGAACCTTGCTGCTATCATTGCGCGTGCTGGTGGCGCACTTTCGTCGCTTTCTCTGTCGATACCCTCCCTACACCAGCTGTGTGATCGTCACCGGGCCGTCACGGCGGAGCTGGATCACTACGGACGCATCATCGAGGAGCAGGATATTCAGCTCAAGGAGCTTCTCGGAAAGGAGAAGCAGCTAGAACAGCTCAAGAAGAGTATGGAGCACCTGTCCGGCGTCCATACCGCTGAGATCAACACGCTCCGCAACCGGATTTTCGATATGGAGCGGGAGATTAAACTGTTGAAGGAAGCTGCAGATGTCATGGAGAAGGAGCGGCTGGATCTCGAGGAACGAGTTGAGGTCGAGAGGCAACGACTTAACGAGGGTTTCGAGGAGTGGAAGAAAGAGGCGGCGGAGGCCCATGAAGTCACGGTCAGGGAGATGCAGGAGAAACATGAACGATGCCTCACGGACCGGGATGGGCTTCATGAAGTGGCCCTGAAAGAGACTGCAGAGAGTCATTTCTCCCTGGTCGAAGCGAAGGACATCACCCACGCAAAAGCCATCGAAGAGAAGGAAGTTGCCCATCTCGTTCTGCTGCAAGAGCAGGAGGCAAGCCACGAACTTCAAAAGACCGAACTCGTCACCGCCCACGACCAGGAACTTTCTTCCATCGAAGGAGCCCACAAGACAAAACTGGAGGAGCTCGAAGCAACCCACGGCAAGATCGTCACGGAACTCAACCTCCAGTTCGGAGAGGAGAAAGATGCCCTGCAGGAACAGCTCCAGGCCGAGAAACTCGAGATCGAGGCTGCATTCGCCGCCGAGAAGAAGACCCTCCTGGATGAATTCGACGCGAAAATGAACGCATTTTCTGATGAGCTTGCGGCTGTGAAGAAAGGCCTCGAGGACTCTCATGCCATAGAGACGATTTCCATGAAGGAGGCGTTCTCCACCGAGCGCACCACCCTCGAGGAACAACGTGAAAGCGAGAAGAACGAAATGCAAGCTGCATTCGAGATTGAGAAGGAGGAGATGAAGAACGCATTCATCCACGAGAAAGAGAGTATGGAGCAGAAGTTCGTCGAGGAGAAGAAGGCTATGGAGGAGAGCTTCGCCATCGAGAAGAAAGAGATCGAGAAGGTTTTCCAGGAAGAGAAGGACGAGCTCCTCGGCACCTTTGATTTCGCGAAAGCTGCTTGGGCAGAAGAGAAGGAGCGGATGATATCCGAGTGGGAAGCGGAAAAACTCCGGATGGCCACAGAGTTCACCGAGATGAAGAAGAGCCTCGAGGACGACAAGGAGAACCTCGAAAGCGGCAAGAAGACGCTCGAAATCGAGAAAGCAGCCCTCGAGTCACTCCGGGATCAGCTCGAAGAGCGGGTCTCTAGCCTCGAGACCATCAAGGCCAGCCTCGAAGCCGAGAAAGAAAATCTCGTCACTAAGAACAACGAGTTCTCCGCTGAGCGGACCAGGCTCGATGGGATCATCCAGAACCTACAGAACACTCTCGACTCCATGCAGAAGGACAATCGGAAACTGATCGAGACGCTGAAGAAGATTGCCGAAGAAGAAGAGGGTGGTGAGATCAGGAGCCGAGGTGACGGGTACTAGTAAGTGGTTTCCCGATTCCCAGTGCTACAAGCGGAACGACTAACAGCAGAATAGCATTGATGCCTTCAAAAAGCTCACACGAGATATCATTGATATCTCGTATGAATTTACTTGCCTTCCCATTGCACCTTCAAATGTTTGCCCCTCCATATAAAATTTGCCCGGACGGTGCTAACATCCGACACAGCGGGTGCTTGCGGAACTCCCTGTTGGCCTTCCCTCGATGCTGAACAACAGTGACGCCTCGGCGATCCTGCGGCAAGCATACGTGCAACACACCATCAGCAAATATCTATGCTACCGCATCTTCCAGCCCTTCCTCTTCTCCTTGGGCAAGCGCTACGACAAAGCCGATACATTGTTCCAAGCTATGTCCAACCAGCTACGGGAGAAGAGCACACGCAAGGAAGCCGTATGGCGGCACTACACACTCCTCGCCGGGTACACCACCTACAACGCGAAGAAGAACCAGCAAGTCGCGGCAGCAGCTGTGATCGAAGAGATCGCTTCATACGTCAAGCCCTTTGCGGATCCGAGCAAGATGGACGTCGTCACATCCGGAATCACCCGTATCGTCAAGTACGCCGTCGAGACCTGGCGCTACGCCCGGATGGAGCGTGAGATCATCACGGCCAGTATGAGTGTCGACGACACCGACGCCGACTGGTGGACCGCCCATGAATACGCCACCAAGCTACCGTACTCGGCCGACTCGGCACTCACCAACCTGCAGACCCGCACCGGTACCAAGGAGGTTGTGATCCCGTTGATTCCGGTCTTCCATCGCGAGGGGACATTGCCGTCGCTGCACCGCCCAACCGCCGTCCTCGACGATGGCCGCGTCTTTAGTAAGGGTGTGGTTTTGTACTCCGACTGCCTGCCCGTTCTGCATCGCAAGTATGAGCTGGGAGAGTTGCAAGGCGTCCTCAACGAGCTGAAGGTGGAGAGCGCAGAGAAAGAGGCTGCAGCTGCCGAGGCGAAAGAGGCGGAACAGAAGAAGGTGGTAAAGTTTGAAGAGGAGAAACTTGCCAGAGAGCGCCAAGCGGCGGAGGCAAAGGCGGAGGACGAACGGTTGGCAAAGGCTGTCGAAATCGCCAAGAAGGCGGCCGAGGAGAAGGCCGATGCTGAGGTCAAGGCCGCCGAGGAAGCTGCGATCGCCGAAGCCGAAGCCGAAGCCGAGAAGGCTCGTGTTGAGGCCGCCAAAGTCGAAGCCGAAGCAGCAGCCGCCCAGGAAGCTGAAGCTGCCCGTGTCGCTGCCGAAGAGGCCGAAGCCGAGGCCGAGAAGGCGCGCATTGTCGCCGAAGAAGCCGAGGCGGTTCGCATCGCTGCCGAAGAGACCGCCCGAGCCGAGGCCGAGGCCGAGAAGGAACGCCTTGCTCTCGAAAAGGCCGAAGCCGAGGTCGAAGCCGAGAAGGAACGCCTTGCTTTCGAAGAAGCTAAAGTCGAGGCCGAGAAGGCGCGAATTATCGCCGCCGAAGCTGCAGCATCCGCAGCCGCCACCGACCTCGAACGTGAAGCACGGGAAGAGCTCGCGCGAGCCATGGCTGATAATGACGCGATGGGCCCACAGGCGACAGACGATGACGGCATGGTTACCGAAGCAGAGATGGCAGCCATCGAGGCAGCGATCGAGTCGGCTGTCTACGAGAGGATGGCGCCCGTGCCTAGTGTTATTGGGGGAGTTGACATCTCAGAAGGTGAGGATTGTCATGATTATTAATTTTTACTTTCATCGCGTGTGCTTTCTCGATTGCGATGAATGCTGATCGTGTGTGTCAAGACGAAGATGATCTCGTCGAGGAGAGCCAAGGCGGCGTGCAAGTGGAGGCTGAGATGGTTGAGGAAGAGGATGAGGTTAAAGAGGAGGTGGCAGTCGCGCCCATGGACATTTTAGTGGACGAGGACCAGGAGAAGCGAGATGAGCAAGATGACGTCGAGGAAATGAACGTCGAGGTAACGGAGCAGGAACTCACGGAAGAGCCAAAAGAGGACCCTATCGTCGTTGTCTCTGAGGAGGCCGAGGTGGAGAAGAACGAGGAGGTGATCGTGGAGGAAGTCAGCGAGGAAAAGAAGGACTTGGAAGATGAGGAGGAGGTCGCCACGGTCGAGGTCGCTGCTGGGGAAGCCATTCTGGAAGATACGATTGCTAAGGCTATCGACGAGACCGCTGCTATCGACGAGACCGCCACCGTTCCCGAGGTCATCGCCGAAGACGTCGGTTCCGAGGCTGAAGCTGTCGTCGATGTTGCCCCAGAGCCTGAAGTTGTCGTCGAGGCTGCTATTCCCGAAAGCAACACCAAGGCTGTCATCTCCGAGGACATCGCACCGGAAGTCGAAGTTAACGCGGCCATTACTCCCGAGGTTGCTGCTATCGAGAAGGCCACTATCGAGGTGGTCGCCGCTGAAGACGTCGCTCTCGAGACTGCCACTCCGAAGGTTGAGGCTGTCTTCGAGGCTGTCGTTTCCGAGGACATCGCACCGGAAGTCAAAGCTGCCGTAGCCGCTATTCCCGAGGCCGAAGTTGTCACCGAGGCCGAAGTTGTCGAGGCCGTCGTTCCCGACAGTTTCACCGAGGCTGTAATCACCGATGCCATCGCTCCGGAGGTCGAAGTCGTTGAGGCCGCTAACCCCGAGGCTGTCGTTTCCGAGGCCGAAGTTGCCGTTCCTGAAGTCACTGCCCCGGAGGCTGAAGCCGTCGAGACCGTTTCTTCCGAGCCGGATACGATAGTCGCCGAAGCCGTAGAAGAAACCGCCATCGAGGTTACCGCTCCAGAGGCCATCATTGAGGCTGTCGCTGTCGATACCGAGACTGTTGAGCCCGTTGCTCCCGAGGCTGCTGTCGTTGAGGATGTCGCCACGGAGGCTGCCGCCCCAGAGGCCGAAGTGGTTGCCGTCGAAACCGACGTTTCCCCGGCTATCACTCCCGAGGTTGAGGCTGTTGAGACCGTTGCTCCCGAGGCCGCCGCTGTCGAGGCTGTTCCCGAGGCCGCCTCCGATGCTGTCACCAAGGAAGTCGAAGCCGAGCTGGAAGCCATTTCGACCCCCGAGCCAACTGTTGAAGCACCCACGGCCATCGCCGAAGAGACGTCATCCCTGGCCATTGACGTAGAGGCAGCCACCACCGCTGCAGCCACCTCACCGCCGCGGTCTCCACCACGCTCACCAGTGATGCCACCAGCGATGCCAGTGATCGCCGAAGAAGCTGAAGAAGAAGCGGAAGCCGCCGGCAGCCGCACCCCCACGCTGTCAAGGAAGTCCTCGATTCCAGTGGCGATCAACTCCACTTCGGCGCCCAACAAGAAGGGCAGGAAGAAGAGGGGAGGGAAGAAATGAGTTAGTGTGAACCATGAGAGGGAGTTTGTATGATTTTTGGCGTTACTTTTATCTGTTTTTGGGACGGTTTTTTGGGTGGCGGGGTGTTCGGTGTGCTGCATATTTATTTTTCTCTACTCTACTCTATCATGATTTACGGAGCCTTTTACTTTGGGCGTGTGGTTGAATTTCATAATGTGTTTCTGTATATCCTATGTAGCTGGTGCTGAAAAGAATACACGTCTACATCCTACTTCAAGTGTTTCCTTCACGTTCGTGATTCACTCCACGCATACGGCGATATACATACTACACGGCATACCTACGCTGCTGCTGCCAGGTGTACGGCTCAAGGAGGTTCTGGTTCCTGATCTCCGCCCCTGGAACTTCCCGACGATACATGAGCGCACCAAGGAAATAACTGCGTGCTGTTGGCCAGCATCCCCCCACCCCATGTGGGCCCAATAACCGAGTGATGAGTCATGTCCATCTCTGGTCTGTAGGTCTGTCATCAGGCACCAACTTCCAATGATTAGCCCTACTGCTGATGCTGCTGCTGTGGGGCGGGGTGCTGATATCCCACCTATAATCGGCATCATGGAAATCACGGAGATCGCGGTGAGTTTGAGGTTTTGGACGGACGAGTCATAGTTCGTGTCACAGTGGGATGATTGTGGTCGATACGTTGGATGTAGGTAAGCATGTAAGCAGGTATGAAGGTAGGTAAGAAAGCAAAGCTTGATGTAGAAATGCTAGGTAGATTGAGACAAAACAAGGCGTAAAGAACGACAAGACATGCAAGACATAAAGAACGACAATTCGAAGAAGGAGAAATACGCATGGGAGTCCCCCTCCCCTCCCCCTCCCCCCTCCCCCCCTCAGCCTCCCCGCGCAAAACAAAACAGTGCAATTGCTCCTCCCAGTAAATGAATGAACCCCAATCCCAACCCTGATCCGGCCCCGTACACATGCCAATAACGCCCCAAAAACAGAAATAGACCCAAATTCCAAATGTCAAATACCAATGTCAAATTCCAGCTCTCTAGTGAGCTTCGTAGTAGTAGTCGTAGTCGTTGTTTCTTCATGATCGATCGTGTCTTCGTCGCCGCGAGGGGAGTTTCCTCCAGGTCCCTCATCCAGCCTTGACCTTCGTCTGCCACGATCCTCTCTTCCCCTCTTCCCTACACCCTCCTCCCACTGCCAACATTGATTTTTGTTTTGTTTTGTTTTGTATTGTTGTTTTGTTGTGATTGATAGACAGATACTCCAGAACAGCGAATGACTCCAGAACAGCGAATGACACGACTCGGGGAAAACAATCTGGCAACCAACGCATCCTCGTCCTCGTAGTTGACCTCAGTGAAAGTCTCTTCTGTAAAGATTGTTCGTGCTCGTGTCCGCGCCGGAGCTCTAGTGATCTCGCAATGAGCAACCAATCGTCACCAGCAGAGGGACACGCTGTGGCTACCAACCGGAGGCAAGAACTGGTGCGGGTAGACCTGTCCAACGGGGAGGTCCCGATGCTGCTGCTGCTGGGGCTGCGGCCATTCGTTCGTGGCTTGGTGCTGGTGGGGCTGGTGCTGGTGCGGCTGGTGGGACTGCGGTTGCTGGTGGAAGGAAGAGAAGTCGGGGAATGTGGGGCCTCGGGCCGGATTGCGATTGGGACTGTGCGAGTGATGGCGGCTCAACGGTTGCGAGTAGGAGTGCGAGTGCCTGATGGTGGGCTGGATGGTGCCTGAACCGGGTGGGATGGACTGGTAGGCTGCGGGGGATAGTTAGTAGACTACTCGGCGGAAGGAAGAAGAAGAAGAAGAAGGGAAGGAACAGCGACGTACCGGTTAAGGTCGAATCCCCACGTGGCTGGCCACGTCTCTTTCGGCTCTCGAGCTGACCATTGTACTGTTTGATCAACGCCACGGCGACATTGACCTCATCCTGTTGCGTCTGGATCCCCCAGAGCGCATCCCTGACTTTGCAGCGCGCTTGGTAGTTGTCGTCTACACCCTGTGGCTGGTTGGGACAGGTCCTTTCGCCGCCCTTCTTTGTCTGGAGATGGCGGGTTTCCAACGCGAGACGCGTGAAGATTCGCTTACAGGTGGAGCATTGGAACGGTGAGAATTCCATGTGCTCTTCGATCAAATGCTCCCTATTACACGCCATCGTGTTAGATTCAGACCGCGCGTTGGAAAGGAGGGGAGGAGACGACGGGAGAGTCGGTGGTCTTGAGGCAGGTGGGGGGAGGCAGGGTGGACTTGCCTCATGGTTGATGGCAGTGACGCCTCACTAGTACACGGCTGGCCGTTCTTCGTGAATGAACATCGAAGCAAAGCGCATGCTCCGGCAGGCGTGACGAGGTGGTGTTTACCGGCCTTCGAGACACGATTGAAGGGCCTGCCGGGTTTGAGACGTTTATTTGCAGGCAGCTGGGTTGATGGCTGGTGTGGCGGTTGCACTTGGGGACTCGACTGAGGGCCGCCGATATTATCGTGTTGCGAGTAGTTAAAAGTGGCCGGCAGGATAGCACTCCGACAGCTTTCAGGAATACCAAAATCTATGTCTTCCGTAGGGGAGTGCTGTGGTGGTGAGGCGGACCCGTAGTCGTCGCCAGACGCACCGCCGTCGGAATACGTCTGGTAGAAGTGTACGTCCTCTTCCTCCTCCGTTGCAAACGATTGAGGGTGGTTCATGCTCGTATAGTCGTGGTGTGTCGTCATTATTGAGGTATCCGGGAACGTGGTTGGTCTCGCCGGGAGTTCCGCGCTTCTTGCGCGAGTCCTTAGGGTAGTATCACTGTGGTGAGTTTGATCCCCTGACGACACTCCTGGAAAGAGATGCTCCCAAAAGGCTGGATGTGAATCCTATAAGTCAATGTCTGTCTTGCGGCTCATCATCAAGGGGGGAGGCTGGCGCCGCCTTGGACAGGATAGTGAGGAATGGGAACGAACCGGTTGGTGGATTATGAGCAGGTCGAGGAGGGCCGGATCCTTGCGCCATACAGTCCAAATGAATCCAAAGACAAGAAAGTTTGCCTGGTGTAGGGCAGTAGTAAACAGTGGGATACTGGAGTATCAATGTAGTTCTGGCTTCAGGTTGTGTTTCTGGACGAAAAGGACTCCAGGAGCGCCGGTTTATAAAAAAAACCAACACTCCGACCTCTAAATCGACAGCGTATCTTGAAGAAAGACATAAGTGGTCGCCCTTCCAAAAGCCTCGCGTATCTTTTGAGCCGCTTCACCCCCTTCGTGTATGAATTTGCTTGCCGGTGCATTATGTGCTTCTAGAAGCGGACCTATCAAGGTCGGTACCCTTGTATCGGAGGGATGCCACACTTGGATGTATGCCACCACACCCTCCAGAAGGGGTACATCATTCAGCTGATGTCGAGGCGTGGCTGGTAGGTTCTACATACGTTGGCTTTTCTGGTGGGGCCATCTTGAGAGGATTTTGGTGTTTTCTTTTTTTCTTCTTTTTTTTGTCGCGCTCTCCAGATCCATGTTTGGCCCTGCAGTTCAATGCGGCTCTTTCTCGATGTACTCCAGTCGGACATCGATGTCACATTTGCTATGATGCCCTCACAGATATTGGAGCGCACCACCTCCCGGCACCGAGCTTCGGGTGCGGCAGTCCATACGTAAGGATACACCATCTGCATCCAACGGTGATTCGAATCCCTCGTCCGAACGACACGACCCTGGGTGGGTTCATTGCGCACCTCAACACAACGTGCGATATCGATTGACGTGATGTCTGTCTCCCGGGCCCATGAATCCACTCATGCAGCATCACATCTGTATCGCTGGTGGGCGGACAGGGGTGGCGGCCATGGGCGTGAGTTCGCCGCTGAGCTGGACTATAGTAATTGGAGCTTCCCCAATCGAGCGGACATATCTGCAATTCTTTGACGTCAATTTTTGCGGGCTCTCTCGCTGTCCAAACGGGGGAAGACTGAAGAAACCACGATGGTGGATGGGGGCGAGCGTGGCTCAATGGAGCTCCGTGGTCTCGCGCGGCAACGGCCATCAGCGCTGCGGGTGGTTCTCTGTTGATGCAACGCATAGATAGCTACGGCCCGGGACTGTCGGCGAACGCCGAGCCACAGCCACGGTCCAGAGGCCGGACAGTGGGAGTACTCTGCGTAGGTCCGTAGGTACGTAGGCGTGCGGCTCTTAAGCCTTTTGAGGCCCAGACGGTACTCTAACAGAACAAACGTCCCGAGTTTCGAGTCGAGGGCTGGGATGATGTCCATCGATGTCGACGGCACGCACCAGACGAAAATTTGATTCGCCACCGGACCGACTGTTACCGTACCGTTGCGAGAGACAGCTGCAGCAATTATTGGCCGCTGTGGGCAGGCTCGGTCATCGAACAACGCATCAGCGTCAGGATTGGCAGCGAGACCGCTCGAGTGCGTACATGGTGGTGTCGACCAGAAAAAAGATTGATCGCCTACCCGGCCTTTGCGGCTCCGCGGTAAGCATGATTCGCTGGCCGCAGCTCGAGGGCAAGCAACAGTGCGTTTGTCAAGTGGCACGCCAGGTTGTCTCCGCTTGGGAGCCAGTGGCAGGGCGCAACAGGGGCCGAATTCCTCGCAAGCCTATGGCGGAGGCAATATCGGTGGGTCTGTATGGTATGCAGAGCAGAGTCACTGGCGCTAGGGTTCTTCAGGGATTCGGATTCCGGTTTATCGCGATCGTGAGCTTGGATGCGGCTCTGAAGAGGCAGAAAAAGGAAGTGAGGACTGGCGGTATGTACGAACACGATGAGCCGGGGTGGGAGGGGTGGATACCCACGTATGTAAGTCGATAGTTACGCGTGGGGTGGCATCGTCGACTGTCGAGGTCTCGCCAGCTGGTGCTGTTAGGTACTGCATGTCGGCAAGGTCGAAAGGGGATCACGATCGCACGGAATCGCAGAGCAGAGCCTCCGAGCTTCAAACAGACGGGGGGAAACAAGTGGTGTCGTTGGTCCGGCCCTCGGGGAGGGCGGGGGGGCCATTTTGTGATTGGCCACGCAGAGCCGCATCAAGTTAAAAGCCGAAGGGGTGGTGGTGTGTGCAGTGCACTCGTGTATGGTGGAGAATGTATGTGGATACTCTATTGCAGATCATGAGCACGTATGTAGGTGGGGGATGTATGGATGTATGGATGTAGGCCCCTCATTCTCCGTGAAGAGCCCCGCATGGGGTGGTGGTGGTGGACTGTGGTAGCACGACGAGAGCTTTGACGCACGCCTCACAGTCTCACTTCCCCTCCTCTCCGCATTTCGTTTTTCACCTCGCACTGGCCATGCGCGAATAGAGCAATAATCGCCATCAGCTGCCGGTCCGGCGGAGTAATGTCACATCGCCGCCACCACCACCACCCACCACCATGCATCACCACCACCACCTCCATCACCACCACCACCACCACCACTCTACCACCACCACCGCCGCTACCACCACCCACCACCCTACCACCACCACCGCCGCTACCACCACCCACCACCCACCATCATCATCACCACCACCACTTCCTCATCTTTCTCCTCCACCACCACCCACCACCACAACCACCACAACCATTACCCTCCATCCACTATGCACCAACGGCCCGTTGTTTTCACCGTGCTCACTGTACGCGTCTTACACACCAGAGTTGCTACTACGTGACCCCGTCCACTTTCCCTTCCCTCCCCGTCCCCCCTCCGCCATCTCACTCTCCTCACGCCTCCCACTGCCCCCGGCCCACATGTGTCGTCGTCCGGTCCCTCATCAAAAAAGCGTCATGTCCAGTACTTCCGCAGCCAAACAGCGGGTACGGAGGGAACCATGTACCTACTTTGCCCACCGGGACGGCGGTTGCCTCGAGAACTGCCACTCTCGCCTTCTCCCCTCTCCCGCCCTCCGCAGGGATCTGTGACGTACGCGCATGATTATTGGGGGGGTGCTGTACTCTGTAGCCGCCATCGTTGATTGGCTGTCGTTATCCGGCCCCAAAACTCCCCAGTGTCGCCGTGCTCGCTCAAACAATCCGTCATGTTCGAGCGCACAGTCAGGCCGGCAGAGTCTCTCGTTCTTAAACGACTTCCCACCTCTCCAACACGCGCAGTACCCTCAAGAAAAAACACTGCGCACGCTCCCGCACTCCCCCCAGTGTCTGATCCCCTATTGTGCTGTCGCTCCCCACCCCCCATCCCCCACCCCCCATCCCCCATCCCCCAAGCTTTCTGCGGCTTTTTCCAGGGGTAGGATGTGTTCTGTGGTTCTATGTCCGGCGCAACATCGATAAACCCAACCTATCGTATCTCCCTCTCGTATCCGACTTCGTCGCATACTGTTGCTGATCAGCCTTAGCCGGTAAACCCCTCCTGATGCGCGCCCCCCATCCCCCCTCCCCCCTCCTCCCCCCTCCCCCTCCGCCCCCCCTCTCCTGTCCCCGCAGACTGCTGGACTCTGCCTACCGTCCGTCGTGGGAAGTCTAGAGTACGGTGACGCTGATGGTACGGCAATATGGCGATGACAGGTCACAGCGCCATATTATGATGGCGTCGTCTCCGCGCGCAATTGTCGCACCCCCCGATAGCCCTCCGGACTGGTGGATGCTCGACATCCAAATGAAGATATTCGAGTTCATATACCACGTCGTCGTGACCCTGGGCGTGGACTCCGCCCTCCTAACCTCTTCCTCCCTCGACACGCTCCTCGACGACCCCAAGCTGGACTCGGCCATCCAACTGGTGTACAGAAGGCTCCGCCTGCCCGGATCGCGCGGCGACCCGCCCCACCGTACGGCGTCGGAGTGGCACCACGACAAAAGAAAGATACTGGAATGCCTGGTACCGATTCACCAAGAACAGTCACCCTATGAGCCAGCAGTCGATGCCGCCGAGATCCGACCTTTCAACACCCCTCAGGCGTCGGACAATAGCTATCAACTCTGGGTCACACTGGGGATAACCACGGGATACACCGAACAACAGCAACATCAACAACACCAACAACAACACCAACAACAACAACAACGACCGCTACAACCATACCACACCCCACGGACGCCCGGGAACCTGCTAGACCACGACCTTGCGTCATCGGAGACGGAGACAGCCTCCGAAAACACCGTGACTCTGGGTGATTCACAGGCGCCTTTCAGCCCTGCCGATTCGGTCTCGCGAGGGAGGCGAAAGCGATCTACCAGCTCCATGCAGAACGAGAAGCCCGGAAAACGCACGCGGGGCGGCCCTCAGGATCACGTATGCCCCGCGTGCGGAAAGAAGTTTCCCTTCTTGTCCAAGTTGAAGGACCACCTCAAGACGCATTCTACCGAAAAGGTTCTCGGTTGTCATCTCTGCTCGAAAAGGTTCAAACGATCTCGCGAAGTCAATGCACACCTCAAGTCGGTACACAAAATTGACATCCAAACAATCGAGCCGTCGTCAGCACCCTCAATTTCGTCCCACTCGCACTCACCGCTGTCAATGAACCCCGCAACCCCGGCCTCGCTTCCGACGCCTCATTCCCTATTCCCACCCACGCCAGGTTCGAGTTCATCATACCAGCCACCGCCACCTCGGCCTTCTCCTAGATCGACACTTCTTCTCCCGCTTTCGGGACCCTACCCCACTCCCGGACAGTTCGACGAATCAACTCCGGCATCAACCGCTGGAACCGACTACCGGGAGACGCCAAGCGCATACACCCCCCATAGCTATCAATCATACGATGACGACCGTATGCACGGCTACCGAGAGGCAAGCTATCGGGGGGATGGAATGGAAGACAATGATGGAGGCGGAAAGTCGGCGGCACGCGATAGTAACAGTCCCGAGCACCTTGCCGACCGTGTCGAGCGGATAGACATGAACCGCGACAACTTGAAGCTGGCGCCCCTGTGGAAACTCGCGCCGTCGTCGTCCTTTGCGGCTCCGACACCTCAGAACACTCAACCGCAGCAGGAGCCCTTACCGTCCATCGACGAGATCCAAGGCCTTTCCCCTGTTCCTGTCCCTGTTCCCGTTCCCGTTCCCGCTCCAACTCCAGTTCCAACGGAAGCGGAAACGGAGACAGAGACGGAAGTGGGAGCGGAAGTAGAGACTCTGGGGAACAAGCCTGGGTTCGAAACGTCCTCACGGGCATCTCCGTCGGAATCCAGCAAACCCCCATCTGACTGTGGCTCTGACACCGAGTCTGTTACGGAGGCAAAACTGCAGAAGAAGGCTATTCAGGATCATGAAGCCCATGCGCTCTTGGGGGCCAGCTATTGATGTTGTACTCCGGTCGGTAGTCTGTCATTCAAGCACGCGTTCCCATAGATCCGTAGTCACATGGCTGATCATGTTTTATTTTTAGTTTCTTTTTCTATTCTGCAGCAAAACAACTTTCATCCAAAGCAGGGCGATTGGGATAGTGTGTACCGAATCATCTTCCATGGGGGTTCTGATCTTGCAGGTTTTCGTTGTAAATAATTTTTGTGTCTACGTTGGCTGTCATCATTTTGGATCATTATGGATCCCTTTTCTCTTTATCCCCTTTTTTCTTTTTTCTTTCTTAGCTTGGCTTTCCGTCACCTGAATTGTATCACATACTGCAAGTCTCTAGAACGAACTGGAGAACGAGGGACACGGGCCGGGGTGAACGGCCAGGAGGGACTCTCGCGGGGTAACGGTGGCGTTGGACCGTTCTCTTGGGGCGGGTGATGGCGATGATTCACGCATGCACACGGCCTTGCATGCCTCCCTCCCCCTCCCCCCATGTACATACATACCTCATACCTATCTCTTTCGTTCTCCACATCCTGTACTTTCACATCCAAGGTACCCTCCATCCCCCCCGGCTGAGCCTTATTGAACTCTCGCGAAGGAGGTAGTCACACGTAGGGATCAGTTGTCAGCCTGTGCACGTGTACTCGTGAATGCCCAGTCGTGTGCTCGGCCTCGCTGTGCGCGACGGGGCTGAGGATACGTGGGGAATGTGAGCATCTGGCTGAAAGTCCGCGCGTTGAAACACATGAAGTCCCCATCTAGAGTAGGTGCTTGCTAACCGATGGACTCGAGTGAAGATGGGCGTTCCACTACGGCACATACCATGACAGTCTTCCTTCCTTCCTTCCTCCCTAATTCCGGCCAACTCACTCATCGATCGATCTTCATTCGTGTTCAGCTACATACAGACATACCCCATACATTCCCCAGCCCCACCGGGGAACCCAACCTCAGACATACAAATTGACTGACTGACTCGAATGCTCCGCCGTTAGTTCCCATACCCATCCCGTATAGCCATCGCTATGTAGAGTACGGTATGATGGCTATGACTCGACCAATGTTCGACTCTCTCGGCTCATGGGTTAGCTGTGTGCTCTAGCTAGCTAGCTCGGTAGTCGCGCACCGCAGCGTGATCAGCAGCTGCACAGGCAAACAAGCAAGCAAGCAGGGCAAGCAGGCAGAACAGCGGGTACCCACTAAGCGGAGTCGCCTGGGAGGTATAGGCGATGGGCCGGGGATGCAGCACTCTGACTGGCCGCTGGCCGTTGTTGGCGTGTGAGTTTTCGAAGTCGCTTGGTGGTCGGGTCGCCCGTGACGGACACTGCCTGCGCCTCATTTTTGTTGCGCGCGCACAACGAAATCATCCCTGTCCGGCCAGTGCCCACCCCACACCCCAGCCAGCCAGCTACATACTCACGGTGGCTGTAACGAAGAGTAAGAAGAGTCAGTCAATCATGCCAGTCATGCAAAAACTTTGTCACCTACCGAAAGAGCGTGAGGGAGCGGTTAACAGCCTTGCGGAACTCACTAGGCAGGGCAGGGGAGGGGGGAGGGGGGCCGACTCCGACTACCTACGACTCCGACTCCGACCCAAGGCAACCAACGAGGTGAAGTGTGCGAGACTGCCCGCAACATGGCAAGGGCTGCCCGCGCTCATTCTTCCCCCCATACATCCATGGGAATGGTGGTGAGAGCCGAAAACCTCTAAGCTTTTTGCGCAGCATCCACTGCACTGCACAGCGGTGACATACGGCGCCATTCCCGTGCGTGCGTGCTGGCACCCAGCCAGACATATAAACTTGACGGTGACCTTCTTCAGTCTGCCAGGCCTTATCATTCCCACCCCACCCCTTCCTCCTAAGCCGCGATCTAATCCCTTCCATCCCGGATAGAGACGCCAGATCTAGTATTCCCAAGTCACTCCGTTGTTGATTCAAGAACTTTATTGCGGCTTGCGATTTTTTCGTGTGCTTCCGGAAAGAAAACAGCCTTTCCATCTGCCCGTTGGGGATCTCCCGCGCAGCCAACCCGGATCCCGCAGGTAGCCCGCAGTGCAGCCCGCATCCCACCCGCCCCACCGCCCATCCCGTCCGGGGTCACCACAAAACTCGTCCCGTCTCTCGCCACCACATCTACTTCCTTTTAGACTCACCCTTTGGTATGTTCTCATACTACCAACCTATCATGGCTTCCTCGTTATTCAGCTCTGACCTTTCCGTCCACGATAGTCTCCCACTGTTCGACCACATGTCCATCTCCGACACCCGGCCGCCCTGGCTGCCAAACAACCTGGAGACCCTGGTGTTCGAAAAGGGCCTGACCATCCGCATCAACAACCTCCGCGAGAGCCGGTATCACTGCGAGATCGTTGGGCAAGTGCTGGACGCCGTGCTGCAGCAGCTGCCCGCGTCCCCGCCGCCCAGCGACTTCGAGGTCCGCATGGCCCGCCAGCACCTGGCCGTCGAGCTCCAGCACATCCTCAAGAAGTGGTGCGAAGAGGGCCTGGCTAAGACGCTGGGCGGCTCGTTTCTCGGCATGATCTCGACGGGTATGGAGGGAGTCGAGGGGCTCGGCGGTATGGGCTCCGTGGGTGGCAGCACTGGAGGTAATGGCGGCGGGAGAAAGGACCTCCTCGTCCGCTCGTTCCGGCCGCCGTCCTTAAGCCCGTCCAGCCCGTCCCTTGTGCCGTCGTTCATCGACCGGCCGGATCTGCAGGTGTATCGTGGTGGCGGTGGCGATAGCACGTCGTCGGCGCTGGTGCCCATGAAGCGCGCGTCCGACGACGATGATCAGGCGCTGTCAAATAAGTCGGGGAAGTTCTATACGGGCGGAGAGGCTGGTGGCGAGAAGGATTTTCGCTGCCCGTATAATGTTAGAGATCCGTCGTCCCATACCGAGTGTGCCAATAAGAGGTTCCCGAATCCGAGGAAGCTGAAGTATGCCCCCCCCGTATGATAGTGCGTGCGGATGCAGAGACTGATATTCGCGCGATAGGGAGCATATCTGGAGATTCACCAAACCGTTCAAGTGTCCCACCTGCAACGAGGTACGGCGACCCTATTCCCCTCCGTTGGAGTTCCTGTCCTGACTGTCTCCCAGGGCTTCGGTAGGGAGAAGACCAAGGCGATCCACTGCCAGCAGCGCAAGGTCAAGTGCGTGCCATCGGAGCGAGACGAGTACGACAACAGCTACGAGCAGCACCGAGACCGCCAGATCGACCGGGCCAAGAACACACCCGAGATAATCGGCATCTTTGAGGAGTATGACAGGAATTGTCAGTCCACATCCACATGTCAGTAACCAACTACCATTTCTACCTCAAAAAAAAAGACGTCACCGTTGAGAAAAAGAAAAAAAAGATAAAACAACAGTCCTCGGCGAATATTTTCCGGAATTGCAGCCGCCGGCTGTTGGTTTCATCGCCCGAGATTGAAGAGACGCGGTGATGGTTGGGGTGGGGTACCGAGAACTGGGACTTGCTGACATCGGTGTGGCAGTCCTGACGACTTACGGCCCCAACCCAGATGATGCCCCGGAGACGGACAGCCCGGGATCTGACGACTCGGGGAGCATGACTCCCGTCGTCACCACTCCCGTCGTCACACTCCCTAGCCAGCACTGGCCGCAGATACCTCAGCGGAGTCCCGCGCCCATCCTCCGGATCCCCCAGCCAGCCGAGAAGTCGGGCTACCCGACGCCGCCCGGCGACCGAAACCCGTTCAGCCCGCACCACGACATCAGCCAGCAGTCGCTGGGCATGGTGGGCGAGTGCAACAGTCCGTTCCAGTCCGGGCCCATGGTGGGATTTCCCGAGGCGGGTACAACCGCGCACGACAACAACCCGTTTAATACCGACGGCATGTTTTCGCCCTCGTCCTCGGCACAACACCAGCAACAGCAACAGCATGGCTTTCCCCTCCACGCCCTCGATATCCCCGAAATTGTCATCTCGGAGATGAACCCTACTATGAACAGCCCAATGACCCCAGCAGGCTTCAGACCTTCCATGTTCCCCTTGGAAATGGACATGAGCGGCTCCTCGCCCACTCAGAGCCGGAGAACGTCCATGGCGTTGGCTATGGGCTCTCGCCATCCCCCATCCCGCCAGCAACAGCAGCAGCAGCATCAGCGCCAGCAGCAACAGAACCAGCAACACCAGCATCAACACCAACACCACCAACAACAACAACATCAGCAGCAACAGCAAAAACAGCAGCAGCAGTACCAGGAACCGGACGCATTCGATAGTATGCAGCAGGGAGAAGTCTACTCGCAGGGCTATGGCTCGATTCCACCAGTTCGGTTCCGCATGAAGTTTTGATCTCCACCTACTCTGTTTACGGGGGGATCAGCCTCCGCAGCGGCCCTCTCTCTCTATTCGGAAGAGCTGCGTGTAAAAGTACTCCTACTTATCTTTTCTTTTTCTTATTCTTCTTAAGTGCAGGTGGCGTTTGTATATTCGGCTGGAGTTTTTTCTTTTATTTTCATGTTTTTTCATTTTCTCATTTTCTCATTTTCTCATTTATTTTTCTAGCGATGGTCTTTTTGCGCGTTGATACCCTTTAGGCTTGATGTTGTGATACTTTTAGCGTTTCTTTATGATATGATATGTTCTCACGTGTGGTTTTATGACGATGCTTCCTTTTCATGATAGTACTTGGGCATGTATTCTAGACGGGGTGCTTTACTTGTGCGCGATATGGGCATTGGGAAGTGAAATAAAGGTGCAATACTACTACAGTAACTGGTGCCGTCGGTCATGTATGTGCGCACGGTGGCGCAGCTATGCATAAATCACCAAGTGCCCGGCGTACCAGTACGCTAGATATGGTATGTATCGGCTACGACGCTCGAATATTTTGCCGGATTTTAGCGGCCTAGAGTGCGGTACGGGAGATCATCGAACGAACGAACGAACGAAGGTTTGCGGGACTAAGTACATGCCTGGACTGCCGATGCGCTGGCTGTTGTTGTGGTTGTGGTTGCTGTTAAGGTTGTGGTGTAGTTGCGGGTTTAGTTAAAGGTATGGTTGTGGCTGTGACTGTGCAGCCTGTGCTTTCCTGCCGAACGGACCGGTACCGATAGGTAGAGTAGGCGTTCCTAGGTGGTGGGTTGTGGAACAAACACCGCCCTGTGTTGCAGGCTTGCAGTGCAGTGCAGTGCAGTGCCATTTTTGCGAACTTTGCGAACATTGTTCCGTACGATTGCGAACTTTGCCGGGTTTCCATACATGCATGCAATTTGCGAACTTTTGCTCTAGCGATTGCGAACACTGTGAACTTTTGGCTGCTCTGCGAACTTTGGCTGCGTGTGCGCAAAGTTAAAGCACAGGGATGGTGCGGATAATAAGTAGAGTACGTAGGGGTTGGAAGACCTGATCAGTGATTGCACCACGATGGTTATCTACCGGATCTACCCATCCATCCTAGGCTACTCTATTGACCTGACAGCTGCGCTGGCGGTGGGAAACAATGGAAAACGATCATACAATCATACAATCATGCAATCATACAATCAGACAATCAGACAATCAGACAATCAGACAATCAGACAATCAGACAATCAGACAATCAGACAATCATAAACACTGCCCTACAGTACGTGTGTACCACCGCGACCCGTTACCGCATGCCTACTCCACACAGAGTACCTAGACCGAGACTGAGACCCAGACGTAAGCGAAATATGCGAAGGTTCAAGGGAGCAGACCGGACTGTGTTGGGAGTCGGGACTCGGGGGTCGCAAGTTCGAACCCGCCTGGGGTGTGGCTTGTCGCTGAGTACCTATGGCAGTACCTATGGCAGTGTGGCTTGCGCCTGGCTTTGCCATGCCTGCTGTACAATACATATGATACCCAGTGCAGCATACGGTCTCGCCCAGGGGAGCAGGTACAATACATACACACGAATTCTCGGCCGCACCCCATCGCAAGGCTGAACACCTCGAACACCTCGACTCTCGACTCTCGACTCTCGACTCCCTGGCCTGTCTCCTTGTCCCCGCCGGCGTCGTCCACTCACATCGCGCGTTACAACTGTAAGCTGTCACCGCAGTGGTATGACCTCATCCGGCATGCGATGCGCGCGCAGATTTAAGAATCTAGCCACTGGCCTACTGCAACTCTACTCTAGAGTCTAGAGTTTACTCCAGAGTAGTTAAAAATTTATGCACCCCATTCCGTCAGCGCACATACGTTTGTACCACACTTGGGGATGGAGGATGCGGAGGAGGATGGAGGTTGGAGATTGGAGGTTAGAGGATAGTGGACGATGAGCGGGAGGATGGAGGATCAACGGTAGAGTATATTGCCCTGAGCCAGACCTGAGCACGACCTGAATATGGACCTGAATATGGACCTGGCATTGACCTGGCATTGACCTGGCATTGACCTGGCATGGACCTGGCATGTTTACTTTGACTTTGGGGGCTGTTGATTGGGGGGTACGAGGGTCAGGGTGCTTGAGGGTGTTTGAGGGTGTTTGCCTACCCGTCAGCCTGCCCCTGGACGCGGCGGCGGCCATGCGGCCATGCAGAAAGCTGCGGCTGGGTCTGGGGACGGGGGAGCGGAGGCGGAGGCTTGTTCTGTTGGCTTCCTGCCACGAGCATAACGAATGGAAGCAACGGGAGGATGTCTCCGGGTACCTGGCTATGCATCTGCTTCGGCGCTTTCAGCATAATCAAAGCTTCTAAAGGCAGCGGAGCCAGTTAGCCGCTGGCCACATCTGGTATGTACTCTAGATCTACGTAGGCATTGCAAACCGAGTTCCTCTACTAGATCGTCTCATGGGTACTCGGACAGCGGCCAGCCACCCTACCGACATACCAGTGCCACCCAGCCCAGCCTGTCCAAATAGCCATGCAATCATCTACCGGCAGTACTGTTCCCTTGGATCTCCGCTCACCGTACGAGACTGGCCGCTGCACGCCAGCTACGGTAGGTAGGCTGCAGGTATGGTATCCTATGAGCTGGGGAAGGGGGTGATAAAGGGGGAAGGGGAAGGGCTATTCTGCAGACAAAGTGGCACCGAAGGAGCGGCCCCCCCCTCCCTCCCTCCCTATCTCCGCGAGGCTAGGAGCACTACCGAAGCAGTGCGGTGGTGTGCGGTGGTGTGTGGTGCATTGAGGTGCGGTGCGGTACGAATTGCCATCTCCATCTTTCAGGTCATCATCTAAGTTATTTCAGGGCACGCAATCGGCGTCAGGGCTGATATGTAACTCACTCAGGGTTGCTGCTGCTGCACAGATGAGGAGTGCGTGCGTATGTGTGTGCAGATCTCGATATAATACGTTCTACATAATCTATTGGCGAATTCCGAACGAGGCACTGAGGCTGGCAGGGAGCAGCATTGAGACACAAAAAAAAAGAAAAAAAGTAAAGAAAAACAGGCGCGATGGACGACTCTGCGCGCGATGTGCTGGGTATCACTCGGATCTAAGGCTGCTTCTCGAGGTGGGTTACATGGTAGGTACTCGACAGCACGATAAGAGAGCGAGAAAGCTCTTTCCAATATACCTGTGTTCGAACCCCTAAGAGTCAATGGCCGCTGAGCCTAATGGCAATACACTGTTCACTCACTCAAAGATGTGGACGGAGCCTTGCTCGGGATGGAGTCTTGCGGGTACTTACTAGTATTCAGCCATTCACAGGTGGCGATGGAGCTCTCACTGCTAATCGAGGCTAGTTTCAAAGGTGGACGAAGCCCTGCTAGGGATCAAGTCTTGCGGGTACTTATTCAGCCATTCACAAGCGACTATAGAGTTCTCACTACCGATTGAGGCTGGGTTCCAAGTCCAACACATTCTTCGCCCAAAGATGTGGAGTCTTGCGGGTATCCATTCAGCCATTCATAGGCAAAGATGGGATTCTCACTGCCCATTGAGGCTGGTTTTCAAGCCCAACACACTGTTGCTCAGGGTGGAGTCTTGCGGGTGTTCAGCCATTCATAGGCGGCGATGGAGCTCTCGCTGCCGATTGAGCCCGGTTTTCCAGGCCCACCAATTCGACCGTAGAAATTAGAATATCGGGCATTGCAACCGTTTACTCAAGGATGTAGATGAAGACCTGCTCGGAATTACTTGCGGGTATCCACTAGTATCCAGCCATTCCTGTTGGAAGGACTCGTGGAGGTGATTCACTGGAACGATCGATATGGAGAGAAGTGAAGTGTTATGTTCGGGTCTAGGGGCTACAAGTACAAGAGAGAGAGGGAGAGAGAGGGAGAGAGAGAGAAATAAACCAAACTTGGGCCCGCTACCGCACCGGATATTCCAAGTAATCACCACCGGTCCTCCGAACGGGTAGTGGACTACTCACAGAAGCACACTCGTTCCCACAATTCCTAAGCGATGATGGAGCTCTCACTGCCCATTGAGCCTAGTTTTTCCAAGCCCACCAATTCGGCCGTAGAAATCAGAATCACTGGCATTGCAACCGTCGTCCGGCTACGTAGTTCCATTCACAGGCGACAATGGAGCTCTCGCTGCCGATTGAGGGTCGGTTTCCAAGCCCAACACACTGCTCATTCACAGATGTGTAATCTTACGGGTATTCAGCCATTCACAGGCGACCATCGAGCTCTCACTAACGATTGAGGCTAGTTTTCCAAGCCCACAAATTCGACCGTAGAAATCAAAATCTAACCACCGTCCGGCTATGTAGTCCCTTGCGAGACATCAATTCCTGAGAACGATGTAGTCCCTCCAGAATCCCTTCCAGGAGTTCAACCGGATAGCATCGCTACGGAAGAACCACCACAGCAGCGGGATCTTCTGGCACCGAATTCTATCCAAAGACCCTTACCGTACTGGTACATGTGGTCATATTTTTCTGCGGGTATCACCCCGATCACCTAGCTTCCTCGCGGAGTTTTCCAATATCCGAGGAAATCTGTGTTGTGATACCTACAGTAGCACTACCGCTCAGATTTAAATCCAGCAGTCTCAGAGAATACAGACTTACTCTGGAATTATTTGTTTCCTTACAGACTTAATTCTACGGTATCGAAAAGCATACGCAGTGTTGTAAAGATACGCTTACTAAAAGGCCAGAAGGACTACTGCAATTCTTCCGAAAGCAAAATATTACGCACTGTCCAGAATACCAACGAACTACCATAGAACTACCTTATTCGCACAAAAACGTAATGCAGAGAAAACGCTGTCATGCTAATCCGGTAGTTCGTAGACTGTAGTAAAACTATAACGACAAGAGGCCTACAGAAGAAATGCCGTGCTGAGGAGAATGCCCCGGTCACTGAATTCGGTATGCAAACGGTAGAAGCCCTCTAGTTTCTACAATACGTGCTCTGAGGAAGACGTGCTGTACGCAAGCAAACATTTACGACATTCTTGTAGTGCAGGAAGTGCCGAGTACTTCGAAGAAATAGACCGAGTGATGGGACATGAGGCACGAGTCCATCGCATGCGATCGCAATGGAATCGCTCTTACATCACCAGATCCCTCCGCTTTTCGCTGCCTACTTGTATTTTCCTGTGGACTGGCTTGCCCACAAACTTCCTCGGCGGAGCATGTGCGCTGATCACGTGCTCCTGCGCACATCGAGTTGCAGGCTGTGGCTGCGTCACTTGGCTATCGCACGTCGTGTCGTGGAGTCGGCTATCGGGCCTGCGGCCTTGCGATAAAAACGGGAGCCTAAAAAACGCCTGGTCACTCACTACGCAATCATCCGAACCTGTTAGGCTGTTACTTCCTACATATTTCATTTCCTGTATGTACGAAGACCAGCACATCACTGCCCTCGGAGTAACCATCCATGGCTGCTAGTACGTACGTACTGTTACCCAATATTGAATCTGACCTTACGAAAGTAACACACAGAGAGCAGCCGCGCGATCATGGTAGTCCCTCCTCCATCCTCGGATGCTCAACCCCCAGACGGTTTGTTCACACCTGAGCCTTGCTTAAAATCACTCGCTTTTCTGGCGCGCTGTAATGCATGGATAACCAATAGCTATTCATACTACGTATCTCCTCATGAGACGACAGTACTACCGCATGTTTTCCACCTTATACATACTTGCTATGGCAAAAACCGAGGTAAACTGACTCTAACATCCACTGTGCATTGTCTCAAGGAAATGGCGGGTCAATACTCCAGAGTATCTTTGATTTCGAGTCGCCGCGGTATTGATTCCACGGACCTGTTTTGTTGCTGTGGGTTCTAGTGTGAGTGCTGATTCAATAGTGGAAAAGGACATCGCGATATTTGTACTCACGGATGATCACTCGTTCAAAACCAGTACAAGATGTTTTCAGTTCTGGCCAAGTATTTCTTGAGTCTCCGCACCACGAGTGAAAGCTCTGTCGTCGCCTGTGAATGACCGAATGGGTACTCGCAAGACATTTTGAGCAGGGCTTCGTCCACACCTTTGAGTGAGCAGTGTGTTGGGCTTGGAAGACCTGCCTCAATCGGTAGTGAGAGCTCCATCGTCATCTGTGAATGACACTGTCCTTAGGAATGATGCCTCGCATAGAACTACGTAGGTAAGTAGCCAGACGACTGTTGCAATGCCCGAGATTCTGATTTCTACGGTCGAAGTGGTGGGTATGGAAACCGGCCTCAATGGGTAGTGAGGGCTCCATCGCCGCCTGTGAATGGCTGGATGGGTACTCGCAGGGCATCCCGAGCCGGACTTCATCCACATCTTTGAGTGGATAGTGTGTTTGGCTTGGAAGACCAGCCTCAATGGGCAGTGGGAGTTCCATCTTTGCTTGCGAATGGCTGAATACTAGTATGTACCCGCAAGATTCCATCCCGAGCAGCACTTCGTCCACATCTTTGAGTGAGCAGTGTGTTAGGCTTGAAAACCCAACATTAATCGCTAGTGAGAGTTGCATCGTCGCTTGCGAATGGCTGAATGGGTATCCGCAAGACTCCACATCTTTGAGTGCACAGTGTGTTAAGCTTGAAGGACCAGCCTCAATCGGATGTGAATTTATATATTTGCAGGATGTTTAGCAAGACCAGACATATTTACCTTCGTCTAACAATAACAACGGTGGTAGGTACCACTTTCACGGCATTCTCGAGCTCGAGCGTAGCGTACAGCGAGAATAGGCCTTAGAAGCAGCTGCGGCAGCCAGATGCAACCAAGCTGGATACTTGGATATGGAACTGGTATCATACGTTGTACTGGTATGCATCCTCGGCCTCGCACCACCTCTCCTCGGCCTACCGTACTACGGTATTGCCGCCGCTCTCGCCAACACCACAACCCGCACCACAACCCGCACCATCCCCTCGGCAACTCCAAGTCTCCAACACCGACACCGCCTCCGCCTGCATCTGCACCCTCCCGTGCCGACATCCGCTCGGGAACCTCCTCCACCTCCACCCTCCAGTGCCGATATCCGCTCGGAAACCTCCTCCACCCCCACCTCTCAGCGCCGGTTACATAGAGTACACTCATCCCCCGGTAGCTCACCTCCCCCGAAACCCGCGCCCCCCCGAAACCCCTCACCTCCCCTACCCTCGTAGTTACACTCTAAGTAGAGCCCCATGCACGCCAGCGGCCAGCAGCCAACCACGCGCTGCCGCCTGCTCCCTTCGCATTCCCGCCTGCCATTCCCACCTGCCATTCCCGCCTGCCATTCCCACCTGCCATTCCCGCCTGCCATCGGAACTGCACGCTTCGCCTACGAATCTACGATTCGCGGACGAGGCTACGGGGCTACGGCACGCGGCGCGCGAGTTCTTGATGCGGCTGCGGGACGATCCTGACGGTCCCGGAGCACCCTCCGGGTCTCCGACGCATGTCTGGCAGGTCTTGTACAGTCCTGTCGCCACGGGTTGCGCTGCAGACTGCGGGAAAGATGGGAGCATACATATCAGCAGCAGCAGCAGCAGCGGCGGCGGCGGCGGTGGCGGTGATGGTTGCAATGGTGATGATAATGGTGATGACGGGTATGTGGAGCGAGAACGTACGAGACCGGACACGGGGAGGTGGGGTGGGGTCGCAGTGGAGAGAGGCATCAGTATTCGTGTTTGATGCGTTTCTAGGCATACTCTAACCGGTTCTGCGGCAGCAGGGGAGGATGTGATGTGATGAGGTCGCGTGGTGAGGAGTACTTCTGTCACCTGGCTGGACTCGTGCTATCCTATCCTAGCCCGATGAGAGGGAGGCCTCAGGTGCTCTCAGGTGTTCATGGGTGAGAGCGTTGCGGACTCCGGAGGTTATGCAGGTGGACGGGTGTGGATGCATGCATGGAATTGTTCCTGCGGCTCGGTGTGAGATGATAGATCGCGGAGGAGTGGCACATGGTTGCAGGGGGGTAACTACTAGCAGGTGCTTGGATGTTCAAGTCTCAGGAGGGAGTCAGGAATGAGTTAACCTGTAGTTAGTGCTTATGTTATTGTTCACTAGTCCGTAGAGGTTCATTTGTCACCGTATTGAAGAGCGAGAGCGGGATGCTGAGGGAGATCACGCCACTCTACGGTTGTATACCGAGCACCATCGGCCCATCACATCAGCAGCAGAACCAGACTTCACTGCTCTCACCCGCGCCCCGATCTAGTGTTCATTGGTCTCCAGAGGCTCATTTGTCACCGTATTGAACAGCGAGAGCGGGGCTCTGAGGGAGATCACATCACTCTACGGTCGTATACCGAGCACCATCGGCCCACCGCATCAGCAGTATGCATGTATGTAGAACTAGACTTCACCTCTCTCGCCTTCGACGATCCCGAGTGACACCGGGTGCCTCCATAGTCCTTCACACAGGCACGCACCCCTGTTTCTCCACTTTCGCTACCGAGGGATCCACCCGAAACCGTCGGAACCAGATAAGGTAGTACCGTAGTGGGTTACGTCGTTCAAATCTCCGAGTGCCCCCCGCCCGCCCCGAGTGTCCCGACCCCGACCACCCCGACCTTCCCCCCGACCCCGTAATTGCCCCCAGAGCAGGAAACATCGATGATCCCATCCCCACACTACGAAACGCAACGCAATTCAACTCAACTCGCTTACAACTGCGGACAACACACACAAGATCTACTTGGGTCTATAACGTCAATAAAATGATTCCCCCCCCCCCCCCCCCCCCAACAACGCACACAACACAACACAACACAACACAGCACAGCACACACTCAATTTAAATGACGGAATGGGGATGAGTCGACTCATAAGTCGCCATTCATTACTGAAACCGGCAAAGCGCTCGCTCCAAGCTCTCTAGCTGGGCCAACGGAGCATTATACACATCATATCATATCATATCACACATATGCATAACGGAAAAATAAATCCCATCATTATAATAATAATAGCCAAAAAGCCATAAAAGTAGCTCCGGATTTCCCCCGAAGTTCGCACAGCACACCATGTCAAATCCAGTCAGTGATCCCGCGACTCCCGAAACACCACCGCGCAAAAGCAAAAGCAAAAAAATCGTCCGTCCGTCCGTAAGTCCCACCATAGAGTACGGTAGGTAGAGTAGAGTAGAGTAGAGTACATGGTGAAGCGCAATCCCCGAAAACCCCCAAGCCCGATTTGCCCGAAACGAAAACGAGCATGCAATAATAAACACGCAATAAATGATGAAATGCAATTGGAAGTGGAAGTGGAAGTGGATATGGGAAAAGGTAGAGTAAGCTTGAATAAAGTCTAGTGAGAGGTCACAATGCGACGACGACGACGACGTCGGGAAGAAGAAAAGAAAAGAAAAGAAAAAAACATCACGCCACTCGGCTCGGCTCGTCCGACACATACAGGAATCAACATGACATATCGCTAAACATCAAACAAATGTCAAAAATCCCCAAATGAAAAAGGTTCGTGAAAATGAGTTGCAAAAAAAAAACAAAAGAATGAAACGCACGCCCGAAAAAAAAACATCGAACACGCTCCGAACACGAGCTCCCGAACCCCCCGAACCCTCCGAACCTAACTCGCATCACTTCTCCATCGATGGGATGAAACTTGGTGATGTCTTTGCTCTGCCATCAGTGCGGTCACTGCTCCGCGTCTCCATCTCGTAGGAAACACGGGAAAAGTCGCCAAGGTGGACGATTTTTGCTCCTTTCCTCCCATATTTGCCCCTTGGTCTTTGCTTTTTTTTTGCTGCTTCATCTCATCTCCCCATTGTCATTGCTCGTATGATGCCAACGTTAAATCGCTTCTTCTGCCCACCCCTCATCGTCACTTCTTTTCCTGAGCTCGCTTCGACGAAATATGTTATCGAATTGAACTGTGAGCGATGCTCATATTTCTCTTTGGCGCTGGCTATGCTCCAAGCATGAAGCCGCTTTTGAGCAGGCATGGCTGTCGTGATGCGTTGTGGCTGTTGATAACAAAATCAAACAGTCGACACAAAAATGCATGCAAAAGAGAGAAACGTCGAAAACCCCTTGAAGAGTAGTATGGCATTGCCGAACGAGCATGATAGCTGCCCCGTGATTATTTTTTGTTGCTTGATGTTCTTGATTCTGCTGAGCCCGTTTGCCCCGGTGAAATGTTTTTTTCAACCGCCAAAACCGTGATCTCAATCAATCGAAAAGAGAAAACCAAGAAAAAGAAAATAGAGACAGAATTTTGCTGCCGGCAAGCGGTAGGCAGGGCCGGAATCGCTTGCGAACACTGTGTAGTGGTGAATGTGCAATGATGATGGTTTGTCGAGACTGCCGTGGTGAAGCTGCGTGGAAAGAAACCCTCAGCAACCTGCCGAAGCAGTCATCCCGCTGCAGGTTACTCACCTCAGGGAGGTTCTGCAGGTGCTACCTGACGGCGGTAGTGTTTTTGTGTAGGAAGGCCAATTCGTAAAAGCCGTTCCCCAGATGAACCATGACAGCAATCGAAGCAAAGAAATGCAAAGATAAAGAAGAGAAAAGAAACGAACATTGAGGTCATGAAGTCATTTCACTATTCTCATCTTTTCCTCTCCTTTCGTCAAGTCATTAAAACATCAACTGCCTTCAGCGTTAGAAAGGACTGTCGCTTAGTGGAGTCATGTAAAGATCCGACGGCGACACAGTGCTGCCACCAACCCCAACAGAAAAGTCATGTGGAAGTCGGTGGTCTTGAAGAAGATGCCGGTGGAAAGGGTATAAATCCGGCGATGTGCTGTTAAACATCGTCGAGCCAGAAGCAGATACCGCCGCATGGCTGATTGTGTGTTGAGAGACCTCGACGGTTGTACCATCGGTGCCCCGTGCTGTCTTTCCTGCAAACGCAAAGTGCTCGTCGAATTGCATCCAATTGTCGGAAATGCCAGACAGCACGGCTTCAGTGGAGAGCTGACTAGCTTTCCTGAGCTTATCCTCGCGACTAGCGGCAAGTTGCTGAACGTATGACGCAACAGGCTTGGTCGCGACACCTCCTTGATCTGTGCTCGACGTTACTTCGTACCCTTCCTCTTCCTCTTCCTCTTCCTCCTCCTCCTCTTCCTCTTCTTCCCATTTCGGCTGTTCGCCTTCTGCAGAGTCTTGCTCCACCTCTCCCTCTCTTTCCGAACTCTCGAGCGACTGCCTTTCCTTTTCCTTTTCCGCTTGGCCTTTGTTCTTCTTTCCTCCTCTTTTCCGTGCCTCCCCATCGACCTCAACCTCAATAGCCTCGATCCAATCGCGAATGTTGTCGGGAACGACTACACCTGGTGTCTTCTCCGGGTTGAAGTGCTGCCTTTTGAGATGTGCGGTGGCGTTGTAGTCGACGCCGTAGTGTCGGTCGGTCGTACACGCCTTGCATCTCGAGAGGAGTCCGCTACCCGATCTATCCCGTACCACCCACACTCTCTTCTTCCGGGCATGAATACGTTCGAAGTGGCGTCGGTATTCATGGTCCCCTCGAAATCCGTTGTGTCCGTCGGGACACAGTGGGCAGAGGACTCGGGGGTGTCTAGGCCGGACGTAGACGCCTCTCCCCCAGGTTGAACTGCCTGTTCGGGTTTGCGAGTTGCCCCGTTGCTGGGGCTTGGTCCGTTGGTTGCTCGGGGGTTGGTCCTGACCTTGGTCTTTTGATCGTCCGGTAGAAACCCGTTTCGCTGCTTTGGTCTGACACTTCAAACTGCTGGTGAGAGCCTTCTCCGCTTCCGCTTGATGAAGCTCCTGAACCGAAACCGCTGCACTTCGCTTGGTAGAAGTGGACAGTACGATGGGTGGCGAGCTGTACTCGAAATCCTCGAATCCATGGCCGATTCCGGAGATGGCAATGTCGTCGTGCTCGCCGTACGAGGAATTTTCACCGTGTTGTGTCTCAAAACATGCCGAATCGAACGCACCCGTCATTCCGGTGGATCCATTTGAGTTCCTGCTTGTGGCCGTGTTGAGGAATGTGGCCAACTCGAAAGAGGGAGGAGCATCGAAATGCTGTTCCATCGTGGCCGTTGTCGTCGAGCCGAGAGTGAACGTTGACGACTCCCAGAGATACGAGGCGTCATACTGGATATTGGGTGCACTCCGAATCTTCGCCTCCGAGGGTTGGCATTCTTCCGGGAGATATATCGGATCGTTTGCCAGGGGCTGGCCAAGATAATTCTCGAGGGCCGGCGACCACGGCCTTGCTGCTGGATGTGGTGGCGGTGCCGCATCGGAGAAAGAGTCGGGTGTAGGCGGAAGGAAGTCGTAGGTTGGGCTTATCTACTGAATGTGAGCCATGCGCCTAGACACAGACCTCCCCCGCCTCGTACACGGACGGATATCTCTTACCGTCGAGTGCTTCGGGATCTGTTGCGGTCTTGTTGCGATGCAGCTTTCTGCAGTCAACAGAGTCCGTGCCTCTTCTTCTTCTTCATCTTCTTCCGAGCGATCATTATCGGCAAAGAACACCTTGATCGCCTGTTCCGCCGACACGTCCGGATTCTCTTTGATATACCGGGCGAACGCCCGCAATGTCGGTTCCGAAGGTGTATGCATTGTTGATATTCCTGTTTGTCTCGGGTGGTTCAGGGATTGAAGGAAGCGATGGGAGATGGCGATGAGGGAGGGGGGTGGGGGATGACGATTGAGTATGGGGGTGGGGATTGTTTACGGAGGTCGCGCTGCGTTGTCGATGCGAGTGCTGCTTTGGAGGGGAGCTGAGCTTGGGGGCTGCAAAGAGGGAAGAAGTCAGCCGTAATATTCATTTTCAGCTCTCAGAGACTCCCACGTATTGCACATACATCCTTGGATCGATAGATGATCGCCGGTAACTAACAGCGGAACTATGTTTGGTTCTTATGATACGTATCTAACCGTCGAAAGTGGATGATATGTTTCGTTGGGAGGAAACAGAGGAAGAAGAAAGCTCCTTCTTTAATCCCACCCACCTGTTAGGCTATCCGTACCAGGATACGGATGCGCTCCGATGAAAGGTGCTAGTCTTATGCCGTAGTGGGTGTGCTATTGGAACGGGAGTGTTCATAGTGTCGGAGTTATGCTGCGAGAGAGGTTTCGTCCGCCCTACTTTTTGGGGCGGACTGGGGGGGGAGAGCAGTACTGGGGGGAGTACGACGTTGTAAGACGCCCAACCCCGGCTGCAGGAAGCCAATAAGAGACTCCGAAGGAGATACTACGTTGTGGCAGGGAGATCTGCTTTGGCTCGGGGTACCCAGCTAACTAGTTGGCTAACCAGTCCAGGACTGCTGCCAGTGGGGGAGAGGGGAGGGGGCGGTAGGGATGAGTAGTGAGTCAAGGTGAGGGTGTCTGTACCTGCTCCAGGGGCCTTTCGTTCCAGTGTCGTCGTCTCTCCATCGGGCAGTGGTGGTGGTGCTGCTGGTGGTGGTGTTGCTGGTGGTGGTGGTGCTGCTGCTGGCGGTGGTGATACAGAGTAGTTATTCCGAGTAGGAATGGCACCTACATGCGTATGTAGAGCATCTTGAGCAGCAGCCATACAGCAACGTGCACAGCCCTCCACCCCCAGGGCGAGAGGATATTGGCCTGCATTCGATTCTCGACGACGCGACTGACTGGAGTCGAGGGGAGAGCGGAGTAAAGTGTTCGGGGCATGGATGCGAAAGTGTCATGGGGGGTGAGGAGGGGAGGGGAGGGGGTGAGCGGCGATTGCGGAGGGGTGTGGTGGGGAACGCCGCGGATTTGCTGGAGCGGTGGGAGTGTGTGTCGGTGATGGCTGTGGTGGTGCGCTGGACACCTCAGGCCATATCATCACCGTTCTTGCCGTGCGGTGAACGTTCCTTCCTTCGCCAATGACGAAGTTGATCCGACCCGATTGGCGCAGACGGTGGCTTCGCGCAGGGATCGATCGCTTCACCCTCCACCACCAACACCAACAACAAAACCTGGTAACCTTACTTAGGGATCCGGATGGGACCGTGTGCTACTCTAGACGGGCACTGGGCGGCAGTGTCGTTCTGGAATTTCCGGCTCGCGTGCGTATCCGTCGGACCGAGAGCAACACACGCACACAATGTGACAACCCTGGCAGCAGAAACAATGCAAACCATGGCCGCGGACTGCGACCCTGTCAACCAACGCTCATCAGATGCGCCATGTCCGAACGACTAGTACCGACCAGACAACCACCTCCGTCCGATTCGCTTTTCAGGAGGCTACGGTACTCTACTAGTAGTGTTTGGGCGCAGCCGGATTAGCGACCCTTCACCGCCCACGGAAACGTGACGTTGTCGAAGATATGGTCCGGAATGCTCCGGTAGGCACCAACGGTATCCAATCCACCTCTCTGCTGTCAGCGTTACGAATCACGATACCTACCTTCCCTCATCTAGGCCACCTGATGATGTAAAGTAAAAACAGCAACTGTCTCCTCCGCTGCGGCGGTCTTCCTCGCTCTTGTGGACCGCATTAGTTACCGTAGGTCCGTAACCGACGACTTCAAAAGCAATATGATAGGTACGTGGAGTACGTAGTCGGTATGTAACTCTACTAACCGCTCGTTCCTGGATGAATCCTGAACGAACGGTTACCTAGGTCCTAGGGAGCGCCTGCGAACCAGTGTCCTGACTTTCCTCCTGGATTATCTGTCACACGCGCCGTGAGCGCCACTGAGCGCTCGTGCGGTAACAAATAAATTATCTACCATACACGAGTAGAAAGATGGATACTCGAGTGCTGGGTAGTCTAGTTGGTTAGTTAGTGGGTATGTCGGATCAGCATCGCCAGCTCATCGACAAGGAGCGTGACGTCCCCGTCCCCGTCAACAATGATCCACTGGAATCCGGATCATCCAGATCTCATGTGCGAGCGAGCAAGCATGGAGCTAGAGTAAGGACTCTAGTAGAGTGATCACGGCCAGGTTCATGATGCTTCGTCCAAACTCCAAAACCTGCCGGATTTTTCCGCGTATCTGCGTCAATGTTTATAATAGCTAGTACCTAGGTCTAACTAGCCTCTTCGCTCTGCCAGCGCGAGTGTAGATGTATCTGATACCAGTACATACCAGTACATACAGCGGGGGCTTAGTTATGCCTCTGAGACGAGGGGCCTCGCGTACGGTATTCACGGCCGTGGATAGGTAATGTGTTTACTAGTATGTAGCTTGTACGATCGTGAGACGGTTTACGGCATCATACCTGTCACCCCGAGCTACAGCCTACGGTGCCGGCTTGGATCCTCCGGCGAATGGCAGCTTACCGAACGAGCAGATTCCAGATGTGGTACATCTATAATCTGGAAAGAGGCTTGGGTACATGCCTAGACGGTAGACAAGATCCTGACATTCGGCGATGTTTATCCAAAGTGGCGGGCTTAACGCAGGCGAGTTCGAGGTATTATGAGTAAGTACTTGGTCCTTCTTCTCAGCCCTTGATAGGATTAGGAGGTAGCTTGCCATGGTAAACAATCCCCTTCCAACCACAGGTTTTTCCAGCGCATGACAATTTTGAAGGGCACGGTGGAGAACATCGTAGGTATGTATACCATAGCGAGTACCGACTGCTTGGACGGCGGAACGCACGCGCGCACGCACGCCCGATCCAGCATCTACGGTACTCTAGTTGCCTCTCCCGTACATACCTCGTGGCAAATCCCCCTATCTACTAGTACATAGCTGGCCGCAACTTACCTATGCATAGCACGGTATTGCCCGCGGAACATCGCCGAAGAAAACGGCATCTCCCTCCGTCTTGTCTTGTCTCATATCTCAGCAACAACAGGCGCAGTCTTGACTCGACGAAGGAAGGATGGATCGGATCCAGATTCCACAGTGCCCCCCTGCGCTGCCTACTCCCCCGAGTCCCCCCTCTCCACGCTCTCCCACTTCCGCGAACCGAAGCGTCACTAGAGTTTCTGGAGTTTCTGGAGTACAGGCCTATTCGAGGAGTCCTCCGGCCCGGGTCCGAGCCCTCAGCCCAACAGTCTACAGATATGTACATATACTTGGTATCACGACTGACCGCAAGCCCAGTCGTCACTACTCATCCACTCTCAAGAACAACTTCGGCACAAGCCAAATACGGTACCAACAAAGGCGGGGAGAGCTACTTGGAAGAGACATATGCAAGGAGCGGTTAAGACTCAAGAAATCATCACATTTACATTGGCAGTGGCCACTGGCTGCATCGCAGAGTGGAGTGGAGTGGAGTGTTTCGGACTCATGATCTCACTCGTGCCGAGCCATCCGCCACGGAGGCAATGATTAAAAAAAAAAAAACACAAACCACGTGCACCCTGTGGCTTTGCGCGCGGTGCCCAGCGAAATTGATTAAAGAACTGGAAGCAGCAGTACGCATTCAGGCGTCCTGAGGGTTGAGCTGGGACAAAAGCCAAGCACTGCTACCTTGTACAGATGATAGGATACCTCAGTACCTACTCTACTCTACATAACTACTGCGGATTTCCGTAGGCACATACATGCATCTTACACAGCAAGATGTCATGCTCGCAAAGGAATTCACATTTCAGGTTGAGGATTCCCTTCCAGGTTCACCATGATTTGCAAGCTCCTGCGTATGTATGGTGTGGCGTGTAACTCAGTAACTAAGCAAGCAACACTGTAGGTATATAGAGCATGCATGTAACAGTCCAGCTCATCGATCGCTTGGCAGGCACGTCTCTGCTCTGGCATCATCCCCATCATCCCACATCTAGAGTACATAACAAGTCCTGGGTATTGCTGCCTAAGTCCGCGCGGGGGGCGGGAACCAGCAGAGCGGTGAAAATCGAAAAGACAACCTCGCACTCGCGTAACGTAGAGTAGATACCGGTAGGTAACGATCCCTTCTCACCGCTCAGCTCGGATCCCCCCGTCGTCGCCGTCACCGTCACTGGCCGACGCAACGCAACGCAACGGAATACTTAGAAACGCGTACATACGGAGAACCGGTTTTATGCTGTGAGTATGCTGTGAGAGTGAAGTGCTCGTTCCGATGGGCCGGCGACTGGACGGGATGGAATGGAATGGAATAGTTTGTTCGAAGGAATACTTACATAAGAACTTACTCTTACATACTTGGGTAACTCGGCAGGTAGGGCGCAGCTTTGGTGGAGATTAATAGGTATGAATGCATATCGTCACTATGGTGTTCTTGTGGCAGCCAAGATGCAGAACAACACCCTCCAAAGCGTCACAAACGTTACATCGAAGAGACAAGGCAGACCGACCGCCGGCGAGCGATAGATATCTTCACCCTCAACCACATGTGGGATTTTGGCATGTACGAGCGAAGGTTTGTTCAAGGCTCCGCGGACTCTGGAGCCGGTGGAAGGCACGCACACACACACACACACACACACACACAGCATATTGAGCCACGACACATCAAGCCACGACAGCTGAGCAGGCTGAGCGATGGGCTTCTCGTGGAGAGAGAGGTAACTACATCAGTAGTTACTCTGGAAGCAGCGGAAGGTGGAGTAGAGTTAAGCGTATGATGGCACTGTGCTTACTGGCTATAGGTCCTCTAGGTATACTTGCCCTACCGCCGATCCGGCTAAACGTGCGAGGCCGACAGTCTCCAAAGGCACATTCACGCCTGCTGGCTGCTGCTGATTTCCTCAGCCGGGAACCGCAACCTCTATCTACCTATCCACCCAGCCGTGATCCGAAGGGAAATGTGAGACCAAGCGGCTGAACTCGAACTCGCGCACCGTTGGATTTATGGAAATCGGCATGTACACATCTTGTACATATCAGCGTAAACTCGCATCGGCCTCGAGGAACATTGGTACGCAGCGCTCGGTTACCTAGCTGGTGATGCCAAGTTGCCAACTGACTACCGTAACTACAGCCCAACATGTGATGCTTTCCCGCCACAGCTGAGTTACCGTGAAGCCTTCCGAGTGCGTTTGCGCGGCGCCACTACGGTATCAGTCATGTTCTTCCACCCGGCACTTCTGCCTACAAGCGGCATGTGTATGTACGAGTAAGCAACATTTCCAGCAGAACATGCGCATGCACAAAAGCCAGGTACGGTACGCCGGTATGTATGTACGGAGGCTCGGCTACCCCATGCTGCTTTCCCCTCCATCATGCACGAGGGTTTTGCGGCTCTTCGTCTTTCACAGATGCCTAGCGACAGCCAGTTCTAGGCACGACGATTTGCGCGTGCTACACGACGACGACGGGCCCGCGAGAGAGAGAGAAACCTTCTTAAAAGTTTGCCATCTCCCGTCTTTCCGACAGAGTCTCCTTGTCCGAGTAGCTTTTCTTTCATATACAATACAGAATTATTCGGAAACATCCGATCGAATCGCCGCTTTTTTCGATGGGTATGTCCGGTTTGCTCCCCCAGAGTACGCCATGCCCGGCGACTTTCAACGAATCCTCCGGCTAACCGAATGGATATGCACATCAGACGTCCCAGCAACATCTGCCGCAGCGGAACGGGGCAATGCAGTGGTACATGGCCCTTCTGCAATCCCACTCCGTTAGTTAGCCTCGCCTTCTAACCGATATCCATCCATACGAGTAGCCATTTACTGCCGAAGATGCACGCGCTGGCCTTTTCGGGAGCAGAGCAGATGTTGGCCAGGCGGAGGAGATACAGCACCCACATCAATATCACCATCACCATATCCGCGGACCTGTGGGAAGCCCCGGCCAACACCTCTTGAGCGAATCTCCACCTCCTTTTGACCCATATGCCAAAACCTTGCGGTGTAGTTGGGCGGACTGTGGCTTCACATGCCATTTCACTCAGAGTACAGGCTGGAGGTATGTACTTGCCACTAACCATTCTCCATCTCACATCATACTACTATGGTCAGCTAACCGCTTCGCAGGGAGCATAGGAGGTCTCGGGGCGTCTGCCGTTCTAGTCGGAACCGAGCACGCTGCTGTTTCACAGCGTGCAATGACTCTTCGTCATCTTTCGCCAGCATCCAAGAGGCATATATTCACGAAGACACGGCGCACACCATCTGGGTGTGCATCAGTTGCAAATATGCCTTTTCGCAGTCCAACCATGCATTGAGGCATATCAAGCTCGAGCACCCCATGATCGTCGTAGCGGAGACGGCGATCAAAGTGCTGTGGATGCTGCATCGACCGGCTGGACATGCGTTTTCGATGGAGTTGGGATCGTGTGTCGACCTCGAACGCCCATTGGTGAAATTGCCCTTCGAAGAGGGAGTCTCGCCAAGTAACACGAGGCTGCTGCTGCTCCACGATAGCAATAATCCTCCGGAATATATGAAGGCCGCCGTAACGCGATACCTCGCGGCCAATATGACGACGTTGAATGCCTTCTTGGCGGATACACTTCCATTGGATGATGCGAACGGGAGATTTTTGACCGGTTATATCGAACAGCAGACCCAGATTCCGCTCGGTCAAGCCGGCGAAGCAAAGCCTTGGGGCAACACCGGTAGCGTCCCAACAACATCGGCGCGGCTATCATCGGTGCAGTCAGCGTCAGTTCAGCCGACTCCGTTATTCACTGACCCGAATGCCAAGCCAGCCTTCTTCGACGCACCCGCCTACCAGGCTCGCAGGCCGCACCGCGAATCATCATGGCACGTGCCACAAGTCCTCACATCCGGCGAGGCACCGGAGCCGCGTCCCCGTCTTCACCGACGAACCTCATCGGGGGGCTTCGAGCCGCTACAAGAAAAGTCGCTCTCAGGCGAGAAGCAACGCGAGTATTTCCTGCAGATGCAGGACTGCATCGTCGAGGCAGCGTTCGACTTCTACATCCGGCACCACAAGATCCTCGACACCGTGACAGACCGGAAGCGACGGCCGCTCTGCTGTGCCACCGCGGGCCGCGAGCGGATCACGAACAAGAACGACCTCACCCTGCCGCAGTGGACGCATCTGCTCCGGCGACTGTCGGATGCGAAGGGCCTCCTGCGCAACATGGTCTCGCGCCTCGAGTCGTTCAATGGCGAGATCCAGCCGGTCGACGAAGTGCGCCACGCCTATTCGAAAAAGAAGGAGAAGTCGGATCGCGACGTGCTGGCGCTGGTGCAGGTGACGCGGTGCTTCTGCTGGCAGCTGAGGGATTGGGAGAAGTGCAGCCAGCTCGACGACCTTTACGAGACGGTCGAGGCGCGCATCGCGCTTGCGAAGAGGGAGAAGGAGTGGCTGATGCAGGGCGTAGACGCGACGCCACTGCGGCCGATGCCGCCTACAAGAACGAGTGCGACGTGGCCGAAGGTCGCGCAATAGGCTGTGGGTATGTCAATGAATGGTATCTACATAACGTGGTTGGAGCGGAAGAACACCATGTGCCGTTTAGGGCTCGGATGGGACTTTTTGGGCGAACAGTTTGTTTTTTCTTCTTTATTTTTCTTTTCTTTTTTTCTTCGGAGTTCTGGGAAGAGGAAGGCGGTGGGTGGCGGTGGGTGGATACGTAAAAGTTGCTTTGTTTCCAGATGTTTTGTGAGTATTTTGGGGGGTGGGAGTCTTGGAGAGAGTGGGCTGAGCTGCGCATGTGGTCCGGCCAGCCTGATCTTGGCTCGATCGTCAGCCAACTCATCGGTCGATCTTTTTTGGGGAGTGCACACCCAATCATCAATGTACGATTGTTCCTTTTGGAAAATTTTCCCCGCATCGCATCGCATCACAAACGTCAAAGTTCAGCCTTTCAGCCTTTCAGCCTTGTCTCGTCTCCACCTCCCCGATCTGTCCATCATCCCCCAGTGTTGTGACAACAGCCACGGCGGGATTCGGCGCCCACCCTCCCGCTCGTCCGTCAGAATTGGGGCGAGAGGTGTGCACGGTATACCTACCGTCACCGCATGCATCACCATTCGTCGCTCGCTCGTGCGTCCATTCGTTCGTCCGTTCATTCATTCCAAACTTGAGGCACGAGAAACTTGTGGTCTGCAATGCACACTGCACCACCTACCTCTTGGCCTACCTACCGACCTATTGTGCACTTGTATCGTACCGTCTCATATCGTCTTCCGTTGGACCGGAACTCGGATCTCCGTCCGCGAAAGCCTAGCAAATATGTATCTTAGGTATGTAATCAGTGGTTCGCATCGCCATTCTGTGCGATCAAATCGAATCGCAAACCGCCGAATCGTTTTTCGCGCGCGTGAGCGTGAGCATCAAAACACTGCGCGAGGAGTCTCCGCCAGCCATCCACATAAGTAGCCTGTAGGTAGGTAGGTAGCTGCCCATGCACCTTTTCTGCCTGTGTAACAGGTCTGTCGCCCGGACTAGAGCAGACACGGACTGGCTGTCGATATATGTGATCGGGGGTTGAAGCAAGAGAACGTTGCTGCTAGGGCTGGCGATGAGGTTTGCGGGGTCACTGGGCTTGGTTTGGTTGCATGGGTGGGTTGGTGGGTGGGTGTTCGCTGACTGGTAGGCTGGTCGTTATGTTGGTCGGCGATTAAATGGCGGATGTGATTTGACGAATGAACGGACGGGACCGGGCAGGTGGTTTAAACTTTACTCTAGAATTTTCGATGGAAGCCGCAGTACGTACTCTACATACATTCCTATGGAAGTATGTGAGTACGGTAGTTACGGGTGCGAAGAGTCGCAGTGCATGAGGATTCGTCGGTGCAAACCACTGCCCTACCTGAGTACATACCGTACTCGCTCTTTATCGAGCGAGCGATCTTTCTCCTCCATTCATTCATTTATCCACCAAGTCTTGTGCGCATGAGCGAACGAACGAAAAAGAAGGAAAGAACAAAACGGAGCGCCATGCGCGCGTCGCACACACAAGAAAAAGCTAGAGTTTTGAGGATTCGAGTTTCGAAGCATGCATGGAAAGCCCACTCCATCTTGGCGCAGGCGTAGAGTAGCTACCAACTACAGTAGCACTAGTAGTAGCATTCGTCGGACTGACGTTTCAGCCTTGCGGGGTGCAGTGCGGTGCAGGGAGGGTGGCTGAGCACGCATGCTGAGCCTGCAGAACATCCTGAGCATCCTGAGAATGCAGAACACCGCGCCGGTTCGATTCGGTATCGAGCGGTTTGATGCGGGAATTCTGCTTGCTTGCCTGCCTGCTGGTCTGTCTGGTCTGGCTGGTCTACCTGGCTGGCTACCAGTCTGGCTCCCTGGATACCTGTGTACCGTACGGTAGGTATTATATTGTCTGGCCCCGGTTACACACGTCGGGACTCGGGAGTCCGCTGCTCCTTTCATCTCCTGGCGTAAACCTGAAGAGTGAGCGGCAGGCGTGATCAGTCAGCGTGGCTGCGACTCATGAGATATCACTCCGTCTTTGGTACCATAGCAAATGCGTCAAGTTGAAAACTTGGAATGCGGGTTTCGGGGAATACTCTAGGTGTCCTGGAGAGGAGGGTAGAGCAAGTAGGTAGGGCGCTCCTCTCGAGGCTTCGGTGTCGGGGGAGTCGGATTTAATTCGCCACGGCCCACGGGCAGAACTGGTCGAACCGTGAACGCGGAGCGCTGGAACAAAACAACAAATCGGGCAACCATAGATATGGAGCCAAAGAAGAAAAAGAAAGAAAGAAAAATGGGAGGACTGTCCATATCACACCTATGCATCACAGAAGACCCCCGGTGGTTCTCGAGCTCGTGATAGGTATCATATCTGATCGGACGGAGGGAGAGGGTTTCCAGGTTTTTGACGATGACTGACACTGACGGCATGCAATTGGAGCGGCTTCAAGCCTCCTTCTTCGTACATAAGAGGTATGTACATGAACCAACGCACCCATGATAACATGACAGCCTTCTGCAGCCTACAGAGCACCGGCATTTCCCCATACTAGCACAACATGCCCTCGGCTTTCCTTCCTCAACGCATTATACCTTCCAAGCCTATGGAGACGGAACTTGGAAGGCCTGGTGTCGGCCGTCCAGTGACCAACATACCTGTTCCCGCCGCACCTATCAGAGAAGACCTTGCCCGCCTGGTACCTACTGCGCTGCGCACTGGTGCGCCGCCACTCCACGCCACTCGGTCACTCGGCCACCGAATCACGGCACGCCGCACTCGCACTCGCACTCGCACGAGTCGACTTTCCGCCCTCGCTCGCTCGCCGCCGGAGAAGGGATAGAGTAGATATCTCCATGGTGATGGCTACGCGTTCGAGATGTGAAAAGCTCGGCGCTCGGCGCTCGAGAGGCATAACTAGAGGTGCTCGGCACCCCCCGCTCGAGGCGGTCAATCACAGCACCTGGTAGGTACGCGGATGGCAACGGGTACACCGCGGTCCTCGCAGCGGCGGAGTGGGGAGCGGGAAGCTTGTGTTATTGCCCGCTGTGGTTGGCGGAGTCAGCTGCGGACCACGATATGATACGACTACCGTAGAGTACAATGATGACATGTAATGGTACGGAATCATGAATGGAGCAGTGTTCGACATAGTCCGGTCCGTCCGTCCTGGGCCTCGGACCGAACTGGGCTGTATCTTGTCAGTCCGTCCGGGCGCAGTGTTCGGACAGACTAGTCCAAAAGATTTTGAGGTCAGGACGGACTGCAGTCGACTGCAGTCCCCTCCAGTCCTCGGAATCCACGGACGGGACGGACTACTGTTAGGCAGTCCGTCTGAAGGGTAGTGTTCTACATAGACCAGACCGGTCTTGGTTGAGTAAGACATCGACCAGATCTTCGATTTTCCGGTCGGGGTAAAATTAAGCAGACCATACCGTGGCTTTGGTCGGTCGGGATATAAGTAGACCGACCCGACCTCTGTCAGCAAGGTCGGCCTAGGTCGGCCGACGTTGGGTTAACTGTTAATTCTATCAGCCGCAAAATTTTCCTTAGTTTCCGGCGGTAGTTAGAGCATTTCCGACGTCAAATGTTGTTTCTTAGCCAGACTTATCCCGACCTATGATTGGTCGGTCGAGATATATCCCGAATCGACCAGACCCTACCCCAATTTGGTCGAGACTGGTCTATGTAGAATACTGCCGAAGGGCCGGACCAGAACAGATCTTGGCAGTCCGTCCGGTCCGGACTGTAGTCCCGACCGGACTATGTCGAACACTGGAATGGAGGTGGTGGACACTGAATATTGTAATTTGTGTGCTGCTTTTGGAGGGAAAATTTGCACCGTCTATAGTAGCTGCGTTCTGGGTTTCCGGCTTCTGTATGTAGACGGGGTTGGCGAATAGACAGCCTTTTAGTCCTTTGCTTTTCGTTCACCAATCGACATGGTAGTATGATACCGTTTCGCCGAAAAAACGGGGATCTTCCTGTTCTAAACGGGTAACTACCGTACTCCTTAGAACCAGCTGGTTACAAAGATTTCGATCCACCACACGAACGATACTTGGAAATTGGAATTGCACTGCGGTACAGTGTTCTACATAAACCAGATCGGTCGGCAGACCGGTCCAAGTCGGTCTTCCAAGGCGCATATCAGACCTGCGATTTTCCGGTCTGGATAAAATTAACCAGACCAGACCTATGTAGGCTTTGGTCGGTCTGGATATAAGTAGACCGACCAGACCTTACCCTGCTACCTATTTAGGTCGGCCTAAGTCGGCCGACATCGGATTAACCGTTAACCCTATGCGTTAATAATGGTAGAGAGAGAGTGAGGTTTTCAGTTTATTTCACATGCAGCCTGTCGACTATGGCGAACAAAGTCGAGTGACGTTTAATACTTCGCTTGCATGAGTGATAGTACATGAATAAGATAGTCCAGCCGGCAGAAGTTTCACTCCTCTCACTGCGAGGGCATGTAGGCATATAGTTACAGCGTGCTAGGGGATCAATGGGCGGCTGTATCTCTTGCGCCGATAGCGAGAACAACGGAATCGAAACTGGTACATACCTTATAGAAAGGGAACACAGTAGTGGACTCGGCGGACACTGACAAGGAACACTTTCGGGCCGAAATCGGAAATCATAACCAGTCCAGCCGGTTTAGGGATGCGTTCTAGGCTCTAGGATGGTTACATGAGTTGAAACGTCGATCACAACGCTAAGCACGGGGAGGGGGTATGAGACCGCGGAGAATCAAGCTATCGAATCTCTAATCGCATGCCCCGACCCCCTAGGAGGCAAGCGGGCGGGGGTTGTCAGATCTCTTTCGCTAGACTAGGGGGACTGTGCGCGCACACCAGTCGGAGATCATACAGCGGAAGGTAACCTCGCCAAGCGCAGTTGTTCGAACTTCGAACGGGCATGGCCGATTGGGAGGTCCGTTGCGAGATTCGAACGGACTAACTCTAGACGCTGTGGGGAGAACCTTGCGTGTATGCACATACATACTGTGACTTACATGGTCTGCCGTTAGCAAGGAAGGAACATGAAACGAAGAAGAAAAAAAACGATACCGGTATCATACATACGAAGACAAAAAAACTCTCCATACAACAAATATTGCGGTCGGACGCACCTCAACACTCTCTTAGTAGCATCTTCCCCCTTAATTCAAGCATCTCAGTGGTGTCCTTTCGTCTCCGGACCGCTCGATCTAGCCGCGTCTGTAATTGGGGACGGCGAACTCGCCACGAAATTTAAGGAGCGGCTGGTATGCAAGACGGAACATGTTCTGCGAGGCTGCTCGAACGCGTTGCGCAGCATAGAAGCCTGGACCCATGGGGCCCTTTCCTTTTCTTCCCACACCCCGTCAGCAGCAGCCTGCAGACAGACTCGACGAAGGCGTACATACGGTAGGGTATTCTGTGCCGTGCCACTGTGCCAGGGCCCAGCAGATTCACCGCCATCTCGTTGCATCGCGGAGGCGATTCCCCGGGGGGAGGGGGAGGAGAACACAACTGAATGTCTGCGGCGGGATACTCATCGCGCCACGTGGGAATGTAACCTGCCCCCCTTCTCGCGTCAGCTCTGCAGTCTGCGGGAAGCTTTGCATATGTAGAATGTAACTATTGGGTCTGAAGTACCGTACATGTACTACATCCCATATGTTACAAACTTGCATACATCAGGTACATACCAAAAATCCAAGGTACGTATAGGTCTCAAAGAGGTGGATATACATAGAAATCATTCCATCCCCCCATCCCCCACTAACCATTCCCCTCCTGATTTGGCGTAGTCGCAGGTTTCAACGGTCAGCGCACTGGCCACATACCCTACTTCTAGTTTATTAGCATTTATTCCCGTACCCTGCCCAGTTCCCACGTGGCGGCCCCAACCGCGTTTAAGTTCTTTCTGGTTAAAGGGAAAAAGCGGAAGCGGGGGAGAGGCGCATGGCAGGGCATGGAATGGCGTGCACTCGCTTCCCATCCACTTGGCGAATCCTACGCGAGGGCAACTATGGATGGATGGAACCTAGAGACTAGACTCTAGAGTATGTACCTCGACAGACCCCCGATGACGAAGGATAATGAGAGATGAGATGTCGATATTGTTTCCCGGAGAACCCGTAATTCGAGCCGGCGGCGTGCGTGTGCGCACGAGGTCATGATCCCGCTTCGGGACTTGGGCCTTCGGCGTGGATTGTTTCCCGAGACGGCGCGGACGCGTCGAGCGCATTGTTTCGCTCTGACAGTGGACGGCGGATGTTCGTCAACAGTTAGGTGGGTTGACTTGTATGTACATACTTACGCAGCGTCAATCAAAAATAGCTTTGAGCGGAGGATTCACGCGCCGTTGCCTAACGATCGTCGTCGGCTCGAAGGAGGAGGAAAAAAAACCAAAGATCAAAATAGGAACGGTGAAGAATTAGAATATGTATGGAGAGGAGAAAATCCCCGAAATAACAAAACAAAATAAACCCCCAACCCCTATAGCAGTAAAAGCAAAAGCAAACCCCGCCGAACGATGCAATCCCAGCTCCCGAATAGCACCCCCATCTTCCGCGATTTTCCGTATGCACCCGATCCAGACCTACATACATGCACGCAAAAAAAGGAAAGAAAACGGAGATAGAAGCGTCGGGTAAAAGAACGAAAAGAAAACAGAAGAAAACAAAAGTGGTAGAGATCCAAAGGATTGAGCATCACGAGCGCTCGCTATCATCCTCCTCCTCCTCCTTTGCAGCCGAGGAGCAGCCCCTCCTCGCAAGTACCACCGCCGGGTCTTCGTTCTCACTCTGGCCCACGTATCGCCGCAGCGGATCGATGGGTGACTGGTTCCCTGTGGCGGCACGACCTCGGATAGCAGCGGGCCGCGGCGTCGAGACCGCCCGGTCCAGTGCCGCAACATATGCTTGGAGATAGCGGAGACGCTGCGCGGTTTTCGGGCTTCTTGGTGGCTCGGAGGCTGCGGCTGGCATGCTGGGTGTCGGAGCGGTATGTACGCTGTGGTGGTGGTGAAGGGTACTGAAGCGTGTATATCGTCGGTGCCCGAGAGGAGGCTACCTATGTAGGTATCATCGTGAGCGACGGAACTCGGTCGACGGTACGTAAAACAGCAACACACCTACATACCTGGAACAGATTTTCTCGGCAAGTCGAAGTTCGAACGATGTGGTGTCGACGTTGGCTGGTTCCCGTGCGATGGAACTCGACGAGCGGGCGGGCGGGCAGCGACAGCTTGGTAGGTAGGTCGGGCTCTGATCGTTGGTATGCGGATTCGCGGAGACTAGACTGGACTGGATCAACTGGACGGGGCGAGACGGAAGACAGACAGACAGACAGTGTTTTATAAACGCCGCTCGCTCGTAGACATGGCTGCACGAGACGCTATGTATGTAGGTATGTAGTAGATGAATATCCCGTTCACGCATCGTATTTCGTCGGACTGTTGGCTGGCTGGCTGGCTGGCTAGCTGGCTGTAAGTACTCCAAATATGTACATAACATACGTAGGATCTTCCAATTTCCGATTTCGGGTGAGGCTCGCGCGGTAGCTTCTTACGTATGGAGAGCATCTGAAAAAAAAGGAAAGAAAAAACGCAAACGCCACTTCCAGAGACAGGCGAGTGCAAGGCTGCGTCAGCTCGGCAGAACACCTGCGAATAGCGATTGGATTGGCCAGAGGCGAGTGCTCGATAGCGTTCCGGGATATGCACATCTGAAACGTTGGAGCCTACTCTAGTGGAGGAGTGGTGGTGGTGATAGTAATGGTAGTGGTAGCAGTAGTGGTCGCGGTAGTGGCGGTGGCTGGTGGTGGAGAAAACTGTTTCCGGAAAGAAAAAACAAACGTGTCTGAACCAACGGGAAACTCTTACCATACATCTAGGCATGTAGAGTAAAGCACTTTGCGTCTAGTCCGATCTAGTCTCGCTTCTGAATCTAATGACATCCAACTATACATACGGCATACCACCGAGCAGACTACAGGTGAGTGTCCTTGTCCCGGCTATATGAGGCAAGTTGTTTCGCCCATCGGCTGGCCAGAGTCCGCTCTAGGTGGACTATGTGCAGATGCGGGTTCACTTCGCAAAAGCATACGCCTCGGTGGTGGCTGCTGGTCGCATCGATCAGTGGAATAATTATAGGCAAGCTGGAGTAAATGAAGGATCCAATTTAAACCGTTCAGGCCTGTTACATACGTTTTCGGCGGGAGAAACGGATGTGGTTAGTAGTGGACTTCTTCTTCGTTTTCGTCTTCTTTTTCTTCTTCCACAACGCATACCTACCGAAGACAGCCCTGCGCGTGCGCGCACCTGTGACTCTTCCTTTCCCGGGGAGGGGGGACGATGGGAAAAATCGCACCAGAGATCTGACTGATAATCGATTCAAGCAACAAACGCGAGTACGCTGTAGGAGCGCATGTAGGGTGGGGTGGGACGGCAGGTGAAGCCTGGACTCTGGAAGTTATGGTATGTTATCACTGGCCACTGCAGATGTGGTGTGGCCGATGTGTGTGTGGCTGAGTCTGTGGCTGGCAATTTTTAGCATGTCCCGGCATCGGACAGTCCGAGTTCGCAAGTCCTATCTTAGGGCATCACATACTATCTTCACCAGTCTGATCTACACGTACTTGCTGGGTAACCAAACTGATAGTGCTTATTCTACCGGACGGCAAACTTGAACGCAACAATGTAGGCCCACAGGTTGACCGTTGACGCCGGATAAATCTGGGAACATTCAAAATTCTTGAACTTCGGTTGCTGACAGACAGAAAAGGAACTGTATTAACTACGCCGCGTGCGCACTTCCGTACTCTACCGTACAGTGGAAAGAGAACGGGGAGTGAGTCACTGGAGTCTGGAGGTGCTCTGTAGAAGAAAAATGAGATTGTCGGAGGGAGGAAGGGAGTGAGCTCAAGTTCCTTCCTTTTTTTTCTGCATTCTTACGCGTTCGTCTTTTTTGGTTTAGAGGAGAAGATGACGGGCTCCACAGCGTCGTACATACTGTACATAACTCCATACATAGAAGATGGGTGGGGGTCACGACTCACGACTAATTACTTATGTAAGATGTAGCTGCCTGAGTGGCCGAAAGCGGCCGGAAAAAAAGACGATACCAAAGGAGACGAAAGAAAGGGAGAGAGAAAACGGCTATATATATGGGGGAGGGGGATCACGAATCGAAATCGGGGTTTCGTCCTGTTCCTAATCCTCCGTACACGGTACACCTTCGACTCTTCCCCAGAAGCACCTACCGGAGTATCGTTTGACCTTGTTGGTAATGCATACGTACGTTTGTTCGCGAGCCTCGGCCGTGTTTGCGAACCCGCGACTGGCATTGCATATCATGTATGTGGATATAGTAGGGGCAGTGCTGAGTTCTATGGGCGTGGTGCGAACCGTCCTGTAGTATAGCACAGTCGCGCATAGCCGATATGCGCTGTGTGCGCGGTCACCGGAGAACTTGATGAGAACATGATCGACCTTAGGAAACACTCGGACACACGACTCGACTGGGATAAGGCCGAGGCCTGAGTAATCATAGGATCGCACTCGGCTCCACCGTCATTCCAAAACATCGACGGTATGTTTTGCGGAATCCCGACTCGAGGGCGCGGGGGCAAGTACGAGGGCGCGGGAACAAGTGCGAATAGTGAAGAGACATACTTTCGCGAAAGGCCAGGGCGGAGGGCAGGGAAAGCCACATCGGGCCGCCTGACGAAAGTTGGGTTGGACAGTGGCGTGGAAACGGGGGGCACGTGTAGATGACATTGCCATGATCTAGATAGGTCGCATGCAATCAATGGCTGAACAGAAAAAAGTTTTGAGGAATCCGATTCGCTTTCCCATCCATCCACCAGACGGCACTCTGTGTTGCTTCCTTACTTAGCATCCGGGCACCTAGGCATCGCGAGTACATATGGAGGATTTAACGTTTCGCTTCAACGTTCCGCCGGCTTACTGTGGAGTGCAGTGTGCTGAATGATAGTCGCCTTAATGAAGGCCATCGATTTCCACGATATTACTAAGTTCGCCTCGCAGACTGGAGTGTTCAACTATTCGCGGGCGGGTGGGCGTGCAAACCAACAAGCAAGCATGGATGATGGATCCTTCGACCGCTAGTTAGCTGGCTCCATCTTGCTACGTCACAAGGTGCTCGATTCGAAAATTTCTCACTCGATTTCTCTTGACAACTTCAATGATGACACCGTGCATACTTCCTTTGTAGTGAATTGGATGTACAACACACAATGAAAGATTCGCCCGAATTGCGAACCAACCAAACTCCTGTTCTCAATTCGCCCCCTCGCCCCTAAGGGTAGCTAGAGCACATGCAAGCGATAGCGCACCTGATACCTGATTGAGCACAGTGCACAGTGCACACTTGCACAGTTGCACGCTGAGTCACCGCTGCTCGGGTTCCTTCCAGCCAGACTAGTGGTGCACGTTTTCGGCATCGGGCCGGAGCCTTGTGGGACAGGCAGTAGGATGAAGGATGGTCTGAGCACCGCGGCGTCGTCAGCGTCCACCGAACCGAACCGTCTCGGGGATCGGGATGCTGGTACCCTACCCAGCCGGACTCGGCATGGCTGAGCTTTTTCGGAGCCTGGTTGTGCATTTGCACAACTTTTGGTTCGGGGGTATTTACTTCGGGAAGATCGATGTCTGGAAAAATATTCTCCGTGTCCGCTACCCACTCCTGTGCCGACCGACCACTGCTTCCGTCCTGCTACTATTCATACACTCCTCGGGCTTCATAGCATTCAGCCCGGCTTAAGACTGCTGTTTGCTCGTATTTTTATCCAATATATCCGCGTCCGTGGTTGTCACCGTGCAACGTTTACCTCTCGGACTCGGTCTTCGACTATCAACCCTAACCCCACGGGTCGGGCCCTCGCAGCTCCCTCTCTCCCGTGCGTTCTCAGCGCTGCATTATCACGCTCGGTCGTAGCCTACCGTGGTCTATTACCGCACGGGTAAGCCCACGGAGCATCTCAGATGCGGGTTGAACGCAATGCTGAATCCTGAAGCAGCCACAGTTTTCGGCGGCCCCTCCCAATTCTCACTCGCCCTCGCTCCCTCCAGCCAGCCCTTAGCGCCGTGAGCCATGGCATCCACGGGACCACCCCCGTCGCCGCCGCCAGGCTGGACCATCCTGCCGGACAATGAGTGGCTGACGCGCACGGCTGCGGTCCTGCTCGGCTACATCCAGCCGTCGAGCCCGCTGCTTCCCGGGGAGCTGACCAAGATCGCGACGCAGTACCTCAACAGCCGGAACAGCAACAAGCTGCAGGGCTACGAGATCGAGTACCTGGAGGGGTACATCCGGAAGCAGCTGCCGGCGCTGGACCTGTCGGCGTACCACCGCGTCGGCGGCGGAGCCGGAGCCGGAGCCGAAGAGACCCATACCCATACCCATACCGACGCCATGCGCAGCGTCCTGGACTACTACGGCGGCGTCGTGGACCACGGTAATTCTGAGGCAAGTGCGCTCAACGCCCCAGCCCTGTGTTTTCAGGGCACCAAGGATCTAGGGATTTTCCTGCGTGAGAATGATGCGATGGATGATACCGACTACGATGACAACGACGACGGGTCGTCGGCGCAGACCGTATATAGCGAGGTGGGTACCGAGTGACCGTGGGGGAAAAAAGATACCCATCTGGCGCCAAGTGAGCCGGCTGCCGGCTGGCTGGTGGGGGAGGGGATTCGGACCTTTACTTGGCGGGATGGATCCCGGGTAAAGGGATCACCGTTTCTCGTCAATGATACATTATGTACCTACATATGTGCCTATCGGCACATGATGGCAGAAACTAGTACGCTAACCATGGTCCTCCACCAGATTACGAGCCAGTATGAGCTCGCCACGGTAGCAACCAGCGTCAGCGGTGCCAGCGCGTCGCCGGCCTGCAAGCGGTTCGGCTGCGGCTACTGCGGGAAGGAATTCAGCAAGCGATTCGAATTGAACCGGCACTGGATCGGACTCGCCAAGTCCTGCACCGAGCGGCTCGTCGAATTCCCTCCGTCATTGTCGCAGTGCAGCCGCTGCGGCAAGAAGACGTCACAATCCGGAACCGGCATCGACAGTATCGCCGAGCACGACGGTAATTTCGGCACTCAGGTCCGAACCGATTCCCTTCCGAAGGGGTGGAGACGCGGCTACCCAAAGCTATCGGAGCAGGAAGAGGAGGACGATTTCTTTGAACCGACCGAGGCGGGCTATCCTTCGGCCCGGCCCACGATGTTTGCCGGCCGGTTCAGAGAGTCGGAATCGGCGGAGTGGATGCCTAAGCACGTGCAGTTCAAGCACAACCCGAACGACCGAAAGCCTGCTCGGAAGGCGGGGTGTGGTAGCGGCATCGGGGATGCATGCGCCTGAAGCGCGCCGTGAGTGATCCTTGATGATGCAGAAACTGCGTACCCGATCGATACGTTACCGGCTAACGGAGGTCACCCAGAAGCACCAGACGCGTGCGACGACAAGCGGATTTGACGCCGAAGCATGCAGCGTAAGCTCGAGCGGGGTGAACGTTGGGATGATTAAGATCCTGCGTTGGACTTGCTCTTGCTTGCTTGTGGAGAGCCCCTGTGTCTTTGAGTACCGATTCGATCTGCCGAAGTTCTTTCGTGTCGCTTTGTTTGCTGTTGATTATTTTTATGTACATGACGAAACATGATTATTTTCGCGCATGAATGGAGAGTCCGCCACGAAAGGGACGGAAACGCATATCGTATGTGAGACCACGCAACGTAAATCCTGTCAACCGGCGACGAACGCAGGCGGAACTCCAATGAAGTGAGGGGGTGGGGAGTAGGTGGTACCGTAGTAGCTACCTAGGTTTCGGACGATTGCTGAACACTTCTCTTCTGCGAGTGGATGCAAAGCAAGCAAAGACGAACAGCTCTAGATATGGGTACCTGGGTTTTGCCCCATGATCGTGGCTCCGCTTCACCGGAAGGATCGCCATGGGACTGTTATTGGACGCGCGCGGATCGGTACCCCGAATCTGTACATCAACACAGTCTGAGCATGGGGAATCATCTTATTTAGCCATCCATCCATCCATCCATCCATCCATCCATCAAGTGGGGCGGTTGCAGACGTGCGGAATGGGCGATGGCTACTTACGTACGTAAGAGCCATCGCGGCGTAGGCATTGCTCCACGTCAACCCGCTGCATACCAGTAATCCCCAGTCCCGGCAGGTTTCTAGGAGTACAGAGAAGCGGCGTTCACAGTACTTGGAGGGGGGGCTTCTGGAACACCGATGCTAGCTCGATAATAGACTTGTGGTAGTGGTAGACTAGTAGCAGATCCATTTGCCGGCCGTCACGGTGAACCATGCCGGTCGGTGTGTACGACATGTACGTACTGTAGGTCGCGGAAACCGGTGCACACGGAGAAAAAACATGTTCCCACGCAACGAAACGTGACGAGTTCTGTGCAACTTGATGCGCAAGAGCAGATGGGGCTCGAATGACCACCGATCTCGCCGAGCGGAGCGGACGCAACGGACGATTTTAATTTCATTGTTGGGTACCCGCCGCACGGTAGTAGTCGCTCGAGGGTATCGAAAAATCTAACGGACGTTCCTGATTGAACAGCGGATAATCGATGTCTCACATGCTAACGCGCCGATTAGCTTTCTACGAGGAAACAAGCAAGTGGACGCGCGCCGGATGGAGGGGGAAGGGGAGGGGGGACTCGGGCCCGCCGCGACAAACGATATCGATAGCCACGATCGGGGATCGCATTGAAGCTCCTCCTCTACGTCCTCAGCATGTCCGCGGGGTACATACTAGCATGTACCGTGGTATGTACAGAGTTACCTACACGACCCATGGAAGATCGCAGCCGTGAAACTCACCGGAAACTTTCCGGCCGCGTAAGCGATAATGTCCGTAGGTCGTAGGCGTGATTTGAACCAAGTTTCCGAACAGCCGACAGGGACTTTCCATGGCACGGCTATGGGCATTGTGAGCACTGTCGTGAGCTATTTTGAGGAGGGGGAGGAGGAGGAGGAGCAGGATGCGCCGACTACCATCGTCTCTTACAAGTTACGGGGGTTGTCCCTCCCTCTCTCTAGTCGCCCGCAAGGTTTCTCATGTGCCGAAGTCGAGCCAATAACTGCAATCTGCCGATTATTCCTCGCATCTGGCCGAGTGCCTGCGATAGGTGGTGGCAGTGGTGGTGACGGTGGTGGTGGCAGTGGTGGTGGTGGTGGTTCACAGAGTCGTTCCAGTTACATACCCCCGTCCTTCGTCCCCTCTCGACGCAGGTGTGTCTCCACCGCAGCTCTCGGACCAATTGGCAGTGTGCTTCGTTCGAGTCCGCATCCCGGGCATCCCACAAGGAGCCAGCCCTAGATAGATGAATGAGTCAGGCCAACCGGTTAACCATGCACCAGCCAGTCCTGCCCACTATCGCAGATTATAGAGTATGTAGAGTAGAGTAGAGTGAATAGCAGTCAGTTAGCGTTTGCGGTGGTGGTGGTGGTCTCTCCATTATTATCGAGCACTCCACGAACATGATCGATCTGGGGCTCCGCCCCCCTCACTACTCTATGTATTGTACTTGGGTGGCTGTCGACTGTAGACTGTACATACATCATACATCATACATATACCACATAGTGTCTAAAAGAGCCTCAGTTGGTCTGCGTCTGCGTCTGCAGGGAAGGGAGTGGATTGAGAGCCGCCGAGGCTCTGCGGGTGCTCGCATGCATCGGGGAAGAGTTGCCAAAGCGGAAGGAGGTCGGGACAGTCCGCATGCCGCACCATGGTTAATTAGAGCCGCAAAAAGTTTGACTGCATCGCTCGCAGCTCGCATTCCAGGATCGTTCATTCGCATTGAACGAGGGCCGAGACATCCCCCGCCCCCGCCCATCCACGGCCAGCGCCGGTCTGTCCCACCAATCTGCCCGGACCGTCGCTAAAAAACTTGGACTTCCCGATTTCGGGCCCCGCTCACCCCACTCCGACACACCGGCTATTCGATCGCGAATCGACTGGAGTGGTTAAAACTCACATACCTACGTGTGGCCCCCATCGCGGCATGGCGGGCCACAGCAGGCAGGCAGAAAGAACCCCAAACCCTGGAAACTGCGTGTTGGTTAGCTTCACACTACACATATGTGAGGTCTAGATACTTGCGTGGGGGGACGGACAGGTAAGTCTGTACTTGCTTAGGTAGGTCTCGTACTCTATCGTGGCAGGGGGCTTCCGAGCCGGCCATGCAAATCATATTGCGAAGGAAGGAACATTCCAATCTGCAATGCGCTGCTGAGCCGCAACTTAACTGGTCGGCCCACCCCATATTTAGCCGTGGGACTAGTATGGAGGGAGGTAGTAGCAGTCGGAGTGGATGCCACTGATACATACACACGGTAGTAAGCACTGTGGAACGGCCGGTGTCGGTGGAGGTGACAGTTCGTGGCCATGGAGTTGCGTGGTGTAGCACGGAGCTCCACAAATTTGCCCCAACTTCCTGGGAAATGTTGATAAATTTACTCTCTTTTTGTGGCTATGCCCCATGTTCTCCCCTCGGCGACTTTCTCGTAGACATAAAGACATAGCCCTTCCTTCATGGGCCCGTGAGCTGGCCATCCCCGGAGACAGCGCCCGAGGCGTCCGTGATGACGGCTCCAGGGATCGGCTTGCTGGTTCGCCCGGGTGTGGTTTGCTCTGCACGAGACACCCCCCCTCCCCATCCCCCCAATGCACTCAGAAGCTGGAGCTGACTGATGCTAGATCGCCGTGGCTCGACGCATTGACTGTCGTCGAATCCGAATGGCTGTGGTCCGGAGGGGGAGGGGATTTCGCTGATATCAGAGCGGTGGCTGGGCGGGTCGCTCTTCTACTTTCCACAAATGACGGCCACTCTGTGAGCTGCTCCCGCAACATAAGTCAGTATAGTACGGTAGGTAGCGGACGACGTATCGGAACTCTCATTCAGTGGCCAGTTGTGGGCTAGTTAGCTGACATAGCCGTGATGGTTTTAAGCCGCCCACCACGCTATGCATGAATGCAGGTCGGTATCCTAGATTGAACCGCTAACCCCAAGAAAGTGCTTGTTGTACGTGAAGCAAGCCGCAGGCTCCATGAGAAATTCTCGGCGGCGCAGAGCTGCGGGTGAGCCTCACGGCAGGGGAAGGGGAAGGCAAGAGAGGGTGGGGAGAAAGGGCGCCATACTAGCCCCATCACGCTGCCGATAATCATTTGTCCACACTGAGACCCCTCCATGGCCGAAGTCCTAGAAAAGCAACGCGGAATCCCTTGGAGGCTGAGAAGAGGCTCTTCGTTTCAGGGCACCAATTCGACTTTCTCTACCGGCAAAAATAAAAACTGTTTATATCTGCTTCTCTGCCCTCTTGTTGACCATGGATTCGTCCTTCCGTTCCAGCATCCACCTTCACCAGACTTCCGCCGCCGACGCTTTGGAACATGCGCTTGACCGAACAGCCGCAGAGTACCAGTTGCATACACTGAACCTGCCGTCCTCGCCGCAATCCTTGGACATGCACGAGTCTAGACACCAGGCCCGAAGCTTTCAACTGTCCCATCCCTCCGTCCTCACGCCGCTGCACAGCTCGTTCGGATCTCGAAGCCCGTCCCCCTCGGCCTGGCAGCTCTGCTCGCACAACACTCCCGTCCGGCCATCTTCGCCAATCTCTCTGGACGGCCTGGAACCGTCTTCCTGCGATTACCAGCGGCACGCCGAGTACCAGCGATATACATCGCCGCTATTGTCGGACGACTTCTCTACTTCCGAAGACCAGCTATACCCCGCGCTCATGGCTTCCAACGGTCTAGGGACGCCGCCGGGCTCGATAAACGGGAGCACTACGGAATTGGATCGCCAGCCCCAACTCTACATGCAACACTCTACTCCCATGCCTGGCGACTACCTGACGCCGGTGGCCCACGGCCATCCCTACGGAGACCCGACCTACGGCCGTGAAGCTCCCAGGGAGATCCATCACTCCAGAAGCGGTATGTTGACACCCCCCCACCTACGCAAGCCTGCAGGTTGCCGGTGATGCATGTGACTAACATCGGACAGGTCATTCGTCCTCCGCCCCATACGTATATTCGTCCTACGGGATGGATCCGCGGTCGCCGCAGCCCTATCAGCCCAACGATCTGCCTCCGCTGCCTTGGTCCACGACCGTTCCAAGGAATCTCCCGCCGCCACCCGCGGTAGTTGGGCAGTACGTCGGGCAATCGCAGCAGTGGGGCGAACGAAGTCCCATCTCATACCATGACGACTTGCAGGAGAGCAGTTACCGGTGCGCCAGTGCGCGCTGCCGGTTTACGGCGAGCTCCCCGGAGCAATTGACGTGAGTAATCCACGCACCCTGGTGCATACGTACATACATTGTGTCTGACATCGCTGTTCAGTAAACACCAGCAAAAGCACCTAAAGATCCACCACTGCCGGTTCGCGTCCTGCTCTCGAACCGAAGGCTTCGCGACGCCCAACGACCGCGAGCGCCACGAAAAGTCCATCCACAAGATCCCCGGCTGCTACTGGAAGTGCCTCGACAACCACTGCAGCAGCTACGGCAAAGAGTTTAGCCGCCGCGATAATCTGAAGGATCACCTGCGCCGCATGCACCCCGTCCCTGAGGGCATGAGCGAGAATGAGGCCAGCGCCCTGCGCAGCAGGATGGCGGACATGTGGCGGTTTGACAAGGGAAGCGATGCGCAGGTCATGGCGGTGGAGAGAAGATAGCAGCAACACCGTAGTCAGTCCACTAACGATGCGGGAGTGATGTGTACGATTTTTTTATTTTTTTTTGTTGGTTCGGGCATATGGAAGGAGTTCATCTGTAAAGGGTTTTGGGGTTTTATTTGGTTCATCCTCTGTTTTTCTCGACTTTTGTTTTCCTGGTGTATCTGGGCTCCGGTATTGGTTTGGTATCTGGTTTTTTCGGGAAAGAGTTTCTTGGGTTTTGGATGATTCGCACAGGGCAGAACAGTTCGAGCAGGACAGGGCAGATCTGATGGGGATGGAGGTTCTGTATGTAACGTTTTTGACCGTCAATTGTTTTTGGGGGGTCTATCTCTAGTTTTTTTGTTTCCTATTCCAACGAAGAATACGTTGACTTCACGGATGAGATTGATCGTTCAGTTCAGTTCGGTGATTGGGTAACAAGCAACCAAGGTATCCACTGCTATGTGCCCGTTCCTTCTTTTTTGATCACACCGGTGACGGTGACCGGCGGCTCCGAGATGAACACCACCGGAAGGTGGGGATGTACTAAGGGTCCTCAAAGTGACTGGAGAAGCAGCTGGCTGGACTTTAGCGTGCCTAAACGGGGACGGAGGTGTGGTGGAAATTCAGTGTGATTGGCCGACGTAACCTCGAGTGCCGTGATAGGGATAGAGCAAAAAATGAAGTACTCGCACACGCGTTGCTACGGTGATATGAGAAGCTTTTGAGTTCCGGATACTATCAAACCTCCAACATCATGCCCCACGTGTCACGGAAAAAATACGCGCTTCAAACAATCAACACAACTGTACGAGAATTACAAATTATCAACTTAATTTTCGACAGAAACTAGGTATGATACAGACCCTTTCGCAGAAGATCTATCTGCCATTCGCGATATTACAACAACCTGATGAATCTGCGCATTTTCCCACCTTGTTCTGAGTAAAAATCGTACGAAGAGGATTGTATTGGGGGTGTGCTCTAATTTCTGGTTGAAGTATCTGATGCCTGGCAAAGCTGGTGATGTGTGTGTGTACGGAGGGTAACTATTGTCTGAACGCGTGCTCCAGATTCGTCACTCCATCCAGCCAGCTCCCATCCAGTCCCCAGCCGGTCGCTCAGAGTTTATGGGCTTTATTTGGTTAGACTGTCCCAATACGGGGCGTGACGCTAAAGTCCAGCCAGCTGCTCCTCCAGTCACTTTGAGGACCCTTACTATATACCTCCTACCTACCTACCCGCTCCAGTCAAGTTGTAGTAGTTGGGTCTGTAATTCGCGGCTCTCAGAGTCGCAGCTCACGTTAGTTATGTAAGTGCGGATGCTTCGCTGGCGAATATCGTCCGTCTGCAGACCTTCCTTTTCTCCGCACTCAATTCCTCCCCTGCTCTGCGCTTCCCTGCCTGGCTTTCCCCCATCCCAACCGACCGACCGACCGACCAACCGACCGACCTCCCTGTGTGCCCTGTGGGCACAATCGACTCGATCTCAAGTTCCCAGCTGCCTTCCAAGTCCAGGGATGGGATGGCTGGAATAGTCGGTAGCGGACGTACTTTGCGGACCTATGTAGCTACCTAGCGGGCGCACGGAGCGATAGCTGCCGAAGCTCGAGCTGCCAGTCTCTAGGGCTTGTAGGGCTTGTAGGGCTTGTGTCTACCTACATGAGAGATATATGAGAAGGACATATGAATGTATGCTTGTATGTATGTGCCTGCAAGATTGTGAGATTGCGAGATTGTGAGATTGTGAAGGATCCTCAATCGATACCCGCTACTACTATATAATGTAGGTATGTACTTTCCTCACTCGCACGTAGAGTACATAAGCACACACCTCCCATTTCCCCCACGACGGTATTTCCGAGGAGCAGTGATACATCAGGTATATCCTCAGGGAGCTGGTGGGGACGGGTACATATGAGGTATGGCCAGAGATCATCGAGGTAGTTAACGGGGTTTGTCAGCACCTTTGCACTTTTTCACCTTTTTTCACCTTTTTCCCTTTTTCCCTTTCGACAGACAGGCAGGCGAAGACTCACTCACACCATCCAATCGACCAGCCGTCCTGCTGCTTGTGGTAGTCGGTGGATGACTTTCGATGTGGAGGATGCGGAGCCGCCCTTACGTGACTACCTATGTCAGATGCAGATACAGATAAAGATACAGATGTAGATGCGGCTGTTAGGGCTGCTACATAGTTAGGAGGAGGTGGTGGAGGAGGTGGAGGAGGGGAGACGGCGATGCCCGTTGGGTGCATACATGTTACCTGATTAGTTATCCGATCCAGTCGTTGGGCTGGCCAAGTAAGTATCGTATCCACCCGCATCGGAGCAGTCAGAGCAGTAACGATTCCCGACGCCCAGCAGTGACAGTTCGAGTCCGATCAACGGTCGTCGGTAGATATGATGTGGATGGCTTCAAGGTGTTGCACTTGCGCCCTTGTACCCGTGCGAAGGTTGTGTAGAACTGAGTTAGCTACCTTCCGCTCCGCTGAGCTCAGCACAGCACCGCTCAGCTCAGCTCAGCACAGCCAACACTGGGCAGCATAAGACTTTGACTTTGACTTTGACTTTAACGCAAAACTAAGCCCTACGGTAGCATACTCTAACTGCATACCTCATAGCCAAAAGGGTATTGGCCCCGAACGGCGCGATGCGATGCTATGCTATGCGATGGGGCTGAAAACTGGGCTGAACTGGGCGTTCGACGTCGGTGCGGGCGGGCGGACGGGTGACGGTGGATCATCGCAAGGGTGTGTGCAGTGTGCAACGTTGCGACTGACTGACTGAGGGGAACAAGGCACGATTACGTCGGAGCTTTCGTATCGTGATTCATCGCAGCCAGGACATTCGAACGTCACGTCGACCTTCTTCCTTCTTACTTCTTCGCCGAGTGGGCGTGGGAGCGCGGGGGAGTGGGGGGGGAGTACGAGCACTAACTCTGTAACTGCATTGTGCGATCTCACAGAGTCGCAGGCCGGGGACAATTTACAAACAGAACAAGCGGTCGGCCACCACCACCCTCACCACCACCACCAGTACCACCCCTACCGTACTGCGTACGGTACCACAAACAGCATGGAAGGGAACTTTTTCCCCTTTGTAGCGCGCCCAACGTATCGTATGTAGGAATACCGGTGAACGATACGATGCGTTGCACCCTGTATTAACTATCGCACATTTCCAGGGCCAGCCCCCCCAGAACGCGTCAGGATCCTGAGGTGAGTCCCTACCTAGATTACTTCGGCACCATCGGCCAGGGTGGGCATCGAGAGTACATACTCAAACGACACACTGGGCCACTGGCAGATCGGAAGGTGTTGGCTGGGGACCAATTATCAGCATCCCTGGAATAAAGCTGCATAGGTACACGGTCGGCAGTATGCCAGACCCAGTATGCCAGTATCTGAATTACGTGACTCCATCATCGCCTAGTAGGGAGCCGTCCGTCCGAGTACTGTAGAATACATCACCATAGATCCGCCCGAAATTTAGTTAGGGGCCAGCCTGGGCCCTGGCCCGCCATAAATCCGCCCCCATCCCCGCTTGGGAACCGATTCCAAGTCTCCACATTGACATCCGCAGTGCGCACCAATCCGTATTTTTTGCCGCTCGAACCGCCGGCCACCGGCCAGCGGCCAGACCTGGCGTTTCAGGCGCCAACCCACCTAGGCTTGCTGGGTATAACTACCGTATACGTAGTTGGTTGGAGGGCATGGTGCTGGCATGGTGGTGGGGGTCTTCTTTCTTTCTTTCTTTCGAGAAGTAACCGAGCCTGGAACCTGAGAAGTTGGAGCACCAGAGTTGTGGCTGCGACGCTGCGTTGGACGTGGTGTTCGTTCGTTCCCAGAGGCATAAAAGTTGCCCCTCCTCACGGTAGCTGATTGGCTAGGTGGTGACATTCCCTGGCAGCAGCAGTCGTACTCTACATACTGACAACATACGTAACATGCTTAGAATAGAGTATAGGTACTGGTATGTAGGTAGAGTAGGTAGAGTAGTTGACCGCCGAGTCTCGAGTTCCAACAAGCATCGTCATTCTCATCGCCATCGCCGTCGAGCCAACCAACCAAATAACCGGAGCGCACGAGTGGGGCAGTAGTTTGTAGGAAGTGGTTGTAGGTATCTCCCTAATCCAGCAAGCGACCGGAGAATCCAACTGTTTCGATCTGAGTAGGGTTCGTGGTGTTTGGTTGGTTATTGGGTTGTTTGTTGGGTTGTTTGTTTGGCCGTTTGTTTACTGTGATTTTTTTCTCGGCAGGGTCATCTATTAAGGTACCGTACCGGATCGGCGCGTTGGGCTGGGTTGAGTAGAGTAGAGTAAGCCCACGTCGTGGTCGGGAGCGGGGAAGGAGGGGTGGAGTCCGTTGGTTTTGACAGAAGTCATCCATGCTGCCCAAGACCTCAGCTGTAGCCGTCGACGGTCGGTATTTAACAGAAAGTCTAGCACCCCTCCCCCGTCTCGCCGTGAAACTGCGTATCTAGTATGGCCTCCTGCCTGCCTGCCGGCGACGGATCGATTCCAGCATATTTTGCAGACGGTCTTTTGCCAACGTCCCTGCATGCTGGATCCCGTAGGTGGGATCGTGAGGAGAGCACACCGGGAGCACACACCGGGAGCACACACAGAAGAAAGACGAGATATGGAGGTTGATCGTCGATCCCGTAGATGATGGTCAAGAGAGAAGCAGAAGACGAAGAAGCAGACGACCCCGCCATGGCCGTCAACGTTGATGCCCACTACTAGCCACATTCGTTTTCGCCCGCCTACATGCCCTCATCTCGCTCCTTCCTCTCGCTCCGCCACATATGTGTATGTAGTTCCTTCGGCTCCCAGAGCAGAGAGAGAGAGAGAACATCGATTTATGTCGCACGCAGCCTGTCTAGACTATGGCGAACCAACGCACTCCTTTTCCTGTCTTCCCTGGCTAGTCGAGGTGAAAGCCCTGGTACCGAACAGTTCGATGCGGCGCCCCACTTTCCCAACCCATCCGCCTCGGGCCGACATGAGCAAAACCTTTCGGCTCCCAGCGAATTCCACCCCAGTTGCTGACACACCTAGCCGAGTCAAACTCCATGACTGGATTCATTTACACTCACTCGACTTGGGCAACCCAAAAAGAAAATACTATCGGAAAAGCACAGTCTACAGCTGGTGGGGATTGACGAATATACATACAAGCTTGGAATTACTCAACACCCAACATGAGCAGCCGTCATTGTTTCTGGGAAGATTGGTGTTGGAAACATATGATCGCATCCCTTCCAAGAGTATGGTATCCTTCCAAGAGTTCTCAAGGCAGATATCGACACCACTCATCATCACTCATCAACGCACAATACGACACAAATTATTCCACTATTTCAGCCCGTCTAACAACAGTACATATACTCTGAAGAACCCATACGGTATTTAGCTTCCTATCGTCTCCAGTGTACCGTTTTCGTGCTACAATACCATACATCCGACTCCCTCGCTTTTCCACTTCTTGAAAGGTCACCTCCGTACAACTTCCGCCACGTTTCGTTCCACTCTTTTACCCGAGTGAGTGCAAACTGACACCCGAGAAATTTTAGCTTGTTTCAACAGGAGTTTCCCCCTCGCTCGGTGGCTCGACGAACTAGTCAGGAGACCACTGGCTGGCACAAGTTAGGCGCTTCCTGACGCTGTCACGCTAGTCCTAGGACTAGAGTCTATCTACTCTAGCAGTGAGCGAGCTCGATCTTGAAACCCGAACTTGGAGGAAGAGGAGGAGTTGTGTGACAAACAGTACATAAGTGTGTACTTATGTCAAACACCGGTCCGCTGGTCAAATTTGGTCAAGTCTGGTCTGGTCTGGTCGCCCGCCCGCACGCCCTTTCGTGGTTCATCCGTGCTGGTGCATCCGTCTGAGCACCACGCCGAGCCTTGGGGCCAGGGGACGCACGGACTCAAGCCGTCGAACACACGCTAGTGTAGCCGCCAGCGCCGACCTCAAACTGGCAATAAAAGGTGGATCATTCCGTCTTCTAGTTCTGCAACGGCCGTCGGCGTTCGTTCGGTAACCCTCTCGCCTCGAGCGGGGGCGAGAAGCAGCACTATCGTGTAGACGGTCGTTGGTGGGGGTGGTGGTGGCGGCGGCGGCGGACAGAGAACGCCATCATAGCCAGGCCTGTGTGGAGCGTCCTCGAGGAGGTGGTCGAGCACGGACGAAAGTGTAGGTATCGTAGTGCGATGGGGACGGTCGGCTTCGCTGACGATGGATGTTATGTTAGTACCCCATATCGACAAAGGTTTCGACGGAAACACCCACCAGATGTTGAGCTTCCGCCGTAAGAGTGCCAGAGGAGAAGTTTAACGTGTAAGTCTGTTTGGCAGACACCAGCTGCCGAGTTGCCGAGACGAGACTACCAACCGTGCGATGGGCGATAGGCGACATGTGGACGGCCGATGTCGCTTGGCTCGAGATCTGGGTGGATATTCCGTGCAGACAAGAGAACGGTAGGAGATCTGAATCATCTGATGGGGGCCTTTGTAAAACATCCAACAAAGCTGGTAAGCGGAGGACGGTTCTCGCGGGAAGGGAGCGACGCGCACCTGCCACATTAACCGTATCTGTCTCCGTTAAGATCTTAGTCGCCAGCGAAGGAAGTGGATCTTCGAGAGTGTGTTTCGGGTCTTTGAAGATGGAGCACCTCCGCGCTTAGTTGAAAAATTGGAGTGTTGCACTTTCGTGCGAAGAGCCGGATGTGTTGGTCGACCGGAGGGAGACGCTCGAGTATCGACAGTCTTATCGAGAGTGGCAGAAGGACCGTAGGCCAGCGTGGTACACAAATGGTCATTAAACGTGGAGGTCAGCTACCACCAGGAAGTCAAGAATAGACGGCACAAGCGACGAAGCTCATCGACGAGCTGAACGACGGGGCTCTAGAATCCGTATGCGAAATTGGAGAGTGCCAGGAAACCATAGAAGCCTTACCGTGCAGTTTTCCATCTCGCTCCCCTCGTCGCCGACCAGGCTGGTGTGAGAACTGCTGAGGGCAGTCCCGACAGAGGATACACAAAAACGATGTGGCGATAGTTGGGGAGTGGAGGCCGGCAGTGGCCACGAAGGCACCTTAACCGATCGATGTGGCGGGTTAGGACAAACATATAGCTGTCCAGAAGGAGCCTCATGCTTCGTCGGGGGGATACGACATCTCTTCCGTCGGCAGCTGCGTCAACTCAGCTTGAAGGCAGAACTTGCTTCAGAGCTCTCCGTCGAGTCCGATTCAATCGACTCGGAGATAATCGACCATCGATCCGATCGGTCGCCCACATCACCGTGGAGAGCGAGGTGGTGGTGGTGGCGATTTTCGCACACACAGTGACAGGTCGAATATGACATGGCGGGACCTCTGGACAACAGACTCCGGCAATCATCTCAGCAAGCTACCCCCATCACCGGCAGAGTTTTATTGTGGATAAAATGATTTCCTTTCGAAAGGCTTCACGGAGACCTTGCTGGAATTGGGGCTCATGCTGGTGCCAACGCCCTTCCAATACTCCCTCCCCCCCCCTCCCCCTCCCCCCTTGCAAGTGTTAGACTTCTGGCATTCTCCAGCGATATCAGTTCTACCACATTGGCCAGCTGTTCGAGCCAACTGGTGCTGTAGTGGTGGTGGCTTGGGAAATCTGACTGCAAACCCTCGAATCAACGGAGGGATAAAGGATGCATATGCCGTCCTTTCCCACGTCGAACAGCTGATCTTTTGAGGTCCAACGGGCTCAGATAGGCAGTATCGCCCAGTCTCGCCGTCGAGCCCGCATCCAAGCTCCTCCACCACCACCACCACATCGACAATTGACGTGTGCGTCGCAGCAGGTGTTCGTAGGTGGTCAAGGAAGGGAGACTCAGCTTCCAGCGGTCTCGCGGGATTATTTGCCTCGAGCTTCTTTTTCCCACAGAATTGGCAATGTGAAACCTCTGCTTTACCTGGGCCCCCGCTTCGAGAATCCTTCGGCAAAAGGTTTGACCAGCTTTGATGGCCTATCGGATGCAGCGGTAACCAAAAATACACGTTTGGAACACATAACATCGAGCCAGGCCAAATGCTGCCACACCAAAGAAAAAAAACGAGCTCTCGGGGGCTAGCGTAGAGTGCCATGAACTGCTGGAATGCTTCCATCACCGACAATCGTTTCCGGAGTGGCCATGCGGACCCTGGTGGTGCTGGCAGCAGTGGCCGTCAGCGCGAGCACGACTCGTCGTACGCATCACATCATTTTCGCAGTGCATAATTCGAGGGAATTTTGGCCCCTGTGGCCCACGATTTACCAGAGACTTTCCTGATTTCGAGCAGACGGTAAAACCGCCGGAGTTCATGACGTGTCTCTCTGGTCTGGTCTGTCTGGACTCGGGGGCTCGATAGTCAATCATGTGATATCACTCGCTAGGATACTTCCACCGATCCCTGTGTCCGGTACTGCGGTGTACAGTGCAGAGGCAAGTGCCAGGTCTTCCTTAGCTACGCTCTTCTGCGTTGTCTAACTTGTTACCGGAAAGTTCTTTCTTGATCACAGCCTCGCTGCGGTGTGACCGATCATCGTATGAATCTTCATGCGATGTACGAGTACGTCCGTGGTTACCAGGGTTCCAGAATCAACGCCAACGCGTTAGTGAGTCGTTCCTTTTTCCCGTTCTCTTCGACGATGGATCCACTCTGATTCTCTGCAGCAGGCTTCTCCGCCAGGTGGGTAGCACTGTTAATTGTGTGCGTTTCGGTGTTGTTTTGGCGAACTCTTGTTCTTTTCTTGTTCTTTTTGTTTTATTTTTTCTTTCTTTTTTTCGTTCTTTTCCGGTTTTCTTCTTATTTTCTTTTTTTTGTTCTTTCTTTCTTTCTTTCTTTCTTTCCTTGTTTTTTCTTTCTTTCCGTCGCGAGCCCTACGCCTTGCGTCGCCAGAGCAGACTCTAGACGAAGTTCTCCCCACTACTAGTAGAGTATACGCGCACCATCCTATCAGGGTGCCTCCTGGCGCTTCGAACGACCGAATTAAAACCTTTTGAAACGCTGGCCGCATTTTGCAGACAATGATTTACTTCCCGAAACACCGCAGGCATTTTGGACGAAAGGGTGTGTGCCCGCGCTGGGGCGCATTCGGTTCGCCACTGCCACAGGTTCTGCTCGACGTTGCGGACTCGACACCATCCTTCGCAGCACATCGCATGATAAAGCTAAAAAGCACTTGTTCGCTGAAAATAACACAATTGACAGCTAAAGGCCGGGACTAGTCTCGAAGTATCCTTGCCCGTTTGCAATTGACTTCCGCCTTCCTTCACGAAAAAATGTTGTCCAGAATTCTCACGATATGGCCTTTCACCGCACGCTCGAACCAGCCTTTCTGCCGGGTTTGGCTTGCGGCCAACACCCAACCCGCACGCACGCCTCTCAACCTTCAACACGTGTAAGCAGCACGAAGTCGAGTCAAAGAAAGAAAGAGAGCGAGCAGGCAGCCCAGCCCAGCCTTCCCGTCGTCGAAGGGGCACCGCACCGCACCGTCAACAGGCCAGCACCACCAGCGAGCGAGCACCCCTGCACTTTCTCTGCGAGGCCCGGCGTCATATTTTCCTTGCGGACTGACTAAGTGATTGAGCGACTGAGTGACTGACCGACCGACTGACCGATGACCGACTGGCCGACTGGCCGACTGACCAACCGACCGACCGGGTGAGTGAGTGACGGACACTGCGCCTCGCGGGGCCCATCGCCTATGTCACTTCCCAGGTACCTCGCTTTCCCAGCGTGCAGCAGTTGCGATCCCTTGCCCCGCAAAACTCTCCTGTCCGAGGCGGCCATCGGTACCCCCGGCGAGCAGTGATGGTACATGTCAAACCGCTAAACCAGGGTCCGCACAGCAGATGCATTCCGCTACCTGTCACCTTGTCTTGTCTTGTCTGGTGCGCTTCACTGCCGACACGTCTGTCTGTCCTCCATCACCATCATCATCACCCACAGCCTGCACCACCAGGCCCCTCGGCAGTGCGAACGAAAGTCTCAATCGCTGCAGAAACAGCCAAGCGTCCCATCACGCCCGCTTGCTACCCACAGCCCAACAACAAACGCCATCACCACCCTCCCCCCCCCACCCCCCTCCCTTCGAGGCCTCCCGGATGCAATTGCACCGCGTTAGGCTTGGGACGCTTTCCGGCCTCATCCATACCAATTCAATCAGCCTTGTCCCTCATCTATATCCTGCGAACTGTGAAGCTCCACGTATGTGCAAGGTCAGCACGGACCTCATATTGACCACCGACCGTGCTCCCCCCCGCCGAGGGCCGCTCGTTCGTGCGAACAACAATCGCCGCACTACGTGCTGTGGCTTGCTTTTTTAAACTAAGCTAACACCCATCTTCAGAACTGCTAGCGATTCACATATATAAGACGGCTTTTTCGAGCTCCCTTTCGCCTATCATCACCAGCACTCACCAAGATTCCAACTCATACGCCGCCGTTCACTTACTAAAGAAACGCCACACTCACAGACAGACTCGACCCTCCCACCACAACCACCACCACCAACACCACCAACACCACCACCAACACCACCACCACACAACACCACAACCACCACAACCACCACCACAACCACCAACACCCAAAATGCAACAATCGTACGTTCGAGTAACTAAACGCGGCAATCAAGTACCGGTTGTCCCCGTCTGTCCGCCTATAGACTGTCCGTTCAAGACGGATGATGGTACGACATGTGGGTTGCGATTGACCAAGGCCTCGGACATTCGGTGAGTCTACCGAGCTAGTTACTTCCGATTCTGTATGCTGACATATCCGGAAACTAGCGACCATTTTGTGAGAGAACATGGCAAAGGGCTCGTTGCGAAGCCGTACAAGTGTGAGCGCTGCGGGAAACGGCACGCAACCCCGAAACAAAGAAACAGCCACAAGGATCAGTGCAGGAGGGATCCTGCGGAGGAAGGGGGCGAGATGGAGCTCATCAACTACCACTTGGACCAAGTTGAGAGAGCGATACAGACCCCTTCTCTCACCACCACCGAAGGCATCAACACTGCAATCGCTGCGATTCTCTGTGCAAACCAAGAGCTGAGTGAGTTCGCTCATGCTCCGCTCTGTTTTTTTCAAAGCGGTGGGACTCATGGTTCTAAACGAGCAGGTGCAGGCCGTCCGCCAGCCGCGTCCACCTCCTCGACAAAGAATTCCCCAACCCCACAGCCGAGCGCTTCTCCGTCTGCGCCGCAGCCGCCCATGCTGGAGGTGGTACCCATCGACCCGCAGCACGGCGGCCATCATCATCATCAGCACGAGGCTCCTCCGCCGGTCATTTACTACGACTCTCACAGTCACAGTCACGGCGATCCAAATCCACCCGTCACTTACGCACCCGGCTATCCGGCCCATTCCGAACCCTCGCCCTGGATGTCGGTGCCCCCCGATCCCGCCTACCCCCTGCCCCCTCCCCTCCCTTCCCACGGTCTCTTCGGGTTAAGTGCGCCCCCCGCTGACATGTATGCAAAACTTAGTCATCCTGGAACCGTATACGAACCGGTCCACGCCTACAACATCCAGCCCATAAACCCGCGCAATGCCGCGTCCTCTCGCAGGGATAACAATTAGGTAGTCTTGCAAGCGTCGCGATCGTGGGGAAGGAGGGGGCGGGGATAGTTACATGGCGGCATTGATTCGATCGCGGGACTTGGGGGGACTTGGGGCGCAGGGAGTCGGGGGAGTGGGGGGGATTGAATGGCAGTCGTTGCGGTTGTCTGTCTGTCTATCTGTTTTCTTTTTCTCGAGCACATGAGTGGAGCGGGCGGGGGCGGGGGCGTAGTTGTCGGTACGGAAGAACTGGGAAGACATCTTGATGCATCGTAATGTTTAATATTCGGAGAAAAAATATATACCTGATGTGTGAAGTTGCTGCAAAGCTCAAACAACCACGTTTTTTCTTCCCGAGGTTACACACGAACGAGGGCCGACGGGGGACGAGGCAGGCGGTTGATCATTCCGAACTAGATATACTCTACCGTACATACCGTACTCTAGACGCATTCGGATAATTTTCCTGCAAAGGTATGGTAGCTTCTCTGCTCTACTCTATGTACTCTGCGTCAATGCTTTTTGACGTGCCGCTCCCCCCCCCCCCCCCCTCCCAAGCTCTTTCTTACTGGCTCTACTCTACATACTCTAGATACCCCCCTCCCCCCATCCGCCTCCCCCCCGCCTCGTCTCCCCACTCGCTCGCCTCGTCTCCAGCTCCTAGGCGTTGGTCCTGCCGGATTGCCAAGCAAAAAAGAGAGGTACACGAGGCCTATGTAAAGTACTAGGTCAAAAGTTTTTGTACAGGGGCCGTTTTACACTAAAAATGCCCATTTTCAAGTAACCAAAACCCACCCTTCACGTGGCGGAAAAAAATCGAGTTATTACGTTAGAGAGGTATATGTTTGTGGTGTGGTGGCGCTGTTGTGGAGGTGTACAAAGACTTTTGACCTGATACTTTACCTCTCTAACACAACAACCACAGATTAGAAAGTAGTAATAATTGGCATATATCATGAATACATACTAATAAAGCTTCAACGAGACTTCCAACTCTCTAGGCTGATTATTGTATGCAAAGTAGGGTGGCTTGGCATATTTCCCTTTCACCGAGGCAGGTCATTTCCCACCATAGATACAGCAACCATAAGGTAGTATAAAAATATGTGGACCATGAGAAGGTCTCCTAAGCGAGGTAGAGAACCTTAATCGAAATCGGCGCATAACTCTGAGTTGTTGTGGTTGAGTAATGCCGTATGGGAGAGAAGATGGTGTTGAAACTGGTTTTATCGCGATAATTTTGTATGAGGGCCCCATACAAAATCTGAAATCACTCTCCAACTCGTGCACAACACCATACCATGCGCCACCAGACCGGAGCAAAAGCCGTCAGAATTCTTATATGTGATGCATTTTGCGATTCTAAAGCTTCTACGAAAGACTCGATTTTTTTCCGCCACGTGAAGGGTGGGTTTTAGGTACTTGAAAATGGGCATTTTTGGTGTAAAACGGCCCCTGTACAAAAACTTTTGACCTGGTACTTTACCTACTCTAGGTACATACCGTACATACACACATGGCATGTCTACCAATGCAAGAATTTTCCGCGTCCATGGTTGAAAAGGCCACATCACGATTTCCGGATCACGCACGTTGTGAGGGCTTGCGAAAAGAGCTGTATTGCATCTATTCTACTTACCGCTGCGTACTATAGCAAAGAATTGTCTACTCTACTCCGTACCGTCTTACTCTACATACAAGTGTTTGTTCTGCTGCCCCACAGCCGTGAAAACCGCACTCACGAGTCACATTCGCGCATATAGCCCCGCCTGCCGCAGGCCGCAGGCTGCAGGCTTCAGACCGCAGTCCACAGGTCGGCACATTGTGCGTATAGTAATTGCATGCACGGGTATAGTATAGTATGTATAGTAGTGGACTGGTAGTCCAGCGCATGCGCTTCCGTCGTCCCAGCCCAGCCAGCGCGCGCGGGAACTCTGGCGAGCGAGCGAGGACATGGCGCCAACGAACGAACGTCGTTAGCGGTTATCGCCAGCCACGACCGAACCCAGAAGTGGCTTGGACACCGTTCCACCGGTACGGCTACGCCTGCAATTCCCGTCCAATCACAGCGGTGAATGAACGCCTTGGGCAGAAATCCGCGCCGGGATGTGGCATGCTGCTTGCTCATCCGCTCCCATAACGCATGCGCGGATCGGAACCGCAAGGACTGCGGAAGATTGTTTGGTCAGTGCGCGCGCTGTGAGGTACCGGGACATCGGAAGATACATCTCCATATTGGCCTTTTTGTGAGGAGTGCTATCAGAAGCGGAATACGTGAGGATGTGTGTATTCACCAGCCATTCAAATAGACCGCTCAGGCCGGCGTCTTCGGCCATGGCCGAGGACGTACTGCCACAACCAGTCTTCTCAAATCCGGGACAGCTGTCTTGTGGGGACTCAGAGCACGGGACTGTTCGTTCGCCGACGCCTGGTAGGTGATATCTCGTTCTATAAAGTAACACCACTAAAATCGTTCCTTTCGCCTGGTTGAGACGATAACCCCGGCGATTGCATATTTGACGCATATCCTATAGACAATAGCTCGTTAAAGAGCTTGTAGAGCCTGTAAAGTCCATACGAATAACGGCGGGTAACCATCTTTCGCATCCGAACTCGCGTGGACACTGGCAGCTGCATTATCGCGGTCGACGGTGGGCGTTTGTCGCATTCACACTTCTTGGCTAGTGCACAACCCTCGAATGCGACTGTCCGATTCTTATGCTGTAGGTGATGGAAAGGCCGAATGTAAGGGTGGTGTCATGCGGATACGGCAACGTGGAAGATGGATGCGCGGGTAATCGACAGCGCCGAATGCTCGCCGGTGGAGCCATCTGATAAGGTACACCTGTACCTGGTACTTTCAACAAGGTCACGATAAGTCTTCCGAGGAGTAGGTTTATCGGGCTCGGATGCCGAGGTATTGTTTATCCACGAACAAATTTTCTGTCGAAAAACAACCGTGATCAGTAGATGCACCATATCTCCGACCGAAATCCCGTAAAAGTAAATTTAAGGCCCTTCCCTAAAAGTATGTGAAGTTGACGTCCTTCACTCTGCTGATACTGTCGGCAAGCCATCGCTCCGTTCGAACGATTTCGCATGATTTGACGTTGCTCTCCGGCTTTGCCCCCACGGGTAGGCTTCTCGATGATCCCTCCCGCCGGGCGGGTTTCCAGGCCAACCCGTCACGGTCCTCACTCGCAAGGACGGTGGGATGTTCGTCTTCAGCTAGGAGGGCTGCGGATTGCGATGGATGAGGGGTAGATCCGATCATGATTCTAAATTAGAGTCAGTGGAACCTTAAAACGTTGTAGGGAAGCACGCCTATCCTCCTTTGAAACTACTCACAACATTGGCTAGCCTTAAAGATACTCAGCATGGAGATAACCCATTGACTGACTCTACACCTTCTCTTCACCGGCCAACCGCAAAACATCGATTCTCAAACTTTGTGGCGAACTTCGCCCTTTACCGACTCCGACCGAAAGAAGGAACGCGTTCAGGAAACGTTGGGAAGGCATTACTCGGTGAGCAGGGTTCTAGCGACGTGAGGGCCGCGGGTGTGAGTATGTCGGAGAATAGGAAACTGGCAACTTAACGAGACCACGAGCTAGAGTACGCGGACAGTATTGAAGTCGGAGCATGAGCACACAGCGGCTGGGACTGGCTGGTCTGAAGGCGCCTGTCAGTGATTGCCCCAGATATCTCACCTGCTAGGACTGTTCGGGACGAAATGACAAGAATTTAGTAACTTGCTGCGATGTTTGACCGAGGCTGCATGAGTAACAAGGAAAGGTGTAACCCAGAGCCGGTGACATCGAAGACCAACACACCAGACGCGTTACTGGGAAAGGCTGGCATCACCTTCCACAGCCAACTCGGGGTTTCTGTTGAGCCCGTTTCTGCAGAAAGCTCTCGCGTCTCGAACGGGCGGGGTGGAAAAGAGGAAGCAGCTGTGGAATGCTCAACAGTTCGAGTGTGCAGTTGCTCTGGGTGGGGGGCCGTTCTGATACGGATAGCCACGACAGATGGAATTAGAAGCACGCGGGAAACGCTGGTCATCACTTCACTGAGCACAGAACCCACTTGGCAGATGTGTCGTTCATCGTATTCGGATCCTGATCGAGGGTGAGCTAAATAGCCTAAACTGACGGCGGTAACAGCGCCGATAATAGCTGGAGCTGTTTTCTTCGAGGGTGCTGTGAACGAAGACGAAATTCCCGAGAAAGGACCGGGTGTTGTAGACATCTGGGAAGCTCAAAACAAGGCAGAAGGACGGAGAGAAAGGGGTGAGGAATCCGAGTTTCGTGGCGGTAAACCTGCAACTCTGGCCAAGTACCACAAGGTGCCACAAGTGCAGTAAAAGATGCTGCCACAAGGCTTTGCGATGGTGCAGAGTCACACCCGAACTCTAGGGGGCTTCGGTGGTGGGGAGGTTGGGGGACGGGGAGTTCTGTGGATTAAACTGATATAACAAAAGACCTGAGGGATCCTGACCTCCGCTAGAGTCCTCCGAATTCAGCCGAGCCACGTTCTCAAAGGAAGATGCCTGGAGAACACTCACAGCCTCAGCAATGGAGAGGTCGGTTCCTGCGCATACGGCAAGTGCTGGAGCTGGTGGATGGATGGTCTGGGACTCCTGATTGTGCACGACGGTCAGCAGCAGATGTATCTCCGAAACAATGACTCCTGATTGTGCACGGCGCTCAGCAGCAGCCAGTCAGCAGCTGTGTCTCCGAGACAAGGACACCTGGTTTCTGCGATGGATCAGCCCTCTACCGCCCCCATGCTCCCCTCCATCCCCTCCCCGCCTGGCTGACGATCCATCTCTTGCAAAGTTTTCTGACCACCAGTGCAGAGTAAGCAGAGTCGGCATCTACGAGACTGTGAATTGGGTTATGAGGCTTGCCCGCAGTCCGGAAGTGTTTTGCAATAGTGAAGCCCAGAAGTGATTGGCTGGTGGATGTCTATGTGGAAGGCCTAGAGGACTTTTGAACCGGACGGGAGAGGAGGATTGTCGAATGAAATCCGCCGCGACTTGCAGTACGTCCACAATTGGCGGTGTGTTGCCTGCGGGTGCCACAAACCTCTCCAGATCCGGGTCACCCCGCATAAGCATGACGTTTCGATATGGTCGCGAGGAAATTGGCCGTGAGGAATGAGGAATCGGTCGCGAGGGATACCAAGTGTGTCGTTTCTCTGTGTCCACGGTCCATACAGTGCCCTCATTCATGATTCGACGCGTGCATCTCCTCTAGTCATTGAGTAAGGTACCAGAATTATGGTATGCATGAGAGATCATACCTACTATACTCTAGGTGTCTTGGTCGCCATGCCTTCCAGAGTACGTCCTCGTGGGAAAGTCATCGCTGCCGGCAAGAAATCTTCAGGGAAGAAACCCGCCGGCATCAGTTCGTGGAAACCCTGGAATCGTGCGCACAGCACCAGGCGGCACAGCAGGCGACGCAACTGGCCTGCTCGAGCTCATCCGGGAGCGCAGCTCAAAGGGGAAACGAAGCAGAATCGATTCAAACGAAGATCATGAATCCTCTTCCTGGGATCTCCCCACGGCACGACGGGGTTCTGGTCGGATCAGATGCACGATATATTGTTCGGACGATTGCTTCACGCACATGAGCCAGGGAATGTCCGCCGGTGCCATTCTGGAAACAAACCCTTGTCAGCAGAAGCATCTTCTGCACTCCCATTGGCAGTCGATACAAACCTTACCACTAAAGCCTAACTTGCAGCAGCAGGTTGGAGGATTCTACTCTAGGATGACAAACCGATGCGCCACTGCAAAACTTTGCGCAAGGGACAGGAATTCTAGCGCAGATGTAACCGCTGGGAAGCGCCCATTATCGCGAGTTTGGCACATATTCGCTTCTTCACGTATGACACAGCACTCGGCACGAGCCCTCGGCCCCCACAGATCCGCCGAAACGGGGCATTGCAGGACAAATTGCAAGGCGCAGGCCCACCGCATTCCTACCAGCCACGCAACATCGGGGAAATTGGAGAACAACCAAGCGAGACGTGCAAAGATTATTGGATTGTGCTATGTATCGGTCTTTAATTCCCCAAATCCGAGTGACCAGCGACAAATGAAGACTAGCGTGGCCGCTGTTCAATACGAGTGATTTTATGTGTTAAAGGCTACGCACTCGATGGGGCACTGCACCACTGAATAATTCAACGACAGTGGTATGGAGAGCGACAAAACATCATGGCTGCTATTGGGCCTGGAATAACGGTTGCAATCTACTAGAGGAAATATCGAGACTGAATGGAACATCGAGACTGAATGGAATATCGAGACTGAATGCTACTATTCAGAGCCTGTTTGCGCACCTACATAGTAAGTAAATTAAGTTCTCCATGGACAACTTGGAATCTTATCGCTCCTGCTGCTCGGCGTTGTCTGCCACCACCATGAGAGGAGCAATGTAGGATAGATATGGGATCAGATAAGATAGGATGAGGGGCTAGTTGGATCAGTGGATCCGAATGGTGAAGATAGCCGGACTAGCTAGATCGGGTGGCACCGAACGGTGGAGGTAGCAACAGAGGAGAGCCACAAGATGGCTCTTCAAAATAGAACCTCAACTTCTCTATCATCCTTCATTTTTGTCGTCCCCTTCCCGGACTACGTCACTCGGTCAGCGGAAGTTTCGGTTTCGATGGTAGTTGCTTCACGGTGGAACCATCACCAAAATCCGATAAAAACCAAGATTATTGTTCTTCCAAGCTCAGGGCGGATCACAGCAACCTCCAAGATGTTTCCAATACCCCATCCATGTGATTCCTCTCGGTATCCTACTCGCGAAGTGTGTCCCATCAAGGTATTAACACGTTCATTTTAAATAACTCGGATTCTCGCAGCGAAAAAAAGACTTGCAGTGGCACACACCCCCTCCGTATCAATAGTTTACTCGCCTATGGTTGAAATGACGCCCGGTCAGAATTGCAACTGAGTGAACGGCTGTGATAGACTCGGCTTACCCAAAACACTCATCAGGCTGAAAAGCTAGAACCCCTTGAATTAGCTGCTTCGCCTTGCGTCGTGTGTCTAAACTCTTGGATAGACAGTAATGCAACTTCGCTCACTACCCGCAACCACCATGCGTCAGTAATTCGGACCACTGTTAGTTACTAGCCCTCATCGTCACGGTACATCCCCGCAGCCCACACGATCACCACCACCAACGGATACCTCGCGTGTGGGTTGTCCCCTCAGCACCGCGCAGGCAAGCAGCTTATGCCGGTTTAAGGACTGACAGCGCGGGAGCCAGGCGGCTGACCGTGCAGCGAAGACGCCAAGGTGCGCTCAGCCGCCGGTCGTTTCGGTCGCACCTTCCATGCGCATTGTTCCACGACTCCACGTTTCCAACCCCGCAATGCCACTCAGTCATCTGTCTGGTCTAGTCCAGGGGGAGAGTAGACGACGGTAGAGCCTGAAGAGCGGTTGGCAGATAATAGAGTACCTGCCGTCGATAATGGATCACAAATTATCACACTCTGCTACGGGCCTATGGCTCCTAGGTTGTGTATATTACCGATTCAAACGTTCCGGTAACTAGGCCTCACTGTGATGACTACAGTAAATGTTTACTACTGCGACCTTGATGCGATGTACATAGATTATCGCGGCGGCGAAACCCCGTCTACTGCATCTACGATCACTCGTCCCCGTTGCACAGTGCACGTGCGTCGGGGCTTTCCAAAATTCAAAATTCCGGTGGCTGCACCTATTTTTAGTCTGGCCACCCCCAACTTCAAGTTCCAATTTCCAAGTTCCAACAGGTTCGCTTACCTCACAACACTCTCACCCTCAGAAGTTATCATAGAACCATCTACATATACTCCTCTCCGAATCCCGAGAGACATAACTGCTAGTTCTACTTATAGAATCCAAAGACTGAAGGCTTTTTTTCCTTTTTTTCTCCCTTCAAGCCCCGCGCGGCCCCACCTGTGCGAGGGGGCATCAGCATCGCAAGGCCCAATATAGATGTAGAGTGAGCTCAACCTACATAGATTTATACAAGATTTAACGTTTCGCCCTCCCTCCCTCCCTCCGCGGTGTGGAGAGACTCGAGAGTGCATACGGTAGCGGTGCAGCGTGGTGCGCATTTCTTGCGTGCTGCTGCAGGAACTGCTTCCCACCCCCCACTCCCCCGCCCCCCCTCCTCCTCTTCAGCAAGCAAGCATGGAAAGGTTCAGGAGATCCAATCATCAATGTTGCTGTAGGCACCGTCCGACTCGGTTCTACTTTTAGAAATCCAACAGTCATCAATCATAGATTCATCACGCCCGTGATGTATGATGTATGATATGTGCGTACGTAGTTATCGATACCGGTATCCATCGTGATTCGTGAGTCGTGACCCCGCGCGGCGCGGATGAGCAACGGGCATGGTTCTTGCCCGATATAGATTGATTGGCAAAAGCGGGTTTGTTAACTTTGTTTGTTTGTTCGTTGCGTAGGCGCTAGAGTAGTGATCCAGCAGCTGAGCAGGAGCAGGAGCGAGAGCGAGCGAGATCGCGGGATAATTCTACAGAACCTCCGCGGACCGCTGCCCCACCCCACTCGGCTCAGGGAGGTGCCGGTATGTGGCTACTTTACTAGTACCGTGGTTGGCAGTATGCATGCCAATTACCTATGTACCTCACCTCGTCGTCGAGCACCACGGACCATAGCCGCGCGCTCGCGTTGGCCGTCCTCCTTCCAAGTTCCTCCTCCTCCTTCTCCTCGGAACACACTCGCGACTCCTCCGGCTATCGAACCGGTAGTTACCCTCTAGCGGCGCCATGGCAGCCACCAAACGTCAGCCCCGCCGATGCCGGACCGCAAAAAGTTTTCCGTTTCTCCACCATGGCCGAGCCCACCTTCCCGGTTCCCGTCGCCGGTCACTGATGTATGTAGCGGGGTAGTAACTACTAGTAGTTGGACCCCGGCTAGTATGCAGGGTAGCCCGCCGACGTTTCCTTCCTCCACTCCACTACGGTACTCTAGGTACGGTGCTCTACTACTGGCCTCTTAACCGAGCGGACGATGAATTCACGAACCCACGCCAAAATAATACCGGTAGTTGGATAACTGTTAATCCATCGAGCCCTTCGGCCATTTTCTCGGATGTAACTACTTCAGAAGTATTAAGGTAGGTATTTAATGACCAAATATCACGTCAGAGAACTTGAAAGTTGACACCCGGTGCCATGCAGATACATACCGTACTTACTTACTCCACCATAAGGTTCCCTTCCCGGCCTTCTCTCCTCCAGAGTACCGTGGTAGTATGCATAGCAGTAGTAGTAGATCCCTCCCCCAATAACTAGCCGCAAACCCCATCACATCTACACAAGTTGCCCCCCATGTCTCCTCGAAGCTGCCCATCCGCCCGCGAACCCGCCAGTTAACCGTCCCCGGCCTCCATAAGCCGAGCCTCCAGTTGAACGACGGCTGGCGTGCTTCCCTACCCACCCAGGTATATTAGGTACACATCTTACATAGCTTAAATTCCCAAAGCCATGATATCCTTCCAAAATTGAGCCGGCGATATCAGAGGTGATGTGGCGTGCGCGCACCGGAGTTACGGAAAAGTATGCATCTCAGTATCTCAGTATCAGTGAGTGGCTTGTCCACTGCCCAGCGGCCGCACCGTGCAGATCTAAAAGTAGAAAACCCCGATTCATCCGTGGGCCATGCATACTACACACATACATGCATACCGTCTGCGCACGCCCACCCACGGGATCGAAAAGGCACACACTTGAATGAGTCTCCATCAACCAAACGAGACAAACGCCTCCCTCTCACCCTCCCTCCACAGAATCGCCGACGCCGACACAGACTACTTTCAAGTCTCGAATATCTATCAAGGCCAGGCCAGACCAATCTACTATCCACTCCGTTACCCGTGCGTAGAAAAATAAACAGTGCTCCTAGCTATATACTCCAGATAGGCATGTATGTGTGTAGATATGTGTTGCTGGATGCAAACGTACGGCGTCAGTGCGTCTTTGGCCATGGCATGCATGAGCATGAGCACGAGCATGATGAGCATGAGTACGAGCATGATGAGCATGAGCATGAGCGTGGAGGCGCTTCCGGGAAACGAAACGAGACGATACGAGACAGAACAGAACGGGACAGAACAGGAGTCGAAACAGAACGAGACAAAATGATAAGTGATAACTGAATACATAAGTAGGGAAGAGTGGAGTGGAGAGTGGAGTGAAAGGTCTCTTAATTCCGGTAAAGATTGGGGCAAGTGATGGGGCAAGTGATGGGACACAGTGCCCCCCCTCCCCGCCGGACGGACCATCTCTTCTTCTCCCCACCCCACACACCTATGGAGAGAATGCGACTGGATCTCACGCGATTAATCGTTAGGGTGCAGCGCACGAATCTGGCAATAGAGATGGTGGACACAGTGTGGTCGTGGCTGCTCGTGGATGCTATTAGTAGCCCCCCCCCCCCCCCCCCCCCCTCCCTCGCCAGATCCGCCGCGCAGGCTAGACACGCACTGCGGGTTGACAAGTGATACGCCAGAAGCTATCTTGAGCTCTGGCTGTGGCTCTGGCTCTGGCTCTGGCTCTGGCTCTGGCTCTGGATTCCTGTGTTCCCTGCGTCCGTCTCGCCGATGCTTGCTTGCTTGCGGGAGGGAAGGGGGAATAATCCCACCGCTCAAGCGAAGGACGGGCAGCTACAGTATACCGCGTAATGCTGGATTGTCTCCCCCTCTAAAAAAGAAAGATACCTCACATGATGTATATAGCCAATGTCATCCCATCCCAGCGGACACTAGGTACCGTACCGGTTCTCTAAGTAAGTAGTGTCCGGGGACCTTGGAAGTTATGTAAGTATAGCAGCCCGTCCATCCTTCCATTCATATCCATCCAAACAGAGTGACTGTATATCCAAATACCCAAGACCAAGATGCTATCCCCCCGTCCAGCGATAGGCACTGGGAGAACCCTATGCGGAACAAGGACTCTGGTACTTGCCGCCGTACCGCCGCGCAGGGCCTCAACCCACCGTACCGGTTCCTCCGTCTAATAGTATCTATTCGCCGAGTAAACAAACGACAGAGATGTCGCATGGAAGCCTCCCCATATCCCTCTCCCTGCCTATTGATATCGATATCGGTATCGATACTATACCTCCCCCGCCCCGCCCCCAGGTATCGATCAACCGACATCCACAGTTGCATCCCCCCCTGCCATCCCCATCCGAAAGTTCACAGTACAGTACATGAATAAGGTAGCAGAACCTCGCAATAGACTACAAAGCTCAAAGCCCAATGCCCAAACTCCAAACTCCAAACTCCAAACCACAGTCAGTTCTCAGCAGACCTACCCCCATCCGCTGCGCGTGCGGATCATAGCACTGTATACTAGTAGCATAATCCAGGGTTACCGAGGAAACGCCCGTCGCCCGCCGCCCGTCGCCCGCGGGGGAATCTGGACTCTGGACTCTGGACTCTGGGTATCTACCGGTAGAGTATGATATCTCTTGCCCCCCACCCCCCATCCCATCCGATTACCGCTGCTGGTTGCACTGCACTGCACTGTACGCATGTACGTACATACAGCGGATAGGATTCCTGATATGTTGATCTGTAGCGGAAGTTGGAGCGGACTGTTCTGTTCGCTTCGCCTCGCTCTTTACCCACTTCACATGTGCTTACAAGTTGCCCCGGCTAGATAGTAGACATCCCCTACACACAGCACACTGCACGGAAAGCCCAAGCCCAAGACCCAGACCACATCAATGGAACAAAGTATTTATACACCCACACGCCAAAAAGTTATTGACATGAAAGTAAAAGTAAAAGGTTGCTCGGAGCACCGTAGTAGGTACATAGCAGTACCGGTAGACAAGTACCTACAATGTAATGTACGAAGACATATCGGACATATCCCCCAATCCCCGCTCGATGATGATCTCCGCCTCGAGCCCCCCAAGTTCCCACCTTGTCCTCACCATATCTCCGAAAATATCCCCCTTCCCGCCAACCCAACCCAACCCAATCCCATCGTCACCATATCGAAGCAAGAATGCGCCCACACGCACAGAGATATCGATGAGACCCGCCCCCCAAAAGTCCTAAAAAGTCCAAAAGGAACAGAAGAAGAAAGGAAAAGAAAAAAGAAAAAAGAAAAAAGAAAAAAGAAAAAAGAAACAGCTAGAAAAGCAAAAAAAAGAAGAAGAGCCAACCCTTTCTCCATCCATGCCCACGATAACCATGCCATTCGTCAAAAATATACATACATACATGCGCAGCGAGCTGCAGAAAATGTTCCAAATCAGTGAGAATATCATCACCATACCAATTGCATCCATCCGTCCCTTCCCGCCAAAATACTCTTCACCGAATGAGTGCAAAAAAAAAGAATCCCCTCCCAAAAAATCGCTTCTGAAAACCAATGCAAAAAAAAAAAAAAGTAAAAACAAAATCAAAGGACCTGCACTCAAAACCGCCTAATTCGGCTGAAAGACTCGTCATGCCATTCCCTCCCATATCGTATCTAAAATAACTGTTGAACTTTCAAAGAACTAGACGTCGTACCAATGGTGTTTAGAAATAATCGCGATCCCGGCTGGGATCGTACCTGTCGTTGGGAACGACAGGCAACTCCGGGTCTATTGCTGGTGTCGCGTTATCGTCCCAAATGTGGGGAGGGCAATCGCGAAGGAACGTATCTGCAAAATCCGAAACCGGTGACAGGTCCTCCCCTCCCAGTGGCGCATCTCTGTTGGCGTTGGCATTGACGAAACAGTCGACCGGTGTCCGTGCTTGCCATGACGGATATGTGTACGCCGAGACATCGCTGTGCGTGGCATTTATGGCCTCGACAGCCACTGCCGGGTTGCGGAAAAGGATCGGAGCCGGCTCGAAGTTCCTACCCTCATCCGGGCTCTGTATGTAGGCCGGGGAGATTCCCATGGGCGGAGATTCGCGCCGCGGATAAAGAAGGGGAGGGAAGGAATTGACCGGCGCAATTTCGGGACTGCATTCCTGCATGGTACCTGGCGAGAGGTCGTCGAGGCCATACATAGGAGACGAGTCGGTGGACCCGTCGACGATGCCCATCATCGGTGTCGCGTAGGCGCTAGATGTCTCCGACTGGGGCGGCTGCACCCCGGTAGTCATGTGGGCCGGTGCTGACGATGGCGAGGATATGCGGGACCGAGGAGGAAGTGCCCGAGGGGACGAGACTTGGCTACATCTACCTCCCGCGCTCCCCTGTCTTGCTTTCCCTCGAACCGACCGGGTACGTTTGTATTCGTATCCATGAGCCTTCTCCATGTGTTGCTTCACATTGCTTTCCCGCCGACTCGAATATCCGCAATTATAGTTACAGACTTTCATTGGGGTGCTCCTGTCATGCTTGTCCTGGTAGTGTCGGTCGCGATCCTTTTCGGCCGAAAACCCAGTGATGTGATAATTGCACTTTGGAACCGTGCACTTGTAGGGCCTGTCATGGGTTTTCACATGCTTCCTACAGTCATCGGTCAGCATGCATGTCCGATCGGGATATATTCAAAGACCTAACTCACTTCAAGTCACATGCCCGTGGGAAACATTTGGTGCATTTCTCGCAGCAGTGGGACTTGGGCTCTGCTGTGGATCTTGAGGCATTTCGGCGTCGTGAGGGGCCAGGGGAGGTGGAGCTCTCGCTGGGCGCTAGTGTCGAAGGAGAATCCGGAAAATTCCCGGCTTGACTTGAGTTGCCCGACATGGTTGCAAGGGCTCGGGGCACAGTTGAATTTGCGCTTCGTTTATGTTGTTGTAACTGTGGTGTCGTGGCAATATTCACATCGTTGTAATTAAAAGGCGAGAAAGGTGGACTGAAGACGTGGGTTTCAGTTGGCGGGCCGGTAGTTAAGTAAGAAGAGGTGGGGTCATAGAAGGGATTGGTGGGATCGGAGGGATCGGTATCAGGAGAAGCGCACCCGCGGGACTGGCTTGGGGGTTGCATGCTTATTATTCCAGCGACACGGTCGCACACCGCAGCACTAATACCTGCCGATACTCTCTCTTTGGACTCCTGGGAAGAAAATGTGTCGCATGCCTTGGTTCTCGGTCTCTTGCGAGTAGACCCGGCGTCTGATGGCCCGGGCTTAGTGAGCCTTTTAAGCGGTGTTAAGCTGTGTAGCACGCCCCCTTTCGCAAGTACACTAGGAACAAGCATTATTATTAGCTTAGCGCTCACTAAGTAAATACTTAAAGTACCCCAGAGAGAATCGCATGGCAATTACCTCGTATTTCCGACGCTCGAAGTAGTGATATTCGTGGAGGTTGTTTGTCGCATGCTCTGTAGAACACTGCCCAATTCTTCTCGCTGAAGTTTGAAACGGACCTGGGCCGTACCGATGATCTTGTGCTGGGCGTCGAGGAAGTAGTTTTTGTTGTAAGGAAGATCTTGCGGACGGCAGAGGTCGGCGTCACAAAGCTGTGGCCAGAGCTGTTCGCTGCGCTCGAGGAATTCGAAGGAGAGTTGGAGATACGACGAAGGTGTGCATCCATCCGGCTGCTATTTTCAGACATAGTAAGTAACAAAGATCCATCGTGACAAGCGGGGAGGGGCGCGGAGTGGGGTTGATATACATGACCGAGTTCCAACAAGAGGACATTTTCAAGGTCTCTCAGTGTCGTTATCTTTCCATCGTCCATCCGTAGGTGTGCTTGTCGGAGGACGTTTCGAAATTCGGAAAGGGCGGGATTCTGCATCATGGGCCGCACGATATTCGCCGTGATGGTACGGTAGCCGCCATCTGTGAGTCTATCCGTCGACGCCGTGGGAGATGCGAAGCCCTGGAGAGTGCGGCTAGGACTCGAGATGCTAGGCGGAGAATTGCGAACGCGGGCGTGCTTTGTTTGGTCTTCGAACATCGGCGGCGACGGCGCTGGGAAGAGACTAGGAAACATGGCCCCGTTTACTGTAATCATCAGTTTCCTCACAATAACAAACTCAAACCAGGTGAGACAGACGCTGATCTCGATTGTCAACGGCCTTTTCCTTTCCCCACCAAGGTTCCAGCAAGGGCTCGGGGCTGCTATCGTACCCCATGAACGGGGATTGGTAGCTCATGAGATGGGCAGTTGTCCCGGGGGAAGCCTCGCAGAATCCGGAATCACTCATGAAGCTCATAGCCACGCCGACCGGTGACTGGGACATATCCGAAAAGAAGCTGGCAGAAAATCGTCTCTCACGCTCTCCCGAGCGGGCCGCAACGTATTCAGATCCCAGGGTATCCCAGGATTTCTCCTGCTGCCCGTCGCCGCCCGTCATGACGGTGTCGTCACTGGCGAAGCTCAGGCCGATACACATATCGTCTAGATCGCTCCGTTGCGTCGTGTCATCCGCGATCGTAGACACGGTATCGGCATCTATATCGAGTGGCCAAGCATTGTCGTGAAGCGCTGCCGAGTAATTTGTGATGTTCGGGAGAGGATTGGCGCGGTCATGGACGGTTCGCGATTCGTGGGATCGGGCGTTCTCCTTGGCTTGGGTTTCTTGCAGCTGCACGACCTCTTCACTTGCAAGGTAATTTCGGATGTTGGCAACATGATTATGAGTTCTGTCGTCGCCCGCCGAAGAAGTCTCGGAGCGCCATGTGGAAACCCCTTTCGATTCCTTGGTGTACCTGTCGAACCCACTGGAAGACATGGTTTGGGGGGAATATACGGAAGACTCGGCGGAAGAATTCATAGTATTTCTATTCTGTGGAGGATCTGCGGCGGCTTCGGTAACCTGGATCGGTCGACAAGTGGTCCTTGGAAGAGAGTATGGCGCCGAAGGATATGGCGACGATATATCGGTGTCACTGGATGAACAGGAGGAATGTGGGCATGTGCTTGCGTGTAATGGGCGATACTGAAGGGTACTGAAGGAAAGTTAACATCAGAGCGAATTCCAAAATAAAGACGAAAAAAAAGATGCGAGAGGCAAGGTGGGACAGAGAAGGTTTTTGTCGGCAATCCGACATGTCATGACAGGTGTATGGGGCCAGGGCAGGAGGGATGGGGGATGGCGGGGGGTATGGATAATGGGCACGTACGTGGATTCTTGGCTTCTCTCCAATTTGTGACTAGAGTCGGACTCGTCAATCTGGTGGAGCACTGTCGTAAGGCTGCTGGGGGATTCTTGCGCGTCAGTTCGACTGATGATTCGTTTCGATTGTGAACGACAGGGGCCCGGCCATAGTACAAACACCGAGTGACAGTCTGCGGCAGCAGACTGTGCAGGAGTGACAAGTGGACAGAGGCAATGCAAGTGGACGAGTAGGAAAGGGGCCGAGACAGGACAGGACAGGACAGCACGAAGCAGTACTGAAACTAGGGGAGATGAAGGAGGAAAAAAGAAACTCGAACAAGCGACGGTGGTGGTGGGGGGGTTATGGGTCTGTAGGAGGCGGGCAGGCTCTGTACTGAGTATGTGTGTGCCGTACATACTCGTACAGTTTCCTTGCTAGCAAAGCACCTGCGCAATCACGCGCATTCGCCGATGGAAATAATTACTGCGAGGGAGCGCATAGGGAAGATATGGTCTCGGTGATTGCGCACAATGGATGTGCTTCGGACCCGCTTGCGCACCACCACCACGGCCACCACCACCGAAACTGCACCAAGGCGTGGAACGAGTAAACGTGGCGGGGCACGGTGTGAGGGACGAACGGCAACGGGAGGACGGCTGCGCACCGGGGAAGGGACGAAAAACCAAACAGTGACAGGAAAGCAAAAAGGGACCGATCATCAACTCACCGCGACACGTTCCGGTCTACTGTGCTATCGATATCCATCATCATCATCGTCCAAACTCTCGGTACACACGATGCAAGCCGCGTGGGCGATCAGGATCAATGGAGCAAGCGATCTCGTTGGCTTGGGGCGGGTAGGGACTCGCAGGCCGGCCGGCGTGACCGCACACGCAAGGCTGGATAGCTAATTGGTTGGGTGTGGGTGGGTGCTCACGCACGTATGTAGAGGAAGAAGAAGAAGAAAAGTCAAGATCCCTGGCAGCTGACGTCGTTTGGCTTCGTCCGTGCGGTATCTCTCTATCGTAAAAGCTGACTTCGATGGAGGAAGGAAATAAGAACCAGAGTGACAGTCAGGCGGATAGGAGATGGAAGGAATAGGGTATTTGGTAGTCGGCGGGGGTGTATAGAGGGTAGAGTAGATGGTGGTCTGTGATATCCAAGACAACGATGGACAAATTGCGAACAGGCGGAGAACACAAGAGATCTGGGGGGGAGTGTGAGGAGGGAGGGGGAGACAAGGGCACCGAGACAGATGGCTGACTATCTACTTGAGTATAGGAATGGCGGTAGTAGTGGGGGGAGGGGGTGGTAGGTGTGAGAGGAATTCTGAACCAACGATAACGAGAGGGAAGGGTGGCTGCTAGGGAGGCAAGTAACCGGTCCGGGAAAGGTGTGAGGACAGTGGCAGAGGGATAGCTGACGGTGGCTGGCAGCTCGCTGGCACAGGATGGCTTGATGGCTTGAGGATCGTAGACAGGGCTGAGGATTAGCAATTGATATGCACAAAATGGCCCCCAAAGTGCTGGAAAACGGGGAGAGTAGTTGGAGGGAGCAGCCAATGGAAATATATAAGAGGAGTAGGATAGCGACTGCGGCACAAAACAAGGCGAAGCGGGAAAGCGGAAGGGGCGATGCGGGGGGGTGGGGGTATTCGAGGGGGGGTTGTGTTGCGGGTGCGGTCGAACGAGGGTTTTTGGTCCCTGGTGTACTGGTTAGTACATACGGAAGGGACTGTCGTTGTCAACAAGAGTTTGATGGATAGAGGCGCATACGCATACATAGTAGGACGTACCTATCTCTGGGTCTCGACGTCTGAGCCCCACAAGTTTAGCGGCATCGATGTGCTCCAATGCTCCATAGGGTTGCGAGGTAGGTAGGCGGCTCAAAGGACGGAACCCGAGAAGCAGGGGGGGTGGGTAGCGGTAACGGCAGGGAGCAGTCTAGTCCTGGGCCAATCAGCCGCCCGGGCCCAAATGGCCAAAGTTGAGCCTCCATCTAGGCAGCAGCGGCTCTGCTCTTTTACCGCCAAGACGTCGAGAGTGCGCGCCGGCCGGGTCAGGGTTTTGCGTGCATTGCCGTAGAGTAGGCGTCGTTCGTCAATCGATTTCGAACGGCCCCAGAAGAAAAAAACAAAAACAAAAATACTCTACAGACAGACATCAAAAGCGCCAGGAGCTTCCTAGATGGCTCCGCATTCCACCGGCAGAAAAAACCATCTGGTGACGCCCCGCTCTCGCCAGCTCTCTCGCCAGCCATTACTCGATGGGTGCGGTCCTGCCTGCTTGCCTCTGCAGAGTTCCACGGTCATGATGGCTGCCATCTCCTCCCTCAGTCGATGCCCACGTGTAGGATGGAAAGACAGACAGATACCCCCCCTCCGCCGCGCGTGCACCCGCTTTCTCGCTCTGGAGTCTGGAGAAACAATTAGGCATTGGACATGTACGCGATTTGTCGGTTGGTCTTCCTTGCACGGCCGGTTGCTGGTCAGTCTCTGTCGGGGCCCGCCCAGGGCCAGGCCCGAAGTGATGGCCGTGTTTCCGCATACTACATAAGGGCTTCTTGGGGTTGTACATGGGGCGTGGTCGGCGCGGGCCAGCAATTGTTGGGGTTTCCCGCCAATCGGAGTCGCGAGAGGGGCAGGTGGAAGCTACTTTAGAGATGATCAGAGATAACCATCCATCCAAAACCTTCGGGTTTGAAAGAAAAAACCAGCGTCGCTAAGGAATAGCCGGGCGTAAGAAGAATGTGCCTTGCTAAACGCCTGTGCGTTCTACGGTACGCACTATCGGTAGTAACGATGTATGGGCAATCTTCAGCACCTCAGCGCAACCATTCCTAAGTAAGTACCATGTAACTCCCCCACTGCTACCACTACTGCTGCTGCGCTAACAAAAGCAAACTCCTCTCTCTCTTGCGTTCCCTTGTCCGACTCCGTCATGGCCCATGGTCCACTGCCACCACCATGAATCCGGTTGGTTTCAACCTCTGCTCGGCTACCACAGCCCGCGCCCGCAGGGCCGCAGCAGACAGAAAACAGTCAACCCTCGAAGGTTGCTAACCGGCTCCCCCGGCCCCCCGAGGAGGAGGAAGAGGTTCCCCGCCGAAATTCAACCCCATGCTCCTGTTTTTTTCTGGTAGAGTAGTTAGTCCCGACTTAGCGAACACAGTGAGCAACTGAGCAACTGACCGCTGGTCCGGACGATTGGAAGACTGAAAAAAACTTCTGCTATGTCATAGCAACACGCGGTGAGGGTCTACCCGCTCGTAACTATGTCATGGCACAATAGGTCATACCAAGCGGATAACTTGAACAATAGTCAGTACGTACGTAGCTAGAAAATAGTACGACTCACGAGAGGAGAACGGAGTGCAGTGCTCTCCGGCATCATAGCTCTTGGGCTGTGGTTGCCGCTGGTATGTCGGCAGTGTGCAAAATGCGGAGGGGAGCGCCTGCATGCCATAGGCTACTAAGAAGTCGGGACCGCCACAGCCCACGCCGTTGATGCGGTGACAGCTTACAAGCGAGACGTTTTCCCTTCCAAAACAAGGATTAGAGTAGTTACTGTGAAGCGGGCACTCGTCATCTGTAGCTTGCACTAGTAGTTTGTTTCCTCAGGTCTGATGAGTAAAGTCGAGACCATGATATGTGCCGAATCCCACCCAGCTCCGGACGAACGACTCGATACGTATGGCTGTGTGCTGCAAACTAAACGTAATCCTCGGGACGGGAATTTTTAGAGGTTCGGCATCCGGAGAAGTCCTTGGTGGCTGGTGAGCTGGCCATAGTAAAGTACCTATGGTATGTACTGATGTGTTTGCTAAGAAAATTGGCATGATATGTGGATCGAGTGTCGAGACACAGAGGCCATATGCGAATTTGTATGGAGGATCCGGAGTATCGGGATGTTCCCACTGCGGGATTCGCAGCCGGAAGCCATAAACCTCCAAACACCCTCTTCTGGCAATCTGGGCCCCCCGCTTGCCCTATATTATAGAACGGCTGAAATACTCGTACCCAATGCATCCAGTGCATGCAATGCAACCGACGCACTCGATGAACTCACTTCCCCCATCCAGCAAGCCCAACACGACCAGCACACGCTGATCTCCCTCATCCATTATCTATCGTCCATCGTCCATCGTCCAGTGGAGAGGGTATGACGCTGCGGCGCTGGCCGCGGGATTCTCCTGGCTTCCGACAGGTTGATCGGATCGAAGCATCATTGCATCAACTTGCATCGTGAACGGTGACTCCCGGCGTTCAGCTAGAGTTCTGCAACGACATCAGCTGAAGCTGAAGCTGAAAGCCTGAAAGCCTGAAACCTATGTGCCATCCAGAAGTCGTACGAATGATGAATCGTGGCCCTCTAGGGAAGGGGGGGGGGGGTGGTGGTGGTGGAGAAAGCTTGTCTCGACTCTCGACCGGCGAACCGTTTGTGTGAATCGTGATCAACCGCCGGCGCCATCCACTCCTCCAATTGGCATCTTTGCCGCGGCTGACGCCCGTCCGCGCCCAGCGCCCTCTAGGTCGAGTACTAGTAGGTCTGCGGTCTTTGACGAAGACAAAGAAGAAAAAGAAAAAAAAAAGTAGTTGAATCCACAGCCCCGCACGCCGAGCTCCGAGCTCGATGCACCGCCTCACGGTTTTACTGGCGCGAGTGGACTCTCTTAGTTAATCTCGATTGAGAAAAGAACAGCAGTTTCGACTTTAATTGGTGCATACGATTGCGGGGGGTTAGGGGTTCTGTATAAGTATTTGGAAGAGGTGAGATTGTGCGTCCGTTAGAGGAAGGGGAGAGCGGGAGCCCAAGTTCCCTTTCTCGAGTCTCGGCACTCCACTTTCCGCTATTATGTATGCAAATCGCGATCCCGATTCTCCTCGCTCACCTCCGACAGTCGGCATCTGACCACATCTGGGTTAAGACGATCCCAAGGATCGATATGCATGCACTACATACCTACATGCAATCATGGCCGCAAAAAAGCCGTCTCACCAAGAGATGTATCGAACGGGCCAGCCCTGTTTCGGGAGCATCCTCCGACAGCGAACACAACCTGCAGCTGGATGCTGGGCCAACGCCGGAAAGGAAAAACCGTCGAGCTTGCGTGTGGCCGCTATCGTGATCAGTGCAATGCAGGTTCCGATACCCGCTCTTGGGAGACGTTGTCACGTTGGTGCCCTACACACTCACTCACTCACTCACTCACCAAGTTGCTGGTTACATAATACGGTACTGCCCCTGTATCGGCCCCCCCACGAAACACTATCCGGACATCGGGCCACCCATATGGGATATCCAACACCATCGTACCTGCTTCCGCTGTCGCAAGCAGGCAGGTGTCGCAGCTATCGCAGCTGTTGTCAGCGACCGTTCTCTATGGAGGATCCGGCAATGGACAGGTAACGGACGAGCAATGGGGTTCGACCAGTGAGATGCGCTTCGAAGATATTCGTCGGGGCTCCGCATCCCAGGAGCGACCTGCATACGCAGTACAGTTGGATACCGTATCATACGCAGAGGTATGATTAGTCGTACATATATTGACATGGTCCCGGTGCGTTCTCGAATCTCGACCTCGCAAAGTCAAGATCTTGGCCCGCCAGCGGCCACAGCCAATGGTTCTCAAGTCCCCCTGGTGCCAAGATGCTGGAATGCGGAATGCGGAATGATGCTGATGCTGATGCTGACCCTGAGCGGCGCCCGCCCGCACAACTCCGATGAAAGAGAGACCTCCCCCATCATCCATCATCCATCATCCATGCACGCAGCATGCAAGTAGAGTGTGTATAATATGTACAGTATCTAGACTCTAAAGTAGTACTATACTTGGATGTCGAACCAGTGGTCCGGTGGATCAACAGGCACTACATAGACGCGAACCCCCAAAGTTCCAACCACGGTGGTGGAGAACTTAAACCCCAGGGTCAACCCATCCATGCCTCCATCCACGCATCCATCCATCTAACCCACAGTTTCGCTCTTGGTCCTGTGGGCCCTGGGGTGGGGTCCATGTCTCGGAGGTGCTGTTTAACTTCTGGCGACTCCAGACTCCAGAGTCCACCGGCTGAACCTGAACTCCTGAAGCCGAACCGTGCCATACCTACTAGTACCTGACATACGTTTCGAATCCCGTTTGTATGGCCGCCGTCGACGATCCCCAGTGGCGTGGGGAGTGGAGTTGCGTGCGCGCGCATGCGGGGCTGAAGGATCGTCCGAAGGAACAATAGCGCCGACTTCGGGCGGGAGACATCGCACATCGCACATCACCGACGAGAGAGGGGTATGAAGTAGGAAAGTAGGCGCCGGTGTCGCGTCGTCGTCGCCGCCGCCCAACGCGGGTGCGTCACACACAGCCGAGCAGGAAGATGTGCGCGATACAATATCTACACAGTTTAACTAGGTGGATATTTACATACATGTGGTGAAGCCGTGCATCCTGCAAGAGGCCTCGCACAATTTCCCAGCTCGCACATCGGACAAATCATCGTCGAGGATCTGGACTCTGGCGGGTCTGACAGTAGCACTTTGTTCGCATTCCGCGCGCGGGGCTCGCGGAATAGGTATGTACGTTGTATATAGGTGGTACAATTGTACAGTGTACACTTCGCGGCACCCGAATCGTCTGGGATGAACGCTGAATCGAATCGCTGATGCTTCTTCTTCACCCCCATGGCATCGGTAGATCCCCCCCTCCACCCCCATACAGATCGATGGAGTTTACACCCCGACGACTGGCGAACGAGAAGAGCGTTAGGTTAGGTTGGCCATCCTCGTCGGTGAAATACCTAATACAGGGCAAGGCCAGACCAGACCGATTAAAGTTATCCCGGTTGGGCAGCCGAAAGGAAGGGAATGGATGGGAATGGAAGGGTCAGCCGGTCTCTAGTCTCTTGCCTCTTGTCTCCACTCTCGGGGAGGTGGAGGGGATGGCCAAGTGTTCTAGAAGGATGTAACCCCAGACGCCGTGTAATTTTGCCGCCTACCAATACCAATGGCAATACCAATACATACCTGCAGTGATAAGGCCACACACCGCTACTTAGGCACTCTAGTAAGTCAGATCAGGAGTGGGAACAAACAATAGACTATAGTATGTAAGTAAATCTGTACCGTTACGACGTGTCGAGTAATCCATTCCCTCTCCTTCTCCCTATCCTCCTCCTTTCGACTGGGCAAGCCGGGTGTCGCGATATGATCTGCGGTAATTATTCCTAGCTAGCCAGCCAGCTGAATGGGGGGTGAGTACGCACTCAACCCACCCATGCTGTCACCAGACAACCTTTTTGATCCTTCACCCATTTGTGCATTTGTGTCACAGCCCGCCTGTCTACCTGCCTGTCCGCCCCTCCGCCCAACTCCCGAGCCAACGGGAGTAAAGGAGAGCGGACGGCAGTCTGCGTGGGAAACTGGAAACGCGGTTTTTTTCTCTGTCAAGCATCAAGCAAGCTTAGGTATGTAGTTAACACAAGGGTGGGTGGTCGTCCCCCCCGACTCTTAGTAGGATGGATGGATGTAAGCGTTCCAATCGCGGAGCGACGAACACTGTCAGCCATAGGTCGTATCAGAGCGTTTGCTCTTCTCACCCCCCCCCCCCCTCCTCGATGAGCCGTCGGTATCAGATCCAGAGTGATATAGGGTGGCTACTCTACCATCGGCTGGTGTGGAAAACACATGTAACTACATTTAGGGTCATGTGGAATGATTCGATAGTAAGCAACTTCCGACTTCCGATCTAAAGCCTTAGTAGGATACTCAAAGCAAAAAGACCCCTTTTCCGGCAACTACGTATGCAGGTTAGTAAAACATTAACATTCCAGCCTGCCAGCCTCTTGGTGTACCGGTAGTAGTAGGTAGGTAGACCCCCACTACCACTATCCCTCAAACCGTCGAACTCGTGTTATTCGCCCCAGCCGTCACATTGACATCTCCGGCTTACCGAGCTATGTACCTACTTGCAAGCGCCAGGGCCCAGGAGTGGCAACAAACGGGCGGACCATTGTGATGTATATACTACTATACACAGACCCAGTAGAGCAAGAATAAACTACTGAAACACAGGGTGTGTGTGCGTGTGTGTATGCTCTGCTCGCGCGGCGGAAATAAGTATGTATTTAGCGGCGTTCGCAATGGGGGTATCATGTTCTCAATACTTGCCTGGAACAGCCATGTCTGATGTCTCTGGAGCATCGGTGCGGACCCACTTCCCACTTCAGATTGCTATATGCACGGACAAGGGATAACATGAAAGTTTTTTCGTTTCGTTTCGTTTCGGGACATGGCCAGTCTCCTGAATTTCTTCCATCTCTTTGCTTTCTTTGCCAGATCTACTACCAACTACTTCTTATTTACGTGGTCACTCTATTCCCGCCCCACACGAGAACAGTCAGCGATGAGTGGCTAATAATCTTTCCGAGACAAGTGCAACTTCGGACTTCGGACTAACACGATGCTACCAGTAGAGGTTGAGTGATGCGCAGCACAGAGCACCGTAAGGGATGCCGAGCTCGAGCTCCTGATTTCTAAACCGACCCATGATCCATGGCTCGGCGGACCACTGCTGCTCATATCATTGTATGTACGTATGTAAGTACTGCGCGCACCACCAACATCGGATCACTAATTCACAGTCTCCCACTACATCTCTTATTTCCTTATCACTCTAGCCTTGTAGGTAATAGGTATCATACATACGGAGGAAAGGAGAAAAAGAGCTTCAGGTATTTCGAGCCACTACACACCGGGACCCCACCAACCCCCCCTATAGTAGTACATACTTCCGACGGGGTTGCATTTTATTTTACTCTCTTTCCTCGTATGTATTGCACATAATGTAAAACCATGGTCGTTGGCCACCGTCCAATGAACGAGCATTGTAGCCCCTTCTCCTCCTCCTCCTGAGTACTCCACCTCCTCCTCAAGCCCTCGAATCCACTCGGCATTCCGGCACATTACCTTATACTTTGTAATTCCCCTCCCCATCACGACGGCGATATTCCCGGTAACACGAGCTCTTGCCCCCGCATCGAGACTACTATGTAGCCACTGGCTCTTCCAGTTCGTCGGGGACGAATACGGTATGCATACCGGTACATACTTGCGTACGGCTGAGGTTTCCATGCTACATACTCGGTAATGCGAGGCAAAGACTACACGTCTCCGATAGAGTAGAGCCCGGTTAACGGCAGGAACACAATAGTAATGCTCCGGCCCTTGGTTATAGTAGCTGCAGTGCAGGCGTCTGAAAGTATAGTAGAGTAAGTACCTACGCAAGTGGCTGGTAGGTCGCGAGTGATTATTAGTGATTAAGCCGGCCACGTCGAGACGTCCTGGAGGCGACGGCGAAAGCCCCGAGGGGGGGGGACTGAATAGCACATTAGGAACAAGGAGCGCATGTGATAGGATGCAGCTGGTGCAGCACTACACGCGCAGCAGGAAAGACGGAAAGAAGGACAGCTGCGATTTATGATTTCTCACGCGGCCCGGCTCGGTATAGTTCCCTCGCCGTTTCAATTTCCAAGCCCGTTCGACGAATGCGTAAGGCTTCCGTCTCGTTTGAACTTTGGCTCCGCTTGGAATGCACTACACACATACAAAGGTCGCCATCGGATTCCGACACTTCTTTCTAAGCGACGGACATTTAGGAAACGTTTCGCCTCCGATTGGATTTCCGTGTGGAGAATGTTCCAACTGCCTAGTCGAGATGTCAGGGGAAGTACTCTCACGTGGCTTTCTATTACTACCTCGCCGCTCATCCGTAGTGCTTATGGGAAACCATCAGCCCGACTCCAGCTTACAAGGCTCAACCGTAGATACGTAGTTACAGTAAAACTAAAACCGGTTTGCGGTTGATCCTGTAGTAGGTATTCCTGCCGGGTTCGAGAACCCGCGGTAGAACCACTGGGTCAGTAACCGTGAATACCTACGCGATTGTTCACATGAATATAGTGTACACGATAGAGGAAGATTGCCATCCTACGATGGAAAGCTGGACAAGTGGAGGTTCGCAGTGGCTCAAGAACTGCGCACGTTTTAAAAACGACTATCTATAGTAGTCCGCGCACCGTTGCCTCGCGTACCTGTTCGAGACAGTAGTCGTATGTACCTACATACTTCCATCGTTCCATGTCAGTTCAACTACCTACTGTCCTTTTCTGTAAGTTTACCGAAACGAAGCATAAGAGAATTCATAAAGCGGCAGGTGCTACTGGCCGAAACTCAGAGTGATGTACGGTGCTGCCACCTTTTGCGGGTTCCTGTTCCTGGTTTTAATTGTTACCTCGTATGTTCTCTCAAGGACCTCTGCTTGGAGTCTGAATATCACCTTGCGATCGTGAATACCGGTAACAATCTCAGCTCTCTTGCCGCCACAGCCTCCTCGCCCTTTCCTTTCGGTCCTGATTCCTAAGTCTATGGAAAAAAACCCCGCTGGAGGAAAACAAACAAGGGCCCAACGGTAGTTATCCGCAGTCCCGACGAAAGCATATCTGTTTCCTTAGGGTTCTGCTTAGGATTTATAGTGTTGCGAAGATACTTTATAATACATGCGCAGTCAGGAATGCACGCGCAATAATGAGCATGAGAGACGCAGGCCTCATGATCCCGGGCCTGTGACCTGTCGAATTGATAGGCTTAGCGACAGCCTCGCAACACCTACTTCTCTATAGTGATACTCTCGGAGCTGGTAAGAACAGCTGTAACCGTACGATATCGATCACGTACGAAATGTTTCGAAACAAAAGCCAACGTTCGGTGGAATTCGAGAATGCCGAGAGAGAGAGCCGTACGCTCGGCGGCCCCACCACTGAGCGCCGCGGAACGAGATCCACAGAGGCGGACTGAGTGCGGATGATCAGGCTTGCACGCTATGTTATGTGCCGCTTAACTACGTACCTAGGTCGTAGTGTCAGCATGATCCGATCCTTTCAGTTCAGTTCGGATGCGAGATATGAATTGTAGTTGTAATATGACCATCTCGCTAGTTAGACCACATTCCCGAGACATGCTTATTGATACATACTCTACATACATACTCTAATTGCCCTCACATGCGGGATCGAAAAAAGGGTTCAGTCTACGGAAGGAACCGGTCGGTAGGACCGTCGGCCGGCGAGTCCGCATACGGCATAATTCAGGCACCCAGCGGCCGGCCCAACCAGATTTCTCCGGCAAATCTCGCCCTTGCATCATCGCCACTGTCGGGGAGAGAGAGAGAGAGAGAGAGAGAGAGAGATCGATGGACTGGTGTGGGAATAGCATGTATGATAGGTACTCTAAGCGACCTCCGGATGGAATCTTCGGAGCCAAGTACCTACTCTACATATGCTGGCTATGGTTATGGGCGCTGGTGTTGAGAGGTGAATTTCGGGCCGCGGCAAATTGCGCTTTATGCACAAGAACGGGTAGATATAGGACTACCGAGCACGTGGCTGCATAACAGCCGGAGCAACGGCAGAAAGTTATATGTACCTTGTAGTATAGGTAATACTAGATTATCGCTTCGATAGCAAAAGAAGATAAAATCAATTCATATAACCACATCCGGCCGCATGGTAGTTACTCTAGTCCGCAATAACAACACACTTTTCGGGGGTGTGCTCCAAATTCGCCCTCGTGGGTCTCCAAAATAGGTACACGTCTACTCAAAACTACATCATACTTGTCCTTTCGAACTTCACGACAGCCTACCGTTTCCATTACCTCCCTTGGCTCGCCTTCCAGGGGCTTAAGTAAAAATGATGTTGGGCTGATCATAGGCCATAAAACTATTATATCTGCACCTTGCCAATGGTTGTCCTCGGTTGCGATGTCACATCTCGTCTTCTTCTTGTTAGAAGGACTCGTGGAGGCGATTCACTGGAACGATCTAGATGGAGAGAAGTGGTATGTTTGGGTTTGAGAGAGTGGGAGAGAAAGAAACCCGAACTTGGACCCGCTACCGCACCGAACGTTCCAAGCATTCTCCACCACTGGTCCTCCGAACGGCTAGTGGACTACTCACAGGAACACACTCGTTCCAGCACTTCTTCTTCTTCCTCTTCCTATTCTTCCTCCTCTTCCTATTCTCCTGCGTCTTCTTATTCTGCTTCCTCTCCCTATTCTTCTTCACTTCCTATTCTGCTTCCTTTCCTTTCCTATTATTCTTCGTCTTCCTATTCTACTTCCTCTTCCTATTCTTCTTCACTTCCTATTCTGCTTCCTTTCCTTTCCTATTCTTCTTCGTCTTCCTATTCTTCCTCCTATTCCTATTCTTCTTCCTCTTCCTCCTCCTCTACTTCCGCTCTGGCTTTCTTATTCTCCATCCGCTCCTTTTCCTCCTTTTCGTCTTCAATCCGTCCCACACTCTCTCCCACCGTGACTTGCCCGTAGTAAATAACCAAATGCCACACCTTCACATCCACAAACTCAACTGTATTAGCCGCAGGTACAAGTCTCATAAAAGCTATAATGTTTGAGGATACCTATCAATACGTTTTTTTTGGCACGATTTCTGGGCCCTAATGTCATTGGTCGACAATGCTTCCTGTCCTTGCCGTACATATTAAAGCCGGTCACTAGCGATCATTCGCCCGAGTATCCACAAAGGCTGCAACTCGTGACATCGTGATCTTGTACAAGACGAGCCTGTAATTCGCTTTCCTATACACAATTCCAAGCGGCGTTTTCCTCATTTCCAAGGGCTCGGAATCCGGCGAGCCAACAGTGGTGACTTCTTTTACCAGTGAGATCGCATGACCCAAGTTGCGAGTTACTTTACAGTCAGGGTGAATAGCCGCTACAACCGCGACTATACTGCACTTCAGCATTCGCCGGTGATCTTCTGGGAATATACTCTACCGATTACTATGTTCCAGAGCCTAGGACTCAAAGGAAAAAGAAAACAAAAACCTTGGAACCTTTACGAGTTTCATCCCAGCCGGACGCGCTCACATGCTTCACGATGACTTCTGTTTCTGAAAGAAATACAGTTTCTTGCACTCTAGGAATACAACGCATTTCGTTTTCATAAATTCCAAGGACTTGGTGGACAGAATTACCACCGAAAGAAGAAATACGACAGGAAATCACAAGAATGGCTAGATCCTTTTCGACAAGTTATAGATACTTGGGATTGGCACGAAAGCTTTCAGCCCAGGAGCTATCGTCTACACCCAGCATACCTAGGTAATCCGTCCTCCATCATCAGCCAGGTCGGTTTGTTCTGCCCATGAGTCTGGTCACTCGGTAAAGGGGCCTTGTGGCACGTCCGCTCCGTCAAGATCAGAAACATCAACTGATCCTGCTTCGCGATTGCTGGGCTAGTCGCCCCCCACAATGACCATCCGATTCCCGTACGGAATGCAGGTGTGTGCCCCAGAATGTATGTACTGGTTAGCAATCAAGGTGGAATCGGGCTCGAGTTGGGCACATCTGCAATCACCACCGCTCAGTCGGTAAGTGGGCTGCGGAATAACGAGATACTTATCAGGTAAACACGCACATAAAGGCTGGCATTGAGAGGACATAGATGTCATGTACTCGGGTTGTGGCGTCGGTGTTGGTCCGCAATCGAGGCGGAATTGGGCCCGAGTTGGGCCCATATGCACCACCGCTCAGTCGGTAAGCTGGCAATGAGAACACAAACCATTCAATTTCCATAGACAAAAGATCGCTTCGGTTTCGCAGTTGCGGATCAGAAGACCGGAATACAATCATGAATCATGATACTCACTCGTCGACGTTACCGCTCCCCGTTGTGAACTAACACCGAACAGGAACACGTCGGTGTGAGAGGCTCCCCTCCACCGGTAAGCGGCGCTTGATTATACCGCCGTCTTCCCGCCTTTTTCCTGGAGTCAATTGATCGTGAGGTATTCCAGCTGCGCCGTAGAATCAGTCACCTAAAGCCCGCGCAACCAACACAACACAACCGTTCATCATATGATCGAACGATCGTAGAAATGGCCTCCCTGCATAAGCAGATCCTCTCCATCGACCCACAAACCTCATCTATTAACCACTGGGACCTCAGTCCACCTCATCGCTACTACCTCGAGGTTCGGATTAATTCACATTAGAATCTCGTTCGAGTGATAATCTGACGGAGTGCCCATTCAGATCACAGTCACACACACTGACAGGCTCACGATCCGTAACGCGGCAATTAGCCACCCCGCCGTCGATGTAGACGTACTCGCCCACGCAGACGGCGGAGTAGGCCATAAGCTAACAGTGCTGGTCTTTTATCGAATACCCATGGAGGTTAGGGCGGGTGCGACGGCTCAGACGAGGCAGAGAGAGGTCTTCTACTGTTGCCACGACGATGACCCACGAGAGTAGAACACGATCAGAAGCGGTGGATCCATTGTTCGCTGAGTTTACGTTTATTCCCCGCATACGTGAAGGAGATGTCCCGAAATTCAACGTTTTATTTCCCCCTATCCTATCCTATCCATCCAGCCCATCCGTCTCGTCCCGTCGCAGCATCAAGTCGCAGCATCAAGTCCCATCCCTTCGCATTTATGGACCAAAGAAAATCAAAAGCATTAGAACGACAGTAGCAAGCAATAGCGCGAACAATTGCGATCACATTTTTAGTGACGCAAGGCCTTTAAAGGTGGAATCATACATGCAAACGCGCAAACGAACCGAAATCAAATTGATCAGCCAGTGCCATATTTTTGTTCCAACGAAAGCCGGGCTCTACAATCCACCCTTTCTGAAAGTGAAGGCAAGATAGAATCCTGCACTCATCGTTAGCCACAACGCATCCCACGGGGGTAGAAAAGGGTAAACTCACCACACGCCTCCCACTCATCGTCGCCGAGCGCAAAGCTACCATCACGGTTGCGAACACCCATACGCTCACTGAGATGCCTCATCTCGGGTTGATCTTTCTCCTCCCTCCAGACGTCATGGAACGGCTTGCGATATTCGAGCTCGAGCCCGTAGTCCTCAGCGATGCCACGGAAAGCCTCCCACGGCACCACATACTCAGGCACTTCCTCGACTGCCTCCTCAAGGAAGAAGTTGTACTCCCAGCCCCACGGTGGACGGAAAGTTCCGGCCCGAGGAGGCGGTTTAGAGAACTTCACGCGGTATATAGAGTTGCCCCATTCCTGGATTCCGTGCTCCGGGTTCTCGGGGAGGGTATCTCTCTTGTCGGTTCCGCGGACACGTGCAGAGATCACATCGGAGGACGGAATGGTGCCGATGAACCTCCCGCCAGGCTTCAAGGATCCCGACACGTTCTTGAGCATGGCCCGGCACTTTGCCTCGGTCTCGAAGGCGTAATGCATGCAGAACATCATGCTGACAACGTCAAAGCCAGCGGGCGAAAGGCGGGGATTTCCCCGTGATCCAGGGCCAACATTAGCGTCATAGCCGATGCGTTGGACGATCGGAATCTTGCTGAGTGGGTTGGTCCAGCAGTCCAGGGCGTGGAATTCCGCGAAGAAGACCGGATGGCCTCGGCGACCACGTCGTTGGTCGGAAAGCATGCTGTTGTATCGGTCACGGGCGTGCGCGATCGAGACATCTGCCGAGTCGACACCGAGGTAGAAGCCCACCTCTTGAGGGGCTGATTTCCACTTGAGCAGGTCACCACCCTTACCGCAGCCCATGTCCAAAACGACGAGGTGATCGTTTGGGTTGTAGCTGGGACGACGGGGGTCAAAGTCGTCACGAGGAGAGAACTTCTGAATAAGCGTGCTCTTGACCCAGTTGTTGAAGGACCGCAGACCCTTGATTTTGCTCGACTGTCGCCATTCCTTGCCGAGTTCCTTCTTATCGTTGTAGTGCGAACGCACCACCTCCTCGACACGTTCTGGGAGCGCCGGCTTCGACTGCTCTGCCTCACGCTTCTCAACGGTTTGCCGCAGAAGTTCCTTTTCCTTCTCGGTAAGACGCGAAGATGTGCCAGGACGCTTGCGTGGGCGTGGAGGAGATGACCTACGCGAGGGAGGAGGTGTAGGGTCATCATCTTTCGGCGCGGGGATTATCGGCGGCGGCGGCGAGTTGTAACGGTACTCGCGATCGCGGTTGTCGCGGCGACGAGGAGGTGCGGAGGATGACTGTTCATCGTAGCCCGCACGACGCCGCTTCAAGGGAAGTGGTTGCCGATCCCTCTCATCATTTCTGCGTGTCGGCGGCGACGCTTTGCGCTTGCGCGAGGGAGAGACGGAAGATTGGGACGCGGCACCACGGGAGGGCGAACTGGACTGAAGAGGGGATCTGGGGGGCTCGCGGACACGGACTGCTGGAGGCGAGGACTGGAGAGGGGGTGCATGTTGCTGCTCAACGGGCTGCTCAACGGGCTGCTCAATGGGCTGCTCGGCGGGCTGCTCTGCGGGCTGCTGTGGGGGAGCAGGACGGGCTGGCGGAGATGCCGAGATGGGGTCCGAGGTGAAGATATCTCGAGCCGGATCGTAGCGGTCGCGAGTTGGCATTGTTGGTTGATGCGATGTTGTAGTTGAGCTGAGGGTGGATGTTGACCAGCCTTGAGATTGACGATGGGTTTCACACTAGAGACTGGCCACGTGACAAGAATCTGCGACGTTCAAAAATGCATGACGTTAGCGGTTAGCCTAGGATTCCATTAGTTAGTCCCATTCTCTGAGACCAGAACTCTCAGACTTATCGGAAAGGAAAAGCCCCGAGCTCAGCAGGGAGGCTGGTACTCTACTGTACTATGTATCATAGCAGTAGTACCCCTACAGCTCTTGCCCTTCAGCACGGTTTTCCTCTGGATTGGATGGTTTGGATTCAACGGAGGAAGCAGACGGGTGACCAAAGTATCCGCACGGCAGCCAAAAGCACACCCAACACCGGCGGCGAGCCGGTTGGGGAAATCCTCATGTGATCACCAAATTGATTGGGAAAATCTGTAGCAAGTCGGGGAGTGGCTGTTTTTCTAGAGTCTCTTCCCGGCGCATGTATGTAGAGTACATAACATGAAACGACCAGGTAATTCTTGAAGCGGCGGTTTGGTAAATCCTGGGACAACTGGTCATATGTGCATAACTTGAGAACTCAACAGAGCCGCCCGCAGTGGTAATACCTATCTCCAAGGTACATCATAGCCACATATTCCAAGATGTGATGTTGGATTCCGAATGCGGAGAACCGTCGTGTCAAGATATTATTGTCGCTAAAAGGTGATTTCTCAGCCGGCTTACGGCCAGTGTGTGTTTTGGCCATTATGTGTTGTCCGGAAATCTTTGTCGTCCGCATGAGCCATGAACCTATGTGCTGTGCGGACGGTATGCAGAGTACATATGGTCGGCGCAGGATTCATCCCTACACTGGTGCCTATGCGGGAACCATATGCAACGGTAGCTCATGACGCGGACTGCCTCCGAGATTGAAGATAGAGAAGAACAGGATCCTGTTTTTTGGCGTCGGTTGCCGAGAGATTTTCCCCCTAAGTCGGGCCCACCCAGGATCCGGCCTAACCCATGTGGGATACCGAAGGTGGCCAGGAAGACTTCCAAGTTTTCTCGACGACCCAAGTTCCGCTCCGAGTCTCGGTTTCCGGCAAGTCGCCGCGACACCACGCGTTTACGCCACTGCTTTTTGACAGCGGCCTCGTTTCTCTCGAAATACACACATCCACACCGATCTCCCGGCGCAGGATATTCATCCGGCGCAGGTCCTGTATGCAGAATTTTTGCCGTGTGGCGTTCACGACCGACGAGAAACACCTGATGCCCACTTTCGTCAGTTGAGATGATCATCCACATCATGGAGCAGAGATAAAGTAAAGGCCTAAGCAGATACTCTATCACAAAGTAGAATGTTCACCTGCATACACCTACTGATTTGGTCCAGGGATGAACGCCGCTTCTCAAAACATCCCAGGACGGACACAGAACAACTTCTGTCGATCATCCCTCTTACCGATACTCTAGGTCATGGAGATCCACTCTTGGGCGCTGTCCCTTTGCTTGCGTGCCCATCTCCTTGCTCCTATCATCCAGCCATCCATCCAAAGGGGTCTCCCTGTTGGCATCCGTATCTCGATCGGCTGAGAAAGCAGAAAGGATCTGCTAGTGTTGACAGCTAACAGTAAAAGATATGCTGTTCAGCATATCCCTCTTTTTCCCTCACTCCTCAATTCTCCATCTTCTGTCTTTTCTCTCACCGAACTCCCCCTTCGTTAAAGATTCCCCCAAGACCTCTGCTCCCTAGATCTTCAAAACTCTGGATAAACCACCGGTAACGGAGCTCCCGGAACCCCCACAAGCTAGCTGTCGCTAGCCACTGTACATCGACGTCACGCTCATTTCGAGCGCTCAATCGGCGTTTGCCTTCTATCCAAATCAGCCCTTTTAGAAATCCGCTGTTCCCCTATACCCGGATTTGATATTCTTGTCGTTGATCATAAAACCCCTCGGCTCCCCCCGAATTGATGTCGTTGAAGCTCAACTCGCACTCCTAAATGTCGACACCTACCACAGAATGGGAGAGATCCCAACTAGCATACCCAACCGACCTCCAACGTCCGCCTGCCTTGGACACCTCAGGACGGCCATACACCGGCGGAAACGCCAATGATCGATTTCCTTCCGAGAGCACGGCCGGAACGTATGCAGAAACCCCAACAGCCCCAACGTCGCCCACGTTAGAAAGGTTGCACAAAACAACAACCGGTGGCACGGCCCGAACGGGGAGATATGGGTCGAGCGTCTACTCGCCCTCACGGGCGAGGGAGGAGGCCCACCGACCCTTCGACGATCTGGAGCTCATGAAAGCCGAGCGAGTGGCTTCCAAGAGCTCCAGAGACATATACCGAGCCAGCAGCAAAAGAGACAGGGATTTTGCCGCGAGGCCAGACACTACATCGGACGTATTGGAAGAGGAGACGAATCCAGTGCATAAAACTGGGAAACCATGGAAACCTCCGACACAGCCGGCCACAAAATTTGCGAAACTCTTCAAGAAGGTAGGATCGGCCCAGTCCAGTCCAGTCCAAGCAAGTCCACGGATTCAAGACTTCCTCCTTCTCCCGCTTCCCCCGAAACATCAATGCTGAGAGAGAGGTATGTAGGTTCACGAATCATCGTGGGTGGTACGGTACTTTACGTACATTGTGCCGGTGGCGTTGGTGTTGCTCATCCCACTTCTAGTGACAGCAATTCGGTATCCCGATCATACCACCGGAGGGGTATACACCAAATGGTTTATGATTTGGCTGGAAGTTGTCTGGTTGAGCTTATGGGCTGGAAGAGTGAGTACTCCAACATTTGATGGAATAAACCAGTTATTAATGGTAAACAGATCGTCTCCAAACTTATCCCATATCCCGTGGGGATTTTCGCCAGTGCGGTCACCAACGGCAGTAAGAAGTGGCGAGACATGGCCCACATGCTAGAAGTCCCAACGACGCTGTTCTTTTGGTGGCTCTCCATCTATATCTCCTTCCTGCCAATAATGAAACACAACCACGCGGACGGAAACACCGATACCCAGTACTGGGAGAAGAATGCAAATATTGTATTGTTGTGTCTGTTCATCGCCACCACCTTGAACCTGGCCGAGAAGATCATCATTCAGCTCATTGCCATCTCCTTCCACATGAGGACCTATGCCGACCGTATCGAGCTCAACAAGTTTCAAATCAGCAGTTTGGCAAAGCTGTACAAGCATGCTAAGCAAATGGAGAGAGACTTTGGAGAGATGAACGAGAAGGTTGCTCAACGTAACGGGGCTGTGACGCCAAAGGTTGCGTTGCTGCAGGCCAGACAGGGTGCCCAGCGTGCGTTCTTGCAGATCGGAGACGTAGTGGGAAAGATTGCGGGTGATTTTACTGGCAAGGAGGTCAACTCCAGCACCTCGCCTCAACAAGTGGTTCTCACTCTGCTTCAAACGACAGAAGGAAGCAATGTGGTCAGTGGCTCTTCTGCCTTTGTGGGGGTGAATAGGTTCGCTAACCTCCTATAGCTCGCTCGCCGGCTTTACCGCTCGTATGTTAATCAAGACGAGGAAAACGTGCACGCAGAAGATCTGTTAGGCGCATTCACCGATGATGAAGAAGGCGAAGCCGCATTCTCAATGTTTGACCGCGATCTGAACGGCGATATTTCTTGTGAAGAGATGGAACTCGCATGCGTCGAAATCGGTAGGGAACGAAAAGCCATCGCGGCAAGCTTGAAGGATTTGGATAGCGTTGTCGGCAAGTTCGATGACTGCCTGACATTCATCGTTGCGATCATTGTCATTCTGGTCTTCCTCTCTTTGATCTCGAAATCGACGGCTGGTAGGTGCACCCATTTCCCTTTCTTCCGCCGGACAGTCATTAACACTCCGCTATAGGAGTACTCACTTCCGCGTCAAGTTCAATCCTAGCTCTTTCTTGGCTTTTCTCGGGAACGGCGCAGGAATTCCTTGCGTCCCTCATCTTTGTCTTCGTTAAACACCCGTTTGATGTCGGTGATCGGTAAGTGATGGTTCATGATTAGGTGCTATGAACCCTGTCTAATCAAGTGCTGAACAGAGTTGATATCTACAACACCGGAGCCGGCACGATTGACACTTTCTACGTCCGAGAAATCGCCCTGATGTACACCGAGTTCAAGAAGCTGGAAGGAGCCATCGTCCAAGCTCCCAACTCACTCCTCAACACTCTGTTCATCCTCAACATGCGCCGAACCGGTGGACTAGCCGAAGCCATACCCATCGTGTGCAAATTCGGCACGACACTTGCCCAAATCGACGAGCTCCGCGAACGACTTTTGGAGTTCGTAAAATCCGACAAACGCGAATACCAAGGCAAGATCATCACGGAGCTTAGGGACATCCCGGACATGCACAGCGTCAAGCTCAACGTGGTATTCTTCTACAAGAGCAACTGGCAAAACGAACTCGTACGTCTGCAGCGGAGGAACAAGTTCATGTGCACCCTCATGTGCAACATCCAGGAGCTCGGCATCGAATCGCCGAATATGAGATGGCCTGGACAGAAGCAGAGCGCCCCGATGTACCTCAGCAATGCTCTCCCCGAGCAGTTCGCGTCTCCTATCCCCAACCCCTCGATCCCCCCGCCTACTTTCGCCGGCCCCTCCGCGCCAGTCGATGACTTCCCCAATGCTTCCGACAGCTTCTTCGGGGCACGTAGAGGCTCAGCGACAACACTTGAGCGTGGCGGCTCCATTCGGGGCCGCAAAGTCGACTTTTCGCTTGGTGTGAAGGACATGGTAGCCATGGACGATAGTGGTGACGTTTGGGACGACCGACCCAGACGGGGACTAGTTCCATCGAGCAGTCTCCGCCGTGTGATCGAGGAAGAGGAAGCAGAAATAGCAAAGACCACCAGCAGGAGAAGTAACGAAAGCCACGGGAACCATAGCTTCCTGCACCGGAGAAGGACCACTAGTACGAGGGGTGGTAGTCGAGAGAGAGGACCGCATGATGAGGAGCTGGGGCTCCCAAGGCCGATGCACAGCAGAGGCAGAGGGAACTCCATCGGATCCCCGCCACAATCGGCGCAAAGTAGAGTCCATGCAGTGAGCTCGCCGCCTATGCCAATGCCTGTGATGCCGGTTCCACCGCCGCCGGTGACGGTGACGCAGAGTACGCCGAGGGAGGAGGTTGAGATGAAGATGATTTAATGAGAGCATCTGGGTGAATGATATCGCATACAGCATTATGGTCGGATGATTAGGCTTAGATTTAGATGTTTTTCTTGTATTTACCTTGTTTTGTATTCAGGGGCTGGACCCATGTACTGGTTCTTTGGGGGCATTTAATAGTATTTTTGCGCGCATTAAACATTGTTACCTATCTCAGGCGGTTCTGTTCTGTCTCTCACGATGCTGCCGGCCCTCTCCTTACTCCTCCAATATCTCCGCCGCACGTCTGTCCGCCTCCTCAATAACCACCACGTCCTCCCAGTTCATGAAGGCCCCAAATACGAGCCCTTTCCCAAACAGGGCACGGTCCTGCCAACTGCGGTGGTGCCAAGAAAGCCGGAGGTAGCCGGGTTGCATCGTGGGTCTGTGAAGAGGGTCACAATCCATGTCCGGTTGCGCCATCTATGTAGCCTGTCGTCTTCAGTTGAGCTCAGGTACTTCCAGCCACCAGATTCGTGAGCTGTCGCCACGAGTGAGATAGCATGAATGGAATGTGCCTTTTGCACGCCAACTGTGACGCCGGCGCAAACAAGTGATATACTGGTAAGCCAAAATGCCTTTGGCTCTTCTCTCATTCCTATCCACGTTAGGTCGCTAAACTTGCCCTTCACTTGCCCTCACTCGACCCCCATGTAATAATGTTATCCCTGTTAAGCGAACAACTCACAATCGCCTGAACAACAAACGACTAAGCCAATCAACCCCAGTCAACCCCGGCCCCCGGCCAAGACCTGCAACACAGCAACGAACATCTCGTCTCGTCTTCCTTTCACCTCCATCCCCTCCTCCCCTTCCGCGCCCCCAATAACATCCCCTTACGCCTCTTGTTCTACGGATCTCCCCCATCCAACCTCTTTTGACCGTTTACACTTGATACGGATTCTCTACCATCATGAGGGGCGAAGTAAGTTCTTCCTTAATCTCGTTTTATTTATCGCCCTATCAAGCTCAACCTCAATCGTGGCGTGTCTCGCTCGCTTGTTGCTTATCATATCCGTTCTACTGTTCGCGGAAAACTTCTCCCGGTTGCGCGCTTGAGCTTACCCCGGATTTCTTCTAGATCTGCCATCTACACATCGGTCAGGCCGGAACCCAGCTGGGTAACAGCGCTTGGGAGTTGTACGTGCTCTCCCCCCTCCTTGTTGCTGGTCGCTTCATCGTGGTAGGTGTTGTCTAATCGGCGCAATGGACAGGTACCTTTTGGAGCACGGCTTGAAACAGGACGGTCGCCCCGATACCGAAAAGGTCCGTGGGGAGGGCCAGGACAATGGGTCGTACGAGACATTCTTCACTGAGACTGGCAATGGAAAATACGTTCCGCGATCGATCTTTGTCGACTTGGACCCGTCGGTAGGATTTGCTGTCTTGGGATGCTGAGGCGGTTCGCCGGGGGAAACACAGAGCTGACGCTTTGAACCCATAGCCCATTGACGAGATCCGAACTGGCTCCTACCGACAGCTGTTCCACCCTGAGTTGCTGATCAGTGGTAAAGAGGATGCTGCCAACAACTGTATGCTGCGAAACTTATACCTCACGCTTTGCGCGGTCACACAATTTGGACCCGAGATGCTGATTCGCCCTAGATGCCAGGGGTCACTACACTATCGGAAAAGAGCTTGCCGACAGCGTTATCGATCGCATTCGCCGTGTCGCAGGTAAGCGAGCCCCACACTCCACCTAATGGACGTGTATATTGATACAAGACGCGCCTAGACAACTGCTCCAGTTTGCAGGGCTTCCTGATCTTCCACTCCTTTGGCGGTGGTACTGGTTCTGGTTTTGGTGCACTTCTCTTGGAGCGCCTTTCCACCGATTACGCGAAGAAGTGCAAGCTTGAGTTCGCGGTCTACCCTGCCCCCCGAGTTAGCACTGCTATCGTCGAGCCCTACAACGCCGTTCTCGCTACCCACAGCACCATCGAGAACTCCGACTGTACCTTCTTGGTCGACAACGAGGCCGTCTACGATATCTGCCGACGCAACTTGGATATCGCCCGTCCTTCATACGAGCATCTCAACCAGTTGATCGCTCAGGTCGTCTCTTCGATCACGTCGTCGCTGCGCTTCGACGGTGCCCTCAACGTTGACTTGAACGAGTTCCAGACCAACCTGGTTCCCTACCCTAGTAAGCTCCCCTTCCTCCGGCTGTCAGCGCTGGAGGTGTGGTTGGATACTAAAGTCTCTCGCGCATAGGAATCCACTACCCGCTCATCAGTTATGCGCCAGTCATCTCTGCGGCCAAGAGCTCACACGAGTCCCACAAGGTCTCGGAGTTGACCTTCCAGTGCTTTGAGCCTAACAACCAGATGTAAGCTTGCTCTCAGACCATCCGCGATTATTAGCGCTGACCATACCTTAGGGTGGTGTGTGATCCCCGTGCTGGTCGTTACATGGCCGTGGCCCTTCTCTACCGTGGAGATGTCGTCCCCCGCGACTGCACTGCCGCGATCGCCACACTCAAGGCCCGCTCCACTTTCAACCTTGTCGATTGGTGCCCGACCGGATTCAAGCTCGGAATCAACTACCAGAAACCCGCACACGTTCCCGGAGGAGAACTCGCATCCGTCGACCGTTCGGTCAGTATGCTTTCCAACACCACTGCCATCGCCGAGGCCTGGGCGCGTCTCGACCACAAGTTCGACCTCATGTACTCCAAGCGCGCGTTCGTGCACTGGTACGTCGGTGAGGGTATGGAGGAGGGAGAGTTCTCAGAGGCCCGAGAGGATTTGGCTGCGCTCGAGAAGGGTTTGTTTCCTTTACTCCTTTACTATTTAAACTAAGCAAAACTCTGACACGAAATTACAGATTACGAAGAGGTTGCCAGCGACTCTGTTGCTGAGGAGGAGCCAGAATACTAGATTATTCGTCAAAACTACTCTGCAACCGTAACCTGGTTTATCGCTGTTCTGTTCTGTTCTGCTGGCGTGGTGTACTTTCTCCTTACTCCGTGTAATGTAATTCAGCACTGCAGTGCATAGCGTTGTTACTCTCTTCAACGGAGCTGGCGAGGAAGGAAATTGTCGATTTGGTTACCATATCAGTGGACTCGGAGAGTGTGATATCGTGTGTCCTGGCATCTCAAAGGCCATCTTTGAGAAGCCAAAGCACTGTACCTATTGTCAGTCTATGAAGGTATAGGCGTCACCCACAAGAATCACCCGTCTACCTGCACGCCTGTTAAGATAAATCCGATCTTGAATCTTTATATAGTATAGTCCATCCACCATTTCCACTCCATCACACCGATACTTGGTACCAAGAGGACGAACCCCGCAGGCAAATGACACAAGCAAACACAAGCAAGCAAATAAAACAAGAGAAAAAAACAAGCCAAAACTAAACTTCTAAACCCCTATAAAGCCAACATTCACAATGCATCCCCCTCCATAGTAATCCAGTCCAGTCCAGTCCAGTCTGATCTCTCGCAGCGAATTCTCACAAACACATACAAACAGTAAAAGTAAAACACGCACGCACAGAACACTAAACGCAAAACATAACAGAAACAGAAACACAACGCTGCCAAATAGAAAAAATAGGTATCTACATCGTATCTTGATCGTAACCGGGGTTGGGTGGGTGAGAGGTGTGTCTCTATTGGCTAGGATCACTCCACTGCCACGCCGTGAGCGCGGTAGTGTAGATCATGACGGCACCACCGAAGACACACAGTCCACCCTCGATGACCTTGCTCAACCAGCCACGTCCGGGGTAGGCGCGCATGTGCAGCAGCGGGGGGTAGATGTAGACGAGCGGGATGCACGCGAAGGATCCGATGATGGCGACGAACTTGTCGAGGTCGTCGGCGCCGCCCCAGGCGATGAGCGCAGTGGCCATGACTACTCCGAAGCGGAAGAAGTTCTTAGTCCATTTCACCTTCAGGTTGTATTTTCCACTCTTGGGGAAGATGCCGGTTTCCATGATGCGGATGGCAGGGAAGAGCTGCAGCGGCGTGGAAAGGAGGATGGCGAGCGAGTAAAGGAATTGGACGGCGTTGACGAATTTGCTGTCTTGCGGGAGGTTCAGGATCACAACCGTCTTGGTGTCGGAACCGTAGGCGGCATAGCACATGGCGCCCATTGATACGAAGATGGCTGTGATGATGACCATTACTCCACCAAGAATCTTGGGGAACTTCTCGGGGTGCTTCATGGTTTCCTGGATGGGGATGATGAGACCAATTCCCTCGAAGGTGAAGATTGCGGTGCCGATGAAGAGGGTCCAGCTTGAGGGATTGAAGGCGACGATATCTGCGACGCCCTTAGTCGATAGCGTGAAGATGTCAAAGTAATAAAGGTAAACGAGTCCGAGCATGATGAACAAGTCGGCGATCAGTGCTGTACCACCCAATTTGGCCATGTCACGGATCATCGAGAATGGTAGGAAGATGATGAGTTGCATCAAAATCAGCCATTTGACGCTGATAAGCTTCTCGCCATGTGTTACCGCAACTGTGGCACGTATTAGTTACCAGTCCTGGTCAGTGAGAGACTGCGAGGAGAGACTCACGGATAAACGCCTGCAAGTTTTCAGATGTGAAGACAATGTATGCCGCCGCGAAACCGATCTGAGAGACAACGATCGAAGTGAGAATCAAAGACCGCATCTTCGGCCCATATAGTTGGCCGCCGATATCTGAAATTATCATCAGCAGGTATTCCACGCGAGAAGTTCACACTGGAATCAAACCTCCAAAACTTCCTACAACCCTCAACCTGGTCCTAACCAGCAGCACAAAGCAGTAATAGCTCAACGCGCTGACGAACAGCAGCACAAGATTCGAGAACAACATGCCACCGTTCAGATATGCCTTCGGCAAGAACAACACACCAGTTCCGACGAAACTCTTGAGCAACAACAGTATCGCCTTCCCACTCCCCGCCGTTCCGGTCGCAATCTTGCTCGGCCTCCTCACAAGACTCATCCTTCTACTACCCATCAACGGCTGAGATTCGGTCTCCTCGGGAGTAGCGTCCTCCTCGTCCACCGGCTCCCACCCTTCATCGTCCTCTAGATCCTCACCGGCGAAATGTCCATGCAGAGTCAAAAACTCGATGAAATTCCTGGTAAAGAACCCACTTCCCTCCGGTCTGAACCCTTCATTCGTCGGAGGGCCCTGCGTCCTCCTCAGAAAGTCCCTCCGGAACCCACCAATCGATTTGATATGATTGATATCCTCGGTCTCGTGCTCTGGCTCAGGCCGCGGCAAGTGAAAGCTCATGGAGCGCCCCCGACGCGCGCCCTCGGCCGTCTGATCCACATAGCGATATATTGGGCGTGTAATATCACCGCCCAGGAGCTGCAATGACGAGAACTCCTCATCCGAGCCGTCGCCATCACCACGTCCGGACGCCGCATCATCATCTGTGACCAAGTGGCGGCGCACGATCTCGGGGTCCTCGATGGGCTGTCGCGAATCGAACGAGCCGTAGTGTATACTAGTCGGTCTGCTATCCCCAGGCGCGCCGTGGCCGCCCCCGATTGAAATCGACGGAGTCGCGAACCGTGGCGGTGTTCCGAACCGGGGAGGTGTCCCGAAGTTGTTGAACTGCGAGAGGAGATCGCGGGAGCTCTGGCCGGTTCCTTGGATCGGCGTGCCGGTGCCGGAGCCGCCCTGGAGCTGCGAGGGAAACGCGGAGCCGAGCACGGGAGATCCGAGGCGGGCCGTTGCTTGCCGTTGCGAGGGTGAGGCGGAGCGCGGTGGGATGGGACGACCCGAGGTGTCGGAGGACATTGAGCCTGGGCCTCCCATGACTGTATATAGAGAGAAAGCGTGAAGGAGTTAAGGAGAGGATAAGTTATGTGTAAGTGCAGGAACGGGGGGGTGGGATTTGGGGGAGTGGTGTTGTTCTATGCAGGAGGGTGAGTAGAGTAGGTAGGAGTTGGAGAGCTTGGGTTGTTGTGCAGTGAGGTTGGGGGCAGAAATGCGCTAAGTCAGACAGCAGGAACTCGTGACGGCAGAGCAGATGAGCGAAGCCGGACAGGTTAGAGCGTGTTCTTATTATTCAGCAAGAAAGAGAAGCCAAAGCCGCTAATCACGAGAACCCACTCACTCCGCATTTTCCACAGACCTGTCTTCCTAGCACGTATTGAAGGGTGCTGACTCCTGAGGTATGAAGCAAGTAACTATTTCCTGAGTATGCGATCGTGTACCTATCGTATCCCGCCGAAAATTTCAGTTAACCCCCTCGCAAACCACGACTTCCAGTCCCCGCTCGATCTTCAGGCACGCGCCCGCAGCGCAGGCAGATAGGTAGATAGATAGAGTACGCGGCAGATACGGTAACATTTTTAGAGAGCTTCGTTTGTTTCCCCTCTCCCCCCACTGTCCCATCGGCGCATCGGCCTTCGGAAAATCTCTGCAAAGACAAAAGAGGCCTCCATCGCGACGAAACAGGATTATTATTTTTATTTAACTTTCCTGTCGCCGATGCAAGTCCTTGTTGGTGGTGTCTTTCAATTCGTGCTGCAGATGGATAGATAGGGCGATGAGACGCCGAGTCGGCACGCGCTGAATCGTTATGATCTCATCAGGTGAACGGAACCCACAGGCAGTTACGACTCACTCAACGTTGTTTGTGAAACATAACCATCGTGTCCACTGTCCATCCTCAAAGTTCAATTATATATCCCACACACAACACACGCGACTTCACTCCCTCCGGCCTCGGAAGCGCGTTTTAATCGACGCGCGCCGGCGCCTCATGATCACTCGGGCAAGAGATGACGTTTACCTGGAGCTTGAGCATTTCTCGCGGCATCGGGCAGAGAAATTCATGACATAGAGACGACCGTAAATTTTCATATTCAAGCTGTACAAGTAAAAAGTTGGCTGCTGGAGAATCTCATGCCATCGAGGGAGTCTGAGATGGTGAAGCTGTGTCGTGTGCTATTTGCAGGATAAAATAGTCGTAGCTATTGGTATCGTGAGAGCTTGTGGAAGTACCGTACACTGGTATCTAACGTCTGATCCAGTGCCAGTACGGACAACCGTTGTAAAAACGAATAGACAGCTGATCATCTTATGACCACTTGGAAGTTTGGAGAATAGAATACGATCGATTAGAAGATACAGGTCGGCGACAAGAGTGTTCTCGAGAGTGGGACGTCCTACCGAGCAAATCGGAATCAACAAATATCACAATACGGCCCACTTCTGGCTATCATATTCCCCACCAACGTCCACCGATCAAAACCCCACATTATACATACATCCATCGCTACATACATCCCGCTAAGACAAAGAACTCCGTTCACGAAGCCACATCAAAACCGAACTATCTTCATAGCCGTAAACAAAAAGGAGAAAATACACTCGGTGTATGAGATCATCGAGCGCGTTACTACCTCCCCGAAAGAGGAAAAGAAGGTACAGGAGAAAAAGAAAAAGAACAATCAAGAATCAACGAAATACCACCATTCAGTAGTTACTCCGTAACCCGTCCCCAAGCGAAGATGAATGCTGACATGCATGCATACACCACAAACATAGATCACAAGAGAAGAGTTGTTGATTTGAGACGTTTAATAGAAGTAAACCAGCGACGCAGCGATGCAGAGCACCAAGGCGAGCGGGGAGCTAAGCTGGCCAGCGGCGTTATCGGCCGGATCGGAAGCAGCGGTGATGGGCTCTTCAGTGCTGCTGGCGGAAGCGCGGCGAGTGGTGGTCGAGGAAGGCGAGGCAGAGCCGGAGGCCTCGGCGGACTCGGACGCAGTGGCGGAGCTCGACTTCTTGGTCGCCGTGGAGGTGGTCTCGGAAGAAGAGGTGGCGCTGGTGGTGGAGCTAGACTTGATGCCGGCACCCTCGGACTTGATCGTGAAACGAGGAGAGTAGTTGGTCGCGGAGCCGGCAACAATCTGGATGGAGTAGTCGTCGTCACCCTCGAGCTCCTTGGGAGGAGTCCAGGTGTATGATCCGGTGTTTTCCGTCTCTGCGCGTCATTGTTAACAACCAGCCCCCCTGGTTTTGTTATAGGGGAGATCACTAACCAACGATCTCAACGACAATGTCAAGGTTGTCGGTGTCACCCTTCCTCAGGATGAGCGTAACTTTGTCACCATAGTTGGCATCCCTAAGATCGCATAATTGTTAGCGATATGCGATCGGACAAACGAGTGGCTAAGACATGGCGCGGAGATTTATGATGGAATGATGCCTGCAATCCAGATCCCATCTGCGATTCCGCACAGACTATAAAACGTCCGACCGTCTCTCTCTCATCGCACGACGCTTGCGACACGAAGTCACACCATTCGACGACAAATCGCGGTAAGGGCTAAGGAAAATAGACGCTCCTACGTACCACTTGATGGTGAATGGCTGCCCGGCCTCGAGAGCGACATCACCCAGAGGCTGGCGAATGGGGTTGGAACCTCCAGAGACCGAAACACCGGAAACGGTAGGAACCGCAGCCGGAGCGGTAACGGTGGCTGGGGCGGGCGCAGCAAGACCGTAAACAGTCGAGGCGAAGGCGGTCAGGGCAACAGTGGCAGTGGTGAAGAAACGCATTGCTTTGTTTTGTGAGGTATTAGGGATTTTCTGAGAGAAAAAGAGTGTGTAACGCTGAAAGCGATGGATTTGTTGGTGCTGCAGGAAAGAGTGACTGAGCAGTTGGATTGATGAACGAAGGACGAGGAGAGGATGGAGAGGAAAGGAAGAGAGGGGGAGCGAGAGCCGTTGAAAGAACGGGGTGGTGGTAGGATAAGTAGAGCAAGGGGCGTCGGATGACCTCCTCCCCTTTTCGCACTTTGTGTGAGGTCACTCGAATCGCTGTGCCTTTCTGCTGCCCTTCCTACGGTATCCGCCTCTCACTCCGCTCGCTCGCTCGCTGTGGTCGAGATGTTTAGCCGCTTCGCAAATTACACGATGCCCTGGCGAATTGAACTTAGTATTCCCGACAGGGGTTGGCCTCCCACTCTAGCAGCAGAGATGAGTTTTAGCCCCCAATCAGGAATCACGGGGAGCATATGACTCGGGCCCGGGTGGCACGGCGAGTCTCGAATGAGAAGCTCGACATAGCTGATAAGGCGCGTGGAGGAGAAGGCATATGTAAGGAAAGTAGGTGCTTGGGTGGAGCAAGTTGCGAGACTCGAGCAAAGCAGTTCCGCGGCGGGTGCGGGTAGTCGGGAACAGAATTCATCGTCGAGGCGGGGGACGAGGGACCCCTCGTCTATTTGGGGTTGTGTACCTGCGTCGAGTCCACCGAAATCAAATGGAGTCGGTCTAAGCTAGCGCGGGACTTTTGGGGGCCGATTGATGACCAAAACCGTTACAACCTGTGGCGGCCATCTCGCGGTGCATGGAGATCCATGGCCAATGATGTCGCCACATGGAAGGAACACCGCAGTCCTGCAGGGCCGTTTGTACCATATATACTTGTACTCTGCTTACTGGTATTTCAGTTGTAAGTATGCGTCCGTACGGGTTGTTTTCGGAATACGTTGTTTCCAAAATTCTGCATGGCTCCGACACCACTGTGGACACATCGGATGGTCATTCCAGAAACGCGGAGTCTGCGTCTCAAGCAAACCTGTAACCTTGGCCGCTTCTGCTCGGCTTTCTGCCTTCGTATGTATTGTTCTGAAGGACGGAAGGTATCAAGTGTTACATACCAGCGACATTTTCACCGCGCTGAGGAATTCGTTGCGACACGTAGACTCTTTGACACCCGATTTCAACCGTCGTCCTTTCTGAATTAGGCCGTCCTATGAGCTCATGTAAAACTTTGGATACAAGTATTCCAGATACTCGCAGTACACGCCGACATCGGCCGCCTGGGATATCGGCATGAGTTCGGCTATGGAAGCTACGCTGCCATGGCTCCGTTTCTGTAACCCCCGTGCCGTCCGTCGGCCTGGCCAGTGTCCCGGTTGATAGTAGCGCGCGTTGAGCAGTCATGGTGGAACTAACTGCGGGGTTCAGAAGTTAGCATGTTTGTGCAAATATAGTTGGAGGAGAAGTCTTTTGTGCACATAGATAGCTTGAGGAAAAGTGTCTTCTGTAGAGTGAACGTCCGTAACGCAAATGGCATAAGATCCGTTTTACGGACGGATAAGGCAACTTCGGCGGATGGTCCTCAAGCACCATATTGTCGCCAAGTGTCTGGAATCGAAAATTTTGCGTATCTGTTGGTTCCCGAGGTTCACCTGCCCGTCTTTAATTATCATATAAATGGTATCCAACTTTATGCACGCCGTTGGCCGTCTCAATTCACGGCCCGCCGCGATTATGGGGATGTGGCTCCGCATAACGAAACACAAACCCGCCGAAGAATGGAGGCTCGGAATTGGTGTGTCTCGGACACGATTTCAGCTGTGCGAATAAGACGAGAGAGAGAGATAGAGAGTACGAAGGGAATAGAGACAGACGGTTGAAGCTCAAGTCAAGGCTTCCAGTACTCTACATGGGTTATGCAGTGTGCTGAATTAGTGGTTGCGATTCGCGAGCACTGACGTAAAGAGCGGCTGTGTCTCAGATAGGGCGAGGTTACGTGGAGCCATCCCTGAGCCCCACTATATACCTCCCATTTGCGCATCACCACCGCCAACCCCCCACCAACTCTCCACTGCCTTGCAACGACATTGCGATGTCTGAATCAGTAGCTATTGCCCCATCCGCTGGCAAAGGCAACGGCCTATTCGCCAAAACTGCCTTTGCGGCAGGCACCGAAGTCTTGACCATCCCCGCTCCACTTGTCGTGATCGCGGATGACGCCCACCTCTCCGAGACGTGTGCCCACTGCTTTACATGGAAACCCGAAGGCTCCATCCACAGCTACTACAGCTCTGAGACACCGCTTCAGCAGTGCACCGGCTGCAAGACTGTCAGATACTGTTCTAAGGTACTGTTGCATTCCTGTCGCACAGTCCCCCCGCACTCCCTGACCGCAAGCGATGAAACCAGCGTATAACATAGTACCTTCTTCCAACAGGCGTGCCAGCGCGATGATTGGAGACTTGTGCACAAGAAAGAGTGCGAAATCTTCAAGAGATTACCTCATGTGCTTCCAGGCTCGGTGCGCGCGCTCAACCGTTTATTGCTCCTGCAACCTTCGCTTCCTGCCACCACTTGGGCCGCATTGATGGACATGCAACACCATGCCGCGGACTTCCAGAAGCTTGAGCATTGGGAGATCATTGTGAACGGGGCCAAGGCTGCGCATGCTTTCTCGCAGACTGGGTTACCCGAGCCCATGGTGCTGCGGTTGTACTGCACTGTGAGTGCCTGCCGCATCGTCATAATACCACTGCTTCACACTCCTGATACACGTGGATAGATGCTCGTCAACATGTTGACATTCTCAACGCCCACACTGGACCCCATCGGCATGTGCTTTGACCCCACAGCGGCGATGGCAAATCACTCCTGTCAACCCAACGCCTTCATCGTATTCTCCGGACGTTCCCTCCACCTTCGTAGTCTCACCGACATCCCCAAGGATACGGAGATAACGATTGCCTACACCTCCACTACCGATCCCTCAAGTACTCGACAACAGGAGCTACAAACACGCTGGTACTTCACGTGCACATGTCCGGTGTGCTCCATTGGCCCCTACGCACTAACCGACGTCTACATCTGCCCCGCCTGCAAACGCACCAGCATCCCGGACGACTCTACAATGCAATGCCCCGCCTGCAACCACCAAGCGAAAGCATTCTCCATGCCGAAAGACCTAGATCTAAGCTTCCTCTGGAGAACCGGCTACCTCGAACCAACGCGAACCCCACTGCCAACGATGCACGAAGAGACTATGCAGCGGCTCCTGACGGAGGGGGATTATAAGGAGGCACTGAGACATCAAATGCTGCTGTGTTCACTCGTGTACCCGATTTCCTACAGGCAGCCCCATCACCCTGTGCGCGTTACTGCGGACTTTGTACTCATCGCTCTGATGCTGGAGGTGCTCCACGATCCCGGCAATGATTTGATACGGTACAGTATCGACTGGGCAAAGGTGGTGTGGGCGGGCCTGCAGATGGTGTGTGTTGCGGTCGTGGGTAGTCATGGTGAAGATTCGGGATTTGCCAGAGCGGTGCGGGAGAAGCGGGATGAGGTGAGGAAAGACTTGACGAAGGCTGGCTTCGATTGGCTGGACAAGCCGGAAAAATATCAGGGCGAAGTGAAGAAGTTGAAACTTTTGGTTAATGATTTTGTGAAGGAGTTGAAGGAGAAGCCGGAGAGCAAAGTCTCGGCGACACTGGAAAGGATGCAGGGAGATAATTTCTATTCACCGAAGGCACGTGAGGTGCTAGGCGGAAGGGGATACTAAAAGTATGTAGTGGGCGGAGAAAGAAATCTTCAGCGATCTGTAAGTAACGGATATAAAAGTCGGTTCTCTTTGTCATTTTAGATTACGAAGCACGAACCAAGAACCGAAAGTCGCGGCGGGACGGGGATCATCAATTTATCTCGCACAAAGCCTATAGACTGGATCTATAGTCGATTTATCCTCAGACACTCATAGGTTTTGTACGAGTGACTATGGATGATGATGTCTGCGCACATCTCACTCATTACCACCTAATGGCAACATCAATTTCACACATGCATATCATCGTTCCCCGCTCATCCTTATGTCCTTAAGTTATGTTCCAAAGTCTTCCCCCACAGTTCTACGTGTAACTCTATCATTTTCACAAGCAATCGCTTCACACGCGTCACATGCCAGCATCGGTTCACCATCTGGCGGCACCCTCGCCTTAGCCGACAACCCTGGTTCCCGTCGCAGCATCTCCGAGCTGTTGCCGCGCCTTCGTTGATCATCGAGCCATGTACTTTCCAACATCTTCCCCACAACTCAAACCATACGTTCTCCCTTCTATCTTCACCGTGCGAATACTACATAGAAGTTACACCTTATCCGTCTACGTCGCCGCGACATCTTGTCACCTCCCACGTGCAAGCAGCGACCGACTCTCCATAGAAACAGCCCACAATGTCGACCCACATGGAAGCCTTCCAGGTTCGGCTTCCTCCAGCTCCGCTCTCGAGGCTTCACTAACCCCCCCTTCAGGCCGCCGCAACGCGCTTCATAATGGACCCTTCCAACCGCGAAGTCCTCACGTTAGTCAAAGGCCTTCGGAACGGGCTCGTCTACGGCACCAAGATCCGCTTTCCGCACGCGCTGGTGATGGTGGCGCTGTTCCGCTCGGGAACGGTGCGCGAAAAGGCGTCCACAATCCTGACGATGACGAAGACGCACGCGCGCACGCTGGGGCTGTTCGTGCTCACGTACAAGACCGCCATGCTGGCGCTGCGGCATCTGCGCGCCGACAGGAAGGAGATGGGCAGTGATAGCTTCCTCGCGGGACTGCTGGGTGGTTACCTCGTCTTTGGCCGCGGGAAACAGTCCAGCGTCAACCAGCAGATCGTCATCTACGTCTTTGGCCGCGTCATGTTGAGTCTGGCGAAGGTGGCCGTCAAGAAGGGCGTCGTCCCTGATGCTGAGGGAACTATTTCGGCGAATGCCTGGCCCGTGTTTGCGAGTCTCAGTTGGGCTATGGTCATGTGGCTGTTCAGGTGGCATCCGGAAACGGTACAGAGCTCGCTGCGGAATAGTATGGTGTACTTGTACCAGAATGCGGATCATTGGGATGGGTGGAGGAGCTTTTTGTGGCATAACACATAGACGGGAGACGGGGGCGTTTAGATGGTTGGGAGATACACTGAGCTGTAGCACTATTGTCATGGGTTTTTCTTGGGGGTGTTGGTTTGCGTTCTGTGGATGTATATTATTGTATCATCATCTTGTTTTTGAATGCTTTCCTCTGAATACCATCGTGACCATCTTTGCCACCTTTCCTTGTTCCGAGCTTTCGGCGGTCCCTGCAGGCCATGCCCAAACTCTTGCATGTGCCCCATCCCTTCAACCATCGCGTGACGTCAAGTCTGAACGGGTAAATGGTCTCTTCCCAGGACCGGCCTAGCCCGTAATCCCTGGGAGTTTGAGGCTCTTCCAAAAGTTCTCGTTAGCGCCAAAAAAAAGCAGCGCAGAAGAGTTCAGTCGCAGATCTTCACCTTCGCCGAACTTCAACTCCACCACTCATTCAACCTCACGACTCAGCGCAAACAGGCAGAAATGATTCGCACAACGTACCTCCCCCCGTCTTTTCTACCTGTCGGAGCAAGATTGACGTCCCTGTGTATAGCAAGCCCAAAAACGCTCGCTCGAAGCGTGCGGCCGACGAGCGCCTGCCGAAGCTGACGGAGAACCAAAAGACCACGCTGGTTCTGCGGGGCACGACCGCCAGCGAGCTGATCCAATCGGTGTTGACGGACCTGCACGCGCTGAAGAAGCCAGCGTCGATCAAATTCAGCAAAAAGAACGACATCCGGCCGTTCGAGGACGCCGCGCCGCTCGAGTTCCTGTCGGAGAAGAACGACACCTCGCTGCTGGTGCTCGGCAGCAGTTCCAAGAAGCGCCCGCACAATCTGACCCTCGCGAGGACGTTCGCCTATAAGCTGTTGGATCTGCACGAGTTTGGTGTGGATGAGGCGACGTATCGCAGCCTGGCTAGCTTTGTCGGTGAGAAGCCCCGCGTCGGGATGAAGCCGCTGCTGCTGTTCAGCGGTGATGTGTGGGAGCGCGACGAGACCATGAAGGCGGTTAGAGCACTGTGGATCGATTTCTTCCGCGGGGAGGCGGTCAGCAGTGTGGATGTCGAGGGGCTGCAGTACGTGCTGTCCTTTTTGGCGACCGAGGAGGGCAAGTTCCATGTGCGCGGATCGATGATCAGGACCAAGAGGAGTGGGCAGAAGTTGCCGAGGATTGAAGTGGAGGAGGCGGGACCGAGGCTGGATTTGACTGTGAGGAGGGTGCTTCCGCCTTCCCCCGAGATGTTGAAAGAGGCGTTGAAGACGCCTTGGAAGCAGTTGGTATGTTGTCACCCATTCACCTTTGCGAATGACGGCGGCTGATGAAGTACAGACCAAGACGAAGAAGAACATCTCCATGGACATCATCGGAGACAAGATCGGTCGCATCCATACCGGCAAGCAGGATCTCGACAAGCTGCAGAGCAGGAAGATGAAGGGACTCAAGAAACGGGGTGCCGACGACATGGACGATGATGCAGCCACCCTTGTAGACGACGTAGTGTCCGAGGCCGAGGAGGCTCCTGTTGCGAAACCGAAGAAGGCGAAGAGATCATAGACGGATGGGACGAGAAGATAAAAAAACTTAATGTCGCCGTGCGGTTTCCTTTTCATGTTGGGTATAACTTTGCTTCTTGTTTCATTGTTTGCTTGCTTGTTCTGTACACATCTATGGAGTATAAGGAATTCTACCAAAAGTCCTGATTTTTTTCTAATAGCCGACCTATCCATTCCTAACGCCTGCTCAATCTAGCACAACCGTGGTTCCTTTGTTTTGCTTTGATATCAATATCTCGTCATCTACCCACTCAAGTGTTCTTCACAGCTGTCTACGTCTGTGCTACCCCTTCTGGGCCGGCAGGATCTGCTGGTGCTTCACCCGCTGCTTCGGCCGCCTTGCGGTTCTCGATCAATCGCTGCAGATTCCCATCAATATTCAACCCATGATGATATTAGTGGAGGGCGACTCACCAGAATGTTCCTCAGCAATATCGTGATCGTGACCTTTCCGATAGCAGGCACGTAGATCGACGCCTTCTCCTTGACCTCCGGATCGAAATTCTATACTCCATCAGCGCCGTCCCTCCCCGCTCACTCGACGAGATTTCATACCTTCTCTGACGAGAAATTGATGCACACAGCACCCGACTTCAACAGGTTGACGGGGAACTTGTAGTTCTTGCTCGGCACACCAGTAATGACCACGTCGCTGCGCGGCACCACATCTTCCAGCTTGTCGTCCACATCATGGACATGGTGCATGGTCCTCTTGATTCCCTCACCCCTTGTGAACTTCTGGACACCGGTGATATCGACACTCCAGACATCGGCGCCATCATTCGCCAGCAGCGCCGCCAACGGGCGTCCCACGATCTCCGATCTGTTGACGATCGTAATCGTCCTCCCGAACAACCTATTCCCGTAGGGGAGAATGGGGTTGTACACGCCGACATGCTCGAGGATCTTGATGACGGCGAGGGGCGTGCACGGCAGCAGCGATTTCTGCGTCTTAGCCGCGTCTAGGAACCGGCGGTTTTGGTACATGTTGAACAAGTAGCGGTGGGAGAGTCCCTCAACGTCCTTCGTGGGCACGGTGAGCTGCTGGAGGTAGCTATCCTGCATCGTGCCGAAGACGGGGAAGTAGATTATTATGCCGTCGATCGCCGGGTCCACGTTTGCGCCGAGGATGGCCGCCTCGAGGTTGTCCTTGTCGAGGGTTCGGAGCTCAAAGGCGAAGCCGCTGTTCCTCGTCTCAGTCCCGCGCCTCCTCCGCGAAACAGTGGGGGAGAGAGGGGGAGGGCGGTTACTTGTCCTCACACGTCTTGCCCGTCCAGTCCGCGTACATCTTCGCCGCGGGATCGGTATTGGCCAGGAAACCGACCAGCAGCGGTTTGCGGCCCAGCGTTGCGAGCGAGCCTTTCACCTCCAACATCAGCTTGTTCGCGACGGTGCCTGCGAGGACGACCTTGCAAGTCGCTGGTGGCGGCGAGGAGGGGCGCGTAGGTTCCGACATGACGTTGGGGTGTGGAGGGCTGGTGGGGTGCACTTGTTCTGTTGCGGTACGGTGACGAGCGCCTGGACGGTGGGACACGAAAAAGATTTTGGTGTTTTCGTGGTGGGGTTGATTCTAGGACATAGTGGGGCTGCTAAGCCGCGTTCATTCACGCTTATTTTTGTGCGACATCCATCTATTAGCGTAGAATTACTAGCTGATCCAAGGTTAACTACAGCTTGACGCCGAGTGCTTCTCATGACTGTTGGCTGTGGGTCGGCTGGTTCTCCACCAATTGACTTCGAAAATGGGGTCGTAATGAAGTTTTATTGGCCTGAATGGTGTTCACGACATTATTTGGCGACGTGTGAAGAGTCCTAAAGATCCGGGAACGAGAAGGCAGTGAGGGATGTCACTAGCCACACCTGGTAGATCTGAAGCCACAGCTACACGAGAGGACGTGCGGATCTGGGGAATACGCACGGGCAAGGAGACCACCACAGCCCTCGACGACGATGAACATTGGGGATGCTCAGTGCACACATCACGGAGCACGGTCGCCCGCCTACTCGGATATGTATGCAGAGTAGGTAGAGTACACACACAAACTAACCCACACGTAGGTATGTGGCTGAAGCCTCGAGCTGAGGAAAAACGGAGGGGTTTGTTCACAGAATTTGAATCGCCACATGCGCGGTGAACTTGGCTGCGTTTCGTCTTGTCGAGGCTGAGAAAAACAAAGACTCTACCGGTACTGCCTATTCTACCCCATGCCCCTGACAAAGACGCAACACGAGATCAAAAGACCTGTACATACCCGGATAACTATGGCCCTCGAGACTGGAACCGCTTGAGTATGTACCAGATCTGGTTCTACTATACCTAGACCAACTTCCATTGGAACTTAGAGTTCTCATGGATGAAAACACACCAATTAACTCTTTTCTTTCTTCTCGCAAACCCTTCTCCACAGCCTCAGATACCCTAATTCCGGCTGTCCCGTATTCGAAAACCTGATACAAGCACCATGCGTCGAGCAAAGTCTTGGTTTGGTTCGTCCAGCGGCTAATATACACTTTCAGCCCGCCATGCGGTGTAGATAAGACAGGCGGTGCTACCTGTATACATACTCTACGCTACGGTACTCTAGAGAGTCAACATGGTGTCGATCCCCCGCAAGCTGGGTGGCCGTGAATTGATTGCTGGTGTCAAGCGTACCGGTGACGGCTGACCGAACTATGTAGAGTACGATCTTCCCGCGCCCCAGGGATCTAGTCCCGGGTACGATGGCATTTGGGATTAGATAGGTATATAGGATAGTTGACTATCGATACGGTATTGCGGGGATTGTGGGTATTGATGTTTTGTCTTCTCTGCGCGCGTAAAAGCACTCTACTCCAGAGCTCGACAACCGTGGCGTTCCAGTTGTCAGCGACCCGCTTGCTCTCCTGCTTTCGCCCATCATTCCTTTTCCCCAGCCGCAACATCTCGGCTTCGTTCCCTCTCCCCCACATCGGAGCTTCATTGTCTAGTGGGTGCGCCTCGTGAACAACGCTGCATGCGTGCATGTGCACAATCTGCAGCACTAAACCTGAGCTGTGGAAATGAAGATGTATCATGCTTGGCCTGTGTTACGTAAATCCCAAACACGCACTCGGACTGGACGATTAGACGAGAGCGAGCAAAAGCATGGATTCAAAATACCACTGCCCAGGCACCGTCAGCTCGAGGAAATCCGTGTATGTAGGAGGCAGGAAGCGGCTTCCTGCAGGGGGTATGCCCACTGGATGGCATGCGGCAACAACAGCAATCATAGCAGCAGCAGCAGCAGCAGCACATCAAACTGGCACATCCGGGCGTTGTGCTAGGGACGGGTCTCATATATCTCCAACATCTCCTTCAGGTATGGAGGAAACGAGCACAAACTCAACCCACAATGTATCCACCGCTTCTGACCCTTCTACTCGTGTGGGTCACCGCCGTGGCGGCAGCCGAAGACCTCCGCCTCGTTTCCCCCGCCGAAATCCGGAGCACCCGCCGCGACCTCCTGGGGTACTCGATAAAAGACCAGTACTGTTGGCTTCTGGCCCATTCCGCCGTCCGCGTGGGCAACTACGTCTACATTGACGGCGGCATGGCTAAGTACCGCGTCATGATGGATCGTGAGCCGGTCGGTGTGTGTGATCTGAACGGACACACTGTCAGGTTGTCGCTCGAACGGGATTTCGATGTGGATAGTCCGAACCTCGAGGTGATGGCGACGAAGGGCACTGAGGTCCCAGTGGCTAATCGGGGAGCCTTGTGGGTCGATGGAGAGGACCTTCTCATTCAGGGCGGCCATTTCTACGACTCTGCGATGTACGTTTGTGTTGCTTGCACCTAATTCAGTTGACTGATTCCACAGCACAGCTGGAATACCTCGACGTGGTATAAGAATAAGACGGATATACCGGATTATTCCATCTGGCGTTTCTCCCCCGACAAGCAGCCGCAGGAAACTCGGTGGCAGGAGGACAACTTCCTTCTCGAAAGCGGCCGATCGGCGGTCCGGCCCGTCGTCAGGACCGTCTCCGGCGCCGCAACCTGCACCGATACCGAGTGTTTCTGGTTCGGGTCGGTTCATCCTCCTGTGCTCTTTTGATACTTCTGGTTAACATAGGGTCCGCTACAAACAGAGGTTATATTAGCTCACGCACATCTCCCGATACACCGCTGAATTACAGCCTCCCCCAGCGAGGCATGCTGATATACGACAAAGAAACCAAGACGATAAAGAACCAGACCATCGAGGGCTACGGCACCGAAGAGGACGGCTATCAATTCGGCACGATTGATTGGATCCCGGGGAAAGGCGGGAAGGGTGGATTATTGGTTTCCTTGATGGGGGAACGCTCACTTATCGGCAGGGCCAATACCACCGACGATGATCTGGACGGCGTGGGTGTCAGCCTGACGCATGTGATGGTATACGACTTGGTGGGAAGGCGGTGGTATAATCAAAGCACCGATTACCGAGGGGAGCCTCTCATCAGAACCCGTTTCTGCTCGGTGCTAGTTTACGACGAGGAGCGGGACGTCCACGAGTGAGTATCCATGACTGTGTTCCGATTACTCGGTAGCTGCTAAACCGAAGTTGTCTCTTTATCTATGGCGGCCAGTCTGTTGCTGATGTCACAACCGGAGTAAACGATCTCTATGTGCTCTCAATGCCCGCCTTCAGGTGCTTATCCTTACCCTGATAAACCAGTCATTATTCTGCTTGCTGACCGAGCGGTGGTTTGCAGATGGGTCCAACTCAAGCCCGAGTCCACTACGATTGCGAATCAGTACCTGAGATCACACGTCTGCATTCCTCATGGAAGTCAGATGCTCATTATCGGGGGCAGCTGGCCCAGTAATCGTAAAGGAGAAGTGGACCAAAACTCTGAATGCACATCACGGTTAGTCAATGTGATCGACCTGAACAGAGCGGATATAGTAAGCCACCCTCCTCCCCTTTGATGGAACTACACACCACTAACACACGGCAGCAATACCAAACCAAATTCCACGCAAAGAAAACTCCATACCACCAAGCAGAGCGCATCCGCAAAGAAGTCGGCAACGCAATCGAGCCCATCGCCGCAGGCTGGGCGCACGAGGGTCTTGGTGCGATCTGGCCACGGGGGTCACGGAACGTCGAAACCACCCCCTCCCCACACGCCAAAGGGCCACTCGCTCCCCGCGCTATCGCCGGCATTGCCATCGGCTCCGTCGCCGTCCTCGGCGCGATCACCGCCTTCGTCTGGTGGTACAGACGAAGGAACAGGGCAGCACCTTATCACGGCGGGATACCGGGAGTGGATCATTCGCCGGATGACGAGGACGCATCTAAACACGGCGGGCTACCGGGAGTGGATAATTCGCCGGATAGCGAGCCCGAGCCTGGTTTGAGGGGCGCCGCCGCCCGTTCCCCCAACCCAAGGTGATACAGACTGGACTGGTGGTCAGAGGGCGAGGTTGGCGGTTGTCTTCGCCAGTACTCTGCGCACGGATGAAGCTTAATGTAATGAATACCGTATATATTGAGAGGCGGGGCTAGTTGAACGGCCGGGAAAGCCGGTTACTTTCAAGGTCACTGTTAAAATCACCCGTCAAACAGGACTCAAGAAGTAGACAATGCCGTCACGAATCTCCTGGAGTTGCAATATTGTCGAATACTGCACCGTATTCTTCACAAAGAGGCCTCTCCGCTCTCTCGATGTCGAACCCAGAATATTCGGTCTATTCGATACGTAAAATTTCAGTTTCTAGAAGGGATGCAAGATGGTACTTACTCATGTGCTATCACCCCGACTTCAAAAAAAAAAGGGTTCACGATATGTACTTCGTGCCCTCGTCAATCCGTAAGTCTACTAGGTACCTAACTAGCATCAGCCAAATCGTACGCCAGTCTATCCCGGCGACCTCGTTGTCTCGTCGTAAGCAGGTAACCGTCTGTCGAGACAAAGTCCCTCACTGATCATTGCTACCAGAGGCAATAACCGACTTGATCGTCCCAGGGATCTCCCCAAGCCGCTATTGCAGCCCCCCTCATTCGTACTCCGACCCTGAGGTGAGTGGGGTGAGCGAGGTGCGAATGGAAGAGTGAATGGCGAGGTGAATTACTCCACCACTGCCACTACCACTAGCCGGTAGCCATTCATCCTCAATGCTCATCTCGATTCTTCATACAGCCTAGCGAGTGACAAACAGTGAAAAAATCAACATTGCATTCGACCTTAATAGATCATGGCAGATTACATATCCCTTTTCCACCCGGCTGTCACAGAGCGTTGGCTGCGAGCTTGATACCGGTCCCCTATCGCTCTTCGCCTAGCCTCCCCTCAAGTCAAACCTCAACCCTCCCTACTCAACTTCGACTCCCCTCTCAATCCTCCCCACTCAACCTCGACTCCCCCCTCTACCCTCCCTACTAAACCTCGACTCCTCTATCGATCCTCCCCAATAAACCTCAACTCCCCTCGGCGAAACAAACACCTGATAATCAACAGTCTGCTACATAGTAGATGCATAGAGTGATCCGACATGATCCCCGCTACTTCGGCACGTGACCCGGCACTCGCTCGCGTCTCCATTGACGTAGCTATCCATGTACACGACCCAACCCAAACGACGACCCGCGTACACACTCTGCAAACAATGCCCGCCCGTCCACCAGCACAAAAGAAGAGACGCACCATCGTCGACAGCTCGGACGAGTCACAGCCCGCTCCAGCTCCCGCTCCCGCCTCTGCTCCTCGCGAAACTCGCGCCTCAAAGCCAAGGGCAGCTACCCGTCGCTCCACCACCACCACCACCGACACCGCCAGCACCACCACCACCACCGACACCGCCGCCGCCGCGAAACCACAACCCGCGAAAACGAAACCCGCGAAAGTAACACCCCCACCTCGGAATCCTGTGAAACCGAAAGCCAAGAAACTCACGGGCCAGTACAAATCGCTACACAGATTCTTCGGCGTTCCGCAGGGAGGAGGGTTTCCTGCCGCCACCCCTGCGGCGCCGGATGCATCGAGTCGGCAGTACACGCCTACTGCATCGCAGCATGAAGATGCCGATGATCTGATCGAGGATATTTCGGAAGATGATGAGGTGGTGCTGGTGCCAACGAGGCGGCGGACGGGAACGAAGGATGGATCGCTGGAGAAGCACCTTGTTGTGAGTAAACCTGGGGTTACCAAGGGTTTCGGACATTTACTGGGGATTAAGGCCCCACCTACGAAGCAAGAAGCTCGAACGACTACTGCCGCGGGGGTGATAAAAGCAGATAGACATAAGGCGGCGACCACTGCACCTGGATTACTGCCGCCGGAAGATACACGCACATGGCCAGAGAGGTTTGCGCCCACATCGGTGGAAGGGCTGGCATTGAATAGAACCAAAGTGAAAGAGGTTCGGATGTGGCTGGACTCTGTTTTCGAGGGGGGGAACCGGCAACGCGTGTGTGTCTTCCGTGGCTCGGCGGGGACGGGGAAGACGGCTACGTTAAATGCGTTGGCGAAGGAGATGGGGATTGAAATTCTAGAGTGGAGGAATCCGAGCAGTGGAGCAAGGGGCGAGGAGTATGGTGAGGACGGTGCGTTCTCGGCGGGCTTGAGCGGTCTCTTTGAGGAATTCGTGGGGAGAGCGGGAACGTTTGGATGCTTGGACTTGATCTCGTCGAGTGGGAAACCAGTATCGACGCAGTCATCACAGCCGTCAGCGGGGGATGATCGGAAGAAGAAACTTATCCTGATTGAGGATTTCCCCAACACTCTATTTACATCTTCGCCAGCGCCATTGCAGTCTTTCCGACATACGATCAAATCATTTCTAGCATTACCACCTCCCCCGGCCGAGGCACCACCGATACCGCCGTTAATCTTGATCATCACAGAGACCGCGAGCATAACAGGGCCAAACTCATTTACTGCGCATAGACTATTATCACCAGAGATCCTCCTCAATCCCTTGGTGAAAGAGATCGCCTTCAACAAGATTGCACCAACATTCATGTACCGGGCCCTCACTGCCATCATTGCTCGGGAGTCTCGGCTGTCGGGGCGGAAATTCGGCCCCAGCAAAGCTGTTCTGAGCACGTTGTCGACTAGTGGTGACATCCGTAGTGCAGTGATGGGCCTCGAGTTCCTGGCTATGAACGGTGATCTCCCTGGTATGGGCTTCACGATGCCCCTGACGCAAGCGAGGAAGCGCAAAAAGACAGAAGAGCAACCACTCGATGATGACGAACGAAAGATCCTTGAAGCGGTGACCCAACGTGAGAGCAGCTTTGGTATCTTCCACGCCGTTGGCAAGATAGTCTACGACAAACGGTACGGCGATGACCTCGGGGATCCATACGTACCGCAACAACCTCGTCCTCCCCTCCTAACACTCCCCTATCACCCTCGTGCCCCGCGCATCAACTTTGAAACGTTCATCGATGATACCGGCACGGATCCGCAAACCTTTATCGCCGGCATCCACGAGAACTTCCTCCTCTCGTGCAATCCCCGTGGCCTCAGCTGCCTCCCCACCAGCGACGAAGATGTCCTCGACACAGCGATTGCCTGCCTCGACTACCTCTCGGACAGCGACCTTCTCGCCTCCAAGGGGTTTGGCTACGACAACGAATTCTCTGACATCCGCTCGGACGAGATATCGTTCCACACAGCCGTCCGCGGCATCATGCTGTCACTCCCCAGCCCCGTTAAACGCTTTATTGAACCGAAAGTCAGCGCGCAGAAAATGTACTATCCCACCGCGACACGTCTGTGGAGGGACCGACAAGATGTCGGTGATGTCGTGGATTGGTATGTAGGAAAGCAACGGGCGATGGCACCTTGCAGCGGAGGAAAGAGGGAGGCGCTCGAAGAGCGGATGCCGTTTCAGGCTCTGATCGAGAGAAAGAGGCACTATGGTCCTCGTGGAGGCAGTTTTCTAAGGCAGTCGCCGGATCCGGCGACCAGCAAGGCCCTCGAGCGTGTCACGGTTTTCAAGGGCGTTAGACAGAGCGACGAGCCCATGGAGGCGGAGGAGGCGGCCGAAGCCGAGCAGCCGCGCGGTGGCAGGTGGAAGAGGAAAGAAAAGAAGACCGTGACATGGGCTGAGGATTTGATGGGGCCCGAGCTTGCAGAGAAGCTGGTGCTTAGCGATGATGATATCGAGGAGTTCTGAGAGAGATCTTTATTCTAGTACGAGTTGCAAGGTGCTGGCGTTTGTTTGAATACATTTTCACTTCTCTGGACGGCGGTCGGGGCTCTGTACTACAGTATTATAATAAAGTATCCGGTTTTTTTTGATGGGCTATATATTGTACACTACACACTGTTTTCGGCCTTGATTCTCCTTCTGAGCTTGACCATAAATCCGGACTGCCTCACAAACCAATGGTTAGACAGCTTCCACTCGCTCTTGGGATCCGCCAGAGTAATCTACCTCATTCGTCAGCAACGCCGCCGCCGCCGTCTTCTCACGCCGAGCAGAACATACCTCGTAGTCCCTCAGGATCTGCGGCACAAATTTATACATCTCAAGCCTAGAGATGTTCTTTCCAATGCAGGTCCTGGCGCCCGCTCCAAACGCGAGAATCCTGCCATCCATCCTCTTCTTCGATTCCTCGTCCGCCTCAATCCACCTCTCAGGTCTCCACACTTCGGCATCAGCGCCAAACACACTCTTATCCCTGTGCACCACCCACGCCGACATCCCCACCACCGTCCCGGCCTCAAACCTCCTCCCGCAGATCTCGCGTCCTCCCGCGGGGACAACGCGCTCCAGCATCATGCCCACCGCCGGGTGCAACCGCATCGCCTCGCGGACCACGGCGTCCAGGAACGGCAGCTGCTGACTCTGGTTCCAGCTGACTATTTCGCCCTCCGTGAGCACTCCTTGGGCCTCGGCCGCGGCAATCTCCGCGAGAAGCTTCTGCAGCGACGCCGGATTCTTGAGCAAGAAGTAGAATATGGTGCGGAGCGCGATCGCGGTCGTGTCCGATCCCGCATTCAGATTTGACACCGTCCATGACACGATGTGGCTCCGCGGGATCTTGTCGGGTGCTTTCTGGTGCGCCTGCACAAATTTTGTTAGGAAGTCCGGTCGCGGCTTGTCTGCCGAGGAGGAGGAGGCGAGGTGCGATTCCAAATGCTTCAGGGAAAAGCGCGCGACGTAGCTCGTTGTCGACGCGAAATGCGCCATCAATGGGTTCTTGCGCAGGAGGACATCTAGCCAGGGGAGTTGTCCTGCCGAAGGGAATGTCAGCGTGGACTCTAAATATGATATTCTGGGAGATGTCGGTGCGCCTCACCGACTAATGCCGCATACTCGAGATGCCGCTCGATCCCCGCCATGACGCCCTCGACATCCGTCCCCGTATCCAAGAAGCCAAGGCGGTTCCCAAACGTCAGCTCGCCGATGACGTCGAACGCGAAGAACTGCAGCCACATGCCCCAATCGCACACGGCATCGTTGGTAAACAGCTCGTTCATGCGCTTCTCAAAGCAGCGGATCGTGGAGTCCACCAGCGGCTCGTACCCCGTCAGCGTCGACTGCGAGTACATCCCCGCCACTGGCCGCCGCAACGATGTGTGCAAAGCCTCGGATGTCGTGTTGAACATCCCCTCGATCGATTGGCCGTTCGACATCGTTTGCTGCACGGGATAGAACTCGGACTAGCACACACACCTCATCAACCTCCCGCCCTCCCCCCTCCCACCAGCAACATCAGGAATCACCCCAATTACCTTAATATACCCCCTGCCGACACCATACACCTCTGCAATCCCCTCCGGATCGCTAATACTCACTAAATTCGGGCCGTAGCGAACAAACGTTCCATGCTTCTCATGCAGCTCGATCAGCGTGCGAATGCTCTGCTGCGACCACTGGTCGCAGAACCGGTACAGGTTCGAGACGCTGGCGAGCCAGGGGCCGGGAATGCCGCGGGTGGAGGCACGGCCGTAGCGGGTGTAGAGAAGGTAGCCGCCGAGAACGGCGAGCAAAGTGGCGAGCTTGTGTGGGAAGTCGATAGCTGCTGACAGCAGCGCGGGGATGTGGGAGGTGATCATTGAAGCGGAAATGGGAATGGGAATGGGAATGCTTCAGCCCGGGAATGGCGGGCGTAACTAAAGCTCCCTCTGTAGAGCTCGAGCTCCATCTTCTTATATCCCCCCCGTCGTCTTGTGATACATACGTGACATAATCCGGATATGGCGGCCATGCAGTCCACTTACTCCACCATCCCAGCACCCCAACTTATATGTACTCTACATATTGTACTCCACATATGTAGGGACGGGAATACGGGGGATCGGTTAAACGGGCCCAGCCCACGTGGATCCCCCGCCATTGCCGAGCACAGGGTTATTCATAATCGTTGTAAAGCATGGAGCCGTGGTTGGCAGATATACACAGGGTACACAGGGTATGTAGAGTAGAGCGGAGTGCTACAGCTCTAGAGTACAGGCGCTGCCGAGTGCCGACGACGGGTACGGGTACGGGCAACTGCTGGATGGAATAATTGTCCCGGATGGACAGACAGACAGACAGGTGTCGCGCGAGTGAAGGTCCTTAGTTTTGGTTTATTTAATCGCGATTGATCGCTCACGACCTAGGTACCATAGTTCTCTAGTTCATGGCAATATACATATGTATGCATACACTCCGTTTCCATATCCACAGTCCAACCCAACTCGTCTACGAAGAGGTCTCGGATCTTGAAGTGAGAGGATCGCCAACTGGCTGGCTCTTCCACTTTGGCCTCCGTGATACCGCCACGCTTTGGGTATGTACATAGGCAAGCGAGGGTTGGGGGGAGGGGGGGGGGGGGGGGGGTGGCACTTAGCGGCCTGGTTCCGTATTGGGCCGGCGCGAGTGAAGGGACGACCGATGATCTGTCGGGGGCAACTCTAGTTCGAGTGATAGGTATGCTACGCAAAAGGCCGAGATTTGGTACATATGACCCATCTCATCTGATGGCGGCGGCTTTCCGGTGGACTATTGGACACGCTAATCCGAGAAAGGCATAATTCAAGCCTGCTTGTTCGTGAATAATGGGTATCAAAGGCAGGATCTACCAGCGACTGTGAAGAGATGCAACCGAAAGGCTAGCTATCAAAAGTAATTATATAAGAACAAGAAACCAAGTATGTACAAAAGCGGTCTGCCTAATTACCAGAACAAGTTTAGTCTGTGGGCAGGACTCGCCGTGGTGTTACTCCCTACAGGCTACCACTGTCTGTCTGTCTAACCAACGACTTTTTCACCGGCACCTCCTCCGACAGCGGCGGCGGGGGCTGCAGCGACCGGCTCTTCCTCCATCTTCTCTGGCTCCGGGGATTGCACGATTGCCTCCGCCGTTCCCTTCGAAGATGGTGATGCTGCATCGGTCTCCGCCGCCTCCTCCGCCTCCTCCGCCTCCTCTTGCCCGGACTTGGCCCGTAATACTGTGTTTTCCTTCGACTCGGCCTCATCCACCCATTCTTCGCCTTCTTCCCCCTCCTCTATCCACTCCAGCTCCTCTTCCTCTTCCTCCTCCTCGTCAGATTGTCCCTCCAGCCGCGGTTTCCGTGCAACCATGACATGCCTGGTGGTGATTGTCAGAACCGCAAAGCACGAACATGCCCAGCGGAGGAACTTACATGTCGAAGTAACCGTGCACAGATTTGCTCTTGACCTCGTTCTCACAGTCCTGAAAGAGCTGCTTCGCATCGGCCGGGCTCATGCCCAAAAACCGTGTGAGCAAGCCCAGTCCATACGCCTCAAAGCCAGTTTGTATCCTGCCCATAGTTAGTCACACCGATTCCTTCCGCAGTCCCGCCTAGGCAGGCAGGGAGACAGGACAAGACAACTTACATCAACGTCATCCAATGGCCGAGCTCTTTCATTTTCTTATCGACCGGCCAAGTTCCCAGTGGCAACTTGACGACGTCGTCGCTGAGATCGACGAAGCCGGCATCTGTGAGGAATTCCAGCGGGTCGCCGGCCATTGTGAGCGGGCGTCCGGCCATTTTGGACGCTTTGTTGGCTAGATCGTAGAATCTCCAGAGCTTGGTCTTGTTGTGGTAGGAGTCGTCGTCGGATGCTATGTTGAATGTCGGGCATTCGAAGATTTCGATGTAGCCGCCGGGCTTCAGGGCTCTAGGACCACCAGCTGCGTTAGTTACTTCCTCGTGTCAGGGTAGGGTATGGAAGGTTTGGGAAGTGATCGATGCATATTCTCGACGAGTCCTGCGGACTCTCATCCCCTGTGAGAACGAAACAGAGTGCCAATGTCTTCCTTTGGCTGTAGCTCGGAACGGACTGGAATCAAACACTTACGTGAACACCTGCTCGATCAGTCTGGGCCAGTCCTCGGTCGACCCCAGCATTCCGCGGATATGGACGAAGTCAAACTCGCCATCAAACGTCCAGTCCGACTCGGCATCGTCCACAAAGAACTGCACGTTCGGCGGCACCCAGCCGGGCTGAATCGGCGACAGATCCGTGCCGATGATGGAGGCTTCCGGATACAATCTGTGCACGCACGCAAAAACTGCAATCAGCCCGGGACCGAACCGAGAATCAACTTGCGTGGTATGTTCTGTTCGATGTTCTTTGACACACCACCGGGCGGGAAGAGTGAGAGCGAGAGAGAATGGGGGCAGACTCACTCCGCCATGTCTATTGCCCAGATCCCCGTTCCCGTGCCCACATCGAGGATGTGTCGCGGCTTCCTCAGCGGCGCCAGATGGAGTTTCCCGCCAAGCATCAGCGAGTAGATGTGATGCATCATATCCAATCGATCCTGCTCGGCCTCGTCGTTGGGCAGCGCATACTGCCCCGCCCGGAAGCCATGGTATCTGCGCCCATTCTCGTACTCGTACTCAAACGCCGCCGACCCGATCGACGTCGTCTCGGAATCCAGACTGCTGCTCCCGCCGCTGTGGCTCCACGCATCGCAGTCGTCCACCTCGCTGTTGCTGTCCACTTCCAGCTGCGGCTGAGCCGCAGCCGATCGCTGCAGAGGCTGCCGCCGCAACGGCGCTGAGGACTCGCGACCACTGCTGCTGCAATAGTCGCCTTCGTCGGCTGAGCCGTCTTCGTCGTCGTCGTCGTCGTCGTCGTCGTCGTCGTTCTCGGCCTCGGCCCCGTTCTCCTCCCCCTCCCCGTTCTCGTGCCCGTCCTCTTCATCCTCATAGTTGGAATCCACCTCCATCAACGCATCTTCCGTGTGTTCTGTTATGCGTTCGGCGGAGTCGGGCATGTCGGCGATTGGGCGAATCGATGGTTGTCGAGGGGACTACTCGTAACAGTTATAGATAGTAGATGGATGACTCGATTCTGGGTGAGGGTTGGGTGGGTTGATAGCGGAGAGGAGGGGTTGTCGAAGCGGGCGGGACCAGGCTGGTTCGATGGCGGGACATAAGTACTCTACTCTACTCTCTCTCTCTCTCTCTCTCTCTCTCTCTCTCTTGGGGGGGCCGCCCCCATGAGGAGGCGGGGTGCTGAGGACCTGCATGCGCGATGCACGATGGCATTTGCGATTGGCCAGGGGCTGGGGGACGCGACCCACGAGGTGGAGTCTCGGTGTTACCGTGTTGAAATAAATGTAGCCCCTAGTACGCACGGACCGTGACGCTGTCCCATCCCTCCATCCATCCATCTGCTCTCGAGTATAGTATCATCATGGTATACATAGCATCATAATATAGCAGGTATCATAATAGTATCCTAATAGTATACCCAGTAAACATACCCAGCATACCATACTCTACATAACCCAGTACATGTGCGCTCCATCTAACCTGAGATCATGGCTTACTCCGCACACTTGTCCCGGCCCTGCCCTTCCCAGCACGGACCTGCCTTGCCAAAGCTTGCAAAGCTTGCGTCGTCTCCCTACCCGCATCCACGCCCACGGGTACTATGCGCTTCCCGCAATTAGAGCATGCCGTTACTGGGTTAGTCAGCTGTGTCCGGCTCGCTGGAAACGGGGCCACCCCACGCTGAGATTACACAGAACCATGCCTACGGTCCTACCTGCCGCTCAGCACATGGCGAGAAATCACATCGTGCCGCACGGGAGCACGCACACACGCCCCGCACGCATCCAGTGGAGGCGGGCGGGTTCCCCGTACTGCATCGCATCGTACCGCATCGTACCCTACCCCACGGTACCGTAGTTACCGTGCCGCACATGGCCAGGACCCAGACGCCGCACTGCCGCAGCCAGCTAAGCAAGCAAGCAAAGAACGTCCATGGCGGTGGAAACGAATCAGACCCCCTTCATATCCCAAACCCGACACTCCGGTCGAGGTGGGTAGAGTAGTTACCCACGACCACGAGGAGCGGAAAGTAAAGAACTCTACTCTACTCTGGGTAGCCACTAACGGGAGCACTTCCACTTGTCATGTCCCGGCCACGGAGGGACCGGTAACGGGAACGGGAACGTGAGCCCTCCCTTGAACCGCCAACCTTGCCATCGCGTGCCGCGTGTGCGGAGGGAGTACTCGAAAGTCGAAACCCCCCACTATATTCCAGTCCCTTCGCATCCTCCTCCTGGGTCCCGGGTCTTCATGTCCCCACCAGGTCTCCTCTCGCACACACGCACGCACAGGCCCACTCACTCGTCCATTCCACATTCCATTCAACCCGAACCCCACGTGAACCCCAGCAAACATGCAAACCGCCTTCCTGGGCCGATATGTAAAACCGGAGCACCTCCGATCCCGGCTCACCGCACCTCACTCTTCCCCGCCTAACTCATCCCCCCACACAGACACGACCTTTACTACTACTACTACACACAGAGTACTCTACCAACAATGTCCACACCCGCCGGAATCGAAACACTCCAGCGGATTCTCGCCGCGCTGCAAGAGCTGCGCACCGCCGTAGCCGCGGGACTGAACCCTGAGGTTGCAGCGCGGCTCGATAGTGTCGTCGCCAGCAGGGCCGATGAAATTTTGCGGTTGGGGGTGAGGGAGGCGAAGAGGGTGCAGATGCAGATGTTTTCGCAGAAGAAGATGGGGGAGGGGGGAGGGGGGTACATGGGGCAGGTAGCTGGAAGAGGGGAGGACAGAGAAAGCTAACGACGACCGGGTACTTGGAAGTCTGGGAACTGAATGATGAATCATACGATATTTGGAGTTTGGGGTTTGGGGTTTGGGGTTTGGGGTTTGAAACCGAACGGCTACCACATCGCAGGCCACATCGCAGCGCAGCGTAACTTAGCCATGGCCTAACGTGTAGAGTAGAGTGAGAGTATGTACCTACCGATGTAACGTGCCCGCTGCCCAGTGGCAGCAGCATCGGCCTCTTCTCAGGAAGCATTTCGATCGGAAAGCTGTACATATATGCCATAGGGCCGCAGACATCCGACCCTATCCGCGCCGCTGCTGGCTGGAGAATTGCTGCTACTTGCTGCTACTCTAGCAAGCCCCGTCCGGAAGGGGCGGTACTATCGCAGTAACTATGGGGGCACTGTCGGCCCAGGAGTCCAGGACTGAGTGAAGTGGAGTAGGGTAGAGTAGAGCACCCAGAGCAGAGCACGACAGGCACGGGCACGGAAGACGCAGAAGGTGCGGTCAATCTCCGATGATGCTACAGTGCTACAGTGCTACGTTGCTACAAATCACGGAGCGAGTTTGAACGCTTGAACGCTGCGCGCGGGCGGCAAGCCCGGCGTGGACTCTGTGGGCACTGTGCAAGCTGATCTTGTGATGTGAAAACGAGCTAGGTAACTGAGGTAGAGGCTGCGCATGTATCCAGTAATAGGGTGAGTGAGTGAAGGGCACTTCTGGCCAGCAGCCAGCTCCGGCTCGCCCCGTCGTCGTTGGTGCATAAAGGACGGTCCCGGTGAAACTGTTAACTGGGCACCCCCGCGGCCTTGTGTTCGTTGCTATCCCACCACGCCGGCGCCGGCGTACTCTACTTTGCTTTGCTTTGCGTTGCATCTAACCGAGCAAGGCCAAGGGAAATCCCGTGAAACGGAAGCCCCGTACTCTAGAATAGACTCTCAGAGTTCCCTTACCGGATCGAGAAGCTCTGGCGACAGTAAAATCTTACTTACGTTCGTGTACGGTGTAGCACCTCAGCCTGGCTTCGTATCCGTAGCATCTAGTTGAACTGTTCTGAAGCACCTATGTAGTATGTAGGTAGAGTAGGAGGTAGGTGGCCTGTTGATAGCGGCGAGCGGTGATAGACCGGTATGCAACCAAACCAGGTGGCCGAATAGGTAGCGCCTGTGGTTACAATTCTTCCGTCGCTCAATAGCTCGGTCTCGCGAACCTCCCTTCTCCCCAGGGCCCACACACATACACGGTGACCCCAGAAGAAATACATATCTGCGTATCATATGTACAGCAGAGGATTAGAGTTGCGGGGGGTTCCCCATCCTCGGACTGTACTCTACATACTCTTCCCCCGCAGTACTCTACCTAGCCCAATCCGCACCAAAAGCTAGGACTTGCCACGTTGAGACCTGCTACCTTGGGCACTCCTACGTATGCCTTCGTATAGGTAGTGGTAGTGGTTTGGACGAACGAAAGTCGCAAGAATGCGGTGTAAGTTGTACTGGTACCATGGCCGTGGAATCTTCAAGGAAGCCGTGGGTTGTAAAATAGATGCACACTCTTGTCACGACTCACGACCCACGACCCACGACCCACGAGTCACGAGGCTTAGGCAATGGAAGCCCGGCGTCCTCTAGAGTATCTAGTTCGATGGGTCTAAGGTCTAAGGTAGTAGTTAAGCACCAATACCACTGTGGCGGAGCAAGAGGAGGAGGAGCTGTCGATGAGAGGAGGATCTGTCCGGTGTCGGTGAGAGGAGGAAGTGAAGGAGGAGGAGGAGCTGTCGGCGGGAGAGACCGAACATGGTTAGTAGTGGACATCAACGTTGGCGGGGATCAACATTGGCGGCCATGGCGGGGTCGTCTTCGTCTGCGTCTTCTCTCTCTCTCTCTTCATCATCTATAGAATAGGTAGACGATCAACCACCATATCTCCTCTTTCTTCCATGTGTCGAATTCAGCTATGCCCCACACTTTCCGAAGGGAACTCTGCCGGCCTTCCGGCCCCAACACGACGGGGGATGCAACCAGTCTCGTAGCAAGCCTTGCTGATCCGATTAACTTCTCCTCCTCCTCCGAGTTGGCCGACTGACCGACTGATCGACAGGTTGACAGACCGACTGCCCGACTGCCCGATGTTCGACTTATGTATCGATGTAGAAGCTGGACGCGAGTACATACGGTGGCAGAACAGCACGGCATCCACCCACCATCCACCATCCGCGCTGAGTCCACTGCTAGCATAACTATCGGGAATGATATGTCATCACATGTATGTACATAGGTCCGCACCACCAAAACGGCAACACGCAAATCAAGGTCCGGAGAGCTGCGGCATCCGACTTCACGAGCGTTCCGTTCCGTCAACCACCGTTAGTTAGCCCATCATTAGCCATCATTAGCCCATCATTAGCCACCGTCAAGCTGCAGAGCCAGGAGCGAGGAGCGAGCTATGTTAGTTAGCTAGCGCATCCGCAAGCAAGCCAAAATGCTGGTCTGATCTGGTCTGGTCTGTTCCCCATCCCGAGCTTCCGTCCGCTGGTTGGAATTTGGAAAAGCTTCCTAGCATCACAGACAGCGCGGTGGATGCGGAAGCGGGAAGCCACGAAGTACGTACTACCTATGCTATAGCGTGATAACTTCGGAACCCCTTCCGAAGAATGAGACCAGAGTACCTAGTGGCCTTCGCCCGACGCCCGTCGGCTGCGGCCTGCAGTCGGTTATGTACATACGCTAAGGAATCGCAATTCAACTCGCTCGCTCGCTAACGCGGATGAGGGGCTTTACCGACGATTGTGTCTATGCATTGGACACACCGCGAGGTGGAGACCCCGAATAACGTGCCTATGTACGTGTTTACCGGCTTGCTACCTAGTTCGGCTACAGGGTGGAGGTGCTAGCTAACTATGTGGAGGCAGAGGGATGAGGGATGAGTGCACAGGTTCCATTGTGAATCATGATAGTTGTCAGTTTCAACATCGGTCACTCGGACAGCGGGTGATATTCTATGCCCCTGACATTCGATTATTCGCTACGACAGCGCGTCCATACATAGACTCGGACGCTACATAGGCCTAGTTAAAACTTAACTATCCTCTCTCGTCACCCTTGCACAATCCCCGATCCCGACTCCCGAGCGATTCAATGCTACTAATAGCACTAGTTATCTGCTTAGTTAGGGGGCCTCCTATCATAGCAACCTAACGATAGTTACGCACCTACAAGAAGAGGCCACCTGTGCAGATTTCAGGAAACCGCAACTATGGATTCTTCGCAATCAAACCATCTGTGGATACTCGGATACTCCCTGGCGGCGGCCATTCCTAACCTGAATCTTTCCCCGCAGCCTGTGCTTCGACTACGCAGAGAGAGCTAGGGCGACGCTTCGTTTGGAGACTCGCTTGCCAAGGCCGCGACGTCAAGGGCGCTGTCGCAAGAGCTTGGGGCCGGTGCCGGGGTGTCGGTAGTGGCCCGTAGATACCTATGCGGGCTGCTGCGACCTTCCTACATCATACCTACGAGCCTACTGGTAACTCCATATCTATGACCTATACGAGCTCGCGAGATTCCTGTGATTAATATAGCCAGATTACTCCATACATACCTACCTGGAAGTGGAGCGAAAACGACCGCGTCGGATTCAACAAGGGCTGACGAGACGTTTGTAATAGGTATCTTAGGTACATAGTCGGCTCCGGACTGACAGAATTTGCAATCGCGTGGGGCAAGCAATGGAAATTCCACAGTTGCGGTAGGTAGGCAGGTCTCCCGGAGATATTGGCTCTTTTCAGATAAAGCTGCGGAGAGGATCTATCGACCGCCCCCGGCCGGCGGCGCCCCCCATCCCCGGGCCCGGAAAGTGAGAGCTACCCAGTAAATGTCTAACTTTTCGCGGAGGGCGGAATATATATAACTGACTCAGATTCAGGACCCAGAACGGCGGACCGGGCCCAAGTTGTCACCGTTCTGCCATACATAGGTACACGATCCCATAGCCACGGAGACTGGGTTAGTACCGCTCTATCTAGTTACTATAAAGCGACTTTCTTGACGAACTGAAGATTTTCCACGTGATCCTAGAGAAATCCTACGCTAATACTATTTACATGTTTAAGCATATATGGGCCATGGCAGCTTTGTCATAAACCGAAATCCGAGCTCCAGTTGCGAATCCGAATCACGGATTCGTGTAATTCAGGCCGACGATGATGCAAGTCGTCAGCCACCGGCGCAGTCACACAGGTCTCTGGATGCAATACCGACGCCACATATACCCCTCGCATACGAGTTGAACATCACCTGCACCGGTTGCACAGATGATGGAGAACACGACCTCATACATAGCCATCCTTCTCCTACGCGAGTTCCTTAATCCTCACCTCCTCACCCCCTTCCCCACTCCACTCCCCACCCACCGCCGCCGAAAGTCATGACACAGTCGATTACACCGTGAGTATATCATTTCTCGCATGTCAGCGTGCGCGCTGCTTGGGACTGCCCGGATCGGATGGCTCTGCCTCGTGGGGGCCTTACCCTTGCGGTGGATCTCCCCCCTCCCCCCTCCCCACGTCTCGATATTTGCTCGGAACGTGGCAGCGCCGTGGCAGGGTTGCTTCTTCATATACGAACAAACGCTCGGGCCTTCTTCCATCTACCTACCACTCTATTAGATACCCTGGCGGTAAATTGTGTCGCGCGCTCGGTACCGAGCGTCTGTCTCGCTTGGCTGATGGCTGATGGCTGATGGCTGATGGCTGATGGCTGATGATAATGGTGGTTATCTCAGAGCAAACACGGCGGACCGACTTGGAAGTCTTGCGCCGGAACTGCTGAAGGGGATACTGGACGAGCTCTCGATCCTGAACCTGTGCACTCTATCCCGCACCAGCCGCGGCTTCCGTCGCTACGTGAGCCCGCTAATCGACCACCAAGTCTCTCAGCTGGACGCGGACACTGTGGGTCCCATAATCGACCTACTCATTGCCACACCCGGGTCTACGGCATCGGATGCGCCGATCGCCGACGTCCAAAAAATCTGCCTTAACCCCACGCTGCGGCGTAAAATGCTCGGGTACCAGGAAGCGCGCGCGCGCTCGGTGGACACCAAACACGTCGGCTCCCACAAGTTCTACGGGTTCCTACGGACGCTCGTCGAGCGCTCCGACTTTGCCGCGCTATTCGCGGCCGCAGCGGGGAACACGCGCGCGCTGCAGCTGCTCGCGGACACGCACTGGGCACCCTACCACGGCGTGCTGTACTACGCCGCGCGCTGGGAGCTGGGCTACTGCAATCCGTTCGTGCCGCCGCCGGAGGCGCCGAAGGAGGAAGTCGACTACGACAGCTACTGGAACCGGCGGGCGCCGCGCGGCGAACCGCGCTCGCCCGGCGTCGTCGACGTCGTGCTCCAGATGAAGCTCCCAGAGCGCTTCCGACGTGCGCTGCTCCACGAGCAGGCGCCCTGCTTCCTGCCAAGGCAGGCTTACGGCAGAGGCACTTACCGCCCCTGGCCTCTCAGCGGGAGTAATCTGATCCTCCGCATCTGCTCCGCCGAGCCGTCCGATAGCGCGGCCGCCGCGAGGATCATAGGGAAGATGCTCGCGCTGCTCGAAGACGCCCCGAGGGACGACTGGTGCGAGTGTCTGCACCAGTGCTTTAGCTACTGCGAAGTCCCGCGCTGGGGCGAGGGTAGGGAGCCGAAGATCCTGCTGGCTTGGTGGAAGTGTTTGGCGCCGCGTGGGGGGACGGAGGAAGGTTTTGAGGGTGACGGTTGGTACCCGCTTACGAGACGACTGTGCTGGAGAGGACTCGGAAATCATTTCTGAACAATTACGAGGCCAAATTGATCTTGTCTTTCATACCAGTCCGGTGTAGCTGTGTATTTTTTTCTTCGAGTGAGTTATGGATACTTCTGTGTAATCAAAGGATGCGGGAGGATTTAGGGTAGCGATATGGTCTCGGTATGGTATTTATGCACGCATAATCAATTGTGTCAAACTTTGGTCGCCCGGAGTCGTCGGCACGAATAAGGTTTTGCGGTGGAAGGTCGAGTCTCGAGACCGAGTCTCGGCGGCCGCGACAGACTGTCGACGAGTACCATATGGTTACGCACACACACCTCCGACAACCACACCAACCTTCCGAAAATGCCAAGACTATGCGTTGGCACACCAAATGCCCCGCTCACTTTGACTTCAGGATTCATGTGGCGTGTGTGTCCACTCTTTCCGACCGCGGATTGAGTGCCCCGACCGACGAATTCGACGACGATGAGCATGAAGCGATAGAGATCAATCGAGCCTCGGTCCCTGGCCGGAGAACTGCACCACCACGGGTGCTACGTCCGAACCTCTGAAGAAGTCTCACCATCGCTTCCCCGCACATCATCATCGATTTCAGGCTGGCCTTGGGTAAAACCCCGATCTCGGGCATGGTCCTTGGCCCTTGGGTGGCCAAGTAAGATATGGTGCCTAGATAGAGCGCAGTGATCGGGGCGGGGCGCCGCACCTTAGGCGGCCGAGGACCGACCCGTCCGTCAGTCCGAGGCGAGGACCTGACGGACAGATTTTACAACCGTGACCCGTCTTTCCCAGGCTCGGACTGCCCGGCATTTTGACCGTCCGGACTGGACGATGGAGAACATACACTGCATCTCTGCGATTGGCTTCGTTAAGGCATATAGTAAATTCACGCGTTACAAGCTATCATTCACATGCACGATTGAGTTCGGATGATTTTAGCAGCGTTTCACTTCACGAAAAACAGTCTATTAACAGGTTCAGTCAAGTTTTATTAAAGAAGAAGTAAGATCTAGGAGTGTGTTGCGATTCGAGTCAGTCGGTAATCTAATCGTAGCATTTTCCTGTCAGATGTAACCAAATGTAACCAAATCGACTTGTACCACCAATCAGAAGTTCTCCAAGTTGAAGTGAACCTTGCGACCGCGGGATTTGCTGCGGTTGCGAGGCGGCTGCTGGGTGGCGTCGGTAACCTTGAGGGCATTGAGGCGCTTCGTCAGGTCTTCATTCGAATCCGCGGACCCGAATTCCTTGCTAAGCATCTCCCTGATGGCGGCGCGCTCGCGCTCCTCTTCGGCGTCCTGAATGGCCTTCCTCGCGGCTTCCTCCTTGGAATTCTGCTCGTCCTCCATCCTTATGAACTCGTCGTACTGCGTCTGTGCAAAGTGCAGCTGCTTCTGGATTTCGGTGATCACTCGCTGCTCCTCTTCAGCCTGAGCCTGAGCCTGGATGGCGCGCTGAGCGGCTTCATCGTCTGCAGCTTTCTTGAGAGCCGCTTGCTTAGCTGCCTCCTCGGCTTGCTGTTCCTTAGCCGCCTCAGCCCAGCGGCGCTCGATCTCCGCTTGCTGCTCCTTAGCCACTTCGACAGCCCAGCGGCGCTCCATCTCAGCTTGCTGCTCCTTAGCCGCTTCAGCCCGGCGGCGCTCCATCTCCGCTTTCTGCTCCTTAGCCGCTTCAGCCCAGCGGCGCTCGACCTCGGCTTGCTGGGCTGCGACATTCTGATTGTGGTAGACAGCGGAGTCGGTAGCCTCTTTGTGCGCAGCTGTGAGTCTGGTGATAGCCTCTTCCAGTGCCTTCTTGTGTTTCTCGGCCTCGGTAGCGAAAATCTTAGCCGTGTCAGCCTTTGACCTAGCCGCAGCCTTGTTGAGTTCATCAGCGATAAACTTGGCCGTGTCGGCTTTTGCGGCGGCTTCGATCTTGGCTAGTTCGGTGGCCAAATGATTAGAAAAATCCTGTTTAGCAGAAGCCTCGGCTTTGGCAAGCTCCTGCTGGTAGACTCTGCTGGCCTCAGCTGCGGCAGCCTCGGATTCTTCCAGCTTCTTGAGCAACTTGGCCTCTTCCTCGAGTTTATACTTCAGAGTTACAGTGGCCTCGTCAGCATCCTGCTTAGCCTTCTGAAGCTCCGCAGCAAGATCGGCCTTCTGTTTGGCTTCAGCTTCCTCCTGGAGTCTCGCCCGTTCCGCCCTCTCAGCGGCTTCCCTCTTAGCCTTTTCCTTCCAAGCCTCGATTTCCTGGGCCAAGAGCTCCTCACGACGACGATCGCGCTGACACAAGCTGCACCTGTCGCAGCACTCCATCCGGTCTTCATCTTCACTGTAGGAAATCGAGATACCGCAGACGGAGCATGAGGAAGTTTGGATCTGGATACTAATGTTCCCACCGGCTGGATTCGAGAAAGACCTACGTCCGCCTTGGTCGTAGGGCCGTGGGTTGGGGTCTAATAGCGACTAGTGGTCAGTATTCAACTTCATAGAACCAATAGGCGAGTGACCAAAGGTTTTGAACGAACCTGGGAACGAACCTGGCATAGGCTCCCTCGGATGAAAAACGCAGGGCGGTTTCGCGAAGCCGCTGGGGATGAACGGCCCAGTGTGAAGAGGCTGAACAACGAACTGAGGTTGCCTATCGCCGATCGGCTGCGCATCGGGAGAAACAGGGAAGAATCCGGTGGTGGACCAGAAGCCGCCCGGCATGCAGCCGACTGGGGGCAACGGACCGACATGCTGAGCTCCCATAGGAACAGCGGTGATTGGAGCTCCCTGAGGAATCTTCGCATGGGGAGATGGGTCCACACAGACCGGTGGTGGGTGGTAGAACACCGGAGGTGGGCGCGATTGTCCTGGGCTAACGGTGAGGGATTTGTCAGCACCGCATTGTTGTTTGCGTAAGCTCGGAGAGGATGAGAAATGAGAGGGAGGACCATACACCGTAGGTTGTCTCACAACCACGGCAGGTTGATGATAATACAACGGCATGATGGATTTGTGCTGCGAACGGTATACAACTGGCCGAAGACGGATGCGGAATAGAGGGGGAGGGGTGAGAAGGTAGTGGTGGTGTGGTGGTGGTGTGGTGATGATGGTGATGTAGTGATAGAAGGCGGATGTGTGATTGGGGATATGTGATTGGGATTGGTGATTGGGATGTGTGATTGGGATGTGTGATTGGGGTAGGGCTCGGGAGATCGTGGTTTGCTGTGGAGTTTTAGATGGGACGAACCCTAACTGCCGCCAACCAATTGCAAGTCTAACCGGAGTGAAGATGAGTAGGTACGTAATTCAGTATTCTTATGCAAACGGCGACGATCGTGATGGTGACCGTGGGAGGATCGTGGTTGGCCGCTGCAACGGGAAGCACTAGCGCGTTCACTGCCGCGGGATGCCAATCACTGCCGCGGGATGCCAAGGCGATCGTCTAAATGTGGTAACAGACGCAGCGCTTGGCGAATTAGAGCTTCCACGCGGTATCGAAGCGCGCCACATGGGCACAGCGAGTCCGTCTTGCTTTCTTAAATTCCATCTTATCCTACGCTGACTCTGCAGCCGCGCGTGCAGCAGCCCGCATTCTGGGGCTTGAGCCGCACTTCGTCTATCTACCTAACTGATCAACGATGCAACTGCCATATGGCATGCGACGCTGCAGAAACCCCCGATTACGTACCCACACAAGACGGCATCACACCACTATATGTCCCCCGGCACATTAACAACATACCATACTATTCCATGCTCGACGTGCTGGCAGTTATTCACTTTTGGGCTTTTTCCGGCGGTTCTTCTCATAACAAGCAAGCACGTAGGTGCACACATTCTTAGCTCCCCCACGCTCGGCCGCCCAGATCCCCATGGAAGAGCCCAGATTCTACGAGTGCGAGCTGAAAATCTTCCTCAGTGGCTCCTACGATGCAGTGAGCTCTGGCCTCCCAAGACCGAGCCAACGGGAATTCAACTGCAAGACGGCATGTTTCGCATTTTTTCCTGCGCTTTGCTGTCACCGCGCGCCGGCGATACCCAATAGATGTATAGACTGCGCTGTGTTGTCTGGACTCACCCAACCACAGTCTTGACTGCGATAGATGACGGCGTTGTACTGCAAGATTCCTCACAGGAGTGGGGATGGCACTAGCCAGAAGCGACATCTTCCATCCTCTGGACCCCGCACTAACCAACTACCTACTTACCGGCACTCCGAGAGAGAGAAAAAGGTACTTGTGGACAGCCGTCCTTTCGGTATACAGAGAAGTCCTTTCTTTGCTTGCTGGATTTCGACGGATCCTGCCACGGAAATCTGTCCCGATCGCAGGAGATCGGGGCACTCCCAATCCTCGTGCTATATAACAGCCTCTATCCTCGTTCCTGTCTTCTTTCCCACCCACTTCGCGTGATTTCTACTGCTGGCCGACCACGGTCCATTCCGTGATGGTAGTGTTGCGTTATAACCTGCGAACGACACTTTCCGATCTCCTGGATCTCATCCGAGGACGCGGGGGCGAGCCCTTCTGCAGCCGCGGCTGCATTATGAACCGGATTGGCGCCCCAATTGTAACCTGCCTTACGTATCCTTCGCGCTCGCTCGCCCAACCCTCATACATACCTTAACGTCGCGGCATCTCCTTGGACCTGGCAGACACCCTCCGTGTGAATGTCACGCACACGGGGAATAATATCAGCCATTGGAAGAAATCAGAGAGAAAAAGGCTTTCAAGGCTAGGATGGCGGGGATGATCGGCCGGACGAGATATGTTTTGCCCCGCCCACCCGCCGGTCAATCACCAGCACGCAAGCTTAGGCATGTCGATTAAGCCTCCGAACATATAGACCAGTCATGCAATCTGTTGCGGCTGACCACAGCGGACGGACTAGCCTGGAACGTGTTGAATTCTGGTTCATCGAAGCATGCGCATTTAGAGAAGAAGAATCCTAACGCAGCCGATAAGGTGCATGCTATCGACTGTCGGAGCCAATTGGACCAGTGATTCACCAACTATGGACCACACAGTATGTACGTACTACATGTAATCTGATATCCACTGGTGACGCAACCGCGCTCCGCACCCCACTCGGAGCTTTAACTTGCTGTTCAGATGCACTTTGCATTCCGGAAGATCAACTCTGGTCGCGGATGTTCCCGTACCCGTGCAGACCGGCATCGCCAATTCAGACCATACGGCGCCTGCGTTTAGAGAAGGGTGACACAAACAGCCTATAGGACCAACATATGACAACCTCCGCAATGCACCAGAATGAGCTTGGGTCCAGGTGATTGGTGCCCGAGGTTGCTCCTGTGACCTTATCGGGGGTGTTCATTCGGCGCCGACTGCTGCTGTTGTCCCTTCCGACGCTACTATACCCCGGATTTTCTCCGTCCATTGGTGTGCGCACAGTTGAGATGCTGGCCACATATCGCTATCATAACACGACAAACCCTGAGAGGTATGAATCGCGCCCCTTCCATTGCTGACAATTGCTAACAAACCCAACCGGCTCAATTTAGTCACTTTGGAATGCAAGCGTCCAATACCGCCCCGTGTCAGCACCTCTCTCCGAGTCCATATATGCACCTGTTCGAGATGCATACCCAGATCCTACAGATTACAGAGGTCGGGGCAACCCTCTTGGTCGACTCGTAGCACGCAACGGCCATCCTCGAGCTTTCTTTGAGGATTCGTTCTCCCGTCCGGGCGATTCTCCCAGTGTCTCGGCAACTCGTCCAAGTGGGGGGGGGGCTTGCCGGCATATACACAAGAAGACCAACTAGGCACTCACGGAAAAAGAAAGCACCTGCGTGCGCACGTGCATGCACATGCGTACATCGACGCAGTGCAGGACCAACCGCCTCAATGATCCGCCATTCAGCCAATGCCATCGAACCATAGCGGCAGAAAGTGCTAGGAGTGGTGTCTCGTGCCTAAAAGCTCCCCCCAATGGTTCTATGCTGCGGGATAACGCTGCATTGGCTTTGCGTGGCCCCATAGCACCAGATCTTGTCTATGCCGTCAGATTGCAGATGCGGGGTTTGGGTTTACCAGCTGTTCGACAGGACTAGAGCTGAAACCGTGGGCAGCCATTCGATGTGCAGCCAGTCCCTGCAGAAACTCCCCCCGGTTACGCAAGGCATGTCCACACCCACAATCCACATCACCTAGGTACATCTCAGAAGGTCAGAACATCGGCCGCAGAAGCTGTAATAACCGGAGATCATCAGTCGCAGAAACCATAATAATCAAAAGTAGACTGTTTCCACCGAGGGGTTGAGTGACTGCCGTATGTACCATGATCATATATTGACATATTCACTCACGAACTCGGCCCGGTCAGGATTTGTTGGAACAATTTTTCAAAATGCAAAAACAGACACGTAAGAAGCCTCTTAGCAGTTATGTGTACGACCCTGCCCACGGCCAGTCTGAAGGAAAGAAAAAAACAGCCGGTTATGCAACGAGAAACAATTTCTGATCATGATCTAATGCAAAACAGGCCTCAATCAACGCAAATGCAAACAAAAAACACGTGAATTTGATCCGTCGTATACTGGTATTGCGGCCGTGGGTATCGTTAGGTGGGTTCGCACTGACGCAGCTGGGTGGTGGAGATGCAATCAAATGCATACGGTCCCACAGTTGGGGCAGCACTAAACAGTTCGGATTAGCATTTCGACTACGGCCTTTATACGATCTCGATCGATGAGATAGATACCTTTCCTCTAATGACCCACTGCTCCGTGCCTTCCTCGAGACATTTGGGGCAACGGATGCCAGGAATCTGATTCTAAATTTAGCCGAGTTCTCAACGGAGTGGACTGAAGGATGCGGAATCAACAGTTCTGCGGCCTCGTCCTGTACGTGAATATGTACAGGAGTATGGCCGCGGACCGTGGCACGATTTTGGTAGGATATTGCTTGTAGTTCGCAGGATCTGACCCGTTCGAGTGCATCCGGAACGGGAATCTGATCACTCAGGCCGGTGATCGTTTTTCTTCCCGTCCGGGATGACGCCATTCCCATCAACGTGGGACAGCCATGATCCTGCGAACTACACGCCAACACCCTACAAACATCGTCCTGGGAATTCGGCCCCCACCCTCCTCCCCCTCCCCCGTCCCCACCCGGGGCCTGTTCATCCCTAATGCAGTGTTCTAGGAGTGGCGATATCAGACCACTTACTCCTGTGTGGCCTATCGCGTTTGCCTCAACATCCCAGCCGATGATTGACTCAATGGAAACCGCTTGCTCGAAGCAATCGAGGTGTCCCATGGACTCGGATTCGAACGAACCCGGAAACATAGCGTCGGTAGTGGGGAACATCTCGAAGTGATGGGATTTCGGATTTTGGATTGGGGTGAAGCTTGGAGTGGAGGTGCCCGTGGGGTATATACTGAGGTTTGTATACTGGTTATACTGATCGGTAGATAGCGAGTTGTTTGGAGCGGAGGGGTAGCTGGTTGATTTTGCTGAATATCTTCGCTGACTCTGCTGGGCCTTTTATAGATCAGACTGATGGATTGTCGTCCAAGTGGAAAACCGGTCATACCGGGAAGGATTCCAGAACGGGGCACAAATTAAAGACATAACTCGAGTAGATGGGCGAGGTTATTTCTCCAGGTACCTCCCCCCCCTCCCTCCCTCCCCTCCCCTGTCGACTCACAAAGGACCGGCGCGGATCATTCTTTGTTTTTTCTATATTCCTTTCTCCGCTCTATGCTCTGCTCTGTCTACTGTTACGCCCTCACCCGCTCACCCGCTGTGCCAGCGAATTCGTTTTTTTCGTCGTCCTCTTGCTCGTAGGGTGCACTGATCTCCCTCGAGGCGCAAAGCCGGCGCTATCTAGCTATTCCAGCTGGTCTGGATGCCGAGTCATGGGCTCACACATCGATTGCGAGCCTGCCTACCCTGATTTACAATTCGGCGGCGCAGCTATGTGGTTTTACTATTCCCGTTGCTGTCGGCTGTCTCCAGCGGTGGCCGTCATCAAAGTGGGTGGTGCGCGCTTGGGCCAAACGCTCGGGCCAGGGTGCGGGTCTATCGATCGATTGGGGAGGGGAAACAGCACTACTACATGAGAGCTCGAGTCGGTATAACAGAGAGAATGTTTCGTAGCCATTTTCGGCGGCTAGTGAAGTACCGATGTCTGAGCTTTCTCTCTTCCCTCTCCCTTCTCACTTCTTACTTCTCACTTCTCTCTCTTTTCTCTTCCGTTGCGGTTGCCCGAAGTTGCGGGCTAGGAAGCCGATGAGCCCATCCACCAATTGCGAGCTGAGGCCTGCACGGGCTTCTCGTGATGAGATGGGGCTTTACCGGTGGCAAATCACGGAGGCCCCGCAAACCGCTCGGTGGGAGAGGGCGAGTGGGTGCGAAGGGAGACATGTCTTTTCTGATGCATCGTTTTGAGGCCTATTCACCACCAAAAAGTCTGATGGGGGGGGAAGAGATAAAGACACCCAAAACCTTTACACTCTTGGCGGGGGAAGAAGACCACAGAGGCCGCAGAAACCGACCATGAGGACTCTAATCGCTTTGTGCTATGTGATCAAGACATGATTCACATGGCAACAGAACGAGATGGCTACTACTCACAAGGCCGGAAATTTTGCGGGCCCCCCTGCAAAAATATGATCTGAGATTAGATCAGTGGCTGAGAATGAGCAATTACCCCTATGTGAGATAATAGATTCTACGGTTGAGCCACTCGAAGCCACAGATCTAATCTCAGATCATATCTTTGTAGGGGGGGCCCGCAAAATTTCCGGCCTTGTGAGTATACTCTACTCTCCACAGCTCTGGGGATTTGGCGCTTCCTGGCTCGAGTATGGTAGATACCGGACGTCGCTCACTTCACATGACAACGTCCTCCACCACCACCAACAGCTCGAGACTACCACCAGACTAAGGCAACGCATGGGGAGTCAATAAACCTCGCAAATAATATTGATAACCGAATGCGATCTGCGGTGCGTCGCCCCCAGACTCAACCAGCCGGCTGCAGTAGCAGCACGCACATATCTCTGTCATGTCGGTTGTATTTATGCTGCTGCTGAACGATTCGTGATCGATCCGCAAGATGGGTGGGCGCCAGGAGCAGTGAAGCATGGCCCTCAGCTGGGGCGGAAGGTCCCATTCACTTGGCTACGCTTAGTGAGAGCGGCTTCTCCAATGGAACTGGCTCGAGACTTCTTCACCCCTCGGACCTGTTGCGGTGGTGGCTCGCTCGCTCACGCACGCACGCAGATTGATCCCAGCGACACACGCCCTTCTGCTCCACGCTCTAGGGGGTTTTTTTTATATAATGTTTTGTTTTTTACATTTTTTTATCTTTCGGGCTTCGCTACCTCCGCTACGAATGCGGTGGATCTCCGGTGGGGGCCAGCGATTGGGGAGACGACTGGAACTGGGGACGACGTGCGGCGGGCTTGGGGAATGGAGCTAAGCTAGCTTTGGATACTACACTGTATTGTACAGTATTGTCTCCATTGCGCTGCAGAATCATCGTCGAGAGGGAATCGTCCCCCCACACAGCATGCGGTAAACCTCCGTTCTCCGTGTCTGCACCGGAGAGTTAGCCATTTCGCTACCCAGTAACCACACACATGCATCCAGAACCACGGTTCATCGCTATGTATGCGGGTTAATACAGTAAGTTACATACAGTGGTGGGTTCGGCTAAAACAGCGCTAATGCTAATGTTTTCCGCTGATATAGCATGCTCGGCATTTGCTTTTTCGATTCCTTTTCTTGTTTTTTATTTTATTTTACCGACTACAAGCACACGCGGAATACGAAGAGAAGAAGGGGAGGGACTCAAATCGCACGCCCGCTTTGACCGCTTTCCTCTTCGTGTCTGTGGCTGTTCACCGATTGTGGGGTTTGATTCGGAGCGCCTGAAGATTCTTGGATGAAGTCGATATGTTGGGTATGATGCAGGTATGTATTACCTTCGGTCCCTTCACCCCCCCTCTCGGCTTCCCGCCCGGGGCATCGAGAGACATGCGTGCGGAACCATCATTCAACCTGGATGACCTCCGTACCAATCATTCGCACATCCGGGCGAACAATGGGAATGTACCTCTACACGTGAAGCCCTACCTGTCTGTGAGAGGCGTCGTCCGGCTGGTCATGTCTTCGCCGCCCCTTCCCCCCGCCCCCGTGGGCGCCTCAAGAACCGTTCTTTTTCTTTCTTTTCGTCCGGGCGTTGCAAGTACGGAGTTGAAGCTAAAACACGTATAGTTCAATTACATCACACTCTCGAGCTCTCTGTGGATGAACATCCCTACGTGAATGATGGCGGTCTTGGAGGCCTCATGCGTGCACCTGCTATCATATGGTCGAATGCGTACAGTGTACCTGTACATGGTGGAACATGCTACTCTACTACTCTACCGTATATGGGCCGATGCCAAGCGGGGAGGCATTTCTTGGGGGAAGTAGGCAGTTCTATTCCTCTCGACTCCCGGCGGCTCATACGATAACTAATTGTGACCTGATATTGACAGTTCGGGGCCGTGGTTTCCTTCCTCGCTCAACCCAGCCCGTAGAGTGAGTGCTCAACCTTACGTGCGGCTGGTAGATGGTCAGGGAGGTGACATCTGAGTGCGCCGATAATACGTACTCTACTCTACTCTGCTCTACTACTACTCTACAAGCCGGCCGACCTCAAGCTGCTAGGACATACATCCGGTGGCGCTCTTGGAGACACACAATTCGTGTGGAAATACATCATCCCACGCGTACATCCCCTTCTACTAACTCCCTCTTCCCACCGCTGTATCCTACCTATCTCCACGGCCATTGAGTTGGTGAGTGGTTTTTCTTTCCTTTTCCTTCCCTTTTCCTTTTCCTATTCCTTGCTTTCCTTTCGTCTTCAACAAGAATGCGCTGAGAATGCGCTGTCTCTTTGTCTTCACCTCCACCCTCATTCAGGCTATGATGCTCCCATAATGAGGTCCAGGCAATTGCAACCAGGCCAGAAAACACACACACTGCCAAGGAAGAACGAAGTGTTGTTGGGTGTTGGGGGGGAAGTGAATAATCTGTACTTGCTGCTGCAGAAAGTTCAGTCAGTTCAACCCAAAGATCTAGTGAACCAGGGTTCCCACCCCTAGTTTCGACCACTAGCGCCGATCCGGGTCAGGCCCTTTGAGGTTTCTTGTTCCACTTGCTGGAATCAGTGTCGGCCGCATCAACCACTTCGCGGTCTGTGTGTGAATAATCATCAGGTAACTAAAAAAATGTTCGCGGAATCAAATCGTGCGTGCGACACGCAACTTCGAACACATACGTCGATGATACAGTACCTAGCTTGCGCTGTTTAAAATAAAAAGAAGAAGCGGACGGACTGCCCTGACGAGTAGACTCTATGCAGACCTTCCCCCCCTCACCACCTCACCCCCTGTGCTGTATAGGCAGCTCTCCGAAGAGGCAGAAAACCAATCTGCAGGCAAACATCCGGATGGGAACATGCAACACCCCGTCGGTACTTGGCGAGTGAGGATGGGTGAACTCTGGACGATACCGTGGTACGATGCTACTGCTGCTGCTGCTATCGGTGAGAATATGGGTTGGATGGATGGACGCCCCGATCCGCCCCCCGGCCAGCCCAGCCCTAGGCAGCCAGGGATTCGATTCTAATTGAATTGAACTAATCCTAGTACCGAGTCGGAGATCATATCCTCCCCTCCTCGGAGTTTCACGTCCATCCATCCCCCATCCCGAGGAGAAGGAAAGGGGAGTGGATGGGAGAGGATGGGAGGATGGGGGGAGGGGGGGATGTGACACTCCAGCCAACTAGTACGTAACAGAATGGGACCGGCTATACCAAGCTCCTATCCGTATCTCCGGTACAACAATCGCATTCCCCAATCCCAATCCCCAGCCGGGGGATAGGTACTACATGCATGCATATGTACATACCGTACCATACCATCGACCCATCACAATATGCTGATGCATACCGTAGATATGCTCCGGACGATAGAGTAGCTGGGCTTGGTGGGGAATACCAACGGGGACTTTTCCCGCCGCGCCGCCCAGCAGGCCAAGTGCCGGAATATCTGTCCGGAAAGCGAGGAGCGAGAGTCGGAGCTTGTTAACTCGTTAACTACTCTACATACTCCGCCGTATATGCTACTCTAGAGTCTAGACGTGAAGGAAGTCACTCGTCGACTTGCATGGCGCTAGGTATATCTACTATGGTTAAGTGCTACACTCTACACTCGACATATGTTGAGTATGTAGAGTAGAGTATGTATATGGCAACTACACCACCGAATGACGGACGGACATGTGATATGTGTGATATGTGTGATGTGCTTCACCCACGACGGACGACGACGACAACCTCTCACTTGTGCCCGCTTGTATGTAGACGGGATACTCTATACTCGAAGGAGTAAAATCAAAGTTATGGGGGTGAGGGAGGGTGAGAGGTGATTGGCTCCATTGACGTACAGAGTACTTGGAGGTGGAGATTGCCGGCGGTGGAAGTGGTGGTGATTAACAATTGGGAGCAACCAGCTAACCAGCTAACCAAAAAACTTCATACATATGAAGACAGATATGCCGAACGGGAGGCGGCGGGCGTCACGAGTGACAGAGTTCCTGAGGCTCTACCCATTGTCACATTGATACTCGCAGTGCAGCAAACGGGGCCCGAGCAAGAGCAAGAGAAAGTCGTACGGTGTATCAAGAGTACGGTGTAGAGTAGAGTAGAGTGCGGTGTACCAGTCCGTGGCTGGGCGGATGTACCCAATGTGGAGTAGTGTAAAGCATGTGCACCGGTTAGCATCGCCGTCACCGCCCACTACCACTACATACCACGACTACAACGACCTCCACCACCACAACAACCACTCCTACAACCACAACCACCATCACTACAACCATAACCAACCAGTAACCCCCAGCGTCGCAGATCAGGTTACATACGTGGTTCTGTTGGGGCATCCAGCTTCTCAGACAGATCTCCGGTTCTCAGGTTCTCAGGTTCTCAGCTCTCGCTCACGCTCGCTAGGCGCTCTACAATACTACTGGATCACCACTGCTGCGCGCACGAATGCATGGTCGATCAGCGTGTATATATACCTACATAGAGTAGTACATAGACAGGTACATACGTCCACGCAGGTATGATATGTATAGCAGGCATAGTATGATATGTAGAGCAACGGATGGATGTGATATGACGGGAGATCCAAATTATTTTATTTTTATTCCGCCCTGGTTCCAGACGCTGCACTGTACTGCAATGCACTGCACCACCACCACAACCACCACCGGCGGATTAGAGCTGTTGCAGATTAAGCTCTTGTAACCTAAAAATCACCCATGATGTGTGTATAGTACAGTACTGTCTAGAGCTTCCGATACATAATGTATCACATATATAATGTATCATACTTATGTACCACGATTATTCCACCTCCAGCCGCGGGCACCGCAACTTTCACCACCACCAGCATCTCCACCTCAACCATCGCCACTACATAAGTACCAGGTCAAAAGTTTTCGTACACCTCCCCAAAAGCGCCACCACACCACAGACATATATCTCTATAACACAACAACCACACTTAAGAGAATACTGATAATTAGCATATGTCATGAATATATACTAATAAAGCTTCAATGAGATTTCCAGCTCGCTAGGATGATTACTTTATGCGAAGTAGGGTGGCTTGGCGGATTTCCCTTTCACCGAGGCAGGTCATTTCCCGCCATAGATACAGCAACCATAAGGTAGTATAAAAATATGTGGGCCATTAGAAGGTCTTCTAAATCAGGTAGAGAACCTCGATTGAAATCGGCACATAATTCCAACTGGTGGTGGTTGAGTAATGCCGTATGGGAGAGAAGTTGGTGTTGAAACTGGTTGTCGCAATAATTTTGCATGGGGGCCCCATACAAAATCCGAAATCACTCTCCAACCCGTGCACAACACCGTACCAAGCGCCACCAATTCGAAGTAAAAGTTGTCAGACTTCTTATATGTGATGCATCTTACGATTCTAAAGCTTCTATGAAAGACTCGATTTTTTTCCACCACGTGAAGGGTGGGTTTTGGTTACTTAAAAATGGGCATTTTTAGTGTAAAACGGCCATCGTACGAAAACTTTTGACCTAGTACTTTACATACAGCCCAACTGTCTTTCTGCTTTTTTCTCTCTCTCTCTTCTTACCGAACCCCTTCTTCTTCTTCATTCCCTCCCCCGCACCCGAAGGGTGCTAGGTGCTAACTAGTAACTATTCTCTTCGGGGCCCAGGACCGAGATCATGGGAATGGGAATGGCCCCACCACCCGCCAGTGGAGGCTAGTGGATGCCAGTGGAGGCCAGTGGAGGCCAGCAGTGGTGGTGGTGGTGGTAATGGTAGACATGCGATTTCCGCATACACACAAGGCGTGACGATGACGATCCAAAGACTCCAAAGGCACAAGACAGCGACTGGGGGGGAGAGGGGGGAGAGGGGGGCATTGCATACGGCGGGCGGGCAAGGCCTGCACTCGGGCAGTGGTCCTGAGCCAATGGTGCACGAGTGGTGAGCGTTTTGTGTTAGTTAAGTGCGATTCCCGCTGCTGAGCATTAGCTGAGTGTACATACACAAGACAAGATAAGCAGCGCCGCCCCCCCCCTTTCCCTCCGAGGTTACTCATGGAGAGTCGGTCAAGAGGAAGATGGGGGGGGCGACGACGGACAAATCCGATTCGGCTCGGAGTCTCGGACACTTAATATTTCAACCGTAAGTAAGTGTCGTATTTGTCATTATTTATTGCTTATAAAAAGAAGAAGAAAACAAAGTTTCGACAGCCGACTCGACGGGGAGGGGGGAGGGGGGTAAAAGGGCGGGAATTTTGTCCAGCTGAACATCTGCATCCCACGATCTTGGCTATATCCAGTTATAGGACGAGCTAACTACTAACTATAGTTAATACTAATAGTGGTAAAGATGAGATTGATACCCATCCGTATTGAGATCGACAGGGGGCGTAGCGAGAGGCGATTGATTGACATGTACATACTCTACTCTACTCTACTCTACCCACCGCAGGGGGAACCAGCAAGGGTTTCGGGTTCAACCCACAAGCTGGTGGAGAGGAGAGACGTCGAGAGAATGAGAGTGAGAGTGCGAGAGACACCAGTGATGTTGATTCTTGTCGGTTTCTTGGCTACGATGGCACGTGGGGGCTACAAAGGCACAAAGGGGGGCGCGTGCACTGTGCTGAGTGCTCGCAAAGCCGCGAATCCCTCGGAGTCTCGGAGTCGTAGATAACATGGGGTTGGGTTGCTGGACTTTGGGGGCTGCTGGGTCTCAACCGGAGTTGAGGACTATACCGGTACCGCGTATAGGTTCCTAGGCCCAAACTACTCCCTACGCAGGTAGTATGTAGGGCACTCCAGCTCTCCGTCGCACCTACTACGGTAATGGTCACAGCGAGCAGTTGGCTGTGTATAGACAACGCATGTGGCAGTCCATATCATGAGACACACGCAGTGCACACCGTAACATAGGTATGTACTCTGTACTCTACACGCTTACTCTACTTTCCCATCCGATCCTCAGTCAATGACAATGCCACCTGTATATCGGTATCCAGGGCAAGAGAGACACGGCAGAGCACGACTGCGAGTGAACTGCCGGCGAGTTCAGTCCTCTGTGGGGACCACCGGTGTGAACATGTGCTTCATTCAAGCTCTCACGCGGCGGGCCGCCGCCGCCGCGACACAAAGATCTATAATTCCGCATCTTGCTTGCGGCGCAGGGCTCGCACTACACACCATGCAGAAACCCATTTGCCGTGGCTCCGTGGCTGTCACTCGAATTCTCATCAGGATTTTCGATATAAACCGTCTGATATGAGAGAATTGCCATGGGCTGGTTGGAATGGATAGGTAATGTAAGCTTCATCTGGTTCCGTTGACATTGACATTGACGCTGCTCGAACCGGTACGTCGATAGAGAAGACTGATACCTTTGATACCTATCGACCTACCGTACTCTACATTCGTGCTAGAGGAGATATCAGCACACCACAGCACAACCGGCGGTCTCGATACAAAGATACCGAATTGCGCTACGTGGCACCATGCAAACACCATCTGCGTTCTCTCCGCGTCCTCCTCAGCCGGAATCGCTGCGTCGGCCAGTCTCTCGAAGGACTGTGCCGGCTACGCTTTCGGTCAGCCCTAAAGCCGATGGGACGCCGGTCGACCAAAAGAGGGCTAGGGTTATTACTATCTAGTATTAAGGTTCGCTCTGATGGCTGATTCCCTCTTTACCTGTTCATCTTCTTCATCTTCTTCTTCATGGCAACTCTCTCTCGTGCCAGTCTTCGGCGGCGGCGGCAGACCCGCGTGTGTTAGACTCTACCGGCATACAGTACACATCATACATGTGCATATGTGAAGCTCTAGTGGGCTCGCTTCCGCATCCTGACAGTCGGTATGATATGATTGTGCTTTCCATGCGTCGCACGATAGGTGGTGAAGACGGGTGCAAAAGATGCGGCAGGTCTAGGTCAGACTTGTGAGCGGAAAGGCATTCTGTTTACACTCCAGCAGGGATAACTACAGCTTCGATGCTCGTACATGAGATGTGTGCCCTATCGACGTGCAACCGACGTGCAAACTCTAGGAGCACAGCAGTACATACGTACTTGCATATCTTCTCATCATCGTCCGCTTGAATACCGGTACGCTGTCACCATCACATCTCTTTCCCCTGGGCCACGGTGTCCAGCAGAGCATGCACGAGCACCACCACTCTACTATGGTCACCGCAGCGTCGAAAAGGCTGCCAGGTAAAAACCCCTCACGATGGGGACTTCATGTCCCCCCTTCCCACCCGGTAATCTCTCCGGGAATCTCTCTGGGAGTAATCCACATGCGTGGTCTGCTGGGTCACACTGTATCACTCAGTAACGTGAGCTCTTGCACTTGACCGAAACATGCAGAATTTTGGTATCCAGTGTCGTCAGCAGCCGCATGCAGGGCAGTTTACGATCGATCAACCCGAATTTAAGCGACAAGTTCGGCCGACGTCAGCAGATTGATTGGGGGGGTGCAAACAACAACCGCGGCCAATCAGTCTCGGTGGCGCTTACCTACTTAATGTACCTGCCAGTTCCACTGCCGCAACTGGCAAGGAGATTAAAGCCCTGCAGCCGGCTAATATGTTTCCACTTATCGTGGCCGCCGGTTAGACAAAACAGCAAGCGCCCGGGGTGGAGAACCAAGTGCCGGCATTCTGCTGTACACCGGTGCCAATCTGTGGGTCGGCAATTTAAAAACTTCACCTCACTAGCTACCTTGTACGGTACCACATCCAACGCAGGGCAGCTCGGTTCGTCCCGTTACGATTCGGACCGGCGTGCGATCCGGAAAGCTGCATGACCATGTATGTACACACATGTGTATGGTACATATACTTTCCCACCTACCTACTACTTTTCCACCTACTTACATCTGCGGTGGCCGTACATACAATGGCTGGGAGGCCTCTTGCTTTGCTCCATTGCCGCTGAGCTGTGCGCCACTGCTTCCTCCAAATTCCCCTTCGGTCTTCCACTTTCTTTAGCTTTTCCCCTTCCTATCAGTTGCCCGTTCTGGGCGCAGTGGCTGGATACTAACGCCCGCTTTTCTGCTGAGCTGGAAGTATGTATGTATGTATATCAAACATACACACATATACACACATGCACATATATGTACACACGCACAAGATGACTGCGTCAAGTTTCAACGCTGTCTTGCAGCGGCGGCGCACCCGATGAGGATGCGGTGAGACGGCGGTTTTTTTTCACTTTTTGGGGGGGGAGCACACATCGGAGTATGTACCGGTAGAGACGAGATGGGGTCACACACCGCTCACCCCATTTCGAGGTTTTTGTTTTTTGGGGTTGTTTTTAGTTTTTTTGAGGGTGGGAGTTTGCCCACAGCCTACGGGTGGTATATCATATATCGGCTCGGATTATTCGGTATGCGATTGATGGAGGTCATATTTTTGCTCGCCATCGGCTGAGAATTACATACTCACTCTGCTCCACATGGAAGGGGGGGACGACGAGTTGTCGAGCTACGGAAAATGGAAAACTGTGTAGTTTCTCTGCCTAGTAGACGACCGATCCCGTGAGATTCCGTGAGCGATTTGTGCGGCGAAGGAACAAACGGGCTAATCTCCGTGCAGCTGGTGGTGCTGGTGCTGGTGGACCTGGTGGTGGTGGGGAAGAACCGAGTGATGGGAGGATCACTAGCAGCGGAAGTTGTTCTACCTATGGTATGTACATAACCACGGTGGGTGTGTAGGTACTCTATCTAGGTAGGTACTAGTCGCTGCCATTCCAAGTAAACAATCGCCGCTCTCCCGTTCAGCTATCACATCACACCATATCATTCATACCAGTACGGTATCTCCCTCAGATGTGATAACGGTACACTTCATCGTGCGTCCGCCCTCCGCACTTCGCCCGGAGTGCGGGCCCAGACCAAGGCGAACACGCTCACTCGGAATACCTATCTACCCAACTATGTATCTACCATATGGGCATTCGTTCCTGTCGATATCGCCCCATATGTAGAAGGGATTTCGCAAGTAGGGTTATGTTGTGGTTTTTGGCGGGGCGCGGGGGTAGCGGGGGTGGCGGGGCGCGGGGCGGCGCTACTGGTAAGGCAGTAGCGCCGCCCCTCCCCCGCCCACCTTGTGTTGAACACAGCTAATAGCTATTCGCGGTCTCCCGTGATAACTTGGTAGGTAGTCCGCGCCGATAGGCTGGGACTCGAGATATGTACTTAAGATGTATGTACTTGCTTCCGAATTTTCGCCCTTCTCCGTCGTCGGCGTCGGTACCCCCGCGCGGCGAATGTATGTACATTGTACCTATCGGACGCGAAGTACCTACCAGCGAAAATGGCGTGAGTGATTTCGAGACCACTAGGTAGAGTACTCTATGTAGGTGCATATTTACATAAATACTTATCCCAGGTAGTCCAGTGTACCGTAGCGTAGGGAATGGACGAGCTCAGAGCTCCGAGACAGCACTCTACATAGGTCCGACTGAAGTACCAAGTATCTATCGTATCTAGATAACCATATTGAATCACTCGCACTGCCCCGCGAGAGCCAACCAAACAACGTGAAGAGGTGCTCCGTTGGATCAGGATCAGGATCTCCGCACGCACGTGCGATAGATAGGTTACATTGACTCGGTTTTTCGAGTGATATTCTATGAGCAATGTCACTCCTGTCTACATATTGCGCGAATAGCCTCCTGTAGCTTATACGTGACATCTGGCCATTTGAGCGGTAGTCGGAAAGGTCCGCTCAAGTAAATACAATCCTCCAATTCAAGAGTTATACGTTGAGCGCGGATTGTCGTGTAGGTCACATGATATTGTGTCATTATCCTCGGCCTGAGCGTGCTTACTCCGGCACGACACCCATGCACTTGCATGTAAGTAACCGCGACACCACCGACCTCCGACTTCTTCACCTTCACACTGCGGACACTCACAACACCCAAGCCATGTCGCAACAACAAACCGGTGCACACCTGATCGCCGAGACCCTGCGTGCCCTCGAGGTCCCCGTGATCTTCGGCATTGTCGGTATTCCGGTCATCGAGGTCGCCGATGCCTGTATCGCTGCCGGCATCCGCTTCATCTCCTTCCGGAACGAACAAGCTGCCTCGTACGCTGCTACGGCTTATGGCTACCTCACGGGCCGTCCCGGTGTGTGTCTAGTAGTCGGCGGACCAGGTGTGCTTCACGCAATGGCTGGAGTTCGTACTTCCCCTTCCAGTTACCCATAGCTACTTAGCTAGCTATCCCGGCAATGCTGACACGAGTGAAGGTAGGAAACTCAATGGTCAACACCACCTTTCCGCTCCTGCTTCTCGCCGGCGCCGCTCCGACAGGCGACAGTACAACGAAGGGCTCCTTCCAGCAGTTAGACCAAGTTGCGTTGCTGGCGCCGCACACGAAGCTTGCGCTGCGCCCACCGTCGCTCGAGCAGCTTCCCAACGCCATCAGGGACGCCTATCGTGCCGCCTTCTATGGTCGTCCGGGCGCCACCTACGTCGACCTTCCCGCAGACTACATCCAAGCACCCATCCCATCGTCTCCCAGCCGCATTTCCGCCGTCGAGCAGGCACCAAAGATCCTCGCCGATCCGGAAAGAATCCGCGCTATCACCGCCGCCCTCGCAGCGTCCAAATCGCCGCTCGTCATAATCGGCAAAGGCGCGGCATACGCACGGGCAGAGGCGGATATCCGCGGGTTCGTAGACGCGACACAGATCCCGTTCCTGCCCACGCCACAGGGGAAGGGCGTGGTACCGGATTCTCATCCGCTCAACACTTCCGCAGCACGCTCCGCCACGCTCAAGGGTGCCGACTTCATCCTACTAATCGGTGCGAGAGTGAATTGGATCCTGCATTTCGGTACGCGTTTTAGGTCCGGCGCCAAGATCGCACAGGTCGACATTTGTGCCGAGGAACTCGGTCGCAACGGTGTCGACAGTAGTCTCTCCGTAATCGGAGATATTTCTGCCGTGCTAGCACAGCTGCGCGAGCAACTAGGCGGATATGCACACCCATCTTCCTCGCCATGGCGAGGGGCGATCCACGAGAGCAGTACGGCAAACACACGGAAAGCACGAGTAAAAGAAGATGCCGTAACAGCTCCTGGGGAGCGCCTTAGCTACCAACGCACCTTCCGCATAGTCGAAGACGCATTGCTACAGCTCGCTGCTTCCCCAGAACAGCTGGTGTACGTGAGCGAAGGTGCAAACACGATGGACATCTCACGCTCCATCTTCTCCATCGCCGCCCCGCGCCAACGGCTGGATGCAGGCACGTACGCGACTATGGGAGTAGGCTTGGGCTACGCCATTGCCGCGGAGATGGCATACAACCACTCGCCCTCATCCTCATCCTCACCCAAGCGCGTAATCGCGATAGAAGGCGACTCCGCACTCGGGTTCTCACTCGCCGAGATTGAAACCATGGCGCGGTACCGCCTGCCCATCATCATCATGGTCATGAACAACGGGGGCGTTTACCACGGCATCAGCGATGACACCACGGAGTTTCGCGAGGTGTGGGAGAAGGATGAGAGGAGATTGGAGGGTACTTTGCCATCGACTGCGCTGGGCTTCGAGACGGAATATGACGTCGTCGCGAGAGGGTTAGGGGCAAAAGGATGGAGGGTGGAGACCGAGGAGGAGCTGAAGAGTGCCGTCGAGGAGGCTTGGAAGCATCAGGGCCCCAGCTTGTTGAATGTGATTATTCGGAGTGGTGCTGGGGGGAAATTGAGCTTTGGCTGGTTGGAGAAGAAGGAGGGGGCGAAGTTGTAGCCGGGATACGGACTTTTGATAACGGAATAATACCAGACAACAAAGGCGATTAGAATTGTGCTTTTCTACCAACTACCTGTTAATTTCTCTCCATAATGGGGCATGTGCCGCGCTTCCACTTCAAGTATTTGCAAGGGGGAGGAAACGGAATAAACCATAAAGAATCTCCCTTTGCCGGGACATAACAAGCACCAGAACCATAAGCCAGCACTCGACGAATAGGACGTATTCCAGTTTCCCGCTCTGTGGTGACACAGATCACTACAGTAGCAACCGGAGTGTTCGGAGCGTTTGCCGCTGGAATCTCGCATCAGGAGTACAGTAGAATACATAAGTGAAACCGTCTGTATGAGTCCTTCGAACCTTCGAACTCCAGTAGCCGCTCTGATAACTTACGGCACCGCAAACGAAAGGAAAGGAAACGAAAGGAAAATCTTCCGCCATCCAGAACCCCCTCGCATTTCAAACACCACCTTCCGCCATACCCGCCGGCCACCCCCTTTCCTACACAGCCTACAAGCAGCACTAGTAACAACCGTCTTCACCACCTCACCATCAGCCCGTACTATAGTAACCATACGCGTTCTCCCCAGCTCTAGGTCTCAAATCCGCGTGACTGCCGCGGCCTTTGCCGGCATACGAGGAAACGCAGGTGCGAGGAGCGGGAAGAAGACCGGTTTGGACGGGAGAACGGTCACTGTGCTCAGCGTTGTTGCGATGATGGTTGTTCCGCCGGAATGCGGGATAGTTGATGAGGAAGTGGAAGTGGAAGTGGAAGTGGAAGGGCTGGGTGTGGACGGCGGCGGTGGCGGCTGCGAGGTGCTGCTGCTGCTACTGGGCTTGGACGGCGTGGTGGATGGCTTTGATGTTGAGGGCGTGGGTGTGGTAGAGGTTGTCGAGGTGGTGGTGGGAGTGCCCGCGACTGTTCGTGTGATGGTGAAATCGGTTGGAAATCCGAATTGCGCGCTGACGAGTGAGAGGGACGCCAGAATACTGGCGAGAAGAAAGGTGGACTTCATGGTGTCGAAAGAGCGAAGAAGGTAGCTGAGTGTGTACGAAAACCGAACGACCGCTGGACGGTTCGACGAATGAGTGTGGATGAAGTTCTTGATAGTTAAGGCCAAGGAGAGCCGAAAGGTGGATGGGAAGTCGGTTTTATATCTGGGCTCAATAGGCGGAGATTTGCTGCGATCCCCCTAAGGCACCCCGTATTATTTGCCATGTTGGGTGTGTTCGCGGAAGCAATAGAGATGCGACATGACCATGGCCATGCCTGCGGCCGAAATCCCCCATTGCTGATGGACTGTGGCCCGATTACCCCGGATTTCATCTGGAGCAGGCGGCTTCCGTAGTCAATTGATTGCTCCGATAGTAGTCACCAAGTGCCAACAAGCGAACACTCATCATCTCGGGAGTCAGAACCCTGATATTATAATTATGGCTACTTGATGTACCTATTGTGCCATAATCCCAAGCTGCTGGTCTTTACAAACTCGGCGCCGTATCCTAAGCCTGAAACCACGGTGCATCACGTTGAAAGCCAACCACAAAAGTATATAGTGGCTTGTAGAGTGCTTCCTATGCAGTCTGGTGGTTGGATATTGTGGCTGAGCGGAAAGTCTAGTTACATAAGGTCAATGTGACTGTGGCGCTCGTGACACGAGTGATGGTATGGATGAATAGCCGACTGCGTGTACCGAGGTTCGGTCAACTCCCTGCAATATGGCTCAGCGAATATCCCCCCAGTCCTCTACGCTCTTCCTCCTACTGCTCTCTATATTTCAGCAAACCGAAATGATGTCCTCCGACTACAGCACACCAATTGATACCCCTGAAGGAGCGCCGCCTGCAGAGACCAAGGAGCAGTCTACACCCTCGACTCTCGTTGAAGGAGCAGCTGTCACATTGGTCAAGGAGGGGACCAAAGACGAAGGCGTTCACTATTCCGCGCAGTTGAGGAGCGACTGGTGTATCGGTGTCGGCAAGGCTATCATTTACCTCCACCGGTCCCGCAGATCATTCGCTTACATCGCACGCGCACAGTCCCGCACGGCGGCTACCTAACCACCGTCCTGATCAATGTCTCAACGCACTACTTCATCCACTCCAGCGTCGCCAAAGCCCTCGACCAGCCGCACGCCATCCACAGTGCGCTCACATTCATAACGCGCTGCTCGATCGGGCCCGCCACGATCCACGTCACGCCACTGAAGCTGGGCCGGCAGTACTCGTTCGTACGCATAGTCCTGCGCCAGAACGGCCATGTCTGCATCGATGCCACCATAACGCACGCATGCATCTCACGGGAAACCGGTGCGACGCTGGAAACGCGCGGGATGGGCGCGTATCCTGACCTTCCGGACCGCGTACGGGACTGCAAGGAGATGCGGTTGTCACAGGATCCCTCCTTGGTTTTCCGCGTTGCCACGTCGAAGCTGAAGTATTGTTTCCCTATAGAGGGGAAGTACGGTTTTGGGCGTGCCGGGATGGGGCCGAGCATCAGGGAGCAGTGGGTGGCGCTCGATGACGGCTCCGGCAAACGGTTTGGCGTCGCAGATTTGGGCTTCTTGTGTGATATGGTGAGACTCCGCCGCCTATCCCGTGAGAAGACGCGAACGGGCTAACGTGCGGAAGTTTATTCCCATTCCTGAGAACTATCCTCAGACAAAGCGGCTACACTGGTATCCCACGCTGTCACTATCGCTAGACGTTAAAGCGCTACCGCCGAAGGAAGGGTGGGAATGGCTGTATTGCCGTATTGAGAGCTCGGTAATCCGCGGTGGCCGTATGGATATAGACGTAGTGATTTGCGACGAGGACTCAAACATCGTGGCGATCAGTAGACACGTAGCAGTTGTCGTCGATTCCGCAAGGAATACGGCGAAACAGGCGCCGGTGGCAAAGTTATAAGTACTTGGCTACCGGTGGGAGCGGAATGTATATACATTAGCTTTGGTTTATATGAAATGGATACCCTATAGATAGACAGCAATGATACTTGCTATTTGGATTGCCATGTTCTGGCTCGCCGTTGTTTCGGACGTTGTATCGATTATGGGCTTGGGCAGGTCCCCACAGTGCACATGTTCGATGGTATGTGCTTTAGCCGTTAAGCACTTTACTATTACCCTCTCCCTCCTTCGTTCCTTCCTTGGTCCACCGTCAACTCTATAGGAACCAACCATGTCTCCCTTCCCACGAAGAGTAAACTTTACAGTGCCCCCAGACTCCAGTCTCTCGTTTTCATTCCCATCCTCGGTCTCTCCCTCCCGCTGAAAGGCAAGGCAAGGTATGCAAGGAATCAATCCGAAACCTGCCGATACGCGAAAGCCGGGAATGGTGTCGAACTGTGGGGTGCTGTATGTCTGCATGTATGAGGTATGTACCTGCATTGGCGAAACATAGATTGATAGATAGATGATTAGATTAAAGTTCCATCTGCCGCTGACTTCTGCAGGTTTATGGTTTATCCTGACAACCCAACTACCCCCACCAAGATGGCAAGACCGAGCTGCGGGGAAGGGAAGGGAAGGAAGCTACGGTAAACGCCCATCGACACGGACGTGAGTGGCGTTCGAGGGAACGGCCCCGGCGAGCCTTAAACGCCGGTGTGGCGGAGCGAGAGGATATCAGGGAGCGAGAGGAGGAGCTGTCTGCGGGAAAAAACGAATGTGGTTAGTAGTGGGCATCAACGTTGGCGGGCATGGTGGGGTCTTTTTCTTCTTTTTCTTCTTCTTCTCCTTCTCCATCCCCTTCTCCTTTCTTGATCATCATCTATCGAATAGACAGACAACCTCTATCTCGCTCTTTCTTCTATGTGTGCTCTCTTATGGATCCCGTCTCCGGCCTGGAGGTGTGTTGGCAAAAGATCTATCTGCAAAGCCATACTTCAGATTATTGGATATTCGGAAGGGAAATATCCCCATTCAATATCGCAAAGTCATCAGAGGCTAATGACGACTACCGATCATTAAAGGTCATCGACATGCGGCTCCAAGGGGTGATCCAGAATTGGCGTTGAACTTGTGTCTTCCGCAGAGAGATGAAGTGGTGTTTGAAACTCAGACGGGACATCGGCGGTTCACGCACTTATAACATCACGGATAGGCACGGAGCTATTGCATCGAGGTCGTATTTCAGGAATCAAGGCTACCGGATCACATTGCACCTCAAGACATCTCTGCCATTCGAAACGCCGGTCCTCAAGACATCTCTGCCATTCGAAACGCCGGTCCTCGCTCGCAAAAACAACACTTCACGGAGAGCCAACTTCCACCTGTTTTAAAACAAGAGCAGCAATACGTGGGGCGGATCAAAAACCATTTTCCATCCCTTTGAATTCTGGGCCTACGAGTGACAGCTTGTGAAGGCGATGTGACCGGCTGTGTCAGCACCACTTTTAAAAGACGACAGGCAGACGGCCTGAATACTCAATCTGCGCTCACAGCACTTCCTACAGCAAGTTAGGATACATACACTGCAGTTCCCCAAATTCGAAGCGCAAAATTCGCACCACCAAACAATATTGACGCAGGAAAAAAAAAGCGCACTCGTTTACAACATACGGTAGTGAGGTGGTGGGGCTAGCTCAAAGTAACAGTCCCAACCTCAGGCCGGCCGAAATGGGATTTTCACAATCGGCAAGTGCAGATTTAACCGTCTTTCGCCCGAGGCTTCCGGGAATGTCGACTCGCGTCGATGCCTGGCCACCACAGACATCCGGGGTTTCCCCAGTGACTAGTGGTCGACATGTTTCTCCGATACGGCTGCGGAATTCCATCTCTACACGGATGATCATTGTCATACCGAGATGTACTCTACACAGCTGATTCTGCTCACGAAATCGGTGTTGCAATGCTGCGCGCCGCAGATTTTTGGTACTCTGCTGCACTGTTGGTGATGTCATCCATACGGGCTTTATGAAGGAACACTCGACATCACCACTACGCGCGGCTCGCATCTCCCGTCAAGCCACAACATGTCTAACGGAGCAGTGCATAACATTGGAATCGACGTTGTGCTGAGGGTGAAACACATGCTTTCCAACCGGGCTGGGATGGAAACATCTGCATGCTGATGTTCGGTAATGGAGATTTTCGCTTAAAGATACACAGCTGCAGGAAAAAAACTCCCGAATAACAGCCCTGCACCCACGGCACTGGAATCCACACCCGCCCGTGTCTGGTATGTGAGTGAATCATCAAACACGCGTGTCTGGTATGCAATTGAATCATCGAACAGATGAATGCCTCATGCATCGCACCACCAGACATGGAAAACCGTCCGATGTGGAGTGGGGAGGAGGATGATAGCTCGGATATGAGTGAAGATTCCGACGACGACGGGTATCACATCGATTTATCTCTCCGGCCGTCGTGGGTGTCTCGGAACCATCACCGGCAGTTAGGGGAACTGGCTCGCCTTGTGTCGCGTCGGTGAAAACCAGGAAACGGGCGGCCGCTGGCCAGCAACCGAATGCGCGCTCAGCGATGAACCTGGGTAGTGGGAGCTTGGAAGTTGGAAATTCGCGGGATATAAATATCGCCAGTTATCTATCTATAATCTGCCATCTGGCATCTGCCTTTGCTACGGTGCTTCCGCTGCGCCATCGGGAATGAGCAAGCGCACCCCCGTCGGGATCTCCCCTGGAGACTCATCTCCCGGCAATATGCATCTGCGGGACAACCCGAACAATCTGGGAAAAGGCATGCAAGTTGCTGCTCCATGTGACGGATGTGACTAAGGGAGGGGGAGAAGGATGAAGAGAAGGATGAAGAGAAGGATGAAGAGAAGGACGAAGAGAAGGATGAGGAGGAGGAGGAATCGTTCTTGCCATGTCCAAAGACGGCGTCGTCTACCGGTATTCTGGAGGCGTGTGACTATAACTAGTATCTATCGACTGCGGATGATTCTCGTCGATTGGATCGCATCGGAGTTGAGAAGTCCGCAGAAGGGAATCCATTCGGATCTACTCTACCTCGGGACATGCATCGCTCACGTCGAGAACACAGTACTAGTTACTAATAGGTACTCTGCATTCACGAGAACACTGCACGGTCGAAGGACTTCCATTACTCTGCATTCACGACTCACGAGACCGTTTTTCGCCAGAGACTCTGCACCCTCGGGGCTTTCGATGACCTTCGGTTTGCAACACCCCACACGCTCACTGAGACACTCTTTCGCTTCGATGGGGGCTGGACGCTCCGCATCCAACCAAAAACCAACGGGGGGACCTCCCAAACTGCAAACCAACCGAACAGAGACACCCCCAAACAAACGGTTGGCAATTTCGCGACACGGATTCCGCTCAGGAGCACCCCACGACTTTCATTGCCACCTATCCCGCGAAGGTGAAGTGCTAATTAACTACTATATCGATATTCGGCAATGTCTTTTCGACGCAATCCTTCGTTCCCATTTACATACCTTTGAATTCGACGGCCCTTCATCAAGCCCGAACCGAAGACGGCGGGTCCTGCAAGCCTATCCCGTCTGCACTTGGCAGGCTCTGTTGGTGTACAATCTTATTCGCAGCAAGGGACCAACTCGATTAGCACCGCTTCCCGTTCCCCTGGTTCTGTGCGTGCCCCAATCATCCGCGCCAGTGCTGGGCCAGGCCTAGTTGCGTGTGGCGAAGGCAGGGAAAAGCTTGGGCCAGTAGAGCAGAGTAACCCCAATTCCTTGTAACTAACTGTCATATAACAAGTGCCGACTCCCTTCCTCACATGCTGTGCGTGTGTGTGTGCTGTGTATGCCGTGCATCGCCTCATACCGAAAACTTTCAACTCACTCACTCATTCACCCACGGACCGACTCGCAGACTGACAGACAGACGGGCAGGCTGAGAGCTGCACAGCTGTGAGAGATCGCACATTCCTTTTCACAAACAAACAATCAACACCCACCCCCCGACTTAGTACATACATATCTACATACCTTACACACGCGATTGGCATAGTCCAAGCATCTTCACCAGCTTCATCATCGGAATGAATTGAGAAGGGAGCGTCCACAGCTCGTTCTCGCGTCTATATACATACCGCAGTCAGTCATTCGTTATCGATCCGGCATTCGTTGGTTCGGTCACTCGCTCGTTCGATACGCTGGAGGGCCTTCAGAAAAAACTTGGTTCACGTTCTCTTCGATATCGGTGCTCACTTCGCGGCAACTTCAATCCTTTCAGACATCTATTCCGCCGCGGACCGAAGCTACAACCACCACCACCCATGCCTGCCACCGGCATGGTGTACCTCCACCAACCTTCTCCTCCGCCTCCTCCTAATCCTAATCCTAATCCTCCTCTTCCTCTTCCTCCGCCCCTCCCTCCTCAAACCTCAGCATTCTCGATGTCATCCTCCGAAGCGGGCAGACTGAACCGGTCGTCGTTTCTAAGACGCCTGTTCAGTCGGGGCAGGCTACGGGCGTCAAGCGGCCCTCATTCGGGGGCCGCTGGGGAGACATACGATGACGACGATGCGGATACAATGGTGATGATGCCATCACCGCACGTAAGTGAACATCATCCGAATCGCCATCGCTCCCGGCCGTGGCTAAAAATATATGTCCTCAGACACATCCACTCCTTTCCAAACCGTACGCGCGGGATGAATTTCAACTACGACGGCGGCGGCCCAGAGCTCCAAAATCCGCCTTTACCGGCCTGGACAGCTCAACAGCGCGCAAACTCTCGATCCCGAAGCTCACTGGCGGGTTCGAATACTCGGGCAGCTCGTTCTCCATCAACCTCACCGCACAAGGAGATATGTACCGACGGAGTCTTCGGGAACGGGAAATCGCGGCGATGGCTGCAGCCACGGATCGTAGATATGTACAGGAGTGGGGCTTCTTCATCAAATGCTATTCGGAAGGCCGATTCAACTTGTCGAATCCACCCGATCCTCCGCCCCGCCGGCCAGAATTCAATCATCTCATTGCACCGCTGCCCCCGAACGAGCGACAAAGACTAAAGGTAGGTGTTCTTTCCGTTCGCCCGTGCTTCCGGGCCGTGAGGATGACTGTGTGGCTGATCAACGAAAGGCTGTTAGAGCGTGTAATATTACTTTATCCGCGGCGGCACACGAAAAATGCCATCGACTGGTCCTGCTCGCCCGGAAGGTGTTTCAGACGCGGATGGCTTGCATTAGTCTGATCGATGAGAGCCTGGAAATCATCAAGGCGGAACATTCGTTCGGCCGAAAATACCTCTCTCGCGGAGACAGTATCGCGACGCATGTCTTGCTGACTAACGAGCCGATGGTTGTGTTGGACACCGTGAAGGACTGGCGGTTTCGCGGAAGCCCGTTAACGCAGGATGCACCACACTTACGATTCTACGCTGGCGCTCCTATCACCAACTTTGATGGCCAAACAATCGGAGTATTCGCAGTCTTTGATACGCAACCGCGATCCGCATTTCCCGCCGCTTCCCGCAGGAATCTCATGGATTTTGCACGGCTGGCTATGACCGAGTTCGAAATGGTGATGGAGGAACACGATGTGATGAAGCAGCACATGCCCACCAAGATCGTGGGGCAGACGAAAGTGGCCGACAGCGATACGGACTCCATTGCTTCTCGTAGGGGAAGGCTCTCGGCGAAACTACTCAAGGGGATCGAGGAGAACGCGGAGAAGATGCCGCCTGTCAGTCCTATCCTTGCGGGCGAGGCTTCGGAAGTAATCCTGGATTCGCCAACGGTTCCGACCATGCCTCAGGACAGCTTCGTTGCCAGGCCCAGAGAAGCAAGTCAGGGAAGCCTTGTCCTTCCGCCTCCGGAATCACCAACATGGTTTTCGGACGAGGAGCCACGCCAATACAAGGTGATGGACAATCCCCCTCCTCGAACTTCCAGCCGTGCACCTCCACCGCCTCATGTCGGTGTGGCGCCCTCATCGACAGGATACGCAAACGCAACCCCGATAACGCCTCGCTACAAGCAGCACCGGCCACTTCCAATAGTTCCCGCCCCGCACCTCCCCAATGCACGTCACCTCATCTCGCCCGCACCTTCAACCCCGTCAACACCCCGTATTCCAACATCGCCTGGCTCGATAACGTCGATGGTGGAAGCTACTTACGCCACCTCCCTCATCGCCCGCTCACTCGATTACGACTTTGTGTACCTGCTCCGGGTCAGTTCCTGCGCGGCCGAGTATTCGCCGCTGGTCCCGATCGAACCGTACCGCGAGAAGACCGCCATCTCGACACGAGTCCTAGTAGCCCATGGCCTGCCCTCTCCGCCGCCCATCTTCGATGCCGGCCTGCACCTGCGCGCTCTCCGGACCGTTGGCGGGCTAATATTCCAGAATCCAGCTCAGGAAGATAGTGGAGAGGACGACGTGGGGTACCAGCTTGGAATATTATTACCGCTCGCGAGGGACTGCGGTGATGGCGTCGGTGGCAGCGATGAGGGCTATTACTCCCCCGGAGCCACCGAGAACTGCGTCGGCGGTATCGTGCTCGCCGCCTTCGCACGGAAGGCGAGCATACAACCGGCGTTCCGCGCTGATGAAGTCCGGTTTTTGCGGGAGTTTGGCGAGGCCATGCGGGATATCCTCGTCAAGGCGGATCGGAGTCTCAAGATGGGTTCGCGAGTGTAGTGGGGTGGGGGGTGCGGGGGGGCATGGCGGTAGATGTTGGGAGGTTCTTTGTGATGATATGGCGCACAATGGGTGATCTTTTTCTTGTCTTTCTTTCCCTTTCTTTCTTTCTTTCCCTTTTTTTTCTTATACTTTCTCCTCTTTATGGTGTTTGGGTGTGGGGTTAAACGTTGGGGGCTTTTGCGAGCCGTTCTTTTGGGTGTTTTTTTCTTTCTTCTTTTCTTTTTCGCTTTTTCTTTTTCTTTTTCGCCTTTGATCTTGGGAAACTTTCTCCTGAGATTTGTTTTGCCTGCCTACCTGCCTGGCCCCGTGGAAGTTGGAACCATACACGATCATTACTACACTACCTACATACACCTAAGTACATACCAAAACTAAAAGCATTGGGATCCACTATATATATCAGTAACGATGGAGAGTGAAAGTGGGCATATATGCGGTGCTCTGGCAAACCTCAATTGTATGTACATACAAACAATGACGACCCAACTACAACACTCCCGGATGATGAGATAAGACTGGCTACCGTAATGGCGTTGGAAGTTCCAGCACGAGTATTGCAGCGGCCCTCCCGCCGAAGTTCCCATCGATTCGGGAACCACAATACCACGGAACCACCTTCGTTCCTGCACAAATCTTCAGCACCTCACCTCAAGAACGCCCGCAGCCACAAGAAGAGCTGTAATAGTAATGTATCACGTCACGGAGCAACGAGGGCACTAAAAGGTGGCACCAGCAAGTTCCGTACGAGATCACAACGGCGCACTCGTCATGAGTCAAAGTCACGGCACTCTGTGAGAGGTGAGACTGTGAGGGGACTTCCGAATCCGAACGGCCCGGCTCAAATTTCCAACGCTCTGCTACTACCGGTAGGTAAGATAGGTAGGTATATAGGTATTCTTATGTACGGGTACGAGTACGGGTAGGATACAGGTACACCACCGGTGATGTCCTACGGCACGAAACTTGTCCTGAATCGTGACGCCCCCCCCCCGCCCGCGCTATTCCGGCTGTCCCCGCACCCGCTGTCCCGGATGTACATTGTATAGTAGGTACTGGTATTCTACCTGGAATTGACCTTTGGAAATGGTGTATGGAATATCGTGATATCCCCAGGCCATAGCGAGAGTCTATGATACCCATCAGACTCCATGTGGAGTACACACCTACATACAACCAGCGATTGTGGTTGCGGTTCACACTTCACAGAGCGCCATTCCACCGATGCTGTCTGCTGCCCCAATGCTCACCCGCCTATGCACCAAACATCCGATTCCCGCAGTCCCAGTCCCAGTGCCCAGTGCCCAGTGCCCAGTGCCCAGTCCTGCCGAGTCCTGCCCAGTCCTGCCCGAATATCTATTTACATCATCACCCCCACACACACACATCCACCTACATGCCTAAGTACGTGCGCACACAAGCACCCACATACACATAACACACACATACATGCCTTGTACCCACACATGCACATAAACATATCCACCCACAAGCCCGGTTCCGCCCCGCCCCGCCCTGCCCCACCGCTCCCCGACCTCGGCAGCCGCTGCCGCAGATCGATGAAACAGTCCAGATCTACAGAGCTCGCGCGCTGCCAGGCGTATGCAGCCGTTCGCAGCGCTGCCCGCTGCGGCGCTGCCCATCAGTCTCCACTCTCCAGAGCCTCCGCTCCGCTTTACCCGCGCTCGTCCTCCTCCCCCGTCCCCCTCCCCCCGCCCCAATTCCCCCCGCATCCCCCCTCCAAAAAATAGTCTCTGCCAGCCTTACCCAACTCCCGCCATCCCCCGACGTCGATGGCCGATGTCGATGTCGATGGCCCATGTATGACGCCGTAGCATCTGCACCCCGCGTTTTCTTCAAGCGAGTGCAGATGGCACATCTACCATCTACCGGTACCGGTACCCAACTGTCACATATTTACATGGTAGATGTATAGAGTAGGTGTTATCGCGGTTTCGTTTCTTTTCGTTTATCGCTCAGCCCAGCGGGTACGGACTCCGACTCTGACTCTGACTCCGTCATCTCCCGAGGGAATTTTCTTCACATGGTAAATTACTCCATAGTAAAGCAAACGATCTTCCTCCCCCTCCCCCCCCTCCCGCCTATCCGTAGTCGTTTCCGCCGTTCCGTTCCGCATTCCGGCTCGGGCATGAGTTCATCACCCACACACTCACCCACCCACACATGCACATGCACACGTAGTTACGGCTGAGGAGAGACAAGGGGACAGAGAGAGACAATAGGCACACGACACATGTCAAGTTCAAGTTCAAAAGTTCAATATTTCCCTATTCTGCCCAGTCATACGGTACCGTACTAGAGTACCTGGGCAATACCCAGATTGCTCGATAGCTATCCAATGCTCACCACCACCACCACCACCGCCGCCGCCGATGCAAAATTCTGTCCCGTCCAGTCCAGTCCAGTCCAGTCCAGTCCGATCCAGTCCCCGATCCAGTGACCCAACAAAAGAAAAAGAGTAAGAAAAAGAACAAAACAGCAAAACAAAACAGCAAAAAGCAGCCGGCCCCGCTATACTAGCAAAAGCGATCACTGTCTCTATGGTATGCATAGTAGAGTAGTATGTAGTATCATACTCACAACTCAATCTCAATCTCATCCCTTCCCTTTCCGATCCTTCCCATCCCATCCTGTTCTGTCCAGTCCAGTCCAATCCAATCCAATCCGTTCTCATCCCAAAAGTGCCGAGCTCGTGCTCTCCGCCCCATCTCAAACCTAGCCAAAACATTGTACAAGAAAAAACTCGAAGCAAAATAATGAGATACGTAAAGAAGCACAACAAAAGAAATTAAACAGAGTAGAAAAAGATATTCTTAGGGAAATGAAACCTTGCTCCCATCTGAAAGAGGAAAAAAAACACACACGAAGGTAGCAGAACCTGGAAAGAAAAGCAAAAACAATATGTATCTGGTAATCTGGTAGTAGGCGCGTTCGAATTCGCAAAGGACAACAAAAAAAACACCCAAACCCCTTCGTAAAAGTCCCATCGCTCCGCTCAATGCAAAGGAAATGAAAACACAATATGGAAAGAAAAATAAAGAGAAGAAAGAAAAAAACAGGCAGACGATGAAGATCTCAGAGTAAGGACCACTCCTGAAGACCATCTAGACGTGCCCACTCAGTCGTCAGGACCACTCTATCAAAGTAAGAGTAGTAGCAAGTAGTAGCAGCGCGGACGGCTACCACAGACCTCCTTTACCGCGCTCTCCGGCCTGGAAGTCGGGATTCTCCTGAACCCACTTCTCACAGTACACCGTCAGCGCCGCCTTGCGATCCCGCTTGACCTCGGCAACGTCCACTCCCGTGTAGGCTGCAAGTTCCGGATCAAACTTGCCCGCAACGTTCTCAAACTGGAGGCTTAGGTATCGGTACACTTCGTCCACGAAGCTGGGTGTGACCTCCTTAGCCGTGTTCTCTCTCCTCTTTGCCGGCGGCAGCGACGCGACGGTGTACCCGGGTGAGGGACCCCCAGGGCGGTGCCACATCCGTGCTGGTGCGGTAAGGGGTCCATTTGTGAGGGTGGTTCGCGTGCTCGACATTGTCGATAGAGCTGGCGAATCTGTTGGTGATGAGAGGTTTGGGCTAGTTTGGTAGGCTACGGCGAGGCCGGCGGGCTGCCACATTCCCTCGACATTGGGCGCTTGTCGCTCTCGGTAGAACCTCTCGTCGTGATCGTCCAGGAGCTCGAAGTCGGGAATAGGTGCTCGGCGCTTGAACGCTTCGAATCGGGGCGAGGAGCAGATCGGGTAGTCGTCGTTGTCTTCTTCGTCTTCGTAGTCGATGGAGCTGGATCGCCTCGGCTGTGTCTTAATAGCTGGTTCTGTCTCAATCGCCCGCAGCTTCGGTCGGATGGTTTCGGATGACTCGCTCCTTATTCCCAGGCCAGTGCGTCGGGTTGCACAGGCGTCGTTATATGTCGCATCATCGGTATCCACGTCCTCGGTTATAGGGAAAGGGTACTCAGGCCCCTCTTTCGCCCTATCCTCCGCCTGTATTTTTTCTTGCTTCAATTTCCGTTCCAGCGTCAACACGTAGCCTGAGAATCCGTCGTCGGGAGATTCGCGGCGCCCCTGAGAGCCGAGGATTTTCGATGACTTTACAGGGACATCCCAGGCCATGCTTGTCGCGGAGGATGTCGGTGAAGAGCTCAGGCTCGGGCATTTAGAGACAGTGGTGCTAGCATCTGGGCTCTCAACTGGACTTGTGGGAGTCGAGTCTATCGGCTCCTCCAAATGCCATACGTGATCCGCGGCGGGCGCTGCGAATTTCACTTTCGGTCGGTTCCTGTCTCGTGTGAAGTGATATTGGCCAGGCGACGTGGGCCTGCCCGAGGAGGCGTCCCTGCGTAATCCCGGTGCCCTACTCGTCCATCGCGACACGGAAACTGGCTGGGGGAGCTCCAAATGCATTTCGGCGTGAGGAACTCTCGACAGAGAGGATCGCATCGAGCTTTCTACGAGTTGGGGTATCAGAGGACGGACATTTATGGGTCGATGCGCTCGTCGCGTAGACTCGATCGGCTGCGGCAGGGCATCGGGGCCAAAGAACGACGTGGTAGGTGTCGGGGGGTCGTCTTTCTGAATTGGTGTTGGGTCCGGGCGATTAGACCTCCTTGTAACCTCAATCGGCGACGGTAGGTCCCCCTTCTTCTTTTCCGTGGGGGTAGGGCGATTGGAGCGCCGCGTCGACTCTACCGGCTCGGGAAGGGGCTCCTTGGCCGGACGGTTCGACCGTTTGCTGGATTCTATAGGTTGTGGGAGAATCGCCGTTTTCGTTTCCGGGACACGGTTGGACCGACGGGATGATTCGATGGGCTCTGGCAGGATTTCCTGAGCGGGCCGGTAGGATTTCCTGAGCGACTCGATCGGCTGGGGAAGGAGCTCTTTAGCCTCTGACGATCGGTTGGACCTTCGACTCGACTCGATCGGCTGCGGAAGCAAACTGGTCTTGACAGTCAAACCAGAGGCGCGTGACTCTCCGCCCACCGGAACGTCGCCATCCTGATCATCCACGGATTGCATCTTGTTCAGAGGACTCTTCCGATGCGTTCGCCGGGACGATTCCACCGGTTGTGGCAGTCCCATCCATAGTGTTTCTTCTTCCTCGGACTTCAGCTTCTTTGGAATGGGCACAGGTCGCCTGTTGCTTCTCTTCACGGTCTCTATGGGTTGAGGCAGGAACGGCTTGTTCGGAGCATAGCTCCCCTCGTCGTCGCTAGGCATGTGCGGTCGGTGAATGGCATTGGGCCGGTTGTCTTCGGTTTGCAGGAGCGGCGTGTACACCTTCTTGCGTGGCCGGAGTCGGGATTCGATCGGTTGGGGTAGAGGTATCGACGAGCCGTCGCTCCGTTTCGGTTGCTTGTCTGTCGCGTTTGGCTTCTTCCTGGTAGCCCACTCCTCCAACCGCCTCTCCCTGGCTCTTGCTTCCTCCTCCTTCGTTCGCTTCGCTTCCGTCGCCTTTGGGCCTGTCGCCGAGCTGGCCTGGCTGGGGATCTCCTCGGGCTTCCGTACCAGCTTGCTTCGCAAGGACCTCTGTACCGCTGGTGGCGTAGGCTCGGGCAAGGAGAATCCGGTGACGGAACCGAGCCACATGATCTCATCCCCGCTTCTCTTCTTTGGCTGAAAGAGACCTGTAGGCGTCGGTTTATCCTCCGAGAGGCTGTTGTTTCGCGTCCACGTTCCAGCCGTTGGTATCTTTGGTGGCGATCGCGGGCGATGCGTGGGAGCTTTCGACCGCCGAGGAAGCTCTACATTCGGGGGTTGCCAGATGGTGACTGGAGGTGGTTTCGCCGGCTGCTCGAAGAACGGCGAGAAGTATTGTGGCGCTTCGTTGGGAATCTGCTGCCGCGGCGTAGCATTCTGAAATGGATGGAGGCCCGGCATGATGGCAGCACAGGCGTTCTGTCACTGGGTGGAAGTTGGGAAGAAAGGTAAAAACGATAGTTCGAGGTGGCCACGGGAGAGCAAGCGAACAATGATGTGGGGTCCCTGGCTGCGCACGGGCCAAAAGCCGAAAATAGCAAGGCACGGAAACTGTCCAGTTAGCACGCCCGCACAGAAGTGTATTAAATTCCAATTTCGAGGACAATTTAGAGGGGACGAGATGGGTGAAATGCGAAGGAGTTGGTTGGACAGACCTTCAAGCACTGTGCCGGTCAGGGTGGGGCCGTGGGATAGTAATTGCTTGACAGACGAGGGGACGATAGAGCCAGTCGATGATGACGTTGGGAGCAAGGTGCGACAGGAAGGGTGCAATGTGGGGAGGGGGATGATAGTGAAAGCCGTCGGAAATCGTCTGCTTCGAATCCGGATATTAGAACGAGCTCAACCAGAGAAAGACCCCATGAACCAAGCAAAAGCCCACCGCAGCCGCCGCGCATTCGCCCATCATAGCAGACAAATCACAAAAGATCGACGACAACCGGGGGGCCTCAACAAGTACGAGAATGAAACCAACCTTTTGACCGAGGAAGCCCGTTCCTTTGCAGCGAATCCTTCGTTTTCTTGTCCGTCAAGCTCGTGGTTGTCGCCCGCGTCCGAACCTTGGGTTGCAACCGGAAAACAGCGGGGGGTGGAGGTGGGGGGCTATCGATTCTTTATCCTTCCAGCCGCTGGCACGATAAAGAGTTGCTTCTGCTGACAACTGGAGCCGCAGGACTCTAACCCAGTCTGCAGCCAATCGATTGATCTATGTGTCGCGTGTATGTGCTGTTTGCGACTTCTGGAAGGCGGATAATAGTGGCTAAATGATGAGGAGGTGAGCAATTGGCTGGGCTCCAATCTGTGGGTTTCGCTGTATATAGAGGGTGTGAAAAGGTAGGCGGGAGTTGAGGGATATGGCGGAGGGCAGTTAAAACCCGGACTGGTTTGCGTGAGAATCTGCGGTGGTGTGGGCACTGTGCGGTGATGTAATACGCGCACGCAGATGTGCTTGGGAGGCCGAGTTCTCGAAAGCGTAGAATTGACGGCGATGAGCGGAGTTACTCGTGCAGGTGTTTGCACTTCGCCGAACCGACCACCGGCAGAGGGTGGGGTGGTGATAGTCGGAGGTATGTGTGTAGTACCTGGCAAGTGGCCAGTGGGCGTATGGTGATTCCGAGTCACCGTAACGAGTGAGCGAGCGAGTGACTTGGTGGAGTGAATGTTCGTGCTAAACGCCGATGGGGTGGGGGGATAATACGGATCGATATCGATAGGGGCGATGGCTTGGGCGGGGGCGTCGCGGCAGTGAGCGGAAGGGCGTACGGAGGAGCAATGAGTAAACAGCTTCGGCGTGGGCAAGCAAGCGGGTCCCGGGGATGGAAACGCGGATGAGAGAAGGAGGAGGAGGAGTGGACGAACAGGAGCAAGAGCAGGAGGAAGCTCCGGTATTTTTTTCTCAGGAGGCCGCCTTCTTCGCCTCTACGGCCATGGCCAAATGCTCCAGAACACTCGCACTAGGACCTGGGGATTGTTCCAAAGCGACCTAGATCCCACGCTTCGACACATGCAGAGCACCCTAGCGGTTGCAACATGGATGCACAATCGTCGTCGTCGTCGATGTTGCAAGTTCACGACTTCGCCCTCGACAGCACCTGCCCTGTCGTGCAGACTTTCCGAATGGCTGAGGATGATGATTCAAAGAAGCTGCAGAATAAAGAACTCCAATGAAGCCCCGAGCTTCTGGGAAGGATGGAGCCGTGGTAAAGACGGTGCGGAAAGACGGGAAACGGTATGTGTGCCGAAACATCTCCATCTATAAATTCACAGCACTTATTCGGCCACATCTGACGATTGCGACCAAAGCATAAATGCCATAGGTACATACCAGAGTAACCTTCATGTCACCGAAGCCTATCATCACGATACGCAACACAGCGGCGTTAACCGCGGACGACGACGAAGCACATCCGTGTTGGCATTGTTGGTGTTGCAATTGTTCTCGCCGTGACTCAACAACCAATCGAGATCATTCACTGCCAGCTGCCTCTCGAGCTCGTTCACCAGCTAGGTACTAGTACATAGCATTTCCAATTGCTCCCCCGTCAGGCACATATGCCGTGATCGCGTCACGGGGAACCATGTGCTCGCTCCGTTCAGCCGCCGGGGTGTCCGTTCCCCGGATATCCGCCCCACGCCACAAGAAGGCGTCCGTGCGTTGGACGGACGCCGAATACCGCGGCCACGCAATCCATCCAACCACACGGCCCCCATCGCGGCCAGCTGTGAAACAGACACGTCGGATCATCGACCACGAAGAAACTGCATCTTCTCCGGACTCCCCAGCTAGGCGGTACTCGTCTTCCAGCGAAGACTTCTCGGGTTTCCGCTTCCTCTCCGGACTTCCCAGCTACTCGTCTTCCAGCGAAGACTCCCCGGGTTTCCGCTTCCGCTTCGACTCCCATTTCATGCAGTTGTCAGTCGATGTCCGTCTCGTTGCGAGTGTGAGGCTCCCTGTCCCCACTCTACTCCACATATGCGCATGCAGCTCCCCCTTCTACCCCCAGATCCTTTTTGTCGTCGGGTTCAAGTCGCCTGACAGTTCTCTGCACCGTCTCGACTCTCCCTCCCTCCTTCCCTTATGCACCTAAACACCCAGTGTGCCGTGCTCAAATGCATTCTCCCTACAGCAACGCACGCTCGCTCGCCAAAGATTCGGTCGTTCGCCGTTGACGACAACCCAGATGTGGCAAATCGACGCGGAACGGATGCGCTCTTCTAGAGTCCTCGCCACTTGACTACGGGGAGTGGCTAATGTAGCCTTGTCGCGCAAAAGTCGCGAGCTCAAAGTTCGGACGCCCCGGCTTTTGTTGCGGACTTACGGTGTCCCGCCGGTGGAACTGGGCACCTATGTACCCAAAGAACACATTTGCAGCATCCACGAACGCTGTACATACAGTCATCATATGTAAAAGCATCGTGATTCGTGATGGCGGGCGGGCGGAAGAACCGATTCTCCGCACATATCCATCCCATGTCGTCGCAGGGCAAATGACCCGAAAAGAAAGAAGGAAGAAAAAAAGAATTTAAGGCAAGGCACCTCTGGCACCTGGCAGTCTGGCAGGATCTTTCGGACTTTCCCCTTCGATCCTATTTTAAGATACACATCCGGTTCTCACGGTAACTACTTACGTAGCGTTACATAATCGCCATAAAGCCTTCGTAACCGCAAGTGTCGGCCAGATGCTTGTTCAGTTTCGCGTTCCGTCGTTCCATGATATTGTGTCTTGTCACCCGCACTCCGGGCCAGCATCTCGATTCGCGGAGTCACATAACACCGCTGGCTGCGTATGTACGATGCGGGGTCCGACCTGGTCGGCTTCCAAGTTCCTGCTGGTGTCGTGTGCTCGCTCGCTCGCTCGCAGCCCAGCCCAGCCAACTCGGCACTATCTCCGGCCATGGCGGCCATTATTCTCCAGAATACCGAACTATCCTGTCCTGGCCAAACCAACAAGCTTGCGCGGGGTAGAGTACGGTAGAGCACTCTAGGTACTTCTTAGAGACGAGCGAGACACGCCTCCTTATCGCCCATCCATGAGGTTCGGTATCAACTTAATTATTACTCGATATATCCCGCCCCCTCCCCGCCTCCCCCAACTTCAACATGTCTCCCCGCCCCTTTGCCTTCTGTCTGGCCAGTGCTTACTTTGTACTTTATGTATGCAGGTAAATGAAGTATGTATGTACTTCTTATGTATGGCGTTTGCAGAGCTGCACGAGTACATAGCCTATCTATTTACACAGGTAGCGATGGCCAGCAAGAGGAGAAAAAAGTTTTTTTCTTCATCTACTCATCGAACCGATAACAAATACCACCTAAGGACCCCACCTCGCCATCTTGTGGCGGTCAGTTATCGCTCCTCCACGTTCCAGCTGTTTCCACCGCCGCTCCTCCACATCACCATCCTCTTCCTCAGCCAAAGCCTCAAGATAAAATCTCACCATCCGCTACTGCACTGTGGCCACTAGATAACCAACTAGTATCCGGGCGAACCCCTAAAGTAGTTCCATGTACCCTAGTTGTCAGTGCGAATCGCGATGTGTCCAAATTAATCCGTGGCAGATTTTCGAAGCCTGAGAGTTTTGGCGGCTGGCAAAAACATGATTAAATCGAAGCGGTGCAAATCCTTTAATATATACCTACTCCGTGTTCGTCGATTAACGGATGTCATAATATTGGGGTTCTCAGAAGCTTATTTTTGCCCTGTCGACATCGGCACTCACTCACTCGGCCACCAGAATTGTTCGGTGGGGGATCATGGCCTCGGACATATCTATCAGTTGCGTGCTCATCACGTTCGGAGAACAAAAAGCTGGATGCTCTTTTATTGGGTTTTCAATCAGACGGCTTTGAGCTGTCGAATCACGAATCCTCAGCACCCGGATTCCGGAGCGGCCACCGGTTTCGACAACTTGAAAAACAGTGGAGATCGAGAAGGATAGGTTTGAACAGGCTTACAATAGGTACTAATACTTGATTGATTGATTGTTCATAAAGCATGGAGATACTGATACTTGGTAGCAAATACTTCTGTGAAATCTGGCCAAAAAAGATACGTCTCAAAGCCGGCCCCAGTTATCGCCTTTTTCTTTAATCGTCAAAACAGGTAATATCACTCGATCCGGCTGAATTTCTCCATCGAAATTTAGAGTCGACAACTCGGTTTCCCATGTGCAATGAACGCGGTATCTAGACAGCAGACCTGCAGGCTTCTCTTCTGCGGCACACCCTCCCAAGACCGCGGCCGTAAATCTTCCTAGCCAGTGACCACCCACCAATGGAGTTTCCGTCGACCGTATGTATGTATGATCTCCACGGCTCCAGAGTCCAGCCTCCACCCACAAAGCCACGATATCAAATCGGAACCGGCTCCGTGCTCTCAACTCTGAGCCTGGATTTTCTCGCTTCAGTTGCGCTGCGTTGCGTTGCGTTGCGCTGCGTAGTCTAGCCGCGTGGTCCAAACTGCGTGGTAATTAACGCGAGTGCGCGAGGGCATCTGATCTGCAGAGTTAGCGCTCTACTTTAGCATCAGGAACCGGTGGGAATCGTGCTGCCCGCTGCATCGGTGAGGGGCGGGAGGGGGCGGGCACGAACGGATGACTACGGGAGCAGCCCCGCCCCTGAGTACTACATACGAGTACATACATTGTTCCAACAACGTGTCCGGAATTCGTATATCCGAGTTTTTTTTTGGCTGGCGGGTTCGAGTTCAGGGGAGATCTGATCTGGCTCGCTGATCGATATAGCCATAGAATAATCATGGCCGCTTCTCGAAAGTGACAATATCGATGATTGCTGTAGATAATGACGGGTTCGTTTTCACGACGCTCGTATGTACGATAAGATCTACTATCTAGATATATAGGTAGTAGAATGGACATCGATTGCGGCCGCGCATTCCGGATGCTTCACCTCCTCTCTCCATATATCTACATAACTGTCCGAATAAGTCGTTCTCGATGTCGATATTGATGACCGCGATTGATCACCATATAGTAGTATTTACCAGGAATTTGCAGGTCTGGACCGTTTATCGATGAAAGGGCTCGAGCACACTACATGCCGAGCCTTGGTGCGTACCTCAAATTTGTACCAATAACGAACTAGATCGAGGCTGTTCCCATGTGCGGGACGTGATTGGCCAACAACGTAGAATAGATGGAATAGACGCGGTCGCCCCTTCGTGCCGCAGCACGTAGTCACGTGTCGCTGGCCAGACGGGCTTAGGTGGCGACGGTGTGAGAATTTGTGACGCGTGCGATGGCGGACGGGCTCGAGATGGTAGGTACATACGATCTTTTTGCATGGAATCTGACATACACATTCTTTCTAGATTAAATGTCTAAGCATACACTCTTCTTTCTCCTGTTAGTATCTATTTGGAATTGCCGACGACGACAACAACGCCGCGTGAGTTTTGGTGATCAGCCGGATACATATGGTGAGAGAATCAAGTGGCCAAGGTGGGCAATCCACGACTTGACACTGTCGGAAACAGATACTGCGCATACTCCATAGAGATAGAAATCCGCTGTTGCTGTGGTTGGAAAGCTTTGGGCATAGTCCACGCGCAACCGAACGAAACGAAATCCACCAAGGCATCATGAATCATAATCTACGGCATGAAGGTCCTCGCTCGCTTCACCGAGGAGCTCATCTGATTCAAACCGCTCTTTTAAAGATACACGCTCGCAGTGATTGACCTGTGAGCGCTCCATGGAGGCTATTGCTGGGTTTGAATCCAGATAACCTCGTGCTGAGAGAGACTTTACGGCAGCTGAGGTCTTACACCATCCAGTCCTATACCCTACGGGCTTCGTAGGGAGTGTTCGAGGTGAGCCCACAAGCAAGATCTGGAGCTTTAAGGATCCTCCCGCGTTCTGTTGTCCCTCGCACTCCATGCGTGTGTCTGCGCACGCTGGATCCCCGCTTACCGACGACTTCGTGGAGTAAGTTTAGCGGCCATATCCAGAACCGGCAGAGATATCCTGGGCAAGATCGGTTCTCTTCTGACAGCCGTTTCGATTTCCAGACTCCGGATAGTCTTGGATGGCTCATGGTGGTCGAACTTCATGGCGTGTGTTTTGGCCGATCTGTGTGACTGCAGCGGAAGACACTTGGACAAATCTTCAAACACGGGGCACCAGAGGGAGATCGCAGGTTCAGAAACATTTGAAAGTCTACTCAAGGAGCACTATTCATTCTTGAATCCTCAGGCCCAGATTCAATGCAATCGATGCCGACGTCAGCAAGATTCCGGTGGCGATCGGCCTCTGCGCGCCTGGTGAATCTCCCATCTACTCCACACATAGTGACTTCCATCACCATCACAACTGCAATACCGGACTTCCGTAAAGCAACTGGTAATTCCACAGAAATTTGGACTGAAATTATCGGGTGATATCCTATGAATATCACGTGTAAGGCGGTAGGTAAGGTTCACTTGGAAATTGTTGGAGAAAGTCTCTTGATTCTGGTAGACTTGACGAGTAATTATTGGCCCGCTCTTATATTCGACACCGCCACTCTTGGCCGTCTTTTCAGCTCGATTTCTGCCCATCTTGAAGCACTTCGAATATTCTGGTTGCGGGCTGTCATATGCAGTAATTGTCAGCAGGAGTCCATTCCCGGCGGTTACCCGAGGCAGCTTCAGCCAATCCCGGGCCACTCTCGGACAACTCATCCCACACCCCGCCACGAATCTCGGTCCCTACTGCGCCAAGACCTAGATCTGCTGCTCTCGTTCGCTCGCCATCCTCGACCATAGAATTCCTCCATCAGAGTCCCTTTTCCCAACAATAACATAATTAAAAACAACAAACGCCTCTGTTTCTCCACCCCCTTCCCCCCTACAGCTTATTTCTCCCTTTCTTCTACGAGGCATCTCGCGTCCCGCCTTCCCAAGCCGAAGCTACTCGTATACCAACACTCGTAGTCCCAACACCTCCCTTCACAAACCGAATACACCCAAAGTACCTTCACGATGTCGTTCCTGGGTGGCGCAGAATGTTCGACGGCCGCGAACCCGCTGGCCCAGCTCTCCAAGATCACACAGGGAGACAAATCTCTCCAACGCGATCGCTTCGAGGGCCAGCGGTCGATGGGAGCTGGCGGAAGCTTGCGATCGCGCGTAGATGGCGGGATGGGAGCTGCTGCCGACGCACAGGTATATCCCCGCCTCATCATCATCTCCTCACACCTCTCCCTCCCCCGCCGCCACCACATCGCTGTTTCCAAAACTACACAGAAGCTCACACGCTTTCCATCTAGCTGAACGATTTTTACGCGCAACAACAACAAAATGGCGGCAATCCCTTTGTATTCGACGACATGCGACACGGCCTTGCGGACATGTCGCAAGGCGCGCAGATGCAGGGAGGACCGCAAGCGGCCTGGGCGCAGGAGTTCCCGCAACACATGGGTCCGGACGACCAAGCCCGTATGGAGGCGGCCTTCCACGCCGGGAAGGCGGGTCCGCAGTGGAATGCCGCGGAGTTCGAGAGCTTCCAGCCCGGCGCCGCGCATGCGGATCCGCGGATGGCGTCGCAGCAGCCCATCATGCAGCAACAACAGGGGCTGAACCAGCAGGGACAGTACTTTAGACAGATTAATGGGTACAACCTTAACGCGGGTATGCCGATATACTCCGGGATGCAGCCGCAGATGCATCAGCACCACCATCCCCAGCAGATGGACCACCATGGCAAAGGGAAGGAGGCTGTGGTGGAGTTGGATGAGGAGAGATGGGAGGAGCAGTTCCGGGAGTTGGACCAAGACGCTGCATTGGATGAGGCAGCGAACAAGGCTATCGAGGCCGAGCTGAACGGCACGGAAACGATGCAGGGCGACTTCCAGGCCATCTGGGAGGGGATTCAGAAGGAGGCTAGAGAGCGCGCGGACTTGGAGACTCTGGATTGGACCAATGAGATCGACGCCGAGAGCCCGTGGAATTCCGAGAACTCGTTGACGAAGACGATACCGGGGATGGGAGTCTACCTCTTCGAGCCAGATAACCCTTACATGACCCACCAGGACCCGTACTCCGAGGGCAAGCGGCTTATGGAGACCGGCGGTAACTTGTCGCTTGCTGCCCTGGCCTTCGAGGCTGCGGTTCAACAGAACGAGAAGCATGTGGACGCCTGGACTGATCTCGGTGCCTGCCAGGCCATGAACGAGAAAGAGACCCCTGCCATTCGCGCCTACGAAGCCGCGCTGCGGCTGGACGAGGGTAAGCTGACTGCGCTGATGGGTCTGGCGGTATCCTACACCAACGAGGGCTACGACACACAGGCATACTCCTCCCTGGAGCGCTGGCTACGATCGAAATACCCCGCGATCGCCGACAAAGCGGGCCCACCACCCGCGACTATACACGACCGACAGGCGCTCCACGATCGCGTCACCGGTCTCTTTATCGAGGCGGCTATGCTTGTGCCCGAAGGCCAAGCTATGGACGCCGACGTCCAGGTTGGGCTTGGGGTTCTGTTCTATGGCGACGAGGAATACGACAAGGCAGTTGACTGTTTCGAGGCGGCCCTCAACTCATCAGGCACCTCTACTTCCCCCGAGCACTTGCTGTGGAACCGCCTCGGTGCCACGCTCGCCAACTCCGGCCGCAGCGAAGAGGCGATCAACGCATACGAACGCGCGCTCCAGATCAACCCCAACTTCGTACGCGCTCGCTACAACCTAGGTGTCAGCTGTATTAACATTGGCTGCTTCAAGGAGGCGGCTGAGCACCTGCTTGGTGCACTTGCCATGCACAAGGTTGCCGAGGAGAAGGCGCGTGAGGATGCACGCGCCGCTGGTGTTGAGCCCGAGCGCATCATTCACAACCAGAGCACCAACTTGTTCGATACGCTTCGTAGGGTGTTCGGACAGATGGGTCGGCGCGACCTGGCGGATAATGTGATCAACGGCATGGAACTGGACGTATTTCGGTATGAATTCCCCTCCCCACCACCACCACCACCCACCAGCACGCCCTCATCCCCATGACCCCCCATCCTTCCCTCCAGAAAGAGGCGCCGTTGATTGGTTATTTGGATCGGTACTGATTAGAACAGAAAGGAATTTGATTTTTGAGCGCGATCGAGACAAGGGAGGAGAGTGGTATGACGACTGGAGCACGAAGCGTGGGAGTGGTGGTAGGGAGGGCGTAGGGGTAGAAGATGAGGATGGAGACGGCTTTAGTGATCGAGCTACGCAGGGTACCGAAGTTGATGTTGATGAGCGCGATGCGGCCATGAGAAGTCCTATTGAGGAGAAACCAGAGGAAAATGCTTTGAGGTCGCCCGGGGGGAGAGGAGCGAGTGTTAGGAGGTTTGCCTTTGGCTGCGCGGATCTGATAGATTTTTAGCTTTTCTCCTTCTGTTCTGCTTGCATGCATGTATTGCGATGACAATTGTGCAATTCCTGACGGACTCTTCGCTTTTTTGTCTCATCATCGTAGCATTTGACACGAGTATACCTATGACTGTGTATGTACAAATCCGTGTTCGTTGCCTATCAGCTCGCCGTGGGTTTCCCATTGCTCTCCGCCCGGCCCTGAAGGCTGACAGATTCTGCACTTTTGTATTTGTTTTTGTTTAATCATAGCATTCGACCTAAGTAGACCTCCAGACTCCACAGTCCGCGCCGCATATATGCGTGCTCCCTCTCCAAAAATACGCGAGTGCCTTGCCGTGAAGCCGCATCCCGTCCCAAGGCGCGCGGCTCAAAATATGTTGTGTGGAGGTGGTGGTGGCACAACAGCTGATTAAAGTTAGCGTGCGTTGGCCTGCCTGCCTGCCTGCTTCCGTTGCTTCCTTGTTCCTGCCATGACCGCTGCTGCTCGACACCACACACCCCTTGGCCGTCTTCCCGTCACCGCGCACCACCACCACCACCACCACCGGCCATCCATCCATCCATAATATAATCCGAACCTGTTTGCCTCTGCACCATCACCATAACCATAGTCCACTTGATCTGCGGTTTCTCAAGAACGAACGAAAGCTGGACGCGTACACCACACCACACACACGGAATAGAAGATACTTATACCTGCACATCTCCACCCATTTCCGTTTGCACGCGAAACACCCACCCACCTACACACCCACGCACCAACCGTCCGTTTCCACTGCGATAGCTCCAGCAAGCACACAAACACAATGACAACGCGTACCAGCTCCAAGCGACCGCTCGTCGCCGACCCCGCATCCCCCCCGGACTCGAAACGCTACAAGCCCGCGAACCTACCGGCCGACTTCTTCGCCGCCAGCTCTGCCACAGCCCCCGGTGCCCCCCACGCCGCCTCTACTACTACGAATACTACCACCCCCGAGGAAACAGGTCTCGACGCCGAGTGGGCCCGCTTCGAGGCCGAGGTCGTCGCCGAGCCGGAACTCGGAGCGGCAATCCCCTCACACGCGGTTATCTCGGCGGCACCCGTGGCTGCTACCGGAAAGGCGAAGGAGGAGAAGCCAATGGTGGAGGAAGATGTGGAGGACGGAGAGGATGAGGAGGCGCAGGAACGGCTGCTAGAGGAGTTTGAGGAGATGGAGGGGTTGGAGGAGCGAGTTAGGAAGCTGAAGGAGAGAAGGGAGGCGCTGAGGAAAGTGGGGGAGAGGGAGGGTGGGGGTATCAGGCTTGAGATGGGCCGGGAGCGGCCCCGGGCGGATGAAGGGGAGAGCAGTGGTGAAGAAAGCGATGACGAGGAGGAGGAGGAGTTTTTTCTTAGAGGGCGGTAGTGGTGGGGGTTACGCTGCGACCGTTATTTGATGCATCATACTGGCTGGGTGGCATATATAGAGGACTCGAACCGACAAACGCATTTGCAATTCAAGCACGCTTAGATTTTCTTGCTTTCGTCGCCACAGCCCTCCGTGAGTGACATGTTCCATCAAAACTCCGCAAGATCCCTCTCCCACGCGTACCCCATCTTCTCTATCAGCACCTTATGCCTCGCCCTCGCGGTACGCAGCACAAACCAGCACAATCCCCAGGGCGCACTCAACACCTCAAAGACCTCATGCACGGTACTCTCGCCCGTCGCCTGCTTAACAACCCACGTGCTCCTAGTCCTAGTAGTCAACCCCAACCCGCCCGCCTCCACATCCATCACCACCCCATCGGCCGTATCTCGCACCAGTGCGATCGCCGTGGCAGTGATGTGGAACAGCCCGAAGAACACCGGGATGCGGTTCGTCAGCGTCCACATGTCGGGCGCGGACGAAGACCGCGTGAACCCGCTGATGTCCGGGTTTATGCCGAATACGTGCGGAGGGTGCTGCAGGAAGTTGAGGATGTGCGATGAGGTGAGCGGGAGCGTGATCGATGTCGTTAAGGACGCGCCCGTTGGGGACCGCTGCTGCGTCGCTGTCGCGCGAGGTAGAGGTACCATAGTATATGTAGTAAGTGATGGAGAGCTGTTGGGTGCTTGTTGTTTGTTGCTTGTTGCTGGGGTGCGTGGAGCTTGTTAGCTACTGGTTAAGCTTATCCGGCTGGCGGTGCACTAGACGATGTAGCAAAATCGTGGACACGCTAAGATCATCAGCCACAGCTGCCTCATCAGCCACCTCCCCTCCCGTATCCTGGTGATCTCGGCCAACATCAACACCCGTTGACCGATACCCTACATACACCCGGACACTTCTCAACTGCGCCACATGCTTCATTTCTATAGTTTCTCTCGTTGTGTTATAACGACGAGTGGCTTTGAATGGGGGTTTCGATGTGGTCGGTGTGGCTGATGACCTCCTGCAGAGTTCGTATGCATGCGATAGATATCACTCGGTTATATTTCCCAAGATACATATTAAGCGCACTTTTGTGCGCCTGGACTGCGAGACAGCACATTCGGCGTCACAGGTCGAATACGACTTGCAGCGGGCGGCTCCGATAGCCACGTACAACGTAGAGTACGTACAATGTATCACTCGGCCTCCATCGAGCCCACTAGGTACCTACACTTTGATTTGGATAGGTATCTCGGTGATGGCGTTCTTATTCGCGATTCATGGCAGGTCGAAGGTGACGTAAGAAGGAGGGCTCGAAGGAGGGCTCGAAGGAGGGCGAAGAGCGGAAATGATAAACGACAGAAACCAATCGGTGGACCACGCGCAGTGATACTCGATCCCCTCGCCCCATGCGAGCACTGGAGGGTCAATACCATCTCGGCGGTTCTCGCGCTTTTAGCAGCGCCTATGCTTTACTCTAGGACTCCAATATCTCCGGATCAGGCTTCGGCGCTTCGCTTCCAGCTCGGCACGGCGAAATGGGAGTCCTGTCCGATAGCGAATCGCTATGCTGGGCTATGTATTTATCTACCATGGTCCAGTCCCAACATAGTACGGGGGTCGTTTCTCCCTGCATACATGGCTCTGCTGCTGTTATTGGCATTCGTTCTTGGAATACTGAACAGACATAACAAAAAGTTGTATGTACCAGCCGTTGGAGACTTCAAGATAAACACGGAAATACTGATGCCCAAAGGTTGAAAGGGTGTTGAAACCCCTTTATTCGTAAAAACGATGCTGGCCCTGCTCTCTGCGCGGCTCACTGAATCCTCGGCAGTCTCGGTGTTTTCGAGAAACTCGTTGATGGTGAATTGGCTCTCATCCTCTATTTCACTCTCGTCTTTTGCAGCCACAGAGAAGTCAGCATGAGCTGTAATATCAGCGACGAAAGAGAAGAAAGGCAGCTTACAGGTGGCACCGTCAGCAAAACCGGAGTCTTCGGCCCCAGCCAATAGCTCGGCAACTGCAAAGGATGTAGGTCAGCACAGATTCATAGCGCATCACTCGGTTAATGCTTCCCGGAAAAGTAGTCGTTCTCGTGCCCGAAGCCGTCGGGGAATGGCGCCAGGACTGAATCTACAAGACTCACCAGCAACTATGGTGGGGCATCTGAAGAGATTAAACGAATACTTACATCCTCCGTCGAGGGGCCTGGAACAACCATGGTGCCGCCACGGTTCCTCTTTATGGACTTGGACTTACGATCAGCGCCGCAGAGTTCTTTGATGAACGTGAAGAAACAAAAACAAAAACATAGGCAAAGGGGAGAAATCTCCCCAGCCTTGCCAGCCTCCTCTTTGCCGGCCTCCTCTTTGCCGGCCTCATCTCCTTCGTTCTCCTCCTCGACAACGTCGAGAAGAAAGTTGTAGTGACAACGCCAGCGTTGTGATGTTAGTGTCGTTCGCACTCTCAATATCGTCGGCGATGTTATCGCTAGCGTCGACCTCGAGTTCGGCCAGGAACCCGGCCAGGAACCCGGCCAGGAACTCGAGGATATCGAACAAAGTCGCTGACGGCTTTGATGGTGGGGGCGGTGTAGTGGCCCCGCCCTTGTCGGCGGTCTGGACGTTGTTCGTGGTAATGGTAGTCATGGTTTTTTGATCGAGCGGTTGTGGTTGGTTGGTTCGTTGTTTGCTTGTTGGTTTGTTGGTGCTCGGTGATGGACCGATGGCGCGAGATGAGGGTTTTGGTCGGTGGTTTTTATTGTTGATGTTGATGATGTTGGTCATGTTGTTGTTGGTGAAGAAGAGAAAGATGGGGGAGAAGGAGGGGAAGAAGGGAAGAAAGGTGGGGGATAAAAGGAGGGAGCCGGTTCTTAGACTTACGCGTCGTCATTGAAGTGTGCAAGTGTCGAGGGACGATTTGGTCTCGACACGATCACTCGGCGCGAAATGACGCCAGCGCTGACGCAAATCGCTCCCCATAACCAAGCGCCGGGGATCGATGTGTTTCTCGCTTCGGTAAGCTGGAGTACCGCATACTCTTGAAATCATACGCCCGATCCAGGGACGTTTTGACGTCCATGTCGCCGTCCGAAGGCTGCGTTCCTCGGCCTCCCTCCGACACTGCGGTGCTGAGCTCGTTCCCCTCCGACCCGACCAACAATGGGTCCCTCAAGAAGGCACAGCACGTTCCGGACGACCCGGTTGCGGAAGTGGGGTACCCTATCCAGCATCCTCGGTGCGAACCAGCTTCTGCGACGGGCTAGCTTCGGAACATCACGTCCTCGGATCCACCATGACAGCTCATGGCTGCACATATCAACACTCGCAACTGTCGGGCTCCGCACTTAAACCCACTGATCCCCATCTAGACCCTACTTCCCTCGCGGTCCGGTCTGGCCGATTCGCAGCTCACTGCCCAGGAGATGGCAGGAGTCCTGCACGCGTCCCACGAAACAAAACGAAAACGCAGATCTGCCGCGGAGAAATACCTACTTTCCAAGCAGCATGCCTATGGGATCCATCTGTCGGTCTCCCCGGCTTGGTACACGTACGCTGTTGATTGAGGGAAGCGGGAGAGGCAGACTCCAGGGCCTCCGATAGTTCAGTGCAGTGCAATTCAGCAGTCCATTTTTCGGCATTAGTCGGACCGGATGGACTGGGTGCACTGGACTGAGGACTGAGAGGTGTATTCTGTCCCGTCCGTCCGTCCGTCTTGAGGCCGGGCTTGGACTGGACTGGATGGACTGGATGGACAGGTTGCACTGAGAGGTGTATTCCGTCCTGTCCGTCCGTCTTGATGCCGAGCTTGGATTGGACTGGACTGGATTGGGTAGAAGCCTGCGCCGCTGGCTGGTAGGACTGGACAGGACGTACGGACGGACGCGCCCAGCCACAGCGTTTTTGCAGTACCTACCCTGGGTAAAACATAACAGTGAACAGTGAAACAGGCGAGTGACATACGGTGAAGAAAACACGTGATAGGTACCTCCATAATCAACAGGATGGAATCATGGATTGTGAAGGGGCTGAAAGAGTTGCGGCGATGTTGCTTCTCATATGTAAAGGATTCGATGCTAGGTGGGGTTCTATGTAAGCGGTCAGCCACATGCCAAAAAAATCAGAATGTGGCAGCAGTCAACCGCAGTCCGTACCGGCAAAATCACAGACGGACTGACTAGGTATCTACATCTTATCTACAGCAGCCTCAAATTTTATGGACTGGACTGGCCACTGATGTAGTCCGGACTGGACCATCAGGAGCACTGCCCGGGGAGAGCACTTGAATCACGGCCAACCTCAACAAAGTCTCCGAGCAGAAAGTCAACTCGACATTAAACTGGTCACACTGGTTACACTGGTAACATCCGATGCCCATCTCCTTGCATCCAGATTCCCACCTCAACGCCCCTCCAGACTCCAGAGTGCACCCTCCACCGCATGCAGGCAGCAGCGCCCACTGTGAGGGGAGGGGGAGGGGGTAATTATGACTCAGCGGAGGGCTGGCTTGGCGACGGATGGGACAGTGTCGAGAGATGTGGACCATACTTTACCTATCCGGCCGTCAGCGCCCACCAACCCACTCCCCATCTAGCATCCACCCCGCAAAATCTCCCCAATATCTACTACATATGCCGCCCATACCGCCAGAAACGTCGTTTACCCCACACTTCGCAATTGTTTCCTGTATCGTTTCGCACACAGTGGCCATCTCACGCACTCGCACTCACACAGCATGAAATGCAAACGGAAACAGAAGCGGTGTGACAGTGTGACAGTGACTGTAGATAGATTGAAATAGAAAATGTCATTATCATTCATGATCATGCACAACATACAGACAGCTCCGAGCTCAATATTCTCTAAAAACAAAAACCGGGAGAAAAACACCCCATAAAAAAAAAGACACAAAAGAAAAGAAAGAAAAGGTTGCATTTGTCATCGCTGTGTTCCCCCGGTTTTTTTTCCCACCCCGAGCACCTGCCCCCGCCGAATCTCTCGCACACCCGCACACAATACGCAAGAAGCAAAAAGTAAAACACCCCATTTTGTAGAATTAGAAAGCCCTAGAATATAAAAGCAGCAGCAGAACCAGTGCAGTACAACCAAATGACAAAGTAAGGAAATGGAAGTAAAACATCGCAGTAATGCTATTGATGTCATGGGGAAGAAGTGAGGAAGGAAACACAAAGAAAAGACAAACCAAAGCAAAAGACCGCGCTGCGCACAAAAAAACACCGGCTAGCAAACGCTCCTCCCAAGGCCAAATCTGAAGAAATCATACAACGTAAATCATCAAGGCATCAAGGAAGTGTTCACGCTGTTTTCTGGAACTCGGCAGCGAACTTCAGTAGCAATGTAAACCCAACCCCATCCTTTGCGCGCGCCGCCAAAGACGACTCTCACCGAGGCCGGCAGCTAGCCGTCCTACGATTTCCCGAAGTGTAGCTTTGACAAGATCGCCCCAAAGAAGCTTCTCCGTTTGGACTTTTTTGACGATGACGATGTGGCGGCTTCCGTGCTCTTTCTGGGAGTCTCAATGCTAGTCTTAGCCCCAGAAGCGCCGTTGGTTTGGGGGATAGGCGCGCTTGGCCTTACATTCTCCTTGAGCTGCTCCTCGACAGCCTCCTTGCGCACGATAGCCTTGGGCTCACTAGCAGCCTCCGCCGAAACACCAGCCTCCGCGACACTGTGCTTGACCGGTTCGGGAACGATATCTGCAGGCTTGTTAAGGGTAATCTCGTGGTGCATGATGGTCTTGGTGTTGATGCCGTTCGTGACGATAGGGGCCTTCTGGTCGGCAATCTTGGCGGCGTTCACTAGAGCGACGGGAGCGGGAGTGGGAGCGGGAGTGGGCTCGGCCTCCTCCTTGGGTCCCTCGGTGATTGGGAGAGCCTCAACGACTTCCTGCTTGAGCTCGGTCTCGACCTCCTTCTTGGCCTCGACGAGATCTTCGTAGGCAGCGGCCTCGGCCGGAGCACCAGCCTCGGTAATGCTCTGCTTGACGACCTCGGGAACGGGCGACGCGGGCCGCTCAATGGGAGCAGCACTCAGACCGGTGGCATTGGCGACCTTGGCGATCACTTCCGACACAACGGGAGCGGCAGTGGCGGCGGCGATCTTAGCCTGCTCCGAAACCTGTGCGGCGATGATGGTGGCTTGCTCGGTAGCCTGTCCGGCCACCTCGACAGCCTGTTCGGCGATGACCTTGCCCTGCTCGGTGGCCTGTCCGGCAACCTCGACAGCTTGCTCGGTAACGGTGTTGCCCTCGGCGATGGCGGGCGTCTCGGTGACCTCGGTCTTCAATTCGCTCTCAACCGCAGCCTTCAGCTCAACAGCGTCGGCGATCGCCGAAGCCTCAGCCGGGGCGTGGGCCTTCTCTTGGCTCTCCTTGACGATCTCGGGAACATCAGCCTCCTTCACCTCAGCAGCCTCGGCGGCCGATGTGATGGGCAGTGAGCTCTCGGGAATCAAGTTGCGGGGAAGATCCAGGACACCACGTCCCTCGGCGGCGCGCTGCTCGGCAGGGGTAACGACATCGGGCAAGACCCAGGAACCGATGGGGAAGTTGGTGGCGCCCTTCTCGTAGGATTCCTTATCGAGCGTGACGTGCGAGTCGATCGACTCGGTGCCAATCTGGGGGACAGCCTCGCCAGGCTGCAGGGTGATGGGGTTCTCGGCCGTCTCCGAAGCAGGGAGGGGCTTGACAGAGAAAATTTGCTCGACCTCCTTGAGGGCCACGGGGGTAGGGTCGACGATCTCGGAGGCAGGAGTCTCGGGGAATCCACCGGGAACATCGCCAGCGCCGGGAGTGGGCTGCTCGAGAGGAACACCTCCAGCGAGCGAAGCGGTGGTGGATTCGGGAGCGATGGATGTGATGACAACGGTCTCGGTTTCCTTGGGGACAACGGCAGCGAGGACGGCAGTGGTCGACTCGGGGGCCGCGCTGTTGATGATGGCGGCTTCCATAGCTTTCTCTTCTTCGGTCTCGGCAATAACAGTCGACAAGAGGATGTTGTTCTGAACTCCGGACTCTTCGGTCTCGAGAGGTGCGTTGGGATCGGTTACCCAGTTTCCGTCAACAACAAACTATTGGTAGGAGGAATATATCAGCTTCCGTTTCGGATCAATCTCGGCTGATGGTATTGAACGAGAATGGATGATTGAGAAATGCGACGCTCGCTCTTAAGAAGAAAAAGAAGCAATGGGTGGTAGGTAGGAGGTTGTTTTGGAGGGGGATGAGATAAGGGCAGCGATGTTGACAGACGTCATCGCTACGGTCTTAGCTCCTGGTTACGCCATGCTTTTTTTTTCTTCTTCCTCTTCCGAAGCGCAACCGAAACCAGCGAAAGGCGCTCGTTCTTTGACCCACACAACAAAGCCCGGATCAAGCGGGCATAGCGCAGGGGAAAAAATAGAATTGCTGGCACTGAAGCGTCGAAAAAATAGTGAGATAAGAGAAAAGAACGTACCTTGTAGAGGATATTCTCAACGGGCAGCTCGACTTTCTTCACGAAAACCTCGCCAGCCTTGTCGAGCTTGGTACTCCTGCTCCAGCCATCGAATGTTCCAGTGACGTAAACCTCATTGGCGGGATGGTCCCTGTTTTTCGAGAGCTGTCAGTACTCAGGTTTCTCCGAAACATGGTGGTACTCTAGACACGCCTGCTCGGCTGTTCGTCATATCGCGGATGACGACGTCGGGAGTGACGATCGCCATCCCTGCCTTGACTCGATTGCGATGCCGCAAAACAGTTTCTGCGAGGATCTGGGATGCGAGCTGAGAAACGGGATTCTAAACGAACCATTTAAATGTGTAGAAACCGGTCATCTTGGCCTGTCCAATTGTCGGAGGTGATTCCAGATGGTATTTTTTCTTGTGCGGTAGCAGTTGGTTGTGGTGGTGGTGGTGGTGGTGGTGGTGGTGGTGGTGGTGGTGGTGATGGTAGAGCGGGATCGAGATAAGGAGATATCGACCGAGTTTGGACTGGGGGTGGTGGTTCTGCGAGAATGGAGCAGACAGATATGGCTCGCCGATAAGAGGGAGGATGTGAGGGATAGAAGTGAGGGAAGGAGGGAGGGAGGAGGGGGGAGGATGAGGAATGAAGTAGTAGATGAGGAGGTGGAGGAGGAGAGAGATGGAGGGGGGGAGGAGGAAGAAGAAGAAGAAGAGAACGAGGAGGGGGGGAGCAAGGGAGGTTAGTAAGTTTCACGGGGGGGCGGTGGTTGGAGGGGGAGGTGTGTGTGGGCGGAGGAGGGGACGTGGGGAAAGATTCGGAGGAGGGAAGTGGGTGGGTCAAGTAGGAGGAGGAGGGCGGCGGGTGTATGGAGGAGCACGACGGGGAGGAAGGGCGAGGCGAGTTGGATGGCAGCAGCTTTCTTCGGCTTTCCTTCCTTCCCTCGTCCGTTCGTTCGTTCTTTCCCAGCTGTCTCGTCCGTCACTCTGGCTAGCTGCTCTTGCGGGATTGATTGATTGATTGATTGATTGACTGCACTCGGCGTACATCTAGGTACTTCCGGCTGGCTGGCTAGCTGGCTGTCGTCGTCGTTGTCGTCGTCGCCGCCGTTGTGATCCGTCTCCAGATTTCCAATGCCGCAATACAGAGTACTCAGTAGAGTGCTCTACATACTGCCGGTATCTACCTCTGACCTCGACATCCGCCCACCGAGTCACCAACACAGCACTTGGCAGATAGAGAAAGACTTCCATCGACAATAATACTCTACCGTGTGCCGCCGCCGCCACGCCACGGCTCTAAGGCCGAAGGGGCATGGCGCCGACGCTACGATATCCATGCCGCAGCAGCAGCTCTCACTTCTCACTTCTCTTCTCGCTTCGCCTCAAACTCCCGCGAACGGCTCCATGTCACTCAATCAGCGTAAGTCAGCATGGTTCCGCGTTGTGCACAGCAGCGCAGACACGACGAGGAAGGAAAAAAAAAGCAGAAGAAAAAAAACAAGCTCCCTAATCACTCATCCTAGTTTGCAGAGGCAAAAAAAAACGTCCGGAAGAACAGCCAACAGAGCTGTTCAAGCGAACCACACAGCTTTGCAGGATGGGCACGGTACGTACAGCCTCCTGCCTGCCTGCCTGCCGGTACCGGTACTGACCTACTGGAGTTGGTAGGCAGCACATACATCCTCTGCAGACAGCTGCATATTTACCACAAAGCCCGCCGACCTTGGCCTTGCGAGACGGACTAGAGCATGTCTCTTCTGCACACGCTTCTGCTGCGTCTGCTTGTGCTGCTGCTTATGCTGCCCGAGTTGCCTGTTGGTTGCAACTTGCTGGGCGATAGCATGTGCGAGAAGAAGACGTCGACAAAGAAGTGCGTGGTAATGAGAGCAGTGGCAGATAGGTACGGACTAGAGTGCCTACCTAGAGTACCTCTATACATACTCGACCGGCACTCTAAGAAAGAAAAAAAACCACTCTGGCCCGCTGCACAGTGCAAGTTCGCCCGAAGGCAGACCAGCCTGGTTGTACGGAACGGCGACAAAAGCACTGTGGGCCGTCCGAGGAGCTTGCTGCCCATGGACATCGTCGTGGCATATTCGTCGTGGACGTCGTATCCGCTGTTGTGGTCGTGGCCGTGGTCTTGGTCTTGGTCTTGGTCTTGGTCTTCATAGAATACCTCCGCGCCGATGCGGGCAGAGTACATGCCTATGTACAAGATACACACCTACATACGATACCTATCTACAGAAACGTACCACGGCCGTGCGCCAGCTGCTTTGCTCTACCTACTAGAGCACGATGCCAACCTGGAGCACGCACTTGAAGAACCCGGCTTCCTTCCTGTGTGGAGTACGGACGGGCTCGAGCTCGAGCAGAGGTAGGTAAGTGTATATCTAGAGTACATACATAGGGCTAGGATACGGTCTACACGGGCTCGAGACGAGACGAGACGAGACGAGACGCAGCGGTTCGCACGGCGCACACAGGAAAAAAGACACACACCTAACACCCACGCAAGCAGGCAAGAAGGTAGGACGTCTCTTTGCTTTTTCCCCAGAACTTATCTTTTGTATCTAGAGTAGGCATAGTAGGCATCGTAGAGTTGACTTAGTCCCCGCTGCAGCTCGCGGCGAAGCGGCCGGACGATCACGATATCTAGTGTCTCAACAATTCGCAATGGGAGACGAGTTCGAAACGGTTAGGATGGTTGGGTACATACCACGAGGGCCGAAAACATAACTATCGGCTTTGGGACGGGTCTCACTTTGTCTGGTCGGTGCCGCGAAAGAAAGGGGAGAATCCGAAAGGCCCGAATAATTCTAAACAGCCACTGCAGAGCTCGAGCTGCGACCACATACACACCCTCCTCGCGCAGAGCTTCACGACCATGGCTTTGCTCCGTTCTGTTCTGGCATCTCGCTCCCTTCCGAGCATATGGTCCCGAATGCCACATGGAGAATCTACATACTCTACATAGATTCCCACATTTGATTCCCGACTGGCCAGTGGAACTGGAACTGGAATGTGACTGGCCCTCCCGGATAAGAAGAGTAAGAATAAACCACGGACTCACGGAGGATGGGATGATAAAGCAAGCAGATAGTTAGATACGACTGCTACACAGCATACATACCGGTAGGTATGGTAGCAGCATGGCATGGCAGCATGTGGCAGCAGCAAGAAGCAAGCAGCACGGCAGCCGCCGTTGACGAATCGAATCAAGCAAGGCATCCACACTTTCCCTCCCTTGATCCTGAGAGAGCGACAGAGAGAGCAGCAGAGAGAGAGCTCCTTCCTTCCTTCCTTCCTGCCCATCCTTTTCGTTCCTTCCTCCGTCCGAAGCGATGAGTCGAGTCGAGCTTTAGCCCTGCCCTGCCCTCCGCCCCCCTCCCCTCCTCCTCGAGCTCGCCTGTCTGCCTGCTTGCCTGCTTGCCTGCTTGCCTGCTCTGATCTGCTTCGCTCGCCAACCCCTTCTTTATGAAGAAACAACCCGAGCAAGCAAGCCAAAAAAAAGTGGGAAACCTGTCCATCCAGCCAGCCAGCCAGCCCCAACCCAACCCAAGGGAGGGAGGGAGAAAAGTCACACCAATTGCAGCATGGCGGAGGGGGAAAAATGAACGGACCGAAGAAAAGAAAAGAAAAGACAAGAAAAGACAAGAAAGAAAGAAAAAACCGGCCGAAAAGAGAGACACTCCCAGAAAGAAAGACAGACAACAGAGCTCTCGAAGGCAAGAGAAGAGAGACAAGAGAAGAATTAGTTATTCCCCGAATGGGATATCCCGGAAGGCTAAGCACGATAGGACACGAAGAAAAAAGAAAAAAACCACACCCGATATCTCAATCTTCTAATCGTGATTGGACATTCCACCCGTGTACGTACAAAGTATGATTCTAGGTACTCTAGGTAGTAGGCGCTCTACATGCCATACAGACAGAAGTACATGAGTATGATAGTCACCACTTCCATACTCTACACACCTGGCATGACACTCCACTCTATGGCCACGCATAGAGTACATACTCCCTTCCAGAGTACCTACATGCCATGCAGTCCGGCAACGTCTTCACTTACTTCTCCGTACCGTATGTACCGTACGCGTTGCACTGCACTGCGCTGCGTTCGGATCTAGCATCCCCTTGGGGAGATCCCGGGCCCGGGGGGTGGGATCGAAAGTTCAAAGTTCAAAGCGCCCTGCCAGTCGGTCGTTCGCCTTCGCCATGCCCGCCCATGCCCGCCAGTTGACTGCAATCGGACTCTATTCTATTCCAGTGACGGGGAGCACACCATCCAGACAGTCGGCCCACCCACACAGAAAGAGAGAAGACGTTGCCAGGTGTCCCTAGACGTCCTCTCTGCTCTGACTCTGTGTGTGTGTCAATATCGCTGCCGAAATTCATACATACATAGAGTACTTGCGGAGTGCCGTACATCATCTGCGGACGTGCGTGCGAGTGGACGTGCGAGTGGATGGATGAGTGTATGGATGGATCGATGAGGGTGGATGTATGGGGGCGGATGTATGGGGTGGATGAGTGGATGGGGTGGACGATGGACGGGTGGGATGGCGTTTCCGTTTCCGTTCTGGCAAGTCTATGCCACTGTAACACTGATGTTCAGTGTCCACATAAGCCAGATCAATTTCCCCCCTTCCCTCTTCCCCCCGTTACAAGTGGAGGACGTCGTGGCGGATCCATCACTCGGTTCGGTTGGAACGGGTGCGTACTTGGATGTTGGAACGGGTACTCTGTAACCTAATTTTCGAATCGAGTGTGGGTTGAAGGTTCCTCCCGCGTCCGGATGTACCGGGGGGCCCGCGGGGATCTACTGATGGGTACGTAGAGTACTATTCTAGTGTATCAAGCTGCGTCGTCGTCCCTTCGTGTTCTCTGCCGAAACCAGCAGGACGGCCAGCAGACGATGCAGACGATGTACTGTCCAGACGTGCTTCTGGGTTTCCTAAGCTTCTGGGTTTCCTAAGCTTCGGGCTCCATTTAGAGTATGTAGAGTACACAGGTCGGTATCTATGATAGGTTTGTAGGTATGTAGAGTAGGTATGGTAGGTATAATGGGTATGTGGGTATGATAGGTATAATAGGTATGGTAGGTATGATAGGCATCCAGAGGCCACGGTGTACTCTAACTACCACTCTACCACTCTACCACTCCACTCTACCACTCTACCACTCCACTCTACCACCACTCCACCACCATTCCACCATTCCACCAACACATAGAGAAGAGCACCCCACATAGCAAGTATAGTAGATAGAGCATCACACACATACCTATCTACAGTACATAAACGCCCAAGCACAAGCAGAACGCATGGAGAAACCCCACCCAGATCCATAGTGACCATATAGTAGTGAAACCACTATCGAGCCCAACGTTCTCCGATAGGCACCGCACCGTAAGTACTCTACTCTATGTAGATACACAGTTGGTTGGCTGTGGCTGGCTGGCTCAGCCAGACTGTGGCAAACAGTTAACGTCCGAGCGTTTGCGTTTGCGGCTTCTGCAAGTCCGCGAGTCTGCGACCCCGGAAATCCCATCCCATCCCTTCCCTCCCTTGCCTTCCTCTATGTATATTTTTTTCTTTCGGGGGGGACGGGGGACGGGGACGGGGGGCGAAGCGCAGACTTCACAGCGCACGCACGAATAACTCGTCTCTCTCTCTCTCTCTCTCTCTCTCTCTCTCTCTCTCTCTCTCTTTCGCCGGCGCCGACGACGCGGCGCCAGCAACCAGCAACCAGCGCCGCGGCGGCGGCAATTCCTATTCGCCACGCACGGCCGTCAAGCTACTTGCTGTGGCTCCCTGTATTCGTACCTAGTACCTAGATGTATCATGTACCTACACAGCAGCTGGTTAGCCTCGAGCTTCGAGCTCGCTGGCTGCATTGGAAATCTATGTAGTTATCAAAGACAGGTGGGCGGCGCTGCGCGGGACGGGGCCAATCCAATCGTCGTGGACTCGTGGGTGGCCACACGAGACGGTGATCCTGCAGGTCCGCTGTCCACGACTGTCCGTCCCTCCCCCCACTGCGCGCGTACACGCAGAAGGAGAAAAAAATTATATCACTCTGCTGGGTTTACTCGAGGGATTGAGGGATTGAGTGCGACGTAGGTACCGTATCTAACTAGGGGGTTTGGATACGGTAGCTACTCTGCTCTGGATACTCTAGATATGCTACTCTATGATTCGCAGATCAGATCTGGTTAAGAAACCGGTGGCGAGATGGAGACGCAATATACCTAGGGGGGGCAATTCGACTACTTACATACATACCAGGTACTATGGAGTGGTGTGTGGAGAGTTGGAAGAGGTAGTTTGTTCCGTCCGAACATTGCGGACTTGCATGTATGTAAGCATGTATGTAGATACCGTACTCTACTCTATCTACAAGGGCAGCGGCGGAGGAGCGGCGGAGGCGGTAAGCATACCGATATGGGAAAATGTTCTCTAGACTCAGGAGTCCACTCTAGATTGTATGTAGGATACATGTACATGTAGGTAGACTATCTACATGTGTAGTGTAGTTACTTGCCGTGTGCTGTGCTGTGCTGTGCTGTGAGCTCGGAGAACATCCGGGCGGTCGGGCGGTCGGTCGGTCAATCGGCCCATTCTACTCTACTACTCTACTCTACTAGGTATACAACTATATAACTATATAATTGATTGCCCTGCTTTGATTGTCCTGCTTTGATTGAGGTGATGTGGTTGCGGATTGCGGGATACGGTTTGTGGGTTGCGGGTTGCGGGTTGTGGGTTGTGGGTTGCGGTTTGCGAGTTGCGGGGGAAAAAAGGGAGTGGAGACTGGATGGCGGGCTGGAAGGTCGAGGGAAGGGATGGAAAACAAACGACGGAGGGACGGACGGATGGGATGCGCGAGATACGGTAGAGTATATTGCACCTGCGTGCGGGCCTGGGGCGTTCCGTGTGGGGTTAATATACGACACGACACGACACGACTGCGGATACGCTGCGATGGTTACCGTGGGTGGGGGCCGCGCGGGGGAGCGGGGAGGGGACGGGAGGGGGAGATGGAGGTGGAGGTGGGTGCGGAGGACTGACTGGCGGGCGGGCGGACAGATGGGCGGGCAGCGGTGGTGGGGGGTGGAAAACGGGTTTCTTCTTGTCCGTCACTCTACCGATTCGCTACCACTGCGCTTTCTCACTAGGTACGGTATCTAACGATCGAAGCGGAACCTGGATTTGCGGGCTGGTCGGAATCCAGCCGATGGGACGCCGCCCGGAGGGAACGACATACGGTACCTACCGGCACCTATCGCGCGCTCCGTGTGCGGTTAATATACTCTACTCTAGGTACCGTACTCTACGCTGCTTATCGTGAGTGCGGGGCCTGCGGGCCGTGCACCCTGGCGGGCAGGCGGGCAGGCGGGCAGGCGGGACGGCGGCGACGATACCGTGGTCGGCTTCGGGGTTTCCCCAGATGCCGATCCAGTGCGCGGGCTACTGCACTTTCACCGACTCGGAATTAGAATTCGGCTCCCCATCGCCGAGTCATGGCCGCTGTTGCCCACCACGGCTGGTGCGCGTCTGGAGCTGGCTAACCGGATGGCCGCTCGATCAGTTCTCGCGCCGCTTGTCGATATCGAAAATCGGCATCGAGGAAACCAACAGCTCTCTCCAGTGTCCGCCTTCCACCGCTGATCGACCGCCGTCGCAAGCTATACTTGACTAGCTCCAACAGCTCAAGGCTCAAGCTCCGACCATGGCCGCTTGGCGTTGATCCGCGTAGCCAATCGCAGGCCAACAGGTCTTCCGACATCTTCCGGTTGGCTCCGCAGAGAGATCATGCGATATCACCCGCTTCCACCACCATTCCGCAGGACTAGGTACCTACACCACGCCAAAAAATATAGTTGTTTCTTCTTGCTCGTTCCGGATTCGAACCATCCATCCATGGTCTGGATGTGTGCACCTGACAGCAGCACGAGACTGGAAGCTGGGGATGTTGTTCCGTATCCTGAGACTTGTCCAAAGTTCATTCTATGTACCTACATACGCATCTCGGATCGTGAACGGCTGGGGATACCAATAACTTGGTTTACCAGATGATTGCGGATGCACAGGTGCGGAAGAATAGAACGAGAAAGACGTGCGTCTCTGGCACGATGCATAAAAGTTGATTCGCAGTCCGAATGGTGGAAATCAGCGGCTTCGCGGGTGCCGGTTGGTCGAAGGAAAACCATCCTCTCTGTCTTTGTCGAGTAACGTGGTCAGCGACTTGGACGTCAACCCGTCCCTGGATCCGAGACATATGAGTTTGAGAGTATGTGGTACTCCAGCTTAAGGAACCGAGAGAAACATAGCGACCGCTGGCACTTGGTGATGGGGAACGATTTGTGTGAGCGCTGGCGTCATTCCGAGCCGAGTGATCACGTCGAGACCCAATGGTCCCTCGACACCTGCGCACTTCAATGGCGACCCGCAAGTCCATGAACCGGCTCTCTCTCCCTTTATTCTCCCCACCTTTCACCATTTCTTCCCTTCTTCTTCCTCTTCTTCTCCACCTTCACCTTCTCTTCACCAGCAACGACAATCACAACAACCATCGAAATAAACCTCCATCTCGCGCCATCACCGAGCACAAACAACCAACAACTAATAACCCGCACACACAACGACAACCACTCGATAAAATAACCATGACTACCATCACCGCTCCCAGCGAAGTCAACACAACCCCCAAGGGCGGCCGCACAACCCTCAAGACCATCAGCGAATTTGTCGATATCCTCGAGTTCCTGGCCGAGTTCCTGGCAGAACTTGAGGTCGATGCCGGCGAAGACGCCGCCGCTCACGGCAACGCCATCCTTTACAACTTTGAGGAAGAGGAGAGCAAGGGAGAGGAGGATAAGCAGGACGCGGGCAAGCCCGATGAGGAGGCTGGTCATGAGGAGGCTGACATCAGCGAGGAGGAGGGGGATGCGTGAGGGCTGGGGAGATCTCTCCCCTCTCCCTATGTTTTTGTTTTTGTTTTTACAAATAAAGGGGTTTGAAAATCCGTGCATTCTCTGGGTAATGGGCATCGGTATTTTCGTGTTTAGCTTGAAGTCTTCGACGGCTGGTACGGCTGGTAAAGCCTTCTGTTTCGGGATAGATACAGTGTCCGTTCGGTGGGTCCGAGAATGAATGCCAACAACAGCAGCAGCAGAGCTACATTGCATGTAAGAAGAAACGACTCCCGTAGCTACTAGGGACTGGACCGGACCATGGTGTAATACTGTAGAACTCTCGTTGTCTATTATGGATGACGTATTACATTTCGATACGTATTGCGAGAAAGACGGTATGATACGACTCCTGTCCTTATGGAAATATGTTTTTTTCTCTCCAGAAGTAGACATCTATCAAACCCCATAATTCTCAAAAAAGCTCGCATTGTGAGGACCCTAAAGTACTGGTGAACACCTATTTCTGCAGGCACGGCAGGCTTTCGGTAGTAATACCGCAGCCATCCGGTCGATGCTCACGGGGTACTATCGAAGTTATGTTCTCTTCTTGCGGGACCTATTGTTGGTCGGAGGGAAACAAATCACGATCTCTGCACTGCACTGCAGAGTCGGTGGGAGGCCGAGGACCTCTGCTTTCGGACGGCGGGATGGAAGTGGAAGTGAAACTGGGTCCGGAGACACGGAAGTTGCTGCTACAGCATAGGTGCTATTGTACCGTGGAAGGTCAGAAAAGTTGAGGCTATATCTCCCCGCTCGTGCGTGGTGATCTTTGATTGAAATTCCGCTATCCACGATGAGCGCTGCTGCGCCAGTGTTTGGAGGGGGCGAGTGATCGCGTCAAGACTCAATCGTCCCTCGACACTTACACACTTCAATGGCGACGCGCAAGTCAAGGAACCAAGGAACCAGCTCCGGGTCCTTTTATTCCCCCACCTTTCCTCCTTTCTTCTCCTTCTTCTCCTCCATCTTCCTCTTCTCCACCACCACCAACAACAACAACATCAATATCATCAACGATAATGATAACAACCATCGACCAAACCCCTCATCCCACGCCATCACCGAGCACCAACAAACCAACAAACCAACAACCAACCAACCAATCACACAATCACTCGGTCATATCCTTGACTACGATCGCCGCCGCGAACAACACCAACACCACCGAGAAGGGCGGCCACAACACCACCCCCACCATCAAGGCCGTCAGCGACTTTGCTCTACCTATATCCTCGATATCCCCAGTTCCTAGCCGGGTTCTTGGCCAACCTCGAGGTCGACTCCGGCGATAATAAAGCTGGCGACGAAAAATTGACCGGACCCCTCCTCATCTGTTTCACTCCGCATCTCGATTCTCGGTAGATCCGGTTTTTCGCATTCGCTCTGTCGCTCTGTAACGACTCTACGAGCAGTACTGGCGATTCCGGAATCCGGAACCGGAGCACCCAATGTGCCCTGCTGCTCCTGCCCGCTGATGGAGGGTGGTGGTGAGGAGAGAGAGCGGGAGGGGGGGCAGGAGGGAGAGTAGGAGGAGGAAAAGGAGGAGGAGCAGGGGGGAGAGCAAGATGTGAAGGATGTGAAGGATGTGAAGGAAGGCGAGGGTAGGGGTGGGGAGGAGGAGGAGGAGGAGGTTTAGGATGCCGCTGGAGGTATCTATGCAGTTTTTTTTTTTTGATTTCAACTATTAAATATAAGCCATTTTGACAACTCTACTATCCCCTTGTGTGGCAAGTCAAGGGTGGGACACTACGTACAGTGCATTAGCGTGTGTGATTTGTATTAGCGTGGAAGATTCAGCTAGTAGTAGTATAGTGTATTGAATTCAGGGCCAGTAGTAGTATAGTGTATTTTAGCAGAGAACCTATCCCAATACACTATACTACTACTGGCCTGGATTGTCCACGCTAATGCATATCACACACGCTAATGCACTGTACGTAGTGTCCCACCCTTGACTTGCCACACAAGGGGATACCTTTAGGCATTACCGGTGGTATCTTTTACTTGAAGTGTCGAAGAGCTATCCCCAGAGTCGGTAGATCCTGTAGAAGAAATCGGGTGTGAACGAGTGCAGTGGTCATATGGGGTCCTGACTCCTTATGAGTTCACGATCCATCCCCTTACTCTATACTCTATAGAAACAGAGCATACTCGACCAGCAGCTGCGGTAGACAGCCGATCGGATGAGTTGTATGATCCGGATCCTCCGGCTCTTTGCAGCATATCTCTGATGTATCAATGCCCACACTATCTACCCGCGATAATCTGCCCACTCTACCCGCCAGCCGCCGACACGACACGACATGGCCACCTTCCAGCGGCTATAGCGCGGGGAGAGCGGATTCCGACCACGAGTAGTAGTAGAGGCGCCGCCTGTGGTGCGTTTCCGTCACTATCCTTCCGCAAGACAGAGTAAGTACCACTCCCTCCACTCACCTAGGTAGTCTAAGCGTCTCGGTTATTTCGAAACCTCAACACCGCGCATAGGTAATCGGTAATCCCAGGGGCAGTACACTCGGCGTAGCCGCTATCACTGAGACCATGCATACCCTCTTTCCCAGGACGGGGGGCCACGAGTAATAAACCGCATGCCGAGTACCGCGTGCCGAGTGCCCAGTAGTGAAGCGGCGAACAAGGCGCCTTGGGAGTTCACAAGAACCATCCTCGTTTTTCTATGGAACATATTCTTTAATATCGCTTGAGAAGTAACGGTAGATTGACTATGGTACGAGGGGTATTACATCAGACATCAAAGACACAACCAAAATGCAATCTATCCAAGTACCACCACGCAACCCCCTCAATCCACGACCTCCAACATGGCATAGCTCTTGTGTCCAACAACCTTCTTGACCGTAGTCATGATATCAAGCTTTTTCTTCTCGGTCCTTGTCTCTCCATCTTTGCCAACGACCTCCAAATCCCCGTCCACCTCCGGATCCTCAAAGCCGCCGTCCTCCAGAAAGACCTTCAACATGGCCTGCGAGTACCCGCTAACCATGGCGACGCCCGCATCCTCAGTCGTAACCGGCTTGGGACCTCTTCCGCTGCCGGCAAGGTTCCAGTAAATAATCTCCGGCATCTCATAGCCCGCTTCTTCGAATTTCTGCTTGACGCGTTGGTGGTTGGTTGAGAATTTCAAGAGCTCCTGCGCTCCATCAGGTTCCTCTGCTCCATCAGATTTCAGTGCCTCATCGAATTCCTGTGCATCGATGTTAACACCTCGTCACGTTTCTTGCAATTATGTAGGGAGGAGGAGTTACCATATCGGAGAACACGATGAGACGCTTCACCATGTCCTCGGGACGGACCTTATTGGCGATTGCCATGGGTAGAAGAAGATCTTCAAAGACACTGTTGAAATTGGTGGTCATTCCCCAATCGGAGTTCTCCATTTCTGAGATCAAATCCCCAAAGCTCTTGGTCGTATCCAGCTTCACGATTTGTGGTTCCTCAGAGAATGTGATGAAGTGGTTAGCGAAAGGCGGTTTGGTGATCTGGGCGATGAGGAGACCCAGGCCAAGGGCAGAGTCCATGGGAGACGTCTTATCCTTGAAACATGTGGATTCCATGGATCCGCTCACGTCCACCACTGCAATAGTACTCTCGAGAGTTCCAGAGTCACGGATCCGCTGCACGAGGGTATTCCATTGCAAACTAACAACCTTAAGTTCAATCGATGCGATATGATTCTCAAGCCGTCTTTTGGTCTCTCGTGGGCCCGGAAAACGCTCCGGCGGGGGTCCCATGTCCTCATGATGGGCTATTCGGGCCTGCCGCACGAGCAGGGACGGGAAAAGGGTGGCGCCAGAGATTTTTGCTTTCCCATTGGCAACGTCGGTGAGATACTCATCAAAGTGCTCAAGGTCTCGGTAGGCAAATAATGGTTTGTACCGATCCATGGCTATGGAAGGCACCCGGCTGTAGTTGATCTCCTCGAATTTCTTCTCGGAAATCTTGGTCTCCACCAACTCGAGGGGCTTCCGGAGGGACGAGAGGAGTTTGCGGTAATGTTGACGGGCGTGCTTTAGATAAATTTCCCTGGGCTGGCCTTGCTGACCGATGGATTCGGGGGTAAACATGAGCTCGGCGATTGTGGTGGCGATTGTGGTGGCTCGGTCGAGCCTCTTCTCCAACGAGGGGGCCCACTTTGATGCGAAGGAGATGGCACCGAGATTTTTGCCCGATTCCAGGATCTTTTCATCTCGTTTGATCTGTTCGGCAAAGATGCGAGCGACGGCGAGGTGGAAAGCTCGGTAGAAATGGTCTTCGTTGAGCATCTTGACGACCCTGTCGTGGTCGCTCTGTTCCTTTCCACGCTTCTGTGCCTTGGCCTTCTCACGTTTCTCCTGTTGAATCCGTCTGTGCTTCTCTAGTATCGCTGCTCGGCGCTCTTTCTGCTGTTCCGGGGACATCGCCTTGAGCTCCAATTTTTCCCGCCTTCTGTTGGCTGCGCATCCCAGCTCCTCCCGTAATTCTCTCTTGTCATCCGCTGAAATCCTACGCATCTTCACGGTATCGAGCTCCGACTTCGGGTTGAAATCTAACGTCAATCTGTCCTTCGAGGCCAAGAATAAAAGATTCAGTAGATCACCATAGTAACCATGAGCACCGCCGTCGTTGAGGTCGAACCGGGTTACATCGTCATCATCATCAATCACCTCAAGATCCGCCCTCTTCACCATAACCTCGTCGCTCTCGTCCGATCTCTTCCGTGCCTCCTCCTTCCTCTTGGCCGTCTTGTCGGGTGTCTTGTCGATAACCGGTCGAACGATCCAGTCAAGGTTGATGATTGCGGTCCGAGGATGGTACTCTCGAAGCCAGCACATACATCTGTAGAATATGTACTTATTGGCCTTTCCGGTGTGTATACTCCGTACATTCCAAAAGAGCCGTAGTGTATCTTCAGCCCCCTCCTTCCATGCGGCGTGCAACAGCTGATCGAATTCCTCATGTGGGATCCTCCCATCTCCCGACGCCAAAACATCCGCGAGCGCCGAGCCCGTTTGCGCATAAGAGAGCGCTCCTTTGGTCGTGTACATCATGTTCTCAGGCAGCAAGGGGTCTTGCTTGGTAAGGGCGTCCATGAAGGTGTTCTTTGGCGGTTCAACAGGGGGCTCTTTCGCGACGATGGGGGCGGTTTTGATGTATTCGCGGAAGGAGGCACGGTCGTAGAAGAGTTCTGGGGTGTAAGGGAGCTCGACGGGGAAGGTTGACATCAGTGGGTGGGGTGCCATGGCGGGCTTCGGCGCCCCGTCGACCTCCATTGCGTCGGGCACTTTTTGGTATTGATATTAGAGAAGAATAAATGGAGTGTATATGACTTTCAGAGCGGAAAAGATGAGGTGGTGGTGGTGATGGAAGAGGAGAAGGTGGGGAGGAGGTGGGGAGGAGGATGGGGCAGAAGGAAGGTAGTGGGGAGAAGGTAGGAGGGCAGGTAAAGACGGAGTGGTACCGAACGCGGGGTAGTTTCAGTGTCATGCCCGAGTTATAATAAACAAGGCATATTTGAACTATTATGGAGAGGTGAAGCCTGTTACAAAAGTAGCAGCATCACGCTAGCATGACTTCTCGTATGACTCCGCCGCATGACTCTTCCAATGCATCCCTTCAGCATATATGCGTCTTTAGCTGCCGCTTGCGAAACGCAGTACACAATCAGTCCCTCCTACTGCGGATATAGATTCCCTGTTTAGTAGGCCAATGGATTGTTTGCGCTCAGCCCGACACATATTAGCCACTAGTAAATCAGCCCTATGTGTGCCAAGCGAGCCAGTAGGGCTACATGGATCGAGTCATATGTAGAGTACGTGCACAGATGATGAAGGATGGCGAAGTCATCCTCGCAAAGATGTAGGAGAAGGGGAAACCCGAGTTTCTGCGATGGAATTGTGCGAAACCCTTTGTTAGAGTTTGGACGTCCGGAAGCGGTCGATCACGACCGCAGCACTGCTGAAAGAGTTGGGCGTCCGGAATGTCACCCAGACGGTCGCAGCAATGCTGGCGGACGGCAGCAATGTTGGTGGACGGCAGCAATGTTGGCAGACTATGGATACATTTCCAATTCCTGCAAGCCGGCACCGAAATCGTAGCACTAGAGTGAAGTTGTTCTCTAGAAAAAGATGCGATTGGGCTGTGTGGGGGAAAGATCAATACTGGTACATAGAGGACGCCTGATCTTTATAAACAAGATGCCAGTTCATTCTTAATGCTGACCAGAACGCGCACAAGTGCATTGGGTATGTAGGCAGGGTGGATCGAAATGCTGGCATGAAGCCCCTTTCCCCCTCGCAAGACTGGCAACATCCGTGATAGTTTTTGCTTCATGAGAACATAAGTTGTTGTTGGAGATGGCCGACGGAGAATGCGTTAGTCACGCAATATGAGTGTACCATGGCAGTCAGCTCCTACTGTCGGTTTTCTGGGGAAGATTGTCCTGCATCTGACTCATTGATCATTGATTCCCAGCATTCCCGAAGCGTGGCATCGTATTTAAGCGAATGATGGGCGGTGATCCACCCCTCCTCACACATGGTTCGCCGATTAGTTAGTGCCGTGTAACGTTACTCAGAAAAGTAACCGAAAGGGCAACGACAAGTAAATTTTCGAGCCCGGACCGACGCCAACATCACGACTCGCGAGCAGAGCAACAGAATGGTCGCCGCAGCCAAACGCAAAGCGAAAGCGCAAAAGGTGGAGGCCGCCGCAGCCGCAACCGCCGCGACCGTGCCCACCGATACGAGTGCCCCCGCCGAAACCCCCGTCGATCCCCGCGCATGGGCGTCCGCCAACCCGCCGCTGTCACCTTGGATGCTGGATGGGCTCGCTGCCATGGGCTTTGCGAGGATGACGCCTGTCCAGGCGTCTGCTATCCCGCTGTTCATGGCGAATAAAGACGTCGTCGTGGAGGCGGTCACTGGCAGTGGAAAGACGCTCGCGTTTTTAATTCCCGTGGTCGAGAGGCTTCTAAGGGCCGTGGAGCAGCCGAAGAAGAATCAGGTCGCTGCTATCATTGTTTCACCTACTAGGTATTTCACTTATCCTGCGCTGTTGTGAGCGAAGGTGGTGGTGATGGCGGTGGTGCTGATCGTCTTGTAGGGAGTTGGCTGCACAGATTCACACTGTTTTACTCTCGATCCTCGCTTTCCATGGACCTTCGGCGGCATTGCTTGCACCCCCGTCCGAAGATGTTACCATGACAACGTCCGAGACTACCGCCGGCCCGCGGATAAAACCATTGCTACTGCTGGGCGGCAATACCTCGCCGGCACAGGATCTCCGGAACTTCTTGGAGCAATCGCCGAACCTCCTCGTTGGCACTCCCGGGAGACTGAACGAGCTTCTTTCATCGCAGCATGTGCACTGCTCCAACGACACGTTCGAAGCGCTGGTGCTGGACGAGGCCGATCGTCTGCTCGATCTCGGCTTCAAGGAGACCCTCACCAAGATCATCTCCCGCCTGCCCAAGCAACGTCGAACCGGCCTCTTCAGCGCCTCCATCAGCGACGCTGTGGTGGGCTCGCTGGTGCGCGCAGGTCTGCGCAACCCCGTAAAGGTAGTCGTCAAAGTACGCGGCGACCACGAGGAGAAGCGGACACCGGCCAGTCTAGACATGTCGTACCAGCTCGCCACGCCGTCGCAGCGTCTCATCTACATCGGGCGGGTCCTCTCGCCCAGTGCGGCCAGCATCTTCCCCTCCTCGCAGCTGCCGCTGAAGACAATCGTCTACTTCTCCAACTGCGCCGCGGTCGACTACTACACTTCGCTGTTCCCCGCGGTCCTCCGCGACGCCGCGAGCACCTACTCCATCGTCCCGCTGCACGGGAAGATGAACGCCAGCATGCGCACCCGCAACTTCAACAAATACGTCAACTCCTCGTCGCCCTCGATCCTGCTCACAACCGATCTCGCCGCCCGCGGCCTCGACATCCCCGAAGTCGACCTCGTCATCCAGCTCGACGCCCCGACCGACCCAAAGGTATTCCTGCACCGGTGCGGGCGTGCAGGGCGCGCCGGCCGCCGCGGCCTCGCCATCCTGTTCCTCTCCCCCGGGCGCGAAGAGGGGTATATCGACTTCCTAGACGTGCGGAAGACGCCTGTATCCCCGCTGCAGCTGCCCCCCACCCTCTCCGAGCCCCCAACAGACGAGGAAGTGGCCGCCACCGTCACCGCCATGCGCGCAGTCGTGCTGAAGGACAGAGGCCTCTACGAGAAAGGGATGAAGGCGTTCGTCTCCCACGTCCGCTCCCACAGCAAGCACCAGACCGCGAGCATCTTCCGCGTCGCAGATATCGAGTGGAAAGACCTGGCGGATGCCTACGCGCTCCTGCGCATGCCCAGGATGCCGGAGCTGAAGAAACTCGGCACCGACAGGATCGAGCTCGGTGTGGACGTCGATGTATGTCACTCCCCCTCCCCCCTAAATCCGCCCACTAACGGATAAAAACCAGCTGCAAACCCTCGCCTTCAAAGACAAATCCCGCGAAAAGCTCCGGCAATCAGAGCTCGCGCAGCCCAAGCCGGTGTGGAAACCATTGACACCCGAAGAGCTCGCGGCGAAAAAGAAAAAGCTCGAAGCGTGGAGCGCCAAGACGGAGAGCCACGACGCGAAGATGGAGCGGCGCGAGCGCAAGCGGAAGCGTCGCGAGGCCGAGAGACAGGCGAATATGCCCGCGGACGAGAAGGCGAGGCAGGAGGAGTGGATGGAACTGCTCGAGAAGGCGAAAAAACAGAGGTTGGAAAAGAATAAACTTGAAGAAGGAGAGGAGGAGTTTTTTAAGGGCTTTGATTGATTGATTAATAAGATTGGGGGGGAGATGCGGGGGTGGGGCAAAAAGCTGGGAGTTCGGAGTTTTGATTTCGATTTTGGGTTTGATTTGCGGGACTGGAACGCTGGCTGGATAGATGGATGGGCTGTACTGTACATACGATCTACCTGGCAGTTTGGGTGGGCTTCACGTACCAAGAGATGCATACCTACCTTATATACGAAGAAGGCATGTGTTGATAACCGTCCCATATCTACATCTGGGGGGGGGGGGGGGCTCACCTGATATCACTCATCCCATGTACATCCAACCGTCTCGATCGGTCCCGAAAAGGCAGGAGATATTCGTTATGCAGAAAGCGCCGAGGGGCGTCGTGGGACTCAAGATTCGAGAATGACAAATCCGAGTGATATTTCATGGCAAGCCTTATTGGAAGAATCCCCAGCTATGTTGTCTCTTCAAACAAAAGCATTGAGCAGTAACAAAGCAGTGGAAACATCCAAGTTATATCCCATTCGCTGTTTCAAAGCTACCTATGCTACAAACTTCTGCCACGCTTTCCTAGTGTTGTCCGGACTCCAAATGACCCGGGTCGACATCCTCGCTTGAGGAACACGGCAGACTCTGCCACATAGCATCCTTTCGACATTCTACAACTCTATAACTCTATGATCGGATGCCCCTGTATCATACCAGAAGCTCTGGGGCCGTCAAGGGACTCCAAAGTCCAGGCCCGGAGGCGACGGCCAAGTTCCAACTAGAAGTCGATGAAGATGAGACTTCAGACGGACCATTGCAACCAGTGACCACATTTTGATCGTTCCGTAATGAGGTCGGGCCTGCAACTGCCAAAGTACTAGGTATATGTATCTTGCAAGTATCATGATGAGATCTTTCCGAGTGAGAGGTGCGGTGTAAACTCTTCCACCTCCTCCCCAATGTAGCGCGGGGAGATCGCATCGTATCGTATCATACTACTAGGTAGCTAATGGAGCTGGGTGATCTGCTTGTTTGCTTGCTTGTTTGCTGCGAGTTGGACCTCCGAGCCGAGTGCATCTCCGGGAATCGGCGAGGTCAGACTGTCGGGTTGGTAGCATCGAGATGAATGAAGGAGGGCTGTGGCCGTGAGTGCATACCAAGTAGTTGACCAAGTCGCTATGTACCGTTGAGTGCGTATAGAATAGGTAGATGGGGGTGGTGAAGTTAGAAGGAACATATACTTCGGACATTTATACCCAGCCAGCCAGCGGCCAGCGGCCAGAGTCACGACTCACGTCAGCACGCCTCGGGCCGGGACTCGCTACTATACTTCATAACTCACATACTCTAGAGTTCTAGAGGTTATATAGAGTGGAGTTTGTAGAGTGGAGTAGTCTCGACTCTCGACTCGAGCTCGAGGCTCTTCTCGCCGAACCCCCCGTTCCATCCACCTGGCACCTCACGCATCACTCCCCGCCCGAAACATCCAGACCAGACGTTATACGACTCACTCGCCCGTTATCAGCAGCCAGTCCAGACTCGCACTCAGCCTTCGCAGCATTTACGGCCTTGAAGATGTCTCTACTATCTAGCGGACGGCCCCCTCACTCGATCAGCCAGTAACTATGACGTCACTCCGTCCGAGCTCCAGCTCCCAGCTCCAACTCCAGCTCCAGCTCCGGGCCCCGGCAGCTCCAGAGATTCAGAGAGTGGGAGCTCCCTTGATCCAGCCATTCAACCAACCATCCGATCAACCAACCAACCAACCATCCACAGCCATCCCTTTAAGATGCGCCGTTGATCCCCCAAATCTCTGCTCTAGGTAGGTATATGAACGCGGGGAAGCTCGATGACTCGCAGGTAAACCAAAGCAGGCTTTCGGTCTTTCTTTCGGTTCGAGATCGGTGATGCAATACCTACTCTACCTGGTAGTGCGAGGGATCATCTGAAGGCCGAAGGCCGAAGGATGGCAGCCTGTCTACCTGCCTACCTGCCCACGGTATGGTAGGTACTCGTAGCAGGCATTTACATACTATCCGGACATCCCAAGGGAGTGCGGGGAGGCCATCATGACGAGCACGCAAACACGCTATGATATCCGGATACTTTGCACCTACACAACATGAGTACATACACCTACTCTACACATAGTAGAGTACCATGGATGATCCATATACCCATTCTAGCGGCAAGCGGAGAGCGTGTCGTGCGGTGCGGGGGCTGCGGGGCTGCAGCGGCGTGCGTGCGGGGGGCTACATACACCAGCTATATACATACACCGAACAACGCAAGCGCCCTGTCCTGTCTGTCTGTCTGTCTGGCTGCTTCAACGCCGTTGCGGTGCATTGACAGGTCGTCGGCGTCGGTGGGGCTATGTAGGTACTATCGAGTAGTAACAGTAGTAACAGTAGTAACAGACATCGACGCCACTCCACTCCACCTTCTTTTCATTCAGCCAGTGAAAAGAGGAGGGGAACCGTTGTGGGGGTTGGGGAAGGGGTGGGGTGGGGGAGGGGGACATACACTCTACCTTCTACCTTGCATGCCACAGCATGCCGATATCGTGTTTCTCCTGAGTCCTGAGGATCCTGAGGAGAACCAGACGGAGGAGGCGGAGGCGAAGGCGGATTAGCGGGAGGAGATCGCAAAGAGGCGAGATTGTGGATTTGCGGATTGCGGGCTGGTACGTGCTACATACGGTACCGGTAGTATGCGTCATTTAATTCTCCTATCGTGCGTGCGTGAGTGAGTGCGTGCCTTCGGCCGCTGGAAACGGGCGCCTGTTGCTATGTAGATAAAGTGCGAGCTTGGGAGGTATCTCCAAAGTAGACATAAGGAATCGCGACCGTGGTGTGGGGCCAGGCTGGGCTGGGCTACATATCACTGGAATTCCTACTTACCTAGAGCTCGAGCAGCACGGGTTGGCTCAAACCTTCTTCTTCTTCTGCCTCTTCTCCCCCTCCGCAAGCTCAAGCTCCCGTCGGCCCTAGTAGCCCCCATGGATGATTTGATACTTACCCACATACTTTGCTCTGTCCACGGAAAAAGCGACGCCCCCCATCCCCATCCATCCACATCATATACCTACCAAATTGGCATGCTCCCTCCCTCCCATCCGTTTTTGCCTCCCCGCTGGGGGGTTCTCCGGGGGGAGGAGCCAAGCCATGTGGGATGCTGCGTGCGATTCGCCAATGACAGTGCGTCCTTTGCGGCGTGGGGCCGCGACGGTTGGCAGGATGGTTGGGATGTGCGCTCTAGAGTGGGTAGAGTAGAGTGTGTATGTAGAGTAACGAAGCTCTGGGTTTCGCCTTAGTGCTTAGTCGTTATGGCATAAGGGGTGGGAGGTTAGGTGGGAGGTGGTGGGTGGAAGGTGGGTGGAAGGTGAAGTGTGGGAGGGAGCGAGGGAGGAGGAGGGGGCTGCTTGGATATCTGCCGTTCTGCGTCTGCGTCTGTCGCTTACGGCCTGCTCTCTCGGCCAACGAGGGGGGAGGAGCGGGCAGGCTGCCTCGTGGGAGTGGCCTTGACAAGGCCCCACGGTATGTAGAGTAGATAGCATGGGGGACGTGAAGAAGCAGAGCATACATGGAGCAACAGCAGATGCGGATAGGCACTCTATGATATGCATTATTCGTGCCGATGCAAGTGCCTACCCGTGTTTTGGCTGCGGGAGAGTTGGTTGGGGTGGATTTCTGGCGATAGATACTTGTTACTTGCTTGCTGAAGAGCTCCGCGCTCTCTCCCTTCTGGATGCGGAGAATAGAGTGATGAATGGGGGGGAGGGGGGATTCTAAATTCTAATGCAGAGACAACACATGTCTTAACCACGTAAACGGGGGGTTCTTCCGCTGCTTCTTCCGCTGCTTCTTTGAATTCTTATTCTTCTTCTTACTTCATAGCTTCCATTTTCTTGATACTGCACTTTTTGCCCGGCCGGCCACTCATCACCATCATCACCACCACCACCACCACAACCACCAACACTGCGACCACTTCGCTGTCCGGGCTTGCCTTGTCTGGCCCGCCCGCTTTCCCGCGCTGGCTTCACTGATCGGAAGATGAAGACCCTGTCGCAAATGAATACAGCGGAACGTAGATGAAGTGAGTAGAATAGAGTATATATCATACTAAGGGACAAGGTAAATACAATACCCTCAGAGTGTGGCAATGCCACCCCCGAACCGGGCTCCATAATCATCGATATCGCTGCGGTGCCTGCTGTGCTGCGACCCATCTCCGCCCACTCACTCACTCACTCTACCGCGTTCCATTCTCCCTCAAGCACTCCTTCAACGTATCCCTCAACCTCCCAACCCGCTCCTCGCTCCCCTCCTCGCTCCCCCCCCTCCTTCTCTTCCTCCCCCTTCTCTTCCTCCCCCCATTCATCCTCCTCCTCCTCCTCCTCTTTCTTTGCCCCTCTCCTCTCCTCGGAATTCACTTCACACCACCACACTTGAATCCTCGTATTCATACCCTCCCACTACCTCCACCACCACCACCACCACCACCACCACCACCACATCCACCAACACCACACCCACTTCTATACACAGCCCACCCACCACCACCACCGCCTCCCTCTTACACCCACAAACTCGCAACCCACGACATCTCCCTCCACCTATACACCACCCGACTTCACGAGACCACCACAGTAATGTTGCAGGTACGTTTCGGCATCTGTTGTTGGATCGTTGTATTTCCTGCATCAACCCCCATGCACCACCCCTCCCCCCCCTCCTCCCGTAGCCAAAATCTCACTTCCACTACCCCCAACCCCGTTCCCGTCCTTCCCGTCGGAGTGCGACCCAGACTCCAGTCATAGAGTTCATGGCTCGCCTCCCGTTGCCCACGATATACGTAGCTTCGGGGAGTTACGGGCGCGATGAAGAAGAAAAAAAAACCACCCCCCCCCCTCCCCCCTCCCCCAATACCAACCAACCCCTTCTCCTTGCTTGGCTACATACCCCCGTACTTGCCTTCATTTCCCCCTACACGAGCGCACTTCTCTCTGGTCGCCGCGAGGTACTCGTTAGTACCGACACATTGAGACGCGGGAAAGACCACACACACATACGCACCGCCGAATCTCGTGCGCAGCAGCAACAACCACAAAACCCAACACCGGAACAACTCAACCGCACTAGGAACGCAGGGCTGACGGCTATATTGCAATGATTCAGGTGGGATTACGATCAGAGAACATCATGATAACTCACCCCGAGAGCAGCGCATACCGACCAGCGCTTGCTCACTCTTCATCCTCATCTACTCCCGACCAGTGGGCGCGGTCGTCGGTCGGCCCTTCCGCGATTCCTAATCCAAGAGAACCAGCGCCCTCGGCGCGTGGAGCTCCTCTGCCGTCGCAGCAGTCGGCGTTGAGGCATCACTCGACCAGCTCGCGCTCGACCCCACCGCCATCCACATCCACCCCGATACCTTTCGACCACGCCGGCGCGACCACTTCGCACCCACCGAGCGGAAATCTCGGTACCTTTTCCCCGTCTTCCTCGGTCTCGGCTACCCCCGACTCTTACGCTTCGCCGACCCGAACGAAGCGCGCATCCGAAGACACGCCGCCGATCCAGTTGCGCAATCTCAATCACATCGTCGAGCTGGCTAAGGAGGACTGTTTGCACCCGCAGCCGACGCACCGGAGGAATCGCAGCGGGAATGAGGACAAGCGGCGCTACGAGATCAGCAGCATGCCAGTCGGGGACGTGATAGAGATGGTGGCTGCGCTCCTGACGAAGATCACGACCACAAACGACCTGCAACATGAGCACCTACACAGGAACATGCCGCCGGATGGCGTAGCTGGCTTGAGCACTACCACCAACAGTGTCCTGGCCTTCCACGGAAAGAACGTCCCCAGCATCACAATTCAGAGCTACCTTTCTCGGATACACAAGTACTGCCCGACGACCTATGAAGTCTTCCTGTCACTGCTCGTGTACTTTGACCGGATGACGGAGCGGGTGAACGAGAAGCCTCTGGCCTACGGAGTAGGGGGATCAGTGACGATCGGGGACAACCATCCGGATATGCCACCTCCCCCGGCTCCCTCTGCGCCGGATCCATACCATACGTCTCATGTGTTCGTAGTTGACAGCTATAATATACATCGATTGGTGATAGCCGGCGTGACGTGTGCCTCCAAGTTCTTTTCCGATGTGTTTTACACAAATTCCAGATACGCAAAGGTACGCACAACGCGCTCATTGTACGCGGCGGGGAGGGGGAAACTGGCTAATTCGATAATAGGTCGGAGGACTACCATTAGCTGAACTCAACCACCTCGAGTTGCAGTTTCTGATACTCAACGACTTCCGTCTCTCGGTACCGGTGGAGGAGCTCGAGGCCTACGGTACGATGCTGGTGCAATTCTATGCTCGGGAAGCAATAGCGAACGCGAACCTGCAGGGCATCGACCCGCCGTCACCGCCAGCGCAGCAGCAGCAGCAGCAGCAGCAGCCGTATGTGGTTGGTAGTATCGCGACAGCTTAGGGAGTTTTCACCGCTACATCACCAACTATGGAATATGAGCAAGACCAGCAACCCAAGATTCCATCGTCACCCTCCGATTCCACTTCGATTGCTGCCACAACCATGCCTACGGAATATGCGGAGGAGCAGGAAGAGGAAGAGGAGGAATGAGGCGTTTAACGAATCTATTTTTCTTGAACCTTTTCTTCAGTTTTATTTTTTTCATTTCGGGTTCATGTAGTTTAGACAGGGAGGCAGCAGTGCAACTTTTGCTCTTGGATGTTTTTTTGTTCTTTTTTCTTCCTCTTTTTCTTGCCTTGCTTTCGTGTTCACGATCGTCATCATTGCTGGGTGTTTTCTGTTTTTTCTGTTTTCATGTTATTTCTTGTTCTTCTAGGTCTTTTTTTCTTCTTTTTCTTTCGTTTTGTTTTCTCTTTGATATACTGATATCTCTCCTTTTTTTTGTTTCCGCCTGGTTTCGGTTTTGTTTGATTGTGGTGGGCGGCGACACGGGGGGTTTAGACGGCAACGGGATCGAACTGACTGAGCGTACGTACTCTACTCCACGATTTACGGAGGAGTGCGAGGTGCGGGGGCTATGGGGAGTTACGGTGGGTTAATGGCGAGATCGGGGGTGGGAGGTGGGAGGTTGGGGGGGCGGGATGGTGTGGGATATATATGGTTACTGAGCGATGAGGGATGGCGGAGATGGCGGAGATGGCCCATGGGGCGTATGGAAATGTTGATGCTTGCAGATATTTACCGTGATCGTTGGGGGACGTGTGGGTGTGTGGGGGACGTGTGGGCGTGGATGTGGGTCGTAGGGAGCTCGAGCCTCGAGATGAATGGGGATTAAAGGTAGAATCTATGGTTGCCATGTCCCTGATCAGAGCTTAGAGCGAGTGATGTGGATGAACTACGGTTGGGGTTGGCCACGGAGAGCTCGTCAGCTAGGAATGTTGCTAGCAGCTGTGGTGAGTGATAGCTTGTGGAGATTGGATCCGGAAAACTCGCGGGTCTTGCTTGATTTCTCTCCAAGCTCAATACATAGCCTTGTAGCGGAAAGCCTAGCTACTCTGGCCGGCCCAATTGAGTGTCAACGAGGCTGAGCAGCACCTACCGAATTTCAATACTCTGGTGCAGTCCCAATCGAGCCATCCACGGTTTCCTCCACTTCCACCACCAAACCCCACCACACCTCGCCTTCATTCCTATACACCTTCACACCACCACACCACCCTCAATTACACCGTCACTTCTGAAGCAACAATGTTCGCTCCATCTCGCGTCCTCCTCCGCAGCAGCCTCCGCGCTATCCCACGTACCGCCGCCCCCCGACGCGTCGTCTCCGCCGCCGCCGCCCGCGGTTTCGCCAGCGGCCCCCCAAAGACTAGCATGCCGGTGCTGCCAATACTGGCGATTCTCGCGGCCGGCTCCACGGCATTCTACTACCTCGTGCAAGCACGGAAAGGTGCGTATTCCACCCCCTCACCCCCCACCCGCGGTCCCCCGCCCCTTTTGTCCGACGCAGCCATTGACCCGTGCACTGGCGGGTGACCAACAGATCCCCTCCCCGCCATCGAGGCGCACCAGCCCGCCCAGCAGCAGCAGATCGCGCCGCCGCCGACCAAGAAACCAACGTTCTCGCCGCAGCAGGTCTCGGTAATCTTTGTGCTCGGCGGCCCCGGCGCCGGCAAGGGCACGCAGTGCGCGAACCTCGTCCGCGACTATGGGTTTGTCCACTTGAGCGCCGGAGACCTGCTGCGTGAGGAGCAGAACCGTGCAGGTTCCGAGTTTGGCGAACTCATCAAGACGTATATTCGTGAGGGAAAGATTGTGAGTTACTTGCTATTACTACTACTACTTTTCTCGGTGCCGGTGGGGGAGAGGTGGGCCGCGTGGTGAAGGCGTTGTCGGCCCGGTGATCTGTGGCATGGGTAGGGGGTTCGGCCCGATGCCCATGCGGGCTCGGAACAACGCCGGGACGAATACCATCACGTCCCAGTGCGGCTGTATGGGGATGTCATGTCATACGAATCTGCGACTGACAGCGAGTGTATCACAGGTCCCGATGGAAGTGACGGTCGCGCTCCTCGAGAACGCCATGAAGTCCGCGATCGCCGCGCAGGGCAAATACAAGTTCCTGATTGACGGGTTCCCACGCAAGCTCGACCAGGCCTACAAGTTCGAGAGCGACGTGTGCCCTAGCACGTTCACGCTGTTCTTCGACTGCCCCGAGGAGGTGATGCTGAAGCGCCTGCTCAAGCGCGGCGAGACCAGCGGCCGCGACGACGACAACATCGAGAGCATCAAGAAGCGCTTCCGCACGTTCACCGAGACTAGCTACCCGGTCGTCGAGTACTTCCGCGCGCAGGGCAAGGTCATCGACGTCGATGCCACCAACACTCCCGAGGGCGTCTATGCGCACGTCAAGAAACAGCTCAAGGATAAGCTGAAGACCATGGACAAGGCTTAGAAGATCCTGTCGGTCAAACACTTGTCTACCAAGCGTCCGGGTGTCGGGGCCTTCACTGCTGCCGTGTCGTTTTTGCTACTCGTGGGAGGTTTACGTGGTGGTGAAGCGCAGGTTTCCCACTGGTGGCCCCGACAAGCGGCGGATGATGGCTCCGGTAATCGCTCACGCACACTGCTTTCTTCTCATATTCCTTCCTCTCATATTCCTTCATCTGTTTGTTTCTAGATCATACCTACTACTTCATACCTTCATTTTCTTTTGTACTGTGCTTTTTTGAGCGGGCGGGCACGACTTCTTTCCTTTTCTTGTAGAAGTCCGCATTATACATTTAGTTTCATACCTTAGACGATAGAATAGAATAAGAGGGGAGTATCTGGTTAAACTACTTCAGAGGGCCCGGTCGAGATTGTTTGCATTCGCCACACCGCTTGTGTTATCACTCGGCAGTGGCAGTGGCAGAGGGTGGCGGTGGTGTGGTGGGGTGTGACGCTAGTGGTGAGAACCCTGGCTGCAATCCGATAAAAATTCGCGACAACCCAATCCCAATCACGACAGCATATAGCGAGCAGCAAACCACCAGCACCACCAGCATCACCAGCACCACAAGCACTTGACCAGCTTGTCGTCGTCGTCGCTCCTGCCCCTCCACTTCCACAGCCGTACACCCCCTCCTCCCACCCACCATGGCGTCCGACGAGATCGTCTGGCAGGTCATCAACCAGCAATTCTGCGCCTTCAAACTCAAGTGAGCATCCCACCCCCTCCACGGTACCCCCACCACTAACCCCCCGCCCCTCTAGAACCACGAAAGGCACCAACTTCTGCCGCAACGAGCACAACGTGACGGGACTGTGCAACCGGCAGTCCTGTCCGCTGGCGAACAGCCGGTACGCGACGGTGCGCAGCGAGAACGGTATTTTGTACCTGTACATGAAGACGATCGAGCGGGCGCACATGCCGTCGAAGCTGTGGGAGCGGATCAAGCTTTCCGAGAACTACGCGCGGGCGCTCGCACAGATCGACGAGCGCCTTATCTACTGGCCCAAGTTCCTGGTGCACAAGTGTAAGCAGCGCATGACGCGGCTGGCCCAGGTCGCGCTGAGGAGTAGAAGACTGCTGCGCGAGGAGGAGCGCATGGGTGAGACTGTTGTTGCCAAGATTGCACCGAAGGTTAGGAGGAGGGAGAGTACACGCGAGAGGAAGGCGCTGGCCGCGGCAAAGGTCGAGAGGCAAATCGAGAAGGAGCTCATTGAGAGGTTGCGCAGCGGCGCCTACGGCGAGCAGCCGCTGAATGTTGAGGAGGGCATCTGGAAGAAGGTTCTGCGCGGGCTGGAGCGGGGCGGGCAGGCGGAGCGGGATGTGGATCACGACGAGGAGGAGGATGAGGAGGTAGACGAGGATGAGGAGGAGATCGAGGAGGAGGGCGAGGTTGAGTATGTGTCCGGAGACGAGGACCTCGAGGACGAAGAGGAGAATGAGGGCCTCGGCGATATCGAAGACTGGCTCGGTAGCGGCGCTAGCGACTTCGAGGAGGGCGACGATCTCGAGGATAGCTCCGACGACGATGACAGCTCCGACGACGACGAGGAGAAGGCCCCCGTCAAGAAGATCGACGACAAGAGTCGCAAACGTCCTGCGCCTCAGTCCGCGAAGCCCAGAAAACGTGAGCCTCCTCACCCACCCCCACTACCACCATTCCTCCGCATGCTAACATCTCTCTCCGACAGGTGGTGCCAGAGTCGAAGTCGAGTACGAGGAAGAAAGGGAAGCTCCACAGGTCTCGGCCAAGGAGTTGGCATTCTAATCCACTCACCTTCTACATGTGCTTTTGTTACACGCGTATGCCTGTCTGTTCACTGTTCTTCCTTGTACATAATAAATGCGCTCGGTGGGGGTTTACTTTCATTTGCTGTCTGGGAATAACTAAAAAGTTTTGCTTCCATGTCATACTATTGGATGCACTGCCTCAGACGAAGGGGACTGAACATCGTCCATGTGAAGGCCACGTACTAGTACTCTACACCGGCTCCGTGTGCAGTACATCTGTCTCTACGCACGGGTCTCAAAGTCAATCAAAGCAATTGATACTCCCGCTTTAGATTACCATGTATATATTTTCTGCCGCACCCACCGCCGCCAGTCTACGGTCCCAAGATCACCCTCTTCCCAAATCCAGCACAGAACAGAAACGTGGTAAAAAAATAAAAAAATAAAGTACAGCACAGCACAGCAAGATATAGCTTCCCTTATGTTGGGTTGTTGTTCCCTTCAATTTCAACAGTAAAAACACGCATCAAATCTATGCCGTTGCCGTTGCCTCGACTGTCGCCGCCGGGGGAGCGGTAGCAGTAGGAGTAGGTGCAGTGGCAGGGCCTTGATATTGGGGGTCCTTCCATGGGCCGGCATCCGACAGCTCGCAGCCACTCTCGCACTCGCAGCTTCCACCGAAGAGCTTGGGCAGGTTCTCGGCAGGGATCTGGCCCAGCAGTTCGGTCTGGTACTTTCCGCCGAGAACATGGATCTTCTCAACGGTGACGGGGTCGAGGAATCCCTTGACCATGTTGAAGACGCCCGAGAATCCCCACGGCGCGTTGATGATGTAGAGCTTTCCGAGGCGCTCGGGGTAGTAGTTCTGCGAGATGGCCGAGACCCTGCGGAGGAAGCCGTAGGCCTGGGGAATGCTAGTCACACCGACGCCCTTAAGGTCCATGATGGTGCAGCAGGTCTCGAGGAGCTTGCCGGCCTTGCGCGAACAGGCGGGGAGACGAGGGTCGGCGAGACGCTCGTACTCGAGCACGAGGTTCTGGATCATGCGCTCTTCCGTGGTGATCTTGAGCATAGCTGCCAAGTCGATCTTGCCGAGTTGCTCGATGTACACGGGACGACCGTCCTTGTCGATCTTGTGGTAGTACTGGGGATAGTACTCAAAGACTTTGGGCTTCTCGACGTATACAAAGTCTTTGACGATGTCTTCGACCTTGAACTCTTTCCGCCACTTTTCACACTCGGTGAACCTGAGCTGATCAGCCAGTGATCCGGAGAGAACGACGCGACGCGTCTGTCACACAGGGGTAGTAGATGCCTACATGGTCTTTGCCAAAGGAATATCGAACTTCCTCGCTCTCAGAAATCGGAGCTACAACAACAATGCCCGTCAGCTCCCGTCTTCGTGAGAAAAGTTTATCGATGACGTGTCATCATCTTCCGCAACCTACCAGAGTGAGAGTATCCAGATTCTCCGTGAACCCCTCCTCCTCCAGCTCCTTCCTCATCTGCACGACCTTCTCATCCTGCTCGGGGGTGGTGTGTCCTGGGTGGCCGGCGCCCGACTCGGGGTTGATGGTGGGGTAGTCGAATGTGTCGTGCTTGGGATCGGTAGCCATTTTGTTGGAGTTTGAAGATGGATGTGCTGTGGGGGTTTCTGCAAGGGGTGTTTCTTAGCAAAGGGGTTGCGTTGAATACAGATCGTGGTGTCTATGAAGCGGGAAGAAAACTGAAGCTGGTTGCGAGATGGAGATGGAGGTAACGGTAGTGGTGGATGGGGGAATCGGAAGTCTGTATGGTACTCACCAAGCTTCCCGTTATATAACTGAATCAAGAAACGAAGAGAGCGGCCTAGGGAGAAGAAGAGCGAGGTGGGTTAAAGATGGAGGAGGGGTTGGTGTGTGAGAGTCGAGGTATGGTATATTTTATCTCCAGCTCTCTGGGTCAAAAGGACAGACACTTAGAAAGGAGGTTGTGCAGTTGCTTGGCTGGCTGAAGACGGAAGTTGTTGGCGCGGCGGGTGGTGGGCGTGGGGCGGGGAGCGTCGGCAAGGGGATGGGATTTAAATTCTTGATTTAATTGGGAGTTATTTCTTGAATTATGCATTTGGGTTATTCCATGATGATTGGCGGGGTCATCGCATGCTCGTGGATGGATGGATGGTGGCTGGGACTTCAACGGGTCTCAACGGGAACAACAGACTGAGCTGCGTTCTCTACTTCTCGTCTCCATCTTCACTTTCATCTTCCTCACGCTCTCGCTGAATTCCGCATGGACTTTCTCTTCCCTTCAGTATCGGCCCAACCACCACCGACACCGCCCCCGGCGGCCACGACGACGACACGACGACTCCAGCGCTCGGCCGGCAAAACCAGATCACCTGAACGTACCGAGCCTCTACCCTAGGTACTAATCAGGTCCTGCGGCGTTCCGCGCGCCTCACCTTCCGCCACCAGCCAACCACACCGCGTCGATGTCCCCTCCGCCGACCAACACCGCCACACTTCGACACGCATACCGAGCGCTGCTCAAAGCCTCGCTGGCCGCGGTGCAATACACGGTACCGGAGCGGTACGTAGTGCGCGACAAGCTTCGCACGGCATTCCGGTTCACTCCCGCGTCGCACTACAGTCCCCGGCGGATCCACAACACCCTCGACTTCCTGTGGACCGCCGCCGAGAAGCGCGGCCTCGAACATAAAATCGTGAAGAATCTCTGCGTCGTCCATTACTACCAGATGGCTTTCAGGAAGAAGAGGTTTGTTCCGTTCCATCGCATTCATTCATAGCGAGTGAGAATTTGCTATGCGGGGATGATAATACGTACGGCGCCTAGGGGTCAGAATGAATCCGAGATGCAAATCGTCGCCACGGCGTATCACAGCTACCTCGAGAACCTGGGGCTGCTGAATGAAAGCATGGACTTGGATTTGCGATGAGAAAGAGGAAAGATTCTGTAGAATACGCGTACCTACTCTAAGTAGACGCTCTCCGACACATCCGTGTGAACACGCCAAGCAATATGGTGCTACAGATATATAGAAGTGTTCTGTGATGACGTCCCTCTGCTTCCCTGTCTCTCATGCTCATCTTGATCTCGTGCTCTTCCCACCCTCCGCCTTCTCCGCGAACAAACAAATAACCAACCAACCTCGCGCCCTCAACCACCATACCACTACGCCAGCATGGGCGCCACCCCCAGCCGCATAACTCCGCAAGACCGGTACCCCCGATCCCCCGTCCCCGCTTCCTCCCACAGCTACTAACCCCCGCGCGCAGCGCGATCCTCGATCTCAAGCTACAACGCGACAAGCTACGGATGTACCAAAAAAAGATCACGACGGTTCTGAACGCGGAGCACGCAGCAGCGCAGTCTTTGCTGCAGCGGGGCGACAAGCCACGGGCGCTTTTGGCACTGCGGCGGCGGAAATACCAATCCTCGCTACTCTTGCAGACGGACCGGCAGCTGGAGACGCTCGAGGCGCTTACGTCGTCCATCGAGTTCGCGCTCATCGAGAAGGATATCGTCTTCGGCCTCAAGCAGGGGAATGACGTGCTCAAGCAGATACATAAGGAGATGACGCTGGAGGCCGTGGAGAAGCTCATGGATGAGACCCAGGAGGGCATTAGGTATCAGAAGGAGGTCAGTGAGATGTTGGCGGGCGTCATGACCAATGATGATGAGGATGAGGTGGAGGAGGAGATGGAGAGGCTGGTTAGGGAGGTGGAGGGGCGGAAGGAGGCGGCTGCGCCGCCGGTGGAAGCGGTGGTGCCGAAGCTCCCCGAAGCTCCCAGTACTGCGCCGGTTGCGAAGGAACGCGCACGGGCGAGGAAAGCTACAGTGGAGGCGGCGGCGGTGGAGGTGGAGGGCAGAGGGGAACCGATGCTTGCTTGAGCAGTCATTCCTCCAGGTTGTTTTGTTATGCATATCGGGGCGTTTTGCTAGATTTCTCTTCGTCTTTGCGGGAGTTTGTCTATTCTGCTTTATGACTGCGGGCGGTGTACATTACTATTGTTTCGTACGGTAGATGAATGGACGAGGAGGTGAATTCGTGAAGTATCAAAGCCTGTCGGCGAAGACGGCCTGGTGATACCTCTCAGGTTTCGAGCTAAGATACGGCCAAGCTCCGTTTCAGTCCTACAGCTCATCTGATTATTGAGATTCCCTCAGATTCAGCTGTTATGCATATATTGATTCTACGATCCTTGAGTGGTTGACGCATACGGCGAATTGTAATGGCCAACTGAGGTAAACGCTCACAGTAAGGCGTCACTATTCACGGCAGTTCCCTCATCTACCCCGCATACAGACGATAAGGATGAAACGAAGCACAAGGCTCAAAACTCATAGTTGGGAGGAGTCACAATTCACCAGGCAGACGTGACGAAGTTAATCACATGGTTAACGACAGTAGGCAAAAGTAGATCACCCCAATCTCTGCGCTTCAGGCGCCATTTCCATTCGTAACATTGCGAGTCGACTACAACCGTGACGAAACCAATCTACAAATCGAAAACAATGACAACAGAAAAACACCGAATCCCCGAAAAACTAAACCCCAAGGCCATGATCATAAAACACCGTTTGGAAAGAAAACAAGAAAATCAACTCATCACAGCATTACCCACAACAAAGAACACTCTACTGGCCACCACGGAGACGCAGGACAAGGTGCAAAGTCGACTCCTTCTGAATGTTGTAGTCAGAAAGGGTGCGACCGTCCTCGAGCTGCTTTCCGGCGAAGATCAAGCGCTGCTGGTCTGGGGGGATGCCCTCCTTGTCCTGGATTTTCGACTTGACGTTGTCGATGGTGTCCGATGACTCAACCTCGAGGGTGATCGTCTTGCCGGTAAGAGTCTTGACAAAAATCTGCATACCACCACGAAGACGAAGGACGAGATGGAGAGTCGACTCCTTCTGAATGTTGTAGTCAGAAAGGGTGCGACCGTCCTCGAGCTGCTTTCCGGCGAAGATCAAGCGCTGCTGGTCTGGGGGGATGCCCTCCTTGTCCTGGATTTTCGACTTGACGTTGTCGATGGTGTCGGACGACTCCACCTCGAGGGTGATAGTTTTACCAGTGAGGGTCTTGACGAAAATCTGCATACCACCACGCAGACGGAGGACCAAGTGAAGGGTGCTCTCCTTCTGAATGTTGTAATCGGACAGGGTGCGGCCATCCTCCAGCTGCTTTCCGGCGAAGATGAGACGCTGCTGATCCGGGGGGATTCCCTCCTTGTCCTGGATCTTCGACTTGACGTTGTCGATGGTATCAGACGACTCGACTTCTAGGGTGATGGTCTTTCCCGTGAGGGTCTTGACGAAAATCTGCATACCACCACGAAGACGGAGGACGAGATGGAGGGTGGACTCCTTCTGAATGTTGTAATCGGAGAGGGTGCGGCCGTCCTCGAGCTGCTTACCAGCGAAGATCAAACGCTGCTGATCTGGGGGGATTCCCTCCTTGTCCTGAATTTTCGACTTGACGTTGTCGATGGTGTCGGAAGATTCGACCTGAGACGAATGTTAGCAGCCGCAACAAAAAATGCTGAAGAAGTGCGATGCTTACCTCAAGAGTAATAGTCTTTCCGGTCAGGGTCTTCACGAAGATCTGCATACCACCGCGCAGACGGAGGACCAAGTGAAGGGTACTCTCCTTCTGGATGTTGTAATCGGACAGGGTGCGGCCATCCTCCAGCTGCTTTCCAGCGAAGATGAGACGCTGCTGATCCGGAGGAATGCCCTCCTTGTCCTGGATCTTGGACTTGACGTTGTCGATGGTGTCGGACGACTCCACCTCGAGGGTGATAGTCTTACCAGTGAGGGTCTTGACGAAAATCTGCATGATGGGTATAGAGATAGGAGTGTTGTGTTGTGTAGTGTTTAAGCTTTGTCGGTAGAGTGTGAGGTGGAGGATGAAGTGGAAGGGGAGGAGGAGGAGGTGGATGAAAGGAAGGGAGGAAGAACAAAGGCAGACGGAGCGAGCTCTTTAAAGCTGTCTCGCAGCTGGGGCTGGGAGGCGGGGCTAGCAGGTCTTGGCATTCTAAGGCAAGCCCTGCGATTGGCGGGTTGAGTCATGCGGGCCACGAAGCTGCGCCATAGAAGTAGCTCGAAATTGCCGGAACGGCTTGTACTGCCGCAGCTCTCTCTCCGCAATACTCGTAACGGCAATAAGCAGCTTCAACTTGCCATCGCCACCGTGGCTTTTATTTTCTTCTTCTCTCTCTCTCTCTGTTTTTTGCTTCTGTCTTTCTTCTTCGCCACCCATGGAAATCTTTTCGACTCGGGGTTTCGGATCACGTAAACGTCATGTTGACTCGACGAACCGAACTCTGCTTATCGCCCCCCCTCCCCCACACATCCGAGCTCCATCCACCTTCCGTTACGCTTACGATACGGCATTCTCGGCCACCACCCCAGCTTGGTACCACGTCATAGGTGCCTTCAGCCACATCTCGGATTGCTCAACGATATTTGCCGGTACACAGAGAAGGCTACGGTACGGGAATGTTGCCGCATGCTTTATTGGGGACTCTGCAACGGATGAATTTGCACGGACGGAATTCGTTCCGTATTCCGTCGGCGAACGCTTCAGTTCTATCTGGAGCTCGCTCACTCGTGCTGCTTCCGGGATCACAGAGCGAGTGAGGCCAACACCGAAGCCACAGAACCGCCGGGATCAATCCCGTCCGATCGAAGGTTTGAGCAGTTCCCCACACTTTCAAGGTGCAAGTTGAACCGAAAGTTTGTTTAATTATCGAAATATGTGGGTTCTACTACGCCGGGGCCGACTGGTAGTTGAACCGAAAGTTTTCAGCTTGCTCGTGTGGTGTCTCGCTTAGGCGAGTGATGAACCGTGTCAACAGTTTCATGTTTTCGCCTGCCATTCGTTTCATTATTTCTCTTTTGAAGTCTGATCAAACTTGATCGATCTCTAAAGCAAAAGGATTTCCCTCGGATCATGAGTGCTGTATAATTCAACGGGGTGTAAGAAACGTTGTCTCCCGTTGGACGGCTATTGAGACCGTATCTGAGTATGAGAAGCAAGTACCTTATTTGATCTCGTCACTCCCATTTTGTCAAGATTTTGGTACATAGCACTTCTCATCCTCCAACAACTCATGTGTGAACGATGGGGGTGTGATACTTCTATGAAACGCATCGTGTTTGGGTTCACAGCACAGGCGCGGAAGTACTATGTGAAGATGTGGGAAACTAACCCAATTCCTCAAACTATATATTGTACAGATATAACCTCCATGTATCCCCCTCCCAAACGCCAAAAAGGGTATCGATCCACACCACAGACACATACGCAGTGTTAACCGCCATTCATATTCTCCCTACCCGCACCCATCAGCCAAATGTCCCACGACAGCGACAGCGACAGAGGAGCGGGAACTCACGGGCCAACCTCAATCTCGACCTTATCCCCAGCACGCCTGACATTCTCCTCCAGCACCCCGGCGCCCGCCAACTTCTCGGGCGCCTTCCCACCCTCCTTCGCACCCTCCTTCGCACCCTCCGGCAGCGGCGCCGCCGCATCCTCCTCCGCATCCGCATCCGCACACCCACACTTATACACCTCGCTCACACTGGCACAATCAAACTGCTGTTTACCGAGGCGTTCATTGACCAGGTTATGTAGGTAGCAGCCCCACTGGGCAGCCGCATCGCGACTCGACGTTTGCGGGGGGTACTGTTGCAGAAGCAGACGGAAGTGCGCCGCGCACTCGCCGCACGGGTAGAGGCGTGCGAACAGGTAGAGGTAAGAGCGGAGCGCTTCGCGCTCGCCTGCGGACGGCTTCATCGGGTACCGCGATAACGTCGTGTGCAAAAGCTTCCAGGCGGCGCGGCCGAGTTCGGCTCTACATATGGGTGGTTAGTGGTGCGGTATGGGGGTAAGGGGAGGGGAGCGCACTTGGCTGTTTCGTTGCCGAGCTTCGGCATTATCGCCTCGCCCGAGAGGATGTCGGCTGAGACGTGGATTTCGGGGAGAGGTGGCGGTGATGCCGCGCTGGGAGAGGTCGTGGATGGCAGCAGGAGGTACGAGGTTAGAAAGAAGAGCACAACTATGCCGCCGATTATGGCGAGACGGGCGCGCATGGTGGGCAGTATTGATGGCAGCTGGCGAACGGAAATATGCGGAGTCTTTGGGTTTCTCTGGTAAACGACGGTAAAGGGGTGTATGATATACGTCCGCGGTGGTGGTGATGGTTGTGGCCTGCTATGCGCCGAGGGGCTCACGTAAATTGTGGTGTCAGATTGGGAGCTAAGTTAGGAGCTACCCTAGCATAATTGCCGGAATATGCCATACAATAGTTACTACGGTACTCTGCTCCACTCCATGTGTCACTCGGATAAAGAACCTGAGATTCTATTCTTCACGAATCCACCTCCCTAATATCTGTAGATCTCGCACTTTGTATAATCTCTGTTGCCCATCTTTAGCGCAGCGCACATCCGTAAGCCCATCCACAAGCTCAATCCCAAACCTCTCACAGACGGCATCGAGCTTATCCCCAATAACGACACCCACATCCGCCTGAAGCAGACACATGAGGTCCGTACTCGAGTCTCCAACGTAGACCACCAACCCCTCTGACCCGCCCCCCTCGACGAGACGCTTCATCATGACAGTCTTGTTCTGCGCCGTCCAGATGCCGTGATCCTCGCCCAGCGCGGGTTCACGAGTGATTTCCCCCGTAGTCGTTGTTCCATCCTCGCAGAGGCTATTGGAGACCACTTCCACCTCGAGCTCAAACTTTACCCTCTCCCTCATCTCCCCAGCGCACTCACGCGCAACCGCCGCTCCCAACGCAGACCGGATCCACTCCTTACTCCAGTTGACCGACAGCACGCTCACCCGCCCACCGGCATCCAATACGGGCCTACAGGCCTGCCAAAGCCCGGGACGGACAGTCACGGTCTCCTCGGCTGCGTGCGCGAGATCGTTGATCCGCAGCCCCGTAAACACCCCCGCCTTCTCGATCCTGCGTATAGACGCGCGCTCTACCGGGGCGAGGGAGGCGAGGAACTGGTACTCGTCATCGAGGGTTCGTCGGAGGTGCGGGTACGATTGCACATGGCGGTTGTAGTCGTCCAGCCAGCTCTCGGCGAAGTAACTCCACGGTGGGAGCGCGGGAACAGTGGTGGGACGTAAGCGGTACGCGGCACTGCTGAGCAGCGAGATCGTGTCCACGAGTGTCAGAGTCTCGTCGAAATCGAGGATCAGGTGGCGGATGTAGGGGATCATGCGGGAGAGATTCATGCAGATGGACGGACGGGCGGGTGAGATCCGTGGGGTGTGCTTTGTGGGGTAGTTTAGTGGGCCTTTTTGGTTGGGCGTTCGGCAAGACACAGGTCATGGGCTGGGGGCCCGCGCTTTTTCTGTTGAGTGATGCAACCTGTAACTCATCGTCTATGGTTAATAATGACCATAACCAACCTCCTCGCCTTTCATCTCCTCGACCCTTCAATACGACCCTTTAACACAGCCGTGTCGCCACTCGCAAAAGTCCGTCACATACGAAATAGTATGCAGCGGCCTCTTAGACGCCAGATACAGCTTTACGATTACTGTCGCGGTTCTTCTTAACACGGACCATTCAAGCAACTGTGCGTGTGACTTCACCGCTACTCTCTGCTTCTTGAAACTGATAAGGTTAGCTAGATATTTGTTCACGATGCGTCTCGCAACATTCCTACACCTCACCGTCGCGTCGCTAGGACTGGCCTCAGCCATCCCGTCGCCCTCGCCCTCACCCTTGCCCTCACCCTCACCGTCCCCCTCCCCGCCCACGCCCCGCCCCACCAACATCACGCAAGCGCTTTTTGACGAATTCACCTCGCTCTCGGAGCTGGTGGACATAGCGTACTGCGTGGGGACACTCAACAGTGGAATCGACGTACCTTTCACGTGCCTCAGCTACTGCGCGCACTTCCCGTCTCTGACGCTGATCAAAACGTGGAACACGGGGCTCAAATTGTCGGACTCGTGCGGCTACATCGCGCTCTCCCCCGGCGACCGCCGTATAATCGTCGCCTTTCGCGGTACTTACAGTCTCATCAACGCGCTGGCAGATCTGTCCCTCGCGCGCCAGGAGTATCTGCCCTATCCAGACGCGGAGTGCAATGGGTGTACCGTCCATGCCGGGTTCCTCGAGAGCTGGGGGCAGACCGAGAAGATTATTGGCGGGGTGCTGGGGGATTTGCTACAGCAGTATCCCGGGTACAAGCTGGAGCTCGTGGGACACAGTCTTGGAGCGGCGGTTGCGGCGCTGGCCGCACTGGATTTTGCGGGGAGAGCGTGGAACGCGGATATCCGGGTGACTACGTTTGGAGAGCCGAAAGGCGGGAATAAGGAGTTCGCCGGGTTCCTGGATAGGGTCTGTCTCCCCTCGCCCCGTTTCCTTGAAGCTGCAGTTCATACTGACGCGCTGGTGAACAGCGATTCGATAATACCTCGTACCGCCGGATAACGCACATCAACGACCCCGTTCCCCTCCTCCCGTTCGAAAGCTTGGGCTATCACCACCACGGCCACGAGTACTACATCTCGGCACCGCACCTTCCATGCACGATCGAAGACGTGGTCAAGTGCGAGGGCGGCGCGGAGGATCCGAATTGTGTTGCGGGGACAAACTTTAGCATGTTTGGATCTTTGATGGGCCATCGGGATTATTTCCACAGGTTGGGATTGTGTTTGCCAGAGCAGTGGAGTGGGAGGAGGGGGAGGAGTGAGGAGTTGTAATGGGCGGGGGAACTGGAGAATGAGCTGTAATAGTGTGTTGGAGTTTTGGAGTTTTGGAGTTGTATTATGCAGAATAGTAATTCGATGTATCAGTACTTTTGGTGGGTGTGCAAATACAGGAACCATCTACATTACTCTACGCTAAATTTGCCCACCCCCCATGCCGTCGTGCCGAAGCCCGAGCCCAAGCCTCGCACCGCCTCGTGCCGCCCCGGAACCGTCCCGCACCGTTGCGGGGTAGGATGGTGTAGCGTGCATACATAGCGGGGAATTGGGAGTGCAGCTGATGACCGCATGTTTGTCAGTTAGTGCTAATCAATCGCGAGGTCAGCTTCATAATCCATCTCCAGCTCCACCCAGCCTCGCCTCCATAGGTATATCTATCTCGATCTCCGGCTCCAGCTCTAGCTCCAGCTCTAGCTCCAGCTCCACCAAGCTTCGTCTGCCTATATCTACCTCCAGCACCAGCTCCAACTCCAGCACCAGCTCCATCCAGCATTACCTCCACCCAGCACCAGCTCCACACAGCTCCACCCACCTCCACCAACACAACCCCCAGCAACAATGTCCAAACCCGAATGTACGCACCCACCCCCCGCCGTATTCCCCACCGCCTTGCCCCCCAAAACCCCAGCTAACCCCCGCAGTCGAACTGATCTACTGGCCCTCGATGCCGGGCCGGGGTGAGCCGATCCGGCTCCTCTTCGAAGCCACGGGCACCTCCTACACGGACACAACAGACGAGGCCGTGGTGGTCTCTTATATCACCCCGTCCCCCACTTCCCCCACCTCCTCGCTCCCCTCCCTGGCGCCCCCCATCCTTCTCCACGCCAACCGCACACTCTCGCAAACCGCAGCGATCCTGTTCTACCTCTCCCCGCTGCTTGGCCTCTCGCCCGCGGGGTTCGGCGAGCACCAAATGCGCGCGCTGATCCTGACGGCGCTGGACCTGCAGGACGAGGCACATAACACGCACCATCCGGTGGGGGTATCTCTGTTCTACGCTGATCAGCTAGCGGAGGCGGCAAGGGCCGCGGAAATTTTCCGGCGGGAGAGGGTAGGCAAGTTTTTCAAGTATTTTGAGGGCGTGCTTGGGGCTGCGGAGGGGGAGGGGAAGGGGAAGGGGGGGTGGTTGCTGGGCGGCGGCCTGTCGGCCGCGGATCTGGTGCTCTGGCAGGTCGTCGATGGGCTCAAGTATGCCTTCCCCAAGGCGACTGCAAGGGTGCTAGCGGAGTGTCCGAGGCTGGAAAGGCACTATGGGCTGGTTAAGGCGGTGGAGGGCGTTAAGTCGTATTTGGAGAGTGGCAGGCGCAGGAAGTATGATATGGGCGTGTACAGATATTATCCGGAGCTGGATGATCAGGAGGGGGATGAGTAGACGAGGAGGAGGTTGGGTTTGTACTTATAGGACTCGCACGTACACCAGGATATGTAGGAAATGCAATGCAATGCAAATAGGTATCACCATGACCATGGCCATGACCATACACTGCATACAGTAGATATATAAAACTATCATCGATCACTACCCCCCCACCCCACTATACCCCCCACCCCACCCATCTCCCACCCATCTCCGCCAGGGAACGAGATTCGAACGTCGAACGTCGAACAAGAACGAGAACAAGAACGAGAACGAGAAGCAGAAGCACAGCATAGCACAGCACAGCACAGCAAAAAAGAAGGAAAAAAAGCAACTGGTATTGTAAACCGAACAAGACGCCACCCCATGTTGGAAAACAGCAAAGACAAAAACAAATACAAAACAGAAACACAAAACATATGATAAATAAGAAAACCAGAGAGCGATGATGATGTGATATGATATGATATGATGGCGCGAGCGATGAAAAAGAAAAAAGATAAAAAATAAAAAGATAAAACTGTCCAGATGCACCCACCCCGAATAAAAACAAATAGAAAACGAAAAGAAATAAATAAAGAAGAAAGAAAAGAAAGAAAGAAACGACCCTGGTATATGACGGTAATATTGCTCCCCTTTGCACTCACTGAGAAGATGTAGTGCCAGAACTTAAAAAAAAGATAGCAAAAAAAAGAAGAGGCAACGTCACCAATCACCCAATCACCAACGTAGAGCTTTGAAGACCAGCTGCACCTAAGAGCTGGCCTCTTCGCTCAGACGTCGGAAGTGCTTGCACCAGATCCAGCCGATTTCGCCCTGTCTATCATCCTGGTTTCTGGCGAGCCAGATCTCACCCTTGACACCAATGATCTGTCATCACAATCAGTATACATCCCGTCATACATATTTTCCGGGGAAAAACTCACATCGAAAACCTCTCCCTGGACGTAATTGAGGTACGGAAATCCGGCCTCACGGCGCGGGGAGGGCAGGTGGAACTCGTACAGAGATGCGGCAATGAACATCGCCTTATCGTTGTTCGAGATCGTGAGAGTCCGTCTGAAATCAGTCCTTGATGGGGTTCTCGACGAGTCTCGTGACTGTCCTCTGGGAGGATTGTCCGACTCTCTATCCCTGTCGTCGTCCATGGGCATGGCAGACGAGAATGCGGCGCTGGGGAGAGGAGGCGAGGGCGATGGCGCATCTGCACGGCGTGTAGACAACGTCAAAGGCGCAGGTGCCCCTGTGGTGTAAGAGGGGCGGGGGCGTGGACGTTCGAAGAACGCCGACTGGGCCGCGGCGTGGCTGTCGGGGACAGCCGAAGAGTATGATCTCTGTGGACCCCCAGGTGGCACCGCGGCAGGACCTCTCGGCGGCACGGCCACCGAACTGGCTCTAATTCTATTATTGCCAAGGAGGGGCGGGAGAGGGAGCACCGGAGGGCCGCTCGAAGACAACGGGGACAGCGGCGACAGTGAGGCGCCACCACTATGTCGGCGCTCTGACAGATCGTAACCAGCTGCTGCAGAAGTAGGAGATGTCGTGTTCAACGACATAGCCCTTCCGCGGTTTGCATCATCGTCGGCGGTCTGGGGCCTGGCCACTTTGAATGGGGTAATCTTGTCTATCGTGTCGAGCGATACCGTACTTGCTGGCATTGAGCTAAGTGAAGCCGATGGGAATTGCATAGCGTTCAATGACCCTGGTCCGAAATTAGCATTCATTCAAAAATGATCCGAAAATGCCTGTGCTAACCATTGCAGATACTAAGTTTCGTGAGCATTGCTTCGTTGTACGTGAAAGACGTCGCAAAAGCATCCACAAATGCTTCTAGATTAAGAGGCATCTCAAGATCCATAAATGTCATCTTAATCTTCGACGCCCAATCGTTCATCCACTGCGCCTGAAGATCGATGAAATTGAACAGCACGGCGTCGACTAGCTTCTTGGTGAGGTGGAAAAGTCGCGGCAACTCTTCGATTAACGTCTCGTTGAGGGCCACATATGCGTCGGCGAGGTCCTTAGTCCGCTTATCCGGCGTGTCTCCGCGGTCCTTAATCGCTTTGAAGCGAGCATAGTCAACGGCCTTGTTATTCCGCTTGGTCATGATTATCTGCGGGCTCTCGTTCATCTTGAGGAGAGTCTCGAGCGGCTCAATGGCGTGCTTCTTGACTCGAAGTTTCTACACTCGGTTAGTTGGTGCAATTCTCGAGGCTGAGGAGGAGAAACTTACATGCTCCTGCAGGTACGTGGTCGAAATCTCCCGCATCATGTGATCGAACCTCTTCCACTTAGCCTCGGTGACATGATGGCGTGTACCAACCGCCGCGCCAAACTGGCTGAATGACAACGCAAACCCAATGAAGTTCTCAACGTGACCCTGAATCTCCATAGCGTATATCTCGATGTCGCGGTGCACAACCTCCACCTGGGTGTAATGCATGTTGTAGTTCTCAAAGAGTTTGTTGTAGGTATCGTCCACAACTACTTCCGACAGTCCAACCGACTGCCTTAACTTCTCCGCGCGACGAGCAAAGCCTTTGGTGATCCCATGCCTAATGTCGGTCTCGTTTCTTTTCCGTCCCACGATCTTCTCGACCATGTCCTTGCGCTTCTTCATCTCGTTGATCCGTCCAGCAACAAACGTCATCTCCTTCGATACTATCTCCAAGGCAGGGTAGTCTGGATGGCTGGGATGCGTGCATTCCAGAAGCTGAGACAACAGAAGCGGATACTTGAGAACCCTCTGAACGGGCTTGATGAGCAGCGACTCGAGGTTCCACGCGTTGGTGAGATCCTCGGCGCATGCCTTGCACTCTTGCAGCCAAATGGCAATTCCGGGCACCGTCTCCAGTTGTTGAAGCCTGGCAGCAGCAGCATCGTGGTTCTTGCAGTAGTCGCCATATACCTTCTCCATCATGTACATGACCTCGGCGAACGCTTCTCCGACATACGTCTTGCGATCCTTCTCCTCCTCGGTGAGGGTCTCTTCCCGTTCATCACTGTTGATGGAATTGACAACGCTCGCAGCGCTGCTGTTGATCCCATGTGGGCCCCGACGCATGACGTAGACGCTCGAAACCGAAAGCTTGAGTACCTCCAAGAAGCCTTTACTAAACTGGACCACTGCATCCGTATTTCCGAAGAGGACCTTGACATCGTCGGCGGTAACGGAATAACAAGCGTTGGCGGATCCCTTATAAATCTCCACCGCAACTGTCATATCCCTGAAGAAGGCGCTCTCCGTGTCGACGATCTCCTTGAGGAGATGGTGGCGCCTCCTTAGTCTCTTCTGATCCGGATCCTCGGGGACGGCCGCGACGATAGGCGCAGCTCCCCCTTGAATGGTCAAACTCCTTCTTGAATCGCTCAAACTTGATGGCGGCGAGTACTTGGTCTCCGAGCTCGGTCGGTTTTGCGAGTACTGATCCATGCTTGGCCTCTGATCCATACTTGATCTCTGATCCATGCTTGATCTCTGATCCATGCTTGGTCTCTGATCCATACTTGATCTTTGATCCATCGAAGACCTACTATCCATGCTTGGCCGCTGGCCGGGCCCGGCATAGTAGTGCTCCGAGTTGTATGAAGACGTGCGATCAGACGACGGACGGAAGTCATAGTGCGCAGGAATCGAGTGAATTGCCAGTCCCAGTGGTTCGTTTCCGGACATGGCAAGACTTCTATGGTGAAGGGATGGGGGCGCACTGCTGTATATAGATGAAGGTACGGGCGAGATATTCTTGGGCTTGTCCTTCTCCGGGGGAGGCGGTGGCCGGTCCTTCGGAGGTGGGGTCGGGGGTAGGGAGGAGGAGTCGACTCCTATGGGTTGTCTGGGAGTTGTTGGTGTTTCGCCTCTGCCATCCGACTCCGGACTGAAGTCTGAAGATGTCGTCCAACCGTCATCTTCGGGCAGCTGAAGTTCCAGGAAACTGTGCCTGGGGACAGCAGAGAGCGGCGTAGCTTCCTCGGAGCAAGAATAGTCGTCCAAGCTGTCTCGCGGCAGTGCCGAGGGTGGTTCCGAGCACGATGTGTAATCATCGCTGTTATCGAGGTGCAGATCACGGCGGTCCTCCTCAAGCTCGTTGATCTTGCTGCTGTTGTCGTAGGAACTTCGGTGCGAGTACCCTCCGGCGGGACTTCCATCGTTAACATAGCGATTGATCACTTCTTCTCCGTGATCGTCATATCGGGAATAGAACGAGTTGATAGTGCGTCTATCGTCAGAGAAAGTCGTCGCACCCAAGGGAGAAACTGTCGGTGTTTCGGAGTCTTCTGCGGGGATGTTGAAGCTAGGATTGTACCTTGTCCTCGTGTCGTAATGCTGTTGGGTAGAAGTCGTTGCAGTCCCATGCGTCCCCCTTTCTGGCGAGCTATCACCCTCACCCTCTTCATCCGTAGTCCACCCAACTGAATTCGGGCGCAACATATTGGATATGTTGTACAAAGCGGGTCGAGTTGGAGAGTCGGGGGTGATGACAACAGATATCGGCGTTGCAGAGGTGCGGTTGCTGACGGAAGAATAAAAGGAAGGACTGTGAGACGAGCGATTGCGTTTTGCGGTGTAGGGATACTGCTCTGGCATAAAGAACTGACTGAACCGGGTCGATCTAAGGGGCGTGGGATCCGCTTCTACTTCGATGACAGGCTCGTGTGTCTTGGAGGCCACCTCTGTCTCCGCCGCTACCTGGGTTTCGACTTCAGCCTCAACTTCCGTCATTTCCACTTCGGTGGTTTCCTCGCCGCTAGTGTCCTCCCAGGCATCTTGCTGATCACCTGCAGGAGAATCGATTGGCTCGGTAACATAGGTGTTTCGCTCGTCCACTCGTTCCGCTGCCCGATAGTCGACTTCGTCGCCGTCGTCGCTAGCGCCCCATGCACCAGGTATTATTAGCTCCCTCTCTACGGGCTCTTTGCGAGAGCTCCGAGTCTCGGGTGCGGCAGCAGTGGTGATCATGCTTTCGGTCGGCAGATGTATTTTCGCCATGATTTCTTCGGCCATCATATCCAATTCCGGCTCCGTATCGTTGTTGCTGCTGTCTACCTTTCCGTTTTGCATTTCCTGCTGCTGCTGCTCTTGCTGTTTCTGTTGTTCCAGCCTAAATAGTTCCATCTCCCGTTCACGCTTCAGCCGCTCCTGTTCCTCACGCTGCTCACGCTGCACGCGCTCCAGCCGCTCTTTCCGTTCCTGTTGTTCTTTCCGCTGCTGTTGCTCGCGCTTCAGCTGCTCCAGTTGTTCTTGTTGCTCTCGCTTCAACTGCTCTCGCTTCAACTGCTCCAGTTGCTCCTGCTGCTCTCGCTTTAGTTGCTGTAGTTGCTCCTGCTGTTCCAGTCGTTCCAGTCGCTCCAGTCGTTCCAATTCTTCCTGTTGCTCCTGATGCCGCTGCCACTCCTCTCGCTCTTGCTGCTCCTGTCGCTCTAGATCCGACTGCTGCCGTTGCTCCTCTTGTTGCTGCTCTTCTAGCTGCTCTAGCTGTTCGTGACGCTCAACCTGCTCCTCCTCAATCTTCTGCTCCTCCTCAATCTTCCGCTCCTGTACCTCTTCCTCCCGCTCCTCCTCATCCTCCTCCTGAATGCACGAATCCATAGTTGCGCCCTTCTTAGGGTCACTCTTGCCCTCCTCGTCGGATTCCTTAAGACTCTGATTCGATCTCGCCCGTCGTATCTGCTGTTCATTACTCTCCTTGAGTGTAAAGGCGTTCTGGATGCGTGCTCTCCTGGCCTCGAAGTCGATAGTTTCCAGCTCCGGGGGAACACCGCGTTTCCGCTCCTTCCGTTCGCCGGCCGAGGCCGCGGCCACCTTATTTTTCCCGCGCTGGAACGCATTGCTATCTTTCGCGGGCTGAAGCCTCTGGCGAGATGCGTGCGAGATCGTATTCGTGGGGGGTGGGAGGCGGTTTCCACGGGTGGAGCGGAGTGTCGGCGAGGATTTGGCGGGCGGCACCGAGATGTAGGCTGTCAGATTGGGGCTTTTGTCTCTGGTGGTAGGTTGCGGAGACCGTCTGGAACCGTGAGATGAAACGGCGGGAGGCGCTACGTTTCTCGTGGTGGATTTGGCACCGGCCGACGACGCGTTTGACTGTGCCGCAGGATGTTTGTCGAAGTCCCTCCACAGGTCAGGGTCGAGTTGTATCTCAATGCCGGGTGAGCCGCTGGTTGACTCCAGATTCGAGCGACTTCGCCGGTGGTGTAGAGGTGGGTGCGACTCCGACTGGGAGGCGCCGTCGCTCTCGTTGTCGGCCATGGACGCAGCCGATGGTGAAGGGGCCTCCATAGATCTGCTTCTCCGGTGGGTAGTCCTGCCCCTGGCTCGGGTATTTCTGGAAGCAAAGGAAGTCTGCAGGGGCGGCAATAATCTGTTGTCCGCGGAGAGATTATCAGACGACGCGGTACTCGATGAAGTCGATATTCTTCGTCCTGCTTTTGTCTGACGCGAATTGACAGTAGCAGTAGAGCGAGTGGTCGCACCGGTCCCCTTTGCAGCTGCAGATGCCGGTCTGCTGGAAGGTTGCCTTGCTGACCGTACGGACGGGGGGGCTGCACTGGCACTGGCAGACCGGCCCTTGTCCGCTGCAGCTGCACTCGCCTTCTTGAGCTCCGCAGCGCCGTTTGCCTTCCATGTTTGCGGTTTCCTGTTCTTCAAGCTAGTTGCCGAAGCAACATTAGCGGCTATGCGATTGGTCGGATTAGGTATCTTCTCGTCGGACGTTGTGTTAAAGCGGCTCACGATGTCCTTGAAGTGGTTGACATTCGCCGGCGCCGTCGACGTGTTGGCCCGCGATACCGGTGTCGTCGTGTTTGAGCGTGAGGTTGGTGTAGTGCTCCTGGGAGCCTGTTTATATGGCGAGACGTAGTTATTTTTTGCTGTGATGGCGGCGGATCGTGGTGTTATGGCAGGACGAGGTGGGTCTGGTTTGGAGGAGGACGAGGAGGAGGAAGACGGTGATTTCTGTGGGGTCCGGGGCACGGCATCAGAGAGCGAGCTCTCTTTGGAGGGATGGACAGCAGGGACATTCGGGACTGGTGCGCCTGCGGGCATTATTGCAGCAGCACATGTGGGTATAATCGGCGACAGCGTTCGTGAGTATCACGTCACCCGTGGAGAGATGCGGCGGCGGCGCCCTACACTTCTGTTTTGGCAGTGTATGGGGCCGGAAGGCAAGGGGCAAGGTGGGGAGGGCAGCACCCGATTCCGGGGGTGTCGGTTTATTGAGCGTTCAGAGTGAATATCGCAGGCTGGTTTTCCACGGCGGAGGTGAAGAGGGGGGAGGATCTGGGCAAGAAACATTCAACGTCAGACGCCATACACGCAATGTGTGCAAAAGCAGGCAGATAGTGAGAAGCAACAACGGGGCGTGTGTGGGATGGTACACATACCTTTGTTTCGGGGAGCGAAGACGGTGATGGAAGAGCAACACGCCAGCTTCCTCTACTCGACTACGACTACTACTGGAGGTGGTGGTGCTGGTACTGCTATCGTGTGCTGATGGCAGATGGCTGCAGTCGACTCTGCGGATCGAAAACAAGCGGGCGTCGGCAGGTGCGAGGCGGCTTGGGGGGGAGGGGGGAGGGGATATGCAAGCGGCACAAAACAGAAGCGAGGGAAGTGAACGATAAACGAGTCTCGGCAGGAGGGAGGATATGGGATGGTGGTGGTGGTGGTGGTGGTGGGAGGAGGTTCCGTCTCGCTCGGAATCGAGCAGGTGAGTGCGGACCTGTAGCCAATCTGTCCGTTCCGTGAGAATCTGGAAGGGAACAAGACCTGTCGGGGAGCGGAGGAAAGAGTGTGCGGGACTCGCGTGCCGAGCTGTCGATGGGATGGGAGAAGGACGAGGGCGCGAGGGCGAGGAGTAGCAGGACGAGGAGTGAGGTTTGAGTTGGGCACTAACTACCAGTCGGCACTAGGAGCGGAGAGCTAGGTCACTTCTGTAGCGGCGGTATCTCTGGAGTGGCTGATGGCTTGCCCGCTCGTTCAGCTTGCAGGAGGATGGCTTCGGCGTGGTCGGCTCCAACGTGAGTGGCGTACCGTACGTCTGCGGAGCGTGATTACTTTCTTCGCGATGGAGAGATGGGCGAAGAGATGGCGAGGGGGTGCAGAGTGGGGGAGAGAAAACGAGAGAAAGGGATGTTTTTTTTGGCAAGTTGCAGGAAGCAGTTAAACTATTGATTAAATTAATTGGGCGGTTCGTGCCAGGTTTAGACAGAGCGACGAGACGAGACAGGACACAACCTTCGACGCTGGAGAGGTTGCACACGACTCGTTCTTGCTCGGCGGTTGTCAGCCGCTGTGCAGGCGAGAAGGGGGGAAGGGAGGAGGATGGTTGGTGCGGAGGGTGGGCTGTGGAAGAGGCGGAGGAGGGGGAGGAGGGGGTGGTGGTGGTGGAACCAGTGGAACCAGTGGAGCTATGGTGGTGTGTGTGCGAGTGTGTGGCAGGAAGGGTGCAACTATGCACCGAGGAACCGGTAGCTGGGGAAGGGTAGGACCTCTAAGCACGCAGATTGTTCGGTGCTTTGGAGGCCTGGTATGAGGCATGCACGAGGCTGATGGCTTCCGACAGCAACGGAGAGAGGCTCTGGAGACGAACGACATGTTCCCGCAGGATCGCAGACTTGAAGATCGCACGGAGAGGCCTGTGTAACCGTCTCCCCTGAGTACATGCTAGCGAAGCGACTTCACCGTGGGTTTCGGTCTGTGGGCTCTTGGGGCGACTGTGGGCCCATCAGGCCTCCGGTGGGGCATATGGCCACACAGCGGGTGTTTGACAGGGCACCAAAACGATCGATTTGGGACAGGTGTCGGATGCGTTCGCACGATGCAGCGGATTTATTGGCTCGACACAGCGGCTTTATTAACTCGCCATGCCGAGCGTATTGACTCGACCCATCTGATCGTATTGACTCGGTCATTGTGCGCATTCGGAACTGGCCGAGAAGGGAGCTCCGGACCCATTTTCCGATCCCTTAACGCCGCCCCAGCCCGGGCCGCCCCCCTTCTGCCCCCTACCCCCTCGTAGAGGAGGTAGAGTAAGCATATAAATTGGGATTTGTCTCGGAGCTGTCTGCTCGCATTCAACGTTGAAAACCCATGCCTCTTCTCTTCTCTTCCCTTCTCTTCTCTTCCCTTCTCTTCGATATTTACTCGCCATCCCTACCTACCCCTCCTCTCGTCCTTTGCCCGAGCCGGCGTCTGCCCTTCACTCTTCGCATTGCCCTCCATCAACACCAAGGACGGTTGCACGACTCGAGCTCAACAGCAAGCTAAACGAATACGGTAGTCCGGCCTATTGAAACCCCACCACCCTCAGTACAGCTGCCGTCACTGTTCGAATTGGCGATCACAGGCAGTTGCCCAGCTATCTCGACGCGGAGGGAGACCTTCGAAGATGTCGAAATCGATGGCGTGAGCTAGCTTCTGAAGATACCTTCTATGACTTCCGCAAGTCGTTCCAGCACACGATTCTCTGCGCCAGTCCGAAGCTCAGAGAACAGTCGATTCTGTCTTCGACGCACTCGATGACGTCATAGTCTCTCACAGTATCCCGGGAAGCAGCGAGTACGTCGGTTTCGGGGAAGCATCCAGGGCTGGCACCTAACAGGTGTTGTACATACGAAGCGATACGGGCCGGGATACGGATGCACTCTATGGGGAGAGGCTTTTGAAGTGCAGAAAGCCCCACCGCTTGCGCAAAACCAGGGTTCTTGTGGAAGACGGTGGATATTCGGGTGTGCAGGAACGGGTCCTCCCACGGACGGAGCTGGAGTTGCAACTTGCCGAGCCTTCGCTGGATATCGTCGTCTGGTATGCGGCCCCAGAAAGAACTTCACAGCGGTTGTCGGAAATGCTAAAGTGTGCGTCCTTACAGACAGACCGAACGCCAATCGGCCTGTTCCGCGTCACTCGAGCCATGAATAACTGGTGATGGTCACCCTGCAGAAGTACAAAGGTTGAAAAACTCTTTACGCAAAAAGCTCTGTTTTTGCGTAAATTCGATGTCATCCAGGACAGACGCAGCCTATGGGACCATACTCGCGGGTATGATTCCGTGCTTCAGCCTTCGGGAAACGCCAAGTGGCCTCACCGTAAACGGTTCCAATATCTACATATCTACAGTACCTAGGAGCAGCCAGTCAGACGCGGAAGATCCCCCAGCCTATCTTTTGTCCTGCTACCTAACAATAAGCTCTATAGAAGGGTACGGTATAATCACATGTCACTGTGTTTTCGGCGACCTGTGATGTCGCTGGAGGTTGGCGTGCGGCTCGCTCGCTCTGTCTGCTGCTGACGGCAAGTCTCGGAAAGTCAAAGGGAAGGAGCCTGGAGCCCCGCCACCTCAAGCAGCACCACCACGCTGAGACCTCTACCGTACCTACCGCGCAGGATGTTTATTCGGGAATGGTGGTCGCGGTCTCTTCAACAGAGGCGGAAATTCGTTGTGATGGGACCTATCAGCTCACCTCCGAGCGGCGAGTTCTACTGGAGGCTGACGGTTGGAAAATCGGATGCCATCACATCAACACCCGTCAACGCAGAGAACCTTCAACCAACGCCCGCGGACGCTATTAGGTATTCAAGATCGCAACCTCCCGTGAACATCGGCTCATGCAAGATGTAAACTCTCCAATATCTTTACATCACATTTCTTATTATTCGGTTTAAAGGCATCGCTATGTAGAGCTCTTGAGAGCAACTCCTCAGGTTGTGTTTTTCTAGTTTATGTAGTACCATATGGCATACATACGGGTCATTCCGAAAAGGAAACAAACACTTCCCTGACGCCTCGTAACTCGTTAGCTTTGGCCATGAGCGACTCGTGAATGGCGGGCGTGAAATGAATGAGCGAAGAAAAGGAAGCTGAAGCTGCTGATCATGACTTCGGCGATGATGATGGATGGGATGGGATGTGATGGGATGGGATGCCTCACCGAATCCCGCCCGCGCGCAATTTGTGAGGTTGGTACTGCCATTGAGGAGTTAACCGCCCCCAATCGCCGTGGAATGTACGATACCGCCACCGACCACCGACCACCGGCCACCGCAGATCTCTCTCTCTTTGATGACGGTGGTGCATTTCTGTCTGAGCCAACCAACCGCCGCCGCCGCCAGCCAGGCCGAGGGGGCGGAGAAACAGACACATGCATGAAATGCCCTTCCTCCCGCCTCCCGCCCCCTTCTACCTCCTCCTCCTCATTTTTCAGACATCAGCCGCTCCTGCCCCTACCCCCGATAACGGGTTACGGGAGAACTCTCCAAGTTGATTAGCACTGGGCAGTGCGTGTGTTGAGGCAGGCGGGCGCACTTTGGGCTTGGGCTTGAACTTGAACTTGGCCTCGAAGCTCAATTCGGTATTCTACATGATAAGGATCACTTCGAGTCTCGACATCGGACATATGTATATATGGATTGAAGGTTCGTCCTATTTTTGGAATTTTGGCACGCCGCGGCCCGCCGGGCGAGCGACTCACGGGCGAGCAACGCGCGATGTCCACAATCAGTGATCACATCGCGTCGCCCTGAGCCCTCAACCTTCCCAGTGCCCGCGCCTTGCCTGTCCTACTTACGGACGTCGGACAACCAACCAACCAAACCAACCAAACCCACAGCACAGCAGATCCGCGCTCAACAATCACCACCACTACCATCACCACCACCAGCAGAAAAACAAGACCCAGATATCAATAACTTCAAAGGATACTTGGATCTTGGTATTATTGTACAATTCGGCTACGCACTTCTTCTCGTGTTCCATATCTCATGTAATTTTCTCGTTCTAGGTAGTTCCTGGGCTTGTCAAACAAACTGGGAAACATGGCACCCAAACGCAAGCTCCCACAGTTCTTACACCACCCAGATCAATTCCGTAGCAAACGTACCCGCGTAGCTGCGGCAGCAGCTGCGGCGGGGGCTGCTCCTGCTCCTGCGGCGGGTGCTGCGGCGGTGGGGATGGCGGGGCCGGTTTCACACCCAGTGCTATCCCTATACTTTGCGGAGCTACACACGCTGCGGGAGTACCTTGCGAGATTCCTGGCGGCCAGTAAGGCTGGCCGCCGGCGGGGAGGGGAGCTGAGAGGTATTGGTGCTGTTGTGGATGCAGAACTGGCGGCGCTGCTGGATGGGGTTGTGGTCGGGGTGAGAGATGTCCCGCCTGCGGCAGGAAACAGTGGCGGTGGTGGAGAGGGAGATTGGGATGGGGATGGGGATGGAGAGGAGGAGGAGGAGGAGATTGCAGAGCCGGGAAGGAGCCTGCCGAATGCCGATATCTCGCAATCGGATGTAAGCCTGTTCCCGACCCGCCCTTAACCCCCACCTAGCCCACCCCGATGCCAGATGGTGGATGAGCGAGCTAACTGCCATCCGGCCCCCCCATCGCAGCTCGTCGACCTCGTACTCAACATATTATTTCGCCAGGCCATCAACGCTCCCAAGGGGTCGCTTCACGCCGTGTACCCCGGCAAGCCGAACCACATCCTGTCACTTGGGTATGCGATCCACACGCCGGCGATTCACTCCGCGGGCATGGGTGTTGGCGACAATGATCGAGCCGAGTACCACGTGCTCCCCGGCGCACTCACGGTCCCGCTCGTCAATAGGTATCCCAATAGCCATGTCAACACGCTGAAATCGCGGGTGTGGCAGCGCCTCCTGCGAGTGGTTGGCGATGCTGCGATGGTACACCTGCTGCTGGGGACGAGCGTGTTTGTGCCCGTTGGTGGGAAGGAGAGAGGGACGTATTATCAACTGTCAGGTGAGCGCTTTTTTTCTTTTACTCTGCTTTTGAGAGAAGGGATGGGTGGGGGAGCGAGGGGTGGGGGGTGGAGGGGGGATTGATATGCCGATTACGTTTTGCAAAGCGCTCCGGCTGTGGAGGCCAGCCCATTTCAATTGGGCGGCCCGCCGGCGGAGGACTTTCGTCGCGGCGTGCCCGGCCACGGAAGCATTACGTTCGCAACGGCAGTTGTAAAAAGAAAATGATTTCCCTGATGCACTCACTCCTGAGCTGGACATCCGACTACCTATCTACCTACAGACTACTCTAGAAAGAGCACAATTTCGGCTGCTGAACTCTGTCTATATGTTTTTTCGCACTTCATATGTAGAGTATATCTCGATATTGATTACTCGGCTGACATCTCGTACCTGCACCGACATAAATAGGCCCGCCGATTTCCGATGCACTGAACGATGTCGCTGAAAGCTTCGCGGGGCCAGGTACAGGCCCAGATACTACAGGTCCAGCAGTGGGGGCGCTAGGGAAATTCCAGGGACACGGGCCATCCGTGAAACGCCCAACGTCGGAGATTGACAGAGCTGCCAAGGATCGGGTCGAGCAGCAGCAGCAGCAGAGAGAGGCGAATGTTGATCTCAAGGAGCAGAAGACGAAGAAGACGAAGAACGAGAAGAACGAGAAGAAGAAGATCACAGGGAATACTAGTAGTGTTCATAAGATTGGTGAGCAGGAGGCAGTGGGCACGGACGCCAAAACACATGGCCAGGGCCAGGGAGGAGGAGGAGCAGCAGCAGCAAAGAAGGATCCCGGAACAACATATGGCAACATCGTCTTCGTCAGGTCCCGCATGTTCTATGCCCGCCCCGTGTGCAACAATACGGGACACATCAGATTTGGACTCAGACACATCCGTATGTTTACTCTATGCTCGCTCACCCTCTTTCTTTATATTCGGTTTGTCTACATACTGAGTCGTCACAGACGTTCTCAACCGCATCCCGCACAACGCCGCTGGAGCGCGTGACGTCTTGAAGTACCTATTCCCACGCCAGCACGGCCTGCACAATGTGTTCACGTCTTCGGTGGACCGAAGGACAACCGTGCAGCCGCTTCAAGATTACACACTGCGGGAAAAAGAAATCCATGACAAAGCGAAAGCCCGTTCTGTGGTGCCGCGCAGACTCAGAGCTACCGGGGTTCTACTGCTGGTCGAAAAGATGCAGAGATTGCATCAAAGTTGTTCGTACCATGCGCTGGTGATGCACTACTGTCCGGCAAAGGTGAGTTACGGTACTTTTTGTTTTTATTTTGTTTTGTTCCCACTCTACCGCGCATATGTGAGGAATATTAAACTAAGTTTTTATTTTTTATTTACGTTCACAAGTTGTGTGATCCCGATGCTCCAGATAGACGACTTCGCCGTCATGCGCAGCAGCAGCAGCAGTCGGATGATGCATCGGCGGCGGCGGAGGTTCCCGATAGTAGCGATTTAGGCACGCAGAAGAAGACGAATCCCTCGGCGATCCTAGGATCCGGATCGACGACTGCAGGCGATCAAATACCGGTGCTTCAAAATAGCGGCAACGAACGATTCACGGAATTCGCATCGTCTGCGGGAGAAGTGTCGGGGTTCGTCAAGGCGGTCGTCAACCGAGTGATTCCAGATGATTTTTTCGGGACCGACGAAAACAGAAAGATTCTGCTCAGGATGATCGACCGGTTCATTAAGCTGCGCCGCTACGAGAGCTTCTCTCTTCATGATGTTATGCAAGGGTTGAAGGCATGTCGGACCCTCCCCCCAGTATTCTACCACCCCGGTGGGACCTGTAGTTTAGTCAAGGAAAAGTGGTCTGACATATTCATTGACCGTACAGTTGACCGAGATTGATTGGCTCCGACCACCCAACATCGATCGGGCGCAGAAGATATCCCAAACGGACTTCTCAAAGCGCCAGGAGCTGCTAGCAGAGTTCGTATATTGGCTCTTCGACTCATTTCTGATTCCACTATTGCGCGCCCACTTCTACATTACCGAATCGGGCGTCGATCGGAACCGCATCTTCTACTTCCGCCACGACGTCTGGAAGAAACTGTGCGAGCCCGCCCTGGCAAGGTTGAAGGCCGGCATGTTCAGGGAGATGAGGGGAGATCGGGCCTCGCAGATTCTGGGGGCTCGCTCGCTGGGGTTCGTGCAGCTCCGCCTGCTGCCGAAGGACGCAGGTGTGAGACCGCTGATGAATCTGAGGAGGAGAGGAACTGTTGTCGTAAGTGCCGTGCTGTGCTGTGGGTGGCTACACACATACGTTCGCCTTCCTTCCCTAGGTATGTAGCTGAGAAAGGTGTGCGGTCACAGCTGAAAAATGGGCAAACCCGCCTAACACCGAGCATCAACGCCATAATGACCCCGGTCTTCAATGCTCTGGCGTTCGAGAAGGTATGTATGCATGCTATGAATATCTGAGACTTCGGCCCGCATCGGGGCTCATATGTATCACTAACTGACAGCCGTTCCTAGTCCCGGAAATCGGAACAAATGGGCTCGTCGATGTTCTCGGTGAACGACATGTATCCGCGGATGAAAGCGTTCCAAACCCGCATTGCCGAAAAAGGCTGGCAGGACAAGAAGCTGTACTTTGCCAAGGTCGATGTCCAGGCATGCTTCGATACCATTCCGCAGGAGCGCCTGCTCCGTCTGATCAAGGAAATCATGGAGGAGGAGGAGTATCGGGTTAACAAGTATGTCGAAGTTCGTCCGCCGGCGGCAAAAGTGGGTGTGGGCAAGAGTGGCGTGGTCAAGCCGATCAAAAGGATTGTTACGCAGGCCAGACCGAGTGACGAGATCGAGTCGTTCACTGAGGTCACCAAGAAGTTGGCGGCAAGTTTGAAGCCCGGCACTGTCCTCGTCGACGATGTTGTCGGAAGGCCGTGGGAGACGCACACGCTTCTGAGACTGCTCAAGACGCATATCACGGAGAACATCATCAAGGTGGGTTGGTTTAGGTGGCACCGAATCATCACTGATCACTTATGACTGACCCCATCACCACACAGATTGGCAAAAAATATTACGAGCAAAAGACCGGTATACCGCAGGGCTCGGTACTCTCGAGCATCTTGTGCAACTTCTTCTACGCAGATCTCGAGCGCGAGAAGTTATCCTTCATCACCGCGGATGGCGACAGCCTCCTGCTGCGCCTCATCGACGACTTCCTCCTGATCACACTTGACCGCACAAAGGCTGATCGCTTTCTCAAGGTCATGATCAATGGAAATCCAGAGTATGGTGCAATGGTGAATGCAGATAAGAGCTTAGTCAATTTCGAAACCGCCGTGAATGGGAAGAAGATCCCACGATTGGTCGGGACGAGGGAGTTTCCCTACTGCGGGACGGTCATAGATACGCAGACTTTGGATGTGCGTCGTGATCGGGAGCGGCGAGGCGGCGCGAGTATGTCAACTCTCCCTTTCTGCTGCTGTATTGTGTGCTAACAAAAAGTACCAGACATCGACGACACGCTGACCGTCGAATACTCGCGCCGTCCCGGCAGCACACTCCTGCGGAAAGTAGTGGACTCGTTCAAGATCCAGTCGCACGCCATGTTCCTAGACACGGATTTCAACAGCGTGTCCACGGTGCTAAAAAACCTCTACCACGCACTGATCGAATGCGCCATGAAATTCCACCGCTACGTCCGCAGCCTCCAGCGCGGACGGGGGAAGGTTGCGGGCACGCTCATGGTCAGGGCCGTCAAGGAGCTTCTGGAGACCGCGTGGGCGATGCTGAAAACCCGGCAGCAAGGGATGGGGAAGGATATTGTAAGGAGTGAGGTCGTCTGGTTGGGTGCCAGGGCTTTCAGGAGGTGCTTGGGAAGGAAACAGGCTTCGTATTGGATGCTGCTCAGGTGGTTAAAGGGCGTGGAGAAGGAGGGACGCAGGCCGAAGGGTGTGGGCGCGCTGGGGTTGCAGGAGTTTCGCGAGGTGAGGTATTAGGATTGAGTACTTCATACATATCGTACTTCCTGTGGACACTGGATGGAGCAGATAGCTATTGTGTACAATCCTAAATTGATCAAAAGGTCACCATAGTTTCCAGTGCTCTCCAAAATCCATGACCTCATGCACTCCAGTCTCCGGGGGTTAGTCACGTGCCATCCCATCCCATCCCGTCGCGTAGACTGTCCTATCGTACCTTTACGCGTCCTCCTCAGCACAACAACCTCGCATTGATCCATTGACCCGCACCACACCGCCGCAACCACACCACAGCCTACCACAATGCCGAGCACCAAAACGCCCGCAAAAGCCAGCAAACAAACCTCGATCTCGAGCTTCTTCTCGAAGCCGTCCGGCGGCGGTCCCCCATCCTCGCCCGCCGTGGTCCCAAAGAAGCGAGCGCCGAGTCCACCGCCCAAAGCCAAGTCCGCGGCCGCACCCAAGGCTGCACCCAAGCCCAAGCCCAAGCCCGCGCCTAAGCGCAAAAAGCAGTCCGCGGCGGTACAGGATAGCAACGACGACGAGGAGGACGAGGACGGCGACGTGCGGCTTCCCGTCCGGTCCCGCAGGACGAAACGCGCGCTCGCCGATGACGACGACGAGGACGACGAGTTCAGGCCCCTGGTTGGCGACGACAACAACAACGACGACGATGACGGCGATGACCTATACTCTGTCCCGGCCCCCGCGGTGAAGAGGGTGAAGATAGAGAGGGCTTCGAGTCCCGCGTCTGTACCTGTGAGGAAGAGTGTGCAGGCGGAGCAGACGACTAGTCGATACCGCTACGATCCGTCGCAGAAGCAGAAGCCTGAGGATATGCTGGTCGATGAGGACCCCGCTAGGAAACGCGAGAAGGAGAGGTTGAGGGAAAGGTTTGTGCAGAAGCTCGGGAGGATCGAGATTTCGAGGAAGGATGTGGGTGGAGAAGGTGAGGAGGGGGAGGCGGACGATGAGGAGCAGCAGCAGGAGCCCGAGCCGGGGCCTATTACGAAACGGTTTGGCAGGGGGAAGGCGCCTGCTGCTGCTGCGAAGGGGAAGAAGGGCGCGGCGAAGTTGACGCCGCTGGAGAAACAGGTTGTCGACATCAAGCGGAAGCATATGGACACTGTGCTGGTGGTCGAGGTGGGGTATAAGTTTCGGTTCTTTGGGGAGGATGCCCGGATCGCCAGTCAGAACCTGTCGATCATGTGCATCCCCGGAAAGATGCGGTTCGATGAACACCCCTCGGAAGCGCATATGGACAAGTTTGCGTCCGCCAGTATTCCCGTGCACAGACTGCACGTGCATGTCAAGCGCCTCGTGGCGAACGGGTACAAGGTCGGTGTTGTGCGGCAGCTGGAGACGGCGGCGTTGAAGGCCGCCGGAGATAATAAGGCGGGCCCGTTCGAGAGGAAGTTGACAAATCTTTACACCAAGGGAACCTATGTAGACGATATTGACGGGCTGGAGGGCGCCGATCTGTCGTCTGGTGCAGGAAGTGGCGGCGCTTCGAATACCGGATTTTTGCTCTGCGTAACTGAGAAGCCTGGTGGCGGGAACGGCACGGATGAGAAGGTCCATGTGGGCCTCGTCGCCGTGCAACCTTCCACCGGAGAGGTGATATATGATGAGTTTGACGACGGGTTCATGAGAAGCGAGATTGAGACGAGATTACTACACAGTACGACCAAATTTCCCACGCTGCTGCTACTGCATTTCTGATACCAGGCGTTCGTCTAGTCGCTCCATGTGAATTCTTGATTGTCGGCGAGTTGAGCAAGTCCACCGAGAAGATAGTATCACATCTTGCTGGCAGCACGTAAGATTTCCTCGAGGACTCGATACGTTTCTCCTTACTAATGAATGTAGGACCACCGTGTTTGGAGACAGAGTTCGCGTAGAGCGCATGGGGAAGGACAAGAATACAGGAACCGAAGCATCCACTCATGTCTCAAAATTCTACGCCGACAAAGTACACGTGGCTGAATCTGCCGAAGCCGCGGGAAAGAACAGTATATTCCCTCCCTCCTCCTTGTCTCACCCTCGAACTCGGGTTGTTAATTGTACTTTCACAGAACTACTGGATGCAGTGTTGGATTTGCCGGGACTGGTGACAATATGTCTCTCGGCTATGATCAAGCATCTGTCAGACTATGGCCTGGAACACGTGTTCGACCTTACCAAGTACTTCCAGTCGTTCAGTGGGCGCTCGCACATGCTCCTCAACGGAAACACGCTTTCCAGTCTCGAGATCTACAGGAACCAGACAGATTACACCACCAAAGGAAGTTTGTTCTGGACTCTGGACCGGACGAAGACCAAGTTCGGGCGTCGGCTGCTGCGGAATTGGGTTGGCAGGCCGCTGCTGGATAAACATCAGCTGGAAGAACGAGTCAAGGCTGTGGAAGAGGCAAAACTTGGAGAGAACATAAAGCTGGATAAGTTGAAGGAGCTACTTGCGAAGGTTTCGTACGATCTTGAGAAGGGACTGATCAGGATTTACTATGGAAAGGTAGGCGTTCCTAGAGCTGTGCTGGTACTACGATAGAGCTAATGTAACATAGTGCACTCGTCCGGAATTGCTCTCGATTCTGCAGACGATGAACCGAATAGCGTCTGCCTTCCCGCTGATGGAAAATCCAGAGGATGTTGGATTCGAATCGGACATCCTCAATAAGGCCGTTGCTGCTCTCCCGGGTATCCAAGAGGATGTTGCCAAATTCCTTGGGATGTTCAATCACCAGGCGGCTGGGAAGGACGACAAGTATGATTTCTTCAAGGATGAAGACGAGCATGAGGAGTACGAAAAGATCGTTGAGCAGAAGATGGTGAGTTTTGACGTTCCATGGTTCGGTATGAGATATTAATTTTTGTAGGGAATCATGGCCGTTGAAGCAGACTTGGAGGAGCACAAGAAGGATATCAGCAAAATCCTGAAGGGCAAAAAGTTCAATTACATCACGGTCTCTGGCGTAGAGTATCTCGTTGAAGTTCCCAACACGAAAGTTGCTCTTGCTCCTGTACCAGCCAACTGGGTCAAGATAAGCGGGTCATTCTCAACCACTCCTACCTGTGTTTAAGATTGAGATTCTGACACTATGCAGCACCCAAAAGGTCCACCGTTTCCATACGCCACAGATCATCCAGATGATCCGCCAACGGGATCAGCACAAAGAGTCTCTCGCGGCGGAATGCGACAAGGCGTTCAAACGTTTCCTCGAGCAAATCTCCAGCAAATACCAAGAACTCCGCGACTGCGTACAATCCCTAGCCATCCTCGACTGCATCCTCTCCCTAGCTGCAGTCGCCAACCAGCCCGGCTATTCCAAGCCCGAGTTCACATCCGAAACTATCATCGACGTCAAAGAAGGCCGCCACCCGATGGTCGAGCAGCTCCTCCTTGACGCATACGTCCCCAACGACATCACTCTCTGCCAAAACAGCAAGCGCGCCATGCTCGTGACCGGACCCAACATGGGCGGTAAATCCAGCTACGTCAGACAGATTGCCCTCATCTCGATCATGGCCCAGATCGGCTCGTACGTTCCCGCCGCATCCGCCACCCTCGGGCTGCTGGACGCGGTTTTTACCCGGATGGGAGCATTCGACAACATGATGGCCGGCGAATCAACCTTCATGGTCGAGTTATCCGAGACGTCCGATATCCTCAAGCAAGCTACACCCCGCAGCCTCATAATCCTCGACGAGCTGGGCCGCGGAACGTCTACGCACGATGGTGTCGCCATCGCGCATGCAGTCTTCGACTACATAGTCCAAGACCTCAAAGCCCTCCTCCTCTTCGTCACACACTACCCCCTCCTCTCCCGCTTCGGGGAAATGTATCCCGACGAGGTGACAAACACACACATGGCGTTCGAAGAGGCCGGCGAGGGTGGCGAGGACATCACTTTCCTGTACCGTGTTGCGGAGGGCGTGGCGCATCGGAGCTACGGTCTCAATGTTGCGCGGCTGGCGGGGCTTCCCAAGAGCTGTCTTGAGCTTGCGGCGGTCAAAAGCCGACAGCTCGAGGCCGAGATGAAGGAGCGTGCCGGTGTGAGGTGGGCGACGAGTGTAAGGAAGATAATGGAAGACGACGAGGTCGATGTCGAGGCGCTGGCGAGGAGCTTGGAGGGGGTGGTGGTCGATGTGTAGCTTGGTGTTCTTGCCGGATCTAGATGTACGTGACTGCAGATATTATTAACAAGTAGACTTCTTGAATCTTGATTCTCGTTGTGGGCATGCGACCACTTCACGTTCTCGCTTTCGCGATCCGCTAGAGCAGCAATGAAAAAAGTAGAATGAAATCATATAAACAGCCATACAGAGCCATACAAGGTATGACTGTTGAAAGTTCCAAAAGTAAGCGTAGCCGCAGAGCAGCTAGAGCAGTCCAGAAATAAGCAAGACAAAGGAGATGATAGAGAACACACTGATGTAGGATAAACCATCGTACTCCGCTGGCTCTTAACCATGTTCGGGGGGCAGAGTGGATGTTGGGCTCGCACTATAATGGGAACGGTATCAATGGCATCCTTCTGCCTCACTGGATGTGGACTGTGGACCGTGGACGGGGAGCAGCGTGGAAACTATGGAAGGAATTAGAATTGGGGAGGAAAGGACTGGTGAAGAGAAGTTGTGGCGGAAGTGAGGATTTTTATATGCGGCTTGAAGGTGTGATTGTGTGAGGCTAGGTAGTGTCTACAGCGATGCATGGTGCGTCACTCGGATTCCGTGAAGACTCTTGGCGGGGGGAAGCATAGCTCTTCTAGTGCCAGACAGAGACATCTACGGATCGAAGTTAGTTTTATGCTCGGCAGGAAGCAAGCGCCAGATTTCGCGCCTGTGCCTGCCCGGCGCTTGGTTCGCTCTGAGGTCGCCTTCAACGTGCAGAGGATTGAAGCAAGAATTAAGCGCAATATCATGGCTGCATCGACCAAACGTTTTGGCGAACCTTGTATGCAGTCTCACTTGGCGTCCACCGGCATCCAGCCCGAGTGCATATCCCGCCAATCACACCCGCTGCCCGCAGGTAATCGCCGTTGAGGCACGAGTGACCCGGATCGATAAATTTGGCGCGTGTTCCTACCCCTCTAGCCCCTTTCCAACCACATGATGGGGGTCTGGGCGCGGGGGGGCTCAGCCGCCCGCCGCCACCGACCAGGTACGGCATTTCCCCTGGTTACTCCACATAACTCCCGGAATTCAGATCTCTGCCTCACCTTGCACACCATCATTATGCGTGGTATGTACGCCGACTCCACTGCGTTTATATATCATCGCATGGTCAGCAAAATGCCTTAAGACGGATCGATGTTCTCGCGGCCGGATTTCCATGCAACATTTTTTTTCCTACTGAATCGGGTCGAATCGGGGCACCATTTCCACATTCTGACGATCGATATGCGGAACCATTTTAGAGCACTGACGGTGTAATTCCACCAGAGCGCAAGAATGGTGGTCTAACCGGGTTGTAATCGGCCCAACTCCTTTTCCCTCGTCTGCCCTGGTCTGCTTCGCTTTTTTCATATTTACAATCCTCAAAAACAGTTTCCTTTCCTGGGCTAGATGGACAGAGGGAGATGGTTACTCTAGAGAGTTACTCTGGAAAACGAGCACGTCAGTTACTATCCGCCGTCGTGGCTTGCTTCACCATCCGCCGTTTCTTGTCATCCTGCGCTTGGATCTGAGGCCTTCTTTCTCGGCTTTCCCTTCTCTCCATCTTTGGCTGGATATGCCGTCGTCGTCCAAGCGCTAAACGCCTTCACTTTTGGGTTGTTGACCACGCTCCCAAGCGGCTCGAGATTACTTTCTTCGTGTGGGTTGGGTGGTGGTGGTGGGTTCTAAAGATCCTTGACGCGTGCGGTCGGTTCTCAGCACTTTAGAACCTCTAGGCTCGAGATCCCCCTTTGGAGAGAAGGGCATCCTGAAACCTCTCCTCTAACACCTACAAACCCCCACCTGCCTTGCCTGTCTTCCTTCCTTCTCTTCCTCTTTCCTTCTTCCCTTTTGATGCGTCCTCACACCTTTGTCGACTGCAACATATTCCCTTCGTTTGATCTGTTGCAATAGCCTCACCCTTCTTGTACTTACTACTCGGCCACTTAACTCTACATACTTCGTCCGATATACTTCCCGCCTACACGCTGCTCGTTGCTTTTTGTTTTCTTAGGCGGTTTCGTTCCCCGTCTTGCATGCCGGCCGCCGGTATCAGCATAATTATCTAGATCTCCTGTCAGCTTCTGTCGTTCCCCCGGTTTCGGATTTCATCGATCGCTCTCAGCAAACCTACCTCCCCTAGGCTTCAGGCCGCACGTCATTCGTTAAGTATCCCGCGCTCTTCCGTCGTCGTTTGCAGCATCGCGCGTTCGGAGTTCGGAATACGTACATACATACGGCAACATACGGAAGCTTTGACAGCTGACAACGGCTACGGAATAATACTCACGATTGACTTTGGGCACCTGCCTGAAGACGACGCGCCACACTGCCACCCCCATACCCTCGCTCACACCAACGAGGCCTCGTAATCCCCCGGTGAACCACCAACGCAACACAAACCTCAGGGGCCAGCCAGAAGATAGACTTGAGAAGAAAAATCACATCCACCAGAAAACTTTCGCGAAGGGGGAAGACAGAGGAGCAAGTCTTTGGGACTGTCCATTTTCGCTTTATTTTGGGATCCTGTAAATGCACAATACCTCGGCTTTTGCGAATATGCCTCCTGATGTTGCTGGTCTTTGGGCGGCGGAGTTTTCCTCGAAGGCGTCTACATCCTCGGTTCCTTCGAGCTTCCAGCTCGACGACGGTGGAATCCTCAATGGCATGACTGATTTTGAAGAGATCGGCCTCGACGACGACAACGGAGGCGGCAGGGGCCGGACCGCGGATGGGCGAGGAGTTGGAGCAGGCGCAGGCGGCTTCCCCGGATTGACGCGGGATCTCACACATACGCAGACCAAACGAACGACCTTTACGGCCCTACAGACGAATTTCCCTGCGCAAATCCACCCGGTAGATCGTCTTGCAGCTCCGGGAGCATCCAACGGACGGTCCAAGAAGCACCTCTCATCACCGGCGCCATCTCGTCCTACTTCTTCTCGAGGTCTATCGCCCGCGCGCCATTCGACTTCCATTCAGTCTCCCGGCGTTGCACCACTGCCCCTGGGAAATGGTTACCGACCCAGCATCTCTCCGTACGGACCCAAGCGAACGTCGTGGCAGAAAAAGACCAGTGAGCAGTTGGAGGAGGAATACGACTCTGACGACGAGGTCCCACCGGATGCAATCTTCTACAACGTCCCGTTATCCCCGAGATCTTCAAAAGCGCTCGCCTCACCGACGCCGGAACCGGAACCGGAAAGTAATAATGAAGAAGAAACCGAGGTTGTGCCAAACGGAACGGTAACTCCGCCGCCGGAGGATAACCAGGCCGAAAGAACACTATCCGCTCCATCAGCTCCAGTTTCTATAAACGGCAACCCGTCAGACCGAGATGGGTCGGATATGAGATCGAAGAGTTGGACCGACGCCATGATGGATTTGGGCTATGAGGCAAAGGAGCTGAGCGAAGCCTTGGAGGCGCACGCGGACGCCGAGATGCTGGTGACCGTGAACCGCCTGCAGCAGCGACGGAGTGAGCCTCTAGCTCCCAAGAAGAAGATTACACCGCCGGCCTCAAAAGGAAATTCAATCGAACTACCGCCGCTCCAGGTGTCCAACGGGATCATCGATCCTCTGCCGATCAGCAAAGAAAAGGAAGCGGTATTGTCACGGACACGCCCCAGCTGGCTACCACCAAAATCCAAAGATGAGGAGAAGAGACACCTCAAGGAATATCAACGAATGATGCGAAGGTCTCAAGAAACTGGTACGTCACACCTTATGGTTCGTGGTCATTAATTGACTTCGTCTGATGGTTGGAATTTAGAGCGCAAAAGGATTGAAAAGGAACGACACGACCAGGAAGAGAGAGACCGCTTGCAGCTGGAGTTCTCGAATGTTTGGGAAACCAAGATTATCCCCAATTGGAACCGTGCTTGCAGGGCGCCCTCGACGCGGGAACTCTGGTGGAAGGGTGTTGCTCCGCGGTGTCGAGGCCAGGTGTGGTCGTTATCGTTCGGTAACCATCTTGCGGTCAGCACAGAGACGTTCAAATTGGCCTTGAAAAGGGCCAAGGAGATTGAGATTGGTGTCCTAAAGGCGCCAACGATGTATTCTGCCAGGGAAAGAGAGCTTTTCGAGGCGATTCGTAGGGACGTTAAAACGACGTTCCCGGAGCTCAAGATCTTCCAGGTATGTGTAAAAACCCAATACGAATCGAGAGAAGTAGGCTAACCTGTGCAACAGAAAAATGGTCCGTTATACGAAAGTCTACGGGATGTTTTGATGGCATATGCCATGTACCGCAGCGATGTGGGATATATCTATGGTTCACATGTTTGTGCACCCCGATCTCCACAAAATATTTCGTTTTATTGACAGGGTGCTAGACTGTGGCCGGAATGCTGCTCCTCAATCAATCACCTGAGCAGGCTTTTGTGACACTTGCAAACATGCTCAATCGACCACTTCCATTGGCATTTCTAACGAATGATGAAGGAGCTGTAAGCCATCTAACCAAGCCCCTATTAATTGAACATATTCTGACAGCATCTATAGATATCTAGATCATATGGCCTGTTCCTCAAAGCATTCCAGTACAAGCTGCCCTCCCTCTTCCGTCATATCCACCAGAATCTTCAAATCGAGCCGGAGCTCTACCTCGAGCCCATGTTCCTGACCCTCTTCTCGCTGCAATTGCCCGTCGACATCACCAGCCGCCTCTGGGACATCTACTCGTTCGAAGGCGACAGTTTCCTCGTGCGAACAGCAGTCGCGATAATGATGGTGCTCGAAAACAAGCTATATGGCGACCGCAACGAGGTCCTCAGCATCTTGGGTTGGAACGCAGGAATATTGCCCGTCGGAAAGGAAGAGGAGTTCCTTGCCATCGTTAGATCCGCTGGGAAGGAGGAGGTTGAGGGGGGTCCTATTGAGCGATTTTGATATCTTTTTTGCGTTGACGGTTGTATGATTTACACTCTTTCTCTTTTCTCTGCCTCTCACTTTTCCTTTTCCCTTTCTTTTTTACATACCATAACTAGAGCACTCTTTACCTTAATTGTAAAAAAATCTTTTTTTTGTATTTTGTTTTGGACCGTACGGCTGAAAAACTAGAAGCGGGGATAAACTGGGGGGTTTGGGATCTTGTCTTTGGTCTCTTGTGTTTCTGGAGTTTGATATCTTGTTTTATGCTGTATAATTTTTTCTCATTTGGGTTGATTTTGGCTCCCGGTGTAATCTTAAGTATTTAGTACTTCATATAGTTAGAATGCAATGAATGGTGTGGGTTGAATTGAACTGGACTGATGCGGTTGATTGAGGTCGTGGAGATTAGAGATGGCAATGGTGGTAATGGGATGGTGAAGGAGCACGGTGCGGATAATGTTTGGTAATGCCACTTCGGCCCTTTGCCCATAAATAGGCTGTTGTTCCACGCTCGGGACCGTGGATTCTTTTGGTTCCAGAGGACCGAGCGATTCTTCTCTGGCAGGTGGTTATTTATTGGCCATAGCTCAGGCAGGGCATGGGGTTAGGGCGCTGTCGTCCATCGGCACGACCACCACCGCCAACACCGCCAGCATTGTTCCCGCTCTCACAACCTCCACAACACCACACCGCGATGCCGACGCTCCCCTTGCACCTCTCTGCGGCCCCCAGTTCCACGACCGTCGCCGCCGCCTCTCCCGCAAACCCCCTCCCACCCCTCCTGCACACGCCCCTGGGCCTCGCGCTCCTCGAGCTCCAGGGCACCATCAACACGCCGCCGGCCACCGCGGCAACAACATCCACTCCCGTCGGCACACTGACGTTCCCCGCCGACTTTGGGCCCGAGAACAAGCGCGTGTACATGCACGTCGGCGCGAACCAGCGGATGATAGGGGAGCTGCGGAAGTTGGCGACGCCGCTTGGTGTGTTGCGGAGGCGGCGGCGGCGGAGTGAAGGGGGGGGGGGGGAGAGCGCCGAGGACGTGGTCATGCAGGAGGAGGAGGCTGAGGAGTCCGGGAAGTGGGATGGTGAGGAGCTGGAGGTGGCTGAGGTCGTCAGGTGGAAGTTGGTCTTTGCGGGAAGGCCGGAGCCCGTCGGCAGTGCGCCGGTCGATGCGTTGGTTTGATGCGATGCGTGCGGGAGGAAGCGCATGAAACTCTCTACGCGTGCTCGGATTGATACTTGTAGCTGCGATGACCGGATCAATTCTTGTCTGTCCGTCTGCTCTGGCTTGTTCCAGAGGAAGATATCGGGCTGGTGGAGGATGCATCATCACCGCCCACGCGGTGAGAGCTGGGGATAGACATTGAGACGTGCACGAACACGCAACGCATATTCACTTCTTTCGTGTGTATAGAGTACGGACATCACTTTTATTCCTACATTTCCGGATCAAAAAACGAAATATTAACGAAAGAAACGAACTACATCACAATCTATGAGACAAATCCACATCTATCATGGGTTTTCACTTCTGCTCCTTCTTGACCGCGCGACCCTTGACCCTCCGTCTCGGCAGTCCCTCCCCACTCCTAACCAATTTCTTCGCCACCTTCTTGACATTAGCAGCCGGTAACACCTCGTCGGCCGACTCGGAATCATCAACGATTTCCTCCTCCTCCTCAGCCTCCGCCTCGACCACAGCCTTCTTGGGCATGAACCGACCCAACGTGATTCCCCAGATACCCATAGGCAGCTTAACCAGCGTGGTATCGCGCCACCTGGCACCCGAGATCTCCTTTGGATCTAGCAAGAGCTCTTCAGGTCCATCCTCCGTCTCGTTGAGCAGGAAAACGTCGCCATTGGGATCAACCATGAAGGTCTTTCCGTTGGCTTGGCCGACCCTCTTGCGCTGCGCCGTGGGCGGGGACGCAGTCCCGCTGGCACCCCTCTTGGAAGCAGCCTTCTTGGGCTTAACCATCGCCGCAGAGCTTGCCTCGCCCAACCCCTCAAGACCAGGGATTCCCGCGGGCCCGTACGCAGCAGTCCTGACGTCGCGGATGACATCCTTCATGAAATCCTTCTGTCTCTTGGCCGTCAAGCCCAGCACCGCATAATGCGCAACGCCAACAAACAGGTAGATTCCAATGAGGACGCTTCCAATGCCCGGCCTGAACCTCGCATAGTAATAACCGGTGCCGCGCCACTTCGGGAATCCATTCCTGAGGAAGTGATCGTAGCGGTCCCGGCCCTCGCCACGGAGGACATTGGCGATCAGTCCCAGACGTGCGAAGCGCTCGCTCGCCTTCTTGCGAAGGGCGGCTTGCTGAGACCGACCCAGTCCTTTCGCCGGCTTGAACTTGTCGGGGTGCAGACGGGCACTGGTCTTGCGGTAGGCCTTGTTAATGTCGTCCATGGACGCCGCGGGACCGTTCTTGACGCCGACGAAATCTACGCAGGAATATGAGTAACCCGAGCGGATGCAGATGGTTCACGGGTGGGTGGTGAGCGGGTGTACCGTAGAATGTTACTCCCTCCCCCTCGTTCATCTCCAGCTCATCGCGGATGCGAAAGATTTCATGGTCTGCTCAAACTCAATCAGCTGTCATTCACTCACTCGACCCCCCCCTTCCCCTTTCCCGTGAGTGATTGTACGCACCCTCTTTGCTCCACCCATAGCCCAAGACTCCAGCGAAGACGCTGGACAGCAGCAACGTGAATAGCGCTGCGGATCGCATTGCTGTCGGTTGCGACGGATTTTGTTGGTTGTGTCGTTCTGCAAGGTGTGTTGTGGAAACGTGGAGGTTTATGTATTTCTCGAGCTGTGCTTGACTTGAGGCTAATTATGGCTAACGCTACCACCGTCACACAGGGTAGCGTGTCCTCAGTGAACTCTCAATCCGTGAAATCTTATCGCGATCATCGCCACACAGTATGATATGTATTGCTGAGAAGAATTTCCAATACATACGTGCGGCGTAACTTGATCACTGCCATAAGAACCATTCGTTCCCTAGGTATTCACAGAATATGCACCGTCTGAATCGAGATGAAGCTGGTCCGAAATCACGTTACATATCATAAATTCGGAGTGCAGCACATTTCTAACTTGCAAAAGAAAACAGAAACCCAAAATATCTAAGTTCGAAAGGAAAAAAAGCAAAAGAGCAAGAGAAACCATCCCTATCCAATCTACCGTTGACGCCAGAGCCAGAGCCATCATTAACTACCGTTCGAGTTGCTTACGCAATTCCTCCCTCTTCCTGCGTCTAGCAAGTGCCTCGGCAGATAGAGAACTCGAGCTTCCTTCGCCATCATCACTTCCCGAGACAGAGACAATGTCCGACTCGGACCTGCTAGCAAGTGCTGGGTACTTGTTGGGGTAATAGCCAGGTCGGGGAGGCAAATCGCGAGGTCCTGAAACAGGTGATGACCGAAAGTCAGAGGTGAGCTGGGAAGTTGAGGATGAAGGGCCGAGAGGAACAGGCGGAGTATGTCGAACAGACGAACGTATCGGCCGAGGTTCGAGATCCGAATCACCGGGAAATGCGCCAGCTAGTGATCCGAGAGGAGACAGAGGCGACGCTGTGTCTGGAATAAACTTGTCGATGACTGGAGGATCGGGATAAAGTTGTCTGGTGGTGACCGCCGGCTTCTGTCGTGGCGACACTTCTCCGATTGGCGCGAATCCATTGCCCGTCAGGATGCCAGGTGCCGCCGCTCCCCCCACTGGTCTTGTCGGTAATCGTGGGGATGACGTCGGCACAGTAACCAACCTTCTTCTCTCCATCTCCAGACGCTCCCGCTCCAAGCGCTCCGCAACTCTCCGCTCGACCTCCTGTTCTATAGCCATATGTCTCTGCCACGCCTCCCACTCCCTTTCCTCCATCTCCACCATACCGTCACCCCTCCTCTTGGCCCTCTCGAGCGCCCGCCTCGCTCGCTCCACCATAACATCATCGATGATTAAATCTTCGCTACTTGCACTTGCACTTGAATAAAGGTTGAAAGAATTTTTTGTCGTCGCACCACTCCCCGGACCCCCACCAACCGCCCGCATTACTTCTCCCACCGCGCCCCCGGCTACGCCCCCCATTGATCCATATCTTTCTTGATGTAAAGGAGTTCGCGGCTGGACCATTAGACCGCCTCCTCGGAAAAAGCATTCTCGATCGGCTTGTCCATGAAGGATGCGTGTCCGAGGATGGTGACACCGGAAGCTCCGATGAGCCAGAGGACAGTGGAGAACGGAGAGGCGATGATGCCCAAGGGAACCGCGATAACCAACAGCGTGGTGTAAAGCTGCGAGGGAGTGGCTCTAATAGGACCTATACAACAATTGTCAATCGAATGCACCCCGTGTGTTTGGCGGGAGGGCTGAACGTACCGAGTTCCAGATCCCGACCTGCAAGTTTGCCGATACCCCACATGCCTCCGACGACGATACCGATCACAAAAAGCAAAAGGAGGTTGGTCAAGAGGGAGTAGATGCTTAGAATGACGAAGAGCACAGCATAGTTGCTAGCGAAGTACGACAGGTTGTAGGAGGCGCGGCTCTGGACCTCAGCAAAGTTCACAGGCTTCGAGATACGCTTGAAATCGAAGAACTCGCCGAGAGGACGAATGTTCGAGAAGCGGTTGGCCAGAGGCATGCGGTTAGCACCTTCCTACAGGAGAAGCACCATCAGTACAGCTATCCCGAACCGAGAGCACACCAGCTTCGGAGGAGATAGAGGAACATACGGTGAAGCGGCCGAGTCCGAAGCGGTCGGAAATCATGCTGATGGGAATGGATATTCTCGACATGGCTGGTTATTGGGTTTTGGTTGGAGGAGGTTGTTTCGTTCCGAGTCTGATTTGCTGTGCAACTGGTTTGTGCTCTCCTAGCTAGGAGGGCGAAGATATATCTACTAAAAAAGCACTCAGGTGAGGAGTAAGTATCGTGTGTGTCAGAGAAGCTGACGCGGCGTTGAATGGTGGTCGTTAGAGCAATCCGTGGGTGATGCGACTGGAAAGGAGGGTGTTGGCTTGTGGGTAGTGAACTCCTTTTTGGGTTCTTCTGTTTCGACGTAGCAAAAGTTGCCAGCAAGCCCTCCGTAGCACCAAGGTGTGGCAGTGCAGCTAGTGGCGCTTTCCAGTCCAGGGTGCTTTAGGCTTTGGCATGTGCATAAAACGCCACAAGCAGTCCACGCGGCCCGGTTCTACGTCGCCCCGCTTTGGTCGGGCCCGTCGAATCACGATACCTGCAGGCCTCTGGTCAGCGAGGCTGGAGTCACTCTTCAGATCACGGCGCAACAATACGCCGCGAATCAATATCCATAGGCATTCGGCGGCCTAATTGCACTTACGCAGGCGATTCCTATCCGGGGTGGCCGATCGAGTACTACCAAGCTTCACTTTGGGCTTCGGTGGCTAAGATGAGTCCCTCGACTCCTCGCATTCTCAGACGGCGAGGCCTAATAGATATAAAATATCTCGGAAAAGCACATAGTTCAAATTCCCGGCCCGATGTGAACTAGTGAGTGATATCGCATGAACCCAAGCAGTTCGACTCTGCCCGTGATTTCGTATTCGCGATGGCAAAGGTGCTTACATGCCAATTAAGCGAGTTTTTATGGTGTAGAGGGCCACTCTGTATTGGATTCGGAAAGTTAACGTTCATGAATCAATGAGGTCAGAGTTTGAGGGTTGCAGTGGTATACGGGCTTCGACCGTTCGACGGGCATCGGAACGTCTTATGAATCACCTAGAACATGTATTTGCTGGATAAAGAATAAAAGTTACTCTCTTGAATTCTAGATCTTATCCGGTGTCCGAAGACTCGTCAATGGCCCCTTCACAAAAAAAACCCCATCATTCACAGCCAACCCGCCCCTCGACCAATCACACTTGGCTCTTTAGAAGTTTGTCCCGTGCTGCAAAATACGCATCCCCGCTATCCCACCTCACAGCCGTACACGCCCGGGCTTAGCGCAAACAAAAGATCACCTCTTCCGATCTTTTCCACTGCTACCCAAAACCAGAAGTCCTCCACCAAACCCCCCCATCTGTATCCCGCCTTCGCCTCTCCACTCCTTCCAACCAGGCAGGGTTCTCGTCCGTCGTGATATCCGCCCAAACCTCCTACAACATGTTCGCCCGATCGTGCCTCCGCTCGACGACCTTGAGGTCAATTCCTCGTCAGGCCGCTAGGGTATGTCCCTCATGCCCCCCCACACCCCCCCTACATACCCTCAACGCCGAGGTCGGATGGCAACCTCGAAGATGGAAAGCATTAATCGAAGGAGACATCTACAACAGTGCTAACGACACACCTCATGTGCACAGCGTGCCGCTTCCACATCCTCCGCCTCCGAGGCGTCCCCCAGAAACCTGAACATTGCCGGAACCGCAGCTACCGCTGTCGCCATCGGTTCCGTCGCTCTGTACTACCAGCAGTATGGCTTCATGTCGGATGTGCACGCTGCGACTCCGGCCGAGGAGGGGTATGTGCCAGGCTTTTCTGCGACACCGTATGTGATGGGGAATGGCATTCGCTGATATCGGATGAATTATAGTCTCCACGCCTCGAAATACCCGTGGGCTCACCAGGGTTGGTTGAAGACCTTCGACCACAGCGCGTGAGTTTCAACCGCTGCCCGCACCTTGCCGCGCGACATTATATTCTGACCACCACTTCCAGTCTCCGCCGTGGATTCCAGGTCTACCGTGAGGTTTGCGCCTCCTGCCACTCTCTCCGTCTGGTTCCTTGGCGAACCCTGGTCGGTGTCACCCACACCGTCGACGAGGCCAAGGCTATGGCCGAGGAGAACGAGTACGACGACGAGCCCAACGATGCCGGTGATATCGTCAAGCGCGCCGGAAAGCTCTCGGACTACATCCCATCACCCTACGCCAACGAGCAGGCCGCCCGTGCTGCCAACCAGGGAGCCCTTCCCCCGGATTTGTCGCTGATCGTCAAGGCCCGCCACGGCGGTTGCGACTACATCTTCTCGCTGCTGACTGGATACCCCGATGAGGTTCCCGTTGGTGCCAACGTTGCCGAGGGCTTGAACTTCAACCCCTACTTCCCCGGAACCGGTACATTCACTTCCTATCTCAACCGTCAGGTCCACTCGGAAGGTACTTGAAGCTGACTTGACTAGGTATCGCCATGGCCCGTGTTCTCTACGACGGTATTGTCGAGTACGAGGACGGTACCCCCGCCACCACCTCCCAGATGGCCAAGGACGTCACCGAGTTCCTCAACTGGGCCGCCGAGCCCGAGATGGACCAGCGCAAGAAGATGGGAATGAAGGTTCTCGCCGTGACCGCCGTCCTTACCGCTCTCTCGATGTGGGTCAAGCGATACAAGTGGGCCCCGATCAAGAACAGGAAGCTCGTCTACACCCCTCCCAAGGCCTAAACACCCAATCACCACTGCAACAACCAAACCAAAACCTGGATGATGTGAATGGGAGAGGGAAGGGTAGAAGGGGCAGGAAGGGTAGGAAGGATGTTTTCGGGTGGGCGGGTGGACGGATGGACGGACGTACGGAACAGACGGGACCAATGGAAATATTACATACGTTAGATGCAAAAAATTACTTGGCTCGGTCGGAGTTGGCTTGCGTTTTTTTGTTTCTCTTTGGGGAGCGCGAAAAAGACGTGAACGGTTGACTTATGGGTGGGGATTGTATGGTTTTCACTGTAGTACTAGGCGTGTTTGTGCAGAAATCGGGAGGTCTCGTTCTTTTTATTGCGTGTATGATGGATTCCTTGCTACACCCGCACATCTCCATTTCTCATATGCATTAAATCTACTACTACATCTTGTCTTTGCTTTCTCCTTTTTTGTTATGCTGGAAATATCATGGCTGTTTGTTTTGTCAATTGGGTTTCCTCGACTTGGATGCTTGTCAGATGCAGTCAATCTCTCCTCATTCACTTCAGTTCCTCATAATCCGGTCCGAGCTGAGTGAGACCCGACAAGACCGAGTGATACATATGAAAGTATACAACGCTGCAGCTATGCAGCAGACTGGAGTGGACTTCTCCTGGAGACATTCCCCGTTTGAAGGTTTGTAATGGGGTTCCACGGCAGCCTCGATTGAAACGCAACAACTCTATCTATCCGTATGGTACGAAGTATGTACTCTTATTTAGCCGCCTAAGTACCGAATCCCTACACCTCCCCAGAGCCCTAACCCAGCTGTCCCAAGGGCCACATAAGCTCCTCACGGCGCCTACATCTTGCTTTCTTCTTTCTACTTCTTCCTCAATAAACCCTCACCATTGTCATAATGGCTTTCCTACACAAGTTCGTTGCACTCTTCGTGCTCATCGCTATCACGCTCTCGTTCCTGATCCAGTCTGCTGAGGCAGCGAAGGGACCTCTGATCACCAACAAGGTAACACCAACAACCAACTCGGAGTCGGTTGGTTACGTACATGGCATGTTAACGGACGGCGATTACTAGGTCTACTTCGACATCAAGCATGGCGATAAAGAACTCGGCCGCATTGTGATCGGCCTTTACGGCAAGACCACCCCCAAGACCGCCGAGAACTTCCGGTGAGCTCCCCCCTCCCTCTTCGACACCCAACCACGGTTTCTGACTGGCGTGTGTAGCGCATTGGCAACCGGCGAGAAGGGCTACGGCTACCAGGGCTCCAAGTTCCACCGTGTCATCAAGAAGTTCATGATCCAGGGAGGAGACTTCACCAAGGGCGACGGAACCGGCGGAAAGTCGATCTATGGCGAGAAGTTCCCCGATGAGAACTTCAAGCTGAAGCACACTCGCCCCGGACTTTTGAGCATGGCCAACTCCGGAAAGGACACCAACGGATCGCAGTTCTTCATTACCACTGTTGTCACTTCGTGAGTAGCCCCGGAATGCCACACCCCATACACCACCCCTCCACCCCTCCACCCAATGATGAAACAACCATTCCAAACAGTTATCCCTGTCTGAACATCCATCTGTTGATAATCTGCTTCTGAGCTCCTCTCCGTTGCCCCTCCTTCCCATACACATACATTCTTTTCTGTTACCCACCTTGTAACACGCACTGACACCCAAACCAGTTGGCTCGATGGCAAGCATGTCGTTTTCGGCGAGATCCTCGAGGGCATGGAGATCGTCACCGCGATTGAGAACGCTGAGACCAGCTACGGCGACAAGCCCAAGCCGGACGTGGAGATCGTCAAGAGCGGAGAGTTGGAGGTTCCTGCTGAAGGTATTCACAAGGAGCTTTAAACTGCCCCTCCCCCACCTACGGTCTTTTTATGTAGAAAAAAAATGTGGATATGTTTCAAGTCAGTGTTTTTGTTATCTAGCTCGATCGCGATCAAGAGAAATAAGAGCATTCGCTGATTCGCCTGTGCTTCCTTTCTCGTGTCTGTAGAACCCGAATCCCCCGTTCCAAACGCACCAGCCGGCATCCCCGCCGGCGCTGCAATCGATGAGCTTGAACTCGACAAGTCCGAGCCTGTTATCGTCGCCCCCCACGGCGTCTATGAGAAGGCCAAGGCCCACGGTCTGTCGTTCGGTGAATTGCTGTTCATCCTCGCCATCATTTGCGGCGCTGCCTGGTTCTACGTCAGGATGAGAAGGAGGGCAGCTGCCACTGATAAGATCCACGAGTAACGTCGAAGCTGGCTTTGGCGGGGGGAGGCGGGAGGATGAAGAGGAGGAAGAAAATGATACCGATTGTTTAAACACATGTCAATTTGCAATTGCTTGATATAGATTTCATTTGTGAAGTAACAATGAGGTGAGGGGCCGAAATGGCTCCTTCATTATCCTCTAGAAAGACTCAGCGAGCCAGCGGATTTTTTTCGTTTAATTCTGATGTATTCGACCTCTCTAGACCATAGCATCGGTAGCAAGTTAGCGTGTTTTTTTTGTTTGAATCTTCAATGCTTTCGATCTCATGTAGGCAGATTATGGCAGTTACAAAACCGTGTGCCCCCATTGCCCCCATTGCCCCCGTTCTCATGCTGTTTGCTGGTGGCTCGATGTGAGTTTCCATTGCTCCTATATAGCCTAGGCCTATCGCAACCCAGCGGAGGGGGCGGGGCGGGGGCTTCTGCGTGCGTAAAATATTCGCGAGTGACGGAATATGAACAAGTATAAACCCTAGAATGTAGCCTCTCTATCCTATTCCACTCCTGCGCCCATGAAGCCTATAAGCCCCCCGGCAGCAGATGGCTTGCGAGTTGGAACCACTGCTCGGGGTGTGTATGTACCCATGGTGTCTCGGGAAACTGCGATATTGCATTGTTCTGCTGGGGGGCGGTGTGAGTCCGGAGCCAGAGCGAGTACGGAATTTAAGGCATGGTTGGCGCTACGGCTGGGGAAGTACCTAGATGGCGGTAGCACGTGGCATCACTCGTCGATGGAACGTAACTACAGGTGACAGTGCTGTGCGGAAATTACAGTGGCGGGTGCCTGGCTCGGAATATAGAGGCTTTGAGGTGAGTACACATGTTAACTGGTATGTACCATAGTCTAGATAGGCTGCATGTAATTAGTGATGAGACCAGTTGTATGTTCAAGCATGGCAGTCCATAGCGTGCAACTACCGATCTTGGGCAAAGGAGGCGCTATGTAAATGGTATGTATGAATCCACGACAGACAGCAGCACATCACGATCCTTGGCTCATCCAGCGGGCACGAAGAAAATCACATCAAGACATGCAAGTAGAGGAAGAAGCAGTGATGTATTATCTCCTCGAGCGCGCCACCACCACTATTTCCCCCCTAGCACAACCGCCCATCTAATGCAGCACAACCCTCAAGTTCCACTGAAAGAAAATGTAGTAACCGCCGGCCCTGCTCATTCCGTGATTTCCGCACCTGGACTTAACTTCGAGCATAGCCCAGATGATGTCCTCGCAGGCGAGGCCCTGCTTGTACCGACCGCAGAGGGAGACGTTGCCGCCGTCCGACTTCGCAATCTGCGTGCACATGGAGCCACCGCCGTTGCTCTGCCAGTAGCTGCAGGTCTTCCAGTTCTTCTTGTCGTAGACCTTGGCGATCAGCCCGTCGATCTCGGACATGGTCGGAGACGCCCACGACGTCTCGCATTTTACTTTGCCCCAGCCCTCGCCGTTCACCTCGTCGACCGAACCAGAACCCGTGCCGCGGACGAGTTTGTCTTGGTAGTTGTTCTTGTCGCCGGTGTCGGCTTGAGCGGGGAGGACGGCCACGTTGACCTGCTCGGCGTTGCCGGTACCCGGAATGGAGATGTGAGTGTAGTCGACCAGCTTGTTGGTGTCAGAATAGACGAGGCCGGTAGAGAGAGGACCGGGAGCAGCGGCGGTGAAGGCGATGAGGGCCGAGAGCACCGGGAGGATGTTGAGATTGACGAGCATGTTGATGATGTTTTTGGTGGTTGGTTTTTGTTGCGGTGAGTCGTGAGTCGTGAAGTCGTGAAGTCGTGAAGTCGTGAAGTCGTGTTGGGTGTCGAAGTACAAACAAACAATTCCGTTTTCTGAAGCAAGTTGAAGTGGATGCACGAGAACGGTGGGCCGAGTTAGGGCTTCACTACACTTCGATTCTGCTCGTGGCCTAACCGCGTCACCAATATCACTCGCAAAATAAAACAGGAAGATCTCTCTCTCCACCGTGACTGCAGCCGCCGTATGTTCCCTCTCTTCGCCGCAGCCGTCACGTCTGAATCAGCTGAGCCGATCACTCGGGAACCTGCTTTCTCGCACCGTCATCTTTCTTCGTCTCCTTGCATGCAGCCAGGAAAACAATGAAAGGCTTTGTAGTACCAGTGGCATGATGATCGTCGACACGCGCAAGCATAGTGGTCAACCCATGTTTTACAGAATACGAAAGAGTCTGATGGACTGGTTCAAATATTAGACTGAAAAGAACAGATACTGAGATACCCACTACACTTGATCTAAGCCCAACGACTAAAGTCTAAAATAATTAGTCAGCATGTGATTGAAATTTGAATGTGTTGATGGGGTGGGTAAGACATACATATCAAGGAGAATTGAAGAGAAGAGAAAGGAGGGAGGAGTAGTTAGAGAGGTAGTGGTTTTTGTCTTGTTTGATCAAGTATCCAACCTTACGTGATCATGGCAGTTACAAAAACGGTTCCTCCTTCACTGCCCCCATTCGACCTCGTACGGTCCGCGGGTGGCTCGAGTGTGAATAGGGAGGTGGTAGTTTTGTTTGCCGTTTACTCAATGACTGCATGCGACCCGTCTACGGTAGATCATGACAATACACACCCCACTCCCATGTCCACTGTCTACTGTCCAACCCACCTTTCATCAAGCGGGCCGATGTGACTTCCCTACCCCCTCTCACCAGAATATGCCATGAAGGAAGCCGTGGGGAGAAACAGCGGGAGTGACCCCGGCTCCTCAGCCTCAGAGTCAGCGCCCTCCTCCTTTCCATCTCGTCTCAATGAGTGTGATCCGCCTGTCTGTCTTCCCGCTCCCTGAGCTCCCACCCAGGAACCTCGCTTGCTGTATCTCCCCCAGCAACCTCGGAGATCCGCCTGCCAAAACCAGTGGTGGCGAGGAAGTCCAATAGGGAGGTGGTGGTGGTTTTATAGGTGGACTATCGGCGGTCGAGTGACTTAGGGAAGATCGCTCCCAGTATACAGCCGGGCTGCGTACATAGGGGCTTGATCCTTGCTACTATCACCGCCTCACTCTTCACAATCTTCACTCTCCCAATCCTACTTGGCACATGTCCTCATCTAATAAAATCAATTTTTCCGCTCCCAGTTCCAAGTTCCAAGTTCCAAGTTCCAACTGTCCGTCCGTTTGCGCCAACTGCCAAAACTGCCCAAAGTGATCCGTCGAACATCAAGATAAGCAACGCTCACAAAACCAACCGGGTATATATTTATAAAACGCAATTGAAGCTCTCGATTCTCCGGCCAATGCGGAGTCCGAAAGAATAGAATAGAAACGTGCACCACATCGAAAACAACCTCCCCTCCCCCGCTCCCCTCCCCCCCTCCCTAAAAAAAACAAAAAACTAGAGCTGCGATCCAGTGGTAACCACTTAATACCTCCCCTTCTTCCCCTTGCCGGACTGGCTGGATCTGCTAGCCTTGATAGCCTTGCTATAGTACTTGGGGCTCTTGCTCTTACTCTTGATCTTCCCGGCCTTATCCTTCTTTGCCTGCTGGTAGCGGCACCACTTGCCGCAGTACGCCGACTTCGAGGGCCTCACGCTGGCGGTGGCTGTGCGCGTAATCGTGCTCCCCTTCGTCGTTCGCGTGGCGGTCACGAATGTGTACACTACCGGAGTAGAGGCGACAGGAGCAACGTCGGTGGGGTATGCAGCTGGGGTAGTGGCAACAGGAGGAGTGGCAACAGGAGCAACGGGAGCAACGGGAGCTACCTCCGTGGTGGGCTCGGCGATGCTGCTGGCCGGGTACTCGGTGCTGCTGGGCAGGGGCAGGTACTCGCTGGTCGTGGGGTCGACGTTGGGGTTCTGCGCGCCGTTGGCGAAGCTGGTGTAGACGGAGAAGTAGGTGGTCGGGTAGGGTTCGCCGGCCGTGGGGTCCTTGTTGGGGTTTTGGGCGCCGCTGGCGAAGCTGGTGTACACCGGGAAGTACGTGGTAGAGTACGTCTTTGTCACCAGCACCGGGAGTGGGAGTGGGGTCACGGATGCGAAGTGAGTGAAGGTGGGGAAGTAAGTGGTCGAGTAGGTCTTTGTCCGGCTCGTGGGCACAGCGAGCTGGCTCGTAGGTACGATGGGCTGGCTCACGGGAGAGGTGCCGTCGACGAAGAGCGCGGGGCCAGGCATCGGGTAGTTCTTGAACGTCTCGCTGTTCCACACGTCGAAGATCAAGCCTGGGGTGTCGATGTTGACGTAGCCTGGAATGCTGACGGTTTCTGGCTTCGCAGTTCCGGTGGTTCCGGTGATGGTGACCTGGGCACAACCCGGGTAGAACTGGGGCGACGCCTGGCCACCAATGCTCTTGGCGCCGGCATCGTTGAGGGTCAGGAACTCGGCGCGGAGGATGTAGTCTCCGGCTTCGATGGAGCTGGGAATGGTGACCTCTTGCAGAGCATTGGCCTCTCTTAGTCTGGTGGTGCAGAACACACCGTTCGAGTCGAGTCCATCCTCCATGATCTATCTCATGTGTCAACGAAAGCTCTTTGCGTGCTCGATAAGGGTCAGTCTTACTTTGAACCAACCATCGCCTGGAGCCGTCGCAGAGGTAGAATCTGAGACCTTCTTGGCATACACCGCACATGGGCCCATATGGCTCGTGTCGGTGACACCGACCCTTTCGCCTTCATCGTTGAGAGGATAGTCGGCGGCAGGAATTTGCGGATCGACACGCCATTCGAACCCAACGATATCGCCGGCTATATGGATGGTTAGCAAGAGTAGAGTGATGCCACCTCGTACATAGCATAGCTAGATCATACCTTGAACTGTGCACTTGTTGGTTGCCTTGCTCGAAACAATATTGCAAGCCATCTACTAGACATCAGTTGCGGAACCGCGGGGGGCAATCTTCAGAGAAAACATACAGCATCACTCGACAGATCGGTGATAGGGTTTGTACTGGATGCCTGACGGACACACGACGAATCGGCGACTCCGTTGACATGGAAATGCGAGACCATACTGTGGGCCGAAGCCAAGCCCGCCAAAGCGGAGAGAGCGAATAAGTACTTCATTGTTTTTATCCGGCTACTGTGGATGTCGGTTTTGAAATTTGAACGAGGATGTAAAGTTGGGGGCTGTTCGTGATGTTCGTCGATCGAGGCTCAAGTGCAACAGTAAAGGATTGGACGTGGAAACTCTTCAAGAGTTACACACAGAGAACTGGGTGGCGAATGAAGCACGGGAGCTTGAAGACGATGTAAAGGAATGTGGTGATAGGCCAGCTTGGTGAGGAAAAGCGAGTGGAAATGTGGGCGTTAATGTGTATTTGTATTTTGAATTGGCGACATCCCCAGCGGACCACACCCTGGCTGGAACCCGAGTTTCTCGTCGGCCAACCATGGCAGCAAGTCCAAGGGCCGATCAGTATAGTAGAGCACATACGAGGTCAAAGGCACATCACTGGTAGCAGTTTCAGCATCTAGCGAGCCGCAGAATGGGGGAGTTAAGGCGGAGGTTGCTGTGCCCGGGGGTGGGGGGGCGTCCATGCGTGCTGTTGCTGCTGGTGCAATAAAACCATGGGACATCGCCAACGTTCGAGGGGGGCCACGGGCGTGAATCCACGGTTACACCGACCGAGCCAACTAGCGGCCGCGTATAAAGTGCCCCCTGCAGCAAGCCGCTCGCTCGCTTTCTCGTGTAGGGAGATCTGGGGGAGAGTGCGGTTCCTCGTGCGCATAGAGGGCCCAACACCGCCCCTTCAATCGATGCCGAGATACGGGCCTTTCTCCATCCACCAAGGATTCAGGGGCGAACACGTTTTTTCTTTGGAGATGCCTGCTGCAAGTGGGAGTCCGCGTTGATGTTGTTCCTGTGTCCTGGTTGTGGGTATTTCAGTGGGTCTTGGTTGGTTGGCGTGTTGTGCACGGCGGTTATCGCTGGTGCAAGCGTAGCCGGCGTCCATGTACCACGGTACTCCATGGAGTTATTAGTCTATATACTAACCAGAGTAGCAACTAGCACCCAATCCCACCATTCGCATCCTGATGCTGCGCTGTTGCCCAGAGCTCTCCTCGCACCAATTTTGCCTCCACGGACGAGCCCGCTTGCTTCTTGTGCTTCGACCCTCCAGAATATCCTTCGAGATTATCCGGGATTCGCCGCCTCTAGCTTCGGTGCGAATCCCGTCTAAATACTCCCTACTCTTGTACTCTACTCTGACATCAGTGAGGCTGGAACCTCGAAAAAAAGCAACTACGCCGTGAACACATAGCGTCGTTCCTTCAGTAATCTCACGTTACGGTCGGTGCATAGGAGGGGCATAGGTACTCGTACTACCTGCTCTGCGATACCGTGACAAGGAGATGCCCAATGGGGGGCTGGGATAACGAACAAGCATTCCGGAGTCGTGTAGACATCCCCCTCCTCCTCTCGGCCAGGAAACAGATTGAAACGCGGCAAAAGAAACCACGAGCCCAAGCGAGATGTCAGGCACGGATGTGCCGAATGCTGTAGATGTGTGTAATTGCGGCGGCGCAGCCTGGAAGACTGGGAGCCGAGGCCTAAGGCAAGGGGAAATGTATGTAAATATGACTCTGCGCAGAGGAAAGAGCAGGCAGGCAGATACCAGTACCTACCGGTAGGTATGGCTCCTGAATGCAAGGCAAGAGGGAGTGCCGCCGCCGACGACGCCATCCGATATAGCTTCGGTCAGTGGGTGGCGATGGGTGTCTATCGACAAGGCTTACAGGTTGTAGGGTTCCAGCTTCCGGTGGGCGCGTGCAAGTCTGTGAGTGAGCGGGGAAGACTCAGCGGAGAGGAGAGGGGGGGGTTTCTTCGGAATTGATTCTCCGTAGGGGTTCCCGTTTCGGGCAAAAGAAAGGAAAGCTGCTTGCTTACAAGGGAATTAGGATTTTACATACTCCGGGGTGATTGTTCGAACTGTGCCACCTATTGGACCGCACGGAAAGGACAGGACCCCCTGAGCGCGAAAACGTAAGAAGGAGCACAGGTTACATTCACTAATACCTGGATACCTGTTATCCGGGCACAGGAATCGCAGCGCAGGCCCAGCAGCACCCCGAAGAACCTCTCACCTGTATGTCAACGAGGCGCCACGGTGGCGCGTCTTTCATCTATTGCAAACTTTTCGGACACGATACGCACTCGAAAACATGGACTTTCACGTTTCGAGGGTTTTCTCGCCACGATGAACCTTCCACGATGCGAATCTTGCAGTCGTCGTCGATTGCCGTCGATTCGATCTCGGGCGCTGCGGTCTCCGCCTCGACTCCGGATGCCCGCGGCTGCCCCTTGTTTTTGTAGCCGCACAGGCTCCAGTTGGTGAGATGGAACGGCACAGCACATGCAATAGTGGTGCGCCCCCATCCATGCCCGGAACAAGGTAATAAGGATTCTCCGAAGGATCTATCCGAATTGCTTTTTCGTTTGTGAGAGCACGGATGCTGAAGTTCAACGCACCTATGAGGTACCTACTCTAGTAATCTCATAGCCTCTCACGCGAGCTGGGATTCAGCATCGATATCCTGGTGAAACCTGCCCGAGCAACACAGTGACAGTGGGGTGGAACCGGAAAGTTATGTAAGTGCCATGATGATTAAACAAACAGCCCCGAGCAACAGACCGAGCTTCCGTGCTGGTCGTAGTCTTCCCGACGCCCGGATCCCAACCACATTAAAGACCAGACAAGCCTTGGACTAGGTCTGTAGTTAAGCTCAATCCACTTTCGCGTGAATAATATGTACCATAGTCGGGGTGAAATTTCAGTGGTATGTATGTGCATTATGCACTCTGGATACTTCGTATTGGTCTTTAACTAACCAACGATCCTCACCACGGCTCAATCCGTCAACGGTTAACTAAGGTGTCCAACCCGCGCTTAAAACTGCATAAGCACCCGCGCTCCCTCTAGCTTGCTCGACGATGTGCGCCAGAGCTGCAGCTAACTAGCACTGTTCCGGCCGGGGAGATTTGATGCAGGAGAATCAACGGCGGGCGTAAATCATGCGCGATCTCGAACTCTTCTTCTTCTTAGATTTAGGTCTGGTACATAAAAGTAAGCAAGCAGTTGCTCGACATATGCACCGCGCCGCAGACCGCTCACACTCGTACATAGCATCCCGACCGGGTCAGACTCCAGTCGGCAGTCCCTCCGGGATCGATGATGGCGACCCGTGCTTGGCTATCCGTCCTGCCTCATCTCATCTCGAGCTCGGAGAAGGAGAAGTTCCCGTTTCGTTCCCACTCGTCAGTGGCGCAATGGGTCCATGACGATACCATGCACGCCGGGTCTCGGCCGGTGTGGACATGAGACAGATACATCTAATAGGTAGTAAAGCACTCGCCCCCATGGTATTCCACGGCTAGAGTATTCCACAACTATTCCACTAAACTAAGGGGCTGAATCGATTGGCATAGGTATTCCGAATCCCACTCTCCACAAAAAGTGTTTCTCCTGTTTCGCCCCCGTATGGCTTAGGGTGGGTATGCGCCTTTTTCGAATGATACGCGGGAAATAGGTATGCATAACTATGTACCTGGCTGTTGTCTCAACTATTTACTGGTAGTTACGTGCTCACGCGACATACCTCCTACATACTCCAGCATAAATCCAGCCACAAGATCTCTGAGCTTCGAGCTGCAGATCCTATGCATAAACTTGGTAGCCTTCCCGAATTCCGAATCCGCATCGATTCCACGATTCCACGATTCCATGCATCGTACATATCGAATGCACGAGAGGTTAGTGGCCGTCAGGGTTGCGATCTCCGCACCACTTCACTCTCTACATACGAGTACGGTATGCGGTATGCGGTAGAGTACCGACCCATGCGCAAAGCCTGCCCTTCAAAGTTCCAATAACCTCCGGTCGATCGAGAAGCACTCCCGTAAACCCGTAACCCGTAAACCCGTTGCAAGCTCGCCGATCCGGGGCGGGGCGGTCGAATATCGGACGATTCTCGAATACGGGGAGGGAGGGAGGGAATCGAGTGCTGGATAAAGTACGTAAGTATGTAGGAAGTAGGTACCTAAATACCTTGTTAGCTCCAATCTTCAACTTATGGTTCTTCCCTCCGGTGACTTTGGAACATTGATCATGCATTAGTTAAGCTAACGGTGGGGGTCGGTGGTGGCCGGTGGTGGTGGGGATGGCCGATGGTTCACCGGGTCACCCGGGGTTGGATGAGGATAAGGACGCCCGTGTATGGTACATACATGGCCGGATTGGCGGGGCCGACCGGTTGGTTGGAGCAGTCAGACTGGCCCGGAGGATTCTACATATCCTAGGCCCCACCTTTGGTCGGCCCGGCGGGCTAATACCTACCATGTTTACCGTGGGTATACCTAGAAGTCCCGTAAACGCTCACGACTCACGACAGATGTCTGAGTACTTTTCTCTTCTTCCCCAAGCCCGAAGCCCGTTTTATCCCCGACGACCGGGATACCTATGGGCTGAGGCGAGTCGACATGCGATGACACTGGCAGTACTATCGGAAGACGACGATTCGGAAGTTATGCTACCCAGCAGAAAGAATATAAATTTTCAAATGAAAGCTAGGATACACGACACGATACGAGCAATGCTAGGAGCATTGAACTGATGCTGGCAAGAATCATATACAGCAGATATCACTCCGCAACTATAGTTCTACGCCTGTGTTGTCTGGCCATCTTTGAGGCCCCAAACACACGGTACACCTGATATCTTTGCTGTATATATGCGGTTTATGCATTGAAGAGTTCCGAATCGAATAGGACTGGAATGAAGAACCCATCTATATCGATTTTTCGAGTGGGAACTGAGGGAGCGTCTGCTTCACGTTGCCCCATGAGAAATACAGTGAGCGAGAATACTCTCTTCACCATAACATCTATCTATCTGTAAGTTACGGGTGACGAAAACACCTCGAGAGAGCCGAGTAAACACTTACTCTGACTTTCAGCCAAGGCATGTATCCGTATTCCTCGAAACTTGGCAGCTCAAGCCGCGGAGTCACAAGGAATCACCGGAGGTGATCGCGTCACTCTCAGCGATATCTTAGGTACGATCAATCCCACTCCCTCATGTAGCGGCCAGAGAAGCAACTTTGACTTTGGCAGTACTGCTTCATCTCGTTCCGGCACTGCCGAACATCTCGACGAAGAAACTCGGCGTCTACAACCTGCTGTACACCATAGCGGCAGCAACATACACGATCAGGAGCCTGTATATATCTAGAAACTAAAAAGAAACATATCACTATTGCTCGTCCTGATGGGATCATCTCATCTTTACCGTTCACTATGTTGGAACTCCCAGTCACTGTCCGGTGACCAACTGTTGAGTGGGAACTCTGCTACAAGCTCGGCGTCCTCTTCTGAGATCCGTACCTCGCTCACACTCCCATCTGCGACGTATCCTTGCTGCCTCCCATCTCCAGCTCGGCCCTCTTCCACATCTACATCCATAGGATCCTCTCGTGGGAGCCTTGCACCGCCTTCAACCTCAAGCGCAGCAGTGGCGAGGGTGTTAAGATCATATCCGTATATTTGAGAAGCGGGAGAACCAGGGGGTGCCTGAGGCGTCGGGAGCCTCCAGTCCGGATACTGCTGCGTCAGGCCTGCAATCTGCTCCGCGACTCTTTCCACGGTCTGTTCCATGACGACAAACCCGCCGCTCGCAGCCTCCGGCTGCGAGACCAGATGCATCTCCCACTCGCTGTCTTCGTCGTACATATAGAGGCTTTCCCCATCGCTGTCATAGTGGGTGTACTCGTCGCAGTCGCAGTAGATGTAGTTCTGATCGTCCGGGTAGAACTCCTCGACGCCTCGCCTACCGGCAGGCGTCTCAACGAACGTCACTTCCGCACGGCAGTAGGGACACGTAGCATCGACGTCGGAGCGCTGCTCGCGGAGCCACGCCTCGACGCACGCGACGCACAGATCGTTGTGGCCGCAGGGGAGTAGGCGGCTGTTGTTCCCCCGGGGTATGGGCTCGTAACAGACACCGCAAGTCGGGGCCTTGGAGCTGGGTGGCGTCGGAGGGTTCGAATGGAGTTCTTCGGTATCTGGAGGTGGTGGGGCTGCCATTGGTTTTGTTTCTGGAATTCACTTGGGCGAAAGGCTTCTCTAAACCTTTTTTTTGTGCTAGATTGATGGCTCGCAACACGAGTCGCCCTTTCCTTCGACATGGCTGCCCTCGGCGGTTTGGTCGTGGGACTCGGCGCCGTCATCACGAGCGGAAACTCGCCCGCCACCGCGGTTGGGGATCCGTCATGTGAGTTCGCCAACCCGGCTTCGACCCGAACAAGTTGTATTATTACGGCAAGCAGCGTCAGATACGGGTCGTACTGCTCTAGGAGAGCGATTTTCTCTCTAGGCGTCCGATCCCTTTGGGTAGATCCACATGCTTTCCTCAACATGTAGTCAGCCCTCGATTTAAACGCTGATATCGGTGCCGTCTGCTTCTCGTGACTTACTAGGAGAGACCCAAACAGTATTTCTATCAACTGCTGCTTTCTGGACCACGCTTCAAACGGACTAGGGTGTCTAGTTGAGTGAAAAATACTCCTTTGGGATGTAGTATATCAACGGGAGACTAGTGACCTCAATCGCCGGGTCGAATTCTCTCGGCGGGGACTGGCCAAATTGTCTTGGCGGGTCGAAATCTGTCGGCGGGCTTTACAAGAGTCAATACTCGATACTCATATATGTAACGGGCGTTGAGTTGTTTTAACCCAAAAGGGTCTGCCCTATCTACAAAGAACTGTTGCAGAGAGTTTGTTGGCCAATCACAGTACTCGGCATCTTTTTTCTCACACCTCATTGATTTGTACTCACACCGCTAGTCACAACGAGGCCTTAGCGTGGTGTTAGCGTAGACACATGATGTGAACGCTCCCCGATCCACCTATAAATCGCACGATATTCTTCTTCTTCTTTTGCTTCCCTCGTATCTACCATAATCATCCCGCGTCCCCGCCATAACTATCCCGTGCCCCCGTCATAATCATTCCACCAGCTTTCCACGTACCTGTCGCCAATAATCCAAATTCCTATTTGATAAATAATGTATGTTGTCGCTTCTTCCCGAACCCTCTTTGGCACTTGCTCGTACAAACCATCTTCTCGGTGACAAGATTCACTGATACTGACATCGCTTAGTCCGTCGCAGTAATTATGCACCCAGAACACTGGTACAATAATCTCGGGGGAGAGGGTGAGGACGACGCCGAGTCTCTCGACGGCGAGGGAAACGTGGAGCTCGACCTCGAAACACCTATGAAATCAAAATTCACCGTTTCGTCCAGGTTGGATTGCTCGGACAACAAGTTGACGGAGATCTCTCTTGTCAACGAAGACTTTCTTCCCGCTCAGACAATCATGAACGCCGACGACAATGGCAACGGAGTGTTTGGCAACACCTTGAAGATGCGACAGTTCCAATACCTTAAGGCCATCCAAATCGCGAAGGAGAACGATGAAAAAGGAAACCATGGATTCAATATCAAGTGGGATGAACACCCGAGCACCATCATTTCCGCTCTGGAGGATTGCGGAGCTGCACCTACACTCTCGGACGACAGAATGAACGAAACTAGCACCCGGAAGGCATTTGATCCTAAAGCGCCGCATTTTGACGTTATCGTTATCAATCTATTGGAAAGTCCGTATTTTCCCAAGGATACTGTCGTCCCCGAAGGTGGTCTACGTCCGACTTTGATGGACGACTTGCCGATATCTAGTTTATTGGGAAGACCCGGTTTTATCATCATGCACATTGGAGGAACCGCCTTGGGAAGGGAAGAGGGAATGCGTCTATTTGATGTCTGGAAAATAAAAACCCTTGAAACAATAACATGGTTGCCAAAAGTTATTGAGACGCTGCACGCGAACCAGCGTGGACACGGAGTTCTTTCTTCTTCTTCGGAAGATTTTCTCGTTGGGTTGAAGGGAAACATTAACCGGTAAGACACCCCTCCCCCCAATTGTTCTCCGCAATATCCGCTAACCCAACAAAAGGTCGAAAGACTCGAATATCGTCCACTGTAACGTCTCCGGGGACGTTATGGTCAGCAGCCAGCGCCCGCAGATGGAGTTCTTGGCCGAGAAATTTTCAAATGGGCAGCGAAGGCTGTCAATCTTTGTGCCCTCTGGCGCCCCCCGTCCTGGCTGGGTGCAGATGGGAAGAGACCTCTGCAACAACTTCGACTGTCGCGAATGGCTCCAAAAGTGGCAAGGCAAGGACAGCTGGCTACTGAAGATAACCGATGACATTGAGTATTTCCGGCCGAAGTCACCTTCTGATACCGGTTCAAATGGCCAGGGTGATTTTCTAGAGGATATCGACGAAATCATCAGAAGGTTGAAGACGGAACACCTAGCTGGTGAAACGAATACTCAGAACTCTGAAGCTCACGTGTCGGCTGAGGCACCAGAACTCGAAGCAAACGAACATGAATGGCACTTTCAGACGAGATCCGACCCCTTGGCTCGCACCGAGTTCGACTACAGATTTCCCACCCCCCCTCCGGATATCGTGTCTCGTACCGAGTTCGACTTCAGGCTTCCCTCTCCTCCTCCAGGTAACTTGGACCATAGCACCGGCTATGACTACGATGCGAGGTTTACCTTCTACCCCTCGGGCATCTCGGACCGCGCCACTGCTGGGGACGGTGAATCTCCACATACGGGCAACAGGGACTTCGAAGGCGGCTTCTTCGCAGTTGGCTTTCGCTCTCCCACAGCTTCGCCTGTTCACTCTCCTCCCCGACCTTCGTCATTCCTCACCCCCTCCCAAACTTCTCCTGTTCGCTCTCTCCAAATATCCCCCCCCCCCCTCTCCCCCCGCCTCCCCTGAGCAGCCCGCGGCCCGTATCCTCAATTTCGAGACCTACCGTGAGCGCGTTGGAAACGACCTGACTCTGTCGTGGATTGAGTCTGATTAAATTCGTGGGGTTTGGCACATAACTAGTCCAATATCATACTAATAGGACTTGTTTGGGTTTGGTACACAATCCGTCCGGCTATGATAATAAAATGACTCTGTTGGCCCGGTTACCGTGTTTTTTTCTGTGATTTTCTGTGATTTTCTGTGATATGTAGGAACTGGAGCAGGGCTGTCAACCGTCCGTCCCGTCCGTCTTTGAGGTTGCCCGGCCCGGGACGGAATTAGTCGGGCTGAGGAGACGAAGGACTACAGTCTTCCGGGCAGGAGAAATGAGGACGGATACCCTACAGGGCCCGGAGAGTAGTCGGACACTAAGAACTAGTGGACTGTAGTCCGGACGGACGGTTGACAGCCCTGAACTGGAGTGGATTTCTAGTCATCTACTAGTAGTTAAGGACGAGCCAGTAACCCGTGATATGAACTACCATAGCCGTAGCCGTAGCTGTACAACTAACAGGATTGGGTTTCCTGCTTTCTATTTCACCATTGATCGTATGTAGTTTACGGTATCTAGACTAGGTATGGCGATTTTCGGGTGCGGCTTTGATTTCTCCAGTTTCTCACTACGGCCTGATGTAAAAAACCGAGTGACCAGTGCCTCCGATAGTCCAGTCCAGTCCGTCCGGACCCAGGACGGGACTGGACTACATACATCTAGTCCGTCCGGAGGTGTCTGTCGGACAGACTAGGTAGTCCACCAGTCCAGTAAGGCCGGACAGGACGGACTGCAGTCCAACCCGTCCAGAAAATTGGCGGACGGGACGGACTACGTTTTCTTCCGCCCTCAAAAAGGCACGGACGAGACTGGACTGGACCTTTTCAGTCCGTCTCGTCCGGGCTGCAGTCCGGACCGGACTATGTCGAATACTGCACTGCACATAGGTAGTTCGACCCAAAAACTTCAGAAAGTGTCCGTCTGTCAGTCTGTCAGTCTGCAGTCCGAGGCGGCAAATCTTGGCCCAAGGACGGACTGAATTCAAAACCGTCCTCCAATTTTATGGACTGGACTGGACTGGACTATCGACTATCGCGAGCCGGATCGAGTGCGAGCTGATGAAAATATCGAGTGCGAATCTGTGAATGAATCCGCGCCCACCCGGGCTCCACTGGTCATTTCGCCTCCGACGGCGGAACCAGTTACGAAGAGAGATACAGACGCCCACAGGAGACTCCTGCCGGGGCAAATGTGTAGCCCTCTACAATCATCATTTTTGGGTCTTTTCGAGTGCTCGAAGACCACTCTACAAGTACTGGCTTGATAGATAGATGTCCCAACTTGTGCACCATCCTATCGGTACTGTTTGATCCTATGCCCCACAGAGTCACAGGAACAAAAACGTCCGGTCCAGTCGAAATCAGTAGCAATAGATCATGTAACACTTCCATGCTGTGGAGATGAGGAGATATTGCGAGCGCCACACCATGCACATGTAACGAACTCACCGTTCGGCCATCCTCCACCCCATGAGTCGTTTCTTCACATCCGTTTATCAATCACTGTATTGAGAAGCGTACATATCAACCATTGCAGTAAGTGAAAAGCAAGTTATGTAAGGAAGCAGGACCATTTCATATGCTCCTCTCATCAGGTAAAAAAAAAGAACCCCCATCAGACCAGACCAAACGCCCCAATAGAATAGAAAGAAACACAAGTCATCATCCGCCCCGTACCATCCATCCAGCAGATCTGTGTACATGCAACAGATCTGTGTAGGTATGCATAGCAAGAACGTAACCCAAGTAAACAACAAAAACCACGAGGAGAAACACCCGACCCCCACCTGCTTCTAAACCTGTGCCTGACCCCGCTCCTGGCCCTGCTCCTTCTCCAGCTCCTGGCCCTGATTTTGTTCCTGCTCCAGCTCCTCCGCCTCAAGCTCCCAATCATCCACGACCTCCTTGGGCTTCTCCACCTCCTTTGGCTTCTCCTTCTTCGCGGCGGTACCCGAAATGACAGCTGCCGAGCTGCCACCAGCTCCACTAAACAGCTCGAACCCATTCTTGCTGGCCAACGAGGGTTTAGTGGACCACGTAACTGCCGACGCCGACTTCCTCGGATTCGTCACGCTCCAGCCCGAGCCGTCCTTGTTGTTTACGCGTCCGTCCTGGCCGACCCAACAGAGTTCCGCAGCGTCGGCAAGTCCCCGAGCGGCTACGACGCGCTTCAGTTTGGTGCTGAGGCCGTGAAGCTCTGCTTCCACCTGCTCGATGGCGAGGGACGAGGCTCGGGGCTTGAGGAGTACGTCTTCGTCGCCGTACCAGCTGATGTCGAAGCGCAGCTGGGAGTCCTTCAGGATCGAGAGTTCCTTCTCGAGCTCGGACGCGAGGAGGCCGACTTTGATGCCTTTGAGGAGGAAGGCGTTGACTGCGTGGCTACGGGCTATCTTTTTCAACTGCTGGACGGCAACTGGAGCGGCACCCGGTGTGGCACTAGATTTTGCTGCAAACTCCGCAAGCGACTTCCGCGGGACGGCAACGAAAGAGACCGGCTTTCGGACCATGATGCTGCGGTAGGGCTCTGGGTCCTGCGACTCGCTGTCAAGACCATAAGCCTCGGCCAAAAGATGCAAGAACTCCCGAAGCGGTGCTCGCATTGGAGGGAACTGCAGAGCTCTCTGGTCCTTATTTTCGATGAATGTACGAAACTTCGTTTCCATCGCGGCGGACCACTTCGGATCCCTGTTGTACGCACTGACGGTCTCCTCCGAGAAGGACTGACCTTCACGATCAGGGTCGAGGTCGAGAGCCATTGCGAGTCGCCTCACCCGGCACGCGTCGGAACAAGGTATTTCCTTCTGGTTTCCAGCCGGTTTAGCCTTGGTCGCACCACACTTGATATCCTGTTTCACTCCTCCACAAGGACACGAAAGTTTCAGTTTCTCCTGGCAAGGCTTATCCTCCGAGCACTGGAAGGGAGCATGACAAGGATCAATGCATGGATGTCCGCAGGTAGGCTTGGGCTTTCCGCACGACTGCTTACAAGGCTCCTCGCATCCTCCATCGTGGCAAGGCTTACGGCAAAGATGTGTACCGCACGAAAGTCGTTTCCCGCAAAGCTGGCCGCACGAAACATTCTCACGCCAACAGGGGACTGCCTTGATCTCCTTCTTACCACACTTGCAGAGCCGTCCTGTCAGGTACGGGCACTTGGGACATGCTTCGTCATCCGTGTGACAATCGTGGATAACTGGGGGGTGTCCGCAGGACGGGGGCCGAGTACAAGGGAAGCGGCAGCGAGGGGGCTTCGAACCGCAGGGAACTGGTGGGTCGATGGACGTCCTTCCGCAGTGACAGGTCAGCTCTTCGAAAGAAGCCTCCAGACAGGTTCCGCAAGGGCCTCTATGACACAGCATCGAGCAATTGTGCTTGCCACATTTGAGCAGTCTTCCGCAGGGCCTTGTGCAGATATGTTCGGGCTCGAATCCGTCGTCCGTCTGCAATCCAGGATTGGAAGCGAGCGGTCTCATTTTTCTCTTGGCTGATATCCTCTCCTGTGCCTTCACCTCCCCAGAACAGCACTTGTCTCCGCATTCGTGTCTTCCGCAATTCAACGCCGCCCGGCAGTTCCGCATGCATTGGGGAGGTTCGTAATCTACCCCCTGGTGGCAGAGACTGGAGGAGTGGGTTTTTCCGCAACGACATGCTATCTCGATCTGAACCAAACAGACGCCGCATTCACCATCGTGGCAAGTCTTCGTGCAGGAATGGCCGCACGCGAGAGTCTTCTTACAAACCTTCCCGCAGGTAGGGATCGGAGCTTCACAGTTGGGTCGAGGCTCGGACAAGATATCCGTCAGGGGTGTTTTACCGCACGGGCAGTGCGCAACGACTGACGGATCAGAGTGACAGATACCGTTGTCGGTGTCCTGTGGGTGGCACGGCTTTTGACAGTGGTGAACACCGCAAGCAAGCAACCTAAGAAGTAATAGATTAGCAATCAGGGAGTGGCAATGCCCAAGGAGAAATAAACAAACCTATTGCAAACTTTGCCACACTCATAGTATCCGGTCCACTCTTCGAACTCATCGTCTGAGTACTCATCATCCGAGACTTCGAATGCCCTGGACGAATCTTTTGGATGCTCCTTGTCGGAACACTTCATTTCCTTCATCTCATTCCCGCAATAGCACTTAACGAGTTCGGGAACCTCGCAAGACCCGCACAAGAGGGGATGACACGGCCTCGAACAGGTGTGTTCTCCGCAAGGCATGACGTCTCCGCATACTTGACCGCAACTAAAGCCGCCGTCGTAATCCGTATCCACACATCGTTTCTGTTGGGATTCCCTGCCGCAAAAGCAGGTCATAACCGGGCCCATGGCCGCACAAGGTGTACAAGGTCCAGCGTGACACTGTGCACTACACGTGTGAGGACATTTTTTCGGGTTGGAGAGCTGCCTTCCACAAGTCTGTCCACAACTTTATGGTCATTAGTTAGGACATTCCCGAATAGCGGAAAGCTAGAGGTCAACATACCTGTGCGGCGGAAGATATTTGGTGCTCTCCGGCTGTGTCTCCTTCTCGCACCAACAGGTATAAAGATCCGGCAGTAAAGTGCTCGGATTATTGCAAGCCGGACACCTCCACGATTTCTGTGGTTCATATGCACCGACCGGACCCCTCGTTTCCTGCTGTAGACCCTGCTTCCCCCATTTCTGAATGCAGTTCAAGTGGTACACCGCCCAACAGCACCTGCAAGACCAGATCTTTGCCCTCCTATTCACACTGCCGTAGCAGACCATGCACTCGTAGGCTCCGCTGCTAATCTCCCTGTGAATGCGGCTGGTTATGTCGTCCGCGCCGGGCACAAAATCAGGAGCATCAGGCCTTATTCGTACTTGAGGTTGTGACTTCTGGGGCGACGTCTCAGCTTCGGGATTGGCAGCACTGAGCTGAGCTCCGAAGGCTCTCCGTCTAGCATTGCCACCTCCAACTCCGTTGCTGGCCGGCATAGGATGTAAATGTGTATGCTGATGCTGATGTGTAGTTCCGTCTTCCGTAGATCCACTCGTTGGCGGTTTACGATGTCGGACACGTTTCCTACGGGGTGGTGGAAGCGGTTCACCCTCGGGGTGCGAGTGTGCGTTCGGTGGTGCGCCCGGGGGAGCGCTCGATGGAATCTGAGCGTTCGGTTCCGGAGCTGGGTGTAGAGCGCCACCGCTGCGGTGGGACTGCCGTGGAGGTCTTGTTCTGCGTGTCCTCTGCCGCTGCTGCTGCTGTCCTTCCGAGGGGTTGCCACCGCCGCCACCACCGCCTGGGGCACTCCCACTCTCTCCCACCGCTGCACCGGCATAGCCCTCAGTCTTCTCAGACTTCGCGGGCCGTCGATTTCTTCGGCGAGGTCGCTGTGGATCTGCTGTACCTGCATTCCCGTTGATTGTCGGCTGATGAGGCTGAGGTTGGGACTCCATGTTTGTATCCAGTGATTGAGTTGGGACTATGTTCAGACGGAGAGGTATGGAGGAGTAAGTTGCGCTCAGCGCCAATAAGAAAAGCAATGGGAAGTTAGAAAGTGCCTCACAGAAGTGAGTGTTGAAGTGGGGGGCAAAGAAGGAAAGGAAGGAAGGAAGAAAGGAAAGAAGAAAGCTGAGGTACTTGTGTCCCGTCTTTACCTAATGGTCGTCGGCTGTCGTCATTCCAAAAGTGAGTGGTGGTGGTGGCGCATTAGTCTTGGCAGGGTGCAGCTTCGCAGTGCTCTAGACTCAACTCGACCTGCCACTCGGAGTGGATTCACGTCGACTCATTTTCGACAAGCATCCACCAGCCCGAGTCTAGTGAAGGAGTACCGTATTATGTATTCTACGAAGAATAATGAATCCCGAACCGTCACAATTCTCGTAATAAGTGCTTACTTCATACAGGTACAATTATAAGTTGTAGACCTAGAACAGACGAGGGCATATATTTGACCAGATGGGACAAAGGAAAAAAAGGCAGGTTACAGTAGTATACAAAAACAGTATCAAACCCTCTTGAACTCCAGAACCCACAGAAAACAACCCAGATACACCTTTCCACCCCCCGGAACATAGTGATGATAGTATCCAGCCCACCAGATGGATGTCATTGAGAACTAGAACAGGACTTGCCGGAATGGTAGAAAAGTAACCAACGCAACATGAACGCCATGTCTGCAAAAGTGCCACCCCTCTTCACCATACCATATCACTCAAGATGACTGTTTCCCTCAAAGTCAGAACCCCATTGCAAACAAAACAAACAAACTCCCGCCATTAACCCCGAGACCTGCCAAACTTACCTCCTCTGCCTCTTGAGTGGAGGGTCGCCTTTTCGTCCACCCCGTGAGCCCCCTCTACCCTTGCCCCCCGTACCTCCAGGAGCTGGTGGTCCCCCTGTAGCATCGTTCCCGTTCGTCTTCCTCCGCTTGGATGGCCCAGTCTTGCTGCTCTCCCCAGGCTTCACCGTCTTGCCGGTCGCCACGCCCATCCCCTCATCTCCCGAATCCGCTACCCCGATAGCCTTTCTGCGGCCACCCCGACCACGTCCCGACTTTTTACCTTCCACTTCTTCGTTTTGCAGGAATACCTGTGGTTGGTTCTTCCTCAACCAGCAATACACGCTCATAGGATTCCGAGAATCACCCTCTGCCTTGGCTGCGGATGGGTCGCCCGGGCGCTCGAGCGGCGGAATTCCACCATCGTATTTCTCCTCAATCTCTGCGTACCACTCTTCCTCCTCCTTGAGTGTCATCAAGAATGGACTGCCGCTGCGGAGATACTCGGGGGTTTGCCCACGGCGGTATTCCTCAACGATGGTGGGTGGCTGGGGCGCGTCGTCGGCGGGACCGCTGTTAAGCTCTGCCTCATCCTCATCCTCATCTTCTATCTCCTGCTTGATCTGAACCGTCGAGGCTTTATTGATACCATTGCTCTTCTTCTTCTTCTCCTCCTGCTCAGCCTCTGCTGCTGCGGCTGCTGCGGCCGCTGCGGCTACTGCGGCTGCTTGAGCTGCTTGAGCTGCTTCGGCTGCTTCAGCTACTTTGGCTGCCTCGGCTGCCTCGGCTGCTTCAGCGGCCTCCTTCGCATGCTGTTCGGCCTCCTTCCGCACGTTCTCCGCATCCGCTTTCATCTTTTCGCGCACCGACTTAGGTGGGGTGCCTGCAATGCCGCGTGTGTAGTTCCACTCCCGTATCTCTTCGCGGTAGGCCTCGCTGGTATCCCCATCGTCATCGTCACTATTGTACTTGGAGCCGCGGCCAGTCGCCGGCGTCTTCTCGTCATCGTCGTCGTCGTCATCGTCGTCGTCCGAGCTCTCATTGTCATTCCTACTCTGTGATTCCTTCAAAGCCTCGCGAGCCGCTTCCTCCTCCGCCGTCGCCGCCGCAGCAGCAGCAGCCATAGTAGCAGCCACAGCCGCCGCCTCCGCCTCCGCCGCCGCCGTCGCTACGGCGTCGAGGTCCATCTTCTCCACATCATCGTTCTCTTCCGGCTCCGGATATTTGCCGTACCGAGCCACATACACCTCCGGTGAGAGGAAACGAGGCGGAGTTGCACGCGACGGGGACCCAATGTTATGACGTCGTTCCTTGGGAATATGCGAGCACTCGTTCAGATCCACGAGGAAATCCAGGACGCGACTATACGCAAGCCAGCACAATGTATCAGCGACACTTTATTCGCAGCGGCCAGCGGCGGTGGTGGGGAAGAGAAAGAGAGAGGTATTTACGTGTTTTCCTCCTGCATCCTGCGAATCGCCTGTTTCGCCAGCTGCTCCTGCCGGAACAGCTCATCTGAGCGCCTCATGACTTCTTTAAACTTATGACGAAGTTTTCTATACTTTCTCCTGCAGTTTCGCGCACAGACAATCAGCCTACCGACACACGCACAACGGGCGCAAAGACGCGTACTTGTAGGATTTTTGGTGAGCTTTGTCTTCGCTGTAGCCGCTGCCACCGGCACCTCCCATTGCACCTGGTCCGCCATTCGCCGAGGGTAGCTCGGCTTGAGACATGGCGATCAGTATGTGCGCCGTCGTGGCAGACGGTTGTGCGTAAGCGGTGGGGTTAATTGTCGTCGTCGTGGTGGCGGTAGGCGCAGGTGACGGGTTTGTTCAGTAGTTGATGTTTGGGGGGGTGAAAAGCGTGAGTGATGATGGTGCTCTGGGTTGGATGGCTACGAAGATAGGAGAAGATTAGGGTTGTTGAGGAGCGTGGAAGGGAGGTTGTGTCTTCTTGTCGTTTTGTCGTGGAGAGTGAGAGGGGAGAGAAAGCGAGAGTTCGAGTGTGAATGAGAAAGTTGAAAGAGAAAGCAAGGAGTGATAGCTTTTTAGAAATGCACTCAATACGATGTTCTCCTTCCTCCTCTCCACTAGCTAGAGTCTATGGAATCTCCCAACGTTCCATGCGACGACACCACACACGACCAATTCCACTTAAGCCTGAGCAATGTTCCTGGCGACGACGAAAAACGACATCGACGAGGGATGAGAAGGTGAGGAGTGTAAGCACTTCTTCTACACAGCCTTTCTTGCGTGCGAGATTTGCGCGAATGCTGCATCCTGGCAGTAACTCTACCTGCCTGCTATCCCATGTGAGCCGCAGGAAGCAGCGAATGAAAGCGCTGGAGACAAAAGAAGATCGGACTGCGACGCAACCTGCATCCTTTGCCTCAACACAACAAATATCGGTATGCTGCATTTAATGGTGCTTTCTACACAGCAATAAGCTTGTCGAATTAGAGTGCGGATTGTGATCTTGCGTGTTAATCACGAAAGCATACTCGCCCGAAAGAATCAGCCTCGCTGAAAGTGGACTCCAAGCTGTATCTGGGCTTGTCACGGCTCTCCATGCTAGATCTGGTGAAGCCTTTCTGATCTACCACCGTAGGTAGTATCGTCCATCTTTACTCTCGTGCCATCACGTCACTTTATCTCACTCGTCGCCTTCACAACTTCTTGGCGTCACTTCCCCACTAAACACAAAGTCCCTGGCAACCTCCGCCTCTCGTTCAGCAATCATGACCCTCGCCTCCGCCGTCCGCCCATTGGCCCTACGCCAGCTCGCCCTGACCGTTCCGCGCACGCCCCGCCGCAATGCCCGCGTCGTGAATGCCTTCTCGCGCTTCTTCCAAACGCGCGTGGAGCCTCGGGTCGTCGCCAAATACCGCGAGAAGCTCGAACTGAAACAAAAAACGTCTGCCACCGGAAAATCCGCAGAGGGAGGACTAGAGCTGATGAAATAGAGACACAAAGTGAAGGCGTCAGCTCATTCGAGGAATTGAAGCAAGTCTACAAAGGCAAGATCGAAGCCGTGCGGAAAGAAGCCGCCGTCACCCCCGAGGTGGATGCGGTTCTCAATGCCACCGCCGTCGCGACCACCGCTGCCGCAGACGCACCAACGCAAGCCCGGCCGCCACCACCGCCCATCGCCGCCGCCGCCCGGAGAGCCGCTTCGGCCCCACCCGGCGTAAAAACGCTCTCCTCGTATGTCGACGCCGACGCGCTCTCCGCGCACACATCGCCCAAAGAAATCGAGCTCATCTGGCGCGCGCGCTTCGTCGCCGCCGCGGACTCGCTGTGCGCCGTTGTCCCCACGGCGACGTATAAGCGCATGGAGGCGCTAGCAAAGCGGCACCCGATGTTCCTGCTCCCGCTCCCACGGGACGGACAGGGTGTCGAGATGCATCTGCTGCAGTGGACATTCCCGTCCAGGGAATCCGCTACGGTGATTTTCACCTCGCTGGAGGACTATAAGCTCCGCGGAGAGTTTGCGCAGCCCCACACCACGCTGACGCATCATCTGGAGCTGGCGGATGGCCACGGCCTCGTCCTGGCGCAGGGACAGGTGATTAGTGAGCGCGGCGTGAGTGTGGATCAGGCGCAGCTGCTGGTGATCGCGCTGCAGAAGTTTTATGGCGCCATCGAAAGCTCCGAGACTGAGAGGAGGAAGGAGATGTTGGAGATGTTTACACGAGGTGATGAGAAATTCTCCATTGAGGCGTTGATTGCGGAGGTGGAGAAGGCGGTGTAGATTGTGAGGTTGTTGTAAGATAGATAGACGCATTGTATATGTAGACAGTCACTGGCACGGTAGATCCTTATCGTTATTATTACGCATTAATTATCATACAACATCATACACCATCCTACATGCTTCCCATGCCATCTATTGCGCCACAGGCGCCGCCGGCGCAGTGCCGGTAGCATCCATCTTCACCGGCACAGGGAAGAAAATCGGCATGTACGTCTATCGCCACGCGCATTAGCACATATCCTCCTCCATCTTCCTATAGAAGTAGAAAACTCACGATCAACAAACTCATGAACGCCATTCCAACACCAAAGTATGCAGGCTGCTTTCCGCCCGCAAGCTGCGCCGGTGTCTCGTTCAGCCAACTCTGGATCGCGAAGACAACAGCGCCCCAGCCGATCATGCTGTTCTCTCGCATTAGTCCGAGTCCGGGTTGTAAATGGAGGAGGAGGAGACGGAGGATGTGGTGGAGGGGTTACCGGTGGCGGGTGAACATCGCGGCCATAGGAAGAGCAGTGCTCAACGTGTCGGACATCGACTCTGTCACATCGTCAGCAAACACCCAACATCACTTGTAAACTGAGCGGGGAACAAACGTTCTTCAATCTTGGTCTCGGGCGCAATGTATGGGATTGCTGTTGCGCGCCATTAGCGATTTGCCCTAAAGGATGACGAGAGCAGGGAGGAAGTACCGAGCTCCATGCGGCGCTGGTCTTTGAGGTTTCTGTTGAAAGACATTTTGTGGTAGAGATTGTTGCGATGTCCGTAGAGTCGTGGTGGGTTGATCAATGGTGAGGTACGGTAGTTGTGGTTGCGTGTTAGGTGAGATCTGTTCGTTGTCTCTGGAGCTCGGGGCCGATGAATACTGGCCAAAGCTCGGCGTACATGGTGCCAAGGGACCATGGTGGTATGTTACTCATGCCGCATCACTCGCCGAAGAATACCCATTTCTTGAAGAATTCTTGGTTCAAGAGGAATTTTGCATCTTCCCCTTCCCTCAATCAGTCCGAAAACCCCAAGGACCGAAGCAATCGTTTGAGCGAGCTCTCACCGAGGAAATCGTTCAAATTGAGTTTCCCTACCCGCGACCGGCAACTTCCGTCTCGTTTGCAAGCATACGGTTCGAAGAAAAAAAAACGCTGCGACATCCAACCAACTTCACACAGCAGTTATACCCCCCGCTCGAAACCCCACTCAACTATTACTTCACAGCGATGTCGAAAACGAAAGTTGGCGGCGACCAAAAACGCAAGGCGGAGCGTAAGGCTGCAAAAGCTGCGGCGAACGCGGCCAACGGTGCAGCAGATGTGGATGCTAAGATGACCGATGCTGGGTCAGAATTGAAGAAGGAGAAGAAGGAGAAGAAGGAGAAGAAGGACACGGCCGAGAAGAAAGAGAAGAAAGAGAAGAAGGAGAAGAAGGAGAGGGATGAAGATTCCGAGGAGAAGAAGGAGAGGAAGGCAAAGCGGAAGGAAAAGAAACGGCAAGAGGAGGAATCCAACGAGACCGAATCCACATCGCCCAACCCCACCGCGGACGACGACGACACCGAAGAATCGCCCCCCAAAAAGCGAAAACGCGATGCCGCCGAAGGCGATCTCGAGATCGACGTCAGTCTTCCGCAGCCGCCGTCGAAAAAGGCTCTTCGAAAACTCAAGAAGCACCCCGAACTCGCCCCAAAGATTCTCAAGCCCACTCCTTCCAATGCGCCCAAAGCTGAAATCGACAAATCCACCTTCCCCGAGCACTCCTCACAAGTGCGCTCCAAGCACGGTGTCTGGATCGGCAATCTTGCTTTCTCCACCACTGCCGACACGCTGCGCGACTTCATTGCACTCAAGCCCGAGGATGTCACTAGAGTCAACTTGCCTACGGATGAGAGGGGAAGAAACAAGGGTTTCGCATATATCGACTTTGATAGCGAGGACGCACTCGACCATGCACTCAAACTTTCCGAAGCACTACTTGGGGGCCGAAAGGTACTGATCAAGAACTCGAAAGACTTCTCGAAGCGTCCAGCTTCCGCTCCCGCCCCTCCGAAGAACGGCGCAAATATTGATAAGAACCCGCCGTCTCGCATTCTCTACGTCGGTAATCTTGACTTCAGCACTACTGCTGAGGCCCTGCAAGAACACTTTGAGTTCGCGGGCAAGATCCAGCGTGTGAGGTTGGCGACTTTCGAGGACTCGGGGAAATGCAAGGGTTTTGGCTTTGTCGATTTCCTTGACATCGAGAGCGTTCGCCGCGCCATGTTGGGCCTGACAGCCGAAGAGGAGGGAACGATGAATGAACTCGAGGGTAAGGCTGAGGTTGAGTTGGCCTCAAGGAGGAAAAGGAGGGCGATGCTCATCGGAAGGACCATTACCATGGAGTATGGGCAAGACCCTTCTGTGAGATACAAGAAGCGGTTCGGAGGCAAGGATAGGGAAGGCGGTGATGAAGAGGGTGGAAGTGCTGTGCCGAGGAAAAAGGAATGGAAGGACACCCGCTCTACAGATGCTGGCGCCGCATACTCGAGCGACGTCAGGCGGACGGGAGCCATCACGGCTGGAGAGGGAAAGAAGATGACGTTCGCCGAGTAGATGGGTGGATGTTTATGGAGGTATTTGTGTGTAAAGCACCAAGATGCAAATTAATGCCAGGGCAGCATACTCTCATAGCTGTTCCCATTGGTGTAAATATCCCGAAATCGCGGTGACTTCTGAAACCACAGTGCTTATCATTCATAGCCAATCACTCATTGTCTTGGCTACTAACCGAAGGCCGGCCATGCACCGTTTCGTCACTGCAGCAGCGACCCTTGATGCCGGCGCCCTGACGTGGCTGGCCAGCGCCAGATGCTGACCATCAAACCGGAGCATGACCTTACCGCCCAAAGATCTCCAAAAAATATCTTCTCTGCGCATTACAACTACTACTCCGTACAACTACTACTCCGTACAACTATCCAGCATTTCGCAGACATGTCGGCGCGCTTCTTCTTCAGCACCTACGAGTATGGCGACAATTCAACAAAGCCCCCTGGCGATGGGCTGTACGATCTTCGTCACCAAGGTTAGTGGTGTCACTCGCCAACCACTCCAAAGCTCCTGTGCTAATGCGCGCCATCTCTACAGAACAGAGAAACCTTATCCAGCAACTGATAATATCCGCCCTCCTTGGAATCGGGGCCTTCTCGACCTTTTGCCTTCTGCGACCGAAATGGCCGCACTTCTACTATGCGCGCAAAATCAGAATGCGGAATGGTGGGTGGACCTTTGTTGTTGGGCTCGCGGGGTCCCGCTAAACTGTGGCGAATACAGCATCGTTACTTCCCGAGTTGCCAGATACTCTCTTCGGATGGATACCGGCGCTCTGGCGCATCTCCGAGGACGATGTATTGGCGACAGCTGGTCTTGACGCCTATGTGGTGAGCAGTCCCTGTTATGCGGCAGCTGCATAAATTGTCGCTTACAGAAAATAGTTCCTTGCGTTCTTCAAGATGGCTATACGCTTCCTTTTCGTAGCATCGGTTCTTGCGGCAGTTGTCCTTGTTCCTATCCACACTTACTTCAAAGACGACGATGATTCCAAGGATAACACGGCGAATATACTGGGCACTGGGAATGAGCAGATGCCTTTTGTGGATGGTAAGAAAAAGAAGCCACTGCAACACGTGAAGCCTGCATATCTATGGGCGAATCTTATCTTCGTCTATGTCTTCACCGGCCTGGCATACTATTTCCTGTGGAAGCAGACGGAGGAGGTTGTACAAGTCCGGCAAACGTATCTCGGCAATCAGGCAACAGTCACCGACAAGACTGTTAAGCTCTCCGGAATCCCTGAAGAATTGCGCTCCGAAGGTGTTCTGAAGGAGCATATCGAGAAACTGGCGATAGGGGCAGTGGAGAAGATTACCATCTGCCGGCAATGGGGAGATTTGGATCAGTTGCTTAACGAACGAAGTTCGACGCTGCGGAAACTGGAGGAAGTCTATACTGTCTATCATGCTAGAAAGGGGCGTAGAGGCATGATAGGCGACAGTTCAGAACGGCAATTTGACGAGTCCGGCGGTGAAGAGGAAGGGCACTCCTTGCTCGAAAGACGTCCTAGCTATCGTCCGCAACTCACTCTGAGATACGGCAAGTTGAAGCTCAGGACCAAGAAGGTCGATGCACTCGATTACTACACCGACAAACTCCAGGATTTGGATGATCAGATCACCGAGGCAAGGCAGAAGGAATACCGGGCGACTCCTCTGGCTTTTGTCACTATGAAGTCGGTATCTTCTGCACAAGTCGCGACACAAGTGCTTATGGATCCTACCCCTGGTGCTATGGTCGCCCGACCAGCACCTTCGCCGTCCGATGTAATCTGGCCCAACACGTACCTGTCTCGGTCCTCCCGCTGGTCCAGAAGCTGGGCTATCAGTACCTTCATCACTCTCTCATCAATCTTCTGGCTTGTACCTGTCGCTGCTTTGGCCGGTCTGTGGAATACGAATGAAATTCACAAGATCTGGCCTCAGCTGGCAGATACGCTCAAAGAGTACCCTGTATTGGCCTCATTTGTTCAAACATTCCTTCCGACAGCAGTTTTGACCCTGCTTAACGTGGCTGTTCCGTATTTCTATGACTGGCTCTCGCAGTTCCAGGGGTTGATCTCACAAGAAGAGGTTGAACTCTCTGTCATCAGCAAGAACTTCTTCTTCGCATTTTTCAACCTGTTCCTTGCGTTCACTGTATTTGGAACTGCTTTCAATTTCCATTCTTTCTGGGAAACTCTTAACCGCTCATTCAAGGACACTGCCAGCATTGCGCTGGCTCTGGCGGAGGCCGTTGAGGATCTAGGACCTTTCTACATCAACCTGAGTACATATCTGTCCGGATCGCTTTTGGTTGTGCCATGCTAACAAAATGACCAGTCATTCTTCAGGGACTGGGGATGTTTCCGTTCAGACTTCTGCAGGTCGGTTCTGTCACGTTGTACCCAATCACCAAGTTTGGCGCAAAAACACCGCGAGGTACACCCAGAACACAACTGGCTAGTATTTTGGGGGCTTTAACTGAATTTTTACAGACTACGACGAACTCAAGCAACCAGCCATATTCCAATATGGCTTCTTCCTTCCGCAGCCAATCCTGATTTACATAATATGTATTGTTTATAGCGTACTCGAGCACGGAGTCTTGATTCTGACCTTCGGCTTGATCTACTTCGTCCTGGGCTACTTCACCTACAAGTATCAACTCCTGTACGCGATGGACCACCCTGGCCATTCAACCGGAAAGGCCTGGCCAATCATCGTATACCGTGTGTTCCTTGGACTCCTGGTCTTCCAGCTCACCATGACGGGCTGGCTGGCTCTCAGACAAGCCTTTACTTCGGCAGGACTGATCCTCCCGCTCCTCGCCTTCACGATTTGGAGCTACTGGCACTATACTAAGAATTACTTGCCGTCGAATTACTATATCGCGTTGAGGTGCATCCAGGAAGAGCACGGCGATTCCGTGAGTGATGTCGGGATGCGACATACCGTCGACGAGGAGCGGGAGGAGGGACAGGTATTCGTCAATCCTAGCTTAGTGTCCCCGTAAGTTCAAATATGAGATCTCGTGCCAAATCATTCAGTGCTGACTTCCAGACTAGATTGGAGCGTCCATGGGCCATCGGGGACACGAATGGTCACAGTTGAAAGGAATCCGTCATCGGAATCGTGTAATGCCCTGTAGGAGTACATATCGTATGAAGTGGACTGGGCCGGGGGTCGGTTTCCACGTATTGTTTATGTCTTGCGTTTGCCTGGTTGTTTGTTAATAGAAATTGTATGATTGATGGTCTTTTGAATGCGTAATGTCTGCATGGTTGTACTTAGGAAGTATAGGCTTCGTTTGACATGGAGATTTTGGAAAAGTGCTAGAATCGGTTTTATAAACAAAAGTTCGAGTGATGAACCATGGGTGGCGGTGACACCAAGGCTTGTGGCGTTCCTACTTGCGGCTCAACTGAAAGCTACCCACCTTCAACTGAGCAGCAACGCAGCACCACCGAACAGCGAACGTCTAACTCCATCACCGCCATCCATCATCACGGTTCTACCTCTCCCACATCCCCATCAATAAATCTCCGACAGCTCCTATCGTTTTGAAGAGAAAATGCCGGGCTTCGACTTCTCGAACTTCACCCGCAACGCGGCCCTGCACGCCAAGGGCTTCCCGCTCCCGAAAGCTACCTCCACCGGAACAACTATCGTAGGATGCATCTTTGATGGAGGAGTCGTGATTGCTGCGGGTACACAGCATCTTTCTGCTCTGCGGTTCTGGGAGATGTCTAAGATGCTGATGGTGCACAGATACGAGAGCCACCAGCGGCGAGATAGTCGCCGACAAGAACTGCGAAAAGCTTCATTTCATCTCGCCCAACATCTGGTGTGCCGGTATGTTGTCCCCGCACCTGGTATGTGCTATTTATAATATTGACTGGCGCGGTGCTGCAGGAGCTGGAACCGCCGCCGAGTAAATACCGCTTCCCGTCGACAATGCGCGGACATGTCCAGCTAATCATTGCGTTTGTGTGTAGCACCGAATTCACGACCTCCCTCATCTCCTCCAACCTCGAGCTACACTCGCTCAGCACTGGCCGCAAACCGCGTGTCGTCACCTGCATGACCTTGCTGAAACAGCACCTGTTCAAGTACCAGGGCCACATCGGAGCGTACCTCGTCGTTGCCGGAGTCGACCCCACCGGTGTGCACCTCTTCACCGTCCACGCACACGGATCGACCGATAAGCTGCCGTACGTGACGATGGGTTCGGGATCGCTGGCGGCTATGGCGGTGTTTGAGACTATGTGGAAGAAGAACATGACACGTGAGGAGGCTGTGGAGCTGTGCAGCCAGGCGATTCTGGCGGGTATCTTCAACGATCTGGGATCAGGAAGTAACGTCGATGTGTGCGTCATCACGGAAGAGAAGGTTCGTGTTCTCATGGATGGTGTGTGGAGATTGGTTGGTGGCTAACAATGGGAACAGGCGACACTGATGAGAAACCTTATCAAACCAAACGAGCGTGTGCCCAAGGAGCAGAGCTACAAGTTCGCCCGCGGCACGACGGCGTTTCTCAAGGAGGCCAGCGTCGAGAAGAAGGATCTCAAGAAGTACGTTACAATTGTGGATCTGGGTGCGGCTGTGCCTTCTGGTACAGTGAGCGGGGATGCGATGGAGGTGGACGCATAAGTTGGCTTGTTCTAGTTTTCTACCTTCAGTAATGAATAAACTGCGAACTTATGGATGATCCGTGGATACCTGAACTGTAAACCGGAATATGCCGGGTAATAAACTAGAGGGGAGAGGTGGGGTGGGACCCATGGTGGGGTAGCTTGAGCTTTATCTTGAGCTTCGCACAACGCGCTGAGGACACATCCCGTACACAATGCCCGGACACGACCGAACACCACCGCCGTTGCCGACGCCAGCGGAGGAAGAGACCGCTGCTCTCAAAGCGCGAATCCTCAAACTCGAAGCTGAACTCGCGCAGTACCGCGCCCTATACCCGCCGCCGCCGCCACCACCGCCTGCGCCTAGCTCCAAGCCCTCGATTTCCTCGCAACCCACCACCACCACCCTCACCCCCGACGAATACATCCGGTACGGGCGGCAACTAATCCTGCCCTCGATCGGGCTCCCGGGGCAACTCGCACTAAAATCCAGCCGGATCCTGATCGTCGGCGTCGGCGGCCTCGGCTCGCCCGCCGCGCTCTACCTTGCCGCGGCCGGGATCGGCACCCTAGGGCTCCTCGACCACGACACCGTCGAGCTCTCCAACCTGCACCGGCAGATCCTGCACCCGACGTCGCGCGTAGGCCTGCCAAAGGTCGTCTCCGCGGCGCGCGCACTGCACGATGTCAACCCCGCCGTCAACGTGATCCCACTCAACGAGGCGCTGGCGGCCGAGAACGCCCTCGATATCGTCACGAAGGAGAAGTGGGATGTCGTGCTCGACTGTACGGATCATCCCGCCCTAAGATACCTCGTCTCGGATGCGTGCGTGCTGGCGGGAATACCGCTGGTTAGTGCGAGCGCCCTCAGGATGGACGGCCAGATCATGGTGTTTAATGACCCGCCGGGCGTGGGGCCGTGTTACAGGTGTGTATGGCCGCGGCCGCCGCCGGCGGAGTCGGTGGTGTCGTGTGGTGAGGGCGGGATTCTGGGGCCGGTCGTCGGCGTGATGGGGGTGATGCAGGCGCTCGAGGCGGTGAGGTTGGTGGTTAGGCGGGGGAGCGCGGGGGAGCACGGGAATAGGATGTGTTTCTTCTCGGCCGCGGCGGAGACGCAGTGGAGGAGCTTGAAGATGCGGGGGAAGAGGAGGGGGTGTGTCGCTTGTGGGGAGACGCCGGCCGTCACGAGGGACGGGATCACCGCCGGCGGGATGCAGGAGTATATTGCTTTTTGCGGCAGGAAGGCGGCGGCGTCGGCGACGCTGCTACGCCCCGAGCAGCGGCTCTCGGTGCAGCAGGCCAGGACCGAGGTGGACTCCATGGACGCGGTCATAGTTGACGTGCGGGACCCGACGCAGTTCGGGATCTGCGCGCTGCCGAGGAGTATCAACGTCCCGTTCGATCAGTTCGCATCCTCGGGAGGGATTCCGGCAGAGATGGAGCGGCTGATGGCCGCGCAGAAGAAGTTGGTCGTCGTCTGCAGACTGGGGAATGATTCGCAAACGGTCACGAAGAGGGTGCTGGATACCGGGTTTACGGGAGAGGCCTACGATGTCATAGGCGGCATCAGGCAGTGGGCGAAACAAGCGCCCGAGGATGGCGTCGTCGAGTATTGAGCTGACTGGCTATCGATAACCATGAATCATCACGTCGTGCCTTCAGCGTCTGTTTGAGCTGTCCGGTGAGAGTGAGACTATTATCTACCCCAGAAAGCCGTAACTATTGCCTTAACTTGCCTTAACTTGCCTTAACTTGCCTTAACTTGCCTTAACTTGCCTTGAATAGTAGCCTTACCCCAAATTCCCTACCAGACAATCCGATATCATGAGTGACCACCTCCGCAAACTGGTGGGGGTTGAAGTTGCTGCGCCATTAGCCAATCTTACGACAGTAGCGTACTCTACGGAAACCGATGCACGGACGATTGGCATAGTCAGCATCTAATGTCGGAAACGGAGCGGGTATCTATTTAGAGAATCGGCTCTTTATAAAAAGAGCCACCGTTACTGGATGTTGCTGTGGCTATGCTGGCTGGGGGACTCGGAGACTCGGGACTCGGGGGTACGTATGCTGGGAAAGGATCGGATGGGAAAAGGAAAAGAGCTTTGCCGTGGCGATGGTCTGTGCATAGAGTACTGTAGGTATGGGGTGAACAGGCTGTTGAGCTTCAATATATCTACCATCCATGGTGACTCTCAGCTGTGATTCCCCCCGTTCAAACTTCACCGAACCGTAGATAATTACCTATACATAGCTATTCCTCTAGGAGCCCCCCATGAGCTGTCGTGAGTTGGGTGCTCGTCTTGCCGTTTTACCGTTCTGTGTACCGTCGTGAGGACGGAACTTACCTCCTCACGGCATACCTGTTCGCCTACAACCAGTGACCACTCCAGCACCGACCGATTCCCGGCGACCTCTGATCGTCTCTGGGGGTGGGTGGGGCGCTCAATGTTGCCCAGGGGCCACTGGGCACCGGGCGCGGGTGATCATCTGCAGCGCTACGCGCGGTTAACTACTAGTGGGCACTTGGGTATTTGGGTATTTGGGGACAGCCGATCACCACCAGCACCACCAGCACCACCACCACCACCACCACCGGAGCCGGAGTTATGATAGACCCGGAGTTGAAGAATACGATAACAGCTCAAGAGATTGCATGTCGTAAATACCTGGTAAGTACTCAGGTACGTATCTAAGAATACTCTGGCGCTGCCCTGCGTGCTGTTAACTGCTCTCAACAGCGAGCCTCGGAAGTTCAGTTTAGTCCAGTTCCGTTCAGCCCTACGTATGCAAGCAGCAAGCAGCAGGCAGGTACCACCGTATCAGGCACCGCGCACCAGGCAGGCAAGCAAGCGGACGGCGGAGATCTCCGTGTGGGGAGTCGGGGGAGATTGTATGCAGGTTCCTTTTCCTACTTGCGGCCCAGATCGATCGAATAGATCGCGCAGCGGGCGGGTCTGAGAGGAGACCTTCCTTGAAGATTCTCTGGTCTGTAGCGAACCTACTGTACCTACATAGAGTACCTGTAGCGCCAGTGAAACTGCTGCCGCCGCTACTGCTGTGGCTTGATGCAAACTTCATCAATCCATCGATCGATGGTTCGGCTCGGTTCTGTTCGTTTGTCTCTGTTCGTTTGGCGAGACCGAACGTGCTTGTACCTGCATGTATACTCTACTGAGCGGGTGGGTGGTGGCCCGCAGATGCATTAGTACCGGTCCCTTGGGGGCTACCTCTCGTTGCACGTATGCAATGCACGCACAGGAAATCATCGCCTATCTACAAAATTGCACCTGTAAGCTGTAAGCTGCAGGTGTCAGATGGGTGGGTACTGGGCTCGCACTCGCATCTTGCAGTAGGTGCGGTGAATCCGTGATGTGGGAAATGGTTGACAGGCGGGCTAGGGTGTTTACTTTACTTCGTTCACGGAGTCTTCGGTACGGGGTAAGCTTCAGCCTCTGGGCGGTTGAGTTTAGCCTCGGGGGATTTGGTGCAGGTACCGAAAAATGGGAAAAGGGGACGGAGTCACGGAGATATAGTATATTCGAGTAAGTACTATGTACGGTTTGACTGTTTGCTTCACCGGGGCGCTGCGGAAGAGGAGATGCGACAAGTTTGCAACACTGCGCTGATCTGCTCTGCTTGTGTCTGTTCAGCTTTGCTTGTATCTTCACTGCTTTGCTTGTGTCTGCTCTGTTCTGCTCGAGAGTTCTGGAAATATTTGCGAGTTTGTGCCTGTCGGCGCGCCGAGGGCCGACCGATGAGACATTTGGCCCGGTCAAAGAGATCGATATGTACCCTACTCTACATTCAGCGGCTGCGATACACAAACACGCAACATAGCGGCGCGGCGCATTTCATCCCACTGTGGAAGGAGAATGGAAAAAAGGCAAAGAAAGGAAAAAGGATGTCGAAGGAGCCGACACCATCTTGAAGTTTGTGGCTAGCTGCTTCCGTCGTTCGGGCTGATTGTCGTCATTATTAGTTTGCTGTGGACAACAGCAGTACCGGTAGGTGGTGCAGGTCACAGGTGGGCCTGGTCGGCCACCTTCGTCTTGACGGCTGCGGGTGCGGTGGCCAGACGAGCGGGCATCTGTGTGCATACTACGCTCATCTCCCTGCTGCCGAGACGTGTCGATCTTGCATGGGATCGTGGAGGAGAGGAGGAGAGCAGAAGGATCTGTCAAGACGATTCCCGTTGTGCATACCTGTGCATACCTGCGAAAAGCAATTCGGCTCTCCTCCGTCCCGCCCACCACCGATCCCTCCGGCGGCACCTGCGCAATGGCCAGCCAGCCGGAGCTGAGCAGCAGAGACAAGACTTCGAGACCCTGCGTGGAGTTATTCTAGCTGGAGGCGTTACGTCCCCACACTGCCGCCTTAAGCCTACCGCAGCCTAGTACCCCCCAAGGGACGCCGCGCTCTCCAGGTACTCTATGCTGCTCTAGTGCTCTCTACACCCTTCACATCGCATCCACGCCTGGTACATCATCCCTCTGCACTCCGTCCTTCCTACAACACCTCCCCTTCCCCTCCCCCTCCCCCTCCCTCCCCACAGAAACCCAGTGTCCTCACGAACTGCATACCGCCTACTCGTATTGATTGCTCGTCGCTCTACCTCCTCCATCAAATCTCCACCTTCTCCCACACACCACCGAACACTCTGTACCTGAGTCCAAAGTCGTGCAACCCCAGAACCATCCAAGTCAATCCAAACCCACCAAGACGCTGACGAAACCAGGCCCCCCTCCGACCCCCCCTCCTCTTCTTCCTCCTCTTCTTCCTCTCCCTCCATTCACCTTCTTCCTCCTCCCTGTAAACCCTCCTAACCTCCCCCCCTCCCCACACACCGACCCACCCACCCCCCCAGACCCTTCCGTCGGTACGGCAATTCGTTCAACGTACACGTTCTCTGTCGTCTGCGCACGCTTCATTCCACGCGCACCCTTCAGAGCTATATCCACACGCATGCCCACCGGCAGTGCTCCAGATCTGCCCGATAATCCTCATTCGTCCCACAATCCGACTGCAAAGCCAGAGCCGCCCAAACACAGATCACGGATCGCCCAGCCGTACTAGTCAGGTACCAAAGTAACTCTCTACCCGCCCACACCCAGACAACGCAACGCAACGCACGCTTCCTACCGGAGCAAGGGGGGGCGCGCGCCCGTACACGAAGAGGGGTCCATCTTTCTCGACAGAGTCCAATAGACCTTCACCTACCGAGATCTTCCAATCACTGACCGCAACGTCAGGGCTCAGGCCCCCCGCTCCCTACCTTCGTCCAGCTCTCCCGGATCTCGTTCTTGCGTCTTTCGTTCGCATACCCTCCCCCGCGATCGTCGCGAACGAAATCGGTGCCTCGACTTGAAACCGGAATATACACGTGCACCGCACCGCCCGCACTCCTTCCTGATCGTCCTTCCGCGGACTACGACTCCGCCGACGACGGGGAAAAAAACAAAACAAAACAAAAAAACAAACAAACACAAAGAAAGAAACAATGACTAAGAAGGACCAGCAAGCATCCTCTTTGAAGTCAAAGTCGAGCAGCAATAGCGCCGGTGGGCTGGGTGGTGGGATTAGCGCTGGTATCAGGGCTGTCAACGATTCGATAACTGCGCCTCTGTCCAAATCGGTGTCGCCCAAGAATAAGGCCAAGAAGAAGAAGCTGGTAGGCAGTCTCAAGGGTAACGATGATGACGACGACTTTCCGTTCTTTCTGCCTCCGAGCAGCTCCATGTTGCAGCAGAGAGCCAACCCGCCAAACCACTCGCACCCGCCAACATCCCCTAAAATGACTGATCCGGTCAAATTGATGGCACAGCGTTCGGTTGGGCCTTCACTCACGGTATCGGTATCGCCCAAAGAACCAGCCAGGTCCGCACCGTCTTCACGCACACCATCGGCGTCACCCCCTACGCTAAACCTACAAACTCCAGTCTCGGCGCAGCTTAGACGGCGAGAAATATCACCCTCGTCCCCCGCAACCGACGTGGCTTCTCACCATTCTCTACGGCCTGGTGGTCCTCGGCGCTCGTCTTCGCAGGACGGCAACTTCTTCAGCAAGGTCAAAAAGGGGAAAGAGCACGTTCAGGCGGGCGGACTTATGGCGGCGAGTTTCCTCGACAAGGTGTCGCATGTGGCGTGGGATAAGCTCAAGAGCCCTCGGTTGAACCACCCCAGGCACGGAGGCGGACGGTCTTCGTCCCCACAGCACGGCCGCGGAGACAGATACGATCAGTATCGGGACACCAGTCTCGACGTCGAGGTGTTTGGCATGGATCTCAGGGAGGCGGTGGTCAAGACGAGGATCGTTAGAGAGCGCAAGATGGAAGGCGATGCGACTTTCTGGATACCCGCAATCGCCTACCGGTGTCTGCAGTATGTTGGCCTCCCTGGGCATGGCGCTCGTTGTTTGAAGGTTGCGTTGCGTTTGTGAGGGCGGTGATCGCTGACCGGACGTTGCTCAGGTACCTTAATGTCTACGGCCCCCATGAAGTCGGCATATATCGGATACCGGGAAGCACCGCCGTTGTTGACGAGCTGAGGGCAGAATTCAAGATAAAGCACGATGTTGATCTGTTTGAGAACCCACCGGACGACCTTCATACCGTGTCGTCCCTGCTGAAGGGATGGTTCCGCTCCTGTAAGCTGACTAGCTCACCTCCCTCGTCCTACTCGCCAGTTTTACTGACAACGATTCCCATGCAGTGCCAGACGCAATTCTTCCAATAGACGTTCAGAAACGGATATATGAAAAGTGCAAGGACCAGACAGAGTCTCTAAAACCCCCGCAAGCCTTCGTCGACGAGCTGTCCAACTTGCCGCCCTATGTAAGGAGCCCTCATCCCACCTACTGGTCCCATCCACATCCGCTTACATTATGTCAGAACTATTACCTGCTCAATCACTTGTTCTCACACTTGAGCACGGTATGCATGGAGTCGGACGTCAACAAGATGAACCTGTCCAACCTGGGCATGGTGTTCTGCTCGACACTCCGGATCGATCGCTTCTGTTTCAATTGGTTGGTCAACAACTGGGCGGATTGCTGGGCCGGTTGCTTGACTGAAGAGACGGAGTATCAACGATCGATGCCACTACGGTTCCCCTCGAATTCATCGTCCTCGCATCAGCAGCACTCGGCACAAACACCATCTCATCAGCAGCACCCGTCACAAACATCATCTCATCAGCAGCAACCGCGGACACCACCCTATCAGCAGCCACAACAGATACCGGCCTACCAACAGCCACCACAAACGACGTCTCACGAACAGTCACCGTCAGCCATGCGTCAGCCGCCAGTACCGTCTTCGGATGCGAGAACCACGAATCGAACCGGACAGTATGCTGAAACTAGACGATCCGAGGATGCCAGAGGCTCTGCCGAAACGGATCGTTCGCAAGATGCCTGGCCCACAGTTCTAAATCGTGCGAAACTCACAATGCCTCCACTATCGGCGACTTTAGCAAGGAGGGAGGATAAAGACGGAAGACGTGTTCTGTCCATCATCGAAATGGACTCCGAACAAGCCGCGCATCGCGAGAGGATGGAACGGGAACGGGAACGTGAGTTGGAACGGGAACGGGAACGTGAGGAAGCGTTAGGAATACGACCACAATACAGCCATCGCGAAAAACCCCATAATCAGCATAACCACCATCCGCACCATAAGCTGGTGCCTTCTACGGATCGGACTATCTCGGTTTTCACGGACGGAGATCGGTACAGCACAATGGTCGAGCCTAACAAATCGCCCAGACAGAGCATTGGCGACTGCGGAAGGCTTGGACTGCCACAGTCACTACCGCCCATCCCCCCGCTCAGTCCGATGATCAAAGAGGGCCATAACATGGTTTGATGCTCGAAACGGAGTGGTTGGTTCTCTGGGGGGAGCTGAAAGTAGCTGCGAGTTGAGTTTTGTAAGGCTGCTGCTGCCGCTCGCCGGGCGGACGGACGCTATGCACGAGGCGATGATGATAGAGGCGTGGTGGTTGTTTTTTGCTTTTTCCCTTTATTCCCGGGGTGTTGATTTTCTTTCTCTTTTCTCTCCTTTTTTTCTGATGCGGATGATACCTTGAGTGTTTGTTTGTTTTTCCCCCGTTCTTTCAGTTCCGATTTCACGAACAGGGACAGCAACGACAGAAGAAACTGCTTTCTTTTCTGTCTTTCCCTCTATCTTTTTTTTCTTCTCTTCGCCTGTTTACCTTTCGATGTCGGTTGTTTGCAAAAGGTTTTTTTCTTTTTTCGGAGTTGAACTTTTTATTTTTTGTGTTGATTGTTGAATGAGCGAGAGCGAAGGCGAGCGTAGCATCATTCCAATGAATTCGATCTGTGTTGTGATTTGTTTGCTCTGTCTTGCTCTGGTCTGGTCTGGTTTGGTCTGGTTTGCTGCGGTTTACTCTGATTGACTCTGGTTTGCTGTGTTCTGCTCTGGTTTGCTGTGCTCTGGTTTGCTGTGCTCTGGTTTGCTGTGCTCTGGTTTGCTGTGCTCTGGTTTGCTGTGCTCTGGTTTGCTGTGCTCTGGTTTGCTGGGCTCTGGTTTGCTGGGCTCTGGTTTGCTGGGCTCTGGTTTGCTGTGCTCTGGTTTGCTGTGTTCTGCTGTGCTCTACTCTGCCCTGGTTTACTCTGGTTTGCTCTGGTTTACTCTGGTTTGCTCTGGTTTGCTCTGGTTTGCTTTGCTCCAACATGCCGGCGCTCAATAATGTGTAGTCTCGAAGTACGGGGACAGCAGGCGGATGAGATGGGGAGGCAGTATTTGTGGCGATGATTCTGTCTCTCTGCCTGGGTCTCCGTACCTTGTATGTGGGATAGGAAGTAGGAGGTAGGAGGTGGGGGGGGGGGGGGGGGGGGGGGGGGAGATAGAGATGCGCCGGATCATGATGGGGATATAATGATGATGGGGTTACTTTTATGTCGTCTGTCTCAGATGCGTTAGGTACTCAACATACCGAATTGATTTTTTTCCCCTGTGTTCTGTCTGGCTTTATTGATGGCTTTGCTTGCTGGCTCTGGCTCTGGCTGGTATCGTGCTCAATACTCGGTGGAACAAAGATGGGATTGAGTTGTTCACTGGCTGGCTGGCTGGCTGGTATCACCAGGGAAAGAACAAAGAGAGGAATTGACTTGTTCTTATTTCCTGGCTGAACGATCTGTATATCCCCCTTCCCCCTCCCCACCCCTCCCCCGCCAACCAACCGAACTTTTAGTTTACCAGATCCCCACCAAGTACGCATGTACGAACCCCTCCTCCCACGCAATCCTTCTATAGCGCATTGACAGCGGTAAGATTCGACGGCGTGTTCGCCTCCGTCTCTATCAGCGGCGCCGGCTCCTTTACCTCCTCGCGCCAGCTGTGCGTATCCTCGCACGTGCCCGCCTGGATACCCTTCAGTGCGGCCAGGAGCTTCATTACGCCCTCACTTTACAGTATCTTATTAGCCCTGTACTGCTCCAAGCACGGGTGGTGGGACGTACGGATTCTCGTCGCCGTACTTGTAGACGATCTTGGTATCGGTGCTCTTCTTGGTAATCGACTTGATCGGCACCAGCGCGGCCGCGGTGCCCGCAGCCATGACCTCATCGAAGCCCTCACACTCCTCGAACCTAATGGGGCGGACCTCGACCTCCCATCCCATATCCTTCGCAATCTGCTGCACCGACCTGCTAGTAATACTCTTGATGACACTATTCGAGTCCGCGACCAGCAGCTTCGTCTTCACCTCGGCCCCCGAGCCCGCAGGTGGGTACTGGATCGCGAGAAACCCGGACGTGCTGAACTCGTCGATGTGCGTCCGCGTCTTGCTGTCTAGGTGCAGCGTGATCCCGTATCCTGCCTGCCGTGCCGCTTCGCTGTGGATCAGCACCGGCGCGTAGTTGCCGCCGATCTTGGCGGACCCAGTGCCCGCGGGCGCCGCACGGTCGAAGTCTTCGAGTACGAGGCAGTCCACCGTATGGATCCCGTGGTACACACCGACCGGGAGGACGTAGACCTGTGCTGCTGTTAGCCTTCGGTGAGCGGGGGGCGGGGGGGGGGGGGGGGGGGGGCGGGGGCGGACGTACGACGAACGTGTACTCCTCGGGCGGGCTCAACCCCAGCTGCGCAGAGCTTCCGAAGAGGAGGGGACGGATGTACATACTGGCGCCTGAGGCACTGGGGGGAACAAACTCCGCATTCCTCGCGACAGCCATATGCACGCTCTCCAGAAACAGGGCCTCGGGCACTGGCGGCATCGCCACGAAGCTGGCGGAGTGCTGCATGCGGCGCGCGTTCTCCGACGGCCGGAATATGTGGATGCTCTTGTCGTCCGGGTTCCGTAAGGCTTTCAGACCCTCGTAGCATTGCTGCCCGTAGTTTAGTGCGGGAGACATCCCGTGCAGCCGCAGGTAGGGGTCCCGGATGAACACCGGAGCGCTCCATTGCCCAGTCGTCTTGTTGTACGTGGACGAGACGTGGCCGTTTACTTCCCGGACTTTGAAGCCGAGGTCGTTCCAGTCTGGGAGGGGGGGTCAGTATGCGGTGCTGCGGTTGGGGAAACGGCAGTAGCAGCAGCAGGAGCGGGACGGAGAGGAGTAGGAGAGGTACCAATGGCCGACGTGGGTGGAGGCGGGAAAACCATGATTGCAGCTGTTGCGGTTTCGTTTAGCGTGTGGAAGTGTGGAAGTTTGTTTGGTTGTATGTTTGTTTGCGGGCTTGGTTTCGTTCGTTCGTTCGGTCGTTTGGTGGATAGTGGGGTAGAGTACAGTAGTGGGCAGAGAGAAGGAAAGCTGGGGTAAATATATACTTTCACTAATTCTAACGCGGCTCCCCCCAGCTCCCGGAGGTCGGTGGTAAATTAATCGCGATGATTGACGGTCTCGCACGACAGCCGCGCCCGCCGGCCGGCGTCATGGTGCGGGGGAGGGGCAACTCCGATGACGTCCACAAGGAACCAATCACACGTACTTAGATCCGTATCCGTAGAACCAGTGGGCGTTCTATTTGTGTCAATGGCTCTCGTAAGCCCTCGTTACTGAGTGGCTCGGGCTAGAGAACAATTCTCATATAATGCCGAAGTGTTTCGGACCGGTGCTGAGGTTTCCTGGCTACAGAGCTGAATGACTTCTCGGGCGTCTGAAAGAGCGAACCCTAGCCCACGTAATCATTACTTCTCACCCGAGCCGGACAATGGAACATCGGCTTTCAATGCAATTATTTATTAAACCCCTATGGCGCCGTCAAACCCCGTGTGAAAATATGTAGGTACAGGGACAAATAAGCAGGCTCGCAAATATGAAAAGTAATTCGGTCAAAAGTACTTGTGTACCCCCCAACTAAAGTCCGGAACGCCTGCTCCAGCCATGTCATGCAATCACCACGCCTCCCTTACCTGTTGAAACCCACTCGTCGCTGCAACTCCACCCGAAAAATCACCGTATTCAATCTCATAGCCATAATCAGTTCTCGCCCGCTTCGCAACACCTCCCTGGCCTCTCATATCTACTCCCTCATACTCCATCTCCATCACGCTGGTTTGGGTACGGCTTCTTCCAGCCGTACTTCCACCATGAGAATACCTCGTAATCGTCATTCCCCGCTTCTTGGTCACTTGAGTGACGACCCTTTCCCCTCCCCCTCCTTGTGTCATGGCCCTCGTCGACGGGGGTCTAAACGGGGTATTCATCATCGTCGTCGAGCGTCTCGCACGGTACATTGACGGGGCTGTCGAGAAATCCAGCTTTGCCATTCCCATTGCGCCCGTAATGTCACGGTGTACGTTTGGCTGCGGGGAGCGGTATATGGCAGTCGCAGTGTACGCCCGACTCCGGGCTGCTCTGGTCGTAGTTGCAGGGCGATCGGGATCCCTTCTGAGTCTCGCTAACGCATTGATGAAGTAACTCCCACTGTCTGGGGAAGGCTGCACGGTGTACACGCGGGTATCTCCTCCTTCCTCTAGAAGCGCTGGCCCCGGCTCTGGTGAAGGAGTAGGGGGATGTGAAGGTGGAGGCAAAGGGCTTAAATGCTCCGATGAAAACTGTCGAAAGCCGCCTCCGCCCCGCTGACCTCGCCTAGAATTCGGGATAGGTGAGCGTTGAGTCAGTTGCCGGTAGGCAGTGATTTTGGTTTGTTGAGTGTTCCATCCGCGAGTGCTAGGCTCTCGATTGAGGGGTCTCCAGCTGTCCATTTCACAACTAGGGTAGTTTCGCGGGGAATATGGTGCTAATTCTGGCTGCCGACCTTGTGGAAGCCTCCGTTTGCGAGTGTTGCCGTCTTGATCTAGGTGCTCCCAGTCGGCCTTCTCAGGCACACGCTTTCCGCCACTGGCGAAGAACTCTGGAGCATGGGAGCTGAATTCAAGATGCCGGGCACTGATTGGTCTCTGGGGGAGTGCTTTCCAGCCATCCTGCGCCACAGGAAGGTTGGAGGGAGGCTGTGGCTCATCATATACCGACGGCTTTAGCTAACGAGGAAGAAGTCAGAAATGCAATGCAACAGTGATGTTGTTCCACATACTCTCGATTCTTTACCGTTCCGAACACTCCATTGATCTGGAAACTGTTCAATCTCCGTAATTCTTCTCTGTTGTTTAGAGGCCGATGTTGAAATCCTTGATTCTACTTGTGATTTGTTTCCAGGACGTCCTTCAACGGGAAAATTACTGTATATAGGGGAGCTATACGTGAGTGGTTCGTTGTCGTCCCAGAAAACTCCTCCGGCAGGTTTGGCAATCCCTTGGAAGTGGGAATCATCACGCGGTGATGTGGCGTGGCCGGCATGAGAGTCTGATGCAATGCGGTCACTAAACATCTTCAGAGGTGCATCCTGCAATGGCTTCCTGCGATATATTCCTTGAAGCTCAATCTCCCTCCGGTTGTCAGATGTGTCCGGTGGCTCGGCTTCATGTAACTCTTCGGCGCCGGATTGATCCTAAAACCCAATTAGCTTTATACAAGTTGAAGGTTGGAACAACTGTACATACGTCAAGGTTTGGAACCGATCCCGACGAACCTGGACCCTACATAACTCAGTTACAGCACTTGTCGGAGGTCAAAGCAACCCGAGATATATATACCAGTTGGAGCATCGTTGGGTCTGTAAGACAAGCCGACACCAGGTCAACATCTAGACCAGCAAACAAACTTCTAGCGCCTCTGCTGCTGTTGCTTTCGGGTGTCGGTAACGCCGGAATCTTCCTACTGGAGGTCTGTGGGGTCTTCTCTAACGCCGCAAAAAGCCTCTGACCGAGTTCACTGATAGGATAGAGCTTACGAGCTGGAGTCTCGGTGACACTCGACAATTCCGCCCTGGCGTCCGGCTGGCTCGCATCGATGGGATCGTATGGTAGATCAAGGGGTGGTGGGGTCCGATCCTCCTTTCCCCTGTAAGCAAGATTCACGGCCATATACAGCAGGGTGTGTACCTCGAAAGTGGGTTCCTTGCGAAAGATCGGGTTGTAAGATAGCGGCAGTGCACCCCAGACAGACAAGACTCCTTTCTTTCTCGGACGTCTCGCCTTTCGGGCTTCATCATCCGGGAGAGAACTAATGCTGACATTCCTCGCTGGCCTAATCGTCCTCTTCGACGTCTTATACTGTGCCGTCTTCTTCTTGCGAGAAGCCTTTCGAATTGCAGCGAGTTTCTTGAGGGCCTGATTTCGCCTCGTCGGCAAGTATTCTTCCAAGTCACTGTCGGAATCACTTCCAACTAAAGGGGTTTCTCCATCCTCATCCTCCTCTCCCTCCTCATTCTGGTTGTCTGGCGAAGCACACATATCCACTTCGCTCTCGTCCTCCGCCTCGTCCTCATGGTAGTCTTCGAAGAGCTCCCATGGAAGCCCCGTTTCTGCTTGCTCCTCGGGTTCCCTCTCACTCTCGCTGAAGAGTTCCTCATCATCTGAAAGCTGTATTTCTCCATCTTCCTTAGGCCCCTCACTCAATCCAGCTAACTCTAGCAGTTCATCTCCATACTGCGTCGTATTATGGATGAGGGTGGATTGCCGCTTCCCTGGTACGACCAACGACTCGTCCTTCTCCTTCTCCTTGCCCTTCTCCTTCTCCTTGCCCTTCTCCTTCTCCTCCCTCTCCTGCTACATTCCATCAGTTAACTCTGAGCACTGAATCTATAGGAGGCCCTCACAATGAAAGAATCCGAAGTCGGCAACCGGCGACGAGGTCTGAAGTTTCTTGGCGTGCAACTGATCTATTGTTTCACATCCGAGATATCAGCACGACCCCTAGCACCGGTATGTATGTGAGCGGCATACCGCTCTCTCGATCTCCTCAAGCGTCATCCCGTCGCCGTCGCCGTTGGTCTCCATTGTGCGGGGTTGGCTGGTGGGGTGTGTTGTAGAAGGCAAGGTTACGTTCGTATAGAGTTTGGTTTCGGTCGTTCAGTCGGAACGGCGAGTATCACACAATGATCATGGCGGATGCGGGCGTCCGCATTAGTATGTAAAGCCATCACGTGCGCCCAGAAAGCTTGCATCCCGCTTGGGTCGATCGGTATAGACAAGTTTAGGTGGAGGGATCCTGCACAGTGGGAGAACTACTCTAATCCGACCCATCGATGTGCGCCGAGCATGTATGCACAGCCGCCGGTGAGTCGGAGAGTTTATGGACAGCAGACTACGTAGCATCCACGTGAATCGATCTCAACAGGCTGATGCCTTGGGTCAGATTTCCTTGATTGGCGCATTCGGCGAGTCGGCGACTTTGCGGACCGAATATGTACTACGTGGAAATCGAAGCATCTCATAAGTAAATACTCTATTGCACTGCCATGTTCCTACGTAGTGATCACAAAATACCGTAGTCGGGCTATACAATGACTCAAGAGCCGTGAATCCTCCATGCGTTCGGCTATAACGGCACGCAGTACCGTATCGGCGTCAACCACGAATCGATGCACCACTCGCGTGCAGCACCGGTTCTCCCAAGATCAACTAGACGGTCGGGCGGTGGGTCTCTTTTTCGGACCGGCCGGAGTTTGGCGAAATCTATGAGCGGCTATATACTTTTGTTGCCGAAACGGGGTGTATCAAGTTCTCCGTTGCAGGGTCCGGAAGGAAGGTGGACTACTATCGTACCAGGCGAGCTTTCCCTCAACGAACTTAGGCTCGGAATTAACGGAATTGGCGGCGGAATGATAGACCGACTTCTAGAACTCCGTCTTATAAGCGAATCAAAAGGCTTGAAAAGATCCAGAGATTGTACGCCACTCTCGGAATTACTGGGAAGCGCCTACAGGAGAGTGACATGTCCCCTAAACATGAAGGAAGGAAGGGTGGGAGGGGGTAGTATTGAGGACTACATAAACCTGAGGAGCCCCGACACGACAGTCTCCACTTTCCGGAAGCCGAAATCCCCATTGTCCCAAAAACTCTGCCAATACCGTCCGCCGCCGCCGCCGCCGCCGCCGCCGCCGCCGAAACAACAAAATGTCGTCGAGTGCCGAGTCGTACGCGCTCTCCCAGATGCTTGTCAGTTGCACTCCCGTGTCGCTACCCGTGACTTAGGTATCTAACACTTCACAGGCGAATGGCCCTCCATATCCAGCTCGAAACGCCGCATTCGGCGGAAAACCAGATGATACGATTGACGTAGGTGTCTCGGCCATGTTCATAGTGATATTTGCGTGTCTCGCCGCCACACACATGTACCTCTTTAAGACCAACAAGGCGAAGGGTCATTTCTTCATATTCTCGTGGGTTCTCCCGAAGAAAGATACGGTCGAAAATGTGCGGTGGGAACTGACGTTTGGTTACGTATAGCGGCGTCACTTTTGGTTTCTGCATGGCTCGAATCACCACTTTCGCGATGCGAATAGGTTCGCCCCCCCTCTCCCTCCGCCCACTTCCCGACGTGGCGGACGTTGGGAACCCACCGCGATTTATATTCGTTAACCAATTTTTTTCTTTTTCTTTTACAGCCACTGCGAAAAACCCCGAGAACACGCAGGTGGCTATGGCGGCGGGCATCTTCGTCTCGGCGGGCGTGCTACTCCTCTATATCGTCAACCTGAACTTCACGCAACGGATAGTGCGTAGCTACCACCCGCGGTTCGGGCGCAGCAAGCCAGTGGTCATCGCCTTCGCCGTGTACTACGTTTCCGTTGTTTGCGTTTTGATAATGCGTGAGTCGAGTGATAACCGTCGTATATCCTATTGCAGGGGCTGGGACTGACCGAAGGCGAAATGTAGTCATCACGGCGACGGTCATAGGGTTCTACACCCTCGACACGGCCAGGCTGCTGAAGTGCCGGGATATCCAACGCTTCGGGATCATCTACTTCACGGTGTTTTCGTTCATGCCGATTCCGCTAGTGCTCGCCGCACGCTTCATCCGCACTCCCGCGAAGGCAAAGTTTGGAAAAATGGGGACGACTATGCACAAGGTGATCATCGTAATAATTGCCAGTCTGTTACTCAGTGAGTTTCCCCCCGGCACACACAGAGAGATCGATTGCTAGCCAGTTAACCAGACTGACCAACGCAGCCCTCGAAAACGCCTTCCGCGCAGCAATCGCGTTCCTCCCTCCCCGGCCCATCACGAACCCCGCGTGGTACCACAAGCGCGCGGCTTTCTATGTTTTCCTGCCCACGCTCGAGGTGATCGTCGTCATCCTGTACGCCGTGGCCCGCGTCGACCAGAGGATGTTTGAGCATGGAAAGGCTGAGCGCGAGGCTAATACCGCCAACACTTCTGACGAGGAGAAATCGAGATCGGGCACTGAGTTATGAGCAACGGCTACTCGTTCCGTATGGTGTAAATATATATATGGTGTAAATATATATATATGGCGTTGATTAATTGGTTAATAGTTAGAATACATTCCCCTCTTCGGTTTAGATAGATAGATAAATAGATGTATGGAGCGTCGGAACGATCGACTATCAGTAGTCGTTGCCGGAGCTGAGCTGAGCTGAGCCTAGCCACCGCCACCGATTCGCACCCAGAGCCCTTGATATGTATCACCATTCATAACCAGTGGCTAAAACACAGCCGGCCACCAGCCATCTTTCCCGCACGTTTTCGCTTGCAGGTTGACCACAGCCTTGTGGAGGAACGAGCGAGGCCCCGTCGGTATGCGGTTAGGTATCAAAAGGGCACACGGACACAGCGGCACAGTTGCACAGTTGCACAAGGGCGAATAATTTCGGATAATCAAGCTTATTTCATTGAAGCGAACGAAAAGAACGTTTGAAGCGACATTAACAGAATTTCAAAAAACGAAACCCCGCAGAGAACCATCTCCTCGATCTCATCCCACTCCTTCACTCTTCCGCAGTCCCCTCCTCACTCCCCCAATTGCCACCGCGATGTGTTGTTATCCCCCGTGAACGATAGGCAGGCGTGACGTGGTGGGTGGGTCGGTTTGCTCAGAGATTGTCGTTAAAGAGACATTTATTTATGCTGGAACGACGGACATATCAGTACAAGTCACGCGGGCAAGCTGGGAATGAGGAAACTGACAGGGCAGCCGTCGCAAGAGCAGCCCTCGCCGCATCCGCACGCTCCAGACGAGGCACATCCACAGCCAGACATGATGATAGTTGGTAGTTGGTGGGGGTGTTTGGTGGAAGGTTTTGGTTTTGTTGTGTGAGGTTCTGATTTATTCGAAGCGTGGTGAGGAAGGAAGGAAGGAAGGAAGGGAGATGAGGAGGGGGGAAAGAGGGGTCTATATCATGATTTTCGCCCACTGGGTAAGCTCATACTTGCGTAGGTGCTTATCTAGGGCGGCGGTGGTGGCGAGGCGATCCGGTACCACCGGACTGTGTCAGGTTGTCCATCTCCCCCACTACGTAACAAAACTGGGCGCCGCCAGCTACCGCTCTTTACTCCACCTACTACATCGTGTGTAGCGACGTTGGCCGGGAGCAGGGAGTAGATTCTCGCAGCTTGGCAGTGTCTACGAGTAGAGTAGTATCGCACTCCAACCGTCCAAGTCCCATCTAGGCACATTTGGCGAGAATCCGATGCGTGCTTTGTGCGGGGTAGGCATGTCTGATGGGTACATACCGGGTGGCCAACCAACCAACTACTACTGATCTTGGGCGGGCGGGGGTTGTGCGTACGCATAAACCGGTTGGTAATGAATAGAGAAGGGTGGTGCGGCACACCCCGCACGTTGCAACCAGCTGAATTCATGGAACCGGTGATGTTTGTCTTGTCTCACCAGCGATCGGTATCTTTTATAGACGTTTCCTACATGCCCATATCCTCCGTGACCTGGGGCTGGGGCCGCGATTCAATTCTTAGTGTTCTAGTACACTAAACATTGTAGCATGTAGCCACGATATCCGTGCCAAAATCCATATGAAGCATACATTCCTACGGTATCTACTCTAGACTACAGTACTCTACCTCATGCACGATTAACAAACGAATCGACAACCGCCTTGGCGATGGCTATGGCAGGGACAGGGCCAAGTAACCGAGTAAGTATGCATGCATTCCTTTTTATGTAAGAAGTTACATATGATACCTATCCGAGTTTGCGATGTGCATAGCCTTTCTTTACCCCTCGCGGCATACACACCCACGTGCAACTTACAGTGATGCAGCCGGATCTACTTTCGTCCTGTCGGAACGCTTGGGTTGGCGGCTTGGGAGTCGAGAAGATTTCTCTGCTTCATGCCACCGATAAGATCTTTGACTCCGCGGAGATGGAGACTTGTCGATGGCTATCCGGCTTCTCTGAAGGTGTCTTTGGAAATTCCCTCTTGTGGTTATGGCCTTGGAGCTGGTCGGCGGGTTGGCTCAGCGTTGCCCCGAGTTCGAGTTCAGACGGGTTGCATGCAGCAATCAAAACGTTGGATGCGGACTGCGATGGCGTGTAAGAAACGACCGGGGGTAACTATAGTCTACCTGATTTCAAGCGAGACTCTCCCCCACTACCCCCACAGAGCTTCACGGCAGGTATGTGTAGCCTCCTCGTTCCGTGAAGCCAGCCCCAAGTTAGTCGGCCAAAAAATATGATATACGTACGATTACAGTGGGGCTCGTGCCTGTTTTTCTACTACGGGGGCTGTCCGGACTCCGGCGCCGGATTCATCTTGCCTACCTGACAGCTTCGCGCGGTAAGCTACATATCTATCTATCTGGAGATGGATATGTACCAAGAGCGCCCCTCCCCGGGCTCCCCCTCATCTCATATCATAAGTGCTTTTTTCTCCTGTGGATCTGTATTCGCTCCTCCAGCTGAATCTAGGACAGCCATCCTGGAGCCCAAACTTCGCATGTCCGGCGGTTCGAAGTTCGAACCCATACGTATACGTACGTACATGGCTCCTCTTCAGCTCTCAGGAATCCTTCTCCAGAGTCCAGACAGGAACATACACCCTCCCTCCCTCTGGAAGAAAGACTAGGGGAAGCGGGCTCCCTTCCATAAACCATGGTAGCGGGATACAAAGACGCTATTACTCTACTGCCAAATATTCGCACACGTTTTTGGCAGGGCGATTCGAGGTCGTACACTATGACTCTTGGACTGCTCGTGTTCACGATCTCATCTCCACGAGAAAAGCAACAACAATGGGCTGCGGGGCTCAAGTCTTTAGAACCGCATCGAGAGCCTACAGGTGCCCGGCACAGGCGAGACACTCCCCATCCAACCAACCGTTAGTGGAGATGGCTTTGATGGGAGGCAGATGTAAGTTATCAGATGATCATTACCAACACGATTCTTGCTGCCGCCAATACTGGGGCTTGCACTACTACCTAGTAGGTAGGAGGAAGAGACGAATCGCTCTGGCCAGTCATGACGAACTGGGGATTCCTACTCCTGGGTATTTAGGTACATACGGCTGCCTCTCCGTCGACTCAGGACTGTGGATCGATCCATGTGATACAAGTCACACGAGCACCAATCACTACAGCTGGGCGACATGTTGGGAAAACATACTCACCACCACAGCCCCGCCAGATTCACACCATGCCCAGACCAGAAGCCCGTGTCTCAGCTTCAGAAAATCCCGTGCTCCAACATCATTCGGATTTCTCCGATTCCGAATGCTTTTAGATCTGCCTCGATGATGACTTTCTCTGCAGTGATGGCTTACGGGCATAGGTACCGAGGCGAGAATATTGATGTTGTAGTTAAGTGGAGTGCTATGTACTATCATAGATCACGGATAACAGAGTTTGGAACGTGTTTTGCTCACATCGTGGCACTCGTAAAGGCTATTGCCCTAACCTTAGTCTGCACGTGCCATATCTATATGTATACATGCTGCCAGAAACCCTATCCAAAAGTGGCGTAGCGCTCCCGCCAGATCCTACTTAGACAGGGTCTGCAACCAACCGCAAAATTTCTCGACATGGCGTCTCCTCGACACCGCAAAACAACCTCTTCCCTTCCTCGATACCGCGAAATAACCTTACTCTCTTCCCCAAAAACATCCCCTCCCACAGCAACTCCCACACACATTCAAGATGGTCTCCTGTATGCATTTCCCCTCCCCCCCACCCCGGGCGCGTTCCTCCGATATGGGCTCAATGGAGCTAATTGAACCCGTTCGCGCACAGTCAACTGCGAGTCCTGCAACGACGTGATCAAGAAGCCCAAGCTTGACGCGCACCGCGGCCGTTGTCATAACGCCGTCTTTTCGTGCATTGACTGCTCCACCACGTTCCACGGAACAGATTACCGCACCCACACCGTTCGTTCCAACCTTCACCCTCCCTCCCCCCCACCTCCCACACATTCACACCACGCAAGCAGCTGACATATATACGCACTGCATAGAGCTGTATCTCTGAAGAACAAAAGTACCAGGGCGCGCTCTACCGTCCCGACAAGGGCAAGGGAAAGAAGGGCACCAACGCCAAGAAGGAGGACCCCGTTCCCGCTCCCGCCTCTGTCGCCGTTGTCATCGAGATCAAGGACGCCGAGATGGAGGACGCCGAGCCTGTTGTCGAGGAGGCTCCCAAGAAGGCCAAGAAGGAAAAGAAGGCCAAGAAGGAGAAGGCTGTCAAGAAGGTCGAGGAGGTGGCACCCGTCGTCGAGGAAGAGGCTAAGGAGGAGGCCCCCAAGGTCGAAGCCCCGAAGGAGGACAAGGTCGAGAAGAAGTCTAAGAAGAGTAAGAAGGAAAAGGTTGAGAAGGTTCCTGTCGCTCTTGTTGCTCCTGTCGCTCCTATCATCGCGGCTGAGGCTGAGGCCGCGGCGCCCGTCGAGAAGAAGGACAAGAAAGACAAGAAGCGCAAGCTCAATGCCGACGCCGAGACCGACCTTACGTCTGCTGCCACTTCCCAGGCTCCCGCTAAGAAGTCCAAGAAGGAGGGTGAGACTGACAAAGTCGAGTCCAATGGAGTCACCAAGAAGGCCGTCCCCTCGCCTGCCGCCGCCGAGGCTTTTCTCGAGCAGATCAAGACCGGACGCCCTCTGTCTTTCCAGAAGGCGATCGCTCGCGTCGAGAAGGACCTTGGCGACAAGTTCAACTCCGAGGAACTGTTTTCCATGCTCCGCCTCAAGCGCGAGAAGGATGGTAGCATTGTCATCGCTGTTGCCAGTGCTAAGGAGGGGAAGAAATGATAGACGATTTTAGAAGTTCATCCAGATTCTACATAGTGTCGAGGGTCTGTTACCTGTATGATACCGGCTTGCATTTGTTTGGGGTTCTGTGCGTGGAGTTTCGATGGTGTTCTTACAAAAGTTTGGGTTTCTGTGGGAGAGTGTGCCTGTATTTAATGCCCCCCATTGTTGTACCTAGCAATTGAGTGTTGTTACCAAATCCGAAAAACAAATTCTGCTCGGAGGATTCGTAGCAGAGTGCAGCCCCATAATACCTCACTCGAGGGCCCCACTCCGGAGGGGTTACAAAGGTCCCCGGTCTCATGGACAGCAGTCACAGTTCTTCTGACGGATGGGCGAGTACTGTCCTATAGTCCACCAAAACTATCGTAATGGTATCACCGATAGTTCAGTAGGTACCTCCATCCTGTAACTGAAGACAGCCCATTTTTCCGTGAGCCCCACCGCTCACTGTCAACACTCTTTTGCGGACGGTTATTTTACTAACACCCCTACCAGGCTGGAGGCGGGATCGAGAGGAGAGCACACACAGAAGAAAGAGAAGATATGGAGGTTGATGGCCTAGGTATTCGGTAGACGATGAGAGAGAGAGAAGACGACTAAGGAGCAGGCGACTAAGACGCAGACGACTAAGACGCAGACGATTAAGGAGCAGACGATTAATGAACAGACGATTAAGGAGCAAACGACCCCGCTGGACCCCACTAAAAGTTGATGCTCCCTACCAACCACATTCGCTTCCTCCCGCCGACAAGCCCTCCTCTCGCTCTCCCCCCAAACCCTCCCCAGTACGGATAGTGAGGGGCCTCCTCATCAGCCCGGCAGCGGCGGCAACACTCTCCGCCAAAGGTTCATCTTTGTCCTTACTTACATACTTGCTGCATTGGAGTTCTGTCTCGCTTTGTCTTTGCCCGGGTCAAGTTTTTTTGGATGTGGCCGAGTGACGAGTCTTGGGTTCATAAAGTGACATCTCTCAGCCTTCTCTCTGCACGTTCCTTCTCCACGGTTCTGGTCTAATGAGCCGCTGCACTCCTTTGAAGGGGAGCCATACCGGTAGTGAACGTTGCTGCGTGATCATATCCTGGTTCAAGTTGACTGTCATGTTCATAGTATGTACTATATATAGCTTAAGCTCCAGAGTCCAGACTCTCTTTACACATGAGTCTTGAGCAACAGACTTCCAATATCGCGTCAACATTCCTCACTGCTCAGTGATCACACCGAGAGGGATATCTCGCACGTGAGGAATCCTAAAACTAGGGAGCATTCACTCAGCTTCCGAAATAACCACAGGGTATCTCTGGAAACAGTTTGTTCGAAAGTAAGGGCTTCGTCTAGACGGCAGATGAACGGGGTTCGCCGTTATAACGAGGTGCGAACCTATGGTATTATGCTTCGTTTGGTAAAAATCAGGACCTGCGCTTTTCGCTAGGCTGGGAATTCTGCATTTGTTTTCGCGGCAAAAGTTAAAATCAAGCGATTACTCGGTCTTTCTGACCCTATGAAGGTCCGGGTTTAAACTTTAAAGCGAAGCGCACCATACAAAGATAATCCGAAAATTGACAGAAATATCGACTTGGAAGACCGACACCATGCCTACATAACGAGTGATGGTAACCGCACGGAAGCCGGCCCCTAAGACTCGAGAGACGGGCGGTCAACCTGGGTTCTGAACGAAGTTCCATATCGGGCCAATGGGCAGGCATTTCTCGACTCACTACAAGGTGCTGATATTCCAGTCGTTTTGGTCGGGGCTCCGTACGGCAACGGTTGCCCTATCGAGCGAAGGTGGAGGCGGGCCGGCGCCACCTCCGCCACCTCCGCCACTCGTGCCACCATCTACCCTACTGGTCAGTGGTAGCCTCCGCGACGCCCACACCTCCGTAAATACCTACCACACCATGAATCGACCAGTCTTTTTGCGCCCGTGGAGATTCGGGGGTGGGTGTGTTCACGGCTATTAGTGACGGGAATGTTGCGTTCGTCGGCCTAGGTATTTATATCACTGCGAAACCAGTACGGAACTCACGCCGTAGGACTGATGGTTCCCCAGAGTATTGTGATGGCGCAGATCAGCGGTTTTACCGGTTTTAAATGGACTTTAAAATGTTGGGCGGTATTGATCGTTATCGGTGGGGTTGTTTGGCTTGGTTTGACGATTCCATTTCCCTTGTACATACCATGAGAGGGAGGATTCAAAGGATGTCAGGAAGGTGAATGGTCTGTTTCGATTATTATCATTATTTTGTTTTCAAGTTTAGACGGAATGGGAAAATAGCAAGGCAGAATAGGGACCACAAAGTTTAAACCCATTTCTTCGGGAATTCAAGACTCGATATAAATGTCACCGCGAGCAGCGCTCGATCCCAAGGAGCTCGGCCTTTTTGTTTGGTTCGAGGTTGGAATAGGTAGAGTATGTGCTCGTAAGTTGTGGACTTACAAGATCGCGATGGCGTGGGGAATTGAGGGGTGAAACAGGATTTCGGACATTCCCGATGTCACTCGCGCTGCTGGTTAAGATTCTCTAGGCCATATCGAGCCGTGTACTAAAGTCAAAAGCATTATGGCAGCCACATATGAGAAAAGTCTCGTCATAAAATAAGGCTTAGTCAGGGTTTTCAAATTCCAGCTCTGATTGTTGAATATGGCTTCCACAATCCTGAGTGCAGTGAAAATCAGTCCTGAATCGTAAGCCTTCTGCAACGACTACTGGCCGGCCGCCTTTGAAGCTCATAAGGGTTTCATATGGGCTCTGTAGGGAATTTTGAAAAATAAGGATTAGTAAGGCTTATACGCTCATAAGTATTCCCTAATGACTTCTTCTGCAACAAGCCTCATCTCTTGCAATGCCTATCACTTATCGATACTCTTCATTTCAAGATGACTATCACTTGTTCCGTACCCTTATACACCTAAACTACTCTTCTTCCCCGCTTCCCAGTCCCCCGCCACCATTCCCGTACCGTCTCCCGCTCACCATAGTACTGTGTTCCCGTACTCCTCGTCGTGGATAACTTGCTGGTATCGAGGGAAGGAAGTGGAGGAAGTGATGCAGGAGCTGTCAGCGAGACGATGAAGTGATGGGGGAGCTGTGGACAAGAGGAGGAGCTGTCAGCAAGGCCATAAAGTGATGGAGGACCTATGTTCGACTGGACGGACGATTCCCAGGCCTGGTGATGGGAGAGCTGTAGGCGAGAGGAGAAGCTGTTAGAAAGATGAGGATGAGTCGTTAGAAAGATAAGAGGACGGGCCGTGGGCTCGAAAGTTTTAAACTGAAAAATAAGCTTCATCATATCTGTCTTCAGAAAACTCTGCGCCTAACCATACGTTAGGACATTATCTGGCGGGTTTGATTCTGTTTGAGCTGCCTCTCTCTCTCTTATCACCATCTACAGAATACCTAGACGTTCAACCTCCCACCTCCGCTCTCTCCTCTCCACCCGCCGCCGCCGGTGTCAAGCAGGCTGATTTTCGCATATGCACTACTAACTCATAAGAGTGATAGAACCCATAGGTTTGAATAAGACTCATCGGAGGCTTGTATAATGCTTTGAACAAATCGAGCGTGTGGAGCTCTAAGGATTTTCTGCCTCGAACTAATATATGCCATAATGCTTCAAAAAGCCTGCCAGTCTCACAGTCATTATTGTACGGCAGTGCTGTGAATCTCAACAATGACAATATAGGCCTCAAGAAAGCTATAAGGCTCACAGAGTGAGAAGGCTGATTTATGCGATGGTGGTTTTCGCTGCATAGGCATTATGTCGGAGTTACGACAATTTTAGGGAAATGAGAACATCAGCCGTATTTTGACATAGCCCTTACGGAGGCCTCACGAGTTCAACGCGCTTATAGCTGGATTATACGATGACTATTTTATTTCGTAGGCCTATTCAAGCCCTACATAAGGCTAACGACATTAGTACACGGCTCGATATGGTATATATACTATACTCTAATTGCCACACGGCTGCTTCGTTTTTAACTTTATTTAACCAGTGGTTGCATACGACCTATTTCCGACCTAGATCATCGTGGTACATATACACACCGGTTCCCGTCGTAAATTGGAATGGATCCGTATTACGAAGCATTAGATCATGTACACGTGCAGTCGAGCTTAGCAAGATAAGCCTCGGCAAAGTTTTTGTGGCGGGTGGAAGTTTGCTACGGGCTCATCATGTGCCAATACTGGAAATCGAGGAATATATACCTATGTCTCCGTACGGCTTCCCCGAACGGCTGAATGAAAACCATCGCAGTTTCATCGCGGCGTCCTGGAACCTGCTGGATTCGGTATTGGCCATTCGATCAAGTCGTAAAGATCAAGAACACGAATACGCGTGAAACGTGGACTAGCAACGGACTTGTGGAGATTTCTAGCTATGGAAGGAGATGTGATTCCTTTTCACCCTGATTGCCATGATCATCCGTATATCCGCCCTGTGTTATCCGTATCTATTACCCTCTTGAGCAAGTTTTGTCTTGGTATTCAGTGAAAGTCCACTTTCCCAACCGATCCGTACACCGGACGGCGGAAGTACCTGTCGGAATGGACTTGTGCCTTCGGCTCGCTTCCCTCGCTCGTGGGGAGCACCGTGCACATACCAGAGCATCACGCCATTGAGATGCCTATCGGAGCCTTGCGAAGCTGCTCCACGGTTGACCGTGCACCAGTGGATGACTTATGGAGATGCTGCATGCATTGTCGACTCACCAAGAGCAATCGATCCCATGGATTTCGTAGCCATCGTCAGCGCAATATCAATGTGAGCTTCGATCTCAAATCGTCGACTCGCCATGACCAATCAATCTCACAGAGTTCGCAGTCATCGTCAGCACAGTATCAATGCGAGCTTTGATGGTACTGCAATGTCGACTCACCAGGAGCAATCGCACACACATTCCATAGCAATCTCGAGTCAATATCGACTCGAGCTATAGTACATTGTAGACCCACCAGTAGCAAACCTCCATCACGCGGATAATTCGATACGAGAAGCCAAGGAAAATAAGCATTGATTTCTGTCGAAATACGGTACTGAGATGACGGAACTCGGAAAATCTATGGTACCGGACGGTACGATTGATACCCGCCGAAAGGTAGTAGATACCGGGGGTGTCATCGAACAGTCAGCTAGGTAGTTATGTCGACTAGATCGGCAGCCATGACAGCTTATGCCAACTTTCGAACCAGACGGATTCCTCTGAATATTTCCATGAGTGACTTCCTGTGCTTCCGCCGGATAGATCGATCTAGTGTTTCGGAAATCGGTGTCGGGGGTATACTAAGTGGTTATCTCCGGCGCGAGCATAACCCACCAAAGGAGAGACGTCCTGCTTTACCGCTGACAAATGTGAAATTAGCGTTTTCCCTCCTCGCGATCGGTGCCGTACCGCAAACTTTGCTGCTTGATACGGACAAGCGTGGGGGCTAGAGTGGAGTAGATGTCATTACTTAGCCCTGGATGGGGGAGAAAAAGAAGGAAAGTCTTCGGCTGCTTCCGACGGGGGATTACGCCAGAAACGTGGAAGGACGCGCAAAGGCCTACCGGCAAGGAAAGTTTGGTTGAAGTTGATGATACGAAGGGGAAGTGGGGCCGGCGCTGCTTGCCGGGACTGTGGTCCTGTATGCGTGCCCAGACTTCTGTCTTGGTGTACCTACTCTATCTTGTATCGGTTGCAACCTTGAGCATCCTTTTCCAACTCAATTTCTTGCCCGCGACAGCACAATCGTTAATTTATTGCGACGAAGAATTGACTGAAATGCCAAAGCTCGGTACGTCGTACTACCTCCTTTATATCCGCGTCGGTGTTCGTGGATACATCCGGTGCTAGGTAGTTCGAAGCGCTCCCTGACAATTCATGACCGGGCCTGAAGCTAAGAGAATAAGCGCGCCCGGCACATCGGCACTGGAAGCACCAGAGAAGGTTCAGATTCCGCAGCTACTCTAAAGCTAAGGTAAGCGGCCTTGCCCCGGTGTCCTGAATCAGCTCGGGTGGATTCAAGCTACGTTGGACGGTGGCTATATAGGTACTCTACTTGATCGACAGACGCGGACTGGTTGGATCCACTCGACGCTGCCAAGAGTGGAAATGCTTCCGCCAGATGCGACTGAAGACTCTGATATGTAACAGTACCGTCTGTGAGCTCAAGGAGTCAAGGATGGCAATTCACACGGTCTTTCGGACTTTTGAGAATACCGATGATTATTCGTACCACGCGTCCGGCTCCGAAGAGACCGATATGGTCGGCTACTTGAGTAGCATCTGGCATTGAATGGCAGTCGGAATTGTTCTTTGCACGGGTAGTGGTGTCTCTCGACGCTAAAATTTTTGGTGGTGGGTTTTTTCCTGATCCCAACGATCTTTCTTCTTCCCACCACCAAGATGGAGAGGAGGTCAAAGCTTCGGTACGTACCGACTACGCACGGCCCTACTTACACTTGCGATGCCCTCGGCTTCCACGGAACTTTTGTGCTCCTTTCTCAGTAATCCGGCTTAAGGGTATCCGTGTTATGTATTCACCAGGCTTCCGTGAAATTGATCCTTCATCCGCTACTCTAGTGCTTGCCATCCACATTATTCTTATCTCCGTATTTTTGGTGCCGCCGGCCGCAGCCCCGAGGAAGTAATATTGCTATAAGGCCCCTTCCGTCACCTTTACGACCAGGGCTTTAATTGCTATCCCACGAGTTCAATCCATTCGCTTCTGGCCGGATCTCTACTCGAATATATACCACAACACCGCACCTACCTATCAACCAACGTTCAGAAATCGACAACCACACACCGCAAAACACGATCCCCTCACATCACACCTGGATGGCTGATCCGGTCAAATCCCACAGCTCCGGTGGGTCAACAGCCTCGGACGACACCGTCTTCGAAGACATCCACCGGCGAGAGAACCTCAACACCGCAAATCCCCGTGGAAGCTCGAATATTTCCCAAGGTGTCGATGTCGAAGCTGCCGAACATGAGTTCCGTGAGCTCAGCTTGCAGATGTCCCGGATCTCAAAGACGGCAAGCGGTAGCCACATCTCAAGGGTCCAAAGCCACCGGGATGCGGCCCGTGCCACCGATCCGGAGAAGGCCGGTGTCCAGGACGACGTGGCCGAGCAATTCGACCTCGAAGATCATCTGCGTGGAAACGAGTCTTCGGAGAGGGAGGCAGGTATCAGGCAGAAGCGAGCTGGTATGTTATCATCTTGGGCGATTGCCTTTTTCCTTCACGAGTTCGAAATTAATGTTTGTACACAGGTGTAATATGGCAAGACTTGACGGTCTCTGGTATTGGCGGTATGAAGAACCTCGTTAGGACGTTCCCCGATGCGGTCGTTAGCTTTTTCAACATTTATGATACAATAAAGTCAATCATCGGAATGTCATCCGGCGGAGAGGAGGTCGATATCTTGAAGAATTTCAAGGGTGTCCTGCAGCCTGGCGAGATGTGTCTGGTCCTTGGCCGTCCTGGCTCTGGCTGCACTACCTTCTTGAAGGTCATCGCAAATCAGCGTTTCGGATACACCAAGGTCGACGGCGAAGTCATGTACGGACGGTTTTCGGCGGACACTTTCAGCAAGAGGTATCGTGGTGAAAGTGTTTACAACGAGGAGGATGATGTTCACAACCCCACCCTTACTGTTAAGCAGACGTTGGAGTTCGCGCTGGATACCAAGACACCTCGTAAGAGGCCCGCCGGAATGTCCAAGCAGGATTTCAAGGAAAATATTGTCAATTTGTTGCTGAAGATGTTCAATATCACGCATACCAAGAACACCGTCGTTGGAAACCAGTTTGTCCGTGGTGTATCCGGTGGTGAGAGGAAGCGTGTCTCCATTGCGGAGATGATGATCACCAAGTATGTTTCCCCCCATCACCGTCGAATATTCGGTTGAACGAGAACTGACCCAATTTTTCTGTAGGGCTGCTGTGTGCAGTTGGGATAACAGTACTCGTGGCTTGGATGCTTCTACAGCTTTGGACTACGCCAAATCTTTGAGGATCATGACGAATGTTTACCAAACCACCACTTTCGTTTCGCTGTACCAAGCTTCGGAGAGCATCTATCAACAATTCGACAAAGTTCTCGTTATCGACAGCGGCCGCGAGGTCTACTTTGGACCTACAAAGGGAGCTCGTTCTTACTTTGAGGGTCTTGGATTCGCTCCGAAGCCCCGCCAGACTACTCCGGACTACCTCACTGGTTGCACCGACGAGTGGGAGCGCGACTTCGCCGAAGGCCGAGATGAAACCAACGTTCCAACTACCCCGCAAGGCCTCGAAGACGCATTCCACAACAGTCCGCAATTCGCCGCTCTGGAACACGAGATGGCACAGTACCGTGAGAAGCTCCGCGAGGAGCAACACGTGCATACCGATTTCGAACTCGCTGCACGTGATGAGAAGCGTCGTGGTGCGCGCGCCGAATCCGTCTACACTGTCCCATTCTACATGCAAGTCTGGGCATTGATGAAGCGGCAGTTCCTGCTCAAGTGGGGTGACAAGTTCAGCTTGGCCGTCTCTTGGGCTACTTCGATCATTATTGCCATCGTCTTCGGTACCGTCTATCTCAACCTCCCGGAAACCTCGAGCGGAGCTTTCACTCGTGGTGGTACACTCTTCATGTCTCTTCTGTTCAATGCTTTCCAGGCGTTCTCCGAGTTGGCTAGTACTATGACTGGACGAGGGATTGTCAACAAACATCGGGCGTATGCTTTCCACAGGCCATCGGCACTCTGGATAGCACAAATCTGCGTCGACGTGGTATTTGCCGCGCCGCTCATTTTCGTGTTCTCTTGCATCACATATTGGATGTGCGGGTTGGCTCAAGATGCTGGGGCGTTCTTCTTATTCTGGATTCTTATCGTTTGCGGATACCTGGCAATGACGCTGTTCTTCAGAACCGTGGGATGTGTTTGCCCTGACTTCGATTATGCCCTCAAGTTTGCTTCGGTAAGTTTACCTCCATGATTTCGGTACTCAAATCACACTAACACTCGATAGCTCGTTATCACTCTCTTCGTTCTCACGTCCGGCTATCTACTGCCCATGCCCGCACAAGGAAAGTGGATCTCTTGGATCTTCTACATCAACGGGCTCGGCCTTGGGTTTTCGTCCCTCATGATGAATGAGTTCAAGCGTGTCGACTTTAAGTGTGGCCCCGAGGCACTGATTCCATCCGGACCTGGCTATGGCAATCTCGATCACCAGACTTGCACACTCCCTGGTGCCCAAGCCGGATCGGACATGATCATCGGCAGCGACTACGTCAAGACCAGCTTCTCGTACGACCCAGCCGATCTGGGCCGCAACATCGGTATCCTCGTGGCCTTGATCATCGGTTTCCTCATTTCCAACGCGCTTCTTGGAGAGTACTTCACCTACGGTGCCGGCGGAAAGACGGTTACCTTCTTCTCGGGAGAGAATGCCGAGCGGAAGAAACTCAACCAGGCGCTGGTTGAGAAGCGGGAAGCACGCCGACTCAACAAGTTTGGTGATGCGGAGGAATCGGCGCTCATCATCGACTCGAAGTCTGTATTGACTTGGGAGGATCTGTGTTACACGGTGCCTGTGCCCGAAGGAGAGATCCAACTTCTGAACCACATCTTCGGATACGTTAAGCCTGGACAGTTGACCGCGTTGATGGGTGCTTCGGGAGCCGGAAAGACGACATTGCTCGACGTGCTGGCTAGCAGGAAATCTATCGGTGTTATTGCTGGTGACGTCTTGGTTGACGGAAAGCCAAAGGGTGTTGCATTCCAGCGTGGTACTTCGTATGCCGAGCAACTGGATGTTCACGAGCCCACGCAGACTGTTCGCGAAGCACTTCGATTTTCGGCTTACCTCAGACAACCGTTCGAGGTCCCCATCGAGGAGAAGAATGCCTACGTCGAGGAAGTTATCGCCCTGCTTGAGATGGAGAACATCGCGGACGCAATCATCGGAAACCCCCAGAGTGGACTTGCTGTGGAGGAAAGAAAGCGTGTTACTATCGGTGTCGAGCTGGCTGCAAAGCCTGAGCTTTTGCTTTTCCTTGATGAGCCAACGTAAGTCGAGTTATCCCCCACGATCAACCGGCATTATTCTAACAATCCATTCTAGCTCCGGTCTCGACTCTCAGTCTGCCTATAACATTGTTCGATTCTTGAAGAAACTGGCCAATGCTGGACAAGCGATTCTTTGCACCATTCATCAGCCCAACGCCAGCTTGTTCGAGAACTTCGATCGTCTGCTCTTGCTCCAGCGCGGTGGTGAATGTGTCTACTTTGGTGACATCGGAAAGGACGCCGCATCTCTGTTGGCCTACTTCGAGAAGCACGGTGCCCACTGTCCTCCCGACGCCAATGTCGCCGAATGGATGCTCGACGCAATTGGAGCCGGACAGGCAGCGCGTATTGGAAACCGTGACTGGGCTGACATCTGGCGTACATCGGAGGAACTGGCCAACGTGAAGGCGCAAATCTCGCAACTCAAGGAGGAGCGAGTCGCCGCGATCGGAGCCGTACCAGCAGTCATCCAGAACCAGTACGCCACACCGTTCGGTTACCAGCTCATGCAGGTGATGAAGCGCACGAACCTCGCATTCTGGAGGACGCCAAACTACGGATTCACCAGACTGTTCAACCACGTCGTTATTTCCCTCTTGACCGGTCTCGTATTCCTGCAGCTCGACGACTCCAGGGCGAGTCTGCAGTACAGGGTTTTCGTCATCTTCCAGGTCACCGTCTTGCCGTCCTTGATTCTTGCCCAGGTAGAGCCCATGTACGACATGGCTCGCTTGATCTCGTACCGCGAACAATCTAGCAAGATGTACCAGCCGCTCGCGTTCACGCTTTCCATGGTCGTTGCCGAAATCCCGTACTCGATTCTCTGCGCGGTCGCCTTCTTCGTCTGCATCTACTTCCCGACCGGCATGTCCGCCGACTCCGACCGCGCCGGATACCAATTCCTGATGATTCTGGTGTGCGAGATGTTCTCGGTGATCCTAGGCCAAGCCGTAGCCGCGCTGACCCCCAACTTCTTCATCGCCTCGCTGCTGAACCCGTTCATCATCATCGTCTTCGCCGTGTTCTGCGGAGTCACGATTCCCAAGCCCAACATTCCCGGCTTCTGGCGCGCATGGCTCTACGAGCTCGACCCGTTCACGCGCCTCATCGGCGGCATGGTGGTCACCGAGCTGCACGACATGCCCGTGGTCTGCAGCGGCAACGAGTACAGCCAGTTCCTTCCGCCCGCCGGCCAGACGTGTGGCGAGTACGCCGGCAGCTTCATGGCGAGCGCCCCCGGTTACATCCGCAACCTCAATGCCACCGACGTGTGCCAGTACTGCGCGTACAAGGTCGGTGACGAGTTCTTTGGACCCCTCGACTTGAGCTTTGACAATCGCTGGAGGGACATGGGTATCTTCATCGCGTTCGTCGGCAGCACGCTGATCATCTTGCTGGCGGCGTCGAAGTTCTTGAATTTCTCCAGGCGGTAGTGGAGCCACGGTCACCCAGACGTGTTTATGTTTTTAAAATTTCTTGCTATTTTTCTTTCTTGTATATCTTTTGCAGCATAGGGTGTATGTGTGTGTATGTATGTGTATGTGTGTGTCTCATGTATGTGTGTGTGGGGGGGATGTGATGAGTGTTGGAACGTTTAGACGGAGATCTCGGAGTAATGATTGGTGCAACTTTTTTTTTCTCTGGAAGTACGGATAGATAGACAAGTATATTTGACTAACATAATGATGATGCCCACGGGGTGGAAGTTCGAATCAAGAGTTTTTTCCCTGTCAGTAATAACGACGATCACCGGCTGAGAAAGAGGAAGCCCGAGATAGTCATGGGGTCGCACTCGCACCGATGAACGTGGGGGCCGAATGTTAAATCAAGAAAAAGATGGCGCCCTCCTATGTATGTAATGTGTCCATCCGTGGCCAGAAGCGCGTGCTACCCAGGTCCCAAATCCCACTCCCCGATGCCGGCGTGGAATATTACAGCTTGTCGGTAACTAATGTATAGCCAGGGGGGGTAAAAGATGTGGTAGTGCTAACGTATCTCTAAGAAAATGCTAATAATATCGTATCAGTACGGTCAAACTACGTGTTTTTTACGCCCTGATACGATATCAAAATGCGTCCAGTGGGGAAAAAATACATATTTTTTACCCCCCCTTGACTAGAGTATACAGTACCAACTAAAGCAGGTTATTTCTTGGCCGTGACTTTGCTCGCCGCGTGCACATCCGGGAGTCCGGGACCGGGGGAGGAGTATAGATTATGTATATACATCTCTTGAATCTCGGGCCAGCTGCTACATAGGTCTCGTAGCACGGGGAGACACCACGGTGCATCAAGGATATGCGGTTGAATTCCCTACGATGTGCGTACCTATGTCTACTATGTCTACAGACTACTACTATATATCTGTGAGATGCGGTGTGATGGGTGCATCATCGGCGTTACTATCCCTTTGGGATACCTAGACAAAGTACCCAAGAGGTATGTACCTACGTGTGCTTGCGTGCGTGCCTGCGTGCGTGCCTGCGTGCGTGCGTCGTCACGGGAAGCAAGCAGTGCATGAGCCGCCCCTTCCCACTCCCGAGTCCCCCCCCCCTCCATCCAACCCCTACTCGTTTTACTCTATCTACTCTACCGTAGTCAACGCCGTCCCCCGGGTGGTTGGGGGCACTGGGGGACATCGAAGCGAGTGAGCGTGTGTGCACGGGTAGACAATGCCATGATCTAGATAAGGTCGCACGCAATTAATGATGAAACAAAAAACAAAGCCAGCTGTGGAGCCTGGAGGCGATAATCCCTTAGGATGAACTTCAGCAGCAAGGGAAGGGAAGGGAGGAAGCAAAACGTACATAGGTACGGCGAGGGACACAAATCCCCCCTACCTACACAGGAGGTGAGACGATATACAGATGGATCCACCACGACTGGAGGATGTGGCGGCGGGCTAGGCTATGGCGATGTGATGGGGGAGCTGTTGGCGAGACGGGGAAGTGATGGAGGACTCAGGTTGTCGCCTGTCAGCGGGAGGAAGCGAATATGGTTAACAGTGGGCATCAACGTTAACACTTGGTCGTCCAGGTACCAGCACTCCGCTGCTCCGGTGCGGCGGCTTGAGGGTACCGTATCTGCTCGCTGTAAATACATGGGGTGTTCGTGCCGGGAGAACCGGCAACCCGGCTGTGCGATCCCCTTTCAGCTTTCAGCATCGGCACACCCCCGGGCCCATAGCCATAGTCCATCACTCGCCCCCCACCACACCTGCTCGGCCAATCCAGTCCAATCCAGTCCAATCCAATCCTCGCTTCGTTCCCCCCTCTTTGCCTCCTTAGGAATGTTATATAAGAGTTTTGTGACATCTCATTCTACGTGGCTGGCTTATATAATCTGGGGGGCAGTTCCAACTTCACTGACTCCGAAGCCTCTAGCTTAGTCGGCCGGGGCCGGAACGGCTGTGAAGTGTTTTCGCGGGGCGCTCTTGTAGCCGGCCGTCCGTTCCCGTCCCCGTCCTTGTCCCCGTTCTCGTCCTCGTCGAGTTGACCGGTGGAAGAAACAAAGTCCCCGTCGCCAAAAAAAATAAAAAAACGATTATCTAAGCACCGTACCAACCCGGATAAATCTCTGCATCTGGAGGTATTTCCCCCCCAGTTGGTGCCTGCCGCGCTTCAGCACGGTTGCAATTCGTCGGTCAATCGCTTGGAGTGCGTCCGTCCCAGTCACCAAACCAGTGCAGACATCCGAAAAAAGAGCTCCACTTAGTTAACTAGCTTCGACCATCCCATTCTCCGCGTCAAAGATGCCGAGGGTTTACGGAGGCGGAGAATTAGAGGTATTTCCGCCACCGAAGCTCTGTGTGGGTTCGCTAGATATATAAAACGGTGTTGATGCCCCCCCCTCCCCACGAGGGGAGTGGGAGTCAATGCCGGGATTCCCCGGTTCCCCGAATCGCACCCGACGGACAGACGAACGACGAACGATCGAGACACAACGAAACACACCGCGGACTCGGACAAAGCGAATCGGTCAAACACATCTAATGCATACTCCTCGAGACTCTCCAAACAAACAAACAGCACGTCGAACGAATCTATCTTTTCCACGTCTTTTTTCTTCCAGTCCACGAAAAACCCGTTCCGATAGAACCACCGATATATATACCATCTACAATCGCCCGCAAAAAGAGAAAACACAAAAACTCCGGTTCAACGCCCCAAATAAGGACCAAATATGGAATCTACATTACAAGCAAAGATACATGGGGGGATTATGGTGGTGTCAATAGGGCAGTTGTGGCGACAAAAAATCGAAGACGCCCATGCCGAAGTACTGCTGGCCATTGACTTCGTACACCTGTCCCGGTTGTCCGTTGTGGATGTTCTCGGAGGGCTGGGGGTAGATCACTCCAGTCATCTGGGTGCCGGATGGTACGTGCTGCTGTTGCTGTTGCTGCTGTTGCTGCTGTTGCTGTTGCTGTTGCTGCTGCTGTTGGTATGATTGCCAATGCTGCTGCTGCTGCTGTTGTTGCTGGCCGTTTCCGACAACATATGATGACACTTCGTTGGTTGTGTGGTGCTCCTGATGCTGCGGTTCGGGCATCATACTTCCGCCGTGTTGCGCAGTTGCGTCCCACAGCCTCGAATCGTCCACCGGGCTGTTCGAGTTGGCGAACTCGACGCACTTGTGCAACATCTTCTCGAGGCCCAATGCCACATGTGGGATGATATGAAACTCACTCGCCACCCGGGATTTCGAGTTCAACAGGTCGATGACGCGTTCAACCAAGGACCAGACCTGGTTGGTGGAGATGTTGAAGCTGACGGATTTCCACTTTGCGGTGACCTTCAGGAGGAAAACGGCGGCGAAAGCGACCATGGTGTTGATGTACAGTGGTACACCGACGAGGGACTGGTGGATCGACGGCTCTTCCAAGATGATGGATAACACTGATATGGCGGAGGAAATCGCAATATTGGCATGGTCTTTACGGTTCTGTGAAAGGTGCTGGACGGTGCTTGGAGATGCGCCGCGCAGAGCGAGGGAGTTGAGCTGTAATTTGGCGAAGTGGTAGTGCAGTTCGACTCCTTTGCCAGGGAAATCACCGACAAAGTTGATCGTTTCGGGGTTGTGCCCCACGGGGTCCGCTGCTATTCGAAGCCGTCAGCACTGGAGTCGCCTGGGGAATCTCGGACAGGAAAAGTGGGAGGTCGTACGAAGCCTTGATCGCCAGGTGTTCCTCCAGTTCTCAAGCTGTCCATTGAAGACTGGTAGGTGGGAAAGTCTTTCTTCTGAGATCTCATTCTCCGATTCGTCTTCGTAAAAGTGGAAGATCCGCGTTAGAACAGTGAATAGCGTGACCTGCGATAGAACGAGGTCATCTTCGCCAGTAGCCAGGTGAGTTTGTAGATACAGCTCCCATTTTCGCATGGGCTCATGGTCGTGGATAACAGGTGGTCGGCCGTAGACGATCGAGAAATGGTGATCACAAACATACAGCAGATACCTAATCGAACGAAGTATTGTCAGCAACCCATGATCAACACCGGATCCTGAGTGGGGGACTCGGGTGTAGGTTGTGTAACGGTTTTGTCCGATTCCGGAAAGGCTCGCGCAAATGCTCCGGGCGGGGGAAGCTCACCATAATCGTGCCTGCTCAAAGTGTTGGCTAGACCCTGAAACAGCTTTTCCGAAGGCCTGGTGTATGTTCATCTCCGTAGCGATCCTTACAGCATGGCCCGACAGTTTCCATGAGACCTCCATCAACCAGAAGGCGCCGATGCAGAGTCCACGGACGTCGTCCAGCCGGTGGTATCGGTTGAACATACACGTCGAAACGCTGGCGAGGAACTCCTGGTACAGTAGTGGGAATAGATGATGGTGCTGCGGCACGTGCAGGGCGGTAACGGTGAATATGGCGGCTGTCAGGAGTGACGATGAAGCTCGAGCGGATTCGAGATCGTCGTGGACGAGCGCTATGTTGTATAGGTATTGGTTCAGATTATCACGGAACCTAAAGGACTGTCAGTCGCCGTGCTTGCTTCGTCCGATGATGGGATACTATCGATCCGGGGGATGTGTACACTCTGAATAGCTCCTGTGCGTCCGTCTCGGAAAGTAGGCCCCTGGATATGAAGTCGACGTCCATATCGTCTGACTGCGCGCCGAATCGAGTGCCGGCGCTGCCGCGCAAGCCGCGCAATCGGGTGACCTCGTACAGCGAGCCCATCGGGTTCGAAAATAGGGACTGACCGTCGCTCTCATCCAGAGCTTGAGAATGTTCCCTGGCCATAGGCAGCCCGCCTCGGTGCGATTGCTGGTCATCCTCCAGCTTCAAAGAATTGCAGCTGGGCGGTTCCTGGAACCGAACGGTCGAATGGGATGCCGAAGTGCCGCGTTGATGGATCTGCAGCGGTTGGGGGGGTTGGCCCTTTGAGTTTGGAGGTTCCGAGGATGGCCGTGATGTCGGTGGCGTAGTGGGGCAGTACGAAGCCAGCTGCCGCATGTTCAACGACGCAAGGACGTCCTCCACAGCACGCTGCAGCTGCACGGTGTCTTCCCGCATCTTGTGCTTCCATCTGTGCAAAGAATCACCAACATCAGCATGCGGAGAACAAAGCGGGGGGTTCGGAAGAAACGGATCTTTCTCATCGGACAACACGCCGGAGGGGAAGGGGGGGATGAGGGAAACGAACTCTATATCTTCGTCCAGGATCGTCTGGAGACTGCGATTTACCACACACTCTAGCTTCATCTTCTTGCACCGCACACAGGTCTGCTCTCCATCCTCAAAGTCGCATCGTATCTTCTGCTTCTTACACGCGGCACATGCTCGGACCTTCCTCGAGATGGTTGGCATCCTCGTTATGCGTCCGGAGGCATCGGCGAATAGCGACGCAACGGCGCTGTGACAGTTCTGAGCTGAAGGTGGTGGTGGTGGTGGAGGAGGGGCCAGTTGTGGAGGAAGTCCTGGCGACGTTGATCTCCGTTTCCTGGGGAAGTTTGGGGATGCGTCCCCGGCGGGCGGGGAACTTTGGGCCGAAGAGGCGGCCGAACCAGTGGAGTCTTCGAATGAGCGCTTCATAACATGCTGTGGAATGGGCAGAGCTGGAGCTTTTCTTGTGTCCGTGGTCGGTGTCTGGCAGTGTTTCTCGGGTTGGTTCATCTGGTAACACTCTTTTCCGGACAGTTATTAGATATTTGTTCTCTCCTTCACGGAGACCGGTGGACAGTGGGATGTTAAAAACTATCGAAGACGGCTCCGAATGCGGCCCAGCGTCGAGAGCGGACTGGGCCTTGCCACTATTGGCTAGCAGGTACATGTACGTTGAATACTCTCTTCCCCCCCTCGTACTGCAGCGTAGAGCTACAGGGACCGGGAAGCAGCTTGGGTTGAGGGGGGGAGGGGGGGAGGGGATGGGTGGGGATGCAGGTCAGCAACTAGTATTCTTTCGGAGCTGGAAATCGGAGTGACGAGGTGGACTGTTTCGAAGCCCGATTTTTTTTCGCTATTTGAGCAGGCGCGATCAGGCACGTTGGATTTATTTGGGGGGCAGATGATTTGGGGAGCGAGCCTCGTCACGATTGGCAGCAAGGATGCGTGGGGGGGATAGAGTACTTTGCACACAACACGACGTTAATTGCGTATGGAGCGGGGAGGATGTTCCAGTCGACCTGTTCGCCGTAACGGGGCCTTGGGGTATCCTTGGCCGCCGGAGCAATGGAGATCTAACCGTATCCAGACAAGTGTGGGGCTGTGGGATGGCCAACGGAAAAACTTTTCGCGTGGCCCGGCACCACCCTCCAGTCAGCCTTCGGGATATTCACAGGTGTCACTCGCTGGTGTATACCATCGGTACATATAGTACATACGCTGAGCAGTGTGCAGTGTACACCGCATTACTCTACCTTCATGCATTCAATGATCAAATAAGAAATGGAAAAAAATACTGCACTACTTACCTACCTGAGCAGTCTCACGGCTTACCACCCCTTCGTGACTGCGACTCTTATCTCGCCAATCGGATAAACGAGCCCACGTTCTTGCCACGTTTGCTTCCTCACACTGCAAGTCAGACGGCAATAGTCGACTGGGCATATATGTAGCAAGTATGTAAGTACTTCTTCTCTGGGGGGGAGGCAGTCGGACCAAGCGATCGAATCGATGCGTTGAATTCGTTTAAACGGTTTCCGGGGTTTTTGGACGAGCCAAGATTGCCAATTAACTTAGGGGCGTTTGGATGCACCTAGGCTTCGTTCGCGAAACAAGCTTGCCGCCGTCGAACGCGCTGGAAGGAGAAGAAGAAAGGAAGGAGAAGAAGAAGACGGAGAAGGCGGTGGAGAAGGAGAAGGGGCGGGGAAGGGTGTGGGGGGTGGGGTGGTGGTGGATGGTGGTGGTGGTACCGGGTGGTGGTGATGACCGTGCCAAGGCCACTGGTGGTGACACAAAGTCGCCCCCGGTCTCTTCCTCCTCCTCCTCGTCCTCATCCTCCCCTCCTATGTTCACTCTCGCAATCATGCCTTCCACTCTAGAGCATGTACGCACCGCTCGTTCGGAAAGGCTCGCGCGAATTACTTCTAGTGCTCCTATGCATCTCTCTCCCTCTCCCTTCTCTATCCCTCTCTCTGCTGCGTGACCGAAGAGACCGGATGACGGGAGTGGCAGCAGAGTTGGCGGGTGAATGTCTGCATACATACTCTGCATAATCTGCATACTCTACTCGTACATGCTCTACGGCAAGCATGCACCTCCGAGAAGAAGAGGGATGGATGGCACCCTGTGGCCTGTGGTTTGGCATATATCGTTCCTGACTAGCAGCCACCACCACCACCACCACCACCACCACCGTACGTGCTAGTATAGAGTACATAGAACATCGACAAGTTCTTCTCCAAGTTCTCTCATCACTTTGGCCGGACGAGAATAGAAGGAGCAGATCTCAGCTCCTCTAGCTCGGCGCCCCCCCAGCCAATCTAGAAGGCGGGGTCCAGCATCCGGACCTGGAGTGTGGCTGGCTGGCTCTGCACGCCATCTGAGGTAGAGTGGTGTAGGTATAGGTACTCAGGTACCTGGGTAACTACTATCTAACTAACCAAGTACTTGGTGGAGTAGGTACTATCGGCGCTATACTATACCATACTATATACAAGCTGGTTTCAGGGGGGAAGGGAGGAGGGGGGACGATCAACCCCGCTCCAGCTTCGCCTGTTCTCACCCGTTTCAAGCAGCGGAGGGCGGGCGCGCTCGAACGACGACGACAACTCTGCTGCACCCGCAGAGGGCTCGCATGTGTATTCGCGGCCCACGAAGATTTCCCGGTTCGCTCGATTATTTGCTTCTGCAGCGATATATGCTCATCGGAGAGCCCCCGACCCTCTCCCCTCCCCGACCCCCTTTGCCGCATCAGATTCAGGTTGAGCTTCCCGATGCCTTCCCACTCGCAGTTCGAGCCACCGTCCGCCAACCACCTGCAAACCATCCAACGGGTTGCGCGAATACATACCGGCTCACTTACATACATACGTGCTTGCTTGGGGGCGTAGTCCTGGATCAACGAGTCGGACTGCATTAGCTCGTCTGCCGTCAGAAGCCACAATATTATCCCTCAGGCCATCCTCCCAAATGGCAAGAGAGGGAGAGGGAGGGAGGGAGATGGAGAGAGAGGGGAGGGAGGGAGGTTGTGACAAGTGTGCGCGCGTCTAGAGCACCGTATACCTACCCTAGGTGGGTTGGCTCTCAGGAACAGGTGTTTGCAGCGCCCCCGCCCCGCCCTCCATCCCCCATCCCCCCAGGGTCTTGAACTGTCAATGGTGGAGTGTGAGGTGGAGTGAAGAGGTGGAGTCTGAGGGGTGCGGTTGATTGATCTGCTGCGCGAAAAAAACGTGGAAGTCAAGCGACCTAGACTTGCATACCTTCCTACCTACATACCGTTCCTGAAGGTTGCATGACACTCTACCGACGCAGTCATCACGGTGACGATATCTGCCGCTGCAAAAGGGAATCGCCATGGCCGCGCGCATTGGAAATGGAGAGTGTTCAGGTGGCGTGTGGTGTGTGGTGTGTGTGTGGTACTGGGCGGGTGGGTGGCGGGTAGAGCACCACGGTAAGTAGTGTACATACACTACAGTCTACATACTGCAGGCCACCGCGATTCCGTCGAAGGATATATATATTGCTCCTACATACAGACATGAGGGGGGGCAGATACTTACAGACTTCTTAGTTACTTTGAAAACGCGGGGAAGGTGGTCATACAATCAATTCGACGTTACAGATACAGAGCTGCAGAAAATCCGAGAAATCGAATTCCACAACAGCCATCGATGCGCCCACGCCCGGCCAAGGCGACACGAGCATCATCCGGGAGCTTCATGGCGGGGGAGGGCGGGGAAAGGTGGAGGGAAGGGCTCGTCTCCCTCCACCAGCGAATCCCGAGCTTTGCGGAGAAGTGCGGAAGCGGCTACTTCCGCGCTCTCGCTGCGGAAATGTTATCTAGAACTTGAGTACGTACTTGCTTACTTGGAGTGTAGAGCTTATGAAGGTAAGTACACACCTCCTACGCCGCATACCTAAGAACTTGGTAACCATTTACTCATGAACACGGACAGGCACTCAACTGCACCGACTCTCTCGCCTGAGACAGAGAGAATAGATTTGTCGTTGCATACCGCCTTATCATACTACGACCTCTCTCGCCTGAGACCTCTGGAAGCGATTGTTTGTGGAACAAGTCGACTGATAGTTATGCCGCCGGACCCATCCCGTCCCATCTCACCTGCACTTGCGGTAGAGTACCTATGTGAGCGTCGCGTTTGCCACCGCACCGACGCCCGACGAATACTCCACACACCGTATGCAATGCAAGTGGCCAACCTTCTAGAAGAGTAAAGGAAGACGCCCCCGGACACACCCGCATGCATACAGACCTACTCTACATAAGCTGCATGCGAGGGGGGGGCTTGCAGGAAATGCATCATGACGGTAGACGCCGAGATTGAAGCTGGGGTCTTGAGCAGTTAGCGAAGGGCATGTATGTGGGTATGTAGGTAAGTTCTATGTACTTACCCACATAGCTAAAGCACTCGATGTATGTATGAATGTGGTTGTGTACAGGATGGTTATGCCGGTAGAAGACGCTCAGCTAACTATGGTAGGTATCTCGCAGGGCACTCATGGGGGCGGCGGCGAGTGATCGGATGGTTGTTGCGGTTGACAGGTTGCTCGATGCTACATAGGACCGCCATCATCCAACTACCGTACATGAGGAGTACTTCTAGGAGTTACGGACCGCAATGCTGTGCTGAGACACACATAAACCTCAGACGGAACGTGCCAGACAGCCAGCTGTGAAGAGCCGATATTATCTCACTTTTTTTTCTTTTTCTTTTTTCTTCCTTTTTTTCTCTTCTTTTTTTCGCTTTCTTTCTTGCACGCCGCCACCACCATCGCCACCACCACCACCGGCCATAGCTTTAAGCTTACGACTTACCGTACGTGGCGGGACCAGGGTGGACATGGTTACTGATGTACCAGTACATACCAGTTTGAAGTCACCGGTCCTCGCTATGGGCTTTCTTCGTGGTTACTACCGTACCTATAGTAGAGTACGAGTACATCTCTGCTATCCGGACCACATACGCCTCCCTCCCTCCCTCCCTCCTCCTCCTCCTCTCCCCCACCCCCAACGAAAAGGAATCCGTGTAAGCCCTCACCTTTTGCTTTTCTTTTTTTTCTTTTCTTTTCTCGTTTTTCGTTTACTTTTTCTTTTCTTTTCTTTTCTCGTTTTTCGTTTACTTTTTCTTTTCTTTTCTTTTCTTTTCTTTGCTTTGCTTTGATATGCTTAGATTTGCTTTGCTTCGAATCGCTTTGCTCAGATTTGCGTTGCTTAGATTTGCTTTGCTTTGCTTTGCTTTGCTGTGTGCTTTTTCCGCTCATCTTTCTCCCGGGCCGCTGCAAGCTACTGGTTAGTACGGAGAAAGCTTGTGATATCTACTCTAGATAACAGTGCCGGGAATCATCATCATCATCATCACCATCATCATCATCACCATCATCATCATCATCACCATCATCATCTGTCATCACCATCAGCAGCATCATCATCATCATTGCCATCATTCCGTCCTGAAAGCTTTCCCGTCGACTCGGAGCTGCTTACCTATGTACTTACCTAAGTACCTACCTCCTACTTACCTACTCTACACCTCCAGAGTCCAAGTATCGTATGATATGTACCGTAGCAGCGGGCGCCGGGCCCTTGGGGCTGAAAATGCTTTCTCCTTCTGGAATCCGGAGTACATAGTAGTAGTATATAGCAGTATCATAGGTACTGCATAGTAGTACATAATAGTTAGTAGTGGTAGTACATAATAGTAGTACGGTAGTACATACTACATACCATATCATAGCAGCAGCAGCAGCGACAACAATAGCAGCAATACCTATCAGCATATAGTACTCTACCATGCTGCAGGTCCATCATCGGCCTTCCTCCAGGCTCCTCCAAGCTCCTCCAAGCTCCTCCACGCACTGCTCCATCCACTGAACTGATTAGAGCCGTATTGGCGAGGGATTTTTTTTCTTTCGGAATTGCTTAGTGAGGTTGTGCGCCAGTGGTCGTGCGCCAGTGGTCGTGTACCAGGCGTCGTGTGGTATCGGTACACCGTACCGGTATCGGTATGCAACCGGTATGTACTATAGGTACATATGCAACTGGTTTGGCGCAGCACGGTCGTCGTATGTATGTAGACAGTATGTAGACACAAGGCTCGCGGGACGACTGTCACTTGACTATATGTAGGATGTCGGGACCTACGCATACGCATACGTTGAAGGTCCAGAGCGGGCGCCGGGAGAGGGGGAACGTGGGCGTGGGCGGTCGGGGCTGTGGGTGTAAGTGTACGGTGTTCGGTGTTCAGCTGTTCAGTGCACTACATACTAGTACGAGTCACGGCTAGTAGGTACGCATGTAGATAATGATACGAGGTCACGGGATGGGTGATACGGTACGGTTCCGGTAGAGCTGTGTGACGTTTCAACGGAACTACGGAACTACCTACGGAACTACGGAAATATGGGGAATCGCCGGTGAGCAGTGTCTGCTTTGTACGACGGGATGGACGGGATGGCCGGGACGGATGGGATGGGAGACTCTTGCTTACGAAGGTGGGAGCCGAGCACGGCGATGTCCGTTGGATCACCCCCTAACCCCTCTATCAGGACTCCCAGACTTCGGCGGAGTCCCCGCACTCGGAATTACCGATTGGAGTGGAGGTCTCGATACGAACGATGATTGCCGCCCTCATGCTCTTGGGCAGTGTGCAGTGTGCTTCGGGTCACTCTCCCACAGGACAGGTTGCATATTGCATATTGCATATCTCAAGAATGGTCATGCACCTCATCCTCCTTTGGCACCCCACGAGCCTTCAATATGCCAAAGTGCCTACTACTACTGGTAGCACATACATGTGTGCATACGGTACATACACGCCTGTAGTCCCAAGTTATGCAGTTACCGGCTTCTCCAGCCAAGTGCTTACTCCTGGCGGCCTTCACCGGTTTCTATCACCACGGTCACCACGGTCACCGCCACAACCACCACCACCACCACCATCTCTCGAAGCCGGCTTTCCCATCCAGCACTCCGAAATAACTCCCCCTCCCCCCATATCCCATATCCAATATCCCGTATCCGCCCAGGTATGTATGTTGACGTTGTTTGCACCTTCTCCCACTCGCCGTACATACTCTATGTACCCCCCCAACTAAGAGATCTGCAGTGGTGAAACCCCCGCCTTCGGGGAGCATTAGGCTAGGTATATAGTAGTAGGTCGTTACCCCATCCCCGGACAGCAAAACAAACCAAAAAAATCCGACGTGCCAGGCTACATACATCTCTAGATTGCCTGGCATCGTCCAGGGCTGTGGTTACTCTGTACTCTATTCCATCCTGTCTATATCTAAGAGAGCATCTACATACCTAATTGTATGTAGAGTACCGTTCCGGTTCTTGTGAACCGTCGGGCGGCTCCGGTTCGCAACTCCAACTGTCCAACCATCCAACCATCCAACCATCCAACCATCCAACCATCCAACCATCCGACCAACCCCCCCGCCGCACCTCCCCTGCCACACTTCAACCTTGGCCGTGACGGAAAACTGCGGTATGTATGCGGTCTGCGAGTGACCATCCTTTAGCCGTACATAAAAGATGAAGAATAGGAATGCCTCCCTCACCCCCCCTCACCCCCACTATATGTCTTCTTCTTCCTCTTACATCGCCGTGCATGTTTCTGGAACATTGTATTCCTTCGCTGGCGGGGGGGAGGGTTCCTCAATGCAGGAACGTTGGGTACCTTGTCTTGCATGTGTTCCTAGTAGAAGTCTTCTCCCCCTCCTTCACCTCCTCCTTCACCCCCCATCCCTCATCCCCGTCCCCTCCCTCGCCCCGGTCTGCTGTTCTTCCTGTCGTGCGGTTTATGGCTCACGCACGCACGGCAAGGTGGGGGCCCTGGGGGGCCAATAAACATCGCGTTTCGGCCGGCCCCCAAAACTGTACCGTACCACTTACAGGGCGTTCAGAGTGGTCAAGGTAGATTAGAGTACTCTACTATTCTAGAAGCACGTCCGACACTCTTACTAACGGCGATCAGTTACTCGGTACTACCTAGTAGTAGTAGTTGGTAGAGTAAGGTACATACCATGCATCCGCACGGCAGAGTACCTAGGGAGTCTGTCGGTCAGCCTTCACGACGGGAGGATGCGGCATCATATGTATGTTCACAGTTGCTTGCTTCCGTCCGTCCAGCGGTGAGAGCACGCATTGGCGTTTCCGCAAATAGCAGCGGATAATCCTGGGGGCGTTCTGGGTAGAGCCTTGTTGTTGTTGGCACATGGAAAACGCCGAGGAGACGATAGACGCAGGATGTAGTGTATATCCGCTTTAGGCGTGTCCCCTCGGTTTCACCGTACGGGAAGGGGGGAGGGTTTCCAGAATAGATCGTTCCCTGGTTGGAAATACCGGTACCGTTCAGGACTGGTCGTCGAATAAGTACCGTACCGGATATTGTTGACGAGTGCGAGGGCTCGGAAAAGCAAAGCTCTTGCGCTGACAGCATGAGATATTTATTTTCTTCTGCACAGCCAAGGGGCGCACAGCTACCGGTATCTATCGGGATATGTATGATGCCCTGTTTCACGCGTTAGTTAGATTTCAGTGCTATGTACCGTGTACCGCTGCTCAGTGCTCAGTGCTCATACCCGTCATCGGCGTCGACTCTACTATAGTTCTGATCCGATCTGCTCTGATCTGCTCTGTTCTGATCTTGCAAGTCCCCAAGGCTTGCGGTAGCTAAGTACCAACTTAGATGTACTGGTCGACCAAGGAAAACCTCCCGAGCCGACGCCGAACCTCCAGCAAATACTAACGAATGTGAAATTCAGGATGGCAGCGGTTGAGCATACCAGCATTCCGAGACGCCACTAGGTAGTTCGTCCCGATAACCCGAATTAGGACGTGAGCCATGATTCATCTCGTCTTTTCGACACGGTGCTGGCCGCAAGCAAGCACAAAGCACATGCTCGATGGCACGGTGTGATCACGTTCAGATCGTGGGCCTATTGCCCGCAAGGCACTATCGGGTGCCATCGGGGCACTCCTGAGTTTCGTAACAAGCCCGAGGGAGATACGGTACATAGATTGAAGGGACGGATCGAGCGAATGGCATGTGAGCAGTGAGCACCACACGGTCAGGAGGTAGCGTCTGGACTCTGGACTTGTGTACCAATCGGCATCGTGATACAACGCTGTCGTGTGCAATCGAATGGAATGGCGCAGCCGAAGCTCGAGGTCGATGTGACCGTACAAAAACTAATCATGAGTGAACGGTCAGAAGTTAGAACTAGTATCGAAAGCTCTCCACTCCCCCCCCCCATTACCCTCACACACATGACCAGCCCTGTACATACCGTCACAAAGGATTTCAACTCCAAGGCCGGGGTATATAGTTGAATTCTAACCACACTAGATATGTACGTATTAGTAGCTTCTATCTGGCGATCATAATGGGGGAGGGGGGGCAGAAATCCTCCGGGTGGGCCGCCAGGTGCGCACTAGGTCCGAGAAAAGGCACTCGTTCGCTCGCTACCTATACGGGTTTGCGAGGGCTCTTTCGCTAATGCCTCTCCAGGCCGGGAAACAGGCCGAGAGAAGGAGAACGCACAAGGAGAGAGAGAGGAGATAGAAGTTGATCGTCTACTGGTATTCTGTAGATGATGATCGAGAAAGAAGAAGAAGAAGACGAAGACGAAGAAGAAGAAGACGAAGAAGAAGACGACCCTGCAATGGCCGCCAACGCTGATTCCCACCAACGTTGGTGCCCACTACTAACCACATTGGTTTTCTCCCGCAGACCGGAGTCCTCCTTCATCTTCTCCTCCCGCCGACAGCTCCTCCACCACTTCCTCCTCCCGCCGACAGCTCCTTCTTCACTTCCTCCTCTCGCCAACAGCTCCTTCTTCACTTCCTCCTCTCGCCAACAGCTCCTTCTTCACTTCCTCCTCTCGCCAACAGCTCCTTCTTCACTTCCTCCTCTCGCCAACAGCTCCTTCTTCACTTCCTCCTCTCGCCAACAGCTCCTTCTTCACTTCCTCCTCTCGCCAACAGCTCCTCCTTCGCTTCCTCCTCTCGCCAACAGCTCCTTCTTCACTTCCTCCTCTCACCGATAGCTCCTCTATCGCTCCGCCACAACGGTATTACACTCACTGACAGGAACCCGCGGGTGCCGCATAGATTGTGCAGCGCGCCTCCGGTCGAGCACTTACACTGACCACTGGGTCACCGACAACTATCCACTCGGCGCAGCCTCACAGGAACGACTACCTACGTACATCCTCTGAACTCCGAGTCCCACTTCTTCGCACCACCGTACGTGCGTAGATCGCCGGTTGGTACCGTATCAATATGGTGTTTCATCACGTCACCGACGCCTCCTCCCCCACATCATCATCTCCCCCCGCCCCCGTCCCCCAAAGTTACGAAGGCACAATGAGGACAAGTGGGAGGAAGTATGCAGGAACTAGTGGGGGGACGGACCGCAAAAACAAAACAAAGCAAAATTCTTGCCATATTGCGCACAACAACAACACCAACACGGTCATGCTGCATCCTGCAGCAGCAGTCATTTTCACCGGAGCAACCGCCGCCTGATCTCTTGCCATACATACCGGCAGTAGTGGTGCTCTGCCGATTCAAAGTCGCTCTCTCTCCTGCCGATTCGTCCCCTACCACACCACACACACAGACACAGACTGCTTGTCGGATCGGAAATACAAACCATGCGGGAACCTGTCGGACAGCCGGACTTTCTATGCAGAGTACGTCCCATGACAGTTGCATGCCCCCCCACTCACGCAGCCTCCCCCCACAGGATCGAACTGTTACTGAACGTCTGGACGAAACCTCGGGAAACGGCCCAATTGGATACATACGACTCGCGAGTAAAATAACAAAGAACTCGATGACCAATGCGTGTCTGTGTCTCAGACCGAGGGACCCCAGAGGCCCGTCCCGAAGCCATAGGTTGCCCGAGGCCAACAGGCAGACAGTACTATATTGCATTTCCTCACACTTTCCGTGCCCATCAGCATCGACAGCAAGGCCAGCCGAGCCACCAACCATGCAGAACAATATCCCATGGCCGTGTGGAGAAAAACTCTTCTGTGATACATTGGTACGTAGGTACATATGATGCCTACATGCATACTGCCATACATAACTACGCCCCGTACCTACATAGACCGCCAGCCGCGTGTGTCACCAGCCAACCATGTCCATCCCACCCGGCGCCCCTCCGTCCGTTCGTTCGTCCCGAGAATTTCCTCAAGAACCCCCGAATGACCATTTCTCTGATTTTTTTTTGCACATATGTATAATGTACGTACATGCACGGTTCCGCATCGCATGCACAGCACAGCCATTCCGCCGTCCACCTGGATCTGGCCAGGGGGAGCTCAAGAGGAGAATCTACTCTACATACATACGTGACATGATACGTCGTGATCGAGAGTTTTTTTTTTCTTCTTCTTTTCTTTTTGGGGCCAGACAACAGCCGAGATCTCACCGTGTCCAATCCACCCCGCCGAGATTTCACCGAACAGTGTCTACGGTAATCGCCGAAGGAAAGAGAGAGCGAAAGGGTGGGGGGACTTGCATCTTGGACCGGCACCGGCGTCCAGCCCACAAAGCGAGATCTTCGACTAACTGTGCTAGAGTCTAGAGTCCAGACCGCTGGCTGGCTGGCTGGCCGGTCGCTTCGTCTGACTGGCCTGAAATTCTCACGGACGTTGCCCGAAGGCATCCGGTACTCTCCTCTACTCTACTCTACTATAGCTGGCGCACAGAAAAGCGCACTGGTTCGGACCATCTCGGGAGTATGTAGGTGTGTAGATCTAGATTTTCAACACATTACCGGTATCTGGCGGGAACAGAGACGGAGACGGTGTCGTGCTGTGTATGTGTACCATACACACGCGGTCACTCGATTCGATGTCCCTAAGTGCCCACCCGGGGGACGGCGTTGATTATTGTACGGTAGGCTCTAGAGTAGGTTGAGCAGGGGTCGGGTAGGGGGAGGGGAGGGGGGAGGGAGAAGGGGGGAGGGTGCGGCTCGTGCACTGCTTTACTGCTTCCCCGTGACGATGCACGCACGCATGCACGCACACGAAACTTGGGTACTTGGGTACTTTTTCTAGGTATCTATAGTAACGCCGATGATGCACCCACCACACCGCATCTCACAGGTATATAGTAGTAGACACAGTAGACATGGTGGACATATGCATATTGTGAGGGCTCCATTCGCATATCCTTGATATCTTCACCGTGGTGTCTCGCCGTCCTACTATAGACATAGCAGTTGGCCCGAGAGGCCGAGACTCGAGAGATGCCTACCTACATCCTATACCCACACAGTCCCGGATATGCATGCGGCGAGCGAAGTCACGGCCGAGAAACCACCGGCGTTACTTAGTACATAGTTACCGACGAAGCTGTGATCTTCACGCCGGCGTCGAGTAGGATCTGGGACCTGGGTGACACGCGATTCTGGGCCACGGATAGACACGCTGCAGCGCTTGCCAGCGAAGAGATCGCGGATCGTGAAGCGGTCCTTCTCCGAACCGTTTCTTCCCCAACCCGCTTCCAGAGTATCCGCTGCCAGTGCTGGCTCTTCCATTGCGGGGCATTTTCGCCTCCACAGTCGGCAGCGTAGGGCGTGTCACGTGATAGGTACCACCGAGTGATATACACTAATAGCTCCTCCCCTCGCTGACAGTTCCTCCTCTCGTTAATAGCTCCTCCATCACTTCCTCCTCTCGCTAACAGTTTCCCCTCCTCTTGCAGACATTTACCCCTCCCCTTGCAGGTAGTTCATCCAGCACTCGGCCACAACAGTGTGTTATCCGCGGCGAAGACAGTGTGCTAACCACACCGAAGACAGTTTTCTAACTATGGCGAATAAAGTATGGTATTCGCTCCACCCCAGCGTAGCACCGAGCTCAGGAATGGTATCCGAAGGGCACCGGTGGCCGGGTGCCTGGATTGGAACCGTATGCATACCGAATTATGTAGTCTACATAGAGTAGTGCTCCCACCGTCACGCCAAAACCAAAACCAAAACCAAAACCGTCACCACCCAGGCCCGGTGGGTGGCGCATCGCCTTGGCCGGAAACTTCAAACTTCAAACTCGTTACTTGATCTGGGTTCCTGGTTCCGGCACGGAGTAGCACTCGGTGCGTGAGTGATGTCCTGTGCAGGTCTGTAGTTGATGGCTGCGAGAACTGCTGCGAGAACTGGTGGATCAACGGTCTGTGAACTGTTTGAAAGACAGGTGGGGATGTGTTGGTGCTGTGGTTTGGGGAGAGGACTTGGGGGTGGATGGAGAGCTTGGGCGTGTAAACAAGGTACTTGTCAGACTCTGGTAACCGTATGGATGTACCTATTGGTGTGATGTTACCAACTATACCTTGTTTACTGTGTTTAGTACAATCTGAGCAGAAAGTGCTGTAGGTTCTGCAAAAAGACTTAGGTAGTGTATTTGCAGTATACTAGGTAGGTGTATACCACTTCATGACCGGACATGGACATCATCTCGCGACCATCGATGGAAGGACCAGAGGCAATAGACAATCGCTAAAGGGCCAAGCAGTAACGTAACAGACTATATACGGCAGCAGTATTCAATTCCATATATATGTGCCCCCCCACCAGCCCACCAGCCCACCGGTCGATCCGAGAACGAATGCACGCACGCAAAATACAAATTCTACCCCCTCCCCCTCGAAAAAAACCCATCGACCAACTCGACCATGCCACTGACCAGCACCGAAAACAACACGCGCATCTGCGGACACTGCTCCGGCGCCCACTCCACCTCCTGTACACATCTACTGATACTCCTTAGCAATTCGACGTCGCCCTCGTCGTCGTCGCCTTCGCGCTCGCCATTATCCCTATCGCGCTCGCCCTCCGTAGGCTTGCACACCAGGCCGGAGAACAGCACCCACGTAGCCCCGGTGAGAATCAGCAGGCCAACACGATTCGGCAATCTCGCTGGCCCGAAGTCCGGGCTCCCGAGCATATCCCTCATCGCGGCCGCCTCGCATCGCGCCCATTGCTTCAGCTTCAACCCATCGTCATCCGATTCGCTTCCGATGCCGACATCGGCATCGGTGTCGCTGCTGGACGGTAGTCGGCACACCGACATCAGCGCGCAAAAGTAGTTCCAGCGTACGCGGACCAGGCACGCCATGGCCTCCCAGCTCCCGCCCTCTGCTGCCACCCCTTCCAGTACTTGTCTCAATGGAAGCCTGACGTCATCGGAGCGCTGCAGCCACTGATCGAGCTCCAGCTGCAGCGCCTCGACGACGGGTGGTGGCGCCGGCGCAGCCGCATATAGCAGGCGGAGAACGCGGGCCATGACCCAAGTCAGCTCAACGCGTTGACCGAACCGGGTACTTGGCGGAGGTAGTGGTACGTCGACATCGCGCTCGGCGATGCTGCTCATCTGGCCCGAGCGCAATGATAGCTCTTTATCCATGCAGAAAAGAACCCACCACGCGTTGACACGCTCTTCGCACGTCAACTCGTCGGTGATGCGGAGACGACGAGGATCCCGGTGGAGACCCAATTGTGCCGCGATTGATGCCGCGATGCCGAGTACCGCGAACATAGGCTTGGAGTCGTCGCCTTCTTGCAGGTATAGCGCCATCCCCACCAGAGCTTGTACCGTAGGGATGGATGGTATGTTGGAAAAGAGAAATTCGGGTAGTGAACGGGAGGTGAGGTTGTAGTAGTGGAATGCGGCATCATAATGGATAGATCTCGACGGTAATGTTTTCGCGAGATGTTGCGCGCCCAAGGCAAGGACGATTGTATTACTAGCGGACCATGTGCGGTGATTGCGGAGGTGCGCAGGTGTTGGATTGGTGAAGAGGTGCTCGGAAAATAATGGAGTGACGGAATTGACATGCGTAAAGTACTCTACTCTCGTTTGTCAACCATACAAATTTATTGGGCGCGGGTGCGACAAACCATGGATATACATGGCTCGCAGCTCGGGCGTCTCCACGAAGCCGGAGCTCCTCTGCAACGCCGTCGTTAACGGAATACCCAGCCCGAATGAACACCCCTCCGGGCCGCTATAAGATAAGCAGGCAGCCTGAGCCCGCTCCAAGAGTGCTGAGAAAGATGTATTTCCAAGCTTCGCGTCGATCCAGTTCATGCCCGATTTGGAAATAAACGAGAACGGGCTCGACGCGCCGATGTAAACATTGCTTATGGGAAGCGTGACCATTCCGACTCTGCCCTCAAATCTGGGCGACGATGCCGAGGATTCTGGTGACACTGCAGCCGCTCGGGGTGTCGGAGATAGTGCTTCTTCCTGAAGGCCCGACGCGGCCATCGGTGCGGGGAGGATCCGGGCGTCCAATAGCTCGGACTTGTTCTCGCTGTCGCCATCGCCATCACTGTCGCCGCTTGCACTGCTGCTCTCGTTGCGTCGGTGGCGAATGAGGCTCTCTTGCGCCAGACCGCCGAGTTTCAGGTTCTTGTAGACGGCAGCTTCGATGCGACATAGACGCTCGTCAAGGTCTTCGGTACGGTGCGTGAGGATCTCGGTTGTTCGGCGCGGGGCGGCGGTGGTGGTCTTGCTCCGCTTCGGCGTGTAGACACAGGGCAGGCCTTTGGCTGCGCAGTGCTGACAACCGGCAATCCGGCCGTCGCATTTCTTCTACTGACGCGAGCAAGGTTAACGCGGGGAATGCCAGGAGACTATTGTAAGTGGGATCGAGAACATACTTTGCGCCTACGGCAGGCATCACAAGCTACCGAAATAAGTGTCAAGAGTCGAAATCGAAGCGGGGTGGGGGTTTAGTTTAGAGGGAGGGGAAGACCACGTTCGCGACTTACCAGTGAAGTGGGTGTATTCGTCCTGAGCCTCAAAGTTCTGGACTGTTGCCATTTTAGTTTGCTAGTTGGCGTTTGGGGGGGCGTGGTGCGATTTCGGACAAGCCGTTGGGGCAAGTGGGAGACTTGGACGAAGTCTTGGAATCTTGGAAGCTGCTCGAGCAGGAAAAGAAAGCAAAGTGGTGGGCGGAGAGCGAGAGTCAGAGTGATGGCTCGATTGTTGCGCTACCACTCAAATAAGGGGTGGTAGAAGCGAGAATGCAGACTGCGTGCTTGTGCATCATAGGCAAAATGGGTAGCAAGCAGCACTTGTGGGGTGAGTCGGCCACAAGGGTCCGCAAAACCCAAATTTCACACCGATTAGGCAATTATGGCCACTTTTCTCTTTCCATCGTGCTTGATATTTCTCGACGGAGTGCACGAGAAGCTTCTCGTAGAACAGCCCTGTACGCCGTTTGGGATAATGGCCGGATCATGGCAGTCGGTCGGGCCGCTTTTCGTGGTGGCGGCCAAGTCGGTCTCGCCAGGTTTTTTTGTTTAATTGCCTGCGACCGTGAGAAGTCGTATCATGAGACCGGCCCAGTGATACTTTGTGAGGTACATAACCATATGTGCTTGATACCTTACCAGGATGACCCGAGAATATAGCCCATATTTCGAATGTATTTTCTTTCCTCGTCTCTATATCCAACGGCCCGCCATAACACAGGTGGATTCGATGTTAGTGGTCGGACTTCATAGTATAGTGACATACATGACCGGTAAGTTACGGTATGATGCAATTAAGTGGTCCACTGAATGGCATATCTTGTGTTCCGCGTTTTTCTCGTGGTCGGAGGTCGGAAACTGCCCTCGAGGATCTTTTGGAGTCAGAACCCTTTTCAAAGCTTCTGGTGAAGTACTATGTACGTATCGCACGAACCTTCTGTAAGGCAAAGAAGCAGTACGCCATACTACGGGGCTATCAGGAGGAGGTTTATGGCACTAGGAAGGCATTCATCTTGTCTGTCATCACTAGATGAGAGACTCAAGCTGGACTGTTGAGGCCCATCGCGGAGGATAAGGAAACGTTTCAACTCCATGTAAACGATTGCAACGCTGATATTCCGGAAGACGTTGGCGATTATATTCCCAATGCAGGCCTTTAGGTCCGTCCAGACGATGTTCCATACCTCGTCAGCGGCATTTCTGAGCCCCTCATGTCTTACATCCATTTCAACATCAGAAGTTTAGACCGCAGTCACACTCGTTCGAGACCGATTGGCTGGCATTATCTTTCTCCAGAAATGCTGCTGAAAGTTGAGGAGTAAGTGAACGAAGAGGATCCTATTTGGTTTGACTATGTATTCTAATTGGCACGGAAGAGAGAGCATAATGAGGTTGGAAGAAGGTTTAAAACAGCGGCAACATCCATAGCTAGCCGTGTATTCGCTTGTATTTTGCTTTAGAATTTTACCGAAATGTACTGCAACGTAAGGAAGCTTACCGATGAGCGAACCGGCCGATCCCTATTTGGTGTGCTGATAATCACTCAGGATCACTCGTGGCCCGGCGTCCGGCGAGTCAGTCTGAGGATCCTCCCATCGACCATTCGCCATAACGGTGCGCAGTAGGGGATTTTATCTTCTAGACGGACCTAGAAGGTTGTTCCCTCTCTCATAATTACCGTGAACGTTTATACCGAGGTGCGGCGCCGGCTGAACTTGGTGGCTCCATGGTCCTCCCGGGAAAGCTATTGGTTGATACTTGTAGCCGGGACGTGGTTGAAAGGGATCGACGTGCACCGCCACGCTCTCTTCCATCCTTGCCATTCGGAACCGCATATCAACGACTATTGCTTGAGCTCCCGGAGTGCGTAGACAAGGTCCGCCTCGCCAGCAAGTAGTAGCCGGGAAGGCGTATAATTGGTGGCACTAAGTATGCAGCCGTAGGTACCACGCTTGCGTCCACCACAGGAACGGTATTCTTCAACCCAAGTGTCGAGGCTGTGTTCTCCTCCGAGAACGAGAACGAGAAGAACATCGAGCCATGCTTCCGCTTCCGCTATCCGAACCCGAACAGCATCTGAAGGTTCAGTTTAAGTCAAGCATTTGTCGCCGCCCTGGACATCAATGCGTCATCATTGGCGGTGGTGGACGGTTGGGGAAGCTCGGTGCACACTGCGCTCACAGAAGGTACTCTACTCCGACCTTGATCTAAGGACTCGATTTACGAGATTCCCGATTCACGCACAGCCAAGTAGCCACTGATAGGCGCTTTAACAAAACATGACAGGCTAGGGTGAGCCTGCTGAGCCAGCCTCATGAACGTTAATGCAAAGTGGGCCACATGGCTCGAATATGTACCTACAGCCTTCGGTATTAGTCAACGCTCGTGGCATCAATAGTCAAGAAGTCCAACCTTCGCCTCATGAACGCAGGTGCGCCATTAAACACCCCATGTGCTGTCTCCAACTGCCAGCAACGAAGTCCTCGAGGTTGTCGCCCTCTTTTCGTTTCGCCTATTCTTTCATTTCGCCCATTCTTGACCGGCAGGCCCTGGTTTCTATTGGCAGAGTGTCCCACCCACATCCAATGATTAGACGCTGACTGTTCATTCACTTAACATCACTCGAAATCTTGGCGCCGCGGCGCGAGGGGATGGGCTAATCGTCATTGCTACCTCCCAGTCGCCTCCCAGTCGCCTCCATCTCTCTCCCCCCCAGCCTGCATATATACGCGGTAGTCCCCATTCACAACAACTCGGTCCTGCAGTGCCCTACAAAGATCGCCGCCTTTTCCCCAGACCACTACTTAACCTGCAAAAAGCCCTCCGGCCCCGGTCGCGACACCCCAACTACACACCAGCCACCGCATATTTACAACTTCAGGCTTCCTCCGCTTACCACGGCCGTCCGCAAATCAAACATAACCGCATGGAAGGCTACGACTATAATCCTTCGACCGGCACATATGTGCGCAACCCGCACTTCCGTCCTTCGCACCCTCCACCGCTACCGCCGAAGGAATATGACTCCGTGAAAGAGACCCAGACTGCGCCGGCCGAACTCGAAGCTTCGTTAAGCTCGGCGGGATCGTTCATCTCGGTCGACTCGCAGCAACCGAAGCGGCGCAAGGTGCGCGTCCTCTCGCTCGATGGCGGAGGCATCAGAGGGTACTCAACGCTCGTCATCTTGGGCGAGTTGATGCACCAGGTGTATGTGCAAGAGAACGGCGGCCGCGCGCCAAGGTCACCACAAGACCTGCCGCGTCCATGTGACTATTTTGATCTCATCGGCGGAAATGGTACATCTACCCATTCCAAGACTTTTAGTCAAGCCCCGTTCGCCCCCGCCAAGCGCGACAGGCTAACATGATCAGGAACTGGTGGTTTGATCGCGCTGATGCTCGGGCGCATGCGCATGGACGTTGAGTCCTGCAAGTCTTACTACGTCTCTTTAACGCGCTTCGTCTTCATCACCGACAAGACCATCCTGGGAATGCCCTATGGCAAGACGTTGTTCAAAGCGTCGCGGCTTGAAGAGGCAATCAAGCATTGTGTGCGCGAGTCGACACGCTTCGATTCCGAAAAGATCGTCCCGCACTCCCCGCCGCCGGCAGAACCCACGTCACCGCAGTCATTGGTGCACCGGCGTACCGATTCTTGGCGCCGTCGGCGAAGCGAGAGCGCCGGTCAGAGTGAAGAGCGAGGGAGGACTGGACGGCCGCGAAGGAATGTCGGTAATCCTGATGCGCCGTTGTACGATACGCGCGAGGGTGCATGCAAGACTTTTGTCACGGCAATGCTGGAAGGTAGCAGGAAGGGTGCTCCGCCAGTTCTGCTGCGATCCTATCCGTCGCCGGCGGAGAGCATGCCCTCCTATCGCACTACAATATGGCAGGCTGGCCGTGCTACCTGTGCCACCGCCGCAGCGTTCAAGAGCGTCACAATCGACCACCTCACCTTTCTGGATGAAGGCAACGGCATGTACAACCCAGCCTTCCAAGTTCTGGACGAAGCACATATCCATGAGTTTCCCGACTGTGATATCGCTGTCTTTGTCTCTGTCGGCACGGGCAAGCGGCAGAAGTCGAACAACACCCGAGAAGAGAAACGCGATTGGTGGGAGGGTGTCGCATTCGAGGGTTTTGCGGAGGCGAAGCGCAGATTGATCCGTCGTATCGACGATTGCGAGCGCGTGCACCGTGAGCTGGTCGATGGCGATGATGGCGGGCGGCCGAAGCTGGCGCAAGGCGGTGTATCTACCCAGGATTACTACCGCTTCAATGTGGAGGTGGGCGTGGGCGAGTTCGGCATGAACGAGTGGAACCGATTGTCGGAGGTGGCCACGGGCACTCGGCGCTATCTCACCCAGCGGGAGACGTCGAAACTGGTGAAGGAGTGTGCCGGCAAACTGGTCTCCGTAGAACGGGGCTGTGTCGATGACGGTACCAAGATCAAATTCCGTCCTTCGAAGGCTGGCGACATCGGAACTAGCGCGGGCGTGGTGCCTGTGAATTACCCGCGGTACACCGAATCGCAGAGGCACCCAAAAAACCCAAAGCAGCAGTCGCCACAGGTACAGCAGCCGCAGACGCAGCAGCCACAGGTGCAGCCACAGGTGCAGCAGCAACCTCCACCACAAATACAATCGCAGCAGCAGCAGCCACCGCCGCAGCGGCGACCTTCACATCCCCCACCACAACATCCCCCTCCCCAACGCCCTCCACAACCACCGGCTCAGCAGCAGCACGCCCCACACCCGCAGCCGCAACACCCAAGCCAGCGCCCCAATGCGAACGTCAAAGTTGCGCCCCAACTCCAGCACATCATCATGCCGGATGAGAAGAGCTACCGGCAAACCCCGCCGGTAGCGTCCAATCCGTACGCACCGCCACCGCCGCCGCCGCCGCCACAGGTACCCGAGCAGCCGCTCGCTCCTCCGCCCAAGCCGCAGAAGGTCGGAAAAGTGCTCGTCGCCTCCAAGACGCCCGAGCCGAGCGGATACTATGCCGACGACACGCCGAACCCCGAGATCCGCCTCACCAGCCCCTCCACCGTCGCCGGCGGCTCCGACGACGAGGAGGATATGTACAAGGGCTACGGACGCAGACGGAGACGGAAGAGTAGAAGCCGCAGCCGCAGCCACAGCTTGGGCGGGATCGATGAGTAAAGTAACGACGTTTGCGGAATTGTTTTTTTTGTTTTTTGTTTTTTTGTTTGGTTTGGTTTCATTTCATTGGCGAGAGACAGAGATGATGATGGACAGTTGTGGTGTTTGGGAGTTTGCTTCGATATACCCAGATGTTGTGTTGGCGATGATGATGTAGTGGAACTTACTTACTTTACCTGTGCTTGGAACTGGGAACTTGGAACTTGGAACTTGGATGAACGGACTAATTTTGAACGGTTGAACTTACTTACGGTACTTGCTTGCTGGATTTGTTTCTTGCTGCTGCTGCTGCTTTCTTATACTTATACGCACTTATAATCGCGCGTGCGAGTACCTACCTGCGCGCGTACGGCTTGCTGAATTCATGTGCTTACGGTGGTTTGAACTTTGGTGCAGTTGCGTTGCGTTCGGTAAATGAGGCTACCAACCAGCGAGGAGAATCTGCGGGAGGGGGGAAGGGGGAGGGCGCTGGTTTTACTGCTTTACGTAGAGTACTGGTAGAATTCAATACAATGATTGTTACGAGACATGTATCTGCAATGGTTTCGTTATGTGGGAGTGAAGTGCGATTTCGACGGGAATGGCGCCGATAGAGGTGAATGGAGTCGGCAGAGGTGAATGAGGCAGACAGAGGTGAATGGGGTCGGCAGAGGTGAATGGAGTCGGCAGAGGTGAACGGAGTCGGCAGAGGTAGCGCATCCACGGCACCGTCCTCGAATTACCTATGCTAGGTAGTCTTGGTACATTATCACGAGCTTTGCACTTGGCCAATGGCCATGCCAGGAGACATTTGAAAGGCATTCTTTTCGCTGCTCACTTTGCTACATACGCCCTTCTTTTCTTGAGAGAACACGTTCTAGGTACCTGCTTCACTTCTCGAGAAGTTTTTTTTTCTGGTTTCTTCATTATCTCGTACGACCTATACAGAACATGGCAACATGTGCACCCCTCAGTCCGTCTATAGTCCTTCACTAAAAACAATAGGCCTTCACTAAAAAACAAGCCTCGAGCGCTCAAAATCGGGTGATACCATGTGACGTACTCACAACAAGTCACTCGAGTTTCAAGTTCATGGCTGAGCGATTCATTCCGTCGCCTTTACAGCACTCCGGGCTCTCCAAACACTCTTATTTCTCTAACGTATTTGTGCTGGTTCAGACCGTGTTCCAAATTCCAACTTCATCACCATATAGAGACCTATATATAGTATTTACCCCAGGTATCCCAGCTCCGCGCAACCCCAGTTTTTATCCTCAGTACACATGATACGTGAAGAAAGATACCTAGGTATCGGGGATGACGCGGCCCTTAGACGCAGCAGTGACGACTCCATAGTCCGTCCAAGAGCGGGTTATAGATGTCGGGATATAGACGCGGTACTCTACGGTACGGTAGTTACCTGGGCATTGATACCTAGGCATTGATACCGAGAGTACCTATTATAGGGTGGTGCGCCTCCCGAGATATCCGAGCCAAAGTGCCAGCGCCAATGCCGAAGAGTGGCACACGGCCGGCGATTGAGTGCGTGCGTGATGTTCGCCGGAAAGTTCTTACGGCACATATCTCGCCTACACCGCGGGTTTTGGTGGTGCTGGTGGTGCTGGTGGTGCTGGTGGTGCTGGTGGGCTAGGGTTTGGGGTGTTAACATGAAACTGTAATCTACAAGTCGACTGGCGCACGCCGCATTGCTACAGGACTTTCGAGGATGTAAAGGCATTGCCATTGAATGATCGAATGATTGAATGATTGGATATTGGTATAACTGTCGCTTCTTAGGCTCAGTAATGGTATCATACTAGTAGCTGAGCACCTTGAAAACCCGTCTCGATCGAACCGCTCCGGTGCCCATTGCCCAACCGCCGCCGTCTTCGGCGTTCGCGGTACCTAAAGTCATCAGCCTAACATCCTGGCGCCGTGCCCGCCCCCGCGGCCTGCATGCGTTAAACGCCCACCAGTCCCACTTTCCTCCATCCGTCGCTGTCTTGTCGCTAGGTGCATAAAGGTGCAAAAGAAGCATTTGTCCCATGACTCCCATCCAGGTGTTTCTGTTCACCCGGTCTTTGTGCACAATCGCGATGGGGGCCAAGTGTAAACACTGGGTGGAATTTCGCTTGTACCGAGCATTCTGCACGGCTCAGCAGAACTGCGCGGCATCATCACGAGAAGCGGGGCACTGCATTTTACTCTCAGCCCGAGTAGAGTGCTCCTTTAATCCGTGATCGTCGCGTAACTAGAGGCGTGGGGTAAAGTTACGCGGCGATGCTCGAGCGCGACAGGGCGTCGTTAGTTAGCGACATCTCCATGCACGCAGCGCGATAGAGTTGAGCAAACCGAAGTCTGGAGAACTCTCCAGGATTCTCTCTCTGTTGCGCTCTCTTGGTGTCTCTTGCTCTCTCTTGCTCTCTCTCTCTCTCTCCCTCTCTATCTCTCTATCTCTCTCTGTTGTTCGTTGCCATCGTGTCTCTCAACACAGCCCCATAGTTCAGCTCCACTTTCCGAGCGCGCAAATCGCACCGCAGCACTTCCCCTCCGAGGAGCGCCGGTCCGGCTGGTGCGACACAAGCGGATTGCGATCACCAATCCATGTCCCCCTGCATCCGTCCATCCATCCACCCGTCCAACTGCAGCCCTCGGCCACCGCACGTAAACAAGCCTCGTCGATAGAGTGCGCGTCACCCGGTGCGACAGTACTCGCAGATGGGCGACGAGGGCACAAACAATATATGAATGTGTGACCGCCCCTTTTCTCCTCTCTTTCTCTCTTTCTCTCTTTCCCTCTCTTTCTCCCACCGTCTCTCCCCAAGCTCATCGCGAGTCCCACGTCCCACCCTCTTTGCGACCACATTCGTTTCCGCTCTCGACTTCCGCCCGTCCATTCGTTCCCATTGCCTTAGAATCTCTACCGAGCGCTGTATTCCCGACTCTCACGCTCACTTCTCAATCCACACTACTACCACCACCACCCAAAAAGGCCGGAAAAAAACAACAATCGACAAGATGACAGACGACCTCCTCGTCAACACGCCCCTGACCACGTCCGACATCGTCTTCATGTCGGTGGGAGCGATCGGCGTGGCCGCGTGCGCGGTGTGGGCGCTGCATGGCTTCCTGACCAGAAGGAAGCAGCAGGATCTGTGGATCTAGGTGGTGGGCGTGTCGTGTAGGAGGAGGGCATGGAAAGGTGTGTGCATGGAGCCCATGAAGTGAGATGTGATGCTAATGGAATCTACTATAAGGGATACCTATTATCGTGAAGCGCAAGCGGAAGCGGAGCTACGAGGGAGAGACTCGCGAGTCGAGCGACGACGAGATTGATGCGCGAAAGAGACGCCGCGGGGCGACGAGCATGCAACGCGATGGGCGTCGTTTCGCTGGCTGTATATATTACACACATTACTTGAGGCGGCGGGTGTGTGACACCGGGATGGGAACATGCGGCGATCCGGTTTGGAGGGCGGCGTTGCGGTGCGGGTTGCGCGGTAGGTAGCGGGGGCGTTGGAATGCCGTGTCGGATTTTTAAAAAACACAAGTTACAAATTGATGGATGAGGAATACCCACTTCTCTCCCGTGCTTTGCAGTAATTTCGTGACTTGCAATTGCAGCCTGTATGTGCTATTTACGCCGTGCGGAACACTCAAAGATTGTGGCCAGGAGGATACGGTACCGTAGGGCATTGTACCACCCCAATGTCAAGACAAACTTCAGCCAACACGCCAGCAATCATTTTTATGTAGATATGTAGGCCGAAGCAATGTACTCCGCAGTCACATGTAAAGGAGGGGGCAGTAAATCACCAGAGAAGCTTATGCGTCCACGCCCAGACGGGGAGGTCTGTGGCCGTGTGCAAGCCCGCCCGCTAGCTACCTACGCACGGCCCGGATACAAGCTTTCGGGCCAAGGTGGTTCCGGAGCCAGCCCGCTCGGAGGCTGAAGTCGGTCGGTCGGCCCGAGTGAGAGTATCTATTGGAGGTACCTATTGGAGCTGTGCTGTGCTGCGAACATCATTCACGGCGTGATCATGGACACCTGGCGGTAGAGTAGAGTACTAGTAGAGAAGACGATTCGCGCGCGGCGCGTCTGGCCGATGAATCATGAGTGCATCACAGCGTGTGACTCGAGCCTTGCGATTCCACGGTTGAGGCCCGTCTGCAATATATCGGTCGAATCACCCGAGGATCCGTCCGGTCTTCCGGCGCCTCGCTTTTGTTGTGTGAATCTCGATCTCAAGCCTATCGGATTCGATGAATTTCCTCGGTTTCCATATCCCCCCCTCCAACTGCCAGTTTTCCATCCCTCACATTCTCACCCCTTCTCGAACGTCGAACGTCACCGTCACCAGATGACGTTTCTCCCTCCCTCCCCAGGCTGATATTCTCCCCTCCAGGGGGTTTTCTTGAGGATCCAAGGCACAGCACAGCGCCTTGGTTGAAAGCAATATATAGAGCACCCAGGTAACTGTACATCTTCCCTGCTTAGCGACCATGCCTATATTACCGGTACTGCCATAACGTCACTCGTCCTACCTACCTACCAGCCTACCTCCAACTACCTGTTCGCCATCCCGGCAACGAGAGCATCGCTGGAGACTGGATGCGTTCGGTGTTCATATAACCCACGCCGTTTTCCGCCGCCGCGGGAGGTGCTGGAGTTAATCGATATTCCCGTTGAAAGCTTGACTACGAAAAAGACTTCCCTCCTCCTCCCCAGAAGAACAACGACCGCACACACGCAAACACACACGAAACCCCGCAGCATGTCCGCCAAAACCGAAGAAAAGCCACGAGTCTCTGCCCCGGTCGCTGAAGAGGAGGAGGATGACTACTCCTCGTCGGACGAGGACTACTCCAGCGCCGACGACGACGACGACTACGAGGAAGAAGTACCACGGCAGCAGCAGCAGGCTCTCGCGCAGCGGCAGGGACAGCAGCAGGGCCAACAGCAACAACAGCCAGGCCAAGTCTCAGCGCCGCAGGCGCAAGCACCAGCGAAGGAGAAGGGCCACTCCGGCGCGCCCAGCGTAAGGCTGGACCTCAATATCGAACTCGAGGTTACCCTGAAGGCTAGGATTCATGGAGATTTGACGCTCGCGCTGTTGTATGTTGCTCTACTCCCCCCCCCCCCCCTCCCCCCAACGGCTGCGGTGGAGTTTTTGTTGCGCCGCAGGCCGTGTTGATACTTTGCTCCGTGCTACAGCAACTGAGACTGAGACTGATGCGACTTTCTTTTGCGCAGAACATAAGCCTGTTCGGTTCGGCCGGGCGGTCGGGTGGCAATGATGATGATGATGATGAGAAAACGAACGCGGGGTCCGGGATGGGGGAGGGGAGGGGGAGGGGTGGATAATGGGTTATCAATTTCCGTCGAGTTGTTTTTCTTGCTTTCTTGCTTTCTTGCTTTCCTTGGGGTTTCCTATGTATTCTTCTCTCCCTTTCGAGCGAGTTATCGAGCGTATTGTATCTTGTGTAATTTTTCTTCTTCTTCTTCTCGTCAGTGTGGGCATATCCTCGGTTCTGTAAGATAAAACATCGATATAGACGAATTACTACGTAGGGAGCGTCTTTTCTGTGCCTGGTGATGACTTCCTTGATCCAGCCGTGGATACCGGCCGTGGATAACGAGCGGCGACGAAGTTCCTTGTTACTCGAAACAGTCGTACACGGGGCCTGTAGTGATGTCATGGCATATACAGTAGTGACTATCCTCGATCATCGCCCATCGCCCATCCCCGGCCGCGGTCGGGTACGATATTTCCCGGGTGGCCATAATGATGAGGTATCCCCCCGGGAGGTGGCCGGGAATATCGGGTAAGATCCAGCATCCCTGCCGAGCGGCCGGGTCAATCGGCGGAGGCGAGTGATAAGCTGTGTTTGTGCTTTAAGGGATGACAAAAAAAACAAGTGATGTCTGGAATCGCAGTCAGCGCTAGATCTTGGGATCTCGACACTTAGAGGTGGAGGCAGAGGTAGTCGAGTGAATAGGAGTTGGCAGTGGGCATTCAGCCAACCGAGCAGTTTGAGCTGGTGCCGATCACGGACGAATTTGAGGAGGAAGGGGAAGGGCAGCGAGTGAGTGGGATATGTTCCTATCCTCAAATAGCTGCTGTCAGCGCTGATTAAGCCCCATAGGTACCCGATGGGAATCTCACAGGGTGAACGGCGCCGGCCGCAAAATAATGGCTCCTACATACGAGCGAGAACAGCAATTCAAGCCCGCCACTGATGTCGGAATGGCTCCTGCATACGAGTGAGAATAGCAATCCAGGTCGCTACCGATATCGGCTCGGCTCGGCTCGGCTTAGAATCATCATCCTCAAGCTGGATGTGAAGCCGGACGCAAACCGCTGCCGAACGCGCTCAGGGGAAAACCAAAGCTCGTCGCGGTGTGCGAGATCCAGTCTGCGCTCGGAGAGAATTCGGTCGAGTAGTGTATGGAAATCACGAGCGAGAATAGCACTCCAGGCCGCTACCGATGTTGGCTCGGCTTGGGATTCTTGAGCTGGATGTAAATTATTGCCGAATGATTACACGTGCCGGATTTTTCCAGTCGTCGCGGTGTACGAGATCCAGTCCGGGCTCGGAGAGGATTTGATCGAGCAGTGTATGGAAGCGTATGCTGTGTATGTTCGCGAGAATTCATGTGATCGAGAAGTTGGTTGTAACTTGTCGCCAAGGTGAAGTCCGCCGGAGCCTGGGGGGTTAAGCTTGGAACTTACAGTATCATACGAGCATCCAACGTACCTAATGACGAGACACGATATCACCTTTGAAAGAGGTTCGCATTTCGACTTAATTGTAGTTGCTGACACACGCAGGGCCACATGACATCACCAGCTTATCGATATCTCCCAGGTGCAAGATTTCGGGGGGATTTTTTGTTGAGCAGGCATCCGAATAAACGAACAAATGAGTGATCTGGTGTGATTCTTCCCATCTCCAGTCGTAAAGGTGTGTAGAAGAGTCGATTCAATCTCGAAGAAAGTTTGAATCGCACGTAGAGTAGTACTGAACGCTCTGTACGTAGTGGAACGACAAAAAGCTTGGAGTTCCAAGTGAGGAGATTCTTTGAGCGGATGAAACTCGTATGGTTCTGACATCTATTGTATGATATGTTACCGAATCGGTAGATTTATCAACGAAGAGATCCGTAACGACCCACAGAGAACAGAGTCTCGTCCAACACATCCTACCCACAGTGACAACAGCTCTCACCAGCGCATCGGTAACTACAAAACATTCACGCGGACATACCAACCCGTAACCCACCGTACTTCCCAATCCCGTGAAGAACCAAAAAGTCGAGTGCTACCATATGCATCGCTGCGTTTATGTTTTAGGCAGCCAGCTATAGTAGCGTACTCTGTCACAGGCCCACGAAAACGAGCATAAGCACAAGCACCCGGCGGAAGCCGTCGATCGAAGAAGCAGCCATGCCGCCGGTCTTGCTTTTGCCCTCGTTCATCCCGCCATCCCACCATCCCGCCATCCCGCCCTGCCATCCCACCCCATCCGGTCGGTTCCGAATCGTGGTACCTATGAGATTCTCCAGCCTCCAGCCTCCAGGCCCGTACCGTACGTATGATATGTACTCACGTTTCGCAAAAACGATACGAGTGCAAAGCCATTGCAGGCGGACGGCCGATCGATTCCGAAGCCACCTACTCTACACACATACTCTATTTATTCTCCGTGACTTCCTCATATGCCTCATGTGACAGACAGAGACAGAGACAGAGACAGAGATCGAGCGAGCGAGGGAGGGAGGGAGGGAGGGAGGGGGGTCCAGAACCATCTCCCGCCCCGCGGGTCTCGCCGCTCCGCCGCACCGCTGCGTGTGGCGGCGGCGATGGTGGCGGTGGTGGTGGCCACGCTGTCGCCCGCCCCCCCTCGGTCGAGTACAGGGTTCGGCGGTACCGGTATGCATCTGTGGAGATACGTGTTGTCATGGTCATGGACTCGTGGTGGAGGCGGTTGGGTTTCTCTCTCAATTTCTCGGAAGGGAGATCTCGTGGACGATTCCGAATCTCGTGTGTGAGTGTGTGTGAGCTATGCACGCTGCAGCGCGAACTCGGTTTTCAGCTGTGTTCTGCTGCGCAGCCTGCGCTAAGCAGACTCACACATAGATACCAGTAGGTAAGTAGAGTAGGTACCTTGGAACGCGGCGGCGGCGACGGGGCAAGAGAATACAGGATACAGAAGTGTATCGGATACTTGTTTATCACAGCATCGCTCCCGACTCGGGGAGGATGTCTGGCCGCTTGGAAATCACATTGCGAGGTCGCGGCATCAGTTGGCATCAGTGATCATAGATAAGCACTCGTAAACTGGGAATGGACTGTAAAAGATGGTGGTGACGTCTATGTAGATAGATGTCCGAAGCCGGCTCATTCTGCGCTCCTCAACAGTTTGAAAATGTCGTCGTTGTTGTTGCGCATCCAGTTAATCCGTACATAGCCGATCAACGGGAAAAATATCTCCATATGAGCCATGTAGAGTACTCTACCTACCATGGTGATGTTGCCGTGTCCACAGCCATGCACGACGAGTCAGGCCCCCACCATCGGAGTTGGTCGCCGTTAGTTTTGTCGTATCGGGTTTTGCACCTCACTCACTAGGAGATACCGTATGCAGGAGTAGAAAAAAAAGCAGCAAAGACAACAGATACATACCGTACATGTTTCGATAGATACCCAACATGCATGCACGGCAAGGCGGTTGGTTAGGTAGGTAGGTAGGTAGGTAGGTAGGTAGAATATGTGAGTATGTTGTAAGCATCTTGGCCACGGCAAAGATTTTCATCGGATCCACCGGCTCAAAATTACAATTGCCCGGGAGAGGTTATTGAAGTGGTGATCCATCGTCTCTTTGTCATGAATGTGTTCGGAGTTCAGGAGGCATTCATCCGACACCGCGAGTTCTTGTTGGAATACTATAGACTGCTCCAGGTACCAAGCCGTGTCAATCGATGATGGTGTATATCATGTCGATCAGGCAGCCTCCCCCCAGCGTTAGCGGGCAACTCAGGTGGCCATTCCCGGCGTAGGTGGGTACGGTACTCTATCTCGTTTGCGCCTGTTTTGTAGATACTTTGGATGGTTCTGGTTGCTCGGGAAGATATGCAAGGTACTCTACCAAGTGGGTCTCTGGATGCCCGGTTGCGGACGATACCTTCGGTACGAGGATATACGGGTAGTACTATCTTCCGTCCTGTGCGGTGTCCATGACTACATATCTCCGAGGTAGATAGACACTCTACGTTCTTCGACCTTCTCCGTGCTTCTGGCCGGTCCAGTCTTCTCGATGGCAGCCGGGCAGGTGGCGACCGTACGTAGAGAACGGGATGTCTCTCTTTGATACAACCAAGGTCAGCGAGCGACCAAACAAGCAGTCAATACTGTGGAGTATCCAGGAACAGTCTGGAATCCTGTTAGTAAGACCATTCTGGGCACGGGCCCTGTAAATCATTCCCTCGTTTTCGGCTCTTGGGCCCCGGCTCACCCGACTGAGTGATTTCTCTAGGGGGTGTTCTAAAGTTGGAGTCACGCTGGGGCCTGTATGGAGTTACTCTGCACTGTACAGAGCCCACTAGATACTAGCAGAGTGCATTGTGCCAGCAGAAGTTGGCCGCGGCCTGCGACGGAAGCAGTCCGCGTTCTTGCGACAGTGAGCGTGTCGAGCAGCTACTCTATACTAGTATCTAGTATGAGATATCTAGTTGTTCTCACGGGGTCGATGTCTATGCGTGATCCTGCGAAGGCGCGTTTCGAATGCACGGATAGGGTTTTCTTCCTTTTCGCCAGTTTCATCAGGAGGAAGTCATGCCGTCGCCTTTGGAGGAAATCCGTGGCGATGATGCCTGCAAAGAAAAGGGGAAGGGGGTTTGGTTAGAGTAGATGGCTGAGATGCGAGGCTTCCAACTTTTTTCTTTTGGGAGAATTGCCGAATTCTGGGCTGCGGCCTGAGATGAGAATGTTGGTGGCGTGCTGGCTCTCGGTGGGGACCTGCGATCACGAATCAGAAATTCGGGGCTAATATCGAATGTTGCGGCTGACGGATCGAGTAATTGGGTGGGTGGGTTGTAAAACGATTGTTACTGGTTGCGGTTGCGAGCTTCCCCAATGTGTAAGGATTCGACCAAAACTCACGTGTGACCCACAGTCCAGGTTTGCGAAAGGGCCCAACTGGCCTGGGGAAGGAGGGGGGGACTGCCTGTCCGGGGTGCCGTATCGATATACTATTAGCCAATCATCTCTGGCGCTTGATGCTGCATCACAGGCAAGAAGCCTCCACGGCATCGGTGTGTAGATGTCGAACTGTCCTCGATGCACTTAACCGATGCTTCGCAGCAGCAGCGGGGACGGCGGCGGGGACGGCGGCGGCGGCGACCGACACCGAGAACGTCCCGGAGGACTGCGGCCGACTCTTGTCGCTTGTGGCTTCCACAAACAGAAGGGAGTGAATCGAATTGCCATTGCTCTCCGTGAAATGGATGACTCTCATCTCGACTCGGGTCGCCAGGAAGCTGTCAGTCCTGGACGGCACTAAAAGGTCGAGTAATTAGCGCTGCGAAAATCATTCGCCGCCGGACCTAGTTCCTAGTGAGCCCGTAGCTTCCTTCCCATGCTTCCTTCCCTCGCTTCCCGAGGACGATGGGGGGTTGGGTTGGGTTGGTAGGCGAGAGTGAGGACACATCATGGCCACAATCACCACAACCTCCCCGCCCGCTCGCCCGCCCGCCCCGTCACGAATAAAGACGCACTGCACATGCGGCATACTTGTCCTGAGGACGGCTTTTTCATGCGGCAATGGGACGATCCTGCTCCCTCTGTTTTTCTTCTTCGTGGCGGCCGTTCGCGGAGAATTTCAAGAAGCACCGCTTCTTGAAGCAAACTGCTTCAGGGGACTGCAGCAGGCGGACGGGGCTTTGTCCGTGCTCTCATGGCCGCCAAACTGCTTGCGATCCTCTTGTCAGCGCAAGGCATCCGGAAGTGTATTTTTACTCCGCACCTTCGACTCACGGTGCCCCTGGATCGATAGTTAGTCTCCCGGCTATGGGGGGTGGAAATCACGAATTGCACTGCACTGCACTGTATAGTCGCGTATGACGGCCGGGAAAGTGGATCCCAATCCTTCAGACGTGCGCAGGATTGACATGCCGTGCCACCAGAGTGTTGTGGTGAGGTAATCTATCATCATTGGAGGTCGGATTGGCTGCCAAGAGCAAGAGGACCTAACTTAGTTATAGGGGCGCCATCTCAGCCTTACCAAGATACTATCATCCCCTGAGCCGTGGGGTCACCAGCGCTATAACTTACTACCAACCAGTATGGTTAGTACCGCCTTCCTTGCCTGCTGTAGCGTTTAGGAGGCGACTGGGCTCGCGTTGGCATCGCGAGTCACCTGCTCTCAGCTTCCAAATGAACATCGTATTTGCGCGGCGGCTGGGCCTTTCGATGCTACGGCGCTCGCTCGAAGCACCGGCGAGCAATAGTTGGGTAGGAACGGAGCGGAACAGTGGATTGGCCCAGCGGAGCGACCGGTCGCCTACGACTAGGTAGTATACCAGTATTCCTAGCCAAGTGTCAGCCTGACAGCTGCTATAGCACATACGGTACTCCATACAGCAGCTGATGATACGAACAGTATTGGTCTGATAGGGGATGATCCAGGTTCTTTCCCCTCCACAGCCTGACCGTCTCGCAGCTCGCTCTGGCGGTCCAATGGAATGCCCTCGGGCCGGACCACGTTTGTCGATATTGATGCTTGTTTGTTGCAACATGCAAGGTACCCGCCGCGGCACTGCGTGATGCCCACTGGTCACTGAGCTCGGTTGCAAACCCAAGATTGACCGACTTTATTTTGGGAGCGTGCCCTGGAGAGAAAAAGTTAGGGGGAGGGAGCAATGCGCATTGCGAAGGGGGCATTTCCAGAATCCTAGCTGGAAGTCTTCCCCCTTATCCGCAACCGGCACAAGTGAACGAGCAGCCTTGAGTGATGCGATTCCACGGCGGATTCTGGTCGCAGGTCCCACTGTCGTTGCCGTCGTGTGGTGTGCTGGAATGACTGGTCCTGTCCCGCGGCGTGCAGAATGTAGGGCTGCGGCCAGCGAAAGTCTTCAACCCCCCAGAGCGCGCAGATGCCAATTTCCGGTGCAGCAGGCTAGGCAGTGGGTGGGTGAACTGGCGATGTCTCGATGCATCCTCGCGCGAGCAACCAGAAGCCCCGGCAACTTCTGGTTACCGAGAAGAAGACAATGCCTGGCAGCCCCAGCACTAGCTCCACCTCCAGCGCCGCCAGGGGGACAGAGGCTTTGGCTGGGGGCCGGTTGGCGAAAAGCGAGCAGACCTCACCACTATTCGGACTCACCTCCACAATCGAAAATGAGTATATAACTCCCGTCGGTCTGCCTCTCTCAGCTGTTTTTCTTTCCTCACCAGCCTCAGCTTCTCCATCAATCTCTAATTCGTGTCCATCTTCTCATTCTTTAGAAGACAGCACAGTCACTCTTTGACCTCCTACTCTCATTATTTTCATAATCCACTGCTCTTTGCAACCACTCCCAATCACCCTCTATAATCTAACACCTCTCTCTACATAATTCAAAATGCAGTTCCGAAAGGGTATTCAGATCGCCGCTCTCCTGTCGGCTCTCTCCCACATGGGAGCCGCCGCCCCGGCCCCGGCCGGCGGTGTCGAGGCCCGCGGTGATAACTACGGTTACACCGCTCCTACCCCCAACAACGCCACATACACCTCCGCCGCTACCTACGGAGCTCCTACTCCCGTCGCCGGCTACCCCAAGGGCGAGGACTACGACCACACCAAGTACCCCAACGGCAAGCCGTCCGCAGGCTACCCCAAGGGCGAGGACTACGACCACGTCAAGTACCCCAACGGCAAGCCTTCCGCCGTCGACTACCCCAAGGGCGAGGACTACGACCACGTCAAGTACCCCAACGGCAAGCCTTCTTCCGTCGACTACCCCAAGGGCGAGGACTACGACCACGTCAAGTACCCCAACGGCAAGCCTTCTTCCACCGGCTACCCCCACGGAAAGCCCACATATGTGAACGGCAAGCCTACCTACCCGGCTGCGGAGGACTGCGATGAGAACGGTGTCCCGTACTCGTCTTACCCTCACGGAAAGCCTTCCGGCAAGGGTTACCCCTCCAAGTTCGGCGGCAAGGGTGACTACCCGTCCAAGACTGGCTACCCGGCCAAGACCGGCACCGGCTACCCCTCCAAGACTCGCTACCCCGGCAAGAACCACGGAGACGACGAGTCTGACTCCGAGCACGGATCCGAGTACGAGTCCGAGGATGAAGGTCACGGACACGGCAGAAAGCCCACCGGACACGGACACGGATACAAGCCGTCCAAGCCCACCAAGCCGTCTTACCCCGTCGCTAAGCCCACCAAGCCCACCTACACCAAGCCTAACGGCCACGGATACCCCTCCAAGGGACACGGTGGTAAGGACTGGGAGTCCGAGGATGAGGACTACGTTCCCTACAAGCCTACCAGGCCTACCGGCAAGCCCACCGGACACGGATACCCTTCCAAGGGACACGGCGGTAAGGATTGGGAGTCCGACGATGAGGACTACGTTCCCTCCAAGCCCACCTACAAGCCCACCAAGCCTGTCTACACCAAGCCCAGCGGACACGGATACCCTAAGGGACACGGCGGTAAGGACTGGGAGTCCGAGGATGAGTACACTCCCCGCAAGCCCACCGGCAAGCCCGTGAAGCCGTACAAGCCTTCGTACCCCACCAAGCAGCCCGTCAAGCCTACCTACAAGCCCACCAAGCCCACATACATTAAGCCTAGTGGACACGGATACCCCTCCAAGGGTCACGGCGGCTGGGAGTCCGAGGATGAGTACACTCCCCGCAAGCCCACCGGCAAGCCCGTGAAGCCGTACAAGCCTTCGTACCCCACCAAGACCCCCTACAAGCCTACCAAGCCCACCTACGCCGTCGACACCCCGACCAAGAAGCCCCAGGGACACGGATACCCTTCCAAGGGACACGGTGGTAAGGACTGGGAGTCCGATGACGAGGAGGAGACCTACCCCAAGGGTCACGGTGGAAAGGACCACGACGATTCCGAGTGGGAGTCTGACTCCGAGGACACCTACCCCAAGGGTGGAAAGCCCCACGGAGGATACCCGGCCAAGTCCACCGGCTACCCCTACGGACCCAAGGACACTGGTTACCCTTCCAAGTCCACCGGCTACCCCTACGGACCCAAGGACACTGGTTACCCTTCCAAGGGTACCGGCTACCCCCACGGAAAGCCCTCTGGAAAGCCCACCTACCCCAACGGCGGCAAGAACGTCGATGAGGAGGATTGCGATGAGAACGGTGTCCCGTACTCGTCCTACCCTCACGGCAAGCCTTCCGGCAAGGGATACCCTTCCAAGGCCACCGGCTACCCTAACGGACCCAAGGACACTGGTTACCCTTCCAAGGGCACCGGCTACCCTAACGGACCCAAGGACACTGGTTACCCTTCCAAGGGCACCGGCTACCCTAACGGACCCAAGGACACTGGTTACCCTTCCAAGGGCACCGGCTACCCTAACGGACCCAAGGACACTGGTTACCCTTCCAAGGGCACCGGCTACCCTAACGGACCCAAGGACACTGGTTACCCTTCCAAGGGCACCGGCTACCCTAACGGACCCAAGGACACCGGTTACCCTTCCAAGGGCACCGGCTACCCTAACGGACCCAAGGACACCGGTTACCCTTCCAAGTCGGTAGAGTACCCCAAGGATAAGGGCACTGGCTACCCCACCAAGTCCGTCGAGTACCCCGCTGGAGGCAAGGACACCTACCCCAAGGACACTGCCTACCCTACCAAGTCGGCCGAGTACCCCAAGGATAAGGGCACCGGTTACCCCACCAAGTCCGTCGACTACCCCGCCGGAGGCAAGGACACCTACCCCAAGGACACCGCCTACCCTACCAAGTCGGTTGAGTACCCCGCCGGAGGCAAGGACACCTACCCCAAGGATACCGCCTACCCCACCAAGTCCGTCGACTACCCCGTCGGAGGCAAGGACACCTACCCCAAGGATACCGCCTACCCCACCAAGTCCGTCGACTACCCCGTCGGAGGCAAGGACACCTACCCCAAGGATACCGCCTACCCCACCAAGTCTGTCGACTACCCCGTCGGAGGCAAGGACACCTACCCCAAGGCCACCCCCACTTCCACTTACCCCTCCAAGGGTGGTGAGGACGAGGAGGACTGCGATGAGGAGGAGGTGGTTCCTGTCAAGAAGACCTACTAGACGGATACACCGACTGTGGCGGTAGCATCATGGAGTTTGTTTTGAGGTTGTGATTTTCTTTTTTCTATTGTTTATTATTGGATTTGTCGCTCGTTTATCATGTGGCGGGAGGGTGGATTGGAATCTTTGATGGAAAGGATTTTGTAGCCCGGTAGTGTTAATTGATTTTGGCGGATGTTCAGAAAATCTGGCTGTGCTCTTCTCGGCGACTTCAAACGTGATTAACTTGCCCATGGTCCGCTCTTCGGCATTTGCGATTAGCACTCCCGCCTCTGGCGGGCTGATCGGTTCTATTCACGATATCGCACTTAATAATGTGAGTCTTTCAATTCGGTGTTTTCTTTGCGCCTAACAGCAGCATCGCCTAATTTACGCTGCGTCATAACCAATCTCTCTAAGTGCAATTATCATAAATTCAGGGACGAAACTAAACATTTTTACGTTTTTAGATTTGTTTGGGCCGCTGCGAGGGGCCGAGGGCACGCTGCACCACAGCTGAGAGGCGTCCAGTGTCCACCTCCGTAGACGTGCATAGGGTACATACAGCGAGTCAACGACCCGAACCATAGACGAACACTGCGTTACGTATGACACGATTTGCAAAACCGACACAACCCAACCGACACAACTGCCACCCTGTCACCACGTCTATTCCTTCCTCGCCTCTCCTCACGACTCGGCGCGCGCTCGAAGTCGCAGTCGCAGTTGTTCCGCACCGTACTCTTTCTCGCGTTTCTCGCGAGCCGATGCGATGCGATACGGATCGCTCGGAGATCCCGATACTCGGGTGGCTCTCGGATCAAGCTTTGGCTAGGCTAGGCTGGCTGCTGGCGCGATCGGACCCTTGATTTCTCTGCGGCCTCTAACGCCGGGTGCTAATTTAGCGCGGTGGGAGCCGGGATTGAAAACTCTGGGCGGCAGGAAAGGCGTCGGGCGAGCGTGGGAGAAGGGGAGGTCGGGGTTTTGGGCGGAGGATTGGAATATATTCCGTTTTTTGTCGGGGAATGAAGCGGATAGTGGTTCTCGGGCGGTGTTGGCTGCTAACAATCACTGGAAGGTACCCGGGGCGGCCAGTTTGCGGCCAGTTTGCGGCCCCTGACACCTACCTTGGAAGACTCTCTTTTGTCGCCGGCTGCCTGCGCGGGCGGGATAAGTCTACTACACGGCGGCGGAGTTATCATGCAAAGACTTCCGTACGACTGGAATAGCGCGATTGATGCTGACGCTGACGCCGAAGCTCCGGGTTGTCGGGAATTGAAGGAGCGATGCCGGCAGATCGAGACTTCCGACTCCCAAGCCGAATGGATGCGAGAAACTTCTGGAGTGAGGTAAGGGATTGGAGATCTCCGGTACTAATGATGTGGCAGGTACCTGGGTCAGTCAATTTGTCGCCGTGTCGCTGTGCCGTCGACGCTTTCCGGGAGCACCGGCTCGAGTCTGCACGACTGATACGGTGGTCGCGGTGGTAGTATCTCGCACCATGACACCGATCATATTCGTATCTACCGGCTCCATTCATTTTTGGGTATATACTCACGGTTTACCGGCTACATGTGATCTACATCCAGGGGAATCGCGTGCGCACTGGATAGCTGGATGGTTGATAAAGCGCTTCAGTGGGCATTGGTAAGCTTAATACACCTCTCATTCGCGTGGATTGGGAAAGAACCAAGCAATAACTAACGGTGCTTCTACATAGGTGTTTTCGGTGTTTTCGGCGTTTTTGGTTTCGCCAACCTCCGAATCCCGACTCCGGAAACCCGAGGTCGCCGTCGTTTTTCAGGTACCAACTTACGGTCCACCGGCACGTACGGCGCGACCGGAACCCATCCTACACTACTATATTCATATCATACATCCGACCGGAAGCGCGGGCACAACGGCGAGAAATTAAACCCCGAATAATCAAAGATAGGGGGCAGGTTCTACATTCGTCCGTGGACAGAGCGACGGAAATATGTAATCGACTCGACACGGATTTCCAACGAATACAGCAGCAGCGGCGGGTGTCCGGAATCACGAAGAACCATGGCACACCCCGGTCGCCGACTCCCCGACTCCCCCGGCATGAAGGGATCGCGAAGCGAAATTCCCCAAGCGAATACTGGGCATAGCTGCTTCTTCTAGTTAGCACGCCGACAATAGTGCAAGGATGCCTTGCAGCGAATGCTAGAGGAATTCCGTGCAATACGAGGTACCTACATCCAGAAATACAGACGGGGATCGTTTTCTGCTCTGCTCTGTGATGCTCTAGATAGGATGCTCTAGGATGCCTGACCTGGCAATCTGTCCACGTGGGAATCACGCGATTGCGAACAAACGCGAACCCCTTTTGGGCGCTTCTGCCACCGGGTCCGGGGGAGGGGGGTAGGGGGTCGGGAATCGGGGGTACATACATATTGCACGTCGCTATCGACAATCCATGAACGTCGCTGCCTAGATTCGGACCCCATGCGGCGGTCCCAAGGCTGTCGCCTTCCCATTGCGATGTTTGGGGGGCTCAGTTTCCCCCAGTTGGGTGGATGGATGTCGGTTGCGTGCGGCGCTTGCCCGAGATCTGATTGTCCCGGCACTTTAGCCGTGGCCTGTGGGTCGCGACTGGGAGTTTCATCAGACGATTGTGCTGATCGTACCGATTGGGATGGTTATGCTACCGCAGTGGGTTGCCCTTCTATGTAGCTAGCACTGGGTCCCAGTTCTGGACGGAGGTCACAGCAATTGTATCTCGGCGACGCTCATCATAGGAACCCATGGGGTCGACACTCTACGGCCCGCGCTCTCCGCGATCGAGGGTCGTTGATTGGCGCCCGGTGAGAGGAGCCCGAGGATTTTTTTGTCGCATACGGCTGGTGCTAGGTGGAAAGGGAACTTAAGGAAGGAGTGAGTACGTGTGATTGATGGTCAGCAATAGGCGCGCCGCGTTGTGGACGACAGATTCAGTATCACTCATCCTATTCATCCTCCCACCCCCCATCGCATTGGTTGTGTTAACGCTTCAGGAGAGACTGCGAGAACAGAAGCTTAGAAGAAATCAGAACTGCTCCATTCCAAGAACGAAAAGCAGCGGGTGATACCGCGTGTATGTGAAGCAAGTCGCCAGGCATTGACCAAAGTCGCCAGACGTTAGTCCTTTACTTATCGATATTCACCCGTGCTAGCACTGCACACCCTCCGTGAGTAGCGGGCAATCATATATCGCCATCTATTGCGCCGGCTGTAGATCATTTGATCTGGCATCATGCGTCCCGGCGCCAACACGTGCTAGCCGATCGGGCTCCTACATACGCCTCGCGGACACCAACGCATTCCCGAGCTCCTACACTGGTGGCAGCCTGGCAGATCAAATTCACCGATAAATTCTCGGTCGTGTTCGATGATCCCGCATCTATGTATGCCTGCGATTGAAAGGCGGGAATGTCGCGGTATGTAAATGGAAAGATCGACATCACACAGCACATCACTCGTCCATTGAACTTTCCAACATAATGAAATTGATTTTATAACCATCTACATTGCCTACCTACAACAAGCTCCTCGTGACATGTTCCCTCCTCCTCTCCTTGTCCTTCGGCATCTCCCAATACTTTTTAAAATCCTTCTCAACATCATACCCCATCAACCACGGCGCAAACTCCGGATCCCTCCACGCGAGCACCTCTCCGGGCGGGGTAGGATTCATGCGGAGCTTCCTGTCCCTCTCGCACTGCTCCGCGCCGTCGGGGAGGTGGTAAAGATACTGCTGGACATTCCCGCGCTCGACGATACGCGCGACGCGAGCTCGCCGGCCGCGCTCATACACCGTCAGTGCGCGTTTCACCTCCGACCTGGACTTGATGCTCCCCAGGGCGAGCCCCAGGAACGCGCCGTCTTCGAGGGCCATACCCGCGCTTTTATCATCAGCTTGGAGTCTCTGCGCACACGTAGTGGGAGCGGTGGACTCACCCAGCAGCCAAATACGGAAGCGCGGCGTGCACGGCGTCTCCCAGGAGCACGAAAGTCCCCGCGGGATTCGACCAGGCGGGTAGATCGTTTGGGCGGATGGAGAGCTTCCACTTGTGCACCTCCGTGCACAAGCCCAGCAGCTTGGGGATGCGCGCGTCCCAGTCCGCGTACAGCGCGCACATCTCGGCTACGTTTCCTGGGACTACGGTACTGCTGTCTGGAAGGTCGTCCGGCACCAAAAGGACCATGTTGAATTGTCGCCCGCCCCGGAGGACGTAGCTTACCGCATGTTTATCCGGGCCCTGGAGGTGTCAGTGGGGAGGTGTGCGGCGGGGAGGGGGGGGGGGGAGGGGGGAGGGGGGAGGGGCGCGCACAAGCCAGTACATAACCTGCGGATCCGTCACCATTCCCGCCAGCTCGGGATCCTTCAGCATCTCCCTCGCGTCCAGAAGGAGTCTATACGCCAGATCGCCCGTCTTCTTCGGCGGATCCTTATGCCCCACAAACGCCTCACGGGTCTTAGAATAAATCCCATCGGCGCCTACCACGAGGTCTGCGGTCACCCTCTCGCCGCCCTCCAGCACCACTGTCGTCTCCCCCCCGACAAACTCAAGCGTATCAACCCTCGCCTTACACCGCACCGTGGCACCCAGCTCCACCGCGCGCTCCAGCAAACACCGGTGCAGATTCGCGCGGTGGAAGTCCCAAAACGGGCTGCCGTACTTCTCAGCGGCCTCGGCGAAGCGCATGCTCGCCAGCGGCTCGCCGCGCCACGAGAGCATGTTTACGCACCGCGGCGTGGTCCAGTACGCTGATAGTGCGGGGGCAAGCCCCCAGCGCGTCAGAATCCGCGATGCGTTCGGGTGGATCTGGATGCCCGCGCCGATCTGAGATGGTTAGTTTTTAACCGAGTGATCGCCTGTGCGCCTGAGGGTGGGTGGGAGGCAAAATACCTCGCCGATTTCAGAGGCTGCCTCGAGTACCGTTACGTTGTGCCCGGCCAACGAGATGCCGATTGCGGCGCCGAGACCGCCGAGGCCTGCGCCGACTATTACTACCTACACATACCGAAGGATACTTGTCAGCCCGGGAGTCGGGAGTGGAGTCGGGGACGGAGGGGGAGGGGGTGGCAACATTCAGTTTACACCCGGCCGTGGGGTGGATGTATTCATGTGCCGCAGACTCCATATTCGTTTTGTGGGTTGTGTTTTTATTGTTCATCGTATGATAAGGCGTGGAATCTCGTGGGGAACTGTCGAGCTCGAGTGGTCATGTAGATGGGTATCAACTTGTAGGCAGGCCACCGTTGCACCCCCATTATCCATATGCCCGCGGGGCCATTGAATCGGCACAGTATTGTTATGATTTCTACGGCGATCCTCCAGAATTTTTTGAATTCCATTATACGATCGCATTCGAGCTCCCGTTGCAGCGTGTCGGCCGTTGCACGTTGTCCTTCCGTGTCTCATAATTCTCATTCCAAGTGTAACAATGACGACGCACGATGACATGGTCCAATACTCTACTCTACCTGTACCGTAATCCGATCCACTTGCCCCGTGCTCAAAACGTATGTAGAGTTTGTAGAGTTTGTACGCCTCCGGGGAACTTGGATGTCCCACCTGACAGTCGTGCTGCCCCTTGCCGATGCCACCCGCCCGCAGTACGCCAGCCACCTGCCTACCTACATCCCAGATTACGATCGAGATTTGGGATTGCAGGACGACAAGACAAACGGTGGATGATCGGCGGCAAATGCCAATGTGCAGTGCAGTGCAGTGCAACCAGCGTGCCGTCATGGATACCGCATGTACATATCACACAATACAATCTCAACGAGAGCATGTGGAGATTGCAACCATGACCTTCAGAGTGTGATGCATCCGGACCTACTACGAGACACAACCGTCCTACCAGGCTACCAGGCTACCACCTTGTAACCCCGCCATCAACCAGCATGTCCTGCCCCGTCATGTACGAGCTCGCATCGCTCGCCAGGAACACGCACGCGCCGCGAATATCCTCTGGCTCCGCCACGCGCCCGTTCATGATCTCGTCCTTCCAGCTCTCGAGCAGGTGCGGGAACGGCGCCGTCATCTCCGTCCGCACGTAGCCGGGCGAGAGCGAGTTGATGCGGATGCCCTGGCATGGTGTTGTCAGTAAGATGTTGGTTATGGGGGGAGGGGGGGGGGATATACGTATTTGACCAGCTCGGCCGCAATCGGCGGGACCATAGTCCTGACCGCGCCCTTCGTCGCGCAGTAGGCGCTGCTCATCTGGCTCCTGATAGCCATATGGCTCGCAATACTTGCGACGCAGACGATGCTTCCCTTCTTCGTGCCGTTCTTGATCATCTGTTTCGCGGCCAGCTGGGCAGTGAAATACACGCCCTTCCCGTTGACATCCATCAGCCGCTCGAACTCCTCCTCCGTCGTGTCCACAAACGAAACGTTCTGGTTCACGCCTGCGCAGGGCACGCAGATGTCGAGCGCCCCCGAGAAGTCGGAGATGAATTGCGCGAAGCCAGCGGTGAGCGAGGACAAGGAGCTGACGTCCACCGTGTACCATGCTGTTCGCACGTTGTACGTTGAAGTGAGCGTGTGGAAGGCCGCCGACGGCGGGATGATGTCGAAGATTGCGATGGAACAGCCCGCTTCTGCCAGGCCTTCGGCGAAGGAGAGGCCGCAGCCCCGCGCGCCGCCGGTGATCAGGGCTACGCGGCCGGTGAGGTCGAACTGCGGCTGGTTAGCGGGTCTCTTGACGTGATTGCATGGATGGGGATTGTTTACTCTCTTGCTCATGTTGGTATCGATAAAACGTGGGTGGATTAGCTTGTGGTAGTGTGATGGAGCCAGGAGAGCTATGGGAGTCTAAATCTCGAGCTTATTTGAGCTTAACGGAAACTGCCGTCGTAAACGTCCACCCCTCACGACGATCATCTCCCGAGCCCCGCAACGGCGAGCTGCATATCCAGTTCTCCAAGCAGCTAAGGACTTATCTTTCGGAGTTACACGTCCGCGGAAGTTGATGCATGATATGCGGGTTGGCCATTTGCAGTTTATGCATTACTGGCCCTTCTCAGCTTGTGAAGGCCGTAGCAAAGCGGGGCAGCTCACAGTTATCGATAGCAACGGCCACCCATTCCTCCCACCCGTTGCTCCGATGCGGAGGGGGATAAAAGGGCCGGGCGCCGATCAAGATTGATTGACGTTACATAGAGCACATCTGTTTCTCGATCCATCTGTTCCCAATCCCACTGCTCCAAATCTCATCTGCTCCACCACCTTACAATCTACCTATCAAATTGGCCCATATTCTGAACAATGGCCGAAGCAGCAGCTCCACCCAAGAAACGTACGCTTCCCAGCCTTCCTGGCCTCAGCCCCAACTGACTATCCATTCGCACAGGCATCCTCTGCTCCTACGGCGTGGACATCGACGCCGTCGCTGGGTGGCTCGGCTCCTACGGCGGGGAGGACTCGCACTCTGACATTTCCCGAGGTGAGCACGCCCATTGCCCCTCACCCATTGCCCTGTATACATACAGAGCCCAAGTTACTGACGACTGCAGGAATGTTCGCCGGCACCGTCGGCACGCGCCGCATGCTCAAGCTGTTCGAAAAGTACAACATCAAGGCGACGTGGTTCATCCCGGGGCACTCGCTCGAGACGTTTCCCGAGGAGTGCGCCATGGTGCGGGACGCGGGGCATGAAATGTACCCTCCCCCTCCCCCTCTCCCTCAATTCTAGCTTAGACGACTAACGCCCTCGCAGCGGCCTCCACGGCTACTCTCACGAAAACCCCGTGGACATGACATGGGAGCAGCAGCGGGACGTGTTAGACAAGTCCTACCGGCTTCTGACGGAATTCTGCGGGAAGCCACCACGTGGGAATGTCGTTCCGTGGTGGGAGTGCAACGAGGAGGGCACGGAGCTGCTGCTCAGCTACGGCATCGAGTATGATCACTCCATGAGCCACCATGATTGCCAGGCATACTACCTGCGCAAGGGCGATAGTTGGACGAAAATTGATTATCAGAAGAAGGCGGAGGACTGGATGAAGCCACTCGTTAAGGGACAGGAGACGGGATTGGTGGAGATTCCGGGGAGTTGGTATATCGACGGTAAGTGCCGCGAGCGGTGGGGGCGTGGGGGCGTGCTGATGTGTGGTGTGCTGGTAGATCTCCCGCCGATGATGTTCATCAAGAACAACGCGAACTCGCACGGGTGGGTGAACCCGCGGGACATCGAAGACATCTGGCGGGACCACTTCGACTACTTCTACCGGGAGCACAAAGACGAGGGGTTCATCTTTCCGATCACGGTGCACCCGGACGTCAGCGGGAGGCCGCACGTCCTGCTGATGCACGAGCGCCTCATCGAGTACATCAACTCCCATGAGGGCGTCGAGTGGGTCACCATGGAGGAGATCTGCGATGACTTCAAGAGCAGGAATCCGTACCCCGAGGGCGCGCTGAAGCCGAGTCCGCCAGGTGAGGCGATGAGGGTCAGGCCGGAGTTGGGGGTTAAGGTGGGTGGTAGCGTGTAGTGGGGTAGGGCTGTGGAGTTGTACATATGTTTACGCGGCTTGAGATGTATATATACGAGCGACGAGATTATCGTTATGGTTAAGAACGTCTGCTTGCTTCTATTATGGCTAGGCCTGGGTTTCACGAATGATCCCTTCGATAATCTTCATGCCCGCAAGCGTCTTCTCTTCCTTAAACTTGCGCTCGATAACCTGCAGTCCCACCGAATGGCCCTTCATAGTCAGCGGATCATCTGTATACTGTCAGTTTCACTCGTGCGCCGGTAGAGGTCCACTTCCAGCGCCGCCCTCATCGCGGTGACCAGCGCGCCCACCGTCCGCGCCATGGGCCCGGCGGTGCGGGAACGTGCTCCTGCCCCCGCGTGCTGACGGCGGTGCCCGCGTACGACAGGCGCGCACTGCACGGCTCAAACCCGGCGATCCCCATGATCGCGCTCGGGATCCGGATGCTCCGCCGATGTCGCTGCCGCCGCTCAAGCCGCCGGGCGTGAACGCTCTGTTCCGCGGGTCCGTCGTGAGCCCGAAGAGTGGCGACGAGGTTTCGCACCACAGCAGGCTCCGCGGCACGGTGGTCTTGCTGAGGCGAGCACGATCGCGCCGAGCGAGGCGAGGACGGTGATGAGCGCGGACTGTGAGGTCACCAGCTGCGCGCACAGCGACGTGTACTATAAGTTATCGTCGTGTCCAGCCCGCGCACGTTGAACTGGTCCTTAACGGTGATCGGTCGGCCGTGCAGCGGGCCCGCGGGTCGCGAGGTATGCGTCGAGCGCCGTGGAGAAGTTCGGCTCTGTCAGGGCTCCGTAAGGACGACGCAGTGCTGGTGGACCACGGTCGCGCTCCTCGCGGAGTTTAGCGGGGCTCGTTCACTTCACTTCACTTCACGGCAGGGATACGCGGGCGGGTGCACGTCGTGATGTATATAGCCCTCCACCGCGTGCCGTCGCGTAATCGATGTCGTCCGCGTTGTGGATGGCGGTTTCGAGCAGGTCGCGACACGTCCGTCTGAGTGCCTGGCGGCCGCTGCGACGGGGGTAGATGCTATACTGCGTACGCCGCGAGCTTGCGCGCAATCCCGTGCTGTTTCCGGCGTACGACGTCGCGCCAGTTCGGCGAATGGCGGGGGGCGCACTGGCGCTCATGGTGCGGCTGAGGCCGAGTTGCGTGTCTGTTCGGTGAGCGAGGGATTCGGGGTGTTGCGATTCTCTCTCTGGGTCTGGCGAGCGGGGAGCGTGGCGAGCCACGGAGATAAGCATGCGTCGACAGCCTGCGCGCCGTGGTGTGGCCACTCTGCCTGCCTGCGCGACGCATGTGTTGCAGTCTTGCAGATGTCGGTCGTGCGTCGTGGGCGCTGGATGTGCGGCTCTCCTGTCCGATCGATAGTGGGAATGCTGAGGTGGGAGCATCCCACGGCCGTGGATCCTGACGAGCTTTCACTGGTTGCTGGTACGGTGGTCTAGGGTAGCAGGTAGAGTAGAGTAGAGACCTGGAGCATGAGCGTTTGGACTGGCCATGGCTTCTGCACGTCCAGCCATCCACTCCCACGGAAGCGAGTTCTTCAAGCCCATGATGCCACTTTTGCTGCTGTATGTACGGTATATAACTGCACTCTACATGCCATTCTGCAAATAACCAGTCGAGTCCCGGATGGGCATGGCGGATAGATAGCTACCCCAGCTTCGGTGTTCCAGAAAATCAGCAGTCCGGCCGTGGCCAGTGGCCAGCAGAGTAAAGTAAGCAACGAACGACAGGGCCGGGCCTCTGCTCGGCCTACTTACTCTGCCTACTCTACGGCCCCTCCATCCCATCATGGCCACATCTAGAAAGAGGATATCGACCCAGAATCGCGCCACAACAGCTGATTTTTTGGAAACAGAATTGTCACGCAACTTTGAACGCCCCGTCCCCCCTCCCATAGAAATAGAGCAGCATGTAACCCGCCATGCGCTCCCTTCCACTGAACGGAAGAACGAGAAGGAAAACCGGAAAGCCAAATATCCCGAGACGAATCCAGACCTGCACACCCGAGCCATCACCCGCACCCGCACCCACACCCGCCCGCGCCACTACTCCCCACATGAGCGATCATCGCGAGCAGCCCCTCGAGAGCCACGAAGATCATCTGCAGGCTGCACGGGAAGTTACATCGAGCATAGCAGTGCGCCCCAACGGAACGGCTAGAGCAGCAGCAGCTTCAGCTTCCCCCAGCGCCAAAAATATAACCACAGCGCTGTCCCCGAGCTCGCCCTCGATGAAGAGACCAGCTTCGGAAATGACGCCTGGCTCGAGCACTGAGTATCCGACCCGCCCAAACCCGCCCACGCGTATCCGTCCCGACGTCGACACCGATGTCCAAGAAGTCGACGTGCTCGTCGTGGGCGCCGGGCCGGCCGGTTGCATGCTGGCGTAAGTCGATCCATCCATCACGTGTGGCGTGCTCTCCCTCTTCTCAGCGTGCCCCCCACTACCTCCAGCTCGCTGATTTGGCTTCTCTCCCGCTGCAGAACCCAACTCGCACGCTTCGGCATCAAGACCAAGATCATCGATGAGCGGCCAGACCGGACGCCGACGGGGCGCGCAGACGGGCTGCAGCCCAAGACGATCGAGACGTTCAAGCAGATGCGGATAGCGGAGCCGGTGCTGCGGAAGGGCGTCAAGATATTCGACATAGCGTTCTGGAACTCGAGTGCGGGCCAGCGATTGCGGCGGACTGGCCGGCAGGAGCATTTTCCGCCGCTCGTCGACGTGCTCGAGCCGTTCATACTCCTGGTACATCAGGGCATGGTCGAGAGTCTGTTTTTGGATGATATGAAGGAGCGTGGATTGGAGGTAGAGAGGAACTGCGTTTTTGAGACGTGCACGGTTAAGGAGGATGAAGCGTATCCCGTCGAGGCGGTCTATAAGGATAAGGTCAAGAATACGACGAAGAGGGTGAGGGCAAAGTACATCGTTGGCTGCGATGGCGCGCATAGCTTGGTGAGGAAGTGTATGCCCGGCGTCGCGATGGAGGGCGAGACGACAGATGTGTTCTGGGGAGTCCTAGATGGCGTCGTGGAAACGGATTTCCCAGATCTGTGGAGCAAGTGGTATGTGGTTCCTCTTTTACGCACCGGTACTGGACGCTTACCACCGAAAGCAGTGCCATCTCCTCGCACGAGGCCGGGACGATCCTCTGCATTCCTCGCGAGAAGAACATGACACGCCTCTACATTGAGCTCAATACCGTCGGCGAAACCGGTAATGGTAAGATCTCGAAGGCGATCGCCAAGGACTTTGTGATACAGCGGGCCAAAGCCATTCTGAAGCCCTACACCATCAATTGGACGTCGATAGAATGGTTTGGCGTCTACCAGATCGGCCAGAGGGTGTCGACATCATTCTCTCACAAGAACCGGATCTTCATCGCCGGCGACGCAGGGCATACTCACTCCCCGAAAGCCGCACAGGGAATGAACGTGTCCATGCACGACACCTACAATCGTGCGTATCCCCCATCTTCAGTAAACTTGTGCACACATTGATTCTCGCAGTCTCGTGGAAGCTCGCGCACGTCCTCCACGGCCTAGCCAAGCCCGCCATCCTCGACACGTACGCCGAGGAGCGGCGCAAGATCGCATGCGATCTGATCCGCTTCGACCACGAGCACGCCAAAGCCTTCATCAAGAACGACAGCAAAGCGCTCGCAGAGAACTTCAAGACGAACATCCGGTTCATCAGCGGGGTCGGGGCCGTGTACGGTCCCAACTCCCTCAACCTCCCATCCTGGACGAGCACCAAGCTCGTTCCCGGCGAGCTCCTTGTCCCCGCACGCGCGGTCCGCTACGTCGACGCCAATCCTGTCGATCTGCAGCTGGACATACCAGTGCTGGGCCAGTGGCGCCTCTACTTCCTCGCCAAGGACTACCAGGCGAGCAAGTACTTTCTCGACACGATGGCAGAGTTCATCACCAGCCCACTCTCGATTCTCGGACGGGCATCGGAGAAGTCGCGGGGCGCGCCCACGCCCGCCCGCGCAGAGGCCGACGATATCGTCCAGCCCCAGCGCTATACTACCACTGGACGACTGTTCACCCCCGCGCTGATCACGCGCACCCCGCAGGCGGAACTGGAGCTCGCCGACCTCTGCCCCATGATGAAGGATGCCCGCTGGACTGTCTACCTCGACCGCCTCGAGGGAAGGACTAGTCCGTTCAAGAAGTGGGTTGGCGGCGAGGTGCGAGAGGGCGAGACCGTGCTCGCCGTCGTCCGCCCCGACGGCTACGTCGGCGCTATTGGGAAGTGGGTGCCAGAAGGAGTCGAACAGGCCGCCGCTTGGGTGGAGGCGTATTTTGGGGGGTTTTTGCAGGGGTAAAGGGGGTGGTGGGTGGTATAGCGCGCGGATCTGGGGTTGCATATGGCGTTACTTTGTTTGTTGGTGTATTTCATAGCTGGTTTAATGTGCACATTATCTAGAGGTTGGCTTATGCCGAATATGTTGAGTAGGACGGGCGATCGTTCGCTGTGCTGGCGGATGGCGGACAGAGTGAGAGTGGGAGGGTTACACAGTTGCACGAGTGATTCGAGAAATGGGTCCTTGCGGCGAGGGATCGGGTTGATTGATGATTACTGATTCATTTACTCGGGATTCTATCTCTCCGCGAGTAGGGATCTACAATCGTACCGTGCAGCTGCTGGTATAACGGCTGGATTATGTACCCGAAACCCGAGACCCGGGAGTTGATACGACCAGTTCTCTAGACGGGTGGGTACACGAAATATCACTCGCTTTTGCGTTCGCCATCAACTTTTGAGTTCTCGGATGCAGAGGTAGCTAGGTTTTGAGTTTACTGTCTGTCTGTTTGTTTGATTTCATTCCGTACATAGGAAATTCTGGACGAAGAACAACAAGCAACAAGGGAAAAGTATGTACTGCATCGGGCCGGGCACCGGCGTTTGTGGACTTGGACGGACACGGTCCAGTACCCAATCAGCCATGATCTCTACTTCCTACTAGTAGTACCAATGCCGGATGCTACGATGATTAAACCCAAAATCTATAAAATAACAATAATCCGGGAGTCCGGGAGAGGCTACATTCATACAAGAAGTACTCGGGGATCGTGTGTAGGCAGCCGGTTTCTGCGAAACCACATGATGCGACCCTCGGCCGGCTGCCAGTTGCCAGTTGCCAACTGCCAGCAATGACAAATGTCTCGGTTAGTATTCAGCCCTAGTACGAGGGCGACGACTGTGTACCTAGCGGGCACGCATACGTCGCATAGGTAGCCTATGCAACTCCCCACACTCGCCACGTCGACGGTCGACCTCCCCTCCTCAAGCCTCGAGTCTCGAGTCTCGACAAACCACGGCTCGGTACCTACTGGTACTCTGCTGATATGTACTGGTACCAACCGGGTAGGCCCCACCCAATCCGGCGCGGCGCGGGTAGTAGCGGCAGGGCGCGGGCTTGTGTAGCGTATATATCCATCCCTATGCCGCCTTATCGAAGGACTGGCGAGATGCAATTGGCTTGCCATGCAGGATGGGTGCGATGCAGGATGGGTGCGATACCAATTGCGGGCTGAAGATCGCGATCGACTTGTGGGTACGAGGCGTCGGAGGAGGAGAGTTTCTATTCGGGCTGCTGGGGGTCGCTTCGCAAGCTAGCCGAGAGCTGAGGGCTGAGGGCTGAGGGCTGAGGGTAGGGGCGATCCGATCCATCAAGACTTGGGTATTGACTCGAGTCAATGTTGATTTACATGCATACTCGGCCGGCTCTGAATGACCGTATGGGTGGTGGATGACGGCCATGCAACGCAGCGAGTGTGAAGCATGGCCAGGGAATTGCGATAAATACAGAGGATGCCGGAGAGCCTTTGTTGGGGCCTTTGGGCGGCCTGGAAAAGTGCCACAATCATGCTGTTCCACGCATCGTCTCAAAACTGGGCACAGAGATGTCGCCAACTACCGTACGGGGAGAAGGGGGAAAGGAAGGGGAAAGCGACACACCTACTCCGGTAAAGGAGTGAATCTTTCCTCATGGTGGGATGTTGCAGATTTTCCGAGTCTGTTCGTAGACGGCGAACTTGCCTCCGACACTCGAGCTGTAGGCAACGGTGTAACTAGGCCATTGGATTCGGGCACTCTCGTGTCACCACCCAGTTCCCAGCTTGCCAGCTTGCCAGCTTGCAGCACCTTGCTTAGCGTCAAGGTGATCAACACTGCACTGATATACATACGAGAGGATGTCCGTCGTCCGCCTCCGCTGCTCCTGTGGATATACATCCTGAGCCACAAGCTACAGCTCCTCCGAGCTTTCAATATTCACAATGGCCACCGCAAAACTATCCCTCCCCACGCCGCTCCCCTCCTCCACCAGCACGGCCACGGCCCTCTCACCTGCAGAAGCCCTCAACCCACTCGTACACTCCATCTTCACGACCTCGACGATCTCCTTCTTCCTCAATGGCGAGCAGCAGACCCTGCACAACATCGACCCGTCGGCGACCCTACTCGAGTACATCCGCAGCCACCGCGGGCTAAAGGGCACGAAACTCGGCTGCGGCGAGGGCGGGTGCGGCGCCTGCACCGTCGTGGTGCAGCAGGCGGACTCGCGGGGGCGGGTCGAGTGCCGGGCGATCAATGCGTGTCTCGCACCCATAGTTTCCGGTACGTAGTATTCCTGCTCTGCCCTGCCACTGCAAGACTGCAACCAAGCTGAGACCTCCCGCAGTGGATGGGAAACACCTCCTAACGATCGAGGCGCTGGGCACGGTGGACGCACCGCACCCGCTGCAGCAGCGCATTGCGGCACTGCACGCAAGCCAGTGCGGCTTCTGCACGCCCGGGATCATCATGTCGCTCTATGCGCTGCTGAGGAACGCGTATGATCCGCACAGGAAGGTGTTTCGCCTGGCTCGACGCATGGTTGAGGTTGAGGGCGCGCTTGACGGGAATCTGTGTCGCTGCACTGGGTATAAGCCCATCTTTGAGGTCGCTAGGAGCTTTGTCACGGAGGATTTGGGGGGCGTGTTGATGGATGAGGGGGAGGAAGAGGGGGTGGAAGAGGGGGAGGGGGCGGAGGGGCTGGGCGGGAACTGGACCGTGGATGCCGGGAAGGCGAAGGGTGTGAGTTGTGGTAGGCCCGGTGGGTGCTGTCGTGACTCCCCCAGCAGTAGTGAGAGTGGACAGTACGAGAGCTCGGACGGGGAAACGGCATCGGCGAGCACAAACTCTTCCACGCCACCTCCGGCGGAGGAGGAGCAAAAGAGCAATGGTCAATCCACTCAGCCGGGCTTCAAAGAGTACTCGCCTGGCAGCGAGATAATCTTCCCCTTCAGTTTACGGAAATACGAGTTCAAACCACTCTGTTTCGGAAACGAGAGGAAGGTCTGGTTTCGGCCGGTCACGCTGGAGCAGGTGTTGATGATCAAGGATGCGTTTCCCTCTGCGAAGCTCGTCGGCGGGAGTTCCGAGGTCCAGGTCGAGGTCAAGTTCAAGAACTCGGAGTATGCGGTTTGCGTCTATGTCGGCGATGTGCCGGAGCTGAAGGGATTCGCTGTGGACGAGGCAAAGGGGGAAGCTGTCATTGGGGGCAATGAAATTCTCAGTCTGGTCGAGGGGGAGTGTTTGAAGTGGGGCAAGAAACTGGGGCCTCGCGGACTCGGACTGGAGGCGATCAGGAAGCAGCTGAGATATTTCGCTGGGCGCCAGGTTTGTTTTCCCCACGTAACGACATGGTGATTCAGCTCATGGAATGATGGGAATAGATCAGAAATGCCTCGACTACGGCTGGGAACATTGCCACCGCCTCGCCGATTTCCGATCTCAACCCGGTATTCGTTTGTGCTGGAGCAAGGCTGATCGCGCACTCGCTCTCAAAAGGGCCGCAAGAGCTGGATATGCGCAAGTTCTTCCTTGCGTACAGGACTACTGCGCTTCCTGCCGACGCGGTGATAACGAAGATCATTGTGCCACTTGGACATGCCAGCGGACGCGAGATCATCAAGGCGTATAAACAGGCGAAGCGGAAAGATGATGATATCGCTATTGTCACGGCAGGTCTTCGGGTGAGGCTTGGTGAGGACGGTTGTGTGGAGGACGTCTGTCTGGCTTATGGAGGGTATGTTTGCCAATTTCCCCCTAGGATGTGGGTTCTGATAAGTTTAGAATGGCCCCGACGACCGTCGAGGCGAGGAATACTCAAGAGGTGCTCATGGGGAAGAAGTGGTTTGAGCCTGCCGTACTGGAGGAAGCTATGGGTGCAATGGAGAAAGTGAGTTTTCACATAATATCACTCGCTTGCGGATTCGCACTGACAAACAGGATTTCAATCTCTCTTACTCTGTTCCCGGCGGTATGCCAACTTACCGCAAGACTGTTGCTTTCTCCTTCTTATTCCGGTTCTGGCACGAGGTTGCAGCAGAGCTGAAGATTGCCGAAGTCGACCGCTCCCTCGTCTCGGGCCTCGACCGACATGTTTTCCTCAGTGGGACCCGAGATCATGACAACCCCTACGAGCAGGAAGTAGTGGGAAAGCAGATTCCACACGTGTCCGGCTTGAAGCAAGCAACAGGACAAGCGGAGTTTATCGACGACATGCCCAAAATGGACGCTGAGGTCTTTGGTGCATTCGTCATGTCATCGAAGGCACATGCCAAGTTGATCGAAGTCGACTTCTCTCCCGCCCTGGAATCGCCAGGTGTTGTCGGGTTCGTCGATCATCACGACCTATCCGAAGACCGCATGCTGTGGGGAACCGTGGTGAAAGACGAGCGCTTCTTTGCAAAAGACATTGTGCGCTGCCATGGCGATATCATCGGAATGGTCCTGGCAGAATCCGCGGCGCAGGCGCAGACGGCGGCGAAGCTGGTTAGGATCGTGTACGAAGAGCTGCCCGCTATCATCTCCATCGATGAGGCCATCGCTGCTGGATCATACTTTGAGTCCTACAAGAGTATGCTGAAGACTGGAAAGCCAATTGAGGAAGCCCTGGCAAAATGTGACCACGTTATTTCGGGCGTCTCGAAGATGGGGGGACAAGAGCACTTCTACCTGGAAACCAACGCGGCGCTAGCCATTCCCAAGGAGCACGGTGAAATGGAGGTATGGTCGAGTACGCAGAACACCATGGAGACACAGGAGATGGTCTCGCAGGTTACTGGAATCCCGGCAAACCGCATTGTCGTCCGGGTGAAACGATTGGGCGGTGGCTTTGGCGGAAAGGAGGCGCGCTGTATGCCAATTTCGTGTATTCTTGCAGTTGCGGCCAAAAAGCTGGGACGTCCCTGCAGAGGCATGTTGAACCGTGATGAGGACATGCTCACTACGGGACAGCGACACCCATTCCAGGCGCACTGGAGAGTGGGCTTCAGTAAGGATGGCATGCTGCAGGCGCTCGATGCCGATGTTTACGACAATGCTGGGCATTCGCTCGATCTCAGCGGTGCTGTGATGGATCGTTGCCTCACGCATATCGAGAATGCATACTGGATTCCTAATGTGCATGTTCGTGGCCATGTCTGTAGGACCAATACGCACAGCAACACTGCGTTCCGAGGTTTTGGCGGGCCACAAGGAAATTATATCGCCGAATGCATCATGACTACTATCGCCGACAAGTTGGGCATCGATGTCGACGCACTCCGATTCAGGAATCTCTACAAGGAGGGCCAGAAAACCCCGTTCCTGCAGACTTTAGTGGACTGGCATGTCCCCGAGATGATGGAAGAGCTGCAGGAGGCGTGTGCACTCGACGAGCGGAAGAAGGAGGTTGCCGAATACAATAGCGCGAACAAGTACAAGAAACGTGGCATCTCGATGGTACCCACGAAGTTTGGTATCTCGTTTGCGACTGCTTGTCACCTCAATCAGGCCGGTGCCCTGATCCACATCTACACCGATGGCTCGGTACTCCTTGCGCACGGCGGAAACGAGATGGGACAGGGCCTCTGGACCAAGATGATTGCCGTCGCAGCGCAAGAGCTTCAGGTCCCTTTCGAATCCGTCTTCACCGCGGACTCGTCTTCCAACACTGTCGCCAACGCCTCGCCGACTGCCGCCTCCTCGGGCTCCGACCTCAACGGCATGGCGATAAAGCACGCCTGCGATCAACTCAACGGGCGCTTAATTCCCTACCGTAAAAAGTATGGCAACGACATGAAAGCGATCGCCAGCGCCGCCTTCGTCGACCGCGTCAACCTCTCGGCCAACGGATTCTACAAGATGCCGGACGTGGGCTACAAATGGGGCAACCACATCGACCCGCTCCCACTGTACTTCTACTTCACGCAGGGCGTAGCCTGCACCGAAGTCGAGCTCGACGTCCTCACCGGCGACCACTTCGTCCGACGCACGGACATCATCATGGATGTCGGCCGCAGCATCAACCCGGCCATCGACTACGGCCAGATCGAGGGCGCGTTCGTGCAGGGAATGGGCTTGTTCACGACCGAGGAGACGCTGTGGACCGCGCGCGATGGGAAACTGTTCACCACCGGCCCGGGGACATACAAGATCCCTGGCTTCGCGGATATCCCGAAGGAGTTCAATGTGCGCCTCCTCAAGAAACCGAAGAGCCAGTGGAAGAATCTCCGCAGTATCCAGAGCAGCAAGGGTATCGGTGAACCCCCGCTGTTTCTGGGCGCGACGGTACTGTTCGCCCTCAGGGAGGCGGTTAAGGCCGCTAGGGAAGAGGTGGGCGGGAAAATGCAGGAGACGCTCGTGTTGGATAGTCCGGCGACTTGCGAGCGGATTAGGGGCGCGATTGGTGGTGACGTGTGGGAGCGGATGAGGGTCAAGAAGGAAGGGAGGCCGTTTTTCGTTTGCGCACAGGGGGAGACGCTGGGGTTGGCTTTGTGAGGTGTTTGGTAGGAGGCATACAGGCAAATGGGGTTTTCAAGTTGTTGGTTGGTTGGTTGGTTGAAAATGGGGGGGGGTTTTTTTTTGTTTCTTCGTTACTTGCATGTAGCCCATTCACTCTAGACATTGGCCGGACCGGTCGAACTTGAATGGAGCTCTGTCAACTACTTCAGGTTCACAACCACAGAGTGATCGTGAGTGATCCAACCTTGCGAAACATCCGGTTTGCTCGTAACTAGTCCGACACTATTTGCCGTCACCAGTAATATCTTGACCTACTACATGACTTTCCAAGCGTCCCTCCAGAAGAAAAAAACCTGCACTTAGAAATAATTGATGCAGGCAGCGAAAGCCTGAACGATCCTCGATGTTGTCTGCCACCACTACCGATGAGAGATAGATGATCAGATAAGATAGGAGGAGGAGGGACTAGCCGGATCGGTGGATCTGGACGTTGTATGCAGATGGCTCTTCGAAGTTGAATAGAACCTCAACTTCTCCATATCCGTTTCTCTTCCAGGGCCACATACTTACGTCACTCGAGCGTAATCGGTCCATCACTCCACTCCTCACAGGAGCCAAATACGGTAAACCTGTGAACCCGAAGATCTTTCATCATCCCGCCTCTATGTGCCTATGCCGATCACCGATCACCGACGGCAAAACTTAAAATAAAAAAACTTGTGTAAAAGCTGGGGAAGTTCTGGAAGATTCGCGCATCATCTATGATCTCACACTAGCTGGAGGCTAGCAGTTCAGCGAGCCGAATATCTATGAATAATGCTGCTTCCTTTTTCCATTCCGATCGATACGGGACGAATCTAGAGTATGTTACCTGACGTCAGGCGGGCAAAAATAAGAAGAAGAAAAGAAGAAAAGAAGAAGAAAAGAAGAAAAGAAGAAAAGAAGAAGAAAAGAAGAAAAGAAGAAGAAAAGAAGTTGAGGTGTGGCGTGGAATGGCGGCGGCGGTGGTACGGCAGGCAGGTCATGATGCGATGAGGATCCCTTGATGGGGTGGACGGTGCCCTCTAGGTTCGACATCACGTTTCAACCGCTTGCTGGTCTCGACTGCTCGGGAGGAGTCCTTGGGGCGGGGATACCAGTACATTGGAGCCAGTGAAGATTTTGTACCATGCTCTACATACGGTGAATCACAAATCATCACTCCGTTGTCTAGCTGATCAGTTGCATCGATAACTAAAGATTGGATGTTACTCGGCCGCCATGGGTTTTATAGAGGAAGTTCGAGCATTATCAATCGAGAAACCCCCCTGGATGTTACTTGGAGAGCTGCGGAAGGCGTGTCGAGGGTGCTGAAGATATTTCCTCTGGCTACTTACTTAGGCATCGTGAATGGATATATGTACTTTAAATACGTGGAGAAAAGAGATCATAGGAACATAGCGAACGTGAAGGGCCGACATCATTACATTAGGTATATAGTCCCCACCCTTCGACCGACCCGGAACCATCAGAGCGTGCACAACGACTATCCTACACTCCTCCCCGCCCCCCTCCCTCCCCCGTTCCCCGCATCACAAGACCCAATCACACCTCACCCCCCTCATCGCGCCAGTAGGATTACTCGCGAGCCAAATAGCGTCCTCGACGCAATACGCGGCGATGAGCGTCGACGTAGTGAACGTTGCAACGCCCTTATCGCCACTATCGCCATTATCACCCTTGTCGCCGGCGTAGTCGAATCCCCAGCCGTCGATCTGCCCGCACCGGTCATGCAGGTTGTTCAGCAGCCCGCTGCCAAAGTCCCGACCCCATGGCCCAAATGTCTCCACGGAGAACTTCCATGTGATTGTGTCTTGTTGAGTGCGCTTGCAGATGGCAAGGTTGCCGGAGCGGGGGGATTGTGTGGGGTCGGAGGGGGCGGCGGGGGCGAGTGAGAATATGGTGGTGGTGGCGGCGGCGGAGACGAGGGGGAGGAGCTTCATGGTGTGGGATGGTATGATTGTGGCGGTGGTGGCGGTGATGGTGGTTCTGATCGAGGTGGTTAGATGTGTGGCGTTACTTCGACGATGGAAGATTTCCGTGGGTGGCGGCACTGTGTGCGAAGGAGCTAGCACAAGAGGTCTTTTACGCCTTTCCAGAGGCTGCGCAATGCCACTGCGGCCACTGACAGGTCGGCATGAGTTATTACCGTACTCTACTAGAGTCGGACACGAGTGGTTACCGTCCTCTAATAGCGTCGGATACGGTGTAATATAACAGTCGACCATTCAACGATTGAAGGAGGAGCAATGAGTGCTGCTGTGCGCGCGACAGGGATTTGTGCTGACACCAGCTCCAGTGAGCCGACCGGCGAGAAACTCTCCGCCCGGGAACGGAGGACCCCGCACGGCCGATATCTCAACTACTATATCTACCTAGTACCGTAGGTACGGGACCAGGCAACCGCCAATGCCACCCTACCCCCCACATCGCTTGCCTACCTACCTGAAACGCGGGATCACGCAGGCCGAGTGAGAGGAGGCCAAGGCTTGGGCTGGCGCGAAAGTCACCAGCAAGTGGTACGAGGCACAGTCGGAAACCGGACCCGATCCCGGCGAAGGCTGCGAGGTTCCACTAGCTGAAGATAGGGCACTGTCGCACCGGATATGTAATACCACCAGTAGTCGGGGAGCAGCCTTGCCGCCAGCTGAGGATGGTGTCGGTACAAGACCCAGACCCAGACCCGGCAGCACCTCTTCGAGTGCTATCCCCGAGTGGAAGAGAAGGGCGCTGAGGTCGAGGTACCCGGGTCACTCCAGCTGTTCTTCCCTACACACCCCTTCATGGCTTCTCCTCATGAAGAGATAGAGGACGAGGCGGAGTGAGGAGCGGACCTTTTATTTTCCTAGTTTCATTTCCTTGTTGCGCTCTGGACCGTGGATATGGAAACGGCGTGTTTATTCCTATGATCTAGGTAGCTGCAAGAAATTAATGATTAAACAAAGAAAAGCTCATACTCTGTCTATATCTCCATGGGTATCATTCCGGCGTCGTACTCTGCTATACTTCATTCCCCTATGCTTCTCCACCGAACCGGTGCCTCACACCACGACCACCAGCCCCGCCACTTTCAAGCACTCCAGCAACGACTGCTGCTCCGCTTCCGACAACATAGAGTCCCGCTGGGCATCCAGATTGGCGACCAAGAACTGTTCCAGCCTTGACGTGGTCCACCCACCAAACACGACAAACGCAATCTTCACCGCCATCCAGAGGCAACCCGCTTCGCCAATCTGACTCCCTGCGTCGTCTCCAAAGCTCGGGAACTGATTATTCCGTCCTCGCTCGTTCAGCTCCGTTTCGAGGTTTTGGCTCGAGATTTTTTTGGCAAATCCCCGCGCCCGCACGGCTTCCGCGCGCCAGTACCACGCCTTCAGCGGGATCAGAAACTCGTCCATCGGGTTGGCGCTGTACATGTCGACGGCGCTGACCATGATCTCGAGCGGCTGCCGCCACACCCCGTCGCGGCCAAGTAGATCCGAATAAAGAACTTGCCCGGTCGTATCTGTAAGGGTGCTCTCCGTGAATTCCACAGGCACCGAGCGGCCCACGGAAGAGTGTCGGCGTAGCCGGATGACAATGGCCAGCACTGCGGCGATGAAGAAACGGTTGTTGTCTAGCGAGCAAGGAACTGTGGATTGCGAGAAGGCACATCTGTACGCCACCGTTTCGTATGTCGGGCCGACACGTGCCGGGGAAAGCTGAAGGGGAAGTCCAGGAGTACCGGTGTTCGAGTTACCGGACTGGCAACCGCTACTGGTGTCTTTCGGATCCTTTTCGTTGGCGATCGGAGTTGACCCTTCGTCCTTGAAAAGTAGGTCCCCTCGGGCGGATATGGTGTCGAGTACATCTCCAAACGGAAATGGGGACGGATCGCCGGATTTCAGGAGCTCGAGCTCGTCGGGAACGAAATATGCTCGGGCCACCGACGCAACGGCGAAGGTTAACAGAAGCGCCAGTGGCGCCCACCACAGCGATGTTCTCAAGCCCAAATACAGCGCGATGTACCCCAGCGTCATCACAACGACTGTACAATGTGACAAGATACCGACCAGCCGCTTGCGTTCGGGCCTCATCGTTGCGACGGACGAAATCACAACAGCCTCGGGACAGAACGACAGCTCCGTACCTTCGGCGATGCGTTCCGAATAGAACCCTGCTCTGGTCGCCGATAGCGGGGTCAGGTCGATCGTTGTCTCGTCGGAAGCAGCATCGACCAGGCGAGCGGTAATGAAGCTCCCAAGAACCGATATGGCGACTCCGGCGGCCACGAGTGCGCAGTTCTGGTTATCACGCTGCTGCACCCAGTTCATGGCTATTACGGCCACGTCGGCCAAGATGCAAGTCAAGACCACTGCCAACCTCATCACATCCGTCAGTCCGTGGTCGAGGCAATGGCTCGCGGTAAGGCTGAAAGACACATCCGTCCAAGCCGCATACACCGCTACGCACGCTTCCGTCGCGCGCAGCTCTTCGGCATCCTGTCCATCCTCAAAAGAACTAGATCCCGACAGATAAGCCTCTGCGACTTTTCGCGTCTTGACGGGCGCGTCGTCTCCGACAGCGCGGAACGATGCCACCATCCCCCAACCCCACTTGCGCATGTACTGCTGACTGGTCGTCACCACCGCGCCGTAGGCGATACTGCCAATGATCGGTCTGAAACCAGCGGCATAGTCGAGCGCCACCTGTGCGCCGCCCACCTTCTTGCCGTGCACATAGAACTGCGCCCAGTCTTGGGGATCGGGGTTCGTCGTCTGCTCCAGCTTCCCGTTCTTGAGCTCCAGACAGACGTCGCCGGCGGTTACGCTGGTAACATCCGCCAGCACCTCCGCTCTGGTTTCGAACTGGCGGCCGATGATGCGCTTCAGCAGCGGGGAGCCATTGAGCCGGACCAGGGTTGTGATGGCCGTGACGAGACCGATGGGTCCCGCGGCGTAGAGGAGGTGGTGTGAAGTCCGACACATGATCTTGAAGTAGGCTTTCACATGCTTTTCGCCCACCAGGACGAGGAGCGGCGCAATGTTTGCGACAAGCGCTGCCCAGACATCCGAAGAAGTAGCAATGGAAGAGTTTGCGGCAAAGGAGGGATCGATGTATATCATAAGTACAATGAGCCGTGAGATGTTGAGAAACTGGAGAGAGTTCCGTGGCCATGACCAACGCTCAACTTTTATGAAAGCCATCTTTGCTGCGGCGAGATACACAGCCTGTACTAATAACTAGGAGCTAGCTGGTCTAAGCTAGGTAGTCTAGTGGCAGCGTGAGCTCTCCGCGTATCGTTGGAGCAACGCAAGGATCTCACTGACCTGTTAGAGTAGGTATAGAGTGTATGTAGCCAGGTCCTGCGCTTGGGACATGAACGTCTTCACACGCAAGAGAACGCGTAGTTATCCACAGAAACCCCACTGCCTAGGGGTTCAACAGGGAGGAACCCGGGAGACGGTGAATCTATAATATTCCCAAGATGCACAACCTCAAGATGCTTGTGAACTTGAGCTGTGCACGGGAGAGCGGATTGGCCCAAGCTCAAGATCCAAGCTCGATCTGCCGGGCTCAACGCGAGGCGGCCGTTTGCTTCCCTTCGCGACCTATGTAGGAAAGCTACGACGGAGTTTTTCGCGTCTGGAGACCGCAGAACATCGATATATTCCCGGAGTCGACTGAGCACTCGTGTAGATATGTGTCGATATTTCAACGTTGATTCCAGCGACCGAACCGCATGTAGAGTACCAAACGTTTGTAAGTAGGCGGCGCTGGTGGTGAATGTTGAAACTTGAGAGAGAGGACGAGGCTATGATGAAGGAAAACACGCTCGCAGGGGGGGAAGTAGGTATTTGATGGTTTGTGCGGGGTTCGAGGCTGACAACGTAGAGTCATACTCTAATATCTACCATATTCCTATTTGTAGCTGCATGTGCGACCTCAGTTGGTGAACGAATCTTCGGCACATATCTACATATTATGCAGCTCAACATATCAACTGCCATCACGTTCGAGAGATGCAAATCGGTCGGTCGGATTTCTCGTTCTCTGCTTGGTTTCGTGTTCACTCTTCCCATCTTTGGATGTATGTTACCTACTCCTCCACTGCAAATACCAACGGCACCGGGGATGGAGCTCGGCTCCGGAATGGACTTCGTATTATGAGCAAACATATCACCGACAGGGAGTGAACACGAGTGACGCTTTATTCAAGACCCCATGGGCCATCTACAGGTTGGGGGAAAGGGTGGAGTTGGCTCGGGGTTGGGGTGCTCTGGCAGACCGGCTCGACAAACAAAAATCTTCAGAGTAGGTGCTTGGATGAGTCCATGAGTGGTCGAACGAACGAACGATGCCTACTAGTAGTGTTGGAATAGTTGGATAGACAGATGATGATATTCCATTCGATACAGAAGAAGAACCTATCGTCTACGGCAAAGACCTCTATTTAACACTGAGGGGCCACCTAAAGTTGGCCGCCGAACAAAGTTGGCCGCTCATCAAAGTTCGTCGCCGCGTAACCATATACTGGTCGATAGTCCGTCGCGGCCGTCGAGACTCTTCCATCGCCAAACCTTAACTCGTGCCGAGATCTCCGGACGACTAAAGTTTGACAAGTAGTTTCAGTATTCCGATGTTGTAGATACCTGTAGTCATCTATGATGAATGATATCGAAATGTCGATAGCGTCCCATCAATATCGACATTGCTCGCCAATCTCTCCGGCGACCCATGGCTAGTCAAGTCGAGTCAAGTGACAAGTCACTTCCCTGAACGTCTGAATTCTGACGGGAGCGGAGTTGCAGGTATCGTGTATGTTGACGGTCTCTATACCATTCCGCGATTGATCACTCCGAAGCTATCGTGCCGCATCGAAAGCGGCGGGGATACATACCATACGCCGTGGTGGCTTTCTGGATAGGTAGGTATATACGGCTAGCCACTTCCCGGCGGTCGAGATACCGTACATATCCGTACATAACCATCCGTACGACACTCTTCCGAAGGTTTTGTGTTCGTGCTCATATTGATGGATTGTATATGCCAACTCAGAGGCTTTCCGTACTACGGTAAAGGACGCTAGGTTATCACTGTTTTCCTAGGTACCTACGCAAGTGTTCCCCATCACAAACTGGGATACCATAAAAATTCACTCCGATCGTGTCATGATCGCTGCTTGAATATTGTAACCCGAACCGCATAAACCCGTATGTATACAGGAGGAAGAATAGTAACAGGAACGTAGGTAACATAGGTATTTCATCATCGCAAAACCACTGCGGATCCCACCGCTCCCTTCCATGTCCAATCCTGCAGGCAGAGGACGCTGTACATACCTACCTCACCACCTGGTAACTCCAATCGCTACAGATATCTACTGCAAAACTGGATCCGAGTACATACAAGGATACCGGTAGTTAGTCAACCTTGCGGAGTGATACCCATCTACTAAAATTCCAAACCGGATCCCGTTTTTGTTTTTCCGGTTTTCTGGGAGTGGCCGTGACAGGTCACGGGCGTCGACGCGTGGACACTGGAGTTAGAAACTGGACAGCAGCACTGTGCTGGCTGATTGACTGACTGACCAGTGACGCAGCGTTTGTGACTCGTGAGGTGGATTCAAGACGTAGGAAGCAGCCTGCCCGCCCGTCCGTCTCCAAGTCATGCCCGAGGACGTTGACGAGCCCGGCGCGCCTGTTCATGCTCTGGCTATGTAACAAGACTGGATGGCGGTTGATGGTGGGGAGTAGACCAGAACTCCCGCTGTTTTCAGGATTTACTGTCTCCAATTCCACTCCAGATCCTGGGGATCCGGTCTTACAAACGAGATATCGGAGTGATACTCCATGATTTACCCCTGCGGCCCGCACCGACCACCCAGTCCCTCCAATTCCGAATCGATAACTGATTGAAGCATTTCTTCGCGTGAATTCACTATTCACGAAGTTCTCTCTCTCTTTAGAAAAAAGAAAAACTCCCGTTGAATTCGGCGTTCTCTCAATTGATGAATCACTCACTTGCGTAAGCAAGTCGCCGACCAGCGCGCGGTGCGTGGGGTGGTACTTGCTATCGCACAGTGGAAATTAGAAATTAGCAGATGTGAAAACGTAACGCCACACCACACCACACCATGCCCACCCACCCACCACCCACCAAACGCAGTCGCCGTGGACACAGAGATAGAGATAGTGATAGAGGAGAGATAGAGAAGCGATAGAGATAGAGAATATGGAAAGGAGAGGGAGGGAGATGATAATAGGAGCCCACGCCCACCGAACCTCTGCTCTGGCTTTCTCTTTTACGTTTTTGTGAAGGGAAGAATGAACGAACCATCGAACGTTGCCGTTATCGCCGCTGCCGCCCGTCCGCCGCGATGAAACGAAACAGCCCTGCCCGCCAGCCTTCCTGCCCGCCCCGCCGGCCACGAGGCCCCACCACCGCCCGCGCCCGCCCTGCCCGCCGCACCGCCCCCCCAGTACCATCACGAACCGTGTCCACACACACACGCCCCTACATGATGTCGGCACATTTGCTATCATATTTACAATCGCACATCACGTCGCACATTCGCACATTCGCACGTCGCGACAAACGAGCCCGAGGGCTCACTGCCTCGCCCCGTCTCGTCTGGTCTGGTCTGGTCTCGCCGCGTCGTCGGTGCCTCGTCGATGCATCTCCGTGCGGCCGATGATCGATCGATTGGGCTCAGCTTAACTCAGCTCAGCTCAGCACGAGGCGATTGATTGATTGATTGAGCACTTGAGAGCTTGACGTGCTGATACCTCAACACAACACAACTTCCTCAAGCAACACAACACGTATCCACCTGCCCCATCTCCACCCCCATCCGCAACGGCTGGCTGTCTGGCTGCCAGCCAGCACGCGCTCGCCGCGTACATACATACAGACCCCCATACAGACCCCATACTCCACAACAGCTATCATACAGCTACATACAACAGCTACCTGCAAATCACATCGCATACATGCATACTCTACCTACATGCATGCATACGCCGGCATTTCTCGCGGACGGGAGGTGTTTGCGATTGCGATTGCAGTTGCGATTGCAGTTGCGATTGTACATGCCGCTTCTGGTTCGGCATGCATGCGTTGCGTTAGGCAGAACGAGGAAAGCCTCGGCAATGCAGCGGATCACGGCTGGACGGAGAGATACTGATACATACTAGGATACTGAGTACTGCGATACTGATATGCTGAGCTACTGAGCTACTGAGCTACAGACACAGGGAGACACAGGGAGACAAAGAGAGAGAGACACAGAGAGAAAAGTCACGATGCCATGTGAGCTTGAGTGCGAGAAGAATTGCTTCAATGATTATAGAGTAATAGCTAAGTACTTAGGGTGACCAAAGAAAGAGAAAGAACAAGAAACTCCTCCATAGGTACGGATTATAACGCTAGAAAAACCGAAAGAAAGAAAAGCAAATTGATACCGATTCCCATTTCCAATGCCCGCGAGAAAAGAAAAGATCAAACAAAATCATCGCTCCGGCTTCGAGTTCATTTCGCTGAAAGAAACGAGAAAGAGAAAGAAAAAAACTCCCCCCCAAAAGAACGCCATTTTCCCAAAGCAGCCCCAGAAATTCACAGAAATGCAACGAGGATTATGCGAATCAAACATCCAAGTTCACCAGACCGGCGCGAACAGCCTCCACAAAGTCCGCCTCGCCAATGGCGCTCCACTCTCCCTTCTTTCCACCGCCGTATAGGCCGGTGTATCCGTACGGGCCCTTGACGCTGGGCACCTCCATGGGGCGCCACTGGTTGTCGGAGGCGAGCTTGGGTGCGATGTAGCTTCCGTGCACGAGGCGTGACTTGGCCTCGAACAGGTACGGGCCGACGGCGATCTCGATATCTAGGTTGTCCGAGTTCTTCTTCTCGAGGAGCGTGCGTGCCGAGTCGAGGAGCGCAGTGATGTTGTCGGCGCGGTTGTCGCCCTCGCCGCGGATGCCGTGGCTGCCGACGCGCACCCGCACGGTCTCCTTCCAGTCCACGCCGGGGTTGGAGAAGAGCTCGGGGCAGACGGACGGGACGGTGATGGCCAGGTCCGAGAGGCGCGGGCACGAGGCGAGAAGGTTGCAGATGTGGCGGTTGTCCTCCGGGGTCTGGACGGGCTCGAAGCCGTCCTTGGCGAGCGGGATGAATTCCAGGAGCTTGAGGGTCTCGCGGGATGCGGACACGAGCGCGGAAACACCCTTGGCGGTGATGCTGGTGACGTTCGTGATCAAGATCTCCTCGAGGTTGGTGGCGGTGCGCGCCATGAAGAACAGGTCTTCGTCGCTGATGGGCTTCAGGTTCGAGTCGCCAAAGATCTTCAGTCGGCGAAGCTTGCTGAAGTCGAGGCTGGGGGTCTTGCCAAGCACCTCGGTGTCGCGGTGGCTCTCGGGGAACTCACAGACCTCATTCTTGAGACCGACAGCGAGGAACTCGAGCGAGGTCAATCGGGGGAACGAGAGAACGTTATTCCAATCCGCCGAGTCGCCATATCGCAGCGCAGTCCAGGGGATTGTCACGGTGCGCACGTTGCGGCAGTTCTGGAGGATCTGGAAGACATAGCCGACGGTATCGAAGCGATAGATTCCATTGAACCAGATCTTGCGGACGTGGCGAGCGAGCTGCGGGTAGTCACCAAACAGCTTGGCGGTGGACTTGACCGACTTGTAGGGGTTCTGGTAGACGACGGGCAGGATCTCGACGGGAAGCGCGTTCTCGAATGCTCGGCGCATCCAGGTTTCTCCTCCCTGCCATCGGCGGATGTACAGCTCCCGCAGCGCGTGGGACAGCGCCCACTCGTGCCACTGTGCGCTCACTTGTCGGATCGCGTCCACGGAGTGCCATCGCTGCACGTCGGTCGGTACTCGGCCTCGAAGATATTTCTGGATGTACGCCTTGTTCTGCATGGGGCGGGGGGCTTGAGTGAGGCCATAGGTGTAAGTGACAGCATTAAGATCGTTGGCATTTAGCTTTGCGGCAATCGAGAGGATCTCCGAGACGAGCTCGAAGGGGAGGTCTTGAAAAGACGGCATGGTGTGAGAGGGAGAGGGAGTGAGGGTGGTAGTGGGAGTAGTTGGCAGTGGCAGTGGGAGTGGGAGTGGTGTCGATGGTATGCTCCGAGGAAGGTGTGCTGTCAAGATTCAGGTTCAGGGCAGGCGGGGAGAATGAGCTAGGTGAGGTGGAAGCTTGATGTTGGAGCTTCTTGTCTTGGTGGCTGTTGGTGTTGATGACTATCGAAGCTTGACGGGTTCTTTGAGTTTATATATCTACGCAAGTAGGGAGAGAGAGCTCTTTGCTTTCGGCAGCTGTGACTCAATTAACAAGCAGCACTCTACGAACCTAGAGAGCTCTCTCGCTTTGTTGGTGCCGGTGCAGAGTGATCCTTCCTCGGCCGCCATGGATATTGGTGCAGCACCCAGCGCGGTGGCTAGGCCCCATGGTGGAAGATCGTGAAATTCCCACCGGCAAGGGCCCCGGGAAGGCATTGGTTATTGCGCGACCAAGTGAGAGACAGGAGCCCGTGCGTCACCTTCGGTCGACGGTTGTCCACCTTTCTTTCGCATCCCCGCCTAGTCGCATCCTAAGCTACGTGTGGAGAGTGGCCAACCGCCAATCGCAAAAAGACTGAGATTTTCGAGATTTTCGCTTGATTGGTAAGAGCCGTCGAGGCGTGCGGCTTGGGCACCCAGCAGGCAGGTACTTTTACCCCAGACTTTCGCAAGCGGTCGGGCATCATGCATGGTCCGAGACCGTTGGCTGCTGCTGGGGCGGCCTTGGCCGGCTGTACGAGCATTCTTTGGCCGCGCCCGCAACAATTCGAGACTTGGCCTGGAGCGCATGTAGAGTAGAGTAACCGCTCGGCCGGTGACTCCGCCAAAGGGCCAAAGGAGGACAACCAGATGCCAGGCACCGCAAAGCGCAACGCAACGCATCGCATCGCGTAAAGAAGAAAAGAAACAAAAGAAAAGTGGCGAAAAACAAAAGAACGGGAGCGAATGCGCAAGAAACTACGAAACAGCAGCTGTGGTTGTGGTTGCGTCGATCGATGCGATGGCGTTTGAAGCTGCAGTGGTTCCTCGGTTTCCCCAAGGGTCAATTGGAGCCGCGAGCGGGTGTCGACTTAGGTAACGCCCCCTCATGTGATGTGTGTGGTTGGCCAATCGCAAGGACGGGGCTGTGGGCGCCCGAATGGCCATGAACCAAACTCAGTTCCTCCCAGCGTCATCTAACCTCCCGCCAAGTATATCCAAGACGCACCGGCGTCATTACGAAGAGCAGAATTCTGCAGATTTTTTCTTTCTTTCTTTTCACTTCTGGCATCGCCCGTTTTCTTGTGCGTATGCTGGTCGGTGGTGTAGCCTGTGTGGCGTGGATAATTCGGGAACACACAACGCAAGAGAAAAAAAACGAGAGATGGCGGAGCATTACTGGCATGGCGTAATTATGTGTCAAGCTTCAGTGAAAAAATTGCTCGTGCACTCATCCATACTGCAACTTGGAGGAGGTCGATGCCAAAACCGCTCAACTCAGCTTCCTCAATCGTTGGTTACATAATACCTATCCGATTCGATTCGCTCGTCGTCGTCGTCGTTGATGTGATGATGTGCTGGGTTGTGGCACATACCTACACATCAGATCAACCGGTTGTAAAGTGTCAATCCTCATTCTCATTACCATCCATCGATCCAATCCGGCAGCTTCGACACAAGCGCCTTGCAGCGAGTGGGTCATGCGCCGTTCCTCGGACGGCGCATCGAGCCGGCGCATGTGCTGGTGATGGTGCACGATGTTTGGGGACGCGACGGCCGGAAGACTGTGGTCCTGAGATGGCTGTCTGCTCTGTCGATTCCCATGGGCGGAACGATGGATCCTCTTGGTAAGTGGTTGCTTGGTTAACGTTGGTTATGCAAGCGGCGGAGGTGCTGCGGAGGAACATGCACGGAAATGCGATGGCCGTTCCCGCTAGCACCACACGTGCGGGCCGCTGGCAGCCGACTGACCACTCACAGGCCTTCGCGCTTTGTTTCGGAAGTTAACTTGTCTGCGCACAGCCGTGTGAGGTTTGCCATGTTACATACAGGCGGATGTCTAGGTGTGCTCGAGCACCTGTGTTGAAGTCACGTCGACCCGGAAGCTCTTTATTTCCGTTCGGTCGTCGTCGCGTTCGATCTCAGAGGACCGTTGCCCGCGGAGCTCGTTTCCTCCCTTGGAACACGCTTGCCCCTCGGATGACTGCTCGTAAGGTGACCTACAAGCCGGGTAAATCTGCGCAACGTTTAGCGTGAAATGCTATTGATGTACCTATCGATTTGGAGCCTTGTACCGACCGATCCGAATTCCGGATCCCGAATGAACGCGGATTGCTCGATGGACCGGTTCGGACGGAAGCTGTGGCCGCAGGTGGGAAGCATGATACATATGCGGGCGGAGAGTGAGGGCGAGCACGGCATTCTTCGTCATTCACCCTCTATGTGTCGTCTTCATCTGGTTTTCTTCGACTCCATTACCCGACAAGCTGCCTGAAGGAATCCCGCCGGCGCGACGGAGGATCAGAGTTCTCCTTGCCCCCCTTCCCCCAAAATTCATGTGCGGTTCGTTGTCTTCAAGGTTTGCTCGTAGTGTACCTTCTCCTTGGAATTGAGCGACCATTAGCGCTAACTAGACCGTAGAACAAACGGAAAGTTTTGAGTTGCCCCACTTTTTTGGTGGTCTGCCGCAGATGTCCAGACTCCAGACTGAGCAGACTCCAGTTTTACCAGAGAGTCAGAGACTACCAAAGAGTCAGAGACTACCGCACTATTTTGAGTATTCTTTTTTTAGCCAACGGGTGACAGCAGATGAGTTACGAGTAGGCAAAAATTTCTTCCGTCTTGGGTGCATATATGTACAGCAATTCTGTCGCCAGAATCTTCATGACCTCGTATATCGCCGCTTCATATGTGCTCTCTACTGGTTCAAGACATTCTTGTTGATTCTAGCAGATTCGGTACCCTTTCCACTGGGAAAAAAGATGAGTTTTCTCCCCATACGGTTGTGCGGATATGTCGCAACTGCCAACAAGTCGCATCGCCCATGGGTTTTATGGCCTCTATGTATCAGGGATTTCTAGCAGAGTAGGTACTCTACTATGTGAGTACATAGGAGTCTAGGGGGCTCACAATTGTTGTCTAACTGCCTTTTGATCTTAGCTGCTATGCTGTTCCTCCGCACCATGGGCCTTCCGCTGGAACTCTTCGGTAGTGGCGGGACATAGCCGAGTTGCGGTGTCCCTGAAGCTGTAAGGACGAGTGCTGAAAGCGCTAGATACACCTCCAAGCATCGCATGTGGGAAGCCGGTCGATCCTAAGTGGCTGGGCTGGGCTGGCATTCCAAGAGGCGAAGAACCGCGGCCCAGTAGCTCAACACATTTCTTATGTAAGTGTCCTCGATTGATTCTCGGCAGTTTGGCTGAGAGGGGGGGACCCTGGGGATTTCGAGATCACCGAGAGCGAACAGCATGGACACATGGTCAAGGGATGTTCTATGGACATCCCCCGTGGGCTGGGGAATGATCCGGAGCGGTAGGTATGTACGGTAGATCCTGGTGCGTGTGTTGAACCCCGCGGAACGTGCGAACTGAAGGCCCTTTTCTGGTTGTACGTAATATGTCTTGGCTCGGCTCGGTTCCTCCAATTGCTGGCGGTCTTTAGAGCATGCGCACCCCAAGAGTAAGTAATACGCACAATATATCACTCGCTAAATGGGAAAGACGGACCTCGTGGGATATAAATTGAACGAGAGTATTGCCATGAGCTAGATAGGTCACAAGCAATCAGTGATTAAACAAAACAAACAAATTAAACAAGAAGCTGGCGGTGGATGAACCCAACGCCCGCGGGGTGGAGGGGACCCGGTACATACGTACCTCGACCGATGCGGAACCAGACCACTGCTCATCGTTCACATACCTGAAGTGCGGGATCACGGAAGCCAAGTGGGAGGAGACCTAAACATGGGACGACGCGAGAATTCCCAACAAGAAGCACCGGACACAGCCCGAAACCTTGCCAGAAACCGGTCCCGGTCCCGGCCCGGGCCCCAAGCGCCTGAACTGCCGACAGTAGAGGCGAAGAGAAAAGCACACATAGATGAAGAGACGGGGAAAAGTGAGGGTTGATTCTCTGTCCTGCAGAGGGTGGTGAGAGAGCGGGAAGAAGCTCTCTCCATCACAGATTAAGTTCGCCCCTCCCTTACTGACAGGAATATCCATCTGCTAACCGGTTTTGGTCGCTCCCGCCGACAATGTTCTCACCAGCCACTCCGCCACAAGATTCTGTGGGCAGAGGTTCGGAAGGGGACAGGGAGGGGCAGGATCACTTCAAGATCCAAGATCTCTTCGCAGACGAGCGGTGTAGCCAGGTCATCCTTAACTGTCCTGTCGCCACTGATGTGGGCAGGCGGACCCCGGAGGTCGCTGAGGATAGTGCAGCCAGTGAGGTGTCGGAGTGGAAGTTGAGGGAGCGGGGAGAGAGACTGGCGGAGAGAAGCAGGGCTGTGAGGTCGAGGAGCTGAGGTCACTCTCATTGTTCCTCTTCACGCCAGCATGCACGAGGACAATGGCCGCGAGAGTAGTGGAGACTCCCACGGCCATATTAATATCTGGATGTTTGTTTTGTCTAATCATCATTGCATTCTATCTTAGTAGATCATGGCAGATTGCATACTTGTTTCCACCCGGCTGTCACCGACCGCTGGCCGCGAGCTCGATACCGGTTCCCTATTGCTCTCCGCCCAGCCTTCACCGCTCAAAGTTCCTCCCCGCTCGAGAGTCAAATCCTCCACGCTCAACCCTCCCCGCTCAACCCTCCCGCTCAATACCGGCAAGAAGGAGAGAAAGAATAGAAGAACGAATGAAGGTATTCATTAGTCCAGCTCTCGTCCCATCCAACCTCCTTTAAGCTCAACCATGAATCCGGTTCCTCGTCCCTTCCAACCTCGTTTAAACTCAACTAAGAAACCCAGTTTCTCGTTCCTGCCCCCCGTGTTCTCTATGTCCTCCAACCCGTCTCCTCGATCGTCCTGTATCCTCTTTCTCACCCTGGTTCTCACGCTCTCCGAGTTTATTGCCGATGCTGATGTCTAGGCGTGAGTGAGGGCGAGGAGGCCAGATGGGGTGGGGAGGAAGAGGGGCCAGGTCTCCTCCTTCGCGCTTTCATCTCTCCGGCTCTTGCCTCTCTTTTCTCTCTTTTCTCTTCCGCCCTCGCCGCCTTTCCACCGCCGTTGTCCTCGCCCCTACCCTCTCTGGTCCTGCAATAGGATATATGGAGTTTTTTGTTTGGGCGGTGCGGAAGTTTGGATCATACGGACAGAAGGTGCGGTACTCTAGAGAGAGACGGAGAACATGCAAGGGATTGAACTGAAAGTCTTGCTTGATAGAGATAGATATGAGAAGAGCGGGCAACATGGGCGGTTTATCCATATACAGTGCTATACAGAACGACATCTGTCTTCCATGCTCGAGCTTTTTCGCTCCACATTGCGTATGCCCATTGCGTATGCCCATTGCGTATTCCCATTGCGTGTCATATATTCTCCAATATTACGCGTCCCGTCTTTTGGGTTTGCCAGGTTGTGGTGACGCACTTTTCTTCAGGGTTGGCCGTTACCGCTTTCGGATCAGAAGTTCGACTCGGGGGTTCCGTTGTGTCTTCCGTCCCGAGGGCCGGTACACACTCGTCGTTAGTATCTCGATGAACGGCTGTGCGACCACCAACGGCCGTACTACGCCGTCTCCCGAGTGCCAAAGGGAGCTTAAATACGCTGTAACTATCAGCAGATAACTTCATATCACCAGCGGGTTAACAGACTGATCTCACACCGTTGCCCTTTATACTGGGTGTCTTACATACTGTATAGTGAAGGGAGGGGATAAAAAATACGCTTTTTCCGCATCAGTACGGTCAAAAATCGTATTAGTATGGTTAAAAATACGTATTTTGACTGTCCTGATACGGAAAAAGGCGTAATTTTGACCCCCTCCCTTCACTATATAGTAGCTAGATCAACAGAGGTGGAGGTGTTTGTTGTTGTAGTGGGCCCGGAATTCGTTAGTTATACGAGATTATATACGGGCTCGCCTATATATCCCTATGGTTCCACAAATGCGTATTTTTCTAAACACGTGTATCCTATAAACGTCTTAAATGCGTGCCTAAATGCGTATTTAATAGCGTGTGCGACTAAAAACGTCAACACTTAAAAGCGTGGAGCGTCATGATTTCGGTCTTAAATGCACGCTTCTTGTATACGTCCCGGTCCATTAATGCGTCCCAATCGCCAATACGTTCATTGATTAATGCGCTCCGCCACCATATATACACCCACTGTATATACAGGCAGTTGTACCAAGCATACCGCTGGAGAAGCAGACGGTGGTCAAAATCTAGATAAAATAGACAAAGAAATCCGCACAATACAAAACACTTCAGAGACTCAAACATTCCATCGCCTAGCCAGATCCATGCTAGGTAGCAGCGAATCAGCACGATTTCATAACCGGGGGTGATATCGAATGAGGGCTACATCATACGTTCATCCAGCTCCAGCATGTAATCGATATAGCTCGCCGGATTTTAATGACTTGTTTTCTGCTGTGCGATTGAGACACTGTGTATTAGACTCTGCGTGCGATCGCACCTGTGGATGGAGCTCGTACCTGACGTCACTCCTCTTCGATGCTAAACTCTCGGACAGCACGTGCATTTTTGGCACTCATCGCTTTCCTGCGACGTTGTGGCTGCTGTGATCGTTTCTCTCGTACGTCGTCCGAGGTATTGGCTATCTTCCTAGCTTTCAAGTTTGGTTTCATCCTGCGGCGCTCGGAAGGAGAACTTAGCCGGAGATGGCCGCTCGGCGGGCCTACCTGCGATTCTGGCACCCGGATATTGGCAATAGGTGTGCTTTTGGTGACGTTCTTGCCGGTTACGGATGCATGATCGGAGATAGACCTCCCGACTGACAGGTTTGTCTGCTGCTCAACACTCCCAATGCCGGCAAACTGTCCAGTGGAAATGGGCGTCAGTGAAAACTGAACTTTCGTTCTCGGATTCGGGGCCGTGGTATTGATGACGGTCCGGTCGTCTGCAGAAGAACCCGATACTTCAGCGTTGGTGGTTAGGTTGTGAAGTGGAATCTTGTCTGGACCTGGAAGGACGGTATCGGGGACGGGGAAGCGGGGTTGGGGTGGGTTCTTGTGTTCATCAGTGCCATACTTGTGCAATTCAAGGGCATATGTACCTCGCTGATGAATATCCTCGGCAGAGTCGTATTCCTGCTCCCACCGAGCTGCAGGAACGAGCGAGAAAACTACGCATCCTTCAACTAGCTGGATGTCATCCTGATCCATTCGTTCGACAAATTTGTTGTAATCATCTGAATCGTATATTATCGCTTCTTTCCCAGCGCTTCGACGATACCATATACTCATGTCGGCAGATGGCACGGGACCCTTGACAGACTTGCGGGCGGCACTGTGGACAGCTCGTAGGAAATCGTCATATTCGAATGCTTTTGACAGTAAAGTCGATATCCTATTAACAACGGCGCGGTAGTGAACATTGACTTCCGGCTCGGAGAAGACGGCGCTTCCGGAAGACATCGAAGTATTGCTGTTAGTAATTAACTTGGACGTGGGAGAAATCCTTGTATGCTGGGGCTGCTCATCTGCCCTCAATTTTGACTGCCTGTTGCGATGTTGGCCAATATGTCCTCCCAATTTAACCTGAGAGGACGGAGGAGCTGATAATGGCATAGAGACGGGTGTATGTGAGGATGGCACGATTGCTGACTCGGTTTGATGACGTGTCCTCTTGCTGGTATTGTTGGAAGGAATAGGCGCCATCTGGGCCCTGTGCTGTTTAGCCGACTTGATAACCTTCGGGTGTGGTGATGGGAACGAGCGGAGTGGTTCTATTGTAGCCTTCCGTTCGCTGCGCCCGGCAGTCGGACCCCGGGTTTGTTTTGCGGCTGTGGTGGCCACCGGCGTTGTTGTTGGCCGTGCGGTCTCACTGCCAAAGTCTCCCGATGGGTTCTGGCTGGTGGTTGTATCTGTAGATTTAGGTTGGGGCGTAGAAGGGGAAGAACGAGGCGCTTTGCCTAGAGATTCCGGCAGCGCCTTCATATTGGCAACAAGATCGCGGACAGTGGGCCGCTGTGCTATCCTGCCAGTCTTTGGACGTCCCCTCCGTGGCTTGTCATCCGGGTTCCCCGATTGGCGTCTGACTTCGTTTTCAGCGCGGCGGGCATTCTGGACGTGACGTTGGCATGAATTCATCAGGACATCCCGGGCGAGCCTAGGCGTCCAGCCATGACCATTCTCGTTCATTCCATCCACCACTCCTAACCGGCATGAGTATGTGAAAATAAATCATTGAGCAGGTTAAGCACTACTCACTTCGAATCATCTCCTCAGCACGCCCGTGGGCAACGTACCATGAAAACGGCATGGAGAGATCGTGACCGCATAGTCGTTTGGCTTCCGTATAAAAGTGTAATGCGGCGGCATTCCGAGTGCGCTGATCCGCATCTAGTGGTATCCCCATTCGATAACGGAGCAAACCTCCTTTGCCAAGTCCTTTGGTCACAACCAGATCCACATCAGCTGGCGGAGGCATGCGCATGGCGAGCGCGGGGTTCTGCATCGGAAAGGTGGGGGGTCTCCTGGCACGTTTGACGCACGTTGGAGGTTCAACCCGACTGTCTGGAATCAATGGTCCATCATCACTATTCTCAATATCATCCTCATCCTCATCCCCGTCCTCATCCACATCCCCGTTCTCATCCACACCTCTATCCCTGTCTTCATCCTCATACCCATCGTCATCATTCTCGTGTTCATGCCAATGGCCCCCCGCGTCTCGATCATCGCTGTGGATGATTTCGTCTTCATCGCGGCGGGAAAACACGGCGCTGGTATGGACCGGCTGCCTGGGTTCGGAACCAAAGGTAGAATTGGTCTGGCGGATGCCACCGTCAGCACCAATCACAGTGGGAAACAACCATTGCTCTGTATACCACCTTGCGTCTCTTGGACGCGTGTTTGTCTTTGTATGCTGGCTGAGCAGGCAGCTTCTTCTTGCTCTGATTCAGGAGGGCCTGAATTTGATCAATTGTAGCTTGGTCGAGGCCAGCCAGGCTCAGTACGTTGCCGCTGGCCGCTTCTTTCCGGGGAACCGGCGCGTCGCGGGCGACACCCGCGTCATCTGACAGGTCGCCGTCGGACTCTTCGTAGTTGTGGGGCCCCGAGTATGACATTGTGAGAAGGCGGAGTGAGAGAATGGATAGAGTCGGGCGTAGCAGATGATGGGGAATCTGATGCGCGAGGTTTGGTTCAACAAATATGAGTAGTACCTGGTGGATACGTGAAGAGCAAGGGAGTAACTACGATGAGAGCTGCGTCGATTGCTACCCCCGGAAACATACGGATCGTGTGTAACATACCTCATGATAGACCGGGTAAGTATGCGCAGGCCGCCCACGGTACCCACCTCGTATGTACCTGTTATGGTTCTCCGAGCAGCAACAGAGGACATAACATCATTTTTCTCTCTGTCAAACTTTGGACACCCCTCGAGTTGGCTCCAATAAAGTTCCGCTGTGGAGGAGTCGAGACCAAGCGTCGACGCGAATACCTATGGTTACACGACGGGCGGACGAGGCAAACCTACTCTAGATTAGAGTCTGAGTCTGAACCTGTCTGCATAAGAGAACTCGCAGCCGCTAGTGCTGTTGCTGTATCGAATGGATCATCTCTTCTCATCTACCCAAATATTCCTACACTCTCCATCCTTCGAGTTTCCCCCACGAACGTACATCACTTCCGTACACCCGAGTTGATACGACGCCAGATTTACATAGTAAGTACCATACATCGCGAAATAGCAAATTGTATTAATTCATACCCAGGTTCAGTAGTACGGCCCAATGGCGACGCCTTCCAGTCATCAACAAGATACAACCGATCCCTCAGCGGACGCAGAATCCGGCAATGACCGAGTTGGGAGAGCACCAGCTGGCGATGCAGCAGCCGGCTCCCAAACTCCACTCGGCCACCGATTCCGCGCCCCTAATCAATCGAAATCGAATCCCATCTTCAGTGCTATCAGGGCTGCTCCACCGGCATCGGCGTCACAGATCCCGCAGAATTCCGTCGTGCACGGTCTGGTCGCCCCGCGTGCTCCGTCGAGATATAATTTCGCTCTCGCTCCAACCTCTTCGGCAGGAGACCACGATAGCGATACCCATGGAATGTTTCAAGACTCCCTGGAAGATGAGAGTCCTGTTATAGGGACACCCAGAAGCTCTTCGGAATCGCCTAGTACCCCACATCGTGACAAGCGATCGCGGACCGACCACCCCGACACCTCGCCTGACCCGGTAGGAGTCTTTCCTTGGTGGAAGGAATCACCCATGACATCAGCTCAAAGCGATCACATTAGCTCCGAAGACGAATATGGGTATGGAGCCAATCAACCATCGGACTCGGATGAGGGTGATGAGCCTGAAGTCGCCCTGGGCGGATATTCTTACCCGGAGGAATTCATTGATGAACTATTCGATGATCTCAACAGGGACGACCCTCCAATTCCAGACGACGATCCGGAGGACATGCTCGGGGTGGTGGAGGCACTAGATATCTTCGGTTACGGGATACTAAGCGCTTTGACGAAACAGGAAGCCGTCTCGCTGTCAATGTTCCTCGCGAAAATCAAGAGCAAGTCGCCACGCGAGGGATATCGAGCATACCAAGAAATACTGGACATTTTGATTGCTGAACGTCCTGTGGACATTCGTACCATACATGCTATGCTTGAGAGGAAGACCGGAGTGCGACACATACGTTACCAGGTACGCAGACACTGTCCGAGTTAATGTTTTGGCTCCCCAATGCTGATACCTACATTACCAGGTGTGCGAAAATAACTGCTATTGTTTTGCCGAAAACCCCAACGCAGAAGCCTGTCCTATATGCGGAGAGCCTCGTCCTGATCGTAGGCTCTGCAAGAAAACATTCGACTGCATCGATATCATTCATCTCCTCCGTCTGAAGTACTCCCACGCGGCCACCGCAGCCCGTTTCCAGGTGTACAGAAAAGCACTTGCTGCGGACTCTGGATCCCATTCGGGAGAATTGCGAGACATATGGGATGGCAAGCTCATTCGCCGTCTGCAGGAAGAAGACATGCTTAACCAAGACACCGATCTGGCCTTTTTTTGCAGTACTGATGGCGTCAACCTCTTCCGCAGAGGCCGCCAGCATTCGGTTTGGCCTATAGTTCTCGTCAACTATAACCTTTCACCGGACATCAGATTTCGACAGGAGAATATCACTTGTTTCGGAGTTGTCCCAGGACCGAAAAAGCCGAAGGATTTCAGTTCTTTCCTTTATCCGCTTGTGCAGCAGTTCAAGGCATTGCACAGAGGTGTCCCTGCGATAGACGGCTCAAGACTCAACGCCGAGTTTCGAATGAGGGCCTATATCGTCGCCATTGGGGCTGATATGCCTGCAAAGGACATGCTGATGGGACTCTCCGGTCACTCTGCGAAACACTATTGCAACTACTGCCTGGTTCGAGGAGTGTACAGTCAGAAGTGCAAACATATGTACGCTCCTCTTCGGGCTCCTGCGTCACCCGAAGGAGCCTCCGAGAACGCGAACCCGGAATGGCGCTCGTACAATGCCGATGCCTTGCCCTTGCGAGACCACGAAACAACTCGGATGCACGCCAGACACGTCGAAGACACTGGTGACGCTGAAGTCACCGAGAAGACAGGTGTCAAGAATTACACGGTGCTATTGGAGCTACCATCTATTATCTTTCCTTGGAGTTTTGGGATCGATTCCATGCACTTATTCTACCTGAACATTGCCCAGTACATGCGAGACCACTGGTTAGGAACCTTTACTCCAAACATATCCACTATGGACGATGAGACAGCATTAGGGAAGGAGGAGCCATACCAAATCTCAGGAGGCTCATGGCGCGAGATTGAGGAAGATATCAATCAGATGGTGTTTCCTGTCGCGTTTGGTGACAAACCTCGGAGTATCCTTGCAAAAAGGCTCAAGGCCGCAGAATGGAAGACGTGGGTGCAGGTATGTTTGACTGCCAGCCGCATTAGCCTTGTTTATTTTCTCACCAAGTCTCAGGTTGTATCTCCCATCGTCCTTCGGAACCGACTCGCCGAGCCGTACTATTCCGAGTGGATGAATCTCGTGGAAGTATGCACAAGAAGCCCATACTCGTTCGAATTGGAACATGCTCCCATAATTGAAGCTAAGGGATCAACAGGCTATGACTACGGCGACCGGCTACTCGATTTCCAAGGACCAACAAGCGTCGCTGCATGCTAAGTTTGTTCGTTTCGTACATCATTACGAAGCCCACTACTACCAGTACGATTTGTCCCGCGTAGCAGCTTGCAAGACAGTATTTCACGCCTTACTACACGTTGGAAAAGCTGTCGAGTGGCTCGGCCCGATGTGGAGTTACTCGCAATGGGTAATGGAGCGTACATGCGGACTCTGGACCCCACGGGTGAAGTTAAAGAAGGCTGGATACATCGATCGGCATCTCTCGCTGGTCATCCTTCACGACACACAGATACAGTCGTTGCCTATGGCAGTTAGGCTTGACATGCTCAGTGATTCGCCGTGTCCCCATATCCTGAAATATATGCGTCGCCAACTTGAATCGCAACCTGGCGAAGAAGCCGTTGAGGAGGATGACCGCAAGTCGACATATCGCAGTCCCGAACACCAAGCGTCTCTACATACACGCGCGGGGGAGGTAGAATTGACATTCAAAGAAGTTCGGGCTCTCGTGGATATGCTTAACCTTTACGACATGAGGATTCCCGAAGAATTGAATGCTATTCTAAGGGACCCCAAAAACATCTGGCGGCCCACAAAAATATATGTTCGAGCTTACAAACATCTGCGTACGAATGACCGTCACGTTGAGAATGTTCTTTCTAAAGCCTATGTGAGGAGCAAACGATTCGAGCCCGGTGTCAGCCGCGATGCAACATTTGTCCGACTCGACATCCAGGGTCAGACATGCTTTGGACGAGTTCATTTCTTCTTTCTCTACGAAATAGAGCACGAGAATGAGATTGGTGGTGAAGGGGATGTCGACAAGGCAGTCAGCGTCCAGATGTTTGCATTCTACGATCCCATTAGGGTGTTCCTGGATGAAGGTGTTTATCGAGTCCACGCATCCGAAGGTGATCCGGCGTCGATGCCCTCTCGACGACTTACCGTTGTCGATGTAGACCAGATAGTCGGGCTTGTCGGTATTGTCTATAACGGTGATGGGGCATTTTTTGTTTGTCGGGACTCATGTTTCTTGTGAAGGTTTTCATGGTTAGATCGGTTGTTGGGTACTTACAGTGTGTATGCCTGTTGATTGCTGCAGAATGTACGCAGGGAAAAGAATTACGTATGATACGTACTTGTCAGCTTTCACGTATTGAGAGGCTAATACGCAATGAGGAAGCGCGCAATTATTAGCTTTACGCATAGATGAATAGACGTGTTTACGAACGCGTACGCATATAGAAAGTGACACGCTTGTGAGGATAACCGCTAGTCAGCCTTTACGCATTGAGAAACTAATACGTAATGAGGAAGGGCGCAATTATCAGCATTACGTATAGAGAAGTATGAACGTGTTTATAAACTCGTACGCATATAGGAAGTGACCCGCTTATGAGGATAAACGCAAATATGTTCTACACGCATATTTGAGCGCACTACGTTTAAAGTATCAATGTGATTATTGAACTCTACGCATATAGGGTACATCATAAATGCGGCCACGCGCATTTAGTTTCTCAATGCGTGCATGACGTATTTTGGGAGCTCCTAAATGCGTCGTGCACGCATTACTGGAACCCTAGGATCTGGGTAAAAAAGGTGTATTTTTTACAACAGTAAAATTTTCGTAAGTAATTCTCAAAGTGCGGTGCCAGTACTGTCATTCAACGTATTTAGCATTTTTATATAATATCTCCAATCCCTTTAATACGAAGCAATTGTCTACATCTCGCCATACCGTATCTACCTTCGCGATGGCTATCATCATACTTCGAAGTTCGTAGCGAAAGCGAAAATATAGGGCCCCATTCTTTGTCAATGCCGCTTTCGCGAAGTAGTAATAACATATGAGTAGCTCCAGTCACTTCAACTTTCTCTAACTGGTTATGAGATTATTTGGATTTGATCAAGTCGTCGCCGTAGTTACCGTACACGCAAAACCACCACAGTGAGAGTGTATTACGGCGGTCGAAGGTGAGAATAATAGCCGAACATGGTCAACACACTGTGTTGCAACACAGTGCTGGTCGCCCCACACCACAACAGAGCGCCTACCGAGACAAAAGAGGAGGCAAAAGAGAGAGAGATAGAGAGAGCGAAAAAGAGCGAAAAAGAGAGAGAAAAAGAGAGAAAAAGAGAGAAAAAGAGAGAAAAAGAGAGAAAAAGAGAGAAAAAGAGAGAGTGGAAAAGAGAGCGGAAAAGAGAGCGGAAAAGAGAGAAAAAGAGAGCGAAAGTTGCGAGGGACGGTAGGTGACAGCGAGGAGAGGAGTTTGGTGGGGTGGGGATGGGTTAGGGGTTTACATGTCACGGAACTACTAACTATCCCTTTGGGTGGAGAGTCCAGGGCGGGGTACTCTGTACTGTGCATTAGCGTGTGTTAAATGCATTAGCGTGGGCCATTCAGGCTAGTAGTAACAGTGTATTGAGATAGGTTCGAAGCATTGCAAAAGGCAATCAACCCACACAGTTAGAGTCATTGAAGGAATGACTCTAGTCACCGAGAATTATTGACTCTAGTCATCGAACAGGAATGACTGAGTCATTCCGCGAAGTGAAGTCGAGTGGATTGCACTGTCATCGATATTTGGGCGGTTGGTGAAAATGCGACTCACGAGAAGTTCCCGCGACCGATGAGATATTATGATATTTGCATAAGAGTGAAACCGCGAATAACAGCCGTGATGGAATTTATTTCCGACATCTCTTTGCTCACTGCTCAGTAGCCAGCCTATCCTAGATGGGCGCTCAGTAACCCAGCGACGCCGTCGCCCTGGCGATCACTTCATTGCTCTCTTCTGTGAAATCCAGTAACATTCACATCATGTACATTTTCACCCGCTACCGGCTTCCCTGCTTTCCTCCACGCCCACCCAGATGTAGACAGATACTCTCTGACCGGAACCCTTTGCTAGAGATGATTCATCTAGCTGCAAGTCCAAGAGACCTTGCTGCTACCAATGCCGTAGACATTCGCCAGCCTCAATGATATCCTGCTTAATGCAGGCTCGTCGGTCAGTAAGCAGTAGCTTCGCGCCATTAAAAACTAGTTCTGGTTCACATGAGGTGGCCGGAATCTCAAAGATATCCAGAGCCGTACGGGCAATGTCAGGATATGCGGTAACCTTGGACTTCCAAAAAAATGATCGGGTTGGTGACATAGGGTTCCGGAGCTTCGCGCAGCCAACGGTCATACTGATATAGAATCGGAGCTTGCTGGGCATTTCTGCCACGGCCACGTCCTCGGGAAGTACCTAGTCGCCGTATGGTTGTCCTGAACAGGTCTTTCATACGGATTAAACCACGTATTACTGAAGCGACAACTCGAATCGGAACTGCCAGTACCAAGATTGTAACTAGCAGCCAGGTCGGAAGCCACTGAAAAGTGCAAAACATTACCAACCGGCTTATATGTAGTTTCCCACAACTGGCGCCGGACTAAACGGCGTTGTGGCTGAGCTGTCGGCGAGATGAGGAAGTGAAGGAGGAGCTGTAGGCGAGAGGGAAAGCATGTGGTCGTAGGAAGCGTCTAGCCCGCCAGCCCAAACGCCTTTGGGCGCCGCGCCAACGTAGCCAGCCCAGACTCCAGAGATCCAGCCCAGATATCCAGCCCAGATATCCAGCCCAGATATCCAGCCCCGCGCTGAGTGGACTACCAAGCACACTGCCATCACATTCGCACTATCATTCTGCACCTAGAATCCGGTCAGCACTGAGTACGTAGACAATGTGGGATTCAATGTACTCCGTCACCGAACTTCTTCAGGTCTGTTGAGCACCAACACACGCCACTGCTTCCTCCGGTCAATATTCACCGGGATCCCTGATCCGGCTTAGTTATAAACCATGGTAAACCGCGGTTTCTGTGTATACGATTGGCCGGCGAGAGGGTTCCGAGCGAGAAGGTGTCATGGATGAAGAGCATCAGCCCTACCGGAAGACGGTTAATTCACCGGTCGCTTCCAATACACCCTCCACTATGTAGGGGCGTGGCTGGTCGAGCATTCGGGGGTGTATCTTCGGTGAGATCTGGGGGGATGGGGTCATCAATTAGTTTCGCATAGGTACAGCCCGTCCGAACTACATATGTCGAAGGAGTCGGGGTTTGACATCGGAGGGGTGTGTTGAAAAGTACGAGTAACATTTTTTCGATTGATTCGCAAAATACAGCGGATGACCAGCTAGACATGCCAGACAGAAGCAGAAGTAAGTATGAAAATAAACAGCATTCTGGAGGCGTGCAAATATTACCAAATATTACCGATATGACTAATGTGCAAAATCTTCGACGAGTGAAGATGTTGCTTGATGATGTGACTTTTGAAGGAGAATCGCGACAGGGTGGCTTTGGGTGGGGATGATTGAAACGAGTGATCGAGGTTGATGCAGTGCACACATACCACCGGTAGTAGTTATTGGTGGTTCAGTATATATGAGCATCTGCCATCTGGTCAGTGGTCAGGGCTATTCTACGCTAGTTAAGTCTAGATTGGTAGGGCTGAGATCTTACTCATGGGGAAGGAATATGAAGAAGAACCTTGCCGCCATTACCGTTGTTTTCCTCCAGCTGAAACCATGAGGCTGAGAGTTCCGGCGGGGCAGGTGCATCGCTTTACATCGAATGACTGGACCATAAACGTTGAACCCCGATTAGGTAGACAGAGAATCCACTGGTTGAACATGGATGGCGGCGGGTGGGGCTATGCGAAAGGATACATACCATACCGGTGAGCATTTCGGCAGCAATCACCACAGACGTGCGTAGAGTCTAGACCTGTCATATCGATTGTTGCGGCTAGAGCTCTAGACACTAAGCTTGAATGCAGTGAGGGCCTCTCCTATAGGCTATTAATCTCAGCATGGACACGACTTAATACATCCCGAGTCGAAGCACTCCACATCACCGGCGTGGAGACTTTTCTGCCGGCACCTGCATCAAGTGGGCCGCCACGTCAGGGTTGCGTACGATTCAATACCCCGAACATTTCAACACGGTCTAGTCCGGTTGATTTCGCACGGTGTAGGAGTATCATAACTAGTCTCCATTGATCTCAGGGCCGGCGTAGAAATGATATCAGTTCGCCTTGGGGGCGCGATCTACATACGAGGGTTAGTTACAACCCCATGTGCTCTAGTATACTTGCTAATCTAGCGAGTCTACAGCAAGGTGAGCGGAACGTGCGCTAAATATCATCGGGGTGAGTGTTTATTCGCAAGACATCTGACACGGCGCAGCCCGCTTGCGCCATATTTAGCAGCAAAGCACACTTCTCAACCCCCTCACTCACCGTCGACTCTCGACTCTCGAGGACGCCTCCACAACCGCCATGGCATCACACTCTCAGCCACCATGTTGGCCACACATTTTGTCATGCTGCCTGCTGGCCGGCGAAGCATGGACTACTCCATGAGGAGAAAGTACCTATGTCCCCACTCTGACTACTGGTAGGGTCCCAGGCAGCCATGCCATAGGACTGACTCAATGCTCCCTTCCAATGGATATTCACCCCTCACAATAGACCCCGCTACGGGTAAGCACAGCCCTACCACTTGTCGGACCCTCAGGAATATGGCGTGAATAGATCTGTATTTAATGCTCAAGTCTGCCGTCAACTCTACCCATATCACGGCAGTTCCAACAGCATCTTTCGCTTACCATGAGAGCTTCACACCTATTACTACGAGGCGCGAGTCTGGCGGTATTCGCATCCACATGTTTGACAGCAAGCACTACAGAAATTGATCCATGCGAGAAGCTCGGCGGCATCCAACTCACAGGTCAGTAGTAAACTCTCACTCCCGGTCAGGCGTGATTGAAAGGCACATTACCGATACGGTGATACCAGAGGATGTCAACGGTCCGACAGCATTTACGCCCACGGAGGCCCTCAACTGCTTGAGATCGGTTCCATTCTCTGCCGACGACGCCACCGAGCTCATTGAAACTCTCCGTCACACGAATGCTTGGTATGCTGGGCAAGCCTTCTACAAGGTCCCTATAGAGCCCTTGCATGAGCTTCCAGCGTTCGACGTCGACAAGACCATCGACGGGATCGAAGCCAAAGTCAAGAGCGGACACTACAAGAATGGATTCGACTTCTTCCGCGACATCGGCCTGGTACAGACGTCCTATCGCGACATGCACACATCGTTTTACCCAGCTTGTGGTGACTACTACCTATTCAAGTACACACATGATTATCCCCTCGTGGCCGTCTCGGATACGGCAGTTGGGACACGGGGTATCTATACCTTGAAGAGAAATGGAACCACGGCGAAACCGAAGCTAGACAAGCAAGTCGAAACAATCAATAGACTTCCTGCGGAGGAGTTCCTGATCAGACTGGCGTCTGATCACCCTGATCTTTGGATGTACCACGATCCCGACACCAGGTTCAACATGCTGTTCGAAAACTATCCGTGGGAGCAGAACTCGGGTATCTTTAACTTTCGTCAGTACTTTGTAGGAGAAGAGGAAGAAAAGCTAGAGATTGGCTTCGTGGGAGGCGAGAAAGTCCAAGTCCAGTGGAAGGCATATTTTCAGAATCTCGAGCTTCAATTCAACTCGACCGAAGAACTGATCCAGAATGTTTGTTATTTGTCTGCCGAGGAACTCAAGCCGCTTTCACCCAAGGTTGCCGGGCCTCTCTGGAAGGAGGATCCGAGTGGAGCTCTCTGGAGTAGCGCATTTTCCCCCGAGGTCGTCGAAAAGAGAACGGCCGCGCCCTTCCCCGCCACTACCGCTACCGACTCACCTGCAACCGCTACCGACTCGGCAGAGACGTCGGCGACACCCACGACGTCAATAGTTGGTTATCCAACTCCGGTGTCCCGCAACGAAGATGAATCGCTCGTTTGGTTCCAGGATCCAGATGGTGATAATGAAACGGTGATTCTTCGGATTTCCACCTTTGACATAGAGGAAACCGACAGCTGGTCGCTCTTCCTCAACACGACTTTGCAGGCTTTCCACGAGAAGGGTGCGAAGAGACTCATCATCGACGTCTCCGGAAATGGTGGAGGAACCGCCATACTTGCAAAGAGATTTGTTCGAGTCCTCTTCCCAGATCTATTTGACGGAACCGACGAGCCGGATTACTATGCGAACATGCGATATCACTCAGCCCTGGACAAAGTGTGGAAGGCTGAAAAAGATTTTGATCCGGAGAACCTCCAACACACCCTGCTGAACGAGTACGTAAACCTGAACGGCACCAACTTCACAACTTTCGATGAGGTTCTTGGCCCATACCGCAACGTCGCATTCAACGACTCGTTTACCGCCATGTCTCTTTGGCGACCCGACCTGGACAAGACCGACTTCGGGTCCAATAGCGAATGGAGCAAGGAGAACATCATTATCGTCGGGGCTGGCCAGTGCGCTTCTACCTGTCACAACTGGATGGAATTGATGAGGAACGTCGGCGTCCGCACGTACACGTTCGGTGGGAGGGCCAACAGCACAGCGATGCAACCCGTCGGTGGTACCAAGAGTGGCACCGTTCACGACTTCAAACAAATGGTTGAGAAAACTTGGGCAGCGCTTGGCGATACGACAAACTACAAGGACGTTCTCAAGTACCCTCGCGCCCGTCTCGTCAATACCAGGATTGGCATAGAAAACCAGTTCCGGTTAGGTGAAAACAACTCGACGACTGCAGTACCGCTGTTCTTCAGGTGGTCGCCTGGCTGCAAAAAGCTTCCGTACTCCAAAACGACGGTGAACGATCCAGCGGAGATGTGGCGGGCTGCCAAGGCTGCTGCGTGGACTACGGATGGCAAAGCTACGGAATGCGACAAGCAGGCAATCACGCCCCCAAAGAGTGGCGAGGAGACGCCTTTGACGAAAATTGGGAAGGTGATTTGGGAGCATATCCATTTTGGGCCGAAAAAGTAGTGTGTGTGTGTGGGAGGATTTCTAGTAACTAAGTTGAGTAGTGCTGTTAGTTATCTCTTTTGGGTGTTTGTTTTGTATTTTATGGAGGCTCGTTCGGATATGACTTTATGCGCAGGAATGTTTGAGAACCCGTGGCTTTGAACGATTGGAAGGAAGTTGAATATTTGTGATTAAACTGCGCGATCGGCTTGCCATGAGTGTTCCTCGGGATCCAGACTGGGCGGCCACCATAGGGAATCGGATCATGCACAATCACTCAACATTCTCGCCAGGACAACGGAAAAAAAAGGCCCCGCCATCGAACTGCTTTCAACCATACCCAGACCGGGAAGCGGTGGGGATAATGGCATACATATTAAAGAAAGAAAATCTCCCGGCATGAGAGCTAGCGGGTTCTCCCGAGTCCCTCGGCGAAGTGCGTAGGCGGGCAGGTGCAGGTGCATCATAGGTAGTCCTTAGTCAACGCCCCACCTAAAAAAAATGCGCCGATAACTATTATACAGCTCCCCGCCGGCGAGAATAATAAAGCGACTGTGCCACAAGAACGGGATCGAGAACTGCTGATTCCCGCGGTCCGCGCGAAGTGTAGGGAGCGGGGGGATGGCGCGGAACGGAGGCTTGCTTCCGGTCGGCGTCGAGATCGTCTCGACGAAGACGAGTGACCAGTCGCAGGTGGATATGGAGCGACGAACCCATCTGCATGGATGGATAGCTACTAGGAGAAGAAAGATTCTTTCACTGGGTGTAAATAGAAAGTATCACGCGGATCGACATCCATTACTGCTTAAGGTAAACTCCGTTGAACTACTACTGGTTTTCGAGGACGTTCAATAAGAATATCATCGTTTTCAACCAAGGAGAAAAACTCTTTGCTGGGTATTTGAGGGCAAGAATTCAAACGTGACGTTCACGATCAATAGGTAGTCCAGAGTATCGCTGGAGAGTGTATGTACTCGGTGTTTATTCAGCACTTGCTTCGGAGGTGGGATCCCCGAATGCAGACCGCTCTATTTCTTGCAGTGCCTCATCTCCAGCCACCTCAGAGGGGGATACACCAAAGCGGCCCAGGCCATCATAATGGGCACCCCCAGATCTCCCTTCGCCCTTCTAGCGATTGGCCCTACCCACCAGACCTGGGACATGCCCAGGATGGCACCAGCCCATCCCACCAGGAAAGCTGCCAACGCGGCGATGCCAACAGGGAGCTTCTCCGGCTTATCCCAATCCTCCCATCTCCATTTACGGTGTCGGCGGAAGACGAGCTCGTCGGAAAGTTGGATCGTTACCCAGCCGGCTACCCATGGTCCCATGAGCGCGAGGAAGTTCTCAAAGATTGTGAAGATGCTGTTGCGACCGACGATGGCGCAGATCGTGTACACAAGAATGCCAAACACCTGGTACATATGATGTTAGAGCGGCCGAGAGACGTTGGGGTGAGGGGGGTCTCACGGTCCAGACTGCACGCGGTACTTTTTCCCAGCCGCGACCCAGGATCTGCCACGCCAGGGCGGAGCTGTAGATGCCGGGAATAGTGTTTGCGACTAAAGATGTCAACCGAGGACCAGGGAGGAATAGGCGAGAGGAGGGTCACCCACTGGGACCTAGTGCCAGCACTACAGCGCAGAACTTCCCGAATCCACCCAGAGGCGTGTATGCTTCCGCCATCATGGCACCTGGACTGACGCTTAACGCATCCCCCCACTCGATCTTCGAAGCCGCACCCGAGGCGAGCCCAACGCCAATGAGCTCGGAGAAGAGGAGACCCAAACACACGCCGATGTGTGACATCGTTCCCACAACAGCCCGTGGCATGGTCTCGGAGTAGTAGACGAAGTAGTCGGCCGAGCACATACTCCAGATAAACGCCGTGTTGAAGACGACGAAGAAGAAGCTGATTTGGTTCCCACGGATGACGTCGGGTGTGCCTAGGGACGGCGCTGTTGTGTTGAAGTTGGGCCCCGCACTGCCGATCATGATGAAATAGACGATGAGTGAGGGGATCATAGCGTACCTACAAATAAGTTAGATATGTTGTCGCAAAGATGGCAGCGGCTGACCCGACTGACTGACCGTTCGTAGACGTGGAAGACTCTCATTCCGACCACACAGACCACCATCACAACGATTCCCGCAATGATCACCCCCACGACAACGCTCATCTTTCCATCCGTCGAAACCGCAGACAATATCTGCCCCGTAATCAATGCCGCCAACAGCCCATACCCCAGAGTTCCAATCAGCTGCAAGCAAGCGCAAAGCTTAGCCGGCCACCACCCAAACACGAAGCGCAAGATAACCATGGTCCTATTCCCGCTCTTGGGACCCAGGCCAGATATATACGCCGGGCCGACCGCACCGAGGATATTCCCAAACAGACACAGCAGGGCGGAATCCCTGAACGAGAGCCTGAAGACCCACGGCCCGAGCATACCGACGAGGGTATTATTCGCGACGAGATTGATGGAGAACCAGCTGAGTGCGATCTGTACAGTCCCGAACAGCGACACCGGGTTGCGGTCGCTCGGAGGCACTCGCTGGATCCCGCGGGCTTCGACGCCGAAGCGGTCCTCCCATCCTTCGATGCGCTCGAGGAGTGTGCGCGAGCTACTGGATCCGTCCGGGAGTCCAATGTGAGGAAGCGGCGTCTTGCTCGGTGTCGGCTGCCGCTCGAGATTGGTGGGAGTGACCTCCATGGCGGCGTGGATTGTTTGACTCTCAGAGCGGCAGTGTACTGTTTAAGTACCCCTCAATGCTCATACCTAGTATCAGGAAGAAAAAAAAAGGTGACGGAGCACCCCTGCGGAGAAAACCCTCTTATCGGTTAACATAGAGTTAGATTATGATCCTTGCGTGCATGCAACGTGCCGGCTGACAATTGTCATACATATCCGCTGCCGGAGTCGGAATTTGCGGTGGCGGGAAATGATCATTCCAGATTCGACACAAGCGCCAGGCAATATAACCGCATCGGATTGTTTCATGACACATCACTCTACACGGTATCGGGGTCGAGTCCCTTCCTGCTCTGTACGGTAGTACATACGGGCTCGCCTCGAGATTCTACATAACCACCAGCTAAAGACTGGCCAATATGCTCTCACTAGCAATACCTGGCTTAGAAAGTATCGGCCCATGGCGCGCTGCAGATGGTGTCATTACAACACGCAGACTCAGCAGTAGTTACCATATCAAAAACTGTCCGCAGCGGATGGTACGACAGGAGACGCTCCGGACGCGGGTCGCCGCGGCCCACCGTCTGGGGTTGGAATACGGGTCAGATCAGCGGCCGCGATCACATGCCACAGACGTCAAAATCACGCCGAACCCTTCGTTAACAATATTCGTCGCACCAAAAAACCAAACCAAGACACTGTCCTCGCCATGAATACCTAGATCAAATGGAGTCGCCAGGAGATGGAGATGGGTATGGAGTCCCTCGGGCTATGACACTATGTGGAGATTCAGAGTGGCCGACAATCGATGGCGGTTGTTGCGGCCGACCGAGTTGGAGTGTGGCGCTCGGCTGCTCGCAAAATTGTTGGGTGAGCAAGTATGATACATAGAGTACCTAGTCAAGTGACGTAATCCTGGAAGTTAGTAGGCGGAAATGAAAGATGATGCAGAAGGTGAGGTTTATTCAACCTCGAAGAGTCATTTAGTATGGCTCGCCTTCGCTGCCTACAACGTTTGGTGTCACTCGATTCGGCTAGTCCGGCTGACACCACCATTCGGATCCACCGATCCGACTAGCCTCTCCTCCTTCCATCTTATCAGATTCTTCATCTTTCATGTGTTTCTCTCATAGTGGTAGCAGACGACGGTACTCTAGTGATTGAAACCTCTGGTAGCGAGTCATCCCGCACCTCCGGCTCGGCAAAACTGAGTATATACTGAGGGAGCGCGGGGCCGAGGCGCCTCTGTGTTGCGGAGAGCGGGGAGCGGTGAGCGGCGGTATGGTGGGACTAATTGTTATGGCGGGCAGACCCGATGCGGTCGCTCAACGTTGAAATCTTTTCTGTTGATGCTTTTCTGTTTGTCTTGTCGGTCGGTCTCTTGTTCTATACATCAGACATTATTCAACACCACAGACATCCACAAAAAAGTTCATAAGCCTGCTTTTTTTCTTGTTCTTTGCTTTTCCAATTGAATCACGTTCTTCATATGCTCGTACCCGTCAAGGGTCTCTCAGTACATGCCTATGATATTTCTCACCTATCTTGAGTGCTCTCGGAAGGAGGTCATGAGCCATGGCAAGTTCATGGCATGAAAGATTCTGGAAGAATCCACAATGCCATGAAAATCCCTTTGGACCCCTTACGCCGTTGTGCACATCCTCGAACTGTTTCGCGATGGATATGGTCGGCAAGCTCTGACGTGGAAATCCGTCGCAACTCATTGGTCCAGTGAAGTCGGAAGTCCTCGACTATGTAGAGTACTCCAAGCTTACCGACAGCCTTGTCGCGTACGCTGGGGTTGCTGCTGCTGCTGCTGAGGAGCTTGAGCTGCCATCGCAACCGAGAAACATTCGATTCGTTCGAACTCTCACCACGGCCGACAGCATCGCGCACGGACGGATCTTGCGTAAGCTTAGCCTCGCGCTTACTCTCATTTCGCCGGCCACCGGTGATCGTGGCTGAATCGACGGGTGCCTTAGGCGGCAGCCGGACGCGGGGTCCCGGGGCTGGGGGTGGGGGTCGGGACAGTCAATCGTTCGTCCAGTCCGTCTTTGAGGTTGCCCGGGACGGGACGGAATTAGTCGGGCTGAGGAGAACAAGGACTACGGTCTTCCGGGCTGGCGAAATGAGGATGGATACCCTATCGGGCCCGGAATTGACTGGGACACTAGGACACTGCTGGCGGCGTAGAGCCACGCAGCGGCGCCGGTGTGCGGATGTGTGGCTGCTAGAGGTGGATCGTTCGGGGCTCGTCAGGGCATCGGAGACAGGCCTGTTGGTGCCATGGCCCAGTGGCATGCGTGCAGCCAAGTCTGACGTACCGGTGTGTATTTAGAGTACTCTCCTCTCCAGCGAGTCAAGCGGGAGCTCATTCATGATTGGTCATGGGGATTCGAAATCGGCCGGCTTTGATTTTCCTTGTCGATAGTTATGGTCTTTTGTCACGCTTGAACTTAATTGAGCTTTACTGTGCCAGCACGACCAGCAACCAGCAGGCCCCTTCCAGCAGAACCCTTCTAGCTGGACAGCGCCTCACGTGGTCCGCACGAGCTAAATGATCGGCGGGCTGCCGCCTGAAACCTGGCATGCAAGTGCTCAGCAGCTCACGCGAAAGGGTATCGGACGGCAACGGGCGGGCACGCCAGATCCGTCGCCGCCGCCGCTAGCCGGCCTCCCCGAGTCCCCGCCCCGCTGTGGGTAAATCAGCCCCGTCTCCGAACCGCGGCATCTTTTACTATCTATCCTACGGTCCACCTACATAAGAAGTACTTGCATCCCCAACTACATAACGACCAACCAAACACACTGCCAGCAGGTTTTCTTTCAGAGGGTATCCTGGGTATCCTATAATCGATCACCACATGTGGTGGGCCAGCAGCCTCATGCAGGATTACTTCCCCAATTAACTATCATGCACGATGCTGGTAGTTGGGCGCAGAAACATCGGTTTGCAATGTGCATGCTGGTGAGATCTCTATTTCTGCAACCGAAACACGAGACGAGAGCTGAAGCCAACGCAGTTCGCACTTCGCAGTTCGTATTTGACATCGCCCGTTCGCGGTGCGGACGAGCGAGCTAGCCAGTCTAGAGTACTTCCGGGTATCTCTCAGCTTCCTCATAGGGTGTGTAAGTAGTCGGGTTTACATACGGGTTCTCGAGTGAAAAGGATCCCGGTCAGTATGTAAGGCTGAGAGCCTGAGAGGGGGCCGTAGACATGTATCTAGAGTATCTATGTACTCATAGTACAGGCTACATTAGTTAGATACTAGTAGTACAGTGTTGAGGCTAAAAATATCCCTATTGCCGAACCTGAACACCTACTTCTAAGTTCTAACTTCATACTGTCTCAGACTCTCAGTGCTCACTGCCCACTGCTCACTGCCCACTGCTCACTGCTCACTGCTTTCAATCGCTACACAGCCACAGCCGCGATCCGTTCAAAGTATCCATAGTTACCTGGCCGCAGTAGAGTTACCCATCACCACTGCTCGACTCTGGTATGTACTGGTTGTCGTCAAACTGAAATACCATACCCATTGACGTATTTGGCTGGGCGCCGCTTGCTCGTGCCCAATTACGCGAATCACTCTGTTTGCCGGATCCGAATTGAGTTCGGTAGGTAGCGATTTCAATCCCCCATCTGTATCCTCTTGGTAGTCATACTTACAAAACCACATCCAAGTTCCATGGACGACCGGCTCCAAAAGCACAGGCCCACCAACGCCGCAGTCCCTGTCAAGCACACAGCCAATCCCGATCGGACGGGACCGAGAGGCTGACGGCCGACCCTGTGATGTCCCCCTCTCCGTCCCCTATTTTCCAGTGCAGCTCGCCCACTGCCCAGTGTGTCTGCCCCGCAATTTTCCTTCTTTGGGGGTGTGCATGATCGAGTGCCACTGTGCCACACACGCCTTGAACGGGAAACCCTATCTGTGACCCATAAATACCTTTGCTCTCCTCCAACCTTCTTCGTGGCGGGCTCATCCTCCGACTTCGACAAAAAAATTAAATTTTTTATCCGACGATGGCGCTTCAGACCGGCTATCGATCGTCGACCACGGCGGTGCAGCAGCACGGCACGACGGAGGTGCGGCCTCGTCGCCGGCCACGGCACTCGGAGCTCCCGCCGCTTCACACCAGCTTCTCGTCGCCAGTCCGCTCATCCGTGATCCACCCCCCGGCGCCGGTCACGGTCGAATACTACGCGCCGCAATACCCGGCTGCGGCGGCCCAGCGAGCACTGCCCGCCGGTTGGTCGTCGTCGTATCCACAGCTGCCGCCGAATGAATCTCCGCAGCTGCTACCGCCACCATATCCGAAACATCGCCGATTTCCCACCCTTCCTCCGCCTGGGTTCCGTACCCTGCCCAACGGAGAGAACCCTTACAACTTGGCATCGAGGCCTACATTTATTGCAACGATCCCTCCGCCTCCAGCAGTGTGGGAACGGGAGGATTATGTTCCATTCGGAAGCCATAATCCTCTAGCTCCAACTCTAGCTTTGGCTCCGGAAACATTACCACTGATTCCCAGCCGGCCATCCCGTACCGATTCGACAAAGTCGGGTTCGGTCCAGGATTTGGCAGAGGAGATTGCCGCGATGGTGCAGGCAGAGATCGACGAGATAGAGCAAGAACTTCTGGCACGAGGAGCAGCGATACCCCCTCGAGATGGCCAGAGGTTAGCGGTGGAAACTGACGTTCACTCTGCCGTCTCGGCAAAGCTCCTCGCGCCTTTCAATGCCGTATACGCATACGCCGAGGTGAGCGATCATGATGAGCACACGAACGAAGATCCTGCTTCAGCCAATGGAAATAGATCGTCCCCCTCGTCGTCCGTATCTGATCGTTCCACTCGTTCGCTGGCCTCGTTCTTTGCAAGACGCGACTCGTCGGATACATTCTCCAATTGCACTCGCCCGCCTTCGGTGGCATCGCTCGCGGATATTGAAGACTACAAAGTTAAAGTCGCTGGTGTTTCACTGGCCTTACCTGGGATCGCCTGTCCGAAGGAAGTCCAGGATGCCCCTGATAATTTTCGACACGCGGACAGTACTAAAGAAGCTACGGAACCTCTATACACGCGGCAACCACTAGTTGTATCCCCTTTGTGCTCGCCTACTTCATCGAACCCTCCGCCTACGACTACTACCGTCGAAGGCCAGCCCGACTACCGAAGGTACATGGAAAAGATACCGTCGCCTCTTTCAGCTCCTCCGCTCCCAAATATTCCTTCTCCTCCGCCACCGATGCGTTTACCTCCTCCTCCTCCTCCTCCCTCTTACCCGCCTCCACCGCCTCCTCTGCGTTTACATCCGCCTCCGCCTCCTCCCTCTTATCCGCCTCCGCCGCCTCCAAACATTGCACCCGCGTCGTTAGTCACGACACCCACACCGGTCGCCTGCGATTCCACGTTCCTGATCCCCCAAACGCCAATCGAATCCTCCGCCGAATCCGAAGTTACGAAGACTCCGGAACCAGACTCAGATAATCATCTCAGTCTTTTCAGCCTGGTCCGTCAGACGTTGACGTTCGCCGAGAATCTATGGACCGATCTCGACGAGGAGAACGTTTTTAAGGATAACGACGATAAATGCAGCATGATGACAACAACAACAACAACAACGGAAAAGGTCACCACGACAACACAAACGTCAGAGATAAAGAGGATATCTACAATTCGACGAGTCGCCACCATCCGGCGAAAGCGGCGGGAAGACTCGACCTCGACCGCTTGACGGCGGCGCTATATTTCATAATGTGTATTTTTCTTTGTCTACAGGCTATCCTGTTCGCTCTCTTCTTTGTTTTCGGAGTTCTGGCTACATACTTCTTCTTGGGTCTCTCATTGTTCGGTGGGCAGCGATATATATAGGTTTATTTATTAATATTTGGCATACCGGGGAAACAAGACGTTTTCTCCTCTTTAGAATTTCTTCTTCTTTGCTCGCGTAACTATTGCGGAATTTGACTAGTTTTTTTTTAATCTTTCTGTGTCCATCATCATTCGGGCCTGCATCATGTGGCTGGCTGACTTTTATTTTTATGTATTTTAATCATGCATTCTGCATTCGACCTTACCGGTATGATTCCGTACTAGGTATATCATGGCAGTAACATACACACCGGTTCTCTGACCCGTTGCAGAGTGGCCCGACGTGAGCACTGAGTTCCCCTCTGCCCCTCCGCCTGGAGGCTGGCCCAGCATGGCGATGCTGGCTTCTTTTTTGTCAATCATTGATTGATTTGCTTGCGACCTGTCTAAATCATACTCCGTTTCATTTCACTGTCCACTGTCCAACCTAACAACCTAATGCACGATGTTGGCTCTGCACACCTACAAAGGTCTTATGCAGCGTTGACCGGTCGGTCGGTCGGATTGTGCGAGTGAGATATCATGACTCCTTTATCCGCGAGTTCGATGGCCGCGCAACAAAGTCTGTGGTTTGTGCTTTTGCGGGCCGGCGGCGGTTTCCGATACATACATTTTGGCAGGTTTTTCTTCCTCTCGGGATTTCCTTCCGACAGTTCACAGTGCACAGTTCACAGGTACGTCGTGGGCGCGTGCGCCTACATAAGAAATTCACCTCGAGGCGCGGCAAAAGTGCACTTTCCTACATAACCGTTACGCCTACATACCCGCTACTCGTGTGTATAACATACATAGCATAATAGCACGACTCACGAGTACTTACTTTCTTACTTCTTACTATCGCCTTCCTGCCCTCCCCCCCGTGCGGCGGCCGCCGCCGGCAACTAACCAACCAACCAACCGGAGAAAACGTATTTGTCATCCGTTGCTACACACAGCTGCTCCCACCGACTTACGTACGGTATGATACGGTCACCGAGAGTAGAGGAAAGTAGAAATCGAGAGGCAACGAACGGAGATACATGCGCTGGTATCCACAGGTACATTTATCATGAAGATACCTCAGAATCCGGGAGATGCCGCGTCCGTCCAACTCCACCGTCAGGGTCGCCGTCGGTCCGGGAGACCTAGGTATGCAGCTGCCGCGCTTAGCGTGTGCATGCCAACAATCTGGCTCTACATATCATACGCCTCTCGATTTCGGAGACTTTTCGCAGCGTCGCCGTCGTCGAGTCGTCGACGTGTCCAAGCCACCCACCGGCTCGGCTCCTCCTTCGGCAGGCACGGACTGGACTGGCGTCATCAATCGATCACCATGTGGCGCTTTCTTCCCCATTATCCATCTAGGTGTGCATACCACTGGCTAATAACTAGAGTAACTAACTGCATATATAGCTGCATAACTGCAGGCGGCGTTGGTGTTTTTCTTTTTTTTTGCCTTCCCCGCTCTTCGCCCACACCCGAATCCACGTGGATGGATGGGCTCTGGAGAACTGCGTGAAGTAGTGTGGGATTTGGGGGTCGAGGCGCTTCTGTGTTGTGGGGAACGGTGAGCGGTGAGCGACGGTATGGAGGGCCTAAGTGTTGCGGCGGGCAGACCCGATGCGGTCGCTGAACGTTGGAATGTTCTCTGTTGCTGCTTTTATGTCCGTCTAGTCTGTAGGTCTCTTGTTCAACACATCAGAAATTATCAACCACCACAGATATCCCCGAAAGTCATGGACCTGTTTTTTTCTTTCTTGTTGCTTTTCTAGTCAATTGAATCAGTTCATCCGCTGCCCGTACCCGTCGAGGGTCTCTCAGTAGTTGACGGCAGCGAGCGAGCAAGCCACGCTAGCGTCGCTACCGCCTAGACCGCGACCAGCTAGCCGGAACTACCAATAGAGTAGACAGTGAGCATGGGCTACCGCGGAGAAATGCCTGTATGTAACCACTATCCGGGCTTTTCCTCACCCGCGTGGGTGGTTCCGCGTCATCCGAGCTTCCCTGATCTCTCCCCTCAGCTGCAGCTCGGGTCGACCCACGGTATCTAGATAGAGTACATATCGTTCCTGGCATTCTGGCGGTTTTATGGCAACCGGTAGGTACTGAAACGGGTCTGCCAGACTGGCTTCGATAGGCGGTTCCTCCCCATACGTGAATCTTCAAAGTTCCTATGCATACTAGGTACATACTCACGTTCATATCCCCCAGCAATCCAAGGTGTTGTTGCGCCGGAGGCTGAAGATAACTACATAAAACTTGTCGGCTGCCAGTGGTAGAGATCAGTCGACGGGTCATGCCTATCACTACTAACTAGCTGGAACTTATCTTAACGCTGGATATACATATCATGCTTGTACCCAGCAACCTGCCTGCAATCGCGAGCTGCGATGCCACGAAGCTGCCCAGATGCAGCGATGGAAATAAATACGCATTTATGCATGCACCTTTAGCTAGGTAGCAAGCAGGCGCATCGGGAAGCAGACAAGCGCCAAAGTTCCGGCACCGTGTAGGAGTAACGACCCTACCGCCCCATCCCGCTCCAGTATTTCTACTTTCTACTTAAGCCGACAGCCCACCGATCAGAACCCCAATCTCGACTCCACCCTCCATCCTCCCAGCTCCCCCCCACAGACGCCCCCGCCGCCGGTCACAGACTCAATGTCGACTTCACCCTCCACCACCACCACCACCATTCCCCAGCGAGCCACAGACACCCCCTCGGCGGCCAAAAACACAATGGCGACTTCAACTCCTCCCCCCTCCATCCTCCAGCTCGCCACGGATATATTGGCCCATGCGAAAACCATCCACCAGCACCTCGAGTCCAACGGCATTCCGCAGCCCGGATTCGACCGCGATTCTCCCCTCCACTTTCCCTCGGATGCCGAAATCCAAGGTTCGCGTATGGCCTTGATCGAGGCCGCAAAAGCAATCTACGACCTTGCCGTCGGGCCAACCAACGGCATAACCTGGAGCTCTCTCACGGTAAGCCATCCTGTTCCTCCCCCCCACCCCCGGGGTGTTTGGCTTGTGGCAACCCATTATAACATCCCTACCAGAGTAAATTCGAGACCGTAGTCCTCCGCGCAATCACCACCTACAACCTCGCAGAAGCGGTACCGCTGCACGGCGAAGCCTCGTTCGCACAGATCGCGGCGGCATCGAACCTGCACGAAGACTTTGTGACGCGCATAATCCGGTACGCGACGACATCACACATCTTCAAGGAGTCGCGGCCGGGCTGGGTGATCCATACGGCGGCGTCGCGGGCGATCCTCGAGGACCATCTGCTGCGCTCGTTCCTGGCGATCAACGCCGACGAGGGACTTTCCGCCGCCGCAAAGATCAACGAGGCGAACGATAAGTATGGGCATACTGGCAGCAGGTATGAGACGGCGTTCTGCGTGGCGAATGGTCTGGAAGGAGAGGATATGTTTGGTTTCATGGAGAGGCCCGATCAGCAGTGGAGGAAGAAGAGGTTCGCCGAGTGCATGCAGTACCGCGCCAAGAACGAGGAGTCGACGAGCGCGGTCAACAAGGAGTGCGATCCGTTGCTGAATGGAAGCTTCGATTGGGATGCGATTGGTGAGGGGCTTGTGGTCGACGTGAGTCCCGAAAAACTCCCCCTGTTTCCGGAATACACGCTAATATCGATACAGATAGGAGGAGGCCTGGGACACATCTGTGCGTCTATCGCGCGAAACCACCCGAAGCCTCGGTTCCTGGTCCAGGATCTCGCATCGGTGGTGTCACAAGGCAAAACCTCAATCGAGTCCGAAGAGGAGTCCGTCAAGAGTCGCATCTCTTTCATAGAGAGCGACTTCTGGAGCCCGCAAACCGTCGAGGCTGATGTTTACTTCATGCGATTGGTCATGCACGACTGGTCGGATGAGGGCTGCGCTAAGATCCTGAAAAACATCATCCCTAAGATGAAGCCGAACAGCAGGATAGTCATTGTTGACGCCATCCTTGCCGAAGCGAATACCATTCCGAAGCTGTTTGAGAAGCTGCAGAGGTATGTTTCTTTTTTCTTTCACTGTAAACCGTGAGAGTGGGCCGCTGACTGCTAGCGTAAATAGGACGTTGGATCTGTCGATGATGATGCTTGTGGGCGGTAAAGAGAGGACTGGACAGGACTGGGAGCTGCTGATGCGTAAGGCGGATCCGCGGCTGAGAATCGTCAAGATGTCTCTGCCGCCCGGTAGTCAGTTTGGGCTCATTGAAGTGGCATTGGACCGACGGTCGGCTCCATTCCTTTCGGGCAAACTGTAGGTTCGAATTTGAATGCAACGAATTTCGTTCCTGTGCAGTGACCTTGATCGAATTCATCGGCGGTGAACGGTGGTGTCAACCTGGAGGGGCCGTGACATGTGACTCGTAAAAAAGAAAGAGCACGAACTTTAGATCGATAGAGATGATAGCAAGCGATTGATACTAGGAAGATGGTATGAACCGTATCGGCTCCGTGCTGTCGGAACTTGAACTCTAGCATGGCTGTGCACTCGGCGTAGTGGAGGTATACCGAGCAGCCTGCAGGCGCTGCCCTTTGCCGAATCAGCTACTCGCATCTATTCGCAGCCCAAACATCACTCGGTTCCACCTACACGAGTGAGCTTCCGTGCCACATCCATCTCGATTCCCGCCGCTCCCATTGATTGTAGGAAACAAAACCGGCACATACACGAAACAAAGGAAAACCACCATATGTCCCTCTTCCCCGCTTCCCCTCAAAGCGATTTCAGATCCAGCCCCAACCACTTCCCAGCTTGCATTACAGAGCCCACCTCCCACCATCCACTTCCCAGCCCGATATCACCACTCCCACCAGCGAAAATTTCAGGTCGCCAGCCGTCCACCACCAGCCTGCATGATACCACGAACCGATACCAGTACTCCCCACCACCCAACCGGCGTCCAGATGATGTATAGGGCCGCGGCGGCCGCACAAAGTGTTGCTGCGGTGAGCAACACCTTGCACGGGAGCGAGTGTCTGCTGTCGCGCTCGAGAACCATGAGGCCGGGGGCGGGCTCCGACATCTTGGTGAAACTATTACTACTACTACTACCAGTAGTAGTAGCTGGTGGACGGCGGAACTGCGTGATCGGCGCCATTGATGGGCTATAACTAGTAACCAGTAGCTAACTGGCGATAAGTAAGTGGGTAGTCGTCAGTTTACATTCGTCTTTTTACGGAAAAGGGACCGTATATGTAGGTAGGTAGAGTAGTTATTACCTGCGTGGTCCTTTCGTTGTGATATCCGGTGAAGCTGCGGAGAAGCGGCGGTTCAAGAAATGGTTTTATGAGAGTCCGAGCGTGTCCTGTCAACAACTGGGTATAATATGCAGCCGAACTTATTCCACACTTCGGTGTAGCCCCTTCCGAACCGACGTATATATAAGCAACGCCCCGCTCGACGTTACTGTGTTGTGTTGACAAGCGCCGACGGAATTAAGCACGCTGCACAGCCGCCTTGTCAAGTGCTGACCGACCGTAACGGCCCCCCGCGGTGTGCGACACACGACGTGCGACATGCGACTTGGGATGGCGTCAGACATCCCCTCTTCGCCCCGTGTGCCTACCTACCTACCTGCCTATAGCGCCTACCTACCTGTGATATCTGGTCGGGGCAGCCGGATATAGAGTTTGTTAGGTATGTAGCATAAGTAGGCATCATATCGACTCAGTCTGGATCGATCGTTGGCTGTAATTAGCCTGCAGCGTAAGATTGGAGAAAGCAACGTAGGTAGCGCTCCAACCAATAGCGGGCGTCGATGTCTGTTCTGGACTCTTACTCTTGGTACGTTTAAATAGTCTCTTCCGACCGGAAGACTGAAGTAACTAGGGCTCGTATACGTATTGCTTCTATGCATATGTAATGGTGAAGTGTAGGAGTATGAAGATGGAAAGACTTGATTGCTCATCCTTCTCGAATCTCGTCTCAGCAGTAGGTAGGTCCTCTACTCTATATACATGTATCCAGATCATAGGTAGCTACCGGTTCACTATTCGGCGACCGGCCTCTAGCACTGTCCCGGTGTCCTCCGGTGCCTAAGGTGTCCTCCGGTGCCTAAGGTGTCCTCCGGTGCCTAAGGTGTCCTCCGGTGCCTGAGGTATCCAAGGTGTCCTCCGGTGCCCACGGTGCCCGAGGTACCCAAGATGCCCGAGATACCCAAGGTGTCCTCCGGTGCTATCGAACGTTTAGATCCGACAATCACGGTTGGTGGAGGCGAATGCTAAGCTTTCGACTAATCAGTTATGCATAGTAGTACCTACCGGTACTGTCGTGAAACTCCTCGTACAAACAAGGTATGTCTGTAGGCTAGAAATAGGCTGTAGGGTTAGGGGTCTTCCGTTCCGGTGGGCTCCTACCGGTAACTATCCTAGTCTTGAGTCCTGGCTCCAACGGCGCACCGCCCCGCTGGCACCGCCACCGTCACCGTTTCTTACGGCGCAGTGAGGGACCAGGTACATAATACCTACTGCTTACAAACCCTAGGACTTTTATGTAAAGTTGTTCTTATGTACATAAAAGTAGTTGCGCCGGTGACGCCGATGATTACCAATTCCATGGCGGCCCCCGTTCGATGCGGAGGTATCTGCAAGTTTTACGCATAAGCACTTGTTCGTATAGCCGTAGTGGTCCAGCCTATAATCAATTAGAAGGTAGGTACCTATCAGCCAGGATCTCTTTTCGTGCCCAGGAAGGGTTGATTCGAGCTATCCGCATGGGGAATCACTCGTCCACCGGCTTTTTGGGTAGGGGGTCGCACCATTAATATAGATAGAGCAGTTGGAGGGCAGGGAGGGCTAGCTATCTCTGTACGGCATACAAAAACGTAAAGCCAAAGTAAAATCCTGATATTGACAAATCACTCTTCTCCGCTGCCCCACGGCCGAGTGGGGTGGGCTCGGTGGGGTGCCACTCCTTTGGATACCTCATTGTCTCAAAGTTACCGGAAAATCGGACGAGGTATCAATGGACCGCGTGATGCGTCGGCGCAGCGAGAATAGGTAGTAAACGCATAAAGGTGGTGCGAATTCGGGCTAGTCTAGTGTTAGAGGCTCAGAGTCTAAGCACCTGTACCTAGTAGGTAGCTGAGGGTACGAGATCATCTGGGGAGGTCGAAAAGTCGGAGAAACCTAGGATGTGGCAATTGGGCCATGATTGTTCACCGCCTAGGAAGTGCAGCTGCCCCCCGACAGTCGCTGCTCTCCTGTAGTACGGACCCTGATATCTCTTCTATCTTTCGGCAAGAGCGAAAGGGTCCCAAAAATGGTTCTGTAGGACGTTAACTCTCACAATCCGAGTGCGTCCGAGTGATGCGTGAAGGACTTCCGTCACAACGAAGTGCCTTATCCAAGTAAGGACTCACCTATCTACCCCTAGATTTCAGTAGAAGTAACATCGAAGATTGGAAAACCGCGATCTTCCAGTCCGACACCATAAAACCCGTAGACCCATATATCCCCCATCCCACGACAAAGGAATGATAATGATACATTCTGATGATGGCTCAATGCTGCGAAGTCCCGGGCTACATACGACCATCAATCTACCGATGTGGCCATATTCTTAGTCGAAAGGTAGCGGTTGGATCGGTTATATATGATGAGCAAACAGCCTTTCGGATTGTTCTGGATGGTGGGTAGGTATCTTCTCACCACAGAGGTTGAAGGCCCGATCCCATGGGTGCAGGGCTGTTAATAGGGCCTTCAGTCCGTCTTTGGGGTGGCCCAAGACGGGACGGAGTTACTCTAGTCGGGCTGAGGAGAAAAAGGAGTATGTACAGGCTTTCGGGCCGGCGAAATGGGGACGGATACCTTACAGGACCTGGAATGAAATGGGAAACTAAGACACAGACTAGCCAGAATAGCACACTAATGTTATCGGGTACCATAGATACCTGTAGGGTATCCGCGCCATTCATTCTCCGGACTGGACGGACTAATCGTCTGGAGATTCAAGAACCTGCCCGAGACGGCCCCGGCCTACATACAGTCCCCCAATTAGACTGGCGTCCTGACGGACGAGTCACCACCCTGCTATGATAGTAGACAAAATACCATTGTCTCAACGTTTGCACGGGCGAAGGGTGCCGAAACCCATCTCGAGCCATCAGCTGGGTGCGGGACTGGTGGACTGGTGGACTGTATTCGCAAAACCAGCGAAACAGGCACGTCCAAAAACCGAGAAGGGCGACAAAGAAGCATCAAGTACACTAGTAAAATAAAAAGATCAGGACGCAAAAGAAATATTCTGGAAAGAATATCTATATTTGATGATTCAGCCGGGATTTGAACCCGGGTCGGGCGCAGAATGCTGGATGGCAAGCGCCCATGATACCCCTACACTACTGAATCGAGTGATGGCGGAAGTGGCAACAGTCTTCTCATAGTATAAAATATATCTCCTCGCTCTTTGAAGACACCACTATAACCGCCGATTTCGCTCTTGACGATGTCGGTATTATGACAAACCTGGATGATATGTACCTTGCTCCACCCACGGATGGACCTGCTTGCTGATCACCACGACTTTTCATCCTCTCGTACTAAGCTGTCCATCAGTCGACAGCACGCCGAGGCCAATTGATCTACGGTATGTACCCCGCGCGGAAGAGACACTTCCGTCTTGGAGCCCTGGAACCTTTTGTATCTTGCTATGCCGTGCAAGCAAGCACATCTTGGCAATTTAAGCGCTGCATGCGAGGCGACAATCGACTTCCCCAAAGATCCATGCCCTCGTGTTCGCTCTGGATGATATGTATGCCATATGGCAAGTCATGTCTCCCGGCTGCCAATTCCGAGGCAGGGGGGTGGGGAGGAACTTGCGTGGACGGTGCACTTAGTCGTCTGGAATCGCGTCTCCGGAACCCGAAACTCCAGACTGGAACGCCCCACAAACCGATGCTCGACGTGGTTCGATTCGGGAAGGAGAATGGAATTGCAGCAGAATGTATGGACGTCTGGGGTACCACAGAGGTATAAAATATACAAGCCTCGCAATATAGCTGCGGAGTTCCACTCGCCACTGTACTGTGGGGTGCATGGAGATCAATACCGGCAAGCAGAGAAGCGTAGGTATGATGTACACAAGGGTATCTTTTGCGTTTCTTGGGTTCTCGTGTAGGGATTCACTGCGCTTGCAGCATACCGAGATCGGTAGGTTAGGCCCATAACGATGTTTCCTACGACAATTAATCCCGACGACGGTACTGGTCCTTCCTACGGTACTCGCCCTTTGCACTACCACTAACCCCAGCCGATAAAAAGCTCAAGTGGATTCGAGACTGAAGTGAGAAAATCCACTATACCGGCAATGTTACAACTGCGGGTCTCTACTTGTTACCAGTATCGCAGTGGTACATCCTCTCACTTTTTTTGCTTGCTACATCGCCTGTAGACCGATCCCCTGTCGACTTGGCCAGCATATGCGGGTTTGCAGCGGTCGCCCACAACCATATCTCGACCTCAGCCGACGTGCCGCCTGCTGGTCGGGGGTGTATACCACCGGGATCAGCGTTGGTGACGACTCTTGTTCTCGCCAGATGGCTCAACGTTGACATTTCGCTAATCCCCAAAAGCGTGCCCTGTGTGTTGGATCAATCGAACGAGTTGGAACGCGATTGCAAGCGCCTACTTTCGCCCTTAACGCGGGAACGACTGAAGCGAAAGTAAAAAAGCAATGCCTACACAATCCGTCCACCGGAGGATCATCGACGGGCCATATTCATCGATAGAGTACCCGCCAGGCTCGCTGCATTCATCGGGGCTGAGGCATTCGCCACCACAATTTGACCAATCTATAGTATATGTCTGCCTGCATCACCGTCTGGTGCGCATCGATAGAGTTACCCCAGAGCTGCGATGTTGCAAAGAAAGATGCGGTAGCTAGCCGTTGCCGCCTATTCGGTCGTGAACCGATATCTCCAGTCCCAATTGGAAGACGAAAGGCGGGGAAGCCGGGATGGTGCTTGGGGAGGGGTGTGTGGGAAGGTTGTGTTGGATATTTTGAAACGGTTATAAAGTATCACTGCCGTCCGTCCGTCCCCATCTCTCTGGCCTTCGTCTTTTACTTTGCACTCGGTCCTTTGTTGCACCAGTGGTAGCAGTGATGGTACGCCCTTCAACTCCTCCCACAGTGATGAACGAGAAATCGGACGGGCCGATGGAGGAAGTCGATATCGACAAAGCACCGGTCTCGCACATCGAGAAGGCCCGCTCGCACGAAGAGCCTACGGATTCACAAGGAGAGTCGCGAATGACGAAGGCGAAATGGCTAGCCTGTATTGCACTCGGGCTTTCCTACACCACCGCCTTCCAGCAACATGCGTGCACGGCTACGATCCTGAAGCACATCGATGATGCGTTGGGACCCACCGCTCACTACAATTGGATGTTGTCGGCCTACACCATCTCCGTGGCTGTATCCCTTCCGCTTGCCGGCGGTCTCTCCGATATTTTTGGACGACGATACTTCTTCATTGCCGGGTGCTTCGTCTCTCTGATCGGAACCATCGTTGCCGTGTCCGCACAGAATGTGCCGACGGTGATTGCTGGCATGGCCCTCAAGGGAGTTGGAGGCGCCAGCCAACAGCTCGCGTAAGGCCCCAAAGACTGGCGATCGAAGCAACCACTGATGATACGCAGACTGGCTGCAGTAGCTGAGTTGGTACCGAACAAGCATCGTGGTCATGCCCAGGCAGTCTTGGATATCTTGGTTCTACCATGGACCATGTTTGGTGCCCTTACCGGTAAGCTTCATGGTTGGTACGGAGTGTTCGTCGAGCTGGGCTGATGGAGTCAGGCAACGCGATGGTCAAGTATCAGGCTTTGAGTTTCAGAATCAACTGGTATCTCGGTATCGGTCTCAACGTTACCAGTATCGTCACCGCGTACCTCTGGTACCACCCAGTATGTTCTTCGTCTGCCCGTTCGCAAGCGATCATGGCTGATCTTATCCATCTAGCCGGCGTACATCAAGATCGAGGGCAAGAGCCGACTACGACAGCTCGCCGAGCTCGACTGGATCGGCATCTTCTTCCTCGCTGTAGGCATCGTCCTTACGCTCATCGGAATCGCCTTCGGTGGCGTTGAGTTCCCGTGGAAGCACGTCGGAGTGATCCTCCCCATCATCCTCGGCATCTCCTCTCTCATTTGGTGCGGCGTGTGGGAGTGGAAATTTGCCCCTCGTCCCTTCCTCGCCCATGAGCTGTTCAAGAATAAGGGAAGAACCTTTTCTTTGATCCTCGTGATAACGTTTGTCGCCGGCATGGGACTGTATGCCGCTGCCGCGTTCTGGACGCAACAGGTACAGGGCATGTGGGATAGGGATCCAATTCGGATCGGTGTCTTGACTATCCCCGGAGGTTTCGGCGGTGCAGGTTGGTTCCCGTACCCATGGGATAGGTAGCTAGATGGAACTAACACCAGGCAGTCGGCGGCTTCCTGGCGGGTATGTTGATCGGCAAGCACTGGATCTTCAAAACCAATCTTTGCCTCGTCTACGGCGCCACCATGAAGATCATTGCCGACGGCTTCCTAACCACACTCACGCCGGAGACGGTCCCGCGGGCACTCGGCCTCGGCTTCATCTCGATGATCGCCACTGGGTGGACCTCCGTGTCCCTGATCATCTGTGTGCAGCTAGCCTGCGAAGACCGCAACATCGGGCTTGCCACGCTGCTCTGCGGGTGTGCACGCGCCATTGGCGGCAGTGTCGTCGTCACCATCTACTCATCGCTTCTCACAAACAAGATCGCCGACGACTCGGGGCCGCGCGTGGCGAAGGTCGTTGTGCCCCTCGGCTTTAAGATCCCGTTACTGCCGAAACTCATCGGATACCTCAGTCACGGCGACGTTCGCCACGCTGCGGCGCTGCCCGGAGCTACCCCGGGGATCATAGAGGTGGCGGCTAAGGCGCTGCAGTGGTCGTGGTCTGAGGCTTTTAAGTATCCACCCTCCCCCCCGATCCTTTAACGAAGGAACGCAACTAACGCGGTAGAAAGGCTGGTTTACATCTCGGCAACGGTATTTGCGGGACTGTCCCTGGCCGCGGCGCTGTTTGTTCAGGACGTGAGCCATAATATGACGGATAACGTTGCGGTAAGGTTGGCGAATGAGAAGGAGCGCGTCAATACTGTTGATGCGTGAGGATGTGCGCTTTCAAGGAGGGAGATGCGCACGACCGGAAATCTGATGGTTGATGGTTGATGATTCACGACGGCTTTTTGTTTGTATCTGGCATTGGGCAGCGGGCTCGCATGTGGGACAACGTGGAGGAATATGTTGCAATTGAAATGAGAATCACAGTCTGCAAACTCGTGGGTACTTCTGTAAACAATACGTCTGATACCTAGGCTAGTTACCCAACACGCCCGAGTCACCCCCTGTAATGTAGTGTAGTGTAGTGTGAGGGTTGTGGGGGGGGTCGACGGCATGAGAAAGTTCGGAGTACTCTAAACTTAGTGAGCTGGGCACGAAATCTCTGTTGCAGAGCGATGGGGGGGGGGGGGGGGGGGTCCAGCGGTGCCGTGTGCTCTCTCAACCGTCTATGATGTATCTACTCGCTGAAGCAATAACTGGTCTTTAGACAAGATTGGGAACTTTCGTACTTCCTCCATATGTGCATACGTCCGATGTGAGTTCCATCCGTCGAGTGACACTGTGACACAAGCTTCTTGGGAGCTATATCACGTGCCCACTCGCAAGGTATGTAGTACGTGTCTCTAACGAATTCATCCCGAATCCACGCACGCCCGCCTCGCCGCTCACACACCCCGCCTCACTTCACGCCTCTACATATCCCCACCCGACCTCGCCTGTACCTGCACCTGCACGCCCACCCGCCGTCGTCGGCAAACACGCTCCCCCACCCACAATATGGTGCACCCCTTCCCCCTCTCTATCAACCCAGACCAGCCAGCTCTCTGCCCTAACAGCTTAGCTAACCCCCCCGCCGTCTTGGCCTTATAGAACTCGCTCTTCAACTCTGCCCTAAAACAGACTGCATCACTGCAGCGGGACCTCTCGGCGCTCGTGGCATCGCCGGCAACCGCGTCGCCAGCACTGCAGGGGCAAATCTCGGCGTCGATTGCGTCGCTGTCGCGCACGATCGCCGACTACGACGCCATGGCGCGCCGCGAGCTCATCCCCGCAAAGAAGGAGAAGGCCGAGCTGCGCGTCAAAAATTTCCGCAGGGAGATGGCCGAGTACCGTGCGCAGTTCGAGAAGCTGAAGGCCGAGAGGGAGCAGGTGGTTGGTTTTGGCCTGATTCCGATAGAGGGGAGAGGGGGGTGGGGGAAGGGAAGGGGAAGGGGGGAAGGTGGCTGACGATAAGTGCGAAATACAGGCTCATACGGTTGCGCGCGGAGAACTGCTGGGTCGGAGAGGTCACTCGTCTGCTACACCTGAAAACCCGTATGCGAACAGCACGCACGCGCGGTCGTCGTCGAATCCGTTTGGTCCGGCGCCCGGGGGAGGGGGTGGTGGTGGGGGGAACGTGTCGATTTCGCAGGAGGACCATACATTCCGCGAGCGGGACTTCCTGTCGCGGACGGATAACCAACTAGATGAGTTCCTGGACCGGGGGAGGGCGGTGCTGTCGGATCTGGCGGAGCAGAGGGGCATGCTGAAGGGGACGCAGAAGAGGCTGTATGGCGTCGCGAATACACTGGGAATCAGTGGCGATACTATCCGTATGATCGAGCGGAGGGCGAAGCAGGATAAGTGGTTCTTCTATGGCGGTGTACTGGTGTTCTTTGTGTTTTGTTACTTCGTTTTGAGGTGGCTTGGTTAAGGTGGGAGGGTTGCGGGTGGGAAGGGCGAGTGAGATGGTGAGATGGAGCGACTACATAGTACCTATACCAATAGTGGAAAATCAGTTGCAGCTATGGATCATCAAAAGGTGAAGGCTTCGACCTTGGCATGGCAAATCGCCATGGGAAATTTACATCTCTTGGGATTTCCCGTATACCCGTATCCACTACACACAGTGACTTTTTCACGTGTGGTTTGGCATAACCAACCGTGAAGAGATCTCACCATCACTACTAGTAATGGTCATGATTGCGAGTCTGGCGAGTATGATGTACCTCGGCAGGAGGGTAGGATGTGCGGAGCCACATCTTTATAAACGGCTTCTATAGAGTTCAAGTTCTGCGCACCAAACGGTGGAGAAGAACCATATCTAGGCTATGGCGAATCCAGCTCCTCCCACCGCCCGCAGGCCGCACTCCATAATGCCGATCCCCGCCTCCTCCCTATCCCCCTCCCTATCCTCATGCCGGGATCTCATCCACCAGATCCCTCATCCACATTGCATTGCCACAACCATCAGACCAGCCTCTTATAACCCACCATTCAACTCCAACATTCCCCACAGTGATTGCCCCAGCTCACTAAACTCCTCATACTCCGATCCGCCCCCTGTGCAGTATAACCTCCAGGGTGGCGAGTGGGGTGATGTTAACCTCCCTAGACATCACACGCAGTATCCGCCCCCGCCCCTCACCCTCCACAACTAGCCGCAGTCATAGGTGTGTGTTCTGAGAAAAAAATATTCACTGTCAGAGGAATCAGAAACATCGTAACACCTCGCTGGATTGCCACCTCTACCTCTGGATATCAAGACATAAAAGTACACACCAAAAAGCCAAATAAAACACCCAAGCGGAACATACACATTGCCAAAACTCATCCCACTCGTCATAAGGTCCATCCCCGTCATCTCCATCATAAAGTCGTACAGACAGAAAACTCCAGTGCCGCGCCCAAACGCAACAAATAAACGAAAACGAAAAAGAAAAAAAGAAGAAAAAAAACTCCAGCAGTAGTAATTCCATTCCCATCATTAGATCGTGTCCTTCAATTCAAACCCTCAAGAATTTCGAAAACGCCTTCTTGAAGAACCCGCCCTTCTCCGCAGAGCTTTCCTCAGCATCGCTAACGCCCCTCTTGTTGCGTTTCTCCGTCGTGGTGGGATCCGTTTTGCGTCTGGGTCTCGTCCTTGGCCTATCTCCGCGCTCGCCCTTGTCCCTGTCGGACCTGTCCTTGGCCCCTTCCGTCAGCGCCCTTTCCCTGCCCGTGGCCACCACCTCCGGCATCGCCGGCCTTTCCCGCTCCTTGCCCTTCCTAAGCCTCTCGTCCACAGGACTGAGGTAACCCGGGTCGATGCCCTCGCCGGGAATCTGTCGCCGCGCGCGTTTCGCCTCCTTGCGTAGCCTGTACTCCTCCTCTTCTTCGGGGGTAGAGAAGCTCTTGCTGCGACTCCTGCCCGCCTTCTCTCGCTCCTTCGCTTTCTCCTTCTTCCCTTCGGATGAGAGAGAATGCCCACTATCCTTCAGCACCTCTTCCGTCCGCGCCTGCTTGCGTGCTTTCCGCTCCGCTCGACGAGCCTTGTGCGCGAGCTCTGACGCCTCCAGCTCGTGCGCAGACGGTTCCTGCAGAAACGACGAGGGACCTGCAAACTGCGGGACTGGTGCTTCGAGGTCTTGCTGCAGGTGTTCAGAGGGCGGGTGGGCTACCTCTTCTGGCTCAAAAGCTATGGAGGCAGTTGCAGGTACGACCTCCGGTTGGATTTGCTGCTCCATGGCAACCGGAACTGGCACTGGACCGTTCGAACGAGCGGCAGTTTTGGCAGCCTTACGGGCTTTTCGTTGCTCTCGGTCGTCTGTGGGAAGTTAGCAACACGAAATCTGCACGGAAGTAGGTTGTTGCAACGCACCATCATCCGGATGTCTAGACTTTGAGCGTGACTTCTTCTCTTTCTTTTCCTTCTCTCGGTCCCCCTTATCCTTGTGTCGATGACGTCGCTCCTCCTTCGCTTCATCCGACCCGTGCTTTTTTCTGCTACGATGATGGCGCTCTTCAGCGACCTCGGACCCGCCAGACACGTGACGGGACAGCGATCGCACTCGGGTCTTGGATTTGTGCCGATGCTCTCTAGGCTCGGCATCAGTCTCATCGACCGGGTTTTTCGATCTGTGTCGGCGGTGTCGTGGTTCCTCCGCGCCCTCTTCGTCCTCCATGCGCCGTTCTCTGTGACGCCGACGTCGTCGCGACTCTCGTGCCTCCTCCTCAGGGAAGCTGGATTGCGGTACCGGCGGCTCTTCGTCGACTGCAACACCAGCCATGTCAGGGCGCAGGTCCTCGGCGGGATGCCTGGAGCCAGATCTCGCTCTAACCCCGGGCGACCTGGTCCTAGACCTACTCCTTGACAACGCTCTAACCACCTCAGCGCCATTCTTCAATCCCAGTATTCCTGCTGCCTTTCTTGAGATGCGTCCTTCGCGTAAGTCCTCCGGCGGAGGCATATCGGCCTCGCCCCTGCTCGGCCGCTTCTCCCGCTTCTCCTTCTTGTGCTTCCTTTTCCGCTCCGCTTTCTCCAGGGGAATCTCGGGATCAACGTCGGGGATATCCAACATGTCGTCGGGTATGTGGACAGGTTCGGGCATGGCATCAGGTACTGCCAGCGATTCCTCCTCGCGACGCTTCCTGTGGCGCCGCCTCTCCTTCGCTGCAAGCTCAGGCTCCATTCCCAACAACACCTCTGCTTTCTTCGACGACTTGCGACTGGAGGGCGTGGGCGTGTACGGTTCTAGCGGTATCGACGGTATCGGTTCTTCGTAGGCTTTGTTGTCACGCTTCCGTTTGACTTGCGAGCGAGTATCGGAAGGCGACTCTCCTGTCTCGATCGCGAGTTTCTCCGCTGCCTTCTTCGCCTTTCGTGCGGCGCGCTCCTCGGGTGTTTTGTGGCGACGTCTCCCTTCCTCTGGCTCGTCGTCGCGATGATGTCGCGACTTGTGGTGCCGAGGCTGCTGCGCGACTTCTTCCTCTTCCTCGGGCTCTTCTTCGGCGGCGGCGTGCGACAAGCCGTAAATCTCCTCAGCTGTCTGTATTCCAGAGGGTACACTACGTCCACCAGCGTCGTGAAATTCTTCGTCGTTAAATTCTTCCTCGTGAAATTCTTCGTCGGGCGGTAATTCGCTAGGCATAGTGGTCTCAGGGGCGGGATCAGTGGCGATGTCAGTGGAGACAGGCGCAGGGGGAATGGCGGTGGGTTCGTCCGCCATTTTGATTGGTGGAGCTGCCGGGTTGGGGATAGCGTCGGGGCTTGTGATTGGTTGCCGCGCGGGGTAGTCGGGGTCAGCTGGGTTTGGAGCGTCGAATGTTGCAGCTGAAAAAGAAACAACAGTCGGCGGACTTGCGATCACAAGGGGTTCTTCGGTAATCAGTGTTCCCTCTGCCCCCTGTGAAGTTTCTGTCTCGTCCGCTGTGGTGGCGAGTTCACGATCCTCAGAATGTCCGTGCGCAGATGTTTCGTCGTCGGCGTCGGTGTCGACGTCAGCCTTCCCTAGTGTTTCGTCGTTTTCGTCTGGCGCACTCTCTGGCGTCGCTTCGGCTACAAAGACGACAGGGAAGGAAGGCTCGGGCTGTGGTTCTGGTTCCGGCTTGGTGTGTGGCGCCGAAGGATCTTCGTCCTCCGCGTTCGCTTCGACGGGTTGTTCCTCTGGCGCGGACTCGGGCGTGGACTCGGACTCGGGCCCGTGCTCGGGCTCGGGTTCAAGTTCGGCTTCGGGCGCAGGGGCAGGTGCAGATGCAAGCTCGGATTCTGGCGCAAGCTCAGGTGCAAGCGCAGGCTCAGGTACAGATGCAAGCTCAGGTTCGGGCGAAGGTTCGCGCGCTGGCTCTGGAGGAGTGTCCGGTTCGTCCGCAGGCGGTGGAGTGGAGGAGTGAAGGTCAGTTGGATGCGAAGGCTGTTCGCCCTCCTGGATGGGTTCTGCCTTCTCCTCTTCTTCTTTTGTTTCAGTGGCTGTTGGTCGCACAAGGAGGGTAGGTTAGCCCAGAAGGAACGAAAATCCGGATTCGATGATCCTGGTTGGTCTAAAAGGGAGTCGGGGAAAGGGCCCGGAGGAGGGGCGTGACGATGGGATTGAAGGAGGGGGATGGGCTGGCGATGGTGGTGATCGGTACGATAGAGTAGGATGGTACACGATACACGATAGAGTACTCGAGCAGACAGAAAAAGAGAAAGAAAGCGGGGTCTTCAAGCAATCAAAGCGTATGAAGAACGGTAGTGGTACGCATGGAGCACAACGAGATAGAGCGGTAGGGCGGTGGAGTAAGAAGGACCGAAGAGAAAGAAGATATGTTACTATTACTGACCTGATGCCTCTTCCGAGACTTCTCTGGCTTGTTCCTCAGTGGCTTCTCTGGCTTCTTCGTGCTCTTCTGCAGCTACTACTGCAGTAGCTTCCTCTTCTTGGTGTTGAGGATTATTGTGCTCCTCTTCTTTGTCGTGGTCGTCGCTGTGGCCCTCGTCGCGGTTGGGGTTGTCGCCTTCGGTTGGCTCAGCTGGAGGCGGGGGCGGAGCAGAAGGTTCTTCACCTTCTTCCTCTTCTTCGACGCGAACTCCCCCCACAACACTGCCATCGTCGTGGTTATCCTGACCGTTCTCCTCGCCGTCCTTTGGGCATTTCTCGGTTACCTCGATGCCTCCCCCCTCTTCGGCAGCTCGACATTCATCCACTACTACTCCTCCATCATGTTCTCCTCCTCCTCCTTCGACTTCTCCCGCTGATTCTCTAGGCCCTTCACCTTCGGCGTCTCCAGCCACAGTCTCCTCCGTCTTCTTCTCTTCCTGCTGCTCGCCTTGGCCCTCGCCCTTGGCATCGTCGAGCGCTGCTGCTGGCCGGTCGTTCTCGTTGCTGTCATCACTGGCACAGGTGTCCACCACGTCGCTGCCAGTAGCAGTAGCAGCAGCAGCATCATGTACCACTTCTGTAGCGCCAGCATCACCAGCGATGTCGGCGCCGTTCTTCGCTGGCTGCTGTTCCTGGTCTGGAAGTGGCGTCGCATCGTTCTCGCGCTCCTCCCCATTCGTGTTCTCGTCGGACGCCGACGAGACTTCACTCCCATCGACCACCTTTCCGTCCTCGGTCAACTCGAGCTCAGGGAGCTCCACCAGATCGCTGCCCATAGAGTGCGCGAGTATTTGTATGTATCGCCAGCGAACTCAGCAGCAGCAGCAGGCAGCAAGCAAGCAAACGGTAGGGGGGGGGCGGTGTATGTGGCGGCAAGCAGGAACCAGATCAGAAACCGAACGTGGCCGTTGCAGTGGAGCTCATCTCAAAACGCGGAAATCGAGCAGAGAGGGGATGGTTATTGGGTGTAGCGGAGGGGGGAGGAGTGGATATTGGATTGGAGGGGTAAAAAGGGCACTGGAGAAGAGACTGGACTGTCTTGTCGCTCTGTGCTGTGTGTGGGCGGGTTGGGGGGGGGGGGGGGGGGGGGGGGGGAGATCAAACCGAACTGGATGGAATGCGGTGAATCGCTGACTGGTGATTATTGCGGTAAGAAGTATTTTTTTCATATTATTTTTTCCCTACTGCGCGGTGCTGCTGCTGCTGCTGCATGCGAGGTAAGTGAGGCGGTAGGTGTTGCCAGTTATTGGGCCACGTCGATGCTGGCGATGGGGCCAACCCGGGAACATCCTGATTGGCCGGGCACATCGAAACACAACTCTCTCACTTATCTCCGCCCCTCTCGCCTACTGTCAAGGAGTTTTTTTTCTTCTCGCTTTCTTCTTTGCTTTCCTTTCCTTTGTTTCCTCTTTGACGCCGTGGAAGAGCGATTGTGAAGAGTTTATGCGATCGTGGGACTGGCCGTCGGAAAGCTACCGTGGGGGACAGTCAGCTACCTAGACGCTTTTGATCACAACTGCAGAAAGAATCGTTTCGCCGGCGGCTTCCCTGGCGGGCCGCGGTCATGCTCGGCCGCGCGCGCGACGGCTCTCCCTCCCGCCCGCCGCCAACCAGCCAACCGAGGAAGAGTCTGCGGCCCCTGAAGACCCTGACAGGAGGGCACTCTATTTGAGTTGCGCAAGGCCCGAGCACACTCTATTTGTCTACATACTCCGAGTACCGCACTGTGCAGACATACGCACTCAATCTACATATCAATCCATTCTTCGCAGTATCGCAGGGTCGGCATGGTATGGGTATGGCAGTCGGGTTATCTTCCCCGCGCCTGCGTGCATGTTTGTCTGCGTATGTAGGATCTGCATGCGATAGCGACGATCGCGTGCATCCGTCACATGCGTAGATACTCTACATGCTCTTGTTACCCAACGGAAACAGAACTGTCTTTGCTTTGCCGCTGTCGCTATCGTCTAGAACAATGCCTACCATGCAACGGCCGGTTGTTTTTGTTTTTTTGTCCTGTCATTCTGTAGATAGAGTAGGTATTCGACCGTTTCCGATCACGGCAGTATCCACAGCCTACAGGAGTCCCTACTTGCCTCCGCCGATGCCCGTCCTCATCTCCGCTCAGGGTATAGAGATGATGACGAAGGAAAGAAAGCAAATTGAAAAATCCGCACTTCAGTTACCAGTGCCGTGTTGCTCGTGACCCTCTGTAGAGAACCTGCCAGCTCGCCCGTTAACTCCTCCCTCTTCCCCCCTCTTCTTTTGCAAGCTGTGCGGTCTCCCGCAAAACAACTCCATATGAACTTCGGAATCCCGCTTCTTAATCCTCTGCCCCGTCTCCATCTCCACGCACAGAAAGGCCTAAGTTCCCGAGCCATCCCAAGTTTTCTCGGTACCGTGGATACTCTACCACCAGCGCCGCCCGGGCAGGGCCGGCCATGGGATTGTAGTAACGGTTGGTATGTACCGCGAGTTGCGCATTTCGGCCGGGGTCGGATCCCAGGTCCTCTTCTGGTGCTTTCGTCCGTGCGTGGTCGATTAGTTATCCGTGAGCCTGTTCATGCAAGCTTTCCGTTCACTTCCTCTCGGTGATGTCTCGCTTCACTACGGTTGGCTTAGCGAGGTTTCGCTCCACCAGCGGCGTAGAAGTTCGGCGCTTCGTTGGGATCCGTTGCTTTTAATGTCGGGCTCTGCCCGCGATTGTGTGTCGTGCTGTTCAAATTTCACCTCCCCCTTCGGTTCTTTTGCCTTGGTCGCGGCGGGGGTACGGGGTGACTGAGAATCGGGGGTACGGGATGTCCAAGAACCGGGACCACCAGCGCTGCCACTGCCGGCACCACCACCGTCGGGGGTCTCTCCCCCAAGCTCCATCCACGCATCAGCGGCCTCCCACGGGGCAATGAGTAGATTCGACGCCCCGGTAAAGACTGCGATCAACTGTCCGGCGGAGTCCGCGATGCCCGCAGTTACCAGTCGATTCTCCACGATCATTCTCTCGACCGAGACCACCGCGACGACCGGGCCGAGCAGGAACACGATCGCGAAGTGGGCACACCCGGCGGCGAACTGTACACTGAACACTTGGCGCGTCCAGAATAGTCCCTGCAGCGACCGGATCAGATTGTAGTCGCTCGGCCCGCTGGTGTAGTATGCGGCGCATGCCATGAGTATTACCGGGCCTTGCTGGAAACCCTTACGGGCGCGAACGAGGTGCGCAGCGAGGATCAGGGACAGCCAAGCGGCGAGGATGGCGGAGAGCGCTGTTGCCGCGCTGACCCAGGCCTCGTTCCCGCGCAGGCCGAAGGTGAACACTATTGCCAGGCGCTTGCCGGGGCACGCGGGCGGCGGCTGCTGCGTGCGCTGCATGCCCACCGCCCAGAACCACGCGCTGAACCACGAGTATACCTTTTTAGCTCTAGCGCGGGCATATTATATGTACTCCGGGCTGCAGGTCTCGTTCATCGCTATGACATTGAGCGGCAAAGTGGTGGGGCGGGGGAAGAGGAGTCAGTCGCTGTTTGTGAAGCTTACATACATCTTGACTGCATGCGCACTCGGCACTCGTCGCTTCATGATGACTGAGTGAGGGGGGTGTGAATGTGGCGAAGAAGGCGGTCGTTATCACTTGAGGTCTGTCGGCCTTGCTCGTTGCTATGTACGGTACGGTATCGGTGGTCGGGGGGCTTGGTTAGTGCATCCACTCTACCCCGCTTACGCTTCTCACTCGCATCTGGCGGTGTGCCATTCTCCCCCATTCTTCCCCCAGAATCTTCTACACAGTCAGATACTGTCGCTGAACTCCCTCCCCCTCCCCTCCTTCTCCACCTAGCGCTCATTCTAATCCACTGTCCACTGTCCACTGTCCAGAGGGTGTCCGGGAATCCGCTAGCTATGCATATCGACAGTTCCGGAAGTCGGCACGTAGGGGAGAATGGGGGCAAGTGCGAGTGCGAATGCAGAGTGGTGAGATGACAAGGAATCATGCGGAATCATGCCAGTTCACTCGTGTCCTGTCCAGACTCAGTCACTGTCGGACCACTTGTGTGTCTTCCGGTCTTACTATGGTTTACTAGAGTATAGATAGAGTGCGGCGGAATCTGTCGCTCGGTACGGCGTTAGTTAGGGCGGCAGTTAAGGCGGCAGTTAAGGCGGCAGACAGGGACGTCACCGTGGCGATTAGGGCGGCAGACTGGGTGGGTTGAGACAAGAGGCGAGTGATATAGTGTGTATATGTGTGTAGGCGTGAATGCGGGCCAGCCCATCTTCAAACATCAACACCACCATTCCCCACAGATATTCACTGCACAGCCAGTGCTATATCCACACCGAGGAGCGGTAGCAGAAAAGTTTGCAGACGATTCCTTTGCCAACTTCACTCCTCCAGGTTGGCGGCGGGATCAAGAGGAGAGCACACACTTCCTGTCGCTGACCCCTGTTTAGGTATTCTACTACAGCCAAGTAATTTAGTACCTGGCTCGGTGCAGCATCGTAATCTCCTCCGTCCCACTGCTTGGTCAAAATGATCTGCATAAGTAGAAGTTAGACACTTCTCAACTCGAGCACAGGGTCGAGTGCTAGTTTGTGGATATCGCGAGAAATCAGGACTGTCTTCAACTGTTGTCTGGATCAAGGTGATATACAGTATGTTCTTCCTTCAACTAACTGAGAGGTAGGAGAATTGAGCAATCCAGTTGGATAAATGTAGTCCGTGTGATCAGCTACGAGACCTACAGTGGTTCGACATACCCGTCTCGGAGCATCAGGACGTATTGCCCGTCACAGTTTCCACATCCGCAGCCGTGTTTCTTTGGGGACTCCACCATTCTCGCAGCCGTGGCTTCTGGTTTTCGGGCGACTTCCCAGGAGTGTTCGTCGCAGACGTCTCCTCCGTAGGTGTTGCCTCAGCCTCAGGCTTCTACCTGACAAACTTGTTCTTTGCAGGCGTTTCCCTCCATGTAGGCGTGCTTTTCGTAGGCGTCTTTCCCTCTTCATCAACTCTCTCATCCGCAAGTGTCTCCACCACCGTCTCCTCGGCCGCAGCCTTCACCTTCGCAGCAGCAGCCTCTTCTTCGCCGGTGTAGCCTTCTCCCCATCTCCTTCTCCTTCATCTCCTCCCTCTCCTTCTCCTTCAACTCCCTCTCCCCCTCCTTCATTTCCTTCGCCTCTTCCCTCTCCCGCCTCCTCTCTGCCGCCAGCCGCCTCTTTTCCTCTCCCGCCTCCTTAGCCAGCCTACGTCCCTCTTTTAGCTCGCTATCACGGCGCAGAGTAGAAAGGACCTCCGGCCACGAGGATTCGCAGCCACAGGGCAGCACCCAGCGGGCTTCGTGCGAGACGTCGCTGGGCGCGGCTTCCACGGCGCGCTCGAGGCAGAACTGGCGGGCTTTGTGACCGCACGGCATCAGGAGCGGTGGCTGCGAGATGGACACGGGATAGGGTGCGGGAAGGCAGTCGCACTGACCGGGTGCGGAGGCGGGGGCGGCATTGCTCGGCTGCGGCTGGGACATCGCTGTTGGGGGTTATATCTGGTGTTTTTGATGAGTGCGGGGTTTGTTCGTGTATGCTTTCGGACGTTAACGTAGCGGGTAATGATATATCCTGCTGCTGGTTCGAGTTGAGCTATACAATCGAGATGAAGCTGAATTAGTGAGCCGTGGTTCACTCTAGATCACTCGTCCCCGCAGTACTTGTAACGGAAAATCAACACTTTATTACAATTCAGTTGAACACCATTAGAAAGAGAGACCTCAATAGCCTCACCACCTCCTCCATGGGACTCCAGTTAACTCCCCTCATTACCATGAAGGCAAGTAAAAAACCTCTCAATCTCGCCACCTCCATGCCACAATCAACCAATGAAAAAAAGGATATCACCGACGTCTCTACCGCATTCAAAAAAAACCCACCCCCAGCCAGCCCACGAAAGCATGAAATCAAACTAAACATTTCTCAATCCCAGGTAATCATATGGATATATCAAGGAAGAACAAAGAAAATCAGGCGTGCAAGAAAACCGACAACGCAGGCAAAAAAAAATGAAAGGGTTTAGCACTGGTAGCAATTAGCATGAGCATATAAAGTCAGCTGGTATGATGACTTACCCCTGTGTCTAAACCAACAGTGCTTTGAAAGGTTCGGCAGCAGCTTTTCTTTCGCTGCGCTCAACAGCCAAAGCTGCAGGGATCGGCGGTGAACTTGACACGGCACTGCTTCCACTCCCGCTCTTCGCTCTTGGCACGGGCAAGAGCGCTAGTGGCGGAACGGGCAGCAGCGATATTGATGAACCTGAGATATGCGGTTCCGGCCGTATGGTCGAATTCGATGTTCTCGATGTGGCTCTTCTTGGGTAACTGCTTGTCAATCCAGCGAGAGATAAAGACAGCAGGGTATCTATTCTCCGGGAGTCCCATCATGGCTAGGCAACGGGTCTCATCATCTCTGAACGGCTCCAGAAAAGGAGTCGTAAAACCGTCCTTGACTTCTGGTGGAAGCTCTCGAGAGACCGAAAGCTTGAATCCCATCAAGCAGATCGGTTGACGCGCGTGCCAGGCAACAAAGCGATCCGCAGAGTCGGAATCTTTGAAGTAGACAACCGCCTTTTTATCTCCACCTTGTATAGGGGCTTTGAACATCACCACACTGTGAATAGCTCCTCCGTGGATCTCTGAAAGGATCCTTGGGAGCGATATATTCGGTGGGACTCCCTGGATAAAGACGCCCACTGCAGCTTGTCAGTTACTGGTAAACCCGGTAGATACAGTGATTTGGGAGGAATACCTTCTGTGCGGGGGACGGTTCTCTCCGGTGGTCTCAATTGTACCACCACCGTCTCTCCGGGACCACCGAAAAGTCGCGGTCTCGGGTGTCTCTGGACACCATCAGCCTTATTCCTGTTCTGTCCTCGATCGCCATTCTTGGCGGACGGCCTTTGCTGCCTGGCCGGTCGTGGTTGCTGCTCGGGCCAAGCGGCCATGTAACCGGTACTTCTAGGAGCGGCGGTGGGAATGGCGACGGGTGCGGCGGTGGGTGCAGCGGCGGGTATGGTGATGGGAACCGAGGCGGGAACGGCGGTGGACAGAGAAGCGGCAGTCAGGGTAGTGGCCGTTGGGGAAGCAAGGTTGGCATGAGGGCGAGAGCCAGGACGAGCAGCAGTGGGCTTCTTATTCCCGAAGATATCTGTGTCTTCTTCGCCCAAATCGGACCTGTCATATGCTTGCTCTTCTGAATCTTTACCAACATCAGGCGACTCCGTGAGCCGGTTATCGAACTCGGCTGGCTGCGAACCCCCCTGCTTGCTTCTGGAGCTGGGGAGTGACTGCAAGAGATCGTGAATCGGCCGATGCTCCATTTGAGTCGTATCCCCCTCATCTTTTGGAATACTATCCTGACAATTCGACACATCCTCAACTTCATCAACATCGGGAGCGGATGTGAAGATAACCTCTTCTTCGATGCTTGCCGTAGCGGTGGGTGTGGTGGTGGGTGCGGTGGTGGGTGTGGTGGTGGGAACCGAGGCGGGAACGGCAGTGGCCAGGGATGCGGCGGTCAGAGCAGTGACCGTTGGAGAAGCAAGGTTGGCATGAGGGCGAGAGCCAGGACGTGCAGCAGTGGGCCTCTTATTTCCGAAAATATCTGTGTCTTCTTCGCCCAAATCGGACCTGTTATGTGCTTCCCCTTCTCCATCTTTACCATCAGGCGACCCTGGTTGGTTATCGAACTCGGCTGGCTGCGAACCCGCCGGCTTGCTTCCGGAGCTGGGGAGTGACTGCAAGAGATCGTGAATCGGCCGATGCTCCATTCGAGTCTTAACCCCCTCCTCTTCTAGAATGCTATCCTGAAAATTTGACAAATCCTCAACTTCATCAACATCGGGAGCCGATGTGGAAATGACAGCTTCTTCAATGCTTGCAGAGCCACGACAATGACGACGGCGACGGTGGGCCTCATCGTTTGCGAAGCGAAGAACATAAGCGAGTCCCTTTCGTTTTAGGCTGCTGACATGTACCTCAAAAGAGTATCTCTTGCGTTTGAGGATTTCGGCGAGGGCTTGAAGAAGTTCTTCACTGGTTGTGAGGTCGATGTATCTGGTCTCCGTGGGGCCCGTAGTAGACGTCTTCGTGGCCTGAAGCCTTGGCGAAGAGACAGAGTCCACAAGAACATGCTTCGTCGAGGGTGCGGAGGAAGACGGAGAGGCAGTTGTAGAATGCATCGGAGTGTTTGAAGCAAAGGAAGCAGTAACATTGGTGCTTACGGGCTGCCGAACAGCTTGAGCAGGCTGTCGGTTATTGGCCGGGTCTACCGCTGGGAGCACGTGAGGCGGAATGTGTTCCGTCAGTTTGAGTGGGAGCGCCATGGTCGATCTTGATCTGTAGAATCTAAGGCGATCAGTAAAGGTTGCTCAGATTGTTCATGGATTCCAAGAAGAATATGGGAGAAGGGTGTATCTCACATCTTTCGAGTGCGAAACGGGAGAAGGAAGGAGGTTGTAATTGTAGAGGGGGAAGGACGTTGTACTTGTAGGGGGGGAAGAGGTCTGTGTTGCTGGTCACGGAGGAGATTGGGGAATGGAAGAAACGAGCAAAGAAGATGGGAGGTGAAAGCGAGAGATAGAGAGAAGCAAGTGTGAGATGTGGAAGAAAGGAGAGATAGAAAGGGTCGATGTTGTGTGGTTCTGGTAGCAGGGCTGCGAGTGTGGAAGGAAGCAAGGGGAGTGAGAAAGAGTGTTAAAGATCATTGAATAGCTCCTACGTGAGCCTTGATGTGCTTGTGTTGGTTCGTGCAGCCAGCAAGACTTCTATGTTCACTAGCCTTAGCCAAAGCATTAAATATCGAGAAAAAGAGACAGCGAAGAGAAAAAAAGAGAAAAAAAGAGACTGTGTCTGACGGCCACCGTACGCGGCGCACAACCATGAGTTACACTCATGCCGAGCGCCACCTCTAGTCGCGTATAAACAATCGAAAGAGCATCATCGGCAACGTCCTAGCAGAGCAATCGAAGAACACGGACGGTGTTAGAATGCAATAAGGCGATTAGGTGCCTGCCAACAAAAACGTCAACAAAGGGAAATAATAAAATAATTTCTGCACACTCCGTACACCGGCCTGGATCACCAGAATGTATGCATACGAGATGGTAAAATATCCTTACTTGCGGCCGAGTGTGCAATCGATCCACTCCAGCCATTCCTAGTCCTTAGGCCCGCATTCCTTTCCGCAATGGCGAGGTGCTCCTCTACCCCTTCACCATCGAAGGGCACTCTACACCAGCTAACCGTGCATCTTCCACCTCTTTTTGCATGGGCAGATAAAGCTGAAGGGGATCTTTCCATAGACTTCGGGTCTTCTTTGCCTTCTCAGTATTTTTCTCTCGCTTTCCCCTCCTTTCGTTCATGGCCCTATTATTCCTCTGATAAAAAGCCTGGTCTACTGAGATCGAAATCGAGAAAACTGTCACGGCTCACACCTATGGGTAGGAGAGAGAGATCTTTGGAGTCTATGGGTGGGAAACATTGTATGAATCCTTAGGTTAGATGGAATCGAGTGATCGATATTGGAAGGGTCGAACTCTCAAGGGTTATTGTGGAGAATCTAGTTCGATTTTAGGCTAGAGTTGCGTGGGAGCTATGTTTCCCAACTGCTGGTTTCTTACGCGACATCTGTACTCAATCAATTCAGTTCCCGTCTCAAGGCAACCCCCGTGTTCTTGTCAGGCCTCAGCTCATTTCCTGCCTCTTTCCTACTTCCTTAGCCCCGTCTGCGACCCATCAGTCATTGATTTCTACCCTTCGACCCCGGATCGTTACAGAAACAAGCCGGGAACGTCCCTGAGGTCGAACCATGATTTGATTGATGTGGAGGTGAAAGTATAGGAAATCGTTAGGGTCATTGGTGGACAAGGTGGATTGGGGGTGATAAGGGAGAGATGAGAGTCTGGTTGCGTTTGTGGTGGTTTAGGGGTTTTGTGGTGGTTTAGGGGTTTTGTGGTGGTTTAGGGGTTTGAGCAAACAGAACGACACCCGGTCTATATGCATGAGTCCCGAAAAAATTTAACGAAACTTCCAAAGCCGGTATTGTCCTAGGTACCCGATTCTGTCAGGTTTGTGTGAGGCTCTTCGTATACCCGCCCATCCAACAATGATGTGGACAACGTTACTGCCAGCCACGTCTTCGCGCTGTGTCATGTTGCATTCTCAGCGCAAACACAGCCGCACCAGCCACACCATCCACACGACGTCCGACCACTGGCCACATCATTGTTGGATGAGCGAGTATAGGTACATGAACTCATTTCCTCATTTATAAGACTGCAATTTGTAATATAAAGCTGGATTTTTGTTAAAACGCTAGAATCGACGCATTTTATTGGGGTATTTAGCCGAGTGACGAAGTAATGTATCGCAACTGATCGAGGTGCTATTGAGACGATGTAAGAACCGATATTCAACTATATACGCGTTGTCAACTCACTCATAGACTTCTCATCTCTTCTGGGAGTACTGCTATGTCTGAAATCTCCCTCCTCTGACGTATGGTGTTACTGAGGCACATCATTGCCTTCCCAGGCATACAAGTGTGACATCGATACTATATTGTGTGCTGGCGACCGCAACGCGAACCGAGACGGCTATGGGCATCATCCACTGACTCGAGCAGCGGGATGCACAAACAGCGATCTTGTATCAGATTACCAGTTAAAAGCCTTCCGTGCCTATGAAGTGGTCGGGGTATTTATTAACATAATGTTGATTTCCCGAGGAAAGCAAAGATTTATTCAAGCGTGAGAAGCCATCGCTTGGTCGACAGCAGGGAGTTATCTGTTTGGACAGTTATATTCCGTACATATCGGAATTGGCCTATTCGCAAACGTCCGGGGGAAATGCCGATTTATTGATATCGCATCGATCCTCGAATAACCAGAATGGGGTACAGTCTTGAGTCGGTAGTTATGTAGTTAGAGAACCCTGGTGCTTCGAAGAGGTGCTTTTAGCAGTCCGCACTCTAACTGATGCCCAAATGCCGGCATACACCAGTCCAGCATACACCAGTGTGTTCGGATTACGGGTTTGAATCCAGCTCAGATCACCGGATTGTTATCCAAGAGCATTCTTCGAGGTACATTCATATCAATTAGTGTATACTGATTCCTCTACGAGAAGTATGTTTCCGGCTACTTACGACAAACAGGAGTTGCCTGTTATCGAGTGACCTTATGATTGGCAATGCCGTGTTGCGAGCTATCTTTCTATCTTCATCTGTGACGCTCTCTTGGCTCATATTCTAAAAGTATACAGGTATGGCCGATGGAAATATACCCCACGGTTCTAGTCTTCTTCTTCCTGCAACTGGGTCTCTCCAAGGGTTTTATGTACCTATTTTAAGGGAGTGGGGACGGGTGAGTGAGCGCAGGTGAGTGAGCGCGGATAAGTGCAACAGCGTGAGCGCTAGCGGCTAGCGAGCGGCGACGAGCGGGCGTTTGAGCCCTAAGAATACAACATCTCTCCGCTAGCTTAGATTCTGCAACAACAAAATCAACAACCATCCGGATTGCTTCTCTTCTTCTTCTTCTTCTTCTTCCTTCTTCACCATCGGCAATTCACAGCTCCACTTGTGCCGCTTCAACTGCTCAACCTTCTTCTGCTCATCGCAACCTTCTTCTGCTCATCGCAACCACTCCCGCTTTTCGCTCATAACATCTTCCGTTTTTCGGCCACAACCTTTTCAGCTTTTCGACCACAACCTCTTCCGCTCTCAGAAAGTTTCCCGCTTATACTATTCTCTCTCAATCTCGCTACCTCCTCATACTTCCTTACCAAGAACACAATGTCTGTCTTTCGAGGTGTCGACACCGAGCCGCTCAGAAGAGTGGTTGAAGCATTGCGCAGAATGTCACCCACGAGTACTCCACTAGAGGCGAACCCGAGCCCCTCGGTCTGCTCCTTCATATCTGGACAAGATTATCTCCAGAACCGTTTCAAGTATGTTACCATGAAGTCTGAGCTTCAAGAACGGATCGACTGCCTCGAGGCAAAGAACGGAGCGTACGAAAATCAGATCGAGACTCTCCTCGGGGAGCTCAAACGATGTGAGAATGCGAAGTCCGCGCTGATGCAGGCCGAACTTAAGGATATCCACGAGAAGTACCACCAGAACTTCCGACAGATCGTCAACAAACTGGTAAACGACCTTGATGCCGAGCGCAAGAACATGAATGCTTTGCAGAAGTCGCTCACGGAGTGGCAGAACATTGCGAATGGAATGAAGAAGCTTCACGATACGCTCAAAGTGAAGCATCAACAGCTTCTGAACAGTACGAAAGAGGAGAAACTGCTTACGCAACAGCACAATCCGGAGCATTCTTCTCAGATTAGGGAGTTGCAGATCAAGGTTCACAATCTTCAGACGGATATCAGCAAGCTCAAGGCTCAGGAGAAGAACCAGAAGTACAAGTTCGGCGAACTAACAGCTCGGATTCTGACGCTGCAGATCGAGAAGAGCCGCCTTGCCGGTGAGATAGACGACCACCGTTTCGAGAACGATGGCCTCCTCAAAAATCAAGATTCTCTCGAGCAAGAGATTTCTCAGCTTCGTCTCGACCGAGCCCAGGAGCAAAAGCGTGCCGACTAAAAGTTTTCGCATCTTCGCGACGAGCATGAACGGCTTCGTGATCGTCTTAGGCTTGAGAATGCTAAGAGTTCTGGCAACAATCAACGTATCCTACGGGAGAAGGACCGCCTTGACCGGGAGGTTGAGGAGCTTCGTGAGGAGAAGTGTCATCTGAGTGGAGAAAAGGGCCTTCTTCGCTGCCAGGTGGATAGTCAGCGTCAAGAGATCGAACGTCTCCAGCTAGAGAATAGGCATTTTCTTGAAAAGGATGAAATTCATCGTCAAGAGATTAACGCATTGTCAGAACTGAATGAAGCGATTCTCCAAGAACGCAACGATGCTGAGGAGAGAAATACCGCGTTGTAAGTACTGGCTTCTCTTTAAATTGTGTTCCTAAGCTGACGACCCCCAAGCCGACAACAGATCGAACAGCTCAAGAGGGAGCTTGATAACTCACAAAACTCCTCCGAGAGGGATTTAGGCCACGAGAAATCTACGGATTCCGTTCCCAGACCCCAATGCAGTTCGGATGACAGTTTGCAAGCTGAATTGGACCGTATCCTTCCGGAACAGAAGATATACGCCCGGAACAACGGATCCGAGCATGACAGGGACAATGATGAGCCACGAGCCGTCCTACCGTCTGTTCCCCCTGCAGCCTCTAGAGAGATCAAGTACGCCGTGAATGCACACAACCGAGAGGAACCGAACGCTTTAACCAACGAGTCTGAAGGCAATGAAGGAGAGGACGAGTGTGACAATCCCGAGGGATCTGAGAACCTCGAGTCCGAACCAACAAAATCAGAACTGGAGGAGTTGGAAGGCCATGAGGAAGAACTTAAGGTTGCCAACGACGCGAGATGGAATAATATGCTAAGGCATTTGAATCGGTACTTCGTAACGACCGTTATTCCAATCGACGAGGCAGACTTGCACCCTGTCAATACTCCACCCGAGCCATGTCTGGAATTCATGGAGTGTATGGAGGATACCGACTCCCTCGCTCCTTCGGATTCCTTATCACAGTATCCGGGCTGGATTCCTTTCTCGGACGAAACGGCGCCGGATAAATTTGAACTGATCAGAGAGATCAAGTTCATTTCCGTCCCTGAAAACGTGTTTGATATCCGAAACGTTTTCAAGGGAATCTCGTGTGGTGTGGTCGAGTCGATCACCTACAGCAGAAGGAGACGGGAAATAGTGATACTATTTGTTGACCCGATTTGCGCCCGTGAGCAATATATAAGGCTCTTCAACCGTCCCTTGTGGCTCCCCGTGGCGGACGGCCACCTGAAGACTAGTCTCAACTGGGACTATTTTCATTGCCCCATTTCTCCGAGTCCTTTCAAGTGGACCAGAAATTCGGAGCCTGTGTCGGAGGAGCTGCGAAATGCTGTCTACCAGAATGGTGTCAGCCGGGCAGTGTACCTGTCTGGAGATCTCTCCGGCCTCTCGGTGGCCAAGGTCATGGAGGATGCCCTGTACCAGATAATGTCCCACACTGGTACCACTCGGTACCGGGCGTGGGACATTTTCGAGGTGGTAGAGTTTGTCGAGGAGACCCGCCAGTACCGCATCTTGTGTGCGGCGATTCTTTTCGCGTGTTACGCAAAAGAGGGACTAAGTTCCCACCCTGACTACCAGGGTATCGAGGTCGGTTTCGGTCTGGATCCCTGTGACCGGCACCAGATACTGGACGAGCTGCGGAATCATGTAGACCTGACGCCGGGCGAACTTGTGGCCAAGTTTGGCACCGCACTCTCTCCCGATGATTCGGACTGGCCCTGGGCCTTGCCTTCGATGAGGGAGAAACAGTCCGCGAAGTACTGGGCCTGGAAGCAGGCGAAACTCATCAGGGGCATCCAACCGACCCCGATATCGGCGCAACGTCTTGCGGACGTTGTGAACTCGACCACACTCCCATCATCCGATGAGGATATTGTGGCCGAGGAGAACGATCATCGGGGCGGTATGGTTTGAGGGGGGGTGAGGACTCTCGGGGGAGGGGACGACAGTTCCGGCGGAGTAGATTTTCGAAAATAATACGATAATACGATAATTTTTAATGACCATACAGTAAGCACTCAATATACTATGAGACATGACTGGATACTGACTTCTACGATAGTTACAAGTATGGTGGGGCGAGATACTATGCGTGAGCCATGTGCGGGCGAGAGGCACTGGGCACGTTTGTTCTGTTTTCGTACTAGTAGTTTCGGTTGGCAAGGGCGGAATCAAACCATTTTTACTCCATCATGGCTCTCTCGATATCGGCCAGTAGGCGAGTGATATTTAGTATTATGTAGGGAGAGGTGGTCAGACGTGAAGTAAAAGAGCAGCTTTAAGGAAACAGACTCCTACATATTCACCCAGGAGATCGCTCTGTGCCGGTTCCTCGGACATGAAAAGGTGCGGCTTCATCCCCATCGCTCGGCCATAGCATCCAAACCAACCCACCGCTCACTCCCCCAGCTTCTTCTAGAAAGAGGTGAGGTGTAAAAGAGGCGAGGAGGCGAGAGGAGAAGGAGGGCGGTGAGGTTGAGGAATGGGGTCCCACCACCGTTCCTTCGCACGCCCTTCTTCATGACATCACCTGACGAAGAGGCCGGGGGCGTAGCGAAATGTGGGGTGGAAACTTTCTTTTCCTAACTTTATTTCCTCAATTCGTTCTAAATATCTTTTAGGAATGCCAGGGCGGAGGGCAGCGAGGAGGAGCCACAGCGAGCTGCTGCGGACTGATGGATGTCGGGTTGGACAGTGGACATGAAAACGGTTTACAAGTATTTAGGAAGGCTATGACCTAATTAGGTCGCAAGCATCTAATGATTGCACCATGAAGAATACAGCATCACTTCTTAGGCGCAGAGCAAACGAGATGAGAGCAAACAAGATGAGGAGAGATGAAATTGCCATTTGTACGAGTTAGGTACCCCAACCCAACGCCATCGCACGCATCCAGGGCACTGTTCGTTCCCTGAAAATCGTCTTCTTCTTCCAATCCCTACTTCTATCACACACACCCAATATCGTACAATAAGCTACCTTCTCCTCCCCTTCTCGTCCTCCTTTCCATCAATGGTTGTCGCTGGTGATGGGATGGGCATAACAATCTTCAGAAGATGTACAGAGAAAACGATTGAAAATGAAAAGAAGAAACCCGATTATACCCAACCCATACCGTACAAGTTAAACTCAAGAAGCCTCACACGCTCCTCCTCCTACTTACGCTCCGCAATGAAGAAGAAAGAACATGGGAGTTTGAGTACAAAACTGGCGGGAAAAAAAACTGACAACAGAATCCGAAAAAAAAAACCGTTCAATCGTATCTATACACTGACTCCACTCTTCTCCTGCCTCCCCCGCCAACTTTTTATACCTTAATCTCCACACGCCCAATTATTGTTTTATATTGGTTGCACTCTTTACGAGGACAAAGGCTTTTCCGTTGTCTCCTCGGCTTGTGCCTCGGCATCAGCCTCGGACTTCACGGGCTCCCCCGAAGCCTCTGAGTCCTCGGCCTCGTTGCGCTCCTCGTACTGCTTCTTGCGCTCATCCGGGGGCACAGAGTAGTCGATGCGGATCTGACGGCCGTACAACTGAGTACCAGCGAGCTGCTCCTTAGCTTTAACGGCACTGGGAACGTCCGCGAAGTCGGCGTGGACGAAACCCCGGGGTTGACCAGTGCGGCGGTCCATGGCGACACGAACGTCAACGCAGCCGGCAACGTCCTTGAAAAGCTCGTTCAGGTCCTCATCGGTGGTGTTGAAAGAAAGGTTACCGATGAACAGAGTCTTGCTCTCGGGGTTGTTCTTGATGCGCATGTCGGAGCGGTTCACGTACTGGACGTTCAAGCGACGGCCAAGGAACGAAGCCATGTGCATAGCCTCGATAGCCTCGGCGGCCTCCTCCAAAGCACCGAACTCAACGTAGGCAAATCTAAACACAATCTTCGTCACTCCATGTACATGTGAAGGGTGGCAGAAGAAAATTTCATGAGAGCGGAAGCGGGAAAACCATACCCTCGGGCAATACCGGTCTCGCTGGTGCGGGGAATGCGGACACCACGGACATCACCAAACTCGCGGAACTTCTCCTCGATATCCTTCTCGGTGACCTCGTACTTGAGGTTTCCAACGTACACAACCTTTGTGGGGGTGGTGTTGTTCTGGCGCTGCTGCCACGCCGGTCGGTCTGAGCCGTTGTCACCTACTCTCCGGTACGCATCCTGTCGTCCGTCGCCGGAGGACTGGTTGTCATACGAGTAGAAACGGGTCTGGAGCAGCGACTCAAAGGAGCGGAGTTCTGCAAGATTTTGGGGGCGGGCGTGACGGGTCAATCCCAATGCGGCAGCGGGGCGACCGGCGCTGCGGCTGGCTGTCGTTGCGAGACGGCGAAGAGCGAACCTACGATTGCGAAGGTTAGCCAAAGCGTCCAGATGATGGTGCGGAATGCAATGGTGAAGCCTACATTGTGAGAGATGTGATGGATGGTGGGTGGATTGAGGGAGAGTGTTGTGAGAGGGAAGTGGGGAGAACGTGAGTTGGGGAAGGAAGGTGGGTGAAGTGAGCTGGGACCGAAATTCTTTTGTGTGAGAAATTTTGAATAGGCGGCTCAACCCGGTTAGCGGCTTGGCAGATCCGAGTGCTGACTGATGTTTGTCCGTGTCTGCCGTGAACCTGCAGGAAAGAAACTTTGGGCGTTTTAGTAGGAAATTCTGGCCCACGGATACCAGGGCTTGTGAGACCATAAAAAGTCCTCTGCAGTCGATACAAACAGCCGAACGCCTCCCAGGGTCTAGAATGATACGGACGTAAGGAAAACACGAAAGACCTTAAACGAGCCGAATGAACAGGCCCTGAAACCTTCAAGCAAACCGGTAATGCCGGCGAGAAACAGCCTTATCAATGTTTACTTCTGAGATACGACTTGGACGCTACCTCATCCTCTCCTCCCCTCTCTGTGCCCAGCCCTACAGTATCTGCCCTGCGGCAAGCCTCCTTCATAACATCTTCCAACCTCTTGACCGCCTCAGCCGAGTTCTGGAAGTGACACATGATCCGTTCACCGCCTAGTTTAACTCCGATGTCCTCCCCAACCTGCTGCCAAATCTCTAAGCTGACCCCTCGGCCTTCAAGGTCAAGCCACACGGCATTGGTATCCACCGGCAGTGTCACCGTCCCTCCGCATCTCACCCATGCAGCCTCCACTTGCTTGGCATATACATTTGACTCTTCCAATCTTCCAGCTAGATACACCTCGTCTAGTCCAACCTCCGCCATTGCCGTCAAGATCCCGGCCTGCCGGATCCCGCCCCCGAGAAGTTTCCGCATGTGAGTCGCCTTTGCGACCAGTTTCTCTGATCCCACGATGAAAGAGCCTACAGGACAACCCAACGACTTGCTAACACACACCGACACCGAGTCCGCCTCACGTGCATATTCCGCAAGCGATGGCGACGAGGGAACGGAGCATGCATTCCACAATCTTGCGCCGTCCAGGTGCACGCCGATCCCATGCTCTCGAGCAAAAGCACATATCCGCTTGATCTCGTCGAGGGGATGAATCACACCCGAAATGGTGTTCTCCAAGCATATAATCTTAGTAGGCGCGTAGTGGATGTCATCCGAGATGATAACGTGTTTCTTCACGTCCTCGAGAGTGAGATAGAGTCCGTTGCGGGGTATCACTGGGGTGATGGTTGCCTGTGAGATTAACGCCGTTGCGCCCGCTTCAGACGTACAGATGTGGGCCCGGTGATCGCAAAGTACCGAGTACGGCGGCTGCTCGAGAAGCGCACGGATACAGAGCTGATTCCCCATCGTCCCTGAAAGAACGAATAGCGCGACTTCTTTCCCAAAGAGTTTCGCGATACGGGTGGAGAGGGCATTCGTGGTCGTTGATTCTTGGTAGACGTCATCGCCGAGGGAGGCATTGGAGAGTGCGGCGAGCATAGAGGGTGTCGGCGAGGTCACGGTGTCAGAGCGGAAGTCGAATTCAGCAGGCGAACGTGTCCACTCATTACTGCGTGGGGCGCATGTGCTGTACATCGTACGCGATACTGATTTCGTAAGCTATTGACTCGCAATAGGGTCTTATGATGGATGACAGTATGTGGACAATGGAATATGCGGCATACTGGACAACAGAGAGCAAGTCTGGGCAAGGGGTGTTATAACTGCGAGGAGTCAGTTGTAGACAGCGCCTCCGCCGCATGAGCCTACCTCGGGAGCGAAACGCCGAAAAAGCTGCTCGGTGGCCAAAAGTAAGAAGCATTCGCGGTAGCTTGTGGCGGGAGAGAATGAGATGAGGCGGTTAGTTGTGGGGAATGCCCCGCGGCCATTAGGACACCTTTTGGTGCCTGCAGGGAGATGCAGGGATAAGCAGCATCCCCCGCTTTACCGTCATCAGCGGAGTGGGCCGGAGATTGCCGTGCCAACCCGTCGTTCAACATCCGAGAGCAAGTAATGATAGGTATCCTTTACAGTTCACCATATCTGCAACCATACTTCTTAGATGGTGGCTAACTGGTTGCACTGCCCACAATATGGCTACTTTTCCGTTCCTTACCTCCGTAACACGAGCTTCCTGGTAGTATTGTGTGAGGATTCATGTTAGAGCTTCAACAAAGCCACCACCAATCGCAGAACTACTGCTCATTCGTAGTTTCAATGCACTTATGAACTTTCTAACACTGTTCACTCGAAGATCTTTTGTATGTAGGTATGTACCCGAGGCAAACGCTCTTTGCTATATCCACCACAGTGCCCACCATCGTTACCAGCCTACTACGGAGAGCACCCCTTCCACTCCGGCTCATTATCATATTCACCGTCGTCTTCACTTCCACTCGTATCTCCGTCCTCATCCTCATCATCCTCCTCATCCTCCTCATCCTCGCCTCCCTCTTCATCGTCATCTTCCTCATCACTCTCCCCATCCTCAAGCTTCTCCATCCCAAACTCCCCGACCAAGTCCCACCGATCACCCTTCGCAGAAGCACTAACATATTTAACGAACTTCAGCACACCCTGGTCGCGCAACGCAAGGCTGAGAGAGTTCCATCCAGGGTAGTTAACAAACAGCACTCCATCCTCTTCCTCATCTCCTCCAGCCTTGTATACCGCGGGATCATTGGTGGGATCATCGTCTTCCGCAGCCATATACATCTCGTATCCTCCAAGAGTGCGGGCGGAGTCGTCGAACCGCTTCTCCTTCTCTTCTCGAACGAAATCCGGGTTGAGCCTGCTCTTACCCTTGCCCTTGGCTTTCTTTTTCTCCTTCTTTTTCATACCTTCTTCCTCCTCAGGATTAGGGGATTCCCAGCCAGTAGTAGGCGTGAGGTTGAGAGTGAGCTCCAACTGCATGGGGTTATCTTCGGTGGCGGGAGAAGATGAGCTCAATCCTGTAGCCAGTGTGTAATCCATTCCTCGCCGGAACCGTCGTGCAAGAATGTTGCGAGATGTCAGTTTTAGTCCAGTGGCGTGTTGGATCAGTTTCTTGAACTGTGGCGAAGGAAGGAGAACGGTGACGAGTTCTTCAAGCGGAGTCATCCCCTTGCCGCCGCTAGAGGACTGTAGGTAGAGGTATTTCTGCTTATGCGGTGGTACGGCGACGGGCCAAGTGCTCGGCTTGCCATCGTTCGACTCAATGTACTCTCGCAGCGGCTTCTCAAAAGTGTTGCGTAGAAATGATGAGATCTGTATCGCCGAATCGCCCGCAAACTGCTCTGCTAGCTGTTCGAGGGTAGCGGGCGTCAAGAACGTCGGGTGGATATATTTGAGCAAGAAGTCGATCTCTTCTGGTGAGAACGCATCATCGTCGTCTTCATCTTCCTCCTTGCCCTTCCCTTTTTTGTCCACCTGCTTGTATGACACCACCTGCGGCTGTGGCCGGTCATAGCAATCACTCTTGGTTTGCAAGCTCGCTAGCGAACTCTTCTTGCCCAGCTCTTCTTCCAGCCCTTCGATGAAACCGTCTTCGCCGCGCTGTGGAATGTGAAACCACCCACTGATTGCCATTCTAGTACGCTCGGTTCCATCTTCGGGATCGTAAACCTCCTCGACATCGTGAAAGCTCTCGCCGGGCACAACCTTAAAGAACGCTAACTGATTCCAAGCAGGAGGACAAACGCGTGACCACTCTGCCGTCGGCACTTTCGTCCCGTCGTCCGCCAATTCCGTAGGATACAGCCGTAGCGCACCTCCCCATTCAGGCCTCCACGGCTCGTCCTCGCTGCCACACAGGTAGAGGATGTAGCTCACTCTGCGACTGCCAATGACATCGTCGTGCGTGAGTAGGTGGCATCCGGGTGTGTAAACATTGATGGCCATATCCGTCTTCGTGCCGCTCAATGGTCCACATCCGGAGACAGCGCACACATAGTCGCGGAATTTCTGGGAGTATAGCGCATCGCGGAGGCGGCGGAGCGAAGGGAGCTTTGCGGCAAGCTCCTGTGGAAGCCCGGAGAGGTTGGCGAGATCGCCCGTCTGGTGTAGCCGGTAGATGTCGGTTTCTTTCGCTGTGAAGGAGAGGTGCGTGAGAATCTCGTTCTTGACTGAGTGCAGCAGCGGCGATGAAATGAGGGTGGGGATCACGGCGTGCGGGTAGCTAGGCTAGTGTCAGTGCAATAGCGAGAGGCAGGAGCGGGAGGGACGAAACACACGGGCCAGAATCACGATATTGCGTGTTGTATTCCTTGAGCACATCTTTCTCGAAAAGACCGGGACGGAAGGAGGATTCGATGTCGTTCTCAATGGGTGCTTTGGTGGGGGACGCGGTTGGCTTTCCCTTCTTTTTGGAGGGCGCCGAAGACGAAGCTTGCGAGCTTGAGTGCTTTCGTTTGGCCATTATGATAACGTGAGGGAATTGGAGCGGTGGAGAACAGTTGGAGAAAATCTGTGGTCACTGGTGGGAAAGGTCTCTGGTCAGACCATGTCGTTCGAGTTCCAAATGACGAGCTAAAACTTTTCTTGAGGCTCTTCGGGCCGTGGCCTGTGAAACCGGACAACTCTCAATTCCACAAGGCACTAGTCCCGATGCCGGCACACTACCGCTACAACCGCCACGCCTGCGATACAACCTCCTATGGCGACGTGATTGAGGCATGGCGCAAGATTAGCCGCGCAGGCGAGAACTTTGGTCTCGAATGTAGGCACGCGTGAACAAAAGGAAACACAGCTACTATTACCCCTCTCACTTCAACCTCATGCACCGTTACCTTTTTTCATCACCCCTCAAGGGTCCCGGGCTTCTCAGCCCTGCTTCGGGCCTTCCGACTTTCAGACTGGTGGTTAGATGCCGGATACTATTGTACAGTACTCGCCTGTGCGGTACCCATGCTAGACAACTACCACGAAGAGGCGCGGTGTTGCAGGAAGTATTTCCCCAATCGACCGTTACCACTCGACGATATGGCCGACAACGGAGACATGCCTCACCACAGATTATTTCCAATTGCTCTCGATCGCTCTAATTCTCTCAAGTTACCAATGGGCAAACGGAAACACTCAAGCTCGCACTCCCGTCCTCCGCTATGGCGACTCTTAGATGGAGAAGCGCACCAAGAAAATCGAGAAAGACAGACTGGATACCACCCTTCCCTCAGGTCATGAACTGAGTGTATAGTGTTTAGTTGACCTACTGGCGCCAAAGGAATCTGCTGCCTTATGCCACCTTTCATTTGTCGAACTCACACTACCTACTTTGTTGTTTCCGCTACATCCGCATCGTCCACTACGCCCCGGATAGACGGGGGAAACGGTCATGTGACTACCATGATCTAACAAGTTCGAATACAATCATAATTAAGCAAAAAGGAAAGCCCCGTTTCTAAGGAATTGGGGAATTTTGATTTACCGAGTGAGATTGCATGTTCTACTTCGGCTGCTGGTGCCAACTAGCCCGTCGGCCTTGAAACCGATCCTGCTGGGGCAACATACCACTAACCCACTGATTGCGCTCGAGACATACCAAATTAGTCGCGAGGATCCAGGGACCGCCGCCCTTGCTCGCTAAGCATCGGTAGAATGCTTTCTCACTTTGGTCCAGTATTGATGGGTAGAGAATTGGAAAGGCAGTAGTTTACCATTGCAATGCAAACTGACTTCCCCTGAGCTCTCCACTGGCGGTTTCCCCCCTCCATACTGCATATAACCTTTCACCATCATACAAAGCACATTCCCGAGCATCCTACCCGTAGTCTGAATGACCAGCTCGAGGCAGGAACCTACGATCTTCACTCGGGGAAACAGCAGTAAACAAAAATCGTCAAAATGCGAGTGAGCGCTCATGATTCGCCACTGATAATGGGCTTGATTCTAGGGTGGACGTTTGCTATTAACACTGAAGTTTGATATCACGGCGTTTTCTGCATTGTAGCGGTGATTTTCAAGACGGAGGAAGTTGCAGTGTTGGAGGCTGGAACGTATTGGGTGAACTTATGCATACCATGTTGGAATTTGTGAGCATTGGTGCGTGAAGGAGTAGTAGGGCTCATGTCATGGCTACTACGCAGATGGGTGCCAACTATTATTCAATCGATCAATCAGTCGATCAATTATGGGAAATGGTCAAAGAAATTAATGGGTCGACAATTAATGTGAGCAAAGGCGATTATGGTTATTTCACGAATAAATCCGACTCATGACAGAAGTGAGGCACAGGCGCATCAAGTTTGTCAACTGTTCCGCCCCGAAAATGTAATTCAACTCCCGGCTCGCGCAATTTCAATCATGACATCGTAAAGAAACAGGGGGTAGCATCCATATTCGCTGTATCCTACAACAATCCGCACCGCGCATTACCTCGCTTTTGCGCCCGCCGTATTGGCCGCCTCCCTCCTCGTCGCATCCTCGAGTAGCGCAGTGTCGACCGCATTGGCGGGTAGATGAACGTAGCGCACGACCGAGCCACGGATGAAGACGTTTTTTACTGCCGCCTATTATATCCGTGAGTTAAAGACCTTATCATACCAAATTCGGAGGAGGTGGCTTACAAGGTGCGGATACCGCGCCTCATCCTTAACCCGGATCTCGTCGAGCTTGATGTTAAGGAATTGGTCGACACTCTTGAGCGTGCCGGTTATGCAGAGATCATTCTTGAGTTCTATTGTAACCTGTGCCCGTCAACGTCCGTGCTCCGTGCTCAGTTCATCTGCGTTTTGCAGAACAGGCGGGTAGAATAGAAGAAGCCCTCAGAGATAAACTGTGCGTCGTCTCGTCCTGGCGTCAGCGACCTCACGAGTGAAGACCTGACGCTGCGTCTAAGGATGACTTGCGGAGTTCTCATCATTGGGTGGGTGGGCGAGGTGCGGGTGCGGGTGAGCGCGGGGTTGAGAAAAAGAACGTACTTCGTGGTCGACGAGGGTCTTGAAGAAACTATACACGTGTAAGCACGGTCAGTTGATGATGAAAGAGGAAATATCGTGACTAAGGAAGGGAATGGAATACCTGAAGAAAAGCATGGCGATGGCGGCACGTTGAAGTTAGTGGGGGACGGCCGTGATCGTGGGTGAGGTTAGCTTTGGGGTCGAGCTTTGTGGATGGTTCGTGTTCGTGGTAGGGTAATTGAGGGTGGGTTGTTGAGCCGCATGCATGTGTGGGGGTCGGGCCCGGAGAGTACGTGATTAGGTGCGAAGACCGCACATGTTTTAGCGTCATTGATCATCGCGGATTGGCTATCAATTAGGCTTAAGAATCTCTTTATTCTTTGAGCGTTCATGTTCCTTTCCCCGAGGAAGAATACGGCCGCGTCATGGAGGAGGAGGATAAGTTTTGATCTCCAGGTCACAGCGCTCAACTAAACTTTGAGACTCAAAGTAATGCACATGTATCGGCCTATCGAACAAAACCTCATGTACAAATACACAACCATTTACATTTGAGCCAAGAAGTTGCCCTCCTTAATGTTGGCCCTTCCCTTCTTGCGCAGCGCTTTCTTAATCTCCTGCCTTGCCATGGCCGCCTCGACACCGGTAACCTGGAAATTACCTTCACCACCAATAGTGACAGTCGTAGGCACAATCTTGAGCTTCGTCTTGCCAGCCCCCAATCTCGCGGTAACACCTCCAACAGCAGCAACAGTCCTCGTGAGTGGCGAAGGAGCCGCCGGGCCACCATGCAACGGGTCCATGATGGTGGTGAAGGGAAGATCAATAGTCTGCTCGTGGATAGGAACTTTCTTTTCTGGGTCTAACGCTTCGAGGGCTGCCATTCTCGCGGCGCGCTTTTTGGCGAGTGATCGGGCTTTCTTGGACTTGGCTGCGGGCTGGCGGTCAGTTGGCTGGCTGTATGCGAGGTGTGGGTGTAGCAAGGGAAGAGGACGCATGTAACATACAATAGAGATCCCCGACATCCTCGGCCGCATTGCTAGTTGACTTATTGCTGTCGTCCAGCGCAGCCCACAGCCACTCCGGGTACTCGCTATCCTCCAGAGCAACCGGGTCCTGCTTGTTCTTGAAGTAGTTGATGTTGTTCAGCTTGGTGCCGGCGAGCGTGGAACTTCTAATGATCGTGGCATCGGCGGCAGGCTTGACGGGACCGGGAGTGAGCGGGGTGGTCAGCGGGGAGGCGTCATCGGAGTACAGCCGCGAGGCGCCGATGAGGAATCGGCGGGGAGAAGTGCGGCTGACGCAGCGGATACACAGGGCAGTCGCCATATCCGAGATAGAGTGGATGCGAAAGTGGGGTGGTGACGACTGTTGCGTGTTTCGTGGGTTGTAACGGGATGGAGGCTCTCTACGAAATTTGCTGAAGTTCTGAAGAGTTCGGTTATCCTGCGTAGACCAAAACCATAGGCATCTAATCCAACATCTTATCAAGATGATCTGCCACTCACATGGTGGGTCATCTCCTCAATTCACCTCTTGCCCCAATGAAGCTAATCTTATCGTCGGATGGCTCCGTACATGGGCGAGAACCCTGGAAGCTTAAGCTTGCTGTAGCGTGAACTGAGTTTTCTCCATTTTTACCTTTCTTTTTTTTGCCGCGAAAAAAAAACGGCCCCCAGCCTCTTCGCGCCCGCCTTTTAATCCCCACATCGCTCCTCCAAACACGTCTTTCCCCCACCATCCTCTCTCTCTTCACCTCTTCACCACTCCCTTCTCCCTCCCTACTTGCCTTATTGCCGCACACTCGCACTCAAATCAGAAGAAGATTCATCACTGGGGGATTACCTTTCCAATTGGCTTTTTTTGACGATTCCATCTGAGGGCTTCATACTTGGTTCACTCAATTCTCCACGATTGTTTGACTCTGTTGGGCACTGAGGGCTTGTTCCGCATTCGCACATCTGTTACTATTGGGTTTCCGAGGGCTTCATTCTTAACGATCCGTTAGAACTGAAACTGAGGGCTTAACGTTCCGATCCGAGGGCTTTTCCACATTTTTTCCACTCACATCCCATCTCTTCTCTACCGCCTTTCCCCACAACCAGGTTTGTATATTCATACAATCTAACACCGCAGTAATGGGTCCTACTACAAAGAAAGCTACCAAGCCCGCCAAGGGCGCCGACAAGAAGGTTCTCTCCACCGTCAAGAAGGCTGGCATCACCAAGCCTGCGAAGGAGGCCGCGAAGACCAAGGAAGTCGCCAAGAAGGCCGTCGCCGCTGTCACGGAGAAGAAGTCCGACAAGAAGGACAAGAAGAAGAAGGTCGTCAAGGAGCCCACTCCCGAGCCTGAGTCCGACTCTGAGTCCGAGGATGACTCTGACGATTCGTCCGACTCTGAGTCCGAGCAGGAGGAGGTGAAGCCCGCCGCCAAGGCCGTTGCTAAGCCCGCCGCGAAGAAGGCCGACACCAGCGACTCCGACTCCGACTCCGACTCTGACTCTGAGTCTGAGGACGAGAAGCCCGCTGCTAAGAAGGAGGTCGCCAAGGTCGCCTCCAAGGAGGACTCTTCCGACGACTCCGACTCCGACAGCGACGAGGAGATGGCCGATGCCGATGCACCCAAGGCTGAGGCCAAGAAGGCCGACTCCAGCGACTCCGACTCCGACTCTGACTCCGAGTCCGAGGACGAGAAGCCTGCCGCTAAGGCTGCTGCCGGAGCCAAGAAGACTGAGGTATGTCACTCTCCACCACCGTGTTCGGGCGCATGTTACTGACATTGCATAGACTTCCGACTCCGACTCTTCCGACTCCGATGACAGCGCTTCCGACTCTTCCGAGGAGGCCTCTCCCAAAGAGGACAACAAGAAGCGCAAGGCTGAGGTCGCTGCTTCCCCCGTCCAGAAGAAGTCCAAGAAGGAGGATGAGCCTGTTGAGGAGAACTCGAAGAACCTCTTCGTTGGTTCCCTGTCCTGGAACGTCGACGACGACTGGCTGCGAAGCGAGTTCGAGACTTTCGGAGAGCTCACCCGCTGCACCGTCATGTCCGACCGTGCCACTGGTCGCTCCAAGGGGTATATTCATCCATTGTCTTGAACGTTAATCAGTGCTGATTTTGTTCCAGTTTCGGATACGTTGAGTACAGCACCGCCGCTTCTGCCAAGGCCGCTATGGACGCCATGCAGGGTAAGGAGCTCGACGGACGCACCCTGAACGTTGACTTCTCTACTCCTCGCCCCGAGCGCCCCGCTCAGAACGACCGTGCTTCCAAGTTCGGTGACCAGCGCAGCACCGAGAGCGACACCGTCTTCGTTGCCAACTTGAGCTTCGAGGTTGACGAGGACATCGTCCGTAACGAGTTCGAGAAGTTCGGAGACATCATTGGCCTCCGTCTCCCCACTGACGCGTAATTACCCCCTTCTGAACAACTTGACCTGTCCGGATGCTAACTATTGGCAGTGAGTCTGGTCAGCGCAAGGGTTTCGGTTACATCCAGTTCGGTTCCATCGCCGAGGCCAAGGAGGCTGTCGAGGGTATGTCTGGTGCCTTCGTCAACGGACGTGCCATCCGCACCGACTTCTCTACTCCCCGTGACCCCAGCAGCAGCGGAGGCCGAGGAGGAGGCCGTGGTGGCCGTGGTGGCTTCAACGACCGCGGTGGACGTGGCGGTGGTCGTGGCGGCCGTGGTGGCTTCGGTGACCGTGGTGGACGTGGCGGTCGTGGTGGCTTCAGTGACCGTGGTGGCGGCCGTGGCGGTCGTGGCGGAACCACCAACCGCGGAGGCTTCGGGGACTTCAAGGGAAAGAAGGTCTCCTTTGATTAAACGTGTTGCACACACTCCATCTCCCCTTCTACTACACTAGGACATGGTGAGTTGCAGGCACGATAATCTTGTATGATAAAGTGGGCTTTTTCTTTGCGTGTTTCTGTGGTCCATGATGGTACGACTCTAATGTCTCCCTTCCCGTTCCCGTTGGTCTTTTGTCTTTTGTCTTGAATCTCGTTTCGGGGGATACCAAAAAGTGTTTTTTTGTTGGGTGGTTGGAGTTCTTTCTTTTTATTATTAAGTTTGCAATAAATGTCCGCGTCAAGTGGGTACGAGTTGACGTTCAATTCATGATCCTTCGTCGCTCTACATACTTTGACGATCCACGCGTGGGGTTTGTGTGACGAAACACTCCGGTCGCCGGTTTTCTGTAGAGTACAGAGAAGCGAGAGTGGAGTACGGGGGAGATACGAATCAATGACATCAACCTAACCAACCCCAAGTCGCGCCGTCTGAGTCGACATGATGCGACGAACACATGACCACGTCCGTTCCGTTCTCTGCAGTCCGAGTTCAACTCCGAGCCGGAGTCCGAGCACGAAAAAACAGTCGACATTTGGCCGTGCATACTTTACTTCATACATATTCCCAACCTTAAACCCACTCTCTCTCTTTTTTTTTGTTGGGAGCTCTCTCTGGGCTTCTGGGCTGAGGTTTACATATGCGGTGCGAGAGAGATGGAGTCTGCACCCGGCTGGGATTTGATGTCCCTGTCCCTCCCCGAGATATGCGGTGGATAGATAGAGGTACGCAAGACAATATGCGCTGGGGTCGGGGGGGCGGTGATGGGCAGCGATCATGAGACTTGAGAGCTCTCTCGCTCGGGTGTTGGTTGGCTGTTGGCCGTCGTTGCATCTGACTGTCTCTCTCGAGGCCCAGCGGTCAACGGCAGAGATAGAGATAGAGATTCCCACCCACCCGCGGGCAGCCGAGGAGGCTTGTCTCTCTCAAGGATAGGGAGTTGAAGGGAATGGAGGGAGGTAGGAATAGAACAGGGGAACGACTCTTGTGAGCTGCTTTTAGCTATATCATAGCTATAGTTGCACCCTCTTAACCCGCGCGACCTTCCTCTGCCACCACTTGGACTCGTACACCGCTGCACGCCAGAAGCCACTCTGCTAGTAACTAGAAGGTTGCCGGATCCGTTACTTAGACCACGCCGCCCACGCCTACGGGGCGACTGACCGACCGAATCACCGACCAAGGCAGGCATCTACGAGTACTAGTTACCGTGTCGTCGTGTCGTCGCTGCTTCATCCACAACCACCTCACCATCACCACCATCACCTCCACCATCACCACTACCTCTACCACCACCGCCAGCAGTAGAGAAAGAGAGAGAGCGGAGCGAGCGAGAGATATCGACAATCTACCCACCACACACCAACACCCATCCCCACTACTACAAAATGCAGCGTCCCCAACCCCGCACGCACTTCTCCTCGTCGCCATCACGTCCCGGTTCGTTCGCTCTCCCTCCCTCCCTCGCCCTCCACCCTCCACCCCCCCCCCCGATCCTTAGCGCTAATTAACGCCGTACAGAAGACAGCTGGATCGAGATCTCTGGCTCCGACGAAGAGGAGGAGGAGCAAGAGGAGATCATTACCTCTGGCCTGCGCATCCGTCGTCCACAACACCTACAGCAGCGACACCACACGTATCCCTCCTCGCAGCAGCACCAGCAGCAGCACCAGCGTGCCTACCCCAACCACAACCACAACCATCACCTCGCTGAGACGATACTGATCGACAGCATTGCGTCGCTTTCGTCGTCGACCTCCTCCTTGTCGCGGGGAGAGGAATCGTCGGAGGAATCGGAGGCGGAGGAGTATGAGGGCGAGGGCGAAGACGTAGCCTCGTTCCTCGCGTCGCAGCCACTGAGCGACTCGGAGTGTTCGGCTGACGACGTGGCGAGCGAGGACGATACCGAGGAGGACGACGAGGAGGAGGGTGGGCCGCTGCGCCCCGTGTTTGCCGAGAAGGCGCGGCTGGAGATGGAGCACGACGCGGCGCTACGGGCGTCGCTGAGCACGCTGCTCAGCTGTGCTGCTGCGGCAAGGGGCGCGGGCGCACATGTTCAGCGCGACCGCGTCGAGGGCCTGCGTGTGGTGCAGAGCGTTAGTCCGCCGGCTACCACGACCAGTGCGTCCGTGTCGCAGTCGGTCAGTAGTGAGGAGGGCAGGAGAACGAGGAAGGGCGGCAGAAGCAGGAGGCCGAAGAAGGAGGTCAAGAATGAAGTCCTCCGCACCACCCTCGTAACTCTTGCATTCTCGGCGGGGGCTATCGTGCTCCTGAGTGCGGTGAGCTTCTCGGCGGGGTATTGGGTCAGGAGGCTCGAGGGCGGCGGTGGGGCCGGCAGCGGCAGCGGCAGGGTCGTCGATGGTGTTCGCAGGGCGAGGGGCGTGAGGGTTGTTTAGTGCTGTCGTGCTGTATGTGGCGCCGTGGGATGATGATGATGCTTCTGCTGCTTCTATGTCGTTTGCTTGCTTGCTTTCGCTCGTTTCATTTTCTCTTTTCTATTTTTTTCTTCTTCCGATGATGGGCGGGCGGGCGCCGGGGGGAGGGGGTGCCACGCACATATACGTAATTGGATGACTGACGGGTCGGGCCTGTGTTCGTTCTGTGTCCGTTCGTTCGTGGCGGATTTGGGACTGCGGATTGTTGGATGGATGGATGGATTTCTTTTGCTCGTTCTACCGATCGATACTTTACGACGACGACCATCTACATAAGGCAGAAATTTGGGTTTTATACTCTACTCTATCCACTCTACGTTTTTTTCTTCTCTTCGTTTCCGGTGTGCGGGCCGATGCGGAACCGGGACAGCCTACAGGGCTGCAGATGTTTTGTATGTATGTATGAGTTTGCGTTTGTGGCGTGGTGGATGAGAAGGGAAGGATACATGCGGCCGATCGCTGGTGCGCTACGGTAGGTACTCTGGGCTTGTAGTAGGTAGCGGGCAGGAGATCGCGATGGTTATGCAGATAGGAAATCGAATTGCTTCGGATTCTATTATGTAGATGTTGGGATGCATACTATGTAGACACAAAGCTGAAGCGCAACCCTCCAGTCCGCCGCGTCCACGCCATAGATAGTCACCGAGCTCTGACCAGCTACAGTATCCGACCAAATCCACCAAATCCACCACCCGAACCTAAAGTTCGTGCTTGTGACACCTCCACCTCCACTGACCCACAGCGCTCACATTTAACAGTGGGGGATAGCACTCCATCTTCCCTACATACCTCAACAACTCCGCCTCGAGCCCCGCACGCCAGCCCGCCAGCTACATACCGGCACATACCCACGCACACCCCACGAACGATGGCGCGAACCAAAAAGCCGCGGCCCTCCGCGCGCGACCTCTTCAGCCGGTCGTCGTACGACCGCGACGCGCCCGCCTACACTGCGGTCGACACCGGCCCCTCCCACACCCTCCCACCCGTCTCCGCCCGCCCCTCCACCTCCTCCACTTCCTCGGGCGACGACGAGGAAGGCGCAGACGTCCTCCGTGAGGAAGAAGAGCGCGAGAAGCTGCTAGCAGGCGGACTGTTCGGGGGGAAGGGCAGCATCAAGATCGGGAAGAAGGTGCGCGGGCACCGCAGGAAAAGGAGTGCGGGACAGGTCGCCAGTATGATGGGTGGGAAACGGCTCGGTATGGAGGCCGGCGGCGAGTATGGGATTGGTGATGAGAGTAGTGATGGTGATGAGGATGAGCGCCTGGGCGGCGCGTGGGGCGAGAAGGGAGGGGTTAAGGTACGTGCTCGACATGATGGGGGGCGGGGGAAGTGGGGGGTGCTGACGCACCAGGTGAAGCCGAGGAAACCGACATTCAGAAAGATCATACTGTTTACGTCGCTGCTGCTGAGTTTTCTGGTCGTGATGATATTCGCGTCGCTGGCGCTATCGCAAGAGCGTGGGGCGGGGCCAGCGATGGTGTTCCACAACGGCACGCACGCGTTCGCAAAGACGACGCTGCTGATCTCGCTCGACGGGCTGCGCGCGGACTTCCTGAACCGACATCTGACGCCCACGCTGACGTCGTTCATCAATTCTGGCGTGTCGCCGCCGTACATGGTCCCGTCTTTCCCGTCCGTCACGTTCCCGAACCACTGGACTATCGTTACGGGACTGTATCCGGAGAACCATGGCATAGTCAGTAATTCGTTCTATGATCCGAAGCTGAAGGCCGAGTTTTATTACACCGACCCCGCAAGGAGTCTGCAGCGGCAATGGTGGGGTGGCGAGCCTATATGGCAGACATTGGAGAAGCAGGGTGGCAGGGCTGCCGTCCACATGTGGCCGGGCTCTGAGGCCGATGGGCATGGGGCGGCGGTGGTCGATCGGTTCAACTCTACGGAGAGGCTGGATATCAAGGTGGACCGCATCCTGGGATTACTGGATCTGCCGGTGCAGAAACGGCCGCAGTTGGTCGCCGCGTATGTTCCGGATGTCGACGTGAGTGGACATAAGTTCGGCCCCAACACTACAGAGACGGACAATACGATCAGGGACGTGGACGGCATGCTGCACTCGCTATTCCTCGGCCTCGAAGCACGGAACCTCAGCGAGATCGTCAACGTCGTCGTCGTGTCGGACCACGGCATGGCCAGCACCGACCGATCCCGGCTGTTCTACTTCGAAGATCTCATGGACACCTCACTGATCGAGCACGTCGATGGGTGGCCTCTGTACGGTCTACGCCCCTACCCGCAACACAACCTCACCGAGATCTACGTAGGGCTCAAAGCGCAAGAAACGCCGGACGGGCACTGGTCGGTGTACCTGCGCGACGTGGACATGCCCGCGCGCTACCACTTCAGCCGCAATCCGCGGATCGCGCCGCTATGGATCGTGCCCGAAACCGGCTATGTCATCGTCACGAAGAAGGAGTACCCGCCGGACTCGACGGAGCCGTACCATCCCCGCGGCCTCCACGGCTACGATAACCTCCACCCGCTCATGCGCGCTATGTTTGTTGCCCGCGGCCCGGCGTTCCAACACCTCCACGGCGAGGGGAAGGAGTGGCTCGGCCTCGATAGGCACTCGGGCGCCGTCACGGTCAATGAGACGCTCACGAAGGGCGCGGTGCGCGCGGGAAGAGTCCAGCCGTTTACGAATGTCGAGGTGTATCGGCTGCTGTGCCAGAGTCTGGGGATTAAGGAGGCGGCTAGTGATGCCACCCTGGTGGAGCTGAAGTTGGTTGGCGAGGATGAGCCGGAGCCAGAAGTTAAGCCTGGCGCGGGCGATGACTTCGAGCACACATCTACTGCGTCAACAACCGCTTCTTCTTCCTCGGACTCTTCCTCGGACTCCTCCGCTGCGCAGGAGCCAACAAAGAGCATCGGCATACAAACCCCGGAGCCACTACCCGTGCGACCAACCAAGATCTCGGATCCCAACGCGCCAGTGGTGACGGGCACACCGCAGAATATTGGCATATCGCCGCCGACCCCGCCCGAGGGGGAGGAGGAGGGCGGTGATGACAAGGGTGGTGATAAGACGTGGTGGGAGCTGCTCAAGAGTAAGGCTGAGCGCCTCAAGGGGAAGCTCGAGGGCTGGTGGAGTAGTGTTTGGGTCGATGATGCGAGTGCGGATGCGGATGCGGATCTAGATGATACGCCGGGGCCTACGTGAGGGGATGGGGCGGGGTGGTGGTGGTAATGGTAGGGGTGGGTGGGTTTTTGTCTTTGACGTTGGTTTCCGTTTTCACTTCTTTGCGCGCATGGAACAAGGCTGCTTTGGGGGTATCATTGATTTTGCGTGATGGGTTTGATTCTTCTTGCGTGAAAGTAGGGATGTGGGTGATGTACGATGATTTCGGGCTGGAATTAAACAAAAATTTAAGATGGATTTAGGCAGTATAGCGTGTATATCCGTACACATAGCATCATAATTCATGACCGAGTCATCACCAACGCGGCACCTTGCCCGCCGCCCCCACGACATCCTACTCCGCAGTGTCCATGTCCACCGGCACCAGCCTTACCCATAGCGTCTCCGGCGCAATCGTAAGCGTAGTCTGAATCCTAGTCACGCCTCTATCCTTCGCCAACTCCATCCCCTTGAACCTCTGCAGCAACTTAACGACGGTGTAGCCGGCCTCAGTGAGGGCATACTGCTGACCGAGACAGATCCTCGGGCCGCCATTGAACGGCAAATACTCCCAGCCGCGCCCGATCGCCTTGCCCTCACCCCACCGCTCCGGCCGGAACTCTGCCGCGTCGGCCCCGTACAGGTCTGTCCGTCGGTGCAGCGCGAATACGCTGTATTGTACCCGCTGTCCCCGGTGCACGTGCATCGGCTGTTGCCCGTCGACCCCGCCGCCGCGCGGGAGCACGGTGTCGCGGATCGCGGTGCGCAGGTTGAGGGGGACCGCGGGGTAGAGGCGTAGCGCTAGGTTCCGCATCAGCTATCATATTTGCGCGGGGGTGGGGGAGGAGGGGCACGCAAACCTTCGTTCAGCACGTGCCGCAGGTACACGACGTCCTTCAGCTCCTCGAAGCTGGGGCTCCTCCAGGCGCCGGGCACGCCGGTGCCGAACGCGGCCTCCAGCTCGCCGCGGAGCTTGGCATACACCCGTGCGTCACCCGCGAGCAGGTACATCGTCCAGCCGATCAGGCCCGCGGTGGTATCGCGGCCGGCCAGGAGGATATTGAGCATCTGGTCTCTTAGGAGCTTCGGGTCCTGCGAATGCGCAGCCACCGCGTCGAGGAAGACATATCTCTCCGCGTCCCTCTTCCTTGTTGGGTCAAGGGCGTGGGCTACATAGCCGTCGACAAAGCGGTGGACAAACTCGTTGCAGCGGCGCATAGCCGCGGGCTTCCACCGCATCACGAGCGGGAACGCCCGCAGCCGCAGCCGGAACATGATCCACTCCAGGCCCTGGTTGAAGTTGTATGCGAACCCCTCGCGGTCGTCGGCGCCGCGCAGCAGCGACCCCGCCGTCTCGCCGAACAGGAACTCGGTCGCCGAGTCCAGCGTCAGCGCGAAGAACAGCGGCTGCAGGTCTACCGGTTGGCCGCGGGGCACCGCGGCCAGGTGCGCGAGCACCCGCGATACGTGCACAGAGAGCATCCCGACGTCCGCCACCTGCTTGCGCGAGAACTGTGGCCGCAGCAGCGCGCGCGAGTGCTCCCACCCCGCGCCGTCGAGCGTGAAGATGCCGTCGCCGAAGAGGTCGCGGAAGCTGTCGTGGCGGGCGACGCCCAGCTGGTAGTCGCTGAACTTCGTCGCCAAAACCGTCTTGATGTTGCCCGGGTCCATCGTCTGGATCAGGTCCGTGCCGAAGTGCGACATCGCGAATGTCTCCATCCCCGAGGTGTAGCGCGCGACGATGTATTGAAGGTGCTCTTTGCGTCGCGCCGCCGAGAGTAGCCCCACGAAGGCGTAAACCCCCCATGGGCCCGAGGCGAGGCGGCTGGGCGGCTGGCAGTTGTGCGCGCGCCGGAAGCGCCGGCGCTGCAACGCCGTGAGCACCGACCGAGCCAGGCGGTAGAGCACTGCCCCGGCAAATAGCAGGAGGAGGAGCGTGCTTCTGTCCATTGTTAAGGAGTGAGTGGCGCGGATGGCATGGCTCCCGGCCACGGCGGGATCTTATAGGCACGCACTCGGGGCACACATGCAGGTTCACAATGCGAGGGCATTCCGAGGTCGAGCTCGCCTGGCTGACGTATCGGTTTCATGTGCCAACTACTTACTGCCGTACCTAAGAAGGTAGAGTACTGAGTGACCCCAAATCCAAGCCAGCGCCGCGATATCCGTCCAAGACTCCAGTCTCCAAGTGGCTGCCATGGTGAACCCCCGTTTTCGGATCACATTCCCCCCTCCTCCCCTCCCCAGTCGTTCAGCTGGCGTACGGCTGGCTGGCTGAATGTTTTGCCGAACATGAGATATCACCGGATGACGGTCTTCGGCCTGCGGCGTGCAGTCCGGGCCGCCGGTGTCCGGGCCTTCCGAGGTCTATAGTACCTTTCCTCCTGCTTTATTGTCTGTTCTGTCACGTGGGAGGGCTGGGTGGAGAGGAATAGGTCGAACCCGTAGGTACCGAACTCGCGGCCAGTGGGGTAGAAACGGATATGTGTCATTGTATCTACCGTGTCGTACCGTAGTAAGCTCGAAGCGACGATGATTAAACAAAAACCGCCTCCTGAGTCCTCGGTGCACAGCATGAAGGAACTGCATGTGTATGTAGAATGTACTCCAGGCAGACACTCAGCGACGCTCCAGTGCACCACAAAGCTCGAATGCTGCGTATGATGATGATTAAACAAAACTCAGCTTCCTCGGCCCACAGTGCACACATTCACAAGCGAATACCCCCAAAAAACCAATTAGAGTAGAGTATGTAGAGTATGTAGAATAGACAAGCCTTCCTCACCGGCTGCAACCAAAGCGGGGTAGCGAGCTGCGTAGGGAAGGGAAACGCCTTAGGCCTCTAGCCCCCGCTACGCAGTAGTTAAAGCAGTGATGATCGATCAACTCTAAATGGGAAATGGCGGGAGTGCATCTGACCACCACCACCACCACCACCACCGGTGACCACCGATTTCTTGTCCTACATGGCACACAGAGCGCTGGCTGCGACAGGGAGACGTTTGGCGAGAATACGTACGCAAAATACTCGGTAACTACCGAAGCGTGGACACTGGAAACCCAACCCCACCCAGGAAGAAACGAACCGTGTGGAACGTAAGAAGTCTCCCGGTGACGGGGTAGAGTGCCCAGAGTACATGCACTACGGTACGTCGAAGGTCGCGGCGTGGATGTTTGCCGTGGTGCTGGGTTCTCGGGATACAGCCCCTCGTGGTATGATACGACTACTACATACCGCTACCTACTGCTATGTACTGCTAAATAGTAGTACTAGTACCTACGCCATCCCTCGTCCTCGTTGCAGTCCGGTCCGATGCGGCGCCCCTGCCATATATAGCAATTCTGGAACAATGGTATCACACCAGATATCAACGTCAGCGTTTTTGTTTTTTGTTTAATCATCGATGCAGTCAACCTTGATGAGTCATAGAAGTAATGTATAATAAATGCCCTATTCCCCTCCTTTGTCTCCGACCGCTGGCCGCAAGCTGGCCGTAAGCTCGATGTCTGTTTCCTGGTCTCTTCCGTCCAGCCCCTCCTGTATGGCGCGCGAATGAAAGTAAAATACATGAAGAGATCTTCAGAACGGGAGAAAGACGGCCTATCGAGTGATAATCGCAACAAAAATGCGTCTATCGTCAACGCTGGAGTTGCAGTTGATTTTACCCCATTTTTCTATACTGAATGTACTCATTGTAAAACCGCGGATTGAAACGGGATCACGTTGGAAATAAAGAGGTGATCGAAAAGTCATTTACTAGGTATGTGCAACTGACTATCAACCAAACAAAACGCCAAAACCAGTAGTAGTGAAGTTAAGGTTAAGAGAGGAGCAGACTGGGCTGGCAAAGAAGGGTGAATGGATGCGGAAGTAATAAAGAGCGGGGACTACTTGCTCACTCGGTCAAGACATCGTTTCCTTACACGACTTTCCCCTGGTATCGCTCGGTGGTGCGAGCCCTCGGAAGCAAGCCCGGGAAGGAGGAGCGGCGAAGTTCATTGCTACCGGCGACAGTGGGAGACACCGGCACGCTGAAACGGTTCCTTGCCTTAAGCACGGGCTGAGCCAGAAGGTGGTCCTGGCTGCAGCTGGAAGTGGACATCGATGCACGGCGACCTTCATTCAGGTCGCAGACCTTGGGGGCTCTGAGAACGGCCGAGACGGGGCGGGCGACAGCGACAGATATGCGAGCGGAGGAAACTCTGCGATCGTTGGGGCCGAAAGAGTCCGGGTTTTCGGTGTCGGTCCGTCCTCCGTGGTTGGGCGGAGGAGGCGATGCGTCATTGTCATTGTCGTTCTCCTCCTGCGCCGCTTTCTCCCGCCGGTACCGGAGCACCGCAGCTCGCCACTTGTCCTTGCTTGCGATCGCCTTGAGCATCACTCGTCTGCGCGCACTTTTCTCCTTGAGCCGCTGGCACTCGACCATCCAGCCTCGCAGTACGGGGATGAAGAACGCCGCCAGTGCAGTGTACGACTCCAGACAGCCCCAGACCTGGTGCGCGCGCGACGGCGAGAAGTTGTGGGTTCCGGGGTACAGCGTCATCGGATAGACGCTCTGCAGCCGGTTCATGGCGAGGAGCGGCTGCAGGATTGCGGCAAGCATCACGAAGAATCCGCCCAGACGCTCGGTTGGGTCTTGTTCGGGCGTGATGTAGGTGAAGATCGCGAGGATGATGATTACTATGGGTGTTAGTGAGGTGGTGGAGCGCGAGGGGCGAGGACGACACACGAATGTCTGTGCCAATGTTGAGCGATGCTTGTAGCAACACTCCATCGGGATCTTCGAGGAAGAGACACCTGCCGTCTTTTCTGGTCGGTGACCTACGTTCTCATCAGCAGAATGACTCCATTTCTGCAATGTCACGGGGGACTCACAGTTGTCTCTCGGAAGAGCCACCGCCGCACCATGTGAATGGCAGAATCAACAGCGCAAACAGGCTGGCGGTAACCAGGAGAGTAACAATGAGGAGGTAGCGCCGCATGATCTTCCCGTAGTTCTTCCAGTTCGGAAAGAAGTAGGCCAGAAAGCCATACTTGAGAATCCAGAATTCGATCGAGTACACGAAACCGATGTAAAAGGAGACCTACAGATCATAAGCCCTCACTCACTCACCCCCGCACAAGCAAGTGGAAGCGGAGCTCACCTTATTAGCCCAGTGACTGTCCACCTCTTTCATCTCGTCATTCGAATCTTCGGGGTTAAGCCTCCACGTTCTCAAGCACTCATCTATGCCATAGCTCATGATGAGCACGCCGTCGCAGATGATCAGTAGCCCAACCGTGTAGTACGCCGTACTGTTGACCACGTACGCGGGGTCACGGCTCCACGAGTGGCGCCGGTATAGGCACAACCTGATTCCCATCATGATGAGCGTGGCAAAAATGCCACATGCCACCATCACTAGGAAACCAAACAGCTCGAAAGGTGGGCGGAATGGCGGGAGTAGGTCATCGCCTTTGGAGTCGCCCCCGGGGTTTGTCCTGTGAACGAGTAGGTTAGCAGGTGTCGAGGGCACCTGAATAGTAGCCGAACCCGTTCATCGTTGAAAGCACGAGACTCTGTTGCTTTATTGGGGTTGAATGTGTTTCAGTTGTGTGGTGGTCGAAGGACGGATTGAAAGTCGCACTGGTGATGATGGTCGACGGGGGCTGTGGAAAGAAGAAAAGAAGTGTGAAGAGAAAAATGAAAAGGGAAAACGAAAGTAGACACAGAAGTGTGAAGAGGAGAGTAGAGACAGAAGTGCGGCTGGGGGTCTGTGAGTTTGAGTATTGCTCAGGTCACTAGCGGCTGGGAAAACCAGAGAGAGTGACATATCGTGATCAACTGTGGCCAGCAGTCAGCCACAATCCTTCCACGATGCTTCCCCACAAAGTTCTGGAGCTCACTGCTGGAACTGCGGAGGAGCCGTTATGTTAACTCACAGGTATGTCGCTGCTAGTCCTGGCTGCGGGGCCGCTCCGTAGTACTATCTGTCCCGCTATCTGTGAAAGACTTCTATTTGTGCGCTTAATCAGTTAAGCGCCTTCCCGAAGATTCACAGGGTCGATCGTCACAATATGTAGTACTGACATGCTTTTGTTTTTTGTTTATCCATTGATTGCATGCGACCTATTCGGATCATGGCAATATCCACCCATACACCTCCGTTTCCACGCCACTGTCCAACCTGACTTTCATCGAGCGGCCGATGTGGCTTTCCCCGCCCTCCGCCCCGGCCTGTCCCTAGTATTGCCATGCCACTCACTATCCAAGTCTATATGTTCAACTCTGTCGAGTGACACGAAATGAGCAGCCAAGACGCTAATCTCGGATGCTTCTGCTCTGGGTTCCGATCACACTCCAGAGTCCATACCTCTTCAGCTCCTCACTTCGTCAGTTTTCGTGTTTACCGTTTGGGCTAACTTTCCGTAGATTCTGCTTCCAACCAGCCGCCGAATTCCTCTCGAGCTTTCAGAGTTGTTAAACGAGCGACGATCCCAGGCTCGGCACGAGTGCAATCTAGCCTTCGGTTCTCTTTATCTCTCTGGGCCCTCCGGTCCGGGAGTCGTGGTGGATTGCAGACGCAGGTGGATGGATGCCAAGTATCCCCTCGATGGCCGTCCCTCATCGTCGTCATACTCCGAAGCAAGACATCGTCAATACGAGGAAACGAAAGGCTCGCACCTACCTGCCCGCATCTCCCCGGCTATGTTCGATACGGACGCGCGTGGACAGAACTAAGGAAGCGACGTTGCGACAGTCGACAGGAAACTAGAGCATACCATCCAAAGCTAATGGCGAATGTCAAGCGGAGCATTTGCGTGCTTACGCTGGGCAATATGCCTAGGTGCGGTACTCTATCCTTCAACATATTCTCGGAGAGATGGGCGGAAGGCAATTGAAGGCTCTCTCTTCTCCATTGACCCCGGTCGATTACTCACAGCACCCTCTGCACCTGCAGCGCCCACTCATACGTACATCTCACACTACACTACGTAGGCCCGCGAATGAGCTTACTTATTAGCCTGATGCCCAAAGCTCCCAAGCCGTTCGTCCCACTCTAGAACGCAAGTAGAACAACGAACGAACTCCCCGCTTCGACCACAATCACGCCGTCGCCATCGTCAACCGTAACTAAATCAAGCCATCGGAATCATCGATCGTGTCGCGCGACCGCCACTCCCGAGCCCAACCAGCCAGCGCTGTGATCCCCTTGTTCCCCGCCCCGCACAGGTCTCGCTCGCAATCATGACGCCCACCCCGCCGTCTTCGAACAGCCATTCTCCGCCCGAGCAACACATGTCGAATAGTGCGTATCGCGTGGTGCGGAAACGAAACCGAGTTCCACTATCGTGCGGGCCATGTCGGTCTCGAAAGTAAAACCCCACCCCGCACTTGCCCCTCCACCGTGCGTGGAACTCGAGCTAACTGCGATAAGACTGAAGTGCAACCGTTCGTCGCCCTGCGAGAACTGCGTCCGTCGCAATGATGTCCCCGGTTGCACCTATGCGACGTCTACACACTCGGCGCGACAACGCAAGCAGTCGGCGGGATCGAATGGCTCGTCGGACGAGATGCAGTCGCGGATCGACCGGCTCGAGGGACTGGTGCTCTCGCTCATGTCGGGCAACTCGAATAATATCAACACATCGCCGCGGAACCGCGACACGCGTAGTTCGTCGTCTGGCGCTGCAGCGTCATATCCGAACTCGCGTGATAGCGAGGGTGATGATGATGCTATGGGCTACGACGAGCAGGACGAACACGAGGAAACGCACACCGTCGAGGAGGAGGTGGAGGAGGTTAGAAACGCGCTGGGCGTGATGAAGGTGCAGGAAGGAAAGTCTTTCTATCGGGGCGAGACGCACTGGGTTGCCATTCTGTCAGAGGTTCGTCAACACTCCACGGCCAGATTGTTTTCCTTGAGCTCACGGCTGATCACGTCGGACAGATTACCGAGGTTAAAAAATACTTCGAAGAAACCAAACAAAAGTACGAGAGTGAGCTTGCCACGATGCGATGTCAGACGGCTATAGAGAAACTACAGGCCACCGGGTTTCCTTTCTCGGCAGGCCGCCCACCGTCAAAACCAGAGATTTTAGCCCTTGTACCGGAACAGGCGATGGTGGACCGGTTGGTAGACTGTTTCTTCAGGAATCACGACCCCCTATTCCGTACGTGAGCCCCCACGGTGATGCATTCGTCGGTCATTCTCTGACACTGTATAGATGTCCTGCACCGACCATCATTTTACAAGCAGTACGAGGAATTCTGGCGTGATCCTTCCAAAGTGGATATATTATGGCTCGGTCTACTCATGGTGATCATCTCCATCAGCGTAAAGATTCATGACTCTATCGGCGAGCCCCTGAAAGGGGTCGTAGGACGTGATACGGCCGAGACGTGGCATGCTTTCCGCACTTCAGCCGAACAATGCCTAATAGTGGGCGAGTACACCAAAAAGCCATACCTGCACACGGTACAAACTTTGATTCTGCTGTGTATGTCGTCGACGGACGATAGTGCCTGGCTATTCCTGGGGATGGTCGTTCGGATAGCGATGAGCATGGGCCTCCACCGAGACCCGCAGCAGTTCCCTGCCATCACTCCGGGAGAGGGCGAGATCCGTCGACGACTCTGGACACAGATCACCTGTATGGAGCTACTGACATCGATCCGGATCGGCCTGCCTTCCATGCTGAAGGAAGACGAATGCGACACGAAACTGCCGCTGAATCTGCATGACGATGAGATAGGCGAAGATGTCACCACGCTTCCACCGGAGCGCGGACGGGACGAGCTGACTGGTGTAATCTACATGATATGCAAAGCCTCGATGGCACACACGCTCTGGGAGGTCATCCGCCAGGTGAACTCGGTCAAGGCACGGCCACCATACGAGACAGTCTGGACTCTCGAGGCTGATATCAATGCACGCTATGAACAAGTCCCAAAGTTCCTCCATCTAAAGCCGATCGCGGAGACCGAGAATGATCCCCCGTGGCTTATAATCCAGCGCTATAACCTTGATATCCTGCGTCAGATGTCGCTCCTGACACTCCATCGTCCGTATGCCACCAAAGCGCGACTGAACGCCCGCTTCGAGCACTCGTACCACCAGACCATCGGTGCGGCCATGACGCTGCTTCGATACCAAGACGAAATTGCCACGCAGAACGAAACCGTCTTGCGTCACGCACGGTGGTACACCGAGACACAGGGCGTCCAAGAGTTTCTTCACGCCGCCATGATTATCAGTCTCCACCTCTCATGTCCGCTGGCTGCGGTTCTCGTTGACGAAGAAGACCGGAAACGCAAGTTTGCCGCACTCTGCAGATCGCGCGACATCAGTACCAACCAGAAAGATAAATCCGTCGAGGCGAACAAAGCTTCCGGCATCATCACAGTCATGATCGAAAAACTCAAGCGCGAAGAACCCGGTCACGAAGAGCGACTGCGGAGACAAGCCGAACAGCAGCAGCAGCAGCAACAGCAAAAACAACCCAATCATTCAGAACAGCACCTCACGGCCTTCGAAAGTGGGCTTGCCAACTTCAACGCCGCGCCCCCCATCCCTGGCCCGAACTTTTCCGCCACCTCGTCCACGCAACCATTCTCCGGCTCATCCGAGCCACTAAAGAGCGAACAAGCAGCCGCATTGACGCTCGGGATGATGTCTGGCGGCGGCCTCACGCCAAACTCCGCCTTCGCGTCACTATTCGACCGCCCCGCCGTGTCCACGCCCGGCGGAACCCTCAACCTCCCGGACGCAGTCAACTCCTCACTACCAACGACAACACTGGGCGACCTACCACCGCCGTCAGGCGGAGCGCTCTCGCCGCCGGGCTGGAACTCGCTGTGGGGCCCCGCCGGATTCGATATGCCGCAGGGCTCCGAGTGGGAGGACTGGGAGAACTTTATGCGCGGTATCGATCTCGACACTAGTCAGCTGGGCGGATTCCCGGTCCTCGCTGGCATCGGGATGTATCCCCCATCGGCGGCGCAGGATAGGCTCGATAAGAAGTATCAGGACGGAGATGTGTCGGGTGGTGGTGCTGGTGCTGGTGGTGGCGGCGGATTGTAGTGCTGCTCTACTATAGTGCAAGCGACGGGCTCTACACTCTACATACCGTACCGTACCGATGGGCGTTTTGGGTTTTCTTTTTTATACTTACAATGTAGGTATCATGTTGATGTTCGTTCACGGGCGAATCATGTATAGTGATCGGCTTAGCTTAGTTGGTTAGTGGCCGGCGATATTATTTCTGCTCATTCCCTTTAAAGTCGGTGTCGGGTGTTTTGTATGATACTGTACTCTATTATTATGAATGTGGGGAAAGTGAGTGTTATTGGTGTCTGAATTTCCGGTGTGAGCGTGAGTCGACGGAGGAGAGCGTCCGGGGAGAGAGGAGGAGGGAGTGGGAGGATGTGAACTCACTTTACTACTACCTATATGAGCACTCATCGCGATCAACACGGACAGCCATGCAATTGTGTGCGGAGTGACCAGTCTCGAGGCCGCAATCATAGGCTGCGAATCCAGAGCGCTCGCAGGCCATTTACGGAAGAAATAAGTGCCGGATCTACATATCCATCATACGAGCACACATGTAGGTAGTATAGTACGGTATGATACGGTAGATGAACTCGTATGTATCTTAGATGAGTATGATAGGTACTTGGCTACCTACCGTATCATATGTAGGGTACTCAATGTACTCCACATAATCTACTAAGGCCGAATGCAATGATGATTGAGCAGAAAAAGGTACTCCAATGTCCAGACTCACACGAATGATGATTCGCTGTCGCCTCCCACGCCGAAGAAAGACGGCGAGCGGATGGATCACACGCTGCGGGGAAATTCCTACTGTTATTGACTAATCTACCGCACTCTAAGATACGGTGCTTTACTTTATGGTACTTTATGATACTCTGTTCTAGTTCGACTCGTGGGGATAGGACAGGACAGGACAGTGTCTGATGCCGTCGACGCCGCCGGCGCAACCGCAGCCTTAACGGCGGGTTCGGATTGGAGGATTGACTACCATCTAATATGCGCGGGTGATTGGAGGAGTACTCTACCTAGAGATGTTCCCCCCGCTCCCCCACCGCCCCCAACTGTGCAATAGGCTGCCATTCACTGCTGCTCAAGCCGTTGGGGAGAATGCATAGATTATGCAAGTACCTATGTATGCGTGACCGCAAGTTCGCAACGAGCAAGCAAGCTGGACTGTGCAGCCCCAGGTGCTCGTCTACGGGTCTAACTATTGGCCTAGACCGTAACCCCGTGCCTCCGGCGGCGGATGCAGCGCGGTGGTATCGATGGCTACATACTACCCCGGGCCAGGAAGACGATTGGGGGAGGTAGACGGGGCCTGACATCTCATGAAGCGCCCGCGAATTGGCAATCATAGGTAATCTGCAAACACCCATTGCCATTGCTCTGCTTTGCTTCGCTTCACTACCTATCATCCTACATATCATCCTACCTATATATGATCCATACCATGCCATGCCATACCATATACCAAAACTCCCCGCCCACCGCTTAAGATGATTGTGAACCCGTCATGAAACCCAAATTCTATGCTATACCCAAACTCCATCGCGCCCCAAAAGAAAAACAGATGATCATGAGCTATGGGCCTGCACGAGCTCCCCCGTCCTCCGGTAGCGGTACCCCGCTCCCCCTCTGGCGACCCGCCCAGGGCACTCCCATCCTCCAGATTTCGTATAGTACCGACTCGGGGGGAGGTGATGATGGGGCAGTCGGGGACGGTGTCGATGGTGTACTTGGATGTAGACGCACCGGCCGCACCGGGAGATGGTGCGGCTGGGTGTAGTGAGTGCGCCGAGGGGTGGCTTGCGGGTTCGGTCGTGGGTGCCGCTGCCGGTACCGGCCTCCACGGCTGTAGAGTAAGCTCCGTCGATAGTCGAGGCGCCATTCGGGAAATGAACAATGGTAAAAGTAGTAAAGCTCGTGGGATGAGATCGAGGGAGCCGGCGGTTCGGGTACATGGGAGCAATTTTGGAAAGCAAGTTGCCGCCGACAATTGTCACTCACAGTCTCACACGGCTCTTCCATATGTATGAGCCTCACACCGGAGCCGCGGACGCTGGCCCAATCATCACGTAGAACTCGTAAGTACCAAGGTAGGTGAGCAGCACATCTTCGGTCAAGTTATCCCGGTTGGTTGGTCGGGAATCCGGTTTGTATCCATCCCGCATCCCGGAGGGGGTTTGTCGCGAGACAGTGAAGTTCGGCGAGAGCAGGTATATAGGATGAAGAGTGTATAGGTAGTAAGGAGATACCTAGACTTGGGCGGAGCAATTGGGCGAGGAAAGGGGAGAGACGTTGGGTACCGTAGTGCCAGAATGAGCACGTACCTACAGCACAGTACAGCTCTCAACCGATGCTGCCTGCACACACGAAGGTGAGTACGCACTCCTCACATCATCGTTACGGTTGCCTCCAATACCGGCCTCCAATACCGTACCTAGAGTATTCCCCATCCAGCCAGTGAGGACCGAGAAGCGTCGCGGACGTTGAAGAGTGGCCCTCAACAAAGCCGAGCATGATGTCTAGCAGAGTTGTCTAGCCACAAGGGTACGGAGGTACATGCTTAGCCACATATATTCGTGTCTCGTGTGTGCGAGGGGGCGAGTGAGATCGCGAAGCCAATCAGAGCGCCGTTAGGATTCTTAGGGTTCCAAGGACTTGGGATGGGTTGGAACTTGGGGGGCGCGGTTGGCCCGTGACATGTGGCCTTGTATACGCACGGACAATCGTTAGTGGTCGGTACTTTTAAATAGGTCACTCGGAGCCGGAGGGTAATATGTATCATACTATGTATCATGATTCATCAGTGTTGGATGTTATTTGTGGTGTTGGAGAGGGGTGGGGGTGGGGGTGGGGGTGGGGGTGGGGGTGGGGGATTGGCTGGTCGGTCGGTTGGTTGGTTTGGTTGATTGGTTTTGGTTGTGAGGGGGTGGTGAGGACTGGGTGAGAATCCGCTCCGAGAGCGCCGGGGTGGGAGGGAGAGTAGGGATGGCGGGGCGGGGCGCCGGCAAGATAGACGAGACGACCGGATCCCCCGTCTGTGCTCAAGTGCGTATCCCATCTTACTGTTGCGGGGGGCGGAAGGGGGAGCGCGAACTCAGCGCTCGCGGTTTCGGAGCACCGGCTGGGTCTCGGACGATACATACTAGTAGAGTAGAGTACTCCAACCAGAGCTGAGCTCTACTCATACGAGTCCTCTAGCTTCGGGTTCGAGAGAGAGCTCGCGACGACGACGACGACGAAAGAGAAGACGAAGACGCTCGATTAAGTACAGCAGCAGCGGATTGGAATTCGGTCTCGTCGGGCGCACTCTGGATGGGATCCCCGGAGGGGTGCCTGGCAGGCTTTGCTGTACTACCGAAGCAGGAGTAGGGAAGTAGAGTACTTCTCAGGAGTACTCTACATGCGTGTTCGGTCAGGGACGGACGGGCTTCATCTCCATACCTATCGCAGAGTGCCTGAGTACTCTACCCACCAACTACCGGTACATACCTATCAGTACTATACACATACTTCTTACATGTCTCCAGGGTCCATCGCCATATCGCATCCTCCGCTCGAGCTGAAGAACCTTCCGCGGCCGAATTACCGATGACACACTTCCCCCCCCTCTTCGTCTGTGCCAGCTCATTCGGATTCCCGTCTCCAATCGCGCGCAATTACATATGGTACGGTAGGCACCTACATACCCAGTGCCTTCACATCGTACTCTTCTCTTCACTTCTCGCGTTTTTTTTCCTGCTGCAGCGTGGTAACAAACGAAACGGAATGGAATTCAATGCGCTGTCCATCTCTCTCTCGTGGCCACCATCACACAGACACACAGAAGCATTGTACAGCAGATCGCCGTTGTGCCGCCACCAGATCGACAAGACGGATTCGCATCTGCGCGGAAAAAACAAAAAGCCGAACGAGAAGTTACACGCAGCACGCTGTGAAACAAAAAGAATATGTACCCAGGTAAGCACGTATCTATAGATTCACGCGTTGGATTGGATTGGAGTCGAGTTGTCGGCGGCGGCGGCGTTGGCCGGGATGGGGGGGAAGGGGGCATAGACATGGGCATGGGCAATGCGCATGCAATTGGCATGGGCATGTGTCAGGGAGGGAGCAGGGTAACTAACCGGTACTAGTACTCTATTATCGTCGGGGAGGGGAAGTTGGAACAGGGCCTGACTCCTGGCTCCTGAGGCTCTGTGCTCCGGCTTTTCCTCAGCTTCTCTGCCTTCAAACACGTCGCGTTGTTGTGCGAGGAAGGACCACGTCGGCGGGAACGAGGGGTCGACGACGCACGCCCGCTCCACAACGGTTAGTGCCGAGGCGAGAGGCGAACGCTTGCAAGTTACCTAGCTGCCCTTGCACTCGTTGTTGGTGATCCCGGTGGTGCACGATTCACGGTACATGCCTAAGGTACTCACTTGCCTCTTCCATACTTCGTGCTGGGGGTTGGGGGTTGGGGGGTTGGGCCGGACCCTGCAAGACATCCGGAAAACAAAAGAGTCGCTCGTAGGGGTGGGTGTGCCGGTGTGCTACGGAGTGTCGATGCTGGGGATGATCCCTTTTTTTGGGTACGGGCGAGCACGCATAAAGAAGGAAAGTGGGAAGAGGGGGGAGGGGCTCTGCGATGGGGGGGATGGCAGCCGGCCGGGAGCGCGGGACTTTTTTTCTTTTGACGTTTCGAGCGCGCGGACGTTGGGGTTGTGCGCGGGACTTTCCTTTTGACGTTTCGGAGCGAGCGAGGACGCCGGTTCGCTTTCGGAACGTCAAGCGCGAGCACGAGCACGAGCGCGACGACGACGCGAGCGAGCGTTGGATTCGGCCGGACTTTTATTCTGGCTCACTAGCGATGGGGCCACGCCGGAATATCGATGCGAACAGATGGCCAGCTGCCACGCCGATTCCAGCTGGCCATCACATCGGAACGGCACCCATCGGCCAGAACTCCCAGCTGCCATCGCCAGCGAGTAATCGACTGCGACAATAATCCACCGGACGCAGAGCCGGAAAATGCAGCACGACAGGGACAGCGACAACGCCGAGGGGCAGTCGTGGATTCGTGGATTCGTGGATCCGCGGATTCGTGGATGCGCATCGAACACGCCGGAGAAAAAGAAAGGAAGGAAAGAAGACAGGAAATGGTTGTTTCTCCCCCCCGAAGACTGCCTCCAAACGAGACTGGCCGTCGAATCAGAAGCCGACGCTGCGGGTTCGGATGCGAGATGCACCGCGCTGCTTCATGCGCCCAATCAAAGCTGCGCCAATTGCAGTAAGCTGCGTGGAGCCATGAGCTGGCCCTTCCGAGCCAACCTCCTTTGACCGTCGCCACCTCCACCACCGAGAGAACGACGAGAACGATAGCGAAAACTTTTCTCATAGGTGCATCGGACCTAGTCCGCGCGAAAGGCGAAATCTGTACGCTTCCCTTCCGCCTTCGTTGTCGACTGCCGTTTATCCCTCCCATCCACCCCCATATGCCTTGGGCCAGCCATGTTTGCAGGTAAGCAGCAGCCCTAGCCAGGCAACCGGCAGCAGAGCTGCTCGTCGAGCACACGCCGGCTCGAGCTTGCGCACCAAGGGAAGGAAAAAACTTGTCTCGATGAAGTTCTAATTGCTTGCGAGCCTGTGCTTTGTCCTCCTCGCGCGCACCCCCCCTCTGGCACTCTACCGTATCAGTGATTGTCTCGATTGATGGCGTCCACCAGCAAAGTGCGTCCATGACGACAGCGTAGGTTTGCAGACGGACGGCGGTCTGGAGGAACTGGGGGGGAGGGGAGAGAACGGGGGGCATATGCTTGAGACCGCTGTCTAGTCGAATCTGAATTTATTGTGGCTGTCTGGCAGTTTTGATTTCCGTCGATTTTTTTCTAAGTTGAACGAAGTGCTGCTGCTCGCTCGCTCTCCTACCATACTCATTTCATCGCCCTCCTCACCGATATCGCCAGAATCCGCCGCGCTCACTCGATCCCTTGAGCGGAGCAATTGCCAACTTGCAAGGCACCTCCCTACCCTACCGTGTCTGCCTGCCTGCCCGCCTGCCTGCCCGCTCGCCCGCCTGCCTGCCGGCCTGCTTGCCAGCCTACCTGCCTGCCTGTGCCCCGTGCCTGCCCCGTGCCTGCCGTACCTGCCGTACCTGCCGTACCTGCCCACACACCCGTACGCACCTAGCTAAAGGATTCCGCCTACGTCCATCCATCCCATCCTACACCGCAAAGGACCAGTAAGTTTCATAAGTTTCACATTTTCACATTTTGCTCGTTTTCGTCGTTTTCCTTCTTTTGGTCGGCCCGTACCACATGGAACGAAACGCAGCCAATCGATGCTGTGCTCCCTCCATCCACTACTGGATTCCATGATTGGGATCTGTTGGGATCCCGAGGTGGTCACGTATCGAATTGGTGCGTTTCCGCATTGGCGAGGCCCACCCCCCCTCCCCCGCTCCCGTCCTTGCCTGCTTGCCTGCTTGCCTGCTTGCCTGTCTGTCTGTCTGTCTGCCTGCCTTCCTGTCTGCCTCTGTTTGCCCGTCCGTCTGTCCCTCTGTCCCTCTGTCCCTCTGTCCCTCTGTCCGTCTGTCCGTCTGTCCCTCTGTCCGTCTGTCCCATCTGCCCTCGTGTCCGCACCTGTCCACACCACTCCGTGTGTACCGTTGTCACCTACTGCTACCACTCACCCGGTCTTCCGGGGTGGGTGGGGGAGAAGTGTGCGATGGCTACGCACGGATGGAAGGCAGGTACGATCGATGGCAGGTTGGTGTGGCTGGATTGGATAGGTGGGTGGGTGTGATGGACGGGGGGAAACAAGGCCAAGGCCAAGTCGCGACGGGCGGGAAACATGTTCCCCCTTCAATGCCGGCTGGCCAGCGAAGTCGAACAGCACCGACAGCGAATGGAGCAGCACGACTGACCTTTTTTTCTTTCTTTTTCGAGTCCTTTCCGGCCAACACCGCCACCACCACCACCGCCCCGCCCCGCCCAGTCGCTACCCAGTCGCTACGTACCCTGGCCCTCGCTGTTCGAGCGACCCCTGGCGTTTGCGCTTGATCCCAGGTCGTTTCCCACGGCAGCCAAACAGACGGGCCGGTCTCTGGGTGCGTAGCGTCGGCGTAGCTGCTTCACGTGCTATCCATACATATATGCACTCGGAGGGAGGGGGGCACTCAGAGACATGCTTTGCAGCCTGTCCAACACGCTTGCTCTGTTCCGGCCGCCGCCACCCCCGGCGCACCTGGCCCGACAGCGCCAACAGCAGCAGCAACAGCAGCAGCAACAGCAGCAGCAACAGCAGCCGCAGCATCAGCCCGAAAACCAGGCCCAGAATCACACCCAGACTCAGCGTCAGGATCAGGATCAGGATCAGCACCGGCTCCGTCAGGATCGCACTCAACCCCACCACCAGCTTTTCCTCACCCACTGGCAGCGATGGCCCGGCGCTCCCCATCACGCATATGTAGCTGTAGCTGTAGCACACTTCGCACCCGCATCGACCTCCCCGACAGATAAGCGGCCGCCCCAGCATTACTATTGTTCCGCGCCCCTGGCCCGGCCTTCTCCATCCTTTCAGCTTCCCGCAGCTGCTGTGTCCGCCTTCCGCGAGCAGCCTTCTTCTTCTGCTACTTTCCCTCGCCCTCCCCCTCCCACTTCCCCTTCCGCAACACCTTCTTCTTCACCCCCGAAAGCGACAACACCAGCATTCGCTGCCGCCTCTGCAGCTTTCGACCTAGTGCCCAAGGTCATCGCACGCTGCTCCTCTACCACCACCACAACCACCACAACCCAGCCTGCCCGACAACATTCGTCATCGACGACCCCGACCACACTCAAACTAAAAAAAACAAACACATCCCCCACATACACAGAAGAAACATTATTACAGCCACAATTACCAGCTGCTGGTGAGGGAGGAGGATTAACAAAAGCGGGGCCTCCGGCACCCACTTCGCGGCCGTCGCCGTTTGCGTCGCCGTCGTCGTCGTCGTTCCTCTTCTGGAGCTCTCTGTTCTTCCCAAGGTCGAAAGCTCAACACGCTTCTGCCCCCGGATCGCTATCTCCCACGGTCACCTCCCCACTAAAGATGCTAAAGGATGATGCATCACTCAATCGAACGAGAGCATCGGCCGCGATAACAGCCGGAAAGGACACAGCAACCACCACCACCACCACCACCACCACCAGCACGACACCAGCAACCACCACCACCACCACCACAACAACAAAACCACAACAGAGAAACCCAACAAAAAAAAGCGTGCTATCATATTTCTCTTCGCCTGCCGGACAGAAGTTTTTAGACGATTTGGAGAAGGAGGCGCGAGCAAAGCGCAACGCGAAGGCGGGGGTGGAGAAACAGCCATCGCGGACCGAGAGCACTGATGGGGCGGTGCACCACATCTCACTCGCCGATGGGCGCGAACCGCGGGGGCGACAGGATTTGAGTGGAGGATCGACAGCATCGGCAGATAGTGCGGGCAAAGCTGGTGCTGGTATTGGGCGAAACAAGGAGCACGAGGTGTGCCCCGACAGCGACTACGAGAACAGGGACCACGTACGACCCGCCAGCGACCGACACGTTGCACCGGCTGTCTGGGGCGACGGCGGCTACAGCCAATCACCGACCAGCCACCACATCAGACCTGCAGGCGCTGCACAGGCATTGAGTGGCGCACGTGAAGCCCCCGGGCGGGGCAGTGTGGATGGAGACGTGTTCGAGGGTGAGTAAAGTGTGTTGACGCGAGATAGCACCATCGCAAATTTGCCTGCATATACTCCCCAGTCCTATCGCCGTTGCGATGTTTTATATTCCCTCTGCCCTGCATTGTCGGCCATCCTCTCTCAGTTTTGGTTTGCTAATCACCAAACAATTTTCGCTTCAGACTCCAAGAAGAAGAAGACGAACGTCGTCGTCAACGGAAACGGAAACGGAAACGGAATCAAGCACGACGTTTCCATACGCTCTGAGCTCTCTGTCCGCGACCAAGTGAAGCTGAAGCGTAGCTTCGACCAGCTACTGCGTGACATCACCGAAGACCAGAGTACATCCGAGATGGGTCTCGGACGACTGGAGTTCGGTTATCCGTTCAAGACCGTACGCTGGCCCCCCTCATCTCTCGTCCCCGATGGCCGCTTACGTGCATCGTGGCTTGCCGTCTTGCATGAAGCTTCAGCCCTATTGTTAGACACCCAGTGGATGTTGATGTGCGTTTGTTTAGGCTCGTCGGACAGCTCCTACTGCATCGGAATCGACTACCGTTGCCACCACCACACCAGTCGCCGTCCAAACACCCGCTCGCGTTGGACCAACGTTCAGCGAGAATGGAATCGTCCCCCAGATCCTCCCAGCCAACAACAGAGTCGTCTTGATTGCGGATGCCGCTCAAGACCCAACCGACTTGGACGCACGGGAACTCCACACGGGGTCCAATGTCGTCTGGATCATCGAGAGCGACTTTCAGATCAACGTCCGAACTCCTAAACAGGCCCTCAAGGCACCCGAAACTGTCGGCTCATCCTCCAAAGTAAAGTCAGTTCAGCCCCTTCGCCCCCCATTGACCCCATCATAGTTAACATGATATCACCCTCAGACGGATCAATCCTCTCCGAGACACCGTTCGGCTGCGATGGCGTGTATTCCACCCCGAGTACACAGAAAAGAGCGAATTCACCTTCGAGACAGCGGCCGGCTCCGGGTCCGAACTCAAGCGCAAGATCACTGCCACCATCGCGGAACACAAGACGAAGCGGACTCGCGACGACGATGTTGAGACCCATACCTTCAACGAGAAGCCGTCCATGTCCACCGAGCCGGTGGTGAAGGAGCCCAGCACTGGGTATCCCACCAGTCTGCTCGGTGCTAGCATCGGTTTGATTGATGAAATCATGGGATCTCCTACCGTACACCGCGTCGCTATCCCTGAACCCCCCGTCGTCGTTAAGGAGGCGTTCGGCATCCCGCAACCTATCGTCGCACCATTCATCGCGCCTATCATCAAGTCTGTCAACGATAAGGAGCCGGTTGTCACTAGGCCAATCGTTGAGGAGCCTATCGTTGAGGAGCCCAGCGTTGAAGAAGAGGCTGTTGTCGTCGAGGAGCCCACCGTCGAGGAACCAGTCATTGAGCAACCCATCGTCGAGCCCATTACCGTTGAGGAGCCCGTTGTTGAGGAGCCCATCGTCGAAGAAGAGGCCGTTGTCGTCGAGGAGCCCATCGTCGAGCCCATTGCCGTCGAGGGGCCCATTGTCGAGGAGCCTGTCGTTGAGCAACCTACCGTCGAGCCCGTTACCGTCGAAGAGGCCGTTGTCGTCGAGGAGCCCCTCATTGAGGAGCCCATCGTTGAACAGCCCATCGTTGAACAGCCTGCTACGGTCGAGGAGCCCATCGTCATCCCCGCGCCAGTCGAGGACGAAGTCGCCGAGGTCGAGGTTGAAGAGACCCCTCTCGTTTTGGACACCGCCTCATCTCCCGTCACCCAGCTGCCCTCTCCCCTCTCTCGCGTTGCATCCCCCATTCCTTTGGAATTTGATGCAGAGGAGGAGGCCGAAATCAAGGAGGCAATCCAGGTGGCGATGCAGGACGAGATTTTGGAAACCGAAACCCCCGAGGTCGTGACCGAGACTCAAGCTCCTGTGGTCGAACTCGATCTGTCGACACTTCCAGCTCTTCCCGACTCCCCCATTCTCGAAGCCATCGATATTGAGACCCTCCCGCCTCTTCCAGAGTCGCCTGTTCTTGAGGCTGTGGAAGCCGAGGATTCTGAGGAGATGGCAGACATCGAACTCAGCGATGCCCAGGACGAGTTGACCGTTGAGGGCGATGTCCCTTCCACCGAGATGGTCCGCCAGCCTTCACCCCCTTCGTCTCAACCCGGCACTCCTACGATGGATCACAGTGAAGAATCGTTGAAGATCGTTCCTTACATGCCTCTCACTCCTCCCGAGACTCCATTGAGCTTCCGCAGTTCTCGCGAGAGGACCATCGAGTTCAACTTGCCCCTTCCGTTGATCATGCAGCCTGCGCCCCCGCCTGCCACTTCCATCTTGGATTCTCCCATCTTCTTCAGAGGTAAGGACAGGCAGGTCGAGGACTCTCCGTCTCACTACTTTGTCCCAGCTCCTCCCTCCCCGTCGTCCCCATCTCACTCGCTTCACGATTCGCCTCTGTCGACATCGAGAATGCGCAGGATCGGGGAGACAATCAAGGAAGAGGACGAGGATGTCGAAGAAGTTGAGATTCCCGCCAAGGTTGAAGATTACGAGAGTGATGTCGAGGAGATTGTCCGGTCCCCACGTGGATACCCGTCGCCCCCTTCATCTCCCATGCAGGTGATCGTGGACGCCCCGACCAAGTGCAAGGAGTTGACCCGTGTTCCTTCCTTCACCATCATCTATACTCCTTCTCCTCCTCCGTCGATCCGCGATGTTGTCATGGGCGAAGACGAGGATGGTGGTGTTTCGATTGCTCGTGGTGCATCTCCCGCCTTCGACCTGTCTACCTCCAAGGGTAAAGAGCGCGAGGAAATCGCACGGACCCTCCCCTCGCCGGTGCTGGAGCAACATGAGGATAAGGATATCGAGTACGACTCTACCTGCCGTGCCGCCTGGGCCACCGCCGACGACATCTTCCTTGGTCAACCCGAGCACTACCACTACTCGTACCAATACGACAACCGCCGTCCCCCCACCCCCGCCTCCTCCATCTGTTCGCTTCAGCGACGGTGGTCCGGCGTTTCGCGCACCAGCTACCAGACCGGAATCACCACCCCTCCCGCTTCTCGCCCGGGTAGTGCCCTCGGCTCCAACAAGCTCATCGGATGGAATGATTCCGACCATGCTCTCCGCCGCAGTGACTCTTACACTGGCAGCATCCGCCGCGACCAGATGCGCGACCAGTCCCGTCCCCGCAAGCCGCTGCTTACCGCCACCGAGGGTTCCTCCGCTGAAACCGGCCGTCCCGCACTGCGATGGAGCATGAGCATGCCTCTGATTCGCGAGCAGTGGGCAGTCCAGACCGCGACAATCTTGCCGGCCAATCGCAGGGGCTTCGCCTCGGCTATTCCGGACGAGAACGTAGAGGAGTACGACGTCCAGATTCCCGGCACCATCCAGCTTCTCCCTGCCACGCGTGGGGTCATTGTTACCCCGCCCCGCATCGAGCGTCGTCGCCGCATGCGCCCGCAATACGAAATGGGCCCCCATCGCCGCAAGATCCGCAGTCTGGTTGTATACTCGCCCGACGATCAGCTAGAGGGCATCGGCCAACTCTTTGGGGAAATCCGTGAGTTCGAGGAGGTTGAGGACGAGTCAAGGGTTACCGAAATTGTCGAGGTCGAAGAGGTGAAGCCAGTCGTGTCCGAGATGCCAACTCTTCGCCGTGGAGAGTCCGTCAAGGAAAAGCTGCCGAACATGATGCGCCGTCTCAAGTCGCGTGCTTCAGCTCCCGAGGTCGAGAGGCCACACATGTTGCGCCGGCTCAAGTCCAAGGCTTCCGCGGTCTCGATCGACGGTGGTGCCGCTCTCCCTGTCGATGAGAAGTATTCTCTCCCTGTGCCCAGGATTGTGGTGCAGAAGGCGGAGTCCCTCAACGAGCAAAAGCCCAACCTGCTGCGCCGGCTCAAGTCTAGGGCTTCGTCTTCCGACATTCTCAAGATTGCGGCTTCCGCTGCTCCCGTCGAGGGGAAGATCAGTGTCCCTGCCCGCGCTACGTCCCCGGCTCCCGAGTCCGTCAAGGAGAAGAAGCCGAACATGCTGCGTCGCCTCGGTTCCAGATCTGAGAGTGACAGGCCGAACGTGCTGCATCGCCTGTCTAGGGCTTCGTCTTCCGACATTCTCAAGAGTGCGGCTTCCGCTGCTCCCGTCGAGGAGAAGATCAGTGTCCCGGCCCGCGCTACGTCTCCGGCTCCCGAATCCGTCAAGGAGAAGAAGCCGAACATGTTGCGTCGCCTCGGTTCCAGATCTGAGAGCGACAGGCCAAACGTGCTGCATCGCCTGTCTAGGGCTTCCATCCATGACATCGTCGCCGCTTCCCCTACTTCGGCCGAGGAGAAGATCACCGTCATTCCTCGCGCTACGTCGCCGGCCCCAGAGTCCCTGAAGGAGAAGAGGCCCAGCATGTTGCACCGCCTCAAGTCGAGGGCTTCCAGCCACGAGATTGTTGCGCCCGCCCCCGCCGCCGAGCAGAAGGCTATTACCCCGCCACCCACTGAGGAGAAGCCTGACCACACTCTTGATTACGCGGATAGGCCCATCACCCCCGAATCTGACGATGATGATAAGATTTCCATCGCTTCATCCGCCGAGAACGGGCATATCGTTCCCGAAGCCAATAACGATGTCGAGGTTATTCCTCGCGTTGCGACTCCGGTGCTGCAAGCCGAGCCCATCAAGGAGAAGAAGCCGAGTGTTCTGCGTCGCCTTGGGTCCAGAGCGTCCTCCATGCGCGAGGGCGAGAAGCCGAACATGCTGAACCGCCTCTCGAGGCATTCCATGCATGACGTTGTCGCCGCTTCCGCTGCCCCCGTCCAGGAGAAGATTTCGGTCATCCCTCGTGCGGTCACCCCGGCTCCTCGCGCTATCACTCCGGCTCCTCCTCGTGCGGTCACTCCGGCTCCTCCTCGTGCCGTCACTCCGGCTCCTCCTCGTGCCGTCACTCCGGCTCCTCCTCGTGCCGTCACCCCGGCTCCTCGCGCTGTCGCCCCGACTCCCCGTGCTGTCGCCCCGACTCCCCGTGCTGTCACTCCGGCTCCTCGTGCTGTCACTCCGGTTTCACGTGCGGTTGCTCCAGCTCCCCGTGCGGTCACTCCGGCTCCTCGCGCTGCCACCCCGGTTTCACGTGCGGCCACTCCGGCTCCTCGCGTTGAAACACCGATCCCACAGGCGGATTCCATCAAACTTGGGAAAAAGCCCAGTCTTCTGCATCGTTTCAAGTCTAGGAACGGCACGCAGGAGATGCTGGGTAAGCCTACCGCCGCTCCTACCGCTGTGCCGGAGCCAGTGGCTACGCCGCCTGCTGAGGAGAAGGCCTTCGTCGTCCCCCGTGCTGCAACCCCGGTTTCGCAAACATCGTCTGTCAAGGACAAGAAGCCCAACATGTTGCGCCGTCTCGGATCCAGGGCCTCGAACGTTAAGGACAAGCTTAAGGACAAGGTTTCCACTTCCTCGACGAAGAAGCTCGACAAGGGCAAGGGAAAGGTAGTTGTTTAGCTTAGATTGTCGCATTTTTCTTTTTCAGTTATTTTCAGTTATTTATTTTCTCTCTCTTTCACTTTTTGATTGTTTCGTTTTTGGGAAGCGAGGTGTCTAGAGGCGTTTTTTTTTGCCTTCCTTTTTTTGGTTACATTTTCTTTTGGGTTCATTATCAATTTGTTTGTTTTTCAGCATTTGCATGGAACGGGGACGGTTGGGGGATGAGTGATGAGATAGGATGGCGGGTGGTAGTTGGCGGACGGCGGATGGGGCGAATCCAGTTTACGAGATATGATACCAGATACATTAACTGACGATTTTGATGACGGGGGTGTTTTTTTTACTTTATCTTCCTATTTATCTACTTTCTTGCGTTCATTCACACTCATATCTTTCTTACTTACACCAGCCATATACAAGGGGGGGAGCGATAATTGTTTTGGTCTCATGTACCTTTTTTTCTTTTGTTTATTTTTTTAGTTACTCATATCATACCTACTACATACTCAGACTGTATATCATGGGGGAGAAAGGGGGAGAGGAGGGGGGGGAAGAGAAAGGGGAGAGAGTCAATTGAAAGAAGTTGAAGTTGAACGTTGAAGGCGAAGTGATCGTGTGAAGTGATGTGATCGCTTGTGAAGTGAAGTGAAGTGGTCGATTGTGGATTTGTGAAAGTCTCTGGAAACTGGAGTCTGAAGTGGTACCTACTTCGAACCGTACGAGTACGAAGTATTACACGACATTTTATTGTTGTAGTGACAGTAGCTCGGAAGTTGGCAAGCAATTTGTCTGACTCCATCACTCGATGCACGAGTGACACAGTATGAGTTGGAGTTGTCCTGCCCGCGTGAAAATGAATCTTTAGTTCAGAACATAAACACAGGTATTACTGCTCGGAAGTTTGTTTGCGCTGGCTGAGAATAGGTACCTAAGTAGGTTCATCCGTGAGGGATAGGTACCACGGTTCCAAGAATCAGCTGCACCCGCAATATGGTAGGGATACTCCTGAGCTGCCATGTTGTCTGCCACCACCACCGTGAGAGGAGCGATGTGGGCTAGAGTAGGTGCGTTATGCCACCCGCCAGCTCTCGTCAAACCCATTCATCATTCAGGGTGCCTTCACTAGATACCTTCCAAGTAATGCTCAGAGACTATACGCAACGATGTCTCTTTTACAAGCTTCTGAACCTAAAAGAAACATCCACCAAGACGCCCCACTCGCTCGCTCGCCACCGGCCCTCCATCCACCGCGCCACTGTGGCTGTAGCTCCGCCACACCGCCCCTGCCCATAACCATAACCACATCCACCGACAATCGTCTGTCACAAAATAGTACCAAAATAGTGCACCAAACGAAGATGCCACCATAAAAGGCAACGTGTCCGAGTGGTTAAGGAGTATGACTCGAATACCTTCACAGTTGATGATATCATATGGGTTCGCCCGCGCAAGTTCGAATCTTGTCGTTGTCGATATAACTTTTTTGATTTTGGGCTGAGCTGCGGATAGGTCGTCTGGTGTCTGTCCGATTACCCCGTGTCGCTCTGTTGTTTTGTTGTCCTGCGGCAGTGCGGCGTCGGGAATCAGAATTCAGAGTCAGCACTGTGCGAACTTCGAAGGCTGAAGCGCGCGTACCAATTATAGATGCTGGAGGAATTTGTGATCCGCTAGTGAGCAGTGAGCACGCTGCACCACCACATGGGCGGCTGCGCCGCTGCAGACAAGGGCCGGGCCGCAGATAGCGGGGTCGCAGACTGGCTGTCATAAAGACCATGAGGATTAACTATATTTGCACATCGTCATATCCTAGCCCTTAGGAGTCTACTCTCATCCGTGAAGTGGTGAGTTGAGTGTTCCGGCGCCGGGTACAATGCTGACACTGACAGCGTATATCTCCACTGTACTGTATTGCACATCGGGCATCAGTTGAAGCTCCGCCATCAGTCGGCTCGCCGATATCCAAACCGACGAAAATGGCGGCGAATATAGCACTCCAGGCCGACATCTCCAACATACCCACAGCAGCGTTAGGCCTTCTGAGCACACTGCAGCCCTTCCTGAAGGCTTTATCAGCAGATGAAGTCGACCCGGGGGCGGTCCTAAAAACGCAGCTGCTCGGCAGCTGTTTCCGGCTCAACGGCTTGCTCGCCGCACGCCTCCCCGAGCTCCTGCGGCGGCACTCGAGCATCCGGCTGGAGCGGCTAGCGGCAACCATCGGCTGGCAGAAGGGGGACACGGCGGCGCTGATGTCGCAGAGCGGTAGCGGGCAAGCCGCCGCCGTCATCTCGCTAGCGCTGCGGGAACTCTACCCAGAAAACATCGCCGGTGAGGTCCTGTACGATGTCGCGGCTAGGATCCTTCCCGACCACCACCACGAGGCCAATGCTGGCCCCAGGGCCCTGGGAAGGGTCGCTGCCACGCTCGCGAATAAAATCGCCGCGTTCGGCTGGGGAAGGCATCTGGCGGAACAGGTCACGAAGATCCGCGTGGCGTATTTGCACCTGGCTACGGTGGCGGTGCCGCGCGATCTACTGGATGTCCCCACCGAAGATACTATGGCGGAGTTTCTGCAGTGTCTGGCAGAGGCGTTTAGGGATGATGCGACGATACTGAGGATCGAGGGAAGTACGAGTGTGGGACATCTCATTGCGCTGGTGACGGCGCTGTGTCCGGATAATGTGGCCATTCATGTCGAGGGAATGAGTATCTTCCAAGGACGACATGCGAGTGCGAGGAGTTCTGCGGCCACAAAAACGACTGCGGTAGTCTTCTCGGTCAGGGCGGGTGAGCAGACTACTTTCGGTATCGAGACGGTGATCAATATCGCCCCGTCTGGCGATCTCCTCAAGATTGTGGCCACGGATAGGTTCCTGACACCTACGTGTAAATATTCGATTCCGTGGGAAGGCTGCTTGTCGACCCTTTTGGACCTCCTGTTCATGGAACGCGGACTTGTATGTACCACCGAGATTCTGCAGGCCTGTGCAAACGTGATCGCAGCGGTGGCGACAATGAAGGGTGACAAACTCTCGGACAACATCGAAGACCGGCACAGCCTGCCGCTGCACGGCCTAAAGACGCTCCTTGGGCCGTTCCCGCTGAACCGAATCCGGGATGCAGTCAAAGCAGTCCTCCTCGTCGAGCCAACTTTCGCTACGCAGGATCCGCAGGTACCCTTAGACTCCCTCCTCACGCATATCAAGGCCATCGTGCCATCGTGCCGCCTTGGGCACTGCGAGACATCCCCACTTGCAAACAACTGCCGCCCCGATTGCGATCGCCAAAAGCTCACTCACACATCCCTCAAAGTGATCGAATCGGGGATCGCAGCGTTATTCGTGACCGCCCGCCCAAACTCGCTAGCAACCTTCAACGCCACCTTCCACGGCGCCCGGAGCTTCACCGGCACCGGCGCTCTCCGGCCCGGCTCCCAAGTGCACTTCTCCATCAGCACCACACAGCTGCACCGGGCGATACTGCACCTAGTCGCGCCCACTCGGGCCCAGGGTCCGATGGGGGACACCTCTGAGCAGCCGGGGGGCACACGCATGATCGGCACTGGCACAGGAGCATGCACGATCTTCCCCACGACGCTCATCTCGCCGCGCCTACCCGAGACGCCGAACGTCGAGTACATCCTGACCGAGGGCTGCTTCCAATACGGCAGCACGTGCTACACCACCGTGATCGCACTCGAGGGCGACGGCAGCGACGGGGCCGCACCCGCGCTACCACCGACGGATATCATCCCGCCCGCTACGCCCCTCACCCCCTCCGGCATCGGCGCGCACGAGTGCCTGACCTTGTCCCTGCGGCGCACGGCGGACCACCTCCTCCTGCGCACGGCGATCCAGGGCGCCGGCAGGACCGTCGAGGTCAGTTTTTGGAATGTGCAGCTGGGGTTCCTGGGGCTGGCGTATGCGGCCGCGTGCGAGCATGATTGGAAGGCCGAGTTGAATAGGGAGGCTAGGCTGGGAGTGGTGACGACTTCAGTCCTGGCGCCGGTGGCGCACAGAGATGGTAATAAGGTGGTTAGTGTGGCTATGACAAGTTTTGCTCCGGAGGCGCAATTTTTGTGCTGTCGCCAGCCGCCGGCGTTGCTGCAGAGGGAGTGCTGTCTTGAGTGTGCGGTTAGGCAGGCGAAGGGTATGGGTTTTCGGCTGGTTATTGGAGGATCTTGATCGTTAGTTGGCGGTTCGTTCTGTTTGTAACTTTATATATATTGGTGGATGAGGCGGGCCTCGAAATAGCAGCTTTTCATGAAATTCACCGCTGGCTACCGGCTCCTAGGCTGGCTATAGTAGTGAAAAGGATTCCTATGTTCGGTCCTAGAAACAGAATGAAGAAATGAGATGTACGGTGCTGACCGCTTGTGCTCCATCACCCAATAGCACTCCAAGAACCTAGCAGCTGGCCTCACAGAACTAGCCTTTCCTGCCTCGCCCTGCAGAGGGTCGGGTTGGCTTGGGGTTTTTGCCCATGGGCGTACCTAGTCATCACTCGTAGGCCGAGTGATAGTACGATTAGCAGAGTCTTCGCTCTTGAATAGGTAGGTACCTGATACCATTAGTGCTCGATATACTGTCCGGAGGCATAGTTATTGGAGTGAAAAAGACGAGTAATATTAGATAAATCTACTTACACTTAAGTAACGCTGCGCCAGCTGTTAATCTGAATCCTTGGTGTGGCAATGAATATACAGAAAGTGGGAACCTAATCGCGGCCGCCGCAACTCTTCAAGTTTCAGGAAGAGTTGGCAGAATGCATGTTCAACCACAGAGAAGATGGGATTGAAATACCTAGGACCTTAACAAGGCATAGGTGGCTCTCGTAGCTCAGGGGTTAGAGCGGTCGATTGCAGATCGACAGGTCCCTCGTTCAAATCGGGGTGGGAGCTTCTTCTTTTGGTTAATTTTTGTAGCCTATGAAAGGTGCCCGGACAGCCCGGTGTATATAGAAGAATTACTTTCTCCAATTATTTGTACTTATTACAGAAGTAACCTAACAAATGCTTGCATCAGTAATAGCCCCCCAGAATCTTAGTTGAAACACTTGAGCTCTCCTTCTCGTCCTCATCATCACTATCCCCCCAGCCCAGCCCTTCGACTCCCTCCACCAATCCTTCGACTCCCCTCCCGAGCAACGCCTTTTTCTCCGTAGAATCAAGCGTTGGCACATCCCATGGCTTAACACTATGTACCTCTCGTCCACTAGGTATCCTCGCGGCCAACGTGCTCACCCCCACCACCTCCTGGAAAAAGACCGCATCATTACTCCTCCTCCAGTTCTCTTCGAGGGCCTCAATAGTCCTCGTCTCCTCTAGCCGTCCCGCATCCATACCCCAGCTTGCATCCCCCCGCTCCAGCGCAGACTTCTCCCGGCGCTCCAGGAGTTCCCGCTTAATCTTCGAGGTAGCCGACGACGACGATGAAGCGGAGAGGATGCTCCGTGCCAGCTCCGCCCATCCAATCGCCTCCCCAACCCGTCCCGACGCCTCCGCATCAATCGCCAAAAACCGGCAGCTCTTGGCTCGGGCTACACGGTGGAGGGAATCTAAGTACTTTGCTAGCTCGGGGATCACCTCGTCGTCTTGCTTCTTCCGGCGAGAGGTCGAGGTCGATAACAGTCCCAGCGCCTTCTCGGCGTGTGCGCTGGAGGCAATGCAGATCCGTGATAACAGCAGGGCTTTGACGCCCGTGGGTGCTTGCGGCGGCGCGTAGAGGTATTCGCTACCTGTTGATTTGGTGGATGACGCGAGGAGATAGCTGGGGTAAGGGTCGGCTTTGGTTACTGCTAGGAGTGTGGCGGAGGATAGCGAGAGGGAGGCGAGGGAGGACAGGACCGAGGGAGCGAGGTCCACCGGCCAGGTGCTGTCTGTGCCTGGAGTCCGCGGGAGCGAGAGTGAGTGTGTGAATATCGCGGAGGAGGCCAAGAGGTGCTGTATGGCGCTGTTAAGGAGCGTCTGTTTTTGCTCGGGTGGAAGTGTGGGTGATAGTGCGTCGTGTAATTGTGATCGCGCAATGAGCGTGTGTGTATATCCGAGTGTTGAAAGGGTGAAGGCGATCTCGTAGTCAAGGCCCTCGCGCTCGCAGCGCTTTGGTGGTGCACCGGGGAATGGCGGGGTGGTTATGGTTGTTCGCCATGATGGGGTGATCGGGCGTGGAGAATCCGAAGGCAGGACATCGCCGCTATGGAGGGAGGCCTGTAAAAAGAGGAGATACGGGAGATAGGCTTCGAGTGCAGAAAGCAGCTGTGGGAGCTGCGTCGATTGTTGCGACGGTGACAAGCGCTTGTGAGCTTTCAGTAGGTTGCGTACAGTCCCGCGGTGTTGGGTCACGAGCAGCGGTAAGGACGGGTAGACTGGGGAGGTGTAGTGCGGGGCGAAGGAGGTAGGCGATGTCGTGGGGAGTGCGTGCGGGTATGGCATTGTTAAGATAGAGCCGAGTCGTGAGTAATATGATGAAGAATGCTACTCGTGTCTCGAGATCTCGATAGGTTGGTGGTGAGCGAGGACCCGCTTGCAGCCCCACCCTTGCTTACTCATCCACAGTCTAATCGGACAACCGACGGGGCTTGCTTGCTTCACTCCGACTGAGCGGAGCATCACCACTCACCAGCGACACCTCTACCTACCGCCGTTACCACAACCACCACCGTTGTACGCCTTCCCTGTCTTCCCAACTCTCCACAGTCGGTCACTTACATCGTCTCAGACATACAAAACGCTACCATGCCGATCCCCGAGTCCGCCGCATACCTAGCCAAGAAGCCGTCGGTCCCGCCGACATTCGAAGGCGTCGACTACGACGACACGAAAGCACTCAAGGCCGCCCAGGACGCTATCCTGCGCGAGCAATGGGTCAAAAGTATGATGGCCCGTGTTGTCCGTGCCGAGCTCGGAAAGTGCTACTACCGTGAGGGTGTCAACCACCTTGAGAAGTGCGCGGGTCTACGGGGTGAGTGACTTCCTGGGCGGGGTGGATCGAGCGGGGGTTGCGCATGGGAGGTTGCGCATGGGAGGATGCGGGAATGGAGAGGTGAATGATGCTGATGTAACGGGCCCGGGCGATGCAGACAGGTACATGGAACTACTGAAGCACTCCAAGGTGAAGGGATACCTCTTCGAGCAAACCAATTACGTTCCCAAGAAGGAGTAAAGCCGAGAAAGAGGAATCTGGGATGCACGGGGAGTGGGGAAGCGAGTGGACGGGGGAAGGATGGTGTATCGTCGATCGCGAGCCATACGGAATAGAAATACGATCTATGCATCGGCACCGCTTCTACGCGACCTCCATCCTATGTGCATTCAGCTCCTTTGGAATTTCAGTTTCGCAGGGCGGGGGATGGGGGGCTGGGTTGGTAACCGGGTGGGACATTGCTCTGCTGTCAGATCTACCCATGGGGATGAAGGACCGTCTTAAAGCTCTGATGAAGCCTACATCCTTCCTCTCCAATGGCCTCTGGAGTTCATCAATGGGAAGCCCTGCCCTTCTGGCTGCTCCAATCATCATATCATACTTCATCTTATGCCAAGCGAACCCCCGTGACACAACCCTTCCGGGTAAGCTAGCCGGCGCGCGACAGCGACAACCCAGACACGACTTCCCTATCCACCACCACGACCCACCACCGCCATCGCCACCACAATGTTCTCCTCCTCCATCCCGCCAGAAGTATTCCACACTCTCCCGACTCTTGCTGGTACCGAGATCTCCCCATCGGGATACCCAATTCCGACAGTAACCTTCATTTGCGCCTCGTGCGAACGGATAATCGGCGACTCCTCCACGCTCCTCTTCCTCCACCACAAGCAGCTCACTCTCACATTCACCCGCCTCACTTCTGTCTCCGCCAGCCTGCCGATACAATTCTCTCCGCCGGGGGAATGGGACGAAAACTGTACCTTCCACCCGCTCTCTTGCGACAAATGCCACACCATCCTCGGCAAGAAGCACCTCGCAACCACATCAGAGCTCGGACAGTTCCAGAACCAGTATACAGTCGATACCGAAAAGGTGGGAATATACTACCATGGCGCATTGGAGCCCGCTGCGCAACCAGTAGAGCTTGCGGGGGTGCTGAGGGTGTTGCATCCGGATCCGGATGAGGTTGTCGAGCAGATGCAGAGCATCATGAGTGTGTGTGTAGGGCTGAGCGAGAATGTGGGGGAGTTGGCGAGGATGCTAAAAAGGGTTGCTGCGGTGGCGGGGCTGGGGGTCGGGGAGACCGTGGCAAGATTAGCGGGTGAGGCAGAGGCGGAGCTGCCGGTTGTTGAGAAGGATGCTCTGGGAGAGACAATAAGGGCATTGCTGAGTAGGGTCGACGGTATTGAGGAGACGGTAGAGACGCTGAAGCAGGATGCCACAATATTTGAGCGCGCCGGGAAGTCTTCCAGTGCTAAACGCAAACGCCATGTTCTTCCCGAAACCGCACACTACGTCTCGGAGTCGCCACGATCTGCCGAGGATTCAATGCAGCGCACGGTCATACCAAACTCGCAGTCCACCGACGAGAACCCCCCATTCCAACACCCAACCGAGCTCGAGCATGAATCGGACTTCCAGGAGATAGAGCATCTTCCCACCCCGCCGGAGTCGAGGCGGACGTACCTCGATGAATCGCAGCCCAAAAAGAGCCATAAGAAGAAGAAGCCGAAGGAAGATAATGGCTACGAGATGCCAGATTTAGAGGAGGACATCAAGCCAGTCAAGAGGAAGGTTAGGAGTGGGGAATTTGATGGCTCAACCAAAAGGCCGGCTACAAGAGGGACGAGGAAGAAATGAAGGCGGATATTTCAATCTGTCCTTGAACTATTATGTGGAGTTCGGAGTCTTGTCTTCTTGCGTTGTTCTATATGAGATATCAATGGTTGCGTTGCACTTTAGCACTTTGTTCTATATCCCGCGGTTTCTAAAGTATCATTCGCATTTTTTGCTTTCTGCTTTACATCGCACTAGAAACCATTGCACCGCGACTCACTGTCTTTCACTCGCTTCGCAGTTCGACTCCTGGATGCTTGGGATGCTTGGAGTAGCATGAATACGATCCGAATCCTACAACAAAGAACTTCACAGAATACAATTATTTAGAGTGATGAGCTCATGAAACGACCTGAAGCCGGCGAAATAAGTTGGCCAGCACAGCCGCCGCTTAACACCTCCAAAGGCCTCCCTCCTGGTACTAACACCATAAGCATTACTACTCTAGTCATGGAAATGTGCTGGAATGCACATGTAAGCCGCTTTGATTCCCAGCACACGTAGGTATGGCTTCTAGATGATTCCTCGTCGGCAAATTTTCCACGCGATTGAAGTACCTAGCGCCGATGATATAGGCGTGACATGGCGACAGCGCGATGGACGTATCGGTGTTTATTTTGGCAGCGGAGCGGAGATGCGGCATAGTTACGGTGCCTGGTAGTGCTGACGGCGTGGCCAAAGCTCCTCCGACAGCCCTACTCTACTCCACTTCATTTTCTCGGCAAATCGAAGCCGATCAGTGACGGCGACATTATTATCCGCGCTCTTCAGGCTGGGGACTGCTAGACATAAGGACTTACGTTTGCTTGGGTCCGAGCACTCCGGCAAGATGAGCCGTACATATTGGCAAGAGGTATGTGGAGTAACTGTTGTGGCGCTCTCCACGGAGCTCAGCCTTGTCTTCTCAGTGAATGGCATGGAGCGTTTTCACGGCCGAAGGCTCAACAGTGACTCCAGTATTACAATGGCACCCATCACTCCCTCCCTCCCTCCCTCCCTCCCTCCCTCCCTCCCTCCCTCCTCCCTCCGCCGCCTTGAACCCCAATGCCTCCTTAACTCGAAAATTTCAACACGCAATGAGATTCGGGACCAGCAAGCTATCGGCGACACGTATCTCCGGATTGTCCGGTCTAGCTATCCGGAACCCTTGGATCCCAAATGTGCAAGGGTTATTCCGAGCCGCGGGTCCCCGGTCCCGTCTGCCATTGCGCGCCCCACCCTCCGCGCTTCCCGTCGCATGGACAAACTCTGTCGGCTCGATTCAATCTTGCTTTCTAAGCAATGAGGGAGGGTCAGCGGGGTATTCTCCGAGGGTATTGAAGAGGATCGTCAACGGCCTTCTCCGAGGGCAACAAAAAGGCCCGGCTGGACCTTTTCCGAGGGCATCGAGGAGCGTCGACAAGGCTTTCTCCATGGGAATCAAAAAGTGTCAGCAGGGCCTTGACCTTCTCTGAGGGCATCAAGGAGCAATCTGACGTCGGGACGTTGCATCAGAAAAGGCCTGCTGCTGGGATTCTTGCAATGCCTGCAATTCAATAGCAACAACCATAGCGGATTTGGGGTTTGTCTGGAGATGGACGATACCCTATGTGTGCACTTATCGAGCAGCCAAAAGACGTATATATTCGTGGTGGTGGTGGTTACTTCGCTGTGCTCGCGTTCTCGCCGTTCCAAGCTCGTCCCGTGCTGGAGGTTGAAATCAGGTACAAAGTAGGTACCCCACAGCGAATGCGGTGAAACCGTAAAAGACCGCCGTAAGCAATATGTACCTCATGGCCAACTCGGGAGTAAAGATACCTGAATTTGGGGGGAATTATCGGGCTCATGTAGGCTGCTTATTGTGAGGTTTGGCTCCGGAGTGCAGGCGGACCGGATTACCATACTTTTCGTTAGTATATGGCCAGGTGAACGGGCCGGGGGGTTTTGACATTTGATTACACTCAATTAGCGTATGGGCTTGGAGAAATAATTGGTGCGGTGTGATGTCAGGATACCTACCTATGGATCTCCACCCGGAGTGGTGGTAGCGGTATATAAGTATTCGCTTTTCCCTCAGGTATATTGTGATCTCACGAAGTTCCAAAACGAATACCTCCTACCTCCTACCTGCGCCCCCAATACATCATCATACCCGAATACATCATGGTTGCCACTCACAATTTCACCGTCTTCCGTGGCGACAATACCGGCAAGATCCAACGCGGCACCACCGAGAAGAGGTTGGAGGCAGATGAGGTCCTGATCCGTGTCACCCACTCCGGTCTTTGCGGCACCGACTGCCACTTCCGAAGCAGCGGGATTGTCCTCGGACATGAAGGTATCGGCACCGTTGAGGCTTGCGGAGAGAATGCGAAGAAGTACACGAAGGGTGATGTTGTTGGATGGGGATACATCCACGAAGTTTGTTCTCAATTCGCCTGGTGGGCAGAATTGCAGTGGCTGATGGTGGACAGACCTGCGGTTCCTGCCATAACTGCCTCTCCGGAAGGGAAGTCTACTGCGCTACCCCCAAGATTTTCGGCAACCACGCCGTCGACCAAGGCTCTCTGTCCACCCAGGCCATCTGGAAGGAGGCTTACATCTTTGCTATCCCGTCGGCCCTCAATCCCGCCAACGCTGCGCCGCTGATGTGTGCCGGTGCCACCGTCTTCTCCCCCCTCTACGAACACGGCGTCAACGGCACCCACACCGTCGGAATCGTCGGCATCGGTGGTCTCGGTCACTTGGCCATCCAGTTCGCGGCGAAGATGGGATGCCGCGTAGTCGTGTTCTCCAGCACCGAGGACAAGCGCGATGAGGCCATGAAGCTCGGTGCCAACGAGTTCTATGCCACCAAGGGAAAGACCCATCTGGATGTCGAGCACCCTCTCGACTTCCTCCTCGTCACCACTAGCTTCATCCCTAGCTGGAAGATGTACTTCGACACCATGGCGAAGGGCGGAACCGTTGTCGCACTAACCGTTGCGCAAGGAGACATCACGATTCCGTACGAGAATATCTTGCAGAAGGGACTGAAGCTCATGGGCAGCAGTGTTGCGTCACGATGGGTCCAGTATGTTTCCCCTCCTTTTCAAACCCGTTGGTAAGCGAGAACCAGTGCTAACACTTTACGTAGCAAACTCATGCTGGAGTTCGCGGCACGCCACAACATTCAAGCACAGATCGAGGAGTTTCCCATGACCGAGGAGGGAATTACCGAGGCGTTCGATAAGCTCGACGCCGGAAAGCTGCGGTACCGTGCAGTTCTGAAGAACGAGATGTAAATTGCGATTGACTTAAATTATGGGCTTTTTTTCGTTTCCTTTTTGGTTTATGATGATCGCATTGGGATCTCGGGGTTGTTTTTGGTTTTGTCGGGTGCTCTCGGGATTTGTGTAGTGCTGCAACGGATTACGAGATGGGTGGAATGGATTGTTAGAGTATCTATAGTACATACTATGATGTACTTACCTCAAGCTCGTGAGTTGGGGGATTGTCGGATCGTGCGATTGCCATACCGGCGGTGGTGGTGACATGCAACGGACGTTAGTTACACACGGCAGTGGTTGCACTCGGCTATGAAGCTGTCACCGAAGCGACACACGCATCATCTTCACACAAGCACTCAATCCACATGTTAGCCGCCGATCACAGTGCATATTTCCTTGGTTACATACATCCAACCTCCGTGATTCGTTTCTTTCTTCCCGGTTCGTCCTCACCGTGCATGATTACTGTTATACCGGGATCTGCGCTGCAATTCAAAACAGGGATTTGCGGGAATGACATCACTCAATCCCACCGCGAATTCCCTTTACCAAGAGTTCGAATAGAGCAGTTGGCGGAATCCATGATCAATATGAAGGCTCCAAATGTACTCCCCATCGCTTCTCACTCACGCATCACACAGCAGCAGCAGCAATGGCCGGGCGAGAAACAGAACGAGACATTGAGGCCGATTTGGGGACCGAACACCTCCCCGGCGACTCCGGCGCAGCCTTCAAAGCTCTGTCCGTAACGCACCACGACACCGTCATCGAGACCGCGGACGGCCACCGTCTCCCCGGCGTCCCCCTCTCCGAGGCGAAAAAACTCAACGCGCTCAGAAGCAATGTTGCTTCTCCCGCCCCTTCCTGTTCCTCAGAGGACAAGAAAGCGGAGGAGGGTGGGAACACAACAATCGAGATGGCGCCCGCATTCACGGATCCGCTGTTCCCTCCCGTGCCGGTTTACGGTCCGGCGACGCCGCTCAGGAGGCTGCAGTGCGCGGTGTTCAGGGTCACCAGTGGGATACTCAGCCTGTCGTTTCTGGGGGTGGTGGTGATGGGCGCGATCGCGGAGTCGCTGCCGGAGTTTCTGCTGAGGAGGTGGAAGCGCGTTACTCTGGAGGATCCGGATCAAGGAAGGTTGTTCAGAGATATCGAGATGGAGAGAAAATTGGAGAGGGAAAGGAATGGGCAGCCCGATGAGCTCAAGTGCGATATTGCGTATTACGCCCAGCGAGTCGGCCTCGATGCCGAGCTGTTGACGGTCGAGACGGAGGATGGTTTTTTGCTGGATCTGTGGCATGTTTTTGATCCGCAGAATCTGCCTTATTATCCTCCCGAGGTTCAGGATGGCGAGAAGAACGAGGATGAGGATGAAGCCAAAGAACATACAAGGACTCGACTACCAAGGGAGACGGGGAAGCGGCCCAACGGAAAGTCAGGTGGCACTCGGTACCCAGTGTTGCTCATCCATGGGCTACTGCAGAGTGCTGGCGCTTACTGCGTCAACGACGAAGACTCGCTCGCGTTTCATCTCGTCCGCAGGTGTGTAGTTACAGTCCATCTTCCTCTTGTACAATACGAGACTGACCATTCTAGTGGCTACGACGTATTCCTAGGCAACAACCGTTGCGGCTTCAATCCCAGACACACAGTGCTCCACTACAGCGATCCGCGCATGTGGGCTTGGAACATCCGACAAATGGGCATTCTCGACCTGCCAGCCTTCATTTTCCCGATCCTCTCGCTTACGGGATACCCCAAGGTTGCGCTCGTCGCGCACAGTCAAGGCACCACGCAGACCTTCGTCGCCCTCGCAAAACAGCAGCGGCCCGACCTCGGCGAAAAAATCAGCGTTTTCTGCGCCCTCGCGCCGGCAGTTTACGCCGGTCCGCTGATCAACAAGTTCTACTTCAAATTCATGAAGCTGATCCCGCCGTCCGCGTTCCGGATCGTCTTCGGAATCCACGCATTCATCCCGTTCATGCTCCTGATGCATAGAATCGTCCCCGCAAAGTTCTATGGGGAGCTGGGGTACCGCGTTTTTTGGTTCTTGTTTGGATGGAGTGATTTGAGGTGGGATCGTGGGCTGCGTGCTAGGTTCTTTCAGTTCGCGCCGGTGTATGTCAGTGCGGAGGCGATGAGATGGTGGCTGGGGAGAGAGTGTTTTGCGAAGCACAGGTGCATCCTAAGCACGCACTCTGCGGGGGAGTTGGAAACGCGGGGAAGCGATGGTGAGAAGGAGTTGGCGGAGAGTCCCGAGAGGGGTGGCGGCGCATGGTTCGATAATCGCTTTCCGAAGCTGGCGCTGTGGGTTACCGGAGCAGATGATTTGGTTGACGGCAGGAAACTGGTGAGGAGATTCGAGGAGGGGAGGGAGCCGGAAGTCGATCTCGTGTGGAAGAGTGTACTCGAAGAGTATGAGCACCTCGATGTCATCTGGGCCATCGATGCGAAGAAGAGGGTGTTTGACGAGGTCGTAGATGTCATCGGAACGTGTAAAGAGGAGGAGGAGAGGAAGTAGGGGATTTACTATGTCCATGGGTGGCGTCGGCGTTGAGGGTTGGCCAGTACATACACACACATAATACCCTTTCCTTCTGTTTGTTTTGGTCATGTAAATAGCTCGCACATTATTTTTCCATTCGGTCAACTGCCACGTAACTAGAATTTTTGAAGTAATCCTGCTATTAATTCTCACCACGACCCCTACTCGTGCTTATCACGCTTGCTGCCCGGGTCGGGGGCCCGGGTCGGGGCCACGATTAGCAGGCTTCAATCCAGCCAACCACATGATGCCTCGCATCTTCAACCACAGCCCCAGATGCTTGATACCACACAGTTCGCAACGCTGGTGTCCACATTCACGACACCTATCGGTGCCACCGCTCGTGGCGATCTTGCACTTGGAGCAGCGCCATCGGTAGCCGGGGTTAAGTGGTGACATTACGCAGGACGTGAAATCAGTACCAGGTCGGTAGAGGATGGGGAGGAGGAGGAAGAGGAGGAGGGGGTGCTGGGAAAAATGGCATCGCCACGGGTTTTTATTGGCGCAACGGAGGTGTTCAGCTCGACCAGCAGCGGTGTGTTCGAGTGTGAGTAGGCGCGATCGAGACGAGTAACATGGACGTGTCCGCGACGCTCACGTGGGTAACCAGCGGTGTGTACACACATACATACGAAGACTTGGCTGGAAACTGTGTTGCGTGCGGGGAGCGGCGAGAAGCATCGTCTGCAAAAACGTGTCGTTTCGAGGCCGATATATGTACCTTCTGTGAGGAAGTTGTGGGGAGGGGGCTCCCTCTCGTCTCATGATCAACCCACATCGCCGGAGATTTCGCTAGAATATTGGTATGCATAATTCGGAGAGCCGGCTTGGAACACTTTGTTTTTTTTATTTACTCATTGAACCGGCTTGGAAGACTCACGATGCTGAAGTCGAAAAAACACATCATGCATGAGTGCTATTTGGTGACGGTCCCTTATTCTGTGTATAATCACACGAGTGATGGGGGTAGATATTGCTATTGCCACGAGCGTGATGTCCGTATGTATGCCATATCGTCTCCATAAATACATCGTGAGCGCCTGCAAGCTGACCACCCCGCATATAAGTCGCACAGTTCCAACGTACCCGGCGTTCCGGCGAGGTTGCGTTCTCTGAATGATAATCAAAACCTCTTGAACCCGTTCCACTGGGACGGGCAAACCTTCGAAAGCACATGACCGAGTGGGGGCAGAGCCATGATTAGTGGTAGTTATGTAAGAATGGATACGGCAGCTCTGGCGGCTCAAGCCTCACGGCCTGCACAATCCAAGATTCGGTACGCTTGTTCGGCATCCGTCCCGAGCCGGGAGCCACGTTTCAGGCATGAGAGTTATCCAGAGTATTCCATGCGCGTTGCACCGGAGAAGGCGCACGCACGCACGCCCGTTCGAGACATCCGCATGTATGTGGAGAAGTGTGCGTACATCCGCAATCTGTACTCCGCCTATGTAGCCGCTGGCTGGATCGAGCGCGACTCTGCTGCGCATGCAATTTGTAAAGCTGAGCTCACCCACCATGCACCATGAACTCGCTACTCCGGATCCCCATCAGCTTGGTGAATAAGCATTCGGAGTAATAATATATTGACGGACAAAATGGACGGGTTCCTGGCATCTGCAGGGAACAGAATCACTGTGATTGGTCCTAACTAGTGCAAAAATAAGAAAAGTTCCTGAACGCACTGCCTGTCGCTTCCCTCCCGGAAATAAAAAAATTCTGCTATCCGAGCGTCACGTGGTACGCCCAGCGGGGTGGTTCCGGTGAGTGCTCAACCCAACACCTTGATTTGCAAGCAGCCATAAGCAGGAATTATTGAGCATCGCACGTGGCACTAACTACCAAACTTCCATTTCTGGCAATCAACCGTTTGCGCCAGCCGCCACACGTACCTAGCTCGGATGATGGAATCCACTAGTAGTAGAATCTCAACCTCAAGGAAAACCCCACCTGGGTGAACTTCGGATCTGAGAGATCGCCGGATCGCATGGATGGAATTGTGTCGTAGCGCCACCTGAAAACCCTCTATTATTCGGAATGCTGTCCAAGATCCCAATCGCCTTTATAACCGGCCTTCTCCTCGTAGTCCCATTCATGTTTTCTGCCATCATCTTCAACACACTCAAGTCCACTTCCATCAGATCAACACTTCCTCGCACCTTCAACCCCACCACAATCACCAGCCGTTTCTTCTCAACCAAACCCGCAAACATGACTCTCTCCGCCGCTACCTTCCTCGAGGCCGTCAAGCACCGCCGCAGTCACTACGCCCTTGAGGCCAAGTCCCCGATCGCCGACTCCAAAATCGTCGAGATCATCCAGGAGACCGTGAAGCACGTTCCCAGCAGGTACGCATCTCTCTCCTCTCTCCCGTCTCCACAACTCCGCAAGTACATATCCCCGACTCACACGTACCCTCTAGCTTCAACTCGCAGACCGCCCGCGCCATCGTTCTCCTCGGAAAGGAGCATCAGAAGCTGTGGGACATCACGATCGAGTGCCTGCGCCCGATCGTCCCCGCCGATGCCTTCCCCGCCACTGAGGGAAAGCTCAACATGTTCAAGGCCGCCTACGGCACCGTTCTCTGGTTCGAGGACCAGACCGGTGTCAAGGCCATGCAGGACGCTTTCCCCATCTACGCCGACAAGTTCCCCATCTTCTCCGAGCACGCTTCGGGAATGAACCAGTACGTCGCGTGGACCGCGCTCGAGGCCGAGGGCTTCGGTGCTAACCTCCAGGTATGTTACCCCCCCCCCCCCCCCCCTCCTGCTACTATGTATGTTCCACGAGCTATTGCTGATGTCCGTATAGCACTACTCCCCCATCATCGACGAGAAGGTCCGTGAGGAGTGGAACGTCCCCGAGAGCTGGCTCCTGGAGTCGCAGCTCGTCTTTGGAACTCCCACCGCTGTGCCCGGAGAGAAGACCTTCAACCCCATCGAGGACCGCGTCAAGGTGTACGGTGCTTAAATTGCACAAGCTTGGGCGTTTGTTTGGATTCTGTTGTTTTAGCGTTTTGGGCTAGTTTGGGCAATCTTTTTCGCAGAATAGAACTTGGTTGATACCTATCCTCTGATCATAATCATTCCGGACGTGAAGCTTCGCTGCAGAGTAGATATGTGTGCACGAGTAAAAAAAACGATGTGGCTAGGTAGGCATCCGGAGTCCGGACCTCCTCGTGAAGCGGTTTCCAGGGACTCCGAGCGTGCCGGAATGTTTGGATGCCTTTATTCCCAGCCGAATGTGCCAACACCGGAGCCATCCATCGGAGGCTTTTTTCTCGGATATGCGAGAGTCACTGCGGATCCGGTCGCCAGTATTGTCGACGGAGTGGACTGCCCAATCCTACAGATGCCGTGCTACCCTTGCAACTCGTGAAACCGTTCATAGTAGACGCCCCACAGATAGCTCTTCCAAACAACGACCGATCGGATATTCGCTGCCGAAGTGTCGCACGGCTGCGGCGAGCCCTGGGAATCAGATGGAGCATACTAGTAATAGTAATCAGCTGTCCAGGCCGAGAGCCGGTCATAAATCCTGCGGTTCACGGCACAGATAAGCGGCTCTCGTAGCTCAGGGGTTAGAGCGGTCGATTGCAGATCGACAGGTCCCTCGTTCAAATCGGGGTGGGAGCTTCTCATTTTGCTTTCGCTTTTATTCAACAAGCTTTCTTTGCTTTTGCTTTTATTCAACAAGCTTTTGCTTTCGCTTTTATTCAACAAGCTTTCTTTGCTTTTGCTTTTATTCAACAAGCTTTTGCTTTCGCTTTTATTCGTGCGACGGATGGCGTTTTTCGCGTGGGTTTGTCGCACAGTCAAATGGCAGGCGTCCATTCCGATTAGGCTTTGCCTCTAGAGTCCGGGCTATGCCAATAATAGTCAGGCTCGGATCGCTCTCTCGTAACCGTAACGTAACGTAAGCATCCACAGCGGGTACTAGTGGCCGGCCTGAGTGGGCCGTGCACTCTGTCGACCAAAGAGACGGATCACGGATTTCGGGTGGTCCTCTTCTCTCCCTCTAGACGAACTGATGGCTTCGGCCTGGCCTGGCCGGGCCTGAGGCAAAACGGGCATGAGGCAAAACTTTAACGGGCCCAATGCTCAATGCTTTTGGGTTGAAGGAACCACTTATATACCGGCATGTACCTGCCTGGGTAACGATCAGGCCACCGGCAGCGCGCAAGACCCGAAGTTCAGCTCCACATGACCCTCTTCCTCCGCTCCCGCTCCCGCTCCCCCTCTTACCCCTTGGCCTTACGCAGTACCTGGTCCCGGCAGACTATCCTTGCGCCAGCGATTGAAGGTCCACTCAGCCTCTCCAGTACTGTCCAGGCCCAGTTACCAACTTGCTAGCCTTGTGGTACTGTATTCGCTTTGGCGGATTACTACAGTGTGCGGCGCAGTGGCAAATTATTCTCGTATTGATCGTATAGAACGATCCTCCACGAGCAGAGTGGCTGCGTAGGTGCCTACCGTATGTATTACATACGGACTCGATACCTACTATGTAAATAGACGAAGCGAAACCCCCATGCGACACAGGGTCCACGAGGTACACAGAGTGTACCTACATACATACGATGTACCCAACGCATTGGTAAGGTACCGCAACGGATGACGTGCGAAGGAGAACAACATCTACTGGTGTACCTACCTACTCTATGCACAGCGAGGAATGCTGGGATTTTTTTGCAGGATGATCTATCGGGCGGTCTTGCATCGTACCTTGAATACCTATTGACTCACGGTGGAACACTCGTCGGTTTTGCCAGAATAGCTAATTGATCAGTCCTCGCCGCGTTTCTGTTACGCTATATTGCCAACACGTTGGATGCCTACATACATGTTGTATTTCCTAGCGTGGCGCCGACGGAGGTCCTGGGACCTGCATGACAGTGGGGGGTATGTACCCATATGTGCGGGTATTATTAAGACCTCCGCTGAGTCTGCTCTTCGGCAATTTAGCGCAGGGCTTTCGCCTCTTTCATTCCGCTTCCTCGTCGTGCCGATTCGCTGTGTTGCACTCGTCGCCTGGGATAACTGAAAACCCTAGTTATCGCAAGGAAAGGGGCAGTCATAGCTACAAGTGAGTGAGTGATTACGGTACTTATATGTAGGCGCTGGCGGTCTCTTGCACGCTTTTTCGATAGTATTGCTGCCCCGCACACCGTGATCTTCGCCCTCGTTTTTCCTTCCTTCTACGGTAGCAACCCTGCGGATTTCGAAATGCAGTTCTCATTTACAATACTACTCGCGGCGGCTGCGGCAGGCGTCGTCGTTGCCGCTCCTGGTCAGGGGTATTACGACCAGCAGCATTATTTGCGGGCCCGAACCACTACGAATACTGTACGTGTGCCCGCAGATACCTCTCGTGCGTAACTATAGTACATTGCTAAAACTTCGTGGTAGGAAACGTAATCCCTCTCTCTTCCTCATGGCCAGCCCACCGCTCTATACTCTAGGCGGCAATGATTGGTACATGCTCACAGCGAGTTAGCGCTGATGGATTCCCATAGTATCACTCGCACCCCGCCGGCGAACCGATATGGCCCAACTACCGTCCCCGTGCCCGACTATGTCACCGCTATAACCATCACCGCACCAGTTCCCCGTGCCGCGACAGCCTCTCTTGCCGCTGACGGCCCCGGTGGGATCATCGCGGATACCCCTGCACCGGCGGCATGCAAGCAGCCATCAGCCGTCGCGAACGGCGGATTCGAAACCGGGCTCTCTCCATGGACATCTTCCGACTCCGCAAACGCAACCATCTCCGTATCAACATCCGCCGCAGTCGCGCGCACCGGCGCCGGCTACATATCCGTACGGGCCAGCCGCGCTCCCGCTAGCGCTACAATATCGCAGACAATATCGGTGTGTCGCGGCACGGAGTACACATTTTCGTTTTGGGTGCAGAAGTCGGGTGCAGTGGCAGCGTCGGGGTGCACGGCTGTGCTCTCGCTGGATGGGATGGCGTTCGCGGTCGTCATCCCCGGCGTGCAGACTGGCTGGGTGCGATCCATAGCGGTGGGAACGTACATACCAACGACGGACGAGGCGGTGCTGGCTGTAACGGTTAGCTGTATGGATGCCGCCGACTCAGCGGAGCTTCTCGTCGACGATGTCACACTTTCGCTTGCCTAGGAGGTGGGTAGTGGTTGGTTGTATATACGAACGGGAGGAATGCGGGCTGTTGGGGAGCGGCAAGGTGTATTCCTGTACTAGTAGTGTGCATTTTGTATTATTATTACTACCTATTAGATGTGGATGCGTGGATGGATTCCCCACACCAAACAGGTCCGGGTGTCCATCGAGTCACTGGGGGCGAAGGGACATCGCGTGCTGTTTATGGCGTATCCGTCGTGATCCGGAAGGAATGCTTTCGATATCACTCTATCACTCTGTGGTTTTCATAGAGGTCATATCGACGATGAGCACCTACATACATCGGTCCGCCACCCAATCTCGATCTCGATCTTGAGTGGGGGGGAATCATTTTATTGACGTGTCTATAGACCTAAGTAGATCACGACGTCCACACCAAAGAGAGCCACCGCCGCGAGACTCGCTAATCGGCGTCTCGCCTGCCCGCGAGAGAGAAGTACACTATCCAATTTCGATCTCGAGTGTCCTATACGGGGGAGGGTCATGCGCAGCGTTTACGGTCTCCAGAGCGGTGCGGATCGAGAGAAATCAAACGCAACCTCCCCCTCCCCCACTACATCTAACCATTGCCTGTGTGGGGTTGCTTGCATGCATGCATGTGCAACGGGCTCGCTCTGAGCCCGAGCCCCACCGGCGGACAACGGAAACCTCGACGGACGCCATCGGTAAACCGCAGCGAATGTGATGCGACCTGCGGCCGACACGCGAAGCCGCGGCTACGGACGTGGGCTCATGTGTGTGTGTCCGAGTGCGATCGTGTGAATGGATGGTATGGTGAGAAGCTGAAGGGCCAGCTTACATAGTACTAAAAGTCCAGATAGTGGGCAATCAGAATTTCTGTAGATAGATTGTGGCATTCCAAGCATACATAAGAGGTAACGCCAATGTGTGCTTCGTCCACGGAAGCAGATGAATAGGTAGCTGAGGTGAGACACGATAGTGCCTTTTCGCACAGTTTGTCACTCAAAAGAAAAGAAAAGAAAAGAAAAAGGGGCATTCGTTTCGAACGCACATGTGTAAACGATAACAGCAAGAAACAGAATTTCAAAATTTGCCCCCGTGGCTCAACGCCGCCTGCGTATTCCAACCCCCCCTCTCCCCACTAACCTGAAAGCGGCCGGAGTTCAAACTCCTCAGAAAACCCATGACGCCCATCAATTCGCATGTTTTCTGCGCAATGGTGTTCAAGTACCTACGCCCTGAGTCCACTGATCTGTACCCCCGGATCCCCGGTTCTTTCTCATGATCTCATCGCAAAGTAAATAGCCATCCTTCGGCTGTCTTCGGTTGTAGTTTGCATGTAGTTATGTATGATTCATCGAATCATGCCACCCAGAGCTGAGAGTGCCTACCTATAGACAGACCCTAGTTCTTCCTCGTCCAGCCAAACTCTCGATTCTAGATAACCAGATAATAAACAAACATGCCAGAGTCTGCGCCGCCGCCTCTGGCGCCGCATAACCCCTATGCATCCGTCATGTGCCCATGTGTCCATGTGGGGGTGCCCGGGGGTAGGAACGGCAATCCATCGATAGGGTGCGGTGGTGGTGGCGATTTCTTCCCCTCCCCCCTGTCCTTTCAACGATAGCAAACATGCTGAATCGAAAGTGCGTTTTTTTCGAGGAGACCAGAATCGCGCCGCAGGTCCGCAGCTTTATACTCCGATGGCCATATCTCCACGGAGGTATGTCCGCATGCTCGGAGCAGTTCCGCACCGTATGTACCGTATCGATACACTCGCCGATTGCCCAGTAGTTGGATAAAAAAGCTTGTTTCCAACCAAGCCAATCACTAGACTCGGAGTGGTTGGTAGGGAGGTATCCAACGGAGCTGGGCGTCTCTTGGCCAGAGATCCTGACAGGGTGCATCCCCATAAGCGAGACTAGGCCCCTTCTCTCTGGAGGCAGGTCACAGATGCGATGCCATATGGTGTAGAGGTGTAAATCGAGCTGCAAGGCTCAGTGGGCCCGGCATGGAAGGGCACGAGACATCATGGCATGGACGCTCCACTTTCCGGCTGGGTATATTAATAATCCATTCCTCTCTTGCAAGTTGTTGGTAGGACTGAAAAACTCGAGACCGCAGCTACATACGAGTACGATGTAGGTAGGTAGTCGCTGTTGGGGTGCAGAGGAGTGTCCGCGAAACTCCGAAGCCGCCCAGCAGCCAGCTATGGCTACGGGTGTGCAGTGAGGAAATCTACGCAAAGTCGTTAGAATTTAGAATGTGTTTATCGCCAGTCATCAGGGGAATAGAGTAGATAACTATACGGACGACATGAGTCCTACATATCCTCGGCTCGGCATTCATTCAAGTACCTGGTACGACTCTGTCCCCCCGGAACTTGTGAAGTTGCCCCCCCCCCCCCCCCCCCCCCCCCCCCGGCGTCAAAGATTACTGAAGCGACCTGTCAAGTACCATGTCCCAATGTCTCATCGTTTTTTAGTTACCGTGTTTGTTCCGATTCCATCTTCGTTTTGGCGAATGACGGCTGCCTACCAACTAGTAGCCAGCCGAGGAGACCAGGTGTCTGCCATGCGGAAGTCTTTCCACCCCCCCAAAGCCCTGCGAAAGCCGTTAATATATTAGCAGATTCAAACGAGTCAAAGAGAAATATTGCATGCTGGAAGATCTAGAGAGGACATCAATCTACTGTCGCATACGGCCAGTGTAGACTAACTATGACGACCTGTTGCATACAGTGCAGGCAACAGCCCAGCCCAAACAAAGCCAGCCCGCAGCCCGGTGCGTGTAGCCCAGCCCGGGCTGGTGGGCTGTCGCGAGTGAAATCCAATGATGCGTCTCACTGCTAGTGTCGTCGAGGGTGATCCGGCACGGCCACCTCTTGTAGATATCCCAACAACAACAACAACAACCACAACAGAATCATCGTCCGCAACTAAGTTATCTCTCGAAACAAGGTCACCTCCCCCAACAAATCACCTCCGACATAACCCTTCAGCTGGCTCGAGCAACAGCAGCTCCTATTCAACTACCTCCATTGGGACTCGCTGGTTCGGCTGGAAAATCTACTAGCACCCGGGTATCAAGACGGTCAGGGGCCTCTGCAAAAACGGAAACATCGCTGAAATTGACTTGCGAGTACGAACGATGGAATCAACAGCCTCGGGAGTCTGATACACGGAATTTTGGTGGTATTTTGGAAGAAGTAGCGAGTTCATTACCCTCGTCTGTCTGTAATGGCATTAGAAATCTTAAGCATAGATGCTATGTTCGCAGAGGTTGAACGGGTGTTTGGCAGTGCTAAACCCATGGTAACGGACCGCCGGTATGGGTTGAAGCCGGAGATCTAGGTGTTTTTCTTCTTGGGACCTTAACCTTTCATATATTGGGGGAGGAGCCGCGAGCGGTGGCCTATGGGGCGCTCCGGCTGCCTCTTTGGGGGGATTTCAGGAGCTTGGGTGAGTGCCTCGGTAAAATGGTGTGGCTAATTGGTCGCATGTAGGTAGGATACCGTTCACCAGTCATCAATATATATGATTGTGGGCAGGCGTAGGTCAGCGGCCGCTGCGGGGAGTAAGCACGAGATATCTACGATATTTTCCACCTCTGAGTCCTGCCAGTGTCTTTGGACTCAGCTTCCTCTCCATCTGGCTACCAGGCCCTGATATTGGTATGCAGGAGACGCGTTTGTGATAGCCCGCCACTTCTGCCCACTATACCAGGCAGAGTAGCACATAGCCAATACACTATCATTAAAAGATCTGCCTTCACAAAGACCTCAACTTGAATAGATGATCTTAATCTGACTTTGCCGTGACTCTCAGATGAAAAAGCTGCAAAGCATATCTGAGGCACTAGGTAACAAATATATCGGACCGACAGACTCCGGGGAATTAGAGTGAAAGAGCTATGATCTGGTGGTACGGCTTGTCCTCTATAGTAGGCTCTTCCTCTCATGTACAATTACGACATAGCTGTGGGGAAAAGCAGTCAGATCGATATGATTCAGTACATTGGGAAATCGTCCATCCATTCCCAGTATTGCTTGTATGATCCGCCTCCAGCTCCCCGTACTGACGGAGGAATATCGCGCCAGATTACCTGTAGGATGCACGGGCGTATGTACTACCGCCCCGCCCATCCCCCTCTTTGCCGCCGTTTCACGATGTTCCTGGAAAAGGCGGGGGAATTAAATTGCTCGGGCTAGGGCCTCGAGATCGGTTTAGGATCCTGAAACCTCGCTTCTACGTGGTCTATGGCTTTTGATGCGAATGATCATGGCTTGCATCGATCGCGAGAACACATGGGCTGGCTAAAGCTGCCAGGAGGCAACGCTTTCGACGGCCGGCCAGGCTCAGTATAAAGGACCGACCATCTATCCTCTACCTGCCGGAATTGTATCCTGGATTCAGCACCTCTCTCCGTCTTCTTCTTCTTCTTATTCGTGGTCCTTCGTTATACCCCCAGCTTTCCCTCGTTTATTCGCCCTCTCGGTGTCTGGAACACCATTACCAGCAACTCCGGAAACCCCCAGTACGATTGTAACCCTTCATCACGGTTCCTCAAGATGACGTCCCACATGACGACCTTCACCTCGGATGGCCTCGAGCTCGAGAAGATGGTGATAACCATCTCGCACGTTCAAGACGTAGAGCTCGAGAGCGCAAGCCGACGTCGCGGCTTCTCACCAGAAGCAACCAAAAAGCTGATCCGGAAAATGGACTGGAACATTGTCCCATTCTTGGCCCTTCTATACCTGCAAGTTTTCGCGGCCCCCCCTCCCTCGTCGTTTCGCGAATTTTTTCATGATAACCCTTGCGATGATTTAGACTTTCGTTCTTGGATCGCTCCAATATCGGCAACGCCCGCCTGGCTGGTCTCGAGAAGGACCTGGGTATGCATGGACTGGAGTATAACGTATGTCGAAAGCCCCCCCTCCCCACGTACGTACGTACACGATCAATACTGATACATAGCCATTTTTTCTCGCAGATCGCACTGGCGGTCTTCTTTCCGTTCTACGTGCTTGCGGAGGTGCCCTCCAACATGATGATGAAGCGGACGCGGCCATCTTTATGGATAAGCATTATCATGATCGCCTGGGGAGTCTGTAAGTTTCGGCAGTCCCTTGTCCGGAAAGCCTCCTCCACTGACTATCGATCTAGGTATGACCCTGATGGGCCTCGTCAAGAACTACAAAGGTCTTCTCATCTCGCGCATGGCCCTAGGCTTTGCCGAGGGAGGCCTTTTCCCCGGCGTAACGTTCTACATCACGCTGTGGTATGCGCGCCATGAGTGTGGGCTTCGCATGGCACTCTTCTTCTCCGCCGCTACGATGGCAGGTGCCTTTGGTGGGCTGCTGGCACGCGGTATCGTGGAGATGGATGGCCTCGGCGGATTGAACGGCTGGGCGTGGATCTTTATCCTCGAGGGTCTGGCGACCATCATTGCCGCCGCTGTGGCTTACTTCATGATCAACGACTATCCGCAGACGTTAGTATCACTCGGCCCACCGCGGCGGCTTGTTGTGGTTGGATGGATGGAACCATTTGTGCTAACATACCGCTTCGATGCAGCGCAAAGTTCTTGACATCGGACGAGAAGGCCGAGGTCCAGAGACGGCTGAAGGCTGATCGCTCGTCCCTGGCCGACGAGTTCGATCTCCGGTACTTCTTCGATGCCGTCAAGGACTGGAAGATATACGTGTACATGGTCATCGCCATTGGTACATACTCCCCTACCTAAATCTCACCCCTAACCTCCCATCTAACTTTCCGCTCCCTAGGCGTCTACACACCTCTCTACTCCTTCTCGCTCTTCCTCCCGACCATCGTCAAGAACATGGGGTACACGGACAGCACCTCGCAGCTAATGACCGTGCCGCCCTACATCGTGGCCTGCATGTTCACGATTGGGATCGGGTATCTCGCGGACCTGCACCGACAGCGGGGGGTATGCATGGCGCTCAGCAGCGTTCTCGGCTCCATCGGCTTCCTTTTCCTCCTCTCCTCACCGCGCCCGCAGATCCAATACTGCGGCACCTTCTTCGCCGCCTGCGGCGTCTACCCGTGCATCCCCATGATCACGGCATGGACGGGTAACAATATCGGCGGGTCGACGAAGCGCGGCGTCGCCATCGCCATGCAGGTCGGCTTTGGAAACCTCGGCGGCGTGGTCGCGGCGTTCTCGTATCGATACACCGACGCGCCTAGGTATGTCTCTGGGCATGCGCTGCTCGTTGGGACGTGTCTCCTGAGTGCCGCGGGGTCCGCGTGCTTGAGTGTCTACCTTAGACGAGAGAATAGGCGGAGGGATGCGGTCATGCGGGAAAATAATAGGTCCGTGGAAGGCCTCACAGAGCACGAGATGGAGGAGGAGAGGGGTAGGGGTGATTATGCGTCGGTGAGTTTATACCCAATGGGGCAGCGCAGGGTGGGTCGGCTAACGCAGGCGGTAGTTCTTCCGCTATACCGTCTAATCGGCCGTCGGGAGAAGGGAGCTGTCGGGCTTCACCCTTCTTCCAGACGTATCGGGCTTTTGTTTTGTTTCAAGTGGTGGGTTACGAAGTAATGAGCCGGAACTACTGCTGAGCGGTTGATATTCGGGGGATGGATGAATGTTATCCCGCACATACATAAATAAATACAAGCGCATTTTCTAACTACCTAGGCACATAGCTGTTGTCTCAAGCGTGTTGGTCATAGGTGTTTCTTGACACTAGTATCATGTATGTACGCTGGAAAAGCTTCGATGGCGTCGTATGTACATAGCTTCTACATAGCTTGTTATTTTGGTTTAATCGTCAACTGCATGCAACCAAGTATCTACAGTAGATCATGGCCATGTACGTACCTACGCATGCACACTATTGCCCCGTCCACTGTCCACTGCATGTCCAGACCTGACCTGACTCTGAAGTCCAACGGCCTGTTGTGGCTCACCCCCCGCCCAAAATTTTATCGAAAATTTCCAGCGCGCACCAGGGAGGTACCAGTAAAGCTACTTATTTGTAGCTTAATATTCCATCAACAGTCAAGTTCTTTTTTCAATTTTTCAACACTCGTGGTGCCGAGCGAGTCGAGTGATACGCCGTGCTTCATCCCCCCTTGCGTTGCGCCGAAGAGACTTGTTGAGGGAACCTGGAGTAGAGTAGACATTACTCACACGAGACACCTACCAGCTGTACCATAAAAAGAGCTGCTGAAAAAAAAGTCCCGAAGATTTTTGTCCACACGAGCGTGATAGCTTATGTTGGAAACGATGCGTGGAAGGTAACTTGGGGGGGAGGGTAGCGATCCGCGAACCGCTGCAAGATCTGGATGATACTCGGCCTGAAAGTGGGCTGTTTTTCTCTGTCGGATCCCGCAACGCATGGTTACATCGGATCTGGTTAATTGGCAACACAATCTTTGGTCATCACATTATATCACTCGCCCTGCCTAGATTTCGATTTCGATATCGATATTGATCGAGAAGCTGACTACGGGGGTAGGCGCGTAAAGAAACCCCATACGTCCGTGCTCCGCTACTCCGAAGCTTCTCGGATAGATCATAGAGTACAGATCTTCGTCTAATGTCCATTCGTCCGCACGGTCGTACATAGTTACACGGCCACCCGGCGCCGGTAGGCACTGGGCACTGGGCACTGGGCGTCAATGGGTTCGACGTCGTACAAGTCACTGTTACTTCGTGAGTCGCTGCTAATAGCTAATCTATATCTATATCTGTGGAAGTACATACACAGCACTTGCACTCTGCGCTCACCGATGATCGATCCGACATTTGACGGGAACGGAAATAGGAATGGGAATGGGAATGGGAATGGGAATGGACAGAGCCTGGAAGACACATGCCCTTCGTACCCACCGGTACATGCCCCCCCACCCCCGCCCCCCCGCACGGAGGTGAGGTGGCGTGGACGTGCTTACTTCTAAGTTCGAATCCGCCGGCAGCGGAACTTGGAAGCTCCCTGCTCAACGGGTTTTATTTGTGGGGTGGCGGATAAGGCGCATGGCGCATCCCCCTTCTCCCCGTCATCATCATCCTCCTTCTCCTCCTCCTCCTCCGCAAACAATAGCGACGCGAATGCACTCCGATGATCGACCGGACGAAAATTACCTTGGAATACCCCTCACCCCGATGTCCCCACTCACACAGCATCAACCGCCGCCCCTCACTCGCGGAGGGACGGAAACACTTCTCCATCAATCAAAAGCCAATGCCGAGCCGAGCCGAGCCGGGAACGTTCCCATTTCGCACTTCCCACTTGCCGACTCGTATGCACCGGAGGTCATATCATATATGTATGTGTATGCATGCGGGTTTGTGGGTGAGTAAGTGTGTGTGGGTGATTCATGTTCATGCGATCATGCCAAAGAAACGTTTTGCATGGAACCTTTGGACTGAGACTGAGTGAGTGTGGAGTGTGGAGGCGTGGAGATGTGGACCCCACTGCTCTGCACATGTATGTATGTCTCAGCTGCGCGCTGGATCATATATACTACTTGCTTGCTTGCTTAGCTATGATACATACATAAGTACACTACGGTGCATACACAAGTGCAAATGCTTACTCCAGTCTCCGAGACGCGCTATCTTTGTTCTGTCTCTGCCACTCTGGCTGCTAGGAATGCTTCCAGAAGGGAAGCGAGGGAGTGCAGTACTAGTTATTACGGCGGGTAGAAGTGAAAGTGTAGATTCCGCAGAAGAAGAAGCAAAAGAAAAAGCAAGAACGAGTGGAGTGGAGTGGGATGCAGTGGAGGGATGGAGGGATAGGCAAGCAGGCAGGCACGCACGTGGCGTCGCTTGCGCTTGGTCACATGGCCGCCGCCCCCTTGCGTTGAAACGTGAGTGAGCTGTGAATAGTTACTAGGTAGTAGGCCGGAGTCCGGCTACCTCTCGAGTCTCGAGTGTTTAGTCTTTGTCTTTCAAACTCCATCCGCGGAATCCGAATAGCTTCGACGGCCACTGTTCGCTCCGGTCCGTTGCCGGTCCTCGCACCGTCGAACGGCGGCTACGGTGCAGTGGGAGTTCCCCGCGAGTCCGCGTGCGATGGCTACTTTCGCTGCACTCCGTCAGCAGCCGTGGACAGAGACATCCTCCTAATCGGTAGACTACTTTACTAATAGTGACGAGTCGTTCATGATCTCGGTTAGGGGAACTGTGGAGTATGAACCTAGGGGAAGCGCCCCCTCCTCCGGAACCTCGAGTGACGCTGCGGTGCGGTACGGTGGGCGAGTGGGCGAGTGAGACATCTTGGCTGGCCGAAGGTCCGTATCACTGATCGGCCCAATAGTTAGCGGTTGTTAATAGGTGGGCAGGCTCCGGATCCCTACTAGTAGTGCGTGTGCGACCATACTACCAATTGTACTAGTAATAGTAGGCGGTTGCTTTTTCTCGAGAGAACGTCGGCTTCACTTCGCTGCTATGGTATGGCACAGTAGAGTCGGGTACAGTAGAGTACCGCTGGTGCCGCTGTTACCGCTGGTGTAGGTGCTATATGTACTATGGGAGTCGAGAGTGCCAATTTCGCCGCGCCTCTGAGCTTTCCGTTGCGCTGCGCTCGTGCCGACGAGAGAGCGGGGAATGTGCGCGTCGAACTGGGACTGATGGACTGGATTATGTCCCTTTACTAGAGGATGCCATATGTATGTACCGGTACCCCACGTTTTCCGTGCAACCGCAGAGCTGCAGTGATCCACCATCTATCTGCAGGTACAGCCCCTCTTGCCTCGCCGCCCCCCTCGTTCAGTTCAGTTCGGTTCGGTTCCACAGCTCGCGCGGGCGGAATCATACGGAGTGACGGAGGAGGATTATTAGCTGCGGACTGCAGACTGCAGTGTATTATTATTGTAGTTATTATTATTATTATTGTCGCAGTGAACCTTTACTATGATAGGCTTTCAAATGTACAGTACTCTACTGTACTCTAGTTACTCTACTCTATGTACATAACCAAAGGCCTACCTCGGCAAATCCACTTACCTGCATATCTAAGTTGCATGCAGTGCAGCCTCAGGCATTCAGGTCCCTTCATAGGAAGTTACTTACCTAGGAAGTAATGCTCTCCGGGACCGCCCATCCATCCCTCCCCCTACCCGGCTGCTATCTAGGTACTCTACGAACTTGCGGTCAAGCGGAGAAACAGAGACATTCTGCAGTGGGCGAGTGGCCTTCCCGTTCAGGCTCCGTGTATATTCCGTATTCGGCATTTTTGCCAATGCACTCCGGGCCCGTCTGGGATCTACGTGTGTACTCTAAAAATGAAATTCTTGAAATTCTTTGGTCTACCTATCTGTTGTACATATGAGCCTATGAGGTGCCGGATACAACCATTTACCTTCGCCGTGCAGCGTGCACCTCCGTTGCTGGCTTGTTTCACTCCAAGGGCGGATAAACCTATGTACCCACCTACCTACCCACAGTATCTAGGGGCTACTTCTTGCCACAGAGCTGAGGGGTCCTCCCCGCCGCCGGAAGCGGTTTTATCGGGCATCGCGGCTGCCGCAATTAAATACCGGCATGTACTATGTAGCATCACCCTGATTCTATATTCCTTTGAACTTTCGGTCGAGTCGTGAGTCGTGACTCGCTACGATTGCAATGCAATACAATGCCCTACATATCTAAGGGAAGATGGATGTGTTCGGATGGGGCGCCAAACCGGCGGCGAGATGGCATGCATCTAGCCGTAGGATTTCTGCCCGGGTTCTGGGTTTGGGCCGGGCTCCGGATGTGAGCCGAGGGTGGCGATGTACACACATACATGCCAATGATATCTATCTACCAATGATACCAATGATACCATCCATTCAAGGGATATGTATGGAGGAGGAGATTGAGCCTAGGTAGGTAGGTAGTTCATGGAAAGCATAATCCATCGCGAAGCACCATGATAGGTAGATGTGCGACAGGTTGTGCTTGCTGAAGCTCCTGAAGGTGATATGTACTAGGTATAGCCTACCTACTACCTACCCAGCTGGAGGCGGTGCTGGCGACGCAGGCCTCGCATGCATGATCATCATTCATGCTACACAGACTCAGGGAAAAGGAAGATCAAGACGGGATTTCCGGTAGGGGGTTTCAAAGCGTCCGGCGACGGTGTTGCCGCACTGCTGCTGCTGCGGTGGCGGCGGCGCGGATAGTCACACCTGTGAGTAATGCGTAACGAAGGTTGGATATTCAAGATGAATATCGAGTGCGGAGCATGAGTAGGTACATAGTATGACATCTCGAACTTGTAATTATGTACCTAGGTATAAAGGTACATACATACATGCGTCTGCGCTGTGCCTATGGACGCCACAACCAGTTGATTCTCCCCAGGGGGCCCGGAGTGCGCCGCGCAGTCCACTGTATGTCAGAATCGTGAAACCTCCATGGCTTTGCTGGGCTCACATGTGTCATGGTGCGGGCCGCGCGCTGTATGGTATGTAGAATACATACAGGCGCATTCGATGTCTGAGCGCACGCCGAGAGAAAACTGCGAAATACCGGTCAACGGTGTCACTACTCTAGTGAGCGCGGTGGTGAACATGACTGTTGCGTGCTCCGTGTACTCAGTGGCGGGGACATCAGGGGTCGCCGGTCGGTCAACGGGCGGTTCGCCGCTGACATCGCAGGGTCCTGCAGGCTGCGGAGGTAGGTAAGTACACCGTGGGTACTTGGGTAGGTACGTACTGCAGAGCAGATCGGCCCCAGTTCATCGAAACAACCTTCAGGCTCCGGCCGGAGGATGCAAACATAGAAGTCAGCGTAGTGTACATAGCTCACCTGCATAGAAGGAGGAGGAAGAAAGGGTAAGACTCCTACCAACGCCATCGGATGGCATCAACTATTGAAGTTGCGTGGTGAGTGGCGCGTATTCGTGTGGTCGTGTGGGTTACGCATGATCAGAGTCGACTGTGGAACTAGCCGCTCTATGTACCCACCTACCTCATACCCCACTCTGGTGCATCAATCTTACATACTCGGCATTGGTATTTCTGCATGGCGTTTCTTGACGAGATCTGTGAGTTCCATTGGCGGGCTTTTTCGCAGATCAGATGTAGGTAGGTTTGTACCACAGAAGGAAAAAGCTGAAGGAAGATCTCGGGGCTCACTCCTTCCTTTGCGCAAGCCGATGCGCGACGCAATAATGTGGCGTTTTTTTGAGCGTCTTTTGCGCGAGTGAGATGTTTCTGTCTGACTGAAGGGATCTTGACACATGGCTTCTAGCTCCTTAAAAAAGCCCTGAAGAAGGGGATGAAGAAGGCGCCGAAGAAGGAGAAGGAGCAGGAGGAGGAGGATCTGATCGTGGGCATTTCGCTCTACGTAGAGTAGAGTAGGAACGCCGCCGCTGTTCTGTTCTGTTTTGCCATCTCGCTCTCGTTCGGCTAATTGCAATTGCATTGGGTTCGAGCCTAACTGCTGCACTGCAGGAGCGAAAGCCGGACCCTGAATCTCGAACTACCGTATGTAAAGTGGAGCCGGGGCTCGTACATGGCTTGCATAGAAGCTTCGTTTCCGTCCGTTCGTTCATTCGTTCGGAGACAATTTACGAATTCGAATCGATGTGGTGGTGTATTGGTGGTGGTGTTTATTGGTGGTAGTTACTGGTACATAGTGGTGATGGTGGTGGTGCTGCTGGTGGTGGTGTGGGGAATATCGATGAGTGCATGCATACTAGTAGTGTCGCTCCCATAGTGGGAGTGGAGTCCTTCTGGAAGCACTTTCGCGCCACGAGGTCGCGTCCAACCGAATCGAATTATCAGCCACCACCACCACCACCACCACCACCACCATCCGGCGCATCGCATGGAAAATCTCCAGGTGTTTGACGGCATGATGGGGGCGAGGCACTTCTCACCTTCGTCGCCAGCTGCGGCCCCTGAGACCGACCTAAGTACCCTATGCACTCTGGATACATCCAGATACATAGCTTATGTACGTGCCCAACTAACGCCTGTGGGAGAAACATGTCCCAGATGATGATAGCGAAGTGTCTCGAGTCTCGCACGCGATGTTCTGGCATGTGGGCCCGCCGTACCTAAAGTACCAGTACTCTACCCTTCACGCGGGCCGCAGGCCGCAGGTCAGTATGTACCAAGTATGTACATAGAAGCCGCTAAGTTCTCACCGGCGGGCTGCAAATACCTAGGAATATGAATATGCGGCATGCGGCCGCATCACCACCATCATCATGAGGGGTTGCTGTATTTGCAGTTCTCGCTTCGAGGGGGAGGCTAGTTAACATGGGAGCACAGAGGGTGGGAGAGAGGGAGAGGGGAAAGTAAGCAACGGTAGTATATGGAGAAGGAAGTTATCCTCCTGCCTTCTGTAGACTGTAGATTCTCTCTCTTGCCTATGCGAGCGGTGCTTTGTGCTCCCTCGTTGCACGTATGGTGCTGTGGTATTGGTGGAATTCAGGTAGGTATGATAAGAAGCGTGAGCTCAAGAGAGAGATAGAAAGAACGAGTGCGCACGCGTGCGGGGCACGGCTCATCTGCCGACGTCGATTCGACGGTCTCTATCGAACACATGTATCGCGCATGTTTGATCTTTGGTGGTGGTTGGTTGGTGGAGGTCAGGCGGGTGTAGTCATCATCAGATCACATCACCGTGCATAAAACGTGGGAGAAGTGTTTCGCATCATCACGACTTACCTTACATACATGTGTACATACATGATGGCGGTAGCTGCGGGACTGCCAGTGCCAGTGCCAATGCCAAATGCCAAATGCCAAATGCCAGTGCCAGTGCCAGTGCCAAACGCCAGTGCCAGTGCCAACTCGAAACACCGGCGCTGCCTAGCACCATCCATAGCCAAGATCTCCAATCCGAAAATCTGCAGACTCGATTAACTACGGCAACTACTAGTTAACTATCGTCAGATCGAGAACTCTTGAAGCCAACGGCCACTCTTACTCTGCCGCGCAGTACGAACTTACGTATGCATGTCAAGCACGTGTCCCCGGGGAAGGAAGGAAGGAAGAAGGAGAAGGAGGAGAAGGAAATGATAGTCACCACTATACCAACCCGAAAGAAATCCGCACGAAAACCCAGAAGCCAGCTGCCCGGTACTAGTAGCACGGCCCACAGGCCGCAGGCCGCAGCCAGCAACGTGGAGATGATGGATGGTGGTCGGACTCCCTGAAGGCTGATCTGAAGCGCATTTTTTTCTCTCTCTTTCTTTCCTTCCTTCCTTCTACATAAGAACATTCGAATGGTTGTTTGTTCCTTCCCCTTCTTCGATCGCGCGCTCCACTCTGCCCTGGCCGACCCGGTTCTACTCTAGACTCTAAAGTACCGTATACACCCAGGTCCCATTTGATCCCATATTAATTATTACGAATACATGATTTACCGACTTTTGAAATTCCCCTTTCGGCCGGCGATGATGTGTGAATTCGTGGCCTCGGAAGAAATAAAAGAAAAGAAAAAAGAATCCCGTACATAAAGTATTCTATTCGTAACCGACAATTCTCGCCGTCTAGCTCAATAGCAAGCAAGCAAGCAAGCAAGCAAGAGAGAGCTTAGAAGAGAACTGCTCGTTGGTTAAAACGAGTATGTAAATTGCGGGAATGTCTCCCTTCTTTTTTGGGGGAATACTCGGAGACTCCATAGCACCCCCAGGCTCCTGCGTTGAGTCTCCACATTTAATTTGTATGTGGTGCATACGGTGCGAAGCTTTTACGAAGCTTTTGCGAATTTGACCAGCTCTGTCAGGAACATTCGAACGCACAAGGCCAGTCAGTACTATGTAACTAGTACAACGCAACGTCGGCGATCGAAATATGTACCTCTTCTCCGGCGGAGTAGAGTAAATCCGCCGTCCAGATATCCGGACCCATTCTGCAGCTGCAGCTGGAGGGGAGGAGAAGGTTCGATTTCGGGGAATCAAAAATGAAAAGGAAATGAAGCCCCACCTCCCCCGTATCCATCCACCATCCACCATCCACCATCCCCGCTGTAAATGTATGTATGTAGCCCCTGGCACAAAACGGCGCGTCACCCGGTGGGGCGGGAGGGGATGGGGCGGGAGAGGGGGCGATGGGAGGGGGCTACAGGGTGGGAGCAGGGAACGTTACGTGTACGTATGTAGGTATATACGAGAGATGAAACTCACCTCCTCCAGGTCTCCGAAGGGATTCCATTCCATGGGGTTGATGAATTACACCAAGTTCGCCTCGACGTTGCGAGAAAGTCTGAGGCGAGGCCGTCAAAAAAAAGAAATTCTCCGGGTACGATAGGTAGTCAGGCCCGAGACAGGTATGTATGAATGTACATATGCTAGGTACAGTAAACAGCTCGTACTCGTGCCACCCACGACAGTGAAAGCCCGAGCGTAAGTGCTTCACCTGGCGGGGGTCCAGTAGTCTGGCTGGCTGCAGCAGCGACAGGCTCCAAGATATCATCGAAGGAGATACATACAAATTCCCCGCCCCTAACCATACATATGGACCGGCCTTGGTTTGGTGATGTGACGAATCATTGTATGACGATGGGAATCCAATCACTGTTCCCCCTTGTGATCAGAAGACGAGACTGACTCCTATCCACGGCCATGGGTGGTGGCGGTAGTGGATGATGCTGATGCTGATTCTGCAGTGTCCCGGCCCTCTTCCAGGTCCAGGGCGTTGGATGCTCGTTTAGAATCTTTAACTATCCGGATATCCCACTTAGCCACGTAACGAATCAAATGGGTACCTGTACATAGATACCGTATTCCTGCGACACACAGGCTCCGTCTCGGTACGACGAAGATCGAGGATCGAGGACGAGCAGGAGGAGGAGAGATGAAGGAGAACTTCGAGGGGAAGGGAAGGGGTGGCGGAAGGGGGGTGGCGGGGAGGGACCAGTCAGAATTGCATCACGCATTTTGGAGCGAGGTGTCCCCGCGGCGGCAGTCCGGAAGGCGTCCACGGGAGCGCCGATGGGGCCCAACTCCAGGCCTGGATGATGACGGATGAGCGATGGCGCTTACCCGCGGTTATCTCGTACATATGCACGTGTGTACTGGTGCGCATGTGCCAGTACGGGAGCAATCCCGACACAACTAGATCGGCAGTGACAGTGCTTCAAGCAGGAATCCTTCCGAATTCCGGTTGGGACCGATGGGGGAGGGGAGACCGGACTGTTGTGGGGTGATCAGGCTGCGGATAAACCGAGAGAGTGAGCGCACTGATCGTGATATGCCAAGAGGAGAGTAGTCAGGAGAACCCACGTAAACTGCAACGCTGTTTTGCGATCTGTGCGGGCCGTGAAACGTATGTAGGCTGCTGTTATCCGAGAACGCGGATCCCAATGCCGGACGGCGCGGAGAGGTAATCCAGATGTCGGAAGGATGATCGCGTGAGGTATTTCGCCCGATCCGGCGAGGAGGAGCGCCTGAAGAGGGGGAGAGAAAGAGGAGGCGGAGGATGTCAACTACGGCGACGACGACGTGGGAGTTCATCCGGTGAAAGGCGTGGGGGTACTTGCACGGGCTTTAGGTGCGTAGACAACCATGATCCTATTGCAAAGGAGACTGGAGACGAAACGACAGCAGCTTCAGAGTTGACGATATAGGTTGTTCTCGTTCGCAGGCACAACCAATACTGTGTGCGAATACGACAAGGCGGCAGAGGGGCAGGCAGAAAGAAAGTGAAGCCATTGCTTTTTCTCTCTCTCCGTGGCGCAGGTAAACAACAACGCAATCAAATAAGCGACATCTAGCCGTGGAATGTCCGCTTTCAGTCAAGCATGTATATCCAACAGCAACAACTACAACAAAAACAACAACTACATACAACAACAACGGCAAAGGACCAACGCAACTCACCCCACGTTCGAAATATTGCCTACAGGCACAATCACGACTATCCTCACCGGCACGCACCATCCGTCCCGGCGGCCGCGGCGTTGGAGGCGGCGTCAGCATCCAGATGCCCGTTCCTGGCGCACATCACCACTCTTCCGACAAGCTTCGTGGGCACATGTTGCTCCACATGGCTCCCAACGACCTGTCGACAGTTCTCTTTTCCCGGCAGCACGGGAATGCATGTATGGTACTAAACTTCTTCCGGGGGGCCAAAGTAGGTATCTCGGTAAATACATGTAAGTACCTGCTCCATGTCCTCGATACATATGCACACTGTGCAGATACTGCTTCGGTGAAAGGGCCGCGGCGGGCCATATGCCTCCGCCTGACTACCCATGGGCGGCAGTGTCTGCTGTATGATAGGTACATATGGTACTTTGCTATACCTACTCTACTATGGCTGCATCAATTGCTGGGCCAGGCCTCAAACAGACAACTGCAGAGGTACTCGTGCAGAGACTCGGAACCATAGTTTCATCTCTCACCTGCCTACATTCTTATGCATGCTGAAGGTTTCTTCAGGTTCCGGAAATGCAGGCTAACAGGTACCTCTCTGCTATAGGTTCGACGGGCACTTGCTTTGGTTCATCAGGCCTTCGTTCGTTCAAGGTGAGGACGACCTATCACCAAGTATGCATACGATCGAGAAAGTGCACCCTATGCATATCTTTTTCTTTTCTCTGAAGAAGCGCACTGCCGGTCGTCGTCGGTGGCTCGTGTGGCGCCGTAAGCTTCCTCGGTAAGCCTACTACTTCAAGCTTTCGCTGTTGCACTCGGCTTTAGTTACTTACGGAAGCCAAACGGCTCGGTTCATTTGCCTCGGGCCCTCCGCAAGATTTCATCGTTGGGAACGCACACATACCTACGCACACCGTTTTCCCGCATTTCTCCGCGGTCTCTACTCAGTACTCTATCTACTGGTAGGTACGGTAGGTATCCCTTTGAGTGATTCCTTTTCGTCGCCCTGGCTGGAATCTCTATTCTTACTTACTTTTGTACCGATTAGCAAGCCTTGCCCTGTCCGTCCGTCCGTCGTTCGAATGATTCAACTGACTGGCTGCCCCGCGGTCGGCCGGCCGGTCGGTCGACGGCTCCACAGCGGCGGGAACCGTATGTACATATCTACGTGTGTACCACACACACCTCGGATCGACGCTGTCAAAAAAACATCTTACCCACGTTTTCGTCACCCATGGATAGAGATAGGTGGTTGTTTCAAGTTCATCTCTCCCGTGCTTCCCGCGCACAGAGCCCCTCCCTACGCTCTACAGACACAGACACAGACTCACAGACTCCGTCAACCAAACCCAATTACTACTTAGTCACGCCCCCCTCCCCCCGGCCGCCCCCGAAAGAAAAAAATCTCTTCAGAGATGCGTGGAAAGAGGAAGGACCGCGACCAAGTCAAGGCTCTGATGAGGAAATAGGGGGGAGCCAGCCCGATGGCCGCGAGAATCCGAGTCGATTGCCGGCCCTTTCCCCCTTCACCCACCAAGGATCCCAGTGGCCCTGCGTCGACCGGAACACGCGTAGAAGAGATCGTGGGATGTGAGGATATTGGTTTATCTACTCTGCCTTTAGTTGGAAATTGCTCTGTCTGCACGCCACACATTACAGAGCTGGGCAAATGCGTCCCGCCACCCAACCTGTATAGAGTACCTACGCGTTTGTTGCACCGATCACGAGGGAAGTGCACCGGCACCTGCAACTGCACTCTCCAGTTGGGTCCGTCCGTTTCTCATAGGTTTTACCGTGACGGCAGAGTCTGTAGATCGAATGGCAGTTGGGCCTGCCCCTTCTAGATCTTGATCTTCATCGGTACTCTACATACCATGCCCGCATGCTGAAGAGAGGTTGATGCCATCGTACCGTGTACGCCTAGCAGAGCGCGTAACAATAATAACTCCTACATGCTCGGGCCTGCACACATCACTTCCATCATCATCATCACGCACGCCTCGCGGGTGCATAACTATGCTACCCCATCTTCACCAATGCGGACCTCCCTTGAGAGCAAAATAGTACGGCATCGTAATCCTACATACATCACTATTCCACAACCCCATCTAGGTACATGAGTAGTAATTGTCTTGGTCCTGCTGGCCAATAGAATCCCTCTACCAGACCTCCGTGCTGCCTGCCGCACCACCGTAGAAGTGACAGCTCTAGGTCTTATAGGAAGCTCGAGTCTTATGCGGATCGATCGAGAGAGAAGAAGAAGAAGCAGAAGAAGCCTTCTTGGCCATATTGTCATTGCCATTGCCATGTCCTCTCTTCCGCCCACCCATTCGCCCACCCATTCGCCCACCCACCACCGCACTCGCCTACTTGCTCCCTTTCGTCCATGCCACCTCCCCCCCTTCGTCCACCCCTTCCTCCCCGTCCTCCTCCTCCTCCCGCAACTCTCCACCCTTCTCCCCCCCTACCCACGTTTGGAGTAGCCCTCATCCCTGTGTCACTGTTCCCAGTCCGGGTTGGCTCTTGCACGCTTCGCCAAAAAGCGTAGTTTCGTACTCTACTAGCAGTATAGAACCATCGCTAGATCCCCATCACTCAAAATGCGACACCATCCTCCGCCACTACCATTCCCGACCCAACGTCCGGGATTTCTCCTGACCCTGAACCAGCAAGAAGCAAGCAACAGGCAAGCAAGCAAGCAGTGGAAAGTGAGATGTGAAGTGAGTGCAAAGGCAAAGACCGACGAGCACACGCTTCTGCTTCTTGCTGCCTGCTCTGCTAACAAAACTACCTCTATCTAACTACTACTACCCCCCAGCTCCTTTGGTTCGCCGCTGCTCGCTGCCGTTCCCGTTAGGCCCAACTGCACCTTCCTCCTCCTTCCCAGCGCCCTCCTCCCCCCATCCCTTCCCAGCTACCATCCACAGTCCACTCTCCTCCATTGCCTCCCCCACCCACCACACCACCCCCCCTCCCCCCGACATCGTTGTCGAGTCTCGCGGGTGCTGTTGTTGGCGTCACAGCTGCCGCTTTCATCCAATAAACATCAATAACCCACTCTACCACAAAGAACCCTCCGAGAACCTTCACCACTACAAACCCTCCTCCAAAAAAAAACCCACTCTCCTTCAGCAATTCCCCCCTCCCCCCTCCCCCCCCACCCCCCACTGGTTATACTCACCCGGTTACATACTCGCTCCTTTGCTCTCTTACTGCATCCATGTTCCGTCTCGGTTCCAGATCCAAGAGCCCGCGGAGGGCGGCTGCGGCCATGTACAATAGTGCCAATCAAGGGGTTGTATCAAGTACAGGAAACCCCGGTTCTCCAACATCAACGGCCGCTGGCCAGGATCCACAACACCTTCAAAGGCCTTTCTCTTCCTGGAGTTCGGCAGAATCCTACTCTTCAAATTCGTCAGGATCCCTTCACCGACCCGGACCACTGCAAAAAGGGGCCGGTCGCCACAACAACAGCAAAGACTACAACAAAAGGCCGCTCTCCCCCACTGCTTCAATAAGTACGGTCACAACAAGCACATCCAGCATGACCAGGAGCACTCGCAGCTTGCTAGGCAGGGGCCGCAAGCAGTCGGCCACCAGCGTGAACGAGGAATTCGATCCCACCACTTTTCGGAAAAATCGAAGCCGGCCGGCATTGGGCGCGCGGGGCCATGACGCGATCTACGATGAGTACAACGACCTGTTCGAGGAGGAAGAAGATGACGATGAGGATTTGTTCGGCGACCGAGTGGGAGCCGAAGGATTGTCTCGGATCGATGGCGGTGACGGCAAAGGACAGGACGGCAGCTTCTTCCTGTTGCAGGTCGCAGATTCGACGCCGGTTGCAGCGCGAAACGCAGCGAATGGGAGGCGAGAACACGGTTCCAACGACATCTCGCCGAAAACGCGGCGGCCCGCCAATCTCGCGCCCATCACCATCGCCAATCCTCCACACGAAGCGATCCTCACCATTACCCCACCAGCTCCTCCCACCCCACCACCGAAGTCATGGAGACCGATCCTGACGACGACGCCACCGAGAAGCACCGCTCCATCGGTCGAGGAGACGATGGACGCGCCTTCGGCCCCGATCTTCGCTCCTCCCACACCACCACCGAAATCGGCTCCGCTGTCGATCGACACCGAATTCTCGAACGCGAGTTATCGGATGGGCGATCGGATGGGCGCGCAAACGAGCGATTTGTCCTATTCCTCGTCCCACAGAACCGCACCTTCGGCGCCTGCCACGAGGACGAAGCACCCGTTCGGCGAGCGCGTGTCGTCCAAAGGCATCAAGCAGACGCGGTCCATTCCGGAAGGACTGGGGGTTAGCATTCCCTCGCCCACGCTGTTTGCTGCTACTCCGGGCGCATGGCCGGACCGCTCAAGTGCCTACGCTCCGACGTCACACCCAGTACAACTTCCCACCTCCTCGAACAGCGATGTCTTCCCGCAAGATCCCACACAAAAGAAGATTATCCCGAATATGCGTTACAGCGACACGGACATCGAAGGCGTAAAGCCAGTCGTTCCGTTGAAGCTGAGGCAGAGCAGTAGCAAACCCGAATTCTACCGCCCACCGATGGAGGCCGTTGTGGCGGTTGTCAACATTAAGTCTGTTGACGACAACGACGGCGATTGTGACGCAAAAGGCATTGCGGCAGAGACAGAAAAATCGATAGACGACCTGCTCGAAACACTCTCCAGTGAGAACCGCAGGAGCAGGCAACGATCGATCGCAAGGAAGTTGTCGCTTTCGGGAGAACTAGCCCTCTCTCGGGCTACCACCCCTGAGCCTGGATTGGAGGTTTCGGTGTCTGCATTCGAAAGAAGCGGAACCGTCAAACGGACAAGTCACGGTGATAGCAGTAGCAGCAACGGCAACGGCACCCATCAAAGAAATGCCTCAGAAGAGATGGCGGTAGAAGATGCGAAGGACACCGATCCGGCTTATCTTCGGGCTTTCCGAGAGTTTGTTAACGCTTCCGCCGACAACGATGCCTTCGTTTCTCGGGCGCCGCGATTCGATGCGATCCAGGCGCACAGAATATGCACGCGACTCAGGGAGGAATACCCACTACAAGTGAACACACTCCCTAAGGAGCGGCAGCCATCGGAGGCAAAAGTACGATCACGGTCAAACAGCAAAGCACGTCTGAGAGAAGCCGGCGAGGAAATCATGACCAGCTTGTGGGCATTGATGGCGTCGCGATGGCTGAGCTTTGGCAAGATGCTCATCAGCCCAGCTCACGAGATGATGGTTGCATCCAGCGCGAAGCAGTTAAGCAAGAGAGCGACGGTCAGGTTCGATGGAAGAGCCGCGCAGATGTTGGCCGAGGCAGGAAGCCGACCGTCGGTCTCAATGGAGAAGGAGAAGCGGCGGATACTTGATCTCGGAGGGATGCCAGTCGGTACGTATTGCTTTTGAACCGATCGCACATGGCTCGTACTGACAGAAGACTTTTAGCGGATTGGGGCTGGCACTGCGCTGTTGACTATCCAAAAGTCAAGGTTTTCACTGTCACACAGCGTCCGCTGACAGCTACGACAACCGCGGCATCCCCCGAGATTCCTCCGGTCGCTGCCCCTCCCCACTTCCGCGGCCCGAAGAACCACCGGCATCTCACCATTGACCGTCTCTACCGCCTTCCCTTTCCCGATAATTACTTCGATGTGGTCTCGACGCGCACGCTCTTCCTGATTCTCAAGAGCTCAGCACCATCCCGATCACCTAGCCGGACGCTGGACGAGTACGACCGCTGCCTCGCGGAATGCATTCGAGTGCTCAAGCCCGGTGGATACCTCGAGTTCATGGTCCTCGACAGTGATGTCATCAATGCGGGTCCATTGGCGAGCGATCTGTTCGCTCGCTTCTCTGCAGCACTGCAGAGCAGCGGACGCGATCCGGAGCCCACCAAGCGGTGGATCTCGAGACTCAACAGCGCTGGCTTCACTGATATCAAGCGCGCTTGGACATTCATGCCCCTGGCGCCGCCGGTTTCGAAGCCGAAAGTACCCACCAAGGACAACAGTGATATAGAGGCGGTGCCGCCGCGACCTGGAAGTGATTCGCACGATCCCGAGGTGATCGCGGAGCAGGTGCGGAGGCGGATGCAGACGTGGGAGGATGTGGGCGTCAAGGGGAGTACCAAGGACGTGGCCGCCGTTACGGGACTGCTCGGTGGGTGGGTGTGGGAGAAGTGGTTGAGGGCCGCTGGAATTGCCGACGAGGGCATCCTGGGCAACGTGATCGAAGAGGCAAAAGAACGGGGCAGCGGGCTGAGGAAACTGGTGGGTTATGCCAGGAAGCCGTCGCTGTGAGGATTTGGTTGGGACTGATTGCTGGTACTGGACGGGGGGACTTGGTGTGGTTGGGTTTTATACTGTACAGGAGGGCTTGTTTCTCAAAGATTTGCTTGGTTTTGTTTGGTATGGAGGGGTAAGGAGGGACTTGTTTATTTTTGCTGTTTATTCTGTACATTGGGCGTTCCGAGGAGTCGTTTTTTGTTTGTTTGTTTTGGCTTATTTGCGAGCGCATTTGCTGTTTCAGGCCTCGGTTTTTTTTTTGGGAAGGGGGCGGGGGTTTTATCTGCGACCATACAAAGTTCTTTCTTCCTTTCTTTGTCTATTATTTTTCTTTTCTTTTTTATTCGTCTTTATGGGGGGATTCTTCACAACTGAAGGGCTGCGTGCTAGCCTTACATTACATTACATTACTCTACTACATTACTTACTTATGTTATCTTGTGTTGCCCGGTTGGCAGCTTTACATTCTTACTACCTTACTACCTTACCTTACTACACCTACTGCATCTTATTATACTACACTACACTGCTACACTGCTACACTGCTATCATTTTGTTCCGTTTGTTCACTTTTGTTCACTTTCCTTCTTCTTATATAGACGTCATCCTCCTCCAGGCTCTTCCTCCTTCTTGTCTATACTGTACTTAGCCGGTCTCTATGTTTATGAACGTCATTATCATAAAATTGAAAAGATATCTACTTACCTTTACTTGTGCGCTGCCGGCTTGCATGAAGGTGGCGGTGATAATCGGTTATTGGTTTGCTTTTTTTTCTTTTCTTGCAGAGGGAGACCGATAGCGAGTGATATAATGTGTTTTGGCTTTAGTAAATAGTAAAGAGCAACGAACGTCGGGGGATAAGCTTGCTGGTGAGTTGGGTGAGTGGGAGGGTAGTTGTTGAGCGTAAGGAGGCTAGAGTAATGGTCTGATATACAAAGGTAACTACACGAAAACCACTGTTTATTCTTGGTGGTGAATGTTGAATGCTGGAGGTTGGAGGTTGGAGGTTGGCCGTTGGAGGTTGGATAGACATTGCGTAGTTGTTGAGTTGATGTAGCTAACTATAGTATGTACTTAGGTACCTGGTACTCATGCTAAGCCCAAGTTATAGATTCTCAAGGCTGACGATCTCTCTTTACCACGGGTCATGAACCGTCATTCGTGGGTCGTGACATATCATGAAGTACCTACTCTACCGGTATACCATCGCCAACTGATTGATGTAATTATACGGGAAAGACGAGAAAAGAGAGAAATGAGACTACTAATGAAGGGAAACGGGCTCGTGTAAACAGCGAGATGAAGCCGGGCCTCAGCCAGAGGGCTGGGGGCTTGAAGGCTTAGATAACTAAAGAGGCTGATTCTGGTGAGAAGCCAGGGACAATGCTATGTAAGCAGCCACGGCGGCCACGGCGGCCACGAAGGCTGTACCTATGCGACGATGCAAAAGTATTTTTTTCGAGTACAGAGAAAAGTACTTAGCAGTGACACCAGAACAGGCGATAAGACGCATACCTATTTAATATCAACAGCGAGTGTTGAGAAGTAAGTAGGTACACACGAGTAAATATTTCTGTTGATTGCTTCGCAAAACACAGCGGACGACCAGCTATGTAGGTAGACATACCAGAAGGAAGCAGAAGCAGATATGAAAATCAAACAGGATTCTCGAGGCGTGCAAATATTACCAATAGGTATGACAAATGTGCAGTATCTTGGACGAGTGACGATGTGGCTTTTCTGCGAGAATGGCAACAGCGGGAGCTATTTTGGAGGAGGAGGAGGGGAGGTTGAGTGATCGCTGGCTGAACAGCGTAGCTCATAGAAGCCTGGAAGAGGGTTGCCTACTGTGCGTGCACGGTTGAAGACTTGAAGTACCATACAAAGGTGCGATAGTGATGGGTAGTATTATTGTACCGAGTGATAGAATGTGACGTCTATCTGAAGTTCTGATCCTGCTGGCTGGCTGGCTGGCGATTAGAGTACCCACCACGGCAACACGGCAACGCGGCAACACGGCACGACGCTAGAATGCCACTATTGGAATACTTTCGTAATCTGTAGTCTTCTGGGCTGCTGGATTTTGCAGTATGTAGGTACCTATTATTATTGCTTGATGGCAAAGAAAGGTAGGTAAGATTGGATAAATCATACAGCCCCGAGTGTCCGAGTAATTCCACACAGGAGCAGAGCAATTCATGGCGACGAAGATGAAAGCCACGAATGAAACAAGAGTGCACCACGGCTAAAGTTCGCGAGAGCAAGCGTGGAATCGCAAGCAGCACGCAGAGCTGCCATACATATCACTTTCCTCCGATTTCCGAGGAAAGGTGGAGTAGGTACCTATGTTGGACGTGGTGTCGTCGCGGATCCACGATCACAGTGGCGGCAGTGCGGCTTTTCGAGTATGTAGGTAGCCGAAGGATCGGGAATCTGTGCTGAGTATGTAGGCGGGGAAAGCTGGGGAAGCGGGGGAAGCGGAACGGATCGAGGTCCGGTTCTACGGATGCGTCGAGCGTTGTTGTTGTTGTTGTTGTTGTTGTTGTTGTTGTTGTTGTTGTTGTTGTTGTTGTTGTTGTTGGAACACGCATGACAATCCAGTTGCTGAAGCACCTATGGCGGGCGTATTGAGGACCTTACCGGGTCTTAACCAGCAAGGGCGCGCCCCGCTCTAATTTTACTGTGCTCTACTGATCTGTAATGCAGAGTACCGACTGGTACCACAGGCCCTTTAATTTGCTGCTAGACAACCGTACTGTCTGGTACTGGACACGCAGTAGCAGACTATCGCCGCGTATTACCTGCGGCTGCGACTGCGACTACGAGCACACGTTTTGCTAGTACAGCGGAGTAATACTCAGTACCACCCAGTACAGAGCGGTACCGCTATCGCCGCATCGGCGGGCCCGCTACTGACGCTCACTAGCTGTAGCGGCAGTGGGTAGGATACATTGGGCGGTGCAGCTCCAGAACCATCAGTACTGCTCAGTACTGACCGATACCGCTATTGCCGCATCGGCGGGCGCGGTACTGACGCGTACTGCTGGCAGCTATGGCAGGCAGGATACATTGGGCGGTATCGCTCCAAAAGCGTCAGTACTGCTTGGTACAGAGATGTGAAGGCAGAAGATTCAAGAAATGAAGGAGTGTGGGAAAAAAACGAGGGTGAATGAAGCGAGAAACCTAGTGGAGGGCTTGCAGTTCGCTCTTTATGCCCAACAAGCAAGAATGGTTTCAACGATTTACAATTTCTACCCAGACAAAAAAACAGACCAGTAAAGTAAAGTAAAGGACTCCAACTACATCAACCCACCCTCACTCGCCGCAATGCCCAATGCGAGGCCTCTCGAGAACCACCTAGTAAAGCCCAGATTACCACCCATGAAGTAAAGGTTCCTCTCTCCAACCCTCTTCCACATTCCCCTGAGCTCGCCCGTGTCCTCTCCAATGCCCCAAACATCCTCCACACCCTTTACTGCATCCTCACCAAGGATCTTGGCGGCAGTGGTCTTCATGTTCGCGTATCCGGTCGCGAACACGATCTCGTCGGCCGCGAGCTTGCTGCCGTCGTCGAATTCCACGCCGTCGGGAACGATCTTGGTGATTTCGTGGCCCTGCTTGAGTTTGATCGCGCCCGAGCCGATGAGGGCGGATGCGCCGACGTCGAGATAGTAGCCTATATGGAGGATTTTCTCAGCGGGTGTGCATTTGGGGGGCGTCGGGAGAGGGGGATCAGCTTACCGCCTCCGCGCTCCATATATTTCATAAAGAATCCGCAGCCGTGAGGCCCCTTGTCGAGTTTGAACCCGGCTGCGACAAGGGCATCGTTGATGTGCTTATCCCGCTTGTCGATCGCTTCGGTGACGGCGATCTGATTTCGCTTAAACACACGGACGGGGGAGGACATGAGGATCATGTCTGCGTCTTCAACAGATGCGGGCTAAAGACTTTGTTAGATGAGACTGCATATGGAGGAATGAGTGTAGGTGCCACAAACCCCATCTTCATCGTAGAGCCCTTTGAGGAGGACATCCAGCCCATTCTCCGAGGTCATAACATATGTGGTGCTCCGCTGGACGATGGTAACATCATATCCCTTTTCGTAATAATCCTGGGCAATATCATGGCCACTATTGCAGCAGCCCACCACCACAGCTTTCCTCTTCTCACCACCTTCCATCTTCGCTCCGGGGAACCCAGAGGAATGGCACAGCACGTCTCCCTTGAACGTGTCCATTCCCGGGAATGTGGGCATGTTTGGCTCGCCGGAGTGGCCGGTGGCGATGATGAGATGGCGCGGCTGTAGCACACGAGTGCCGGAGGGGCGGGTGACGGTGACGCTCCAGGTATTGGTTTTGGGGTCCCAGGAGGAGTCGGCAATTGTGGAAGAGGTCCAGACATTGAGTTCTAGCGATGATGCGTAGGATTCAAACCAGTCCCCGAGCTTGTCTTTGGGCGTGAATTTCGGCCAGCATGTGGGGAAGTTGATGTATGGCAGGTGATCGTAATTGACGGGATCGTGAAGGACTGCCAGAATTAGCCCATCGATTCGAACAATGAAGAAAAGAAAAAAGTGACTTACCCAGCTGGTGATACCGCTTTCTCCAGTTGTCTCCTACCCGCTCATTCTTATCGATTATGAGGGCTTGGATGCCGATCATCTTTAGCCTAGCTGCAGCAACCAGGCCACCCTGCCCAGCACCTATATCACCCTATCTATTAGCTCTCGTTTAATGCATCTCGCCACCTCAACGATGGATACGCACCAACGATCAGCACGACAGGCTGACTATCCACGAACTCAACCTCATCAGCTCTCCTCTCCTTCCAATTCCGCCGTGTCTTGTTGGCCCCATGGCTGACACCGACCGGCCGGTTCCTCCCCACTCTCTCAGGGAACTTATCGAGTTCCTTGAGAGCAGTGAACATAGTGTATGCCTTCCACACGCCCTTGCCCTCGCCATCAAGGTCCTCGAGCAGCTTGACTATACCCTGGCCATTCCCCATAGTAGTCTTGACATCGACGAAAGCCGTGATCGCTGGGACCTGACCTGCGAAGTCGACCGGCGTGGCTGTGACGGCGTGGCTGCGCGAAAGGGAGATGGATGTGATGCGGCCAGAGGAGAGGAGCTCGTGGATCTTGGCTGGGGTCTCTGCGGTCTTGTAGTCCCAGGACAGGCAGAGGTGATCGCGCCAGAAGCCATCAGCGAGGAAGAGGGAGGAGACTGATTTCGAGTCGGGGGTCTTGAGATATGTGGCGAAGGATGAGATCCAGGCATCGATTGGAGTGGATACGTCTGTGGGTGCTGGTCTGGGCTTGGGGAGGGTTGCAGGTGTGAGCGAAACTGCGGGAGCCATGATTGTGATGCTGATAGTGATGGTGATGCGCGGAAGACTTTACTAGATGAGAAGATGAGATGAGAAGCGATGAGATGAGGCAAGAGATAGGCAGGCGATTGCCAGAGGTTTATATACCTGCCGTGAGACCCTCTCCATGGGGGCTAACTACTGACTGACCACGGTTGCAGAAGAGGGGATAGGTGTTTCTTTCACGAGCCCGAGACGCATGTGGTACTACGATTTGATACACACGCAGCTCTGGAAGCGATCCGAGCCCAATATCGCAATCAGATTGAGAGATACCTGCTGCAGCTCTTGTGCGCTTGCGTCGCGCATATCCATCTGCCCGGAGCTCATCGACATCACGAGTTTGGTGCTGAGATGACATCGCGGAGCTCGTATGCTCCGGGTACTAGCTTCGGTAGGTAGGAGGAGAGTGTGGGGTAGTGCGGGGTTCGGGGAGAGTCCGGGGAAGTACGGTTATGCACGGTGGGGATTCTGGATCTGCCTCAGGGTCCGTTCATGGCGCTGGACGCCACAGCAAGCGTGGGGGTGCTCGCCGCACAGACGCGTCTGCGCCACACCCGGGCCTCACTGATGCAGGTACATGGGTGCTTGCATGCGCTCTACTGGTACACACATGCATAAATACATAGAGTGGGTGCTCCAGGTTTCGGATGTGCGCATAGATATGCGAATCGAGCAGCATCCTTTAGTCCGCCGTGAGACACTGGGGATTGTTGTTATTGTTAATCCGGAAGTGTCGATACCGGTACTGTGGATGAAGAGTCTAAGGTGTGCGTCCACTCTTTCTGACCGCGGATTGAGTGCCCCGACCGACGAATTCGACGATGATGAGCATGAAGCGATAGAGATCAATCGAGCAACAGTCCCTGGCCGGAGAACTGCACCACCACCGGGTGCTACGTCCGAATCTCAGAAGAGGGAGGAGAGTGAACTCTAGGGGAAGAGCTCAGCGCTATGCGCATAGAACCACGCTGGCCAATGACGACTGGCATTTTCCCAACCTCGCCTTCGATCCAAATATCTTCACTGCTACATGTTCATCGGGCCCGGCCTTGACAGCTATGTACGCAAACCCCGAGACGACGATTCCTTTTGAGCACTGTGCCGTGCGCGCTAGACAGGTTATGTTGAGGGTAGTACCGAGTGGTGGTACCTTTTGGAGGAGAGGAGGGTTACGACGCGCCGCTACAGCGCAAAATCGACAACTCGAGCTTCTTCGGAGGCTCACTTTCAAATATTGTGAGGATAAAGGGATTTAGACTGTCATTTCTGTTTCTGTGATTTGGTGGTGGAATTTCTCTGTCAAAATGTTGTATTGTAGATTCCTCTATCTGCCATAACCTTAGGGTTCCATGCTGTAGATACATATGATCGATCAATCGATAAATCAATCGAAGAGTCTATGCAGGACCCTAAGAGTCCAGATCGTTGTTGGCTTGTTGGCTCGGCGGTGTTCTCTGGTGATCATGCGCTGCTCGACAACCCATTCTCGAACACGGACCCCCTGCCCCAACTACCAAGGTGCCACACTGGCGGCCTTCGGCGATGCCAAAAGCAGATTCCCGCCGTAGGAGGCTAGCAGCGCTCCGCTGGCGGCGTCCAAGCCTCAACGTCAATGCTTTGACCGCCTCACGACCCAGGAACAGCGACACAGCCACACGATTCGTACTTTTGCGGTTGGAGGAGCGTCTTGGATCCCCGCTTTGGTGCGACGCGTACGCATATTGCTAGTGCTCACCGGACCGGCAGCACCTCCTCGATCAATGGTGCCCGCCGAGATCCCGCATCCACGCAAAGCCGAGCGGCAGGCAGCCACGTCATGCCGTGCTCGTCTCGGCGTGCCAAGCTGCCAACTTCTCGGGCTCCTCTTCAACTGCAAGGGGGGGGAATGGCCATATAAATCCCTTCCCCTCCCCCGCAATCCTTCAGTTCGATTAATATCAGCATCAGCTTCGACATCACATTCATCGCAACTTCCACTCAAACAACTCAAACTCAAACTTCGAAGAAATCAGCACAATGGGCGGCAACTTCCACACCTCGGCTCAAGACATCGTCCTGAAGGACGGCCACAAGCTGAAATGTGAGCTCAAGAACAACAGTGGCCGCACCGTAAGTGCCAGCCTGGACCTCAACCACTACGTCGGCAACACTGATGGTATGTTCCGCCCATCCCTTCACCTTCTGTCGGCGGCCCTTCCTGACTCACATATCACAGGCTGGTTCAAATGGAACGGCCGCGATTTCACCAGATCGGCCAAGAACATCTCCCTTGTGCATGGTGACGGCGGGCCCAAGCTCGAGGCGGATTTGTTGTGCGCAGACGGCAGCTACCGGGCGCGCCAGGGACTTCACATCGCTGATCGGATCGAGAACAGGAACGGGGAGTTGGTTTTCCGTGAGTGGCCCGAGCTTCCTTCATTAGGTAATTCCATCGATGCTGACAGTTCCGTAGTGCACGACTAGAGTTCCCCTGTCAACGCGAAGGACTAGGGTTGATGGCCGAGTGAGAGAGTGAGTGAGCTGGGAGTTTTTTTTCTTTCTTGTGGACATGTATTGGAGCATCGTGCGCGTGGACAAAATGCAAACCGAAGCGCATACTCAACCAACGTTGCATATGAATATCCTGTGACCTCGCCACCGAGTCTTTTCCGTCTTTATTGCCCACCCACTTTCAGGTCTGCCGGGTCCACCACCGCAGAGACTATGACAACGCTGAGCATGTGAGTTGAGAGCGGCTAAGGAGCTATATTAGTAGCACACAAGTCCCTTCCCGCCCCGACGTAATTCCAAGCCTTGACTTTCCATTGACCCTGCATACTCTTTTCCTCGCTATGTACAATTCAACTTCACGCACGCCGCGGCCCCAACGGCCCGTCAAAATCCATCCCAAGCCAGCACTTCACTCACCGAGTTCGTACCCCTTATCAGTGCAGGCAACAGCCCAGCCCAATCAAAGCCAGCCCGCAGCCCGCAGCCCGGCGCGTATAGCCCAGCCCGGGCTGGGCTGGACTTGGCAGCCCAGCTTTGGGCCGCAGCGAGTGAGTTCCAATGATGCGTCTCACTACTAGTACATATCGTCGAGGGTGATCCGGCACGGCCACCTCCTGTATGCATCCCAACAGCAACAACCGCAACAGAATGATCGTCCGCAACCAGAGTACATAAATCATCTCCCACAACAAAGCCACCTCCCGCAGAAAATCGCCTCCTGCAACGATCATCTCCTGCAACAATCGTCTCCCGCAACAAATCGCCTCCCACGTAACGCTCAATCCGATGTCGGACGCAATCGAGTCGAGAGCGCCGGTTTCGAACCAAGTGGCAGCCTAGGTAGTATCTAAGCGAAAGTTGATGTCGCCAGCGTGGGCCTGTTTCCTATGTATGTACATTAAATACTCTTTCTTCAGTCCTGAGAGAGAGAGAGGGAGAGAGAGATCTTCAGTTTCTTTCGCATGCAGTCTATCTAGACTAGATATGGCGAACCGTCGCACTCCTTTCCTGCCCACTCTGGCCGGCCGGGGGCTGGGACCCCGCGGGCCGCTACCGGCCAGCACTTTGTGGCGCTGCTGACTACCAAACAACCTCGTCTCGTTGATAGCCCGGGCTACATATCAGATCAGCTCACCAGCCTCAGCCCAGCCCATGAAGTTTTCGGGCTGTTGCCTGCACTGCCCATTGTGGACTCCAACACGGTGCGCATGGAGCCGCTGATGGCTGGTAGGACCGTGAGGGTGCTAAGGTATGTAGATGCGCAATATGGAGGAGGGGGGTTGAGGAGGATCGAAGTACGGCCCTATGGGCAATGAGTGGATGGAAGAATTTGTGACATCCATGGGGTAACAATGCCTTTTTATTGCTTACTTGGCCATCACTAAAGTAAATGCTTATGTGTACATAAATTAGCATACACAAGGCAGAGTACCGTACTTGGCTACGATGCTTAAATAAATACTACCGTATAAACCCGGATATTTGACCTCCCTGTGAAATAGAATTAGCGTGGTGTAACGCGCGCTAGAGCGCTTCGGGCCATCGTTGCTGCGGCAACAAACGTCACCTGATGTCGCTTTGAAAGGCTGAAGTCCGTGAGAATGGCAGTGGGCTGCCCGCCCCTGGACTAAACAGCGGTTGATGTACAGCTTTGCAGAAAACCTCACCGAGATTGACAGCAGCAATGAAGATGAACCTTTTGCTTTATTAAGCTCACTCACTGCCGACGGCTCACATTGTTACACCCAGCGAGCTGGCAACATACCTCAGGCATATGGGAATACATTAGTATCGCTGTTGATTATCATCAACCCTTACTATGGGCAGTCATTGGAAGAACTCAGTCAGAATTCGAGGATTTTTGGCGAGTGATATATCATGATTGGGATTCGAACCTCACAGAGATAGCCGCTAGAACCTCGTGGAGGGTGGCTATGGACTCATTGGTGAGTTCGGGAGTGCGCTCAATCACCTAGGCAAACCTGTTGGAAATCTCACTAAGACGTGCAGGTTGTCAAAGGTTATCCTCCGTGGCCGCCATAGTAAAAGCATACTAGTTGCCGTTTCCCATACAAATAAAGTTTTATTTAGGGGTCAAAACAGCCCTCGAACGGTCGTGCCGGACAGGCGAGGCGAAACGTACCCGGTGGGTATATGAGGGGAAGCCTGTCATCAGTCAGTACTTTGGAGAAGTTTGGATCAAAACTCGTCGAGTTGCATATACATACTTCTGCAGTCATACTGCGATTGCTGCGGCACTTGAGACACGTCGTAGACAATAAGGAGACGCATACTATCTGCGAGATAGTAGTCACCGGAAGGACACGGAAGTCATCGAGCCAATAGGCTGCGGCTCCGTCGTTTGTAGTCGCCGACCAACTCAAGGGTGCATACGAGTTCAGCTCGGAAACACCAAAATTGAAGATAGACAAGGGTTCGGTACCCGAAGACCCAGTGCCTAGAACCATCGTCCACATCTCGTACGAGATACCCTTGTGTATTACCGAGGTAATACTCTCCCGAGCGCTCATAGTTAGACATCAGGTGGGGTGAGCCGTGTCGGTATAAAGACCGACGACTTTCCGTCGTAGAGAAGGCATCGACTACCATCACTGGGAGTTAAGCCATAACAATCAGACATTGTTACTCTTGGATTTACTCTCTCTCCCTATTCGTGATTATCCGATCATCAACCCTTTTCAGTTGTTTCCAAGAACAAGCCATCGTGCGAATGCAATGCGGTACCTAAATACTTCATCAGGACGGTGCTCCACCACAGCACAATTTAAGTATTTAGAGATATCGAGTCATAGGTTGTGCATGAGTGCACGTCATGTGGAGTGCAACACCACCACAAAACGTATTCTGGCAGCAGCGCATGGTCACCTAAGCACTCGTTTCTGAAGATGGGCTCCGTGATATCAAGTATGTTGTGCTGTACTGTCTCGGAAATATGCATCAAGGACTTACTCACAAAGCCGCCTAATCTCCGACGTGACGTTTTGTGCAAATCGATCAGCCAGCGATGGGAGTTCCTACACTGCCACTTTTCTCGTAGGTATTTGGTACTCCTTCAATTCGGCAATTGGGTTCAGGCAGTGACAGCACAAATGTTGTGCAGCAAGATGCGAAGATGAGACATATCCAGTGATTGGGATGACTTCTTAACGTCTGCCTCGGAAATTAAACTCCCGAGAGTCAACCGATCTCGAGTCCAAGCGTAAAGCGAGCTTCGAGCTCGGAGAAGTAGGAGCCAACGGTACCGGAATAGTGGGATAACGATGCTCAAAATAGTTGCCATGACCGACACTTTACTACTACCCAAGAAAAGATATTCTGAGACTCGAAGTTCTTCGTAGATGTGTCGGCCCAAGTTTCGCCGAATATCGAGAGCCAGGCCCACAATTGCGTATCCTGAGTTCTTTTGTCGAAAGAAGTTGTGCATAAGGCACTCATAATTGTGGGGAGCGGATTGGGACACACGATAAGCTCGAATATTCCAGGTCTTACCACATGGGAAAATCGAGACAAATGCTGGGACCCATTATAATATTAGTTATACAGTTTAATGAGAAATGTTACATCGCTCGATGGTACGGAAGAGTCGTGGAGTGAAAACTTTCAGTGTGGGTCGATCGACTCCATGCGAGTGATATCATGTGTATCTATCTGACACGCACATCTCCCTGTTCTGGTAGCTCAGGGGTTAGAGCGGTCGATTGCAGATCGACAGGTCCCCCGTTCAAATCGAGGTCAGAACTACTATGGTCTCTGCCTTCTCAAACTTGAGAAGGTTAAGCCTTCTATTTTTGGCCGGAGACGAAAGCATATTTAGAGATTAAACCACTTCTTTCCCTTCTTCTCCATAGCCTTACGATCCATATCCCTTTGCAGCATCTTCGAGTACACATGATCCACCAACGTCTTCTCCCTCAACCTCATTTGATCCTCGTTAAACAGCCCGCGGCCACCATCAAACGCCGTATCTGGGTCATCACTGCCCTTGCACTCCCCCTCGACGATGCCAACGGTCCAGCATAGCTTCTCCACAATACCCATCATCCACTCCTTGTGTTCCAATCCATCCCTCCACTCCCTGGGCAAGTCGGTAAACCCGGTCCAAGATCCCAAAACCGCACCGGCGATGCATGCATTGGTATCGGCATCCCCACCCTCCATCACCAGCTCGAAGATAAGCTCTTTAAAGTTGCCCCCACGAATTCCACGCCGCAGTGTCACCACCGCCGTTCCAAGCGCTTTGTAGACGTACCCTATCTTGCGCCTGTCGTCGAGTTCCAGCGCCGCTAGGTCGGCGGCGTAAATGTGACGATGGAAGTCCTCGCGGTCGAGGAGCTGGGCATCGGGAAATTCGGGGTCCGGATGATCCCACGTCTTCGGGCGCGCTTCGACGAAGGAGTACGCAGCCTCGATAACCGCATCCACATCGGTCTCGCACAGTACCTCGCCGCGGAGAATCCCCCGGATGAGGCCCGTGACGATGCAGCAGGCGACGGCACACCTCGGGTCAAAGTGAGACACCAAGGACATCTCCATCGCGATTTCGAACGTCTCCTCGCGCGTCTTGCCCACGCAGATGATCCCTAGCGGGTGGGTACGCATCAGCGAGCCGTTCGCGGCGTTGTTTCGGCCGCTTTCAAGCCACTTCGCTTTCGCCACAGCGAAGGGGTCCGTAGTGAAGAGCGGGTCACCCGTAACGGTTTTTACCGTTCGGCCGAGACCGAGCGGTAGGCGATCGAGGACCCGGAGACCTTGCGAGCACCAGGACTGTAGGCGCTTTGCAAACTCGATAGGTTTGAGCTGGCCATCGTGGTGAAGGTATGTGAGGATCATGAGTAGACTATGGTCCGTGTCGTCGGTCCAGAAGCACTATGCTGGTCAGTAGTGGATCGTCCCTACTCTCAGAAGAGGTGGATGGTACCTCGACAAACTTGTCGCGATGGCCGTCGCCGAAGAAAGGAGTCACCGGTGGGATCAGAGAGATGCTCTGGCCATCGTATGCTTCGGTAGCTTGTTGCTTTGAAAGGAATTCTACGATCACAGAGGTGAGCCTGACATATCTCGCTAACCGCAACGTCCACTGACCAGTATAAAGCCCCACGGCGTCACCTAGGGCCGAGCCGATGAGAGTTCCTCGAACTTTTTCGACGACGGTGGAGCGCACGAAGGGGTGCAGCGAGAGGTAGTCCAGATTTGCGGATTCGGATGCCATTTGGACTGCAGGAAAAGGGGGGAGGTTGGAATAAGCCCATGTCGTACGGATTATATACTTGACGTATAAGACAACTCTAACTGCTTGTAGGGCAGTGGTATCTTCCGATTGGATGGATGATTCCGAACGAGTGATAGTCATGATAAGGACGGACTTGTGAGGACAAGTATCACGGGCTGTTTCATTGCTTTATTTAATGGCTTCTATAACACTCTTTTGAGGGCGACCCTAAATACTGTACCTACAGTGAAGGGGGGAGTGTGGGCGGTAAAATAAACGAAAGTGATAGAGCCCTGTAAAGGGCCGCAAAGTATCACCGAAAAACAGTAATGACACCGCTTCAACGCTTCAGCGTATGCGTTAACATTACGTTCAGCGGTGCGATGAGAACCAACGCACTTGTGTGGTTATGCTAGTACATGTCCTTTTAACTTCCCAATCATGAGTTCGAGTTTTCAGGCCCTACAATTCTACTGTTGATAGGGTCTCGAATGACCGATGCAGACCTTTTGAGACTTGTGCACTGAATCAAGCCTCGAGAACGCCAGAAGGCATAGAGCACCTATGATAGCTACATACAGGTTGTGCGAGAGCAGCTCCTAGGCCCCCTCACTCATCCCTATGGAAGCGGTTTCAGCCTGCAATGTGTAGAAGCTTACCGAAGCAATTCCATTTGCGCTTCTGTATCACTTCGAAGAAACTTGGTTAACAAGCATCAAACCGAGCTCCATATCTCTCCCTGCGGAAGATGCCGCAAGCGAGGTGTCCGAGTGGAAGCCTTGGAGCGGAAAGGCGTGCAGAGAGGAGGCGAGAGGAGGAGGAGGCTGAGGTTGAGGAGCCAGGGTCATACCCGTTGTTCCTCCCCATACCTCCTCCATGGCGTCTTCTGAAGAAGAGGCAGCGGACGAGACGGAGTGAGTAGCGGACTTTTCTTTTCCTTCTTCTTGGCCAAGGGGAGGGACCTTGTAGAGTATCTTCATGTGGATTGGATGACGACAAAGCTTTACTGCATTGTGGTGACTGACGTCTCGCGCATCAACGATTGATTATCTGTGTAGCTGAAAGCGCAAAATTTTAGATTGACCCAAACGCGACTGTTGTATACATGAAAAGCCGCTTAGAGAGTCCCTAATGCTGTTATAGGGGACCTGGTTGTATGTCATACATTCTGTTACACACCCACAATCGCGTCTGACCAACGCGTCTCACCGCCCTCATTTCTTGATCGCTGACCACATCCCGCCACTTCAGCAACCATAATGTTCCGCAAACAGCCAGGAGTCAGCTCCCATTCAGCAGTTTCATCCTCCCCAATCGACCTAACCGCCTCCTCTCCGCCCTCCGCAAAGAAGCAAAAGACCGCTCACCCGCCGCCCCCGACTTTCCCGACGCCATCGAGGCCCCGCGGACCCCGGCAGACACAGCTCACGGCGTTCCTGGCAACCCCGCCCCCGGTCAAGAAGTTTACACCGACGAAGTCTATTGGAAAGAAGAGGGCGAAGAATACGTCTATCCTGAAGTTTTTCAAGCCTGTAGCGGACGGTGACGGGAAGGGAGGGAAGAAGGATGGAAAGAGCGATGAGTTGTTCATCAGCCATGGCGGGTATGGACTTGATGTCAGTGATCCTGAAGATGCAGACGAGAGCGATGACGAGGAACTGGGGTTGGATGCTTTAATTGCGAGGGAGGCCATGAAAGCGGGGCCGCCGCCGGAACCGATGGAGCTGGAGCAGGAGGTGGCGAGCGAGCCGGTATCTACTGTCAACGATGATGTACCGACTGAGAGCACCACTGCACCGATTACTCCTATCGCCAAAACGAAGTACGCAGCACCAAAGTTTGATCCGTCGGCACTTAAACTGAACCTCTCGTCCTCGATGCTGTTCGGTAAAGCGCCCGCTCCGATGTCTGCCACGAAGACGACTGCTACTACACCGACAGACAGTGGGGACGACACACTGGCTACAGCCACGAACGATGTCGCAGAAGAAGCTACCACAACTACCACACCTTCAGTGATGAAGGAGCTCGCTTCGGTCCCGTCGAAGGCTGCAACTTTTGAGAGCACGGACACAACGACGAAAGTTGAGCACACGGTCGCGACAAAGACAGTCCCAGCGAACGCCCGAGACATTGTAACAACGAAAGCAGGCTTCAGAGGTTTATTGTGGGGGAGAAAGCCGCAGGAGACTGAGGTTCTGGACGACATTGAGGACTTCACACAGACCCAGACGCAACGGTTCAAAAAACGCCAACGGGAGCCCGAGGATCACATACAAGGGACATTCGAGAGTATGAGTGTTAACTCTGATCATGATGTGGAGGACGCAGGGGAGAACGAGGACGACAATGAGGACGAACCAAACCAAGGCTCCGATGCCTCCGACGAAGAGGAGGATGCAGAAGAGGACACGATGGGATTTGAGCAGTGGGAGGCTACGCAGACAACTTTTGACTTTGATCCCGCTGCTAGAGCCGTTGAAAGAGGATTTTGGCAGGACACCCAGGTCATAATGAAGCCCTCAGATGTCCAAGTCGAAGCCACACAGCTTCCTGCTGCCGCAAAGTGTCCCATATGTGGAACCAGTTTTGCGAGGTTATCGAACTCGGACGCGAACGCTCATGTCAATCGCTGCCTCGATGGTGATCCGATGCCCCCTCCCGCAACGCCCAAAACATCCCGCATCACTTACACTCTACCACCCACTTCAGAGACATCAAATCCGCATGCGCCCCTCAAGTTTCAGACTTCCAATAAACAAGCATCCGCATTTACGAAGATCATGTCCAACAATACCAAAGAGCACGCCTGGGCATCCGCTGCTAAAACTGAAGCGGAATCGAAGGGCAAGAGGGCGATTGAGCGTACCTGTCCTTTCTACAAGATCCTCTTCAACGGACCAATTACCGTCGACGCATTTCGGTACGGCAAGATTCCCGGCTGCAACGCTTATTTCCTCTCGCACTTTCATTCGGATCACTATGTCGGCCTTTCTTCCACCTGGCAACATGGTCCTATCTACTGCTCCCGGGTCACCGCAAATCTAGTGCGCTCGAGACTGAAGGTCGATCCGCAGTGGGTTGTCGAACTCCCATGGGAAGAGTGGCTTGAAGTGCCAGGAGTCGATGGGGTGAGAGTCCGAGGTCTCGACGCCAACCATTGTCCTGGGAGTATGCTCTTCCTATTTGAGAATCTTAAAGGCAAAAAGCCGATCAGGGTCTTGCATTGCGGAGATTTCCGGGCAGAACCGAAACACCTCGACCACCCGCTTCTCCGCCCTGGAAAGAACCGCACACAGAAGATTGATACAGTGTATCTCGACACCACCTACCTCGATCCCAAGTACGCGTTTCCAACCCAGAAGAACGTTATCGATGCGTGTGCCGAAATGTGTGTCCTCCTCGACAGCGACCAGGTACCCGATATGAAGGACTCTGGGAGCCTAGCCAACTTTGTTACGAAAGCTACTGAGATCAAGAAGGAGTCTGAAGCCACGCGGTCGAAGCGTCGGCTCTTGATCATGGTGGGAACGTACTCCATCGGCAAGGAACGAATTGCCACCGGTTCGTACCCACATCTCCCAGTTCTAAACATTTCACTGACTATTCCACACAGGCATCGCTCATGCGCTCAACTCCAAAATTTACGCACCACCAAACAAGCTCTTTACTCTCCAACAGCTCGAAGACCCCACCCTCACACGCCTCCTAACCTCTGACCCATCAGCCGCACAAGTGCACCTAACACCTCTCGGCTCCGTCGACCCAACAACGCTATCCACATACCTCTCTCAGCACCCCTCCTTCGCACGCATCGTTGCCTTCCGTCCCTCAGGCTGGAGCTACAAACCGCCCACCTCGCGCCTTACCACATCTCCCAAACTCGATGACGTATTATTCTCACCCACCTGGAAGAGCGCGTATTCAATCAAGGATATGGCGCCTGTCCGAGGCGGCAGCGATAAAGTTCGCTGTTACGGAGTGCCATACAGTGAACACAGCAGCTTCCGGGAACTATGCATGTTCTGCTGTGCGTTGGATATTGGAAGAATAATCCCCACCGTCAATGTGGGCTCTAAGAAGGCCCGCGAGCGGATGGAGGGATGGATTCAGAAGTGGGATACCGCGAGGAAAAGGGGATTGTTTTCGCTTGGAGAGGGAGGAGGAGGAGAAAGCTGGTAGTTATATTTCTGCTTACCCCTACATTTGCATTTGGTCCTGGCGTTGTGGTTTGGCGGAATGGAAGGTTATGCTGCGTCTGTAAGTTGGCATAGTCTTTGCGGTTGGCATCAGAATCTGTAAATCTGATGGCTGTTTCTCGTTGCCAAAGGCGCGTGTGTATTCACAATATATTACATTATCATTACATCCTCCTCTCCCTCTTCCCATCTTCAGCAGATATCTTTAAACAGCGCCACCGACGGATCACTACCTCCCCGTTAGCACGACTCATCAACATCTCAGCGGCAGGAGGGACTTACTGATCGCTAACCTCAACCGCACCATGGGTATTAACATGCACATGCTCAAGCGCCTTAACCTTCTTACTAAGCGCCTTGCTCACCAGGATATGATCCAGCTGCTGCGAGTTCATGTCATACAGGTAAGTGTACCTCTCCTCCTTCTTGATGCCAGCGACCACATCCAGATCGTACATGACCTCCTCCAGCAGCTCCTGCGGGGCCACACCCGAGAACTCGTTGAAATCGCCCGCGGCAATGATGTGCGCGTCGGCATTGACGGCCAGGATCGAGGCGATGAAGGGTTTCATTGCCGCGGCCTGCGCGAGACGGTCTTCGATGCCACCGTTGATCGGCGGGCGGCTGTCGCCGTGGAGGGAGCTGGAGCCGCCCTTGGAGCCGGAGTGCACGTTGATGGCGTACAGAGGCTTCTTGGAGCTCTTGATGGTGAAGCAGGCGACGAGGGGCTTGCGCGAGGAGGTGAATGCCACGTTGGTGGGGTCGATGCGGCCGGGATTGTAGGTCAGTGCGCCGGAGGGGAGGATGGCAGTGCCGGCGGTGGCGTTGCCGGCGGTGCCCGGGGTGAGCGAAAGGACCGTGGGGTTATAAAGGTATGCTACACGGATGTTTCCGCCGGGTGCGCCGCCGTCCTTGCCGTTCTCCGGGGCGATCTCGACGGAGGAGTAGGTTATTCCAGAGAGTGCGGCTACTTCGGCGGAGAGCGCAGCAAGTGTCTCGTTTGCGGAGGTGATGCCGGCGTTGATGGTGCCGTCGTTGTCTTGAACTTCCTGCACAAAGAGGAGATCGGGTGTCTTGAGGTAGTCCACGATGTGGGCAGCCAGCGCGGGGAGGTGTGAGGACTTTGGCGTCAGGTTCTCGACGTTGTATTGGCCGATGGTGATGCCTTTGCAGGAGCCCTTGGAGACGAGGGTGGTAGGGGGGACGACGCCGGAGCTGGCGGAGGTGACCGTGATGGCGGTCTTGGGAAGGATCCGGTAGAAGCCGAAGGCGTAAGTTACGACGCCTTCGATCGGGCCGAGGACATCGCCGAGTTTTACGTCGACGTTATTGGTGCCGTCCAGCGGGTCGCCGATGAGAATGGCTTCGGGGTTTGCGTCGGAGGTAGAGGAGTCTGGATGTTGTCAGTCTTGTCTCTCTGAGGGGATTGTGAACGGTACACACCGGTGGTAATGGTCAAGCCTCCGGCCTTGTTGAGGCCGGTGACTTTCCAGTCGCCGCGGACCCATACATCGCCATAGTTGCTATTGGTGCCCAGCGCCACGGGTGCAGTGATTTGCACGTACGATCCGACCAAGCTCTCCCAGAAATCCAGGCCGTACTTGGTCGGCGTAAGAGTAGCATTGGTGGTGGAAAGCAGACTCGCGCCATTGGGAAGACCGAAGATGTCGCCATTGTCCAAGGCCGAGTACTGCGTAGTGGGAGGAGACAGTCCCGTCTTTCCTAGGATAATCGGCGTCACTGTGTTGCCCGAGGAGACCTTGACGATGTTGGTGGGGTTTATGATCTCTGTTAGGTAGATATATGCCGAAGAGGAGCGGTACTCGGTGACCCTGGAGTCCCCGATGGTGACGATGTCGCCCGAGACTACGGTCTTTGCCGCGGTGGAGTTGAACACATAGATTCCCGAGGACAGAAAGCTCTTCTTTCCGAACTTGGCTGAGTTGCTAGGAGCCACGTCTTGAAGGTAGAAGCCAGCGGATCCGACGGCGGTCACCAGGCCGGTAACATTGGAGATGGCTTTTCCGTTGTATGGAGAAAGCCACGCGGGACCGTTGACTTCGGCGATTGATAATGCGGCAGCAGAGGCCAGGTAGGTAGCGAGTGTGGAGAGAACGTAGGACTTCATAGCAACAACAGTCTTCGTTCCGATTGGGATATGGCTGCTACCGAATCCATAGGAGAGGAGAGATGCCCGTGGTTTTATGAAGAAACCGGGCTCGGTGGCCGTAGGGCATTGCACAATCACGCAAGTGGGAATCGATTGGGACCCAGCTACAGAGCACACCAGAGTTCCAGATGAAACGATTTCCAAGTCGTAGGCATCGTACCAAATTTCCCCCGCATGACCAACAAGCAATCAGAACTCGGGATATCTGATTGAATTCACCCCGCGCGAGCACGTGTTGACGTTCTCTCGTGGTTCCTATCTCACAGGGGATAGAGCAGGTACCGGTATCGAGCCGGGATGCAGTACCCCAGACATCATGTAGGAACCATCTAGATTTCACGATCAACTCCCAGATATGGATTGGCTCGGCACGTTGCGCGGAAGAATTGCTGTAACTGCGGGCGATCCGATACCGATATCTTCATGCGCAGGCACCAAAGCTCCTGCCCGTTGCATAGTGTAACCGCGCAACTGCCAAAACCGGGATAAGTGGCGGATAGTGGACGGTCGGAGTCGACCAATAAGAAGCGACGAGCGGTATCTCGTGCCTGGACCAGCGTCGGCGAGGAAGGTCGTGTACATAGCGGGCGGCGGAGAGCGGAGAACTGCGACAGCCGTGGTTGGGCAAGCAGAACTACTCCACTTTTCTTCTGCCGGGTAATTAGGCAGTCTAGCCGTCAAGATGACTAACTCTCTTAAGATAGTCAGATCAATCCGAAGTTGCGTCGTACAGTACCTAACCTTAGATAAGCGTTCGATTTTGGTGCAGCTCGCTTGAATTTCTTCTCTCTCGGACAGAGAGAAAAGGCAGATGGAATATAGAGTATCAAAAGCATTCTCTCATGACCCATGACAACGATCAATTCACGTATGGCGTGGGAGTCTTGTGTAAATATGTTGTTCTCTGCTCAAAAGTATCATACGGACAAGATTTGCGAGCCATCCACGTCTGATATGCCTATTGTATTCATCTATGGGTGTAAACCTAGATATCAGTAAGTATATCCTATCTCTTGTACATATACTTTGCTTGTGGTTACATACGACCGTGTAAGTGTGATGTGGAAATCCTGGATATCGTTGTAATATGGAGTCATTCTTTGCGTAGCCGTTGCGTAGGCGGTTACTTGGTCATGACGACGGCGGGGGGCACTGGCCACCTATCAGCCTTCATATATGTCCTCTCTCGAGGCCTTCAGACTTCTTTCTACTCAATATTCATTCATACTTTCCAACAAGTTATGATGATGTACGGGCAAGTGATCGGTTATGACTGGACACACACTACATGCTGACGGTTCCGAAACCCCCGCTCTCAGCGGAGCAGAAATGAATTCTGACTTTCCGGTCACTATTGCGATGTCCCTTAACACCGTTGCCCCAGACGACTCTGAAGTTGAGGACTTCGATAACGAAGAAGAAGAGGACCAAGACGAGGACGCAGTCAGCCCATCTTTTCCACGCACCACAGGAAGAAGACGCAGAAGATTCCGACAACGATCCGGAAAAATACTGGACTTATACTATGCGCAGTACCAGTACCTGGAATCGAAGAGACCACACACTTCCCGTTGTAGCCATTGGTACTGCGCATAGTATAAGTCCAGTATTTTTCCGGATCGTTGTCCGAATCTTCTACGTCTTCCTGTGGTGCGTGGAACGATGGGCTAAGCGCGTACTCGTCTTGGTCCTCTTCTTCTTCAATCTGAGTCCTCAACTTCAGAGTCGTCTGGGGCAACGGTGTTAAGGGACATCGCAATAGTGACCGGAAAGTCAGAATTCATTTCTGCTCCGCTGAGAGTGGGGGTTTCGGAACCGTCAGCATGTAGTGTTTGTGTCCAGTCTCTAACTATCAATGGCGACTGAGACATCCCTGGGGGGTGGAGGACATCGCCATCGTGCTCGGTGAAGAGTATGTACAATTGCTGTATTGCAGTGGAGTTTCGGATAGGCAGGGCGTTTCCGGTTTTTTCGCCGGCAAAGACCTTAAGTGCGAGTATCGCCTGAGAGGATTGCCGAACTGCGTGGCTTCCAAATGTCGTAGTTGTCTAAGGAAAGTTTCTCGATGGATCCGTAGCAACCAAAGGTTTATCCGCAGGAGGTGGGTTATAAGTTGTTTGAATAGTATGGTAGCTATGGAAGGATATTCTGATTAAGGCGCTGGTCCGGGCTCATAACCTATTGGAATGTGTGAACAAGTATTGTATTGTTTGGGTCTGAAAGCCTCGAGAGAAGACAGGAAAGAGGGGTGGTAGGCGGCCAGTGCTTCCCGCCGTCATGACCGCGTAAGCGACCAACGTGTGAGATGTTACAACCGCTGCCTGTGACGTTACGAGTGACACCTTGTGAGCATTAGTGCTTCATGTCCTTTGACTGGATCACTGGTTATTCCAGAGCTTCAAATCGTCCCGTCGCTGACCTGATTGTCTTTAGACCATCATATTAACGATCTCTTGATGCCTCCATAGACGCTTTTGGAGGTCACGGTCATGGGAGTGATGCCCCTTACGTAACCTTTCCATTCCTCCCCTTCCTGTTGGATGTGAGCTGCATATTCTGATGCGGGAATGAGGCATAGACGTTTGACAGCTGCATGCGTTGGTTATGCCAGGGCGGATCGGGAGGATGAGGCAGGTCTATATTCAGTTTCGGTTGAGCAAAGTTCAAACAGCAGGAGTTCTCGTTGGTCGTGTAGGATGGTATCTATGTGCAGCCCTCTGATTGTCACGACCGGTTCCGGTCGAGTACGGAACGATGAAACAACAAAGATAGTGAGCGTACTGAGGCGGGTAGTGGAGACGGGTGGCCCATCGAATGACTAAACAACAAAGTGCAGCACACTGATCGTCCCACGTAACTCTAACCAATGAGGGATTCTAGGCCCTTTTCCCTAACTAAACCCTGTGCCGTTGCACTCGCTAACCGCCCTTGCAGGGCTGCAGTGACCAGGCGGGACTCGGTATCACCTCAAAAGAGAGCTACTCAAGCCGGCCCACGCGCAACACCGCCAAGAATCGATCTACAAAGTCTCGCCATGATCTACGGCACTCATTCAGTTGCACTGTGCAGGGCTTCTTCTCTGGCTGTCCCTTCCAAAGTGCGTTTTCTGTTACATAGCAACGGCCCGATCAACGCTCGGATAAAGGAAAGTGAAATTTCATGCCGATATCGGCCTAGGTGCCAGCCCTATCACAATTGCAACCTCCACCTTCTCACCATCACCACGACCACCACCGCCATTCCCATTCCCATCCCCACCAGTGTTCCCAGTATTCCCACGCCAACTCGCCAGCGTACAGTTCGACGAAGACATATCACCCTGACTTTTCCCGCTCTCCCGATCACCGGTCGTCGTCCTCTCTCCGGAGACGTAGCTCGCCAACTCCCCGGCCGCCGTCGGTGCAGGCGACGTATTCGTTTTCCGCCGCCACAGGCTCCGCAGCGATGGTAAGCAGAAGGCAATGCTGGCTGTGCAGTACTCCACGGCGTTCCAGACTTCGATTGTCTCGTTGAGTGCGATGGCTTCGTATATATCATCCGCAAGGATGTAGCGCCGGATGAACAGGTACCGGACGAAGGAGGCGAGGATGGAGATGCCGCCGACGAAGTAGACGAAGCAGAGTGACCACCAGGCTACGGTGCCTAGACGAATCTCGCGGAGGACCATGAGGGGAACAATGAGCACTTGTTACACACTTCGTCAGTTGAGGCACAGGTGACGGCGGAGGAGGAAGACGTACATGCAATGTCCGAAATCATGTTGACGGTCGTCATCCACGACATGCACGGAACGTTGAGAGGAAGGCAGTACAGTGCGTGGAGGCTTATACTCCCCACGAAAGCGAGAAAGACGATGACCACGGTCATCCACAGTACGCCCCTTGCCCACCTGTTGCAGTAGGGCACTATACGGAAGTACGTGGACAGGAACGCGGTCTTTATGAACCACAGCGTGAACACATACCAGTATCCCCCGAGCCGGAAGAACTATCGGGCCGTTAACATCGGAGTGCGCGGCATTAGGAGGAGAGCAGACGCACCGTTGATGTGGGATCCACTTGCACTGGTGACAGACCAACTGGGTTCACCAGCCATTTCAGCAACTGAACGCGTGCGCGTGTATTGACGATCGTCCATGTAAGAATGAAGAGGTTTCCGAGCACAAGGGCGACATTCCCGACAAGGTATGTTTTCGGGAGTGGATCGAGTTTGAGACGACGTTGGTGGTGGAATCTGAGGCCAGTGATAACCAGGACCAGACAGGTTAATGTGATGTCGAGGGCGATGTAACCGCTGATTTTGTGTGTCCACTGCATTTTTGATGCTTCTTCGCTTGTTTGAAGGATGAGAAGATGGCCAGCCTTCAACCCAGGGACCGTATGAACATAATACCTCGACTCTCAATTTGCGGCAGGCAGCATGTTGGAGTCAACGCACGCGGCCTCCTGCGATGTGGGGGGCTGGGGGGAAGTCCATAAGTATTTCCCATGTGGACGGCGACAAAGGGCCCAGGGGTGATAACAACAAAGAAGAAGAAGCAAAACCATACCCCGCTGCTTGCATCACGCGTGAGGCAGTGATTTTGCCGGGTCGGGAGATGACCGAGAAAACAAACCGCACGGCTCGCAAGCTCACACGACAAAGGTGAAACTTGTCAGCCAGAATTTCAAAGTAATGGCATTTTATCACCAATCTCATCAACGATGAGAAGTGCTTCGCTAATCTGCTAGGCAGTAGGCTGATACTACAGCATAGTTACTCTTGTGCAGATGTGATATATCGTGATCACCATCGTTCTAGGCCGCTGCGCAAGCTCGCGGCACAAAGCAAAGCCCCGTATTTTGGAACACTGCCATGCACAGGATGGAGATTCGCATCCAGCATTGGCCCCTATAAATGGAACGTGGGGGAGTGGGGTATTCCGGACGGGGCAGTTTATCGATTTCAGCTCGTAAATAACTGTATGCACCCCACGGCAAGGTTCGCTTAGCTCGCTTCTTCCCGCGTACCACTGGGCTGGCTACGCAAGCATGACACGACGGATTTTGACGAAGAAGGCATTGATTCGGCGAGAGCCATCAGTCCAGACTCCAGAGCACGCAAAGACATGTGGGAGTAACGTTTTCCCCCCAAGCTTCCGATTCTCGCTTGTAATAGCTGGGAAAAGGCAAGGCTCCTGCGCCTGCTCGTATCGGCTTGCTAAAATTTTAGGCTGAGTGGGCAATCCCGGCGGAACGGATGAACGGGCCCGGGTCCGAAAACGATTGCTCCGGAACGGGGAGATCAACGAGGCTTTAACTCCATGTCCCGAGCTTCTTCAAGGAGAACTGGGAGCATTTCCGGCAGAGAACACGTTGTTTTCATATTTACCAGGAAATGGGGTCGAACTACCCGGGAGGGACCCTATGAAATGTTGGTGCTCACCCGTCCCAGGTCATTACCGGTGCAGTTAATACCTGACTTGTAATTTCTCAGAGGCGTGTTTGCCATGCTTCCCTAAAGTGGTGCAATAATGCGAACCATTTGCATGCATATCTACATACCTCTGGGCTCGATTCTGCCGCAGAGACGCTTCCAGGTCGTTCGAAAAACTGCCGTCAAATGTCGGGAAATAATAAACAATGAGCGATGTCGGGCCGGACACTGGCTGTGAGGATTGAAGGTATGGTATACCTACATATAGTATATAGCATCCTCTCTCCGGATGAAGTTGATATGCAGGGACCTCAGACCTGGGATAACTTTTCTCGTTTCATCGTCTTTGCATCCGGTCAGCTTCGCCACGGAGGGCATTTATTCCAATTCTGACACCCCGAAAGTGCGATATAATTGGGCCTCCTTGGTTCGTTCGTTATGTACAAATGTTCAATCATGCCGTACTCGTATTTAATCGGTAGAGATTAAATATGGCTGCATACACTTTTTCTCCTGTGTATTCTTCCTGCGGTACGGATCACTGTCTCGGTGTGATAACCTCGACTCCCGTGCCCTCCGCCTACCCACTCACCATTCCCCACTCTCCTTAACTCCGTCCAGAAACTCACCGATATCCCAATGCAGACGATATCGTCTCTGACTACGGTGGAGGTGGGTTGGACGGTCCAAAGAATCAGACTGCTGGCTCTGGGTTGATTCAGCGAGTGATTATCCATGTTCACTACCAATTATGAGTAGTAGTCACAGCTTCTCACCCCCACAAACTATCCGATTCCCCCTCAAAACAATCTTCTTGAAAATATTGATTGTACTCTACTCTAACTAGAGCACCTCGACCATATCCGGCCGCGCAATCAGCCGCAACTACCGAAGCTGCTGGAAAGAGCATCCGGGGTTGGGGAGGGTATATGATGTTGGTTAACTATCATAAGTAGTATCATCTTATGCCAGATCCGGATTCGGAACATGAATGCTGGAGCTCGAGCACTGTCTCTCTCAACTCTCAACTATCAACTCTCGGGAACCTGGAGGGGTACCAGCACACTCGCAGCGAGTCAAAGACATGCGACATGCGAAATGCGAAATGCGAATCCGATCGAAATCCCGTTTCGGATACCTAGGGCTCTTGGTCCTTGGATATGTATGCACCTATATAGCGGCGGGGTGGGGTTACGACAGCGGCGGAGGTCAGAGCTGCCTATGTCTCTACCGGGCCTCCCAGCCAGCGAGCTGAAGACAACGTATTCCGCACGGTTGAAGGATCTAACGAGTAACGAAGCCACGGTTGACACCCACCTCCCTTCTCCACGGTACCGCTGGTCCGTTGCACTACTAGGTACATAGTAAATTCCCAACAATCCACGGGATATCGATCGACACTCCGCGCGCGCGAGCGCGCATGTGCATGCCTCGCGAGTCATAAAAGGCCGATGGATGGTGTGGCATGTGCGCGAGAATCGAAGGAAAGGAAAGGAAGGTGCCGGGCGAGCGCGCGCCTTGGGTGCGGAGCGGGAAGGTGAGCAGAGCAGATCAGCGGTGTCCGAGGCTCCGAGTCTCCGAGTTTCCGAGGTACGGTATGAATGATGCATCATAGATATGCATGGTCTCGCCCAGCCTTTGGACTACGGTAGGTAGGTTAGGTATGCATACGTTCGATGGCAGCAAAACACATGCCGCCCGCCCGCTTGGAAGTTTGCTCCAGCCTCCACGTGTCGACATCCATATCCAAAATCCAAATCCAAGTTTCGCACTCCCGATTCCCATTCCCGGTTCTCGATCCCCAATTCCCGGAAAACAGTGCCCACAAAGCCACCAGTATGTACTCTACTATATCCCAAGGAACTTCTTCGGTGGGAGTCGGGCGGAGGGCCAACTAGCCCACTAGGCAGCCAGGGCTCCAGGGCCCCGCTTGGGGGTACTTCGACAGCACGCCCGCGCCATGTGGTCCGTTACAACTCGCAACTTGCGTATGCATTTATCCACCCTCGGTTTCCTCTCGCGTAACTAGATGGATGAATATGGATATGTATGTGGTTTCCTCTCGGCTCCAGCACAGCACCGATGATGGTTCTCCAACCGTACGAGAGATCGCCAGACCGGGACCGGGAACGGGGGAGCTAACCAAGGTAGCGGTTATATAGTAGGAAGTACTCTACATAGATACTCTTGACCACCCCCCGCCCCCGCGGCCCCGCCCCCACCCCCACCCACGCTGGGAGCCTAAGTACAAGTCGGAAGGAGCCAGAGTGCGCGGACCAATTCGGTGCCGCCGAACCGAACCGAATACGCATGGAAAACTGGAGTCTGGTGGTGGGTGCGAGAACTGGTGGGTGCGTGAACTGGTGGGTGCTTGACAGACACTGGACAGCCCGGCGGAAACGCCGGGAGAGGTCTGGATGTCTCGCGCTTGCTTGGACATCAGTAGATACTCTAGATGCTAGGACGAGCACGTGGGGGTACTCTACTCGTACCGGTATGTACTTAGGGGAACACACAAATACCGGTACCGGTAGGTACAGACCTGACTGCGTTGGACCGCAAAGTCGAATCGAAGGGGAGTGAAGGAGAAGGACAAGGAAAGGAAACGGGGGGTATGATGCAGAAAGTTAATAGGAGGAGGAGGAGTAGTGCATCCTCTCAAAGTACCGGTAGGTATCATAGACACTCAATTTCTCTCGGCATTCCGTCCCCCAGGCCGAGTGCAACAGCGCAACAGCGCTCGACAATTCCTGCCGAGAGTTGGAGTCGACGATGGACCTTGAAGATTTCACAAGCTACCACCTACTTGCATGAATTCCCCATCCCCGTAACCATATCTTCTCCCTCGTCGCCTCCTTTCCATGTCTCATAGGTACCTAGGCCTGCGGCTTGCCGGGACTGTTCGAGTCATGTGTGAGCCCTACCGTATCTCTGGGCCCGGCATATGAGAGCCATAACTACTAGAGAGAAGAAGGGCGCGAGGACCGCTCAGAGCATCCGGTTGCCCTTTCGCGCGGATACGCTACGGTACGCTACGGTTCTGTGTCTGTGTCCGTGTCTGTGTCTATGTCTGTCTGTGGCCACAATCTCCCGCTCCCGCTCCCGTTCCTGTGGATGCACATACATACGGTGGATACATACGGTGGATACATACCACAACTTGTTGAACTCGTACATGGGTAACTACCGTATCACAGCAATCCGCCGTTCCACTCCACTCCACTGGAAGGAAGGAAGCGAGAGAGGTGGAGGAGGATGAGGTGGAGGAAGCGAGCGAACGGCAATATGTAGATCGGACAAGATCGAACCGCCACTTGCTACCTGCTACTGGCCTTCACGAGATTCCCATGATCCCATCCTGGCCAGCCGCCATTCAGACTCTAGAGCAGAATAGCGTATGTTACAGTGTCAGCCGTTCATGCAAGTGGCGATTAGTCAGACAGGACATGGCTGACTTCAGCCGTACCGGACACAAACATCCAAGCATGTGTTTCTACACGTGGGATCTTCACTGTTTAAAGATTCATCTTTGAGCTCACGGATTCGAGATGGCTGCCCCTCCCCCCATGGCGGAGAGAGATGATCGATCGATCATCGAGGTATCGTGGTCCGTAGTCCGTGGCAGGTGGGCGGGTGGGTGTGGGGGAGGTGAAAAAGGAAATGGCCATGAAGCATGAAGGGAAGAGGGGACGCTCGTTAACCTACTCTATGTCCACGTGTGTGTGGATTCGTAACTATCGGAGAAGAGCGGGTGTCGTGGTTGTGGGGAGAGGGGCAGCCTGGCAGGAGATTGTGGGGTTTGTTTTTCTCGATGGCGGGGTTTTGTCCTGCTTGTCGTGGATCTGTTTTGTTTTTTTGTATGAAGAGCTGTCTTCTGACGCCAGGCAGAGGGAACCGGAAAGCTTGATTTTGGGTGATCCGTAGATATTAGGCTTGGATTTACACGATGCGGCCAGCTGGAAGCCGCTGCAGGTTTGCCCTCTCGCACCCACTACCACCACTATGAAGCGGATCCTCCACACTCTACTGCACCAGCTCACCCTACATACACACCTACATGCCCACCACCTCACGTGGTTTGGCTCGTCTATACTACCTACTAATACTACTAGTAGTAAGCGATCAACGAGCGAGCGACTGAGGTGTGTGTGTATGGGCTACCGCATATACATACATCTAAAAAACGAGATCAGCATCATGGGGTGGAAATCGAAAAGTGGATGGATGACCACGGAAAGTCGCATATAGTAAAGACGGATTACATAGGTCCAGTGGTCCACGCCCGTCGCCCAAGTTTACGCTCGCGGCAGCATCGTAACTACTATAGGCATGCGCGGTAATGTGGGTGGATGGCCTCATAGGTAGATGGATGGTCTCATAGATGGATGGTCTCATGGATGGGTGCGTGGATGGATGCGTGAATGCGAACGGACTGACGGCGGAAGCCGCTACCTCGCTCGGGCGAGAATCACAGAATCACTGGTTGGGTTTTTCGTATTCGCACTCGTTCCGTTCTCCGTTTTCCCTTCTGGTACATTCATGCGTAAATAAGAACTTAGATAGGTAGTGGTAGGTAGTGGTAGGTAGTTGTAGGTAGTTGTAGGTAGTGGTAGGTACCTACGGTATGAGGGTACCGTACCGTACAGCGCCGAGGCTGCTGGGCTGGCCCTGCGCGCCTGTCGGCCGCCGACCGCCAGCGTTTGCCTACCGAGAAACGTACCTAGAAGCCGCGGCTGGCTACTAATTAGTAGGAACTGGATCGGGTCTATGGGTTAAAATCTTATATACAGTAGAGTATGATACCCAGATATTACGAGGAAGGTACCTATCCCACCTTCCCGGCCAGATCAGATCGAATGGGGAATTCTCTCGTTCGGTTCGCCTGGTGGTAGGTATTTTGATGGCATGCGAAACACTCATCTTTTGAAACCTGCAGCGCTGTCTGGTAGCGACTGCTAACAGGTATGTACCTAATTGCCATGGTTATCGCACGCTACCTACCGTAACTATTGCGATGGAGTGGATCATAGGTATCATATCTATCCTCGGACTAAGCAAGTAGGAACTGCCGGCTTGCCTCTTGCCTCTTGCTTCTTGCCTCTTGGGGTTTCGGCCACCTGAACCTGAACCTCGAGTTCTGGATCTCGGGATTCGACCACGTTCCTATCCTACCGGTATCCTATCTCACCCGAAACGGTGCATGGACGAGTGCAAGCCAGGTGCTGCCTAGTTGGTTGGTTGGTTGGTTGGTTATGTGGCTATGCAAATGCACCAGCTTTGTCGGTGCATGTTGGCCATACAGCGGTAGAGTCATGGAGGGAGGGTATGTATCTCGGCCATGGTTACATACGAGACAAGACAAGACAAGACCCCTCAAACCAGCAGATCTGTGGGTATAGTATGGTATGCACGAACGGCGTAACTACTTGGATAGCAGTACCATGTAGTATGCACATAATCTCAAGAAACATGGTAAAGTGGGCGGCAGCGGTCGTGGTTGATGCGGGATTTCCACGGGCGCACACGAGTCACGGTTCTTCTTCTTCTTCTTCTCCTCGCTGGCTGGCTGTCCTGTCGTTGGTTGGTTGGTTGGTTGGTTGGTTGGTTGGTTGGTTGGTTGGTTGGTGCCGACTCCGAGTGGCTGAGTGACCGCAGGCCCGCAGTTGCCTTGGCCCCGCCGCCACTTCTGCGCGGTATGCTATGTAGAGTTTGTATGTATGTGCCTACTTTAGAGTTAAAGCTCCGCGAACAGCCACGTTGCTTGTCACTTGCCTCATGGACGGGAACCCTTGCTAGTTATGAACTCGCAGCTGTCGAGAGGAGTAAGGCCGCACGCATCCCTGTAACTTCGTATAGAGTGTGCGCTGTGTAGTGCACATATGTACCGTATGGTTGTTGCGGCATTGCGCGACACGGCTACTGCTACTGCCGCAGCGGCGTTGATGACGGCGGCGGCGGCAGTGATGACGGCGGCCGCGAGAGGATGGGTGCTGGTACCGGTATGTATCGTCCGGCGTGGATACCTATGCGACGGTTGGTTAGCCTCCACTGCTGTTGGAGTAGGTACATAAGCAAGTACTTGGGTAGGTGGGTAAGTACTTGCCCAGGTATCTTGCAGAAAACCCAGGGCCGGAGACTTGCAACCTGCTCGGGCATCATTGTCCCTCTTCTTCACCCGCATTCGGCCGTGGCCGTGGACTGGTCAGTTACGTGGTAACAAGTACAATACGTACCACCGTATCGTACCCGGTAATAACCCGCTGGACTTGGAAGTTGTCGGGCTATGCCCGACAGTCCGACAGTCCAAGCAACTGCACACGGTGCGACCCCAGCTGCATGCGAGAACCCGTCCTTCAAACACGGTGCCGGCCGGCCGCCGGATGCGGCGTCTGGATACCGTAGTTAGCTGGACCGCCGGAACTCGAGGTCTCGAAGGGTATGATATCGTCAGCAGTTCTGGATGTAGGTACCTGGCAGCGAGATGGGGGAGAGCCCGGAGGGGGGGCGCGCGGCCGCGGATGCAAACGACACCCACCCACCCACCCACCCCCCACAGCAGCCGCAGCAGCCTCCCGTTCTGTGGGCCTGTGGCCACCGGATTGACACGGGGATCGGTGGGAACGAGTAGAATAGTAGTAGCCGTACTCGAGAGAACGGACGGACGGCGTTCGATCGATCCTGAGGCTTCAATGTATGGCTCAAGCTAAGTTAAGCTCGCAACAGTGCATCGTGTAGATCATGCACACAGAGTACTGTACACGATCCACTCCGTCCACTGCATAGACGACTATACACGATCCACGTCGTCCATCGTGGGACTCCTTACCAAACTCTGGTCGTAAGCAAATCGTGACCAGTCTCCAACATCGATCGAACGCACGTACGCACGCCCGGACATCTCAAGAATCGGACACCGCCGGAAAACGTGGCACAGCGGGAGCGGGTGGGGGGCATCGACGATGACCCTCGTGTGAGACCAGCAAGCGAGCCAGCATGTTCCGACCAACCATACCGGTACATTAGGTAAATACCATCTCGACGGATCTCCGGGGGTAAGTGATTGTGAATCTCGTCGTCGATCGTTTGCGGATTCCATTCCATTCACATTCGAATTCGGCGGACTACGGTACTAGCTCTCGCACGTTGTTTCGGCGGCGGAAGCGAAAGTGAAAGCGGCGAACGTTGTTGCTCGCACGCGTCCGGCCGTGACCAGCGGAGAGGAAAGCCACAGAGCCTAGAGGAACCACACATCTCGTCCTACCCTCTCGGTTCTGGTTCTTTTCTTTGCAACATAGATCTCGGGAGAATGTGCTGCGGCAGTTCGGGTCGCAACAGCTTTTTCTCCGATCCTTTACTGCATTGTACATATTATGATAGTCTGGTAGTGTGGGATTCGGGGGGCCGGACCCGATTCGGTCGCCTCAATGTTGAGATGTTCTCTGTTGCTGCTTCTATGATCGCCTACCTAGTCGGCCAGTCTGTTGTTCTGAAGACACGAGACATCAGACATTATCACCACCATCAGGTATTATTAGGACCCGTTTGGATACGCTCACTTTTCAGTTCCAATTTTAGAGCCAAATTCAGTTCCTGAAAAAACTGACAGTTTTCGCTAACTAGTCCTCTCCGTCGTTGCATGCGGCCGCCCTGCGCTTCTCGATGCCGGCGGTCTTCCTCTTCCTCAGCTTGGCGAGCACGGAGGCGATGGCTGTGCCGACTGACTGGCTGGCTGACTGGCTGGCTGGCTGGCTGGCTGGCTGGCTGGCCGGCCGAACCAAGCGGGACTCAGCCCGTTCGGTCGCTCGGGCCATGCCATCCGTCACAATTCACGACTGCGCACCGTTCGGAACTCGGACACTTGGCGTAAGGCGGCGTTTTAAACGGTGACGGGCTCCAGTAGAGCACCTACTGTACAATACATACGACCCTCTCGCCTGATGGGCAATCCATTCCGCCATTCTCGCTTAGTGTTCGCCACCGCTATTCACCGTTCACCATTCGCCGTTCGCCGTTCCCCGTTCCCCGTTCACCATCGATATCCGTCACCGCCGTCTCGTGCAACAGCGCACAGCACAGCAGCGCTGCCCGTCTTCCCGTCTGCCTACATACCGTACCCACTTACCATATGTACCTGGTTTGCGTGTGTTGTGTGGCATAACTAACTCTCGTGATGTGGCCGAACTCTTGTCTTGTGGCACAACTCTTGGCTTGTGGCGGAACTCTTGCCTTGACCATGGCATAACTTTTGTCTTACTATGGCGCAGCTCTTGTCTGGTGGGCTGGTGATTCCAGAAGAGTCCAAGATGACTATGCACCTGTGTATGCACATATTCGCCTCGTACCTACCGTACTTACTTGCCTATCCCCGGTCTCAGCTGCTCTGCCTAGAGTAGATATCGTACTCTCCGCGGTGCCAGTGCCTGGATATACGCACCCACAGCTCGTGCCCAGCTACGGCGAGAGTGGTGAGCGTTTCTTACCGCATATCGGTGCCCATCAGCCTGCGTCGTCCTTTCCTCCGTCTCGTCGCCCCGCGCCTCCCCTTTTCCGCTTCATCCTCCGCTGTCTCCGCCGCCGTCCGTCCTTGTTGTGTCCGCCTGCCTGCCGGACATTATTATTATCCGTGCGTCCATAGGCACTCGCGATACCGTACATACCGACTACATACAGAGCTACTTACGCTCTCGGCAGACTCCCATTAGTTGGTTAGTTGGGTGGAATCCGCGCACCCGCACCCGCACCTGCACCTGCACCCCTCCTCCTCTTCCCTCCCTCGCCCTCGTCTTCGCCCATGCAAAGAAAGTCCTAGGACAAGGGAGCCCCCCCTCCCCCCCTCCAGAAGCGCGTTCTCCACGAGGGATCCCTAGACACCACCTACTCTACTTTACTCCACATACCTTGCCTGGAAAGCCCCTCCCCCGACTCGCTCTATTCCACCCGCATTGGAGCGGAGAGAGACACATCCACTCCATCCACTCCATCTGCCTACTCTGCACACACGCAGACGTCGTTAATCAACAACACCACCACCACCTGCCCTGATCCACCGACTCACCTACTTTACCTACATCTTACTTACTCACTTCCTTACTCACCTACCTCTTGCTCTACCCCATATCCACATACCACTACTCTACTTTGCCCTCTTCTTCGCCCCCAAAGTCCCAGGCACTTAACCTCCCTTGGCCCCCCTACATACCGGGTACCACAAGCCTTCTCCAACAATCACTACTACCATACTACCAAAGTACCTACCTATCCAAGTACCTATCCCCCTCCAGGGCCAGATCTGCCGACTTACCGGCCTGCTCTCCACATAGCAATAGGCTTTGCACTACCGTACACCACGCTGAGTACATGCCATAAAAAAAGTATCTCCTCCGTTCTCCCCTCCGAATCAAACGCCTACATACCTCCTCCTCCCGCCGGCAACGCTTATTATTATCCTCGTCCTTCACTGTACGCACGTACTCTGGCCATCGTTCGTCTCCCTTCATCTCACCACACTCCCCCTCCCCCACTCATCCTCCCCCCCCCCCCCACCCCGCCCTCTGCTGCTGCTAGTTGCATTTTGCGACTCAATCTTACCTTCCCTTAGTCTCTCCTAGTCGGTCTTTCCTTCCGTCACGCAGGTCTCCTTGAACCGTGTCGAACCTGTGTCCCTCCTTCCGAAGGCAACGCCAACCAACCCGGCGCAACCTCCACTCTTCCATCCAACACACAACTCCATCCAGCCAACCACATTGCGACCCACCTAACGGCTTTTACTGCTCTGCCTTCAGTCGCTCTGCAACCCAACTGACGCCTGCGCCCGCCAGTCGTCCCCCACCATCACCCGACACATCACCCGTAGCGACGTTCTCACGGCCTCACGGCCTCTCCCGTATCTTCTCCTCCTCCCGCGTCGTCGTCCTCTCGCCCTCCCTCCGACCGAAAGCTTTCTGTCCGATTAACTCGCACTGCCCACGGAACGAACTTTAGACGACTTTACCGCAGTCGTCCCCCCCTCCCCCCCCCCCCCCCCCCCCCCCCCCCCACACACACACACCCTCACACACCCCCCCCGTTCGGTTCGATTCAGCCTACACTTGTCGCTCTTTAATTCGATTCAACCGCTTCACATCTGTCGCCCATGATGGCCACTATTAATCCCACTCCGTGGGAGTCCGCGCGCCGACCATCAGTGGGGCCTTCCGGCCAGACCCTTCCTTCGATCGGCAACCTCGCAGGCCTCAATGGTTCGTCGCCTGCAGATGGATCCAGAGACTCGGGGAACTGGTCATTAACATCCTCACAAAGAACAAGCAACAGTAAGTTCCTGCCCTTTTTGCCCCCTCCCCGAATCGTGCTGGGCGTGTCTTGCGCTGGTTTTGGTAGCTTATCGCTGAGACAGTATCCGAAGTCACACTACCACCGATCGATGCCCACACGCGAAATAGCCCCGGGGAGCAACATAACAGCAACCCTTTATACTCACAGACATCTCCCGCGTCCGCTGCTTTCGGTGCATCGACAACGAGCCTTCACAGTACGCACACGACGCCTCCCGGAAACAATCACTACCACCCCCACAATGGAGAACTCCCGACACCTTCACCGTCGGCATCTCGCCGAAGCAGCTTCGACAGCAGACTAGGAAACCTCCAGCTGTCGTCACCCGTCAACGGAACTCCAGCAGCGAGCCAGATCAGCCTCAACAGTACGCTGCTGAACAGCAACAGGGACAGCTTGACTTCGCAGATGCAGCGCGAACGTGGCATCCAGAGCAACTCTCCGTGTCAACCACCGCAACATCTCAGCCACGATAGTTCGAGCCAGCATCCCCCGCACAATCCGTACAGTATGCACTCGGGCCGATCCGGTGTTCCGCGCACGGCACCCCCGATCGTCGGCTCCTCGAGGTACCCTTACGGTCAGGCGTCACATCCCAACGCACCCTCACCGACAAAGGGTCTACCATGGGCCTTCCCGGATCCGGAGATCATCGAGCCGGGACGACCGAGCGATACGGCCACCGCGCGAACGAGTACCAGCTCCCTGGCGGGATCGACGGCGAGCAGCATATACGGGGGATCAGGCTTGGTTACCCCTCACGTGCAACACCAGATGCCGCCCATGATGGGAATGAATGGGAGCATGGGAGGGAATTCACTGCCTCACATCGGGGCGGCGACGCATCACCACGGGTTGACCTCCCGGCGATCGAGCATAATTGGAGAATCCCAGCAACAGACAACGCCCTACTCTCGGACACCGGAGCTTCGTGTAAGCCACAAGCTTGCGGAAAGAAAGCGACGAAAGGAGATGAAGGATCTGTTCGATGAGCTACGGGAATCATTGCCCGCTGAGCGCGGTGGTAAAAGCAGCAAATGGGAGGTCCTGACCAAAGGTTCGTTGCACCTCGTTCATATGAGTACGATGAAGCTCTGCTTCCATGCTACACTCTTTCTTTGGGGAGGGGGGATCCTATACTGACGGATCTGGCTAGCAATCGAATTTGTGAACCATCAGAAAGACGTTATCCAGGACAAGACCCGACAAATAGACGATATGCGGAACCAGATGCAAAGACAGCAGAAGGAATTGGAAGCGGCCCGAGCCGAGGTACATCAAATCAGAGGGATGCAGCAGTGCTCTCCTAGTTATCACTCGCACGCGCCGCAACATTCGCACGATGGAGGCTACCATCCCCAGCAACAGCAACCGAATGGGAACGATGGGGGTTACCATGGACAATCGAATCATGGCAACGGCCCTGTCAAGATGCAGGGACTCGAGTCATGTTAATCGGTGCCCGGGTAGATCAACGCAACGTGTGATCGGTGGCGAAGGTTATCCAGCTTGTCGGTGGCCGACATCAGCATCAATTTCCTGGGAGTATTGCGGGGGGAGTCCAATTGCCGACGGAGCGATCGCGAATCCTTGTTTTTATCTTATCGACCTTCCGGCTTGTTTGATGCTTCTCCTGGACGTTGCATGATGTGTCACCCAAAGCTCTAAGGCTACGGTCATACTTTTTATTTATTTTCCCGCTGCAACCAACCTTTCGTTTTTCTTAGAGGCCGTTTTGGAGTTAGTCTTTTTTTCGTACGGGGTTATCAACCGCACTCAACCTGGGATCAATTTTTCTTTTCATTACGAAGGTGTCTGGGATATGTCGTCGCCGCCAGTCTGGCCTTTCTTCCTTCCCTTTGTGGTCCGGTGGTTTCTCCTTCTGGTTTCTCCTTCTGGTTTCTTCTGGTTCCTTCTTCTGGTTTCACAGTGCTATTCTTTTTCACTCCTTCCTTGGTTGTGCGATGTCAAAAATGAGGTTCACAAGGGTCCCCCCTTGAATATCCACGATTCTCTCCCTCTAACATGAGGCAGGCATCGAAAGATGCCTACAATTTGTCCACCACTCCAAGGAGGGCGGAGTTTGGGTCATCCAAATGGTTCGATTTTGGGTCATCCAAATGGTTCGATTTTGCAGTCGTCTTCGAAATGGGTTCTACTTTGCTGGTACACTGGCTGGCTCTACTTTTCTTTGGTTGCCACTTATTGGTTGCGCGGGCGTGCATCGTTTCCTGGGGAACCTCTCTCTTCATTTCTTTTCCTTAAGTCCACTTAGGTTTCGGGGTTCCGACGGCTTTTTTCTTTCTGGATCTCCTTGCGTCTGTTACGTGTCTTGCCTTGTGCTTTATTATTTTTGCTTTTATCGAAAGGGCAGTTTTGGGGGCAAGGCAAGAGAGGGGATATCATCACATGCATTGCAACTGTGCTTCAACCACGTTTTCTTCATTAACCTTTTCTTTCCTTTTTTGTTTTATTGGATCTACTGTGGGGCGGGTTGGAAAAGGGAACTATTGGATTAACTTTGGCGGTTGGACGGGAATATGCTCTAGTTACTGGGAGAAAATGGGGCTGGGATCTTGTTTTTCTTTTTATTTTTCCATTTTACCTTTTCTCTAAGTACTCTTGTGTACTTGCGTTTCTATTCTTCGTACGATGGCCGGCCGAGTAGGTAGTGGATGAGCGGGGTTAGGAGAATCCTACCATCCCATAAACCCATCAATTGTATTAGTAAAGTAGGTAGTTTGCCAGTTCTCGTTCTCGTTTTACCCATGTGCCCGCACCATGGAAAACGTCATGGTGTGAATGCCACGAGGAAGGGATTCATGGTTCACTGCACGTGGTTTTTGGTTTATCGGCTCTCGTTCGTTCGTTTTGACAAGAAGCGTGGCCGCGCCGCGTGGGTCCGCCCCCCCTCCCCCCCCCCCTCCCCTCCCCCACCGACGACACATCTCGTGGTCAAGGTGTGGTCAAGGTGTGGGGCACAGGCAGGCCCGTACACACCGTACCGTACCGTATTCCATTATTATAGATTCCACTGTCGAGCCAATCACCGATAGAGTACGTACGCATATGGAGTTAGAGTATATAGAGTACATACAGTGCATATGTACAGTCCAATGTGCACAGCTTACGCCGCATGATCGACGGAGCAGCGCTGCGCGGGCACCGAGGATTTTTTTTTCCTTTGGGCTACATAAGACCTGGACCTGGTCGCTCCCTCGCTCGCTCGCTCGCGTGGACGATGGGTAAGTGGACGATGGTTAAGTGGTAAGTGGTAAAGTAAGTGGTAAGTTATGAAGGTGGTTACGACATGATCTTCCCCAGCCCCCCCGCCTGGGTACTGTGGATGTGGCGACCGGGGTTTAGACTTTGGCTAGGTAGCTCCCTCGTATGTAGAGTACTCCAGGCTCTTCCTCGCACTCACACTCTATGTAGGCTCTATGTAGGCTCTACATATGGAGGTCGCACTCGCACTCGCACTCTATGTACCGTACATACTCCTCTCCTACATACTCCTCTCAAGGCTCCACGCCTTGCTGTACGGTAGCCTGTTTATACTTTACTTTACTCTGTTCTATACTTCACACTGTACGCTGTAGGTACGTACAGCAGTAATCTACAGTACAGACTGCAGTACTCTGGCGTCAGAGTGTGGGGTTTATTCCACGTTTCAGTAAGGGACATGTGCATTGTGGATGTGCATTGGTGTTGAGCAGGTATGGGGTACGGTATGGGGATGTGGAAACATAGATGTGGAATAGATGTGGAATAGATGTGCATTACGGATGGATCATGGGGATGGTAGCTGGGTGAGTAGATCTACCCAAGTATCGTGGGAACGTGGCCGCACCACGTTGCTCTGGCCCTTGAATCTTTTAGTTTTTACCTGGGGAGGGCGGGGGAGCTGCGTGATCGCCATGTGTCTCGACGTCTCGGCTCGTCTCGGCTGGCTCGGCTCGGCTTGGCTGGAGTCCAGACGGGAATGTGGCGTGACTATTGCGTCCCGGCGGCGGGTCATGGGCTAGCACTCGACTCGTGATCGTGACGCACTTTATCGACTTGCGGCTTGCGGGATGAAGCGGAACTCGGGAGTGCGGGGAAGGGGGGATTCCGCAGTCGAACCCCACGGTGCGGAGAGGTTGAAATGATTTGTAGTGTAACTAGGTTGCAGTGTCCGGCACTCTGCCCGGCACTCTGTCACATGTATGTACCGGTACATAGGTACATAGGCTCACATGAAGATCATCACTACAACTTACAACTTACGATACCGGTACGCCTTGTCCTAAGGACCTCCTGCGTCGTGCATTGTGCACGCTTCTGACCCATCCGTTTCCATGGTGTGGTGTGTGGTGGGGGATCTCCGTCTACCTGTTAGGTAGGTAGATTGTGCGATGGGCAGCGGGATCGAACGTCAACTGTGGCTATGGAAGTCTTTTCCTTCCTGGTTGGGAAGAGGCTATGTAAAGCTCGCGGACGTTTCCGGGCTCGATCCATCCAACTATCGGTATCTCGGGTCTGTCTCGGTATTGATATTTTATGTAGGAGAAGAAGCCGCGGCCTTTGGCATCGTTTTTTGTGGATGAAATCCCAAGAGGAAGGAAGGAAGGAAAGTATGTGGTGGTACAGGGGTTCGTATTCTACTCTTCATACTGCTACAGTATTTGGTATTCGGAAGCTGCCAATGTTCATACGGTATGAGGTAAGTACATTACGTGTGCCCGCTCACATCCTAATATTAAAGGAAGCTGTAACTGTATCATCATAATATGACCTATCCAACCTAAATACGTTTTTTTTTGGCGTGCCTAGGTAGATAGTTAAAGTTTTCCGACCACGGTATGTCCATTGTCAACACGCATGCAGAAACGTGCGTTCGCTTCAACGGCACACAGGTACTTCATACTAAACTCTGACGGAAACCGTAAAGCTACATATTGTACATACGGAATTGGTTACGCATTATTCCTCGTATGCCATAATAACTCCGATGCGGCTGCAGCTGCCAACCACTGCCTGTCAGGGTCAAGGCTGAATCATCAATTATCACGACGGTCATCAATAGTGTAGAGTATGATACGAAGTCCCCGCAAAATATTACGTCCAGTCGCCATAGCCTAGATATTAGACAGGCTGTAAGCGACAATAAATTGAAATTCTCTCTCTCTCTCAACATTCCCCGTTGCCGGAAGAGGAGTTAAACCAGGCCTGGACCAAGTAGTTCTAGAGAAGGCCGAGAAGCGCCCCAGCATCCAGATTTTGTCAGCTCAAGTCTGGACACGCTCCCACTGGCAAAACATCTTCATTGGACAACGAGCTGACTCGATGCGCGGTAGTTGTGGTGCAACCAAGAAGTGCAATTAGGGGAAGCGCTTCTTCAAGCACTGACTGCAATGCTTGGAGAGAAGAGACAAAAACGCTATGGCAACAGGTTGAGCGGACGACTAGGACGAGTCACGACAGGCACGGAAGGCGTAACGGCCTACAGAACGAGGATGCCAGCACCAACTATTCGCGGATCCGAGGTGTAGCGCGGCAAATCTGGACTTCTTGCGCAACGTTGGATGGTTACTTAGCCTCCAGAGCGGCGGACGACAGGGAGAGTAGCCAGCGACTCAGCGAGCCCTCTGAGGTGGATGGGGAACGGGCAGTAGCGGACCGGGTCGAGGGTATTGAGAGGGGTAAGAGATGAGCAGTGACGATGGCCCGTTCTGGACCGACTGGATGGAGAGGCGGCAGACGGCGGACGGCGGAGGGAAGTGGGCTGCTGCACCGAGTCCGTTATCGGGACCGCAGCAGGATTATGAAGAGCACATCACCATAGTCTGGATAGGCTGCATGCGATCAATGAAGAAACACAAAAAGCAACGCTTTGTGTTTGACGGGTATGAAATTAAATACAAGAATAAGCACGCCATCGAGCCGGTATCCCCTTTTATATCGTACATATGCCGAGAGAATCTACCTCTTCTTCTTGCTCTCTTTCTTCGTTCCCTTGGCCGTCTCCTCCTCCGCCGCAGCAATCAACAGGTTCAGCCTGGCGATCTCCCTGCGGAGCCTTGACACCGCCCTCCACCCCTCGATCCACGAGGTGATGACCCACAGATACCTCCCCTTGCTGTCCCCGCTCCAGTGCTTGTCCAGCAGATCCTTCATTTCATTCACATCCTTACTCCTCTTGATCAGGACACCACAATGCACCGCCACGGCGATGTTGAACCTCCTTTCGGTGGTGAACACGAACTGCTCGACGACTCCGACGCCGAGCAGGTACGCGGCGATGAGTAGCGTGAAGCCCATAAACACCGCGACGCCGCTCCAGTCGCCCCAGTGATTCGGCGGGATGAACCTGTCGACGGGGGCGTCCTTCGTCTCGGTGAACCTCGTGATGCGATCCTTGATCTCCGCGACCCACTTCGCGGTCTCGGTCTCGCTAGCATCGACCGGCAGCACAGGGAGCAGCGGCGCAATCCGGATCGTGTGCGTCTGCTTCAGCGGCAGGTACCAGTACTCGCGCACCGGCTGGAGATAGTAGATGCTGATGCTGTCGGCGGTGAGGGCGACCACGCGCGGCTCCTTAGGCTTGTGCGCCTGCACGTGGCGCTCAAGAACCGTGCCGAGGACCTCTTCGGTGATCGCCGCGGTAACGATGTCTTGCAGGGCGACGGGGAGCTCGTCTTCCTTTTTGGGGGGCGACAGCGGCAGAGGATCGAGCAGGGCGGGCTGCTGGGAGTAGGCGGACATCGTGGAGGGGCCTTGGAGGGGGGGTTCTTCCGTAACGTACGGCGCGTGCGTGCGTGCAAAAAAATAATTCCGTGGGAAAAGTGAAAGTTCTGTTTCCTATTCCTGTTCGCGAGGAATACAGCTTGGTTTTGAGGCACGACCTCGCCACGCGCCAAGTGTGCTCGCGACTACCACGTGCGGAAAGCGCAGTTGTGATTGGCGTCCGCTAGAAACTGTGTCGAGCTAGATGTTTTTTCGTAGCTGAGGACAGTTTGCTTTTTTCTACTCTTTCTATGGCGTTTGCGAAGGAAAGAGGTCGGGCTTTTACGACGAGAAGATTCGACTGGCGTGACGTGGGGCAGGGAGGGGTTTAAATTCATCACACTTGACCTATACTTGCATAACTAAGACCTATCGCAGAGCAAGCGCATTCCGGGGATCCTGTCTGCCGCCGCGACGTGGGGTGGATTCCGATGCCCTCGGCAAAACACGTTACATCGAGTGCTGGCCCATGACAGGATTGGTATATAGCTCACGAGTAACGGTCTTGGACGGGACTTGGAAGTCTGAATGGCCAGACTACCAGCGAGTCTCACCACGCTATTTAGTCTCACGAGGCGGATAGTTGAAATAAGCCTTCAGTGCTCGATTCAAGAGAATTTAGTGGTCAAATTCCCAAGCCGTACATACCACTTTCCAAGCCAGGCAACTTTCCATTCTTATCCGTGGATGCTCCTATGAAGCTAGAGTCGCTATTCATGTTGGTCCAGAATCTCAAGCCTCAGAGTTCACCGGACATGGCCAGAAACAACGATATCTACGCAGGAAGCGAAGCTGCTCAGTGGAGTGGAATGGAAGATTGAAATGCAGAGAGAGTATCCGGCTCAAAACCCATCGTCTCGTCCATCATCGTCCGCAATGACCATCTCAACTCTCAACCTCTGGACCAACGCCTCCAACTCCCCAAACTCCCTCACCTTCGCTCCCTTCCGCTCCAGCAGCCCCTTAACCATATCATACTCCCTCGCCCTGGCCTGACTCCTACACATGACCTTCCTTCCCACCGCCACACCCATAGCACAATCTCTGCCCCTCTCATCCTCCGCGCGCGGGTTCGCCCCAAATTCGAGCAACAACCTCACCGCCTCGGCCCTACCCATTCTCGCCGCCAAATGCAACGGCGTCCTCCTCGTGAGATCTAAATCCCCAACTTTCGCGCCACCCGCGAGCAACATGGCGCACACATGCTCGTACCCTGCCTCCGCGGCAAGATGCAACGCCGTCATCTCCTCGCCCAGCGTCCGCTGCTGCGCACTCACCCCGTATCGCAGCATCGCATCAATAACCATCGCATGCCCACCCTTCGCCGCAACATGCAGCGCCGTCAACCCCGCATGATTCCTCGCCTCCGACCCCGCGCCCTTCTCGAGCATCACCCGCACCGCCGCAGTATACCCATACTCGGCTGCGCAGTGCAGCGGGGTGAGATCGTAATCCGCCACCGCATCAACGTTCGCGCCGTGCGCTAGGAGCAGGCGGATATTCTCCTCCCGCCCCGAGGCGGCAGCGTAGTGCAGCGGCGTGCTCTTGTTCTTGTTTTCGGCGTTGACGTCGGCCCCCGCGCTGAGCAGCTGCGTTATCACCGACTGGCTCTCGAAGATCGCGGCATAGTGCAGTGCGGTGCTGTCGGCTTTGGTACGCGCGTCGACGGGTATGTGCAGCGAGAGGGCGAGCGCGCAGAGTGAGGGGTTGCGGCGCGCGGCGGCGAGGTGGAGGGGCGTTTCGAGTTGGCTGGTGAGGTGCGTTGGGAGGCTGCGCGCGAGTTCGGTTTGGAGGAGGGAGTGCAAGTGGGTGGAGGTGAGGATTAGTGCGCCGAGACTGCCGGCGGGCAGGAAGGAAGCAATGAGGAGGATCAGTTCGCCGGGAAGAGTGGGAAGAGACATCGTGGTGTTTCTTCTGATAAGGTTGTAGTGGGGATTTGGGTATTGTATTGCAGTTATCTCGGAGATAGGCGGAGGTATGTAGATGGGAATGCGGAGTGCAGAATACGTCACCTAACGTCATGGATATTGTGGCGAGAATATGGCCGGCCTGACTGTTGTTCGGGCCGTGAGTGTTTTATGGCAGTGAGCTTGGATTCATCATAGAATAGGGCCTGTCAGCCAATATGTTGCCAAACGGAAATGTCTCCAACGCGGTGCTGTTCCGTGAGAATTCGAGCTTCCATTGAACGATCCGGCAAGGCTGGGACCTGAAGACCCTGTGACCAACGATGATGCCATCCAAAGGAATACCTCATGTGGCCTAAAGCGCCAGGACGCCAGTGACGAAAAGGCCCAAGAAGCTGAAGATCGAAGCAAAGGAGATCACAGAGCACGCACGGGGAAGGTAGTGCGGGCACATACCCACGGCAAGTTCCCCCGACTTGCATCTGCTCGGTTAGCCGGTAGGGAGCATGTACATAGGAGAGCCGCACGATCCACGGCCACCAATACCTTGCCGAGGCACATGCCAGACCTGTAGTACTCTACAGCACACCGACCACCGACCACCACCAACGCGAACTTTCATCCTCCCCGAATCCCAATCCATTGCTTCTCCATGCTCCGATAGCTCACACGCGTATACTCGATCACCACTCAGCTCATACTCGCACAACATGTCCTCCGCAATGGCGCTCCCCTCGACCGCCGCACGCTCTTCCTCTCCATTGCCACCCGCAGCCAAAAAAGCTCCATCGGTAGCTCTCCAAAAACGACCCAAGAACCGTTCCCCAACCGTTGCCCGCTTCATAGTCGACGAGCTGCGTGGAGACGCCGGATTTGTCTCGGAGGACATCTGGCGCGACGTGTTTGGTTTCCAGAAGAAGGCGGTGGTGGCGGACAGGAAGCTGGAAGATATCGACCTCAATGGTACGCGACGGTGGTGGTGTTATTGTTGATGCGTGAAGGAGGGGTAGCTAACGCACCAACAGAGGAAGTCGAAGATGAACCTCTACCACCCACTCTATATATCGCCATCGCGCCTCTGGCCTCTGCCGCTAGCGTTAAGAAGTGGACGATCCTTCCCGTTACATTAATGCCCACAAGCTCGCAGTTCCCTTCGCTTCCGCCAAACACCGTGCTCATCCCCGACTCGATGAACATGGGTGCGCTAGAAAGCGTACGGCTGCCCAACAAGCGACCGGTTGGAGTACTAGTGACCGCAGTAAACCCGACATATCTGGACACTGTCATAGTCAATGTTAGGACCGTGCCGGGTATCAATAGTCCGGAGACGGATCATGACATCGAGGACCGCGTCAAGGATGCTTTGTCGAAGCTGAAGGTTATTCATTCGGGGGAAGTGCTGCGACTTAGCTATGGCCGTGCGGTAGTTGGTCGGACTGCGCGGATTGCGTTGACAGAGCCCGTTAACCAGGGATTTCTGAAGCCGGATACGAAGGTTGTGGTTGTGAAGGAGCAGGCGCGGAGGCGGCGGAGAGGTGGGCTAGCGGGCGCTTCTGGCGTTATTCTTGCTGGAGGGGACATGGAGGAATCAGATGCATCGGCAGACTCATTGGTTCTGAGCGACGACGACGAAGACGAGGATGCACTGGAGTTTTCGACCTTTTTGACCGCTCCCTCAACTACTACTTCTGTTTCTTTCCCCAGCATTTCGCCGACCCCCACACTCATGCGAAACGGGATTGCATCGCCTAATTCAAATGGACCCATGCCGAAGTCTGCGGGGCGGGTTTTCCAGCCCCAACCACTGACTTCGCCTGTACCTCCAGGATACCTGCATCCAAAGCCGAGGGAGGGCGACGATGATGAGGCCAGAGTGTTCGTGAAAGTGGGAGATTTGGCAAAGCTGGGATGCTTTTCCGGGGATTGGATAAAGATCTCTGTTGCGGCCACGTCTAGCGATGACATATCAACCTCTCCATTGCGGACTGCCGCAGAGAGTGTGGCTAGGGGACAAAACTTTCGACCTCAGAGTAGCGGTGGGAGTGTACGCAATGGGAGCAGAGGGTTCCCTGCGCGGGACGAATCCGGTGTGCATAACGAAGAAAAGGAACAAATTCCGGGCAGGCCAGTGAGAGTTTTCTCTCTCCCAGAATCATGGGAAGCGGCAACGAACACGTCCAAGAGTCCAAAGGGCAAAGGGAAAGTCTTCAGCATTGGCGGAGCGGACGGGAGAATCGTCTATCTGTCGCCTGTACTGCTGGCAAACCTTTTGCCCGATAATTCGACAGCTGACTTGCTGTTGTCTCCGCTCCCTACAACTGCGCCCGCGGTATCATCTGTCCTTCACTCCCAAGCTCCGGCATTTCCGCCTCCCGCCAAAGAGGTCACGCTGCTACGTATTGCGTCGCCAACGTCGACTGACCGCGCACTGCAACCGTCGCTGCTGCTCCAGCTAAAATCTTACTTTGAGTCCTGTCGAAGGCTGGTTAAGAAGGGGGACTTGATTGCGGTCAGCATCGATGAAGTCCTTGCGCGCAGTCTTTACGGCGAAGTGAGTGAAGACGGGGTGACCGAGGAGCTCCTTGCTTCTACGGACGCCGGGCGCAAGAATTGCGTTGCATGGTTCCGAGTTGGGAGTATTGTGTCCTCCGCTGCCGATGAAGGGGATGGAAAAGACGGCCGCTCATCCTCGCGGCGTGGGGACGTGAAACAGTCAGGGGAGGAGGGAGATGTCTGGGAAGGGGTGGTCTTTGTCGATCCCGCGAGCACACGGATGGTCCAGGCTGGAAGCGAGAAGCGCAAGATTCCTCCTACGATACACTCGACCTGGGAAAACTACCTTGGTCTCCGTCCGCCGCCCCTCCGTGAAGCCACGGTGCTGGGACGTCCGGTGCAGATCACCATGCCGGAGCGCTTTGTTAGTCAGACTCATCGTCGATTGAGAGAGTTGATTGCCGCCGCCACATCGCCGAGGGCCATTAAGATGAACCTACAGCCACTTGCAATACTGGTCACTTCGACGCAGAGAGACATTGGAAAGCGAACTCTCGCACGTGCTGCAGCCGCCGATGTTGGAGTCCATGTCTTCCACATTGATGCGTACGACATCATCGCGGACGGAGGTGCCGGCGATACGAAAACGGAGGCTTTCCTTCGGGCCCGTGTCGACCGTGCACTATCGTGCGGAAAGGAGACGTGTGTCCTCTTGATCTCCCACGTCGAGGCTCTTACTGCCGGTCGGATGGGTGAGGTGCTCAAAGATATTGTTGCAGACATGAAGATTGTCGTTGCAACTACAACTGAAGTGGACAAATTGTCGGACACGGTCCGCAACGTGTTTACCCATGAGCTTGAAGTTAACGCTCCAGACGAGAAGGAGCGTGCTGCCCTCCTGTCGGCCATCGTCGACGAGAAAAAGATCCGCGTCGCATCAGATGTCGCACTCTCCGCTATTGCCGTAAAGACTGCCGCATTGGTCGCCGGAGATCTAGCAGATGTTCTGGACCGCGCGGTGGCTGCCTCGAAGAGCCGTGTCGCGGCTCTTGCGAAACGGTTGAAGAAAACTTCGCCGCCCTGCCCGTCTCACGAGATACCGACTATACAAGACCTCCAATTTGCCGGTGGTGATGCCGTCACTTCTGTTTGCCGTGTTGACTTTGACGTGGCTGTTGAAGCCGCACGCAGGAACTTCTCGGACTCCATCGGCGCGCCCAGGATCCCCAACGTGTCCTGGGACGACGTTGGTGGTCTTGCGAACGTCAAGTATGCAGTTATGGAGACGATTCAGCTCCCCTTGGAGCGGCCCGAGCTTTTCGCCAAGGGAATGAAGAAGCGAAGTGGTATTCTCTTCTACGGCCCACCAGGAACTGGAAAGACGCTGCTCGCCAAGGCCATCGCTACCGAATTCTCGCTCAACTTCTTTTCCATCAAGGGACCCGAATTGCTCAATATGTACATCGGAGAGTCCGAAGCCAACGTCCGTCGAGTATTCCAGCGTGCCCGTGATGCCAGGCCTTGCGTCGTCTTCTTCGACGAGTTGGATTCCGTCGCACCCAAGCGAGGAAATCAAGGTGACAGCGGTGGTGTCATGGACCGTATCGTATCCCAGCTCCTCGCCGAACTTGACGGCATGAGCGAGGGCAAAGAAGGCAGCGGTGGTGTCTTCGTTATCGGCGCCACCAACAGACCCGATCTCCTCGACCCGGCGCTTCTGCGTCCCGGCCGTTTCGACAAAATGCTGTACCTTGGTGTCTCCGACTCGCACGAGAAGCAGCTCACCATTCTCGAGGCACTCACGCGGAAATTTGCGATCGAGGATGGCTGCAATCTCATGAAGGTCGCAGAAACTTTGCCGTTTACATACACCGGTGCGGACCTGTACGCACTTTGTTCAGACGCTATGTTGAAGGCTATAACGAAGCAGGCGAGATATGTCGATGAGCAAATTCGCAATATGGAACAGCGCGGGGAAGGGAAGGTGTCTACGGCGTGGTGGTTCGATAATGTGGCTACCGAGGATGACGTCAAGGTCGTCGTCAGAGCTGATGACTTTGATGAGGCTAGACGTGAGCTGGTGGGGAGTGTTAGGTACATCGCCTTTTGTTGCATTTCTTCCGTTGCGGATACTGACAGATGCCATAGTGCCAAGGAATTGGAGCACTACCAGCGTGTGCGCGCGCAATTTGAGCAACCCGATCCGAAGCCAGAAAAAGAAGAAAAAGAAGATAAAGGGAAAGGCAAGGCCGCCAACTACCCTGACTCCGACGACGATGATGAGAAGCCCACCTACACGACCGGAGGAAAAGGAAAAGGAAAAGCGGTCATGCTCGAACAGGATGGCCACGAAAGAGAGTTCAGACCCAATGGGTGGGAGGACCCGGCAGGAAACGACGATGACGAGCTCTACGGAGAGTAAATGTGGAGAGATACCTATTTGTATTTGTTTCTTTTGTTTGCATACCCGTACGGCGGATACCAGGAGTGATGTTTTGGATGTCGATGTCGATGTGGATAGGTAATGGACGAATCAGGAGTGGAGTGGACTCCATATTTAGGATTTACAGCTTGGTGAAGAACGGTGCACTGGGCCATAATCAGGCGTGACTCTAGGCAATCACCTTTGACTGTCTGCTCTTGAGTACTTGTAGAAATCATCATTGTGCACACTAGCCACCTACAAACAGCAACGGTGGTCGGAATAAAGGGAATTTTGACACCAATTCTCACGGAGCTCACTGGCGGTGGTACTGACTGCGAACATGTGATAGAGAGAGAGAGAGATCTTCCTATTTTATTTCGCATGCAGCCTATCTAGACTATTGCAAACGATCTCTGTTTCCTGTCCGCCCTGGCCAGTCGAGGTGAGCGAACATGTGATTACAATTTACAGTCCTGCACGTACCGTCACTCGGCGAGTGATGAACCATAGATGTTAATATTATGCGTCTTATTGTTTGTTCCGGAGTCATTGCTACTTTCCATGGTCCTTTACTACTTCCAAATGTCCTTTGCATACTGCTCTCATTTTCTTCGTGGCTGCTTAGCATTACCTATGGCTTCTCAGTAGAATCAGCCTCGTCAGCTGAAAGCTTTCAAGCCACCAGCCCAGTCGGGCGACGAGTATCCGGCCACGAGTATCTTCGCATCTTCTGTCTGAGGCCCGGTTTTCTCCACGTCTACACGAGCTCGTTTCCCTTTATAAGTAGTCTTCTTTCTCTTCTTTCTCGTATCAATACATCAATCAAGTCAAGTTATTCTCTCAATTCCAACAATATAAACGTCTACATACCTTTAATGGATACACGGACTGACAGAATACACCGAAAAAAACCCAGGGCGGCAGTGATTTAAACCACACCCCCTTCCCGTGAGTGGCCACCCTTCCTTCCATCACCAATCTCCAAATCTTTCCAATTCCCCACTACACAACATCTACATACATTCACACCACCAAAACCGATCAATTCGAACATATCATATCAACAATGAGCACCAAATCCACACGGCCGAACAGGGCACCGGCCTCGGCACCTGACCGGATCGAGATCATCAAGATGCACCTACTGGGGCACACATTGGCCGCGATATCGCACCGCCTAAAACTACGCTTTCCGAACGAGGCGATCGAGGACATCATGTGGGATCTGGGTGCACCCTCCGCGCCGCTGGATCGAGTGCTTGTGTTTGTAACTTTGTAGCCTGCTAAATGTACCGTATGTGCCGCTGGTATTTTGTTGCGTCGTCTTGCTGGTTGGATGGGTGTGCGTAACTCTGCGTGACTTCCACTGCCGCCATACGGTGCTCCCCCGCGCGTAACTCTGCGTGACTTCCACTGCCGCCGTACGGTGCTTCCCCGCGGCTGGTCCGCTTCGAGTCGGGGCTGGCCAGGGCTGGCCTGGACTCGTCGCTGCGTCGCTGCGTCGGTGGCGACTAGGCCGCTCTCTCTCTGTCTGTCTGCATGCGGGCATTCCGCCGGCACGATCTAGATTCTTGATATGTCTAATATCGATGCTCGCCTTCCTGTGAAGTGTGGTCTTCCAGACCGCCGTCTGTTGCTGCCAGCGTTTCTGGTGTAGAGTATGTAGATCTTTGGATGGTACATTACCTAGATCTAACTTTCGCCACTGGCGGGCGGGCTGGCCCGGCCGCTGTTCATGCGGTGTCTATAGTTGCACTTGAGCGTCATTGGCTCGATCACGTTGGCTCACGCGGTGACGTGGGGAGTTTCTGCCGTAGGCAAATAGTGGGGCACGACCGTCGGCGTGGATCAACCGGACTGGGTACTGCCATACTCTACATATTCTGCTCGCTAGGTAGAGTGATAGACAGGCCGCATACGATTGATGAGTGCGGAAAACAAAAAACAAAAAGCAAAATCCAAAATCCAACTGGCCAGGTAATTGGCGCGCAATCGGCGCAAAATCCATGTTCGCCGACTTTGAGCGAGTGCGAGTGCGAGCCGGCGACCACCGGGCAAAACTCCAACTGCATGGACGGTCAGGGTTAAAGCCGGCTCTCGTATAGAAATCCGCATGGAAACTTGCACGCATGCTGTGTGGCGGGAGAGCGGGAAGGAACTCACTCGATCGCCGCACCCGGAGGATGAGGAGGAGGAAGTCAGGTATGTACAGAAACCTACCGTACTTACTCCCATACTCGCTGCACCGGGTGAACTCTGGTGATCGATATAGTGGTCCCAAAACTTTGAAGATTATGCCATTTACTTCTTTTCGACATTCCCGGCCCCCATCTCCCGGTATTTTTCTTATATTCTTACCGACGCTGTTGCCTGTCCCGCGCAGTGGGGTTCATACATACAGAAGAAGATTCTGGAGGGTTCTCATGTCAGGCCGCCCATGTTTTCCCCATTCCGTGGTACATAGAATATGTACTACGCCGTCATCAGGCCGACAGACATGTGCATCTGATGATGGAGTCGGCCGGCGGCTCTCGGTGTTATTGCCTACCGGTATTAGTTGCCAATGGAGTAGAGTAGGTAGAGTACTTCCTGACCGTGCGAGAGGCGAGTCGACCACTCGAAGCCTGGAAGTGTGCTCCGAACCGCTAGAATTGTATGTATGTAGGTAGCTTAGAGGTCTGACATCATATCGATACGTGCTTTGCAAGCTGGGCATAACTACTCTAATAGTTAGTACTATACCTATACAATCTCCTAAGTGCATTTGACAACACCGCAGATCAGGCGAGCCATAGATCATGACACAGACACACTCTTTCTTCCGTCCGAATGATTCCTTGGTGTGTAGCCGACCGATTGGGGAGAAAATTCCTCACGGACGAGAACAGGCAGAATGGATTATCATGCTCACCGTACTCGCACCGAAGGTAGATATCGTACATTGACCAGTGGAGAGAAAGAGAAAGGGGGGCTGTGGGTGATGGTTCACCGGAGTCTGGTGGCACACACACACGGGTCACACACCCACACCCACATACATACACACCGACACACACACAAATCAAGCTTCAAGGAGGAGGAGGGGGGGACATTCCGATATCTAGCGTGGCGAGCACATGTGCACGCACTGCACTCCATTCCACGATGGAAAAGCCGTATGTAGTAAAGCAGTGGCCACTGGGTGGCCACTGGGGCCCCGGGAGGAGGTCAGCCCCATTCGCTAACTACACAAGACACGATCGAGACTGTGCGAATGGTGGCTAGTGTTGAGCGTTCCCTTGTTAATTCTGCGGACTCCGACCCATATCCCGCGCTTCAGCCGCTCGCTCGATACGGGTCGGGGGGATATCGATATGCATGCCCAAGGGGAGAGGGGAGAGGGGAGAGGGCAAAAGGATTGCACACGCCCGGTTACGGCTTCCGGCCATGGTGAGCGAGAGCGAGGGCGAGGCCTTAGGCTTCCAGGCTTCTAGACTTTTAGGTTTCCAGGCTTCCAAGTTCCAGGCTTCCAGCTTGTGCTCTAAGCTTTCCGAACTAGGGAGAATTACTTTTGGGATCGGGGATTCGACGGCTGTCTGGAGCGATCATTCCCGAGAACGGTACGGTATTTCCCGGCCTGTTGCCGCCCTTATGGACCTCGCCGCTTTCGTCGCGGAGAGAGGGGGGTTATCCGAAGATATCGCGTCGAGTCATCGTCCATGTTCGGCCGGACAATAGCCCGCCGTCCAAACGGTCACTCCGGTGCACTCAGCTGAATGGGCTTCTCAGCGTACCAGTACAAAGGTACCTTCTCTACTAGGCGGACGTCCGTAATCCTCACTCCCTTCCTCCCATTTTGGCCTCGCTACGGTACCGGTACCGTTGAGCAGTCGTACTCGCTCGCTAGGAAGGAAGCATCGAGAGAACGTACGACTTCTGACGTATGTACATACTTGGCACATACTCCCCGTCTGGTCTCGGTATTCCCACGTTTAATGGCTCAGGTAAGGTTATGGGGGCGAGTCGAGTTAACGTGCGTACATACAACACTTCGCTTAACGTCATCGGGGGAGGGGGGAGAAAGAGTTGGGTCCCAAGGCGGGGGCCATGCGCCCGTCCGCGAGAATAGTATGGATGTAGGTAGGTGGGTAGGTACCTACACAGATAGATAGGAAGGTATGTATGGGCAGCACATATCACTCGAAGCGTGCAATGCTCTATTCAATGTCTCAGCGCCGGATGCGTGCGTGCGCGAGAAAAACGGCTAGGTAAGTACCAGGCCACCGGAGCATATGGTATATCCATTGGACCGATAGAGTGTGTGCCTTGTGAAAGGGGGCGGGGGGATTCCCCGGTGGGGCTCCTTCCAATGCTTCCATCCTCTCCCCGCTTTCGCCCCCCCTCCGCACCCCCGGCTTGGATTTATGCATATTCTGATACTGCTGAGACTGCGGTTCACATCTGTCAACTGAAGCAGCGGGTTTTGTGGAATTCGGAATTCCACGCCGAATGTCTGGCCTGGCCGCTGGCGGGGTCACTCGGCGACGGGAAACCAACCCGAGAGCTCAGCTGTCGTTGTCGTCGATCTGTTCCGAGAAGATGGAATATGGGGCGGCACGCAAGCAGGGCGAGCGCAGCAGGGCCTAACTAGAGTACCTAGAGTACCGGGGCGAGTCGCCGGTTAAACGGATGACTCAACCACCTTGTTGTTTTTTGTTTTTTCTTTGAGGGGGGAAGCTCAAGTGGCTCAGCGGCGGACGATTTACTACTACCATTTACCTATTGTAACTGATAGACATTGGGATTTAGGACCGTAGAGTACGTAGGCGGTAAACCAAGCCATCATAGTGGGAATCATAGTACATACGCATCTGCACTGACGAAATACCTATGCCCACTTCCTGATATTGACTAGTTGCTGGATCAAGTTTCTCTCTGCGCCGCTCCCCGTAGTGTAGTGTTGAATCATGCAGGGACATGGCGGGAATGGATGCCTTGTCTACGGTATGATACGGTGATACCTAGCCTCTAGGCGGACCGTACCGCAGCGAGAGCAGCTTAGTCGTTCTCACCGCCGAATACATCATATGAGTATTATCTAGAGTATATGGTGGAGGGAAAGCGCCCTATATCCCCCCTCGACCTCGACCTTGATCTTGACCGGAGAGAACACGGTGAGCCCTCGCACTCGCCCGGGACGAAATCAGCCCTCGTGAGGAGCTCTGCACTGCACTGTACTGTCATACCTAGTAGTGTTCCTGCGGCAAAATTTCAACCGGTAACAAAAGTATCTACGACCATTTTGTTCCACCTATGTATTATACATACTGTCAACTGAGAACCCCGGTGGATGGTGGGGGCAGCCGGTGACTGTGGTGTAGAGTGAACGTATACGCACCGGTACCGGTAGAATACGGTACCGGTATGTATAGTACTCTATCGATCACCGGCCGATGCGTACTATACCATACATACATGCCATACCATACCATACCACACATGCCATACTATAGTACGATTTCATCACATATGATATGATATGATATCGCTCGACCCAAAAACAGAATCCTCGCTTACTGTCGTAAAAATAATAAAACAAAAACTAAAAAGAAAGGAAAAGAAAAGAAAGTAAAAGAAGGAAAAAAAAGAAGACAAAAAAAACATCCAGTTCTCGGAATCTCATGGTGATGATGATGGATGGTGGTGGTGGTCCCAACCAAAGGAATAATTAGAGTACGTCGCTACTCTGATAGTTATCATAGCATCCAGGCAGACACCAGCCTGTCCACCCGCCCATAGTAGGAACATAGCAAGTCACACTCGGTATGTAGAGCCCGTGCCGTACTCTCCATCCCACCGGCCCGGGCGACGGAACGGGCCCTTCGTGGTTCGACCCAGCACTGTCACCGTTACCGTTTGGGTTGGAGCACGCGGAAAAGGTATATATTGGATTGTTTGTGTCTTAGGGTATCTGAAACCCACGATGCGATTGGTGCCCCCCGCGGCCCCCCCTCCCCGCCCACACCGGGATCCTAACTTCCTAAACTGAGATCCTGTGCTGACTCGCTGCGATCCGAGATGTGCTTAGGGTGCATATCCGAGTCATGCGAGTTCGGGATGGTAAGTTTTTGTACTCATGTAGGGTTGTAGAATACCTGCTAAACATTGCTGCACTTTTGATATCTGGGTACTTCCTTGGTAACTACGTGCTGTCTATGATGTAGTGCGTCCAGAAGCTAACGCGGCCTACCTACCTACATACATAGGACGAAAGCGAAAAATATTTGGTACTACACACCGGTGAGATTTTCTATTCAGGTTCAGGCCAGGCGAGTGCCGGACTGACGGACGGAAGTTAAGCGCTCTGCCGTACTATGGGAGAATCAATGTTACATATCACGGTTTTTCATGGTTTCATTGCAGCTACGATTCTACGGATGCTCCCGGAGAAATGTACGGTGCCTAGTCGTGGTATGGTTGGGCACGCCAGTAGCTGGGTAATATTGGGCACCTATTTACATGTACACAGTTATCGGGACTCGGGAGTCCGGCATCGATGTCGGCCTCCCGTGCCCCGAGTCGTATACATACTCTCATTGGGAGGCCAGCCGGCAACCATCCGGAAACCTCAAATCGATATTCTACCTACTGTGCAGCTCTCTCGTTGGGGAGGACGGTGATGCGGCGATCGCGGTGGCGACTGGCTGGCTGGCTGGCTGGCTAAAGCAACCGCAAAAAAGCTCCGACAGGAAAGTTCAAACTTCAAGTAGCGTCAGATCCCGTACATAAAGCACATAGACCACCGATGGCCAATAGATACCGATATGCGGTTCGCGAAAATCCACATACTCCACATACCCTGCAGCGCTGTTAGTGGGCACTGGGCCTGCTAGGTGGTAGGTACTGTGTAGTGTAGGGTAGGGCAGGGTAGTATTTGGAATTATGGATTAATAGTTACCTACATACCGCCTGCCTGTCGGAATGCCGGAAACAGACATGTCTGCAGAAGTCTCGATTGTTTGCTGGCGCGGTGTAAGTAGGTGCTATTCTGTCGGATGATGTAGGGAATGGCTACTACCTAGTAGAGTTGGTACGGCAACTGGGGCCAAGTGGAAGGAAGCCTGAAGGGCATCGCCGTGGTTGTTACTTCCGGTTGCGAGCGATCGCTTGGTAGAAGGTGGTTGCATGAGTAGGTACGGTATGTACGTAGATGTGCAGAAGGATCCCTTGGTTGGTTGGCTAGTTGGTTGTTATGGAAATATCCAGTGAGGACCGGTATGTCCATGTCTACGTCCATGTCCACCTCCGTCCATGGGGGCAAACACGGCTGCTCCCAGTACTCACACGAAGACTCTAGTTCCCCGTTTTACGTCGAATCTTGCAATGGAATCTTTGCCGTGGTTGTTTACGATGCTTATACCCCCATCCTCATCCCTCAAGGCCCCGTGAACCGGAACATTCCCCTGCGCCGATCTCCCGTATGGATAGTACCCAAGTATGTAGGCAGAGATCTTGCCGCGATCTTAGGGGTGTAAACTTCTCAGCCCCCCCCGCCCCGGGGGAGGGCGGCGCACTGTGGAGTACCACGGATATACATCGGTGGAGGATATGGTTTATGTAGCCAGATCACTTAGACACCGCCAAATTGGTAGGTACTGTGCGGTACTATCCAATCTGTAGCAAGTTCGCACGTTTGAGCTTTGCCATCGGGCATTCGCGTCCTTTCCTCGGTGGAAGAATGATGTGTGTAGGGGGTATCTTCGAGCAGGATCAGTACTAGATACCGGTATTGCCACTGACATACCGGTACTTAGTATACCCTACACAACGGCCACAGTCACGCCGCACCAGCTGAAAACCGGCCCACTCCCTTCCTCATTCACTCGCTCACTCACTCACCCGCCCACACACTCAACCGCTCACTACAGATCCATAATCCATTTCCGGCTGGATGATGTGCACTGTATTCCTGTATTCCTGTCTTCCGGAGCGGAGTAGAGCACCGCACGCACGCACTGCATCGATTTCCGCATGCCTGGAAATACATGTCCCTACCTGCCTACTCTGCCATTCCATATGTACGGTATTCCATGCCGGGCGTGCCCTGCAAGCCCAATGCGTGCGAGCGAACTGGCTTCCGAAGCGAGAGCTTGGGGGTTAGGATCACGGGAGGGAGGGAGGAAGGGAAGGATCACGGGAGGGAGGGAGGGAGCATGCCGAGCGCGCAGTGTCTCTCATCTTGCGCCCCTACCACCGTGCCAGGTATGTATGTAGTAGAGTCACCACATACCCTACACCAGAAGACGAGACGAGACGAAAACGAGACGAGACGAGATGAGACGAACCACTTTCAAGCGAGGGCAACGAATACGCGGACTCAGCTGGTCCTCACACCAGTATGTAGTGGGCGCCGCACCGGCCCCATGATCCGCCGCGGCGCCGCCGTCTCTTTCGCCCAGCGCGAGTGCGAGCGCGAGCTCCTTCTGTTGGCGGAAACATCGCCGCGCACACGCCGCACTCGAATGTGCTCTTGTGGCGAATGGGTACCTAGCATATAGTAGAGTAGTACCGTAGAACTGGTAGTACCGTAGGTCCGCAGAGTAGTACCATAGCAGAGAGGGTAGTACGGTATGTAGTAACCAGCTCGTTACTACTAACTAGCCGTGGCGCAGTCGGCATGGGACTTTACTACTACTTACTACTATTACCACTACATACTACTACTACCACTACCGCTACTATTACTACTAGTTAACTACTACTACTATCTACTACCCAGTAGTCTTTCATATTCTCGATAGTCCACAACCGCACCAGACCGCACTGCACCGCACGCGCCACATACTTGCTCAGGTTGCTTGGTTTACTTTATCCTGTATTCCGCATTATGAGTAGCGAGCTTCGCTCCTCTTTCTGCCCCGACGTCATATGACGACGAGGAGGTCGGTGTGCGGTCGGTGGAAAAGAAGGCCGTTGCAACTTGCGCCGCCGCCGCCGGTGGGCGCATGCGAGATCCGTCCGATAACTACGTACTACGTAGGCAGTGGAGTAGCTACGGTACGGTACTAGTTACGTAGTAGAGCGCGGTGCGGTACACCGCATCGCTCTACGGGCGGGTATGTAGGTGGGTAGGTATGATAGGTTGGTAGGTTGGTAGGTAGGCATTCTAGTGAAGCAGGCATACCTACTACCTACCTAGGGAACCCTGATGTTCTATGATATGATATGATATGATATGGAATAGTAGTAGCTGGTCATTCTAACAGCCGATGCGATGCCTCCTCCAATGCATCAACTAGAGGCCGTTGTGTATTTGAGCAGAGCATTGGCGACAATGGCCGCGAGACAGTTCGATAGGTACTCCACATACCGCGACAGTGACCGCGAGAGAGCCTAGAAGAGTTACTACTAGTAGGTACTACTACACCCCCGCCCCGCCAGCCGCCCCTAACGTCGCCGCTCGAAAAATACCTAAATAAATAAACAACAACACTAATATCGGTGAGTCGCTCAAGCGACGATCCACGCCCGTTCGGCCGGACCGTCAAGATCGCAACAAAGTTCGAGCGAGAGCGGGATTTTTTCCAACGTCCGACTCGGGCGTCTCATTGGACGGGCGGGCGAGCAGGGTGGAGGTTTAGGTGGAGGCACCTCCACCTCCACGAGGCGCTCGCTGCACAGGGAGAAGATCTGGACTCCAGTGCGTCGGTTCTAATCGGTGTTTAGGTCGCACGCGAGGGGGGACGTGGGACGAGGGACTGGAACGGGACCACCAGCCAGCCAGCCCACCACCACCACCACCGGCGTGTGGGGTGGGGTGAAATGTGAACCCATGATACGATACGATGGGTTGTTTTGGGGGTGGGAAGGGTTGGGGGCAAGATGTGGAGATGTGGGTTCTGGCGATCTGATCTCTGGGCTGGCCGTATGGATCAGTTGGTTGGTTGGAAGGCTGATGCGGAGAGCGAGAGAGAGACTCGAGCGTGTGTGTGTGTTTCAGGCGCTCGATGCAACAAGATATCTCAGCCATATCCACCACACCCTCATAATCCATTTCTACCTGGCCAGCCGATATCCGGCACAGCAAAGGACTTATCCTGCTGTTCCCTTTGGCCACCATTCGACCATCGGAGTCGAGGCCCCCTTCCCTCCCCCGCAGGCCGCAGGCAGCGCCTAAGTGCATGGGCCCCCTAAGCGCGCACACGTGTGGTAGGCTGCCCACTCTAGAGTGCTATTCCGCGGAAAGAAAGAAAGAAAGAAAGAGAAAAAGAAGGAAAAGAAAGAAAAGAAAAAAAGCATCGCCGGCCCCCCTCACCCCCATTTCCCACAGTCTGGGCGGACCACCATGTCCCTCCGACCCAGCACGCAGCAACCCGGCCGTCTGGTTTGCGGGAATTCCGGAAACGACAAGACATAAACACACACACACACACACACACACACGTGTTCGACTTGCGCCCAGCTGACTGTGCTGCGAGGTTGAGGTCGATAGTTATTACTGCCGTGCTGCCGAAGGGCCCGAGGCCGGTGTACTCGAGGTATGTAACATGAAGTACCTAGCAGACGAGCTGGTTCCGGCGTGGTATGCAACTACCAAGATGTATGTACTCGAGTACATATGATGTAGATATGTACTCCACCTATACGGTACGTACAGGTTATCTGGTTAGTTATATCGGGCAAATCGTCGTCGATTCTCGTGCGCGATCGAGTCGCTAGCTTCTGCCAATCACTCGCCCCGGTCTCTAAGGAAGTGGGCTCCACCATCGACGAATTCTTCACAAAAGGCGCCGCCGCTCACAGGGGTGAGAGAGGGAGGGGGAGGGAGGGGGCCGTGCAGCAGCAGCAGCAGCAGCAAGCTGTAGAGTTTTGGATCGGCGCGCCGTTGTAGCGCACATCAGTTGCCTGTAGGTAGGTGTGTAGGTAGTCACTGGAGGTGGTGGTGGTGGTGTTGGCTCGCCGACCGACGATGATGATGATGTGAATGCGCATGTCGGACACCCCCCGGTCTTGTCTCGATTCTTGGCTCTTTGCTCTATCGAGGTGGGAGGGGAGGGACCGCGCCTGGCGGTTGGCGACCCGACCCACAAGCTTGAAGCAATAAGGAAAGGCAATGCGGAGCAGATAACGTGATCGCTCCCTTGCTTGCGCGTAAGCATGGTAAGCACGCCATGCACCCTGGAGTAGGCGTGTTGATGGTGGTGGTGGTGTGGCATAGGCGGATTATTCGTGTCCTGCCGGGTGGAGGGCTTGTCTGTGGAAGATGCGTAGTTGCAGACCACGTAAAGTAGCGGATGTAGAGTATGGGCGGATAGAGTATGGGACCTGGGTGGCCTGGGTGGACGGGATACGGCTCACTGTTCCGGAAATAATTGGAGGAAATGGCTTTGACGAGAAGTTGCGTGTGAGATATTGGATTTGGATATTTGGATATAAAATACTAGGACAAAAAGGATTGGACGGGTCCCATTTTGCATCAAAGATGGCCATTTCAACCACCGATACGGCAACCCGAACGTATCGGAAATCAGAGACCATTGAGAGACCTTTATAACTATACTAATTATGATATGAGAATTCCTCAAGGAATTCAGAATTGTCGGTGTTGAGCAATACCATACGGGGAAAAGTTAATGGTTGCCAGGTACCCAGCTTTTTGTATGGGAGCCCACAGAAAATGTAATTTCACTTTTCAACTCCTGCACAATACAAATCGTACAGCCCCAATCCGTGATGAAAGTCTTCAAGGTTTTTGTCAATGAAGATGCTTGTGATTCTCTAGCGCTTCTATAAAAGATATTTTTTTTTTCGACCAGGTGGAGGGTACGTTTAGGTGGCATGAAAATGGACATTTTTGGTGTAAAACGGTCCCCGTCTAATGCTTTGTGTTAGAGTACTTTTAACTACCAGCTCTACTTTTCTCGTATGCTCTAGGAGATTCCAACATTCATCTCCTAACTACCTATCAATTCCCTCCAGTGCAATTGTCTATCACGTTTGGGTTTCTTTCTCGACGAAGATTGGCAGCTGCTGTGGCTGGTGATTTTTTCATGAGCCACACTGTCTCTGCTGGACGAGCGAGTGCCGTATGCACCAGTACACAGGTACATACGCCACCTACCTTCTATACCTAGAACTATAGAGCCCATTATTATAGAACTATAGAGCCCATTCCTATAGCATAGCCAGCCAGCCCGTTCTCAAGACGCCGAGACGCCTCCTCCGGCTACGGCATCACAGCAGCGGAACAAGCACGCGCGAACGCACCACTAGTTGCGTCCCTGTCTCTGTCTCCGTCTCTTCTCCTTGGCGGGCCCGACCAGAAGTCTCCGAAATGGTTCCGCGAATATGTGCTTGTGGCGTCCGCCACGGCGCCACCCCTAAGTACTCTACCTAGTGAGACTCAGAGGCGAGGCGGGCGGCCAATCGGACTTGTATGTAGGGTCGGCAGATCTCTGGATTGGCTTTTCGGCGTCCTTCGGAATGTTAAGTATTAACATGCATGCATGATTGTACATTCACGTGCTCATGTATGTAGAGTAACTAGAGTACATCGGACTTTGGCATGTAGCTCGGGAATCGATGGCTCGTCATCATCTGCGCACTCTTCCAGACTCCCAATATCACGAGTCGGAGGTGAATGTCAATGGCATTGAGTTTTAGCCTCGCTGCATCGGTTGCATCGGTTGCATCGGTTGCATAATGCATTGACCGCCCGCTGCCTACACCGGCCCGGGATTCGGGAATGATGATGATGACAGCTGATGCTTGACCTCCCGACGGAATTCACCACGGAAACAGGCTTGTTTCCAAGATTCAAGAGATATATGTACTCTAGTTACTTGCTCGGTTAGTCTTATCTCCAATGCTCTCGAGGAGGGAAGGGAAGGGAAGGGAAATGGCAGTGCCGAGTATTGCGAGTGTTGCGAGTGTTGCGAGGAGAAGGCTAGGTAGGCGCCTGTCGGCGCTGGACATCATGACAATTGCCCGTAGGCTGTACATAGGCGGTCTTGGGCCGTGAGTGGACTGCTTCTATAGTACCATTCCGCATAGGGAACTATCCTCGAGGCGGTAACTATACTACATAACTACACAACTATACTGCATAACTATATCCGCTACAAAACTATTATATCTTCCAGTGGATGTATGCATAAGTAGATTACAGTTACATAGCAACCACTTCAACGGGAACAACGCGTTACTCCATCCTCCATCCATCAGGGGGTGGAGGGGGCTCATTTCGGAGTTCGGCCCCGGAAACGAGCCTCTGCAAAAACGGTCTTTGGCCGAACTGGATTTTTCCCATTTACCATCTCTACCTACTCTCCTTCCAGTATTACCATTTTTTCTTCTTTACTTCGTTCCTTCCTTCCCCCCAGCACCTAACTCGCGGAGCAAAACTCGCCGTGTTTCACCAAGGTCCAAAATATAATACCGAGAAGCCGACGCGAGTCGTCCGTCGTCCGCCGCCCGTCGTGTTGGTTGTTCCGTAGCATTACCCAGTTGCCGAGTTACCAGAGTTACCACTGTTACCACCTATCAGATCGCAGCAGTTTCCGCCGGCGAGTCTTCATTGAGTGGGTGGGTGAGACACGCCTCGTGGGAGTAACCAAGTGCATAGAGCAGAGTAGAGTACATAGGGTTCTTGGGCTTGATAACTAGAAGTAAGTAAGATGTATGCACCTGCGCTATGACCGAAAATCAGCTAACCTAACCGTAGGGTCTACTAGTAATTACTCTAGAGGAATAGCGTCTGGCGCATCGTCGTTTCGGCGAATCCAATCAGCGCACTGCATTCACTTCCCCCAGCAAAAGCGGCGGTGGTGAATTGCTTTTATTTCATTCTCTTTCTTTTCTCTACATATATCGAGTATTTTATTATTTCCCATCCCTTCCCTTCCCATGCTGCACTGCACCCGTGTGTGGTAGATATGGCATGGCATGGTAGGTATGGCAGGCATCTACTCTATTCTGCTGCCCCGAACCCAGGCCTACCGTACCACCCAGACCACCCAGACCACCCAGTGCACCCAGTTCACCCAGACCTACCAGGAGGCCCTCCTCATATGCCGATTGGTTCCAGCGAACCTTCTCACCGGGCCTCGGTGCTAGGTAACATAGAGTAGAGCACCTAACCACCTAACCTGCATGCATGCGTGCGTGCGCCTAAATACATCGGGTATATGCACCTTCCTACCTCGAGACTAGGTAGTGTAGAGCATGTGTGCTTGTGCGAGGTGAGAAGAAGAAGAAGAAGAAGAAGAGGAGGCTGATACGCACTTCACTTTCTTCTGCATAGAGTACGAGTGACGGCCGGGGATGGCTCCGTACATAGGCCGTAGCCGCCTAGGGGCGTTTAGTACCAACCTTACTGGATGCTTCCACGGGGTTGTTCGCCTCGCCTCGGGCGGAACATGGTTTCGGCGAAGGTCTGATCGCGCGGGGACGCGGAGTTGGCGGAGGAAGCTCTCTACTGGGTAGAGTAGAGTACGGTAGTGTAGGTAGTAGAGTAGGCTTCCCGGGGTGAACGGTGAACCACAATCACAACGGCAACGGCAACAACCAATGCGGTTGCTTTGCGTTGCGGGTTGACTACGATGGCTACTATTTACCCGTAATGGTAGTTACTGGTGGTCATCGGGGCGTAAATATCATAAGACGTCCCCGCAGCTAAGAGACCCCCGTCTCCGTCTCCGCATTCCGTCCCCGCAATGCCATCGTTCCCCCGGTATCCTAGTCTTCGGGTGGTGGTGGTGGTGAGTCGCCTACCTACTATGTATAATAGGTACTATACTTATAGGCCGTCAATGTGCGAATTGCTCAGCGGTTGCGATCCACTGAATCCCGCGGCAAACTTTCTGGCGTCGTAGACTCATATCAGTGATATCGATACCAGTGACACCGATCCCACCGAAAAGTGATATCGGAAGTGAGGGTGAGAGTGTGGGTGTGGAAGAAGCCCACCCGGCGCACCAGGTTCCGCCCGCAATTGGCCCGCAATAGCTAGAAGTGCAGATCCGACAGTTGCCCGAGCAGTGCATAATCCCCGCAAGCCGATGGGGAGGGAAGGCTGTCAGGCTGTCGTCTTTTTTTCCTCGTTCTTTTCTTTTCTATGCATGTAGAGGAGTTACATACCGCATGGCATGGCATGGCATTGCATGAATACGATGGACATCGGGATGTGTGTATGGGCACCTTTTGCTCGGGGGAGGGGAGGCTAACACGTCGAAGGCAGATATGCATACGGTACGGTGTCCCCCTGCATCAAGGGATGCCGTGTGATCGCTGGGGCTGGATGAGGTGTTGGGGAACACAGTACTCTACTCACTTCAAACACTCGACAGGTTTCGGAGCTGCACCGTGGAGGGGAGATGTCGATGAGGTTGCACGAGTCACTCACCCTCTGCCCGAAGACTAAGGGCGGGCAGACAGGTGGGCGGGCGGGAGGGGGGCTTTGATGCTGAGATGCTGAGATGCTCCACATTCGAGGCACAGTGTGGCAGCTTCTGGAATATCATTTTGATCGGGCTGATATGCCGAGAATGTCCCTATCCTTTGCCGATCTCCTCCTCCTCCGCCAAGTATGTACCTTTCCTTTCCCGATCTCCTCCTCCCCCTCCCCCTCCCCCTCCCCCTCCCCCTCCTTTCCCTTCCCGTTCCTTTTTCTGCGGAAACTCTGGCGAGTGTTCTACAGAGAGTCACCCCGCCACTCAGGGGAGGAGGGGGGAGGGTGGGATTTCTGCCAGCTGCTCTCCTCCCTCCCCTCCCCCTACATTGAGCACGAATACGCACTGCACAGAGATCATCAAGATTCCGGTCTCAGACAATCGGGATTTGTCACTTACCAAGCATCTCCCAGCAGAGAGGCTAGCTAACGACTACGCCGCGAACGCACGCCACTGGCTTCAGATGTGCTGGATCCAGCCAGGCCATTCCCCAATGATTCACCTCTAATCTTCTGGACGCGCGCCGTCGTTTCTCTCGGTGGCTCGGCGCGAGCCGGATTTACCGGGCGGGAGAGTACGGTAAGGTCAAGCTTGGGTCGGCGCACCGTAGAGGTTAGTTGGATATGATAGATACCCAGTTCACCTAACCAACTCTCTCCCCACTCCACGGTAACCACTCTGCTCTAGAGTACTCTCCTCCCGGCCCTCCAAGCGTGATGGCAGTAGCAGCACTAGGATGATTCGGCCTCACTAGAGCAGCCCTTGGCATCTAGGCTATATCGGTCTGTCGATTGTTCGGTTCTTTTTTGGGCGTGCGTGCTGCTGATCGGAAGACACACAGGTTTTATGCGGCCAACACCTTCGAATCGATTCCTTAATCCCCATTAGCCGTGTGCGGTATCTGGAGTACATACAGGACTGCTGCCCGTCTACTGGCGGCTGCCACTCTACTCTGGCTACTAGCCATGTTTTTGATGCGGACGGCCAGCAGCCTGCCAGTAGAGTACCTAGGCAAGTAGGTACCGTAGGTAATCGGTCCGCAGGTAGTCGGCCCGCCAGCCAGCCAGCCAGCCAGCCAGCCATCAGATCTGACGATAAAAACGACCAAGATGGAGTCTCCAGACCACACGTGTATTGCTGCTATCATTTCCTGGTCTCCCTCCACACTCGTTTCCCCCCTCCCCCTCCCCCCCTCCCCCTCCCTCCTCCACCCTCCACCCAATTCCCCTCCCCCAATTCCCCTCCCCCCATCCGATTCAGGGCTCTACAGGGTTCATCTCGACACGACCGGGTCCGGTAAAGTCTCCATGTCAGACACTCACCTCGGCGGCAGCGGGGTAGGGATCAGTTCTGTGGTATGCTAAATAAGTATGCAGCAGACGAGAAGAATTGTGGAAGAAAGACAAGGTGGGTGAAGGGTGAACGAGGGGGCGAGAAGGCGAGAAGCTGCGCAAAACGCCAACAGGAGAGCTCGGTTGCTACCCTAGTGGCTTTCGTCTGCAACCTGCACGGGTCTGCATCCGCCTGCCTTGTATGCCTGGTCCTTCGTCGTATGAGTCGGTGGGATTTGGCCTCTTCTCGTCGACCAGCTTGCCCCCTCCCCATCCATCCATCCATCCTCCGATTGCCTGACCGACGACCCGGGGAATTTTTAGTGGGAACAGCAGGCAACGCCGGTATCACGTATTTGGTCCGTACTATCACTTGCGCCAGTATCGTTGCGGCGAGCGCTGTGACTGCCGGTGCCTGGGAAATATTTGATGATCCGCATGGCTTGGGAAAGAAAAAGGGCCACCCGGCTACTCCCAGCTCGAGACAGGCCTCTCTCTCTCCTCTAGAGTCTAGTCACAGTTAGCCGGCAAGCCTCACAGGAAGGATCGCGGCTACCATCGCTACCACTACCATCTCATATCCATCCACACCCCCCCCCCCCCCCCCCCTCAACGCTCCCCAGCAAGTTTTCCCCTTTCTTTTCGGATTCGCGACTCCTCCGTCGAACTAGGGCCAGCAAGCGGTGTCTACCCTTTGCGTGCATTCGGCAGAAAGAAAAAAAACGCGCACATAAGCATACAGAAACAGGCGGTGCCGAGAGGGCGGAAGGGCGAGAGTGCGAGAGTGCGAAAGGGCGAGAGGTACGGACGGAAACCCCCCCAGGCACCTCGTACCTGGGCCTGCTAGTAGTAGGTGCTTGTGCTGTGCTACTACCACCACCACCTCGTAGTGCTAGGGAACATTGCGCCGCATATCTTGGGAGTGGCTACATCTCAGTTGCGGTCTTGCTGTCTTGTCTCGCTGCTTCCAACTTCTCCATCTTCATCGTCCCTCGTGTTTCCTCGTCGGTCGGTGATCATCAGCCCCGCCTAAACTGTCTGTACCATACCTACCGGGTGCTGCAGTTCCCAGACGTGGTAGGGGAACGTCAGTCACCCAGCAATCGATACCTTGTCCTGCTATTGACATTCTCACCTTCTTTCTTCCTACCCACCACCCTTCACCTCCATACCCCCCCTCTTCTTCTTATCCTTATCCGCCTTCCAGGTGAGTCGTTAGAACGAGGCACAGCAGAAGAAAAAACGGAATTCCAATCGACGGGGCCCGGGCAGGAATAAGGGCCACTTTATACCGTTCAATATCGGTCATGGTGGAGACTCAGATCATCCCAGTCGAAGGCCTGACTACTGGGGGCGGGAGCGGACTCGAGGATGTAAAGCATCCCTCCCCCGCCACAAGCCCCAAACAGCCTTCTGCGGTGTGCACTTCCTCGCTCCCTTCCCAGGATACATCTACCAGTACCACCACCTCTTCTACCACCACCACCACCACTACCACCACTACTACCACTTACTCTTCTGCCACTACAACCTTGGGGGCCAGCGCGAGCTCAAATCGCCGTACACCTAAGAGGCAGCCCTCCGACGCATCACTGTCATCCTCGAGCACAAGTTCTTCAACCACCTCCGGCCCTGCCATGCCCAACATGTTGAGGGAAGGCACTACTCCAACGCAGCGAATAAGTCGGGCGAAGAAGGGCAAGCGAGTCCACGCTTGCAACCATCCGGGCTGCGAGAAGGTCAGTTCTTCCGTCGGGCAAAGCTCTCTCTCTTCGACATCCAACTGACATCTCTCTTTCCCTCCCCCCAAGATCTTCACTCGGGCAGAGCATCTGAGGTGAGGAAACAGTAGCGTCATCCCGGCGTTCGTGAGCTTCAGCTTCGGACAGGCTTCTAACTGCAAATCTTAGACGGCATCAGCTGAACCACAGCACCGAGGTGTTCTACAAATGTGATATGTGTGAGAGGACGTTTGTCCGGCAAGATCTATTGACTCGACATACAGAGCGGCAGTACGGCCCTTTCATCCCCAAAACACACACGGACACAATGTAGCCCCGCTAATACCAGGGGCCAGCGCAACACAAGCCCGGAAGGCCGTCCAGACACTAGCACTAGCACAGCGGCATCGTCAGTTCTCAAGTCATTTTGGCATTAACGCCATCACGGTATTGGCGCCACCACCGCCGCCAGACTATGGCGGGAATGCACACGTTTTTGATGCGAATACTCGACTTCCGAGCCACAGCCAAGATGCGAATATCCTAGGCTCGCACCCTCAACACCAGCAGCAGCAGCACCAACAGCAACAGCAACATTCTTCCTCATCGGGATCAATAGTGGCGAGCTCAATAGCCGGATATGCGCCGAGTTATTCGGCGCCGATTTCAATACCGATCTCACAACCGCCGGATGTTCCGCCAGACTTTTCACCTTCGGATGCGGCGGCGCCGTCGTCCTCGGGACTGCGAGGAGCTCACCTTCCGTTTCACTTGCAGCATAACGAGCCCCAACGGCAATCGGAACAGTACATGATCCCGGGGATATCTCACGGAGAAGCGCTTAGAAGACCTTCGGCACTAATCATGGATCAGCAGCAGCAACAACAGCAGCAACAACAGCAGCAACAGCAGCAACAACAGCAGCACATGTATAACACGGGCGCCCCCCGATCATGGGACGATTACGAATGGCTATTCGAGGCTGGATATCCGGACCAGGTTGTGATGGAGATGAACCAGAATCAGGTGGCGTACTTACATCCGTTGGAAATTCAATATTACGCCACCGTGGGTGAAGGGTCGGCGATCAAAGGTGGTAGCGGGGGAACACCGCCGTTCTACCACCCGCTGGACGACGCAGTACTCTCGCACGTCTTGCTCCTGGTGGGAGACACGCCGAATCTGCACACGGGCAATGTCGGAATGGCAGCAATGCAACGCTATCTTCGGCTTTACTGGACGGATTTCCATCCGCTGTTTCCTCTTCTCCACAGGGCCACCTTTGTTCCGAATGTGCAGATGGTGATGTTGGTGGCAATCGTATTGGCTATCGGAAGCTCCTATGTGGACTCGGAGGCCAGCCATTTTGCTATGGCGGTGTACGATAAAGTGAGAGGGTGGATATTGAACGTAAGGGCCACGGAGCTGGCGATCGATGGGATGGGATCAGGCGCTGATTTTTTTTGGAAAGTCCGAAGAGTTTTCATCACATAGTCCAAGCGTTCTCACGCAGCAGCTCATACTATTGACGGACGTGTTTGGAAAAATGCGGTCGACAAGGTCTCATTTGGAGGGAAGTCAGCTGGACTTCATTCTGTTGAATGTGAGTGGAAGCCGTGGCAGATATAACCGTGGGGAAGGGAAGGGAAGGCGCTGACAAGCACTTCCAGAATCTTCGGAGGAGCCAGAGCCTGAACAGCGACCCGCTACAGAGCATCCGGAGATGCCATCGGTCGGGACAGGAGTTCGATTACGAGGCCGAATGGCAATCGTGGATCGACCTGGAGGCTAAGAAGAGGTTTTACCATCACCGCACTCGCTTTTGTTTAATTCGCATTTAGAGCTAACTTTACTAGGGTTGCGCTTCTCTTTTTCTATTGGGATACCCAGCAAGCGACTCTCTTTGGCAGCGACATGTGCCAGACCATCTTTGACGTACGCATTCAACTTCCTTGCGACGAGTACCTCTGGGGCGCCAATTCACCCAACGAATGGCTCGAGCGGATAGACAGCGCGCAAGACGGCCAAGGCTTCCTGGACACCCTCAAAATCTTCCTGGATGGCCGCCGCGATCCGCCATCGCTTTCACCCTTCAGCACCGTGCTGGTTCTCCACGGCTTGATTGCAGTCGGCTTGGACCTGCAGCGACGGACATCCCCGGTGTCTCTGGACGCAGATGACTCGGCAACGAAGCAAGCCCGGATATCACGCGGGCTCGAAATCTGGCGGGGACAGTTCGAGGCGCTAATGCCACAGGTGCTCGTGCAGAGCTGGTACCAGAAGTTACTACTCATGTTCCATATGTCGCACATCTCGCTGCATACCAACCGGCAGGTGCTGCTCGCGGCGGCCGGCGATCGTCGGTTCTTCCGGCGCAACTCCAACGACTTCTATCGAGCCAAACACGAACTGCAACAGTGGCTCGCATTGCCTTCCGCGCAGCTGGCCACCTGGCACGCCGTGCAGATTCTGCTCAGATACCTCAGCTCGGCGCAGATGTACCAGCAGGACCTCTACGTTACATGGTCGACGTATTTGGCCGCGCTGATCTGCTGGGCGTATGGCCAGAGCGAGGTGCCAGACCAGCAGCAGCAGCAGCAGGACGAGCCCGTGCCGTGGGAGCTGGAGCAGGACATGCGCATCTACTTGCAGCAGATGAACACAGATAACTGGGAGAATCTCGGACACGTGCGGAGACATTACAGGACGAGGACGAAAGGGCTACTGGCCATGGTGGGCGACACGATGAAGATGGCTAGGTGGGGGCTGGTGCAGGAGGGGCTCGAGATCCTGAAGAGACTAAGGGATCAGAAGAGCATTAACGTTTGATTATTTGGATTTGGATTCGGATTGCTGGGCCGCTGGAGCTGGTTACCACATCATCATATCACCATCATCACTACCATCACTATCACAAAGCTCTCTTATATGCTTGCAACATGGCACTTTTTTTATTGATATTTATTCCTTCTGGTTCTTTTTTTTTGGCTTTTGGCTTTTGGGTCTGGGATCTTATCTTATCTTATACTAGGGAATTGGCGTGGCTTTTGGTTAGGTTTTTCTTATGTACGGTGCGGTGCGGTGCGGTGCGGTTTTTCCTTACGGTCTTTCTGGAGTCTCTTCTGGTTCATCTCTTCTTCTTCTTCTGATTCTTTCGAAATTCATTTTATTTTTCGTTTCATCCCGCCGCATGTGCATGCAATCTATCTTTTTTTTTTCCTTCCTTCTTTTTGTTCTCTTGGGCTTTCTTTTTTCCATAGCAGCCTTTCTTTAAGTGTTCAAATATACCGTTTTCTGTTAGTAAATATCATTATCTGGCCGGACTATCTACTTAGCTGGGAGCCTGGGAACGGAAGTGGTGGTGGTGGTGGTGGATGTGGTGGATGTGGTGGATGTGGTGGATGTGGTGGATGTGGTGGATGTGGTGGATGTGGTGGATGTGGTGGATGTGGTCATTGGTGAATGTGGTGGTGGAATTGCTGTCGATGTATGATGTCGATATATAGTACATAAAGTAAGTATCAACTGGAGTCTTTCAAGCATATACAAGGCTGCCGTGGTGAATGAACTGGAGACTTCAATGCAGATGATTCCCCATGAAAGTTTGCAGTAGAGAGGAGTATTTTCCGTCGGGCGGCGTTCGTTTCGGGATCCGATCGAGTTGGTGACCAGAGTGGTGATATTGTTAGCCTGGCGTGCCCTGGGCACCAGCCTTAACTGGGTACCAGGCTGAGCCCCCTGTACATACCAACTACTATTCCGCTATTCCGCGCGCACTTGACGTTGACTTTCAAGTGCAAAGTCAAGTGCAGGAATCGGAGAAACGTATCCGATTCCCTTAGGCCGCTCGGGGTATGAATTAGAGCACAGCCGATCTTCACTTCACTTCACTTTGCTTCACTTCTCACGAACTGCCCTTGGTGACCCCGATCCGCTATGGATATGGCTGCTCAAGGTACGGAGAGGACAAAATCAGCCCTAGTATATAGAGGAGAGTACCTACTTGCCTTACTCTTACTCTTACTCTACCTATGGCATATGCACATCAGAACCTAACATCAGAACCTAACATCGGAGACAATGTATGCCACAAGTATACCACATTTATGTATAATGTATGCCATTAATATGCCGTATGTATGCTATTAGTATGTATGCTATATGCCATTAGCATGTATGCCATATGTATGTATGCCATACATACCGTAAAGTGCACTGCTACTGCGAACCACTTACCAGGGAAGTGAAAACGTGAGCTCTGAAGTGCCTGCGTCACAGCGGCGTCGGTCAGTCGAAAGGATGGGGGCCATGGGATACGCGTCCACCACCGTCCGTCCGCTCGTCCTCGTTCTCGTTCTTCCTCGCTCCACAACCTGCGTCCGCCGCTACCATCGGGTAAACTTTCTCCGGCGTGCGGCGTATGCGGGGGATCTGGTTCGAAAAGAAAAGAAAAGAGAAAGAGGGTATCCATGTGTGATGTGTGTCCCTTCAACTCCTCCTGTCCGTTTTGTCCCGCTCCAACCTGTTAGGATTCTCCTTGATTGGAAGCGCTTTGTTTGGGATGTAAGGGGTTGCTGGACCATCAGGAAGGAAGGCAGGTAGGTAGGATAGACGAGAGAAGGCTCCCCACTCCCCACTTCGTCTTCAGGCGCCTGCCTTGTATGTACTGTACGTGTATCCCTGATTCCCTTATCCCACGTTTTTTTTGCGTTGATTCCTCCGGTGAGCAAACGGAAGGTGGGGCGAGGCTAGGGGCTGCACTCTGGGAGGGGAGGGGAGGGAATAGGAGGGGGGTCATCGGAACAGATGGCCCACGGGCAGTATAATCTTCTTCTTCTTGCAGTAAGTACGTTGCACGAATACCTACTTTCCTACCGGCCATCGGTGTTTCCACCGTCCTTCTCCCAGACGAGACGAGAAGAGACGATGTACTCTACCAGCCAGCCGTAATGAGATGCAAGAATTGGCAGGTGCAATGCTTTCCGTGCATGCATTGTGACCTCGATTCTCTCGATTCTCGGGTGATTGGAGATGACTCGTAACTAGTACCCCTCTTTGACCCTAGATGTCCAGTCCAGTCTACAGCCCACATCCGTTCACGGGACCTGGACGCCCGCTCAACTGTCTGTACATAGCCGTGATGATGTGGGTGACTGAGTGAGTGCCTGAGCTTCTAAAAGGCAAGATACGTTCAAGTCTTTTTTTCCTGAAGAACTGGCTCGGAGTTTTTGGTGGTGGTGGTACCGTAGTAGTGTGCCCTAAATGTTTAGTTGTTGACACTGCACACTGCACCGCATCGAAGCGCGCATGCAAAGTAAGATGCATATGTATGTGTGTGTGGTGTGGAGATGGGTTGTTCGGAAGCTGACGCCGCCTTTCCGCTGCGATAAATGAATATTATCCATCTTCCGGGACGGATCCGGCCTCTGTGCTAGTGGCATAAGACGGTTGGAGTCCAATGAAAGCTTCATTGGGCCAGTGATTACCGGTATAATGGGGTCCGTCCGATAATGATTGGGTAGAAGCTCCTTGGGGGGGAGGGGGGGAACGTATATCTGACTGAGCTCGGGCGGAACGCAATGCAACGCATGTTGCCTCTTCGGCGCAGGAAAACTCGCGAAAATCGTAAGTTAAATGTTGGGCTAGGCGTCCATTAATCTGGGCGGGAGCTGTCGGATATGAACGACGGACCGAAAGGTGCGATGTGGGGCATCTAATCTTCGCTCATGCTATATTGCAATTGTCAATTGTCGAGGTCCTTGTCGTCGTGGCTATAAACCATCCTCGCCAATTATGTTCCATGCAGCCAGTCAGCTGCGAGGAAGCGGGCAAAAATCCAGTCAAATGTGAAGGTGCTATCATCAGAAAGTTGTAGGATGCGCTGCGCCGCATGTTTGCATCTCAAAGCAGGTGACGCTATTCGTTACCATTAACCACGCTGTCGAGATCGCACAGTAACAAGCTTGGGGGCCGGACGATTCAGTTCGCTGCACGGCGGCGGCGGACAACTTCGGATCGGTGATTAGAAAATCGTGACCACGATGAGTGTGATGTATGCGACGCACTCGGCGCGGGTCCATCCGATAAAGCTGCTTACAGTAAGCATGCCCTGACATAACCGAGTGATTTTCATTGGGGTCCATTCGCCCCCAACTGAACCTTCTTTCAGCTTCAAGGACAAAACTCTCTGGTTTCCTTCCAAGAGACACCTCGGCATTAGGGGTAGCGGTTCTGGAGCTCTGTTTTCAGCAACATCGTTATGCCAATATTTGCCAACGGTTTACGGTGGAGGACGCTCATCGTCTAGCTAAATGATCAACGGACTGCCTGTGAGTGAGATGTGGTGTTAGCATACGGAGCATTAAGTTAACAATCAGGACAGGTCCATATCACCCTTCAGCCCTGGCTTTCATGATTGTTTTTTTTTTCGTGCCTCGGATATGTATCTCGCACACAAGGCAACAAGGATGGGTCCCTTTGAAGGGCAGCCCGAGCAACAGAAACCCTCAGCTGGAATGCCCTATTGCCGGTCGGCAACAGGCCTGTGTCAAGAAGTTGATGATACAAGCAAGATTGAGGTCGTGACTCTATCAAAAGTTTGGTGTTCCTCAACCGGTTCATAGTTTCTGGTTCGCATTGCCGAAATCGTGCGAGTCCCGCGAATCACGGTCGAAGTGGGAGGAACCTTTCAGAGGTAAGGGAATCCCATCGATATCGTTGCTATGACATTTGTTAATGTTTCCTAGCAGTTCGCAATTATCGCTCCGTCCATTCCAGAATCCAGACGTTTCCCAGAGTCAGGGAAAGCGTAATGGGGTGGGTGGAGGCGACATCCCCTTTATACCTGAGAGCAGCGCATGCAAGTGTTGTTGCAGAGTCATCCGGAAAGGGCGATTGTTCGACGGAGATCTGGTGCCTTTTCCTTTTCCTTGGCAGCGCCTTCCCAAAGCCATCGTTTCGACACTTTCCTAGCTGAACCCAGATTCCGCACACCATATCCGCATCCATACGCCCTCAAACCTTAATCAGGCGAAGACGCAACAGCGGCTGTCCTTGCTTTCCAACCAGCATCAGGGTTTCGTCTGCTGCGGCATTCCCGCCCGCCCGCATCCCTCCCCCGGCTGGGTTATGGGATCCAGGTGCTTATCGGCTGTCGTTATGGGTGAGCCCGATGGCTCGGTAGTCGGTGACTTCCGTTAGCGGACAATCCGGGAGGCGCTCGCTCCAGCGGGCTGCAAGGAAGGAGAAAATAGAAGGTCCCCATGTGGGTGTCCAGTAGTCACCGGCGCTGTCTGGGTGTGCACGGTCGATCCATCAACAAGCGGTCCTGGGACAGTTGTGAAATACCGCGGGAAGCGTCGTCTGTCCTTGCACGAAGGAGAGATGGGGACGTGGGTGAGTGGATGGTGTTATAACTCAGAGTTTACTGGAAACCGGAACCCCTTGGCAGCCGACCAGCGACAGCGACAGCGACTCAGATCCCTCACAGCCGCGGGATGAACAGCAGTGCAAGGGCCTTTTCGCTATTGTTTCCGCCCGTTTCTGAGCGGGCTTGTTACTCCACATAGGCTATCTGGCCCGGCCTTCCGTGTCTAATCTCCTGACGAATTCCTGCCGACAAGGATGTCGGAGATGGATACTGAGTGGAGAACTTGCCCTGGGTGCGAGAAGTGATATCGATGCAATGCAGCTCGCTGGACGGAAAGGTTACTGGTTTCAGGACATGGGAAAGGGTATGTATGATCCAGAAGATTGGTAGGCAGCCGGATGCAGTTAATCGCGGCTGTAGGGAAGGTTCTCCTGTCATGGCCGGGTGATCTGCAGGAACGGATGAGGAAGGAATTGATGAAGGCATGCGTGGCGAGAGTGGAGACGTGGAGGCCGTTCAGTATATGACGGGCGTACTATCTGCTTGGGGAATTTCGAATGCAGGAACTGGTCCGAGAAAGCGGCAGTCGATAGTGCTCTATGCTTGGTCCCGAGAAACGGAACACCCATGGTCTTTCCCCCGCCCACCACCCCCCTGGAGTCCCTACAGCGGTCCTACTCTACAATCCCCAGCAGGAACCGGAGACGCCGAAAACGTCTCTTAATTACGATAAATACCGCTGCTCGCAGTGCAGTACCTTGTTCTAGAGGGACCTCTCTTCCACCCTCCGATTGGAAACCCTCCGATCAACTTGCATCGGTCTCCGTGGAACATCACCAGCCAACTACGAACCGCCGGTTTTAAATACGTCGGTACCGGTATCCGTATGTAGGCTGCCTTAGCCTCCGCTCGGCTATGCCACGAGCCGCTCCCCACACAAAACCCCCGGAATTCCGAGAAACCCCCGCTTCGGCCCGTCCCTCCTTTAGCATATGGGTATATAATTACGCCATCTCTCCAAACCCGCAGCTGAAACATCCCATCCTCCCCGCCCTCAACCCACTACACACAAGAGCCCCCATGTCGACCGACGCCGCCATAACGCCCGACGCGCGCGAGCGCCTGCGCATTCAGTTCCAAGCGCGAGTCCGCCCCGCATCCTGGCCACAAGCTCCCCGCTAACCCCCCAGCGTCCAGTCCCGTGGAAGAGCACGGCCGGCTATGGTCCGAACTCTGGGACGAGGGCTCGTTTCTCCCGTGGGACCGTGACGCGCCTAACCCGGCGCTTGTAGACCTGCTGGCAGAGCGTGGGACCGAACTGGGCCTCGGCGAGACCGCCGGGAAGAAGGCGCTTGTGCCCGTACATATACACCCCCGACTTTCCCCACACTATGAGTGTGTACTCACGCTCCGGTTAGGGCTGTGGCAAGGGCTACGATGTTCTCCTGTTCGGATCCTACGGGCTCGCGGCAGCGGGCGTGGATATCTCCGAGAGCGCCGTGAAGATGGCGCAGGCGTGCAGCGAGCAGGCGTTGAAGGAGAAGCCGATCTCCGGCGCGGCCGCGTTCGTGACTGCCGACTTCTTCAAGGACGAGTTCGTCAAAGAGCTGCACGCTGAGGAAGGCTTCGATTTCGTCTACGACTACACCGTAGGTTGAGCCTGTGCGTGGTGGCAGCACTGAACTGACGGCAGATCCCAGTTTCTCTGCGCCCTCCCCCCGGATCTGAGGACTTCCTGGGCGAAACGCATGCACGAGCTGGTGAAGAAGGGGTCGGGCTATCTCATCTGTATTGAGTTTCCACTCTACAAGGGGATCGAGACGGGTGGGCCACCGTGGGGTCTCACCAATGCTGTCTACGACGAGCTGTTGGGTCTTGGGTTCGAGAAGCTGATCCATTACATGCCCGAGCGTACACACGAGGTTGGAAAGGGCACGGATTATATCACTGTATGGCGCCGCAAGGCCGATTAAGGGACGGACGGACGGATTCACTTGCTCGCCTCGTCATGCGGAGCTGTTCGTGTGCTATATAGAGAGATGTAATTGAACTATCCGACCCGAATTACCCTCCACCTCCAGCACCAGCCCCCTCCGTAAGCGCACCCAACAAGATTTCACGTAGCACCTCACGCTTCTCCTTCTCCCCGCGGATCATGCACGTTGCCGTGGCGATGAGTATGTGCCGCAAGTGCTCTCTCTCCGCCTCATCCGAAAAACACTCTTCAAGGCCCCGCTCGAATACCGTAAGTCTCCCGGCCTTCCTCTCGGCCATTAGGCTGACATATTTTGCGAGTACCACTGTTCGCTCGCCCGACTCTAATGTATCTAGCCGTTCTTCTGCCGTTGACGCAGCATTGCCGGTGTATTCGGCGCCTTCGTCCCCCTCCTTTCCTTCGTCTTCACCATCGCTGTGGGGAAGGTACGCAACCAGCTTCAGATGGTTGTACCGACTCCACTTCCCCCAGTACTTCCTCTCGTCCTTGATCGTTCCCGTGCCCTTCCACCGAAACTCGATATCGCCATATTTGAACCCGTACTCCCTCGTCAGCCACCCATTCCACGACATCTCCAGTCTCGGAACCGATGGGATCAGGGGCGCCGGGAGCTCGAGCGTCTCCGGAGCATCCGGAGCATCGGGCGTGATATCTGAGCAAGAGACAGACTTTCTTAACTGGTTCTGCTGGCGGATATACTCCCGGCCCGATTCGCCGATATAGCCAAAGCTGCGGAGGGGATATCGGGAAGGCAGGACGCCGCGCGGGTCGATGACTCCGGGGGCATTGAGGGATATTTGACCTTCCGTGCGCTCGCGCAACGTTCTGCGATTCTGATTCATCGGCCTGCCGCCTTCACCATCCTCGGCGTCGGCGAAGCCACTATCGACCCGACAGGGTTCCGTCTCGTTGCCCTCCTTCTTCCCCCGCAAAGATGCGGCGCTCCTCGACCGCCACATCCTCCTTCCCTTCTGCCCCTCCTCCTCCGTGGGCACAGCAAAACTCAACTTCCAGCGCCTCCAGAAAAAGCTGTTGTCTACAAGACAAACCACCATCCCCCGTCTGCCGCCGATCCTTAGGGTCTGCGGCGGACAATGCCAGCACACCTTTGGGGTGTGGAGGAAGTACGCCGGCGTCCGGGGATCGGTCTCGGGATCGTCGAGACACACCACGTCTCGGTCCCGGTCCCGCTTTTCCTCCGCCGGCGGCGGCTCGGAGCCACGCCATGGCCATGGCCACCGGATGGACCGCTGCGTTGCTGGCGGCTTTTTGACGATCGTGGCGGCGGGACAGAGTGTGGACAGCGAGTGGTCCGGGACTGTGTGGAAGATTAGGTGGTCCCCGCAGGAGCCCGTGTTGTAGATGTGGTAGGTTGTTGGAAGGCCGAAGGATTCCGGCGAGCTGTGAAGGCTGGTGGGATGGGGAGGAGGGGGGGTAATGGTTACGCTGGGCGTGGAGAGGGTGGAGAGGGCGGGGGACATGGTGGGAGATGGTTGGCGGAATGTTCTGATGTTCGATGGGTAGTTGCCTGTGTGTTCTGATATCCGATAGTTGTCCGAATCATGAATATTCTAATGTTCTGATGTTTGAATGTTCTCAACACTGGAGCACCTGCGCGCTGCAGATTCCCTTATATAATCTTCTAAGCAATTGATCTACACAGAGTACCTACACAACTGTGTGGCGGAGCAGTGTAACAGTGTTCCTGTGTAACTTAGGAAACGAAGCATCCACTGCAGTCCGCCTTATCAAGTGCAGGGATGCTGATGATGGACCTCGTGTGATTCAGAGTTTGGGCTGGCCAATAGGAAGGGCTGGAGACCACGCCGCGGACGGTGATTGTTGATGTCCGGTGCTGGGGGACGGATGCTTACGTTTGTACTTACATAGAGCATATGCCAGGAGTATGAAAGTAGTGTCGTCAAGTCGCTATTACGGTGCCGACGAGGGCGACTTCTTTGGGATTTCCGGACTCCGGACTCCCGTTCGGTGGTTGAGCACGACTTTTGATCTTGGGTACTTTCCAGGCAGGCGACGTTGTGGTAACATACCGTATCGGTTCGCCAGCTGCGTATGTGCAGACCGCCCACCCGGCCCCCGACTCCCGACTCCCGAATACCCCATTGACTCGAGCCCGAGCCCCGGAGCGAGAGCGAGAGAAAATCGATCCATTGCCGCATGCGACCTCACTCGAGTCCGAGTTGAAAAACAATCCAGCTGTTTTTTTGTGAATACGAATACCGAGCGCTGCCATTCTCTAGCGGTACTACGGTCGAATGCAATGATGATTAAACAAACATCAAAAAAAACGAATCTCTCGTGGCGAGCGCTGCATCGGTAAATCATCCGGTTCTGACATGCGATCACGGTACATACGGTGTATAGACCGGTACTCGGCCGATGCACTGTGGTGCCACTACTCTAGCGACCGGCCGGCCAAGACAAGGTTGATACGGTAGCTATCATGCGGAGGCGAAAGTTGAAACACCCCATCGCCGCTGCCAAGCATCACCACCGGCGGCCAGAAACGACGCTTTTCGCTCAATTCACGGGCAGTAGTAGTGGCGTTGGTGGCGTTGGTGGATGGTGATATTGGAAGAGTCACCCAGCGCCGACTCTTGAGTCTTCACCAAGGCTGAACCTCAGCTGGCGCCATTCATGATTCGGCCTGTTCGAATGCCAGATTTTACCCAGTGACAGGCGCCATGGGACCACCACGTCTAACCGTGGCAGAGTTTCACATCGAAGGAGGTCCCAAAGTTAGAACGCGATTCACGCTGAGACCCTGAGAATGTTGGCCCTCGATGGATCGGATCGTGGTGTTGCACCGACCGCCTCAGGTTACATACCTGACACAACTTACAACTTGCCTGCTTGCCGGCGGCCCACCGGTGACCGAGCGACCCAGCGATTGCATTCCTCCCGATTCTCAAACGAGACGTGCGGTAAAATCACATACGGTAAGGCACACTACTTCTTCTTTGTACCTGTACTCAATTGTCTCGATGCATTAGACTTTAAGGTTTATGTAGAGTACTAGATGACTTCATTAGTATTGGGATAGGCTGACGATAGGGGTTCAGCCTTGCCGTGCGACCCTCGTAAATTTCTCATTTTTTCTTCAAACCAGCGATTTAATTATTACCACAACCACTGTTCAAGGTGTTCTCTTTTCCCCGAGCATCTTTTGACACTGTCATCGTGATAGTTGTGGTGGTTGAGACCGTTGGGTGATGAGAGAGAGACCCTCTCACTATCATCAGCCTCGTCTTGCAGCGCCAAGATTCAACCTATCCCAATACTAATGAAGTCATCTAGTAGAGTAGGGAGATCATGGCACGTGTTCAACCGCCACTGCTCCCCACACCCCCCGATCTCGTGCAATCCGCCGTGGCCTGTCACAAAATCAAACTCGAAGGGCGCACTGAGAAAATTATGTAGAGTACATGCATGCCGCGCAGACGGTGATGGTAGGGAAACTACCGTACCTACGTCACGCTCTTGATCCTCTTCATCGGGAGATGGCTTGAATGGGGGAGGAGCAGCGGGAGTGACATCGGTTCCTCCACATCAGCGCCCCCCTCCTCCTCCTCTCGCCTCCTCTCCGCCAGCCTCCATTCTCACTCCTCTCGCTCCCACTCGAACGCCCCACCCGCTGCGTCTTCCAGGTTCCCAGCGACCTCCGGCCCTCCGGCACCCGCCAGCCCAGTCCCCAGTCCCCAGCACCCACTGCCCACACAAGTAGTAGCAAGAAAAAATCCAAGATGGCCTGACCAGCGATTAGTAACTGCACCGCTCGACGCACTTCCGCGGACAGGTTCACGACCCTGTCTTGAAGCGATCTCGATTCTCGCGGCTTGCCCCTCCCCGTCTGTCGCTTTCCGCACTTCCGCACTTCTGCCCACGGGATCTGCTGAGCCCTGCTGGCTTTTGCACTCGGGGGTGCTCCCGTATGGCACACACACCTCCGTTGTGCTCCACCCCTCCCATTTCCTCGCCATTATGTAGACTATCCGAGTCATGACTCATGATCTATAACTTCAGCGCCGCCGGGCCCCGGCGCCCGCATCGCCAGCCCTGTATGTGTGTACCAGTGCATACAAACCAGTATCTCTGTGTACATGTGATTGAAGCAATAGGTATTGGACATGTTTTGGCCTTGATAGTGACTATTTAGCTATGAACATTGATAGTTCGTGTAGACTACAAATATTCACAGAGAATCACTCATGTAGCCGAGACGGAGAGTCGAGATTGAACTTTCTAGAACGATGAGCAACATCCCCGACCCCTTTGGTAGCAAGCTACAACACAGGTTTACACGAAAATATACTCCGCCACTGTGTTTGCCCACTGGTCCGGGCATTCAAGTATTGCTTGGGTTTTCCTCCAGGGCGCTTCAACACGATCCAAATTCCCAACCCCAAAATTGTATATTCCGCCCTCGCCGTAACGACATTCTCTATCTACCAGCTACCTAGGTACCGAGCCAGCTTACGAGCTCTACAGAAGAAAGCGCATACAGCAGCATCATGAATATACCCAGATGGCTCTTCTCGGCGGCATCACCCACTGAGACCAGTTCTTGCCTTATCCACGCGTGAGAGCACCACCTTATCACACCAGTTACACCAGCCCCTCACGTCGCCGTGCCACTACCACAGTCGCATCGTTAGCCAAAACCCACCAGAAAAGAATGCGTCCGCTCAACATACCTCTTTGACAAGTGCGCCTCCCTTGCCATCCCATTCCACCGGTCTCCCACCGACCTTCCCACTCCTCTCACGCACAATCTTCAGATTCTGCGCAGTCTCTTCCCAGCGCTGCTCACCGGTCGATTCCAGCGCCTCAGCCAGCTCGCTCCACTCAGTCTCACCGTCCAGCACCACCACCTCCTCCCGCCCCACCTCCTCATCCTCCCCATCATCCCCATCATCCCCATCAGCCCCCCATCCCCCGCTCGGAATCCCCGAGCACTCCGGTCCGCGTGCACAGCTGACCCTCCCCCCACCAGTAACCTTCGAGCCTCCACTAACAAACTGTCCATTCCCGCCGCGAACCAGTGTGCGCACGTCGCGCATCGACTCGCCCGCCCAGTTATCGCACAGCAGCTGGTACGAGTAGTCCTCGGCGCTGACGTGCTTCATGCAGTGGGCACAGATCCAGACGCTGGTTGCGCAGGCGCAGTATAGGGTGCGCGCCTCGTAGGCGGGGAGCGCGGCGGACGGGAGAAGCGCCGCGTCCCGTTGGCATGGAGGGCACAGCCGCCGCAGCCGTGAGTTCAGGTGCGTCGGGTGCGGCTTGCGGATGCAGTCCTTTATATCATATGTGTAAGGTGGGGATAGGAGTGTGAAGGGGCGAGGGGGGGTTACGCACTCGGCAGATTGGCAGGCTGCACCGGATGCAGCCTTGTACTAGGTCCTTTGGACAGGGACGTTTGATGGGGTTGGTGAGCCGTGCGGGGCCCTCGGCGGGGGTGGTGGCGGCCGCGAGCTCCGCGGCGGCTACTACCTCGGGCCACCCGCAGCGCAAAGAGAGCGTGAGGAGTGTGTGGCGGTAGTCGGTGAGTGTGCGGTGCAGGTGGCGGCACGTCGAGGCGAGATTGTGGAGATCGGTGCGGTCGAGGTATCGCGCTAGGCCGGCGATGAAGGGGTAGAGGACGATCGCGGCGCTGAATGGATGGTTCTGGTTCATTTCGGGCATGGGGGCGGTAGGAGCTGCGGCCGCTGGCGGGGCTTGCTCAAGGTCGACAAAGACCACCATGGCTTAGTGTTGGGAGCTCGAAAGGAAGAAACAATGGGTAATTGGGAGATGTTTGACAGGTGATGAGAGGGGGCAGCAGCAATTAAATCAAGAGTAGAGGGTGGCTCTGTGGACGGTGGTTTTGTGAGGGGTAGTAGAGCTGGATATTGTGGCGGGGATGACGGTGATGCATGGAGCGGGGGATGGGATCGTCATGACATGCGTAGTAGGCGCGGAGCTTACAGCGGTAATTGGAGCATCCAAGGCCAAATGAACGAATAAACGCACAAAAATCAAACTCATACCAACCCCACACACCGCCCCATCCCCGCACTTCATCCCCACACTCGACGATGGACGAGCTCCTAGCCCGACATCGCAAAGAGCTCCGCGACCTGCAATCCCGCATAACTGGCAAGAAAAAAGAAGCGACAAAGAAGACGCGCAAGGCCGTGAACGCAGAATGCGAGAACCTCGAAGCCCAGACCAAGGCGCGACACGCGATCGAGATCCAGCAGCTTGAGAGCGGTGGCGTCGCCAATGGCGAGGTCGGTATCTCCGCCGTCGATGCGAACACCAATGTCTACATTCCACCACCGACGTTATCGGACACGGAGCCGGAGCCCGAAGCAACAGCAACAGCAACCGAAACCGCGGCGCCACCCTCTGTTGAAACCGCGCCACCCACGTCAGAGCTGTCTGGCCGAGCAAAAAAGCACAACCGACAGAAAGCGCGTCTCGCACGGCGCGCTGCCGAAATCGCCGAACAATCGGAAGCGGCCGCGCTCGAAGCAAACTTTCTTCCGAATCTCCGCGAGCGCGAACTCGACACCATGACCGCGCTGTTCAAGAAGAACGGCCTCACGGAGTACCGCATTGCGCCCGATGGCCACTGTCTCTACTCCGCGTTTGCGCACAACTTGCGCACGGCTGGTGTGGAGCTTGACACCGCACCGCGGGACTACAAAGAGGCACGGATAAGGTGTGCTGAGTTCATGAAGGAAAATCGGGCCGATTTCGAGGCGTTTCTGGAAGAGGATTTTGAAGCACACGTTAGGAAGGTGGAGAGTACTGCCGAATGGGGCGGACAGACGGAGGTGATGGCACTGGGGCGAGCATTTGGTGTCAAGGTCAATGTGCTGCAGGCGGAAGGGAGAGGGGTGGAGAGCATGAACGAAGATGCCACAGGCGGCGAGGTGTGGCTGGGTTACTATAGACACTCGTTTGGACTCGGAGAGCATTACAATTCTCTGGTCAAGGAGAAGGCGTAGAGCCGATGGATCCGCAATCATGGATCTTGCATCAATCAGGTATATAGACATCCTATACTTCGTCCGTTCGACCGTGCATCCTTTACAATTCCCGTCACGCAATCCTCCTGCCACCATCTATGACCCACGGTACGTGCTGTAGCTCCACCCCGCCAACAACAATGGGATATGGTAATGCTCTCCCGTACTCCTGACCCTAAACGCAATCTCCACGTACGGGAAAAACGTCTCCTGTGCAGTCCTGGCAAAATACTCCTCGACCTCGAAGCGCATCTTGTATGCCGCGCCTTCCTGGAGAACCAGCGCCTTCCCCGTCTCCGCCGTGTCCCAGGCGGTGACGCGCCCATCCGAGTTCGTCAGTCCGGTTGCGAGCACCGTAGCTTCCGACGCGATCGCCGGAGAGGTCGTCGATGCGAACACGAGGAGCGTGCATTTGACGTTTTGTGCGGGCCGCCCGATCGTCGTGTCGAGGATGTGGCAGGTCACTGGGGGTTTGGCGGGAGTAGACATCTGCGAGGTTATTTGTGAAAGGCGCTGAGCTGTTGTCGGTGTTGTCGAGGAGGAGGACGGTGGTGTTGGTGTTGGTGACATGGGTATGGAACTGAGCTGTGGTCACTGACGGGGGTGGAGCTTTAAATGCGGAGCGCGAGCTGAATCACGTGGCGGCGGTTCCCGATACAATGGATCGAGGACTGGAGTGATCCCTCAAAGCGATACGTAAATAAGCAGCTGAAGACCTGGTCTATGTATGCGATATCCTTATCTAGTCATCATTCCCGTCCATCGTAACTACAACGGATTCACCGGTCCCCAAATGGGCACATTCCAGCTGGAGGCATGAGCTCGAGATCCGGCCATTGCTGGATTCCGAATGGAGTTCGAGCGCGCATGCATGCTCTGACAAGCAGAGAGTTCGCATGTGGTTATCGGCTGTACTGTGCTCGAGATATTTCTCTGGAGTTGGCAGATGAGGTCACGTCGTGTATCCCAGATCGTTGTGGCTACGTGCGGCTCTCGCACCCCACCAAAACCCCCCATTCATTCGCCACGTCACTTGTGCTCCAGCCTCCATTTCATTCAACTCAACTACACAGCAGAAATCCATCCATCCCCCTCGAAGCACCGTCCGCAAACCCCACCTACCACGAACGCAACCCCGCCATATCCTCTTCAGCAAAATGTCCGCCATCCACATCGACGCCAACCTCGACCCGCTAGAACCGTCTCTGCAGCCGATCCTCGACCAGACGTCGCTGCGCTGGATCTTCGTCGGCGGCAAGGGCGGAGTCGGCAAGACGACCACGTCGTGTTCGCTCGCGATCCAGCTCGCCAAGGTGCGCGAAAGCGTGCTGCTCATCTCCACCGACCCCGCGCACAACCTCTCGGATGCGTTCAACCAGAAGTTCGGCAAGGAGGCGCGGAAAGTCAATGGCTTCGACAACCTGTCCGCGATGGAGATCGACCCATCTGGGTCGATCCAGGAGCTCCTCGAGAGCGCTGAGGGCGCCAACGCCGGAAACCCCCTCGGTGGCGTCATGCAGGACATCGCCTTCAGCATTCCCGGAGTCGACGAGGCCATGTCCTTCGCCGAGGTGTTGAAGCAGGTGAAAAACCTGTCCTACCAGGTCATCATCTTTGACACGGCGCCGACCGGACACACGCTGCGGTTCCTGCAGTTCCCGACGGTGCTGGAGAAGGCGCTGGGGAAGATCAGCGAGCTGAGCGGACGGTTCGGGCCGATGCTGAACGGCATCCTGGGCTCGCAGGGTGCTCCGCAGATGGAGGAGATGATGTCGAAGATGCAGGGCATGCGCGAGGTCATTGGCGAGGTTTCAAAGCAGTTCAAGGATACCGAGTTGACAACGTTAGTGCACCGCTCCGAGTGAGGCTCTGTGCTTGCCATATGCTGACGAGTTTACCTGCAGGTTTGTCTGTGTGATGATTGCCGAGTTCCTGTCACTCTACGAGACAGAGCGCATGATCCAGGAGCTCAACAGCTACGAAATTGATACTCATAGTGTCGTCGTCAACCAGCTGCTCTTCCCGGCGCAGGGCAGCGCCTGCGACTACTGCAACGCGCGACGGAAGATGCAGAAGAAGTACTTGGGCGAGATCGAACAGCTCTATGAGGACTTCAACGTCGTCAAGGTTCCTATGCTCACGGAGGAGGTACGAGGAACGGAGAAGCTGAAGAGCTTTTCCGAGATGCTGGTGAAACCTTACAATCCACCAGGGGAGCTGTAGATATGGCGCAAGAGAACCGTTAGAGGGGATCGAGAGCGATAGATACGAATCGTATCGTCTGGGTTTCGGAGGGGGGTTTGTCGAAAAGACCGTGGAATGGGCGTTCACTGCATGCCAATACCGCATGCTTGCCTTTTGCTTTTTTCTTCTGTAGCCGTTTCAAGGTCAATATTGGACCACTTCTATCTATTTCCACCGGTGAAGTACCTACTTCATACTACATCATAGTAGTCTGCATTAAAAGCCCTCCTGTTATCTATTCCTCAAAGTCCAGACATCTTCTCCTACATAGATACGTCTTCCTCGCATCTTCCCTTGCATTTCCCCTCGTCTCGGACTCCCTTCCCAAGACCCTCCCGATGCACACAGCAGTTCGAAGCCGTCAGCATTCCCCCATCCATACAGCCAAGCAATAAGTGCATACCAAGCCGCGAGTTCAGAGTTCAGACCGCCTCGGTATTTCGGTATCCACTTCGCTCGACTTGCTTCCAAACTCTTTTTTCCTTGCATTATCCGTCTCCACCGTATGATACCCACATATCATATGTACCTATTGTACATACATGTGAGTATGATACCGGTATGTATGTAGGAGACAGCGAGCCGCCGGATAACACGGCAAGGCGAGACGAGACGAGACGAGACCTTGTTTCTCGCTTCTGTCTTGCGTCAGTCAGTCGGTCCGACAGGCGACCTGGGACCCGTCCTGGGCAGCCGGTGGAAAACATAGTTGAATAAGCTCTGACGTTGAATTGGTGACAAGCTTTCTTTTCTTTCTTTGTGAGCTGCTGGTCATTTTCTCTCTCCACTGTCCAGCCCCCCCTCGTTAGGCCAGCGCGGGCCGAGAAATAGCCCAGACCCGGCTGCTCGGAAGGAAACGGCCTCGACAACGACGACGACGACCAGGGGCCTGGGGGATATCTAGCTGCGTAGATCGCACGCCAAGAAAATGCGTCAGAGAGGCCCGTGGAGTCAGCGTTCTCGCAAAGTTCCCGGTCCAGCACGACTTGGGTTCTTATAGATACTGATCGGGTGCTTAGGTGATTCTTGTTTTGTTGGTGCTTAACCGGATAGGCTGAGCGCTGTTGTGAAATCCACGCGGCGAGGAGCTTTGCGGGTCCGATTGCTTTGAGGTCCCTGGAACAACACTATGGTAGATACGAAACTCGCGCGGCCATGTCCGGCCCTGCCAAGCTTCGATAACCTCGAACTACGGCTGAGTATATACCCAGGTATGTATATCCGTGCTGCCCTCTATATATCCTCCATGGTTTTGCAGGTATGTATATCCGGTGTGCTTGCGCTCGCTCGCTCGCATGCATGGCACATGCCCCCTCCCAATCCCCCCCAACGAAGCGAGAATCAGAGTTCTCGGTTTTTTCCGAGCCCCCCCCTTATGCAGAAACATATGTGAGAGGAGGAATGTTGATGTGTAAGGAGGGCGGCTCAATTGGTTGGCCTTTCTCCTTTGTTCGTAGTATTGGAATTCAATACTGCACGACATCAAGGGGCTCGTCCGTCCGTGAATGGTGCGTACCGTAGTAGGTTTCCCAAGACGGTCGTCCTGCTGCAACAAAGACAGCTCATGTATGGGCACGAGGACGTTGGAGCACGGAAAGTATCTCCATAACATGAGACGCAATGTGGTGGTGAGTGTGGTCTGTACATATCATACTTAAAACTGACAGGCGTGGAGGAGGAGGAGGAGGAAAACACAAAAGGAACTTGGAGTCTTGGACGCATCGCAAGTCTCCGGGTTAGATCCGATCCCCCCCCAGGATTTGAGGCATGGGATTGATCTAGTCTGGCCTTGGACTTCCTAGTTGCCGCTGCTGCCGTGCTGCCGGTATGGTACTAGCTTTTTTGCGAACATACAAAAAGCTCCGAGATCCTGTCTGCGGGCACTTTTGGGTTCTATTATAACCACCCACCTATCCATCCTCTCCGCCGTCATTCCGTATTCTGCATTTGAACTTCAGTCAACTCAGAAGGATTCGGCTGCCTATTGATTGTTTGCCGGAAATTTTTATCATCCCGGCCCACGCTTGACCTAACTTACTTGCTTGCCGAGCGAGAAGTTGTGCCCCTGCCGAAATCCGCCACCGTTTCTCCGGTTGATCGGCTATTACGCCATCCTGATCTGGGCCTGTGGGGCCGTTGTGGTGAGTTTCAATTGTTGATTTATCACCCGTAGGTTAGAATATATACTGAGCCATAATTATAGAAAGCTTTTGAGCTCAAAGTTATTTTATTCAATACCCACCATCCACCATGGCGTCAATGCCACTGCCCGCACTCAATCGAGTCCAGTCATCCACAGGGCCCACCTCACCTCTAGCTCGTGTTCCTACATCATCGATACCAGAGATGCCCAATGCACCCCCGCCAGCCATGCTGGAGCGTCAACGAACCAACAGCACCTCCAGCCGGGCCTCAGATGATACCGAATGCACCTCATGCTCTGTATCCTGTGGTGATGCCGTACGAGATGAACAGCCACAGCTCGGCCCCGTGGTCTCACGGCTAGTCGCCGGTCCATCACGCATCATTCCCCGCCTGAAGCGGCGCGGCCTCTTCGCCACACTCTCTGTCGTCCCCGAAATCGAGGACCCGTTCCAGTACTCGCGGCTAACGAAGAAGATGATCACCTTGGTGGTAGCGATCGCTGCTGCAGCCGCGCCCATGGCCTCAGCAATCCTGTTCCCGGCGCTGGCCGAGATCTCGACGGAGCTGAATGCGAACCAGACCACGACGAACTTGTCGGTGGCGCTGTACATGCTCGGCATGGCGATCTTCCCGCTGTGGTGGTCCAGCTTCGCCGAGCGCGTCGGCTACCGCACTATCTTCCTCATCTCGTTCATGCTGTACATAGTCTCGAACGTCTGCTGCGCCGTTTCGGTCAACATCGGCATGTTCATTGCGTTCCGCGTGGCGTCGGGGGCGAGTGCCGCCAGTGCTCAGACCATCGGCGCCGGGGTCATCAGTAGTGTCTGGGAGGTGCGGGAGCGCGGGAGAGCTATGGGGTACTTTTATCTGGGACCGCTGATGGGACCGCTACTATCGCCGATTATTGGTGGCGCCCTGACGCAGAAATTTGGGTGGAGGAGTACCATGTGGTTTCTTACCGCGTTTGGTGCGGTGGTCGCCGTCGGGATTATCTTCTTTCTGCCCGAGACGCTGAGAGAGCCGAAGAATAACCGCCCGCTGCTCTCGGAGAAGCAGATGCTTGAGAAGGGCGATTTGGAGGCGTCCGGTGCGAATGAGGGTGTGAGGGGCCTCCAGAGAACCCTCAGTAAGGTCTCCACGAAGACCAGGCGTAAGGTGTCGCAGTCCGTCGTCACAATTAAGGTCCTCTTTGTCGATCCCCTACGCAGTCTCTTGTATCTGCGATTCCCGCCAGTATTGATCACCGTCTACTGGGCATCACTCGCCTTTGGCGCTCTTGTGAGTTCACCCCGCGCTCCCATATTTTACACCAACTAACCACCACCACCACCACCACGTAGTACATGCTCAACGTCTCGGTGCAAAAAAACTTCGCGAAGGAGCCGTACAATTTCCAAACCATAATCATCGGGCTGCTCTACATCCCAAACTCGATCGGCTACGTTCTCGCGTCCGTTCTCGGCGGCTCCTGGAACGACCTAATCATGCGTCGTGCGGCGCTCAACCGACGGGCGTCATCGGACACGCCCGATTCCGACGAGCCACTGGAGTACCTCCCAGAGGACCGCATGGGAATCAATGCGTACATTGCGGGAATCGTCTTCCCCCTCGCCCTGCTGTGGTACGGATGGACAGTCCAGAACGGCGTGTTCTGGTTCGTCCCAATGATGGCGACGTTTACGTTCGGATTCGCGAGCATGCTCGTGTTCAGTGTTGCCACCACCATGCTCACCGAGTTTGTCCCCGGAAGGTCCGCGTCCGCCGTCGCGGTTAATAATTGCAAGCCTTCCCCCCCTCACCCCCCCTTATGTCTGTCAGCTGCTAACAACCCACTACAGTCGTCCGCAACATCTGCGCGTGCATCGGCGGAATAATCGCGGAGCCAGTGATCCAAGCAATCGGCAACGGCTGGCTATTCACGATTCTCTGTTTCGTCGGAATCCTGAGTTGCAGCGTGGTATGGGTGATGCAAAAGTACGGGCCCCGGTGGCGGGAGCAGGCGCAGCACGGGGAGTACAAATTCTTGTAATGGCTACCTATACCGTGTGGGAAGGAAGAGGGGGTTTAATTTGTCATGAATGTATGAAGTTTGCTTTGTACATACAATACCTATCGGGAGGAGTTTCGGATTTTTTTTGTTTTGTTTTGTCTGGTTTTTGTTTTGCGATGGGGTTCATGGCAGCATTGCGCGGGGAAGGCGTGGGGATGGGTACCAAGTACCTAGGTCGGTTTGGTTGGTGGGTTATGATCAACATGAGATGAGGTATCCACTTGTTGAAAAGTTCGCCGTTGCGGGACGAGAGAGGCACAATTTCGGATGGCGGCTGCGAGTTCTCATACTGCACTCTGCAACCGCAATTGAGATGTACATCCGCGCACCCACCTTGGAGAAGAGTACCTAAATCAGCAAATGGAGGAGAGAGAAAAAACGGCGACGTTGCCGTCTTACCCAGGACGGAAGAACGGCGAGAGAGAGAGAACATCAAATCAGCAAATGGAGGAAAGAGAAAAAACGGCGACGTTGCCGTCTTGCCCAGGACGGAAGAACGGCGAGAGAGAGAGAACATCAAATTTTTGTCGCATACATTAGACTGGCGACCAGACGGAAGAACGGCATTTGAAGAATACATAGAGCACCCACCAAAACCCGCGAGTGATCGTCTATGCAGTGGACCGTCATCAGCTGCAGCCTGTATGTGGAATCTGGATGTCAGCCTTCAGGCGCTTGGGGTAGGGCCGGGATCGGATCGGGTTCGGTTTATAATCTGGCAAGGTTTCCGGCTATGTCGGTACTTACCATGTATGCATACTGTGAGCGTGGCAACCGGGAGTTTCTTCAACGGCACTGTCGTGCATCTTATCACTCATCTAGCGAGTGACGACCACCCACATAAGCAGTTAATGCAGGACTGTCCATCCGCTCCACGGCTCGGGAGAAGGATCACTTCAGGATCCGCGACCGCTTCGCTGACAAGCGCTGCAGCGAGGCAATCCTGGAGTTCCTAGCAACAACAGATGTAGGGAGAATACCTACCTAGATCTCCTGGTTCAGGAAGAGTTGACTAGCGAGTCTTCGAAGTCCTCGGAGTGCGAGTGGACACAGAGGGAACGCGAGGAATAACTGGAGAAGATGGGAGCGGAAGACGCTGTCAGGGGCCTGGTACTGGAAGGGGATATGGTGGCGGAGGAGGGGCCTCAGCTTGTACATATTTTATCCCATGCCGCCCTTTTAAGTGGCCTCGTCGGACGGGACAGGATAGTGGGAGAGGAAGGAGGGGAAGGAGGGGAAGGAAAGGAAGGATAGGAAGGAGAGGAAGGATAGGAAGCATAATTTGTTCCAGCTTTTGTGTTTCTTTTATATTTTCTTTACCTTGAGCGCCTCGGCGGAGGGTGGGGCAAGAGCCGACGGGGGCAAGAGCCGACGGAGGCAAAAGAGGGAGCCATCACGGGCCGCTGCGGACTGTTCGAGGTTGGTTTGGACGATGGACAAGAAAACGGTGTGTATATTTGCCATGATCTAGATAAGGTCGCACGCAATTAATTATGAAACAAAAAAAACGCCCATCCGCTCCACAACCAAACGGAACGACTGCCCTGAAGGCCGTACCGTAGTCTCTTCAAGACGAGTATGGCCATACATCTAACCCTAGATTTTATCCCAATCATCTGCTACATATTTTACCTGTGTGCATACTTTGTACAGCAAGACTGTACGCTGTTCGAACATTGATATTCAATTTACTTGAGTAACGTCTGATCTACATCCTATGAAGCTCGTTCCTGGGAGCCAGCCCTCCGGTAGCATCATACTGAGAAGAACTACATAATAGCTGAGGCCTTGTATCACTGAATACTGTGTATAGACCCCTTGCGGCATCAGTACTTTGCCTTTTCCCATCTCTCCAACCCACTTCAGTATATATTCATTATTTGATCGCTCCCCACCCCAAAATTGCAGCTGGAATAAGTTGGTCATGATATAAAGCAAGTACCAGGTCAAAACTTATCGCCACCCGCCTGTGCGAGACCACCACACCTCACCTGTAAACCTCTCGGACACAACAACTACACAATAGAAAGTAATACCAATTTGCATACAAGATGACTACATAGATGAATATGCAGCTTCAACAAAATTTCCTGCCAAAAGAAATCAATATTCTATGTAAAGTTCTGCGGCCAACTTGGTGTAAGCCATCAATTTTGACCAAAAGCGGTCAAATTTTTTACATATGAGAGGGCTTATGATTTTACGACGTCTATAAAAGACACAATATCTTTCCGCCAGACGAAGGGTTGATTTTAGTCGCGTGGAAATGGCCATGTTTGGTGTAAAAAGGCCCCCTGGCGATAAATTGTGACCTAGTACTTTATATAGGTCGAATACAGTATGATGAAACAGAAAAAAACCTATATACCCAACTTCCCGGTATGCCGGTAACTTTAAAGTTTTACGCCGGCAGACGGTTCGAAAACTCTTGGAAATGACTCGATAGGGCACACCTTGATGTCAGTGGAATAGAAACCAATATAGGTATGGCGTGTTGAAGCCGACATTTCTTGAGAACAGAGCTTCCAAAGTTCTGAATCTACCGTCACAGCATTCTCATCAACCTTTAGCTTAATGATCGATCCGAAGCAGGGCCCGTTTCGAACGGTCCCCCCCATAAGGTACCGCACGAAAGCAGTGCCGTCCGCACTTTTGGCCACTGGCCGGCATGATCGACGGATCTCCCCCAGAGTCTGAATCCTGATGCCTGAAAAGACCGTTATCCTCCGCAGCCCTAGGGTACAAGTAATGAGGCAAACCAGCATTTTATGGTCAATGAGCTCGCAAGAAACACTATCCTAAAATGAGTTCACTCAATTAGTGAATAGAATGAGGTCCAAGATGTCGCATTAACGGAGATGTCACTCAATGCAGCATGATGATGAATGCGACAAGATGTAGAATGCGCTGGGTTTTGAGATGGTATTGTTGCAAAATGCGATATTTTGGGTAATCTGCAGTGTTATCAAATGCGTTACATTGATATGTGGTACTATGGCTTGTCCTCCTATGCCTTCCTCCAGTTGCAACGCAGCGTACCGCCCTCTACCGACCGCAGATAGCACACTGTCCTTGCCGCTGTCCTTGCTGTCCTTGCCGCCATCGCCGCTATTCTTGCTGTCCTGCTCTTAGCTGTTGGCCCTTGGCCTTCCCCACTGATACCGCCGCGGATACCGCGCCAGTCCTTCTTGCCGCGGATTGCACACTGTTGTGGAGGAATGGTGGAGGAGTGGTGGAGGAGCGATCTGTAAGAGGAGGAGCTTTTAGCGAGAAAAAGAGCTACTAGCGAGAAGGAGGAGTGGTCAGTGAGGAGGAGTGGTCAGTGAGGGGGACTTGTCAGTGGGGAGGACTTATCAGCGAGGCGGATGTACCAGCGAGGAGGAGTTATCTGCATCCCAAGAGAAGGAGCTATCAGCGAGAGGGAGGAGCTGTCTGCGAGAGGAGGAGGTGCAGTCCCAGGAGGAGTTGCGGCGGGAGTAGGAGTAGCGGCAGGAGGAGGAGTTGTGATGATGATGAAAAAAGGAAGAAGGAGAAGGAGAAGGAGAAGCAGACAGCTGTGAGAGCAAACGACCCCGCTAGACCCCCCACCGCTAGTGCTACCCATTCGCTTCCTCTTGCAGATACGTCCTCCTGCTGCTGCCTCCTTCCGCCGACAGCTCTCTCGCCGGACCCTAATAGTCTTCGGGCCGGCCGGACTATTCTCAGACCTGGCCGTCTGCAAGTCCGTTGTGTGGCGGTAGACGAGAGTAGAGGTTGATCATCTATCCTGTAGATGATGGTGATGACTAGGGAGAGAGAGGAGGTGGAGGTTGATCGTGTATTCTGCAGATGATTATTAGAGAGAGAGGGGGGGGGGGGGCGTGTATTCTGTAAACTGTGATGAATATGATGAGTGAGAGAGATGAGGCCTACCGGACAGCCTTCAGGTTCGCTGCCTGCCCGCTGCCTGCCCGCTGCCTGCTGCTCTAACCACCCACACTAACTACATCCGTTTCCACTCGCCGACCACTCTTATACATACCACAACGCATTCTATGACAATGGCGCATTCATCACCACCGTATTCACTATGAGATTCGCATTTACTAACATCACTGCAATCAGCACGGGCGAGTTTGCTGCATTTACTAGCAATAATGCATTTATCACGGTGCGTATCTGTCACCTAATGAGGCGCACCTTATTCTGCGACATTTCGGGTGCAGTCAATGAGTGATTCACTCATTCCTTGTACCCTAGGGCAGCGACATCACTGGGTATCCACTGGACCGATTCATCGATGAAATTGTCATGCCATCAAGGCCCAACTTGCAGCTCAGCCCCAGCTCAAGTGAGCCTGTCCCACATGCATTTCATATTGTCACGATAAGGTGCATCCTTCATCTTCAACTAGGAGTGACCAGAGAACTTGGGCCCGTGTGCGCACGTGCATCAGATGGATTATGGATAGGCCCCCACTGATTCTGTGAAACCATCAAATGGATGTGCAAACCTGAAACTCAGGAGGTTAGTGGCCCGTGTGACTACATATCTCCTCAGAACGTTCTTCAGGTCTCCCTCAGCCGCTCCCCTCTGGCAGCCCAAAAGTTTGAGCCTCCCCCACCCACGGTCTATCTGAGATTAGATCTGTGGGCTATATAGATTCAATCTTCATGGTCGAGACAGCAGTTGAGCCGTAGATCTACTTTATTCTCAGTTCAGCAGGGCGGAGAAGTAAAGTATGATGTACAGCTGGGTACTTGGCCTTTAGCGAGAATATCTGCCTACATAGGCGAAGTGCTGTAAGGCGTCTATCCGCGTAGCATTCGGATGTGCTCCCGCTGATCAAACATATCTACATACGCACACTACACTGCAACCTGGCAGTTAGGTTCAACAAGTAGATCGGAGTCGATGTTCTGGAGAATTGGCCAACGGCGAACCTTGCCTGCAATGGTGTAACCGGCCCAGGACAAACCAATGTGGTAGGACCGATTGTCACCACCGACTCCACCTAACTCCTATTGGACTTTAGCTGTGAGACTGTGACTGACCACCTCCGCCCAATGCACCTAGTATGTGTTCTTGGCGGTTACCTAGAGGGTATTTACAAGGCAGCAGCGCTGAAGTTCTGAGCCGCCTTTTTATATTAGGATCCCACAATCCAGTGCATAGTACGTCTTCAACAGCACAAAGACACTGAACACGAAAACGATGAGCCAGCCACGAAAACCCTCAATCAGTATCGATGCAGGCTAGTATGCTCCATTACACTTCCTCATCGATCACTAACAGTGGCTGCAGCTTTGAGCAAGCCTCCGCCCACCCCTGCGACGACAGCCAACGAACGGGCGGACCTCAAGAAAAAGGTGCGGATATCGCCCAAGGTCGGAGACAACGGGACCGTAGCGATTCTGAGCCAGTTCGGGGAGCTGCTATCGCTCACACAGATTCTCGCGGACGCCAATGGGGAGCCCAAATGCGTATCGGCGGAAACGCGGGATTGTGTCTCTGCGGATATGCGACATCCCAAGCAGTGGCGAGGCTACGATGGCGAGATGCAAGCCGAGGTCTACGGAGAGAAGGAAGACCCAGCCAGCAACGAAGACAAGGATAGTGACAACGACAGCGATCGTGACAGCGGCGATGAGGAGGAGGGACGGAAACCACTGGAGGATTGGGAATCGCCAGCCGGAATAAGCCCGCATTATCACTATCGGAAGACCGCATTCAATCGCCTTTACGAGAAGGCTCATTCGGGATTTGGCTTGCGTCTGGCCGCCGACACCGGAAAGTTGGAACTTCATGAACTACGATATCGAGAAGACCGGTGGCCAGAATTCCAACTCGTCCGAAGAAAAAATAAAGAACTCAAGATCGATGTTCAATACTTCGTCGACAACAATCAGCTCTTTCAGCAGTACACCATTACATCAACGGACAGTGATACATTTGAATTATGTATGGACATTGACTTCACCGCCGCCCTCCGGTACTGTCTACTCGGCACCGTGGAAATCAGCCCCCGAAAGTCCTATGATAATCTGACATCCGTCCGAAAGCTACACGGTTCTGGCCAAGTTGCGGTGGAAGGAAGTGCTCAAAAGTTGATAGTCACCTTGTTCAGGGACAACTCCATTGTCCCATTGAATGGTTTCGAAGAGAATGAGGATATATCAGTCAAATCTCCTGAAGAAATTACTCACCGGGAACGTGTCCAGATTGCTCCCGGCGAAGTAGTCACTTTCACCGCAGTCTATGCAATACTGAACAAGGCAGAACAGTTCGCTACTCTCCCGGTCTTGCCAAGTGGAGGATTCGATAGAGCCAGTGGAACGAGGTGGTGGGATTTCAAGAAAGAATGCAAAGATTCCTCCTTCACGTACCGCCGCTCCCTCGAACACATACTATGCGTGACGGCACTACCACTTCCCACGTCTCACCCCGGTTACGAGGGCGTTCGTCCATACATGCTACTAGACAATTCACTCTCGCTAGCCCATGAACCCCAAGAGGGATAGTATGACACTCCGTTGCTTCTTTGCAGCCAACTCCGACTAATCTACCGAATAGCATGCAACTGATATTCCTACTCGGAATGTTTGAACTCTTTTCCACTTGCCACCTCGCGGACCCGGTCTCGACCGAACGATACCTTTACAAGATCCAGGAGGTGGCGAAGGGATATCTTCTATGGCTTTGCGAAATGAAGACAAATCCGAGCGACGACGATCGCATGAAAGTTCTGATAGAAGGAGAAAGTGAAACACCAGACACCGACCCTGATCGGGGTTGGATTCAGACCACCAACGTTGCCGAACGATATTGTGATAGACTGATAGCACTGCACCGCTTCGCCCGTCTATTTCCTGGGGAATCAGACTTCACTCGGAAGATATTGTGCAGTACTGCGCCCAAAACCTGGGAACACGTCAGAAAGGTACAGGACTCAGATACTGACATGGTATCCGATATTTTTCGGCGTGAATATCTACCTCGTTGGGTGCCTATCAAATATTTCGAGCTGAATACGCAAATCATGGTGTGGAGGGCGATGGACGCCTTCAAGAAACTACTCAAAATTCTGGACATCTCGACTCAGGACAAGATCCGCAAGATTTGGGAAACGGATCCACACGCGTTTCGGCGGAACGTTATCGAACGGTTCACTGTCGAGGAAAACCCTTCGGCCGCTTCTGCAAATGGGGGGGTTTGCAGACAGTTGATGGCCACGCAGTAAGCTTTGCATGCTCCAAACCTGCGAAACGACGATGCTAATCAATGTTAGTATGATCTCCGGCGCCATAACGTTTAGAATCTCGCCCAGAATAATGCCTCTACTGGTGTCTGCTTTGGACGGAAGCTTTTTTAGCAAGGACGACCTGGCGATTGGTCCCTGGAATGAGACACTGAATCAAACTGAATTGTGGCCATTTTGCCCCGAAAACAAACCACCCGACGAGTTTGTTAATTGCGCGGTATTGAATTTGCTTTTGGTGCGATACCGAGATGGTACCACCACCCATCAGGATACAGTTGATGCGAGGATGCACCTAGAGGCTGTTGTCTCCGACACAGGACTACTCATCACCAACCGCTCTCTACACCAAATCGGATGGCAATCGATCATGACGCTTCTTTTCAACGACTACGAGGAGCAGCTCTCTCCCGCAAAGTCAGTTCTCCCAGTTCTTCCAGGAGATATTTTTTACGTGCACTGACAATGCCTCCTTCAGGGACCGAATGGAATGGAATAGGAGCCCAGTTATTTCTCCCACCCCCAACGTGCTGCGTACAGTGCCTGGATCTCGGACAGCCGATACACGCGACCCTGCACCGCCTCTTCAGAGCTCACTTCGCGATGATGTCTCCAAGAAACGCCGGAAGCTAGATCTTTCTAAAGAAGACCAGGAGTTGATCAACGAAAAACCAGGTGGGAAAATTCGCGAGTGGCTGTGAGGATCCTGGCTTATATCGCTGCAGAATATGGGCCGGCATGGCTATTCCATGATCTTTGGTTCTTTTCCAGTCCAGAACACAGGATTTCAATCCCCATAAAATCTTTCGTGGACGTCAAAACACGGCTTTTGCAACTTGACAAGGTCGACGAGGAAGATTTTTTTGCTACCTGGCTAAATAGTATCATGCCAAAATCCCACGAAAGAACCTTATTTATCGAACGCATGACAAAGACCCCCGGCACGGCTCTGAATTTTATCGTAGACTTCGGGAAGAAGCCGACGGTCTCCAAACTTCTTGGTCATCACCACTACGCCCGCGACACCGTAGGAGCCTCGATCATCAACCGTCTTATCAAACCAGTAAGACTATCATACTAGCAATTCTCTGATGAACTGATTTGTACTGGTACTAAAGAAAACCGTGGCAGAGAGTTAAAGCAACCTCGAAAAAGCGAGTGATGTATGTACAGCCTATTGGCTACTGCTTTCGGACGGCTAACGCGAATGAAGCGTGGTGGAAAACATGAACAAAGCCTTCTTAATGGTCCTTTGTGCGACCCACGTCAATTCAGAGGCATATTACTTGGGAATTTTCATTGAGTCAGTGATCAAGTGCACGCCAATGCACGTCTTCGAGGTTTGGGTGCCCATCACCATCTTCAGTGAAAAATGCTGACGTTCTCAAGACATTAATACCCGAGGGAATATGGGAAACGCGCGTATGCATAAAATACATCCAGCACTTCCACCCGTTTGACGACATAGACACTGGAAACGTTGATCAGAGCCATTTCCATGCGAAGCGTTGGCCATTACGGGACAAAAGCCCAGGGGATGGGAGACTAAGTTCCCTTCCAGATTGGCCTTTGAGAGAAGCAGCTTTCGGATTTAGTATCATAGGGGATATCCATGATCGCCACTGGACAGCTTACATCTTTCACAATTATGATGCGGACCTATGGGACTTGACCGGGGACGCGTTCCGAGGGCCATGCCCTTCCGATAACATGCATCAAAGGAAGATCCTAGAGGGATGTCTCGTTGCTCGGGCTCTCCATCTCTTGCTAATGAATACTCGCTCTATTCTGGGGCAAATCGATCAAATTTCGCAGCAAGACAAGGCGGGTATCTTCCATGGACTTTCATGCTCATATGCTGACGACTACTGGTCATAGTACTCGTTGTTTGATCAATTTGGAACGGATCGTGGAAGCGGGGAGCACAACTTCAACAGTCGATATAAACACAGCGTGCTCTTTCCCTGGTTGCTTGAGCTGTTGAGATTGCTCAGTGGTCATTGTGATAGTGCTCAGACCACGGTCGATGTCTTCTTGCAATCCGAGAAAAATTTCAAGCACAAGCCGAGATGGTCGAAAGGAGACCAAATCAAATACGGAGAGCAGTTGAGAAAAAATCGGAAAAAAATCAACTCACAGCTTACCAAAATCAGGGAAGTCAAGGGGCAGATTGGGGAAAAGATTGCATGGTTCACGAAACTCAAGGAATGGATCGCAAGGTCAGATATTTTATCAGAATCAGTGCCGCCGCTTCCCTCTAACATCTGCCTGTCCCGCACAGCGACCTCGCTCTCCAAGATGCCCGGCGTTCTATTATTCTGTCGGAGAGTGCTAGGATTTTCACAGTTGTAGGTTTATTTACCCACTGTTACGAGCTGCAGCCTGTTGATAGGTCTACCTAGGTGACACTCATATTCCTTCCTCTGTCTTTCAGCTCAGTAAGTAGATGATAGCCTAGAACAGTTCAATTCTCGCGCTGATGTTTCCTTTCAGAGCATCGTTGCCATAGACGGCCTTAGGTGAGTCCGAGAACGCTGAGGATCCATCAAACCTTGCTAACTGCTTTTTATAGTTGGGGTTCGCCTCTCGCAGGACTGTTTAAGATTATCGCCGCTGTGTCAGCTTTCACCATAATCATTTTGGTCAACCTCGATTTCATAGACCGATGGACTTGGTATCTCCTCGCCAATTGCCACAAGTTCCTCCGGATGAAAATGAAGAGCGAGCCAGGCGGTACCGCCAAAACGGCTCCGATAGTCGATCCCGAATCAGGCGGCTTGGACTCGCCCGATTTGGCCACCGGTTTTTGGGGCAATAAAGCCGGCGAACTCGAAAGCATGGATGACCGTAAGGAAATCATGGGCGAGGGCGTGTCGCAGCTAAATCCCGACACCAGCGCGTGGTGGTACTGGCTGTTCTTGGTCTTCTACAGTGTCGTCAAGCTGCCCATGACGGAGGTGGCGTTTGCAGTCGAAGTCACGTGGCGCAAAGTCCCTCGTGTCGGACCGCTGCAGAAGATATTCCGTTTGGCCTGGGTTCCGTTGTGGTTGCTTTTACTGTCACTAGTGTACGTTGTGTTGATGGTGGGCGATGGCCTTGTGATGGTGTGGGGATTGATCTGCAAGGGGTTACGTATTGCGTGGCAAGGCACGGAGGAGGAGAAAAAGAAGGAAGGAAAGGAGAGGGGAACGGATGAGGCGGATAAGGTTGAAGAACAGGTCATCACTCCGGAGGTTGAGCAACCTTCATGGAATATCCCATGGTGGAGGAAGCCGCTGCACGCCATGGAGTACGGGCTAGTTCTTGCCGCTCACCGAAAGAGAATGGAAAGCCCTACCGAAGCAACCCCGGAAGTTTCCAACTCGAGCACCACAGCGGTCAACCCAACTACGCCGGTGATAGCCAACGTGGACACCCCCGCGTTCACCAACGGCTCCCAAACTTCAGTTAAGACAGAATAGCGAAAGAGCCGAAAACGGGGTGAGGTTGGGGGCTTGGTCTGTGCTTTCATACGGATATGTCTTTGGAGGGGTTTATGTTGGGTTTATGTTGGGTTTATTTTCTGGTTATTGTTGTGTGATTTATAACGAATTTTGTATTCTATTCCTTTTCTGTGTTTAATCATACCCGCATTCGGCCATCCAGAATAGCGGCGTACTTTCTATCTGTCTCCTGTCCGCCGTCTCGACCACAGCTTCCCTTGTCTGCCGCCAGGCCATCACAAGTAAAAAGAGATAATACAGTAAGGACTGACATAGGCCTACATCTCCACTCCTCCCATTCCGCCCCCGCCCCTTTTTTTCCCGCATGGCAACATCACGCTGCCTGTTCTATTCCAACTAGTGATTTGGTTTTGTTGTTAATAAAATCCGAGTGATATACTGTGATTCGTTCTGTAGACCCCGTTCCCTTCCATCCATTCCCAGACCCAATATATGCCATAATTTACTGGGAGTATGGTGGATTTTTGATTTTATTTCCTTTGGCTTTATCTTCGATTTCTTCAACGAGGCCCGTCGTACATACTCCTGTATTAGGCTACAGCTAGATTTGTCTGTGTTTAGGCTAGAATGCTTTCCTGACGGTTATACGGTACGGTATTGTACCTTGAAGGATTCCCAGAGAACGACCATGTCACTTTGGTCAAAATGACAGTTCAAGGAGACAGATATATTCCTCAATCACCAGGTAAAAAAAAACCAACCCAGAAGTCAGCACCACAGTAATCAAATTAGGTACACCATCATACACACTACATCCGCCTCCATATCCATCCCCCCCTTTCCCTAAGCCTCCGGCTCCATATTCTCAGGATAAAAGTCCCTATACGGATCGTTCCCCTTGTACTGGATCAGGTCGTTCTCAAAGACCTCCCAAAAGTACGGGCCCTTCGGCACCCAGCCCAAGAGTTTCTTGGCGCGAGCGGCATTGGTCCGCGAGTTGCTGCCAAACATCCACAGCGCTATCCCGGACCCGTCGATCATGTTCTCAGTCTCTTCGGGTGTGCAGGACCGCGGATTCTCATTCTGTATCAGGCCGTGCGATTTCAGGATCCCCGCGGCGGCCTTGGCAATGTCCCGCATCGAAACGTCCTCGTCGTTGGAGACGAAGTAGAAGCCCTGTAGCGGTCAGCGGCGCAGAGGGGGTTGATATGAGAGGGGGAGGGGAAAGGGGGGGGGGAGGGTACGTTCTCGCCCCAACATTCATCTCTCAGCTTCCCGGTCTTGATGGTCCTGACCGCCTCCTCGACCAGCAGTCGATACAACTCGCAGAGATCGTGTACGTGCACCAGGCTCCGCATGTTCGCGCCCTTCCCCACGTACAGCGCCGCCTTCTGCCGCGACACCTCGTCGCAATAGAGCGGCAGCATACGACACTCCCTCTTCCTCTCCAACCCGCCTGCCCCGGTGCCGTAGATGTCGGGCGGACACACGATCGCCGTGTGGATATTCTCCCCGTACTTCTTTGCGGCGCCGAAGATCAGCGAATCCATTGGGCGGTGGATGTGATTATTCGGCAGGGTGCGGATCTCGGGCAGGTCGTCGATATCGCTCCACACGCGGGGGTCGCGCTCGCCGAACTCGATGCCGGCCGAAGCGCAGCAGTTGTATTCGTTGCCCGACGTGGACGAGGCGGTTGCGTCCGATACGGTGATGTTGCTGCTGAGGTGCAGGAAGAAGCTGGGCTTGGATTGATCGCGCGAGGCGAGCCCGTGCAGGAGCGAGAGGATCACTTTCTCGGCTTCGGGCTTGCCCGCGTCTAATTGTGGTCAGTAGTCTGTCCGGTGGGTCCTAGTGAGGGAAGGTACGGATCACGATGTCGCTCTTCGCTGCGTGCTCCTGGATCACGTCGTATTCACACGGGGCGTCTCGTGGGATGGCGGTGACGGGAAGTTCGGGGTGGGTTTTCGCCAGCCGCTCGAGGATACAGCAGCCGATGTAGCCCACTGATCCGGTCCTGTTTGTTGTCAGTCATCCTCCATGGAGGTAGGTAGATCACGGTCTGACAGGAGGATTCTTGGTTGTTGCTGTTGCTGTGCCATTTCTTCTCTCATGTGGTTTCACTTTTCTTGCCTTGGTGAATATGATGATGAAATTTGTAGGAAAATGGAAGATCGAAAGTTGTGTATAGGAAAGTATATACCTCCCGCCTGAAGAACGCACATACATCATATCACGCATTTTCCACCACCTGATCCCCCCAACCGGCCCGTCGCCCTCTTTCTCCGCGGCTGGAGCTGAGGGAAGGAGGAATATTGAGAGATTTACGGCGGCGGCGACGGCGACGGCGGCATGTGTCATGACGGCACCATGACGGTCCTGCGGCCAGAGGCGGAGGTGGCGCCCGGTTGCCAGTACAAACTCCGGCTTAAACTTGCGAGATCACTCGATCGATGCGGCAGCCGCGGTTGGCGCTTGTGCGCTAGTCTGTGGGAAACGTCCTCCTAACGAGCAGGTACTGAGAGACCTCCGACGGGTACGGGCAACTGGCGAGACTGATTCAATTGACTAGAAAACAACAAGAAAGAAAAGTAGCCTGATGTTCTTCAGAATGATGACCTCAAAGTATCTCTGCGGTATTAGACTAATAATGTCTGCGGTGATGATAATGTCTGATGTCTTGTGCCTAATGTCTCGTGTGTTGTGTGTTGAACGCCAGATCGACCGACTAGACGAACACAAAAGTAGTAACAGAGAACATTTCAACGTTGAGGCGACCGCATCGGGTCGGCCCCGAATTCCACAATACCCAGTTTTAACTGGCTCATTCATTTTCATTCTGCAAGAGACAAGTAACATGTAAAGACATGGTATCCTTACAACTTAGCAGAACAATGACTCCCCCCATCGACCGTGATAACCGAGCCATTGATATACGCCCCCGCCCTCGAGCTGAGGAACAGACACGCACCCGCCACATCCTCCGGCGTCCCGATCCTCTTCAACGGAACCCCCTCTTCAATGGTATCTCTAAACTTCTCGAGCGTCACCTTCATCATCTTGCTCTCGAACGGCCCACAAGCCAAAACATTACTCGTGATCCCCCTTGGGCCCAAATGCGCCGACAGCACCTTACTCAAGTGATGCAACCCAGCCTTACTAGTGGAGTAAGCGAACGTCTCGAGCGACGGCACGCGAATGCCATCGATACTCCCGATGTGTATGACCCTAGCGGGGTCGACGCCCCCGGCGCCGGTCGACGCCGCCTCCAGCAGCGGCGTGCACAGCTGCGTCAGCGTAAACACGCGCTGCAGGTTCAGCGTCAACAGCTTCGTCCACGCGTCGTCGGGGTAGCTATCGTACGACTCGCCCCAGTTCGCGCCGGAGTTGTTGACAAGAACGTGGAGCTTCTTCTCGCGCGCGCTGAGCGAGCGCACTAGGTTCTGAACGTGCTCGAGCTTTTGGAGGTCCGCCGGGATCGCGAATGCTTTACCGGGACCTGTGGAGGTTTCCCCGGTCAGCTGCGTGTAGCTATGCGGAGAACGGGAATATCTAGGGGGGAGGACTAACCTTTGGCGGTGAGTTCGGCGGCGGCCTTCTCGCAGGACTTGACGTCACGGGATGAGATGTACACCCGTGCGCCGTTGGCTACGTACCCGGACGAGATCATGTAGCCAATACCCTTTGCGCCGCCGGTGACAAGGACGACCTTGTCTTTGACCGAGAAGCTGTCGTGCGTTAGTCAGTTCGCCTCTCTTCTAGCTGGTGAGGAGGAGGAGTTACAGTGTTGATACGTCCATTATGGCTTTCGGCTTTGTGTGGAAGAGAGAGAGAGAGTGTGTGTGTGTGTGAGCGGTGTGTGAGCGGTAGGAAGGTGGTGAGAGGTAGAGCTTTGGGATGTGGAGGACTCTGGTTTGTATGATACATGGAATATGAGTGGACGTGTCACACCAAAACCTGGGGCCGAGCCGAGGCATCTCGGCTGCATGCTTGTGTTCTTGATAACGCGGTGAGCAAGAGAATTGTGTCTACGAACTGTCGAGTCCATAGGACACATCTACTCTACATCGGGATAGTAGTCTCCTTAGTAAACAGGAGTCTCATACTCGCCCACTGATTACCGAATACTTACTCCTGAGATGATTCGAGTGAGACTCCGTGAACAACTCCGAAACCCAGCAAAGTTCAATCATATGGTAGCTCCACAGGGCACCATACGTAACAGCAGCACATCAACGATTTCGACATTGCAACATACGTCCATCCCATTTCTACCCAGAGACCTGAAAACTAAGGAAATAAAACAAAAGAAAGAAGAAAAAATCAACCCAACTTTTTTCCCTCACTCCCTATCATCAATCGCTTACTCGGTAGGATCAAGCAACTTCATGACCTTTCCGATAGCAATGGTCTGTCCCTGGTCACGTAGGGTGAATCGGCCTAGCTGCTGGTGATCGGCATATGTCTCGATGGGCACTTGTCCGGCCATCTCAAGGCGCGCGATGATGGCTTGTCCTAGAGTCCCACAGATATTAGTTTATCATTATTCAACGGGGTGTTACGGAGTCATACCCTTTGATGCGAACGCCGGTGGCTTCCTGCTCTTGCGTCCGGTTCCTTTCTCCAGTTTGTGGAGCAGGACGGCAAATGTAACCTCCTGCACGGTGGTATGCACGTGCATGACACAGGTGAATCCGGCAGTGAGAATACTCTTAAGCTCGATAATGTGAATCTGTGCCTCGAATGCGGACACGCAGTGGATAGGGTTCTTGGGGCTGGTGAAGACGAAGCCAGGAACAATTTCCTCCTCCTCGGCACCACGCACACGGAGTCGCACCTGGTCACCACAAGAGGCGTTGGGCAACTCCTCTTCCGATTCGGAATAGATGGCGACAATTTCGATAGGGGTGCGCCCAGGCATCATGAGGAGGTTGCTGCCCTTCTTAATCACTCCACTCTCGATCTTGCCCTCGACGACGACTCCCATATCCTTGTACTTTCCGGAGATGGGCATCATGAATGGTGCTCGCAGCTTGCGCTCGAGTCCCTTCATGTTGTCGAGGTATTCCAGGAGTGAAGGCCCTTGGTACCAGTCGGCAACACCCTTCGGAATACGGTCTTTCAGACCGAAGCCGGTGAGTGCCGATAGAGGCATGAACATGACATCTGCACCGGTTAACATGTTTCACAGCATAGAAGCTGAAGGGAGGGAGGTACCAGTCTTGGGGTTGTACCCAGTTGCCTTGAGAAACTGGGCAAGCTTTGTAGTACATTCTTCATAACGCTCCTTGCTCCACTCCACGGTAGGGTCGTCCATCTTGTTGATAACTACGACGAGCTTGCTGACACCCTGAGTCTTTGCCAGCACCGCGTGCTCTCGTGTCTGTCCTCCCTTCTCAAACCCAGTCTCGTACTCTCCCTTACGTGCTGAAATGACGAGGATACCGACGTCAGCTTGGGAGGCACCACCGATCATAGACGGGACGTAATTCTTGTGGCCGGGGGCATCAAGTACAGTGTAGCGGCGCTTCTCGGTCTCGAAGTATGCTCGGCCAACCTCGACGGTCTTTCCCTTCGCGCGCTCCTCACGGGTAAGATCGAGTGCCCACGACAGGTACCAGGACTCTCGACCAGCCTCCTTGGCCTCACGCCTGAACTTCTCCATCGTACGTTCGTCCACCATACCGGTAGCATAGAGGATAGCACCACCGAGCGAGGACTTTCCGGCATCAACGTGGCCGATAAATACCAAGTTCACATGTTCCTATATCTCTATTAGCTTCGCTATTTCTAGGCAAGCGCGGGTATTGGCGTTACCAACCTTTCCATACAGCTCGTCAATCAACTGCTCGTCGACCTCCTCCTCCTGTGCCTTCAACACGGCATCAGCCTCCCGCTTCTGCTGCGCCTTCTCAGCAGCCGTAGGGGTCGCCGTGGTGCGAGCAGGAGACGAACGGCCGTCAGTGGTCGAAGGGCTAGTCTTTCCACTGGGAGGACCGCTCTTCGACACAGCTTTAGCGGCAGCGGCCTTCGAACCAGCCTCGGGCTTCGACGAGGGCGCGCTCTTCGCGGGAGTCTCCTCCTTCTTTGGTGTGGATGAACCCGAACCACCAATTGTAAGAACCTTCGTAGTCGCACTGCCATCACCACCGATCGTCAACACCTTGGGCTTCGAAGCCGCTCCGTCACCTCCGATAGTGAGGACCTTTGCGGGACCTGAAGGAGCAGCGGCGGCTGGATCCGGACGCTTCGCGATCTGCGGGACCTGCTGCTGTTGCGGCTTCTGTGGCTGCTGCTGCTGTTGCTGCTGCTGCTGGAGGTGGGGTGGTCTGTACGCCTGCTGCGATGGCTGCTGCTGCTGGTAGTTGTTGTAACCAGCGAACCCACCCTGGTTCTGCGCATACTGCTGATGCTGTCCTTGTTGACCACTGTACTGAGCGTACTGATCATACTGTCCCTGTTGAGGCTGTCCGTAACCTTGGTACTGCTGGTATCCGCTAAACTGCTGCTGTTGCTGCTGCTGGCCGTATCCGTAGTTCGAGTAGCTCTGCTGGCCGGGTACGAACGCTTGTACTCCCGGGGTGAAAGTGGCGGCGGGATTGAAAGAAGCTGTCGGTCGGAACTGCTGCTGTTGAGGCTGTTGTTGTTGTTGTTGCTGCGGCTGCTGGTTCAGATTCATGTTGCCGGTACGCGACGCAAGATCGTCATCGCCGGCAGCGTCTTCCCAGGAGTTGGGGGTGTTCGACATCGCGACGATAGTTGTAGGAAGAAGTAGTTGTCGAGGCCGTGAAGGTTATGTCGGTTAGACGAGGGTATGTGTGGAGGCGTGGTGGCAGAACACTGTCAAGGTCTGGGCTTTTTAGGTCGGACGTTGCGGGGTTCGTTCTACAAAACCGTAAAATGCAAGGTTTTGTCGTCCACTAAACGCAGATACCCCACCAAGTCACCATGAATCATCATCTAGCAACAGCTGCAGCCTGATTTTGTGAGCATGATGTTTTATGACTCCAGGCGCCCCCGCCCAATACAACATAGATACAGAATTCATCACAGTAATCTTAACGCTCTTCTCTATTCGATCGCTGCTTAAGTACATACTTTAAGCATTCAAGTAGCCGGTGTCGTAAGCTCATCCATGATAGTAACACACAGTACTATATAAGAAGCAAAACAAAAGGAAATAAAGAATCTAAATCACTGAATCACCTGATTTCATTTTCAGATTTCTCGGAGAGTCAAACCATTCCCAAAGATAAAGTAAGATGAACAAGAAGAAGAGAAAGAAGAGGAAGAAAAGGAAGAAGAACGAAGAGGAAAAAACGAAGAACAAAATATTACTACAGAAGTACATAGAAAACAGGAAAGAAGTACAGCCCTCATCGTCAATCCGTCTGTAGAAGGGAAGAAGCTCTACCAAACTGACGCAAACGCCGTTCGTTGAATCCATCATATCTATCAACGGATAACTGACTTCTCCGGGGTAATTAAAATGAAGTAAATCTGCCCAAACCCAGTCTATAAGTTGATCCCCCATCCCATCCCATCCATATCCCTCTTCGTTGCAATCCACACGCGCACAAATTTCTGTAGATGAATCGCCTCTCCCTCCAGGAGGTTCATCGATCCCGCTCAGCTTATCTCTTACCGGCCGCCCTTCTCCTGAGCTCAACGTCTCCCTCAGCCAGAGTGATGGCGGCCTTAACCATCTGCACAACGTTGATCCACTGCTTGGCGGCACAGATGGGTGCAGTGGCGATGGCAACAACCCAGGGCCATGTGTGGTTCTGGGCAAAGTCGGGGAAGCTCAATAGGTAGAGCGCGAGGAAGAACAGCTCATTAGCGGCGCAGAAGGTAAAAAGCACTTTCTGTACTAACTATCAGTATGGCCGATGCTACAAGAGGTTTCCCCGGGGTTGCATACGTTGTTAGAGTAGTAAAGGTTCAGAATTTTGCTGCGCTTCTTCTCGACTTTCTTGTGGGAAGCGGCTCCGGAATCCAGCGATGCATACCTATTCACCGGGGGTCTCCGTTAGCTACCTCGAGTTCCCAAGGCAAAACATCCGCCACGTGGAGTTTTTCGCGCATAACGCCACCGTTGCCCCCCCTTGCCATCCAAACGCGATGCGAATAACACGCAAGCAGCAGAAACACAGACACACACACAAAAAAGGGATACAACGTACATATGCATGTAGTGACTCGCCAGATCTAGCGAGATGAGCACCTGGAACAGGACGGCGTAATTGGTGTAAGCGGCACTCAGGAACACCAGCAAGCACGCAGTTGTACACCGATCCGTGACCATGTCCAGCACCGCGCCGAACTTTGTCGCCTGGTTGAACTTGCGCGCGGCCCATCCGTCCAGAGCATCCAGCAGACACGAAAGCGAGTATAGTATTGCGCAGTAGTTGGGATGGTACGACATGAAGTACAGCGATGCTCCAGCGAGCAAAACACGCGAGTATCCTATCCATCATCACTCCGTCAGTGCCGGAGCACGCGACACACACATCCGGGGGTGAGCAATACCGATCAGGTTTGGAATGAACAAAAAGATGTTTCCAGCATCAGCGTCAGAAATGGAGGCGGACTTTGGTCGGCCGTTCGCACTGGACTTTGAGGCAGCCATAGTGTGGGAGGTTGTAGAGCGGAGGGGTTACGGTTGAGGTGGGGCGGGTTGTCGGTGAAGCGGTGAAGCGGAAGGTGTAGCGGTTAAGGGGTGCAAGAGCACAAGATAAGGACCGTTCTACTGGTACTATGGGGAGGTGCGTGTCGACGTGAGATGTTCGATGAGCGGTGAAGGGCGTAGCAATGGATGGATCCGACTAGAAACGAGCGTAACGGGTTCGATGTCGGAGTTGTGAGGGCAAAAAGTGGTTTTGAGATTTTGTGGAGGGTTGGATGTGGGAGTGAACTGGGGAGGTGAGAGTTGGGTTTTGAGTTAGAAGGATGGTTGTTGGGCCGGGCGTTCTGGAGTGGAAACGAACAAGACGCGGTAGGGATTCGGGGAGGGGGGCACAGCAGAATTGAGAAGTGGTACGTACGACACCAGGAATACCAAGTACCAACCGGACGTGAGTATTTGGTTACTGGTACCAGGTACCAAGTACCACGCCCTCACACGAAACGACCCGTGCGCACGGCCCGGGACATGGAACTACGCAGCTCCGAACGCCGCAGCGGAGCCCCGTAAGCGGCGAAAGGCTTTCGTACGCTAGGCTCTCGACAGTGGGTGTTGACGAATTCAAGCTGTTTTGAGGACGGCCCGAATCGAGCACCTGGCCGGGAGAAAGTGATCATTTCGTCATGCAGACCGGTTCCCGTTCTCTTCATCGTCCGGGCGTTGGAATGGCGGCTGCGTAACTACTATGGTACTTGTCCTGAGGATCTTCCCGCCGTCCTCTTTCTCCCGAGGTTCCGCTCGGCTTGTTCGCGGTTTCGATCATCGATTCCTAACTACACGCAAACAGTCTGTACGTACCCGCGCGCGCGGAAAGCTAATGTCACGGCCTTTACCAGTCGAAATCAGTGGTTTCGACTCACCGAGCCAAAACCCGATGACCGACACCGGCACCGAGAAAGGCTCGTGAAAGGACCGACGGAGATGGGACGAAAGGAAAGGTCCAAATGAGGGAAACACAGCATCAGCACCACTTGGCGACACACCAGGGCTTTCTCTGGGCATGTTCAACGGCAGCTCATGAGAATCCTGGCGAACTCTCACGAACCTTCCCACAGTATCCTCTTAAAACTTTGTATGTGCCCAATGAGATACCTACACGAACATGAGCTATAATGAAAGTTTCTGCATAAACTCTCTGCCTTTTCGTTGCACACATTCTTATATTAGGTGCCGTGAGAGCTTATGCTTATGACCACCGTTCCCTGGAGGGGGGCGCGAGTGCGATCGTGTGTATGGCTGTGGCACGCAAGTAGGAGATATCGCGGTATATGCCTTCAGTACTGCCCCTTATATGGACGATTGGATTTCGGTGCCTGCCTTCTGTGTTTTAAACATTCGGGCTCTCTTTTGGTTGCTATGAAAGAAGCCGGAAGAGAAGCTCTCTTCCCTTGAGATTGGATGGTTTCGCGGCTACGGAGACTCACGCAGGAGCCAAATCGAAAAGCTATCACGACTTTCTTAAACAACAGAAGCCCATCCACCCTGTGGAGATTCCCTTTGTTTCGTTTGATCATTACATTCGACGTTATTAGATCATGGCAGTTACATGGCCGGTTCCATCCCAGGTACTTTCCTGCCCAATGTGAGTTCTCTAATATCTTCCGCCCGACCCTCCCTTTGATCGTACCAAGGAAGTACATGCAGAAAGGAAAAGAAAAGAAAAGAGGTCCGTCCCTCGCACCTATCCTCGCTACAAAGACATCCACGCTCCACATGATAGGCAACGCCGTAGCTGTCGAGTGAGAATTCCAGGCGGACAGTAACTTCTCTAGTGGTATCCACTGTGCGAGCATCACCACGGCAAGTGGCGCATAAGATCCCCAGTTCTCCACCAGTTGCGGTTGCCGGATCATCATTTGCTGCCAGACAGTTCGCCTCTGTCCGGTAGATTCTCGAGCACCAGTGCCAGTGACATTATTTTTCAAAAAAAGAATTGCAATGGAACATCACAACTCCAAAAAGCTCGAATGACCTATGGAAATTCGAGACGTTGATATCATTTTACAAAAGCGTGGCGCAAAACTTCGCTTGTGTGTCAGTGTTACACTCCCGGTGACATTCACGCACGTTTAAAAGCAATCGACACCTCCGCTTTCAACCACACCACACTCAGCGCCGGCATCATCCTCTCGAAGAGATATCGCCCCCCAACCCCACACCCACACCTATAAGCACCTTCCCTTCGTCTACCCAGCAAGCATCGCACGTCGAACCCTACCTACTCCCGCCGCCACCTAGTTCGCTGCACATCAAGCTCTCTGCTTCGAGCTTCATCCTCACACCTCGCCATCCCCGCCCATAACTACAATCCGCAACGATGAGTTCGCCTCGAAGGAGGATCGAGACAGATGTGAGAATTGCTTTGAATTCTGCTACGGGTGAGGGCGAATACTGACGGCGGAATTAGGTCATGAAGTAGCGACACCGTCCTGATGCCCGGGTATAGAACCACGTGACTAACCTACGCATAGGCTGTAGGTGACCTATGCATGGAGAATTATGGGACTGTACTCAACTGTTTCGCAACTACAGGTTGATGAGTGACTATGAGGTTACCTTGGTGAATGATAATAGTCTGTACCCCACGGATTCCACAGCTCTTCCGACTTAGACGTGCTGACGTGCATGTACCCGCAGTGTACGACCTCTGCCAGCGCTGCCGCTGCCGCCGCTGCCTCTCCGGATACATTCGCTGATTTCTCTTTTCCACCAGGTCGGAGTTCTACGTCCGCTTCAAGGGTCCGGAAGAGAGTACGTATCCCCTGCGCCTGTCCTGATGGCTCGAAACCAACGTCTTCAAGCACCCTTCAACGGCGGCACGTGGAAAGTCCACGTTGAGCTCCCAGACCAGTATCCCTACAAGTCACCATCCATAGGCTTTGTGAACCGCATCTTCCATCCCAATATCGACGAGCTGTCAGTTCTCATCACCGCCTCTGTCGTAACTACCCACTTTTAACCTTTGGCAGAAGCGGTTCCGTATGTCTCGACGTCATCAATCAGACTTGGTCGCCGATGTTCGATATGATCAATATATTTGAAGTGTTCCTTCCGCAGCTGTTACGGTATCCGAATCCGACGGATCCATTGAATGGCGAGGCCGCCGCACTGCTGATGCGGGAGCCGAAACACTACGAGGCGAAGGTTAAGGGTGGGACTTCCCTTCTCTCACGCTCTTCGGTGATCGGGACTGAGTGATGCAGAATACGTGGAGAAATACGCTACCAAGGATGCGATTGAGGACGGAGACGAAGGTTCTGACGATGAGGACGAGATGAGCTCTGTTGGTAGCTATGACGATGACGATGAAGACGATGAACCGGCTGGGCAGATGGAGGTTTGATTGCTAATTGCTGAATTTCGGTTGGTTTCGATGTTACCCTGTAGTTTTTGCGCGCTGTTTTGGACCTTTGTTGTTGTTCTTTAATACACACATTTTTCCTTTTCCTTCTCGTTCGTGGTAGGGGTTTGATTGATGGTGTCGGTGCTGCTCCTTGTTGACGGACATGCTGATATGGTCTTCGCCACGCCTTCGTGATAGCCCGGAGATGAAGCTGATGTATAAAGATTGTTCTACTTCTACTTGCTTGTAGTCCAACTCTAGATGTGATAACGAGCCAGGCGGAGGGAAATTTCGCCTCCAGAAAGCTGTAGATGTCTCGACCCGTGGCCATTCCTATGGCTTGTCTGACCCAGCGGTGATCTCCGGGCCGGGATGACCCAAATCAGGCAGCTACTCCACATACGCTAGTTGCTAGTAGTGGCAGAGCTCTTTACCGCATCTGCAGAACGCAACGTGTGCTTCAACAGCTTCAAAGTCCAGCACCTCATCTCGTCACCATTCCTCCTTCTCTCACTACGAATACACAAACCATGAAGCAACGTACCACCTACCTCGTTTCCGACACTTTGGCCACGCACCCCGACAACTTCGACATCTCGCCCACAAGCCTACAGATCAAGTCCCTGCACGCCGCGCGCGAAGACCGTCTCGCGATCGGCTACGACGAGCTTTCCGCCGAGATCCAGGACGTGCTGAAGCAATGCAACGAGCTCCTCATCCGCTGGTCTACTGGTAGGCCGTACACCAGCGTGGATCCGTTTGCCGCCCGAGTGCCGGCGGGCTTGCACATTCACCTGCGGCCGCAACGCGATGTTGTTCCGTATGTTTCCACCACGCGGGTGAAGGGGGGGGCGGCGATATTGGTTGACTAACTGGAAGACCTATTTGCAGATCTATATGTGACACTGTGAACGTCGCGTTTGGCATCACCGACTGTCGTGGCTTCGCCGAGTCGTTTATCCCCATCTCCGGCGTCGAGAACGCATACCAGTTCTACGCACCGGTGAGATCCATCGACATGTTCGCAACCTTCGTCGCAGATCATCTATGCACTGGTATGAATTCGTGGGAATGCGCGACTGGCGTCGAGTCCGCGGATTACGTGGACCTCAAGTGGGATGCTATCTCGCAGATGATCGTGGTCAACACGTTCTGGTCGAAGTCTGGGGAACCGCAGGGAGCGGTCGCAGTGAATGTCCAGGAACCGAGGAACATTGAGGTCGGTGTGCTGGGGAATGATAGACCTATAGCAGAAGAGAGCTTGACTATGGGGGGTGTTTTGCACGTGGTTGGAAAGGACGATAGAATGGGTATGTTATGGACGTCGCTTTCCCGATGAGGGGGTTTCGATGCTGACTGTGATAGAACCGGTCATGTTCACTTTCCCGGCACGACATCACAGCTCTCCAGCGACTTATAGCCTCACGACGTCGAAGCCACCTGGACTGCATCCGAAGCTACAGCTTTCGATTGCGCATACCCAACCGCTCAAGGCACCAGGCGACGAGTGCACTCTAAATGCGTACTTCACCCTACCACGCGGACTCTTCATCGACAAATACCAGCTGTCACCAACGAACCCGCAGCTCCTTGAGTCCCTCAACATCAAGCGCATTCTCGGTGTTAATGGTGAAACAGATCTTGAGGCGCCGGTTTGGGCGAGTAAACGCTGGGGAAGCTCCTTGCTGGTAGAAGTGGACACCGCACGGGCCTCCAATGGGTTGGATATGGAGCTGCCACTGCATCTCCGGTACCTCGAGCCCAAGCATGACTCCACCTTATCGGAGGTGAACTTTACGATGCCGGCAGTGTTTTGGGCTTGCAGAAGCGAAGAGTGGAGTAAGATGGTAAGCAGCCCCTTCGATAGACTACACTTAGGGTGGGAACATCTATTCCCGGAGCAGACTATGTACTACCACCTCTCGCCATCCGAAGATGCATGGAAGTCAGTGCCGGTTCCAGTTCTGGACTTGCAGCAGGCGATGCTGGTCAAGATCGGGACTGTGGTTGTCATCGTGAGCGGCTTTTTGTGGGTTGTTTGGAAGACTTGTGCGGCGTTCACTGGTGGAAAGAAGGTTGGGGCAGGGGAAAAGAAGACGCAATAGTTTACGTATCTAATGGACACGGCAGTTAATGAGGGGGGCTGGACGAATCAAGCTTGTTTTATGTAGATTCCGAGTTGTATTATCTATCATCTCGCTCCAGTCCCGGAACCTGATGATCAATCCGCGTCTCACGTGACTGTATCTTTAGCGGGGTTGACTCAACGAACCCCTCCATCCAGCAGCATTGAGTGTATAAGATACCGACCGACTGTGTCAACTCCTCACCAACTCCAATCTAAACCAAGCAACCATGGCCGACACTTCCATTGAGGACCTCCTAGCCCCGCGCTTCGCCGCTCTCGGCCTCGGCGAGAAAGCGCTCAAGGAAGCCACGCGCAACAAGAAGATCACCACAGCGTGGACAGAGGTGCTCGAAGAAGCCGGGATCGCCGCCGACCACCCCACCACCATAGCCGATGCGAAAGTGGGCACCACGCTGGCTTCGCTGGTCTCCACCACTGCGAAGGGCGACGGCGCGCTCGGCGGAAAGCGGAAGTACATCGTCCAGGCCATCCTGGACGGCCGGGTCAAGACCAACGTGCAGGTCGATGCGGCGGTGAAGTTCGTCAAGGCGTGCGCCCCCGCCGCGGAGGTGGACGGCGAGGCGTTCGATAAGGAATGCGGCGTTGGTGCGTTCCCCGGAGTGGGCGCGGTGGGATAGAGGGGGGGAAGTGCTGATGGTGATGACGCCGGACAGGAATCGAGTTCACCCCCGAGACGCTGGCTGCCGCCGTGGCGGAGTACATCGAGAAGAACCGCGCCACGATCGAGGAGCAGCGCTACAAGACCCTCACCGCGACGCTGGCGGACGCAAAGACCTCGACAGACCTGAAGTGGGCGGCGCCCGGCGATCTCAAGAAGGAGATCGACGCGCAGTACCTTGCGCTCCTGGGCCCCAAGGACGAGCGCGATGCTCCGCCCAAGAAGCAGCCGAAAGCGCCGGCCGAGGCGAAGGCGAAGGCTGAGGAGAAGAAGACGGAGGAGATCGCGAGCGATCGTATGTTTACGGAGGGATTCTTGGCGCAGCTGCATAAGCCCGGTGGGAACGAGCAGATCATCCCCGAGAGGATGAAGGAACACTTGGAGGCTACCGGCGGAAAGGTGTTTACTAGGTTCCCGCCGGAGCCGAATGGGTACTTGCACATTGGCCACAGCAAGGCGATTGCGATCAACTTCGGATTTGCGAGGTACCATGGCGGTCAGTGCTACCTGCGCTACGATGATACCAATCCCGAGTCCGAGGAGGAGAGATATATCGTCGCCATCAGGGAGATCATCGAGTGGTTGGGCTTCAAGCCGTTTAAGATCACCCATGCGAGTGATCATTTCGACAAGTTATATGAGCTGGCCGAGGACCTGATCAAGCGGGATAAGGGATACGTCTGTTACTGTACCGCCGAGGAGGTGAATGCTCAGAGGGGTGGCAAGGACAACCGTGCTCCTCGGTTTGAGTGTGTACACAGAAACAGGCCGGTTGAGGAGAGCCTGGCGGAGTTCAGAGCGATGCGAGACGGGAAGTACAAACCCAAGGAGGCTATGATGAGAATGAAGATGGATATCTTGGGCTCGGGCAACCCTCAGGTGAACATGCTTCAGGACAACCGATCGATATGGCTGTACTAAACGGATGGGGTAGATGTGGGACTTGACGGCATACCGGATTCTGGATGCCCCTCACCCTCAGACCGGTACTAAATGGAAGATATACCCAACATACGACTTCACCCACTGTCTTTGCGATTCTTTTGAGAACATCTCGCACTCGTTGTGCACGACAGAGTTCATCAATTCGCGGGAATCATACGACTGGCTGTGCAATGCTTTGGAAATTTACAGGCCTCAGCAGAGAGAGTGAGTACTTGTTCATTTCTCGTAGGAGTGCACAGATACTTATTTTCACCAGATATGGCCGTCTCAACCTGACCGGTACCATCATGAGCAAGAGGAAGATCATGAAGCTCGTGGATGGTGGACACGTGCGGGGCTGGGACGACCCACGGCTGTACACACTGGTGGCCATCCGTCGCCGCGGTATCCCGCCCGGCGCGATTCTGGGCTTTGTCAACGAGCTCGGTGTGACCACATCCCACACCAACATCCAGATCAAGCGCTTCGAGCAGACGGTGCGACGGTACCTTGAAGAAACCGTTCCCCGACTGATGATGATCCTCGATCCTCTGCGAGTCGTGATCGAGAACTATCCTCGGGAGCAGGTTGAAGAGTTCGACTCCCCCTTCAAGCCGAACGACGCCAAAATGGGCACCCACAACCTGCCGTTCTCCCGCGTCATCTACATTGACCGCTCCGACTTCCGCGAGACGGCTTCAAAAGACTACTTCCGTCTCGCGCCAGGCCAGCCCGTGGGTCTTCTCCGAGCGCCGCACCCGATCCGCTACGTTGCCTGCAGCAAGGGCATCGGTGGAAGAGTCCTCGAGGTGGTCTGCCGTTACGAGAACGACGTCCCCTTCAAGAAGCCCAAGACGTACATCCAATGGATCGCCGACGCCCCCGAAAAGGGTTCCCCCGTCCCCGTCGAGGTCCGTGTCACCAATCAGCTCTTCAAGTCCGAGAACCCTAACGACAATCCCGACGGCTTCCTTGCCGATATCAACCCGGACAGCGAGGAGGTCTTCAAGGACGCCATCATCGAAACCGGTTTCCACGAGATCCGTCGGCGCGCGCCGTGGCCCGAGCAGGAGGGCGAGAAGGATAAGAGCAAGATCGGACCCGAGTCTGTTCGCTTCCAGGCCTTGAGGGTGGGGTACTTCGCGATGGATAGAGATACCGTCGATGATAAGATCGTGCTCAACCGGATTGTTACGCTGAAGGAGGACGCCGGGAAGAATGCGTAGGTGCGGATGATGGTGTGCTAGTAGATCGATTTCCTACTTTCTTCTCTGCTTAGTGTTTTGTGGGTTGGGAGCGGGTTTGGTTGTGTGCTCGGTATAGATTGCAAACGTGAAACATTGGTGTAACGGTTCCCGTGTCGGCAAATCCCGAGTGATATCGAGTGTTTGTCACGTGCCTGTCCTCCTCTGCCCAGGTCCGCCCAAACTTCAAAAAAGACGCGTTTCTTTTTCCAGGCCCGTTTCTTTATTCAATGATGACGGTCTGCATTTCACCACCGTCAGGCTTTGCATTTACATCTTCCTTCGTGGATCTCTTTTTTTCGCCGCAAAGACTTTGAAGTGCTGTACTCTAGGTGCTGCGCGTTGAATGGCTGTCTGCCCTGCCACCGGCACTGCACATAAGCATGCGTGGCAGAGCTTTTGCGTCCGTCCGTTCGCTTTGCTTATGCTGATAAATTTCAAAAACTGGACTGGACCTGTCTTGACTCACCAACGGCCAACTTTTAACCTTCCCCCCCAAACCTACAACGCATCACCCACCTCCACCTCCACCTCCACAACCTCCACCTCCACCACCTCCATCACCCCCACCCACACGACTACCAACTACGGCCTCATCCTTTCAACTCCACGAAACTGCGAACTGCAAAGACGAGATAACGACTGGGAAAACCGCGTATTGTCACCGCTGCTCATATCCGCCCGCCGCCACCCCTTTCTCGGTCGAAACATAGCCTCTCTCTTAACGATCCGCCACGAAACGAATCGGAACAGAGTAAAGGAAGCTTGCTCGCTGCAACGGTTGGAAGGGGGGATAGTATCGTAGTCGGTCGTCGTCGTAGGGTAGAGGAGTGGTAGGGTAGTGAGATCGGTTCGTAGGATTTAGAAGCAGAAACTTCGAGGAAGGGGAAAGAAAAGGGGAAAGGCCAAAAAAAAGAAAAGACGAGCCCTCTCGCCTCCGCTTCCGCCTCGCCGCATCTTCACTCGGGCTTCCTTCTGCCCCGTAGGCGCAGACCTACATACCATACACGCAGCAAAGATGGCGACAGCCGCACCCGCGCAACCACCGTCCAAAGCCTGGGAGGCGAACCACAACGTCCAGGTGATGTGCCCGGACTGCCGGGAGATGCCAGCGAACCTAGTCGAGGAGTTCAGCAGCGGCGACATGGTGTGCGGATCGTGCGGGCTAGTCCTGGGCGACCGCATCGTCGACACGCGCTCCGAATGGCGAACCTTCAGTAACGACGACCAGGGCAACGACGACCCGTCCCGTGTCGGTGACGGCGCGAATCCGTTCCTCAATGGCTCGCAGCTGGAGACGTCGATCTCTTATACGCCCGGCGGCGCAGGGCGGGATCTCCATCGCGCACAGAGCAAGGCCACCGCCCAGAAAAATAATAATAAGACCCTCCTCGCCGCGTATAAGGAGATCGGGGCGTTCTGCGATTCCATGGGGCTCTTGAAGAACGTTTCCGACTCGGCGAAACAGCTGTTCAAGCGGGTCGACGATAACAAGTCGCTGAAAGGAAAGCCGCAGGAGGCCATCATCGCCGGCTGCATCTTCATCGCCTGCAGACAGGAGCGTGTCCCGCGTACCTTCCGCGAGATCTTCGCCCTCACCAAAGTGCCCAAGAAGGAGATCGGCCGCGTGTTCAAGCAGCTGGAGAAGGTGTTCAACGAGCAGCAGCGGACCGAGGAGGAGGAGGCACGAGCGAAGGGCGATGAGCCACCCGTCGTGTCCGCCGCACACTACAAGACCACGTCGAGCACCAAGGCCCACGACCTCATGATTCGGTACTGCAACAACCTACACCTGTCGCAGAACTGCACGGCGATCGCGCAGGAGCTCTCGAGCAAGGCGGCGTTCCTGGGTACGCTGGCCGGTCGCTCCCCGATCTCGAGTGCCGCCGCGTGCATATACCTCGTCAGCTACCTGATGAAACAGCCCAAGTCGGCGAAGGAGATCAGCCAGGTTGCTGGTGTCAGCGATGGTATGCTTTCCCCTGCTTCCCTCCCTCCCTAATCCCATAATTGCCTCCGAGTGATGGATGAACCGGTGGTTAATCCCGTTTGCTCCTGGGTATTAAGGCACCATCCGCAATGCGTACAAACATCTCTACGCCGACCGCCACAAGCTCATCGACCAGCGCTGGCTCGAGGGCGGAAAGGGCGACATCAGCCTTCTGCCGACATCATGAGGGCCCCCCTCTCAGCCCAGTCCAGCCCAGCCCGTCCCGTCTCACGTCCCACGTCCCCGTTGCTGTAGATGTGATTTCTTCCCTTTTCCCTTTTCCCTTTTCCCTTTTTCTCCTTGGTTCATTCTCGGATATAAAATTGGCACCGGTCTGGTCGGTCGGTTGGGGATTTGCTTTGCTTTTTGCTTTTGCTTTTGCTTCTGCTTTTCTTTCATTTTTCTTTATTTTTATTCTTTTGTCATCTTGACTTAGGTAAGTACCAGCATGCTTTGTGCTCATGCGCGAGGGAGGGAGGCATGGTTGCTTTGATTTGCTCTGCTTTGCTTTGCTTTGATGTGTGGATGTTGTACTTCTACCTACCCTTAGAGATGTGGTGGTGGTTGTGGTGGTGGCAGACTGATATTAACTACAGGAGGATAACTACTACTTAATAGAGGAGGAGGAAGAGGAGGATGGTATGGGCTACCTATTGGCATAGTAAGTATTACCGATAAATTGGTGGTGGGATGGGAGGGTAGGACGAGAGAGCTGGTTGAGAGTGAGCTGGCTATGATTACTCGATTCGAAATTGATACCCAGACTTGGGATTGAAGTGGTTCCAGGCGGGATGATGAAACAAAAAAACAACGGGAGAAGTGTTTCAAGCGTGCTTGAATACTTTTTGCCGAGTGATAGGCGCGGACTGAGTTCGGTGTGGGTGTGTGAGTACCGTACAAGGTTCACAAGTGACAGCAAACCGCTCATCAATCAAATCAACAAGCCAATCCAGTCATACCATTCCGACTGTAGGTAGTAGTAGGTAGCCTATCATACAAGAAAAACGCTAAAGAAGCCAAAGAAAACGAAAGAAGCCAAAGAAAAAACCAGACCCTCTACGCCCCAGTAAATTATTTATGTGTAAATCATTTCATCGAAACGGGGCACATATCAGTCAGTCTACCTCTACCAACCCCCCCAGCACGCTTTACACAGCCGCCCACCGACTATTGATCTGCTTCCGCTTGACCATTGGCGCGACAAACATAGTGCCGATAGTGAGCGCAACGATCGTGAGGACGAGCTGAACCTTTCCGAAGCCCTTGCCCAGAATATCAAAGGGCATGCTAGGGGCGACGCGGGTACCAAAGAGGTCTCCGCCATAGGCGAAGACGAGACTGGTGGACTCGAGCATGCTGGGGGTGGTGGCGACGTGCGTCAGGCCGAGCATCTTGCGCTCGTGCGTGAGCACCGCCTTGGGGTCGATATCGATCACGGGCGTGTAGCGGAACAGGCCCTCCTCCTTCTCGGCCGCGTCGGTGTCGCGCCCCACGGGGCGCCGCGGGTCGAGCACGCGCTTCGGGATCGTGTAGATCTGCGAGGTGCCCGCGAGGAGCGTGAGGACCTCGCGCGAGGTGATGCCCTGCTTGGTCGATGTCACGGCGAAGCTTGTCACCGGAGAGGGGAAGATGTAGCTTTGCGAGAGGACGTAGGGCTTGCCGTTGGTGGTGAAGGAGGAGACGTTGGCCGCAGGACCGAGTGCGCCGCGGTCGTTCTTGAATTCGCTCTCGTAGAGTTCCGAGACGACGAGCTGGTAGCCCTTTGCGGCGCCGGGTGTGGCGACGACGTCGTTGTCGCCGAAGAATGTGTACACCAGCCAGTTCTCGGAGACGGTGGCGACGATGGGCTGCGAGGTGTCCGCGCCGGCGTGGGTGGCGGAGTGGAGGATAGAGCCCGACACGGCGTCGAGGAGGTAGACGGATGCAGTGGAGAGAACCGGGTTGATGGTGGTGATGACCAGGAGATGCTGGTTGAGGTACTTGTACATCACCGAGCGGTCACCGAGGACGCGGCCGATCGACGCAACGGGGTCGTGGGCGGGACGGGTAGCAAGCGACGTAACCTCCTCCGAAGCCGGCGGGACAAATGTCCAGGTGGTAACCGGCTGAGACGAGCCCGAAACACGGATACCCTTGACCGCACGGGCCGACTCCTTGATGGACAAGTGCACCGGTTCGAGACCGTAATCGCCGCCGAGGGGAAGCACAACTGCGTCGTTGTTGTCGAGGAGTGCAACGACAGCCTTAGCCTTCGTTGGGGTGTCAAACAAGGCTGTAGCCTTAACAGTAGCCGCAAGCTTGTCGTGATGTAACAAGGTGCCCTCGAAGGCGTCGTACTCAACATAGTCGCCGCCAGTAGTGACCACACCCACTGTTCCCTTACGAACTTCGTAGATGCCCAAGACTCCCTGGAACCTGACCTCAGGAGAAGCCAGTAAAGCCTCCCAAACGACTTCACCGCCCTTGCCAACATCAATAGCCGCGAGACCGCCTTCTGCAGTGACGACGATAGCAAACTTCCTGAACCCGAAAAAGTCCCTCCACTTGCCAGTGTGCTCGGTGTCCACAGTCTCGGCAGTCAAGAAAGCGTTATAGATCCTGTGCGGAAGTGCCTGCAGCCAGTCGGGGCCGTACAGGACAAGCTCATTAAGATGTCTCTTCACGCGGTGGACGTAGGCAGCGGCAATGTTGGTGTGGGTCTCGACCTTGAGCTCGTCGACGATTTCCTCGGAAGCCTGGTCCAACAACTCGACCCAGGTCGAAGCAACAATGGACGACAGCGACTCCTTACGGCTCCACGCAACCTCACCGTTCCTGATCAGGTGCGAATCACCAACAAATCCAGGAGCAGTTGAAGAGACGAATGTGCGCATAGCGTAGGAGGCCCCGTCCGGGCGCGGAGCAACCTCCGAGATCCCAAAGGCCGCGTTGATCGTCTGGTTGGGAATGACATATGTGGCCAGCACCTCGGGCTGCCTGGTGTCGTAGAGAATGGTCTCGCCGGGAAGGTTCCAGACGAGGTATGTCAAGTCGCCGGAGGTACTGAGCGAAGAAGCGCTGTGGGCACCGATCCGGGGGAAGAGCGCATAGAGCTTGCTCACTTCTTGCGTCGCGGCGTTGACATGGTAGAGATCAATCCACGAGTCGCCGTGCGTCTTGAAGTGTACTGCGATCTTGTCGGTGAGAGCGTACAAAGATGTCTCCCGGACATCATTTGGGATCTCGACGGCGATCGGGGAAACTTTGCGGCCCCAGGGCGCAAACTTGAGGGTCCGTCCTGAGTTCTCGGTCCAGCTCAAAATGCCATCACCGTGGAGCACCTGGTGCTTCGAGGGAATGTCCACGTGTGCAGCAATCGACGATGGCGACGACGCTTGTCCAGTAGCGAGAGCGATAGTAGTCAGGTGGAGTTGCTTCGCAGCGTGCGACGAGGCCACGATAACCTCCGAGTTTGTAACGTGGATCGAGACGGGAGTATCCTTGCTGCAACGCCGTCAGTTCCCGTCGTCAAGCCAGACACCAAAAATCGACAAAAGGCATACCTGTCCAGACCTCTCCACTCCCAAGCCACGTCTCCCGTTTTCTCGGCAAGCAACCTGACAGCACCATCCTCAAACAGCGCCGCAACGGCATTACCAGCAGTGACCCCCAGATCGACAACTTTGCTCGCAAACTCATTGTCCCAGACCAACCGCCCACTGCCAGCGTCAAAGCTGGAGACGCCATTTCCCGTAGCCGAAACGACGACGCCGTTTCCACCACGTGCGAGGCCATTCCCGCCGGCCACATCGGCCAGCTGCTGGCGCCACACCAGCTCCCCATCCTTCGGGTTGAGCGCGGCCAGGACGGACCGTGTGGTGAGCGTGTAGATCAGCGAAGCTCTGGACTCGGCATCTGGGCGGTGGAAGAAGGTTGCCGAAGCGATTGACGGGCCGATGAGTGGGATGTGCCAGTCGGTGGTATACGCATCATCCTTATAGACGGCAAGGACGGATACCGCGTTGAAAAGGAGCAGTACGCCCGCGAAGAAACGCATGTTAAGGCGTGGATTTCGGGGATCGGAGGTGTGTGTCGGGGTTGAGACAGACGTGGAACTTTGAGGTTGAGTTACTACTTGAGTTGATACATACTGCGAGCCGCAGCGCCAAGACTGTCAGCAGTTGCGAACTGTCAACAGTGGATCTCAAAGATGCGGATACTGGCCCTGTCTCTCTTCCCGCCGTTCTCTTTGGCGGTATAATCCGGGAGACCTCTGGAAAACATATTTATTTATCTTTGATGATTCGAATGAATTGAATTGATATGAGTTTATAGCATCGCCACTGGCGGTCACTCGCTTTGATATCCGGACGGAGGAGAATTGTATTCATTTCTAAAGTGAATTGCCTCAAGAAAAAGAAAAACTCCAACGTATCGAACGAACGAAATGTGTATCATAACCAAAATTACCCAGACCCAGACTCCAAACCCGAATGCCCAAAACCAGCCCTAAATCCTGCTTCCTAACTCTTGATAGGATGCAACAACATCGCTTTCAAACACATCCTGCCACCCCTCTCGAGCCGATCAATCTCGCCTTCCTTCCCTTTACTCCCCGTCACCCACGCCTTATACAGCTCAGCGGGGAAGTGGGCGTTATAATACCACGTCCCGCCCCGGAAGTTATGCTCCCTCTTCCCAAAGACGCTTTCCTTGCGGCCGCCTGTGAAGCCATCGACGCCGTCGTTAAACATCTTCTCCATGAAGCCTACAGGCCACCGGCGGTCCATATAGACCGGATGTGGCGCAAAGACCGCCTTCAGCCCGTGATGCAGCGCTGCGGTGGCAGGAAACATCTCCGAGAACATGGCGCGCCCGTTCTCGACATTCTCCTTGTGCATGGCGGTCAGTAGCCGGCGAGAGAGCCGCGATGCAGTGATGATTGCGGCCCTGCGCGGCGGGTCGGCTGGGTATCCGGTCGTGTCGTCGCGGAGGATCCACGTGGTCCCGTGTGGGTCGAATAGAGGGTTGAAGGTGATCAGGTCCGCGGGCTCTCCCTCGCCCATTGGGGGATTGGGGAGTATGGGTGTTACACCCTCGACTGGCACAGGGCCGAAGATGGTGTTGTTGGTGATTGCAGCGGTCGAGGCAACGAACTCATCCCAGTCGCCGTGGACGGCTGGGACGTAGAAGCGGGAGTTTCTTTCCCACAGCCCGCGTCGCGGCTGCTTCTCTGTCCAGAGGTCGAGCTGCGAGAAGAGGTGGTACCAGTGGCCCGTGTAGCGGATATCCATCTCCCAGTTCCAGACAAAGTCATACTGCGAATGCCGCTGCGAAAACCACTGTACCGGCATGAAAGTGCTACGGTACACACCATGCTGCGGCAATCGTAGGAACCCCTTGTCATCCGGAAGGGTGGCCCCTCTCCAGTTCGCAGATGTGTCCGGGACACGGGCGTAGATTTGCTCCATGAGCGGCTCGTTCCATAGTTCAGTCAGGTTCCAGAACTCCCTCGGCAGTCCTGACTTGGTCAGAGTCTCCCGATATACGTTCGGATCGTCCCAAATCTCCAATCGCTTGTTCCGCACATGCAGCAGGATGTGGACTGTGTATTCGCCTCCGGAAAGGAGCGAAAGCTCGCTGATGAGGGACCGGAGATTCGCGACGTCGTTCAGCGTGTATTTATATCCGGTATATGTCCGAAGTAGGACGGCATTGCGTGGAAGCTTCTTCTTCTTCTTCTTCTTCTTCTTCTTCTGCTTCCCATCCCTCTTCCGGTTCTGAGGCTTCAACTCTATTGTCAGCTTTCCGCCCTCTTTCGCATCCTTGAATCGGGCTTTGTTAAGTTCTCCGCATTCATCCTGCAGCATCCTCCAATCGACGCCCCTCCAATCGACCTTCCTTAGCGGAAACCCTCCCACTCCATGCGCCGTCTCGACCGTCTTCTCTCTTTCCCCGCCATTGAACACCGCGACGCCGAGCCCACCCTCGTCGGGCATATACCCATAGCCATAGCTCCCCAGCCGTCCATATCGATCAAAACACACATCGCTCTGCAGCCCCAGCACCTGATGCGACCCAAACGCCGGCTCGGGCATCCCCTCAGGCACGCCCTCGAACACCCGGACCTCGGGCCGTGCCCGCCCCTCGCCAAACGAGCACTGCACATACGCCCCCTCCCACACCTCCTGATAACTCTTCGACTCATACGCCGGATACGGCTCAAACACCCTACTCTTCTTCGTGGCGGCCAGCTCTCCCCTGCCTCCTCCTCCCTCCCCACCATCCCCCCCACCTCCCCCTCCACCTATCCCCCCCCTCCTTGGAGGAAACTCGGGTACATTCCACTTATCCATGACCTGGGTATAAAGTCCGGCATAGTACTTCTTCAGCTTCGGAAAGCGGCGCCAGAGGCGCTCTTCGCCGGCAAACAGCTTGTTGTTCGCCTCCAGCAGCCGCGACGACGCGCCCGTCATGTGGTACAGCGACGTGCCGACTACGAGCACGGTGCTGATGAAGAGTAAAACTAGGATCAGGGAGAAGCGCGTGAAGATTATGTGGTGGGTCCGCGCGAGGAGGGAAGTGAGGAGGGGGGGGAGGCGTGATGGCCGCGGGGGACGTCGATGGGGACGGTGGGTGGACGAGGACGAGGAGGTGGTGGAGGTGGTGGAGGTGGTGGATGAGACTGAGGCATTGTGCATGTGTCGTGGGGTATGGATGAGTGGTTTCTCGGATTGTGGGAGCGACGAGGAGTCCCCGGATGGCGGGTGTCGTGCGTGTAGGCTGTCTTCGAGGGACGCCCACCAGCTCATGGCGACGCTGGTGTAATCAGATCGATTGAGCTACTGCTGGAGCTGTCAGTAGCTGTGCACCGGCGGCCTTGATAGTAGAAGTGATACTCACTGGTATGTAGGTGTCGTCCGGTATAGTAGATGGTGTTTATGCTCGAAAGATCCGTGAGGCGCGTGGACTCGCAGCTGTCATGAGATCGTTTGTTTTGTAGCGCCCTCGCCGTTGTCGCCCACCCACCAGTAACTCTTCGACTTCCTGGTTGTAGATCGCGGTTTACAACTTGCCCTTTCGGGATTAGCGGTACAGAGCTGTCGAATCAGCGGTTCGCAGGCAGAGCGCCCACAGTCTCCTCTTCTGCTTCGTATCAAAACATAATGTTTCATTCAACCCGATGCGAAGCTGCAGCTGCCCATCGATATTATCGAGGAGATTCGAGGTATCATAGCTCTATCACCAAGACCGGAGTTAACATATCCACAGAAAGCTTGATTTATCCCCCCTGCAATCGACGATATTCACAGCGAAGTCTTCTCGAAGGTAGCAAGTGCAATAGTATAAGGCAAGTCAACTGTGCTTCAGGTGATACGTTATACAACTGATATGGACTCGACTGTAGGGTAGGTGCGCACACCGTGGTGTAATCCGAAGGCCGCAGAATACTAGAGTCGATCATGGAGCTTTCCCAGTCTGCTGGATACGGATGGCTAGCGATCTGAGAAGGTCAATCGTCGCAGGGCGAAGGGTAAGAAGCTACACAGAGCTCGCGGATGAGCTCAAGGATAACTATGGCGGACTATACCGAGCTTGGGGTTGAAAGCGATCGATCCGTTGAGTTCCTCAGCTGTTGTCCTGTTTCATCACTCGTCATGAATTCGCGGAAAGCACATGCACGCCGGTGTCTTGAATGAAAGGACTGAATTTCGGCCATTCCGGCCAGCAAAGAATGCCCTACCTATCCAAAGTACCCTCGGTCCGCTGTGCTTCTGCATACCAGGCAGTTACATGGTACCGTGGCCTGTGTCGCCTCGGAAGCGGCGATTCGGGAATTCGCACTCGGAGTCGCACAGCCACGGCGGCAATACCTAATCCTGCTTTTTGCCTCTTGCTCGCCGACACGGTAGGTAGCGTACGTCACGGTCACCCCCGCGCGGGTCTTCGGTATCTGTCGAGTACCGGTATGTACTACTACGGTATGTAGAGTACTTTACGATTCCTCGTAGGGCTGTCTCCCTCGTAGGTATTTTTCTGTGGAAGGCAGTCCAGCGTGCCCGTGAAGAACAAGTTGCCTCGGCGTTTATGGCATCTACATATGGGCATCGATATGTAGGTACGGCTTGCCGCTTCAGCGTGCAGATTCCTGTCTGGGCATATATATACTCTATGCACCGTCCAGACGGGTACGTTTATGTAGGGCTATGTATGTACCAGGCAGGCAGGTACAAAGGCCTGTATGTAGAGCACTCTATTCTACAGAGATCCCCAGCAGGCACAGGCACAGGCTCCGAGAAGAAGAGCTTTGCATGTGCTCGGAGTATTCCGCAGTTTCGTGTGTATGTAGCACGGCGACGACGGCGACGAGGAGGGGCGCACAAAAGGAAAATGAATTATCGGAGGACCGGGTGCCGTGCTTCTTCTGCTGACGACCGGAATCGACGAATGGCGGACGCTTGCTCTCTCACGGGCTGGCTAACTACTGCGGAGGAGGAGGGAGGGCGAAAGTGTTGAGTTCTGTCGCGTGTCGGTTGGTTAGTGTGTCCCCGAGAAAAATGTCAAGCTGGATTCTTGGCGGAGGGACTGGGTGGTGGTGGGCGAGAACGAGAAGTGCAACATGATGTTCGTCGAATGGGTGTTAGTACTTCTACATCTGCTGCTCCCGCTGTTGCTATGTATATACCTCATCTGCTGCTTGCTTGCTTCTCAACAACTTCATCCATACCTCATTACCCCATGCCGCGCTCTGTCTCTGCTAGGTAGATAGCATTTGTCCATACGTTGACTAAACCGGTCCCTCCCCCACTACGAACCCAATCCACTACACTCAACCTACACCTACACCTAACTACACCTCCAACTACAACTACAACTACCACTTCACCTGCTAGGTATCTCCATGCCCCCATCGGTCGCGACCGCTACAACAGCTGCCAAATCACTTCTCGCCTCAGCCACTGCCACCGCCTCGAAAACCGTTCCTTCCGTCGCCGCAGCCACCGCCCATTCCACTGCCCTCCGGAGACTGGACCTGATCAAGCGGAATCTATCATCGTCGCCCGCAAAGATGTCGCCCATACCCACAAGGAAGCACCGTGTGACGGTCATCGGATCTGGTAACTGGTAATTGCACCCCGATGTCATCGTCGTCGTGACGGGAACAGCAGAATGCCCTTTGCTAACCACCGCCGCCCACTACAGGGGAAGTGCCATCTCCAAGATCGTGGCCGAAAACACCAAGGCCCACTCGCACGTCTTCGAGGAGGAGGTGTACATGTGGGTGTTCGAGGAGAACCACCAGCTCTCGTCGGACCACCCCAAGTACGACTCCTCGAAGCACTCCTCGCCGCAGAAGCTCACCTCGCTGATCAACGACCTGCACGAGAACGTCAAGTATCTCCCGCGCATCTCGCTGCCGCACAACGTCGTGGCCACACCCGACATCAAAGAGGCCGTACGGGAAGCGACGATCCTCGTCTTCAACGTGCCACACCAGTTCATGGGCAACATCTGCAAGCAGATCGACGGGGCGGTGCTCCCGTACGCGCGGGCGATGTCGTGCATCAAGGGCGTGGACGTGTCCGCGGAGGGGATCTCGCTGTTCAGCGACTACATCGGCAAGCGGCTGGGGATCTACTGCGGCGCGCTGTCGGGCGCGAACATTGCCAATGAGGTTGCGGAGGAGAAGTGGTCCGAGACCACTGTGGCATACGATCCTCCCGGCGACCTGACGCCGCTCCCCGAGGAGCTCCCCCCCGTCGACCACGCCGTCATGAAACACCTCTTCCATCGCCCCTACTTCCACGTGCGCGTCGTCCGCGACGTCGCGGGAGTGTCGCTCGGCGGCGCGCTAAAGAACGTTGTCGCCCTCGCCGCGGGATTCGTCGACGGGCTGGGCTGGGGTGATAACGCGAAGGCGGCGGTGATGCGCGTCGGGCTGATGGAGATGCAGAAGTTCGGGCGGGCGTTCTTTGAGTCGTGCCGGCCGGAGACGTTCACGGAGGAGAGCTGCGGCGTCGCCGATCTCATCACTAGCTGCAACGGCGGCCGCAACCATAAGTGCGCGATGCTGAGCGTGCGCGAGGGAAAGAGCATCGAGGAGATCGAGCAGCGCGTGTTGAATGGCCAGAAGCTCCAGGGAACTAGCACTGCGAAGGAGGTTAACCAGTTCCTGAAGGAGAGGGGTGTTGCGCATGAGTATCCCCTGTTCACGGGTGTGCATCGTAAGTGCTGTCCTCCACCAAAATCACATCCACCAACATATCCACATCCACCAGCATAGCCCCGCCCCCTCCCCCCACAATCGCCGACTCGTTCGGATCCTCGTTGCGCTTATCTTGTCCAACATGTTGGCACACTCGCGGACGAGGACGAGGACGGGGACGAGGATGTGGAGGCAGCGGCGGAGACGCTGATATGATTTACATATACCTTGTTGCTGTGTTGTGTTGCTTGTTGTTGTGTTGTTTTGCCAGCGGCTAACCGGTGATTCTTTATGCAGTGATTTTGACCGGCCAGGCCAAGGTTCGTTGTTGCCAGCTTCCTCCCCCAGCTTCCTCCCCAAGCTTCCCCAGCTTCCCCAGCTTCCCCCAGTTTCCTTCCCGGTTTCCTGTCATGTCTGTCATGTCTGTCAGAGTACATACACACATTAGCCGGCAGGATATCTACATACCCGCTTTCTTCCCCGCATCCCATCCGTTGCAAAACATATAGGTACACGTAAACTAATCATCTATTTACGATAGGTTGAGGATCTACCAAAGATGATTGAGCCTAGGGATACGAATTAATGACCTACGACCGACACCGAACCGAATAGACGCCAGTATCTCGTACCCATTATGACTACGAGCTCTAACCACGAGGGTTTGCATGAAGTGGATTGGATTGGATCTTGGGCGTGGGAGGGTGGGACAGGGCGGGGAGATATATGGTTGGGTTGGGGAGCATTGATTAGAATTTCATTTCGGTTTCTGTTACTCTTTTTTTTTTACATTAATTAATTTCGGCGATATCTACTACCTATGTTGCAATTGCAATTGCAGTGACGGGTTGTACCGTACATCCTTTTCTCCTCTCTTCCGTATGCTAGGTTGGCTTTTGAGATATCTTTTGGTTTGGTTTGGCTATCGGTTTAGCTGTCTATCGGTTTAGCTGTCTATCGGTTTGGCTGTCTATCGGTTTTAGCGATTTGGGATTGGGAGGATGCGAATGTAATACGACTTCTCGCCCCGAGTTTTTTCCCAACATAGACAATGATCAATCCTCGCTGTATGCAGATCCAATCCAATCCAATCCAAGAGCAAGCGGGAAGTTGAATAGTTGAATGAAAAATACCGCTCGATACAAGATACAATAGGTAGGGCAAGTGAATGTAGCCCAAGTAACCCCCCTCCGTCCCCGCAACCCCCCACCATCCCCCATCCTATCCCCCGTCCCCGTCCCCCGTTTCGTCCCCCGTCCCCGGTTCCCCGTCCCCACGTCCCCAAAAGCCCACCGCAGAAATAAAAAGTAAAAATAACAAAAACACCCCATAATATGAAAACAAAATGGTCAATGAAATAGGATAGGATAGGATAGCCAATGATGATGATGATGGTGCTGAAAACATGACGCAAGCAATGATGAGTACAAAGATAGTAGCCCAGGCGATGTGAATATGATGAGAAGGGAAAGAGAAGAAAGAAGAAGAAGAAGAAAGGGAGAAACTTGAACTCCAAAAAGAAAAAAAAAGAACCGGGTACCCCAGATGATGAGAAAGAAAAGAAGAAAAAACAACCAAGAATCCCCCCGCCCGTCGCGCCGCCCAATATATGTCAAGTCAATTCCTCCCTCCCCGAACCAAAAAACGGCGAAGCATAGTTTACGTGACACTAGATGTACAATATCTAACCGTACAGATCCTCTTCCACCATCGCTACTACAACATCCCGTCAGTCAGTAACAATCTCGGGGCTTATCTTCTCGCAGGGACAAACACATACCATTATTACTCTTAGTCGGCGTAAACGAATTCTTCTTCAATCCACCCATCATAAACATCATACTACTCTCTCGCCTCCTTGATTTGGATCCCTTCCCGTTGTCCGGTACCGATAGTCCGCCGTTGCCACTGCTGCTACCAGCATCTTGTGGTGGCATGACATCGAATCGTGGCGCACTGATTTGCGTGGGCGATGTGATCTGCGGTTGCGTATCGTAGTTTGGCTCGTACGAGACTATCTGCGGTGGGGGCAGCGAGCCGGGCGGTCGGATGGTCATTGGGTGGGAGGGGAGCATGGGGGTTCGCGGCGGTTCCATCATCCGTTGGGACGATAGGGCTGGTCGGTCAGTGGACTGGAATGTTTGCTGGCGAGGGGAGAGCGGGCCGGGGCCGAAGCCGGGAGTCGATGGATATTCCAGGGTTGGGAGCGTCGGCGGCGGTGGTGCGGGCGGTGCTTCGCCGTCCAGGAAGAAGATGTAGCGGTACTCGTGCAAGAACATGGAGAAGACTTGAGCCGGGATGTTCAAGGTTGGAGAGAAGACGATGCCGACGTTTCGGATGGTCATCTTGTTGACGTCCGAGTTATCGACGATCCTCAAGAGATGGCCCGAGAGCGCCTTAAGCAGTGCAAAGTTCTCCGGCGGGAGGCTATGCACGAGGTTGTTGAGAGCAGTGATCTTCTGGTTCTTGTCCTCCATCTCGGTGACCTTGACGAAGTCGTCCCGTCGGTCGGAGGTCAGGATATTGTTCGGCAGTTCGCGGAGGTACAACTTGAGCAAGCCAGAAATCGCATGCACGTCGTAATACTCATCATGGCCAAGCAGGTTGACATCGGCCTCTGCAGGGCTAGTTAGCCACACACACACACAAGGATAGGAAAGTGCCATGATTTTGCCTACCAGTATTAAACTTCTCCCTCAATCCCTTAATTACCACATTGCTACCCGACAACCTGAAGATACCTTCCTCGTCCGAAGCATTCTTCGCGTCGAGATACTCGATACACCGGTACACGACCGAAGGAAGTGCCACTTCGACACCGGGCGGCTTCGTCAAGTACACGGCCTCCTCGAGCGTCGCACCAAACACCGATCGCGACAGCGGGAACCTCTCCACCGCTTGTTGATGGCCGGCCGGTTGTTTCCCTTGGTCTTCGGAATTCGATGAGATCCGCTGCTTGAACCCCCATATACTCCTCTTCTTGGCCGCCTTCTCCGCCTTCTTGTCTTCCGCTGACTTACCGGCGCCCCATGCCGCAGGATCGGAGATGACGGACCCGTTGGTTGGTGCCGAGATCTGTTTGACCGGATGGCCCCGTTCAGGCACGGGTGCGCTGGACGAGAACGGCCCCGACTGCGAGAGCATCGAGTTCGGCGAGGGCGAGACCTGCTGTCTGCTCAGCTCTTCTGGAGTCGGGCCTCGCGCAGGAGCAGGTCCTTGACTTGCCTCGTCATAGCTCATGCTCCGCAGTGAGATACCGTCTCCGTCATCACTACCGTCCTTCGCCTCCTTGCTGTCCTTACTCTTGGAGTGCTTAAGCTTCTGCTTGCCATCCTCGTCCTTCTCCTTCTCCTTCTCCTTCTCAGAGCTCACATGGTCGAGCAGTGCATTGACCCATTCGTCCCTTTCCTTGTCGTTCTCAGAACAGAGCACGTGCCGCACCAGGGTCGCCGAATCCTTTCTCTTCGGCTCGAGAACCAGGAAGGCATGTCGGTATTGGTTATCCTCGTCTCCACTAGCGTCGTCCTTTGCCTTCTGAGACGCACTTTGCCGTCCAATCTGCGCGCCTTGCAACTTGATCTGACCGAGCTGAGCACCGCCTGGGGTATCAAAGTACCTCAAAACCGGCCCGTCGAGGACAAAGTATCGCTCCTTCCATCCGCCAAAGTTTTTGCCACGCTTCGTCAGGTATCCTTCCTTGACCGCAGTGATTCCCAGGCCGACATTGTCGCCGGCGATTGGGGGAATGCTCTCCTTGATGGTCTCGTGTATGCTGTTCGGATAATGCTCCACAACATCGGTCGAAAAGAATTCGCAGAGTCCCCGCGCCGCAGGTTCGTTCATGACGGCACCGAAAATACCAGCGAAATACTCGTCCAGAGCCGCCCTCCGTGCATCCACCCTGGCAGGTGCGTATCCCGAGAAAAGTGACCGATCCGGAACCTTGGAGTGGTAGGTGATGTACTTCCTCAGCTTCGAATCCAGGGCTGGCAGCGCCCCCACGTCCTTCTCGACCCTCAGAACCTCCTTCCCATCGGTTCGTGAAAACAGGCCCAAAGTGAATACCGAGTCTTCGGACGAGGGTCTCGGCTTTCCGGGTAACATGCTAGCTCTTGAGGGCTTCATCCTCGAGGAGACGACGCGGCAGTCCACGGTGGTGATCTCGGATGGCCTGATGACGAGCTCGATGATTGGCGAATCCTGTCGCACGCTTCCGTCGGAGGCGGCCCTTCCATGCCCGGTGACGAACGGAGGCATCCTGGGAGATGCCAAAGGCATTGCGGATCGAGGGGTCGCTGGGATGGTCAGGCTCTGGAACACGGGCTTTGGCGTTCCCGGAAGTCCCAGAGCGGAGTCCATCGAGAAGCCACGGGGCATTGGCGAATTCGGAGGCCTGTCTACTGGTCTCGGAGAGCTGGGCAAACCGGGGCTAGGCAATGGTGCCCTGACGAACGATGCCTTGATGCGAGCCGTCTCGGCTTCGGGAGATAATCTGTGGGACATGTTCATGTTCGACGGACCTGGAGTGAGAGGGACATGCATGTGCTGCAGATACTGAGTGGGAGGGGACCGCGTGGGTGGAGCAGTAAGGGGACCGTTGCCTACGAATCTGTTGTTGAAGGGCATGGGCAATCCTCCCACTTTGTCGTCCGGAGTGGCTTGCCAGCTATCGTCACTATTGGAAGCTGCCTGGGTGGTTGTGCCTATGTCATCGTGGTGGATCTGGTTGTGGAGTTGGGAGCGTTGGAACTCGAGAGGAGCTGGCGGTGCCTTTCGGATTGGGGTTTTCCCCATTCCAGGGGCGGGTGGTACAGCGGTCGTAATGCCCAGTTTCTTCTCGTAAGGTTCCGTTCGCGCGTGTGACCTACGGTCGTTTTCGTGCAGTTGATCCCGATGGTCGGGTGGTAGACGTGATAACGGCGATACCATCTTGGGCGAGAGCTGGGTGGGGGACTCATTCCGTTCGTGGTCATCATGCAGCCGGTGGATATCTGACGATGTAACTTCCCGTGGCCCGCGGAATACCACTTCATCGCTTAGATCGAAGCCTTGAGAAAGCCCCTCGAACCTTGCTGTAGCAGAGGAATCGATCGGGGACGAGATCATGCGTTCACGGGTAGGCGAGAGGGGTTCGATGGCGATTTCGAGGCCGGAAGCTTTGATTCCGCCCCGGCCCCTCTCGCTGGTCGACGCAAGGGATTCACTCCTCGTGATGCCCTCGCCACGAGTCGGTGACCTCGACGCCGATCTACTGTGCGGCTCGTCCAAGCTGGGCGCGGGGCTCTCACTTAAACCTCGCGAGGGTATCGAGCCCGTGGGCAGTGGGGGGATCATGCCCATGTGCTCCTTTAATTTCGTACGATACCGGTCCTTCTCCTTCAGAGCACGCTCGAGATCTTTATTGAGGCCCAGGATCATGGCGCGCTGTTTATCGACGAGCCTCCAGAGCTGCGAGTTCTGCGCCGTCATGGACTGTTTCTCCTTCAACAAGTAACGTACTGCCTCCTCCGCCGAACCAGCAGCTTGAATCAAAGACTGAACATCGGCTGGTGAGCTGCCGGTGATCTGGGAAAGGGCGTTATTAGAACTACTAGTAGAAGACGTATGAGCGTGACTGGCGGCCGACTGGACCGATGCCGAGGAAATTGCCGAATCGATGGAGGAGGCTCTCATGATGGCCCTGCTCGGGTTCGATGTGGTCGACGCCATTGCGACAGGCGGAGGGGCGACTACTGCTGCTGCTGCTGGCTCCGAAGCCACGGCACCCGAGGGGGACGAGGACGAGGACGAAGGATCGGATTCGGGGAGGGAGCAAAGACGCTGGTGCGATCTATCACGTCTATGATGAGGGGTGGGGATTCCAGTGGTGATTCCGCCGACGAGACTACACGCTTCAGCGGCCAATTTCTCGAGCTGGTCTTGAGGTGAGCTTGGGGTTTCGGAGTAGTAGTAGTTGTTGTTGTTGTTGTTGTTGTTGTTGTTATTGTTGTTGTTGTTGTTGTTGTGGGGATGGTGGTTGTGGTTGTGGTAGTGGTGGCGGCGTTGCGGAGTGTCGCAAGGGGAAGGGCGGGTTACGGGAGGTGAAGATGGAGGTTGCAGCGGCAAGAGAGGGGGGGGAGGAGCAGGAGGGGGGGGAGGAGGAGAAGGAGCAGTAGCAGTAGCAGTAGTAGCAGGAGCAGGAGGGACAGTCAGGGAGAGCAGGCTGCGATCCAACCTATGGTCCTGTGCTTGCCAAGGAGGAGGAGGATGCTGGTGCTCGTTGAGCGATAGTGGGTACTGGGAGTCAGAGGGGTTGTGGTTATGGTTGCGGTGGTTGCTGCGGTGGGAGTGGTGGTGGGAGGGCTGGTTTGGTGACTGCCTGTTTGAGAGATGCGATGAAGCCGCCGTGTTGGAAGAGTTGCGGGCGGAGGAACTGCTGGTGGTGGTGGTGGTGGTGGTGGTGCTGGCGCTGGTGCTGTTGCTTGTGGTGGTGGTGGTGGTGCTGCTGCTGCCGGTGCTGCTGCTGCCGGTGCTGCTGCTGCCGGTGCTGCTGCTGCCGGTGCTGCTGCTGCCGGTGCTGCTGCTGCCGGTGCTGCTGCTGTTGCCGCGAGCTGACCGAGGATTCCCAGTTCCACGCTCACTCTCCGCAGTAGCGCCTGTCATTATCTCCGGCCGAGCACCACTTCGAGTAATTACTGTTCTATGCTGCATACATACGCCAGTATGAGTATGGAGATGTTCGTTTGGGGATTAGGGGAGAGTGCGACGATGAGTGATCGGGCATGTGGGTACTGTATCTGGGGGGGGGAGTTGTGTGGGGGAAGCTGCTTGCTGGGGGAGGGGGGGAGGCGCGGAGAAAGGCACTTTTTACACACACACACGCAGAATTCTGCACGCACACAACTTGCACTTTCCTCGGTGTCTCTCTCTCTTTCTCTCCTTCTTCACTCGCACACACACCAGGCAGGCAGTAGACAGGCGACGGACTTGAACGACTAACGAGGTGGGGGAAGGGGGGGCGGGCAGGACAGACAGCACAGGACGAGACAGGACAGGACAGGGCAGGGCGTGGTTCCTAGTCGGCATGCGGGTGAAGCGAGCGCCGGGTGCAGCAGCAAGCAGCAGCAGAGGCAAGAAAACAAGCAACCTGTGCACCAACCAACAACCTGTGCGCGGCGCGGCGCGGCGGTGGGCGCTGGGACTAAACCGATAAGAGGCATGGTATGGTAGTTACATAACTACGGCATCTACATATCGCCTCGGTGCAACGCGCAGAACTGATGGCGGCCGATGGAATGGAATGCGGGTTGAAACGAAGCAATAACGCTTGGAACAATGAAATTCGCGGCTTGGTGGCGAGAGGAGAGAGGGGAGAGGAGAGAGGAGAGAACGCGTCGCAAGGGGGCGGGGGGGCTGGAGTTCCGCGCTCGCTCACCGTCGAGTGCCGTACCGTATGTAGGCAGGTACGGTAACTACGGCAGGCCGCAATTATGCACAGGTACTGCTACTTCAGTTACATGGCCCTTCACCGAGACGGTTCAACAAGCGGCGTGTTTGCCCGGATTCCACATAGGCACTTGGGTAGGCACGGTAGGTTCATCTGCGCGGCTATGTATAAACCGATGAAGCGATGAGAAGGGGGCACTGCATCGTCATGTCAAATTTCTACATAGCGAGAGCGAAAGAAAGAAGAAGAAAAAACGCGAGATGGCTGCCTATAGGTACTCTAGCTAGTACTAGGTATAAAGTAGTAGGCAGATATCATACAAGGGGGGAAGTTCAAAGAAGAACATCCACTCCCTCGACGGAGCATGGACCATCTCTAGATATCGGCGTATTATGTATAGTGCACACCGTAGTCCATACTCCACGCTCGTGGACGCTGGCGGTCCAGGCACTTTCCGCGGCACTGCGCTTACAACATACCCAACACAACACGCGCCGTAGGCCGTGTGTAAACCAAACCATCTCTGCCGTTTCCACTGCATACGGCAGGTATGTGCATAGACGGTAGATACCTCTTCATCATCAGCAGCATTATCGAGGATCCACAGCTAGGCACGTTCGTCACGCACGTTCGTTCGTTCGTGACGCAGTGATGCTGGGGGAGATGAGGGGAGGGAAGGGCATCTAGCATCCCAGCGTTGAGTGGATCCAAAGAAGAAGGGAATGACGGAAGCGCCGCGAATTGCAACACTGCCTTTTCCTTGCAACGGAACGGGGCGCTTATTCATACGTTCGAGTGTGTTGGCGCTGCCTGCCTATCTGATCGTCAGGATCGCCTCCGCGAGTCAGCAAGGAACAAGGAACGGAGGTCTTGTTGGAGAAAAGTCTGGGATGGGGAGGGGAGGGGGGGTGCTCACTGCTCACTGCGATCGGGGATTGGTTTGTAGGTACCGTATGAAGGTACCTGCTTCAATCACTGGAGGCAACCGGAATATCCTCAATCCTCAAAAACGTGAACGGTGTCGAGCAGAGTGCTTTTACGGCCCGCCATAAATGAGAATCTGTAATCGGCAGTGTTCGAACTTCGAACTTCGAAACGTCGACTTGCACTTTGACGTGAGGCAGAGGCAAAGGAAAAGGAAAAGCGTTATGTACCATTATTGGAATCTGTACATACCCCTGGTGCCTGACAGGCTGAAGCTCTCGAGTAGTACTGGAATAGGTACGGTAATATTGAAGGCGTGTAGAGCATGGACTCGACTCGGTGGGATCAAGCTCTTGTCCCTCCAAGTTCCTCCAAGTTCCTCCTCCTCACCTGCCGTCAGATCCGTGCTCGAGTCGAGTCGAGTCGAGTCCTGCAGCCATCCATCCAGCGGCGGCGGCGGCAATGGCTTTGTAGATACACTGCCCTCCGAAACGCGGATCAACGGCCGCAGAAGCCGCACATCTAGACATATATAGGCAGGCGAACCAGGCAAAGCGGCTGCGCTTAACTGGGTATGCTCAGAGCACACACATTCCCTTGAACGCTGTCACCGACTCACCGTTGTCATCCAGGCACAACTGTAGGCACGGTAGTCAAGTCCGTGCACATTGCACACTGCGTTGCGGGTGGGTGTAAATACAGAGAATACCTACAGTACGGTACTCTTCTACACAAGACAACCAGTCCCGGTAGTTATGGTAGGTTTGTATGTGGGCATATCAGCACTCACCAACCCCACCAATCCCACCACAGCTCATCAGATCAGTCATTCCCCTCCCATCCCGCCTCCCAATGCCCATCGGCCATTAGTCCCCTCCCTGCCCTGTATTGCGTAGCCGCCATTGGCTTCCCTCTCGCATCCCCTCCCATGCCTCCCCTCCCCTCGCATCCCTCGCATCCTGTCCATCCTCTCGCATCCCTGCCAATCCCTGCCCATCCAACATCCACACATCTTTTGCTATGTAGAGTACAAAAAAAAAAGAGAAAGAAAGAGAAAGCAAAACACCCCCTCACAGTGCCGGTGCCGGATCACCAGAACTGAACTGAACGAGTGGGTGGCACGAATGGGTGGCACAACTTACAAGTTGATGCCGTACCTAGCTGATGCGCTGGTGCAGCGAGAGCGAATTGATTATTTCCTACATACATGCTCTACATAACGAACGTTGCGATGGATACCGTACTGATGCATGCACCAGCACAACCCCGAGCTCGGGACGTATGGGGATTCGGGGTTCAAGGGGTATGTAGAAGAAGGAAAGGGCAGAAGTAGAGTAAGCAAGGGGGTGACGGGGGGTGAGAAGAGGGGGGGGGGAACGTGGGCTCACGGACCTGAGCACAAATTGTACTCTACTGTGGTTGCATCGTGGTTGCAACTTGCAATCGAGGGGTACTCACCTATATAGAGTGCACAGTTAGATTTGGTGTCTGACCACCACGAGATGGCAGATGAATGTGTAGATTTCTAGTATGTAGACGGAATGTATATATATAGGAACATGGTAAAGTAGGAGAGGAGAGTAGGTAGGAGGGAAGGTAGGAAGGTATCGCCTTCCCCTCCCCCTCCTCCTCTCCCTCTCACCCCAAGCTCCCACTCCAAGCCCGAAGGCAGCTCATCAGCCGAAGGCAGCGCATCAGCAGGGGCCAATTGCGGGGAAGCACATTAGCGACCCTCGTCCCCTCCCCCTTCCCCCTCGCCATCCTCGCCATCTGCGCAGCGCGCTCCGAGTGCGGTAAGCTCCAGGAACGTGCTTGGCATTTCTCGTTTACTGTCTGTAGAGTGTGTGTATGCATGCATCTTCACGGCGCGGTGGGGCGCGGTGGGGTGGGGCGGTGGAGAAGTTGGTATCTAGGCGAATTTCATATGGGTATATGCACGGCAGATAGAGTGTAGAGTGCTCGCGATTGTCCGAGTGCCTGCCCGGGGAGTCGGGGAGTCGGGGAGTCGGGGATTTGGGGACTGGCGTAAGTGCGTGAAAGCCGAGTCATTGGGTATGAACCGGGAACTACTAGTACTTTGTACGGGGAACCGCGGCGTCGGCGTCGGTCTTTGCGGATCGGTATGTCACTCGTGGGTCGTCCTCGCACGATAAGCCCCACCGAGTACCCAGGCAAGTACATAAGTACCGGTATTTACTCTAGGTACTCTACCCAGGCATGGGAAGAAAAGAAGGAAAAAACTCTTCATCGGCCCCGGCGAGTCGGAAACGTGGGAGTCATATAAACATTATGTACTCCATATGGAGTGGATTACCTAGGCACATATAGGTACCTCGGGTGATCATTAACTACCGGCACCTACCGATATCTAGCTGTTCCTATTCGTTCTTTGGCCAGCTCTGATCAGTGGTGTTGCAGCCAAGTTTCCGATCTCGACTCTTACCGTGGCAGCCGGGCTTTGTATTCGTCAAGGAAATAGTTGGTTAGCCGCGCAGTTGCGCAGCACAACACCTACGTACAGGATCCATTCCCTTCAGTCCGTGCCAAAGCCGATTGAAGCTATCCCAAGCAATGCCACAGCTGCTAGGGAAGTTGGGTATAATGGTCCGATTCGAGTGCCCAGCTATCGTCCGAATCTGATCCTCCGAATCAGTCCCGGTTTGGATCTACAGTCAGCAGAGTATGAGACACTGGGAGTCACTCGGGTGAACTGACGGCACCATCTTTTCCCAGGAAGATATCCATATTCACTATTGCTGCATGCAATTCATCATGAAACCAGAAGCAAAGATAAAAAATATTCATATTGGTACCCGTAGTCAAGCAATAACTACCTGATCGGCTGCTGTACCCCATACTTCAACATGCGGCCAGTAAAAGAACACAGGCCGAAAACCCATACACAGCTACCTAGTAGCCCATTAAACATACTCCGAACACCTATCGAAACAAGTCAAGTCAAAGCAAAGACAAAACACAAAACACAAAACACACGAAAACTCAAACAACAACACCATCCACCGACTGCAACTGACTACGTAAGCTAAGCAGGCGACCGCACCGGCGTCCCTGCACCGACCGCCCCATCGGTATCCGCACCCTCACCCGGCCATCCCATCTCCCTCCTCCTCGCCTCCTTCTGCGCCTGCTCACGCTCCTTCACGATAATATTATCGACGATGACCAGCATCCTCTTGAGCACCGCTCCCATTTCGATGTTTTGGTCACCCCAGTACTTTTCCATCGCGCCCAACCTGCCCGCCACATCCTTTCCCAGGCGGGACTGTGGCCTCCGTGGCGACGGTGAACGCCTATACCCTGGGTGCAGGAGGTTGGGGTCGACGGGGTTAGGCGGAAGGTTGTCGACGGGTGATTCGGGCTCCGCTAATATGTCGTCGAGAGCCTCTGCTTCATCGGGAGTCAACCCTTCGCCGCCCGGGTCGAGGATACTCTTTGTAGACGTTGGGTTGGTCTCTTCGATATGCTCGATCACCTTCTCCAACGTCTCAATGTTCTCCTCGATCATTTCCTGGGCGGATTTGGCTGTTGCCACACTCTTCATTGACGATCCGGACGGACGCTTCTGGAGTTTCCGTGTTGCCTTCAACGTCTCAAAGTACTTCCAATCCAGTGTACCATCGTTGTTGCCCCACATCCCAAGCCCCAGCCCGAGCCCCGGCAGTGTCGCAATCCATTCCTCCATTGTGGGTCCCTTTGCTTGAGCCGTGTGAAGGTTGCTGTCCGCCGCTTTCCAGAAACTGGGTGGCGGTTCCGCACCAGGATTTGGAGGTATAGCGGAGGCAGATTCGGAAGGAGCCAAACTCTCGTCCGCTTCTCGCCAGAACTCAAGTGCTGAGGAAGTTGGTGTTCGCCCGGCAACTTTGGGAGGCGACGGGGATGGGTGTGGTGATGGATCTTTGGGTCTCTGGATTTCCGGGAACGGTGACAGCGTATCATTGGGTGAACGGGCAGCCCCGTCCTTTGGACGCCTTTGAGTCGCATCAGAGACTACAGATACAGGCTTCGGGGGTGGGTCTATCGGTAGTTCGCGGGACTCAATCCTCGGGGAGAAGGTTGATGGCCGGGGAGATTCCACTGGTCCCAACTGGGAATGCTCTTTGGACTTCTGTGAGTTATTTCTGGAGGTCCTTTGCTCTGGAGTTGTCTGCTCCATGATAGGAGACAGTGCTACGCTTTCTCGTATCGGGTCGGCCGATCCATGCGGCGAGCTTGGTGAGACACCGTTTCTAATTGTCAACCTCGGCGGTGCCATTTCCGGCAGCGGGAGATACAATGAACTTTCTGCTGCGGCTTGTTCGACGGATTGCATTCTTGGAGACGCCGATGTCGCCTGACCTTTTCCCTTCCCGTCCTGGGATACCTTAGGAGAAGCCGTTGCTGGGTGTACGGTGGTTGGAGCTGGCGACCGGGAAGAAACCGGTGAAAGAGTAGGCCGGAAATACGGAGCAGGCGGCTTTGGAGGAAACATATAGGTAGAATTCGGCAGCGCTCCATGTACAGTCATGTTCATCAGTTGATCATCAGCCTGAACCAGGGGTGCCTGGTAACGTCGCTCAGCAATGAGAGGTACTGGCGGTATGAAACCCGGTATATCGGCAGCCCGAGGAATGTAAAGTTCCTCATCTGGAGAGCCCGAAGAGGAAGATCCCATATTCTGTGCTGCAGAGTTCCTACGTGAACTAGAGGGAGTTGTCACGGATGTCCAGCTCGCTCGTCTCGCACCAGCCTCTGCTTCCCCGGAGTGGGTGGTGGACATGAGGTGTGTGCCCATTCTCCTCATGGCATTTCCTAACCGGCTGCCGTCTTCTAAACCAACATCCATCTCGGCCTTGTCCGTCCCTCTGGATGCCCTATACGCTTCAAATTGTTCCTTGGGCCGAGAGAAATGGACGCTCTTCTTTACGGAGTCCGAGAGGTGGAGATGGTGGTGACCATCCATGGTGCGTTCTTGGGCTTGTTTCTCTTGGGCATTCTCCACCTGTTGAACCTGTTCGGCCCCTCGAAATTCCTGTGGCTGCCGGGTCTGCTGGGATTCCGAAACCTCCTGGACTTGGCGTTGTTGGCTTTGGTGCCCGGAGTCACTCATTTGCGTAGCCTTCCGCCGCATCTTGCGCTCTCGTTGATCAGTTAACCTCTGTCTAGCAGCATCGAAAGGATGGTGATCCGCATCATCCAGGCTCAGATTAGTTTCAACCGTTCCCGGCTTTCCACGGGGCCGAAGTAATTTTGCAGCCAATCTCGAGCGCGAGCTGTTTGTGCTTTTGGTGCCTAGAGCTTCTGCATCCTTGGCTTTGGCCTCTGCGGCGGCGGCGGCCTTTTCTGACCTCTTTCTCTTGAGCGCATAAAACTCTGAGGCTTCCGTAGGACTGTCGTCGGAGTCATCCTCCTGCTTTTCGGTCTTCTTGCTAAACAACGTCGTGATTTTGGACCTTGCCTTTACGGGCACGGTGTTGAGGACCCGCACACTACCGTCTATGTTTGGTATGCTGTTGCTGTGGGACCCCGAAGTAGGTGCTGAAGCAATGCTGTCATGCCCAGCAGGCCGCAGTACTACTCCTTCCATAAATGGTCTTGTGGGGCCTCCAAACTTCGCATCAGGGAGGGCATCGGCGATTGCGGTAGGCTGGGGGGGAATGTAGGAGTAAACAGGCGTAGACGGGGACATAATCGCTAATTGTTTCGAGCTCGTGCGGCGACCATAACGTGGCCCGCCACGGGAGAGAGGCTTGGATTTATCCCGCACGGGTACCGCTGGCAATGGGACTCGAGAAGCTGGATAAGAGGGTACAGTTGGTGGAACGTCTATAGTGGTTATCCTCGCAGCGGGGCTGCTAGTCGACCGTGGGAGGGAGGTCGGGAAATGCATTACGCTCAATAAATCCCAGCCTTGAACTTGATACGGTACCAGCAGGCAATTGTTGAGTCAATGGCCCTCCAGAATCCCTATAACCCTCGGATTAGCATCGGCGTAAAGATATCATACAACTTAGGACCGTCTTACCCTTCTCGCCTTTGCACACACGGTTGATTCCTCGGCGGTGAGAGATCCAGATGAAAAAGAGTCTGAATAAGCCAATTCACCAGGTGGCCAATTCCGAAACGCAGCAATCCCAGTACCGTCCACAGACGTACCCAATCCACTTGCCCGGTACCAACCAAACCTGACTCCAAACTTCCCAAAGTAGCTCTCAAAGCTCTGCCCGAACGGCGCACGAAGATTCGCAGGAAACGGCGTCCCTTCCCTGGCAAACACAGATTTTATCCTCAGCAGTGTCTCCCACTGCTCCCGTCTAACCGTGCTTAAGAATGCCTCGTTCCAACTCTCCTTCTCGGGCCCAGTCAACTCGGGCCGGCCCAGAAGTTTCCTCCTGCAGTTGGACCGGAGGTGATGCAGCTCGATCCGTAGACGGCAGTATATAAGACTCTTCTCCCACAGTTGCTGGAAGCGTAGGGCGTCGAAGCTGTCCTCGAAATCCTTGGTGATAGCAACCCTGTCCTTGACTCTGCAGCGATTCAGGACGATTCTCTTCTTCCTGGATAGCAGCCGGAGCTCCTTGCTGTGCGAATGTTCAATGTCTTTGATTTGAGCTCGGTGGTACTTGACGAGCCAGCGGTACTCGACGAGGTGGTGGTTGGTGTAGAAGATGCCGTCTCGTTCTTTTGGACGGCGGAGATAGGCTGAGCGGTCAAACGGGGCGAGGGAGTAGCCTTTCCACTGATGAGGAGGCCGCTCAAGAGCAGTAAGACTTCCGGGAGGACGATTCCTCTGGGATGTAGCGACGCACGTATGGCGGCGGTTCTTCTGAAAGACAGGCCTCGCAAGAGGAGATAGAGGCATATCTATCTAACCGCAATCACCACAAAACTGGATACACATACATTGAAGATGAGGTGAACGGAGGAGATGAGGGAGCAGATTCGTATATGGGATGGTTTTGTCGGTGGTGTGTGATGTGTGGTGTCGGGAGGTGTGTATGTGCCAGCTAGGAGGGTAGTTAACCAAAGCCCACGGCTCGATAGGGCATCTCTACGGCAACCGCGGGGAATGTTCGGTCAGCCGAGCGCCGGCGGATGTCTCGGTCCCGTGGGACAGTGTACAGCCCATACGGGCTCTGGCTAGGAACGAGTGAGGGAATGGATTAATAGGTACATGAACGTCCAAAATAAACAATGATATACAAGTGATTCCCATCGAACACCATAGGGGGAGATGCCATCCCATTGCCAAAGAAATCAGAAGACAGAAGACAGAAGGCAGGCAGAAGAAGAAGAAGTAGGAACAACCCAACGATATCAACGCCCTATGTATCTAGTCTACTCAAATCGCTCATGTCTCGCCGCGCCACCCCACAGTCCCAGTGCCTCCCCACTCGTGGTGGTATAATCCCTTACAGAGTTGAACACCATTTTCGCAATCCCTGGTCCCTTATTCTTTTTCTGCGTGCCCATACCTCCGAACCCACCGCTGCCCACACTCCCGCTTGGGATCTCCGAGCTCGGCAGTACATTGTCTGAAGCACTTAAACTAACAAACAGCGCAAACGGCACCATCCACACGCATATACCGAAGAATGCCGAGATCTCGGTGAAGGTTGGGAACCGGTCGGGGAAATAGGGGTCGGCGGTATTCGAGTAGTCGTACGGGCTGCCGCTGAGCCCTCCGGTGCGGTAGGCTGCGGAGTAGGGGTGGTCGGAGGCCAGCTGTGGGTGCGAGAAGTATTTGAACCAGAGGAAGTGGTTCGCGATCACGAGGCCTGGGTCAAAATTCAGCGGGGGCCTCATTCGGCGAGCGCGGAAGAAGCATACAGCAGGACAACATGAAGACCGGATCAGTAAACCGAACTGCAGATTCATCAGCACTAGCGCTTGTGGTCGTGGGCAGAACGTATATGCACCCATCGGGAAAGATTTTGTGACATTGGCGAGGTACACGCCATGACTCGCCGCCGAGAATATCGACAACAGCTTCGGGAAGCCATCAAACAGCATTAACAGGATGTGTATGGCGATGATGCATTGTATCAGGCCGGTAAGCAGCTTCTTCGAAATGACAGTGTGCTCTTCGACCAGCTCTGAAAGGTAGTAGAGGCCCGAAGCTTGACGATATTGTTAGCCAGGATCTGGAAGCTGCGCGACATCCTCCGGGCTGCGGTACCGATGGCGAGAGTGAGGAACGAGAAGCCGACTATCACACCGACATATCCGATCAAAGGGAATATCCACATTGTCGCTGGTTCTGGTCGCTTCAAGTTCAAGAGCGGTAGTGTAAGGCTGGTATGTTTGCGGAATCAACGGTTCGATGTTACGAACGTTTGATTGCTCCACAAAGAAAGTTGTGGATGACGTTGCAGCAAGCTAGGGTGTGGCGGTGCGATGGGTATGATGCGGGGCGCAGGTCCTTGTGCATGAATCAGTTCACCCAGGAGCACTTCAATCACTGGGGACCGATTGGAGATTGATTTCGACCAAAAAGTGGCACAACACTCGACGATGCTGTGGGTTACTCGGCCCTTCTCTACAACATGAAGCTTAATGCCATGTCCACGGCTGGGTTTTGGAGCAAGTCTATTTTTCTTACAGAACTAATCGCAAGAGCTACTGTACAGTTCGCGGTCCCCGCGTGCCCGCTTCGTATCAACTCCAATTTGAAAGAGTGCCCGTCTATCCTCTGCGCTCGACCCTGTTCAATCTTCTTGCCGTGTTGATTTGAGTCCTCGTTCTCTGTCCTCTCACCGGCAATCCCTAATACCGCCGTCAGCACACCGCAAGTCAGGCTCCAGCTGCACCCGGTCCATACTTGAGCATGTCGTCTTCCGCGATACGTTCCCATGTCCCTCAGACGCTTGATATCGTCCTTCAGCTGTCGTCGCAGGTCGTTCTCTATCGTCATTTTGGAGAGTTCGTCGGCGAGAACCATGGTCTTGGAAGTACCCAGCGTTCCGACCTGGGCCGTCTTGTGGATTGAAAGCTTCGCGCAGAGTTTCGAGGCGACACTGGGACCGACTCCGTAGAAGTTCTGGAGCGCCGTCTAATCGCAGGACGTTGTCAGAGAAGTTGCCGTGACTGAGCGCAAAAGGCGGTGATTTATACCTTGAGCACCCTGTTCTCGGGAATGTTGATGCCGAGAATGAAAACCATCTTGCCGTCTCTAGATCGAAGTCGTGTCCGAAGTTCTTGGATTGCGAGGCCAATTTAGCAAGGCGACGGAGCTGGCGGAGGATGGTGGGGGTAATTGGCGACGGCCGGGAACTTTCACGAGCGTGACTTTGCCCGCATTTACCCGGAAAAGCTCTTGGTTAGGCGGCAGTGCGGTTGCTTTGCTTGCTTGCTTGCTTGCTTGCTCTAACTTCGAATGATCCTTGACAGGCTCGTGCTGTGCTGGGCGCGCTGCACAACCGGAGGCAGCGCATATGTCTTCCCATGATCCAGAATTGAAGAAAGAACACCTAACTAACAAAACAACCGTCCTCCCCCAACTACCGCCACCCGTCTGAATCCCTAACCTAAATCCCTCACTCGCAAACCCCGTCTGACAGCTGTAGTTAGCTGCACGTCACCGCTCCACAAGCTAAAAAAACTATATGAGATGCGCGAATGAACAACATTCGCGACCCCTTCAGCATCAGAAACAAGCCCAACTTTAATCCGGCCTTTCAGCTCCTCCGCCAGCAGACGGTTCGGCACGTACACGCCGCCCAGAACGCCGCCCAGAACGCCGCCCAGAGCTTCTCCGAAGAGGTCCAGAAGACTACCCAGACCGTTGTCCTGCCTGCTGTAGACTCGGCTGTTGAGTCCGCGAAGGAAATCGCAAAGGACACGCTCGACCAGATGTCGTTCTCGTTGCCAAAGAATGTTCCCTCGTTCACAGCCGGCCAGCGCGATCTCGAGAACCAAGCTTGGTCCACAAGATTCGGACGTCAGCAGAAAGATCTGCCGTTGTACAAAGACAAGCCATATTACTCCAACTCGGCGACGGTAAAACAGCGCCGGATGGTACGCAAGAAGAGGTTCATTGTGTTCATTGTGGCACTGGTGTTCGGAGCATATTGGTTCGGGGTGTTCTCGCGGGACGGTGTGAAGCCGCCGGTGATTGGAGGGAAACCTCCGCTGCAGAGTGCTGCCGATTGGGATGCGCGGCGGGAGAAGGTGAAGGCCGTGTTTGTGGAGAGTTGGATATCATACGAGAGAGACGCCTGGGGTAATGCCGCTCCCCTCCCACAATCCTAGTGCCAATCACTCGCCAATTCCAGATCTGACAATGCTGTCCGGTCGTCCACAGGTTCCGATATCTATGCTCCCATTAGCAGGAGCGGCCGGCAGATGGGCAACCAGGGCCTTGGCTGGATCATCGTCGACTCCCTCGATACGCTGATGATCATGAACCTGACTACGGAGCTCTCGCATGCCCGGAGCTGGGTGGAGCACACCCTTAATTACGATCAAAACACGGATGTGAATACATTTGAGACCACAATTCGTATGCTCGGAGGGCTACTCTCGGCCCACTACCTGCAAGAGGTACTGCACCTCGTGCCGTCGGATAAAAACACCGATATGTACCTGGAGAAGGCCGCCGGCCTGGCGGACCGACTTATGGGAGCTTTCGATTCGCCATCGGGTATACCATATGCGTCTGTGAACCTGCATAGCAGTCAAGGGATCCAGTCTCACACGGACGGAGGTGCATCGTCGACCGCCGAGGCCACAACGCTGCAGCTCGAGATGAAGTACCTGGCTAAGCTCACCGGCGAGGCAATGTACTGGGAGAAGGCTGAGAAGGTGATGGAGGCCATTGACAAGAACGGAGCAAAGGAAGGATTGGTGCCCATCTTCATCAACGCCGTGACTGGAAAATTCCATGGAAGCGAGATCCGCATGGGCTCCAGAGGTGACAGCTACTACGGTAAACATCCCTCCATGCCAATTTCCTTCCATCAACTCACAGCAAGCAGAATATCTCATCAAGCAATACCTCCAAACCAAAAAAACCGAAGACATCTTCAAAGACATGTACAACGAGGCAATGGCGGGCATGAAAAAGCACCTCCTCGGAAAATCACACCCGTCCCATCTTACCTACATCGCCGAGCTGCCCTCCGGCATTGGCGGCGCAACCTCCCCCAAGATGGACCACCTCGTGTGCTTCGTCCCCGGCATGCTCGCCCTCGGCGCGACCATGGGGCGGCCCGTCGAGCGCGCGCGCAAAGCCTCGGGCGGCAAAACCTGGGGCGCCCGCGAAGAAGAAGACCTCACGCTCGCGCGCGAGCTGATGCACACGTGCTACCAGATGTACGCCGTGACGGAGACGGGACTTGCGCCAGAGATCGCATGGTTCAATGCGGATCCGCCGGCCGCGGGCATCGAGGAGGTCGTCGACTACAAGCAGGACATCATCATCAAGCAGCGCGACGCGCACAACCTCCAGCGCCCAGAAACCGTCGAGAGCTTGTTCGTAATGTGGAGACTCACCGGCGACGAAATGTACCGCGAGTGGGGCTGGAAGATCTTTGAGAGCTTTGTGGCACACACTAAGGTCCTGGGCGGAGGGTATACCTCGCTCGACGACGTGAGAAAGGTCCCCGCACCAGCGAGAGATAATATGGAGAGCTTCTGGCTGGTATGTCTGCCCCATCCCTATCCCAAACCCTTCTCCAACCCTACCTACCTCCCTTCCCATAACTAACGAAACCTCAGGCGGAAACATTAAAATACCTCTACCTCCTCTTCTCGCCCGAGGACCTCCTCCCGCTCGACGAGGTGGTATTCAACACCGAAGCGCATCCTCTGCCCATGTTCGACATGCCGTCACATTTCAAGAAGGCGAACTGGCGGAAGGAGACGACGGGTGCTGCGGATCCGGCAGCAGCAGCAGCAGCAGCAGCACCGGTGGTGCCTCCACCAGCCGCAAAGCCAGCCGCCTGATTGATTGGGCGAGACGGAGGGGAGACATAGGGGAGACGGGAAATGGGGGAGGAGATACTGATTTGCTTTGATTTGACTTCGCTGACTACCTAGCTCACAGGAATTTGGAGGGATTTGGGGGGATTTGTTTGTAATCTCACATTTGTTTTAACTACTTCTGGCAAATACCTGCAAATGTTCGTATCATTACTGAACGCGAGTGAATGTGATGTGTGAATGATAGTTTTAGCGGGTGAACGTAGGATCGTCACGGGGTTTTTATGGAATCGTGACGGAGGCTGTTGCCTAGGTGGTAAGGACGGGTCAGACGGAATGGAATCACGATCAACTACCCCCCATAATAACCTGCTCAGTAGAGTACAGCAAGCATAAATCTCGATTCATTACCCAAATGGTCCCGAACCAAGCTCTAAAAAACGTATAAGTACGGGGAAACAAAAAACATAAAAAAAAACCAGACCCTCACAAGCAGCACACAAGCAAACACGCAAGATGAGATGCATTATACGGTTCCGGTCCCAGTAAGTAAAACGAAAAGTATCGTAAACAATGCAAACAATCTCCATTCAACGCCGAGAAGAAGGCAGCAGCAATAGGGTAGTAGCATAAACAACCACCCGGACCGCCATATCTCATCCCGTTGGTCAAAGAAAGAAAAACGAGAGGTAGAAAGAGAATTAAGAAAAGAGAATCAAATGCAGACAACTCCTTTGCAGACCCCCCATCCCTCCTCCCCCGCCGCAATTCTGTGTGGCATCCATCCCATCCCAATGGTCCCCGATTCTAATGTAAAACCGAAACCCATACAGTAGTAGTATCTCCCGTGTGCATGCTTATGACGAATGAACCCAGGAAATCAAGACGCCCCAGTGGAGGAAAAACCCAGCAAAGGAAATAAGAAAATAGGAAATCGGGCATCAGGCAAGGAAAGGTTGACGGGAAAAAACGAAATGTAAGATCAAAGGTGCTAAGAAAACCCCCCCATTGAAAAGCAAAACAGTAAAGAGAAAAAAAACCCAACAGATTGCGCCATGTTTTCAAAACCAGATCCTCTTTACCCAAGTGTATCTGTACCAGAAGATAAGAACCAGAAAAAAACCGTGATCGTAAAAACTTTTCTCCCGTTCTCATCGTGTCGAGGAATTAAGGTTCAATGAAACATTAGCGCGCATCGTGCCGTGGTAGAGCACTACCACCAGGACTGTCCGCCAGGGTTTCCGTAAGATCCGCCGCCTCCGCCGTAACCGCCGCCGGCTCCAGCACCAGCACCGGCACCAGCACCGGCACCGCCGCTGTAGCCGCCACCGCCGTAGCTTCCGCCTCCGCTGCTAGCACCGCCGCCGTAGCCACCAGCTAGAATAGTGTCAGTACATGCAGTCGAATTGGATGATATATGTAAGGGAACTCACAGTTGTAACCGCCTCCGCTGCCGCCAGCTCCTCCGCCGAAGCCTCCGGAGCGTTCGCCGAAGCTGTTTCCGCCAAACTTACGGAAGTCACGGGAAGCGTTGGTAGCTCCACGACCTCCTCCACGACGGGCTCCACCACCACCACGGCCTCCGCCTCCGCTGTATCCGCCTTCCCTAGCGACGGTCTCCAGGAATGCCGGGACTTCCTGATTAGCCTCCTTGAGAAGGTCAATCAGCTCACGAACGACACCGCGGTTGCCACGGTTGAAGAACGCAGTAGCGATACCGGTGTTTCCAGCACGACCAGTACGACCGATACGGTGAACGTAGTCATCGATATCGGTGGGTAGGTCGTAGTTGACAACGTGGGTGACGTTAGGAATGTCGAGACCACGGGCAGCAACCGCAGTGGCAACCAAGATCGGGAAACGCCCATTGCGGAACACCTCAAGGGCACGCTCACGCTCGCGTTGGGTACGGTCACCGTGGATGGAAGTAGCGGGAAAGTTCTGGTTGATAAGGAAGTCGCTCAGAGCATCGGCCATACGCTTGGTCTCGACGAAGATGAGGGTAAGCCCCCCCTTGTGAGTGTGGAGAATGTCGAGAAGAACAGACTTTTTGTCAGGGTCCTCTACGTATTCGACTTTCTGGGTGATGTTCTCGGAAGTAGAACCCACACGGCCGACGGAGAGGAAAATATAGTCGCGCAAGAAATCCCTGGCGAGCATCTGAATGTCGCGGGGGAAAGTGGCGGAGAACATGAGGGTCTGGCGGTTGTCGGTGCCAGGCATGTCCTCACCCTCAACAATACGACGAATCTGAGGTTCGAAACCCATGTCTAACATGCGATCAGCCTCATCGAGAACGAGGTACTTGATATTGGCAAGCGAAATGCGACCACGCTCTATGAGATCGACAAGACGACCGGGAGTAGCCACGAGAAGGTCACATCCACGCTCGATCTGGCGAAGCTGCGAGCTGATGTCGGCACCACCGTAGACGACGCAAGGCTTAACCCACGAGCGGTAGGCGAACTTTCTGGATTCCTCATAAATCTGAGACACAAGCTCACGGGTAGGAGCGAGGATCAGAGCAGTCGGGAAGGCCTTTCTCCTGCCGTATTGACCGTTGTTGGCTGTCTGGGCAGCGGACGGGCCGTTCAAGAAGGACTGAGAGAGAATCGGGAAAAGGAATCCACCAGTCTTTCCGGAACCAGTTTGAGCACAAGCCATCAAGTCTCTGCCACCTGATACGATTGGGATCGAGTATTTCTGAACAGGAGTGGGGTTCTTGTAACCAGCCAAAAAGATGTTGGCCAGAAGGTGGGCGTCCAGAGGAGGGCTGGTGAACTCTGTGACCGCCTCGGGAACATCATGTCCAGATGCCTCAACCGGAATGTCGTCGTATTTCTCGAAGTTAATTCCAGTCTGCTGCTTGAGGGGGTCGTTAGGGACACCGAAAAGATCCCTCTCGAGACGCTGATTCACAGGGCCCGGGATGTGCTTTCCATCAGCCCAGCGACCCTCGCCGTAGTTGCCACGGCTGCTGCCACCACCACTGGGAGCACCGTATCCATTGGGGTCGAAGCCGCGTGTAGGGCGAGCAGGAGGCGCGTCCCAGTTGCTGCGAGGCTGGCTCGCAGGAGGAGTGGGAGTAGCCCATCCGTTGGCAACAGGAGCAACAGGAGCGGGGCCACTGTTCGACAGCAACAGTCAGCTACGAAATTTCCACGAAAGAACGTTGGGGTCGACCCCAACGATCAACAAAACGAGCATGCAGACAAAAGGGGGAAGGTGTTTCGAAACATACCTGCCGTTCGCCCACCTAGAGCCTTGAACGTCATTGGCGGGAGCTGGAGTGGGAGTGGGACCGGAGGCGGCGGCGGCGGGAGGTGCACGCCCCATGGTAGCTCTCATGTGAGGAGGGATGTACGCCTGCTTGGGAGGAGCCTGACCACCAGCGTGGACGGACTCGTTGATGCCCATAGCGGACATGCGTTGGTTGAGATCAGCCATGATGTGATTAATATGCTATCAAGCTAGCCGATGTCGAGTCGATGAGGTGTGTATGTATTAAGAGAGGTGATGTATGTGGACTTTCCGGCAGTGCAGAAAGTAAGGAAAAAGGAATCGGTTTTGATGGACTTTCCGTTCCGTCTAGAAGTTCGTAACGTCTATAAGAAAAGAAAGACTGAGGCGGGAGCGAAAACTTTTGATGGGGTCGTAAATCGAGCAGGTGAATTCGCTTCGTGAGTGAAAAACGAGAGACGGTATTCCCTTGTTCTTCAGCGAGACGGAGTTGGAGATTTGGTGGTGGTAGGCTTTTTGGTTGAGTTTTTGGTTTTTTGTTGATGGGGAGGGAGGGGGGAGGGAGGGTGGAGGGCAGAGGAGGAGGAGGAGGAGGTTTGCAAGTTGGTGGAGGAAGGAGAAGAAAGAAGAAGTTGGGTCGAGGGGGGAAAAAAGTTGTGACAGCAAGCAGCACAGAGAGGCAAAAGTGGATGGGGGACCCTTGAATGCCAAGACAATGCTTACTTTGCCCGCGGGGCCAATCAGCGAGTGTTTTTGCCACACCAGAAATTTCTTGTTCGGGCAATTGGCATTGTGGCCACGGCAACAGTCGTGTTCCATTGTACTCGGTGCTCTTTCTTTGTGCTGGCTGGCTGGCTGGCTGGTTCGGGGAGTTCGAGCAGCACCGGCATCATCGACGGCAGCGGAGGCGGCAGCAGCGGGCTCTGAACGCATGCAGAACACTTTGGTCGTGGCACTGCCTGTTTGCTTCTAGTCGTGTAGGTTGATCCATGCCCGCACAGCCCGCCGTGAGGCAGAGCATACACTACTCAGGTGCCCGAATCTGCTGGTGATAGTTGAGGCCGAATGTCCCAGGCATAGGCCCCGGTCCTTGTCCGGGGACAGTGGTGGACACTGGAGTTCACTACCCTTCAACGAGGCTGCATCTTCACGCTGACGGTGGCAAACACCCATCCCTCGGACTCCACACCGTACACAGTTCACTTCTTCAGCGTTCAGCGTTCAGCGGCAGATTTGCTATATACATGTAGCGTCATTGCTCCGCAACGGTGTAGCCTGTATGATACGAAACCATCGAAACGCGCACATCTCGAAGACCACGTCGTATTCTTACTACCGCCGCCGGATATACATCGAAGCCGAAACCATCCAGTATTCTTCTACGGAGGACGGCAAGAACCATTATCCACGATGCCGCGACTGGACGGAGGCTGGACCAGGATACTCTCGGTTGCTCCTACGGGCACTGCTATCAAGTACGCCCTCCGCGCCGGAGTCACCACCGAGCGTTCCATCTGTAGAGTGCCAGAGAGTGCTTTGGAGGCACACATCGTTCTTCTGGAGAAGATATCGTTTGAACAACGAAGGAGAAGAAGCACGAATGCCGCTGTAAAGTGCTCTGCAGCCGGATTATTCAGATAACTTCAGCCGCATCAAAGTGCTTTTCGACCGATTTGACCCTTCGACCCGCGGCCGTAAGTTGGAACAGCACGTGTGAACCGAATGGCGTTTAAGAATGGGACTCCGCGGTGTCGGCTGCGAGGGCTGATTGACGGGCTCGGAGAAATTTCCCCTCCTGCCCCCAAAATCGAGTGGAAGATAGACCGTAGGAGGAGAGGCGGTTTATGTAGGTAGTGTGCTGTGGGCCAAAAAAAAAGCTTGGAGTGCTCTCCATAAAAACCTACGGCCGTCGGTAAGCACCTGCGTTGTGGGGTAGATGGAACTGAGGCAGGTGCCAGTTAAATTATTTCGTCGTGCACAGCATCGATATCACCACTGTAGAGGAAGCCTTATGTTTGATTCAGGTACGTAAGAGGCACTTCTCTGCAGCATTGAAGGCATCAAGCGAATTTCTAGAGAATTCCTTCGATAAGGCGGAGAGCGGGTATAGTCGCCGACGCCTCCAGTTGCTGCCGCGACCAATCTAACTATCTGCTACGCGGAAGCTGGTTAGAAACACCGGACCGACCGGGCACTTGTCTGACGTTGTGCTGCAAGTGAAGCAGCAGCAACTTTACCGCAACCCCCAATTCTCGGCGAATTCCACTCTCCACTTCCCTTCACCCCTCCTCCTCCGATTTCATCCTTCCACCTCCTCCGGCCTTCCGTATTGCCGCCCGTCCTGCTTCTTCTCTGCTGAAGCTCCGTCAACCCTATCTCCCCTCACTCTCATCCCACTTAAATCAAGAAAACATGTTCTCGAAGGTACGTCGCTCCCCCAGTGCCAGACGTCACTCATATGCATGCGACGCGGCCATGATGCTATTGCGGCGGCTGTTATCTAAGCGTCTCGCTCGATGACCAACAACCCCCTCCGAACCTGTCCGGAGCTGACTTCTCTTGAACCCACAGTCGCTCTTGAACGCAGCTAAGCCTGTGGCCGCGCGCAATGCTGTTTCCCGCCGAAGTACGTTGCGCCGTTCTACGTTGATGCGATTGTGGTGTTGCTGGCAATCCGGCAAAATTTCTCCGGACGTGCGGAGCAAATGAGCGATTTCATGTGCTGACCTGCGATCCCGTCTGTAGCCATGGCGACTACCGTCGAGTCCGACATCTTCAAGCCTACAAAGTTTGGAGGCAAATACACCGTCACCTTGATTCCCGGTGACGGTATCGGTGCCGAAGTCTCGGAGTCCGTCAAGACTATCTTCAAGCAGGACAACGTTCCCGTGGATTGGGAGCAGGTCGACGTGACCGGTGTGCAAAGCGGGAAGGTCGACCCAGAGCTTCTCTTCAGGGAGTCTGTCAACTCTTTGAAGCGCAACAAGGTCGGATTGAAGGGTACGGAACTCCTTCTTTGATTATTTTTTTCTTTCATCCGAGCACTCTGGCCTCGGACTGGTTGGCGTTGGTGTAGCCCTACGGCGAACGGACGGCCAGGCGTTATCGAGATAAGCGTTCGTGACCACCCAGACTTGGCTGATTCAGTATGATCTGCGTGCAGGTATCCTCTTCACCCCTGTTGAGCGGTCCGGTCACCAGTCGTTCAATGTCGCGCTCCGCCAGGAATTGGACATCTACGCGTCGGTGGTCATGATCAAGAACCTGCCCGGATACAAGACCCGTCACTCCAACGTAGACATGTGCATCATCCGTGAGAACACTGAAGGAGAATACTCGGGCTTAGAGCACCAATCGGTCCCCGGTGTCGTTGAGTCCCTCAAGATCGTCACCAAGATGAAGTCGGAGCGCATCTCCAAGTTTGCCTTCTCCTTCGCGACCGCCAACAACCGCAAGAAGGTCACTTGTATCCACAAGGCAAACATCATGAAGCTCGCCGACGGTCTTTTCCGCAGGACATTCCAGGAGGTGGCCAAGCAGTACCCCCAGATCGAGACCAACGACATGATCGTCGACAACGCCTCGATGCAGGCTGTTTCCCGGCCCCAGCAGTTCGACGTTCTCGTCATGCCCAACCTTTACGGATCCATTTTGTCCAACATCGGTGCGGCGCTCGTTGGTGGTCCCGGTATCATTCCTGGTGCCAACATGGGTCGAGAGCACGCGGTTTTCGAGCCTGGCTGCCGTCACGTCGGTTTGGATATCAAGGGCAAGGACCAGGCCAACCCCACCGCCATGATCCTTTCCGCCACCATGATGCTGCGGCACTTGGGTCTCGACGACCACGCCACTAGGATTTCTAAGGCTGTTTACGGTGTCATCGCTGATGGGTATGTTTTCCTTCGAGCGACTTGTTGGGTCCGGACAAGCTTCTGACCAATATCACAGTAAGGTCCGCACCAAGGACATGGGCGGAAACAGCTCCACCCACGACTTTACCAACGCTGTTCTCCACAAGATGGAGACGATCTTGTAGTTATGACAGCTGGAAAGCGGTGGGCCTCTTTTGAATATGACCCATCTTAACGGTAAATGTTTCTTTTCCTCTTCTCTTGAGCGACGAATCGTTTGGGACAATGGAACTGGGTGTGTGGGTAAGGGATGAGAAGGGGGAGGGGGAAAAGTCGTTACGGCGGGAGCCGGGGCGTGAATTTGGGTCCAGGACACAGGTGTATTGTAGCAGTTTCCCATAGACCTTTGGATGCAAGAGTGTCGATACTAGGGGCATGATCTATGTGATGATGACAATATAGGTATGTGTATCTAGCCTAATTGAAGCGGCAAAGCACTTTTCCCTAGCAGAAAGCAACCAAACAAAAACGCCGTGAATTTTGAATCCCAAATGCCAACCGTCTCCAGACAGATCAGAAAGCAATCCTCCTCTTCCGTCCTGTGTACTTGCTGTCCTTCTTGACAACCTTGCCCTTCTTCCGATCCCGATCCTTCTTCCTCATGATCCACTCCTTTGTCGTCTCCCCTCTCTTTTTCGTTGTATGCCGGCCCCTCTCGTCCACCACCTCAACGCCCTCCATATCCTTCACCGCATCCGTGATATCCCTACCACTCAGCTCACCGCCACTGCCCACGGTCAGAACAAGATAAACCTTCCTATTCTTCGTCTCGGGATCATCCTCTAGGAGACCCGCGCCGAAGCCCGCCTTGACCGCGGCACCAGTGATCATTCCGCGCTGGACATCATTCTTCGGATAAAACTGGAGGACGGCCTTCCCGCCGCGGCGTAGGGACGCATACAGCCCATCAAAGAAGCGCGACAGCCTTCCTGTGGCGGAGACATCCGACGACTCAGCGTTGCACAGCCACTGAATAGCGGAGACGGAGACCGCGGCATCGAACGTCCCCGCGCGGAACGGTATGCCCTGTCCCATATCCGCCAGCAGCAGGTCGCCGGTCGTGTCCCGGTCCAGCGCGATCGCGAGCATGCTGGCCGATATGTCCATGCCGATCCATGTGTGCCCGTGCGCCGACACGATCTCGCCGCTGAGGCCGGAGCCGCAGCCGATGTCGAGGACGAGGGAGGACGTGGGCAGCGCGAGAAGCTCGAGGCATCGAGTCGTCATCGACGCTTGGATCGATTGGATTCGGCTGCTCGTCGTGTATTTCGCCGCTTCGACGTCGGAGTAGAATAGGTCCGGCGGGCTGGGAATGGTTAGTGTAGTGCCCGCGTGCGTTATACGGGGTGGGGTGGGGTGGAGATGTACAGGATGTCTTCAGGGCGCGACATGGTGAGGGTTGTGCGCGGTGTTGGGCGGGTGGAGGTGGGGCGGTACGCTCGATAGCGGTGCGAGTTCTTGATGTGCACGGAGACGGTTGTGAGATCGAAATTTGTGGAGGTGTGCCACTGCGCTAGTGCGATAGGCGATTAGGTTTAAGCGCAGTTCACAGGCTGGCACTCGTAAATTTGAAAAGTTTATCCATCATGTGCTCTTGCAACTACCACAAGTACAGACCTTATGGTACGTCTGTGGTATGGGGTAATGGCCTAACGATGAGCCGAGCTCGTATGTTTAGTCACACGTCACATCATAAATCTTGCAAGCAGAAACCCCATTCAGTAATTCAACGAAACTCCATTGCGATTGCCCGAAGTATAGACAATGAAAGAGAAAGCAAGACACCCAAATTACCCCGAAAAAGAAAACCATCCTAGGTGCAACTGTGGAGGAGCGTGTGGTCTATTTTCCGAACCAGCTCATAATGCCACCCTTAGCCTTGCTAGCCTCCGCCTCGATCTTACGGTCCGCCTCGTCGATCTTGCTGAGAACCGTGTGCTTGGCCCTCTCCTTCGACTCATCCAGCTGCTGGACGCCGGCCTGGATACGCTGCTTGCCTGGTGGGCGTCAGTGGGAGGAGCGTGAGGGGTGGGGTGTGGTGGAGTAAACTCACCCTCCTGGACGGTGTGGTCTACAGTGCTGCCAACACGAGCCATCTTCTCCTCGACAGCCTTCTTGTACTCCTTCTCTCGGCCAGGAAGCTCGTCACGGACTGATACGGAAGCACGAGATGCGTCGTCTGGAGGCACATGTCAGTCGTCGTTATGGGAATCAACAAGAGGAATTCCATACGCTGAGCGGTCTTCTTGGCGACATTTGGGTCTCCGCCAGCACTGTAGAAGTAGTATCCGAGTGCTCCGGCACCGGCGACACCGAGCATCAAAGGAACTCTGCTCTTGGGGGGAACAGCCTTGGGGATGTCGGCGCGGGGGATGTTGATCTTGGGGTTGGGAGTGGTAGACATGGTGAATGGTGTTTGTTTGTGTTGTTTGGTAGTGTTGTTTGCGGTGGGTTGGTGGAGAAGGGAGAAAAGTTACAGATATATGGAGAGGGGGAAGCTGTTATTCGTATGTTTGATGATGAGCGTGGGAACACAGGACGTTTTCGAGCCTTTTTGTATCCAAACAAATTCCGCTGCGGAGTTGGAAGAGCTGGAAGACGTGATGAGCACTGCACGACGTCATAGAAGCATGTGAGGCTTGGCTTAGCCGAAGACAGGGCGGTTACACACGCTAAGTTGTGGCCGTCAGCGTCATCGCTTAATGGAAGAGAATCCCGCTCGCGACCGACACGTAAAGGGGGAGAAACGGCGTCTTCAAGTTGGAATTCTCCATGCCTGGCCGTTGCGCTCGCAAGGACAACCCACAAGAGTCTCAACGTCTCCGTTCGGCAAATACTTGGCAGCTCGCCGCGCGAAGGTCTATTCAGCCGCGTCACTCGATCTCATCTCGGATCTGAGTTGCTCGCACTTCCCTGCAGCGATCCACTCTTCCTTGGTTTGAGTGGGTAGCTCCCCCGTCCCTAAGGGATCCCATAGCCATACCTGCTGTCCTGCTCCATTATCGTCGCTCGTACTTCCCTTCTTACGTGCAAATAACCCACCGATTGCTGCGTCACACATCACCATAGGAGCGAAGCCACGGTTAATCTACGCACCCATCGTCACGACCTCTCCACCCCCGTGCACCCCAATGTCGGCACTCCACTTCCACCGCGCCTCCACAGATAGCTCCGGCCACACCGCCACCAATGCTCCTACGCGCATCGCACTAATAGACAACACGGCGCCTGCGTCGTTTGCGCCATCGGGCTCCGCAGAACAGAGCAGGTCCCATTCACCAGCCGACGACGCGGCGCAGCAGGATTCACAACCTCGTCGCTCGCTCGGTGATGGGAAACGTGAGACGCTGAGGAAAGCCATCGCTGAACGGAGGTACAAACGTTGGTCTGCGGCGCCTGATGGGGCGTGTGGAGACGTTGGTGATAGTGGTTTGGAGGAGGCGCCGGATTCGAGGGCGGAGGGCGTTGTGGTTGAGAGGGACTCTGAGGATGAAGGGGAGGACGGGAAGGTTAGGAGTGCCGGTGACGGCGCAGGGGGTGTAAACGTGGATGGCATGCGGGATAGCGGCGTCGACAGTACACGACGAGGAAGGGAGCCTGAGCGGCAACGAGAACGGGGGCCTACAGGCAACGGCGTCGGCGGGACTGGGCAGATGCGGCGAAAACCCGACGGCGAAATTGAAACTGCCGAGATCGATGCGCTGTATGAAAACCAACGCGGGTAGGAGTCCTATTCCACTCTGTTGTCTCGCGAAGTGATCACATAAGCTAAAACCGGTCAATCGGTGTTACAGCGCATTTTTCTGCGGAATCCCACTATTCTCGTCGAAGTCTCTACTTAATTTCGATCCCTCCGCATGGCAGAACGGCCTCTTCCACGACTCGGCAGTCTCGATTGTCGACGCCCAAGTACCAGATCCCTCGTGGGCGTGGGATTGGGCGAGTTGGTATGTGGACATGACATCGGATGTTGACGAGGAAGGCTGGGCGTATAGCTTCAGCTTCTCGCCTGCCTTTGCGTGGCATGGAAATCATGTGTGGTTTCACTCCTTCGTGCGGCGGCGACGATGGCTGCGGAAACGCGTCAAGCTTCCGCAACGGGCAATCAATCCATCTGGCGATCCATACGGGAATACTGTCGATGGCAGCGTCACTAGGGCGGGGCATGGGATGAACAACGATTACTTCACCATACATTCGCGCAAAGATCGAGATTCATACTATGCCGGAGGAAGTCACAAACGGAAGAGTGTGCTCGAAGGCGGCAGCTGGGGTGGCACCGACGACGAAAGCGATCATGAGGTGGAAGTCAAGGACGTCGCCACACTGATAAGAGTGGTCAAGAGGGCGCGACTAGACAGGGAGAAGATTGAAGCGATCATGAGGTTTATTGAAGACGGCGGCGATGATGTTGCTTATCTGGCCGAAAAGGTGAGCATACCAGATAGACACAGCTCCGGAACGAGAGCTAACACGTCTCCTCCCTAGATCCCAGCTCTCATGAGCACGATGATCTTCCAAGCATCCCGACGGCAGCTGTTGGCACATATTCTCGACTACACAGAACAGTACGAGGCCGGAGAGGCTCCCACAATAACAATACAAGGACGCTCATTGCCCGACGAGGTGCCACCCACTCCGGGATCCACGACATCTTCCCAACGGCCTTTAACAGAGCCCAAAGAACCTAAAGAACCCACATCCGGGGCGGTTGTCGAGGGCAAACATCCAAAGGAAGACAGCCCAGAGGCAAGGAGACGAAAGGTTAAAAGCCTCAAGGAAGCGTCCGAGGCGGCCGATCAAGAGGTCAAGAAGATGGAATTCTGGAGTGATGTTAAAGATGTTGCGCGGAAAGGAGAGAGCCTCACTGCAGAGGCCCAGGCGGAGGGATGGGGTAGGTTGGGTATTAGTGGTGCCAGTGTAGGCAACGGGAAGGTCTTTGGCGGAGCTGGCAATGGCGGTACGCGTGAGGAAACTGAAAGGGTTGATCTCAAGGGGAAGGGAAAGGTGACTATTCAGTAATCGTTGTGGACGCTAAGTTTGATTTATATCCTGCCTTTCTGTTTGGGCCACTGTTTGGAGTAGTTTCTGGGCGTAGGAGTTGCGAGCCTGTTGGGTCTGTTGTCTAATCATTCATACACATATGCATTTGGGGATGTTTTTGCTTTAACACGAGAGTCTTTCTACTGCACTGTCCATATAGATGATACCGAGTGTTCGCTGAACTGAAATAATTGTCTTCACTGAATCTCAGCATGTTCCGGTCCTTCTGGACGGTGGTGCACCACTAAAACTCACTCGCCTGTCAAAGTTTGCTTGGCATTTGCGGCTCCAAATTTTGAAGAAAGTTCCTTCGCGACAACCCAGTAGCAAGACCACGAACGTTGCTTGTGAGAACCTTACAGCATCTCACCAAATTTCTCGGCCACAAAATTCTCGCTTTCCTCACAACTCAATCGCATCGACAAAATGGCGGCCCCTGTGCAGCGGCTCCAGCCGACCAAGCTCCCCACACTCCCCTCATCGACAACGCCCGAACAGCGATACTGGCGCACCTTCGCCTCGCCGCTGCTGATCCATGAGTACTCTAACATCACGTCGATCCACTTCTCGCCGTCGGCGCGAGCGCACGACTTCGCCGTGACCTCGGCGTCGCTGATCAAGATCTTCTCCGCCAAAACCCGCGCAGTCTCCAAGACCATCTCCCGCTTCAAGGAAACCGCCTACGCTGGACAGATCCGTCGCGATGGAAAAGTCATGGCCGCAGCGGACGCCACCGGCACCGTGCTCGTCTTTGATCTGGCGAGTAGAGCCGTCCTGCGCACCTGGGCTGGCGAACATAAGGCTCCGGTCCAGGCGCTCCGCTGGAATCCGAGGGAGCTGACGGGTCTCGTTACCGCGAGTGACGATACTACTGTGCGTCTGTGGGATCTTCCTGCGAGGGAGAGTGTGACCACCTTCACGGGCCACGAGGACTATGTTCGTTCGGTTGCGTACTTGCCGGTTGGTGGAGTTGCGGGCGGTGCCGGCGGGCTGGTGGTCAGTGGGAGTTACGATACTACGGCGAGGATATGGGATCCGCGAATTGCGGGGGGCAAGGCGGCAATGACGTTCCGACACGATACGGCAGTGGAGGATGTTCTCGCCATGCCCGGGGGAACGACGCTGCTGTGCGCCACCGGGAATGTGGTCCGTGTGTGGGATGTCGTTGCGGCGAAGGAGATCGCCGTCCTCAGTAATCACCAGAAAACGGTTACGAGCTTGGCGCATACGACTACGGGAGAGAAGAGGAGGGTGCTCACCGGTGCGTTGGATGGCCATGTCAAGATTTACGATACCGCCTCGTGGACTGTCGTTCATGGTGTGAAATACCCCGCGCCTATCTTGTCACTCGCCGTTTCGCCGGATGAGAAACATCTTGCCGTCGGGATGGTCGGCGGACTCCTCAGCATTCGGACGCGCCGCAGTGGAGGCGAGAAGGACACTGTCAAGGAGAAGGAGCGGGCGATGGATCTGATCATGAAGGGACTCGACCCGCGGGCCGTCGACAAGAAGAAGGGAAAATCTGGCAACAAGGCGAGGAAACTCAAGGGACTCGACTACAAGGGTGAAGAGGAGGAGTTGATCATCGACGCAGCACCGAAGCGGGCGAAGAAGGAGCGTGCATTTGAGGTTGACCTGCGGAAGGGGAGGTACACAGATGCACTGGATCGTGTTCTTGGCCCCTCAGGCCGTGGAGAGCCATCAATGATTCTTACTGTGGTTAAGGAGCTGGTCTACAGGAACGCTGTGGGCAAGGCCCTAGCGAACAGGGACGAGGAGGGTCTGAGGCCGGTGATCGAGTGGTGTGTGCGGTGCGTTGGAGACCCGAGGATGGTGGGCGTTGTGGTCGAGGTTGTCGAGGCGGTGCTGGACCTGTATAGCCATGCACTGGGACAGAGCATCGAGTTCGACAAGCTGGTGACGAGGCTCACGGCACGGATCAACAACGAGGTGGAGAATGCGCGGCAGGCACAGCGGACGGTGGGAATGCTGGGGATGCTGGTGGCAGGAAATGAATAATGCGTTGCTGCGTTTATGGATTGTATATAATTTTGGGCATCATGGCGTTTCTGTGTGCTTTAGATCAAAAAAGTCTTGTATTTGTGGGAGGATTGGAGCCGACTGCGGTCCATAGTAAATACCTTAGGAGCTGGTCATGTTCGTTCTTCGGATAGACTGTAAACTTGAAGAACCCGTACTTTGTTGAAGATAGCTCCGCATGAGTGTTCTTCCGAATTATGCCCCAGCTTTATCTCATGGCCGTTTCACTTTCCCCTCTCCAGCCAAACTGATACCTGTTCAGTCACTCGAATCCAAATGCAAAGATCAAAAACAAAGATGAAAAAAATAGAACGTCGCATTGACCTTTACTATAGACCAAAGTATCAGCGCTAAACAGCTCATCAGCTTCTCCCCTTGAGCTTCATGTTCAATCACCCGTATCTCCTTTCAGGTATTCGACGTGAACATTCCCGACAAACCGCCAGATTAACAGTTAACGGTTAACGGGCTCACCTACCTAACAGTTCCGAATCCACAGTGGTATCACTCGTTCCCGAGGCAAAGTGAACCTCGGCCCCGCGTACGACATCAAACGGAAACACTCAGGATTATCTATATTCCAAAATCCCGGGGGCACTCTACTCTACAATGTACGTATCATACAACTCTCAAAGGCTCGCAAAGCCAAATGTGACGCGTATATGTCGTACCTGATCATCGCTCACACGGTCACACACCACTATGGATAAGAATGGCACGCATGCTCGGAAACGAATTATGGGGATCGGATCACACTAGATAACTACCTAGTCGGGATGAGGGAAGTGTGGAGAATCCAGGAACATGGCGTGCTACTTGCATACGACCGTCTGCAGACTCTCGGATCATACTCTATATACATGCAACACGTGGAAACGGTTGATCTGCCGGATGTCGAAATGGGATCATCTCGGAACATGTTACATTAGCTGGCATTTAACGTATGTCCTTGAAGACCGTGAAAATGGGGTAAGTTGGGGCTGGGTGTAATTCGCTGTGTTTTGGTTGGTTGTCACTTTCTTGGTGGCAGTAGCAGAAACAAAATACGTCATGATATCACAATGACCATCACCGTTTTATAGGATAGTCCTTAGAAAACCCTATTCCAGGTAAGACATTTGTGTAGCATATGTGTATATTCTCCGGTCGTTCAGACATGCAGACTCCCGAGAAACCAATCAGGATATCAGAACCTTCTATTAATGTACAATGGGTATCGTTAACAGACAACATCACTTCTCCCTCTAATTATAATCAACTGTCCTCCTCCGTTCTCTCGCCATTTCCAAATAATGTTTTGAACCCCAAATCGTAACAATTCCACATAACCTTAAACAGCACCTTCTGTACTGTGATCATCCACCCGGGTGCCCGTCCGTTGTCCTTGGCGAACACCTTCGTCATGCTCATGACCAACACCATGAGCGGCATCCACATGATAGCCCACACCACCGCACCAACGCTCTGTCTCCAAGTCGTCCTGCGATACTCCTTCAACTCCGCCAACCACTCTCTATACTCCTTTGGCAGGCCATGCTCCTTCGCGCCGGCGCGAATGAGATCCAGATACCGTCTACTCGGCTGGGCATGACTCGACCTCTCCTCCTCCTGCGGCGCCAGCAGCGTGTGAACCGCCAGCTTCTCCCCCCCATCGATCTTGAACGCCTCGACGACGAAGTCCTGGTACGCGGCGCCGCCGCCCTCGGTCGCAATAATCGTCGCAAAGTCCTCGGGGGTGACCTCGTAGACAACACCAATCAGGCCACCACCAGGCGGCGTCAACAGGGTCCTCCCCTCGCCGGCGGTCTCGACGACGACGACATTTGCAAAGCAGGGCTCGAGGTATGCGATCCCGGGGAGGTCGAAGGACAGTGCGAGCGTAGGCACGCGGACGTTGTGCGCGGACACGGGGCGGATCTGGCGGCGGCCGCGGAACGTCTCGGCGCAGAGATTGGAGCCGTAGGCGAGGTAGTAGATGTTTTCTGGGGCCTTCTCGAGCGCGGCGGGCGACGGCACGCGCACTGGCTCGTCTGCGAAGTCGTCTGTGTACTTCTCCTTGTTGCGCGGGAGGAGGATGGGAAGGTATAGCGCGAGGGCCTGCGCGAATGTGCTCTTGGGCGCCTCGGCCGCATCGCTGCTGCCGATGGCTCCGTAGCTTGTTGTGGTGGCGGTGGCTTGCTTCATCGTGATGGACTTTCGAGATCGCTGGTTTTTGGGTATAGATTCTAGAAGATTGGGGGAATGCGGCCAACTTTAATCATCGCCGCACCCCCCCTGGAGACCCCCCTTGGGCCTCCTCCCCTTGGAGAGTCATCGCTCTTCCGTAGCCTGACTCCGCTGGATTGGATGATCTACGGAAAACCGGGGTTGCTGTCGGAACTGCCCTGTCGAAGAATTGCTGCGGCAGTTTGGTCAGCCAATTTTCTACCCCTAGCATCGGACATCCGTTGCCCCGATTCCATACGAGTGGCCGGAGTTAACAGCCAGCGGCATCAATAATCACTAATCTACCAGGAAAAAAAGTTGTGGAAAGGGCCATATATTGTTCCGAGCCTCGTACGAATATTACTATTTTGGTATCATAGGTGCCATATGTAGCAAAGTATATAGGTTTCTACGGTCGTCGACTCATCGGACTTGATGGCATGTAAGAAATCATGATGTAGGAGTCAAGTCCATGTAGACGCCATGCCCAATCGTGCGTATCTAGTAGTATCGTACAAAAATACAGACCTCTATCAACCCAACCCGAAACGCCAGAGTATGCAACTTGAAGAAACATGAAGAAATGAACACCAGTGCTATGCCCCCAAGTACCCAGTAGAAAATTGAACCCTCCGCGATGGAATCAGTCACTCCTGTCTTCGACCTTGTCCAGCTCCCATTGCAAGAGATTGCGTTCGTACTCGGCCACCAAGTCAGCAGCGTTGGCGATGTTGCTTTCAGGCTCCCACCTATCCGTGATCGTGTTAGCAAAGCGAAAATCGAGTTCGGACCAATTGGCCATGTTGTAATACGTACGTGTTGTGTTCACGGCTGTAGCCAGCCCACCTGATCAGGTATTCCTTTCTGCCGTCGACAATCCTATGACACTCAATGTCCTCAACTTCGAACTCTTCTTCTTCATCAGACGAAGCTGGCGGCGTTTCGACTTTCGCCTTCTTGGCCTTCTTGGTAGCAGTACTCGCATGAGGGCGCTTCTTGTTGGAGGTAGCCGGGACCTTGGGGGTGGCCGGGACCTTGGGGTTGGCCTTGGTCGTGCCAGGTGACTTCGCGGAGGCAGTCGACTTGACTCGAGCACGGGACTTGGTCATGGTAGGGGATTTTGAAGCGGCAGTGGACTTAGCAGCGGTAGAGGCCTTAGCCGAGGAGGCAGTCTTCTGCTTGTTAGAAAGTCTCGCGGGGCGCTTGTTTAACAGGACACTTGCCATACGGCGGCCCACCCAATCTTTGGCCTCATCGCTCTCGTTCGCATTGTCCGAATCGAGGTGCTCAAAGTCTAGGTGCTTGTAGCGGGCCCTGAGATCAGGGTCTACTTTGGTCGAGTAAACCTTGCCGGTACGCTTTGGTGTCTCGTCGACCTCGCCATCTGACTCGAAAGACTCGGCGGCTTCATCGTAGTCGGTTTCCTGGTCCGAAGCAATAATCTCGTCTTGGTCATTGTGGTCCGATTCCGAGACTTGGTATTTGCCGACTTTGGCCTTTTCTCCGGCTCCGACCTTGGGCTTATTGGCGTTTTTCACAGCTTCCCGGGCCTCCTTCTTGTACTTGCGAAGGAGCGTCTTAGTCGTACCACGGGTCGCCCATCCCACTCGCTCGTCCGTGTCGTAATATGTTTCCATATTCTCATCTTTTTCAAACGATTCATGCTCGTATTTTGCCACACGTTCTCGAGAAACAAACTTATAGATGTCCCGGGCCCCCACCTGTATGACGTTAGTATTCCTTTAAACAGTTGGGGGGAGAGAGAGAGAGGAGGGAATGAAACACACCTCCTTTCTGTCACCCGTTTTGTAAGTGACATGGTAGGTGACCTTGCCGGCGGGTCCCGTTTCCCTGAAGAGGTGAATAACATCCTCATCGTTGACCTCAGAGCTGTACCCGAGGTCACTCTGGGCTTCTTGGATCTTCTCCCCCTTCTTGTCCTTCACGGCTTCTTCCTCGAGAGTGTCGTGTTCGGGGTCGCGATCGCGGTCGTCGCCCTTCTCGTGATCGTCGGAATTGTCTTCGGAAAACGCTCCATTGCCCTTGAGGGTGGTGTCGTCTTGGGAGGTGTGGTCGTCGTCGTCGTCGTCGGCCGTGTTCTGCTCGTCCGGCTGGGCCTCTGCAAATGCTACATTAGCAACGAATTGACTGCGAGTGAGCAAAAAAAAAGCGGGGTGCTGACTACATACCTTCGTCATCTGAAGGATTGGCCAAAGCGCGTGAGGGAATGATCGGAGGTGCCATCCTAGTGTCGCTGGTGGGAGTGGTAGACGACACGTGCGCACCGGCGGGACGCGCACCACCGGCGGCTGGGCGGGTTACCCTCTTTCTACCCCTGACTAGTGAGCGACCCTGCATATATAAAAATAAAAATAAAGCGAGCGAGTGATGGGTCAACTTACGATCTTCTGGCCATTGTGTCGCTTTCGATGTCGTAATTCATTTCTTGTTGTCGTTGGCGGGAGATGTGGCTGAGGGATCACGTGAAGTGGAGGGAGGATGAGCTGATCACGTGGAAGAGAGAGAGGGAATGGTCTGTTGTGGCGGTGCTATTTAAAGGTGGATTTCGCACTTGTGTTTTTCGCGAAAGGTGAGTCGAAATCCGGCCCTTCCGCAACCTTCCGCCACACAAACGCCCGATACGGTGTATCACTCGGTGCATCACTTGACTTCGAAATGAACAGACGATTCGTATTGATTTTGAATTATGATATTCGACCTTTGAACGACGGCTTCTACAAATCTCTCTTTAATCGCCTCCAATTCGGTGTACATATCCCCGCAGTGACAGCATCGGTGGGCGTCTGCAGTCAATTTTCGCCGACAATTTTCGCCGACCAACGACGAGTGGAGGTTTTAGGGTGCGACTCTTATCGGCGCGGATGGGCTAGCCTGGCGCAAAAATGAGTGTTTGCTCATCTCGAGTGATGGCAATGTTCGCATTCACGATATGTAGGTGGATATGAGCTTGATGCAATTGAGTGTACCGGTCATCTCTACGGACGCCGGTACTTCGGGCTGACTTGGACTCCAGAAGTGAACAGCCCTGATCACTTCGATTGCTCGTATTCACTTAGTTCTATGCGATCGTCCAGGGCAATATCAAGCGTCGTGAAGAATACCATCCATATTTCGGTACTACCCTAAGAAATATTGAAAACGAACGTAGAGACGAAGAGAGACAAAAAGAGACAAAGACAAGGCCATCCCCACCATACAACCAAAAGCAGAAATCCCCCATGTAGCACATCAAATTCTAGACATCCACAGCATGGGCGTCGTAAAAAAGATCTATCAGGCAGCCCGCGCTCCACGCCTGTGTGGGACTACTGTCCGAACAGAACGAACCATTCTCGTTCGTAAGCTCGGTCAACCCAGCCCATGGCGTCTTTTCGATCTCGTGTCTGCAGCCCTCCATTCTCGCCGCGAGCTGCTGGAGCATCTCGACGCGCCCGGCCTTGGTCTTTCTCCGCTTCGAGTCGAAGGTCAACATCGCACGGAGGAAGTAGCCGAGAGGCCAGAGCCACTCGGGACCTTGGTGGTAGTTGCGGCCCTTGGCGGTGGCGTAGTCATCGTTGTCGAGGGAGTTGATGTAGTTCGGGCGGTAGTTTTGGTCGGACGGGTCCAGCGTGGCGATTCCCAGGGGTTTCCGAAGGACTTCGTCGGCGATCTCGAGGCAGCCAAGGGCGTGATCGGGGTCGAAGATATCCGGTGCCACAGCCATGGCGATCGCGTAATTCGGCCTGCGGATGAAGTTAAATGACGAGTCTTCGAATACGATCATGCGAGGGAAAATACCTGAGTTGGTAGTCCTCATAGACCCTGACTCCGCCAAACAAGTCCTTGTAAATGCCTCGGCGGTTGACAGTGTTAGCCTTGATGACATACTTGCTATCGTCCTTAGGATCTTTCGGAATGTAGTAGCAGCGCTCAAAGTTGTCCTTGATGAGGCCTGCCCATGACTCGAAGGTGATCTCCTTGCCATCACTCTTCTTGACCGAGCTCCACTTGTACTTCTTCTCCTTGTTGAGTGCCGCGACCCACTTCAGGGTGCTGTAAAGCAGACCAGTGATCTCAATTGCGGCACCATCTCTCGGGGTTCCTACAAATTGTAAGTTTCCGAGCAGCGAAATACAAATCAAAAGCAGGAAAACTGACCTGGGTGACCTTTGGATCCCGCCTTGTCGCTCTCACCCATCTTGTCCATCCATGTACCGCAGTTCCACTCATTGCCACCACTGACGAAGCCGGTTTCCCAGCTCGGCTGAACGTTGACCCAGAATCCTTCATCCTTCATCTGCATATCCAGGTTGGGCCCGGCATTTGCCTCTTTGTAGTTGAAGCCCAATGCGTGTGCCTGTAGTGACTCCTGGATAATCTCCTCGACGGTGCTCTCCTTGGAGTAAGCTCTGGGGTCCTCGACGGGAAACCACGTGTCGTCACTCGGCAGGAAACGACGCTTGACCTTCTCCTGGAGGATCTTGTGGCCGTCGGGAGCCATCGTGGTGTAGTCCTGGATTGCCTGGAGGAAGAACCAGATAGAGTCTCTGGCATTGTACCTCGGAGTCTTGCCGGCACCCAAGAGGTTTGGGATCATGCCATGTTTGAGGACGGAGGCAAAGGCTAGGATGTGCTCCTTCGCATCGTCGAATCGGCCGACGGCGAGACACAGACCACGAAGGGAAATGAAGACATCACGTCCCCAGCAGCGAGCCCATTCGACAGCAAAGTGGGGAAGACCAGCGGCCATGGAAGGAACCTCCTTGGTCGGCCAGAGTGAACCAGATTTGGTGATACTACCACAGTTAGTAAGTAATCAATCCACATTGAATCCAACAGACGTACCCAGTCATTTGAATGCTGCACAATGCTAGTGACTTTAAGAATTGAGTGCCTCCCTGAACTTGTTCACCGAACAACTTCATGGCGTGCTCGACTGCGGCAGTGTATGCAGTCTGCAAGACCAAGGAGAAGTATCGGGGAACAAGGAAACTAGGAATCTCCTTGATCTTGGCGAATCGTTCCTTCAGCCACTTGGTAGGTCCTTCTAGGCCCTTGTGTCCGCGCTCTATCAGTCGCTCCAGGCGTCCCACGGTCCAGTCGAGTGCCCACATGCCATCACGGAGATGTTGACAAAGGGGGTGTCCGAGATCGTTGTTCTTGATGATCTCTCTGACAACAGACCACCATCCTTGAAGACCGGCGTAGACTAGTCGTCCGTGGCCTGGAATATCATACACGCCGTTCTTGCCATCGGAAGTGTCTCGCTCTTCTGGGTCGCAGCGATAGAGGAGGAAGTTCAGGTCGACCAAGCTCACCGATTTGAACGCCTCTTCGGCCCCGCTGACCGAGAAAGAATCCAACTCGTCCCCTTTCTCGAAACCTTCTACCCAGGTCTCAAACAGCGCGATACTTCCAGGCGGGAAGTGGTCGAGGATGGTGATGATCGAACTGTCATCGACTTCCTCGATCCTCGGGGTTTCCATCTTGATGAGCTCCGCCGGCAATCCTCGTAGAGTGGTGGGGTCTGCTCTGACTTTCTTTATCATCTCCGGGGTGCCGTCAACCGTCAGACCCCAGGTACCAAGAGATTTGACCTTGGTCCTTGGGATCTTCACCGGGTTGAAGTTTCCTCGGTCAGTTCCAGGTCCGAAAGCACAGTGAGCGATCAAAAAGTATCCGCGGTGTGTCTTTGGATGTACTCGGTGCATGGTGATGTAGTCGCCCTCGTGGTGAACGTGCATCTCCGTGTAGCCTTCCTTGCCCATTTTGCTGTGTATCCTGTTCATGATCGATTTCACACTAGCGATGCCAGCCGTGCTTCCCTCGAGTTGCTTTGGCGGTATCTCGTAGTTCCGGGTCTCGTGGACAAGATCGATAAGGTGGGGGTATATCTCGTCGAATCCTTGGACAGAGCCCACCGCACAGTCGCACATAGCCGCAAGAGCGCCGTTAGGCAGGGTGTCTTCGGGGGTCCGCTTCTGGGTAGGCACCTCGTTGTCGTGGGTGCAATCCATAAACAGCGCGTTGATCGGGGATCCAGCGACGGTTGTGACGATTTCGTCTCCGGATCGGGTTGCGAATTCCTGCTCCATACTCCCAATCGGCTTTCCTCCGTGTCTGTGCAGGAGTCTGGAGAGTTCGCCCGGACCCCAGGCAACCATCGCCTCACGCACGAGACTGCTCAGACCGAGCCTTTCGAGGAAGACCTTGTCCTTGCGCTCATCACCAGTGAACAACTCTGCAACCGTGTAGAGGTCCGGCCGTTCGCGCCTTGCAATATCCAGCATGTACTCACCAACTTGGAGGGGTGTGGAGTGACAATTGTCGATTCGGAAACCATGGAAGATCTGGGCCATCAGCTTTGTGTATTTGGCCATGAAGTCCCACAGGTACGGTGAGTCTTCGGGCTTGTCTCCGTAGCGCAGCTTGACACAATCGCCCCATGTGATGACTTCCCGTCGCAGGTACGACCTGTGTTTCTCGGAGGCAAAGTCGGAGGTGTTGTCCCACAACCAACCATTGTTGGCCAATGCCAAACTCTTCGGATCGTGCTTCTTCGTTATCTCGTTGAGTGGGAGGCGAGTAAAGGCGGTTTCAATCAATGGGCTCTCCTCCGTGATTACGCCCATTTTCGGACCGTGGTCAGCAACTCGCGTGTAATCGATTCTGTTGTATAGCTGCTCTTGGGCTTCCGCAATGTCGGTATCGTATTCCTTGTAGAATGGGAGGTTGATCTCATCGAGGATAGACTTGAGCTCCTTCCGGGGGACGAGGACCGAGCCGATGTCCTTATCTGCCGAAGGTGCGCCGTGTTCGATGTGAAGGAGAGCAGCACCAATATCTGGATCGACGGTCTTCCGGAATCTCTCACCCAACCGGTCTCCTCCAATCAGGCCGTGCTCCGTGAGAAATACCGCTTTTGCCTGCAGCGAAATGCCCTTGGTATATCCGAGGGCCGTCACCTTCTCCACGGCAGCTTCGGGTCCCTGAGACTCCCACCTCTGCATGATCGCCTCGAGGTTCGCATCCACATCAATGATATAGAACTGCCAAAGCTTCACCTGGGCAATGACGTGGATTTTGATGCCGTCCATCACCTTCAAAAGGTCCTCCACGGTCTTCAGCTCGGTAGGATAGCCCAGCCCGGCTAGATTCTTGCTGAACTCAAGCAACGCTTCATCGAACTGGTACGCTGCCTCGAGCCACGGCGCCGTAAGTCGGTTATACCCGGCTTCGGGATGATGCTGTAGCCACTCCGAATTGTGTGCAGTGTGGTTCCACACAACGTCCGTGAGACTCAGGATGCCGTGCTCTTTCTCCATCTTAGTCACCATAGCTCTGACTTCCTTCTCACCGCCGGGGAAGGCAACCGGATCGAAGTTGGTCTGGTTGAATAAGCTGAAGGGGGAATTTGAAGCTCCGCGCTCCATCAGAGGAGTAAAGTGCACCATGTTGTATCCCTTCTCGGCAATGTACTTCATGTAGGCATCCCACTGCTTGACCGGGCCGAGGAACTTGGACAGCACGGAGTAAACCGTGAGTGCATTAAGCTCAAGGTTCTTGCCGTTGATGGCCAGACTCGGGGAGACGGTGACATAATAGGCTTCGGTCCGCGTGGGTTTCGGTGGCTCGACATCCGCCTTAGTGGTAAACGGTAGCAGCGGCGTATACGATATATAGTAGCAGTACGTTCCCGGCTTTGAGATAGGGATGTCGATGTGTAGGACGCGTCCAAATGAAGGCGTGAGTCTACAGCGGAACACACATCAGCATTCGTTCGGGAAAACAGCAATCTATAGCAAGCACTACAGACACCGCATCTTCCTGGCGCCAAGAGCGGGGGGTACCAACGGAAGTGCTTGGAACTTCTCTCTCTCGAATGCCTCATTGCCCTTTGGGACATTGATCCACAGCTTTCCTTCACGGCAGATGGAACTCGCTCCCTGGATCGCGAAACGGAGCGTGTAGGGCGTGGACGGGGAGGGGAGGTTGATGTAACCTTGCCCGCCAACGTCCGGAGCTCCAGCATCGTTGAGATTGAGCAAGTAGACGACGGGAGGGCCGGTGACCGAGGACGACATTGCTGAGGTCGGCGATGGAGGGAATGTGTGTGAGAGGGATGGAGGATTGACGAATGGCGAGACAAGCAAAGTGGTTATTCTCGCACTGGCCCTATCTCTATACCTCGTCCACACTGACTGCGTGAGGGAGACTGATGGAGGAGGAAGAGGAAGATGAAAAGGAGGAAGCGGACGAGGAGAGATGATGAGGGGTAGAGGGGCAACCAGAGATTGAAATGGCCTGGTCCGGTTCAGGATGAGGGGCATAACGACGCACGTCGGCCACACCCATGATATGCACACGTAGACGTAATCTAATTGATAGTGTGTTTGATGGCCGGAGAGGGGCACAGGTGCGTTGTTTCAGTAGCCAGAAGATGTACAGCCTCGATGGAATCGACGAGCGCGAGTGGGGAGGGCGGGCATTGTCTGCTGTCACTGGCCAATACGTCATGGCGATATAGCCTGAAGCTTGAGCAGTTAACGAGTCTGGGCAGCCGATAGGCCACGACCGACGAATTCTTCAGACAAGCTCTGTGCGCGGAAAAACAAAGCGCGGGGGGGTTCATGTGGACTCAGAGGTAGCCGACCCTAACCCCCATGAAACGAACGTGGGAAACGAGCCGGACATGCAAACGAACGAAACTATGTTCAGCGTCTAGGGGGGATTGAGCGAAGTGCAATGGCCTGAACCTGGTCCATGTGCAGGTGGGCAATCGATCGGTCAATCATTGCATTCGGGATGCCGAGCCCCATGGTGCTCCGGGTGTTTACCCCGCGGCCCGTGCCCCGCTTTGAAGCTTGAGCTCCCTCCCCTCCATCATCGTCCACTCATCCCTCCAGCCCTCCAAAATTTCCCATTCATGCTCGTGCACACTGCCCGATATCTACGGCATCAACAGACACTCCTTGAAGGAGGCTCAAGGTGCCGTTGATACCGCTGCTGCCGTTGCTGTCACTCATTGCGATACCTATTCGTTCGATCTTTGCCTCTCTAGAAAACCCAGCTTCGTCTCAGTGTCATCACCCTCCGTGTGCACGTCTTCCAGTCCTTCTTCCGAGGAGCGGGAAATGCTGTCCGCCCAAGGTTCGCTTTTCAGTCTTCACGTGGGTGCACGTGCCGGCCCCGGCACCATGGTCTCGGCTTCGCCATCCACTTCCCCGGCAAGCCAAATCCCAGCCGCACTGATCCGTCATACTGTCCGGTATCTGGATTTCAAGCATGTATTGAAAGCCCGTGGCGTATCCAAGGCATGGAATGATGCCGTACAAGCCGTGAGGCCACTGAGGTTTCCGGCGGTGTACCACTTGCCCGCAGAGCTCGTGCAGCAGATCTTAGCGTTGGTATCTCCCGCAGACTTCAACAATGCACGTCGGACTTGCAGGGCGTGGTACGTTTCGTCACTGAGCGCTCCTCTCCTTCGGAACCAGCTCGAAACTATCGGGTTCTGCAAGACGGATCCGGGCATCAGCGACTCGAAGAATCCCGTCTATCTATCCATGCGGCTATTCCGAGAGTGTAGTCTTGGGGCTGATGGGTCTGGAAAGTGTGACCTCCGGAACGTGGCGGTACTCGATCTCTCGGAAACGGTGACTGCGTCGACGAGCCACTTCACCGTTTCGATGTGCAGCTCTCATGTGCTCCTCTGCGATGGCTGTGTAGTACATGTATACCGTCTGCAGCCCAATAGCCGGGAGTTCATCGAGTTCGCGACAACCATCATTTGCCCTCGGAGGGTTATCGCCGTGAGCATGGACACGAGCAGTGGGCGCTATTCTGTTACAGTTCTCTTGGTGAGCGGTTCGACTTTTCCCTAGGGAGTGGAGCTGATTTTTACCTGTTGTGGGTAGGATGACCGGATGGGACTAGTCCATGACATCGTGGAGCAAGAGGCCAAATACACTTATTCAAATCTGTGTAGTGAAGAGGACCCTCCCCAGAGTGTGGCGATATGTCCCCAGCGGCGATGTGTGGCCTTTGGGTGTCAAGGCGGAATCGAGCTTCACTGTAAGAGTCCATGGCCGCCGCATCCCCGTTGCGCCCGTGAATAGCTGACTCTTGCATAAAATATCTAGGGGTTGATGCACTTACTGGCCAGGACTTGAATCGGTGGTTTCCATTGACGGCACCCACCGACTTCCTCTACTTCCTTCCGCCGCGACATGGGATCGACTCCACAAAGAAACTCAGATTGATATCCAGTGCTGCCCATCCGGAGGAGATCAATCCACTCGCTAGGCGGTTTGGAGTCCATAGGACTTCGATTGCATACTGGGGGACAACTTGGGAGCCGAGGATCGGACAGAGCGACCATTTTCAGGCGGTGCCGCTGAGTGATGGGTATCATATCCTGTTCACCGATCCCGTGACTGGATCTTTATGTCTAGGTAGTGATGCACCATCAGGGTAGGCGTCCCGTCCTCCCATTTCGATACATGTTGCTGAGTGCGGGTTGATAGAGGTCCGACCAAGTTGTTGAGGAAAATATGGCTCATTCCGCCCGAGTGGCCCGACGAAGGCAAACAAGAAGCGGATTTTGAAGCATCCGAGGAGGATGAGGAAGGTGAACAGGGCCTTGCAACATTATTGGACAACTTGGACTGTGAACCCGAGCAGGTCCGGGCCAGTGTCTACGCCTCTGGTGCAGACCTCCGATACGGCGTGCGTATTGCTGCCGGCTACAACGACCGCGTGATATTCTTCTCCGTTTCGCCCGATGTATTCCATAGCATGGCCGATAGAAGCGCCAATAGGGGCGGAGGGGTGGCAAGTAGAGACCTCAACGATCAGTCTGGGAATTCCGTCGTCGTCTTTGGATGCTACATTGGTACTGTTCCGGGTCTGGTTGACCTTGCGGTGGACAGTGGGCCCTCGATAACAGTCTATGCGTTTTCTTCCCGGGGCACGGTGGATGTCTATGGACTGGGGCCAGTGATTGGTGAACAGGGCTTGAAAAGGAGAACTTCTGGTGTTGAAGCCGCGTTCCCTCGGGCGAGGACATCCATAAGTGAATTGATGCCCGATCACGGACACTCAAGTGATGATGGGCTGGGTTATCATGGGGGTGATGGGAGTTTGAGCGAGATATGGGATGAGAAGCAGCCCTGGGTGAGTAGGGATGGATTGGAGTGTGAAGTTGTCGTGTAAAGATTGCAGGTTTGTGTTGAGTACTGGTTGCCAGAGCTTTATGGTCTCTGTGGATTCATTGGCCAGTTATTGTTACGAGGTTGCCTTTGCGAACTCACGGTCTGTAATCGGAAGACAGGTTTTGGTAGTCTCTACTAGTGCCAATCAGCCTTCGTGATAGTAATAGCTTCGATACAATTCCTCAGGCTAGTTCGCGGATGTCGCCTCTCGTCTCTTACATGTGATTAGATTCCACTCCCGGCAGCTCTCGTTGGTTTACAGTGCGACATCGTATTATTTTCGCCCACCCCGAATACGAGTCCTCCGCTCCCGAACACTCACTCGTCCGACTAACTTATCCTATCTATTGCGCTCCCTGGCGTGAGCGACGTGCGAGAAAGTCGGAAAGCTTCTGTTTGCTGGTTGTTTAGCATTCGGCCGTGAGATGTCATGAAGTAGAGTAAGCTCCATAGCTCCGGCTGCGGGACAGGGTGTGAGACAGTCAGCACCACGACAACCGCGGGTTTAGGTACCGCCCGGCTCTCAGCGAGATCCTTTTGGCCCGGAGATCCAGAGCTAGCAAGGCAACACGAGCTCGTTGAGAGCCGTGGGACAGAGGAAGAAGCAAAGCTTGGCGGAATTGACTCATGCATTGGACGAGGGCGTGGAGTTTATTAAGCCCCAGGAATTCCACTTCTCCTCCCTCCTCCCAACAGACAGCCGACAGCATCAATTCTTTCTTCTCCTTCTTCAGGGCATCAAGCTTCACTACATTTCCCATACCTGCTTTGTTAATCCTCCCTCTTCACTACAGACATGACTGTAAGTTCCCAATGCTCAATGCTAGCCCTTGTGCTACGTCACTGCCCCTCCATCCCACCTTTGGGGGCCGGCGGGGCAGTGGCGCGGCAAAAACTCTTGGATCGCATCCACCAGAGTACTAATGTGGAATTTACATAGACCTACTACATCGAGAACAAGACCGTCGGTGACCGGACCGCCTCCGAAGACTTGAGGGGTACAGCATTTCACCCCACAGCATCATTCTCAAGTCAATGACTGACTGATTGATCCACAGTCCACGGCTACAACCCTCTCACCCCGCCGAACCTCCTCCAACATGAAGTCCCCCAGACGGAGAAGTCCAAAGTGACGGTCCTCAAGGCGCGCGATGACGCCGTCTCGATCCTGCACGGCAAAGATCCGCTCAATCGTCTCCTCGTCGTCGTCGGCCCGTGCTCCCTCCACGACACCGAAGCGGCAATGGACTACGCCAAGCGCTTGATAGCGCTCAAGACGAAATACCAGGACGACCTGCTGATCGTGATGCGTGCCTACCTCGAAAAGCCCCGCACAACCGTCGGCTGGAAGGGCCTCATCAACGACCCCGATATCGACGGGAGCTTCAAGATCAACAAGGGACTGAAGGTGTCGAGGCAGCTGTTTGTCGACCTCACGGATCTCGGCATGCCGCTGGCGAGTGAGATGCTGGATACTATCAGCCCGCAGTTTTTGGCGGATTGCTTGAGTATTGGTGCGATTGGCGCGAGGACTACCGAGAGCCAGCTGCATAGAGAGCTGGCGAGTGGACTGTCGTTCCCTGTGGGATTCAAGAATGGAACCGACGGGACGCTCGGTGTGGCGGTTGATGCTATTGGAGCGTAGGTTCCCTTTTTCTGGTTGTGGCATGCAAGTGCTGACAATGTGTAGTGCCTCGCACCCCCACCACTTCCTGTCGGTGACGAAGCCTGGTGTCGTCGCCATTGTCGGAACCGCCGGAAACGAGGATTGCTTCATCATCCTGCGTGGAGGAAAGGCGGGCACCAACTACGACGCGGACTCGATCAAGGCAGCAAAGGAGACCTTGCGCAAGTCGAAGACTCAGGACCGTCTCATGGTTGACTGCTCTCACGGTATTCCCAATCCTTCCAATAGCAAAACGAGACGTGCTAACGAGGAAACAGGCAACTCCAGCAAGGACCATAGGAACCAGCCCAAGGTCGCCGCGAACGTCGCCGAGCAGATCGCCAACGGCGAGGAGAACATCATGGGCGTGATGATCGAGTCGCACATCAACGAAGGCAACCAGAAGGTCCCCGTCGAGGGCAAGAGCGCGCTCAAGTATGGTGTCAGCATCACTGATGCATGCATCAACTTCGAGGATACTGAGGCCGTCATTGAGAACCTCGCTGCTGCTGTGCGCAAGCGCAGGGAATCCAAGGGTACGGCGAAGCTCAACGGGTCCGAATAGAGGGCTCGCTGATTACATAGGGGCCATCAATTTCTTTTCTACGGTTAGAGTCGGGGTCAAGGCTATTTGCGGGATATCTCTTTTTTTGTATGGCTGTCATCTCTGTCTGGGCTGGGCTGGGTTTCTATCGTGGGTTTGACTAGAATATGATGGTGATGGTACACGCTGGGTAATACATTGCAAGTGCGATATGATGCGCACCTTTCGTTCCTACCTACCACAGGTGATCCATGATCAGTAAACCAGATGCGCCAAACAGACCCTCGGTAATGCAGCCCACCAGTTTGTGCATCTCCGTGGAGCCACCTGCTATAGGTACTCGAGCCCCACCTCCCCCTTCCCTCTCCTCCATACAGTACTCCAACCGCAACCATGGCCCAACTCCAACAACACTACCCGTGGACGCAAACGCCACTCATCGTATCGGCGCCCATGCGCACCGTCTCAGGCGCCGCGCTCACCGCGGCGGTCAGCAACGCCGGCGGCCTCGGCTTTTTCGGTGCTGGGTACAGTCTCAGCGACTCTGCGGTACTCTCGGACCTATCCACGCTGCCCACACGCCTCTCCCCCGGCGCCTCCTACGGCCTCGGCTTCCTGGTATTCCGCAGCGACCTCCGCGACGCGCTCTCGCTGACCACGCTCCACCGCCCCGCCGCAGTCTGGTTCTTTGCGCCCGCGGACGCCGCCCAGCTGCACGAGTGGCTGTGCGCGTTCCGCGCGCTGGACACCCGCGTGTGGGTGCAGGTGTCGTCGGTGCGCGAGGCGGAGCAGGTGCTGTGTGGGCAAGGCGGCGGCGTCGTGAGCGTGCTAGTTGCGCAGGGCGCGGCGGACGCAGGCGGCCATGGTAAGGTATGCGGCGGGAGTGTGATCGCCCTTGTGCCCGAGGTCGTGGATTTGTTGGCGGAGAAGGGGAGGACCGATGTGGCTGTCGTCGCTGCTGGGGGCGTGGTCGACGGCAGGGGCGTGGCCGCCGTGTTGGCGCTGGGGGCGGGGGCCGCCGTGCTGGGCACCAGGTTTGTCGCGTGTGAGGAGAGCGAGGCGAGTCGGGGCTTTCGGGAGTTGGTCGTTGGCTCGGCCGATGGCGGGGTTGGGACAGTTAGGTTCTTCTTCCCCCTCTCCATCTCCCCCGACCCCAACCCCGAGCACCACCCCCGGCTGACTGAAAACTGGTAGAACGCGCCTCTACGACAACCTCCGGGGCACGGGCTTCTGGCCGGCAGAATACGGCGGGCGCGCGATCATCAACGAGTCGTTCCGGGATGCGGAGAAGGGTGTAGCTGAGGACAAGAACGCGGAGTTGTACGCGCAGGCTGTGACGAGGAATGATTTTACGAGGTTGACGGCGTTTGCGTAGGTCTCCCCCCCCCACTAACTATGATTCGCGGTAACGAGCATGGAGTTGAACGTCGAGTAGCGGTACCGGCGTCGGGCTGGTGAAAGAGGTGCTGCCCGCGGCATCGATCGTGGAGAACCTGAGGACGCAGGCGAGGGAAGTTTTGAGGCAGCAAGCGGTCGAGCTGGGGCTTTTGTGAGCGTGGGGGAAGTCAGGCGTAGCGCGTGTCCTCCCGCATACATAACCGTGGACGGCTGGTGATAGGGTGAGATGCGGGATGCGGGATGCAAGACATGCGCTACTATGTAATAGTACTCTACCTACATCAGGTGCATTTCTACTAGTAGATGAGTATATGTGAATTCCTTATGAATAACCTTCGCCTCTCTTGGGATGGAATAAACAGCTAGAAAAGCAACGTGAACACACTCCCTCCCTTGCGCAATCACAACTCGCTCTTCCCCTTCCCTTTCCCCTTCCCCTTCTTCGCTTGATCCATCTCCTTCCTCCTCTCAGCCACACTCCCCTCCAACCTCAGCTTAAGCTCCTGATTCCATCCCATCATGAACAACACCTCGATCCACACAAACAGCGGCGCGAGAAACAGCGCCTGCGAAAGATTATCGAGGAGGGCAGGGGCCCTCTTCTCAAAGACGCCATGTCCCACAAACTGCAGAAGCCAGCTGACGACCTGGACCGCCGCAGCGTACATATTGAACCTGTCGATATGACCGACGCAGTAGCTCCCGACGAGGGACTGCACGAGCACGTACGGCGCCAGCAGCGTACCCGGGATCGGCGCGAGGAGGATGTACCCCAAGCCGTAGACGGCGGCGGTGACAGTGCTGAGGTTGGCGTATTCAGACGGGACCAGCGGCAGTGGCAGGGAGACGTTCGCTCCCAGAGACATCATCGTGAACATCAGCACTGGCACAAACACGATGTGGATGTAGATGTTGGTCGGGTGTGCGTGGTAGCTGCCGTACTGTAGCACGGAAGGGTCAGTATCCGTGCGTGTGCGGAGGGGAGGGGTGCACGCCGGGGTGCTAGGTACGAACGAAGGTGAGGTGCTTCTCCAGGCCCAGGAAGGCCATGTTTGCTGCGGTGTTCGGTCTCGGTCTCGGTGACGATGTTGGTGCTCGGGCGTGACGTGACGTGAGGTTAGAGTTGATTCGCAACGTTAACTGTCAAACGGAACAAGGCGAGATGAGAGCGAGAGGGTCCGGGGAAACTTAGGGGAGTAAGGGGAGAATATGGAGATCATATACTACCTATCCGATCTTCCGGAAGCGATCCGGGGGGCTGGACCATCACATGCCTGTTCGGCCGTTGATCTGCTCCTACTCTACACCACCTGATGTTCTTCACCGGTATGGCTGGCACGACCGTTTTGTATTATTGTTTAATCATCAGTGCATTCGGCCTTTAGGTGGATCATGTCATCACGGATGTGACGGGTTTCCGTAAGGCGGTATTTCATGCCTGGCTGCGAGTCCGGAATGTGATACCTGAGTGTCTAATACGAGCCCACGGCCGCAAATATGTAAGTTCAGTAGGTAAGACTTCAAGCAGAACCCAGCCCAGCCATACGGAAGTCACCTTCCAGGATGTCCTCCGATGTACGTAGGACTATGCATGAAATCGCATCTCAAACATCGACAGTCTTCATTCATTTGCATGTTCCATATCACATCCCATCCGTACCCATGGCATTCATTCACAGCCAATACGTTACATACCGGTATCCTTTCCATCTCCCATCTTCCCATCTCCCTCCACTTCCCCCTCCCCCTCCCCCAATCACCTCCGCCTTCTCCACCGCGATATCTACCGCGCACACACCTCACAGTTGACAAACTCAGGAAATAGAAGAAAAGAAAACACTTGAAAAGAAAAATAAACAAAAAAACAAATCCCAATCGCCGTTTTCCGCTCTAACACAACACAAGTGAAAGAAACACAAACATAAACAGAAAGAGAAGTAGGAAAACACACAAGAAGGAAAAAAGCGAATAATATACACGTCTCTTTTCTTCCCCCCTTCCACCCCGCCAAGCCCTCTCTCTCTCTCTTCTCTCCATTTTCATCTCCATCTCCACCTCTCGTTCGTACAGTACAGGGAAAAAACCGCCAATTTTTTGTTTGCCACTCCCGCGATATTAAAGGTCGGAAGGAAGGAGGGGTTGGGTGGTGGTGGTGATGGTGGTGGTGGGGATCAAAAAGAAAAAGTACACAAAGTTTATAAAACGAAGAGACTCCCCAGTACGGAAGGAAGGGAGGAGGAGGAAGTTGCGCACCATGGTGATGAAGAATAATGGAAAGAGAAAGGACAAAACACCAGCCCTCATGAAAAAAAACGGAATACTAACTGAAATTCGAAACACCCAAAAAAAAACACAGAAAAGGTCAAAGATCAAACAAGAAAAAAAAATTATACCCGGAAAAAAAACGACACCCAGGACACCAACAAAAGGAGATGAAAACAGAAGCGCAAGCCGTCCGGTCAATTCAAGAACCCTTTGCATCCGCTGGACCCGCACAAGCACGGAATCCGATCGTCACTGTCGAGCTCGCGCTCGAACTTGTAATCGTAGGTCAGCTCCTCGTCTGTGGGAAACCAGTTAGCATTGGATGCTTATGATCACGATTAGCATGCGCGAAGACTCACTCTCTTTGATATCTCTCAATGCATAGATAACGATCCGCTTTGTGCCCTCGACTTTGATGATCTTGGCAGTGCAGTTGGGGGTGCAGCTGTGGTTGATGAACCGCGCGATCCCACCCTTCTTGGTGGCATCGATGACCGTGTTCTCGTCAATCCGGAACAAGTAACTGCTTCCTATGCCGCTCTTGATGTACTTGCGCTCGCGCATGTCGGCCACCTGCTGGCGGACGATCTCGCCGACATACTCGATGATCATGTCGTTCGCCGGGATATTCTCCATGGCGTACAGTCCCCAATTGTGAATTGCGGACCGAGCGAACCGAACAGGCTTCTTCCTCTTCTTGAGTTGGTTGAAACGCATGATATCAGCATCACCGCACAGAATTTGTTTCTGATTGTTGAGCTCCTGGACGAGACGTCGGTTGTTGACCCGATTTTCGCGGGAGGAAGAGACGGGGACCTTGGTCGTCGTGGTCTTTGATGAATGCTGTGGCGAGACGTGGGGAGCTGCATTCGCGCGCTTGGCTGCGACAGCGAGACGATGCGGAAGGTACTTGGACTTTTCGGCTTCGGGAATCTTACGATATCCCTCGGTTCTCGCGCAACCGGTACGGTTGGGCCGATAGAACCCCTCGATCGATTCAACGGTATAGGTGGGACCTGCGACGAATTAAACTCGGAAAAGTGATAGTTTGTGACGGGGGATTTCTTACCTCGCTTACCCTCCCTGTTGGCCGCCTTGCGTTCCTTCATCTTGCAAGCCCACAGGTGGACATTCCCCACATTCGCCGGGATTGTATCTTCCAACGCCAACTTCAGGAACCGCACATCCTCATCGTCCATAACCACTGCCTGCAATCCATCGAGATCCATAATCATCTCTGTATCTTCTTCAACTGTCACCTTGGGCAGAATTGTGCTAGAAATCGTCCAGGACATGTCTACAACCGGCGGAGGACCATCCTTCTCAGCTTCGATCTGATCCAAGAACAGATCGATAGCTGCCTCCGTTTTCTCATCGGTGAGCTTCTGGTAGAGGTCGGCTTCTTTGGAGTCGTCAAGGCTTGTGATGTCCACCCCTTCGTCCTCATCGAGGATTGCTCTGTGACTGACTTCGTCAGATGCGAGCTTAGTAGCTTCCACCTTCCTGGCCTTCTTTCGGTTTGCGTGTTCTTCGCCATCATCACCGACAATAAAGCCTTGCAGGCTCGATTCGGTCGGCTCGTCATCAACCTCCATCGGATTCGCCTCCTGCTCTGGACTGGCCGTCTCGACAGCCTCGTCATCCTCGTCGTCCGTGGAGATGGCCGTATCCTTGAGTCGTGACGGTGTTCGAGCTCCGATACTTCGCTTCCGCTTCCTGCTCCGCATATCCGCCAGAGATGATGGCGCCAAACTTACGGAATCATCATCGCCGATATCTGTAGACAACGCCCTAGACACCGAGCCGCGCGACACAGGGCGCTGATCCGTAGTCGTGGATTCATCGTCGGAGCCGTCGTAATGGTTCAATCTATGAGCCAGTGGTCTAGCTTCTTCGTTCCTCTTACCCCGGTCGCCCTTAGGCCCACGGAGTGCATTGGACGTCGGGGTTTCTAGCCGTTTGGGTTTGTGCTTTTTGAAGCGGGGGAGGACGGTGATCAAGTTCGCAGGCAATGGCTGCGCTTCGGGAGCGGCAGCTGCGGTGAAGGGTGGAGGTAACGGGGAATCGCAGGCAGGCGTCGAGGCGGCGTCAGTGTCCGTCTTGTCATCTTTCTCCTCGGGCTTCTTCCGAGTCTCGAGTCGGCCAGGGTTCAACAAGTCGTATATGTGCGGTTCAGCGATTCGCCTCCGGATATCCGAGGCAAGCGTGGTCTTCAAGTCGGCTTTGGCGGCCTTATGGGACTCGCGGGGTACGTCTACTCTCTCAAGCTTTCTCTTCGGTGGTCTCGGTGCCGGGGAAGGCGAGCGAGAGGCTTGCCGTGCGGCCACAGCAGAGGCGTTCGGGTTTCCTCGAGGGTACTTCTTCATGCGCATTTGGTAGGAGAACAGGCGGTCACCATCGCACATCCGGAAGCAATTGTCCAATCCTCTCGAGTTGGTAAACACAACGAAAAATCCATCCTTATCGCATAGCACATCTTCAACACCGAAGTTCTTCAACCGTCCGTACAGATGCTTGCAGAATCGAACCTCTCCTGGAATGTACCTCGAAGAGATGAATATCGCCGGCCGTCGTCCGAGGTCGTTGATGGCTTTGTAGTTCTGTGGTCGCGGCTTGATGAAATGGCTGTCCGGATCGTTTGGGGAAACCGAGGCGGTCCGTAGTGACCGTTCTCTCTCCGGGGGCGGCGGTGGTGGTGGTGGCGGCGGTCGGTTTCGGGCCTCCTCCCTGCGCTTGACCTCCTCTACTCGCCGTTTAGCTTCCCCCTCCCTGCGCCTGACCTCCTGCTCTTTGCGCTTGGCCTCCGCATCTCTGCGCATGTATTCGTCTTGCTTCTTCCGCTTCTCTTCCATTATCCGCTCCACATATTTCGAGCACTTCATCCCATCCCGGTCGAGCACTACCTTGATGTTTTGCATCCCGATCTTCATCTGGTTTCCCTTCTGAACTGCGCTCCTGGCCGAATGGTGGCCGAGCACCTTGTCGCCTTTGCTGTCGCGGTAGATGACGCTGCAAATTCCGAGGGATCCGCCAGTCGTCGGGTCAACCTTCAATTCGAATTTCTGCACATCGCCGAACGTCCTGAAGTTCATCAAAATTTCGCTTTCGGTGGTGAGCGGGGATAATCCGGTAACCATGATTTGCGCAGGCGGCCCGGGCCCGATGTAATGGCGGTCCCACTCCCAATTCACTCGGCCCAAAGCAGTGCGCACTTTTCTCTTACCGCCTTTGGGTCCTAGGGTATAGTCGGGATGGGATTTCCGGGGGTCTTGTACGGGCATAGATAGCTGCGAAGCGGTGTCAGTACAGTTCCGCTCTGCCAAACATGTAAATTGATATCATCTCGCAAGAGTGCCGGGGGCGCGGGGGTCACGGGGGGGGCAAGAAATAGAAAAATGTATACACATACTCCCTCACCATCGTAGCGATAGGTTACTTTGCCGCTCTTCTTCGCCGAAGAGTCTTCGTCGAGGAATGGATCATATTCGGCGCGACAATTCCTTCGCTGGGGTGCCGGTGGAGTTGCCTTGGGTGTCGGGATTGCCGGTCGCGGTTGCTCGACTGCTGGAGGCGGAAGAGCCTTCTTCTCCTTCTCCGACATTAACACCTCTGCATTCGGCGATACTGTCGCGGGTCGCGGACTCACATCCGGGGGCGACGAACTCGACGTAGCAGGAGTTAGTTGCGAATTACTATGCGTGGTTGTAGGAATGGAGGCGGTCGAGGAAGCAGTGCTGCCTGCCGACAGTGCACCCGAGATATCTCGATCCCGGTCATACTCGTCGTGTTGCTGTATCCGTACCTTCTCCTTCGCGGCCTTTGCAGCCTGGGCTTTCTTTGCCAGGACCGAGGGGGCGGCGGGAAAGAAGTCGGCATATCCTGCGCGCGACATGTCCGTGTGGGTTATGTCAGGCGTCGCATTTACCGAGGACGTTGCAAGGGAAGAATTAGTAGCACGCGCTGCCGGCTGGGGACGGGGAAGCGACTGTAGTTTGTATGCGACAGGACGACCGACGACGTGAGAGCTGGCGACAGACGTTGCTGGTGCTGGGCGGGGACAGAGGGGAAGAGGAGGGGGAAGGTTGGAGGGTGCGTGTGAATGTGTGTGTGTGACAACGATGTGGGGGAGGGGAATGAGGGTCGCGGGAGAGGGTGGTAGAGGTGAAGGAGTTGAAAGAGTGTTGTCGTCGCAGTTAGGCGATGCGATGTAGAGAGAAGGAGGTGGAGGGATGTTGAGCAGCGGTAGCTGGGAGTTGTCGGGTGAGTTGATAGCGCGTCGTCTGGGGGTGGGTGTGTGTGAAGCTAAACGCGAAGGAAAGGGAAGAGAAAATAGCGACAGCGACACGGCAAGGAGGCTGAGGGGAACGGTGTGGGGGCGGCGAAAGCGACGGGTTGCTGAGGAAGCGGTAAGAGCATTCGAAGGCTAGAGGGCTTTCTTTGCTCGCGAAGGCAGGGTTAGTGGAGGGTCGAGGTCAAGGTCAAGGCAAGGTGAATGGCAGGTGAGCAGAGCGGGAATCACACGAGAACGAAGCGATACAAGAGTTTGAGACGTTTTGATTTTGGGGGTCAGCAACGGGCGACAGGCGAAGCAGTACGCATGATTGTTTGCGTTTGGGTACAGTGGAGGAGGCGGAGAGGCGGCGTTGGAGGGGTTTGCTTGTGAGATTTGCTTTTGAATATGAGGAATGATCTTCAACGACTTTTTTCTTCTTATGATGTAGGTTATGGAGCAACGTGCGTTCACTGGAATGGATTCCGTATTGGATTCGACGAAGGTGATGATCACAAGGCACTGTTAGACTACTTAAGCTATGTAGTTAGTGTATGTACTCTATCATAGGACTTGAAAGTTGATGAGGGAGAATTACATCTTCTGCATTGCTGGGGAGTGTGGCGTGTGGCTGAAAGCTGTCACGTGATGGGTCGGCGACTTGAGTTCGGTGCGTGTTTAGACTTCCGATGACATCTATTTCACTTTCGCCATGAGGCCGGAGGTAGGTTCGGTTTTGCCGGCACAGAGTTTATATGAACACGATGGGAACAGAAGAGAAGAGATCTTGGGTGGGCGATGTCAAATAGAGACAGCCATTTAACGTCTCGTTCGTACAGAGGAGAGGAAGATGTACAACACGTATAGAAAGACGCGTGAATAATACCATGTACTCGACTCTATTGCCGTGCACGTGAAGAATAGTTACACTTGACTCTATCGTCCCGCACGTAAAGTGAAGCGGGTTGTCCCGGTGATGAAGCTGACTACCTTTCGGCCCCTTGCACCGAGCTTCTCTGCTCCCTCTCACTTCTCGTAACTCCTCATCAGCCACGTCCTGCATCTATCCGTCCAACGACAACGGCTTCCACCAGACACCTCCCCCTTACGAGCCACCAGAACCGAAATACCGGTGTTGACCAACCAACGGCAGAAGAAACTCTCGTCCCCGACTCAGCATTACTGCACTCCTCTCCACGCCGATATCACAGCCTTTCAACCTATCCCACGAGTTTACCATCAAATCGAGCCTGGAATCTTCGCGCAAATCGCACGCAAGTGCACATATTGTATACTTGAGGCGTACATACGAGGCATATATGTTGTGCTGCAACAAGCAAGCAAACCAGCAAACGGCGACGCCACCAGCAAGCACTGCCCTACATGCAAGTACACTGCCCGCCATCACGACCACCACAACCATCCCCACCCTCACCACCACCACCGGAGAACGAACGAGTGAGCGAACGACCTCGGAGCAGAGATATAGCTCTTCCGTGGACGAAACGTGCCATGATAAACTGCTGCGATCGAACCGGTGAAGTGGTTCGGATATCCGGGCCCACCAGGCTTCGATGCCGACTTTAGAAGCTTCTCACCCCGGGTCCCTCGTCGTGACGTTGGTATCTATCACTTCGGCATGCGCGGTTTGGTGAGAATCAAGCCGTCCTTCACACTTCACTCCTACCAGGTACTATACCAACTGCTCAACCCAGTGAAGTCTACCGCTGCTGTTCCTGCTGCTAGAAAGAACCAGAACTACCTTATCCTCGCGCATTGCGGACTGATCGGCCACCGAGGTCGAGAATGCCATGAGGACGTCTTTCGCGATGATACGCCGTATGTTTGCCGGTTCGTCGTGATCTTAGAGTTCTCAGTCTGTAGAATAGGTACATAGCAATGAAACGATCCCTTTATCACGTGCCATAAGCTCAGCGCGCCCAACCCACCGCCAAGCCCCAACATTCCGCCCCCACGTAAAAAATCGCGTCCACCGTCCAGCGTCTCCACCGTGCCCCTACACCGTGCCCCACCGCCAAGCTCACCTCACCTCTCTACCACCCGCACCCGCACCACTCCACGACCACAGCAAAATGAAGCTCCTAACAACCAACTACCTAACCTGCGCGATCAAGGCCTGCCGCACCTCGCCGCTATCGTTCCCGCTGCACTTCAAGGATGCCGAGCTAGTGCAGGAAACGCTCGAGGCGAACCCGACGTTCATCCGCAACATCCTGCCGCGGATCGAGTGGCCTGCGCTGGTGACTACTGCTACCGAGGTGAGTTTCTGCGTCTGGGACCTGTCGGGGCGGGGAATGAGGGGAGGGCCTGAGGGGGCTAATCCGATGGGATTCACAGCTCGGCTTCACGACGTTGCCGCCCACGAAGCCCGAGGGGGACGAGTTGACGGATGAGCTGGTCGCGGAACTGCACACGCTGCTTGTGGAGGTGGGTTTGCTTGCTCGATACCTACCGGAGGTTGGAGGTTGGAGAGGCGCTGATGGGAGGGGTGCACAGACGCAGGTTATTAGTGGGAAGTTGGTGTGCGGCGCTTGCGGGCATGAGTACAACATCCACGAGGGCATCGCGAATTTTTTGTTGCCAAATCATTTGGGTATGTCTCTCCTGCTCCTGGTTGGTTGGTTGGTTGGTTGGGTGGTGGGTATAGAGCGCTGACAGGCTGTGCAGTCTAGGAGTAGGAATAAAAAACGTTTACTGTGACAATTTCACGAACTGCTATATGCACGCACACGCATGCGCGATTAACCAAATACCATCAGATTACCGTACCGTGTCATCCCGCTCCAAAAAACCTCAAAGATTAAAAACATCATCTCTCTACCTCGAGCCCGCATCAGAGCCGAATCCTTCAACCATCGCGTCATCAATCGACAAACCCAAAAGCGCCGCAAACCCAAAAACTCCAAACCATCCTACAAAAAACAGAGGTGCCTAGCCCCCCCTTGCGACCTGTCCACCCCACTTCGTCCCCACTCCGGTAACCTCAACAGCCACGTTGATCGCCGTGCCGACTGTCCAGATGGAAATGAGCGTGATGCCGATACGGCGAGACATCATCCAGTTATTCAGCGGAACCCACACAAGGAGGACCACCAGCGTCAGAAGCAGTGTTGCAGCACTGATAACGAGCGTGCTGGATACTTCGATGTGGTAGACTGGATCACCCTTGATAATGGTCATATACAGTCCGCTAACGCCGATACCGAGGAGGATGTTGAGCATGGGCCCACCGAAACACGCGCTGAGTGCCATCACCGGGAAGCCGAGTCGTGCTATTGTTATGTCCGCAACCAGGTCGCCGAGTGAGTTGCCGACTGCGAAGATGGTGAGACCGAGGATCGCATCCGATATACCAAAGATTACTCCGAAGGCTTTGAGGATCCCGACTACTTCCTCGGCGATGGTAGAGATCCAGGATATGGCCACTATGAACCCGCCGAAGCAGAGGAGGGTAGCGAAACCGTGGTGGCTGCATGGGCGTCGTCAGAGTGAGGAGTAAGGCGAGGCATACCAGCCCAGTGAGGAGCGCGTAAAGGATCGGTTTCAACAGAGGAGTATCGGAATCCGCAAACAGAACGAGTACTATGAACAGCGGCGCAGTGATACACTGGATTGCAACTAACCAGCGATTCCAGTCCTTTGGTGGCGGAGGGGGATCAGAAGGCGTCACCATCGGTGTGGCAATAGTGGTGGTGGTGAGGAACGAGCTTGGACTCTCCGGCGGAAGCGCATTATGTTGCCCGCCACCGGGCTTGCCGTCGTCGGCGGAGGGACGCTCGGGACCTTCAACTACTGGAAGTGTGAGGGTGAGGAAAAAGACGCTAGGTACTGCAACGAGCGCGAAGACTTTCTCCAGGAAAGTCTTGTCCGTGAAGTCCTGCAGTGTGGGGAAGAACGTGACGTAGAGGCGTTGCGGCGAAGGGAAAAGGCTGTAAGGCCAGTATTTCATCCTTTTCGCCTGTTGGACGGGTATGCTCAAAGCGGTCAAAGAGGAATCCATTGATGACCGAGGAAGTCGGAGCGATGGTGGCGGGGATGGCCGACCTCCGATCGGCCCCGGAGAATCCGTAATCACGTCAGAATCTACGTCCGAATCCAAGATCGAGAAGCGAGGTGCCACTTTCGACAAAGGAGATGGCGGTGCTGAGCCAGGCGGCGAGTGCGCCGGGCTTGTTCCGGTAGAAGATGGTGGAGCGAGGAATTGTGATGTATATATTCGCATTCCGGGAGGTCGTTTTATAGCAAATACATGCGGTTGATTCTCCTGCTCTGATGCCGACCCTCCGTCGTCCGATTCTTGTACCAAGAGGTCGGGGATTCGTGAATGGAGGTTCCCTACGTCAACCACGGCTTGCGCGGCATCATTGACGGAAACAGCTCGTAATCTGCCTAATGGCCCCGTCGACGGCCTCAAGAGCGAGTGCGGCGTATGGCGAGGATCTGTCGCATCAACCGGACCGCCCAGGTTCGGTCTCTCTGGGTTGGGCTCAGAAAGTGAATGGCCGGAGAGCATCGGGTCATCAGAATACCTCCTAAGGTGTATCTGCCTGCCCCGAAGATTCTTGGTCTTCTCGAGAGAACTGAGAACAGCCCGGAACTCCAGTGCGCCAACCAGTGAAGGTCTAATCGTGTGTGTCGTAGCAGCTGTTAACCGTCTCTCCATTCCGGGCCGACTATTCCTCACGTTATTGCTCAACTCGGCGTATTCACGCTCTTCACGCTCTTCTTCGTCTTCGTCGTCGTCGTCCAGGTCTCGTCCCAGCCCGCTCTCCAAGGCGCGGAAATCGTGTAAATCCCCATTTTCCTGGGCCCCCTGACCAACACCGCCGTCTTCGTCATCTTCCTCCACCAGGAGATCCTCCTCTTCGGGCGCGGTGTAATGCTCCCTAGCACGTCGCTCCTTGCGTCTTCTACGCTTCTTGCGCCCCGCCATCCAATGCCATCCGATAACGAAGACCACATACAACAAGTAAAACACAATCATCAAGACACATTCCCACATCTTGATCCTGCCATCCGCGAGGAAATACAGACTAAAAAGTACAGCCACGGCGAAGAACGAGACGTCGCGAATGAATGATTTCCGGCCGACCTTGAAGGGGCGTACGATGGCCATCGAGCCGGCGACGACAGCAGTGATAAAGCATGCGGCGCCGATAAGTTCACCGATAGCGAGCGAGCCGGAATTAATCTTCATCGCAGCAAACGTGCTGAACACGTCAGGCGACCCGTTACCGAAGGCGAGGAACGTCACACCCGCCATGCTCTCCGACATGCCGAGGATGGCGGCGATAGTAGAAAGATTGATGCAAAAGAAGTCGCTCGCGGCGATGCCGATGGTCGAGAACAGTATTCCGAGCCATGATGCCAGGATGAGGAATGGTACGCCTTTCGTGCTTCCGAAGCGGCAATAGTAAAGGTCGAGATAATCCAGCAGGCCAACTCGTTCTTCAAGGCAGTGTTTGCGGACGAATGCGCACTTGTCCTTGGATCTATTCACATTGCGACACTGTCGAAGTCAGCGTTGCCCACGATGCAAAGGTACAGATAGATGGGGGGGTCCGGTACGGCCGGACGTGCCTCGTTCTTATCATCGTTATCTTGTCGAGCCACATGGTGACGTGGGTTCAGGTTCCGGAGCGACAACCTAAAAAACGATTGTCTAGTGCTCGGTCTTGATGGCGTGTTGGCCACGGCGCGCTCAATGTCCTCAGGCGAGAGTTTATCTGGCCGGTGCACTCTCTTTGCCTCGGTGGTCGCTGCTGCGAGCAATAACAGTAGCACTGCGCATGCGAGTAACCTCACCGCCGGAAGCCGACGATTGAAAAGCTTCATAGTGTGGCGGCAGTTGTGTCGCGGGCGAACGAAGAGTAACTTGTCTGTCGGGCTGCAGACGCTGACGGGGAATTCGTAGAGCAAAACAGTCAAGGGTAGCTTGTCTGTCGGGCTACAGATGTTGACGGGGAATTCGTAGAACAAAACACCGAAGAGTAGAAGAAGTGTGTGTAGAAGCTGTTGGGCATCTCGAGCTCTTCAGGAGCTGCAGGAGGTTGGGCTGGGCGAAAAGGTATATCCGCAGAAGGAGGGTCTGCCCAGATTGGGTGGGGGGTTGCTCCAGTTAATATCCTGACTCTGTCGCAAAGGCGCGGAGGAAGGAGCTTGTTTGAGGGTGGGATACGTATGACGAGGGTTGTGGAATCTCCTGCGGCCGCCCGCGTACGATCACGCAAGTCTCGACCGTATCTACCGGGTACTCTGTGTACTAGTACTAGCACCGGCTGTGTTGCACAGCCTCGCTCTTGCTACAAGCGCCACACTTTCATTGTCTGAATCGACGATCGAGTGAGATTCCATGATAGTGGCCTTGCTCACGGTCATGATTAGAAACTTGAAGACGATTGACAACTCTAGGGCTTTGATCTCGGCTCCGCCACCTCTCTTAGGCATCCCGAGCGAGGTGCGGTCGTTTCCATGACGAATCGCCAGTCACGGAAGCGCTACAGTAGAGTACTAGTTATCTAGAACGAGAAGACTCTCCGCAGCAGACCGTGACCGCTGGAAACGTGTATTGATTCTCTTCGTTGAGGATGGAATGCCCATCAGCAGCGGCGTATTCCTATGGTGCCAGAATGCGCACAACAGACATTCAGTGGTTAGCTAACGGCGGATTTGATCAATTTATGCGCACAAATCCCGGATGCTGACGATCACTTGTGTTCGGGATTAGGATCGGGATGTCTTTGTCGGAGCAGGTAGCGCGCTTCTCATCCTACAGCATAAATGCAGTGTCGATGGAACTCGCGGTCCAAATGTTCACAGGTCTCATCTCATACACATCGAAGGGCAGTTCCTCGCGGAATTCATGTGCACTGGTTGAATGACCGGGGATCCGCTACAATTTCTAAACGTGGCAAGTTGGTAGCTGATAGACATCTTTTGCTACGATAGTATAGGTACTCTACAGCCGAGACACCTTGATATGCACACAATCATCGAATCCTTTGTTGTCGAGAGATGCTCATCACGAACAGTTTTGAACATAGCTCCACCGTCTTTCGGAAAGCTCCCTGCCTGCTGCACAGTCATCGCAGAGTCTCACTCGCTAAAGTCCCACGTGATCGCCCGCTCCGTGCTAAGGGCGCATCGTTTGTTTACCACCGCACAAACCTCCATTCCTCCCTCGACGACAACCACAACCACGACCACGATCACACGCGAAAACGATATCCTCCATCCATACAGGCTGCCTTTCCGGAACCACCAACCTTCGTGCCTAGCTGCAACACCGCAAACAGGCTCCTCCGCGCTCCACAATGGCCCGCACCAAGGGTACGGCCGTCGGCCGCGAAGTCTCCACGCCCAAACGCACTACAATGATTCCGCTCAACGATGATTCCGCCGAGAAAGCGGCGCGAACCAAGGAACGTAACCTATTGCAGTCCGCGCAGAGGCAGAAGATTAAGGCTGCTGCTTCCCCCGCTGTTCGCAGACAGACTTTGGGCGCGGATGGCATTTCGCCGATGACTCCTAGGAACGTCGCCCAGCAGGAGACGCCAAAGAAGGTTCAGATCTTGGCAAACTTTGAGGAGATGATGAAGATGGCTACTGATAACGTGGGTTTGCTTCTTGGGTTCGCGCGACGGCGGTGATGGGGATGCCGCTGGTGGTGCTGGTTGTGGCGGGGTATTACGAGACTGACGCGCACGCGTGTCACCAGAAAATTAATGCGACAAATTCGTGGGACTTCGCGTTAATCGACTACTTTTATGATATGAGCCTGCTGAAGGAAGGTGATACGGTCAACTTCCAGAAAGCGAGTTGCACTTTGGATGGATGTGTAAAGATATACACCAGCAGAGTCGATTCGATCGCAACCGAGACGGGAAAACTACTCAGTGGATTGGCTGAGAGCAGCGTTTCAAAACGGAAGGGCAGAGGTGCGGACGAGGAAGGAAGTGACGCAGAAGATGGGGAGGAGGTCGATGGCGAAGGCAAAAAGAAACCTAGGAAGAAGGTATGTCGATTCGCTGCGCAAGTGTATGTGAACTAACTGCCGTCGTAGACCCAACGCTCCTCCGAAGCAACGCTTGCCAAGGACTTCGCTCAACTAGCAGTCAAAAAGCTCGAGCTCGAATTCTCGGTCGACCCTCTGTTCAAAAAAGCTACGGCAGATCGAGACGAAGGCGGAGCCAAAGGCCTTCTCCTCAATAACCTCTTCATTGACGCACACGGGCGAATAGTGTTTGATAGTAGTGACGACAAAGACGAAGAAAAGGACGGGGAGCATGAGGATGATGGGGAAGACGATGCCGTAAAGGAAGAAGAAGTTCTGGATAAACCCGCAGAGATTTTGAGCAAGCTTGGCGACCTCAAGAGCAGATTCTTCCCCGACCTTTCCATATTGGACAAACAAGATGTTTGCCCATCTCTCAAGAACTTTGATCTGAACACTTCCGAGGGACTGGATATTCCGTTTCTTAAGGGCCTAGAAGACCGTGACAACGGGAAGCAAGCAGCCGATCCAGAGAATAACGAGGATGATGATGAGGATGTCGGCGCTAGAGATGATATGGCCTTCGGATTCGACGACGGATATGGCATTGGAGGTGACGACGACATGACCATGGCATTCGGCGAAGGAGGAGAGGCTTGGGCCAACGAAACCATAGCTGATGCGGCGGATCGTCTATTGAGCCCATCGAGACGACCGCTCTTCGGGTCTGGGGGGGCGGACAACGATGAAGGTGATTTCGATCCTGATGGCAGTCGGTTTATCGGCTTTGGTGGCGGACATGAGGATATTCTCAGCTACTTTGACGAAAGAGTGGGGACAAACTGGGCGGGACCGGAGCACTGGCGTATCCGAAGAATCAAAGACAGCTCCAAGCCAGCAAACACGGCACCGAGACCGCGAAAAGAGAAGGAGACCTTTGAGATCAACTTCATGGACCCTACAGCGGATGCTCCAGCTGAGGTGTTGGGCCCGCCCAAACTTCCTTCCTCGATCAATATGCCTAGGAAAGACCGAATAAGCAAGTCCAGGAACCTACTACCCGACGACAAACACTTCAACTCCCGTCAGCTCATCCGGATGTTCCTGAAGCCCGACGCCAGCGTCTTGCGAAGAAGGAAGAACAATGCAGGACCGGGTGGCATGCTCCCTCAAAACGATGAGCCACCAGAGAACCTAGATGAAGAGTTCTGGGCCAAAGAGAACATGGCAGGAGAGATCCAAGCCTCGTCGACCCCCGGTCCCAAGGGCGATTACGATGCCAACTTCTTCAATGACGATCGTCTCGACCTTCCTGCTGGCCTTGAGGACGACGACGACGATGCGTTCGCGGATGCGAGGGAATCGTTTTCACCGGGCATCGACGGTGCGGCGGCAACCGCCGGAGGTGCCGTACCGCAGTCCCAGAATCCTTTCTCCACCCAAGCTTTAGACTTCGGTTCACAGCTTGTTGCCCAGGCTCGTCGCATCAGACCAGAATACGTCCAGTACGCGCGCGTAGCAAAGAAGGTCGATGTTCGAAAACTGAAGGAGAACATTTGGAGCGGCCTCAAATTTGCGCCCGGCCAAGATCCAGACAACGTTGGTTCCCCATTCTACTCCTTCTCTGTATCCTTAACTAACATTTCATTCCTCCTCCTTCCAGTCAATACGCTCTGAAGAACCCACCCCTGACCCCTTCGAAGAACCCCGCAAGTTCACACGCGTCATGAACAATCTCTGTGCAGTCTATCCCGAGAAGGTGATGTCCGACATTAGCACGAGCTACTGCTTCATCTGTCTCTTGCACTTGGCGAACGAGAAGGGACTCATCGTCGAGGAGGAGGGGGGAACTCTGCAGGAGCTGGTGATCAGGAAGGATCCTGCCGCGAATGAGGCTGATGCCTATTAATAAATACCCGCTGAATGGATGGAGCTTGGTTGTTTGATTTTTTTTTGGGCGCGGGGATTTGGCGATAGGGATTTAGTCGTTTCGTTTCGTTTCGTTTTCTGCTTCGACTTTTGATGGGAGCGAGGGGAGGGCTTTTTGGATTTGATGTGGTTCTGCGTGGACCATGCCACCAGGGCTCTGATGGCTGTTGGATATAGAATGAGTTCCTGTACGAGTTGTAGTTATGTATCTGGAAAAGTGGATGCACAATCGAGTGATAGGTACCGGAGGGAGTAACTGGCCCGTTCTCACTCGTCAATGACTCCATGGACTTCAACACGATTCATCTACATACCGCAATCAAGACTTGAACTACTAGTACCTACACATTCGCTTTCCCGCTTTATTGATTCCCAGAGTCAGTACAGATTCCGCACAGCATCCAAAACCAAACACCGGCAATCAGAACATTTTTTCCCACCCGACACATCACCCCCGTCCCAGATCGACCACATCCAACGCAGAAGTCATTGTACTCAAAACTGTCATGACCGGATCCGGTCGCATGTAACAAAGAAACCGAAAACCGAGCCAGAAAGCCCGTTGCGTTTATCTTCTTCGAGTTTAAACAAAGACAACAGGCAGAATGAAGACTCGATTTCCATTCGGTACTTTCACCGAGCTAATGTCACAAGCGTTTTGTAGGTATCACGTATGTAGAGTCTGTGTGAATCATGACTCCATAAATTTCGTAGAGTAAGTACAGAGAATCGAAAGAAAAAGCAGTAAACCCGCAGAAAAAACCCCGAGAACCGTAAGAAAACCATGAAGAGAATACAAAGGAAAGAGAGAAGAAAAAAGAAGAGCCGACTACAAAACCATCCCCATTTTTTACGACCCTGTAAGCGTCCCCAAACAAGAAATTAAAGGAGTTTTCATACAAGAACACGCATAAGAAAAAGACACCCATCCCTCGCCTTGTATGAAGACACTTCTAACTCCCTATCGAAAAGAGCGACACATTTAGTCGACCTCCTCAACGGTAGGACCGTCGTCAGAGGCACCAGGAGGTCCTCCAGCACCGGCACCGGGGAAGCCACCACCAGGCATTCCTCCGGGCATGCCACCACCGGGAGCGCCACCCTGGCTCTGGTAGAACTTCATCATGATGGGGTTGGCGATAGCCTCAAGCTCACGCTGCTGAGACTCGAACTCGTCCTTGGTGGCAGTGGTGTTGTTGTCCAACCACTCAACCGACTCGTCGATAGCCTTCTGAAGCTTGGCCTTGTCGTCGGCATCGAGCTTGTCGCCAACCTTCTCGTCGCTGAGAGTGTTGCGGAGCGAGTAGGCGTAAGACTCGAGAGAGTTCTTGGCCTGGATACGCTCAGCCTCGGCGGCATCCTCCTCCTTGTACTTCTCGGCCTCGGCCAACATGCGCTCGATCTCCTCCTTGGAAAGACGGCCCTTGTCTATAGAAAGTTAGCATCTGGTTCAATAACGATGTGGAGTGGGAAATGCTTACCATTGGTGATAGTGATCTTGTTGGTCTTTCCAGTACCCTTCTCAACGGCGGAGACGTTGAGGATACCGTTGGCATCGATGTCAAAGGTGACCTCGATTTGAGGAACACCACGGGGCGCAGGGGGGATACCGGTAAGCTCGAACTTTCCGAGCAGGTTGTTGTCCTTGGTGCGAGCACGCTCACCCTCGAAGACCTGGATCAAGACACCGGGCTGGTTGTCCGAGAAGGTAGAGAAGACCTCAGACTTCTTGGTGGGGATGGTGGTGTTACGCTTGATCAACGCAGTCATGACACCTCCAGCGGTCTCAATACCGAGCGACAGAGGAGCGACGTCGAGAAGAAGAATCTCCTGAGTCTTGGAAGAAGTGTCTCCGGTAAGGATAGCGGCCTGGACGGCGGCACCGTAGGCAACAGCCTCATCGGGGTTGATGGACTTGTTGGGCTCCTTACCGTTGAAGAAGTCCGAGACGAGCTTCTGGATCTTGGGGATACGGGTGGATCCTCCGACCAAGACGATCTCGTGAACGGAAGACTTGTCGATCTTGGAGTCGCGGAGGACGCGCTCGACGGGCTCCATGGTGGAACGGAAGAGGTCCTGGCAGAGCTCCTCGAAACGGGCACGGGTGATCGAAGTATAGAAGTCAACGCCCTCGTAGAGCGAATCGATCTCAACCGAGGTCTGAGCCGAAGAGGAAAGGGTGCGCTTGGCCCGCTCGCAAGCAGTGCGGAGACGACGAAGGGCACGAGCGTTGCTGGTCAAGTCCTTCTTGTGCTTGCGCTTGAACTCCTGAACGAAGTGGTTGACAAGGCGGTTGTCGAAATCCTCACCACCCAAGTGAGTGTCACCAGCGGTGGCCTTAACCTCGAAAATACCCTCCTCGATGGTCAAGAGAGACACATCGAAAGTTCCACCACCGAGATCGAAGATGAGGACGTTACGCTCGCCGATCGTCTTCTTGTCGAGTCCGTACGCGATAGCGGCAGCGGTGGGCTCGTTGATGATACGGAGGACGTTGAGACCGGCAATCATACCAGCATCCTTGGTAGCCTGACGCTGGGAGTCGTTGAAGTATGCAGGGACAGTGACAACGGCGTTGGTGAGGGTTCCTCCGAGGTAAGCCTCAGCAGTCTCCTTCATCTTGGACAGGACCATCGACGAGATCTCCTCGGGGGTGAACTCCTTGGTCTCGCCCTTGAACTCGATCTGGATGATGGGCTTTCCGAGCTTGTTGATAACCTTGAAGGGGAAGTGCTTCATGTCCGACTGAACCTCAGCATCCTCGAATTTCCGTCCGATCAATCGCTTGGCGTCGAAGACGGTGTTGTGACTGTAAGGATAAATGTTAGTGATCAATCATGATAAACGCGTCGTGAGTAGATGGTAGAGAACTTACGGGTTCATAGCGACCTGGTTCTTGGCCGAGTCACCAATCAGACGTTCCGTGTCGGTGAACGCAACCTATTCCATCAATCATTGTCAGTAAACCATTTCTCATTGATGTTGTTTCGTAACGGGTAATCAATCAAACAAGCTAACAATGCTTGTTGGTGTGGTGGGGGGTAATAGTGGGGCAATGGCGGGGCAACGATGATGCTACGCAACCACCAATACCACCAACAATGAAGAGAGATACGAGGAAGAAGGAAATAACGGGCAACTTACGAATGATGGGGTTGTTCGGTTTCCCTGGTCATTTGCAATGATCTCGATACGGTCATCTCTGAAAACACCCACGCAGGAGTAGGTGGTTCCCAAATCGATACCGACAGCGGCCACCATTTTGAAATCTGTTGTAGAGGTTGTTGTCTATGCGAGTATTAGGTGTAGGTGGAGGTAAAGAAGAAAAGAATTTGTCTGTAAGAGCGCGGAGAAGAGAGGTTGCAGTGTTGTGGTTGTGCGTGTAAGATGATGAAGGAAGAGAGAGAGGTGGGAGTGCTTTGGTGGATAAGGATTTATAGATGGGGTGGGGGGGAAGGCGGGTTGCGGCTTTTGCTTTGCTTTGGAGGGGGGGGGGGGGTCGTTGGTTTGCAGTGCTGTTCTGAGGCAGGAACGTTGTAGCACGCGCTAGAATGCTCCATGAGACTCCATGATCTTCCACCACCTACGCACCGCTTCCAGCAACATCGACAACAAAAAAAATACACATACCACTCCCGATAGAGGGCAAGTCGGATTATGTAATTTCCCATCACATGCTATGTCGCTGCTGCACCACTTTTGGTAAATGTTTGGTCTTTTTTTGTGAACGGCGGGCGACCGAGACGACAGAGTGAGAGCTCGTTAACCGCCGAGGATGGTCCGTGCGCGACAAACGATTCTACTGCATTCCGCAAATGACGTAAAAGCCGCACCTTAGAGAACCCCTTGCAAGGCACGATTGCCTCCATACAGACATGGCGAAATCCTTCAGCCCCACTCAGCCTGCTCAACAGCCGTATACTTGCTACTATGGAGCCCCAGAATGCTCGAGGATGCTCTACATGCTTCTAGAGTGCGTGGCCGGTGGGGCATGCCAGGGAAACGCCCGACCGCGGCCAGTCCTTTACCACGCGGAGTCACAGACAAAGCAACCTAGATTACGGGACTCAAGGCTGCGTACCTGAACCCAAGTAGCACAAAGCCACACCCGGGTTGTCGGCCTCGCTCTTCGACACAGATTCATGGGTACTGTAGATACCCAGGTTGGCTGCTAGTGGAACTACCCCAGTCTGTCTGAATACATATCTACCAGTGAATCCGCTAGGAGCTCTGCAGCGGCGATGTGGCGATGGGTGGCGAGTGACACTAATAGAGTAAGTTCGAGACGTTTCCGTGATGCTTACACACTTCTCAACACGCTGCGAGATCGAGGTTCACTTCCCGTCAGCTTCACAGCAATTGCGGCACTTTTCTCCGATAACCAACTCACGACATGTGACATCATCGGGCGTCTTGAGTTACGCGAGGGCCTTCATGACATCGTGAGTGACGGGGCGTGAAGGCGATGTCGGGGTTCAAGAGAGAGGGGATACATGCTGCCAAATGAATGGCACGACGATAGAGAAACATCTGTGTTCACACACAACCACGATATGTACCTAGTTGAAAGCTATCTATAACCTGGAATTCGCATACTAGGTATCTACTGGACAAAAGGCACTACATCTACAACTCATCTTTTGCCGCACCCTCCGCTTTCTCACGCCCACACGCTGCCGGCGTGCCGACCTCCATACGATAAACACATTTCTCCGCCTCGACGACGTTGCGGATCTCGTTCTCGGCGGAGCAATACAGCTCGACACCAACACTCCTCTTGGGGCCATTCCAGCACTGCTGTCCGTTGTCGTATCCCAGTGCCATGCCACTAAGTGGCTCCTCATGGCTCTCCTCCCAGCTGCTCGCAAATACTCCAGCGGCCTCGTTCTTCGAAGTTTCATCGGCAATATCGATCCGAGAGAAGGTACCCAGTGAGGTCTTTGAGTTATCCTTCCGCGAAATCTGTTGTGCCTTCTCCATGAAACATAGCTCGTATTTGTACTCGCCGAATTCACGGGAGATGCAAGTACCCTTAAGAGCGCGGAAGACATCGGATGGTCCCATATCGGCAGCGAGATCCTTCTCGAGCTGTCCAAGGTGCTTCTTAACTTTCATGTCTTCGTTTTGGGCGGCGGTGAGTGCGTCGCGGGCGGCAGTGACGGCGGCAGTTTCGATGCCATCGGTTTTTTGGGGTGCGAGCATTCCGTTCGCGATGAGGAATTCACGGAGTTCTTTGATCTTGACGCCGAGCCAGTCGCGGGCGGCTGGAGGGAGGTATTTGGTGAGTTGGTAAACTGTGTGGCCGTGTCAGCTTCAGAAAGCTTCAGAAAGCTCTGCGAAGGGAGAGGGGTCATACGCTCTGAGACTTCTTCCTCTTCGGGACCAGCGAGCTCATCCCAATTCGTTTCCTCTTCCAAGACAGCAGTGAGATCCCTATCCTCGGCCGCATTCCGCTTCTGGTCCTCGTCCGCAAGATACTCCTCCCACGACCTGACAGCACGTTTGACACCTTCGTCGTTGAAGTTGGGATTGTACTCCTCCCTCAGCAACCTCAGCATCGTCTCCGCCCTCTCCAGCCGCTCCTCGGCGATATCCCTCTCATCCCTGACTTTCAAGAGCAACTTTCGAAGCTCCTCCACCTTCTCCTTCGCAACTTGCGTGGCCACGCTCACCCTACTCCCCGGCTTTGGGTTCTTCACAACCCTGTTCCTCTCCCTCTCCTCCGTTTCGTGCAGCTTCTTCTCCAACTCCTTCACCTTGACCTCATTCGCCTGCACCTTGACTTTCGTAGTGGCGACATTGTCCTCAATCTCCTTCTTAAGCACCTTCGCCTTCCTCACCAGCTCCCTCCTCGCCTTCGCCGCCTTACTCCTCCTCGCATTCCTTTCCGCGGCCATCTTCCTAGCCGCGGTTCCAATCTCCTTACACGTGCTGGGACACGACACGCCGCCAACACCGCCGGCCTCATCCGACCCATCGCAACAGATGTCATAGTCGCAGATCCCGTCGTTAACCCTCGAATTGGGCAGATACGCCGGCGTGTGTCCCTTGTTACGGCAATAGAACCCGGGGATCGCAATGTCCTTGTGCAAGAGGCCTGCGCACGCCGACGTGCCGGGCTCGTCCGAGCCGTCGGGGCAGTCGCAGAAGTCGTCGTTTACGCGGTCATACGGGATTTCGATCGACGGATGCGTGAGGCATGTGAACGTTTGCAGGTTGGAAGGGATGTAGAGCTTTGCATCTGGTGTTTTGCACTGGTTAATGGCACGCAGGGATGGAAGGGGAGCTGTCTCTGGAAGTACCTTCTGGAGATACACCGCGTGGGACGGTGGTAGCCCGGGCGAGTGTGAGGGATGTTGCGAGCAGGAGCAGCTGTTGCAGTAGCATTTTTTTAAGGTTACTATTACTTTTGGACAGGCGGAATTGACTCTGTCCCCGGAAGTGCGGGAGAAGTTTCGAGGGAGTGAGGTTGCTGCTGTCGCTTGAGGACAACTGTAAACTTGAGCCGCTTCCCTGCCGAGATCTGTGATCACCGTCCCAAAGGAGCTACAAGACACGTAACAGCAATGCATAGATGCAAGTGTATTTTAGCGGGATACCTCGTTCTATGCATATAGTTTCAAACGCAAGCAGTCCCGATAGCTACTCAATTATATTCTCCAAAGCTCCCAAAGCGCCCAAAGTTTATGTAAGTAACCCCTAACCCTACAGCTCCTTCTTCTCGCCATCATCTGTGGTGTTCAGTCTATCTAGGTGAGCTAGATCCAGCGTCAAAAACTCCTTCTTGTTCTTCCAAGCCACCTGGGTCTCAGCAAAGTCATCGCTCTCAGAGGGAGGTGGAGGAGGATCGGTGATTTTGGTGATCAAATAAGCTGTGCTTGCTTCCGCAATGCCGTAGATCAAGACACCTAGAAGGGGTGTCTTGAGGATGAGGTAGAAGCCGACGCCAAAGCCTACCCACTCATGAGCCAAGGTGCATTTGTAGATAAACACAGGATTTAGACATACCAAAGAGGAGGCCCTGTCTGTCACGGAACCAACGCTTCTTCTGTTCCTTGGTGAAGTGGATCCGAGAAAAGTAGGGCTCCAATAGTTCACGCATCAAACTCCGACTCGCGAAGAACCCTTGAAGCACCATCACCATCCACCGCTTCGGGAGGAAGAAGCCGCATGCGAAAACGACTGCTGCTGGCTCGGGACCGACGGCGTCGTTCAGGGAGTAGAAGGATGCGGCAGGTAGGACGAAGCTGGCGACCAGTCAGCACCTCCTTCGAAACAGAATGTAAGTACATTGTCTGTACTCACGGTCCGATGTAGGGCACAAATGTGAGAAGGTATATTCCCATCGAGATCGCGGCACGCTTGGCATAGCGTTGCGCAAACAAGAGCACGTTCCGATAAACCGACTTCTTGTCCTTCGGTGGACCTCCTGTAACTTGCTTACTGTCCCCATACTGGCGAAGATTCGGATAGTACATCGCCCTCAGCGTGGTCGGGTCTTCTGATTTGTGCTTCACGACATACGTGTGATCAACCCATTCGAGTGACTTCATGAACCTGTTTCGCGGAGATTAGTCGGATTGCTCGCTTCGCAGCGTCCAGAAGTACAAACATTTCATCCATCGCAGGGCTGACGAAGCGCATGGCGCTCATCATAAAGAAAGGCAGCTGTAGCACGCTCTTCTCGATGAAGGTCAAGCCGGAGAGCATCCTTTGGTCCCATTGCGAGGATCCCACATCGATAATGAATCCCACGAAAAACAACAGAACGCGGACAAGCAAACTCGGTATGGCAATGATAATACGGATAGCAAAGCCGGCTGCAACAGCAATCGCCGCTTGTTTATAGAGCGTAGTGTTGAAGAGTCGGGGATTCTGGAGAGCTCGGTAGGCTGAATTGAGCACGAGGGCAGTGCCAGTTAGATATCTGGACGATGTAATCGCGGGAAGGTGGAGATGAACGTACCGCCCACAAGAGTGAGTTGGGCGCCTCTTAGGATTGCATTTGGATCAAGGTTCGACATTTTGGCGAAAGTTTAGATGGAGAGAAGTGGGCTCGTAACAGGAAAGTACTTCGGTGAGAGGAACCACAGCGGATAAGGAATAGGGTGCGTCATACCCGCCGAGCACGCTAACAAATCACACTGAATGCTGTTCTCCAGCATTCGAACAGTGTAATGTATAGATATGCATAGCCAACTGATGATCTTCATATCCATATATTGAATATCCTATTTACTTGCTCTTCTACATGAAGGTGATGTTTTGGTATATGTTGGATATTGCTCCTCCTTATGTGGGGGTTCAACCCGCCGCTCACCAAAGCGCACTCGGACTCCACTCCAAACTACTCTACCAAACACCGCATACATTTCAACATCGCAACTCGAACAGCAACAAACAACTCACACTACCGCAGTTCTACACAACTACTAAAACCTCTCTTTCCTTTGCCTCCACCCCCCAGCCCTACCCTACATCCACTCCCCCTCCCTTCCTCTCTTCCCCCCTTCCATCTTTTCTACATACTCCCGCCAAATAACATCAACTTGCTCCTTGTACCACACTCTTTTCGACAACCCACACTCTCTTAGAATTTACTAAAGCTCAATCACTTGCTGACAGATTCGTGCTCTCAATCCACATGGGAACGAACAACAGGAAAAAGCGCTCCTCCGAGTATCTGAGAAAGGACGCAATGTTGGACGACGAGTCTCCGCCAAAGACTACAATCCCGAGATCCCCTCTGAGAGAGCCTTCTGGCTGGAGGGAGTTCTACTCACCGGGCCGGGATCGTCAAGCCCATACGGGAAGCAACTACATCCCCGCTACACCTCTCGAGACGAGCACGGTTCCACGGAGACCTTATGTTCAGTGCCCTCCGTGGGAGCCACAAGGATCGATCCCATCAAGGCAGTCGCTCTCTACCACGCCTAGTCGAACACACCTTGCTCCTGTCCGGTCTGACGATGTTAGAGAGTTGGAGAGGCAATGGAAGAATAGCGGTAGGCAGGGTCTGGCCACACAGGAGTCGGTGAACCGGAACTCCCCTGACGCATGTATGTGACGCCGTGAGCTTTAAGCTTCCCCTTTCCCTCGACCCTTGTTAGTGGTTTCAATATGCGGACTAACGGATTATGTCTTTTCTTTCAGTGAGTTCACGTGTTTCCTGGTATAACCCAACAGCGAGCAGTCCAGTCTCAATGAGCACACCATTTCAACCACCAAGGGGGAACGTACATCCTCGTGCTTCACCGGAGTCCAGCGCACAGGTACACTGTCCGAATTTCCCGAGTGACTCGGGTACCATAATCGAAAACAATTCTTCGTGGATCCCACCGCATCGAAGAAAGCGCAAATCCGCAGAGACCGCGAGGCCCTCCGGGGGTTTCGAGAAGGCAGTCGAAGCACTCAAAGAATCTAAAGTACCACTGAATCAACCAAGCGACCAACAACAGCACGGCCAGCAGTACGGTCAGCAGTACGGTCAGCAGTACGGTCAGCAGTACGGCCAGCAGAACGGCCAGCAGAACGGCCAGCAGAACGGCCAGCAGAACGGTCAGCAGAACGGTCAGCAGAACGGTCAGCAGAACGGTCAGCAGAACGGCCAGCAGCACCGCAAGCAGCAGAGCCAGCAGCACAGCCGGACATACAGCCAGCAGCACAGCCAGCAGCAGAATAACCAGCACGGCCACCTGCAGAGCCACCCGCAGAGCCACCCGCAGAGCCACCCGCAGAGCCACCCGCAGAGCCACCCGCAGAGCCACCCGCAGAGCCACCCGCAGAGCCACCCGCAGAGCCACCCGCAGAGCCACCCGCAGAGCCACCCGCAGAGCCACCCGCAGAGCCACCCGCAGAGCCACCCACAGAGCCACCCGCAGAGCCACCCGCAGAGCCACCCGCAGAGCCACCCGCAGAGCCACCCGCAGAGTTACCCGCAGAGCCCCCAGCAGAACCACCCGCAGAGCCAGCAACTTCCTCTCCATGCGACCTATGAGAACGGGATGAGGAAAACAGCTGGCCGCGGGCGTATGAATAGCGATTACACTGGGGTTGTGCTGCCTTTGATGGACGAATACGTGGCTACACCCCAGAAGCCAGCCCAAGCACCATGGATGGCTAAGGTGAAGAATAATAAATTTGGAAGCGGGATGGAGAGGTAGGACTTTCCCATATCCACGAGTGACAAGTAGTGCACCACGCTTGGATTTGATTCTAATTGATTGATGGATGATTTCTGTATGCAGATTGAGCAACGAGTTAACTGCTTTTGTTAACTACATGGCCCGCTCACCTCCAGAGATAGACGCCCGGAATTACTTTACCCAGAGCATCATATCTGCGATAGACTCTTACTTTCCGGATACTGAACATACTGTCAGACTATATGGATCGGATGCCACTTCGTTAGGCTTGCCATTAAGCGACATTGATGTGATGATCAGCGCGCCGAGTCTCCGCAGAGTAAATCCTTACCATACCAGAGATTTGAAGGTCCAAGCACTCCGGGACATTCAACAGCTATTCGCCAGGGCTGGATTCAACCTGTTCTCAACAATTCGGGATGAGGCTACTATTCCTATCCTAGAGATAGAAGATGTCGGCACGGGTCTAGAAATGGACATTTCGTTCGAGGAGCCGCATTCAGCACAAGGGCTGGAAGACGTTAAGAGCTGGTGTGCTCATTACGGACATCGTCAACTCATAAGCTTGTACCTACCGCTAAAGCACGCTCTGAATATGCGTAAGCTGGGTCTTGGATCAGCGACAACACCATATCAGGTACGTAACTTGAGTGAAACATCCGGAGAACTTTTAGTGAATCGTAGGTTAATTCGCGAGACAAATAATAGGGCGGAGCTGGATCGTACGTCCTTCTGTGCATGGTGATTGTTTTCATGGAGACAAGATATCAAGAACTGTGCAGTATCTGGCGGCAAAAGCCACTCAGTCCGGGAAGGACTTTTGTGGCGATGCTGAAATTCTGGGGGGAGGAGTTCAACTTCGAAACCACCGCCATCATGGTCAATCCTCCTTCTCTGATTCCTAAACAAGCCTACTTGCCGGTAAGTCTTTCACGCTTGGCCTCAATCCGTCGCCTAGAAATATCTGCTAAAATCACATGCAGGCTTTCATTTTTGAAGTCCGAAGTCCGTTCGACGGATCCACAAATGTTGCTGGTGGTGCGTTTGGAATGAAGCACATCAAAGAGACGATTAAACACTTTGCCAATGTTCTCGCAGAGCGCATACTGGAAGTTGATCGCATGCAAGCAGTCCATCCGTACGGATTCAATCACCAGAGAGGGTTATTAGATCCACCGGGCATGACATGCGGGGTTCTCGGGAGCATCATCGGTGGGAATTATGAGACGTTCGAGGAAAGGAGGAGCAAGATCCGAAAATTTGGTGAGAGGATACAAGCCCTGGGACTGGTTGGCGCGCCACAACACGAAACAGAAGCAACACCAGCCGGAGGACCTGCTCGTCCGGTCGGGTCTGTGGGGAGACTGAAAGGATATGGGGGCCAGGCACTGCCGTTTATACCTGCAACGAAACCGTTTGTGCCACCTCATTTGAGAGGTCTGGATGACTCCCAATTTTAGATGACGCAACAGGTCGGAGAACGATGTCGACAATATCCATCCGTACAGATCCGAGACATCGAGGCTTTACGCACCTCTAAACAAGATACGATACTATCTTGTCTGAGTATATTTCGCCGGTTTTGTGTGGGAGTTACTCCGTTTATTTGTTTGTCACTTTCGTTTCTCCTTCTCCGTTATTCTTGGATGAATTCACAGATATTGCAAAAAGCAGCGACGGCCCAGGTTCGATAGCACTAAATGAATATGCCGGGAACTGAAGGGGCAGGAGAAGGATCGAGGGTGGAGGAGGAGAAGTTTATGATGCTGCTAGTTGTAGCTACTCTTGTTCTGAATCAACCTGGCCGTTGTACAAAACTTTAGGGATTCTTTCTCTCGATATCCGTCTGGCGTCCGACCTGTTGCTCGCTGGTAGGTATTTGTGGATCGGTGGCGACTGGACTTTTCAATAGGCAAGTAGGGTGAAGACATGTGCTGATTCTTCTGGTGGAAAATTTTGAACGTACGGTAACAGATACCCCACACACCTCTGCATATTCGGAAGGGACGGCCTGAGGATATATACTCGACTAAGAACAACCAAACTCGAGACGAGTGACTTTTCAATTACCCGCTAACTGATCGACAGCAAGGATGACTGTATGTGCAAGTCTGTCCGGACGGAACATGGCCATTCCGAATCCCGAACCCTTTCTGAGGAGTGGTGGTGGTTCGGTGAAGAGTTCTCCTAAGCTTTGGTAGAGACGGCCCAATGCGTTCTTTCTTGGCCCGCCCATCGAAGCTTCAAACAACCTCCATCTAGGTACTCTACTCTCAAGCGGGACCCGGGGGAAAGTCTGAATCTTTTTTTCTTTTTACCCGTGACGCAATCGTACACCGAGTCAACCGAGTCACCAACACCCCTCGCACATAACCTTGTCCATGGAAGGGGATCATGCCGCTGCCCGGAGAAATCAACGCATCCGGGTTGCCGAGAAACTTCAGTATGACTTTCGGTGATTAGTTACGTTGCGTAGGGTCATCTTCTCCTCCCCTCCTCGCCCTCCTACCACATCCCACCCCCCTCTTTCGAACAACCTCCGACCTCGCTCAAACTTCCGTCACGTCGTTTGTCGTATGCTACAGTTATGGCCACCCCATACAATGAAACGCACATCCAGTATGACGGGCACATCTTCAACGAAACGCTCTTGAATGAGTTCAATTATAGTCAGTTCGATAACTCATATCCTTCCTTTGTCTCACCCCCTAGTCATTTAAATAGCATCATATACGCGTTTCGGCTCCTGACGTTCGCATTTTTCTCACAGCAATCTGGGGAAACGGAACGCTCTCAAACTCGACGTCAAATTGCTGGCTTGTCTTCGGCCCGTACAATGTTGCCCTCCTCGCCAACGGAACGTCCGTCAACGGCACCAAGTGTGAAAGCCCCGTCAAAAAGATCGCAACCCGCGGTGGTCTCGGTGTTGGCTTCGGTGTTCTCTTCGCGATCATGATCATCCTCGGAATCACCTCCCTGGGCAAACACGGAAAAAGCTACCTGCCACTCGAGAAGCAGTTCCGGCTAGTTTCACGGCGGTGGCCATGGTACTGGTTCTTGATTGCGGGTACTTGTGGGTGCATCTCGGGATTCACTAGTGTAGATGTGGACCGAAGCTACCTCCCTGGCACCGGGTTGATACTTCAAAACGTCTTCTACTATGTCACACTGCCGGCAATGCTGGCGTCGATCTGGGAAATGACGCGGCACTGGGGAAGCTTTTGTGAGCGCAGACTGCTGGATGCAGACCCATGGAAATTCGTCCACACCGACCTGAGAAGCAAGCTCGAGTTTTACAATCCTCTTGTCTTTTACCTCTTCGGATTCTTGGTATGCTAGTCCGCCTACACGCAGCCCTGCTCTGGGCCTCATGACCCCTGACTGATGATGGCGGGGTAGACGTTCTTCCTTTCGGTTCTTCGCTCGTGGACTCCTATTCCCAAGGGTGCGTGGTCTGGCGATCACCATGAGTCCATAGCAGCGGCCACCGACGGACGGTTCAAAGCCTCGAGTATATTCGCTTTCCTGGCATGGCTGTCCATCCTCGCATCCGTCGCCACCTCGTTCACGTATTACCCACCCGTGGCGCAACGGATCTCCGCAAAGATCCCCATCTGCCTAGCTGCGATACTGGTACGCGTGGTATACAATATCGCGGTGGCCTGGGAATACAACCTCGGCCCTCTCAACGCCTTCACGAACGTGGCGTACATTTACGTCTTGGGCTATGCTCCCATCATCTTCTGCATGCTCACCATGTGCATCTGGGCTAGGATCGAGGTGAACGATGACTTGCAGATCAAGGAGCTGAGGAGGGAAAGGGAGCGGAAGGTAGATCACGAGCTAGGAATTGGACCTGGTCAGACACAATTGCTGAAGGTGTCCCCATCCGAGGACGCGGCGTTTGACAAAACCTGACGCGATTGGTTGTGCAAAGGGGCGGTAAGACGCGGTAGACGGTGGGGCGGAGGTGGAGCGGGGACATGTTTACTTCCTGAAGCATAAGCATGATCATGGGTGGCGCATTCGGTTTGGTGTTATATCAGGTCCCTCCTTTCGTCTCCTTCGTGTAGAGTAATATTTCTCCTTCCTTTTCTCTTCAGTCTTTCTTTCATCCGGCTTCAGACTTTCAGTCATTTGCTGTGAGCTTGGTACACGTTAGAGTTTCTTCGGGTCGAGAGTGTCAGAGTAAGAGGGGAGAAAGGCCGTTCGCTTTTAGATAGCAGCTGTTATTTCATCATGCTGTGTTCGGTCGGATAGCAATCATCATTCGTCTTCACCTGAAGAATTGCGTGGGGCGGCCGAGTAACAGTTTGTGTTGTTTTGGACACACCTCAGCTGACTAACAGCCGATTGCAGCCGTTTTGGGCGATGATCTGCCCTGTCAACTCGCAATCTGGCCATCTCAAAACATCCTGGCGAACACAGCAAATCGGACTTGGGCTTCAGTGCCGCCTCCTATCGACTTCTTCATAATATCCTATCCCTCCACGTCTTCTGGGCCGCCCGCTTCAGGCTGCAGGAGAAAAGTACGGAAGCGACGATAAGCCGACCAGTTAGACTACCCCGTATGTTGCTGTTATTTTTCCCGTGCCGTCTTGTCGTGTCCTGCCCCATGCCCGCCCTCTACCAAGAAACGCCTGGCCACACGTGCGAGTACTTCCCTACAGCGAGCAGCAGCAGCCACAGCGCTGGGCGTGCGGTCGGAAAGGCTCGCCTCATCCTATCCTTTCTATCTATGCATTCATATCCACCACTCGCGCAAGTACCTACTCTAATACTCTAACCCACATCCCAAACCCTGCCACCTAAGCATCAATTCGAATCCACCCCCCAAAAAGCTCCTGAAATAAAGTAGTGCTTCGTGTCTTGACCTTCTCCTCCTTCTCCATCTCCGCCAACCCCCCCACTCCCCCAAACGAAACTCAATCACTCAATCGAGTCCCAGTTCTACATCTCAAGAGGAAGCCCATACTTACACCCGATCGAAAAGGCCACGCGCGAACTCCAACCATCATGGCTGATATGGGCATGTTCCATGCTCTCGGCCACGGCGACGATCCCAACGATCCCAACGGCTACGCCGGCGGTCCTCCGCCGAACCCGAGCTTCCGAGCCCAGCCTGCCCCGCCGCCGGCAGGATACCAACAAGCTGGCGGTACGCCGTTTGGCCAGCCACAGCAGCAACAAGCGTACGGCCTGCCACCACAACGATCTCCCTACCAACAGCATACCCCGTACGGCGCTCCCCCACCTTCGACGTCTCCCTACCCGCCGCCACAGCAGCAAAGTCCCTATGGCCCTCCGCAGGGGCAGCAGCAGCAGCAGTTCGGCGGATATGATCCTACCGGAGGTGTCGGGGGTCTCACCCAGCAGATGTCACAAGCCGATTTGATGAATCCGCAGGTGGGCACGGTTTCGAGGGCATCGAAGAAGAAGGGGAGGGCATACCACCAGCTTGACCAGACACCGGACGCGATGGGAGGAGGCTCTGGGGGAATGCCGTCCTTTTCGCCGAATGTTGGGGACCACATGCAGCAGGGGTTCCTGAGCAATCAGCAGTCGCCAGCGGGCGCCCCGGGGATGATGGGAGGGCAATTCGTTGGAAACTCGCAGTTTCCGGGGAACACGCAGCAGTTTGGAGGTTCGCAGTTCCCAATGCAGGCGTCTCCAGGATTCGGACCGCAGCAACCTACGGATGTGGCTGCGTTCCACGCTCGTCCCGGAAGCAGTGGTATTTCTACCGGTGGAAAGATTGATCCCTTGTCTATCCCATCTGTCCCGTTTGCTCGTGATGCTTCGGTCCAGCACTTCCGACAAACCGTCTTCCCGACTCTTGCCCGACAGTTGCCCCCTAATGCGGCCTCCGACTTCATCGGCCATGATCAGGGAAATGCTTCGCCGCGGTTCTGCCGGCTGACGTTGAATGCGGTGCCCACTACTGGAGAGCTACTGAACCTATCACACCTGCCATTGGCACTGCTGATCCAACCATTGGCCAAGCTGAAGCCGGAAGAGGAAGCCATTCCGGTTCTAGACTTTGGTGAGATGGGCCCGCCGCGATGCCGGCGCTGCAGGACCTATATAAACCCGTTTGTGCAGTTCGTCCAGGGCGGCGGCAAGTTTCAGTGTAACATGTGTCTGTTCCCCAATAACGAGGTACCTCCGGAGTACTATTCGCCTCTGGATATGAGCGGGGCCAGGCTGGATAGAGAACAGAGGCCGGAATTGACCAGGGGCACGGTGGAGTTCGTGGTGCCGAAGGAGTACTGGGTCAAGAAAGACGGGTCTCTGCCGCCGGCAGACGGAAAGGGCGGGTATCCGATGCGGTTCCTCTTCCTGGTCGATGTGACCGAGAATGCAGTAAACCGGGGGTCTTTGGCGGCCATGGTTGCTGGAATCAAGGAGGCACTGTATGGACAGAGTGCATACGAAGACGTTTCTGAGGGTGAGGTATCAGAGGATGGCACAAAGAGGAGGCTTCCTGAGGGATGCAAGGTTGCTATCTGCACGTTTGACAAGGAGATTCAATTCTACAACTTGCACGTAAGTGACGACGGTGCAACCGAGTGACCTTTCACGGATTACCGAACTAACGATGGATGTAGCCGTCTTTGGATCAATCACAGATGGTGGTCATGCCCGACATCGAAGAACCATTCGTTCCCTTCGAGTCTGGGCTCTTTGTTGACCCCTACGAATCCAGGTACATTGCCCTTTCTTCAATTTAGCCAGCGGTTTACTTACGGACGTTTCCGCAGATCCGTAATTGAACATCTCCTGGAAAACCTGCCCAGTCTTTTCCTCCACATCAAGAATCCCGAACCTGCCCTGATGCCCGCTCTCACCACCTGTCTCTCGGCGCTCGAGAAGACGGGAGGAAAGATCATTTGCTCGCTTTCAACCATCCCGACGTGGGGCCCTAACCGCCTGGTGTTGCGTGAGGATAGCAAGATTTACGGCACTGACAAAGAGAAGACGCTCTTCAAGACGGACGCCCCAGCATGGCGAACGATTGCAGGGAAGATGGTTGAGGCGGGTGTAGGTATAGACTTCTTTATGACTCCCTCCGCCTACATTGACGTAGCCACCATTGGTCATATTGCCGCGACGACCGGTGGAGAGACCTTCTTCTACCCTAACTTTGTCCGAGAAAGAGACACCAAGAGGCTCACCGATGAGATTTCTCACACCTTCCACCGCGCAACAGGATACCAGGCACTCATGAAGGTGCGGTGCTCGAATGGTCTGCAGGTTACCGCCTACCATGGAAACTTCCTGCAAATGGGGGCGTTATCGTCGGATATCGAGTTTGGAACTATTGACGAGGACAAGGCTGTCGCGGTCATGTTCTCGCACGACGGGAAACTGGATCCGAAGGTGGACGCACACTTCCAGAGCGCACTGTTGTACACTACCAAGAGCGGAGAACGGAGAGTGAGGTGCTCGAACATCGTCGCCGCGGTCACGGAACAACCTAGAGACACGGTACGATGGGCAGATCAGGACGCTGTGCTTAGTGTGTTGGTGCGAGAAGCAGCCTCACAGATGACTGAGAAGCCTCTAAAGGAGATCCGCGGTGCTCTAACAGAAAAGTGCATCGAGATTCTCGCATCGTACCGCAAGCACTGCTCCAACGCCGGCAACCCTCCTGGCCAGCTCGTCCTCCCCGAGAGCCTCAAGGAGTTCGCCATGTACGTGCTGGCACTCCTCAAGAGTCGTGCCTTCCGCGGTGGAAACGTCAGCAGCGACCTCCGGGTACACGCAATGCGCATGATCAAGTCCATGTCGGCGACCGAACTCCAGCTGTACCTGTATCCCCGTGTCATCCCGATCCACAACATGTCCGAAGCCGATGGCTTCGCCGAGGCGTCCGGCCACCTCAAGCTGCCCACAGCAATGCGCGCCTCGTTCTCATTTGTCGAAGAGGGTGGTGTGTATCTCGTCGACAACGGACAGTACCTTCTCCTCTGGATCCACTCGCTGGTATCCCCCAATCTACTGGTCGACCTCTTCGGCGAGGGCTTCGACAAGCTCACCTCCCTCGACCCCTGCATGCACGAGCTTCCCGTGCTCGAAACGGCACTCAACGCACAGGTCCGCAATATCATCCAGTACCTTGCGTCGCTCCGCGGTAGCCGCAAACTGGCGATCCAGCTCGCCCGGCAGGGCCACGACGGCGCGGAATACGAATTTGCCCAGGCCCTCATCGAGGACCGGAACAACGAGGAGCGCAGCTATGTTGACTGGCTCGTCCATGTACATAAGTACATACAGTTGGAGGTGAGTCCCGCTTCAAGGGGCGGATAGGTGGTGTGGGGTAGTGTGGAAGAAGTGCAAGAATGTGGGCACTGATAGGTTGCTTTGCGGGGGATAGCTTACCGGCCAGCGGAAGAAGGATGATGGTGGCATAGGCGCGGGTCTGGACATGGGTGGGGGTATGAGCGGGCTGAGACCGGCGTATTGGTAGTTGTAAACAACGGCGGCGGTGTGGTTGCGCGGAGAAGCGGTTATGGTTTATACTATAGCACCAACATTTTTTGCTCCTTTGATCTTTTGTTTCCTTTCATTTTGCTGCGAGCGGGGGGGGGCGATAAAACGAGAAAGGCCGGGAGAGGGGGGCGGGGGGTTGAGCGTATGTTCTTTTGCTTTGCTTTGCTCGCTTACTTTTTCCTATATATACTTTGTGCCTACCCTATTGTGCTCATGAACGGGTCTTTTGGAGCGGAGTGGACACTGGAGCCTGTGGGTGGGTCGGTGGTTAATAGATGTGGCGATGATGGCTGAAGAGGGATTGCATACCACACAGTATGCATGCCGCATAGTACCTACACCGTGCCGGTGATGGGGCGCGAACCGGCTCGAGACGAGCGGCTGAGCGGCTGAGCAGTGCCACCTCGAATGGAGGGGCACAGTGATTGGCTCGAGCTCGCGGCCCTAAGAGTGGTTGGCCAGAGGCAGCCTCCAAGTTCCAGTTCTCGACCCATGGGCACATCATTCATATGTACATGCAATCTGTTCACACAAAACTCAGGTCGTATGATATGATACCGTAGCTACCTATGCCGGCTTGGAATCTAGAAGCCCCAACCATCCATCCATCCCACGGCTCGAACCAGCGTATTCGGCGCCAGCCAGCCAGCAGATTAAAATTCCTTTTTTGCTTTCATGTTCCCCGGGGGGGCTCGAGGCTCGGGCGGGGGCTCGCCAGCAATTGGATTGGACTAATACCAGCCTGTCACTCGACCGGTCTACCTAGTTAAGATGCAAGTAGCTACTCTACTATCGTGGGATTACTGTTATGCACCCAGTTTACAAAAGTGCGTATTGCCATGATCTAGATGGATCATGGATGGATGGGGCGTGACCCGCGTGCTACCAGCGAATCCAACAGAAACGAATGCAAAAAACAAATGCAAAAACCGAAAAGCAAAAACAAAAACAAAACGTAAAACCCCCTGGCTGGATCGAAAATGTGCCGGCCGGCCCCAGTGTCCCAGTGCAACTTCTGACACGTAGTTATGCGCGGATGCTGTGTGTGGCCAGTGGTTTGGCTGGAGCGTTTGGGATCGAGGGGCAAGATGGTAGGTCGACGAGGCTTCACTTTTCACTTTTCGCCGCCCCGTGCTGTGTGCAGTACCCAGTAACACGACCGTTATCATGCAATGCGAATGGGCCGGCTGGTATAGGCAGTGTAAAGCGAATGAACAGGGTAAGACGGGCAATCGCCCATCACCATATAACGGCCCTTCCATATCGACGGGCACAGCCGTACCGGCGAAGGCCAGCCATACTATTATATAGTCTCAGGTGTGCCCTCCCTCCATGCGGAGCAAAAGTACAACAGAACCGACATCCAACCCACACCTAGCCATGGATACAATCCACTTCCCTCCGCGCCTCCTCGCCTCCGCCGGTCTGGCAGGAGTCCTAGTCCAGCTCCTCATCAGCCGCACGCGCGAAGTCCCCACGATGCCATTCCTGACCCTCTACGGCCTGGGCGAGATCGCCGTGGTCTCGCTGCTGCACCACCTGCTGGGCGCACACGTTTCCGTGGTCTCAGCCGCAGTGCAGATGAACGTCGTCTTCCTCACAGTCCTGGTCTCGCTTACCGTCGTCCGCCGCATGTTCTTCCACCCGCTGTGCTGCTTCCCGGGGCCGCGGATGGCCGCAGCCTCCGGCTGGTACGCCGCCTACCTCAGCAGCGAGGGCCGGCTCGGCCACGAGCTCCGCGCCCTCCACAACGAGCTCGGCGATATCGTGCGGATGGGCCCAAACGAGGTCTCGTGCATCGATGTCAACGCCCTCGGCCCCCTCTACAGCAAGAGCTTGTCACATAACAGCCGCGGCCCGTTCTATGAGATCTCTGGGCTCATCGGCGAAACTAGTCTGGTCACAGAGCGCGGCTCGAAGAAACATGCGGTCCTGAAGAGGATTTGGGATCCCGCGTTCAAGCCCGCGGCTATCAGGGAATACGAGCCGATCATCGAGAAACATGTCGCCGTGCTGGCTGAGGTGCTGGAGGGCAAGGCCGATAAGGAGGTGAACGTCGTGGAGTTTGTGAGCCATATGGGGTTCGATATGTGAGTTCTTCTTTTGCCTGTCGGTGGGAAACTCGGTGGTGGGGACTGACGTCCGAAGAATGGCCGAGCTCGGGTTCGGGAAACATTTTGGGATGCAGGATGGAACTGGCAATCCGGCATACGTGGTATGCCATCCCTCCCTTCCCCCCTCGCCTTCGTCCGATCTAACGAGCACAGAACTTCATGCACAAATTCATGAGATTCACATCCTTCTGCGGCGCACTTCCGCACCTCTGCAACTTCATCCGCTTCATGCCAAAGTCCCCGGCAGTGCGAGCGTTCCAGAAGCTAGTGGAAGACATGCTCACCGAGCGCCTCGCGAAGGGTTCCGGAAAGTCGAAGGACGTGATGGAATACCTCCTGGAGCCGGACGAGGACACGGGCAAGCTGCTGTCGCCGGGGGAGATGTTCGCCAACGTCGTGCTTCTCATCGTCGCCGGAGCTGGTATGCACTACTTTCCCCTGCCTCGAGTGAGAAACCGAGACCCTGCTGACCCCCCCCCCCCACCCGGCAACTAGAACCGACCTCCAATGTACTCTCCTGCATGTTCCTCGAGCTCGCGCGCAACCCAGAGATCCAAGCCAAGCTGTACGCGGAGGTGTCCGCGCACGCGCGCAATGTCGACCAGCTAAACGTCCAAAACACCAAGGGACTGAAGTACTTGCAGGCGGTGATCGACGAGACGCTGCGGCTATGGCCGCCGGGGATCCGGGGGATCCAGGCTCTAGTCGGCCCTGATGGGATGTCCGCCGCCGGAAGCTTCATCCCCCCGTACACGGCCGTTAGGATCCCGTCCTTGGCTACGCAGACTGGTAGGCCTCCTACTCCCCCCGACCAACCGACCAACCGACCAACCGATTGACCTCTACCGGAATGTGAGCACCATTGGCTAATGCAGGTGTCGTCCAGATGACCGGTATTTCCCGCAGGGGAAGAAGTTTATTCCGGAGCGGTGGACGGAGCGGCCAGAGCTGGTGCGGGACCGGCGGGCGTTGTTTGCGTTTTCATGGTGAGCACCCCCCTCCCCCTTCCCCATCGAGTCTCGCCGTGCATTTCCACTGACCGCCACGCAACAGCGGCGAACATGCCTGCCTCGGTAAGAACTTGGGCCTAGCCGAGATCCGGCTCACGGCCGCAAAGATGGTGGAGCAGTTTGAGCTCCGGCTGGGCGAGAGTTGGGACGAGAAGAAGTTCCTGGGCGACTGGAAGGACTACTATACCGTCTCGCTGGGGAAGATTTCGTTAAAGTTTAGGCCGAGGAGGTGAGGGTGAGGTGAATTTGTACTTTTGGGGGGTTTTTGGTCTTTTTGGTATGGTTTGAATGCCTGCGACTTAGTTATCTTGAATATTGAATCTTGATGATGGTGATATTCACACACACACACCGTTTCCATGTCCACCGTTCAATCCGACCTCGACAGTTGTGACTCCCCCTGCCCGCCGCCCTGCCTTTTCCCAAGAACACACGTAGAGCGCACCAAGGAAATAAAGCTAGGAAAGTAAACAGTCCGCTCAGTAGGTACTCCGCCATCGGGACAGCTGCGGTCACCGTAGCTACCGTAGGTTGCTCGTTAACTCCGCTCCATGGCCCGTGGGCAGCGGGTTCATCGGGTTCATTCGCTGCCACTGCCGGCTTGGCACATTCGGAGGGCTTTCTTGTTCTCGGGCCGGGGATGTCTGCGTGCCGGGTGGCGGGCAGCATCGAAGCCCGGTCGTGATCGCGATGCTAGCAGAGTTGTGCGTGGGGAGAGTGCGAGCTCTCTCTACATTTATATGTGTGTGTATAAAGGACGAGCGAGTGAGAGAATGAGATCATCGTATGTACCTGCTTCCACTTCCCTGTCGCCTTGTCCACAGTACAGTAGGTACAGCTTCATTATCCAGCACTCCCCCTTCCCCCCTTGAACCTTCCCCCGCAGAGAAAATACTGCTAGGGGGTAGCTACCTGGTCCACCACCAGCACCACCACCACCACCCAGCGACGGCGCGCAATTGATCCGGCCGCAACCGCCTGAATTGGGGTAGCCCGGGGGGCTCGCAGCATAGCAGCATAGAGTAGCAGCAAGCGAAGGAGAAATCCGTTGAACGTTTCGCCAGGACCAGCACCAGCGTTGCCGAGCATCCGAGCAGTTACTCTAGCGAGCCCTAGTTGCGTACTTTATTTTTTTCCTTTTTTCTTTGCCTTTTTCCTTTTGCCACCGCGGAAAGAACGCAGGACCCAGGACGCAGGACTCAGTCAGGAGTCAGGAGTACATCACGGACACAGACACGGATGCGGGCGCGGACACGGACACGGCGGAATACCAGGTGGGTATTAGAGTATTAGAGTATCATGATTCATCCATCGGATCGGAGGGGTGCCGGCGTCGGAAGCTTGGATTCTGCTCCACTCTAGAGTACGGTAGGTAGGAACTCTAGAGTAGAGTAGAGTACGGTAAGTTGGAATTCCCAAAGGCGGTCTGACATCTCGTGTATGTGCTCGTGTATGTATGTGCTCGCGGCGTCGTAATCGGGGGAGGGACGGAGGAACGGGGGAACGGGGTTAAGCAGGCGAGTGAGCGCCGGTGCGCTGCGTACTGGCAAACCGTTTAGAGTGGCACTTGACTATGGAGTAAACTTTGTGCTAGGCACAGGTGGGCGAGAAAGCGAGCTCTGGACGGCTTCTATGCAGCTTGAGCCGCTTTCTCGTATATATATGCATGTACATATGCATGTATGTATGTAAGCACACAGCCCACAGTCCACTCGCCACTCGGAAGTCGGAACGGCTTTGGAAAGCGTTGGAATTAGAAGGGTTCTATGAGGGTGTCTGCAGGCTGCAGGCTGTAGTTGAGCTGAGCGGGCGGGCGGGCGATCATGGGGATTCACTCGCTCAAGCCGTTCTGCGCACACCACATCCTATCAGTGTAGACTCACACCCGTCACCAGTACTTGGGTCACAGCTTGATATGTACGGTACATTTCCTAGCACCGTGTTGCCGTAACTACCGTACCGTACCGAACGGTGCGGCGCAACTGCCTCAAGCCTTATGGTCGAATCCTTACGGACCTACGGCATGCTCCGGAGGCAAGTCCCCAGAAAGTCGTGCCAGGCGCAGATCCGTTCAACACGCCGTTATATGAAGTACGGTATATACGGTACGGTACTCGGCTGTGGTAGCGGGTGGAGCAGGAGCTACTAACTACCGGTATTATGATAGCATGCTGCTCACTATTGAACTTTCCATAGGTACGGTATTACACTCAGCAGTAGTTACTCGTGCTTACAATTCTACTAGGTATAACTAGAGCGGATGGGATGGCATGATACGACGATGCGTGGGTACGTATGCATAAAATTTCTCCTGGAACCAACTACCGCACCCACCCACCCTGTCTACTCTAACTATCTCAACTTACCTCACCGTACAACAGTTTCGTTCGTAATCCCTGGTGATGACTACCTACCTGGTAGTTATCTACCTAGCTCATCGAGCGGCGGCCGAGCTATCCATCGGACATGTCAATGTTCACATCCTTGCGCATATTGCGCATATTGCGCATATGTATGCCCGCGTTTTTGTATAGGGAGGGAGGGACTGAGGTTTTGCCGAGTGCCGCAGCCGCAGCCGGGGCCAGTGCCGGAGCCGGGGGCATACTTCACACTTTGGACCGCCGAGTGCTCGAGAATTCAAGCAATCCTCCAGTTGGGCTAGGCTGGGGCGTCGAACGGTCGTCGAAGAAGCACTCGGGGGAGTATTTACGGCGCTAGTGCAGCGTTCCCGGGGGGGGGGGGGGGAAACCGTGACCTGTAGTTAGCGGACTCCGGCGCTTCTCGAGATCCGTATGTAACAGCAGATGACGAGTTCAACGTACGGATTTTCTACGCATCTACTAAGTAGTAGTGTAGTCAGCGTCTCGCTTCGCCGCGAGAGAGAGAGAGAGAGAGCTCTGAGCGCTTGCGGGAGAGGACTTCCGGCTGCGTCTGCGTTTCCAAATTCCGGGGCGATGAAGGGTGAGGCTTCTACTCTATGTAACTACTAGGGACGCATTGCCCGGTGGAAGAAACTCACGCAAAAGTGATGATTGAATATCATATATCATCCGCACCCCGTGGAGTCTGAGAGTGACTCCTAAAGTAAAGAATAAGAGTAACAGATTAAGCATGCTGGCGAGGCGAGGATTTTGACGGTGAAGCTTTTGAGTCGTGTGTCGTGTGTCGTGTGTCGTGTATATACTCGGTACATATGAGTCGTCGTCGTCGTCTTCGTGATGGATGGTATTCAACACCCGGCCAGGCACTACCTAGTAAATACATGCATAAAACGGATAAGCAATCGGATGTGCAGACATTTATCCAGAGAGCCCCCCGCCCCTCCCGGCGGTCGGAGTTATCTCGAGTCTCCGGTTCGATTCGACAGCAATAACAATGAGCACAGCGACCTAGGTTCCTATGATAGGACACGCAGAAGATGTCTTCGCTACCTACTCTAGTGGCGTGTTGTGATATCTCACTCGTTGCTTAGTTGTTTACGCGGTCATGACGTCGGGAAGCACTGCCGCCTACCACCCCTCTTTTATGTCTTCTCTCACGGCTTTCAGACTCTCAACATTACAATACTTGTTCACACATTCCAACATGACCGTCCGCTGACTGGACGAGTCGCCAGCTGTGAAGCTGACTGTTGAGGTTGAGGCACCAAGGGTTCCGGCGTAGTTATCCGGTCACATACTTTCGGCAATACCTACTCTAATCACGCCGGGCCGAGAGTACTAGTAATCAAAAAAGATGGTTGACGTACGGTCACCGGCGGTGATCCTTCACACCGGTACCCGCCGCCGCCGTTGTTACCTAGGTGCAAGGTAGCTATTAAGCATTTGAAATCCATCCCAGGTACCTACCGGTATGCAAGTCTGCACGTCTGTATGTGTGTACCTGGTCCACCCCCACCCACCCACCCACCCACCACGGACGGCAGCATTATCTCCGATGGTCATATTTTACATACGGCCGGACCGCGCGAGTGAGTGAGTAACCAGCCGTTCGGCAAAAGTCCCTTTACGTCCAAATGTGTTCTTACGAACCCACGCTCAAGCTCAGCTCGGCCAAAAACGCTCAGCTCGCACAGCACCGGTCTTTATGTACTTACATACTCTACATACACATATGCAATCTCGCCTCGCCCCGCCTCGCCTCGCGTCGTCGTCGTCGTCCTCGTTGTCGGCGGCGTCGGCACAGTCTGCGCTGCGCTGGGCATCTATCTATGCTTAAGTTAAGTTTTCGCTGCGCGTGCGTGCATGCATGCATGTACCTATGTGCATGGAGTTAGTTGCGCCGAGTGGGGGAGGTGTCAGGACTGAGTATGCTGGAGTCTGGCGAGGCTGAAGACTCTGGGTGGACGGGGTGGGCGGGTTCGGGAGCATCTGCTGCCGGTGACTCCGCTGATGGGCGATTTGGAATGGATGGATGGATGGTCACCGGGAGACTACCTACTAGTACCGGGAGGTGCCGTACGGTAGAGTAGAGTACATGGCGAAGAGCTCGCGATCACAGCTATGGATGTAACTATGAGTAACTGAGGCCCGCGCTGCGTATGGAGTCACTCGAGTCACTCGAGTCACGGCGAGCCCCAGCTTCCAAGCTCAACTTCCAAGCTCCACTCCCAAGCTCCACTTCCAAGCATGCAAGGCCCCCCTCGCGAGTCGCGATGGTGAGTGGGTGAGTATGCGGGTGATGAGAGCTGAGTCGGCGTGGTAGGGCATCGCATCGTTCGCGGGTTCTCGTATGTACTCTACACATGAGGTATGAGGTATGTACAGTGTGTGTACAGTGTGTGTACAGTGTATGTACAGTACCTACTCCATCAGCGCCGAGTGACCAGAGCGGACACGAGCGGACACTTCGGGCAAGCCAAGCGGGCAGACAGACAGGCAGCAGACAGACAGGCAAGGCAGGCAGGCAAGAACAGTCGAGGAAGAAAGCTTAGCACCGGCGAGTCAGCAGCCGATCCAGTGATCCACACTGTAGTTACTGCTCCAGGCCTCCAGCGCCGAGCGAGCCCAGACAGAAATGAGTGATAGACACTACGCACATCCACCTCCACCTCTCACATAGGCGAGCTGCCCTTTTTCTCCGCCCTCGCCCCTCCCCTCCCCCTCGCCCCTCCCCCTCGCCCCTCCCCCCCTCGCCGATACGCGCCTCAACAGTCGAGAGTCTCGAGACGAGGGGGGTGAGGATGATGATGAAGTGGTGTGCCCCCCGAGCGAGTGTGTGTCAAGTTATGCTTATCCACAATCCCTTCGTGTGCGTCCGCCACCCACCTCACCACACCTCACACAGCTCACCCACCTCACCACACCTAGAGTACCTCACCTCACCTCACTTCCACCAACCAACCATCGTCTGTTGTCTGGCAACGGACGGACGAAACAAAACTAACACCCTGCAGCAAAAAAAAAAGATATTTGGAAGAAAAAGGAAAGAAAAGCATGTGAGGAAGGAAAAAGAAAAAAAGAAGCTGTGGTCCATGCTTATCACCCACACCCACACCCACACCCACACACCCGACACATCGAGCGAGCGAATACGGTACGGTGCTCGCCAAACACAAATCCCATCCTTCCTTAGAGAGGCAGGGAAGGGTGCTGAGAGGCAGGGAGGTAAAGAGGCAGAGGCAGTTTTGGTTTGGGGGGGCTTGCTTAGATGCTGCTTACATACCGGCGGGAAACGTAGGCCTATGCTGCCGTAACTATGCTGCCGTATGCTGCCGTAAGTACGTGCTACGGTGCAGTAGAACAGAGTAGAATCCCCAGTCTTCATTCGGATTGAGCTCTGAGTAGTGAGCAGTGAGCACTGAGGAAGCTACCCCAACTTCCCAAGCTCAGTCGGTCGGTCCAGTCACCTGCAGGGCTGAGGGATCGGAACTCTGAATCCACGACTGGGGATGTCTCTCTGTACCTTCCAACCGTTGCAAGTACTACGTCTTCGAATCCGGCCAACATGCGCTGCTGCTGCTACTACTAAGAAGTCGAATCCGATCTCCATCTCGCGTCGTCCCTCAAGTTTAAACCAGCCAGAGACAGAATAGATGATTCGTGGAACAGCCGTGGAAACATCCCCCCATGGGCGTACAACGTGGTTGGTTGTGATCTTTCGTAGATATCATCTTCTTGTAGATCGGCCCATGGTTCATCCAAATCCAACAAGCCGTAGCTACCAGTAGTTACCAGTACCGGTAGATGTTTGGATAGTTAGCAGCGAGTCCCTGAGGCTGATGATGGAATCATGGAATATGCTACTTGAGTACTGACGGCCCGGGCATTGCGGTATTCCAGCGTCGTATGTAAGTGATGTGAAGATGAGCAAGCAAGCAGCAGCTGCCGTCGTAGTCGTCGCCGTCGATGTATGATACATGCCCGCAGCGGAGACGAGCCCGAGCCCGAGCCACGTGGTACGGACTCCGCCTCGCCCCGGTACCTACTAGACCTGGGTCGGGCATATACGTTGTCCGCGACTCCGTGTAACCAGCCGGCTCCCGAGTGGCCGAGTCCCCACAGCCATCGCACGAGAGCTTGAGCCTAACTTCCTACATATGCTACCGGTAGTTACCTCAGACCTGCCCAGTACATACGTCGAAAATAGTGATGGTGCCTGCACGCACGACTGTTGAACTCGTACTGTCGTACATACATCGGCAACAGAATTAGAGTAGAGTAAAGTAGTAATAATCGAGTTGCGATCTCCATGCTCGCCAGCGGCCACACCGGCTGAGAACCTTATGTAGGTTATGTAGGTTATGTAGTGCGCATTCCTCGCGTAGCACGTACATTTAAGAGTAAACACGATTAATTCCATGCCCCCCGCCCCACCACCCACCATCACCGTCCAGCCAGCCAGTCCTCCTAGAGTAAATCAAAGAAGAAAAAAGGAAACAAAAAAACAGCATAAAAATAAAACGCCATGTGTACCAAGCCCACCGGAGAGACAAGAGGAGAAGAACGACACCAGAGCAAAGACAAGGGGAAAAGGAAAGGAAAGGAAAAAAAAGCCAAAAGCCAACGGCCACCCCATGACAAAGGAAAAACGCAACAGGACCTCAAAGGACACCGCCCATATGACAGAGATGGTACAAAGGAAAGGGGAAAAAAATAATGATGCGACGATGCTGAAAAAATAAAGGGAAAAAATAAAAAATAAAGAAAAGTAAAAGAGGAAAAAAATATAGAACCCCCACAGAGAAAGACCCCGAAGCTTTTGGTGGCAGAGAAACCCTTCCCGCTTCGCCCAGATCGCCCAATGACACCCCGACACCAATCTATCCCACCTCCCTAGAAGTAATCAAACACGAACTTAGAATGAATAGAAAAACCAATACCCGGGTCGGCGCTGGAGAACGTCAAGTCGCGGTCTAATAGCTGTCCCCCACACGAGAAAAAAGTAAAGATAACGGTGTGGTCCCTCGTCGATCGATTGATTGCTTGTTTTATGCCGCAAACGCCCGATCCAGTACTCGCAGCGCTCGCATATCCTCTCCGAAGCCCAACTTTTCGGTCGGAATGTCCTGAACTTCCAGACTCAGGCGTGCCGCGTCCAGCTCCATGGGAGAAGGACTGCTCCTCAACGGCGTGACTTCCCACATGGGTCCGTCACGCGGGGGGCTCTTCGACTGGATGCTGTTCGCCGGTGAAGCATATCTCTCGTCGGGCGCGACCTTGTACTGCTGGGACGCGTTCTGCGACGGATTGGGAGGAGGTAATGCTACCGGAGGTGTCGAACGCTGCACCGGCGTGGCGCCAGGTGATTTGTTCTGGATGTTCTGAATGGACATTACCGGAGATCCAACGGAGCCGCGGTGGTGGTGTAAGGGGGGCTGCGACGTCAGTCCCTCGAGTTGCGGCAACGAAGGTCGGTTGTCGTACAGCCTCGGCGATCCGCCACCGGACTGGTTCAGAGGAGCCGACGGGAATGGCGGTGGGTTGTACGACATCGGCGAGGATGTCGCGCTGTTTCCCGGCGGCGGCGGTAGTGAGTGTTGCAAGCCGTAGTGGGGAACCTGGATACTGGTCGGAGGCGTGGCGATGGGACTGGGCGGCCAGCCATATGTGTTGGGAACCTGAGCGTAGCTTGCGGGGTGAGTGGCGCCTTGTCGGGCGTAGCCATGCATGGGCGAGTGATGCGGCATAGGTGTGATCATGGGCGCGCGAGTGACGACCGGTACGTTCTGTTGTTCGTGAACGGTGGATTCCGGATACATGCCTTTGACGGGCCGAATGTGTTTCAGAGCGCTGTCGTGCGAAGGTTGGATGAGGTTCTGAGAGGATGGGTGCGACCGAGCGTAGTAGCTGATAAGGTGTAGCTTTTGGTGGGTAGCAGTCGTAATCGAGAAAGACTGCTTCATTAGACCGTCCGGCTTGTAACGATACCCGTCCGGTCCATCCCCATCCATCCCGTCAGAGTCGCTGCCGTCCGGATTCGGAGACTTTCCACCGCGACTCATCGTGGGAGGAGCGAAAACGTTACCCCCCGCCTCTCTTCCCCTCCATCTCTCGATACGTCAGAAAGCTACCCGACACCCGACTCGCGCTCCACGACTTCCCGTCGGTCCACCTCCGCATTCCGGCTTCTCGCTCGTCCCACACAAACACGCTCCCCGACTTGATGTTCTGTCGCTCCTTCTCCGAGAGCCGTCGCTGCACTCGCGGTAGCAATCCGAGGCGGCAGGCTTCAAACAGTATTATCGCATCAGCTGGCGTGCGGACGTGGCCGTGATACGTTTCCATGGCTAGTGCGGAGGGGATCGGCGGGTGCCTGGGCGGCTACGAGGTTACGGACGATGTTGGAGTGGAGATGGGAGGAGCGGGAGAAGGAGGAGGAGAAGTAGGGTGCGGGGCGGAGCAATGGGCGAACTGCTTTTCGATATCAACGCATTCAGCGAATGGCTGTGGGGAGCGATGGGTTGGATAGGTTGGGTTGGGTTGGGTTGGGAGAGGGGCGTGTTCCGTGGCGGGAGCAGAGTGGTGGTTGTTGCGGTTGCGGTGGCGTAGCTGAGGACGATCAGTCAGTTGAGACGAGAACCAGCGAGGATGACACACAAGGACCGGGCAGGAATGAGTACAGTTTGGCAGTTGTCGAAGTTGGGGGGAGAATCGCAAGGCGGAGAGCGACGATGATGACGGTGCGCGACAACCACTGATAGCTTTTTTGCTTTTCTTTGTTGTTGTTTGTTCAAAGGCAGGTCGGAGGAGGAAGACGAGGCGGTCCGGAGTCTGGAGTCTTGTTGTATGGACTGACTGGGTACAGACAGACTATTATTTTTTTGAGCGCAGATGACGGAGTTCGACGATGGGTATTGCGGAGCCGTGAACGAACGACCGGGGGGTGGAGGGGGGCTGAAGAAAGCGCGAATAACGTCGCCGAGCGGAAGGAGAGGAATGGAAAGGAAGAAATGTCTTGGGACTAGATTCTGGAGGAGGGGATCGAAGTGTTTAAAAGACGCGGGCTCAGTCAACTACTGGTGGGGATCCTAAGAACACCGAAGAGGACTGGGGGGACGAGGACCGGGGAGGGGGGGGGGGGGGGGGGGTTTATGGCTTTGTGATTTGTCTTGCGTGCGCTACCTCTTCCTAACTACGCAACCTACCTCCTGTATGTACCAGGAGCTGCCAATAAGTGGTGCCTCACCACCATTACGAATTATAAGCGCAAATAAGCACTAGTCTATATTAAGAGAACGCTAAGCCCGATACAGTAGCATGAGTGAGTGGCTGTGACTAGGCTGTTATGGGGAAAACGCTAAGCTGTATGGGGGAAAAACTGGTGAGGCAGCACTTACCCTTACACCCGAGTACCTCTTACTAACAGCTGGTGAGCGAGGATTGGACGGCGCCTACTTGCTCTTGCATTTAGGTATTCTTCATATCTTCATATCTCCGGCAAGACACATGGCCTCCTCCTCCTTATTCGCTTTCCTCATTCGCCTCATCGTCCTCTCGCTGAACTTTGCATATATAGATATTGAATTCTATTCAGGATCCCTAGAGGTGCTAGGTATCTCCCTTTTTTCGCATGCTTGTTCAGTCAGGTAGGTTATTTGTACCTGATGACAAAAACCATCTCGGATCTCTTGCCGCTCAATAGGTAGTGATCGAAGCGTAAAGGCCATGGCTACACCGTCTATCGGGCCATCTATCCCGCTGTATAGTACGAACGATGAGCCAAACACAAGGAAGGTCCCGGACTTGGTTCGTCCTGACTGCCGCGCCCTCTGGAGGTGGATGTGAATGTAAAATCGCACAGCAAACCGTCTCGGCAGCTCGGCCAGCGTCCGCGTGCAGTGCCAGTTCCGTCGAGATGGTGTTCTGGGCCGGATGAATGTGCTAATCCGAAGGAGTGAGAACGACACACACGACGAGGGACATACCTTCTAGGAACGGTCAAACGGACGGGTCCACGACTCCACCGCTTTGTTGTGGTACGGACAGATGCAAATGTGCTTCAAAAACTCCCCAAGAAGTTATCCATTGCCTAGGTGAGTGCGTATGTGCCGATCCATGGCCAAGGTAAGGTGGCCGTGTCAGTAGACTGTAGGTACCTATCCACCAACCCAACCCAACGGAAGCGTGGAATCCGTCGTTCAAGCGACATGAACTCACCGCAGCACCCTCCCCAGCCAATATTCCTCTGCCGAGCACATGATGGTTAAAAAACATTGGAGGCCCAGATGCTTGGTTGGTGCTGAGTTTGGGTATGTGTTCAATAGTTGGGCCACCACATGCGGTAAAACGGTGGCTCCGCGCGGTAATCGACGTAGAGTGCTATATACGGGTAGTAGGTATCAGGTAGTAGAGTGAAGGTTACTTACTTGGTTACCTTAACGGGCCTGGCCCGACCATAATAGATACCGAGTATGGCGAGCGGAATCCGAGAAACGTGAGTTGAAGGCAGATGCCAGTAGCCGCCACTCATGGTTTTTGGACGCAGCGTCCGGATAGAGTGCATACGAGAATCGACACTGTGGAGCTCAAGCAACCATTGGTGACTAGATGGCATCACTCGAAATTCGGGTCTTCAGAGGTTCCGTTATTTCCGGCCCATCTTTTTTTCCTTTTTTTTTCCTTTTTCTTTTTTTCTTTTATTTTCTTTCCGCACCGACCGTTCGGTCACCCGCCGCGCCGCGCTCCAGCTCGTCTCGAGGTCGATCAACCTTCAACCTTCAACCTTCAGCCCCAAAGCTTCCCTCGACCTCAAGCAAACCCGCGCCGCCCCACAAATCCCAAATCCCAAATCCCAAATCTCCGCTGCAGAGTTCCACTCACCTAAAACCCCGAGCCATCACCCAAAATCGACACCCACCGCCCACCACCCACCCACAGCAGACTTCGAGCACCTCGCTCGCTCGCTTTTCCGAGCCACAGCGTGACAAATTAAGGCTACCCCCACCCGAATGTCGACGATGACAGACGGCCGCTTGATGATGGGCAACCCCAGCCGAGAGACAGCTTACATACACACCTACATGGTCTCCTACTCATCTATGACACCACGTATATCGGAGCCCCGAAGTTTCCGGTAGCTTACATACATACATACTATACTGTTTCATCGGATCCTCAAGCCTCCATGGGCATCCAAGGACATCCAAGGACATACCCGACCCGGATACTGGGTAGTAGGTACTGGTACTTACGGTACTCTAATCCTTGGGCCTGCGTCCCCGGACCCCCCTCGAAGCCGTAAATCGGCCGGACAGCCGATAATAAGTATTAGGACGGCCGCCACGGCCGCCGCGAGTAGCAGTCCACGGTTACTATATCCCAGTATCCTTCCCCAGCGTCCACTGCCCGTGCCCGACGGGTGGGCGGGCACGGGACCGCTGAATCAGCTGGAACAGCATCCTAACTACAGTATATACGCTTCACTGGTCCGCTCGGACAAAATTCCCCTCAGGCTGCAATACCTACATGTATACCTGCCGTGAAAGTCTAGATAAGCCCGAGAGGCATCACCATATCGCTTGTCCACTTGACCTGTGCGTAGTTGGTTACTTCTATATGTACTTGCTCAAGGTTACATGCAGACATTAAGGCTTCAAAGCGGGAGGGTTATCATACAGATATCAGAGCCCTAAATGGGGAGCACTGGATACAAACATTAAGTTCCCGAAGGGGGAGGATCATAAATATCTAGGCTCCAAAGGGGAAGTTTGGCAGACATTAGGGCCTCAAAGGGTAAGATTGCAGACATCAGAGCCCCAATTGTTAGAGGATGATTACGCAAAATACCAAAATATCCTCGCCCAACTTGTCGACATCTAGGCCTATGCAGGTAGCCAAGTATCTACGGAGCCGTATCTACCGTATTTGGTTACCAGCAATTTCAAGACATCGGCATGGACGCTATGTATATGTACATGTCACGAGGGACGCTCCGGGAGTCCGGGGAGACACCAAGACCCGAGACGGGCAACAGCAACTATTTACACACATAGGCACTTCTTACTCCAGAGTCTACCCAAGACTCGAGTAGTAGGCAACTTGGCACTGTCGGAGTCACGCCCGCTCACTGGGCGCCTCATGCAGACTCCGCGAGGCAAAAGCTTGGTGTCTGGGCGTCCTGCTCGATTCTCCACACGCGCGCGCCGGCTATGTACCCACAGCTCCACCTACGGACCTACATACGGTGCAGTAGGTAGTAGGTACGGTACCTACCGGTACTCCACAAAAAGCCGTGTGGTCCATAGATATGTATGTAGATAACCATTCAAGTAGGTACATAGAGTAGGTACGTATCATAGCAATCTTTACATCAAGTAAGGCCCGTTTCACCTGCCCTCCTTCTCCACTACACTACGGTACACTGCACTCACCGGCTTTAGAAACGCCCGACGCGCATCAGTGGTCGCTTCGCTCGCAAAACAGCAGGCGCTTGCAAGTTGCAAGTTGCAACGGAGCCACTCTAGGTAGGAAAAGCCGCGTCAGCAACCAGGGTTCTTTTTTTTTCTTTTTCTTTTTCTTTTCTTTTCTTTCGTTCTTTTCGCGCGTGCCACGAGTCAGTCGTCCGTTAGGGATTCAAGTCTCAGGGCTTGATTATTATTGTCAGGTGCCTGGTATACTGGTACTGGTACCTACTCTACTCTAATGGTAGGTACTCTGGAGTCCGCCCGCAGCAGCAGCAGGGCGACGGTTGAACTGATCGATCCGGATTCCGGATGGCTGTGGTATTGTGTATCGAGTTTTCCATGCCACATACCACATTCTCAAATACTCTGCTGTACCTACTTTATAATCGGCACTTTATGCCTCGGCGGCTGGAACGCATATCTGCTAGATTCTAGATAGAGTAGTATCGTTCGTGGTGATGATTCGGATTTTGTTGTTGAGGAAGACGAGGGGATCGGAGATATTTACACATCGTACAGAAAACAGAACGGATGGGGGGAATCGGTTCACCTTCGACGGCGCTGGCCGGCTATTCTAGTAGAGTAGAGCCTCCGCCGGTGGAGACGGAGAAGAGCGGAGAAAGAGGAGAGTGGATTCCCCCCTCCCCCTCCTCTTTGTCCAGCTCCACCTCCACCCGGCAGCATGGCATGGCAGACAAGGTATGGATATGGGCATGGGTATGGGTTAACTATGGCATGGTATGGCATGGTACGTTACGGCATGGTACGGCATGGTATGGTATGTACCGTAGAGAGTTATCGGCTGGAGTGTGGTTGAAATAGGCTCCTCAAGCCCGACCCCTGCCATCCCTTAACTACTCTATGCTAACACCGTTCTCAGGGAGTCGAGTCAGGGGGAGGGACCGACCTGCCAGCATTTAAGGTTTTTTTCTCGGCACACATCCTTTCCCCCACCCACCCACCCATACACCCATACACCCCCTAACTAGAGTAGAGTTATCCGTTCGATCCAGCCGGATATTCGACAATCCGTGCCCATGGGTGCAGCATGCTGGTTCCTAGGTATCCATGCCCCGAGAGGCTACGTATGTGTGTATCCCGCGATTCCAGCAAACGTACGTACGTAAGTAGGTGCTGATGCTGGTGCTGATGCTGATGCTGAGGCTGATGGATGCTCGTCTAGGTATCTACCAGTGTCTACATCCGAGTTTCCGGTGCCTGTCTGCGAGCCAGCCTGCTCATCTGCCTACCTGCGTGCCCTGCGCGCGCGCGAGGACGTGTCGGTCGTGAATCCTCGGTGAGGCGACGGTGGTGGTGGGTGGTGGTGGATGGAAGAGGAACAGCCGGTTGGTGCGTGCTGAGCGCATATCTACGGCAAATCCCTAACTAGCACCTGCTACCTTACTCTAGAGTATGGAAGTGACGGCATCCCCGGCGCCGGGTGGGCAGGCGCTTGGTTTTTTTTCCTTCTTTCTTTCTGTTTCTTCTCTGTCGTTCTTTTCTTTCTTTCTTTCTCGCGGAAATCGGATTGGGGCTAACTAGAGGAGGAGGATGAGGAGGGTTCGTCATTATTATTGATCATGACGGACCCGGGACAGTCAGGGCGGCAAACGTCTGTTAACTACGGTGTCTAGTGCAGGATCCGGTCGGCGACTCGGATGGGCTAGAGTAAAGTAGAGCTCCCAAGATCACTGAGACTGATTACGGTACTCAAGACTCTTGAGTACGATACCTACGCCATAGTTAACTCCTTGGCTATCTATCGTATAGAGACCCAAGAGAGTACTTGTTTTCACTTGTTTTCGCCCACCGAGAGTCCATCCATTCGGGCCTGCCTCTGTGCCGCTGGCCGCTCTTGCCATACAATCCATAAATGCCGGGGACCTCCGTGGCCATGCGTCGGTCGGCGCGGATGCTATATCCACCTAACGATCACCGACAGTTGAACTGGGTTCGTCGGCACGAAGCTGAGCTGCTGAGACTCGAGATGCGTCTTCCAAGCCCAAGCCAAGCTCAATCCAAGCCCCCGTCCGATCAGCTCGTTCAGCTCAGACAAGCCGGACAAGACGGACAAGACGGACAAGGATAAGACACATTAGCCGTTCCGCTGACTCACCCCACCGACCGATCGCATTTAAAGCTCGAGGCCAAGCTTTATGTCGTTTCACCGAGAACAGAAACAAAAACAGAGCTTTCTTTCAACGTCCTGCGGCGCACCTCCCCCCCTCCCAAGCCGCCTTATCTATCTATCTATTTCTTTGTCCATCTTTTTCCATCGTTCTCGTCGCCGCGCCGTGCTTGCTCGCTTGCTTGGCGCGTGCGGTATTTGTGATGATTGATCTGTGTGGAAAGGAGGCGTCCGCAGCTGTGGGTACATACATAGATGAGACGGAAGAGTCTTGATCCGAGCCGTCCGTTCAGTCCGTCCAGTCCACCACTCCATTCCATTTTCTACTCTAGGTACTCTACGCGTGCTGGTTTCGGCCTCGCTCCGCGCCCGCGCGCTGTGGCGGTAGATTACTTACTCTACTCTACTTTATTCTACATATTCTACTCTGCGTGCTTTAGAGTTGGTACGTGTGTAAGTAAATGCTATATCAAGAATTTACCGGTATGATGCCTTCAGAATGTAAACGTGCTGGCTGTAACTGGCGGATGCAGTACCGTTCCTGTCGTACTCTACTTTACCGTACTCTACTCTACAATTGGGTACGGTAGGAAAGTGGAAACTTTAAAGAGGAAACGAAAAGGCGGGATGGCTCATGGCTGCCGAACGGAATGAAAGCCACAAAGAAAGAGAGAAAGAGAGAATAGAAGAATAGAAGCGAAAAAAGCAAACAGACAGACACGATCTCTCCGCCATATCAAACGAACAAACTTATCGTAATCAGTACTTTCCCATGTACAGTACCATTAGGTACCATACGCAGGGCTCCACGAATCGCACCTCTCCTCCTCCTACATATAGATAGAGTAAATAGAGTAGTAGCTCCCACGCCAACCTTATGGTACGAAATCGTTATCCAATCCCCCCCAACCCCACCATCCCACATCCCACCCGCAGGTCGCAGGTCGCAGGAAAGCCGTCAATTCAAGCTTAACGCTTGATGTGGTGGCCCTTCGATAGCCCCGCCACGCCGAGCGAGCGCCCTTCCCATTGCGGAAATGTTGAGCGAGTCGAACGTGGTGCCCAGCGCTGGGTCTGTCTGGGGCTAGTTACACCTTAGAGTAGAGTACGCTCGAGTTGTGACACGATGGATGGTTGGTTGGTTGGATGTGGCTGCAAATCGTGGGCACGCATGGCAAGATGGAGTGTGGGTAGTGGTGGTGGTGGTGGTGGTGGTGGTGCACTGGTGGCTCGGTGAGTGGCCACCGCCGACCACCTTCTGTTCGCCGTAGGTACGGTAGGTACCATGGGTATCATCAAACAGCTTACCGTAGTTACTCGTGAAAGTGAGGAAGCTTATGGGAGGCCGAATACCGTAATTGGAGATATAGGTACATCGCTCTTGACCGGGTATCTACTCTATTCTTTTCTAGCCAGGCTGCAGCTTGCGCGGCTGTCAGATCTGCCTGTCCGAGCCATATGTAACCCAAAGGTACGCACTCCACAACATCCGAGTTCAAAATCCACAAGAGCGGAGTTCATGCGGCGATATATGTACATATCGACACCAACATACCCGCTCCAGCCCAAAGCTCCAGCCTCCAGCGCCCCCAATGCCTTTGTGGGGACCGTCGGAGCATCGGAGGTGTTCCGGTCAAAGAGGGTCGCTGCTCGGGGGTTTCCGTGCCGCGGAGCACAAGTGCCTAGGACGATCCGTATGCATACTACTACCCATCCTACCTGATAGGTAGTACTATATATATTGTGGCCCGATTCTCCGGAACAGCAGCAGCAATCCGCTCCCGTCGGTCGGATCGGTCTACATATGCTTCACCTATCAATTTTCGCGGAGCAACCAATGTGAGGGAACGATAGGACCGAGATTCGAAAACACCGGAAGGGAAGGGAAGGGAAACTGTGAATTTTGCTTGAGGAATTGTGAATTGTGGAACGGAGGGTTAGGCTCTGGCGAAACACGGCAAAAGAAAAGAAAAAAGGCAGTAAATATGGTCGTACATGCATAAATGGATGCCGATCAAGCAACGCTGTACAACTCGCCACATAACAATATCTGCAAATGCTACATCACATACCGTAGATACAAATCCCAACGGTCCGTGTAGAACGTTGTGCAAAAACGCTGCAGGGCAGAGGCACTGCGCATCCATATCCGTTCGCGCCCGGCATCATCGGTCAGGTGCGGCTGGACGGGAAACCGGTGCTCACTGCTCATTTCTCATTGCTCACAGCTCAGGCGCCAGGCCCCCCCAAAATTCGATGCGGACTTTGGTGGTATAGTAGTAGAGTAGTACCTAAACGGACTGTATTTTAGAGTTATCCAACCAAAGGCCGAGCTTACGTCTTTCTCAGCCCTGAATGCCTACTATAGATATTATACTATTACCTATAGCAGGCATGATATGAAACCGTATTCTACTGAATTACCACTAGTAATGAGCTTGCGAAACCTACCAACTATGGTATAGTATAGGTAGCTACTATTATACCGGTACATAATAGTAGTAGTCAGCCGCACAAAGTTCGAATTGCCCAGCCGCACACATCGAGTCCTGCCCATGCCAGCCGCACGCCGGATCCGCGAATATGATGAGTCTCTCCCTCTCCCCCGCCCTCGGTTCGCCGTTCCCAGGAAGATACGTATGCAGTTCCTAACGGGTAGATGGGATGGCCTAGGTGTGTGTAGTGCAGAGTAGTATCGTTACCTACCGTAAAGTATGCGGTCTCGCTTATGCATCGTGGCGAGCTGCAACGAGATGTAACCACCGCCCAGCTACGTTCATACCACCCAACTGTGTTAGTACCGGTAATCGAGGCAGTTGTCCACAGAGCTGGTGGGACAGAGTCCTGAGTAACTGAGTCGAGTCGAGTCGAGTCCGGACAGCGGAGGGAGGAAGATGCGGCAACGCGACGGGTGGTTCCGGTCACCGCACCGTGCCGTATCGCACCGTACAGTACAGTGCCGTGCCGTGCTGTATGCACTACCGTTCTCTGGGTGCGGTGTCTACTATCTACATACTTTCTACTATCTGCATACTTGGGTACTTGCGTATGTATGCACCTGCACCTATGCTCAAAGGATGACAGTGATGGCAGTGATGACTGATGACGATGACTGATGACTGATGACTGGTGACTCATGACCAGCGACTGATGACTGATGACCCGAGTGACCACGATCGAGGGCAAAGGGTCCTCCTCCGCCAGGCTACTCCACCCAAGTACCTACTGTGAACGGATAGCTGTGTGGGTGAGAAGGTATTCGCTTAACCACTGCCCCACTTCACAGTCCACATTCCGACGCCCTCTGGGAGCGATTAGCTTACGATTCGACTGCGTTCGAAGTGGTGGGGTGGGGTGCGAAGTGGTGGGGTCACTGGGTGTGTAGCACCGACAAGTTATGATACATATAACGAAATAGGCATCTCGGGTCGCACTCGGTGTCTCCGGAGATACATGCCTCATACTCCTACCAGTACCTGTAACCTTCTATCTATCTTCGTTACTATACCTACTATTATGTATGCTACCTACTACCGTATGCTATGTAGAGTACTCTATTCCATCTCCATCCCATGTCTTGTCTGGCATAAAATCTCCAACGTCTACCCCCGACAGCAGAGAAGCTTTTTTCTTTCCTTTTTTGTTATTACCGTGCGTGGTAGAAAAAAAGTTTAGCGCGCGTACGTAGGCTGGGGACTAACTAGAGGAGGTACTATATATGTAGAGTACCTGGAGTATGTGTGTAGAATAAGTAGTGAGTGAGTGAGTGGGTGAGTGGGTGGCCTGCATGCGGGTTAGATATAGCGAGGAAGGAAGATACTTCTTCTTAGCAGTTACTCTACTCTGCTACATATGGTAGTTACTTACCTGGGCCATGTGGGGCGACAACCCCCCGTTCCAGTAGCTGGCTTGCTTGCTGTCTGGCTTGCTGGCCGGAGAGAGAGAGAGAGCCCCCATTCCGGCATGGATGGATGGATGGATGGATGGATGGATGGATAGTTGGGCTGAATAGACGGCGGCGACGCGTAATCCAGTCCAGTGCTGGATGTTTTTGCGGGCTGGGTTTCTGGGTTTCACGGAGTTTGGAGCTTTCAACCACCTGGCGCTTATGGATGATTTGTACCGGTATGTATGATATGTATGAGGTATGTATGGGATGCGGACTCCGGAGATATCGTACGATCACGGGATGAGTTGATTTAGGTCAGGAGTTTGAATGTACGTACTGTGAAGGATCCACGCACTCACCCATGATTGGATGGCGGATGGCTGATACCAGTTGACTCGTTTCTTTGGCCCTCCGAGTGAGTAGGAATAGCCGGTGAATGGCTTGAGTACCTACCGTACTCTACTCTATCTTCCACCGTACATACTCTGCGCGCGGCACCCCCCACCTTCATAAGCAATATCTCGGATTCCGGCGTCAGCGCCGCGCATTCCGGTCGTGATTCATCATTCCGGTCGTGCTCACGGACCCAAACGGCTGATCTCAGCCTTCGTCTTCGTACTCTAATGATTGGACGGGGGGGGAGGCGGTAAAAAAGTCGACAGACATGCCCACAATTGAGTCGAATCCGAATTCCAAATGTCCAAAAGTCCGGAGCCAAAGTCCAAGATTGACGGTTAACCGTTGGCAGCCCATATGGAATCGAAGCCGCTTCTCCCTTCTTCCTTCTCCACCTGCTCCTCTCCTCCTATCTACTAGTCAGTACCAGGTATGTAGTACCATACTCTAATGTAGCTTGAGGCTGCGTCCTCATCCCCCACCCCCCGACCTCCTCGGATCTCCGGCAGTTTCAGATACCCTCGTCCGAAGCGTTTAAAAAAGCTTGGGTTTTTTCGGGGAGGGGGGCCTGGGAGGGGGACGATCAAGTGCATGGGTCATGGGTTAAGAGCCCCGGCACGCAGCAGTAACAGCAACAGCAGCAACAGCTCTATCTCTGCAGTCTGTCGAGTGACGAGTCTCGGCGGGTGCCTCTGCACGGATAAACGGAGGCGGAGACGGAGACGGAGACGGAGGGTGAGAGCTTAGAGGGGATGGGGTGATCGGAATTTATTTAGAGTAGAGCGCTGTGCACTATGAGGCTACATAGATATGAGCGCCCCTCTAGGGCCTGAGCTAAGCGACGGCGGTGGAGGTGAAGTTGAAGCATCGTGTCGAGAACTTGGTCACTACTACGGTGGTTACCGTATCGTATCGTACTGTATCGGGTCGCCGGAACCTCCGCCCAACTCGTCGTATGTACCAGTAAATACTGCATTTTCGCCATTACGCTCCCACCGAGACTGACAGTCCGTCAGTATCCAAGCGCGGCAAGAAGAGATCATCGCGGATATCCTCGCACCCGGAGATTCCCAGGGGCCAGAACTCGGCAGCACAAATCGATACCTGCCTCTTACCACCTATATTTTTTCTTCACGAGTGGAGGCCTAGGAGGGGTTCGGGCTCTCCGAGGATCCGGCAGACACTCTACTCTATCTACTCTACGTGGTTCTGGCTAAGGAGTTTGTGGGATGTCGTCACCTGAGCGAGCGAGCGGCTTCGGGACTCCGATGTCCACTGTCTAGAGCTCACCGGCTTATTTGCCCGTGTGTGTAGAGTATCTACCCAGGTGGGTAGTTAACTACGGACCTACGGTACGTGCCTACCACCGCACGTACCGTACACTGCAAACTATCAACCTACTTACATTGGTATGTAGTTAAGCATGTATGTATGTACAAACGCCCCGCCCGACTCGGAGTCGTGGACGGCGTCACTGTAACCCCCCTCTGGATATGTACCTTGCGTCAAACTCTCGAATACCCACTATCTACCCATTATCTAGTGCCTATGTACATTCTGCATGCAGGCCCTGCTCTAGTCGACCTCGTGGCCGTGATCGGGACCGGATTTCTCAAGCTGGAGTCTGGAGATGGGCGAGTCGGATGGACATTGTAGAGCAGAGTGCAGAGTGCTAAGCGGAAGTGGTGGACACTGGACTCCCACCGTCCCACGGGCCACGAGGGCGGTCTCGATGCCGGGACTCGGGAGTGATTGGTAACAAACTTAATTCGCCCATCGCCCTGCTCGGCCGGGACGGGCTGCGTACGGCGTGGCAGAACATATACTTCTTACAGTCGGTCGCAAGCGGCCAGCGGGGAGTTGCAGTCGTGTACCGTGTGTACCGTGTGTACCGTGTAAGGTTCTTTTTACTTTTATTCCACTGTATTATTCCATTGTACTATTTATCCATTTCTCAGCACCCGCAGGCCGCAGGCCGCAGGTGATGACAGATCAGATCAGATCCGATCGTCCTCCCCACGTTACACCAGCCCCCCCCAGGGGTGGCGAATAAATAGCCGAAAGGCCCAGAAGCCAGATTATGCTTTAAATTATGCTTGATACCGGACGGAGGAGGAGCCGGGTATGTACTTACATGCGGCGGTATGTACATACACTTACGTACGTACGTAACTACGTGCGGCGGGGTGTCTTCGTGAACTGCTGGGGGAGGGGTGGATGTTTCCGTATCGCATGTAGCGTTCGGGTTGTCGTCGATCGCGACGCGACGCAGGTGCGACAGTCCGACGGTTGGATGCTGGACGCTGAACGGTTGGCCGCGAAGACGGATGGACGGCTGGGTGCACACGTCAGCTAGTAATATCTGGAGTATGTATCGAGGTAACCAGGTATGTGCTCTGGGTACGGTATACGAGGAGCTGAAGGATTTGATTTGCAAGCTGCGCGCGTGTTTACTCAACGCTCAACGCTCAACGCAACGGGAAAGGGATGCACTACTATCTATACTATACTCAGGGTATCTAGAGTAAGAGGTAAGACGTAGGTACTCAATGTATGCATACTTGGAAGTTGGGCAGTAGATGCCCACTTCTCTATCCGACATCTCCTCTACATACTCCAGGTACTCCGGGAGCATCAGAGTATAAGAGTGCGACGCGGCTGAGTAATAGCTCGTAACAGCTCGTTGGCGAGTAATAGTGAGTCGGCGCATCAGTTGAGCCGATCCCTCCCAGGCGCAGCTCGTAGCTCGCAGCTCGTTTATGCGGCTTTCTTTTCCTTTCTTTTGCCTTCAGCCCCGTTTAGTTACTCTAGTTACGGCTGTCATCTTCGTACTCGGATGTCGGAGTCCGGATGATTGCGACGCCGTGCGGAATGGCCGATAACGTTAACCCCGGGCTCCGATCCCCCATGTTCCAACACGTCAGGTAGATATCATGTGCAACTAGGTAGGTAGGGTAGGTTGGTAGGTTGGTAGGTTGGTAGGTCTGCGCATGAAGTCTGCAGATTCCCAATTTCACCGGTGGAAATTATCGACTTCTGGTTGAGTCAGGCACCCTACGGCCTTATTTATGTGTGCGTGTGTATGTGTGAGTGTGTGTATTAGTTGCCCTGCGCACGCCTTGCGAACACGGAGCGGAATGAGGATCTGCGGGCCCGGTTCGGAATGAGGATCTACATACAGTTCCGGTTCGGAAACGAAGTGTGGGCAGCATGCTCGGCGCATCACTCGGCGCATCACTCGCGCCCGCCGGAACTATCGATAGGAAACTTCGCCGCTTGCGGTTGGCGAGGAACTGTATGTATTCCTGGTACAAAGTTTGTGGAAGACAGCCGCCGCGCAGATAATTTGCCCGGAGTATCCGGCAACTATGAAGATGGACGCGAGCTCGCGCTGAATTATGATATTTACTTATGTTTAGTGCACTCTACACGCACGGTAACCTAGAGGCTACTACATCCTACTACTATCTACTACTGAGTTCTAACTAGTAGCCATTAACCAGAAACTATGTACCTGCAAAGTGTATACCAACATCACCCATCGCCCGACCGTCTAATTTGGTCTAAATGTTATACCGTGACTCCGTGATCGCCAGCTTAGGTATCCAAATATAGTGGATCACGCTCCACCCTCGACGGCGAAACGCTTATCGTGAGTCGTGTTTAGTGATGGCAAGAGTACGTACGCACGTATGATACCGCACTCTGACTCTGTTTCGGAAAAAGAGGGCGACAGGGTGGGTTACGCTCGAGGCTCGAGACTAGAGGAAACTCCAGGAACTGCGTATTCTACTATACGGTACCCTACCCTACCCTACTCTACTCTACTCTACTCTACTCTACTCTACTACGGTACGGGTACGGCGGTACAGTACGGTATGCGACGTATCCTCCAGCGGCAGAAGGTTCCAGCGGGCATACATGGATGGATGGATATATGCGTGCGTGTGTGCGTATTCGAGTCCGGATTTACGCTGCCTACTTACCCACCTATTAACCTACCAGTCTAGCTACTGGCCTACCAACGATCCCTGAGCAGTGAGGCCGCGCGTTCACGTGCTCCGCCACCTCCTCCGCCACCTCCGTTCCGCTCGTTCGTTTTCGTTCGTTTTCGTTCGGAGCGCCGTATATATCCGTATCCGCATACCTCGACTCGACTCGACTTGGGATCTGGGCCATGATCCGGGCCTGGGGAGTGCGCGGCCGGGGTCGGGGTCGGGATCCGGCGAAACGGCCGTGATAACGGCCTCGGCGTCTGGTGTCTGGTGTCCCGTATCGTGTCTCGTGTCGTCACTCGCTCACTCGATCGTGGGGACAGGGTTGCTCTGGCTGCCGAACCCGAATACCGATGCGATATAGAATCGAGCAGTGAATCGAAGGCCCTCAGCTAGATAACTAAAGCCCACACGTATGCACTCCCGGTAGGTCGCCTCGCCCCACGCCCGACTTTGACGATGCGCACTCACTCCGGGCGTTCGGGCGTCCCGCCTGCTGTCCGGTGTACATAACTTCACTTCCCCCGGCTTTGCTTCATTTTTCACTCTTCACTCTTCATTGCCCCATTGAGCTCGTCGACGGGTGGTAGTTGAATGGCTCGGGATGTCTGGCTGGCTATCTCGACGGGATCCAATTCGGCATTTGAAGCCTTGGCCACCGCGTTTAGTGCCGACACTGCGCAAGCGAAGACCACTGCTTGGTTCCACTCGGATACCGTACAGGCACGATTTCCCCCTGCCGTACAGGCATGAGCGTGTAGGCGGCTATCTAGTGATGCGTGATTGACCGTCACGGAAGGAAACCACCGAGTGATCGTGACCGACATGAAGAACGCAAGAGGGGCGGAGGCGTCTGCTTCCAAGCCGGTCGCAGCACCTCTGTACGGGAACCGCAATAGGGACGTAGAAGCACCCTCGCCACCACCACTATCACCGCCGCCACCACCGCCCGCGGGTGGCGGGATGCAAGGGAGTGTGGTTCCAGCCTCCAGGAGTCTTTGGTTCAGCACATCATACATGTACCAGTACGTACCTACATACCGCCATTCCCTCGAGCCGAGCCATACTCGATGCGAGCGGCCATTCTTGTTTCATCGTTCCGTACTCGACCGCTTCCGATCATCACCATGGTGCATACCTACATGCTGCGTCTCCTCCGCTGGTGACTTCCAAGCCACGTATGTAACTCCCAAAGTGGTGTTCGCAAGTCTAGTTGACACATTATCACCCGCACCTCTAGCATGTACATATAACCTAGATACTCCCTTCCCGGTTCGCCGTACGTACGGCATCACGGTCACCGTCGCCGTCGCAAAAGGTGGGTGAGCGACGATGAGTGACGGGCCAGAAACGAGTGATGGGCTGCGATTCCCCGCCGCGGATGGAGACCGAACGAGCCTTGTCTACATGCGGCATAGCCGCACTATAACTATCTAGATATATCCAAGATCCAGCACTGTCCAGCACGCAAGAAGATCTACGTACGTAGTTAGAGATGGAAATGAGCCGGCACGAATACGATCGGAGCCTCATGCGTTCTTTTCTGTTCGCGGCGGCCCCGCACGTTCGCTCGCAAGTTCGCAACTCGGCCCCGCCTTTGAGGCTGGAGGGTTGGAGGCGGGGCCCGAGGGCCCGAGTGGGGCGAGCCAGTGGCAAACTCACCGCTGCTCACCGCTGCGCACTCACGATGGGGGGCCGCGGCGATGCCAGAAAGATCTGTCCCGGAGTAACGGTCCGATGGTCGGTTCCATCGGACATCGCTCGCTCGAGGTAGATACTCGAGATACTCTACTCTGGTTAAGCCCGACTCGTCCAGCCTCGGATACCGTATGTGCACCAGCTCCAGCTCCATCTACAGCTTGAGCCCTCTGCTCGAGATGGGTCGGCTCGCGTCCTCCGTTGGTCGACGCCAGAGTGATTCACAACCATCACTCGCGTGTTCGGCCCTCGCCTTTCACGAGATGTCACGCGCGTGGGATATCGTCGAGTCGACGGATAGAATGCGGCGGTGGCTGCTCCTCGACCCCCACCCACGCAGCAGCAGCAGCGATTGTAGAACATCCGCTGATACCTACGTAGATACCATGCAGCAAGTGACGCGTCGAGGTGGCCATGTCCATGGCCATTCCATTTCCGCGATGAGGGCGTGATGTGGAACCTCACCCCCATCGGATGATTAACTGGGTGGGTGGGTATAGTAGTCCGTCCTGCGCTGCCGGAAGCCCGAGACATAGTTACTTATCATTGTGATTGCAGAACCGGGTCCATGGTCCATCGGCAGTACATACATATGGCCATATGATACTCCATCTGCCATATAGATAGTACTATGAGTTACAATCGGTGACGGCGACCGGCTTGCTGGGCTACGTATGTAAAGCAATGTCCGGTTGACCGCGCGCGCGAGCGAAAACACCGTGTTCGGCGTGTTTCCCCGGGCCCGCTAGGCTCCGTTTGGTGAGCTCGTGCCAGCTTGCGTGGATATGTATGTAGGTACCTATTATTCTCGGTGGCCAATTCCGACCGCACGCACGCACGCAGATCCGCCGCGACGAGTGATCCCACGTGTACGGGCGGAGGTTGACACGGAAGGGAGGGGCGGCAGCCTGGTTCTGGCTAGGGTGGGATCCGTTCGCGTACTATGGTATTATGATAGTACTAGCGATGGATAACTACGGTAGTTACTTGGTTAGTTGACTGAGTACATATCATAGGTACTCGTATCTAGGTACTTACCTGGGTGGTTAGTCGTATGATGATGGTTTTCCGCCGAGCAGTCTTTGCTGTTGGTTTGTGATATCGATGGTTGTTCATGTCTGGGCAACGGCTATGGTTAGATATGACGGTGATCGATTCGAGCACGTCAACGCTACCAGCGACGATCGAAGGGCTCAACCATCCCTCCCTCCCAATTGCCCAATGCCCTTGTCGTTTCCTCCAAGTCCACCCCCCCTCCACACTTCCCTGCTCACCCCACGCCGTACATAATGGAATCTACACACGAGATGTCGGCAGGAAAATACATTACCCAACATCAACTTGTTTGAAACCGTCTGACGAATCAATCCGTATTCACGGACGGATGCAAGCCACACTCGTGTGGAATCGAATCAACAGCATCAACGACAACCGAGTAAGACGGGGGGCTACGATCTGTGTCTCGTCTGTTTGGTAGTGTGAGGGGTGTGCACCGCAGCTCAGCATGGCAAGCCCCCTCTCTCTCTCTCTGTTGTGTGAGGGGTGTGCACCGCAGCTCAGCATGGCAAGCCCCCTCTCTCTCTCTGTTGTGTGAGACACGTCCACCGCCGTTTCTTTTCTCCTGCCTCCCTCCTCGCCAGGTGTGCTCTGACCTCTGCACCGTCGGCCAGTCCACAAGCAGACTGCGCTAATCGATCGTGCATGATGCTGCCCGCTCGCCTACATGGCAGTCGTCACTCTAAATCCTCGACTTCCCAGCCCGCCTCAACACACACAACAACAACAATTGAACCCCGTCCCGGTAAAATCTTGGAGGCCAAGAATCACCACATCAAGCAACATCTCACGCCCCACTGCGTTCGTTCGTTGTGCTGGCCCGCCGTAACTTCGCTCACATCCTTCACCTCTCCCGGGATATCCCAACCTCGGCGTATGTATCATACTGTGAGTGCATAACGATTACGCTTCATCCGAACCCTTTCCCGGACCGTAGTCAGTCCGACTTCTAATTGCCCATTGAAAGGGCGCTCCTCCTGCCAGGCAGCCACCGGGGGCGATGGCAATGATAGGTACGGAGACGACACCCGTCTCGAGTCGAGCTGACGAGCCCATCCCATCCCTCCCCTCCTCTACATCCAGGCTTCCGGCCCCTCCCTCCCAGTCCCCTCCAGACGAGCGCACTCTCACGCCCTTCCAATCATCGACAAGATGTGGTAGGACGACGGAGGTCACCCAGGGCCAAACCCGCACAAACCACAGACTACTGTATCACGCCTGCTTACATACGGGCAAGGGTGGATTACCATAGGTTGCTCTGCTTCTCGACGGGAGAAGAAAACGGCAGCACGAGAGAGAGAGAGTGAAGCGATTGGCATCCCCCCGCCCGCCCGAGCTGGGGGGCACTCTCGTCGATGATGCTCACACCTTGGGTTGAATGGGTTCCCGTTGCGCTAAGCAGGGTAGCCGCCTCACCGACCACCCACACTGCCTACCACCACCACCGCTGCCACTACATACCACCACTACCACCACCCCATCCCCGCCCCTGTGTATCCCCGGTGATGTTTAGGAAAGCGCAGAGTGGAAAGTGCAGAGTCGAAGAGCGAGTACGGATATTCCGCGCCGCTGCGATGCGCCGTACTCTACCCTACTCTATTCGTTCCTACAACGGGCAAAGCGCCAAGCAAGCGGGTAGGGATAAGGATAGGTAGGCACTCTACTCTAGAGTACGGATGGCTGCGATGGGCCGCCCTTCGTGCGACGGATACGCGGAACTGGAACGGCCCGCAATTCCGAGTGACAGGGCGTGACCAGAGGCCGGCCGGGCGACGGCGATGGCGTTCGGGACCGTGCGACTGTGCGGTGAGGTGCGGTGTGATGATAAGGCGGGATAGGGAGGGCGCTTCATCTTTCGTCGTCGTCGGTGGAGTGGGGGGGGGGAAGGGTGCATGGTCGGTGGTCGTACCTACGTACGCAAGCCACAAGAACTTCTTCTTCATTGCTACGGGCATGTTCCGTCCACCACCATCCACCACCACCATCTGCATCCTCTCTGTCTGTCTGTCCCTCTGTCTTTCGGCGATGATCGCACCCTCACACCCTCTCACCCTCGCTGGTCGACGAGGATCGGCGTCTCGCACGCAGATCTGCCCAGCGGTCAAGGTTTAATAGAGTGTGTGCATACATACGGTGCATACAGTGCATAGATACGGTAGTTAGACGAGAAACGAGAAGATGGACATCACTGATCGCACCCACGCACTCACGCACTCACGCACTCACGCACGCTTGCACGTGCATATCGAAGCACCCTTGCCCCTCCCATCCTAGGTAGGTAGTGTGGATGTGGATGGGGACGACGACATCCCATTATTATCGTTCGTTGCACCCCCCTTTCCCTTACCTTTCCCTTGCCCTTTCCCTTGCTCTTTCCAGAGTACACCGGATCCGTCCTCCCAGCTAGCATATATAGGCGGGCGGGGGGGGGGAAGGGGGGGAGATGGAGATGGAGGGGAGGGGAGGGGGCACAGATATGCCATGTACGTTGTACCCATCTACCGTACCTACCTAGAGCACCTAGGGCACCTACCTAGCAGTGCAGTGAGCACCCCTGGGAGCTCCGAGCCCGACTCCCACACTCTTGGTTTTTGGATTTTGGGGTTACGTGCTCCATAGTACTCTACCTATATGTAGTACCTATTGCGTTGGGACACTGGACACTGGACACTGGACACTGGACACTGGACACTGGACACTGGACACTGGACACTGGACACTGGACATTGGACATTGGACATTGGACATTCGATGCCGATGCGTAACGGGCGAGTGATCGTGGATGATGGTGGATGATCGCGCGACGACGGGGAGGGAGTGCTCGATTGCTTTGTAAGTTCTCGCGGCGACGCCGGTAGGTACATACTCTACTGCGTCGACATCGGACTTCCGTCACTCGTACCGACCTGCCTACCTGCCTATGTATGTACACGCGTGGAGACAGACCTAGCCGGTGCGCGCTCCGTTGTGGAGCTCGTGGAGAAGAAGGACCTGGTATGGTCTGGTCTGGTGCGGTCCTGTGCGAAATAATATACATGATACCAGGGTCGAGAAGTCCAAGTCCAAGTCCAAGCTGCTGGGGAGCCTGCCATGTACATAGATATTTACGGGGACCTACTACCAGCCGACGACGGAGCGGTCTTCTTTCATAGTCTATAATAGTAGAATACAGTGGAGTGGAGTGGGAATAACTATCCCGTCCAATCAATCAAATCAATCAATCATACCATAACTACAGCCCCCAAGCAAAAAACCGACAAAGTGAAATCTATACGCACGAACGGACGAACGCCATGTCCCCGATACCTACCTATTATACAGTACAGTTGAAGAGCAGAGCAAACCGAGATCTCCGCCCCGTCCCCGTCCCCGCCCCCCTCCCCCTCCCCCCTCAGCACCCCTCCCCGCCCGTCCTCCACCTCTCCTCCCACCTCCCACAATCAAACACGTTCTTCCCCAGTTTCTGATTAACATCATTATGCGCCTCACAAAGCCACTTTCCCAGTGTCTTCCGTCCCTTAACAACCTCGTCGAGCGTCTTCCCACTGCCCGGCTTCGGCGCCGCCATCCACGCCCGGAAATCCGCCGCGCAGCTCCAGCACGGATATATCCGCCCAAAGATTTGCAGGAACTGCGACATGTCCGCTTGCTGCGAGGGGGTGGCGGTGCTGGGGTAGGTTGCCGCGATAGAGTGTAACAGGGTCCAGGAGGCCCGCCCGAGCTGCTCGACGTCGGGGGGGCAGTCGTCGCGGGGGATGGGTGCCGAGGTGGGTGCCCCGGTGGGGAACGGGCGGGGTGAGGAGGCGGAGGAGGAGGCGGTCGCGCCGAAGAAGTCTTGGTACGTGTTGCAGGTGCGGCAGCTGATGGCGTTGGTTAGCGAGGTAAGAGCGGTGGGTGGTACGAGTGCTGGCGGTGGTGGTGGTGGGGGTGGGGGCAGGTGCGTGGGGCAGCTGGGGCAGGTGGCTCACGGTTTGCCATCGGGGCCGAGGACTATTCCCTTCTTTTTCGTTGTCGCGGGCGCGTGTGGTAGTGGTGGTTGTGTTGGGGTGGTGGTGGTATGTTTTTGTGTGCTGGCTGGTGGTGGTGGCTGGTCATCGGCCTGGAGTGACGAGACTTCCGTCATTGTTGGATGCGGTATGGGTATGACGACGCGATTAACGTTTTCGAGTGGCAGGTTTGTTTCGTACGAGAGTTAAGTTTGATAGTTATGATCGGGCACGAGGGGGGGTTGAGATCAGCCGGTTTTGTTTTGCGGGGTAGGTACGTAGGATAACGGCGAGGGAGGCGGAAGATCGGATGAAGTTTCGACACAAAAAGATCCATAATCAGCAAAGAGCCGTGGAACATCCCAGAACACGCGACTTATTTTTTTTGGCTTGGGATTGAGGCTCGCGACACGTGGGATGGATTCCCAATGGACTTTCGCTTAGCTGGACAATCGGGATGAGGACGGGGATGGACGGGACGGGATTGACGTCGTGCTTGGATGAGGGTGGAGTTAGGTGCGTGCTTATCAATCCCATCTTATCGATGCACCTAGCAGAGCTCATTCATTCCCGTCGCATTTCGTGAATCGTGCCATGTAGATACATTTCTACATACCGATCGATACTCCGGGTCTCTACGTCTTTTTTTCGTTCAGCTCGCACGATCAAGGCAGGCGCATATAAACAAAACATTCCTAGGCAATTGCAATTTGGCGACGCCATGAGCCCAACGGTGGCAAAGTTTCCAAGCCAAACAATGTTGACCACGAAGGAGCCCATCCCGCTGCGGCCTGGCGGGGGGCCGTTTCGGCGTTATCACGGCATATTCTCGGGCTCTAACGTCATCGACGATGCCTGTGACAGCGCTGATTAGTTACTCGTCGGCATGCTCCATCCCCCACACTGCAATTGCCAACTATCGCCAATGCGTGTGAAACCGACGGTTAAATTGGGGCCTTGGGTGTTTTGCGGGGGCGTCATCGAGTCACGTCCCGGGTCTGAGGGCGGTGTCTCCGGCCGGTCTGCTCAGACAGGCGTTTATTCGCGAGCTAGAACGTTGGGGGTTCGTGTTCGAGCTGAGCAAAAGGTCAATTGGGGGGGAGAGGAGGGGGAGCCGAAGTATAGTACATACCGGACGCCGCCGTGTGTGATAAGCTGCCTGCTATGATAGTCCAACCCCAATACTCAGCAGCTCAGTCGGCTTCGCGCCCGAGAGCGACTATGCAGAGCATGCACGAGAGAGTGAGAGTTAGTTGGAATGTTGGAATGTACCTATCTGCTAGTACCTGGGTTACGTTACAGCCACACACACACGGTGGGTACTTTTAGTAACCCATCTTGTGGGTCAACCCAGATGGTACTGACTGCATCGCATACGCACACACACACACACACACACACACACACACACACACACACACACACACACACACACACACCGTACCGTATCCACCCCGCGTGATGGATTGGATGATGTTGGGGAACGCCCGTCGAGATCGCGATGCAATTTGCGTATCGAACATTCCGGATCTCTTCTCCTCGCCGGTAGCGACTGCCACATGAGGTTCTCTTCATATCGGGTCGGCCTTGGCTGGCCTTGGCTGGCCAGCCTGCTTCCATTTCCTGTTCGTGCGGGTACACACGGCCGGCCGGCGCAGGACGTGCAGTCGTCCGGACCGAAAGTATCGGCGGTTGATCTTTTCTGCCTCTTTGCACCAAACCCCCCCAGCATGAGATGGGGGCGGGGGAGGGAATAAGCGCGATGTTATGCAATGTATGCAGATCCGTGGATGGATGGTGCGAGCCTTTTTTCTCTCTCTTCACGTGCGTGTGAGCTATTTCGGCGACGAGATACCTACATCCCCGCTACGTACGGCCTAGACATAAGACACGCAATCAGCAGTTGCAGGCAACTTGGGGGCAGGTTGGAGCAGTTGGGAACAACCGTCTCAAATCTCGCTTGAAATAATGGTCCTGCCCTGTCAACAACAACCACCCCAACCCAACCCCCAATACCGGGTCGCTGGGCACGCGGGCGGGTCCCCCATCAGACAAGTTGATTACATGCGTCATCCCCATGTTCTCGATTGCGTTCGTCTCTACTGGGTGATTCCGTCGGCCACCCGGATTGTGGGTTCTAGCTCTCTCAGCTTACACGAGATGATGAAGCATCTAACGCCCTGGTCTGGGGTGTTGGAATGTAACTACTGGTGGTGATGCTGGTGTGCGGGACGTTTGGACGAAGGTCGGCCAGCGGGTGTGGTTTCCCCGACGGATCGGACCACCGCAACCAGAGAAGGGTGTGGTTCATGTGATGTGATGCGAGAGGGATCCTGTCCAGAAATGTGTAACCGGATTACCTATAATATAGGTATTCCAATATCACGGAGGACTGGAGGAGAAGACGTTGAGTTTGTGCTCGCCCGCTGCATGAGCCAAAACACCAATTGTGGGGGAGGGGTGTCCCGGTTACGGTGGATGGTGGGCGCACTATCTAACGGATGTCTCGGATTGTAAGGAGGGAGAGCGAGAACGACCACGGCCTCACTGCCGCCTACAGTGCGTAGGCCACCCTTTCCCCTGGAACTAGGTATCAAAATCAGTACCCAGTCTTGAAACCTCGAATAGTGCCGTGGAACACCAACCAACACCATGACAATCCACTTCACATCCAGTGGCCACCTGGCCAATCGTCCCCCCAACCAACACCACGAGAAACCTACTCTCAACCTGGGCTCTGGCTTTGTGGAGTAGTGGAATCATAACGACAGTTATGATATACTATACCGACCCTATCCCAAGAAAACACAACGACCCAATCGTTTGGCAGAAACGGCATTCAGCCCTCGCGCTAAGTTGTCATACCGGCCACCCTTCTCTGTCCCCCATGCCCTTGAATGGGACTTGTTGTTATCTTCTCTGCCTCTTCTAACCTCCTCTAACCTCGCCTACCCTCCTGTACCCTCTTGGGCATCTGTAGGCAGCAACAACGGCAGCAGCAGCAGTACAGTGCCGTTCGGTCGACTGCGACCGGCCGGTCGACCGTCATCAGCACGCATAGGCAGTCACGCACCAGGGTGGTGGGTCTGCGTGTGCCCGGGATCTTTGGGATCTGAATCACACGGAACACAATCGCTCGGTATTTGGGGTTCTGGTGAAGCCGAAGTCTGTTGATGTTGGTCATCTAGGCCCCATCCGTCGGGTTATAGCGAAATTGCGGTGCTTGCTTGCTTGTTCCCTCCGCCATGGAGCCGGTGTCGTGTCCATTTCCGTTTCCCCTCCACTCCCCTCCCTTCAATCCTCCAAGAGTCGGTTTTCGTTTCGGCAGTGACGGTGGCAACGGGCATGAGGGCAGCATGCAATCGCGACGATGGAGCTTGCCATCCATCCATCCATCCAGCCGGCCGCCCATGCCGGATGCAGCAGCACCGATTGCGGTCCCGTGACTTGCACTGACGCATCAGGGGTTGCGCTGCCAGGCTGTGTTTCCACCTATGTATGTACGTACCGGAGCCAGGGGTCCCAGGTCTCAGAGATTAAGCACGCACACGCCTTTAAAAAACTTCAATAAGCCAACGGTTGTCGAGGTGCGAGGGAGGGTGAGAGGGTAGGTACGCATACTCGCAAGCAAGCACACACACACATACTCACACATGCCTATACCCGGACGCTCGCAATTGCTGACATATGTAGGTAGATCCTCGACGTTCTTGCATCCGTGCCGGCCGGACACATACGTACACGTAGGTAGGCAGGCAGGTACTGAGAAGGGACTTGGTTCGTGCGGAACATGGCTTCCGTCCGAGACTGCATTCGCCAGCAGAAGCTGAGGCCGTACAACCGGGCCGGGCAGGTATGATGGAGGAAGGGGGAAGGAGTGCGTCAATGTGTCAGTGTACGACACACTACGTGTGCAAGATTTCCTGGCAGGTTTGAGGGTTTTTGGTGTTGAAGGCGGGGGAGGGGTGGACGAACATTGGCAGGTCGCCGGAGGAAGAAGTAGAGGTGGAGGTGGAGGTAGAGGAAGGGGAGGGACGGCACGATGTCGACCGCACTGCAGACGGATTTTAAGGTTCACGGTTTGTTCACAGGCCAGCACTCCGCCTCTGGGATTGGAGGATATGCATAGTATTTGCTGGGCCACTCATAGACGCCAGAGACGCCGGGGGGAGGGCGCACCCACTGCCCAGCGTCCATGTAAGCAAGTCGATAAGCCAACGACGAATTCCCGCGCGGATATGCGCACACTCGGCTGATCATTGCCCATGATTCGCGGACCGAGTGGCAGTTAGAAGCGCGCGATCGGAAGATCCGAGAGGTCCGAGGACGGGCGAGGCGAGCTGACAGAGTCTGTTCCCTTCCCTCCCTCCCGGAGCCCCGCCACCACCCCAACCCCATTGCGGCACAAGACAGAGATCGAAAGATCGATATGAGTAGTTATACAGCTGAAACGGGAAGGGGCGTCCTTAGTTGGGTAGACCGTAGTTGATCACAGCACACGGACCCTTTCCTGCTGCAGCTTCGTCCTCCTCCTATGATTTGATACATGCCTCCAGCTGCTCAGCTCGTGAAACGCCCAAAAATAAATATTTGAGGATGGGTGCTCTACATGATCTGCCAGACACAGGCCGCACAGCAGCACCCAGCACCCAGCGCCTCCAGAGCTCACTTCCCAGAGCGGTGGTGTTGATCCGGGGAGTAGATGTGATGTAGCAGAGATACTCGAGCGCGCGTGCGTGCGTATGTATGTAGGTACTCTAGAGTACGGTAGGTACAATACTCATTATACGTATCTCCACGTACGTACGTCGGTGGGTACTTTGATAGTTATCTCCAACCCACGCCGAACAGGGGTATCTAACTATATCTTACAGCAACACAGCAACAGATCCGAACCCCACAAGGTCCACCTGCATCAATCATCAATTCATCCTGCGTTTCTCTAGTGCGCTCAGTGCCCACGGACGCCGCCGCCGCCAAGTTACTTACACGCCGGTGGGCAGGTGGGCAGTTGGGCAGTTAGGCAGTTAGGCAGGCAGGCAGGTGGTGCTCGATGGAAATGAGATAGTTACCGGTAGGTAGAGTACTCTATTCTACTCTACTCTACTCTACTCACAGTCCACTCCACCACCACTCCGCCTTCACTCCGCCTCGCTCTGGGGTCTCGGGGGACGGAAGAATCCGCAATCATCCGATCCCGCAGTCCCCAAACACTCCTCATGGGGGGCAAGCAAGGGCGTGGGCATTGACCCCGCGCGCCGCACCGACTACTCTAGCTACCCGTACCTAGAGTAGGCAGGCAGGCCATCGAACGGTTTTCTCCACCACATCACATCGTTCCACATCACATCACATCACATTACATCCGAACATCACATCACATCACATCGCTCGTTCGCTCGCTGTCACATCACATATCCCATGACCCCACGGCGAGTGCCATCTGATTAATCGGAATTCGGCGATAACACTACGGTAGGTATGGAAGTGGAAGGAAGTGGAAGGTTCCGGTCAGTTCGATCGGATTGGGCTTTGGCTTGGGCGAGGGGACGCCCCGCTATTATTTCTGCTGGGGGTCGGCGGCAAATACCTTGAACTGTGAGGAGCGAGAGAGAGGCGAGAAACATTCGAGACGCTGGCGAGATAGACATATCCACCCAGAATACCGGTAAGTACGAGTCCCCTCGAATACGGCCCGCGCACTCTCTTTCGCGTCACTCTCACTCTCACTCTCTCTCACTCACTCGCTCTCTCTCTCTCTCTCGGCGCGTGGGGGAAGGAAAAGCGAGACGCTTTGATTGCCCATACATATACCCGCGGACGTGCAGCTGCCGCACAACCTAGTCCCCATGCGCAATCACTCGCCTGCCCCTGCCCTTCGCACCCCCCCTCCCTTTTTGCCTGCCCCTGGCGGCAGGGCGGTAAAAAGGGTCCGTGCAGGCGGCAAAGGCAAAGGCAAAGCCCTGCACACTCTGCACTCTGAACTTTGAAGTGCGCCAAATATTGGGGTTCGTTCGGAAAAGCTGCCGGGGGGTCTGGGGCCTCTCGCTTAAAATAGAGTACCTTCCACTCTATCTATCTATGCTAGGTATGCCATATGCTATGTATCATGCCTCGCAAACTCACTGAGAACTTCACCGACAAGTTACAACTGCCGTTGAGACTTGAAGGTGTCACGGACTCGCGGTTGATATCACTCACTACTCGGTACAATACATACCATGAGTAGTAGTGACTGACTGGCCCGCTCAGCTCCTGAGTCCTGTGGCGGTGGCAATTCAGGCGGGCCATGCTGCCATGCTGGCTCGCTACCTTATACCCACCTAGTAATCTTGACATTTGTGACTGGAGAGCTGGCTCCCTCTCGAATGTGATTCCTCGCCCTGTTGGGATGTACTCCAGGTACTCGGGTGTAAGGGTAAGTGGTGCACCCCATTAAGCACCATTTGGTAGTGGTGGTGGTGCACGACTTTTCCTCACACTGGAGTACATACTGGTACATAAGTTATGACCCCCCCCCTCCCCCCTCCCCCCTCCCCCCTCCCCCCTCTCCCCTGGTCCAGTGATTTTTACGTAGTACCTATGAGCGACCCAAGGATGGCGAGGGAAGACTCGAGGGGAGGGGGAGTTCGTCCAGCCGCTAACTACGGTAGAGTACGCGGCTAAATTTCCCAAAACGCCAGCATGCTCGAACGCAAGCATGCTCGAACCGGGGGCCAATCAGCCGTGCGTAACAGTTCCCGTTCTCGGTCACCCCACGGGCCACGAGCAACTACTATCAACGAGTCCCCCCCTAGTGGCCCGTTGACGTTGTGGATGCGGAGGGATCGGCTACCTACTCTTCCTAGTGGGGTTTTACCTACCCACCTACCCACCTACTCTATCTACGGTGGTATCTATCTATCTGTCTATCTAGAGGATCTTGCGCCCGCCCGCCATGCAGACTCCGTGTGCAGACTCCGTGGTCCGTAGTCCGTGGATCTTGTGATCACATACATACATACATCCATCCATCCATCCTATGTACAGTACGGGATGCATCTTTTGGGTGGGCGGATGTACGAATGCGAGGGAGCTGTGTCACGATACGATACGATACGGTTCGGGCATTCCGCTTCTTCGTTCCCCCTGGTTGAACAACGGCGACGAATGTACGACGGCCGCGACGACAACGACGATGGCCGTGACGATCGATACGGTTGCGGGGTGCCGAACTCCCGAATACACCTACACCTACATACCGGACCACGTCCTGTGTGTATGTCTGTCTGTCTGTCTGCCGGTTTGTAGGTTTGAATGATGTGCCCCTGTGGGGAATGCGGGGATGGGATGGGAGCAAAAGTTAGTTCCGGACCGTGTCGTTGTCGTCCAGTGTATTGTACAATACTCTACTATTATTGTAGGCCGGCCGGAGCTGGTCGTAGAACCACCAGGTATACTATGTATTACATTATACATACGGACAAGTCACACGATTTGACGTCGACGAACGACGTCGACGACGTCGGGAGTGTTTGCGCAGCGCAGCGTGGAGTAACTGCTATAGAGTAACTAGAGTATCCAAGCAAGGAAAAACAAAACAAGACAAGACAAGACAAGACAAAACCACTCGGCGGGGCAGTGGGCACTGCGCTGCCGGCCGGCTTGCTTGGAGACGCGTCAGTGCAGTGGGCATCCATCCATCCATCAGGCGGTGCGCTGTTTCCTACCCCCTCCCCCTCTGGGAAGTATGCATCTCGAGCGAGCGGGGAGTGGGGGAGGGGGAAGGGGAAGGGGAGCTCATGGCGGAGAAGGATGGCGGGCACCGGACTGGCTGGCTGGCTGGCTGGCTGGCTCGCTGGCTGGCTCGCTGGTCTCTTGTTTTTTTTCTCCTTCCTTTCCTTTTTGGTTTTGTTTTTTCCTTCATTCTTCCCTTCCCTAGCCGTCACTGTCACTGTCACTTGTTTGCAGCAGCAGCGGGCCCTTTCCGGGCGAGCGTGTGGTAATGGCAGTAACCGCCATGAAACCTTGAAAAATATTCCCTCTCCTCTCTGACGCCGACTCTGCCTGTACCTCTGCCTCTGCCTGTGCGGCGGCGGAGGACCCGGGGATGCATGTACGGCATTACTTACTTCTCGCTGTGTGTGGTAAACGGCGCCGTGGGCGAGATAGATACGGTGCAGTGGGTATAGTTCGATACCCCACGTCCTCGCCGTCTCCGATCTCTGTCGCCCTCTGTGTTTTCTATTTGCAGATCCTAAGTTACTCTACATACATGCGGCCGTCTGGGGACGCTGGCCTGCTGGAGGCTGCATGAGAAGAGGTCATTGATTCATGTTTTTCTTTCCTTTCTTTCCTTTTGTTTCCTTTCTCTTCAGACTCGGCGCGGGGCGGGGCGCGGCGCGGCGGCGATACTTCTCGCTCTCTCTCGCTCGTTCACACTCGTTCGCGGCCACTAGGTAGAACAGTGCCGTAGGCAGCCGGGTGTTGTCCGTCCGGAGGTAGGCAGAGTGTGTAGCGACTCGCGAGTGGTAAGCCGGTATGTAGGTAGCAGGGAAGAAGTCAGAAGAAGGAAAGAAAGAAAGAAAGAAGAAGAAAGAAAGAAAGAAAGAAAGAAAGAAAGAAAGAAAGAAAGAAAGAAAAGAAAGAAAGAAAGAAAGCACGGTGCGAAGCGACGAAAGCAAGGGCCAACATCAATTCCAATTCCTCACATCCTCAATTCCTCACATCCTCAATTCCTCACATCCGCACCGTCGTCGTCGGCGCCGGACCGATTACCGAGCTGAAAAAGAGCACTCCCGCACGCACGGCGTAAAGTCCAATCAGCAGCCGTGTTTGGGCATGTTTCGTAACTTTCGTTGTGCGAAACTACTACTCTGGTTAGTTAGTTGGTGCTCTAGCGAGAGGCAAGAGGCAAGACGCGAGGACGCGAGGAGGCGAGACGAACGGTGGGTCTGTGCGGTGCGGCGGTGGGGCGCGGCTGAGAACCAGGAGCTCCCCTCTGAACTTTGAAGGGCAGTAGAGTATGGTACAAGGTAGAAGCTGGCACGCGCGGCGGGGGGACGTCGGTCGCGTCGGTCGGTCACGTAGCACCCACCATCCAGCCCTCGGCGGCGGCGGAGGGATATCGCTCAAACTCTCTTTCCCTCTTGGACGTTTGGATCTTGTCCTCCTCCTCTTCCCCTCCTCCTTTCTGTAAGGTACCAAGTACTCTGGCAAAGTTACTTTTCACTTTACTTCACTTTACTTTAGAGCTCTCCTACCGGCATGGCGTGGCGTGGCATGACATAACTACCAATTAGTAGTAACTAGCATGGCATGGCATGCCATGGCTGCCCTTCCCTGTGTCACATCGACACTGCACTCATCCCACATCCCACATCCCCACGTCCGTCGGACCCTTGCTCTCCTCCCCCTCTCGCACTTGCACTCCCACTCCCACTCACACTTCGCTCGTAAATTCGTAAACGCACAACACATCCGCTAGCTACAGTAGCTAGCGACGACCCTGACCCAAGCAGGGTGGGGCTGTCTCGAGATGGCTGGATGGATGGATGGAGCAGAGTCCATACTTGCCTCTCACTACAGTTATGTACCACTCTGGGCACCACTCTACCCTCTACCACTCTACCACTCTACTCTACTCTAGGTAGTAACGCACTCACTCACTCCCACACGCACGTCCACGTCTCTGTTTGCTTTGGTGCTTGCTTTGGTGCTTGCTTTGGTGCTTGCTTTGGTGCTTGCTTTGGTGCTTGCCTGCTTGCTGCCTGATTATTTCACTCTACCGACGCCCCAGCTCGTGTCGCCACCTCCCACTGATAAAAGGCCTAATGTGCGTCCATGGATGGTCGCGTTTGAAATGTGCGGATGCGGGAGTGGCCGACTCGGGGAGGAAGATGAAGAGCGACGTGACGGCGAGCGAGGGACGTGACGGAGCGAGCGAGGGAGTGACCAAGTGAAGTGAGCAAGTGGATGGAGAGACCGAGACCGACACTACTCTACTAACCTATACAGAGACGAGAGGGGAGAGTTGTTAGAAACGAATGAACATCCCTACCTCTTTCCCGGCCCCTACTCTACTCTACTCTACTCTATGATACGCTTCTACGCTGGATGCATAACTACCGTAGAATTAACTACACCCCACCGCGAAGGCGGAGAGCGAGCGAGGGACAGAGGGAGCAAGATCTTGGAGCCACCGTTTCGGCTACGACTCTTGGCAGAGCTACCGCAGCGGTAACTTGTGTGTAAGTGGCCGAGCAGGCTGGCTGGGGGGGGGTTGCGTACTCGCTCGTTCTGTTCTGTTCTGTTGGAGACACACACACACACACACACACACACACACACACACACACACACACTTGCACACACACTTGCACCCCCACAGAAGGCGAATTTATCTATTTTCTTCAGGTCAGGTCACGGCCCACTCGCTACTCTACCCACTCTACCTATGTACTCTAGATACCTACTCTGCCTACTCCACTTCCTTGGACGTGGATCCGTGGTTTCGAATTATCCCGCAAGCATTCGGTTGGAACCTGTGCTCTCCTGTGCCTGTGCGTGTGGTTGGATACGGAGAGCCCCCAGAGAGATAGGTAGTTATCGAAGTTATCTATCGGACTCCTCGTTGTGGTAGGTATCTGTAGTGTGTGTGCGCGCGAGGAATCCGAGGATGTGTGTGTGTGTCTGCTGAGTGGATGGATGGACGCATACTCGCATGCTCGCCCGCCGGCCGACTGGGCGTCCGTGGCAGAACATCTCCATTGAACGAAAAGTGCATCTGTATGTAGAGTAGATTGCGGCAGTATGTGGGTATGTAGCAGTGAACTGCCTACCCAACTGCCCAACTAGCTGCCGGGATGCTGTGGATGCTATGGATGCCATGGATGTGCATGGGAATGGGAATTCCGCGTCTGAGGAAGTATGCTAGGTAGGCAGATATGTACCGTATCGCTCTCCAAGTGGCAGGAGAAGTGTGTGCGTATCTATGGTAAGTAACTCTCCTGACGGACGGACGCGGAGGCGGTCGACGACGGGGAGATGTGTGTGTGTATGGGTGGGTGTGGGGATATTCTGATGGACGACGAGGTGGTCGACGACGAGGTGGATGATGAGGACGAGGACGAGGAGCAGTACCTGCCCTCTACATCATGTTGGAGTTGGCCTTACATCCGAGTCGCGATACCGATGCCGGTTCGGCAGCTGGCGGACTGGCTGGCTGGCTGGCAGGCAGTCCGTGCTCGAACCAACAACTGCAACAACATCAACAGCAACATCAACAGGAACAACCACAATCACAACAGCAGCGGCGACAACGTCAGCAATTGCACTTTTCGTAACTTGAGCTCTTTGGCTAACTAGTACCAGCTCCTACATAGTACTAGCATCTACTAGTACTAAATAGCAGAGAAGCTTGAACGGCGCAATAAGCCAGCGCTAACCACTCTAACTACCGGAGGAGAGTCCAGTCAACTTCGCACGACCGCAGTCTCGTCCTTCTCGCGCATCGGCCCATATGATTTCGCCACTCCCCCCAGACTTCTCCCAGGGCCAAACCTCATCTCGGCCCGCACTTAGTTGCTAGCAACTAGAAGCTCCTTTTTGGTCGCTACTCCGTGATAGGTAAGAAGCAGTCGAGAGAGCTGTCCAAGTGGCGTACTAACTAGTAGAGCTCCCCTCTAGCTCACTTGCTTGCTTGCTCGAAGTGGCGGCGCAGAAGTTCACAAAGAAAAAACAACATCTACTCTACAAAACAAAAGAAACCGAAACCTTCAAGCAAGCAAGCAAGTCAGTCAGTCAGTCAGTCACTTACCCACCTTTTTCCTTCTTTTCTTCTTTCCAAATGACAAATATAAAAACACCATAGAGTAGAGTACTTGGCGCCACCCTCCCCCCACCCCTCTGAGAGGGCCGCGGTCGTGGTGCATAAGTGCATACTACCTATACCTACGGTGGCGCAAATTCGTGTTTCTTCACCCTTCACCTGACATTTCATCCGTGCATATTTGTTTCTTCTTCTTCTTCTTCTTCACATCCGTGGGGTTTTTGCCATCCGTTAAACCTAGGTAGAATTCAGACTCGCTCGCCAGGTCGGTCGGTCGATCGGCGTGCCATGGACCGTGCGAGCGAGCGAGCTGGATGCCCAGATTTAATATCCTCTACACACGGTAGATACGGTACCTATCCAGGTGTGTTTTTTCCTGGCCTGGCCCTGCAGAGAACATGTGGCCTGGACTGCTGAGATATGCGCGCCCGCCCGCCTGCGGCAACTTGCTACCTACCGAGTCATCCGGCCGGCCGGGCTCTCCAGCTATCCGCGAACTTCTCCTGGATGTTGCAGGCGCCCCGCGGGGATGGAGTGGATGGCGATTTGGGCTCGAGCTCGTGCGAGTGCATGCTCCTGAATAGGTGTACATAGATGGATACATGCGTACGTAGGTAGGTAGCATACGTACATCGGGGTACATACCGGCTGGTCACGACTCACTGGTGAACCTGGGGGTTTTCAGGTCCGGATCTTAAGCTTTGAGCACTACCTACGGGCTACCCAAAGGTGGTTGTGGTTGTGGTGGTGCTAGGTAAGTGGAGTACGAAGGTACCCATCCCTCGCACTCGCCTACGACCACAACCGACCCCATGCATGCGTGCGTACCCCATATCACGGAGCGGCGGCGGCGTGGTGGGTCGGTCGGTCTGTCGGCCAAAGGCGAGGCAATCATTCGCATACTTTGGCGAGCTCCAGGACTCCATGTACTCCAGTACCTAGTGTACTCTACTCTACGTAGATGGGTAGATTTATTTTTTCGTGAGGCGTGGACGACTGATGAATTTTTCTTCTTCCTTTCGGGAGGGGAGGGAGGGAGCGAGGGAGCGAGGAATGGAAGGAACAGAACAGTGGTAAACCGTAAAGGTTGTGTGGTATCGGTATTGCGGTACCTCGAACACACACACCCACACACAGCACACACACATCCACACATCCACACATGAATATCCCCTCTCCCCCCCCGCTCGCCGGGCATATTGTTTTTTTTCCTATTTTTTCTTTTCTTTCTTTTCTTTTCTCCCTCCCTCCCTCGAGAGAGATCATCCGGGGTCCCGCGTTTTCGACGCTCGGTTTGGTCTGGTTGGTCTGGTTGGCTGGCCTTGGCTGGAGCTCCTGGAGGTGCAGAGGTGGAGCGGCCTGTACTCTACCCTACTCTATGTAGGATTGGATTGGATTGGAGAGGGGAGGTGGATGTGAGCAGCAGGCGAGAGCCGTTGAACCAGGGGTTTGGTGTAGGTGGCCGTGTGCTTTTTGCTTTGCTTTGCTTTGCTTTGCTTTGCTTTGCTTTGCTTTGCTTTGCTTTGCTTTGGGTGGGGAGGGTGGAGGGGGGGGAGGGAACGCAGGGACCAAGATTTGCGCAACCAGCAACGCAGCAGCAGCAGCAGCAGGAGCATCAAAACCCGAAATAAATAAAATTTCTTGCATTTGCTTTTGGACTGCAGACTGGAGAATCGAGATGCATACTCTACTCTACATACATACTCTGCACGAAGCAAGGTGCAGGTGGGGGTGGAGGTGGAAGTGGTGGTGGAGGTGGAGGTGGACTTGGCCGTGGAGGTGGAGGTGGTGGAGGTATTCGTGGTCGTGGCACAAAGCGGCAAAGCCAAAGGAGGAGGAGGAGCGGTCATGTCCGCGGCGGCCTGACCTGGCATGGCCATGGCATGGCACATCTGGGGCGGCTTGCAGTATGCCAGTGAGTGCTTTGTCCGGTGGTAAACAGGCGGGGGGCGGAGGGCGGGGGGGACAGCGAACGTCGGGAATTGCTATGGATGGGTTGGAAATCCGCCGGACCAGATGGACGTGGAGGAGGAAGATGAAGATGAGGCGGTGGGGGAGGAGGAGGACCTCGAACTCGGGTGTCACGTCACGTAGGTAAAGTAACCATCGTCTATACCTGCAGTTGGAAATTTGGAATGCGTTGGTAGGTACTCTAGGTAAGTGGATTGGGAGGACGAGATGTTACGCGATCTAGAACCACCCCCTCCCCAGATGCGAAGGGATCTGGGGGTCTGTACATCCATACGGCCAGATGCTGCAGATGTTGCATGCCATGGTTAGGCGAGTTAAACCGGATGGAAGCTCTCCATCCGTAGAGTGTAACTCACTCTATTGCATGTCGTTGTCGTTGTTGGGGATACATATGGTACTACTTTACGGGCAGGCGGACAGGCAGACAAGACGGACGTTGTATTGCATGCGTGAAATATGCTGCTGCTGTTCTCCAGATATTAGCCTCTGGGGTGCTTTCGAGATACCCAAGCAGATACATATGTGGGTACTTGGTTACGTGCGTTAACGTTCACTCCCTGCGAGATGTATTTCCAATGCTCTCATGTATGTAGGTACATGAGTATAGTACTCATGTACCGTGATGTATGTCCCCAGGTGTCTCACATGACGGGCCATGGCTTGCTATGTAGCCCATCGCACAGGGCGGGGAAGAGGGAGGAGAAGATGGAGAAGAAGAAGTAGATCTTTTGCAGATGTGTAGGGAAGTTACCGTACCTGATGTATGTACTTGGGTATGTACTCGGGTGTAAGGGTAAGTGCTGCCTCACCAGTTTTTCCCCCATGCAGCTTAGTCACAACCACTCACTCATTTCATTGTATCTGGCTTAGTGTGCTTCTGATATAGACTAGTTCTTGTAATTCGCAATGGTGGTGAGGCACCACTTATTGGCAGCTCCTGGTACATGCAAGTACAAGGCTAGGTACATTGCGTACATACGTTGGGCGATTAGATAGTCCACCTACTTCTTACTTACTCCCTACATACGACATCGACGTCTTCAGAGAACTCCCATGTCAGCCGGCTCCGCTGATACAGTTCCAACACACCTCGTGGCCGTGGCCGTCTGCTCCTATCGCCTAAACGCTTCTCTCCCACCCACTTCTCGACTAGAGCTGATACTGTCTAGCAGGGACGTGCAGAGTATGGGTCTCACTCACTTCCATCCAAGCACCCACGACTTCTGCCAGATGATTGGGTGTTGGTGCGATGTGATTTCGAGCCTCGTTAACGTTCCCTTCAGGCACCCACCGCCACGGCACGGGACAGGGTAGGCGATAGTACTCCAGAGTACTGCCTGCGACCTCGAGAGATGAGGGAGGGACTTGAGAATTCGTGGGCACAGACACACTGGCTGGCTGTCTAACTGCATGACGCCGCCGCCGTCGCCGTCCACGGTGGGAAGGAGTGACAGAGTGCCGATTGAAGTGCAGTTCTTCCATCGGAGGGGGGGGGGGGGGTGTCGACGGTGGCCACCTCGGGGCAGTTGCCGAAAACACGACCACCGTGACCATGAAACTTGCACTTTGCTCCCGGGTGCCTAGTGAGTGAGACTGTTGTTGCTATTGTTGTTGTTATTATGGCTGTTGTTGTTCCTGTTATTATTGCTGCTGCTGTTGTTGTCGTTCGAACCGTGGGCCTTCACCGAGACATACACATTCGCTATCCAGGGTGCTCTACCTATCGCATGTGCGAGGCAGCAGAGACATACATACGGTACATGCAAGACCCACTTCGGTGAAACATACTTGGGCTCCCTCGCTCGTTCGTGGTGTTCTCGCAACGAGTCGAGTGGTTCCGTCCGGTCTGCGTATACATGCGCCCCTTAGAGTACTCTATGCATACACAGGAGGTTGTCCTGGCCAGTCGAGAGGGGAAAGACACCTCTCAATTGATCCTGGACGCCACCGATGTGACGGGCCGCTCAGCCTCCCGGATGCTGGCTTGACCGCGGAAAGGCTGGATGGATGGATGGAATGATGGACATGGAATGATGGACATGCAATAATAACAACGACAATATCATCATCATCATCATCATCACGGTTTAGCTTGCTCGTTTGAACAATCGTTTCTGCTCCTGGCCAGAGCCGACCGGCCCGCAGGTTGAGACGGGACGAGACATCGAAGCTCTTTTCCGGACCGCTGGTAGTTGGAGCTCGAGTCGTGCGGGTGGAGTGAAGTTTCACGGACCGTTCGTCTTTCCTTTTGGTCGCGCGAACGAAGCTGTCCATAGAGTAGTGCTATTATATAGTGGATATACTATGGCTAACCCAGCAAGCTTCCTCTTTCTCCAGAATATCCGTTGGTGCACTTAGCAGATATCTACCCGTGCCAGTGCGTGAGGAACCAGGGCCACAACAACGCCGAGAGTCACTCTCGAAAGTGTCTCGCCGTCCGCATAATCGTCGGAACTATAGTCATCGGCCCGGCCTCGAAACGGGTAGGGAATGTCCCGGACTCGGGGATTGTTGCCGGGCTGGACGTGCTCTCCGATGGCAGTATCGACAGTACATACAGTCGTGAATGGATAGCAATCGAACGAAGCGGACATGGATTATCACAGTCGATCCCAGTGCTGAATCCAAAGGGCAGGAGAATACTTTGGCTATCAACTATGGCAGCTACTTACATATCTACTCTACTGTGGAGCGGAGTGGCGCTCCAAAGTACCCGCCATGTGGCCGTGGCCATGGGGACATGATCCTCAGCCCCCCGTCCAGAATCCGCACCGGGTACCCCATAGCTTGTCAAAGTACGGCCCCATAATAACTACCGTCCATCACCCATCACCCATCACCCATCACCCATCACCCATCGCCAACCGTCAATCGTCCATCTCCCTCCAGAAGCACTCAGGTATCCACCAAGTACACCCCAACCGCCGTCCATCGCGCTGACCATCATCCCCCGACAGTCCGCGATCGCAAGGGTGGATTGACCCGTTCGGACGATCAACTCGGTACTCTGTGCTCGGGAATTAGCGCTGCTGCTATGTAGGTCTGTATGTACGAACACCCAACAACTCATTCGCCGCCGCCGTACCACATTCACTCTCGCTGTGCCTTAGTGGCACTCTGAACACTCATTCATCAACCCACATCACAAATCTGCAGCTGCTTTTGGTGTCTCTCACTCCACACACCACCTTCTCCGCCCGCCGCCGCCGCAACTCATCAACTCTACGCAACGGATTCGAACTCTACTCTTCGACTTCATCCCCCCATACTTCCTCCCCCAGTCAACAGCTTCCCCCCCTCCCACTCCCCCATCCCACCAGTTAAACCCGCACCCGCACCCACCCGCCGCACCTCCACCACCACCCACCTCCCTTCTATCGAATATCGCCGCTACTGCTATTACCACAACTCACAACGCCCCCCTCCCCCCAATAATCCTAGTCAACACCCACCGCATCTCTTTTACCACCACCACCATCACCAGCAGCACCACCACCACCACCACCACCACCACCCCGAAAGATACTATATGGAAAGCTGTGTGTGTGTGGTGCCTGTGTGTGGGTGTTTTCGGCTCCAACCAAATCTCCGGTTTACTTCTCTCTTTCTCTTCCTCTCGAGCACTCTCTTGTTTGTTGAATGAGTAACAACATCCCACATCCATATCCGCATCCGCATACGCTTCCATTTCCATAACAAGGCCCGGACTGCCCTGCCTCAAACCGCAATACTCCTACACACCACACCATCACTTTCCCACTTCCACCACTTTCCACACACACACTCACACACCCTGGAAAACATACAGCTACAGCTACCAGAAGCTGCCACTACTACTACTACTACTACTACTACTACTACTACTACTACTACTACTACTATTACTACTACTGCTGCTGCTGCCGCCCTCCTGACCAACCTGATACCACAACCACTACCACTACCACTACCTACCACCACCACCACCCCCAGCCGAAAAAAGTTCAGCTTACCCATTTCAACTCCTACATACAACAACACATATCATCCCCCGACCCCCTCGACCATCTCCCTTCCCGCCTTTTCCAATCGTCAACTACAACAAACAAAGGAAGGCACAAAAAATATCCCGTCGACTCCAGCAATTCCCTTTCGTCTGATCTTTTGTGTCGCTCGTTCGTCGCCCTCCCATCGGTAACTGATCGATTGAAACTCTATTCCGCTCCGACCACCGAACACCGCCAACTGGCAACCACGACCCATCGCAACTCGCCTCGTCTCAGCCTTACCAGCCCGTCCAATTAAACCACGAAATCGAAGCTGTCGTTTCGCACCAGAGAGATATCACCATCCACCATCCGCTTCGATTACTGGAGGACTGAGTCTTCACCACTTGCTTTTTGCTGCGGCTGAATTGAAAGAGAAAAGACAACTGAAAGAGAAATAGAGGGAGAAAATTAAAGGGAAAATCTTCAGCTCTGAAGAACCTTTGGGATACCTGAAGGCTCTCCGATAAATAAAACAGAAGAAAAATAAAACATATTCGCACCGACAAAGTCGGGCAGCTTCAGGCAGGTTCGCCCTGCACCAATCGCCAACATAGCGGCCGATAAGTCTCAGTCGCCGGTCGGTCAGCATTGGCCTGATCGGTTGTTGTCGTTAAGGGACCAGTACCACCAACAACACCAGTTCCCTCTGTCTCCCGACAACACCCAGCCTCGGTACGCGACCGACCAATACAACAACGGAAACGGCAACATCGTCTTTCGGGACGGGTTCTGGAGTCCGACAAGTGAGAGGAACGGCTCAGGCTCAGGCTCAACCAGTAGGAGCCCGGACGAAGCCAACAACAACAGCGACGGTTTCTTCCGTATGGCAGATGCAGGTCTGCACCATTGCCACTCTAACCGAAGCTTCGGCAGACTCTCAATATCGTCAGCCTCTACCACGTCTTCAGGCGCCTCCTCCATGGTGGGACGCACAATGTCAAGTTGTTCACCAGACTCGTCAACGAGTTCATCGCCGCCCTACAGATGCTCGCCTCTCCCGACAGACGAGCCAGTCACCAAGATCGAGGAGGTGGACGATGATGACAAGAGCCAACTGATGAGCGTACCGCAAATCCCGACAACGCTCACCAACGGCGAGCCGGTCAAGCGTGGAAGAGGACGGCCGCGTAAACACCCCGTACAGCCACCGAAGACTGTCCAGAAGGTTACGAAAGGGCGGTCCAAGACCGGATGCATCACATGCAGACGTCGCAAGAAGAAGTGTGACGAGACAAAACCTGAATGTACGCTGCATTCGCCCCTCCAAAAAAAAACCCATGTGGTTTGGCCTACTAATGACATTTCTTCTTTTTTGCAGGCAACAACTGCGTCAAGAACTCAGTGGTGTGTCAAGGGTACCCGGAGAAGACTGTTTGGCAGCCGGGGCGACACAAGAACGAAGGTAGAGCCAACTCTGTATATCCCCCTTTCTCGCCGCATGAGATCCTAACCGTTGCAGCGCGACAAGCAGCCAACGCCATCAGCCAGTCATTGCCCACCCTGGTAGATGGAGTCGAAAGTCGTATGGACCACTTCTTGTTGGACCATTTCACGCACCGGGTCAGCAGGATTCTAACGCTGTTCGACGATGACAGCAACCCATTTCACGATTTCCTGCTGCCTCTGGCGATGCGGCACCGGGCGTTGATGCACTCCCTGCTGGCCTTGTCGAGTTCGCACCTCGCCAACTCCAACGACCAACATCCCGACTACCAACAAGCTCAGGGTCATCATCTTAGCGAGGCACTGTCGGCTCTGCGACTGGGGTTGAACGATGGTTCGAGCAGTAACGATGCGGCTACAACCTTGATACTGTGCTTGGACTCGATCGCGAAGGGCGACACTTCGGGCGAATACCGACCGCATCTCGAGGCGGCACGGGTAATGCTTTCGTCTGACAAGAGTCAGGAAGACATCCCACTCAGACGTTTCTTGTACGAGTTCTTTGCGTACCACGACGTCGCCAACTCGGTAACGATCCTGAACCGGAATCCGAGCTTTCTGAGTGACCTCCCGATGCCGGCATTCATAATGCAGCCTGAGACTGGAGCTCTCCTCGGTGTGCTCGACGGACTGTTCACCCACATGTCCAAGATCACGATATTGAGGAATCAGATCCGTGAACGCAGGGAGAAGCATATCGATCCAGCGGTCGATTACAAGATGCTCACTCAGGCCGTCGCAATCGACGCCGAGATTCACGAGTGGAAGCCCGCACAGCCGCCGAACTCGGTTAGATATATCGCGGCACAACTCTACCGCCAGACAACTTGGGTCTACCTCTACAGGACCATCATGCCTTCTCAAGCGTCGCCCAAGATCCTGAGCGCGGTGGAGGCTGGTCTGGAGTTTATGCGCTTGCTCCCGGAGCATGCGGGTACGCAGAGCATTCTGCTCATGCCGCTGTTCTTACTCGGTTGCGCAGCATTCGATTCGTCTCAACGGCCAGAGATCAGCCGGAGATTCAGCGGTCTGCACGAATGGTCCGGCTTGGGCAACATCGTACCGGCACACGATGTGGTCAAGAAGATTTGGGGGCTGATGGACGCCGGAGATGAGGAGGCTACTTGGGACTGGGAGTCGTTGATTCAACAAATGGGATACGATTTCCTGGTCACCTAGACGCGTCGATTTTGCTGGAGAGGCGTTGGGATGGGCGGAGGGGTCTTTTTTTCTTTCTCTTCACTGGCGTTGTCGTTTTTCCGCATCGTTTTTTTTTCATTTTGCTTTTACCTTTCCTGCATTTTCACTTCTTTATGGGGTCGGAGTTTCGGATTTGTGTTTTTCTTCTTTTTCTTTTCTTTTTCTTTTCTTTTTCTTTTTCTTTTCTTTTTCTTTTTCTTTTCTTTCTCTCAGCGTTCTTGGTCTGTCGACATCTCATATCCCTCTTACGTTTCCTGGGGAGCTTTTTCGTGGATGGCTTCAGTTTTTACTAGTACCTTTTTTCCCCCGAATGTTTCATTGACGGCCGATGTTTTTGAGTGGGTCTATGTTTATACTTCCTCCTTGTGTCCTGTTTGCCAGTTTTTGGTTTGTTTCACTCCATCTCCGAATTAGGGCGGCTATCTGTTTGATTTTCTTTATGTTCATTTCCCGCAATTTTTCGTTTTTTCTTGGACGGGGCCAACCAGGCAACTTGGGGCATCGCATTTCTCGGCATGCGAGTGTTGTGTCGTGCAGAAGTGCAGGAGAATTTAGACTTTGGGTAGAGAGATATATGTACCCGAATCTGTGTGGCCTTTTGATTTCCAGTTTTTGTTTTTTTGTTTTTTACTTTCAGATGCTTCGTTTTGCAAATGCTGGTGGGGCTTTTTTTTCCTGTTGTCTTTTCTTCTTCTGCTCGGTTCTATTCTAACTATGCTCTACCTATCAAAGGATCTTTTCCTTCTCGTCGCTTGAAGTACGTATACGGGGGGACGGTACGGTACATATGAACATTAAAGGCAATGGCTGGCGCAGGAGGAGGAGGAGGAAGCTTCAAGCTTGCTGCTTGCAGGACATCAGGGTGTCCCTACCTACATACATAGAGTACAATGTATATCTGAGCTACCTATCCGTCTATCCCACTTGCATACGAGTATGTACATAAGTGCCTGATGTTTACTGCCTGTATGTACGTACAAGTGTCAATCACGAAGAAGGCGGCAAAGGCTTGGTTGAAGGCAGCTTCTCTACACTAACTACTACTACATAGTAGTAGTAGAAGTAGGTGCTCTAGTGTAGTAGTGCAGTGTAGTAACTAAACCTCCGCGAATCTGCCATATGATGTCGACCAGCAGTAGTTTTGTGCGGAGGATGCATGTGGAGTATCATCTACCCACCTACCACTTACCCACCTGCTACCTACCCAGCTACAGTAGATACAGTACAGTAGCTGTGCATCCCCCGACCCCGTCTCCGCCCCGTACCTGCAAAACTTTCTTCTTCTTTCTTCTTCTTCCGAGTCTTTCCTCTTCTTTTTTCCCTCGTCAATCACCCCACCACCCCCCACCACTCTCCAGCCCCACCACTCTCCGGCCCCGTCCCTGACCCTGCCCTGTCCTTCACTCGCTCGTCCGTCCGTTCGTACCTTTCCGCGGGATTTTTCCCTTCGTCCCCGAGATGTTTTTTTTGTTTTTCTTTTGCTGCTTTTCTTTTGCGGCTTTTCTTTTTCTGGGTTTGGTTTTTTAGTTTTGGGAGGGTTGGAGATGCGAGGGTGGGATATGCACATCCACACATGCACATCCACACGACGTCCACGACCGTCACCCCCCCTCCCCCTCCCCCCCGCCTCTCCGCGTCCCTCCCGATACCGCGGAGGCGCATGGATGGATGTGTGGATGGATGGGTGGGTGGATGGGGGATGTGCGGTGTGCGGTGTGTCTACGGTGTGTGTGCGGTGTATGTGTAGTGTGTGCGACGGACCGGACAGGACAGGACAGGACGGGATAGGGCAGTCCAGGGCCAAGAAAGCATATCATGCCTGTGCCTGTGCTTCCCTAGTTACGTGGGGGAGGGAGCCTGGAGGGGGAAAATTTCACCCCGCCCACGCATGCCACCCACGCACCTACGCATCAACGCAATGATAGGGCTGACGAAGTGCCCCGAAGTCTGTTCACGGACGTAACCAGTTACTGTAGACGTAACTGTGTGATAGACGTGGATGGGTAGACGTGGGTGGGTAGACGTGGGTGGATGCGGGGAGGGGTCCTAGTGGTCCACCGCCGGTGGAGGTGGAGGGGAGGTGGAGGTGGGTAGGAGGTGGGTTACGTTTTGCCGTTGGCAAAGCGAATCGAATGGATTGCGTTGCTTTTTTTCTCGAGAGGGAGACTGAAGGGAGAGGGACTGACTGATGGGAGAGGCCGGGACGGTACGGTGAGCGGCGTTTGCTGCGTGTGTATCTCCCGACGGCGACGGCGACGGCGACAACGGGGAGAAGGAGATGCTACGGAGTCTGGATCTGGCAGTAATCTAGAGTAGTTGGGTACGCATACGTCCCAACACCTCAACTCTACTCTCCGTAGGTAGGTACCGTGCGGGGATAGGAAGATGAACTTGGAAAGGCCGGAGCCGGTCCAGAAGTGAAGCTGCAAAGGTGCAAAGGTGCAAAGGTGGCGGGCGAGATGGTGGCTACATACGACGCTGTTCTTGCTCGCTCGCTCGCTCGTTGGCGTTGGCATTGGCGTTGGAATTGGCGTTGGGCGTTGTGGGGTACATACCTCCTACATACATACATGCTGCGATACTTCGTACGTCCCTCACCCGTAGATCACCCCCCCTCCCCTCTGCGGAGTAGTGGTGTTGTGCGGCCACAAAATTGCCTGGCCACTGGTGATGGTGGTGTGGTGCGGGGCGGGAAGTTTTTTTTTGCTCACCTCATGTAGGAAGTATCTACAGTACCTGTCATGTATCGTACTATCGTGTATCGTACTATCGTGTCCATGCATCCATCTCCGGTACATAAAGTACAGCTACCGTAGGTATATATTTTTCGTGTGTCACCCCTCTCCAGTCCAGTCCAGCTTCCAGGAGGATGGTGAGCATGTGAGTACATAAGCATGTATGTATCTGCAGGGCATTGGTGTGCTGTGCGGGGTGTGCCGTGTTGTGCGGGGGGCGGGCGAATGTGTGGGTGTGCGGGGTGCGGGGAGGGTACATATGCTAGTCGAGGACATGACGTTATCACTCGGCTATCGACACTGACGCAGACGCAGATGAAGTGTTTTTTGGCTTGATAGGCTTTTCCGGGGTGCGTTGGCGCTGGATGGATGTGCCGATTGCAGATTTGGATTGCATTTGAGTGGCGTTTGATGGGACGGGAGGGGGAGGGGCACATGACGAGCAGATGGGGAGGGGGTGGGCGGGGGTGAGGTTGCACAGAGGGAAAATCGAGTGAGTGAGTGATGACTTATGACGCAAAGCGCAGCAGCGGAGAGAATGTCCGTTCTGCTTGCTTCTGCGGGGGGTTCTAGAACTCAATGGCGACGACGCCACTGGGACTGACTCGTAAATCGCATTGCATGCTGTACTCTAGGTACTTGGTTAGTGCTTATGTATGCATGTACCGGAAACTGGAGGGAGTTCCAAATTCGAGATTGGGCATTGAGCGGTAAACCGTCGAACAGCCAGGTGAAACAGCGGAATGGCTCTCACTGACCAAACGAAGCATGTCTGAATATGGGAATGTACCGCGGAGACGATGTAGGTTTACGTAGGTAGGCATAATAGGGCTAGAATTTTCAAACCCCTGCCGGACTCCCCAGTTCCCAGTCTCCAGTTCTAGATGTCCGCCAGGCAGGTATGATAATCAAACCGCATCTCCTCAACTCTTTCGATTGCATCAACATCGCTGACCATTCCCGCACTGTCCTAGCGATGTCGGAACCATCCCAGCCGAGCTCATGAAGCCAATTCTCGAGTCTCGACCCGTAGAAGAACACCGACCATTCAAGCCCTTATTCGGACGGCTCCTCTTCTTGGCGAATAAAGATATCATCGGTCTAGTTCCAAAGTTCGTCGTAGTAAATCAGCTGAGTACTCAGCGTGATTTTATCCGGAAAAAAAACCGAGCTGAGAGAATATGATACGGAAGTAGATACAGTGTTCGACATAGTCCGGACCGGACGGACTGCAAAGATCTGGTCCATTCTGGCCCCTTGGACAGACTGCGTAAAAGTAGTCCGTCCAGTTCGTGGATTGGGTGTTCTTGGCATTGGACTGCAGTCCATCCTGCCCTCAATTTTTTTTGGACTAGTCCGTTCGAACACCGCACCCGGACGGGCTGTCAAGATACAGTCCAGTCAGAGGCTCAGGACGGACAGACTGGACTATGTCGAACGCCGTCCCTGAACTTGATGCGAGAGAGACCCTCCAGCAATGAGCACAATACTCATGTCTGTATCCACTGGTTCTTTAAGAAACAGTCGGAGAATGGTGATTTCTGCTCCAAACAGTGCAGCCAAGATCACCATATCCATCGTTCCTGGGTTCTGGAAGATTGCATTCCGGTCGACGTCTCGAGATCCTACTTTGCATAGAGCTCGCGAGCTTCAAAGAATGCCTTGCCGAATCTTGGGTGGACATCCCTGATAGTGGTATACCTACACAGGAGTATGTGTAAGAACGTGGTGAGGATTCCTGCCGTACCCGTTGGGAACGATGACGCTCGCAGGGCTATTCCCAATATTCTCCAACTCTTGAGGAGCTTGATTGTGGTATTGTAGAGATAAGACTTCTTCTACTAAATATTTTGGATTCCCGTCAACGGCAATCTGTATGTCCACGAGGACTGCATTCTTTGGCTGGGGATACTCAAAGCGCAATTCGGCATCGACGGGATAATCACAGGCAGTGGGCAAGTGAGTTGCAACTTGTCGTTGACCAAGCCCGGCCGTGCCCCATAATCGGCAACCCCAGTCGTTTGTTATCGGTGCTGTACACATGAGGGAGTGGCTGGCTCTCGTTGGTGACCCAGAAGAGTTTGTCTCCTTTGTAGAACTGGTCCTTAAATAAACAGCATCTGCTCCACATAAAACATGGCCACGAATTGTGTTCGCTATACTGGCGGCCTTGGAGAATCAGAAAAACAATTCAATCCACGCCTAGACGTTGTCGTTCTGCATGTGGCAATCTCCCGTGGCATGAAAGATGGCGACCTTTCGCGCTTCCTCATCCGGAAAATTGTAATAGGATCGGTCCCCGAGAAAGTCCTCGACTTGCTTGCTTGTGTCCATCTCTTTGCGAAGTTGGATAGGAAGCCGACGGGGAGCAGCTGTTCCACTAGTAATTCGTCTCATTCCGAAGACCTAATAGTTGAGTCAAAATTCCGCGTACATAGGGCGAGTAGGCGTCCATATGTCTGTGAGCCTTTCGTATATCATAATGCATCACATGGGTTCAGGCGCACTCACAGCCCTCACACTTATTATCCAGACTGCTCCAGATTATCCTTGTGTAATCTGCCTCTTGTGGGGTGGCCTGTGGTTGTGGCTACTCCAGATTGCTCTTCGGTCTTTGGCGGGTACTGTGATGCCAGCAGTAGTGCAGCCTGCCCATCCTCTATTAACCCCATGTATCGATTTCCGGAAGAAATATGGCCCGGTTTTCCAGCTTGAAATGTGGACAGACGAGTGCAGCCAGAATAGGAGGGTTTCGAATGTGGCTCACATAGCACTCCACAGTACTTGAACATGCAATCTTTCGACGAGAACGCAGGGTCGTCCCACTTGTTGGGGCCTGTGTACGGAAATGGAAGTTGTATCAATTCGCCAGTAGAACACCTCTTGGTCTGAAGTGGAGCTATATTAATCAGATCCGTATTTCACGGTAACATTTGTTCATGAGTTCTCGTCGAATGGCAGCTGTATTAGAGCTGTGTGCTCGTCAATTGAGTAAACGTCATTGAAAGTAAGTATATAGGTAAATTCCATTTCTTCTGCTTCCTCAGACTGTAGATATACTGCGATGACCTCCTGAAGTCAGGTACTTCTCCGAGTTCGTCAGGTGTTATTCGTAGTACTACGGTGGAGAATTATCGTTGTTGATAGTCGCTGGCAGCTGTCGTTGACTGACGAGGGAGCTCCAGCTTAAGCTCGCGGGTTCCAAAGGACGCTAACGTTAGCGGCCGAACGCCGAGCCTCCCCTTATGTATCCATACCCCGCCATGACCCATCACGCATCCATCCATCCAGACGACCACCACCCCGAACAGCAATGGCGACAACGACGATAGCCGACGAGGACGACACGTACATTGACTACGACGCCTTCCTAACGCCTCAATTCTCGGCGCACTCCTTCGCCAACACGTTAATCCTGGGCACAAACGTTGATCCATCGGATCCCACCCTCGACCTGACCACGCCATTGTCGCGCGTCCTCTTCGATTTGCAGGAGATAGATACGCACATTCACGCGCTCACTACTGCCTCCGCACTACCGCTATTGTCGTTCACCGCTACATCCCGCGATGCCTCGGAATCCGTCCTGGCAGCCGTGGATGCACAGCTCGATGCTCTGAAGACCGCGCACGAGCGGTTGCGCCGCGATGTCGCGGACCGCAGTCACGTGGCTGGACAGGTTCTCGTCGCGGTGGAAAGGCTCCACGCCGTGACGACGCAGCTTCGAGAGCTGGGGCGGGCATTGGTTGTGGCACGGCAGATTGAAGTGCAGATGCAAGAGCTTGGACGGGGCGGTGGCGGGGGTGGTGGTGGGAGTGCGGGGGGCAGAGGCGATGGCGGTGCGGAGTACAACAAGGCGCTTGTGCGCGTAAGCCATAATATCCGCGAGCTGCGGCTGGGGAGGGTCCTGGCGGATGTGGACGACGATGTAATCCTGGCGCAGGACCTAAAGAAACATGTGTTTGTGCCGGCGGAGACGGCAGTGCTGGCGAAGGCTAGGGATGCGGTGTTAGCGTTCGAGCCCGTGGCGCCCTCTACCGCTGCCTCGGGGAATGGTACTAGCAACGGGAATGGTAGCGGCGGTACTGCGCCGACATCGGCCGCGGCAACATCAGCATTCGGAGTAGGAGTTGCGGGCGGTGCCGGGGCCGAAGTGATGCGTGCTCGTGCCGCAGCAGGAGTACTAGCACTATACCTCCTCTCGCGGGAAGAGGCGGTCCTCCTCACGAACGCCGTTCAAACCCACCTCAACAGTGCTGTCAACGCCAGTCTCACCGCGCTCACCCGGAGTCTCACCGCACTGACCACGCTCGACCGCAGCGTGGGCGAAGTCGCCGCCCGCTGCCAAAACCTAGTCGCCCTCCAAGCCCTCCTCTCGGGCATCCCGGTCCCAACGGAAGATATCGCCGACGACCAACAGCAACAGCGAAAACAAAAATCTCTGCTCGACCCAGTGTTAACGCAACTCGACAGCGGCGGCGGCTTGCCAAGTATCTTCTTCCGCAGTCTGGCGGCAGGGATAGAGCCGCGGGTGCGGGAAGTTGCTGCGCGGGGTGGCGCGAATGCTCGCATTTTGAAGGGCGCGAAGGATCGTGTAAGGAATGCGTTCCGTGCGTGTGTGGAGCGGGGATTGGTTGGTGCTGCGGCGGAGCGAGGGGCGGTCGAGTTTGAGGTTGCGGTTATGGTTGGGGCTGCGGGGGCACTGGGAAGATGAACATGCACGGGGGCATACTTATCAACGAAGTGGGCATATAGGGCGTTTTGGTTGGGCATTACGATAGATCGATACATAATGAATAAAAGAAGCAAAATTGGCTGCATCATCCATATCACTCGTGCATCACTGCACGCAAGTATCTAACCTCGTTCCTCTACGAGAACCCCTACGAATACATGCGGGTGTCGGGATACACTTCCTTCCCCACAAGGATCCAATTCCAATCCAAAAATAACAGGACGATTTGGACAAACAACAATAGATGATAGATATTGCTTGCAGCCCGCAAATTGTCGGACAGCTAAGTACTCTCCATCATCTACAGCACACACAGCCAGCAGTAAAGTCAAATTCGAGTAGAGAAACCAAACACAAACTCCGAAAACACCCCATCCCTCCTTGGTATGTGAAACTTACACCATCATCCCCCGCCTTAGGTGCTAGAGACACAATTCCCTCGGCGGGGCCACAAGTGGAACATGACCGAGCTTGAATTCCGGCGCCCTAAAAGCTGCAAGTTCCTCGGCGGTGTACTCTAACACGGGGTCATCCCACTTCTTCTGTCCGGCTGCCGACGCAGCAGTTTGTCCAATCGGGTTTACGGCACTAGGAGTTGTCTGGGGCTGCTGCTGCTGATGGGGCTGTCCGGCGGATTGGAATGGGTTTGCATTGCTGAATGGCGACGCCGACTGCTGTTGGGGAGCAGTGGCGAATGCGTTTGTTGGCGCTGCGGCGGCGAGCAGGGCGGGTTGGCCGAAGGGATTCGCGGCCGGGTTCGCCTGTTGCGCTTGCTGAGTCTGTTGGAAGGGGTTGACCTGGCTGAACGGCGAGGCGGCATTCTGTGCCCCCTGCGGTTGTCCAAAAGGGTTAGCAGCTGCTGGAGCCCCACCCTGCTGCGCCTGTTGCGCAAATCCGCCGAACGGACCGCCAGCGTTCTGGGGCTGGTTCTGCGTCGCGGCGGCAAACGGGCTGCCGTTGTTTTGCGGTTGCGCTGCGGCGGTGGCGAATGGACTGGCCGCAGCGGGGTTCTGGGCTGCTGCGGCTGCAAATGGACTCGGCGCGGCGCCCAATGCCGATGGCTGACCGAATGCCGATTGTCCAAAAGCTGGCTGACCGAAGGCAGGCTTTCCAAACGCACTAGCACCACCAAAAACACCCTGTGGCTGCGCAGGTTGTTGTGGTTGCTGAGGTTGTTGGGCGGCAGCGAATCCTGACTGTCCGAATGCCGGTTGACCAAAGGCCGGCTTCCCAAACGCACTCTGAGATGCCGATGTCTGTCCGAATGCTGGCTGGCCGAATGCCGGCTGTGGTGGCTTGCCGAACGCACTCTGCGGAGCCGACGTCTGTCCGAAAGCCGGCTGCCCAAAGGCAGGTTGGGTGGGTGAGGCTGCCGCAAAAGGCGACGGCGCAGTCAACGAGATAGTCGGCTGGCTTGGTTGCCCGAACGCAGATTGCCCGAACGCAGGCTGTCCGAATGCACCCTGAGCCGGCGCGGGCTGGGTCGGTGCGCCGAATGGGTTCTGGTTTGCATTGAGTTGCTGCTGCTGCTGGGGCTGTAGGGACGGATGTTAGCAGATAACCCATGTGGTGATTACGAGACAATAGTACCTGTGAGAACGGCGAAATAGGGCCAGTAGGATCACCACCCGGTGTCCTGTACTTGTAGAGCTGATCGCGATTCTCTTGCGCCTGTGTTAAGAAACGAACAGCTCCCGGGAGATCGCTCATGATATTCCGGATTTGTGTGTCGGCCTCCGTGTTGAGTTTTACCCATTGTTGTTCCTTTTCAAACAGAGGAGGTCAATTCAGTGAGCCGAATGGAGGAGGAGGAGGAGGAGGAGGAGGAGGAGGAGGAGGAGGAGGAGGAGGAGGAGGAGGAGGAGGGGCCGAGAGAATAGAAGGTTGCGCGGCGTACATATGCAACGGGATTCCCTTCCGCTTGACATTGATAGGCTAGCACTCGAGCCTCTTCGAACGATATATCTTTGCCATCGATGAGCTGTACTGGCGGGTTTTTGCCGGGTCCGTACGACGATAAGATCCACATCGGCTTCTCGACTAGGTCGATATTGATGGTTTCGCTCGTGGCTGGGTTGTAGCTTGATATAGACATTGCGAGTTAGCTCGTTGTCGAAGAACGTATAGAAGAAGGTTCTCTGTGTAGGAGAAACGAAGAAGTCGTGGGGAAAACGATGGGTGGTCGAGATAGTGGAGCTGCTGCAGCACACGTGTCTGGCGCCATTGTTCCCGGCCCCACCACGCTTCTTCCCGCGCGTCACTGCTCGCTATTCAAGGTTACTCACCCATCGTTTTCCCGTTGCTGCTGTTGGTTCTGTGGCGCGCCTCCGTACTGCTGTCCTTGGCCCGGCACTCCTCCATTCCCGCCCCGAGTCGGCTGGCCTGGATGAATGAATTTGCACTGGCTGCCGAAATTGCAGGTACCGCGCTGAAAGAACTTGCACACAGGAGTTGACATCGTGGCGGTGTGCGAGTATGTTGTTGGGCAGCGCGAGTTGTTCTTCCTGCCTCCCTCTCGGTTGGTATTAGGGAAAAGCCGAAATTGTTGGAAGTTGGATACTTTGTTGTCGGTAACAAGAAGAGCTGTGGGTCGAGACTACCCTATGGTCAATCCCGTGACCAGCCACCAACTTTCTCGAAGCGACGCGGCTGCCCTTCACAGCACGTTAACCAGCGCGTCTAACCATCATTCACCACTCACCACCAACACTACCACCAACTTCATCGTCACCTGCACCACTACCTACGATACATACAATACACAACGAGCACACCATGGATATTCCCGATGATCCTCTCCTCGACTTCCGCAATGTCTTCCCCGCCGACCTCAAGAACCCCTACCCAAAAGCCCGGGTCGACGAGATCCTGCGCAACCGCCAGCTTCTAGACGAAGAGCTATTCTTCGACAGCCTACTGAAATCCTTTGCCAGAATCAAAGACGGCATGCTCGCCCTCCCCTCTTGGTCCACCTCCTCCAGCTAACAATCAACCGCAGTGCCAACAAACTACCCTCCAAAATCCGTTACCTCGCTCAAATCCCTCCACACGTTGATCACAACCTCGGACCACCTCGACACGCTGAAGAAGCACACGCTCCTGTACTACCTGCTGCTGGACCTACCCACTTCCACCGCCGCAAGCACCTTCGCCGCGCGCATCCTTCTCCCGCAGAATTTCATCGACCTGATCACGGCGGTGCACGATCTCGACAACCTCTCGCTGCAGTCGGCGCTGGCGCACCTCACCGCGCCCGCCGTAACCCCTCCCGTTCCGGAGAAGATCCTCAAAACCCTCTACACCCACGGCTCCGCGCGGATGGCAGTCACCTTCGTCACCTGCGTGCAGCCAGTACTCGAATCGCCAGAGGCGGTCGAAATCTTCTTCACCGCGCAGATGCAGCTGAGTCCCGAGGCCGCTTTCTTGTATGCGCGGACGGCGCCGGGGTTCCTGCGTACCCAGTTTTTGAGGAAACTGGTGAACTACTGCATCACGACCAATCCCGCAGTCAATGCGCTCAAGCTCTTGAATCTGCCGTTTAGTGAGGAAGAGAAGACGGTGTTTGTGGATGCATTGAAGGGGAGTGGACATGAGGTCGCGAAGGATACGTTGGTGGTGTGGCAGGTGCATCAGGGTCGAGTGGAGGATGCGTTGAAGAGTGCGCAGCAGGCGGCGTTGAAAGGGGACGTTGGGGGGTTGGATTGGGCGGTGCTTGGGGAAGGGCTAAAGAAGGGATTGGGAGCTAGGAATGTTGCTGCTTAATTTGATTATCACCATCATCGCCATCACCAGCATGGATAATCACTAGCTGGAATCACAAAAAGGTTGTTCGTATAATGATGCTTTTTGTTTGTAATATCATACACCTAGCCGTCCCCAACATTTACCGCATCAAAGGATCTTCTGCCCGGATCTTGAAAGATCCGCAAATCAGGAGTCGTAAAAAGTAAGGTGCCCCGCCTCGCCATCATAAATTGTCGAAGAATGAAAAAGAAGGAATGTTGTACAAGTTTGCTAATAGAAAAGAGATGTTAAGAGAGAAAAGGCCCGAAGTGACTATACTTAAGCAGAAACAAAGTTCTTGACGTTTTCAAGCCAGCTCAGGTACTCTTTCTGCTCCTTGTAGTCAATGTAGTCAGGGATGAAGAGCGCCAGAGAGGTGTTGATGCCTCGCTCATCCAGGTAGCGCTCGAGAAGAACCTGAAGGTCCTCGTCAAGGTTACCAAACGGAGGGCCGGCGTAAACGCCCCTCCTCTCCCAATCGGCATCCGCGGTCTGAGCGGTTGCCAGGGTGGCGTTCTTGTGGTAGAATACATTCTCGATGACCATCATGCCGTCTTGTGCGATGGCCTCGACCTGGAGAGCACCCTGGTTGGGCTACATGGTTGCCGTCAGCACTGCCTTCCTTCCGAGTTCATAGATTTTCCTGGGTAAACGAACCTTCTCAATGGTGACATTGACACGAGCGGGGAAAGAAGGCTCCTCGTCTTCGTCGCCAAACTCATCCTCATCCTCATTGGCGTCGTCGGCGACGGCGATGTTACCATTATCCTTTCCGGCGGCCGACTGAGCACCTCCAGACTGCATGGAGTTGCGAGGCATCGAAGGCTCCTCCTCGTCGAAAAGAGCGTCCTCGTTCAGACCATCCTCGGAAAGAGCGTTCAGGTCGGAAATCGAGAAGACAACACGGATGGTCTCATCCCCGAACTTGCGGATGAGCTCGACCTCTTCCTGGCCGGGCTTGTCGTTGATCTGAAGTCGCGAATTATCCGTTAGTATGGCTTCAATTACAGCAGCGCAAACAAAACGAACCTTGAAGGAGCTGTTCTGGATGAAGTCGGCCACGATCTGAGGGATCTCATCGTTCTCGGACACCTCTTTCTCAAGGTTAAGCTCCGACTCGAGCTTCAGCGCAAGTTCCTCGTCCACTATTTGTCAACGAGCATTACGTTAGCTAGGCAAATCGTAGTAACTTTGCAAGTTGGTGATTGCTTACCGACACCCTGCTTCTCGAAAGCACGGAAGGTGGTTGAGAAAGGCGCGATCAGGCGGGGCTGTCGGATAAGAGCGGAGCTCTTCCATGTTGATGCCAGGACCGATTTCTGGGGTACAGTCGAGATTGTTCGGGACACGGACCGGGAGACGGGTGCACGGAGGGCACGGATTACTGTTCTGGCTGAAAACATTGTAAGATTTGGGGGTGGCGAGGATGAGTACTGAGTGGAGGGGCGAAATGGATGGAGTTGAAGGTTTGGTGGGATGGTTGGCGGGGAGTTCCAGATTAACATCAGAAAGAAAAATTAGAGTCGCTAAGACGAGAACTATTAGATGGCTTGGCAGCATGCTCTCAATGCGCTAACATGTGTGCTCATATTCTTGGGTTTGATATTGGAATTTGACGAAGAATTCAAGTAAGTCTCAGTCGATATAGATTTCAATTGCCCGACTTTTAAACGCCAAACTCCAACTAAATCTCCCCTCCCGGGAATCATTGCCCTCTCGGCATAATCTAGGTCTCCATTTTATCCTCCACCACTGGAGGGTCCTCTTTGGACACTCTTGTGAACTTGACCTGAGCCAAAGACCCAGTAGTTCCATCCCACCGCTGCAGATTCACGATATTGACCATATCCTGCAGGTCAGGCATTAGGTACCCTGTCCGAAATTCTTCACGCTCTCTCTCCACCTTGTTCTTGAGCTCTAAGTACTTTGGAAGTGGAGGACGGCCCGCTCGTCGCTCGAGCTCGTAACGCTCGAGTTCGGTTTCCTCGCGGCTTACCCATCTGCAGTAACCATTTATTAGCGGTCGTGTCCCTGGTAGTATGGATGGTGTACGAACTGTGCGATCAGGTCTCGGGTCTTCTCAATGCTGAGTGGTTCAGTGACACCCTTCGTTACGACCTTGAAGTAACCGATGCGCAGCACTGGAGAAGTATAGTATTAGCCATCACCATATCTGAACGGTCAACTGAAAGAATCCTCATACTCTCGTGCTCCTTCTGTATGTTGCGAACCTTCGCCGCATGCTTAAGCTTCTGGTCCCGCAACGAGGCACGGTTCATTCGCGCGGCATTGCGGTCTCCGAGGCCATCAAGCGCACCCTTCTTCTTGCGGATCTTTTTGGAAACTTTCTCGAGGGCGATCTTGGGCATTCTGGCGGTGGTGGTTGTGGTGGGATGGATGTGTAGGGGAGCAGTGGTGGTGCTGCGAGCATGCAAGCCTTTTTTGCATGCGCTCCAGGCTTAGCTAGCGCGATAGTATAATTCATCTGGCGTCACTCGGAAAACCTCCGGATTTCACTACAAGCTCCACTCGGCTGATGAATCAGGATCCTGTCATCCCTCTCGCCTGCAAGAAATGATGATGCTCGCCACTTTATCTGTTGCCGTTCTTCAATCCAGATTCGCGAGTGATTTGAAACGGCTGCGCGATCGAGGTTAAAAATCAAAATGGATCAAGCTAGTGGGAAAAGCAGTGCTCTCATGTGCCATATTCTACTTACCAACCTAGTCGCGTGCGACGGATCATGGAACACGGGTTTCGCTTTGATGCGGACGCGCCTGGGTGTTGAAGTACTTTAGCGGCCCGCAACCCTTCTGTCAGGGCCTCCACCTCTGAAAGATATCTCCACCCCGTTTTCTGCTAGAAAATGGGTATCACAGGTCGGTTTTCGAGCTTGCCCTTTCTGCTGACATTCGATTTGACTGACCTGTGTCCTAGGTCTTCTTCCTCTTCTCAAGTCCATCCAAAGACCGGGCCACATTAGGGATTGGGCTGGGAAGACGGTTGGTGTCGACGCGTATGGATGGCTACACAAGGGCACGATATCATGTGCGGTTGATTTAGCATTGGGGAAACCCACTGTCAAGTACTTCACCCTTTTTCCATTCGCTGCCGAGTGAAAGCGACTGACGGACTGGATAGATATGTCGACTACGTTATGCACCGAGTCAGGATGCTACGGCATTTTGGCGTCACGCCGTATCTAGTATTCGATGGAGACTACCTTCCGAGCAAGTCCGGAACCGAAGTTGAACGCGAGAAGTAAGTGCGCTGATATGTCCAACACATCACACAAGTTCTAATTGTAATATAGAAAACGTGCACAGAGCAAAGCCACCGGACTGGAACTCCTCAAGCTCGGCCGCAGCTCGCAAGCGTACCTCGAGCTTCAAAAATCGATCGACGTGACCCCGATGATGGCCCGCCACATCATCGACGCGTGTGCCTCCCTCGGCGTGAAATGTCTCGTCGCCCCCTACGAAGCCGACTCGCAGCTCTACTACCTCGAGAAAATGGGAATCATCGACGCCGTTATCTCAGAAGACTCGGACCTGCTGGTGTTCGGCGTCAAGACTCTTCTCACGAAGCTGGACCAGTTCGGGGAATTTGTGGAGGTCAACCGTGAGCACTTCACCGCTTGCAAGGAAATCAGTCTGGCCGGGTGGACACAGACCGAATTCAGGCATATGTGTATTCTGAGTGGCTGCGACTATTTGGAGAACATTCCGACGATGGGTCTCAAGACTGCGTATAGCTACATGAGACGCTACAGAGATGTGGAAAAGCTGCTCCGAGCCGTCCAACTGGAGGGGAAGAAGAAGGTTCCTTCGGGGTACCTGGAGGCGTTCAAGCGTGCGGATATGACATTTCTACATCAGCGCGTTTTCTGCCCAATACAGGAGCAGATAGTGATGGCCAATGATCCGAGTCCGCAGGTGACCATCGACGACGAGATACTTTGTTACATTGGCCCGGAAATCGAAGCGGATATCGCACGTCTTGTTGCTTGCGGGCAACTCGACCCGATGACGAAGGAGCCCATCCAGATTGTTCCACTGCCCCCGGGGCCGAGCAATTCGGCGAAGCCATGGCCCCCGCCAAACCAGAAAGTACAAATGACGACGACGCCAAAGAATAAATCCATCACATCCTTCTTCAAGCCAAAATCAGAAGCACGCGCCATTGTTGCTACTCCGGTGCTGCAACCGAAGAATACGAATAGGATTGTTTCTCAGTCCGCGCCAGCAAAGACGACATCGGCATCAACCCCCATGAAACGCCCGTTTGATGCGACCACCACCTCTGCGAGCAAGAAACTCAAGACCACCGCCACAACACCCACCCCAGCAGCGGTGGAACGGAGCCCATTCTTCGCCACTCAGAGCCGGCGACCCATCAACAGTACACCGACACCGAAGCCGCGACCGAAGAAGAACATCACACCCGCGCTCACTCCGACCACACTCGCACTGCAGCAGAAGAAGAACGTGCCTCCCATACCCACCCAGACCGAGGAGTCGTCACCCAGTCCCAGTCTATGTCTACCACCCTCACCAGCCGCGATCGAATCTGCCAAGAAGGTCGCGCAAGGCTGGAAAGAAGCATTCGCATTCCCGAAGCAGGGAGGCGTAAAGGATCTCGCCGCTGTGATCGAGAAGCCACGGGTGCAGAGCACTGCGGTCCTTGCAATGACATCGCTACAGCACTTGGGTGCGAGGGCTCTCAACCAAAATCCTAGAACAATTCCCCCATCCAGGTCGGCGACTATGCCATTATCAATACCCATACTTGCAAAATCGGAGTCGGCGGATAGCAATGAGAGTGAGGAGTTCCTGTCTGGTTTTGATAGGTATGTCACGAGCGCAGATAATAGTCAGGACGTCGATGGGGTGTTCGGGAAGGGGATGTTTGATAGGTTTGCATACAGTAGGTGAGCGTGGCAGTGTGTAGTATAGCATCTGTATATGGCGTTTCTTGTGTTGGTTTGGGCCGGTTATACCTTCTCGTCTCTTGTTTTTTTTATCCAACTGTTCTTTATATTTGTTATTAGCATTAGGTGAAGTGGCGATTTATATATATGCACTGGATTATGAGATGGGATGAAATACCAAGTTCACGATGGCACTTTGGTGGGGACCTTCATTATCTCCATTGACACGCGATATCATCTCTTTGCTCCGGGGTAGTTACACAGTTGCAGCGCAACATCTGCGACCGTTCTCACCCCAGGCTATCGACGCCTAATAAATCATAACAGAGTCAATATTTGTCGCACTCTCTTGATATGATGAGGCGTACTAGTAGTTACCAGTACAGACTCGTCGGTTGGGTTGCTATGGTGATTGGGGTGTTTACATCCGCTTCCCCACACCGCGCCTGTCTGTTGTATGTGTGTCCAGCACACACCCGCAGGAGAATGCCCCCTCCCCAAATTAGGCCCAGCCAGCCCAGCCCACCAGCCCACCAGCATCAGCCGCCTGCCAGCCTCTCTACTTTCAACTTTACTTTTTGGTGCGGTGCCTGGCTGGATTCCACTTGACTCGATTGCGCGTCAGATCATAGCGTATCAATCAATCACATATTCATCACGACACGAACACGAACGAACGATTGCAACGAACGTGCTTGCTTGCCTGCTGCTGTTGCATCTTCCTCTCGTCCCGACAAGAAGAAGTCCGCGTCAACAGAACCCGCCACCATCAACATCAACAACACCAACTACCGCTGCCACTACTCCCTCCGCTCTACATCCTCCTCCTGCACATCATCACAACATTTAGCCCGCCGCTCCTGCATCCGCTTTGCATCCATCCTAAACACCCGTCACGAAACAATTTGTTTACACGTCGCCGCCGTCTCGAAATCCACTCCCGCTTCTCCTTCCCCTCCGACAACGGCGCAGCACCCACGAGTGCAGACCACTTCAACTCACCCGTCAATCGTCGTCTTGTCTGGTTAAGAGTGATCAGTAAGGCCGGGAATCTTCGCTACAGCATAAAATGGTTGAGCGAAAGATCAAGTTCGTGTTCGGCTTCCAACGTTGGTTCTCCCTCTTCGACGTCCTCGACCTCCGGAAGGGCATCGCGACAATAATAATCAAAGCTGACAATTGAACAGGGCTGGTGCCGTTCCTCGGGTACCACCATGTGTTAATGGTACTGATTCTCGTTGCTATAATCTTACTCTGTTCGTCGCAACTTTCTCCGGTGATCGCGGAGCTCTGTAGCTAATGCATTTACCTTACAGCACTGTTACTAGCAGGATGCTCGTCAAGTTCCGTGTTGATACCGTCGATATTCCTCATTAATCTCTGGTACGACCGCACGTCCCCCGTTTTCGACCCCGCGCAAGTCGACCCGGGCTTGTCGCGCGCGATCGGCAACATCGTGGGTGATGCTCAGCTGGAGGCCCGTGTCGGTTTCTTCGGAATCTGTGTCAACCCTGACGGCGGTTCGTGGCTGTGCTCCGCGAATGCTTCCTCTCTGGCCGCGCAGATCCCTTCGGACCAGGACCCCCTCAACCTTGTGTGGGTCGCGCAGACGTTCAAGGACAGCATCGTGTTTCCCTACCTCATCATCATCGCTATCATTCTCGCTACCGTTGTTTTACTACTACTCGCTACGTTCCCTGGCTACGAGGAGGAGTACCCGGGTGGTCCCAATGTTGGCCGGTTACCGTCTAGGGCTGTCAGCCAGATTGCTCTGGCGGTGATCTTCGTGGCTGCTATCTTCGTGCTCGTTTCCGTGCTTTGGCAGCATACGGCGTCCGTTGCAGCAGCGACTATAGCGGAAAACATGGGGAATGGAAGTGTCCAAACGGGAGTGGGTGTTACCGCGATGATATTAGGCTGGTTCGGATTTGCACTGTTAATCATCGTTACCATCGGTCTCCTTGTCATGTATGCCCCCCGCATTCTTTCCTCACTGTGATGCACTTTGCTAACGCTTGAAACAGGATTCTGTCCATGCACCTGGTTGAGAAGTTGACCAACGAGGAAGAGATCTAAATCTACACCCATCCGACACACGACGAACCTAATGAGGGCTATGCCAATTGTATTACAAAAAGAAGATAAGTACGGGTCAGGGGGTTTGGGGCTTGGTTGGTTGGGCAGGGTGTCATGAGTACGATGAGTGTCTCTTTTCATTTTCGGCGGTGGCGATTTCCTTGATGCATTTCCTTTGGGTTTTCTTTTCTTTTTCTTTCCTTGTCTTTCCTGGGCGGGATGGGGGCGATTCGGGCTTTGCAGTTATAACGAACGACTACGATGATGTGTTGGTGCGATGGGAGAATTTTGGGATGAGGATTTTTGTTTTGTTTTACGATACCATTTCCTATATCCACACACGATGGTTGCACGGGCTGGGCATGTACATGTAATTATGATAAGACTGCTTTTGAATGGTGCAAAGCAGCAGTAAGATGATGAACAAAGCTTGCACAAGCAAGCGACGCTTGAATTCCAAAATGTTGTCCGACGAATAAAGATGCCAGTGAATGCCCTACGAAATGTCCTCTTCCTGCTCCTCCGCTTTCCCAAAGGCGTCCTCGCCCTTCTTTCTCAACACATCCACTCCTGCCGTACCCTCCCATTTGTCACACAATTCCCTCAACCGCGCCAGCACCTTCTTCGCCTCATCCCCCCTTCCCTCCTCCACCAAGCCCCGAATCCTCTCCGGTGCCGCAAGCGCCCACTTCGCCGTTTCCACCCCCTTCATTTTCCCCCTTGCCGTCGATGGCCTCGGACTAGCCGCCCTCATCCCCTCCACTAACCCGCGACTCACACCCTCGATATGGCTCACCGCCGGCTCCAGCGTACTCGTCGTGGGAGTCAACGGCTCCATACTAGCCCTCATCCTCCTGATCGTATCGGTCGCGGCGATCAGTTTCGAGTAGTTATCATACACGAGCGCCTTGCGCTCGCCATCCAGCCCGCGGATGTCATTGATCAGCGTGTTCTCGAGGGTCAGCAGGTCACGCAGCGATTTCTCTGACAGGATATTGGTGATGTAGCTATCCGCTGAGAAGTCGTCGCGGTCGAGCGATGGCAGTGGCTCCCCGGTCGTCGCCGAGAGGTTGTAGAACTGCCGGAGTGCGTGCCGTGTCCGCTTCGGCGCGCTGCTGTTGCGCGGGATGTCGAGACTGTGTTGTGGGCTCGAGGATGAGGAGATGGGCGTGCTGGGATTGGGGAAGGGGAACGGTGGGTATGATGTTATTGGCGTGGTAATGGAGATTGAGGGTGCACGTGAGGAGGAGGGCGAGGAGGATTGCATTTTTGGTGTTCGTGGTGGTGAGGTCTGAGTGAGCTACCGTAGGTATTTTTGAGCTGAGGTGGATTTAAGGTTGCGTCTGGACCAGTCTTATCGAGTCTCCTGCATTGTTGGTCCCCACCACCAACCACGCAACCATGCTCGTTCCAACACCTTCCCAGCCCCCCCCTTCAATCGACGTGCTCCTCGAAATCCTCTCCACCCAACACCACCTTCACGCACGTCTATCGGTCCTGCGCACGCTCCTGACCGCTCTACAATCCTCGGCACACCCTCCCACGGGGAAGGCCCTAGTGCAATCCCTCAAATTCCGCCTGTTAGCATCCGACATCACGCTGTCCCTCCAGCCCTACGCGAACCTATGTCTCCCACCGACGCTTCCCGCAAAAGCGCCCGTATCCAGCACCCTCCCTAATGACGGCATCATCGTCCAGATGCTGGACATCCACGACATCAGCTCCTCCCGTAGCGATGCTCTGGACCGCCTGGAGATGGCGGAGCGCGGCGAGGTAATGCGCGGGCGCGAGGTCATCCGTGTCGTCCCCGGGGAAGATAATACCGCCAACGATACTGGCTCGGGTGAGGCACGCGCGGGAACGAGGAGTATGCACAAACTACTGCTGGAAGACGCGGCAGGCAGGAGGGTGTGGGGATTTGAGCTGGAGCCTGTGGTCGGTGTGAAAGTGGGGATGAATATTGGTGCGAAGATGCTGCTGAGGGGGTGTACGGTTGCGAGGGGCGTCGTGCTGTTGACCGCAGCTACGGCAACGGTGCTGGGGGGAAAAGTGGAGGCCATGCAGGCTGCTTGGATGGAGGGCAGGAAGAGGGCTCTAAGGGAGGCGGTAGAGGGACCGACGAAGACGTAGCTGCGGAGGGAGGTGATTGGGACCAGTGCGTAGATCTGGTACAACCCTGAGGTACGCGATGGGAACTCATCTGATACAGCTTGGGGCAGTGTACTCGATGAACGAAGTGGCTACATCATTACATGTGCTTCGTTTTGTGCATTCATTAGAGGAAGGAGCGAGCTCTGTGAGCTTCAAGGTGCACTGGTACTACTCCAGTGTGTATTGCCGCGCTCGCGATGTGTACAATACTGAAAGGCGGCAGTGGCCACTTGCACTTCACATTCAACCACATCCCATCACCATTCATCACTCGCTAGTAGCACAAATTATCACCCATAAAACATCGTATTTCATAATTTTCGAAAGCCGAGCACTTGACCCGGCTCAAGCACTCAATTGAGAGCAACCTCTAACTGTTGAGCATGATAAAGCCAGAATATGCGCGTGCCGGCAGGCTCTTCGCGCTAATTGGCGTGCTGCAGAATCAGTCACGTGCCATAAAGACCCGATGCTCACTCTACCTGTAGATAGCGCTTTTAATACCCATCCCAGAACCCTCGCATTTTATACCTTGGTCTCGCCATCATATCTTTTCAACTTTTTGGCTGGCTCAAGAGTCTTCTTCCCTTTGCTCCACCGGCGCCTAATCCACACTGACCACATCCCACCAAACTTTCACCACCGACCCTCCCCCCATCGCCGCCGCAATAATGTTCGCGCAGGCGGCACCGTCATCGGCCCGCGAGTACACGCCCGAGCATATGCAGCAGTGGAGCTCTCTTCCGGCGGACCCACCACTGCCGGAGCGCGAAGCAGTGCGCGCGATCCACGTGTACGATTTCGACAATACGCTCTTCTGCAGTCCGCTACCCAACTACAAGATCTGGCACTCGCCGACGCTCAACAACCTGCAATCGCCGACCTGGCTCGCTAATGGTGGGTGGTGGCATGATCCGCGGATTTTAGCGGCTACGGGCGACGGGCTGGAGGCAGAGGAGATGCGCGCGTGGCGCGGATGGTGGAATGAGAATATTGTACAGCTGGTCGAGCTTAGTATGCGCCAGAAGGATGCGTTGACTGTGCTCCTGACTGGCAGGAGCGATACGGGCTTCGCCGAGTTGGTGCAGAGGATTGTCAAGAGTCGCGGATTGGTGTTCGATATGGTCGTCCTGAAGCCGAAGGTCATGCCCACTGGACAGCAGAGTCAGAATACTCTCGCTTTCAAGACGGTGTTTTTGGCCGAGCTGTTGAATACCTACTCGGAGGCGCAAGAGCTACGGTTAGTCATACCCCGCGCCGAGTGGAAACCGGATGACTGACGTTAAAACAGAATCTACGAAGACCGAGTAAAGCACGTGCGCACCTTCGAGGACTTTTGCAAAAACTACGTCCAGACGACCTACAACCGACGAGCGCACCTCAAGACGGATGTCATCCAAGTGGCCGAGACCGCGCGATCTCTCGATCCGACCATTGAGCTCAAGCAAATCCAGACGATGGTCGATGAGCATAACGAGGTGCAGCGGTCGTTCGGTATGCGTGGGTTCCAGCCGTTAAGGATCAAGAAGACGGTTTTCTACACCGGGTATCTACTCAGTACCGCTACTAGTACGGCGCTGCTGAACGACCTGGACATTCCAACCATGTTGGCGAAGGAGAATGATGTCAAACTGATGGCGAATAACGTTCTCATCACTCCGAGACCGGCGTCGAAATCCGTGTTGGCAAAGACCGGCGATTTCGGGAGTAAGGTCGAGTTCGAAGTCGTCGGTGTGGCTCACTGGGAACATAAAGTTTGGGCGGCGCTGGTGAAGCCGGTGGATGAGAGTATTCGGGTCTATACGGGTACCAAAAGGTTCACACCATCTCTTCGTTGAAATGCTGACAGAAAATAGATAATCCGGAGCCGATAGTAGTGCTCGCTGTCCGACGGGGATCGAAACCCATCGATGCCGGCCGTATCGACAAAAATCACTGGAAGAAGCCGGCGCAGACGGTCCGCTTCAACACGGTTGTCGGCGAGAGACTTCTGCTGCGTATCGAGGAAGATAACAATGAAGGCGAGTGGGAGAGTCTCTTTCCTAGGCGCAAATCCTCAGGGAACATGGGGGCCAACCCCTCTGCACACCACAACAACACCTCCAGCGTTACTGATACGCTCCCCGGATCTGCTGGCGCACCATCGATGATGGCGATTCCCAGTTGGGGGTCGAGCGGGAGGTGGTGATTGGTGTTTTTGTTTATCATTTTTTGTCTATTCCCTTTTGGACACCCCCCATGTTCCTTCTCTATACTTGCCCTTTTTTTTCTTTTTTCTTTTTCCTGTTTTGGTTTCTTACTTTCTTTGTTTCATTTATAAAGGTCACCACCACCGACGAAATGATTACCGGGGATCTTGGGAAGGGCACCGAGGAGGCGGCGGCCGACGTGGCCGAACAGGCTTTGGAGGGCGAGGACGAGGAGGAGGCCGTGGTGGATATAACGGAGACGTGAGACATGTCGCGGACCATGGACCGATCGGTGCCGTGGAATCTATGGGCTGGCTTAACGACGTTTGCTGAGCGAGCGATATATGATTCATACATGATGTGTATGAGTTTGGGTTTTGGCGTACAAGGCTGAATGAATTTTTGCTCTGGGCTGGTAGGCTGTGTTTTCTACAATGTGTACTTCCCAGCACTAAGCTTACGGCCGTGGGATACTTCCTCGAATGTAAAAGTTGAGGACTTGAAACGTGGCATATAGCATCTGAGTGACAAACTGTGATGTTTGCGGCAAGTTCCGCTTAGAGTTTCGCGCTTTCAGGTGACTTTCTTTAAACAAATCAAAGGCTGGGCACACTTAGAACCGCGTCCTTCCAACTTGTCGACCATATCACCACACATCAACATCAACTTCGATCACCCGCAAACGACACACTCCACTACCGCTGCCGCCGCCACCTCGCACGATGGTGCAGTCCATATCGCGCTCGCTGCCAACTCCGGCAGCGAGACCGCCGCCCCCTCATTACCAGACGATACTTACACCTCTGCTACATCGGAGGTTTGCACACGCCTGCTTGATTTCACTCGGCTTTTGCTACCTGGAAGCAATCATCATAAGCGATAAATCGAACTGTGAGCCTCCTGCTCTCCCAAAGACGACAGTCGAATTTGTACTGACGACAGGTGTTGGCAGTTTTTTGGGTGCTGTTCCCGATAAGCATGACCGGGCTGAAATGCTTTGTGCTGTTTTTCCTGTCGGCTATGCCACTCTTGATCTTGAGGATCGCGCAGCTACACGGTTGGTTTTACTTGCGGGGGGAATTTTGGAGGACGGAGAGACGAGAGCTCTGCTAATACAGCTTCTGCCAGTTGTCAAAAGAGCGCACTCATCCCCGTTTCATGCCTTCCAGAGAGCGATCGGATCTTTTGCGACTTACTCGGCAATCTTTACCTACGTGTTGTCTTCGGTGGTATTCATGACGCTGTACTTGTTGTCTTGCGGCCCCGAAGACCAGCTCGGTGTTGTGGTTGAGGGAAGGTGCGTACACATTGGTCAGATGGTGGTGAAGGAGCTGTGCTGACTGAGGATTGTAGGAGCTACGAACGGCCAAGGCTGAATGAGAGGTTCCTTTATCTGGTGTTCTTCTCCGTTTTCATCGGTGTCTTCCGCGGTTGCGCACATGTCTACTACGACAGGGCGAGATTGGTATTCCCCGAGGTTCCGTATGCCTCCTACAAGGACGCCGGTGCGGCTCAGATCCCTACTGTGGCGTGGAATGTGGGATACTATGTGTCTTTCTTTTCTATCTTCGGTCCTCTCGTGTACTTTCCGTTCCGATATATCCTTTGGTCCCACACATTGGCGTTTGCGAGACACTTTTACTGGTATGCTTGGTTGCGCTTCCCGGGTCATTGAGGGTATTGACTGTATGCCAGGTTGAACCGCTCGGCTGCGCTCCCCTCGTTTCCGGTTGGACCTACGCTCTTCATTCGGTCTTGTTTCCTCGCGCTCATGATCGTTTTATCGTCTGAAGTCTCCCATGCTGCTTTTAACGCCTTCTTTACCGAGGATCCGTTCCAGGGCGGCAAGACGATCACCGACAAATCGAGCGATCCTAATGGAACTCTCATTACTGGGCTCCGTACTGCCAAGGCCCCATTGACACAGGTGCGTATCTATTCTCGCTTCCGAAGGAACTGCGAATGGCTAACCGTGAGCACAGCCGATGGCCTTCGCGGAATTGAACCACATTGCCCACAACCGTCCCGACCGCCGACGCGCCATCTTCGCCGATGTCGACCGCAAGCCATCATCATGGGAACACATCCTTAATGAGTGCCTGCGAGCTGTCAACGACGTCGAGATCAAGCTGACCGAGCTCAAATCCCCGCACACCCCAGCTGCTGTCTCCGCACCACCCACGCAATCTTCTGCCCCAGCGCACAACAGTCCGCCTCCGATCCCGATCAACCAGGCCAACATCCTGGTGAAGACAGGCCCCCGCTCTCCCGGTCGTAACCTACTGGATATGGTACAGGCTGGTGATGGTTCCGCGTCCCCGAGCGCCGCCCTGCGCAAGCACTTGTCAATTCCGGATTCGTTTGATCCGAGCAAGGCGACGAAGTCGGCTTTGGACATAGTCAAGGAGCAGATTGAGCCCATGCTGGCGTCGTCCTGTGGAGAACCGTTTAGGCAGACTGTTCAGCGAGTGACTGCCGGTGCTATTCCCAATGTGCGGGTTCCGATCGATGCGGTTTCTGGTATTTCCCTCCTCTTCCCTTCTGCAGCCATCACAGGCTGACCCATGCGGTAAATAGCACTTGGAAAACTAGTCATCTCCTCACTCGATGAAGACGACTTTGGTGTCGTCCAGGGCCACGTTGGTAGGATACTCCAGAGCTTCTGCGCCACGTTGGAGACCCTCGAGAGCTATACCGCCAATCCCCCATTACACTGGACCGATACCGAGGCACACCTGGCGACCGGAAAAATCTGGCTCGAGGAGCCTGAGGCCTTGATCGCACAGCTCAAGACTACCATCGCCGATATCGCCAATGCATTTGCGCCGTTCCTAAACCAGATGGAATTGCCCAGTGATGTGCGGAGTAAGCTGCCTCTTGGTATGACTATGATCTAAAAGAATTGACAAGCGATATTATCTTGTATGTTGGGCAATTTTTCTGCGTTCGGTTTCAATTGTAGTACTGGTTGCGGTTGGTTGCTTGGTACTTTACCTACGGGTGGAATGGATTGGCGTTTGCTTTTTTTTCCCTTTATGTTATGTTTACTCACTATACTCATTCTCATTTCTGCATGATGGAAGGACGGGGATTCTTTCTTGTAAACTTTTTTTATTGCCGGTTCCACGGGTGTCTCCGCATCGTCTATCTATCGAATGATACAGATACTTTTACAACAGAGTTGAGACCCTACACCAAAGAAAGCCCCTCATACTCCCTAACCACAGGCACCTCTACCTCCACCACCTGCCCACCCTCCATCAAATGCGGCACAAAAACCGTCGGCACCGCCTCCTTTAGCATTGCCAGCAACTCCACCACCGCCTGCTGCAGAGCACCGGCACTCTCCCTCATGCCTCGTCTAAACATCGCCTCGACCAGCCCCGCCATCTCCTCCCTAACACTATCGACCCGCTCTACAAGGCGACGCACGGAGTTGACCAGATACTCCTCTTCGTAGACACTGCCCTTCTTGCCGCGGGCGCGCTTCCGCTCGTCTTTCCGGCGGTTCTTGGAGGTCTTCCTTGTCTCGCCCGTCTGTGCGGTTCCGAGGGAGGCACCGGTGTAGCGGGTAAACAGCGAGGCGCCCGACGTGCTGGCGTTGGTCGGCGCGAGAGAGACATTGTCGGGTGCGTCGGCCTCCGTGATGGCGTCGAGATAGGCGAGCGGGTCGATGCTGGCTTTTTCGCGGAGCTCGGCGATCCGCGCGGTTTGTGCCTTGAGTTGCCCGCGGCACTCGGCGAACAGGCTGGATGACGAGGCGAAGGCGTCTGTGAGCGCGGGGTCGATGATGGTGCTTAGGAGTGTGGGTTGCTTGTGCAGCATCACGGTCCGCATGGCCTCTGAGTAGTGGGTGCCGGCGCACAGGGCGGCGGCCGCCGAGGGCACGTCGGACAGATACGAGAGGTAGATTGTTGCTGCTTCGCGGTGGAGTTTTTGTTCGGCCAGGGATTCGGCCAGGGAGGCGGCGAGAGAGGGGAGGTCGGACACTTGGGCCCGCGTCGCGATGAAGAGACATTCTTCCCATTGTCCGGCGTTTTGGTAGCTTTCTATTGCCAGGGCTGTCTCGTCCAGGTACTCGTATGCTACATCCAGATACATCAGCCATTGAGCCCCGCCACATTTGCCAATCTTGAGACCAACCAAATCCTGCCTCCTTGAACCGACTCATAGCATGTAAGAAATCGGCATAGTCGCGCATGACAGCTTTCATATGTTCCGGCTCGTATTTGTACAGCTGGAGGGCTTCGGTATACAGTTCCTTCCGAATAGCGTACCTTCGAGTCTCCTCGAAGCTATCGCCGCCCATGTCGAATAAACTTTGTAGCGCTTTCGAGTACCGGCCAAGCTTATCATCGATCGTGAAGCGACGTCGGAGCTCGGACATTTCCTGGAGGCTTTGTAGGAACGGAAGGTACTCTCGTGGGTCCTATCAAGCTCAATTAGCACGAATAACGAGCGAGTGAGTAGTTGTGACGAACCTTCTGTGCCTGTTGTGCAATCATGATCGCTACTTCCAGATCATATATTCCCAGAGCAGTATCATACAGCTTATTAACATCGGACAGGAAACATATATGTGTAATCGCTTGTTCGTACAACTCCTTCCCCTTGAGCGATGTAATCAAGCTCAGCGCCGACTCGTGGTCTGGCGGAGTCTTGCATACATATGCAGTGATGATGTTTTGCATGTGTTTAGAGAGATACTTTTTCCGCAGGACGTCGATGAAGGCATTACAGATGGTATTGACTTTGTTAGTAACTCCAGTAGCAGAAGGTTTTGTTTCCGGCAAGAGGGATGTGACGGAGGGCAGTGTCTCCCTGTACATAGTCTTCGTCACATCTTCTTCCCTATGTCCCAGTTAGCGGGTTCTTTCCCCCAGTAACAGGTGAAAGTCTATCAGAGCATACCGTAATTGCGAAAGTACCAGATCGATATATTCAATCTTCTTCAACTGTGTGACAAACAGCTCAATGCACTCCAGAAACTGCGCGGGCGCGTAATCATGCAGTAAGTTAAGGTCTACACGGTTATTTCGACACGCAAGGAACGCTTTCTTATAATTACGAGCTTCAATGCTTCTGCGTATTCCTGCCAGCACGAGGGCCCGAGGGTAGATGGCTTCGAGATTTCCACGAGGCATCTGCAGGACTAGCGAGAAAGTAGAGGGCATCACGCTGACTATGCGCGAGCCACGCTCGATGTTTCGGCAGCGCTCGTCACCGTTGGCTTCATCGGAGGGCACTTCGAGATCTACATTCCGAGTTAGTGGCTGGAACAGAAATTTCTGAATTGACAAAGACCTACCGTGGATGCTGGATGCCAAGTGAATGAATTTGATTACATGCTGACTGGTCGTGAATATCAAGTGCGAATCTGTAACGGCAAACGATGTGCACGACGAAGCCAGCAGTCGTTCATTGGCGTAAAGACGTCCAGCCTCCGAAAGACCAAACACGATAATCTCAACTCAAAGTTAATAAAAATCCTTATGGTGGGCACTTGCAGAGTCCTACCTGGCCCTCTAGAGTGACGGCTTCCATCCACGGACATTTTGCGGGGAGCGCGCAGACCGGATAATTCGTTCTGTCCTCGAAATTGTATCGAGTCACAATTCCAGTCTGGCTCTGACGCAACACCCCTCCAAGTTCTCCAGCAGCCTTGATGTTGCACACTGACGAGTCGATGGTGAAAAAGTGGAGATTCTCAGCGTCTACTGGATTGCTAAGCGTTACTCGGCGCAATATATTTGCATCACCTGCATCCTCTCCCAGCAGGCAGATTGTCTCCTCATCGAGGAAACAGACCTGGCGAAAGCTTTCGCTGCTTGAAAATGTGAAGAGATTTCGAGTGACTTCAGGATCCTTCGCTGGCTTGAACCCCCAATCGATGAGATCCACACTAGTGTGCTGCAGGACTGCAATACGGGTGCCGCTTGGGCTTATTGCCACGTCAACAGCTGTGGCGTCCAGTCCCGCATCACAGAATGACATCGGTGGTGGAATATTGGCGATTCGAATCGGCGTCAGTTTAAGCTTGTCTGCGTGCGGGATTGTGAGAAATCAGATGCTTCCTCTTCATAGTGGGGTACACACCTCCGTCCACCACACCAACAATGCCGTAATCATTGGGCGCGACCAACGACCCTGAGGCAGTGTTCCATACAAACGAGTTGAATTTGACCATTTCTAAAGCCGCATCAGCACTGATCGAAATAGGAACGACGATTGACGCCTGAGTTCTTACTGGCCGAAGTAAGGACAAATTGCAAGGGTTTCTCGGGGTGCCATTGGAAACCATATTTAATTTCTGTAGAGGAAGACGATGAAGAGGGGACCATGAGCTCCTGCTTTAGATACCAGTGATAATTTCCCGTGCTCCACAGCTGGACTCTATCGGCGAGGCCAACTGCCAGCACTGAGGAATCTCCGTTCCAGAGCATCGAATTGACCTTGAGCTCAGTCGATGGCGTCTTCTCTCCTGTCTTGAGAGTAAACTCTCCATGACGAAGACCATTCCGTTCAAAGAAAACAACATCCACCCCGCTGGGCTTCCGCTGAATACCGGCGATCAGGTTGCCGACTGGCCGCCAGCTCAGCGGTGATTCTAGTCCATCTACTGGCTCGCTAACACTGTCCAACTGTCCTTCACGACTGTACACACGGACCATTCGTCGTTCCTGGTCCTCGATCGTAGACACAGCCAGGTATGCACCATCACCCCTCCAAGTGATCACAGTCTGCGCGTCGTCCCGCGGACTAAGCACTCCCGAATCCACCTTCTCCGGCACTGTAGGATCCCTTAGGCCTTGCGCCTTCGCATGTTTCCCCTGGAACTGTGTTTCTGCTTTTCCCCAGCCGACGCTCACATGTCTCGACGCTTTGAAGTCCTCGACTGAAAATGCCACTTCCTCGATCGGCTCGAACTCCCTCGTCATCAACAGTAGTGTCTTGGTCTTTGTCGCAATGGCCAGCACCTCTTCGTCGGGTGACCATGCGGTGGCCGAGATCCCGCTCTCGATGGACCCAACAATCTCAACCTCCACACCTATGTCCTGTTCGCGCACAAGCACTATATCTCCGCCTGAGAAGATGACGCATGTAGAGGATGTATCCGGGAGGTAGAACAAGCTGACGATGCGATTATTCGTGGCCTCGTCGTCGTCCGGTATTACCGTGGCCTCCCATGAGGTTATTGGCGTAAAATCTCCATTTGCCTACAATTCCCTCCTCATCAGCGGGGCATCCCAACTCCTCCGATATTATCTCCAACTCACCGTAGCCCTCATGAGCTCTACCAGTCCCTCCCCCTCCGACGGCCCAAACGCGCATATTAAACTGTCGGTGGAAACATCCCACGTGGACGCAGTAATAGGCGCATCGGGGAAGATGGTGGCTTCAACGGCGACGGTGCGCTGGTATGTTTTCAGTAGGTTGCGCATTGTGGGGTTGTGGCCGTTTGTTTGTTTGTTGCGGTGAAGACGGCTGCGACGTGCCCCGCTATAATTTTTGGGTTAAACATGTGCCCCACTACTGGGTGGTACAACTATGACACACGTAACCACACTCCGACACAAAAGCGGAGCCGCATTGCGGCATAAGCTGAACACTTGAGCGAATTCATCGAAATCATGTCACTCGACAGGAAATTCTCCGAATTTTGAAGGATTTGAGTCGGAAGGCGCAAGGCTGGTTGATTGGAGTGGAGTATTCAAACGTATTTGTAGCCGGTGGTCTGTTGCCGCCCAGGGCGAGGATCGATGACACACTACTATAGACCGTCGGTCTTCACGGTCAGGTTGGCTTCCGCATGCCAATAAATGCGCAAGTCTTAGCCAGCTCCAGATGAGAAGCTGTTGTTGTGGCCACATTCCGCCGTCGCCGCCTACGCAGTTCGATTTCAACATATGCCTCAGAAAACTACCCCCTCGATCTTTCCCAACACACAGGAAGGCAACACGCATGCAGAGTGGGTACCAATGAAGATCGGTTCTATCCATTATGATACAAAGTTCGAGCATAACGAAACCCAGCACTTGTGCTCGAAGCAAGCTGCATGTACCACAATCACCCTGGCCCCATCTACCTCACAGTCGCTCAAGAATGGTGCCACGTTATACATCTAGGCGTTCTTCCTGAGCTGGTAGACGGCGATGCCGAAGGGAAGTCCGAAGCCGACGACTGTTCCGGGGATGTCAGGGTACAATTTGAGTGAAGCTGAATGGCTGAGTGAACATACCGCAGAAAGAGACGTATCGGACGGCGAACCACTTGGTCAGAGGGTTGAAGGGAAGGTTGCTTCGGGGACCCTCGGGGTAGTGGTATCCGCCCATGCGAGCCGGAGTGACGGAGAGGTTTCGGCGGGCGGCCACAAAGGGGCTCTGGCGGGCGGCAAGGGCCGAACGACGAATAGTTCCGGAGATCATGGCTTGACGCAGTACGAAGTCAGCAGGCAGACGGACGGCAATGATCGGTAAGGCGGGGTTTTCCGGACTCAAATCACAGGCGCTGAATGCCGAGTTCGAAATTTGGGTGTGAGCTCGAGAGGAATGAAGATGCTTACCGGAATGCTGGCGGGTTGGCAGTGTGCTGAGACTGAGTGGAGATGGAGGACTTGGTGGTTGGTGGTTTGGTGGAATGGGGCGATGGGCTCTGGGTGGAAGCGTTTCGGGATTTACCCAGCCAGACCAAACAACCCTAGACGACTAGCGCTTCTGTCTCTCCCACTTGCTCAGAGGTAGAGTGGAAATCGGCCCAGGCCCCCTGCTGGCATTCAATCAATAGAACGCTTGGCTCAGTGCGTTACCCGGCCTCCGATTGCCCGCCTGTGGTCCCACCAGCCCTCGATCCCACCACGAACAAAAGCACACTAAGTTCTGGGTTCTACATAAGTTTGCCGCATTAGCTTCGATTAGCGTGAAGCCTCCAGTAGTCGCTTCTCAAAGTCTACTTGCTTCTGAACCTCGTCCTGGATCGGTCGCGATCTCTACTGCAACGTACTGATTCACATACAACCCCCTCCATTTCACTCTTCGATTTCATTCTACCACTCTCCCCCGGCGGCCATGTTTGACGACGACGAGCTTTTCGACGTGTTCGACCAGGACGCCCCACCACCAGCGCAAGATCCCAGCGCTGAGCGACGGCCGAGAAAAAAACGCAACGCAAATGGCAACGGCCGTGCTGCGGGCGTAGACGATGTCGCTGCGGGAGAAGCCATGGCGGTGGACTCGGCTCCGCCGGCGGACAACCCCCACCAACAGCAAGCACAACAGACGGACGATCTGCCACAGCCGTTGAATCCACCGTCCCCAAAACGGCGGCGCCGCACTCCTGCGGATGGCGCCCCTATCGTCACCGATGCCTTTCAGATTGAAGCTGTACGGGAGGTGCCGGCGTCGGGTGGTCTCACTTCGCAGAATACGGAGGGTCAATCCATCATCATCCCGCATCAAGTACGACATCAGGTTTCGCTTCCGTTAAACTACAAGTACCTACCGATAGAAAACCACGTTTTTCATGATCCTCCAGCACGCAAATACTCCTTCGAGCTGGATCCCTTCCAGAAGACGTCAGTAGCGGCGATAGAGCGCGGCGAGAGTGTGCTTGTCAGCGCCCACACCAGTGCGGGAAAGACGGTGGTGGCGGAATATGCGATCGCGCAGAGTCTGCGGGACAACCAGAGGGTGATTTACACCAGTCCGATCAAGGCGCTGAGCAACCAGAAATTTCGGGAGTTCACTGCGGAATTTGGCGATGTGGGATTGATGACGGGTGATGTAACAATCAATCCGTCTGCGACCTGTTTGGTTATGACCACCGAGATTCTGAGATCTATGCTGTACCGCGGATCGGAGGTGATGCGAGAGGTGCAATGGGTCATCTTCGACGAGATCCACTACATGCGAGACAAGGCCCGAGGAGTGGTGTGGGAGGAGACCATCATTCTGCTGCCCGACAAAGTTAGATATGTGTTTTTGTCTGCTACCATTCCAAATGCCATGCAGTTTGCGGAATGGATCTGTAAAACACATACACAGCCTTGTCACGTAGTCTACACCGATTTCAGACCTACGCCACTGCAGAATTATCTATTTCCCTCTGGCGCGGATGGCATCCACTTGGTCGTAGACGAGAAGGGCATCTTCCGGGAAGACAATTTCCAGAAAGCCATGGGCTCTCTGGGTGACGCCCATGGCGAGGACCCGTCCGATATCAATGCAAAGAGAGGCAAGGGGAAGAACAAGTGGCAGGTAAAGAAAGGAGGAAATAAAGGTATTGCTTCTCATTCCTCGTTGCCGGACAATACCGTGCTAACACATGACCAGGTCCCACTGATATCTACAAGATCGTGAAGATGATTATGATCAAGAACTACAATCCTGTCATTGTCTTTTCCTTCAGCAAGAGAGAGTGCGAAAACCACGCATTATCCATGAGCCAACTTGCGTTTAACGACGACGCCGAGAAAGATATGGTCGGGAAGGTCTTTGAGAACGCCATCGGCTCGCTATCCGAGGAGGACCGTGGCTTGCCTCAAATACAGCACATTCTGCCGCTATTGCGCCGTGGAATTGGTATCCATCACTCTGGACTGTTGCCCATTCTCAAGGAGGTGATTGAGATCCTTTTCCAGGAGGGCTTGATCAAGGTCCTGTTTGCGACCGAGACCTTTTCCATTGGATTGAACATGCCGGCGAAGACTGTAGTCTTCACCAGTCTCCGGAAATTCGATGGAAAGGAGCAGAGATGGATCTCTCCTTCGGAGTTCGTGCAGATGGCCGGTCGTGCAGGTCGTCGTGGTCTCGATGACCGTGGTATCGTTATACTTATGATCGACGAGAAGATGGATCCACAGGTTGCCCGTAACATCGTCAAGGGAGAGCAGGACCGCCTGAACTCGGCGTTTTACCTGGGATACAACATGATTCTGAACTTGATCAGGGTGGAGGGAGTTTCGCCCGAGATGATGCTTGAGAAATGTTTCTATCAGTTCCAGAATACTGCCGGTGTATCTGTGCTAGAGAAGGGTAATATATCCTTTGCATTATATGGTGTGATTATGATGCTAACGACGAGCTAGAACTTGGCGAATTGGAACGGGAAAAGTCCCTTATTTCGATCGACGACGAGGCCACGGTACGAGAGTACTATGACTTACGGCAGAAACTTGACATGTATGCGAAGGACATGAGGGATGTCATCAACCACCCAAGCTATTGTCTCAAGTTCATGCAGCCCGGCCGTCTCGTCAAAGTCAAGTACGGCAATCACGATTTCGGCTGGGGAGCTGTCGTTGCTTATTCCAAGCGAGCACGCGGCAAGGTAAGCACCCGATGGCTTCGCTATTCTTGCTCACACTAATTCCGTCTAGGAGGAGTTCTCACCCCAAGAGAGTTACGTTGTGGATGTCCTCTTGTGCGTCGCGCAGGACGCTCCTACATACACAAGGTCGAATCCCGACTTGCCACCGGGCGTCCGGCCACCTGCTGAGGGTGACAATGGAAAGATGGAAGTCGTTCCAGTGTTGCTCTCATGCCTGGATGGTATCTCAGGACTCAGGATTTTCCTTCCCAATGATATGAAGCAAGCCGAGCAGCGAAATACCGCCAGGAAGAATATTGATGAGATCAAGCGCAGATTCGGTGATGGAATATCAATCCTTGACCCTGTCGAGAACATGAAGATTACAGACGATTCCTTCAGAGCTCTTCTCCGCGTAAGTCCCTTTTAGCTGGAATGCGTGTTACCCCGTAGCTAACTTGCTTTTCAGAAAATCGAGGTCCTCGAGTCGAAGTTGCTCGTGAATCCCTTGCACAACTCTCCTCGTCTTGTCGATCTCTACAACAAATATAGCTACAAGATGGAAATCACCGAGAAAATGAAAGCTACCAAGAAGAAGATCACGGTTGCTCATTCAATCATGCAGCTGGATGAATTGAAGTGCAGAAAGAGGGTGCTTAGACGGTTGGGGTTCATCAGTGACACTGATATCGTTCAGCTCAAGGCGAGGTTGGTCACTCCGGATGTTATAGGTATTATGGCCGTTACTGACGTATCTACAGAGTTGCCTGTGAAATCAGCTCCGGGGACGAACTGTTGCTTAGCGAGCTGCTGTTCAACCGGGTGTTCAACGAGCTTAGTCCTGAGCTGACCGCCGCACTTCTCAGCTGCTTCGTCTTTGAGGAGAAGAGTAATAATGAGCTGCAGTTGAAGGAGGAACTTGCCGTGCCGTTTAGAGAACTGCAGGCGCAAGCCAAGCTGATTGCCAAGATATCGACCGAGAGCAAGTTGGCCGCCATGACAGAAGACGAATACGTGCAGAAGTTCAAGCCGCAGTTGATGGAGGTTGTCTACGAGTGGTCGAAGGGGGCTTCTTTCTCGGCTATATGGTGAGACTTCCAATCCTTTATCATAAAGTTTATTATTTGCTAATACTTTTCCAGTAAAATGACCGACGTCTACGAAGGCAGCTTGATTCGTATGTTCCGTCGTCTCGAGGAATTGTTGCGACAAATGGCTCAGGCTGCGAGGGTCATGGGCAGTGATGAGCTGGAGAAGAAGTTTGAGGAGTCGCTGTCCAAGGTTAAACGAGGTGAGTTATCCCCATTACAGAATAAGCGGACCTTTCACTGACACCCTCTGTCTCTTCAGACATCGTTGCCGCTGCTTCACTCTACCTGTAGATGTGTCGACATATGAGACAAGTTTGTATATACCTTACGCCTAAACTGCTCGGAGTTTTTGATTGCAAACGGTAACCTAATGAACGAACGTACGTACGGAGAGCCAAAGGATTGTCATGATTGCGTTCTTTATTTCGGGGGACCTTACATGCTGGTTTTCGTGGTTGATTTTACGTGTGAAGACGTCTCTCTTATGGTTCTTTGTCTGGACTTTCCAAAAAGCATGGCCCTGCATAGAGTAGATTTAGTCTGGGGCTGTTTCCTTATCCTGAAGCGTTGAGATCAAAATTGTTCGCATCTGCAATGTTCTGTGCTGCAGAAACGCCAAGACAATGACCCAATTTACACGTTGGTAGCGTGGGTTACCCGACAGCGCGTATCGCCCCAAGTCGTCACGTCTCCCCGGCGACCTCACGCGTTCCTTCCCACAAGCTTTCTAAAGCTTACCTGTAATCTCAACAGCACACTGCAGCCATGCATCCAGGCGACCAACACAAGCTCCCGGGCTACACCCAGAATCCGTACGAGGAGAAGCAGATATCACCCTACACCGCGATCGAGATTGCGACGCTGCAGGCAAAGCTAGATCAACAGCTAGGGCCGGAATTCATCTCGTCCAGGCCGGGTGCGGGTGGAAAGAAGGTCCATTATATCCAGGCCGAGAAATGCATCAACCTGGCGAACCAGGTCTTTGGCTTCAATGGATGGTCGAGTAGTATCACGAATATGGAGGTCGATTTTGTATGTTGCCCCTCTCCTCCCTCCTCCCCGTCGCGAGCTAGATGGCATGGCATAGATGAGGAGGCTGACCGGTAACTGGATAGCTTGATCAATCGAAAGACAGCAAGTGGAGCATCGGCATATCAGTCACGGTTCGGGTCACACTCAAGGACGGGACGTTCCATGAAGATGTTGGGTACGGCCAAATGGAGAACGGAAAGAAGGCACAGGTTTTTGAGAAGGCAAAGAAAGAGGGAACCACAGATGGTCTCAAGAGAGCACTGCGATCGTTCGGAAACGTCCTCGGGAACTGTCTCTACGATAAGGACTATTTGGCAAAGATCACCCGAGTGAAGGCACCGCCTGTGAGTCGGATCGAGTGCTGGATGTCGTTGTTTCGGTGACTGAGACGTGTGCAGACTGTGTTCAACGAGAAGAGACTACACCGACATGGCGATGAAATGAAGCCCAGCCCTGTGGAACAACAAACAGTAAAAAACGAGTCGGTGACTGCTCCCCCGACTTTGGCCACGAAGGAAGTAGCTACCCCCCTAGGTATGTCACAAAGCTATTCTTGCAGTGTATATACTGGGCTGACGCTTATCAATTTCTCCCAGAGCCATTTGACGAGTACGGTGGAGATGAGCTCGAGGAGTTGGGGATATTTGCTGGAGACGACAGTGTCTTTGACGATGTGATGCCCGACGAGGTCGCCGTCGACGTAAGGGATAATAGTCCTATCGATACACCATCAAAACCTGCTCCTGTACAAAGCACAAATTATACACGACCCCAACCACAGCAACCGCCACAATCTCCAACCAAGATGCCTCAGCCGCGTCAACAGCCAGCACCAGTGCGTTCGTATGCACCTCCTCCACCAATCGCTGCCCCTCTCAGGCCGGGTCAAGGCACGAACTTGGGTCCTCAACAAGGCCCAGGCCCACATGCTCAGTCAAGGCCGGTGTCTAGGCCTCCAGCTCAAGGACCTCAAGGCCGCCCAGGTATGCCACCTACCAATCGAGCAACTCCTGGGGCGACCACCACCCCGCGACCTCAACAACCTCCCCAGGCTGCCCCACGGGCCCAGCCGCCGCCTCAGGCCGCTTTACGAGCCCCACCACCTCCCCAAGCCGGCCCACGTCAACAACCTCCTGCTCCAACTGTACCGCGAGCTCCACAGCCTCCTCCCCAAGCTGTTCCGCGAGCTCAACCACCTCCCCAGCCCACCAACCACCAGCCCGCTGCCGCACCTATTGACCCTATGCCTCAACCCCCAAGCACCCCCTCCAATATCCCGCACAACCCCCCGATAGGCTTCTTCACCGGCCGGGCCGCCATGAACCTCAAAAGCGAGCAAGACATGATCCCCGACGCGGCACCAGCTTTCAACCCACACCGTCCCACCACACTCCCCCGTTCCGCAGGAATAGACCACAGCAAGTCCTCGCCCGTTCCCCGGAAAGTTCTGCAGCAGGGTGGAACACCCAACTTCCAGCACCCAAGCTTAACCCCCGGACGACAAATCGGCATGCCACCTGGACGGGGCGGATTCCGTGCTCCCGGACTGGCCGCGGGAACGAAGCGGAGTGCGGATGCTACTGGGTACATATAACTCCACCCCCCCCCCCCCCCCCCCCCCTATCAAACCTCCCAGATCTCCCGTCCGTATATAAGCAATAACTAATTCAATCTACCAGCGGCAGACCAGCATTGGGAAACACACCTGGACACCAACTGAACGGCCAACCACACCCGAACGGAGGTAACGATCCGAAGAGACCAAGGAACTGAATCGATGTTTGATTATTATTAATATTGTTAGGAGCATTTCTTTTTGCTTGGGCTTCTCTAGAGGGCGTTCTTTGATGATGCTGGTACTGAACTTAGGGGGGAATTTGATCGGATGCTTTACTTCCACTTTTATTTTTACTTTATTGCTAGCTTGTTTGTTTGTTTGTTACATCTTGCTTTACCTTATAATGTTTTTCTGGCCTGTTACTCTCACATGAACTTTCATCACATCACATCACTAGAAGCGTGTTAGGTATGGTCAAAAATTTACTTCAACTCAACACCATCACCACTAAAGCCTGCCCCCCCTTAAGAAACACGCAAGGAAAGGAAACAATACAACGGACGGGCGGAGGGTATGCGCTTTAATACAGCAGCAGACAAAAAGCAGACACAGAAAGGTAAGGGAACAAATATTCATGAGGTATTATAAAACAGGCACAGCAACGACATGTCGGTCGCTCGTAAACCAAGAAAGAAAAAGAAAAAAAACGGTGCAAACAAAAGATGAGTTCGAGGTTGGTTTGATCTGCTTCCACTCGACTTCTCTCTCCTCCCCTCTGACCCCCTGCTACCAGGTACACAGCTTAGTACCCGTTGATCGTCATCCTCTGCTGCGAGCCCCGGCTCAGCTCCCTGTCAGCGGAAGGAGAGATGGGCCTGCTGCTTCCTGCACCGGCGGCGCTCGACTCCTTGAGGGCCAGCAGCTGCTTGGCGCGGAAGGTCTCGTAGTGGATCTGGGAGGTAGTCTCGATCAGGTCCTGGAGGTGTGTGCGCGTGAGGAAGTTGCGCAGGTAGACGAATTCACAGTGGGCCTCGTTCTCAACTATCAACTGTTAGACTATGAAAAGTAGGAAGGGAGGAAGATAGGTGAGTACCATTGATAACACCCCATCTGTTCTGTCGTCCGCGCACTTGCTTGCCCTCAACGATAATGGACTTCTCGGAGCCCACGACGGCGAACGGAATGATGTTCTTGATCTGGGCGTTGAGCGCGCGCTCCTCCTCGTCGAGCTCATCGTTGTCGTAGGGGTACATCTTCAGGTTGTGGAAGGCGAACTCCTCCTTAATTCGCTCCTTGAATGCGGCGCGCTCCTCCATGGTCAGGGAGTCTGACTTCGCAATGACGGGAACGACGTTAACAACGTCGGATAGCTTCTTCAGGACTACGATGTCGATAGGCTTGAGACTGTGAAGGGCGGAGAGTTAGCGGGGCAATTATTGGTGGAGAGGGAGAGTAGCATACGCGTGTCCAGAGGGCTGGATGAAGAACAGACAGCAGTGAATACGGGTATCCTGGATGTACCGTTCCCTCTGTGCAGTGAGCTCCTTTCGGAGGTAGGCAGAGTGCTGATCCTTGATGTACTTGACGATAGGATCCCAGCATCTGTCGTTGTTGACTTGGTCTCCGTAACCGGGGGTATCGACAATATTCAGGCGAAGCCTAACGCCATTCTCCTCAATGACTATTGAGTACGATGTTAGAACATGTTCGTAGCTATCGTTGACCAGTGTCCTTACTGTGGGAAACGGTCTGAATCTCGGTGGTGGATCGCACGGGCTCATCGGGGGTGAGACGGCCCTTCGAGTCGATGAGGTGCGAAGCAAAGATGGTGTTGATCAAGGTCGACTTTCCGAGACCCGTCTGGCCTGCACGACAACATTGTCAGCTCTCTCCAACTCCCGAAATAACAGCAGCCCAAAGCTTATTCCGACGACGACGGGGGCAATGCATACCAACGCATATCACGTTGAACTGGAAGCCACGCTTCAGAAGCTTGCGCTCAATCTGCGAGGTAATGCTGTCGAAACCGACATGGCTCCTGGGGAAAACGACTGTTTGGGCCATTGCGATCGTAGAGGTATTGACGGAGGAATTGAGCCTTTTTTGGTGGGTCAGACGTTTGTTGGCAGCAGGATGACGAGGGCTAGGGAGGGAGGGCAGGTGCTGGAGATGGGGGGGAGATGTAGGTAGATAGTAGTTGTGTAGGCGAGTGAGCAAGGTGGACGACGCGAAAAAGGGGAAGCGGAATGTCTGGGGGGGGGGGGTCAGGGTTCAGAGTTGTTGGTGGTTGTTGCCAAATAGCGCTAACGGGGGAGATGCGTTTGCTGATTGGCCAATCGTTGGATCAGTGACCAAAAATCCCCACGCCCGCAACCACCACTACCACACCATACATCGACGACACATCGAATTGGACGTCAGATCCGTTCATTCAATTTCCCGCCACTGCGCCAACACTCTCCTCGCACTCGAGTGTATCTCTTCTCTCCGCGAAACGAAACAGTCATGGCGACCATGGCGATGTCAGCTACCCGGACCAGCACATTCTATGCGCTGAAGTCGTTCCTGCCGCGGTTGTCGCTGCCCGCCTTCGCCGTTCCCGTGGCCATACACCTCAACATTCCGGCGCTGCTCCCCGGCATCTTCGAATCGATCCTTCGCGCCGTCCCCAAGAAGAAGCAGTCTCACTCCAGGAAACGTATGCGACAGTTGGCCGGAAAGGCACTGAAGGATGTCAACGCGCTGGGCAGGTGCTCGTCGTGCGGGAAGGTCAAGCGGTCACATATCCTATGTGAGCACTGTGTGAGGGGCATCAGGGATATGTGGCTGGGAAAGGGCAACAAGGCAGAGGGGGAGGCGCAAGAGCACGCTTGAGGTGGGCCGAGTGAGGGGTACGCGGGTTGGGGACTGGAGAGTTGTAAAGCGATGGGATACGTTCATACTGGGAATCGGGACGGCTAGATCGACGGGGTACGATCGATGTGTATTATAACTCTAGAGCGCCGGGCGGGTTTGGTGATTGGCATATCGTAAACTTCTCGTCAAAATGGTTTCACCTTCTTGGAGTGCTGTCACGTGATTCATTGGTGGGGCTGTTTGGTGTAACCTCGAGCAACAGCTTCATTACTCTACACGACCCTAAGCCGTCGCCTTGAGAACTTCACCACATCCACCTCTTCCCCCGACATAAGCCGGCCTCGCTCGCGCCTGCTTGTAGCAATGGTAATCGATCAGCTCTTCGATTTATTTGTGTTGCTCTCCCGCTAACTCAGCAGTAACAGTCAAAACAATTCCTTACAGCCCATGTCGCAGAGGACGGTGCGTGCTCCAGTCTAGTCTACTTTTGCTATCAACGATCTTACTGACGTCCTACTCGAACGAAGCCCATGAGTTCGACATCTTCGGCGTTGCTTTGACCACTTCCTACGTCGTCACGGTCGGAGGCGATTCCAATGTCAAGTTATGGCAGACTGGTACGCAGGAGCATTCCCTAGTACACCAGTTCGCCGGTGCACATCCATTGGGAGCCCATCATGTCGCAGTCAACAGAAACGACGGTTCTCGAGCAGCAACTGCTGGATTCGGCGGAGAGATCATTCTGTGGGACCTCGAGAATCTAGAAAAGTTGCACCAGATCAAGGGCCAGAAGGGTACGAGCTTGAGTGGGGGGCCTGTCCAGCCTGAAAGACGGCTGACCATTGTCGCGCACAGGAACTGAAGGAACATGGGCTGTGGCGCTGTCGCCCACGGGTGACCGGCTGGCAGCGACGACCTGTGACGGAAAGATCAATGTCTGGGATAACACCAAACCGCAAGAAACCTTGATCACGTATGTGACGAAGGGAAGCTTTGGAATGACTGTCGATATCGTAAGTACCCCCGGTGTTCAACTTCCTCTCCGAGTTAACTGAAGTCTATGCAGTCTCCAGATGGACACCTTATCGCGTCGGGACACGAGAATGGTGGTGTTTACATCTTCAATAACCTCACATCCAAGATTCATCACTCCCTCCATGGTATGTATTTCGTACGTCTACGGAAAGAGTAGTTCTGACTTGGCTTATCGTTAGGTCTGGTCAAGCCGGTTAGATGCGTCAAATTCTCTCCCGGCGGAAAGCTCCTCGCCGCATGCGGCGATTCCACCGTAGTTGCACTGTTTGATGTCGTATCTGGAGAGCAGGTTGCAAATCTCGCAGGTCACTCAAGCTGGGTGTTTTCCGTTGCCTGGAACTCTATTGGCGACCATCTGATTAGCGGGTACGAAACAACAGAAGTCCGACCAATCCCTATGATCGCGAGCTGACAGCTAGATAGCTCCTTTGACGGAAAAGTGAAGGTCTGGTCGGTGGACACTGGCTCGTGTGTGGCCACCCAGAACGAAGCTACAGCCGCTATACATACGGTGCAAAGCATCCCAAGGGGAGCGGGTATCGGAGAAGGATTCGTGGCTGCTGGTGCGAACAAGAGCATATACTACTACCGTGAGTCGGCCGGGGAATAGATGCGAGTGGTTTGAGTATAGAAAGCCTTTGTAATTGATCTGCGGCGTGCGTAGCGCCGCAGCTGCCAGCCAGCATCACTTCTATTTTTACGTGAGAGCCGGTTTCTATTTTAGCATCTAAACGCGTCAACCGCGCGGTGATGAGCACGGCTGCAGTGTGCACGAGTGAAACATGCGCTGCGCTACCTGAGACAAGCCAGGGTCGAGGCTGAGCCATGAATCTCCTGAACTCTTCTAATCCATAATCCATCTCTCACCGTTCGCCCACCACCCATTTAGAAGCACCGCCTTCAGTCACTCCTTCGAAATCGGATACCTCTCGTCGTTCTCTTGTTCTCTTCGTCTGTCACTCTTCCTTCAACTCCCATCTCACTCACACCCCCAACACACCCACCAACACAACTCCAAACCTTCAACACCCCAGTTTTACCATCAACCATGTTTAAGCTTAAGTTCCTCGCTACGCTTTTCATTGTGGGTCTTGCGACTCGCGTGTCATCCGCGACCCCTCCCGTACGTACAATCTCAAGCTATCTCTGCAGATGCGAATTAGGGTTGACAGTTCCCTAGGCTTGTATTCTCGCTTGCGTCAACGAGGAGAAGTCGGTCAGCGACATCAAGGCAGTCTGCGCCGCCGAGTCCGCCCAGGAATGTCTTGCCGATAGTTGCGACAGCGGCGATTACAGTACTGCTCGCACCTACTTCGAGAATATCTGCAAGACTGGCGGTTATGAAGTCGGTATGTTCATCAAGACAGCCCTTGAGCTCCCTCCCGATCTGACGTGTCGACTAATGCCCTTCCTCGTCTATTCTAGCTAAAGCTGTTTCTGCTACCGCCAGCGGTACTGCTAAGCCTACTGCCAGCAGCGGAGCTTCGTGAGTTACCCGAAACATATGTGGCTAAGATGGATATAGAGATCTGACTGTTAAATAGTTCTACTCTTGGTACCGCATCCGCCAGTGCTTCCGCTGATGCCCCTAACGCGTCTTCCAGCTCTGCCGAGGGTGCCGGCAATCGCATTATCGGCAATACTCCTCTATACGTTGGCTTGACTGCGATGGCCATCTTCGTCCTTGGCTAAGGCACCATACCTCCTAAGTCCCTTTCTTGCGGCGGCAGAATACCACCATCGCGTGTACAGCATTCTTCACTGGTGATATTGGGCAGCATGGGTAAAGGTTAGCATAATAGCAGGTTCGGATAGAGGTTGTCTTCAGTGCGTTTGAGAATAGAGGTGTTTCTAAGGCGGGCTTTTGATTTCCCTCGTGCTCCCTCTATCGTGATCCGTACTGTACAAGTGTGATATGTGCATCTCTTCCCATCATCTTCCCACCAGCTTCCCACCACCTCCCCACCAGAAACGAGTTTAATCGGATTTGTTGTCTTTGAGATGATCCACCATTTTCTGCAACTCGGACTCTCCATCCTTCCGGAACTGTGTCACCTTCTTGATGTTCTTGAGCGTGAGGTCGGACAGGTCCTTCCCCTCAGTCGCACACCTTGCCACCGTCTTCGCCGTCAACGCGAATCGCATATCCTTCGGGCCGTCCACAAGCTCTAGGATAGCACTCGGCGCCTGATCCGTCTTCAGAGGTTCGATCCTCAGTACCCGCGTGTACCCTCCAGGCCGCTCCTTATAACGCTCCGCGATATCGCCAAACAATCTCGGGACCATATCTAACGGTGTCTAATATCGATTCCGCGATCAGTCACCCTTCCACCTTTTCTCCCCCCTCCCTCGCGCACGGCAACGGGGCAGAAATACGTAGAGAATCTGCTCAGCGCGTAGCCGCGAGGCATTGGTTCCCTTCTTTGCGAGAGTGATACATTTTTCGGCGAGACGCTGCGCTTCCTTCGCTTTCGGGTACGTGGTCGAGATCGATTCGTGTTCGAACAGCGAGGTAACGAGGTTGCGGAGGAGGGCTTGTCGGTGCGCGCTGTTGCGGCCGAGCATGCGGTGCTTTGTGTAGCCCATCGTGGTGGAATTGGAGGCGACGACGACGTTCGTTCGTGGAAGACGGGAATGGAGGTGAGCAGTGAGAAATGCTAGTTGGAAAATGGTGGGTTTTGAGCCGCCCCCGCTGATGTGCTAGTGGTAGTTAGTGGCCCTGCACCATCGAGACATCCCACCGATGCACCACTAGCTACAGACGACGCAATTTTGGTCAACATAAACAACGGTTACGGGCTCTCTACAATTTCTAACTATCAATGTTGGCAATCATGCCAATCTCACGCAACATCGCCGTCTGCGAATCCTCAGGTCCCAGCTCCCTATCACTGTTGGCATTCATGCCAATCTCACGCAACATCGCCGTCTGCGAATCCTCAGGTCCCAGCTCCCTATCACTGTTGGCATTCATGCCAATCTCACGCAATATCGCCGTCAGCGGATCCTCAGGCCCCAGCTCCCTCCTTCGCCACAAACTAAACTCCTCCTCATCCACGATATCGTCTCGCGCTGCTCCCCCGCTGTTACTCCTCTCAATGAGCTGAATCAACCAGCCGAATTTCTCGAGCTGCTCTTGTCGATCATCATATTTAATATGGCGACCCTTAGTCGTAGGCTCCCGCCGCTCATCCGTAGCCTTGCTCGGTCCTCTATACTCGTCGGGGATGGGAATATCTCTTCCCTTGACTATGATTTGAAGGCTTAACCTGCTGGAAGAGAGAGGCACGAGGTGGGGGAAAGCAGCGGTCTACGTACTACTCGGCGGCTCTGACGCCGTGCCATCTTTCACCCGTTCCATCGTCTGCCTGACCACATCCAACACTGTATGGTCGGAGGAAGATAATCGGTTGACATCAGCACCCGCGCGAATCAGACATCCGCAGTGGTTCTGTCGACGAATATTACCAGCTGCAAGTTGCAGTGCCGTCCAGCCGTCTCCGTTCACTACATCCAGGTACAATCCCTCGCTGAGCTTCCGTCCTGTCCGTGGTACAAACTCCAGGAGAAACTCCAAGAGCTTCGTTTCCGGCTCCGAAACTGCGAAGTGAAGGAGTGTGTCACCAGAAACCGGGCGCGCGATCAGATGTTCGTCGTATTCCAAGAGGAGGTGAAGGAATGCTTCGTGGTGACCGACTGCGGCCCAAGCTGCGGGGGTCAACTCGTCCCAGAATGTGTCTCCAGCCAGATTCCACCAGTCGCAGGTGGCGTGGAAGTTCGCGCCCTGGGCGAGCAGCAATCGACCTGGTTCGAGGGAGCCATATGCTGCCGCTGTGTGTAATGGTGTGAATGTGCTCATATCCTGGGCTTCGATGTCTGCACCGAGCTCCAGGAGTTTCGCTGTGGCACGAGTGTTGTAACTTTGTATCGCGAAATGTAGCGGAGTCCTCCTGTCTGCACTTCGTTGATTCACATCCGCACCCGCGGCGACGAGGTCAACTGCTATTGTGTTGCTGCAGAAGAGCGTGCTTCGTGCCCACTGACCCAGCGGCGTCTTGCCATCTCCTGCGCATGTCGAGTTTCCACTACACCCGTGCCCGAGGAGGGCTCTGACAACAGTCTCGTTATGGTTTCCTGCAGCTGCTACAATTGGTATGTAATCGCGCTCTGAGTCACCTTCAAGCAATTCCGGCGCCCTCTCTGCAACGAAATCGATGGTTGCTACTGTGGATTGACCAGCTCGTACCCCAAGGAAGCCATCGATAGTGTCTATGTGGTACTGCGGCAACATCGCCAGCCACCACACTGCAGCGCCTAGCCAGTCCAAACATTCGAAAGCACCAAGCTTTTCCAACTCCTGCAGAATCTCGGATGATTGCTGGGCAATCGCATATTCAATGGGCAACGAATCCGCCGATCCCTCGAACGAGCACAAATCTTCCATTACATCCGCATGCTGAAGGAGATTCTTCACCGCCGCAAGGTTGTAAGCCCGAAATGCAAACGTTAGCGGCCCTCCGAGGGGGAATCTTCCGTGGATTTCAATGCACGGGTGGTCCCAGCCCATGTCGTCGTCGAGTCGAGCGCCGGCAAGGAATAAGAGGTTGGTGGTACGAGGGATGTCTGCCGTGTCAAAGGATATGATCCAGTGGATGGCGGAGTCGCGGATTTTTACGCCGTCGATGTCCAGTGTTTGCGCTGAGGCGCCGGATGCGATGAGAGTCTGGTGGTGTTAAGGGTTGGGAGAACAAACAGCAGTAGAGAAAGACATGCCTCCAGAACGCCTAGGTGCCCGCCTTTGCAGCACAGAACCAGCAGACTCTCCCCAAACTCGTTGCAAGCGTTTGGATCCCCACCGGCTTGTATGCAGGCTTCTGCAAGCTCCTTGTCTCCATATATCGCCGCGTTCAATAGGAGGTCGTCAACATCATCTCTACCCTCAATGGGCTTTCCGGAACCGATGCACGCTGGAGGTTGATTCGGATAGAAATACTGGTTAAACCCACCCCTCGAATGAAAGTCCTGTCTCGCCTGGATATATAAATCCGCATCGATGGTCCGCAGGGTCTTTTCCGCCGTCCAGGAGCCCCACGCAACAGCTTCATACAGCCAATCGAGTTGCAAATCTTCATCGATGTCGAGTGGACGGTTATGAGCCACATGCCATGCATGAACTACCGCTTGCGCGGGGAGATAATCCGCTTTTGCGGACTGCACGGCGGCAGATAACATCCCATCGATATCCGTGGGGCCTCCCAAGCCGAGAGACCGTGCTAGAGCCAGCTGGAAGTATGTGCGGCCACGGGTAGGGCCGCGGGTGGATTGCGTCAGGTCCGTTATTATCTGTTGTTGTACGTCCAGCGGGATCTCATCCTCGTCTTGCCAGCCGAAGGTTACGTAGTGTGCGTCGCTGAGATATGTCTGGAGGCTGTGGTCTATTTCTTTTCGTGTGCGGCCGACTCTCGGAGGGGGCGGTGGGCTTCGCAGAGTGTTATCAATGGTTCTCTAGATTGGAGGGCAACAGACGGCATACCTCATTTCGGAGTCCACTTCGAGGATGGTTTCGACCATGGAAAGTTCTGAGCACCGCTCCTCCGGGTTATATGCCAACAGCTGTCTACATGCCAGCTCGAGGACGGCTTTGAACTCCTCTGGTACATTCTCATCCTTCTGGATGAAATCAACCCCGCTCTGCAGAACACTCTCATCCTTCGCACTCCAGCACTCCCTCAGTTCCTCGGCAAAAATATGCAGCAACAATAGACCTAGTGAGTACGCATCACATCTACCCAGCATCTCAGGATGTATCGGGTGTCTCGATTGATCCTGCGTCTCGGGAGCATTGGTTATATCCGTGCCATAATACCTCGTCTGCCTATCAGTCGGCAACGAGTCCAGGAATATACACGAGCCGAAGTCGGAAAGTTTCGCCATATACGGTTGAGCGATATCCAAAACCTTTTCGCCTCGTACGAGCAGAATGTTATCCACCTTAACATCCCCGTGGATAATCCCCATATCATGCATTGCCACGAGTCCGCGGGTCACGTCCAGTATGATTGAGTACTTCTCTTCGCCGTCAAGATGGGCTTCTGGACAAGATGGACCGAGGAGGCTGGAGAGTGTGCGCTCTGCATGCCGTACGACTATTGCCGGGGTGTGAAGGTATGGGGATCCAGGGTCCTCTATTAGATCGTAGGCAATGAGGTTAATGATATGCGGTTGGTCCCGCAGAGCGCAGAGCGCTTTAAGCTCTTTGTAGAGTTCGTTTGCTCTCCTCTAGACTATTTATCAGTCGGTGGAGATCACAATGTGTGGGGAGCAAACCCGATCCGCAAGGCCACCGAGATTTATGTTCTTCACAGCGAGCAGGCCTTCGTCAGAATCGATCCCCTTACCGTCGTAGACGGTAAATTGGCTACCCGCACCGAGGACCCTGGTGCGATAACCGAAGTGTTCGGATTGGAGTGCGCGTGGGATCTCATGGTGAGTTACTAGCGTGAGGAAGTCGCTTACTGTGCGGATCTCGAGAGGGTGAGTAGGAGCCGGTAATTTGGTCGGGGGACGGTTGGAGTGGAACATGTTTATTGAGGGATGAGGTTGAGGATAACAGTGCTGAAGTTGACGGTTAAAGGTGAGATGTTTCCCCCGCTGTAGAGTACTATCTCCGTAGAACATCATGCACACTGCACGACTCATTGCTTTTTCACGAATCACATAAGATGACAAGATCATGGATGATTGATTGGTGGCCAGCTCAGGGATATATCATTATTACTGCAGCGTCTCAAGTACCCCACTTCACTATCCAAATCTCCAGAAATCCCATGGCCGAACTCGCTCTCGGCATAGCCTCCATCGGACTGACCCTGATCGACGATGCCATCCGAGTGCTCCAGTACTTCCGGCTTGTGCTGGCGGACTCCAAAAGCCTCGGCGCCGACGCCCGCAAGATCAGCACGCAGACCGCTGTCGAAACCGCGCGGCTGCAAGCATTCCGCGAGTTCCTCCATGACCCCGCCGGGACGACAACTCGATTTGAGCTCCTGCCACAGATGCATCAAACTGCGGTTGTCGGCATGATACAGGAGCTCGATATCCTCTTTGCGGCGTATTCGGCCGTCGTGGTCAAGTATGGGTTGGACTTGGACGTCGATGTTGTGGGTAGGGTGGATGTGGCCGAGGAAATGGTCCGCCGGGCCACACTGACGAGTACGCAGTTGCAGCTTGGGGCGAGCTGGAAGGCGAAAGCAGCTTGGGGCCTGTTTAAGAAGAAGAATATTGAGGTGGCTGTGCAAAGGCTTGAGGAGTGGAATAATAAGCTGCAAAACTTCCTTCTGTGCGGTCTGTGTTTTTTGGATGATAAGAAATTGATGGAGTTGAGGGACGGGACTACTATGTAAGTCCCCTCTGCAGGTGCTACGGAAGGGAGGGTGGGGTTGTTGATGGGATTTCATGGCAGGGAGAAGTTGCGGCTTGCGCCTGGCCTGCGACTGCGTGCGATCATCACTGGCGCCAATGCCTCCACCGTCGATATCGTCGAAGACGGAATGGTTCTCAGTCCACCCGTGGCGAATAGCTGTCTCCGGACCGTCAATCACACTGGGGGAAAACCAGAAACCGTCTACGTAGAATACAAACCTTACAAACCTCGACGCGGGGCCACCCAGCCCTCCGATGCAATGATCCGTCGAGTCCGGGCCCTCGGAAACCTCCTCTGCCAGCCATCAGCTTCAGATGCCGGGTTTCACACGTTATCGTGCAGGTGCATCATCAAGGAGAAGGACCACAACGGAAGGGCATTGAATAGATACGCATTCCTCTTCCGTCTCCCGGACGGAAACAGTGGGGAGCCCATCTCCCTGTCCGCAGCGATCACAATCCATCACTCCCATCGTCCGACCCTCGGCCAGCGCTTCCAGATTGCAAAGACACTGGCAACAACAGTCTTCCAACTGCACTCCGTAGGCTGGCTGCACAAATCCATCCGCAGCGAGAACATTCTCTTCTTCGGCGCACCCGGGCAGATGTACTCGCAGCAGTACCTCGTCGGCTTCGAGTTCTCGCGCGACGAGAACGACACCTCGACCATGGAGCAGGACGACGCGCTGGAACGGAATATCTACCGACACCCTGACCGGCAAGGCCCACCTGACACTCGTTTCTCTGTGCTACACGACATCTACTCCCTCGGTGTTATCCTGCTCGAGATAGGATTGTGGCGGCCGGTAATAGGCTTCGAGGCGTTTGCGGACATGGATCCGGATACGGTCAAGGAGAGGCTGCGGGAACATGCCAACGCAAGGCTGCCGCATTATATGGGCAGGAAGTATACACGGGCTGTGTTGGAGTGTTTGGACCAGACGCTGGTGGATGGCGATGTGGTGGCGCTGGGCGGTCTGGAAAGGTTCAGAGAGAGTGTGCAGATTGCGTTTTGTGAGAAGGTTCTGGGGGAGATTGAGGGCGGAGTTGCGTTGGAATAGTGGTGGGCGGGCCGTCGTGATTCCGAACAGTCGCTTTTGAACGTCTGTTTGATTATCGACTATCATCTATAGATCTGTCTTACGTCCGAGGATCTACATATGGGTTTCTGTGCTTTGCGAGTTTCTCGGCCCGTGAGAGAAAATCACATTCATCGCTCGAATAACGAGCGATACCCTGTGCGCAATTCCAAGCAGAGCCAAACTTCCAGTCCAGGTTGTCTCGGAGACGTGGATAGTGTTAGTGAGACTCACGTTACTCTAAACCCACTATAGCCGACTAACCTAGTAAAGACTTGTGGAATTGTCGGTGATTGGTGCAAGGTATTGATGCTTTTGAACTGATCGTGAAGATGAGGCTAGGTCTCTACCACAAAAGTAACAATGACGACGATAACGACGACTAGCCTATAGCGATATCGAGAATATCAACGGCCTGTCTAGATTATGGCGACCATTTGCCCGATCTTTCTTGCGCGGACAGTTAAAACGCGACGTGCAAAATGGCTGTCCGGATGGAATAACGAGTGATGATAGGTGAAACAGTGACCGTCAAATTGATTATAATCGGGCTCCTCGACTATAGAACTAGGTACATACCTGTATTTGCGGAAGTGAACTCTATAAAACGAGATTAGAGAGTTTCCCTAGGCGGGCCTTAGGTTCCCATAACTTTCTCTCTTGCAATCACCCTGTCTGATGTCTCGGACCGACATGTGAGCCGGGTCTTGGCAGCCCGCGGACCATACCATGGCCACAAGTGTCCTCGACACATCACTCACGACAACACCCGCGCCAATGCCAGCAAAACGAGGCCAACCGGTAGTCGACATCGACACCACTCTCAAACGCGTATTCGGAAAGAGGTCTTTCCGATCTGTCCAGCGGGAGGTGATAGAAGTAGGGTTTTCACAATGCGGCAAAAAACTTTAATAACACGTGACGCTGATGATGTAATTAGGCGGCGCTGGAGGGTCATGATGTTTATTTGCAGGCATCAACCGGTAGGAAATACCCGCCTTTTTGTTGATGAAGCTGGCTGGATGGGCAGTTGATGTGTGCGATGGGAAGGTCTTGGGAAGAGCCTGACCTTTCAGCTCCCCGCCGTGGTCGTGGACCATGGTACGACGATAGTTGTTTCCCCATTGCTGTCTATCATGGTAAACAGCCCGCGACCTCTCTGCACAATCCGAAGGACGCTGAGGAATTTAGGCAAACCAAGTAGAAGCTCTCCTTGCAGCGGGAATCAAAGCGGCAAAGTTGGATAGTTCCATGGACATGCAGGAACGCAACGAGATCTTTAGAGACCTGGAAAGCGGACGTCCCACGCTGCGACTGCTTTATGGTACATATAAATACCGTTCCATATGTACTGGTTAGTACTCTGGATCTGACTTGGCATAGTGACACCGGAGCTATGCACTACCCCCGGATTTCGCGCAAAACTAGGGGTGCTGCACAAAGACGGAGAGCTGAATAGGATTGTAGTTGATGAGGCACATTGCATCTCTGGTTCGTGGCTTCGTTTCACTGGAGGCAGATGAGGATATGGGAGATGCTGATGAGTGGTAGAGTGGGGACATGATTTCCGTGCGGCGTTTAAACAGCTGTACTGGTTCAAGTGCGAGTTTCCTTCTGTTCCGGTAATAGTGAGTTTTCTTCAAAAAAGTGCGGTTGGTCTGGATAAGAGGCGGTTGATGGCTGATGAAATGGCGAAAGGCAGTAACTGCTACTGCTACTGCCAGGGTTCGAGAGGATATCATCAAGATCCTGAGACTACCGCCACCGCCGCAGTTGAAGATATATCTCACTCCAACATCAAGTACCTCCTGTTGCTGTGGTCCCGATGACTTGCGACGTGCTGATATCAGGGTTTTCAGGGTCAAATCTCCACTACGAGATCCGTTACATAAACGACAGTATCAACCCACTCGACGAGCTGGTGAAGTGGTTGACAGGTGTATACAAACGACGGAAGGCTCGGGACGGTGGGGCCGAGGAGAGGCATTCGGCGGTTTCGGGGTTGATATATTGCTCGAAGGTATGCGTTGCTTGTGGTTTGTATGGAGTTACTCTGCTTATTGACGATTGGCTGCCCATAGAGACAAACGTGTGAAGATGTCGCCAAAGAGCTGCGCGGGCATAAGATTGGTGCTAGGTCTGCGTTGCACCCTGTTCCAAAAGACATTTATGTGAAGCTGACAGATATTTTGCAGACCATATCATGCAGGACTGAGCAGTGAGTTACCTCAAGGGAACCTTCCCTCGAGGTGATGACTGATCGTTAATAGACGACGAGAAAAACGACACGACGCAGAACTGGCTCCTCGACAAGCTAGGCTATGACATAATCGTGGCTACGACGGCATTCGGCATGGGAATCGATAAGCCCAACGTATACCACCCTCTCCATCTAATCCCACAAAATGCATTTAACTTAAAATCAACAGGTCCGATTCGTCGTCCATTGGGGTGTCCCCAAGTCGTTCGAAGGGTACTATCAAGAGGCCGGACGTGGCGGCAGAGACGGCAACGCGGCCCGTTGCATTCTCTTCTACTCACGAGAGTCCCGGGACCGTACGGGATACCTTCTCCAGCTTGAGGCGAGTAAGCAACAGGGCGTCGGCGGTGGCGACGCGCAAATACAAACGCAGAGCAAGCTGAAAAGCTATCAAGAGGTCCCTCCTTTCCTCTCTATCCTACTCTCGCTAGTCACTGACTACTATCTGTCGCCCCACAGCTGGTAAAATACTGCGAAAACACATCTACATGCAGACACCTGGCGATATCACGGTACTTTGGAGATGTCGAACCGCCGGAATGCGACTTTGCTTGCGACATCTGTAAAGACCGGAACGCGGTAGTCTCGGCGAAACGGAATGGCCTCGCCGCAGAGGAGTGGGTTAGTACTCAGAGGGAGACGAATATGGACTACTACGGTGGGGTTGATAGTTACGAGTAGAGTCACATTACTGTAGTAACAGTCGAGCATGTCGAATAGAGAGGATCAGTGACGTTTGGGCGTACAGAAAGTTGGCTTAATCTGACTGCCTTGGACCAGTGGGGAAAGATGATCTGTTTCCGGCCAGTCCAGAAACCGCAAACTCGTTATGCACTCGTGTTAACTGTCAAGAACACTGTGGTTCGAGAATACCGTACGAGTCGAAAACACCAAGTTCCGATCCCCCGGATCTTCACGATACCTACCTTCCTCTCCGACAGGCAAGCCAATCGTCATCGCTGGGAGGTCATCAGTAAAGTACTTGTCCCCCGCTGTGCGCAAAAAAAAATACCCCGCGTCAGTCAAATCGTTCGACGTCGTCCGACTCACCCTTCCACGGTGCCGGGACTGTCCGATCTTCGGCTCGCTAAGAGGTGAGACACATTAGCCGCGACGGACGGACGTGGGTTGCAGGTATCAGCAACCACACCACCCACACACCACAACGGTCGTTCCCTCTCCTGGGTAAAAGTCACCGGAGCTGGCCGATACGGAGAATGGACGTGAGAATGGGGTGACAGTAAGCATCGTCGAACCACCACCACCAGGCAACGAGGAATCACACGATGACAGGGCGACAGGTTCCGACTGCGGTCGTTGGACACCGTAGACGTAGACGAGATCTGGAGGATGGTCCGTAGAAGAGACGGGAGCACAGGTGTCGAATAGGAATATATACTGCGGCTACCTGCCTGTCCAAATCTGCTTTCATCCCATCATCATCAGATCACACAAACATCACTCGCCTCACAACCACACACACACAAAAACCTCCTTCTCCTCCTCCTTCAAATAAAATGAACGCCACTCCCCGCCTCCTCGGAAAGATCCTCAAGGCCGTCGGTCCCAAGGAGCCGCATCCCTACTTTATCTACCCCAAGACTGCCGCGGCATACCCCATCAACCCCGCGTTCTTGAGTCAACGGTTGGGTCGCACTGCTGGAGCGTAAGTTGATTCTTCCCTAGATGATTGGTCTGTACTGGGGGATGGTGGCTGATGGGATGATTGCAGATATGTTCCATTCATGGGAGTGGTGTTCCTCTGGCCTTTTGCGGCGCAGTACATTACCACCCAGACTGGTGGGCCATGATCGGATATACAAGTAATCGGTTCGGGAGGAGTTTGTTTTCTGTTTTCTGTTTCTGTTTCTTGTTTCTTTTCTTTCTGTAAATGGTGGACTGGAGGGGTGTTTGGGTTTTTTGATTTTGATTTTGATTTGATGCTCGCTTTGGTCCTTGGGATGGAGTTGGGAGCACCGGTGGGAATAGTGGAGGAATCATGAGGGATGGGAATGGCTATTATTTATCGGACGGAATTTGTATAGAGTTGGAAACAAATCTAGAGCTTTTGGTCGCTATCGAACTTTCTATCGTACCTATGAGTTGAAGACGAATCAGCGGATGCTTAACGATATGTACAGCCGTAAGAGAGAATCTAGGGAAACACAGGCGGAGTGGAGGACTGGAGCGCAAACTCCAAGCTCAAAAGCAGAGACATGATCCTATTTCGCGCTCCGCCGCAATCCACTCCTCTCGTAGTCCGCCCTTTTCCCCACCCCTTGCTCGCCAAACAAAACCGGCAGCACTCACCCTACTTCTGCAAGTTCCTAACGATGTTCCCGACCATCTCCTCCACATCCTCTCTGATTTTGACCTGATCCAGACTCGTCGCCCACTTCCAGACACCCTCAAGCTCTGCGTTCCACCGGTCCTTGATCGTCTCCACAATGCTAGGTCGCGCAAGATACGGCCGCGGCGTCTCGGGAATAGTGGCAGGCTTCCGGAGCGCCTCGAGACGCGAGCGGCATTCCCGGAGCGTGTGGGAGTTGCGCGCTGTGCGCTCGCGCAGAGAGGACGTCGCAAGGTAAACGCTGAAGGAGGTGAGGACTGTGCCGCCGACCTGTTGTTGGGCGTTAGTAGGTAAGTAAGTAGTCAAGAGAGCACTGGAGCGGAAAGCGTACGAGTCCGGCGAGGCGGGCCATGGTTGCTGTTGTGCTTGGTGGTGGCGGTGGGGTGCTTGGTGGTTTGGGTTGTCGCGGGAGTGCTGCGGAAGAACCCGCAGACCCGCCAGTCAATCGGTAATTAGTACGTGCCAAGGCCGAGTGACGCATGATATCACCAATACCGGTATTTACCACCTTTAAGGCTCCATTCACCTATGGTAGTCTGGCTGGCTGGCGGTTTATGACAGACTAAATGGACGCGGAAGCTATTTCGTCACATAAACTCACTCATCGGTTGCTTCTACATGCCGTATGCAATAATAAATTGATCTCCCTCTCTCTATCCCCATCCTCCCATCCCGTAATCAACTTGACCGTATCTCGAAGAATTCTATATATCATACATGAAACAAATCCATTGGTATCACTGAAAGCGTACAAAAATCTAAAACGAGCTCAAACAAGTAGCTTCCCACAATACTCTTGTGCATATGCCCTATACCTCTGGAGCACATCCGTCTTCGCCAGACCGTCCTTCTGCACACCATACGCATAATGCGCCGCAAGTGCCTGCCCATTAACCACCACATCTGTCACAAATCAGTATGCCGTGTTATGGAGAAACGGGGAGGGAGGGAACTAACGTCTCTTAGTAAGTCTAGAAACAACCTGTGTAAGATGGGCCTCATCGTCCCTAGGTATCGGGAAAGCCTTGATCACGTCCTTCCCCCAGATAGTCACCATGTTGATGCTTAGGCGCTCATAGTTCATATCCCAGGTGTCAAATTGATACGCTGCCAGCCCTGTCGCGCCTTTCTCGGCGTTCTGGAAAAATGAGTAGTGCTGCTGTGCCGCCACTCGCCAGTCGTTCCATCCGGGGCCGAAGGCATTGTACTCTGTCCCGGAGACGGGGGTGAAGTCCATACTGACATCAGCGGGCAGCCAACGGTGCGGGTGAGCGGGGGTTATGTAGGCGTCTTCCGAGGCGATGGAAGACTTGATGCGCGGGAGTTTGGATATTTTCCAGTCTGCGAGGTGAGCAACGGGGTTGAAGCCTTTGGGCGGCGTCATCTCTGGAAGGAAGGGGTGCACGGCGCCCATACGTGTGTGCACCCAAGATAGCTCCGGGTTATTGATTACGTTGGCGGAGATCATCAGGTACTCCGGATGTGTGATGCGGTATTGCACCAGCTGCGGGATCGCATCGTCGTGGATGTAAAGCTGCCGCCCATTAGCTACTTCCTCTCGAGGGAACATGGGGAGCATACAATATCATCGTCGATCTTGATATAAAGCACATCCGATTCCACACCCTCCCTACTCTCGTCAGCCTCCCATTCCACCCCGTCCAAAGCTGCACCCACCAAGCATTATGAAAGTCTAGCTTATCCTTGGTCGGCTTCATCTTACGACCACGAACGTATCCCTCCGGTTCGTTTTTCAAAATCTTCTCGAGCGCCGCGAGATCGTGCTCATCCGCCGTATTGGACACAAACACGACCTTATCCAAAAACCCGCCATTCTTGACAAGATTTTTCTAACCCTCTTATCAGCCCCCTCCCTAGCACCTCTTTTCCCAGATAGACTCACTCGTAGATAACAATCCAGCACTTGCACTCTATCCCACCTCCCATAGAACACCAACGCATGAACCTTGATCTCCGGGGGCTTCTCATACGTCGTTCCGTCGGCGAAGGTATACGCTGGGCGGCCGCCCTTCCACCCCTTCCCTGTCGCAAACACGGGTGCTGGTATGGATGGCGAATCGGGTTTCTCCTCCGAGGTATGGTAATGCCGCGGCGTCCATGCCCAGATGCCCGCGAATAGGAGGAATATGAAGCCGGCGCCGACAATGCCCTGCAGCTTGCGGTTGGTCTTGAGGTGCGTGCCGAGTTGTTGGTACTTGTAAGTGTATTGGGGCGCCATCGCGGCGACGGGAAGCAGGTGTGTGAGAGGCGAAAGTGCTCAGGAGGCGGCGGCGGTGGGAGAAGCGATATTTATCATGAGACGGAAAGGGTGCTCACAGGGCAAGGTTAAGGGCACAGCTCAGGACAATCTTTACGGAGCTCTGTGCGACGCGTAGGCAAGAATATGCATCCTTGTCGGATACGAAGATCTATAAGCGTCGCGATCTGCTTTGCTTTTTCTGCGACAACTTATGATACTAGGTATACATTTTAGCTTTTCGAAAGTCTTCATGTTCATTGTGTAGATACTAGGTATACATTGTATTCATTCAAGGATAGTTCATGTTGTTTCGTCATTTAGTCCACAGCTGAGTAACGCTGGTGTGTTGTGTTGCCGTCGTAGCTCAGCCCTGCGGAACCAAACGTGTCACCAACTTTTTAGAGCTCCAACTGAATCAACTCTCTGGCCTCCGTCGCCGCACACACCGCCTCACAAGCACAACTCCGCTCCACCCCGCCGCGCCAGACCACACCATGAATATCTTCCGGATCTCCGCAGATCTCTTCCACCTAGCGAGTATCTTCATCTTGCTGTATAAGATGAAAACATCGCGGGTGAGTGCGGGCTGAGAGGGGGGAGGTTGGATGAGGTGGGTGAGGGATAGGTAACTGATGTGACGACGATACTCTAGACGTGCGCAGGAATCTCGCTCAAATCGCAATGTCTTTACCTCGTCGTCTATGTTACACGCTACCTCGGTTCGCCTCCTCCCCTCACTGTCTCCGGTGTGTTCGTGGGTGCGGGGTGAGGATAGGTACTGACCAAGTCAGACATCTTCACGACCTTCAACCGGTCCTACTACAACGACCTGATGAAGATATTCTTCGTCGCGTCTTCCGCCTACACAATCTACCTGATGACGACCACGTTCAAGCCCACGCACGACCCGGCCATCGACACCTTCCGCGTCGAGTTCCTCTTTCTCGGCGCCGGCCTGCTCGCCCTCGCCTTTCCGTACCAATACAGTTTCTCCGAGATCCTGTGGAGCTTCAGCATCTGGCTCGAGAGCGTTGCCATCCTTCCGCAGCTGTTCATGGTCCAGCGAACGGGCGAGGCCGAAACCATCACGACGCACTATCTCTTCGCCCTGGGCGCCTACAGAGCGCTGTACATCCCGAACTGGATCTGGCGGTATGTGGTTGAGGGACATGTGGACCACATCGCGCTGCTGGCGGGCATCGTGCAGACGGTGCTGTACTCCGACTTTTTCTACATATACTATACGAAGGTTATGAAGGGGAAGAAGTTTGAGCTGCCGGTTTAGAGGATGGGGCAGCTGCCGGTTGGGTGGGGGGTGGGAACAGTGTACGCAATTCTTAATCCGCACCGAGTGTGCTCGTGGTGGGAGAACCTTGTTCGTCTGCCGCTCAGGGCTTTCCGACCTCCCAGGCGGCGGCGGCCCTTTAGGTGATGGCCTGTACCGTAAGAAGATCAAGCTAGCGGAGGTGTTGGTACATGTATGGAGGTGAGATGCTGGTAGGCGAATTTTTGGTGCGTAGCGGGCGTGTTCTTCTGTCCTCCTCCGTACCTTTCTCTCGGTCGCTATTATGGTGTGCGATTGAAGTGGCCTGAAGGTCATCAAACATGGTGACATTGCATTCATGTGCCAGTCAATTCCATTTCCCCTCACTACTCTACATGACCATCGATACAACGTAGGCAATTGGTATTTGGTATATATTACACCACCGCAAGAAAGCATCTGTCCACAGGGAGAAAAGAACAAGAAAAGGCATAAACACATCTTAGATCACTCCACCGCCTACACTTCTATTCCGCCATCTCAACGTCCTCATCCTCTTCCTCGTCGTCTGCACCAATGAACGTAAGTTTCGTGCCGTTCTCACTAATCTGCCACACATCCAGCCCCTCGTACTCCTCTACACACTTGACCAACGCGTCCTCGGTGAATCCCTTTGCCAGAACACGCTCGCGGATGACACGCATGAGGACCTCGCTGCCCTTACCGGCCGCGGTGCGGATGATCCGGTAGATCTTGGAGGACATCGTCACGTCAGCACCAGTGTGCGAGTCGGTGTCGTACAGAGATGCCTTGGAGACTTCGATCAGACGGAGCGCCTCGTCGACGTCTTCCATCACGACGGTATCGGAGAGGCGCAATCGTGCCAGGGCCTGGGCCAAACGCAAGATACCTAGAAGGGTACGGGGCGAAGTGTGCGAGAAGTGCCTGGACTACAATTAGAAAGCATTCTGATGGGCGGAATTGGGGGGATCTTACTTCTTGCCACCCTCCTCCTGCTTCCCCAGCTGCCGTAAACGAACATACGCCTGGGTGACGTAGTCCGCAACTTCCTTGGGCACGGTGGGACGGTGCTGCCTAGCCTGCGCAATGTATGCCCTCATCTCTGCTGGCGACAGAGGCTCAAAGTCCATCTCGGGGTGTCGGTTCTCCATGTGAACGAAGGTAACGTGGCGAGCAAGCTCCTCATCGTTCTCGCGAGTAGGGGTATCCAAGATCAGAAACAGGATGTCGAAACGAGAGAGAAGGGCAGCGGGTAGATTGATGTTCTCAACGGGTGAGATCTTGGGGTTGTAACGGCCGTAGAGGGGATTGGCGGCTGCAAGGATCGATGTACGTGCGTTCAGTGAAGTCGTGATACCGGCTTTGGAAATCGAGATGGTCTGCTGTTCCATGACTTCGTGGATAGCTGTACGATCCGAGTCGTCCATTTTGTCGAACTCATCGATACAACAGATACCATTGTCGGCCAGAACTAGGGCACCTCCCTCCAGCACCATCTCGTCTGTGACGGGATCCCGCATGACCGCAGCAGTCAAACCGACTCCCGAGGAACCACGACCAGAAGTGTAAATACCTCTGGGCGCAACCTTGGTGATGTACTTGAGTAATTGCGACTTGGCCACACCGGGATCTCCCATGAGACAGACGTTGATATCACCACGAATCTTCATTCCATCGCCCATTTCCTTGGTCACACCACCGATGAGAAGAAGCAGAAGACATTTCTTGACATCTTCGTGGCCAAAGATTTCTGGTGCGATCGAACGTGAAAGTGTGTCGTACAAGTTGCCGTGGCTGCGGAGCTCCTCGAAACGTTGCCTGGTCTTCGCATCAAGACCGACTTCATCATACTGCTTCTTGTGCTGCTCAGCGTGTTGCAGCTCAAGGTAGGTATCCGTCAGCAACCCCGCCTTGATGGCCTTAAACCCGGTGTAAGGTGTCGGCAAGAAGATTCCGGCCATATCGACAATGTCACCCGGATTGACGGTACGGCACAGCTCACCGTGAGCCTGAATTGTAAGACTGCGGGGTATGTGACCGACGGGCACTTGTTCCGCCAACTCCTGAATCTTGATTTCCTGGAAGGCCAGGAATTTCGAAGCACGAGTGGATGGAAAGAGCTGTCCCCTGGCTTGGTTGTCCTGGCACTCTTTCGACGGACAATCAATCATTGGTGTAAAAGACTTTGTCTTGATCTCCTGGAAGATTTCGCTTCCGCATCGATCACATGTGTATGCATTGACAATGACGGCCGGTTTGACGTCCGAAACTCGAGTCGCAATACCCCGGACAGTTATGAGATGTCCCAAATGTTCACCACGGACCTGGCGCACCGCCAGTGCTTTGTTTCCGGAGCCGCTTGGGTGTAGGGGTTTGAAGAAGACCTGGTATCGGCGGGTCAACTCGGCGGGGAAGTACTGAGGCTGGCCATCGAAAGCCGCCGAGCCATCCTCCTGCCGAGTCTCAGCGGCAGCATTGCGAGCGCGGCGCTGGGCGAGGATAATATCGAGAACATCGTCGTTATATCTTGAGGACGTCAGCCTGGGAGTGCAGCGCGACAAAGACACATCATCGGGGGTCGTACGTGGAATCCACTGATGTTGGCGGCATCACAGCATCGATCGCTCTCGAGAAGATGTCGATGTAGTGTGCAGTGTTCTCTTGTATCGACTTGACCAAGCGAAGGGACTCTGGACTATTTGCCTCGTACTGGAGCATCGTCAGACCCAACCCTCATCTTTAGTCCGGGTGATCAACGCACCTCCTTCAGATCCTCCAAATCGATGACAACGGATGGCCGCTCACGGTTCGCGATTTCCTGGAGAAGCTCCATGTACTTGGGCTTGAGTTCTGGCTCTGGTTGCCGTTGTCGAGGAGCTCTCTGTGCCTTCCTCCCGCCACGACGCCGCGGCGTGTCCTGAATTTCTTCCTCATCATCGACCACCTGCAGATTGGATAGCGCATCGCGAGCGGCTTCTTCGGTGGACCGTGTGGATTTGAAACTTTTTAGGAAGTCCTGGAATGCCGCTACAACAACATTTACTTGTCAGCTATCGTGGTTCCGCATGTCCCCTGGACTGACGTCCCTCCAATTGCCACGCCAGTCTCTTTGGGAAGGGTATAGTGGCATGTGAAACAACGCACCTTGTTGCTGATCATAATCGATCCCGATGTCAATGACTGGAAGAGCCATAGGTCACGATGAGTAGGGAATGTAGCGAGTGGTCTTGGAAGTGGTGATTATCGGTTGGTATTGTTTGGGGGAGTTGGTGGTTTGTTGTCTTGGGGACGGGCGAGGGTAAAGTACAGTGGAGTAGAGTAAGGTAAAGTACAGTAGATCGTCAAAACGCGTCGCGCGTTTGGGCTTGGGGGGCTTGGAGGGCAGTTTCGTTCCTGGCTCAAGGCTTTGGCTGCCATTCCAGACTGCCTCTTCCGCCAGCCAGCCAGCCAATCATATCACCACTTACTTCGCTGCCACTCCTCGATCATGCCGCCATACGTTTTCGAGTCTAGGGTGTTTGCACCTTCCTCCGCATCCTCCTATGCTTTATGATTCGGTGCCGAAACAGTTCTTCACGAACTCAAGCACACCCACATGGCATGCTGCTCCATTACCTCGGTCACGGCCAGCTGCTCTAGTTAGTGGTTAGATCCAACTACAAGTGAGGCACCACCACCACCTCCGCCACCACCTCCGCCACCACTACCACCGTGGCTGATCGCCGAATTGCCGGCCCGTGGTCTCAGTTGTCTGCACAAGAGAACTCGGCCTACCTACTCTACCTACTTGTACCTTCTAGTGCACGTGTATGTACCTATCACAAGCAGCAACATCACATCCACCGTGCCGACTTCTACATACGCGCCCCTCACCCATCCCCATAACCATCACCAACCATCACACCAACGATGCCTCACGCCGCCTCCGCCAACCGCCCTCCGTCAACACCGGCAACAGTGTTCCTGACTCCGCTTAAGAACTGCCTGCTGAACCTCCCAGCCTCACTCGTCTCAGTGCTCGTCTCCCAGAACACCCCCGCCCAGAATGTAGTCGTCGAGATTACCTTCCGCGGCTCGACCATGGGCAGCGCTTCGTCCTCGCAGCGCACAGCGTACGCGGGATGGACGGGAATGCAGAGCAAGCGGAAGCCGACGGCTGGCACGCCCATGCGCGCCGGCGAGGACGCAGTAATAGAGATGGATCCGGCATTGGCAAAGAACATAGGAGTGACAGAGGGGTCTAAGGTAGCAACTGATCTTCACGCCATGGCTCAATGTTATAGTTCTAAGCTTGTGAAAACTAGGTATCCATCCAGATACACGTTGATCCGCCGGCAGCGCACACCCTCCACATTGAACCTCTCACGGCGAGCGATTGGGAGATCATCGAATTGCACGCGTCATTCCTCGAGCTCAACTTGCTATCCCAGATCCGTTGTGTGACCACCGCCCACCCGCTCTCGGTGTACCTCTCGCCCACGTCGACCGCGTCTATACGGCTGACGAAGGTGGAGCCCGAGTCCGCGCTGTCTGGCCCTAACGGCTTCGCCAAGATCTCTCCCGACGCAGAAATCATTGTTGCGCCGAAGACCAGACAGCGGCGGCCTAGTAGGGGCGCAAAATCGACTACGAGTACAGCTCGGACCTCTACGAGGAGAAGACCTGAAGGTGCCTCCGTGTCTACGGGAAAGACGGCGCTATTCTTGAGGGGCGTGGTGCTGCCGACTGTGCGGCATGTCCCAGTTGCGGACGAGGAGCCCGATCATGAGGAGGAGAATGACGAAATGAATGGTGGGGGCCGTGGTTTCACGGTGTATCTGGACCCCAGTGCGATCGCATCAAAGCAGCTGCGGAACACGTCGAAGGTTGTGGTGTCGATTGTTCGGCCGCCGTCGCTGCTACCTCCGAAGGACCCTTCGCAGCAGCAACAGGAACAACAGGGCGACAAGGACAAGGACAAGAAAGATTCCGAGATTGCCGCGGCGACAAAGATAGTAGCCAACGTCCGACCGTGGGATTTTGCGCCGGATGCGAAACATGTAGCACTCTCCCGTCTTTTGGCAGCTTCCCTCCATCTCTTCGAAGGAGAAGTCGGTCCCATGGTGCGCCTTGAGGCCGCGCTGCAGCCGGTTCCTCACAAGATACTCGCCAAGGTCAAGATACATCCGTTTACGAAGGGGGGCAAGGAGGACGGCGTGAGATGGGGCGGAGGAACCAAACGATTGGAGGAAATGGCCATCTCTCGAATCCAGGACGTATTGGGACCCAAACGGCTGCGGAACGGCACAAATGCGATGATTGAGGAGGACTTGGCTTCTGTTTCTCCCGGCGAGGGTATTCTAGAGGGCCCGCTTACCGATGGTATGGTGCTTCCGGCGATCGAGGACTCGCCGATTGCCTCCGGTGGAATAATCAAACTCGAGGTCACAACGATCGAGGGAGCCGATGCTTCTCAAGCACCGTTGTTGAAATGGTTCATGGCCGGTGACAAGAGACCTACTATCGAGATTGCCTCACATATCCCCAAACCACCGGCGCCAGCGGTTCCGGAGACAATGTTTGTGCCGGATGAAGAGGACGAAGTGGTTGGGGTAGATGCTGTTCTCCAATCGGTTACCGAGAACCTTCTTTCTGCGTCGTCGGTGCTTTTGGCTGGTGCTCACGGTTCTGGTAAAACCTCCGTCGTGCGGTTGATTGCGAAGAGGTTGTCCGGCGCACCGCACTTTTACCGGGTAGTTGACCCTGGGACGCTCTCTAAACTCGCGGATGAGCGAGTAGCTGTGGTTAAAGAGAATCTCATCCGGTGGTTGTCGGAGGCAACTTGGATGGCAGGCAAATCATCTCGCAGTATTCTACTCCTGGATGATCTGGACCGGTTATGCGCCACTGAATCCGAAAATCAGGACAACTCGCGGGTTCGACAGCTCGCAGAAGTTGTTGTTTCCACTATCAAGAAATTTACAGCTGGCAAATTGGTGGTTGTCCTCGGTAGTTGCCAGGCAAAGGAGAGTCTCCACAGTCATCTGGTTAGCACCCATGTTTTCCGGGAAACCATCGCCCTGAAGGCCATGACCAAGGAGGGTAGACGGACGGTACTGGAGGGAATCGTAGCTACCCGTGGCGGCGTGCATCCGAGTCTGGACTTCCGGTTGATTTCAGCCAAAACCGAGGGATACATGCCAGGTGATCTCGCGCTCCTTGTGGATCGTGCTCGCCACGAAGCTGTAGTTCGACTGGTCGATAGCTCCGACTCCACGGTCGTTAATTCGCTGGTGCTGGGACCCGAGGACTTTGATTCCGCACTAGCCGGCTTTGTCCCTGCTGGTCTCCGCGGTGTCAAACTACAGACCTCCGGAGCTGGCTGGAAAGACATTGGAGGTCTGAAGGAAACACGAAAGATCCTCCTTGAAACTCTCGAATGGCCAACCAAATACGCGCCGATCTTCGCCTCCTGTCCCCTCCGCCTCCGTTCCGGTCTCCTACTCTACGGCTACCCGGGTTGTGGAAAGACTCTCCTTGCGTCCGCCGTCGCCGGCGAATGCGGCCTGAACTTCATCTCAGTCAAGGGTCCCGAGATCCTCAACAAGTACATCGGAGCCTCCGAAAAGTCCGTGCGTGACCTTTTCGAGCGCGCCTCGGGTGCAAAGCCGTGCGTGCTGTTCTTTGACGAATTCGACTCGATCGCTCCGAAGCGTGGACACGACTCTACGGGTGTTACCGACCGTGTGGTCAACCAGATGTTGACGCAGATGGACGGAGCCGAGGGATTGGACGGCGTCTACGTCCTTGCCGCCACCAGCAGACCGGACTTGATCGATCCCGCGCTACTACGTCCCGGACGTCTGGATAAATCCTTGATCTGCGATCTCCCCAACGAAGAGGACAGACTCGACATCATCCATGCGGTCGGTGGCAAGGTGCACTTCGATACCGACGTGGATTTGGCAGAAATTGCGAAGAGGACGGAGGGATACAGTGGGGCGGATTTGCAGGCTGTTGTGTATAATGCCCATCTTGAGGCGGTACAGGGTGTTATCAGCGAGGAGATCAAGAAGAAGGAAGCTATGGAGGAGAAGCCGGCGGATGATGAAGAAGATGTGGAGTTCTTGGAGTTTGTCTGGGGGGATGCCAAAGGGAAGTCGAAGGGCCTCGACCGCAGGGCCAAAGGGAAAGAGAGGGGGTTGCTGGTTGAGAAGGTATGCCACTCGCTCACTACACTCGCTCATACACTGCTAACTGAGATATAGATCCAATCCCTTAAATCCTCTAAATCCGGTAAGAAGTTCACCGACAAACCAGCGGGCGGCGACGCAGAGGAAGGAAAGAAGGAGGATATCTTGATCAAATGGCACCATGTCGAGACGTCGCTGCAGTCCACCCGACCCAGTATCTCTCAGCAGGAGCAGATCCGACTCAAGAAGATTTACGACGAGTTTATAGGCGCGCGCAACGGCGAGATGCCAAGCGGACAGGGTAGCACCGAGGTCGGTGGGCGGAGCAGCTTGATGTAATTGAGTCACGAGCGGGAGCACATACACATTGTTTATTTCGGCTTTTGTCCTTTTTATCCTTTTTATTTTACTTTGCGCGCATTTAATACCATGTATCTCGTCCGCCGATCACCGTAGGCTCGCTCATAATCGGCATAGCAATAATAGAAACCGCATCTCACCTCCTTCACGCAGTTATGCGGTTATGCGGCTATGCGGTTACGCAGTATAAAAAACCTCCTCAAGCCCCTTCCACCATCCGGGCCCCTCCGCGCTCCCCACGGCGCCCTCGACGGGGCTCTCCTGCATCCCGTCCGTCATCGCCCACCACTCGCGCACCCGCGGGTTCGCCGCCATCTTGACCATGTCCGCCTCGTAGTCATCGCCGACATACTTGAATGTTGCGAACAACGTGCGCTCGTTGTCGAAGAATATGGAGTCTAATCGCCGATGTCAGCGAGAGAAGAGAGAGAGTGGGGGAGGCAGTGAGGGAGGGAGGGGGGGAGAGGGGGAAAGACAGTCGATGATGTTGCAGTCTCGGATCTGCTGCAGGACTTCGGGCCAGACCGCTGCGTGGCACGCCTTGTACGCTTCGACCTGCGAGGGCCGGAGGTGCACTATTTGCGCGATGCGGCGGACGTTTTTGGGAGCGCTGGTGGTGGTGGAGGCGGAGGCGGACATTGCGGCGACGGACGGCGAGCTGGTGGCGGTGATGGAGCGGGACCGCGGGGAGAGATCTCGATTGTGAGTTTACAGTGCGGGGAGCTACATATTTACACACATACAGAGGTATCCATTACGTAGGAACGGAGTAGGGCTGCAGGTCGGGAATCGGTAAAATATGGGCCGAGATCCGGGGGTGCAGTGTGAGGGTGGGTTGTCCTCTACGGTACTAGGCCCGCGGACTGCGGCGAAGGCTGGAGCTCACTCCGGGTGGAAGCACAAGCGGACGGCGGGCGGCGGGCTTTGGTATGCACGTGGTACATAATGGCGAATAGCAAAGCATCGGGAGTAGCGAGTGATATTCCATAAGCGCTGCCTACCACGACGCCAGACTAGACATGCAAACTGAAACTTTTCGTTCCGTGCAAGCGCCGAGAAAGGGCCTTGACTGATTACTATGCTCTAGTCTATGCTGGACTGTCACTGGACTGGAATCTGTACCGCCGAACTTGTAGGCTAACAGGTAGGTCGCTTCACTGGTGTGTGTGCTGGTAACTACTGGTTAGCTAGTAGGGATGGCAAATAAACCAGCTCGAGCCGATATGTATGTAGATACATGTGAATTGCAGCCGAGTTCTACCGTAGTTGCGCCAAGTACGGTATGTGTCTAGGTAGATGGATGGGATGGAGACGAGTTCTAACTCTTTGGTGGACCAGGTTTGGGCTCTGCTTGGTATTCGAGCAAGTACCTAGCACCATCGGGACAGACTTCACAATCGGCCCACAATCGGCCCAGATGACATCCGTGGATGGGGTTTTTACTCTACGAGTATTCCTATGTATGTATGTCCTTCAAGCCCTCAAGGAGACGCTGGACTTCAGTGTTTGTGCGGGGGCGTCTCCTAATATTCTAGCTAGTCCTCACGGGTGAGAAACGACTATTATGGTAGGTAGCTGACGGAGAAGAGGCTGCCGTCGAGAGCTGAGATGGTCCAATTGTGTGGAATGTGTTGACATGTGGGAGGAGGAATGAGTGGTTGCCATTCGTCGTGAGGATGGAACTTCGATGAAGATCACGATAGGTATATCGCCACTATGCTATTCTATTCCAACCAAAAGCAACGTGCGGAATGGTGGTACGGGTAGTTACAGATCTGATTAAGATCAACACGACGCTGACGAGCCTGACCGAGATCGACACAACTCTGACAGAGCTCGAGGAGACAAGCTCGTAAAAATGGACTGGACATAAACAAAGCTACGCCTCATGTCTTTGACTAGAAGTTGGCAAAATTGTGACGTCTATCGGATTCAAAAGTTTTATTTGGAATACCTACGGTACTTAACTACTCCTGTACTACCGTAGTTGGTGGAGTAGGCTCTGCACCGGAGCCGGAAAAGTATCCCGGACCATACCCGGAGCCTACAGGCAGACCGTTACGAATTCCGAGACCAAGGGCCAAAATTAACGAACCTGCCTTACAGCTCGGTAGTTAGTGCTCACCGGTGAGTACTTTAATTATTTAGGGGGGGGGCGGCGCTTTTGCGTTGCAGCAGGGCCGTTGAGAACATGGAGAATATCGCGAGTGTAAAGACATCGCACGAAAGACGTGATTCGGAGAGCAACAACTCGACAATAAAAAACATTATTGGAGATTGGAGAACGCAGTTCCTTTTCTCCCTGTTTTCGGCGTGAGCTCTCCCGTCATATTGGGGGTTTCTTGTACGATTCTCTCTCTGTTGTACCGAAAAGCGAAGGTGGGTTTTAAGGAGACTTCCGCACAGAGCCGTCAGTTATATTACCATGGGATTTGCGGAAAAGGTAGGTACATATCAAAAACCAAATCTACCTTTTCACCACAGATTTAGTTAATGCTGCTATGGGAAGAATCCCATTCTCTAGGGGATCGGCTTAATTGAGAAGCTATGGGGAATAATTTGTGATGTTGAGCACCTATGCTGTTCATGAAGTGGAAGAAGGACAAGTCGCATACCAATAGTTAGTACAAGCCATTGCATAGAGTAGAGTGGTTGAGCCACAGTTATTGCTCTAAAGGGAATGGTGCGGTCTTAACCTGCTGCAACGTAGAAAGCGCTCCGTTTATTTAGAGCTATGCCTACACACCAATAATCCTGCACTACCCACATAACCGTCTCATCACCGTCCTGACGCATGGGCGGTTATGTTGACTTCGAGACAAGATCGCTGCGGGGGCGAACACGATGCTTGCTCTACTAATCAATCCCAAACCACCATCCCGATTGTGTCCACACTATCCGTAGGCCCTCACTGCAGATATCCCCCCCGGGCGTTACCATATTGCTGGGATTTGCAGTTATTCCTACCTTTGTTGGCCCTGGCGGTCTGGTTAGTGATGTGTACATATGGGCCTAGCGATACGAGGTTGGAAGCGATGGGATGGGATGGGACAGGATGGGTGCCTATATCGGCACAGTTAACCCGTTGACCGTCCACTGTTGTGCCTTTCTTCCTGTTACCCCCCTTCCTACACCCCTTCCGCCCATTATTCCACGTTTTGTTCTGGGAACCCATAACTTGTCGGCGGTCCTACAGCTTTCACGCGACCATGTTACGGCTACTCCTCGGTCCTGCGATGGCGGCTGCGATGGTGATGGGTGCGGCCACGGGCAGAAGGAACGCGGACGGTGGGGTGCTGAAGCCGAGGGGATACGAGAATAACGATCCGAAAACCGACATGTGCGAGATCGGATTCCATGCGAGTACGTCCCCAACTTCTTACCATGGTCCGAGGAAGTGAAGCAGAGGAGGAGGAAGAGGAAGAGGAAGAGGAAGACTAACATCTTTGAAGGCGCTGTGCTGGACAATAAACTGTGGATACATGGAGGATATGTTGGCTACGACAATGGAACGCAGACGGCTGCGCCGAGTATGTTATATCGCTCCCTCGGGCAGTCGGAACACGTCGGTCACTCTCATTGCTTGTATATTGATTACGATGGGATGGCATAGATAACTACCTTCGAGAGATAGACATCACCAAGAAGTTCAAAGTGGCCTCGAGAGACGAGGCGCCTGTCAAGTTCCTTTTGCAGCGCGACGAGCTGCCGGAGATATCTGCGGCGGTGCTATGGGGCTATGGCAATTCTCTGCTAGAGCTTGTGGGCCAGTCGGAAGAGGCAGATAAGGTATTTAGGAATAAACAGATCCAGAAAATGGCCGGCCAGCCGGCCGGACGGACGGACAGCTCCAGCTGACGGGATGATAGAATTTCCCCGGCTGGAACGCGCCCACAGATGATACAATGTGGGAATACGACCTTCCGAGCGCCGTGTGGTCGTCTAAAGATATCAAATCCCCAGGCGTAAAAACGACCTGGCATCCCCTAGACGTTAATGTCCCATCACTCGGGAAGGGGTTTTACCTGGGAAATGATGCGATGAGCAGCTACAACTGGGCGGATGATACTTGGATCAACGCCTCTACGCCGTGGTCCGAGCGGGATTGGGGGAGGATGGTACATCTGCCAATCGGGGACCGCGGACTGCTGGTAACCATCGGCGGCAAGACCAGTGGCGGCAACACACCAGACGGGGTAAACACCAAACGATATTCGTCTTGATCACAAGCATAGTCCGCTGACGGCTGATGGCAGAACTTGTTTTCAAACATCGACATCTTCAACCTCAACGAAGCCGGCACCCAGAACTCGCCCGAAGGCGTTTGGGCGTCGACGCAGACTGCAACCGCCGCAAATTCCACGATCGGCCTACCCGTACCTCGCACGGGAGCCTGCAACTGGGTCGTGGCCGCCCCGGATAACTCCACCTTCCAGATCTTCATGTACAGCGGAGCGCGGATCGACGGCTCGTACAAAATATTGCGTGATCTCTGGGTGCTCTCGATACCCTCGTTCCAGTGGATCCAGATCGATGATGGAACAGTGGGGCCCAGGGAACCCGACACGACACACCCGCTGGGACGCGAGGGCCACACGTGCAACCTTATCGAGAACAGCATGATGATCATGTTCGGTGGGCGTGAGCTGCCGAATTTTAGCCGCCCCTGTGAGACAACCGCCATCTACGCGTACGATCTGAACAAGCTGTCTTGGGTCGAGACCTTTGATCCAGAGGTGGCTGCGCAGCCATATAACGTCTCGAAGGCTGTATACAGCGTTATTGGCGGGGAGTAAGTCACCAAATGCCCCTATCTGATTTTCTTGTTTTGACGACAGTTGCTAACACTCTCGCCAGTGCTCTGGGATCCGGATCATCATCGCAGATGGCAAAGATCAACGACCCCTCCCTACAGACCGCATTCGAGAAGCACCTTGCCACAGCCGTCAAAACTCCCGACGAGATCGCCGCTTCAAACCCGAGCGGAACCGGCAGCAGCAGCAGCGGTACCGGTAGCAACAATAGTGATAGCTCCAGCAGTTCAAACACCGCGCCGATTGTCGGCGGAGTGATTGGTGGCGTAGTAGCCGTGGCCGGAATCGTCACGGCGGTACTCTTGTTCCGGAGACGCAGCAGGAAGGCAAAGGAGCAGTACAGTACTGTTAGCACCCCTAGCCCTAGGTCCGCGGGCGCCGTGGGGCTGGCGGAAATGCCATCTAATGAATCAAAGGACAATAGGAATCTTTACACCACGGACTATGATGGTCGGTGCCCCGAATATTCAATCTCTTAGACGTATACACGACGGTTTCTAACACCTTTAATACGTGTAGGTGCCCAGCAATATCAGCAACAAATGATACACCAGCAATACCAACCAACGCACTCACAGCGAGCGCCATCACCGCCCGTAGAGCTACCAACAGAGCAATCGCGGCCAACAGAGCTCCCAGTAGAGCAACCATATAATCACCGATAGAGCACGCGGGCATCTTTTGTTTCACATATCGGGTTCGCGAAGGGAAGGGTGAAGTTGTAGGCCTCCGGAACGGTCGTAGTACAATAGTTACCATTCATTGTAGAAATTACCTAATGCTTATAGTTGGAGTATGTGTTTATTTCCTGTTTCTGGGAGATATCTGGAGTTTTGTATATTAGGGCATACCGGCGATGCTTGGGAGCGCGAGCGGGAGAGGGAGACGTCGGGAAATCACGTTCAATCGAAAGTCTTCCATCCATCCATTAGAACAGGCGACGAGCGGAAGCTACATACGAACGAGCATGTAAAGCTGCAGAATAAATTAGCGATGTCCAAACCATGAGGTAAGACGCGGAGAGCCCACTTCGAAACCGACCGACCTAAGATCGGACCGGCGTCCTGGATGGGTGTGGCGTCGTGATGTCTGTCACTCGTCTTGCGAGTTGGCGAGTAAACCCCAATCATGGCATCTGCAGAGTGCTTCCGGTGGGCGGAAATGACAGGCCCATTCCGACGACTCGGTCCATCCATGACGGGACTGGAGATCGACTTGTTGGAGGTTCGATCTGCAGGATCTTTCTTCTTTCTTTCGGAACCTTGGTTATATTTGAAAAAATGAAAATGAAAAATCTACAATACGCTGCTACATACAATACGAAAAAGATAAACTGATAAACGCGAACTCCCGCTCCCCCTCTAAAGTAACAAAAACATTTTCAAGCATGAAAGCAATCTACCATCTCCTTCCACCGCCTGGGCATTCTATCGTCATACGCCTTCTTCCTGTGCGTCTTCGATCGCGGCGTCTCGATGTGTCGCAATTCGCCCTTGAACACATCCTTCCAGGCCTCCTCGCCAAGCGGGCCATCGGAGCCCGGCAAGAGGACTCGATAATCAGTTGTGAACTTCCGCAGCGCTGGAAACTCGCCGATGGAATCCCGGATCTTGATGGCATCGGCCGGGCGGATTTGATATCCGTGGGAGGAATCGAGCCGGAGGTCCTCCAGCAGCTTGTGGGTCTCAGGACTGGACTTTAGCGCTTCGAAGACGTCTAACGGTTTGGCTTTGGAGCAGTAATTCTCGTGCGAGTAGCGGAAGGACCGCAGGCCACTGGCGGCGGCGTGCGGCAGGAACGAGGTCAGCCAGGCGCCGTCGATGCGGCAGTCGATGAATTCGAGAGTGTCCAGACATCGCGTCTGGCCCTTCCAAGCTCGGGACTCCATCTGCTCGGCGGTCCAGTACCACCAGGGCTCCCCCTCGCCTGGGTATTTTATGCCCGAATACTCCCGCCGCCGGATACCGGGGGAATAGAATCCACCCGCGACGAGGTTCCGCAGCTTTGGAGCTGCCAGGAGTAGCAGTATGAGAAAGTTGCAGTCCCAGTGCTTGTCGCGGTCGCGGCCCTGGCCGCGGCCCCAGTAAGAGGTGTTGTCCGGGTCCAAGGGGGGGATGGAGGCTTCAAAGGATGCGGACGGGGCGATGGCAAGGTTGACGAGACAGGGCCAGAGCGGCATGTTCATGGCCTCCCAAGCCACCGGGCCAGCCCTCATCAGGGGCTGGATGTGCAGTCCCGCGATGGTGAGAGATCTCAGCCACGGGAGCTGTCGCAGCCACAGCCCCGAGGTCGGTTCTTCCAGGAATTTTTCGGCGTTGCGAAGCCGCCACTCCACCGCGTCTTGACATACGTCGTGCGGATAACCCTCGCGCTCCCTGATGACGGGCGGAACTTCTATACGGACATCATACTTCAGGCAATGGTTCTGGGGAAGATCTTTGGTGATCTCGTCCAGGAATTCCATATCTTCCTGGAACTGCTTGATGACTGTCTCATAGGCTAGTGTGTATGGTCTTATCTCGAAGGGGAGTTCGAGATAGCAGTCGAACATCTGACAGTAGCCACCGAGAAAGAAGTCTGGCATCAGATAGGGCATAGTATAGGCGGATTCGCTGAGATGTACGTTCTCGATGAGACGTACGAACTCCGGCTGCTGTGGAAGAAGCCGAAGATATTTCCGCACGGTGAAGTTGTAGAAAGGGCGGTACGTGTAGCTGAACGTATAAGGCCCATCCCACACAGGCGGGCACTCGCGAACCGCTGAGAAGTTTCGGAAGACAAACTTTCCAACTTCCGCCAGGCGGCGATTAGTGAGGCGAAAGGCGGTAATAGGGTGTTGGAATCGTCGGTATGGGTAGTCGCGGGGGAGGTAGGTGAGCTCATCCGCTATGGTGCGAAGGAGCTCATTTGGCAAATCGAGTAATTGAGGCATCGTGATGGTTTTTCTGGGATTGGGCGGACGGGTGTGTCGATCATTATCGCGGGCATATCGTGAGGGAAGTTTTGGTATGATGGGAATACTTGTAGATGGGGGAATTCTCTTGTAAAGAGAAGAATACATAGATGATTGGACGACGGTCCTCGGTGAGTGACTCATAATGCGCCGCGGGCAGGTAAGGCTCTAGTGCCCGCACACTCAGCCTCGAACTCAATTCCCAGTCTAGTATAGTACGCCGGCAGTGAAAGTTGATATAAGACAGAGAAGCGGATGTTTGGTTATGTAGGAGGGTTCGGAGCCGATGTTAACTCGACTGCTGAACAACGCAGCAATGGACTACTAGCGTGCATGACACAAGCGGCAGCCAAGCGGAAGATGGCCGCCTGAACGTAGGTATTATTTTCGAGCATTAACTCCACACAGGCTTTGTGCTCGTGCTCCACGAAAGCTCTCGTAGTGCTGATCGTTGAAGACAGCGGCTGAGGTTTGTGTATTGACGAATCTACCTTAGCTTACGGCGGAGCTAGTGGCGGCGACTTCGCCCGGCACAGCCACATATCTAGATATCTACAGTGCAGATACCGTACATTAGATGGTTGGTTAGTGTAGTCGTTAGGCAGCCGCCTAGGCGGATCCAACATACAACCTGCTACTGGTACTTACCGGATGTGCTCCTCTGTGCTGCTGTTGTGCAGAGTCACGATCACACATGAACCTCATTCTCACTCTTAAATCCACTGTCTTTATTGGCGGGAACAGGGACGCCAGTCAGGCCGCACAAGGCACGCAACTAAGGAAAGGCGGGGTGGGGGAGAGAGAGGAGCGGGCACGTACATAAGCCTAATATCAGTCATTATCGGTGCATCTAGCCATCACTCCTGAGTCATCGACTTTGGTATGTAGAGGCGCCGCAATGGACAAACAAAGACTCCACAGTGTGCACAAGGAGAAACCGTCTCAATTATGTAGTTGCTATGGACCTACCGGTATCGCCCCAATTGCAGACCATCCCACTTGCCTGGCGCGCGGCACACTGATTAAGATCCAGTAACACGCAAGGCTAATTCACGCCCTCACCGCGGAAGACGCGCCTGAACTGCTTGGAAATCTCCTCCCTCTTCTTGTACGCAGCGACGATTTCAGCCTCATCCTCGGCGATCATTGAAACCCATCCCGTGGGGTCCCGCTGCGGGTGGTTCTTGGCAGTCCTGATGCTCCAGGGCTCGTCGTCGTCCTCCGCGGCTCCGTCCGTTTCCCATTTCATGATACGCGGCCTCGGCGTCATGACCGGTTGTTTGCGGGCATGACGCGGGGTTCTGGCTTGAAGTCCTGGAGAGGATGCGGGGATGGAGGTGCCCGCTGATATGTCAACCTGGGCTACCTTGTTCGGCTGCTGTACGTTCTCCTCCGGGCAGGGGTTTCCAGGAGTGAAGTTGAGAGTCTGCTGCTGGTTGGTTCCATTGATTGAACCAATGTTCTGCACATCCGTTTTTATAGGGCTAACAGTAGTAGTAGCGGTCGACGGTGTGTTAATTTCTCCGGCAATGGAGCTAGTGGTCATTGAAGAAGTGTTGTTTCCCACTCCTTCAATTGTGGCTTGTAAATTCTGAGTGACGAGAATATCAAACAAAGGGGAAATGGCTTTTCCGGACTCTGCTTCAACCTGATCACCCGGTTGGACGTCGCCGACAATCTCCCCCACGGTGGAAGTCTTGGAAATATCCTCTCTGTTCTCGAGAATCTCCGTGTAGTCAACGTTCTGTCCATGATGGCCAGAACCAATCCCTGGTTCCTCCACACCCTTCTCATTCTTATACGCCCCTTTATCGTCAGGTCGGAATTCTTCAGAATTTTCTTCCATGATGGAAGTTTCAAGAATATCCCCTCCGTTCTCGAGAGTCTCTATGTGTTGTTGGTCATCGTTCTGTCCATGCTGGCCAGAACTAACCTCCGGGTTTTCCCCATCCTTTGCATCCTTTCCGTTCTTATATGCCGCTTTATCGTCACGTGACTCAGACCGAACATCTCCAGAATTTTCTTCCATGATAGAAGCCTCAGGAACGTCTTCTGCATTCCCCGAAAGCTCCATATTGTGCTTATTCTTTCCACGAGACTTGTGCTCGATATCCAGTTCTTCCACGTCGTTCTTGTTCTTGTTCTCAGTACCCATAGTCATATCAACCTCCAACTGGCCCTCGTGATGAATCTTCTCGACGACTGAAGTCTCGACGATACCGGCCTCTTCTTCTTTGCCCGGCAACTCCTCGTCGCCACCACAATTTCCCGAGGAAGTACCATGAGTTTTCACCTCCACGTTTCCCTCTAGGCCAGTCGCACCTTTGAAATCATCCAGAAGAAGTTCCAGCCTAGCATCCAGCAGCTTATCTACCCGTTCCTCCTCCCGGGTCGGTATATACGTTCCCTTTGGCGACACTTTTGCACAACTTCCGACGAGCTCCCAGACCTCCAAGCCGGAGGAGGAGGAGGAGTCCGCAGGGCTGGGAGTCCTGCTCTGATCACTGCTCTTCGAGGCTTCAGCTGGCGCTTCTCCGCCCGCTGGTCCGAGGCCCGTTTCTGGGATTTTGATTTTGGTTTTGTTTTCTTCTGGATGACCGGAGCCGGAGCCGGCAGAGTGGCGCATGGCGTTCCATTCCTGCAATGAAGCGTGGAAATTGAGGTTGGAGAATGGGGGGGTGTTGGCGGTGAGAGTGTCGGTTTTTATCTTCTTCACCTTTCCCGACGACGAATCATCGTCATTTCCAGCGCCACTCCGGTGAGACCCAACCGACTCCGGGGAGCTGCTGTCACCACCACCGCTCAGCACTCTAGACGGCAAACTCGTCGGCCGCCACTTTGCCAGCGGTGATTCCAGGAACTTATAGCTGCTCCGCCGCTGGATCACGTCGGGTCGGCTGGCGTAGATGGAGTTGGGAGAGGCCGTGTCTTCCTCTGGAGAAAGAGGAAGAGGGGCCGAGTGGGGGCCGGCAGGTGCAGCCGGAGTTCCGATCAGGTCCAGTAGTTCTGTGGATATCGAGTCAGTACACTCATACGGTTGAGGTGAGGCTAAATGTGATACATACCGTTTTCTTTGGCAACGGCCACATACTCTTTCTCCTCGCCCTCGTCCTTGTCCTCGTCCTTATCTGATTTCTCGTCCGAGGGGATCTGCGGAATACTCCGCAGCTGCAGGTCATCATCGACGACTGTGACTGACCTTCTCGAGCTGGACCGTGGACGAAATCCGGAAAAGCTGAGAGGTCGGGCCCAACTCCATCGCTTTGGGGGGTCGGACATGGTTTGAGCTTTGTGGATGTGTGTACGGAAGGACGATGTAGAGAAGAGATCGATGGAGGAAAGAGGACAATGGAGAGAAGAGTATAATCGAGGATGATATGGAAAATGAGAAGAAAAGGCTAGAAGGTCCATGGACGATCTACTATGTGTGGATATCTTACTCACAGCTCATAACTCACAGCTCACAGCAGCAGTACCTAATGGTGTAGATGTAGATTGTGCGTACGATCGAGGAGCCCTCACTCATAGCCAGCAGTGTACCAAGATGTTAGTCCTCCGGGTAAGGGCGGTCCTGTTGCCTGCGATATCACTCGCCCGTGTCGATCCGGACCATTTTCCCACGGATGGATCTCCCGAACCCTCGCGTCTATCTGTACCAGGCTACCAGCCGTTAGCACTCTATTTACATATCAGTAGTTATCGGCGCTTCCTCCCGGCGGCGTACGCATCCGGCCGTGCTCTTAGTGCCAGGTACTCACATAACCCCGCCGATCACCACGGCCTCCCGCTCGAGCGCCGGCCTAACTATGACGCAATCGTCACCGTATGTTTATGTAGATCCGTGACAGCAGCATTACGCCAGCGCTTTTGCCGCGTTGGGATATAAACACCAGTTGTACCGACCAGTACTCACTGCTGCTCCTACATACCGATTGACTACCATACTCGATAACTACACCCGCGCAACCACTACCAACACCGATAGAAAACGATACAGAAAGATACAGAAAAATAACCAGCATGCCGAATAACACTTCCAAGGAGGAGATGAAGCTCAATGAGGAGAAGCTGAAGAACTACGAGCCGTCGCAGTTTAAGAAGGGTATGTGTGTCTGTCTGTTTGTTTACCTGCACCACCTCAGTGATCGTGCTCGTTCTCGTGTAATCCCTAGCTGAGCCCTCTAGGACACGAGCCACCGATCCAGCACGACACCGCGCCGGGGCTGGAGAAGGACATGAACCCTCGTCCAGTATACAACAAGCTCCCCACAGCGGACGGGGGCTACGAGCTATACAAAGCGGCCGGCAAGCTGGCGGGGAAGAAGGCATTGATCACGGGGGGCGACAGCGGGATCGGGCGAGCGATCGCGGTGCTGTTCGCGATGGAGGGGGCGGACAGCGCGATCACGTATCTGCCGCAGGAGATTGAGGACGCGCAGGAGACGAAGAAGCTCGTGGAGGGGTGTGGTGCGAAGTGCTTCCTGTTCGAGGCCGATATTAGCACGGCCCAGGCCTGCAGGAAGCTCGTCGATGATGTCCTCAAGCAAATGGGCAGGGTTAATGTCCTCGTCAATAATGCGGCGTATCAGATGGAGGTCGAGAGTATTACCGACTTGTCGGAGGAGCAGTGGGATTATACGTTCAAGACCAATGTTTACTCGTTCTTCTGGATCAGCAAGTACATGTGGGTTTTCCTGAGCGCCTGGGGGGTGGGGGAGCGTCAACGAGCTGATGGAAATAGCGTCCCGCAGCTGAAGTCCGGCGACACGATCATCAACAACGCGTCGATAAACCACTACATCGGCAAGCCGAACCTGCTGGATTACTCGTCGACCAAGGGCGCCATCGTCGCCTTCACCAGGGCGCTGTCCAACCAGCTCTGTGGAAAGGGAATCCGTGTAAACTGTGTTGCCCCTGGACCGGTGAGTAGCTTCCTTCGCAGCCACCAATATCATGTTGAGAGATCTGACGGTGGGCGCAGGTGTGGACTCCACTGGTGATATCGACCATGACCACGGAGGATCTGGATTCGTTCGGAAGCACACCTATGGGCAGGCCGGGACAGCCGAGTGAGATTGCTACGTGCTTTGTGTTCCTTGCCAGTTCGGACTCGAGCATGATCTCCGGCCAGACGTTGCATCCCAATGGAGGAAGCATCATCAACGGTTAGGCGGTCGGTGATGGATATGACGGGTAATGGTGGGATTCATGGCCATAATATAGTAGTGCAATGAGCAAAAATGATTGGATGTTTCGATGAATAGCAGAGTCTCCAAAGGTCTTTGAAGTTTGGAGTGCGATCACTCGTGATGACGTCGACGCGCTATGTACAGTGCCCACTCGGTAAAAAGCGGCGAGACGGATGCGGGGAATTGGAATTCTAGAACAAAATACCATGCACGCACGCATGACGGCGGGCATGATAAGCGAAGGTGACGAGACGTGCACAATTCCGGCGGCGAATTTGCGGCGACGACAACGCGGGGATGCATACCGGCGGCGATGGAGAGCGTACACACCGTACTATGTATTCTGCGTTTCACCACGCTGCCAGTAACTGTGAAAGTACCCAAGACGCCTGTGCAGCAGATGCATGTGATCCCCACGCTCTAGAACATCAGGATCGTTCTGACGATCGATCGTTTGGAGGGGTGTGCAGTGGGACTGTGGAGTGCGCGCAGTGGGTGGATGAGTCCGACACGTCATGAACCGTTCCTCTTCCCTTCCTTCTCCCTTCCTTCTGCCTTCCTTCTCATTTCCTTCTTCCTTCCTTCTTCTTCCCTTCCTCCTCGCTGGCGATGCTGCCGGTGATGAGTTGCTTTTGCCACGATCTAGAGCGTCCTCGCTAGCCAGTGCACTGTGCCAGTAGAGTGCTGAATGTCCGTGGTGAGATGAAACAATGCGGCATGGCGATGTCATAATTGCCGCTCCTTTCTTGAAACAAAAGGTAGTCCGTGCGCTAGGCGTGCTGCGTGCGTTGTTCTGGAAAGAAGACCGAAGGGAAAGAAGGAAAGAAAGAAACAAGCAAACCCACGCCAATCTCGCCAATCGAGAGCGAAGTTCCACCCCGCCTTCCACGGAGGTCCATGGGTGGGCTATGGGTGGATACGAAGGGGAATTGATGCTGCGGGCAGATGAACTCGTGAAATGAACTGGACTGAACTGAACTGAACCGGGCCAGCTGAGCCACGGAGGGTCCAACCCAATCCACTGCGCTTGCTGTTTTCCTCCTCCTCCTCGTCCTCTCTCCCGAGACATCAACGGACCAACACAATCCTCCCCCATTACCTACTACTTTACCGTACTATATACCCACATCGCTGCTACTGCTGCTGCATACCTCCTCACCCGCCGCCCCCTCCGGTCTCCAGTGCTCGTGTAGCTACAGTACAAGTATCCCACCTCCGCCCTTTATCCCCGAAATCTCCACCCCCTCGCTTCTCCTCCTCATTCTCCGCTTCCACTCGCCCGCCGCCGCCCACCATCCGCCACCCGCCCCGTTTCATCGCCCCCGTTTCCACCATCTCGCTTCCTCATCCCCCCCGTCCCCGCCTCCACCACCCCGCCCCGCCCCTCCTCGTCCGCCCAATCAGCCAGAATACATACCATCCCTGCCCTCGTCTCTTCCTTGCATCATTACACTTTCTACCGTCCAGTGCCTCGCAGCGCAGCCAACGACAGCAGCAATCCAGCCATCCAGCAATCCAACCAGCCAGCCAACCCGCGCCTAGGCTGCTCTACCTTACCTCGCTCTCCGATTAACCAGTGTGTGCTAGTAGAGTGCATAGACTGTTTCGCTGCTTCGCTGCTTGTGCTGCTCCACCACCACCACCCTATCCAACCCCTCCCCTCCTTACCCTACCACCCATAACTACATCCGTCCCAGCGACGACCACCCACACCCCAACCCATCAACGAAGCTCGAATCCCTTTCCCGAAACACCCGAGAGCATCAACTCCCGCGATTCATTCATACCATTCATACCAATCTGAGGTAGCAAACTCATCATCCTGAGCGAAGGAAGAAGACGACGGACACTGGCAACCGGAGCATACCTATCCCGTACGTCATCCCTTGATAACCGCTTTCCCGCTTGTTGACAGCTGCAAACCGTCTGTGGCGGCTGCCTGCTGTATCCTGCATAACTTATGCCTGACTGAAAGTGGGGGAGGGAACATTCTAGTTCGGGTCTATTCCCCGTCTGACTCTGCTTTCTCCACACATCGTCCTACCAGCAACCCTTATTGCTCCTACCTCCTCCTCCTCCTTCATTCCTTCACGCAGCAACAACAGCAGCGGGAACTTCTTCAGAGCTCGAGGGATTGGTGCTTGCATTCTTTACTTCCTTGAGCGGCATCGCGCAGGTCAGCTATAGCTGTCTTCGTGTTTGCTCTCCCAGACGGACAAAGGAACCGACAACCTTTATCGCACTCCCACCTACCCGCCACTAAAATAAGAATACGCGGGAAGCTTGCAGCAAGAGTCCACAGCTGCTGGCAATCACCATCTGATCTTCGGGAACGACGGAATTCTCGGATACCAGCTTTCTCTTTTGTTTCCCATCGGCAGCAGCAAACTGGTGGGTTCTAGTCATCCATTCCTCTGTTGGTTGCTGCTGCTGCACGTGCGCTCTGACTGTAATTCTGACTCGCCTTCTGCTGAGCAGATTGATCCTTCGGCTAGCTGATTTCTTTGCACACGAAACATCGACCCAGCGGATATATCTACACGTATGTTCCTGTTGATTCTTCCTACTCCCCACCGAGTGGTGGTGATATTGCATGCACGGTAGCAATGGTTCTAAAGTTGAGTCTCACACCTAGGTCACTACCAATTGCCTCAGAGCCGCACCTGTCGCCATCCCTCTCGGCATCGTCGTCATCTCTGCACGACTTAACTTGGGTCCGAACACAAAGCCTCCCACCTTACCTCTTCGGCGCAGAAGAACTAGCAACCATGTCTCTTCCGGCAGCATACCTCCAAGAGATCGATATCCTCAACCAGAGGATATCCCAAGCACAACCGGCGGATATCGTACAGTTCTGTGCAAACTACTTCAATGGTCGCCTCGAGTCTGAGCGCGTGGAGCATCTCTCCGCTACCATGTCCAATCCATTCGCAACAGTGGGCTCCGATACCTTCCCCGGCACATTCGGCGGAGTAAGCAGCTCAGGAGGATTCGACGGTGCTCGGGATGCCATCACCGAAGAAGAGGAAGATGTGCACAGTCCCACAACACCCAATTTCAGGCCACAGTTCAGCCCGCAGTTCAGCATGGGCGGATCTGGCGGCAGCGGTGGAGGCGGTGGCGGTGGTGGAACTGGGCGTCGCGATCATTCCCCTTCTTCCGGCGGAAGAGCCAATTCGCGTGGTCCTCCTCGTGCTGCTGGATCTTCGTTCCTCGCCCCTTCGCTCAATGCCCACCTCTCGCCGAATGCTGGACAGGATTTCCCCTCCAACTACAACAGAAACCGCCGAACCTCTGTGTCCGCCGAATCATTAATCCCAAATGCGTCGAATGACGAGTGGTCGCCACCGGTGCACGCCAAAACGCCCGACCAGTTGGCCCGTCTGAAAGTATCTGTTTCTGGTAACTTCCTGTTCACCCACCTGGACGAAGAGCAGTTCTCTCAGATTCTGCTTGCCTTGGTTGAGAAGCCCATCCCCAACAAGGACATGCGCGTCATTACCCAGGGTGACGTCGGAGATTACTTTTACATTGTTGAGAGGGGCGACTTCGACATCTACGTCAACTCGATGGGACGGATGATGCCCGGTCCCGACGGGTTGGGAAAGAAGGTCAACTCGATTGGACCCGGCGGTTCGTTCGGTGAGCTGGCGTTGATGTACAATGCTCCCCGTGCGGCCACTGTTGTCTCGACGACTCCTCAGAACATTCTCTGGGCCCTTGATCGAGTCACCTTCCGACGCATCCTGATGGAGAACACCTTCAAAAGACGACGGATGTATGAGGCCTTCCTCGAGGAGGTTCCCCTGTTGTCGCCGCTCGTGGCCTCGGAACGCTCCAAGATCGCTGATTCCCTCGACACCGATACTTACGAGCCGGGGGCGACCATCATCAAGGAAGGTGATCCTGGCGACCGGTTCTACTTCATCGAGCAGGGTGTTGCCGAGGTCTACAAGAGCACGGTTCCCGGTGGTGGCTACGTCCGCACCTTGAACAAGGGAGATTACTTCGGAGAGCTAGCGCTGTTGAACGACGCCCCGCGAGCTGCCAGCATCGTGGCCAAGACCAAGGTCAAGGTGGCATACCTGGGCAAAGCAGGGTTCCAACGATTACTCGGACCTGTGGCGGACATCATGAGGAGGAACGACCCTCGGCTAGGCGAGAGTGTCGACCCGCTATCCGGTGGTGCTCCCGGAGGACTCGACGGCGCGGTTGATCCCATCCAGGAGGCGGCCGGCAGGGGAAGGCCAGTGGAGGTATAGATGAAGGGGGCTATGTGTCTGTACGTTCGGGGCGGTTCTTTCGTTTTGATTGTCAGCAATGGTGTTTAGTAAAAGTCTGTTTCCGGGGACCGCGTTGCTGCTGCTCCGACGGGCTTTTGTGGGGTTTTCGGTAGTTCTGCGTTTTTCGGTTTTTTGTGTTTTCCGCCTTTTTTTTTCTTCTTTATTTCTTTCATTGTTCTTCTTGGACTCGGTATTGAATCGTTTGATGAGGAGGGAAATGGGAGTGCGCGGAGGGGCTCCTATGTACTGTGTTTATCACAGGCAAGGGAAAGCGGACAATCACAGGCAAGGGAAAGCGGACAAGTTTAAGAGTTTGCTCGAGGGCAAGCAAATGGGGGCTTCTTTGTGTGTGTCGGAGTGGAGTGTATTCGAGGCAATCTTTTTTTTCTTTCTTTTTCTTTTCCTAATCTTTTTTTCCTTTCCTTCCCTGCCCGTTTCCATTAGTGTTTGTTCCTTTCCATTATTCTAGAACTTTCACGGTGGGCCCTGGGGGGGCGATGGTTTAGGGGGTGGGGGGGAGAGGTGTAAGTATGCTACAATGGAGCGAAATCATAGAATATGTAGTCGTTGTTCACCATCGCAATAGTTGATGTTGATTGTGTCCCATCCATCCATCCATTCTATCATACACCGCCCATCCATCCAACTACCTAGCCCCCGCCCTCTGCCTCTCCAATATATCCCTCCTGACCCCCTCTGTAGCCAGCTCCACCTCCAGCACGCGTCCCACGGCCTTCTTCCAGCGCACCTCGAGCCGGCCCATCTCGTCGCGCACATCGACCTGCGCCCCCTTGCGCTCCTTGTTGCACACCTCCGCCTCCGTGCGCAGCGCCATAAGCGATTCCTCGAGCTGCCGCAGCAGCTCCTCCAGCTGCGAGTTGTGCAGCAGCCACGCGTTCCGTCCGTACGAAGAGAGGAGCGAGAGGTTCGTTAGGCGCGTTGAGAGGTGGGTCGAGGATGTGTACGCTGCGGAGAGGGCGGAGGTGGAGGGGGTGCTGGTGCTGGGGGAGTCGGGGGTGAAGGTGGATGGGTCGTAGCGTGAAAGGTCGACGCCGTTTTCGAGCGGGAGACCGGATGCCACGCGGCTGAGCTCGAGGGTCATCGCGGGCGTGAAGGTGCTGGGTAGGAGTGTGGGGAGGGACGGGTGCGGTGTGGACGTGGAGGACGAGGCGAGGGCAGAGGTTATTAACGACGTGATCTGGGCCAGCTCGGAGGCGGTTGGGGCGGGCTCGATGTCTAGTTTTGTATTAGCAACGCGAAGGGAAGGGAAGGGGGGTGAAGGGGTGGAGGGTGGAGGGGAATGGAGGGGGGGAGGGGAGAGCAAGTACAGGGCAGGGAGTCGTGCGAGGCGATTATGAGCGGCATCGTGGGGTTCGTGGGGGTGGTTCGTGGGTGGTTCGTGGCGGTGAGCTGTAGATGGAGTATCTACGGGACGGGAAGACGCGTGCAGTTGATGGTTGCTTCCTGTGTTCGCCACGCCAAGAGCGCGTTGGCCGTTCGGCTATCTAACTAAACTAGTTTCGGCCTTCAGCCTTGCGCCCGCTTCGTTGGGTTGGGTTGGGGCCAGCCCAGACCGTCCATACACGGGCATGTAGCATAGAGTACTTAGCGATGACGGGGTGTCTTGTCTCGGTGTGAAGTCCCTCCGTCTCAGCTTCTCAGCCCCAAGCTTTGGTCTGGATATTTTTTACATATATATAACAATGGGCGTGCTCGTTATCGGGGAATGGAACTGCTGCTGCCGATATCATACACTTCGAACTATTTAGGTACGCAGTTGACACGAGATGTTTCCAACCGCACACCCCACCGCCGCGGGCAGCACCTGGGGAAACGATGCAAGCAGTGTGCGCATGACAGCGTCATCACCAAATCCGCTGGTTATACTTGGGCGTCAGTCTCGGTTCTCCCAGGAAGGAGATGGGAAGGTGAGTTGCTTCCAAATTCCAATTTGAATATCTACGAGCCGGGCTGACGAACTCAGCCACAGAAACCCTCGGCACCGAAGGTAGTGCACAGCATCAAGATCCAGAAGAAGGGGGCCGCAACGTACACCACCGTCCCCTCCGGTTCGGTCCGGACATGGGACGCCCTCCTGTCAAAACTACGCACGCTGCACGGCACTTCGGAAACCCCGTCGATCGTGACGTACTCGGGGGACCTACTTCAAGACGCCTCCTCGTACTCCCATGCATTGCAGCAGCAACAGGGCGGCTGCCTCCACCTGATAATCTCGTACCCGTCAGACCTCTCCTTGCTCGCCGTGGCGTTCAGCACGCTCCTGGGGCGCCCGCCATTACCGGCCGAAGACGCGGCGCTCGTCGCCGCGTACACCCCCGCGCCGCAGAGTAGATTCGAGGGAGGTGAGCCCTGCAACTTCCGCCTCCGGCCGCCAAGGCTGCTGTTTTTCACACAGGAGCACATACGTTGTCACGTCACTATGGAGAACGCGGGACTGCCGGTCCTGTGTGATTTCTCGAGGTGGAAAAGGGATGTGGTGGATAAGGGGAAGGTGCCGGCGGGGGTGTCGGAGAGTTCGACTCCATACTCGGCGCCGGGTGCGGCCGCGGTGGCGTTTGGTCAGGAGTACGGGCACAGCGGTGGTGGGGAGAACTATGCCGGATATACTACACCGACCACGGCGACGGCCGAGAAGGTGCTGCAGCTGGCGAGCTGGCAGTTCTGGGCGGCGTGCGGGCAGTCGCAGGTGCTATCCACGGTCAGCGCGGAGTTCACCGCGTCGCCGAGTGGATACGAGCACCTTCCGGCAGTGCTGACGGACGAAGTGTCGTTGGCGACGTCGACATCGCACCAGTGGGCGATCTACCCTGACCCCTCCGAGGGAGTAGAGCTGGTCGATGAGAAGGACCTGCCGCGCACAAGCCAGATCCGTGTCTATGCTAGCCACGATAGGAAGAATGATCCCGACCTCGAGCAGCGTGAGAGCCAGGGCTGGTGGATGGCGAATACGAAGATGATCCCGGCCGGGTTTGCGGGAAGAGAGGGAGAGAGGTCGTTCCTGTGCGAGGGACTGCCGCAGACGAAGGTCTTCCTGGAGGGATTCCTCGGCGCCTGCGGGCTGCACGGCGCTGAGAGAAACGTAGGCCCCCCCGCTGCCCCCTTCCAAAATCCCCAAACAGCCCGACTAACCCCCAAACCTACCAGGACTTCATCACCCACTGGCTCTACACCATCTGCCTGTCCTTCCCGCCATCTTCATCCTCGTCACCAGAGTCGCACCTGATCCTTATCAAGTTCCTCACGCCGCGCGAGCTGCGGGTGCTACTCCCGCTACGTATCAATCCCGTCCCGCACCGGCTCATACGGATCTTCGCCGTGCTCCGCGTTGTGACGCGGCTGCAGCTCCTGCGAGAGGGGATACTCGCCCAGGGCGATTTTGCGAGGGAGGTCGAGATCGTGCGTGATGCCTATGGCGCGGGGGGGAGCGAGGCGAGGGAAGGGAGGGACGGGAGGGAGAGGGAGGGGTTGACGGTCGTCGAGGTTGGGGGCGCGTTGCTGCTGGATCTGCAAGAGAGCGGGAAAGGGAGCGGGAGCGGGAAAGGGAGTACTGCGGGCGGGAGTAGGGAGGATACTCCGGCGCTGGTCGCGGATGCGTTTAGTGAGGCCACGCAGAGTCCGAGTAGGGAGGTGACGCCAGGGCTGCTGCTGGGCGATGAGGGAATGGTTGAGTGGAGGGCGTGATGGTATATCCAAACCTGGCCTGGCATACTGGCACAATACTAAATGACTTCAAATGATGTACCATCAATCGTGACCATCGTCGAAGTTCCATCCTCACGACGTATATATCGGCCAGCCATTCCTTTCACAACACCTCGACTATGGGTATCAGCCCTCGGCGGCATATCATTCCAAGTTCCAAGCATCCATCACACGGTGCTCTGGGATCAGTGCTAAAGGTGTGGGCAGCACGGGGGGGTGCAGGTGGCAGGCGTGTTTGATAGTTTGAGAGAGGAAAGTCTTCAACTGACAACATGTCGGGGTGGCTGTTGTCGCGGCGGCGTCGAGTGGATCATGGGCTATCACTTGGTTGATTATCGTTTTTTTTGTGGTGAGTATCTAGACGACTACAAAATTCCGGGCTTTGGGGACAACGTTACAAAAAGCGGTTGGGTGGGGGCTATCGTGGCTGGTGAAAAGGGTTGACTCTTGCTTTATTACATGCCAGTTTCAGTGAATTCCAGCTATTCCAGCTAGGTATTGCTCAAGAGTCGAGTCGAGTCGTTGCGACCCAGCACCTATTCAGGGCCATTTGGAACTTTGGATGCCAGAATCTAGAGGGTAGTTTCCAAGTGACGTAGCCCAGGAAGGGAAACGGCGCAAATGCAGGATGATGGAGAAGTTGAGGTTCTATTCAACTTCGAAGAGCCATCTTATCTAGCCACTCGCCAATCTAGTCAACTCCCATTCTCGTTCAGCTTGCTCTACCGAGTGGGTCGCAGAGCCCACGAGGCGGTAAACTCTAAGTTAATTGATTACCCTTTATTGAAACTGCCGTGAGTCATTGTACGTGCAGCTTGGGGCTCTGTGAGACCTCACAGGCTCCACAGTGGGGATCTACCGGTAGTAATCATGATTCATACATGCAGTGCTTTGGCCATCACTCTTACTTATGGCACTTACGGTAGGTACTTATCGATCAGGCAGCCATCCGATCCGGGAGATCACAGTGTACTCCTCTGGCACCGTCATGGTACCGGTATGTAACCCGAGATAAGCCAGCGGCCAACCTCGTGGACCGCTGAGCATTGAGCACTGCGAATAGGTAGCTCCAACGTCCATTGTCGAGCCGTACGTGCCGTGTAACTTCAAACTTTTTGTGTGGTTTGCAGCCCGTGACGTACAGTAGAGTAGGCTCGCCGGGTTACATGGCAGCCAGCCAGCAGCCGTACGCCCGTAGTGTCTACTCAACCCAGCCCCGATCTCGAAAGCTATCCAACAGCGGCGAAGCGGGACACATTGATGTCCGGCGGGGCCTGCAGTTGGCCCGTGCCTAGCCCTACGATTACTTACTAGTAGGTATGACCAGATGCTTGCTGCACATCTCTCCGCCCCGCGCGCTATTTACCACCACCACCTCTAAGTCTCCGACTGTCAGTGTCACTGCATTGTCCCCCCCCCCCCCCCCCACCTTGCAGGCTCCCGGGACTCCTGATCGTAAAAACCAGGCACGCTGCGTTCGATTGGGCGGATCCGCGACGGTACGGCGCACATAATCCAGACATCTTGTGCCGCCTTGGTTAGCGGGGTGCGAGCTGCGGCGGCGACCGGCAGAGTATATAAACACTACTGGCAGCCCCAGCCATCTCCCAGTCGCTGGCTGCTCAACATTGGTTGTTCGACTCCTGCTACCAACCACGGTTACAGTCACAGTCACTTCACCGCGTGCGCAATGGCAGACAAAAAGAAGACCGTGGCTATCATTGGTAACTATCCACCCACCTAGCTACCTAGCTACCCCACCTTCAAACCCCGGTCAGCGTGTGAGTGAGTATCGGTACATACAGCTAACCCATCCCTCGTGCACACAGGTGGCGGCCCCTCGGGCCTAACCACAGCCAAGTCGATGCTCACAGCGGGGCTCTTACCCACAGTCTTCGAGGCGCGGCAGAACCCTGGCGGACTGTGGGCGCCGCGGGAGGCCGGTCTAGAGGGCACGCAACTCAACCCGGAGATGCGGACGAACGCCTCGCTCGCCTGCAATATGTTCTCGGACTGGTTTCCGTATGGGGAGGAGAAGGTGCTGGGTCACTCCGAGGCGGGGCTGGTGGCGGAGTATTTGAACAGTTATGCGCAGAGGTTTCTGGGCGGTGGACAATTGAGGTTGGGGTGTGAGGTGGTTGAGGTCGTGCCCGTGGGCCCAAGGGAGGAGTGTGAGTGGCGTGTGGTGTTTAGGGATGCGGAGGGAGGGGAGGAAGAGGAGACGTTCGATTTCTTGGTGGTCGCGAGCGGTGCTCAGTCGCAACTGTATATTCCGCACCTCGAAGATCTAGCAAACTTCCCGGGGAAGGCGATCCACAGCTACAATTACGTGGCGGAGGAGATGTTTCCGGCGAACGACGGCGACAGAACCAGAAGGATTCTGGTTGTTGGGGGATTGCTGTCTGGGGCCGAGATTCCGGCGGAGCTCGCTCTGAGGGTCTCGTCGCTTCCGGAAGAAAGACGCGACAAGGTCGAGATCCTACATCTTTTCTCGCAGCCTTTCTGGATCCTCCCCAGGCTCTTACCGTTCACGAATGAAAAGGATCCTCAGGCGCCCAGGTGAATGAGAACTCGCACCCTCTGAGACCGTGCTGTACTAACTGATGATCAGAGTGCTCCCGCTTGATCAAGTCTTTTTCACTGCCGATGCCGTCATGGGTGCGTCTCCTTCAGAGAGCCCAGAGGAGAAGAACACCCGGCTCAACGGCCTCCTAAAGGCGTTGATGGGGTCAGACCAAGGTGATATCGGCCCAGAGTATCAAATCGACGACCACTGGAGCACGAAGACTCCGGGGATCGGTATGTCAGAGTCCTACCACCGGTTTGTCAAAAGCGGTGCTATCAAGCCGATTGTCGGGCGATACGAGGGCATTACGGACACCGGCGCTGTACGTGTCTCGCCCGTCCCGAATAGCACCCACAGTACGGACCGCACACTGGAGGGTATCGACACCATCATCTTTGCTACTGGATATACGCCCTGGCCCGCTTTGCGGAAGTTCTTTGCACCCGAGATGTTGCAAAAGATGGGGGTATCGCCGGAGACGGTAAACCCTCACGCCAACTTGCTGTTCTCGCGCATGCACAAACAGGTCATGCACCCAGAGCTCGGCCGCACGATTGGGTTTGTTGGCCTTCAGATGAGGCCATACTGGGGGCTCAGCGAGATACAAGGTCGATGGCTGGCCAACATGTTTTCTGGCAAGCTGGACTGGCCGACAGATGAAGAAATAGCGGATTATCGCAAAGGAGTCGATCATCTGGTGAGTATCGGGAAATTAAACGACGCTCTCTTGCTCAACAGCCAAGGTGGGTATCTCGAGGTGATCGGCGATATCTCGAGGATTTTGGGTATCGATCCATTCACCCCCGCGGCATCTGTAACATATACCCCGAAATCCTTCATGCCGGCATACTACCCACCTTTTGGAACGGCAGAAACCAACGACGATGCCACGAAAGCAATCCGTAGTCTTTCGCTCGGTGTCGTCAACAATTCGTTCTCACCCGCGTTCGTTTCCAAAGTAGTCTTTGCGGAGCTGCAGGGCAAGTGGAAACTCACCAGAAACCTTGCATCGAAACTTCCGGGATATCCAGAGGGCGAGTTTGTGGGACTGGCCGAGTTCCATCCGCGCATTAGATCATTCACTGCTTTCCACACGGGCGAAGGACAGTGGACGGCCGGGCCCGCCAAAGCCTCGTACCTGTCTCTCGGGCGCGATGTCCCCGAATATCTGTACTCAGAGGAAGGCGACCTCACCACCAAGAGTGGCCTGGTCTTCCACGGCAAGCGCAAATACATCTACCACTACGACGACGCCGCCGGTGCGATCACGGCGTGGTTCGTCAAGCTGGACGGCAGCAGCGTCGACAACTTCTTCCACCACCTCGATTTCACAAAGACGCCCGAGAAGCTGGGCTCGCCCGGTGTCGAGGGCGACGGCGGCTGGAAGGCTGCCGGGGAACATCTGTGCTCCAAGGATTGGTACTGGCCCGCGTACCGCTTCGTCTTCCGCGGCGCGAGGCTCGAGAGGTTCTGGATTCGCTACAAAGTGCTGGGGCCCAGCAAAGATTATATCTCCGAGGCCATGTATGTGAGGGCGTGATCACAGGCGGGGGGTCAGAGTGGAGGCTTTGGCGTTTGGGTACTGTAGCTGGGAATATGCGGGGTTAGATTGCTTTGTTCGCGTTTCTTGCGGCTGCACTTCAATGATATCGACTTGCTCAATACCGTGCTGCATTGGTGATCGGGCAAGACGCTGTGAATCTAAGGCCGCCTTCGGCGGCGGCTGTCGAGTCGGGCAAGTGGCTGTGCCCCGGCAAAAGCAGACTTGCAAGTTGTCGAGTCCGTTACCTGTCATGGAATGCGGTACAATTCATGTGCGTAAATAGCCGGTGCCCATGATAGTACGTGGAGCTTAAATACCAGGTGACAGCCCGCTATGTAACGCAGAGCGCCGTGCGTGCGCACGTCACAACATCGATATCTCACCATTCTCGATCCATGGCGACCTTGCCCTGGAGATCTTGGCCTCGTCAGTCGTTAGTTGTGTTTTTCGCCATCCTTCGCTTGCGAGGAAAGCAAGGTTCTGCACTGGGCAGTGGGAATCACTGCTGTGGTTGGACGAGCCGGGAAGTGCTACCGACGTACGGCGAGTGGCGAGTGGCTACGTTCTGTGGCTGGTTGGTTGGTTCCATGGATATGGCCATTGGCCGCTAGCGCCTAGCGGGGGTGTCTCGCCTACTCTACTCTACGAGTAGAGCAGAGCAGAGCAGGCTTCGAGAAGATGCGAAACCGGTAACTGGTGATATCATTCATGGCAGCGAGCAGAGGGCAGCGAGCAGAGGGCAGCGAGCAGAGGGCACTTTTGATGAATGCTCGCCCTCGCACATTCCGTTTGGTCTCAACTAACTTCAATTCGAACTCGCTCTCTTCTACCTCCTCCAGTTCCCCCTCCTCCTCCGACCGGATCTACACAAGTACTTCTGTATCACCACCAAGTGCCATTCCATTCCAACGGCTCGAGTTGAAGCACCTCGTCCCGTCCGCACTAAAGCCCTTTTCGATTGCCGCCGCTTATTTTTTTTATATTCCGATTGTTTTGTTTTGTTTTTATTTTTGTTTGGCTTGGGGTGTTCTGTTCAGGACCAATAGTGGACCACGAGACCCAGCGCCGCGCGAGACCTCGCCATCGTCTGATCTGATTTCCATCCGCATCGCGCATATCCAATCTATCACATCTGTCACATCCGGCTCGGTGCGGATATCGATAAACAGCGAGATACCTACTGGTATATCATTTTTGGCTTGTGGGTCGTGGGTCGTGGGGTGTGAAACACTTGGGGGCGAAACCGATACTACTACTGCGTACGGTACATTCCTCTGCTACAACTACAACAACGGCTGCATACCACAACTCCATTATCACTGCTGCTGTTATCACTTCTGCTACTACCACTGCTACTGCTCCTGCGGCCGCTGCTGATCAGGGTCCTTTGTTACCGTACTTTTTTGCCCTTGGGCTTTTCCATACTCTTCTCTTTCTTTGCCCTCCCGTCCACATACGAGCCACCATGACACCTCGATCGTTTTTTTTATCCTGGAAGAGTTGGAGTACGGCGTTAGCAGTGGCGGTGGTGTTACTATTGACACTGCTTGTGCCTGTGGAAGCCGGGACACTGCAGCCGGAGCGTCGAGCGAACAGTCCCACCGATGTATGCAAGCGGTACAGCCACCAGAGTAAGTCCTTCGTTCCCGAATGTGTGTTTTAGGGAAGATGATTGACCGGCGACCGACCGACCTACAGCGGCGCTGGTTAACGGGACCATTTACATCTACGGCGGCCAGGCCCTCAGTCGGGCGGGACAGACCACGGACCGCTGGAATAATAACTTCTTGACGCTCTCGGTGCGCGAGGACTGGGATACGGACGCCCCAAAGATGGAGGGGTTGCCGGTTCCGGATGGGCCGCCGAAGGTGGCGAATGGGTATGTTATGTGGTCCGGTCCGGCGAGTGGCTGGTCTGGTTGGAAAGTGTTGCTGACGGGATGGATAGCTACCTCTGGCACGACTACGACCGGATATTTCTCTACGGCGGTCTCTACTCCGATGTGGAGCCGCTCGGGCAGCCGACCGAGTTCGTGTTATGGCAGTACGAGATCGCCTCCAGAAAGTGGTCCGAGGCGCAGACGTCGGTGGCGGAGAACTCGGGGTCGCAGAAGATCGAGCGCGCGGCCGAAGGCGCCGGCGTCAGTGTTCCCGGACGGTCGTTGGGGTTCTACTTTGGCGGTCATCTGGATCAGTGGACAACACAGGGTTGGAGTAATCAGACCCCCAGGGTTTATCTCAAGAGTCTGCTGGAATTCGATATGGAGAAAATGCAGTTCCGGAATGTCACCGAGAGCGGACTGGAGAAGGCCGGTGTGCCGGAAAGGGCGGATGGTGTGCTGGTTTTCGTGAGTCACTGCGCTGGCCTGATTCCGGGTGTTGTTTGTACTGACTGATGCGGATGGTAGGTTCCTTGGGGCGAGGAGGGAATTCTGCTTGCCATCGGTGGCGGCACCAACGACACTTTCTCGCAGATGAACATCATTGATGTATACGATCTCGGTACAAAGAAGTGGACGAAACAAGCCACAGATGGGCCGAGCCCCAAGTACCGCGTCAACCCTTGCGCTGCGGTAGCATCGGCTCCCGACGGTTCCTCGCACAATCTCTACTTCTTTGGTGGACAGAACTTGGTGCCTTACATGGAGCAGCTTCAATACGACGATATGTACATCCTTACCGTGCCCGCATTCAAATGGATCAAGGTCGACATGGAGAGCCAAAACGTACCCCCAGCAAGAGCCGGTCACACCTGCGATATGGTGGGCTCACAGATGATCGTCATTGGCGGCTACACGAGCGAGTTGTCCTGCGATGCACCGGGCGTCTACATCTTCGATGCCAGCACTCTGGAGTGGAACACGGGCTACTCGGCTGCAGCCGGTGGTTACGGCAAATCGTCAGGTGGTAGCAGTGGTGGTGACGGCTCCAATAAGCGGCCTGACAACACCTATAAGGTTCCAAAGATCGTCGCCAACGAGGTCGGTGGCGACGAGAACGGCGGTGCAACGATCTCCGAGCCGGTAAAGACGGCGGAGGCGGACTCGCCCTTAGTTACCGGTGACGCCGGAGACTACAAGTACACCACGTACATCCCAGCGCCAACCGTACTGGTCTCGACAGCCGCCGATGGCACCGTCACCACGAGCACGGTAACCCCCAGCCCACCCGACGACAACAGTCCCAATGTCGGCGCCATCGTCGGCGGTGTCGTGGGCGGAATCGTGTTCATTGTCATCCTCATCTTCGCCGGCGCCTATTGGCTGTACAAGCGTAAGATCCGGGAGCTCAGGGAGAGCGCCGGAAGACTGGGTGATGCCAATGGATATGAGAAGAACAGCGAGTCGGGCATGGCCGGACTGATGACGGGGCATCGCCAAGACGCCGTTATGTTCGGCGAGAGCTCGGATCGGAGAAATACTACCGGGAGCAGTACAGATCTCAACGAGATGATGGGCGAGCCGACGTTCTGGGGTGTCCTCTTGAGTCCCAGAAGAAGTTTGAGGGTGGTCAATCATTAGATGTAGGCGTAAGGGATGACGGATATGACCTTTGTAATGAGCGATGAATGGGATGGGATACCAGGGCTGCTTTTTTACATGTTTTCGTTGGCTTAGGATTGGAGTGTCTTTGGCGTTCATATGTGCGCTTTGCTTTGCTTACCGTACCGTACCGAAATCTGTATTATGTATGTAATCTTTCGAACGAGGAATTTAGACGTATGTTTGGATTTACTACTATGCGATCTATTGAGCAGTTGGACGACCGGGCTGAGTGCGGTTGTCGCCATCGAGTGACGTTCAGTGCTGATCGTAAAAGGCCTAGCGCGGGAAAAGTAACCAACTCTTTTACCGACCTACATACACACAACGCACCTTCCGCCCCACCAATCCAATCCGCCCCGCCATCACCCCACGCCTCACGACGACACCACATGACACGCACACTCCGCGCCCTCGCGGCGCCCTGCCGCGCCTTCAGCAGCACCGTGCGCATCCTCAACGAGCGAGTCGGGCCACGCATCACACAGTACGACCCGTCGGCGTCCTCCTCCTCCTCCTCCGGCAGCAGCGCGCAGACCCCCGGCAGCGGCCCACGAGTCCATCGTCCGTACGCGCGCCTCGGGCGCGCGGACCCAGCGACCCGCCAGCGCGCCAGCGAGATCATGTCGATGCTGATTACGCCGGGGGCGGGGGCGGCGTCGTCCGCTGCTTCGGGGGCCGCGGTCGCGCCCTTGCCCACGGAGGAGTTCACGCAGCAGGAACTGCTCAGCTCCCAGCAGAGATTTGTTGCGGGTGATGTTTATGCCCCCAATGATCTCACTATGGAGGAGTTGAATGCTAGGAGGGGCAACAGGAAGCCCGTCAGGGACGCGTTTGATCTCGTTGGGATTAATCCGATTACGCAGTATAAGGTACACACACAGCTCTTGGTGGCTGGTTGGGAGGGAGTGCTAACGCGCGAGGTGGTGGAAAGAACTATAACCTCCTCTCGGAATACGTCACGTCGATGGGCCGGATCATGCACTCGAAGGAGACGGGGCTAAGGCCGGTAAACCAGCGGCGCATGGCGAAGGCGATCCGTCGCGCTGTCGGTATCGGTTTCTTGCCCAGTGTGCACCGCCACCCTGAGGTGCTCAAGAATCAGGAGAACATGATGACTGGCAGGATGGGACGTATGGGAGGCATGGGAGGCATGGGTGGCGCGATGGGGGGGCAGGGGAGAAGGTAAAGGGTGGCTGCCGGGACATACAATAGAGACGGGGGGGTTGGATAGCCTGCCGGCGGAGAATCAATGTTTCGGATTGCGTCGCCGCCGCCGCCGGAGACTCGGAGACTCGGAGTGCAGTGTGTGTCAGGTGTCACGTGGAACGAGTGATCCGCCGTCTGTCCGCCCGACTGTCTGCCGTTCCATAGAGTCCGGACTCTGCCAGCGAATTAAATCTCAATCCATCTCGCCAGCCCTGAATACGGAATGCACTGTGCAGTTCGCTCCCCACGTGGAGTCCGAGTCCAACGACTGAGCACGCAACACGGATCCTCGAGATGCATATGTAAGTAGAGAACGAGGTTGCAAACGCACTCACTTCACTTCCATGCCCGTGCCCGTGTCCGTGTCCGTGCCCGTGTACATGCCCGTGTCCTCGTGTCCAGCCGCAGCCGCAGCTGCTGGGGCACTGAGGCAGGCGGGCCTCCGTACGTAAATTGTAAAATTGTAAATTGTATGTAATAGCGCGGGACATTTCGTCAAGTGCGACATGTCTCCCATGTCTCCCATGTCCCCCTCCCATGCAGGATCGTGTTGAACTGGCGTGATCGTGAAGATCAGAACTCAGGAGTGGATATAGGTGGGTTGTATGTATACATACAATTACAGTTCCTGCGCTGCTGCGCATGCGAGCGTGGGGGCCCGTGGTGGTTGATCCACTCCCTCCAGCTCAGCATTCCAGGTACATGCTCGCTCGCTCGCTCGCTTTTTTTTGCGTGCTCACTGCTGAGGTGATGTGACAGTCCTTTCGTTGTGCAGTTTGAATGTGCAGTTTAAATGTGCCCGCGCATCCTCGTACCGGTACTATCTACTATGTGCATTGTGAGTACTTCCGAAACTCGGGGAGTCGGGGGCTGCCGTGCTAGAGTACTCGAGAATGTCTCAGTCTCGCTGCGGACGGGGATCTAGGAATAGCAAAGCAAGCAAGCCCCCGAGCAATCATAAGATGTGTAAGTAACTGCCGGGGGTTGTAACTTGTCCGATGAGCGCTGTGGCTATGCGCTGTGGCGTAACTGGCGTAACTGGCGTGCCGCTTGGGGGGAGAGGTGTGGACACTGGACTTGTGGAGTTGTGGGCTTGTGGTTTCGTCGTCATTCGACCAGGATGTGCGTGTCTGGCGTGCGAGCGAGCCTGTGAGGATCGCCCGCCCTCCGCCGCCCTTCGCTCTCCCGTTGCCAGTGCCGGGAATCAGCCCGAGACACACAGACAGCCAGACAGACCTCGAACGTAAAGCCATAGCCACAGTCCTGTTCGCCCTGGTCCGATGATCCCTCCAACCATCCCTCCATCCCCTCCACCCTCCCTTTTTCTTTCTCCGCTTGTCGTCGTCAGCTGTGTGTGCGGGTAGGGTGTCGAGTGTTAACTAGCCTTTGGCTTTGTCCACTGTCCTGTCCTGTCCTGTCCGATCTCTCCTGCCCGCTGCCTCGCCATCTGATGTAGAACGATACGATACCTTCCCTGACCCAACCCAGCCCAGTCCAATCTATTCGGGCCCTGCAGATACGTACATACACACAGAATTGTCTGTGTCTAACAGTTGACTTGCTTACCTACATACCTTCCTACCGGCCTCCTCCTCTACTGCTCTCGCGTTCTCTCTTACGTTCTCTCTTTCTTTCTTTCTTACTCTCTATTCCAGCCCCCGACATCTCACCAGCGTACGATAATCAACTGAGGCCCTTTATTCGTCCATACGCCACAAAACACAAAGATGGTGGTATGCAATTCGACACTGTCGGAAACCCACTGCAAGTACCCTCCCCCACATCGCCGCCGCCAAACAAACCGTCCCGATCTTCATACTGACAGTCGCCGCAGGGGACGTAGAACCGGTTGCTGGCCCTCTTACATTCCACAAACTGGGCTGGATAATATGCATCGTATGTGGTGGTTTCTTCCTCCTCCTCCTGCCCCTCCTCCTCGGCTTGGTATGATAGTTATAGTTATACCTCCGGCTAACTAACCGTTCGTACGTTAGGCCTGCACGTTAATCTCGACCGCCTTCTCTCTCTACCTCATCTACAAGCACGCCTCGAATTACACGAACCGCAATGAGCAGCGCCAGATCATCCGCATCCTCTTCATGGTGCCCATCTACTCGGTCACGACGATGTTCAGCTACGTCTGGTACTGGCATGCGGTCTACTGGCAGGTTGCGCGTATGTTATTCCAGGATAGCTGTTGAGGGGGGCTGTGGTGGCTGATACAGAGGGATTTAGGCGATTGCTACGAGGCGTTTGCGATCGCTTCGTTCTTCACTTTGATGTGCTTCTTTATTGCGCCCGATCTGCGACGCCAGAAGGAGTATTTTGCCACCATGGTGGTCAATCCGTGGCCATGGCCGGCTAGCTGGATCAACAAGTGTGCGAGCGGGAAGATGAGACAGCCAAGGAGCGGATTGACCTGGTTCAATGTTTGTGCTCTCCCCCAGAGGTCGAAGCAAGCTAGGATGCTAATCGTCACGCAAAGATTGTCTGGATCTGTATCTTTCAATATTGCTTCATCCGTGTAGCGACTACCATAATCGCGACAGCAACTCAGGCAACGGGACACTACTGCGAGGACTCGGCGCATCCGGCCTTCGCCCACTTCTGGATGGTGTTCTTCAATTGTATCGCAGTAACCATCGCGATGTACATGCTGATCGCGTTCTACATGAACCTCAAGACTGCCTTGGCGCCGAACAGGCCGTTGCTAAAATTGTTGTGTATCAAGCTCGTCATCTTCTTCTGTTTCTGGCAGATGGTGGTGTTCGATCTCCTCACCTCGGCCAACATCGTCAAACCGTCGAAAAAGATCTCGCCCGGCGATATCTCGATCGGATTTAACGCCCTGTTGGTGTGCTTCGAGATGATTATTTTCTCGATTCTGCACCTCTTCGCCTTCCCTTACGCCCCATACCAGGTCGCTTCTCCCGAAGCAGCACCTGGCGCATTCCCCGTCGATACACCTGGGACCTCTGCATGGAAGGCGATCGTCGACGCCTTCAACCCCTTCGATATCATCAAGGCATTCCTTCGCGGTATGAAATGGTGCCTAGTCGGTGTCCGGAAGCGCCACGAACACGCCGAAAAAGTGGCGGCAAGAAAAGAGTCCAACCATGACAGTCTCACTTCACATGCTGCGCCGCCCGCTAGCTACCCCAGCAGCCGCCCAACAGACCATCCCACTGGTCTGGGCGTTTACGCGCAGTACTCGAGTGACAATGGAGGGTTGATGGTGGAGCACCCCACGCCGAACGATCAGGAATATGTCCAAGATCAGGATATTCCCACGCATGGAATTGTTATCGGTGCGACCGAGAGAACTTCGTACGTTTCCGCACCTGCTCCCGTTCCGGTGCCAGAGCCGGATATCAGACAACACCCCGCCTTTTCACCCGCTGTCAGCCCGGTCTCCAGGACAAACGTGTCACCTATCTACCCCACTGCGCCTCAATACCCTCACACCGTCTCGCCACTGTACCCCATTGCCAGCCAACCCGCCGACCCCGGCCTTGCCGCGCGGCGTCCGGGCGCACCAAACCACATGCTCCCGTACCCGGAGAACGACGCGATACGAATGCCGAGTATCAACCAGCACACGCCGAGTCCGAACGAGTCGCAGGAACTGCTCGAGCAACATCCCGCGTTCAGACACTCGTGGAGACATCCGTCCCTGCGGGGGGGGGAGGTGGGCTCACCGACTGCGCCGGAGGTGGGGTATTCGTACGAGTACTCGGACAGCATGAGGAATGAGGAGGGCGTGTACCAGGGCCCTAATCCGAGGAGAACCAGGGAGGGCCATGTCGATGAGACTGGGGGGTTGTATCTGTGATTCTGTGAAAAGACTGCATGAGGCGTGGGGACGGGGAAGGGGAGGGGGTATATAGATTTTTCTTTGGGGCCGAATTGATTTGGGAGCATTGGGAGTTGCTTTGCTTTGGATTTGCGTTTTTTTTTGTTGGGAGTACTGCATCTGCTTTTGGGTTCGATTTGGATTTTGGGGTTTGCGATTGTCTTGTCTTGTCTTGTACTTTTTGATTGCTTGCTTGATTGCTTGCTCGCTGGTGGATTGAGGGATACCACCTACCTGCCAGATGTCATTAGGGTTCGCTGCACGTTTGGGTTGGCAAAGGGCAGAGGAGACTTGTCCGTAGTTGCTCGGTAAAAGTAATTGAATGAATGAATGAACGAATGGAATCATATCTTGGGAGCGTGTCATAGATCACAGATGTCATGAATGACGCCGGACGGACGGGGAAGCACGTCACCAGGGACCAAGGGTCTTATGACGGTATATATGGCCTCCAAGGTGCCCAACCTAACCCGATCATGATACATAACGGCAACGTCAACTTTAGCTACTGAGTAGAGTACCAAGGGTCCAAGATCGACCAAGACGGACGGACCAGGGACATCGTATGATACACGAGATGATTGTTCTAGAACCTACAACCCGCACTCGGCGACGACGTGGACTGTGGTCTGTGGACACGGGTTGTGCCCAGAACGGTATGTACCGTAGACGGTAGGCCGAGCTCGGTCAACACTACTACATTCCCTACATAGCCGTTCGTGCGGGCCGGTAGTCTTGGGCGGGCGGGCTTGGGCGGGCTTGGGCGGACGGGCTTGGGTCGGCTTGGGGCGGCTTGGGAGATTCTAGCTCGACGGCAGTCCCAATTGTGTAGTGCGCAAGTGAACGCATCGGGGTGGACGGCAGTGCTCTCGGTATGCTTCCGGGCTTGGGGTATTCTACATAACTTGACGGCAGTCTCCGAGTCTGCATTGTGTAGTACGCCTAGGGAAGCGCAAGTGAACGCATTTGGGACGGACGGAAGTGCTCTCGGCATGCTTCCGGGCTTGGGGTGTTCTACATAACTCAACGGCAGTCTCCGAGTGTGTAGTGCGCCTAGGAAGTTAACGGATCGGGGTGGACGGCAGTGCTTGTTGGTATACTTCCGGACTCGGGGCAGGCTGGGCGGTCGGTGTGGATCGGCCTTGGGCTTGGGGGTTTGACGGCAGGCTGGGCGGTCTTGCGGCTGCGACTGTGGTGTCATCACCGGGAGGAGAGGAGGGTTGGCGCTGCGGGATGTGTCATACACCAGAGACTCCCATATTGTACTTTAGCTAGCCCGGGGGGGGATGGGTCCTTGCAACATGGTACTATCATACCACGAGAGCGGGAGTGTTTGTTTGCTTGTTGACGGCTTGGAATTGAAGACTTGGAATTGGAATTGGTATTGGAATTGGTCTGCAATCGCCACGGAACTTGGAAGGCATCTGTCTCGCACTCGCACTCGAGAGTCGAGATCGGAGTTCGGAGTTCGGAGTTCGGAGCATGGGACAGCTCTCGGATATCACTCACGTCTCTGGTATAACCGCTCATTTCGGTATCCGGCACTTCCACTTCCACTACATATCCGTGGGCGGCAGTAAATTGATGTTCTCTCTCTCTCTTTCTCTCCGCTTCGACTACCCGTATAGCGACAATAGACTGATGTTCTATCTCCCCGCTTCCGCTATCTGTCTATCACGTCACTACAACTCCGAATGAGCTGAGGCCTGGGCTTATATTTCCGGCTCGGCGGCGGTTCGGTGGTTCCGTGAGCAACGAGAAGATTCTCCTACATATGCGCCGAGGGCTTGGGAAATGACACATTTGCCGATTCATTTCCTCGCCGACGCCCAGATTTTCGAATCGGGCTCGGAGCTGCGATTCTGCCTCGCAAGTCGGGCCCGGAGCTGTGATTCTGCCTCGCAAGTCGGTCGGAGCGAAGCACGTGCGGGGTTTCCGAAAGCGGGGGGAGGGGGAGGGAGAGGGGGGGAGGGGGGGGGGGGGGGGGGGGCAGGATCGCCAGGGATTCAGGGTCCTGCGTCGGTACTAGTCAGTTAGTACTGGCTCAGGCTACAAGCGGACCGAACGGCTGACCGGCGGGCTTGGAATCTACTCACATGCCAAGCGGGGGGGAGCAGCAGCGCCCGGGCTGTGCGCACTGTGAAGTGCATGCGCCGTGCGGACGACGCGACGACAGCCAGCTGTCAGTGACTCTCTGTGGCCATGCCCGACAGCCAAGAGCTGGACGGGCATGATACGCGCGTTGCCGCCGCGCCGTTCGGGCTCGGCAGGTTATTTCGGACGTTCGGTGGCAGCCTGGCAGGGGCAATGCAGAAAAGGCTGCGCGCCGGAGCGATGGGTAACGATAGTGCATACCGTATCTACGCCATCGAGGAAGAGCAGCTGTCGTTTGCCGGGAAAAGTCTGAATGGGCTGTGGTGGTCCTGTGGAGAGCGATTACGGTACCACCTGGGAGACTAGGCTCCGATTAGTCGGTGTCACATGTCCTGGCGCTGTGTCTCAACCGCCGTCAGCAGCCTGCAGTTCTCCATGTCACCTAACTACAGCTGAGCGGGACCACAGTCAGATGGAGATGGACGAGCAGAGTACTTAACGACTGTGTGCCGCGGTGCGCAGGAGGTGGATCATCGGCTCGCGTTGTTGGAGAGACACTCTAGCTATCTACCGGTACCGTATTCCGCTCCGTTCCATCGCATGCCTCTGGTGAGTCCGAAGTCGCTTCTTCTCGAGCCCTCATCTTCTCGCTTAATTAGCTCTTTCCTACGTCATCAGCCGCTTCGTCCAGCCCCGGCCTCAGCCACGGGAAAGCTTGTCTCCTCCCAAAACCTCACTAGACTAGCATACCCCGCCGTCTCAGCGCTGCCGGATAGGGCGCATCCATTTCCCGCGATCGAGGCCGGCAGACTTCTTTGTTACTTCGGTTGAAAGAACTCTAAAAACCCCGTGGATCCCCCCTACTGGCCACCTCAACATACCCGAGTCCAGTCCAGTTCATAGACACTCCCCACAATGTCCCGGTCCAAATCTCTAACCCACGGCTCTCCGATGGCCGGCTTCCCACCGGGGCCCCGGTACAAGCTCAATATAACCTTCCACAACGCCTCGCACCTGCCGATCGCGGACGTTCCCAGCTTCACGTCGGACCCGTACATAATCGCGACGCTGCGGTTCCCGGGCACCATGATCCCCAAGATGCACTACCGCACGCAGACCCAGCGGTCGACGCTCAGTCCGTCGTGGGAGGAGACGTGGGTTGTGCGCAATGTGCCCGTGACGGGCGCCATGCTGAAGGTCAAGATTATGGATGAGGACCCCGGGAACCATGACGATAAGCTGGGCGTCACCAGAATGTGGACGGGCAATCTGGATGCGGCGGATCTTTTGCCTGACGAGAGAGGCGGGAAGGAGCTGGAGAAACGTCAGACCCTGAGCACGGGACATGGCACGTGGGTGGGCCTGCTCAGGGTCGCCACGGTTATGGCGGGGTGTGGCAAGTGGGGGGGTAAAGGGCAGGTGGATGTCGGTATCAAGGTCGAGAGGATCCCGAAGGAGGATGCCGACAAGGAGCTGCTGGATAGGGCGTATACTATCTCTCCGAGTATTTTCTCCCGGCTTGAGGGTGTATCTCGGGATGTGCTGACGAGGTGCCGGGAAAGACTGGTGGAGCCAGCACTTCTCGCCGTTGATCGGTATAATCACGCACACGACGGTGGATCTCTCGGCTCCGAACACCAACAGCAATTCCGTGTCGCCCAGGCGGCCACGGATCCAGCATTTCTCGTTCGCGGCAACCAAAATCCAGCTCCCGGGACCGCTCCCACCCTCGCTCGTCCACCAATACGTAGTCTTCCGGCCCATCATCAAGACCTTCTACACCAAGAAGGGGCTGCTGGGAATCGCGCTCAACCGTGCATTGAAACACCAATATAGAACCATCTACAGCTACAACAAGAACACCACATATGGTGTCTGCAATACCGAAGCCTCCAGGGAGGAGCTGGCGCGGAAGTTCCTCGAGTTTACGCACTGGGGCGAGGGCGGGCGGCTGTACACCTACGTGATAACGCTCGACAGCGAGTGGCGGTTCACGGAGACAGGCAAAGAGTTCGGCATCCAGATGTTGAGCAAGGTAAGCCCCCTGCCTTCCTTTCCTCTTCGTCACTGACAGGAGCACAAAGCACACGATGCACAGCAGCGTCAGCATCCACGTCGGCTTCGCGGGCGAATTCTTCGTGCGGCCGCTCGCGATGAAGCAGCACCCGGCGCCACCGACCAAATTTGCCGCCGACCACTCGCCGACCCGCCTCCCCCCCTCAAAGAACATCGCCGACTACGAGCTAGTAATCGACAACGACAGCGGTACGTACCGGCCACCGCGCGAGCACCTGCCTGATCTCCAGCGCTTCCTAGATACCGCCCTTCCGGGGCTCAGAGTCCGTGTCGCGGACGCTTTCGATGAGGACCATATGGCCATGAAGAAAGCGCACACGGAGGAGAAGGAGCGACGGTCGATGACCACCAGGTTTAAGCAGCTGTCCTCGCCAATGGGCAGTGATGATGAGGGGAATGGATCGTGGAGCTCGAGTGATGAGGAGGAGCTGCAGACTGGACGTGTAAGCATCGGTAGGCGGTATAAGAGGAAGCTGTGGAATAAAGTCGAGAATGCGGGCGACTCGGAGGTCAAGGGCGGGAAGGGGAAGGAACGGGCACGGTCGGCGTGAGGTGGGGTGGAATATGGGAAGTGCGCTTAGGATTGTGGTTGTGATTGTGATGGTGATTACGGAATTGATGATACCTATACCTATACCCTGATGACTGTATTTACGCGGGTTATTCTGTAGATAGTTTAATGGTAGCTGGTTTTGTTTGCGGAGGTTGAGGGCTGCTCTGGAGGAGGTCTTACGAGCGTCCACTCCTGCGTAGCTTCATCCATACTTTGTACACACTCGCTTTGTTCATTGCGTTCGACTGTTAGTTACCGATTATGACAGTTGTATGACATCCTACATAACCCGTCCCCTCCAGAGTATGTGGAGTAGAGTAGAGTAGAGTAGAGTAGATCCTACTCCGCTGCTCCGCTGCGGACCTGTGGTGGGTGACGGAACTATGAGTATACCGGAGTTCCCTACATACCTCCCACTGCCCTGCCCGTCTCCTGGCCTCTCCTGGCCGTCTCCTAGGCCGGGTAGTGGCCACAGGTAAAAGCTTTGTCCAGTAACTGACACAAACCCACCGTAAACTGTTGAAACCGAGAGAAGAACTTGCCTTGCTTGACTTGACCGATGTAATGATCCGACATCATCCAAGAAAGATGAGAAATATGCGAAAGCTTCGAAAGCCGACTGCTTGTAATAAGGGAAACGAGCTCGTGTAAACAACCAGATGAAATCTCAGACAGCGGGTGCGATGGTAGCTATCGCCGTCGCCGTCGCCCTCACTGGACTGGGCTAGAGGCTTGAGGGCTTGATGGCTTGAAGGCTTGAAGGCTGGAGGCTTGAAGGCTTGAAGCGAAGAGGGCTTGAGGGCTTGGAGGCTATAAGGCTTGGAGGCTTGAAGGCTTGAAGGCTTACCTAGCTAAAGAGGCGGATTGTGGTGAGAAGTCGTGGACTGAGGGACAATGATAAGTAGGCATAAAGGAAATGGGCTCAGTGTGCAAAGGATAGCGGAAAGAAGTAGTGACACTGGAACGGGCAGTAAGACACATACATACAATGTCAACATGAACTGTTGATATTATACATCTCATTACCCGTTCCGGTATCACTGCTACTTTTCACAGTCTGTTTGCATATTCACTGCCCTCATTTCCTCCGTGGCTGCTTACTACAGTATCATTGTCCATTGTCCATAGCTTCTCATCAGAATCAGCCTCGTCAGCCTTCAAGCCTTCAAGCCTTCAAGCCTTCAAGCCTTCAAGCCTTCAAGCCCCCAGCCCAGTCCGGCGACGACTCTCGAGTCTCGTCGCATCCTCCGTCTGAGGCCCGGCCTTCTCGTCGTCCATACGAGCTCGTTTCTCTTATAAGCAGTCTTCTTTCTCTTCTTTCTCATCCCTCTCGTATCAATACATCAATACATCAATCAATCAAGTCAAGTTCTTCTCTCAATTCCAGCAGGAACAATCAGCCGCACAGCGAGTGACTTATCATGCACTGATGAAAAAGAAATTACGGCTTTTTACCCTCGTGTACCCCTCCAGCGCTGAAATTGCGCCCATGTACCCCCCTTACCTCGATGTACCCCATACAAAATTTCATAATTAAAGTACGGCAATTCTTCGCCACAACAAAACAAAATTTATTTCTCAATCACTGAATATTCCTTTTGTCTACAAGCCACCATTGACCAAGATATCGCGGGGTAGACCGGCAAAAAGCGAGTACAGAAGGGCGACATGCGGAGGAAGAGGTACACTCCTAGCAATGGTAGACTTAGTCTGCCGGACGTGCCTAATAAACCTTCGCCACGCTGCAGCATCTGCACGGGTGTTGGTCACTATGCGCCTAAATCTAGGCAGCCACACAGGTAAGCAATTACTGAACAAACCGAAAAAAAGGCAGCTACATAGGTGGTTCTGGTGGGCAGAACTACAATCTGGCTTTTGGTGGTGGAGAAATAAATCTGTTTTGTTGTGTGAGAAATAAAATTTGTTTTGTTGTGGTGAAGAATTGCCGTACTTTAATTGAACTAAAATCTGGTTTTTGGTGGTGGTGGAGGAATAAATCTGTTTTGTTGTAGTAAACAATTACCGTACTTTAATTATAAAATTTTGTGTGGGGTACATCGAGGTAAGGGGGGTATATGGGCGCAATTTCAGCGCCGGAGGGGTACACGAGGGTAAAAAGCCGAAGAAATTATCAGCTCTAGATACATACCCGCGTTGTACATACTCGAGTATTTCGGAGAGGACTACCAGTCCTGAGTAAGACGACAACAACTGATCGCCACGGCGAGGCCGAGCGGTCGAGCGGTCGAGCAGTCGAGCCCGTACCCACGTCGTCGCCCATCGCCCGTCGCCGCGTTATAGTACCGTACCGGTACCGGCATATCGGCACCGCTGCCCACCCGCTCCCCCGCTCTGTACGCGTCCGGACTCCGCACACCCCCCACCCGCAACAACGACAGCAACAGCGCACGCGCCCACCGGTTTCCCGCGCATCGCTATGAAGCCACGGCACACGTGCGCGGCGGCGACGGGGCGGCACGGCCGATCCCTCGCGGGGACCGAATCCCCCTCCCCGACGCTGCGACCCCACCGCGACCCACCCGTCCACGCTTTCACTTTCGCTTCCGCTGGGACTCCCCGGCCTCCCCAGACTCGGTCGCTCAACCCTGCTGCTGCTGCTGCTGCGGGCCTGCGGCGGCGGCGGCGTAACTACGGTAGAGGGCACATAGTTTAGTGCCCTCGGGATACCCAGAGTAGTACCAGTAGAGTACGGTGCCCCCGGGATAATAGTACGGTGCCCTCGGGATAATAGTACGGTGCGGTGGTGCCCTCGGGATACCTAGATATCGCCTGTGTCCACTGTCCACTGTCTGTTCGATACCTACAACCTACTAGTAACCACAGTAGTACCAGGTAGTACCGGTATGTAGAGTATGCGACCATGCATTCCTACTCTAATTTACCTACATACTGGAGCCTGGACAGTGGAAGTCTGGAAAGTGACTGTGTACACCGTAACTACCGTACATACCAGAATCTCCCAGGCTCCCGGGGGTCGCTATCCTAACTATCGGCACTTGCACAATCTCAAACTCAAAACTCAGGCCGCACTCAGGCCCACCACCGGCACCACCACCACCACCTCCTCCTCCTCCACCGGTGCGCAGAGTAAACGCGCCGCCTGAATGCGCCCAGTAAATGCGCCTAGGAAATTAGAATTATATCATAGGGAGGGTTGCTTTTCGGAATCCGAAACACAGGGATCGTCGCATAAGAGTCTAGTAACTATCGACATCCCCAAGACATTGGACGCGCCAACTGGCAGTCTGGCAACCCTGTGAATCGACTGCGGTATGGATGGATACCTAAGAACTCGAATAACCAGCTAACCGTTCTTTTCATTTTTGTTGCGCAATATGTAGAATAAAGTATGCACCGAGAACTCGAGAAAACACTGAACCGAAGTGGGTATCCGCAGACCGCCCCTCATTTTTGTCGGGAGTAGGTAGGTAGGTACATAACAAACACAGAAAGTACATGATCACCAGCCACAGCCACAGCACGTTGCGCGAGTACATAGAAGTATCATAGGTAGAGGTATCAAGAATAAACATTGAAAACGCCGCAAGCAACGCCAGACAGACAGACAAACATCGCAAAACCTCCGAAACGACCAAAAAAAACGTAATATACACCCAATCATTTCCCCGCTCGGTCCTAACCCGGCAGGGCGCCCATTCCCGCGCCCGAAAACGGCATCCCCCTACTGCCAAGCTCCATATTGCTATCGTCCTGGGCCTGCAACGTCCGCTGAACATCGGACCTGTGTATGGGGGTGGTCTCCTTCGCCAATCCGAACGCCGTGTGCTTCGACAGCAGCGGGTCGCTCTCGTGGCCGGTGCGGTCGGGATCGATAACGCCGAAGCGTAGCTCGGTGCGCTCGAGCTCCTTTGGCATGGGGTCGCCGCCGAGCGCCACACCGGGGTACATCATCACGAGCTTGTCGAGCGTCGTGTTTCGTGTCGTCACGAGAATCTTTGAGAATGTCGTGTCTGAGCACATGCCGTTGTGCCGGATCGACATGCTGCCGATTATGATGGCGCAGAAGGAGAGGAAGATCGCGATCGAGTAGCCGATCCAGAGAGAGCTGGGCACATAGCGGAATCTGTTCTCGTACCTCCTACAAATAGAAAAAACTTTGTTAGCATCGGAACGGCACTCGTCGAGTAAGCAAGGTGGCAGAGGGCGTACTTCTTCTGACAATCAACTTCTTGGTCGATCGAGACTTCCATGAATGGCTCGGATATAAACGACATGACGAGATCCTCGTAGAAATCGTGCAACGTAGTCACGAGGTCTGCGGCAGCCCATGCAGTCTTTCGGTTCGCAAGTCTCGTTGGAGACATCTTCGTGTGCGTGACCACGTTGCTGGTGGAGTTGTCGAGGATCAAAGTGCCCTCCAGGATGTTTCTCATCTGCGTTCCAATGGTATAATATGCGACGAACTCTTTGTATCTCTCCATGTCCGGACGGGGCCCGATCTCGCTGACTCCCCATCTGGAGAAGAGTGTCCTGCTTTCCGTGATGGTTGCTTTGCGATGTGCCAATCGGTCGTTGGTCCACTTCGAGGTGACCCGGTAATTCGCTTTTTCGTGCACGCATTTCAACGCTATGGGTTCCATGACGTGGGGCCATCGTGCTCGTGTGCTGGCGTCTTCGTTTATCCGGGTGGTGTTGGTTACCTGTGCAATCCAAATATCTGGATCGATCCGGAAGATTCCCTGGTTCGAATAATTGGTGTCATTGTAACCATCCTGTGGCAGTTTGTAGCGCAAACTCTCATCCGGGTCTTGGGTTATTGCTTGAAAGATGTAATTCCGTCCCTGCTGAGCCAACGGGGCTGACTGCGGAGCAAAGTCGGAACGGTTGAATGGTGATGCATCCCAGTTCTGCCTGGAGCAGTTGTACCACGGTCCCACAAACTGCCGGCAAAGTCAATTCCCACGATCACTAGTTACAAGCTGTCCGAACCGACTAACCTGTAGATCATATGTGCAGTTAAACCCGGCGCACGGCGAGTCCCTCTCGGGGACGAGTCGGTCGGTGTAGATTGAGAGCTGCGTGATGCGATTGGTATTTTGCGACGGTTGGTCGTACCAATCCGCTACGGACTGTGCGGGCGGCGGCGGGGTGGTGTTGAAGAATGCGATATTGAACCCCATCTGTCCGTGCCGGGGGCTTCGCCAGTCGGAGACCGCCTCGAGCGTGAAATTGACGGACTTGACGTTACACCGTTCGTCGTAAGTGACTTCGCGGAGCTGTGCTGTGAGGGAACCCGGGGACATGACCGATGCGATCGGGATCAACCATGTCGCGAGGGCCATCACCGACGCTACCTTGGCCTTGACAAATATTTCCGGCGCCAGGATGAACCAAGTCGGATCCTCCACCACGGAGAATAGAGCATCGAGTCCCCTGACCGATATTGGCTTTTCTCGCAGCGTCTGCCATAACCGTTGTCTGTGGCCACATGATCAGTAATCCTTCCCGATAAGCACCCCCCTTACCCCTCATCCACCCGAGGAGTCGAGGACTGAACGGAGTCACGAACCGATAAGACAACACAACCGCTCCCACCAGTGCAGCCTTCGTGCAAAAGGCCAGGAACACACCGGTTCGAGTCATGAAAAGCTGGTTGACGGCTGGCTCGCCGTCCAGAGAGGTGTTGAAGAGGTGATGCCCCAAAGCACCCATGCATCCGACCAGGAAGATCACCACCATGCTGGTCGGCACGTACCAATGTACGCCCGTGCTCCATTTTCGCAGCATCTCTTCCGTCTTTGAGAGGTTGCTGAAGGTCCTGTTGTACCGAGACCGGAAGCGGCCGGGCGGATCCGATATGAACGGAGTCGTTGATTGTGTACCGACGGAAGCGCGGTGATCGTCCCCGGGTGCGGGGAGCGCGGAGTATTCGGTGTCGTCGTACGGACGGAGAGGCTGCTGCTGAGGGTTGGGCGATGTTGGGGAGAAGAAGAAGTGGTCGGAGCCGGGCGTGTAGGGGGAGGGCGCACCGTAGCTATTAAAGTGTTCGCCTTCGACGCCGTGCGTTCGATAACTCGACATGGTGTCCGGTAAGGCTCCGGTGGGCCTTTATGCTGGTGCAACGGGCGATGTTGTACCTGCTTGGAATGGGGGCTGGTAGGTTATAGGGGAGGGGTGGGGTGGCTGGCCTTCACGAATGCGGATATGTTCAAAGGACGAGCGACCATATAGAGCACAGTGGGGCCTGAGACGGGAGAGTCAGACTTGCAGCGTCGAAGATGAGAGGAGGTGGAAAAGAAAAGACGCAGCAGATGTCCCTAGACCTCAATGCCAGCTTCCCAGCCCAGAACGGCCAATCAGCAGTGGCCGCAAGGCTGGGCGAGACAGTGATGCGCCCATAAATAGAGAAATAGAGGAGCTGACTGATGTGCTTGCATTTCTCCAGGATTCGGTAACGAATCAGGAGCAGGACTGCCGGGTGGTCTCGGCCCCCTTCGCAGGGCTTAGTGCTGGCAGGCTTCGCTTGCAAGAGCGAGATCCTTCAGCGTGTCACGGATGATCGTGATGGAAGGCCATCGTGCCGGCGAGAGAAACATTCCAGTCGAATGGTTTCGAAGGCGCACTGCTCAAGCCACAGAACTCAGGGCACCGTCTCCATCGCAAGTGCGGCTCTGCTCTCCGTATTGCGAGAGGGGCATTTCTGTTCACCATCACAATCTGCACGAGGGCAGCGGCGGTGGTGGTGGTGGTGGTAGTATCTAGTACATAGTGGTAGTGGCTGTAACTCACTAACGAACGCTAATTAGGCAGCAGTATGCTCGATGCACCGCCCCCGCTTCGCACTGTGGCGTCTTGCCTTTTGTGGGAACAGGCGGTTCGCTTGGCTGGTCTCCGCCAATAAAGTACCGGTGAGACGCAGCTAAAGTGGGCAGAGGACGAACGACTCTGCAAGACAACTGTTCGTGTGCCGCCAGTATTACACGCCCAAGTGTCAGCGTAGAAAGGCGAAGCAATTGCAGATACCAGCAGTATGATATTCATGATGGGATCACGTAGATAACATTTCGCCTCCAGATTACTCTAACTACGCCCGACTTCTCCACGTCCAGCACGCTGAGCCCCATCTTCACGAGTGATGCCTAGATCTTTGCGTAAGATGCTTGGATGCACTCTATCATGTAAAGTAAGTACCCGCTAGTCATGTAGAGTACTACCAGAATATGTGCCATGGCTCCGCCGCAGGACACTTCGCTGGGTTCATAGCCTAGGTACAGCTGCATGGAATCCTACATCTCTAAAAGGAAGCAGCTCGAAGTGTCTAAACGCCAGGTAGCAGGTACTTAACACGCCGGAGTCGGGGATAGGACAGTTCACTCCGGGTTTCATTCCCCGACTGCGCACGTAGCCTCCCTTCCCCCTCCCGACTTCCCATGCAATTCAACAAAGCACCCACACGCCTCTTCAAAAAGCCGATGCCGATAGGAATTTTCCCGTGGACGAGAGTGGGAGTCTTGTCTTACGCGTGTACGATATGTAGAGTATCGAGGATCGCAGCGTTTGCCAAAACTGCCGCTCGCCGAGCCGAGTAACGCTGTATTCTTTTCTTTCCTTTTCTTTTATTGTTATTATTCATCATTGCATTCAACCTTATTCGATCAAGGCAGTCATATATAGAGTGTGTACTCCATATCCTCCCCCACTGTCACCAAGACTCCGACCGCTGTCCATGAACTCCACGTGGGTTCACTGTCGCTCTCCGCCCATGCCAGCCGTCCGATAACTAAAAGAAGGAGAATAAAAGACAGGGAAACGAAAGTCGACACAAACAAACAAAGTTTTACGCGCCCGTCCGCCGGTCGTCCGCCCAGTGTCCACTATCAACAGCCGGTCCAAGTCCACTACTGTAACATGTCCCTCGGACTCCGCTCGGTCAGCTGGTCAGACTACGTCGATCGGTCCATAGTGCGTGGCCATATAACTACCGTAATCGACGGTTTTTATATATGGACGGGCTGCGTCATACCGAGTGGCTGCACGTCGCGTTTACATATATAAGCATACCGTACCGTACTGTCAGATACATAACTACCTGGCCGGGTCTACTTCATGGTTCGGATAACGCGGATGGTGACTTCCAAGATATCAGCAGTACATACAAATACCAACATCGCTGGGCAGAACTGTATACCGTATGTAGAGTACGTGTCTAGGTAACTAGGTCCAAGTGAACGTACGTGACTGGTCTAGGTAAGGAGCCGGAAATGAGGTGGTCCCATCTTCTCTCAACGTGTTGATGTGAACCCTCCGTTCGTTTTCCTCCGGTATCTTCTTTAGTACATACATAACATGTATCTGTCCAGCAGTTCCGGTGGTCGATCCGCGTAGGTTCGCCATTTTGGGTATCCCGAGGGGTACGGTGGAACGTGATTGGGAATTCGAACTGCCGGAAGGAAAGGTGTGATAGACTGATATAGTAGTCATTGCTGGTCTTCGCGAGCAAGCAAAAAGTCATATATAACAGCAGTACGCAAGCTGTTCAAATTTCATGGTCAGATTCCATTACAAAGCTCAACCGTTTAATCCAAGTACCACGCGCAGGCCAAAACGAATGCTAGCAACAGAGCAGAGCAAAAAAGAGTGATTGAAACTGAGCGGCCATCTCCATCCACTTCGAAGTAGGTCTGGGTCATGAGATCGGGATCAAAAGTTAACAGTGACAAGGAATCAAAGGACCACCGGTAGGGTGATAATTCCACTAGATATAAGAGTTGTGTTCATCCCTATATACAACGAACGAACGGGCAAGCGCTAAGCTCTACTGGCAACTCATTAACTACCCAGGCCGGATGCAATAAAAAGAGTGATCTACAGTGACCGAGATGGTCACGAGTTACATCTATGAGAGGTAGAGAGCGTACATACTCTGCACGCCCTGCTGCGTGCGTGTAGTGGCAACACCGTTAGAAGCTGTCCTTCTAAGTAGTGTTAGGAGGTTAGGTTCAAATCAGGTCGGTGGGAGACGAGGTGGGCTGGCGGGTGCAGCGACATGAGGAATGACTAGCTAAGCGGGCATGGCGGTAGCTCGGGGATGCAAGTGATCTTGAGCGTCTCTCCGTCCACCGCCACGGCTAGAGTACAATGTGATTGTCTCACTACTTAGGAAACAAGCGTACGAATAATGGGCACTGCCGCCGGAAAGTACTCCGAGTCTCGGGCACGAACAAAGAACCAGGCACTGCCGCTAGAAGGAAGCTACTCGGACATGAAAAAAGAGTCAAGCACTCCGCTTCAACTACGTTTAGAGTATAAGCACTTTTACGTATTAGGTGAACGTGCATGATATGCGATTTGTGATAGGTAAGATGATTCACAACATAGCACTCGTTTTGATACCTCCGCGGCCATTTCAAGTCGCGCAGTCTCGGAAACCGAGCAGTAGACAGGATACCTAGACAATCTATATGACCTCTATATCACCATGGATTGTGGATATCATTCTTGATATCGCTGTCGTGCTTCGTAATGGCGCCATAGGCGTAGAGGCCATCTGCGTCTACATCGATGTTTATGTAGGCCTATTGGCCTGTGTATACATACTCTTAAGTGCCGATTTCTTTGCGTTAGACTCTGTATTAATTCAGCTGACTGCAGTAGTTTCCTCTTACAATACTTTCTTTGCCTCTTATGGTTATGTTGATCATACGTAAGTGCTTAAGTTACTCGTACTTAGGTGGCGTCGGTACGCTGATGGGATTAGTTCAAAATACTTGGTTCGGTACCGAATGCGAATTGTATGTGCATAGCATTGCGCATGTCTTCAGGTCTGAAGTTAAAGACCCTAGCGTCGTGCACGGTTGGGGTTGGTTTTAGGGATGGCCGAACTGGGGATCCCCGAACTGAATGGCAAGCAGGCTCTTAGTTGTTTTTCTGATTCCTTCCACCTCGAGGCTCCGGAGTCTTTGGTCTGCTTCACCACCAGTGACCACTGGGCCACAGCTCTGACGCCAACACTCCAGGACGAGCTTGGCCGGTAGGTAAAAGTATGGCCGAGTCCTCGAAACAAGCCAAAGAATCGATCACAAGTGCCTCGATTCGAGCTTCGCCAGCAATGCTATTGTGAGCACGAGTAACACGCCTTGGTCTTCGCCATTTACTCATCTTCCCATCCCGTTCCCGTATCCTGTGCATGCACCCGTAAACCGCTGCACACCGCCATGAAGGCGATACTTCATGTGTTTCCGTATTCCGCGGAGAAGGTGGACTGAAAATATGATACTCGCGCATGAACCGGCTGCCACCAAGAAATTTCGTCGAGTTCAGCTTGAAGGTTCGGGCGTTCTCTTCCTGATCCTAAAGTCATTCCCCTTCGCTCAACCTTCAGCTATTCATCTCCACATTCCAAACCTTCTCGAGACCAAGCAGCACCTCAATCGACGACAGCCATCACAGACAAAGTCCGAGACCGAGGAGCTTTCCACAAGCTCGTTGCAGCCGAGTCGTGAAGGTCGAACGCGACCTGTAGCTTCGGAGCTGCCGCGGAGAAAGTCGAAAGAAAGCGGCTTGGCGTTACGTAACCTGAGCACCATCAGCAACCTGTTATACGAGGGCAAGACCTCTGTTTTTCCCTATTATTACTCCGACCTCTGTCCTTCCTCTCCTTCACGGGTGCGTGCTGGTGTTTTTGTATGCTGGGTGATTAGTCCAGTTACGGTCGACAACGGACATCGATTCGAGCGAGCTGTCAGGTACCCGCCTTCGTACTCCACAACACGCCGAATGTCGCGACGAAAGTACTCTATCCTCCAGCACCTTGAGCTCGACGACCATGGCGCCGGGAAGCACTCCTACTTGCCGCGCGGAGTCGGAATCACTCGTGATCGCAGGGTTGAACTCGGTTGCGAGTCAACGTTGCAAGAGAACTGCCCTCACGGGTGAGTATGACATGAAAGATCTCATAAGATGTATTCGCGAGCTAAAAGAAAATTACGGAATAGACAACAAAACTCCAAAACGCTTTATATACAATCATTAAACCCAGACATCACCGACCACAACTACCAACCGCCAATCCCGCTCTACTGGCTCAGCTGTCCCTTAGGGATAGGTCGGATCCACGACACACTCAGGTTGATGGCGATCATGATTACTCCCGAGAGCCAGATGGACTGGCCATAATTGGTGCTGTTGTATCGGAAGATGATGGCGAAAACGATACCTCCGAGGTTACCGCAGGCACCGACGACGCCGGAAAGGATACCTATTACGGAGATCAGCATTTGTCAAGCACACTAGAGTTTGCGCTGGGCTTACCGTTGGCATGAGGGAAGACATGGGGGACCACTGCAAAGTTCGCACCGTTGGCAGCATCCATGAAGAAGGCCATGAAAACGACCAGACCGACCATGGTGGCATGGTCCTTGCTGTCCAAAAAGCCGATGACGACGCACAGACAGCCCATGGCCACACCGACGAAGATGAGCCAGAACTTTTTGGCTACGATAGAGCCCTTGGTCGCGCGGTAGATGATATCCGCGATGATTCCACCAGCAGGACGGAAGAAAACATTGACGAGACCGAACATCGCAGCCCTTTGATATCATTGTAAGTTTTCATTCGATGCTTCGTTTCTGAAGAAGCGACATACCATTGTCCGGACTTGGTCTGTCCCAGAGAGGGGAAATTCTTGTTGTAATAGGCACCGAGAATACTGTTGATGGCGAGTTCTCCACCGAAAGAGCAAGCGTACGGCGCCGAGAGCAAAAGACACTGCAAACTGAAGATAACGCCCATGGCTTCCTTGAATGTGGGTGCTTGAACGATCTCGCTCTCCGCAATCTTCTCCACCTTCTCGGCATCGATTCCGGCCTTGTGGGCCTCGACATCCTTGACCTTCTCGTCCACAATATCCGAGCGTGCAGATTTGTCATCGGAAGTGGGTAGATCGGTGATATGGCCAGTTGCGTCCACGATCTTTCCCTCGATTGCGGCCTGGTGTGCCGTCTGGTGTGCGTGGAGATGACGCTCACTCCATGGGCCTATGGTACACTTGTCAGCCATGCATACAAGGCAAGATTTAATATGGCAGACTCACCGGTTGGGGTATCCTCGCAAAGGAGGAGCATTCCCACTGCGGTCGCAGTAATCAAGATGAACGGAACGATGAAGGAAACTCTCCAGGCGACGTGCGGGGTAAGGCCTCGTTGCGTGACGAGGGAGTCGAAAAGAGCGGGCATAACGAAGTATGTGATTCCACCACCGGCGTTTCCGAGACCGGCCATGAGAGCATTCGCCGTTCCAACCACAGATTTGTCGAAGAATCCGGTACTCCATACCTGGCAAGGAACGAAGGATGCACCCAGGATACCAATGAAGAATCGCAGAATGAGCAGACCAGTGGCGTTGGTAACGGTTCCAGCAAGAGCTGTGGGAATCGCACCAGCGAAAAGAATTGCAGCGAAGACATATCTCGGGCCATAACGATCACAGAGCGGCCCCACCAGTGCGCGCACCACGAGAGTTGCAGTCAAGGCCAGGATATTCGAGTTCGCTATCTCGTTTTGGGAAAGATGGAGGTCTCCTTTGATGGTTTTGGTCATCTAGTTGAGAGGAGTCAGTGGCCCGTCATGGATGATTCGTGAGGTCTCTAGTGCATCTGGACTTACCAATGGAGGAAACGCGTACCAAGATAGGAACGCGATCAGGAAACCGAATGTCGAGAAGAAGAACGTCCGTCCGTACATGTTTACCGGGTTGAACACTGGTACGGAAAGAGCCTTTCGGTTCACTGGGTTGATGGCCGGAGCCTTCCAAAGGACACTGATACCCATGGTTGCTGATCGTTTCTGACGGTTGGAAGTTGAAATGGAGTCTGGAAAGGCGAAGACGGAGTGGTGATCAACTGGTCTTCCGGTCTTCTGTTCGGTCTCTGATATGTGATTATATTCTGGTCGGTCAAGGCCTCTGGGCTACTTATATCTCGGAAAAACTCAGAGATATAGATAACTGCCTCCGTTGCTCGTACGGGAGGTTTCGTGAATGGGGGTTTGGGGGTATGGGGGTACGGGGGCTTGGAGGGCTTGGAGGACTTGGGACAAACCCAGCCGCACAATGGGGCTGATAGGAACTTTCAATTCTTGTTCAATGTCTCCTTCACGGAGAATGCCCATCTAAACCAAGAACCCTCTTGCGGCCCTATTCCAAGTCAGCAGCTGCTGGAGTGCCACTGTACATCTTGCCATAAGCAGGTATGTATGCAACTCTATCTCTTGATACCTTAACTGCCACCGGGTGCGCTATTTCGCGATCGTCGGCTTCGGCTCCAATAAACGTTGACTCCCGCGGTAATTGGGCCCGATTTCCTTCCGAGATATCTGTATGCAGGTCGTCTTTCGGCGGGTGGAAGGGCAGGTACGCCGTCGCATCGTTTCTCCGCGGATTTTGGGCCGATAGAGTACGGAACCAGGGGTCTGGGAGAAAAGATTTTTGTGACATGGACGAGAACACCCTGAGCACGCGTAGGATCTCGCCAAGCAACCCAGCTCCTACGCGATCGGTGCTGATTGGGCCGTCGAGGACGCCATCACGATACGACAGCTGGCTTTCTTCTAGTGCGGGCGCATAGAGGGGGGCGTGATAAGATGTAGATAGGCTCTTTATCAAGGCGCGCTGACACCTGCCTTGACGTGCGCTTTTCCGCGGAGCACTTTCACATACCGCGTCGACAGGTTCTGGGTTGCTCGGCCTGCATGCAAATTGCTCGCCTCCGCCGATTGCTGCCGGGCCCGGGTCTAAACTACAACCCGCGAGGGGCCATGTTCCCGAATTACGGCGACGGTGGCGGACTGATGTCGAAATTTGGGGGTCAGCCTAGTACATCGTGGCTCGGGTCTTTGCACGAGGTCCTGAAGTATATGGTCTCGGACAAAGCCGCTAACTTACCGGTCGGCCTGCCGGCAGGTTTAAACTAAGCTCGCCTTGCCATAGGATACTGAAGAACTGCAGAAAGTGACCAAAAACCCTCCCGAGACTCGAATCCTCCCCCACCCCCCGTGTCTGCGCACTATTTCTCCTCGATCGATTGAGCCTGGTATTACGCTTTTGCACTGCCTGCCTTTCCAACATCGAACCAGGTATACGCGGGACATACGTACTGTTCTTTCTCGTGCATATTGTATCTTTCCCGCGGACTTTCGTGTGGAAAATTGAGGGCGGTACCGGCGGTTGTCAATATCAACTCTCCATACACCACCCGGTTTGGTTTTATTCAGACTTTTTACCCCCTCTATTTACGCGTTTCGATTGAATCGACTCCAACTCCCAACTTCTCTCAAGCCAGAAACTCACAGCAATATGACTACAGCCATCAGATTCCCGGACGTGGGAATGAAGGAGGGAATCCCATTTCCTCCGAGTCCTCCGCGGTCCGAGAGGGAAGATACGGAGTCGGTACACTCGTCGTCCTCGACTTCGGCAGCAGATGAAGTCGATATCCCTATGCCGCCTCCGTCATTGAATCCCACAAAAGTCCTGGACATAGATGTAAACACACCCGATTTCCATGTTGCCAGAGACCCTCGACTGGTACGACTGACCGGTGTCCATCCGTTCAACGTCGAGGCTCCCCTCACAGCACTGTTTGACGAAGGTACGTTAGATTATTTCCTATTCAACCGTACGATTCTCTAGCTAACGTTATTTCCTTAGGATTCCTCACTTCCCCAGAGCTCTTCTATGTCCGGAACCATGGAGCCGTGCCACAGGTTTCGGACGAGGAGATTCCCGATTGGGCCATTTCCATCGAAGGCCTGGTGGAGAACCCGATCACCATCACTTTCAAGCAGGTCCTGGAAAAGTACGAGCAAGTCACAGTGCCTATCACGCTTGTGTGTGCCGGAAACCGAAGGAAGGAACAGAATCAAGTACGGAAGTCACAGGGGTTCTCATGGGGTGCTGCCGGTGTCTCGACGAGTTTGTTCACCGGGCCAATGCTGGCCGATATCATCGCGAAAGCGAAGCCGACGAGAAAGGCACGGTTTTTGTGCATGGAAGGTGCGGATCAGTTGGTAAGTACAGTTGCGACTTGAGATGGTATTCTGAAGGGTGAAACCTAACGACTTATTCAGCCCAACGGTAACTACGGAACCTCGATAAAGCTCAGCTGGGTGATGAACCGCGAGCGTGGTATCATGCTGGCTCACAAGATGAACGGCACACCGCTGACACCGGACCACGGCCGTCCCATCCGCGTCGTAATACCCGGCCAAATCGGCGGACGGAGTGTGAAATGGCTGAAGCGCATCATCATCACCGACAAACCCTCGGACAACTGGTACCACAAGTACGATAATCGGGTTCTTCCAACTATGGTCACGCCCGAGATGTCGAAGCAAGACGACAAATGGTGGAACGACGAACGGTACGCTATCTACGATCTTTCGGTCAACTCGGCCATCGCCTATCCGCAAAACGACGAGACGCTGCTCCTCGGTGAAAATTGCCCTGAGTTCTACCGGTTCAGGGGATACGCGTACAGCGGAGGCATGCGGAGGATTACTCGTGTTGAAATCTCGTTGGATAAGGGTGCCACATGGGAACTTGCCGACATCAACTACCCCGAGGATCTCTACAGAGAGACGGAGAAGGAACTTTATGGTGGACGCCTCGACATGGCAACGAGGGATGCATGCTACTGTTGGTGTTTCTGGGAACTCCCCATTGCGGTCAACAGGCTCGTGAACGCGGAGGACGTGGTGGTCAGGGCAATGGACGACAGCATGACGATACAACCTAGGGATATGTACTGGTCGGTCCTCGGCATGATGCAGAACTCGTGGTTCCGCATCGCCATCCAAAAAGATTCTCAGGGCATGCTCAAATTCGAACATCCCACGATGCCAGCACTACAGCCTGGAGGTTGGATGGAGAGAGTCAAGAAGGACGGCGGCGACTTCGGCAACGGAAACTGGGGGGAGAAGGTGAAGGGCCAACTCGAGGACTCCACCATCACCCCCGAAGTCCCGAAGGAGGAAGTCAAGATGACCAACGACGATATCAAGCGCATCATTGAGATCGAAGAACTACGCCTGCACGACAACAAAGACGAGCCGTGGTTTGTTGTCAAGGGAGAGGTCTACGACGGTACACCCTTCTTGAAGGAACATCCTGGAGGCGCTGTGAGCATCATCTCTGCTGCCGGACAGGACGCTACGGACGAGTTTGTGGGAATCCGTATGTTTTTTCCATTTCACCCCGTACCTTCCTACAACCCCTAGCTAATACATGACCAGATTCGGAATCTGCGAAGGCTATGATGCCGAAGTACCACGTCGGCACTCTGTCATCTGCAGCACAAGAAGCACTTGCAAACAAATCTACGGCCTCAGATACCTCATTGTCCAACAACGCAATCTTCTTAAACCCACGATCATGGCGTTGCGCCACTCTTATTTCCAAGCGTGAAGTCTCTTGGGACACAAGAATTTTTACCTTTTCCCTCGACCATGCTACGCAAACTCTTGGGCTGCCTGTGGGACAACATCTCATGATCAAGCTCAGAGACGCCAAAGGCGAAGTGATAGTTCGGCCCTACACACCCCTCTCGGACGATACGTCGGCGGGCACCGTTGAGGTCCTCGTAAAAGTCTACTTCGAGGAACTCGAAAAGGGCACGAAGGGCGGAGAGATGACTCTAGCGCTGGACGCTTTGTGTATGTTTACCTTCCACCCACCTCACCCGCTGAAGTTTTTTTCAGAGACTAACGTGGCGAATCCACAGCACTTGGACAGCAAGTCGACTTCAAAGGCCCAATAGGAAAATTCACATATCTGGGTGGGGGTCAGATCTCGCTGGAGGGAAACACTCGCACCGTCAGGTCGATGACCATGATATGCGCCGGCTCCGGTATTACGCCCATCTACGCAGTGCTACGGGCCATCATACAAGACGCCACAGACCCAACCAAATGCGTGGTTATCGATTCGAACAGACAGGAGGGCGATATTCTCTGCCGGCAGGAGCTCGATGCTCTGCACGAAGCAAACAGGGCCCGGATGACCCTGGTGCACACCCTGACTGCGGGAGAGGAGAGCTGGACTGGAAGGAGGGGGAGAATCAACAGGGGCTTGGTGGAGGAGGTGGGCAGTGGCGCGGATCTATGGTTAGTCTGTGGGCCGGAGGGCATGGAGGATGGGGTACGAAAGATTTTTGCGGATATGGGGGTATCCAAGACGGATGTCGTGTTTTTCTAATTCTTGGGGGCATGTTTTGGGGGTTATTTTCTATATTTCTGGCTATATCATCGATGTTTGCACCTTTGGGACTGGATCTTTAGGTTCAATTTTCTTTTGGTCAAAGTCTATACATGTACTCAGTGGTGACCGTGGGGGAGGAGTTGAAGATACAGATTGATACCATCCACTCATTCGTATAAACGAATTAGACTTTGCGAATAATCTGTGAAGTCAGTGTGGCCAGTGGTTTGGATGTGCAGCGAGGGACAGTGTCTGAGTATAAGGATGTGGATCACATGTTCCCTTGAGTTTTTACGGTGCAGATCGGTGGATATTCACAGGCAACGAGGCCTCAACCGCGACATATTGCCGGGGGTTATGAGATCTAGATCGAGCGATTGGATCCACCGCCCCACCGCCCCACTGGCCTGTGGTCCATCCAGTTCATCGAACCAGAATTCAAAAATATCCGAAACAGCGGCCCCCACATCATTCTTACGACTGTATGACGCTTCTGTCTGATTCCTCCCGGTTTTCGGTACATGTAGGTATCGTAGTATAGCAGCCGGTTTTGACACCCCCACGACTGCATCCCGCGCTCTCGTGTACCGTTATAATGTATGTCTGGTGAGTGGTTGATCGCGATTCGCGAATGGTAGTGTACCAAGAAACTCGGAATCCACAATGCCCACAGCGCCAGGCGCCGGTGCAGATCAAGACTATAGTACCACTTCATCCGCACCCACTAACTACCGGTGCTCCCCACACGACACCCCGCGATAAACAATACCCACGCGACAGCCTGTAGATACTCGCCACCCCACGGCAAACAAGGCACAAAATGGGGGTTCCCGGACCGATCAACCCCATATTGCTCACCTCTGGGGCCGGGAACGTTGGGGTACCCGTATGTGCATGGGTTATAGTTATTCCTGCCGGAGATATTCTCCGCGGGTGCGGCCGCGATCCCTACATATCCCGCTTCAACGCTCGGAAAAACAAGGGCGCCGGTCCTGAGTCAGGTACATGCCGTATGATACATACCACATGCTCGCTTTTGACTTTGGATGTGTCGTTCGAAGGACAAAGGTCCCGCGGAGAAGATCTGCGGGCGCTTGAGCTTTGGCCTGGGCTAGGACATGGAACTGGGCTTGGGGGCTGCACAGCCTTATCGGAGGTCGGAGAGAGCACTCGGTTCGAATTATAGTGTAATAGACCCCTGGTGATGATCTATCTCTCACGTTCGCTGTATACGTTAGGTGCCGAAGTAGGCAGATATGGGGTGGCACGTTCATTGATGACACCATGGATATCTATCTGTCAGAGCAGTTTCCTGCCGAGCCGGTAACAGGCTACTACGCTGGAGGATGTTCGGATTAGTTTTACCTGTCGTAGGAGTGGTACCGATTATCTGGGGCCGTTTGTTTATGTGAAGATAGTGGCGGACAAGGCTAGATAATTCCCAATGCAGCTTGCAACTCGGCATGCCGCCCCACGGCAGGTTTTCCGCGGGTGCTGCTCCGATTGCGACGGCCGCATGGTATGAGAGAGAAAAAAGCTGTAATGCCGGGTGGACATATACCCACCGCATTCCTGCCATCTCGAGAACCTGTTTCCTTCATTCACAGATACACCGTCATCTTTCATTCTCCCAGTTGAACTATCAGTTTCCGTACAGAGTGCCGTGATATACTTTTCAAGCCTGAGGGGCAGTATTCCTTCGCATCCTACCCATAGCCTGAGCGCTGGTCCACCACATCAACCATGGAGGACCTCTACGACTCCGGCACGGCAACCCCGGCCACCACCGTCTCCTCCGATGAACCGACTTGTACGGCTACAGATGGTCGTAAACGCGTGGTGATTGTCGGTTTAGGCATGGTGGCCATCTCGTTCATCGAGAAGCTGCTCAAGGCCGACCCGGACCATACCTGCTTCTCGATCACTGTTATCGGCGAGGAAGCCCATGTCGCCTACAATCGTGTCGGCCTCACTTCCTTCTTCGAGCACCGCAAGATCGAGGAACTTTACCTCAACCCGAAGGAATGGGTGTGCATTCACAACACTTCCCTTTTAAACAAGCGAGTACTGATACGTTGCAGTATGATTCGCAACCGGCACTGAATCATCACCTCTCAACCCGGGTGACCGAGATTCTTCCCGAAACCAGGGAGGTGAAGACCTCTGCCGGCACCACTGTGCTCTACGATGTTCTCATCCTCGCCACGGGCTCCGACGCCGTGGTGCCTGCCGATACGCCAGGCCACGATGCCACTGGAGTGTTTGTATACCGTAATATCGCCGATCTGGAGCGCATGATCTCGTACTCGGCCAGTGTAACTGGTAGTACGGGATTGGTTGTCGGTGGTGGGCTTCTCGGCCTCGAGGCTGCAAAGGCCATGATGGATCTGAATCAATTTGGCGCTGTCAAGTTGGTCGATAAGAACCCGTGGGTGCTGTCGAGGCAACTTGATAGGGATGCGGGAGGATTGGTTATTGAGAAGGTTGAGGAGCTCGGCCTGGAGGTGTTGAAGTGCCACAAGATTGAGGAGATCAAAACCGACCAAACGAATCAAGTCGTCGGGGTGAGGTTTATTGATGGGAAGGAGATAGAATGCTCGAGTATCTGCTTTGCCGTAAGTTTCTCCGGCTAGAGTTCCCATGAAGAAAGTGAATCTGACCGAACGATAGATCGGAATCCGACCGAGAGACGAGCTAGCCGCTTCGGTAGGGATAAAAACCGCCAGAAGAGGTGGTTTCATCATCGACAAGAATTGTGAGACCAATGTTCCTGGCATCTATGCCGTGGGCGAGTGCGCAAGTTGGGACAACCAAACTTTCGGTCTGATCGCTCCCGGAGTCGAGATGGCCGATGTTCTTGCTTTCAACCTCTGCCAGTCTACACTGTTCGGCGGCGACCAACCGCCGAGAGCATTCCGTCGACCGGATCTCTCAACGAAGCTGAAGCTTCTGGGAGTGAATGTTGCGTCGTTCGGTGATTACTTCGCGGATCGCGACGGGCCGCAGGAGGCCACCGAGAGCCCGGGAATAAAGGCGCTCAGCTATAAGGATCCCTTCGAGTCTGTCTACAAGAAGTATCTGTTCACTGCAGACGGAAAGTACCTTATCGGCGGTATGATAATCGGCGACACGAAGGATTACATCAAACTGGTCGGAATGGTCAAGAGCAAGAAGCCACTGGAGGTACCACCATCACGCTTCATTCTGGGCGCAAAACAGGATGGTGAGGAGGATAATCCAGACGATCTGTATGACTCTCACCCTTTCTACCCGGCAATGGATCAGCTAACATGATATAGGCCTGATGATACGCAAGTCTGCTCGTGTCACAACGTCAGCAAGGGTGACATCAGCAAAGTGGTGAAAGACGGAACTTGCACAAGCGTCGGCGAGGTCAAGTCTTGCACCAAGGCAGGCGCGGGCTGTGGAGGCTGCATGCCATTGGTACAGCAGATCTTCAATGCGGAGATGAAGGCGATGGGCGCCGAAGTCAAGAACTATCGTGGGTATCTCCAGTACTATGACAATCCAGGCCATTCGCTAAATCATGCTCCTAGTTTGCCCGCATTTCGAGTACTCCAGAGCGGATCTCTTCAACATTATATCCGTGAAGAAGTATACCACTCTCGAGGAGGTTATGAAAGCGGTCGGCAAATACCCCGACTCCTTGGGCTGTGAGGCCTGCAAGCCCACCCTCGGCAACATCTTTGCTTCTCTCTTCAACCGACATGTTATGGACAAACCGATGCATGGGCTGCAAGACACGAATGACAAGTTCTTAGCGAACATCCAGCGCAACGGAACCTTTTCCGTCGTTCCGCGCGTAGCTGGTGGTGAAATCACCCCCGACAAACTGATCGTCATCGGCACCGTGGCAAAGAAATATGGTCTCTACTGCAAGATCACTGGAGGCCAACGAATCGACATGTTCGGAGCCAAGAAGCAGGACTTAGTCGAGATCTGGAGCGAGCTTGTTGATGCTGGAATGGAGAGTGGACATGCTTATGCGAAAAGCTTGAGGACTATCAAGGTATGCAGCCCCTTCCCACCACATTTAAATAACATACTAACGACCAGCAGAGTTGTGTCGGATCGACCTGGTGCAGGTTCGGTATCGGTGATTCGGTTGGCATGGCCATCCGCCTCGAAGAGCGTTACAAATCCATCCGAGGTCCCCACAAGATCAAGAGTGGTGTATCAGGCTGTGTCCGCGAGTGTGCCGAAGCACAAAACAAAGACTTTGGCCTGGTCGCGACCGAGAATGGCTACAACATCTACGTCGGCGGTAACGGTGGTTCCAAACCTAGGCACTCGGAGATCCTCATCAAAGACTGTCCTCTGGAGCGGGTGATCCCGGTGCTGGATCGCTACCTCATGTTCTATATCCGTACCGCCGATAAGCTGCAACGGACTGCACGCTGGATGGAGAACCTTCCCGGCGGTATCAAGTACCTCCGGGAGGTAATCCTTGACGACCGCCTCGGAATCTGCGACGAACTGGAACGACAGATGCAAGAGCTGATCGGTACGTACTTCTGCGAGTGGACCGAGGTAGTCAAGAATCCCGAAAGGCGAGCGCAATTCCAGCAGTTTGCCAACACGGGTGAAACGCTCGATGGTGTCGAGATCATCACGGAACGTGACCAGACCCGGCCGACATACTGGCCGAAGGAAGGCGCGGCGAAGGAGGACTTTAGGGGTACAAAGTGGACCTCACTTGCCTGGCAGCCCATGGTCAAAGCGTCTTATTTCGGCGACGGAGATACTGGCCCGAGTGGAAAGAGTGCTGCCGTCAAGCGCGGAGACACCCAGCTTGCCATCTTCAAGGTCAAGGGGAAGTACTACGCCACCCAGCAAATGTGTCCGCACAAGAGAGCCTTCATACTTTCCGACGGCTTGGTTGGCGACGACGACAAGGGAAACATGTGGGTTTCGTGTCCCTACCACAAGCGCAACTTCGAGTTGAAGGGTGAGAACCCAGGTACATGCCGGAACGATGAGGACCTAAACATTGCAACCTTTGAGATTGAGGAGCGGGCTGATGGCTGGGTCTACTTGAAGCTGCCTCCGGTTGAGGAGCTGGACGCGAGGCTTGGTACTCAGAAGTGGATGGTCAAGAAGGGAGAGACGGAGGACCCCTTCAAAGGTGTCGACGGGATTCTCAAGGGTCGGAAATCGAAGAAGACTGCTCCTCTAGGCAACCTTCCCGTTGAGAAGCCAGCCTTTCAGACGCCTGTTGCGGCCGGAGGTGGCGCCGGGTTGGATTGGTGATGGTTTTTCTTTCTTGGGTCATTTTTGGGTTACGTTTACAGGATCTCCTTTGTCATGGTGTTTTATTTGTCGGGTATTTTGGTCATCGGTCGGTGTTGGTCAGTGGTCGCCTTGGTCATTTCAATCCTTAGTACTTTATCTTTTCGTTCGTTGTCATTCGGTGATGCCAGTGATTTTCTGTGAGACAAAACAGTATGCATGAACAGCGTTCGCCCTAGCTATTCGTTTCAGCTGCTGCGTTCACCATTTGCATCAACAGCTCGGTAATTATGGTTAGTTATGAGCGACACCCTTATCTAGTCATGTGTAGTCATTTCGAACATCTTTGAAACGTGTCTTTAGATGTGCAGTGGTGGATCCGGAAGCGGGGTTCTTGACCGAAGCTCGTATGTAGAAGAAGCGGGGATGCGCGGCGAAGGCGGTAACGTTCTTGATTGGCCCTAACCGCCATCGAGTGAGTCTCAATGAGGTGCCATTTCACCTCGGCCACCCACTTTCCGAGGCTGGAATCAGTCCTTTGTCTATGACTAATGTCGCCCCGCCATCTACCCCATTTACCCCCGCGTGTGCTAGCCAGTCCAGCCACTTTCTCCATTTCTCTGCTTCTCGGTGGCTGGGAAATCCAACCGTCGACGTTACCCGTTGGGTATCTGCAGCTAATCCTGCAGCTGTCGCTCGTGCCATGGACTGACAACCAACCATGCCCAAAGCATCTCTCGGTCGTATGCCTGCCTTGTGTTGAGCCTGGAAGATCATTCAGCATATTTTGAGCGGGGTGAGTGATCGAGGAACAGTGAGGCGTTTGCTGTTCAAATCATCTTCTTCCCCATCATCAGTTCCAATGAGAATGCCCGCTTCGAAACATTTCCCATCAGAGCACAGCGATGGGCATTGTCAGGCATTTGAGACATGAACGCAGGTACGTATGGAGCCAACGCAGTGGAGTCATGTAGGGCGAAGGGATATTCGCGATACCTATACTTCGTCATCTTTCGTCTGACATATATCGATATCGGATGAAACCGCCCCCTGTGGTATCCACGTTAATCCACACGAACAAGGCGGATTACCATCGAGAGAAAAAAAACGCAATGCGATGAGGCTCCGGGTGAGGGGATCGATGTGTTGTGTGGGTTCGGGATGGAGGAAAGAAGGCTCTGCTGTTGTCGGGTTGCGAAATTGAAGCGACGTGTGGCTAGATCCAATGGATAGCGCTTTCGCTGGCCGAACAGCTAGCACAGACGCACCTGCAATGCTGCTGCAGCTGCGATTGGTCATCCATGAGCGCGGACCTCCAAAACAGCTGGCAAGAACGGGGTTTTCATCGCGCACCCATCCGGATCTACGTATGGGAGTTTTAAAGGTAGTGGCCCAGCCGGCTGCGCGCTGCATCTTCCTGTCTGAGCGCTCGAGGGTTCTTGGTAACGTACTTATACCTCACCTATGCTCTGGATCTTGGCCGTCCGTCCACCACCGATATCGGACGTAACCCACGGCTTTGTTTGATACAGCCCATGATGATTACCCCCATTACGTCGACGTCGTCATTTCTTGCGCCCTCGGTCCTCTTGTCTCTGGCAGGCTATGTGTGTGGACTACCGACCATCATATCACCGACGAACGATACGATAGCCGAGCCGCCGTGGATGAGGGATCCGGATGGGCGAGGAACCATAGGACTTCTGCTATCCTGCGTCCTGACTCTGGGTCTTTGTGTTTGGACTGGTGAGTGATGACCCCCTGAAGGAAAGGCAAAAAGAAAAACCAACTGACGATATCCGTACCAGCTGTGCATCTGAACGTGGACCCATGTGCATCGCACAGCCAGTTATTCTGGCGGAAGTGTCTATGGGTGGTAATCGGGCTGTTTTCCCCGGAGATCGTTTTGGTATGTGGGGGATTGGCCCAGGCTTCCGCTCGCTTTCGGGTCCGAGCTGACGACGAATAGGTCAGCTCCTACGAGCAGTGGCAGCAGGCACGGTCCCTGCATAGGAAAGTGAAGCGGCGCGTCGAACCTCTGTCGGAGGAGATTTGTTCTTCGACTGAGATCGAGAATGCTTCCGTGCTGGAAAAGACAGTATGCAAATCAACATGCTCACACCCATCGCCTCATGGATAACTGACGGCTAGAGGGGATAGTCGGGGATCATCACCAAAGGATGGCAAAACATGCAAGGGATATACAGAAGTTTTCGTTATACAGAGGACGAACACCTCTTTGGAATGACAGTAAGTTTGGCTTCCAACGATCGCCGCGTGTTTGATATGACAGCTAATGAGCGTACAGTGTAGTTTCTTCATCGTCATGGGAGGCACAACCATCCCTAAGGGCCGGGACGGTTCACAATGCACCTTGACACCCGAGGGGTTCGAATACCTACTGGATGTTGGTGTCTTGAAGCCTTCTTGTGTAGACACAGCTACGATATTGGACAAAGGCAAAGCCGACTTCCTGGCTAAATTTCTAGTGAGTTGTCTTCATCCTCGGTGCCAGGATTCACTGTCTGACGGTATGCCATACATCTAGGTTTGCGTCCAAGCTGCGTGGATGATACTGCAGTGCATACTGAGGAAGATGAACGACTTACCCGTCACCCTTATCGAGCTGAACGCACTGTTCCACGTCGTCATCGCCCTGTTTATGTACTTTTTCTGTAAGCCTTGACGACCTCCATGCTCGAAGCCATGCTAACATACACACCTCCAGGGTGGGAGAAGCCCCTAAATATCGGCGAGCCCATTAAAGTCAGCATGGATCCGGACCTAGCGGATATCCTCTTCGCGCTCGACGTGCGACGATCCCTGGGCATCACCGTCCGTCTGAGCACCGACGAGCTCCCAGTTTTCGATGCGCAGCGCCTCCAGCGGAACGCGCCAACGATATACGCCGCCATACCGATACTCCTTCCGATCTACAAGACCGGATTTATGAACGGATCTCAAGAGGATAATTTGGCCGGGGGGGACCGGAAGTGGGCGCTGTGGGATCTGGCAAGGGCTAAGCGGCGATTGGACAAAAGAACCCAGGGAAACATCATCATGCTCCTGCCGGGGCAGTCGATCGAGGAGCCCGATAAGCCGATCGAGGAAGAGGTGGAAGGGTCGGAGGCGGGAGATTCTGAAACGGGAGATTCGGAGATGGGAGAAGGGGAGAAGGGGAACATACAAACCACGCTGAGAGAAATAATCAGCGAGAAGCGAATGGATGAGAGTCAAGGGCAGGAGGCTGAGCCGCGGCAGAGAGCAAGAGCGCTAGTCACCGGACACGAAAAACAAACCGTCACACTCACCGAGTCGGAACTCGAGATGTTATTCTCGGCGGCCTGGGCGCTGTCGAGTGATAAGTACGAGAGAATAAAGTCGGATTACGAAGACTACGCGTGTGGCAAGGGATTTCTAAAGAAATCAAGGGACGACGATTTCCGTGTCCATCGGATCAAGAATCTGCATTTCGACATGGACATAGTCCTCTCCGAGATCAACGGCTTCAATGATCCGCACATAATATTGTCGATTCTGAATATTTTATATGGCGGTTCGTATCCCTCCCTCCCTCTCTCTCTCCCTCTTTTCCCCCATCAATATCCGCTCACAACCACTCTCAGCCGCCCACGCGAGTGTATGGAACACGCACTTCCCGACGCCGCTGGAGAAGTGGATGTGGCGCTGGTCGTGCTTCATGTTGCTTCTCCCGACGATCGTGACGACGGCGAAATGGGTGACGCAGCAGCTGCCGACAAAACATATGGACTACTATGTCAACCGCGCGGTGCAGATATTGCTGCATCCTGTGCTGGTGGTGTACTTTTGTGCCAGGGTCTTTGTCGTCGTCGAGAGTTTTATCAGCGTCAGGAGTCTGCCCCAGGGAAGCTACAAGACTGTCGAGATTAGTGAGTATTGGCCACATTTCTGACCCGGGGGAGGGGGGGGGGAGGGGTCAAGGTGGGTGATGTATGCATGTATGTATGTAGAATCAACGAATTCGTACACGCATGGGGGCATTGGGGGGTGGTTGCTTGTCGGAGTCGCCGATCGTATCCTGACCTAAGAAGAGGTATGACTCGCATTCCCGTGGAAAGGCACCGGCTGCTCTTGTGATCCTTTGAAACTTCAATCGCACGCTTCTCTCATTACTAGTAGAATTTATCCCACAAAACGAGTGACGACGGTGATCAGTACAGATAGATGCGTTCCCCGGGCCATCCGTCTAAGTGAGGCCGGACTGCGAGAATTCGGGTCCTGATATGGACAACCCGGGAAGATGCCCGACCGAGGCTATCCCGCAGTCCGGTCCGGGCGGACGGCTGATACCTCCGACTCGGGCCAAGCCCCAATTTCGAGTGATTCGATAACGATCGCTTCTCCGATCCGGATGAAAGGTCCCGCAGCAAACTGTACTTGAAGAGTCACGAGCAACACTAGTAGATGATGGCATCTGCAATTCGGACAGCACTGAATCCCGAACCGTTCGTTGTCATTAAAGGTTTCATTCCCATCGAATACATCCGATTCGTTTTTCCACATCTAAGTATACAGCGACAAAATAAAGTACGGAAGGTATGAAAGAACGAAGAAGAAGAAGAAGAGAACGCTTCAATGAATTGCTCGAGGTAGAGAAGACGACCGAATTACCGAATTACCAAACTGATTTAGACAACCCTCTTAACCTACACCAGCGTGTCAGTGATGCGGACATGCCACGGGGAAGGATGTGGGTCATCGTACCTCAAAGAACCTCTTCAGATACCACACCTGGAACAATCCATTGCCCCCCACTACACCGAGCTGGAAGATACTCCACCACTTGACCCTCGAGTTCGTACTTTCGGCCGTGTTCCTGTGCACCATCTCGCGGATCACAATGTACCTATCCCCGGCGGCGGTCAGCACCCGCGTCATCATCCCTCCATCACGCGTGGGTTAAACATACTCCTGCTCGTCCTTGACCTGGTTCAACAGCTCGCCCAAGGTCTTGACGCCCTTCTCGAGCGGGTCGGCTTGCGCCGGGTCCTCGGCGACATAGACGACGCCGTGCACGTTGAACATGACCTCCTTTGCGCTGCCGGAGTTCTCGTTCGAGAAGCAGTACGTGTAGCGCCCGTCCAGCAGCGCCTCAAAGTCCGCGTTTCCTCCCGACGTGGCTTTCTTGTTCTCGATCAGGTTTCCGGATGGATCTTGAATCTACACACCCACCCCCGTTAGCTATCATCCCCCTCGACACACCCCCACACCCCTACGGAAAGGCCTAGTGTGCGTACCCAGAAATCAATCTCGAGATTCCCCGCGCTGCCGAATTCCCGGTCGCCGACCTGGTAGGAGACGGTCATGCGGTCCTCGCGATGCAGGGTCTCGTGGTAGCAATCGCGCGTGTGCGGGTGGAGTTGTATGCTGTGAGCAGCGGCGGAGACGGCAAGGGCGGCTACGCCGAGGATGAGAGTCGAGAACGAACGCATGGTGGTAGCTGTAGGCGGTTTGCGGTTTTGTAAAGCTGATCTGATGGGGCTGAGTGGTAATTGTGTGTACGTTGTTGTTGTCCTGGATAGATGGGCCCCCTTCTCGAAAAAGACAGCTTGCTGGCTCAAGGTGGTGAGGCGACAGGAATGAGTTCAGGGTAACTACTAGGTACAACTAGGGAGATCACGTGCGGATCCCCGGCCGGTGGTGACGGCCCGTATCCACCCCCCACACGGCCCCCAACGCGACTCCGAAGGCCTATTTACCAGCCGCTAATCCGCACCACCGCTCGCTTGAGGTTCCGATTCGGCCTGAGTTCACATTGCAACCCGCCCGATACGGTATGGAGCCGAGTGCTCGACAGTGAATCATTCGCATATTTGCTCCTCGGCGGTGTTGATATTATGCGTCTTATTGTCTGTTATGGTGCCACTGCTACTTTCCACTGTCCTTTTGCATACTGCCCTCATTACCTTTGTGTCTACTTGGCATTATCCATGGCTTCTCACCAGAGTTGGCCTCTTTAGCTAAAAGCCTTCAAGCCCCCAGCCCGAGTCCGGCGACGACCATCGCCGCATCCTCTGTCTGGGGCCCGGCTTCGCCTGCTTCATCTCGTCCTCTACACGAGCTCGTTTCCCTTTATAAGCAATCCCCTTTCTCATCTTTCTCATCTTTCTCGTATGAATCACATCAGTCAAGTCAAGTTCTTCTCCCAGTTGCAACTCAACAGGCGGCTCGTCTCCGGTATGGTCTGCAATTTCCCGAGTGGACATTTTATTCCAGGCCATCCAGTACCTGCCAGTTATCGCCGGGAAGGGATGAAACGAGACGAAACGAAACACGATTCACGCCCCATCTCACTCGCGCGCACAGCGCCCACCGCAATCTTTGGGCATCCCAGCATCCCGTCCCGAATCGGTGGCGAATTCCCACGCTTCCACGAAACCTTCCATCACCCACCACCCATCACCCGGCGACGGCGACGGGAAGCCACAGGGGCGCGCTCACGAGGACTCAGGTGCGCGCCAAGAGAACATTCGAGTCGAGTCGAGTTGATCGATAGGTAGCGAGTCCGATCATGCATGCATTGAGGCATGCATTTCGCAACTACCGTAACCCACAGCCGCATGCCCTGTCCTGCCCTGTCCTGCCATGCCCTGCCCTGCCCTCAGCGCCCTGCCCTTAACGCCCTGCCCTCAGCGCCCCGCCTGCCCTGCCTGACCTGCCTGTCCTGCCTGCCCTGCCTGTCCTGCCTGTCCTGCGAAACGCTGTCATGCGCTGCCTGCCCTGTCCTGGAAACACTGTGACCGTGGTCCGGAGTCGAGTCGGGCGCTTGCCCCAAGCCTGCCTCAAGCACGGCGATGGAGTGCGGCTGTCCGTGGCGGTACAGCACGGTACCGTACCGTATCGGACGGTATCGAACAGACCGGCCACGGGCATGCACGATGGACGTGGATGTGCTGTCCCCTCACCTGTGCTACTCGAAAACCTTCCATCCAATACCTTTGTATTGCCGCTCTGTACTTCCGATATGTACTTCCGATCGATACTCTAGGTAGAGTAGGTACACCGAACCGTGGACGACGGCAGTAACTTTTCTTCTTCTTCTTCATCCTTTTTTTTGCTTTTTTTTATACCGTGTGCACCGTACGTGCGACCAATGTGATTGTGACGTCGTCGGCCTGTTCGTTTGCTATTTACGGCTGCTCACCTTATCATGCGTTGAACTTAACTCTGGACAGTGGAGGCGTTGAGGTGTTGACGTCCCCGTGCGGATCCCCGCACTCGAGAGTACGTAGAGTACAGACGTAGCTGAGGCTGGGTGGGGTGGTGGGGTGGGGCTGCAGCACAGCAAAAGCTGAGTGCCGAGGTGGATGGATGTTCAGCTGGATGCGATGCCGACCACCACCACCTTCACCTTCACCCCGCCCTCAATCCAATCACAGAGTGCAAGTTGCAAGTTCCAGAGAAGTATGTAGACTAATTACTTTTTCATTCCATTCCACCCCAGTCCCAGTCCTCCACCTCATTCTCCTCATCCTTCATTCAGCTTCCAGACGGTAAGAAAAATTAAATCGCACCAAATTCCAATCCTATCCGGGGTCTACAGATTGTAAAAAAAGAAACGAAAACCAGACAAACAAACACCCCTCTACTAGGTACTACTCATACATGCTCTCGGAAAGTGACAATTCTTTGGGCAATATGTATATCGAAAAATGAAAAAAGATAAAAAAAGATAAACGGCCGGCCGAAAGCGTTTAGACGGACCTGTACCAGTTGGCAGAAGGGTCGCCCAGGCACTCGCCGACGAGGGCAGAGGTGTAACCCTTGGCCTTGAAGGTGGTGATCATGTACTGGACGAGGCTCTCGACAGTGTACTGGTGGACGTCGTGGGTGAGGGGGATCCACGAGCTGCTGGAGGAGCTTGCGGCGTTGAGGGCAGAGGCGAAGATGTCCTTGCTGTTCTGGATTCCGGAGGCCGAGTCGTACTGCCAGTCCTGGGTGTCGAGGTTGGTGTGGATGACGTGGTAGCCGAGCGTGTTCATGACATTGAGGCAGGCGGAGCCGCACGAGAAGTAAGGGGGACGCATGTAGGTCGGTGCCTTTCCGATGACGCTCATGAGCGCCGTCTCGAGCTGGGTCATCTCGGTGGTGACTTGGGAGCCGCTGAGCGTGGCAAGGTCGGCGTGGTCCCAGGTGTGCGAGGCGACCTGGTGGCCCTCGGCGATCATCCGCTGGACGAGCGCGGCCTTGTCCGAGCCGTAGATGTCGTTGGCTCCCCAGTTCTTGCCGTTGACGAAGAAGGTGGCCTTGACACCGTTACTCGACAGAAGGTCGAGAAGTCCCGAGGTGTAGATGTATGGGCCATCGTCGAATGTAAGGGCAACCTTGCCGGACTGCGTGCATGTGGTGATGAGCGAACCTGAAAATATCCATTAGTATCCACTCTGTGCTTGGCGAATACTGTCGAGGTTTTTGCTTACCATAGGGCACGCTGCCAGGCTTTGCGCGGCCGGTCGAGATCGGCGGCGAGGTTGTTCCAGGAACGGAAGTGACGGGGGTGGTGGTGGGTGTTCCTCCAGAAGTACATGTCTATTTTTTTCAATGTCAATTCCTGAACCGAAAACATATGGAATGAGTTATCCCGAGGGCATGTATGTAAGGACGTACTCCGTAAGCCGACTGGCAACCAGTTCCTAAAATTGCATGTCAGCCATCTGGTCTTGGAAAGATGCCGATTCGACAGGATTCAACGTACCACAGTGTTCATCCGAATCACCGCACCAACCCCACTGCGAGCAGCACTTGTAGGAGCTGGTGGAGCAAGTGTATCCGGCGGAACCACCACAGGTTCCATCGGTCGACACAACCCTCTTCAACAGACTTTTGGCATCCAATTGGCCAGCGGGGACGGCGGCGGCGAATGCCACGGACGCAAAGGCAGCTGCAGACAACCAACCCTTCATATTTGCGGTGATTGGGGGGTAAAGTAGAAACGAGTTGTGACAGGTGATTAAGTGTGAAGTAGAATTAGGAGGAGTATGAGGCCTGTTGGAGAGAGTGAATGAAGGCTGGATGGAAGGATGATGAGGCAGAAGGAAGCAGCGGCGGACTGTGCCTTATATTCGTCTCGAGGACCTCCTTTTCAATAGTCCCACCCATCATATACGTTGGAGGGGGTGTGAAGAAAATGTCGCGGGTACGAGAGAGCGAGTTCAGTCATGGAGGAGACAAGCTAGGAGGGGGGTACATCGGTAAACTGAGGTAGTGTACAGTAGAACCAAAGGATCAGGAGGCCGGGGGCGGAAGTCGACGGGGATGCGAGCTGTTGGGGCCGATATTGAGCAGGCACCTGCCGAAGTAGCCAAGTAGATACACGGTGACCGGTCTGGATACTCTGGATGCCAGACTCAGCAAGAATAGAGTGAAACGGTGGGCGAAGGGCCGAATGCACACTGGTGCTTTGATCACAGTGTGCCGGTCGGGGAGTGGGGGGGGGGAAAGGTAGGGTGAGAGGGGACATGGCTGGGGACCACGCCAGTACCAAGAGTACGGTAGGATGTATGTACCAAGGTATCTTCCTGCACCGCAATGCTGCGTTTGGAGCGTCAACAGTCGGCTGAGCGAGGCAGATCATTCTCTGCGAGCAAAAAACAAAAAAGAAAGGAGAAAGAGAATATCGCCCCCCCCCCCCCCCCCCCCTCCCCCTGTAATAGCAGTGGATCGGCCCAGCACCGCTGAGCCGGAGGGCGCTCCTTTGCCACGGGCTGTGTCTCTCCTTAGCAGGATCATGGCCTATGCATACATACAACCACAATCTCTGCGATCAGTAACGTTCGCTGGCGGCAGAATTCCCACGGCCGAGGGGCTAAGGCCTGGCGATATCGAGAACCACCGTACCTACTTTAAAAATATCCAACCCGGCGCCTGCCAGTGCTTGCCTGCCAGCCATCAAAGTGAGGTGAAATCTGGGTGCACAGCGCACTAGCTGGTGGCTCCCTTCCTAGCCGGGGAGCCCTCTAGGCTCTGCCCTCTGCAATTAGCAACACGATGGGAAATCGTCGGCTCCGTCGAAAGGAAAGAAGATTCGATTCGTCTCAGGCGCACAGTGGGGACTCGGGAGGAATTAGGCATCCCAACTTGGAGGACACCCTAATGCTCGGAGTCACCGTGTAGTTACATGATATGATGCTGGTTAGTATAGGTGGGTGTAGTAGTATGTACTGACTCGAGCATTGAGGGACACTCCATCGAGATGCGGTATTCGGCTGTCGAGTCTGTCAATCAATCAGTCCGTCCGTCCGTCCGTCCGTCTATCTGTCAACCTGTCTGTCAATCTGTCTGTCAATCTGTCTGTCTGTAAGTCAATCAGCCCGGCTTCCATCACCCGAGACTCGAAGCAAATGTTCACGAAATGTCTCCCTCACCCCCCCGCCCACAGCGGGCCGAGTGGGGTTCGGATCTTTTCACTTTGTACTAGTACTAGCACCACTACCATACATAGCTGCAGGACTTTCTCCGGAAGAAAAAGAAGAAAAAGCAAAAAGCAAAAAGCAACCCTTCCTCCGCCACAACCCGCATACATATGATCGACAAGAAGGTGGCAGTCCCCAGTCAGTCCTGCAGGACCAGGACCGGGCTGGCTGCTGGTCACGAATCGATTTGGCGCAACATGGTGTGTGTGTAGGTCGTGGCGCGCTTGTACCACTCTCCTTATGACGAGAGAGAGAACTTCTGGCGCGCCAAGAGTTATCCTGGGAGTGACTTGTAAGCGCAAGTGGTTACTTGGTTACTACTAGTAGTTGTGCTAGTACCGTCTGGCCTGACGGGAATATTTGTGCTCGCATCGGAGAAGCGGTGCTCTGGTGTCTGCGCAGGGCGGGCTAACTGAGGTGGTGTAGTGGCTACTATTCGGCACTAGAGTACTTTTGGTGGCTACATAGAGTGGTGTGGACAACTCAACTCAGCCTTGATTGACTTGCGTCGGGGAAAATAACAATAATAGGTTGTCGCCATCGGAGACAAGACGCAAGAGACAACAAGCAAGCCACAAGACAACAGGCAAGACACAAGCCGCAAAAGACAAGCCTGCACAAGCAAGACACAAGACATCTGTGCGTGCCGTGGTGTGTGCTGAGGTCGATCATGGAGTAATTGTGCGCTCGAGTGCCGTGGTATGTGCGGATACTGATGGAGTGTCGTACCCACTGCAAGTCTGCAGCCATGTACTCGAGTGCCGTGGTCCAGATTATACGGCATTATCGCCGCCACAACGGACTTAATGTATGATACATTCCGGTACATACATACCTCATACATACCTGATAGAGCCCTTCGCAATCGGGAACTGCCATGTATCATGTATGTACAGTACATACATGGAGCACACGTAGGTTCACGTAGATTCATCGAGTACCAGATATGCCTGCGTCGTGTGATTCGCACGCCGGCGCTCTCCAGAGTAGAAGCAGCGACAGCAGCATAAGAGGCGTGAGCTGAAGTCGAACCCCATCAGCTCAAACGGATCTCAACTCTCGAGTATGCTCGCGCATGACGCCGCCGCTCTAAAGCACAACGACTCACGCACCGTCGGATCTCGATTCTCGAGTTCGCTCTCGCATGTCGCATGCCACTGTCCCGTCCTGGACTCTTGGTGCAGTGCATCGCTGCTTCTTGGTGATTAGTACGGTATCGTCCGCTACGTACAGACTAGATACACTTCCGTATTCGGCAGCGGACGGATGTAGATACTAGAGCACATACACACATTCTACTAGAGCACTCATATACTAGAGTATACAAACTACTACTAGAGTATCGTTCCGTCCCCATCGCCAGGCCCCCAACAGAGGAAGCCGATCAGCTACGCTTTCAGGCTTCAGGCTTCAGGCTGCAGAAGAGGTGGGTGGTCTACTACTCTACACAGCGAGGCCGGGTCATTTCCAGGACGAGTACATACATCTATGCCATGTGTAAGAAGTATGTAATGAACTGACCGAGTGCCGTTCGCCTGTCAAGTTGCCATTTAGAGAAAGAAAGAAAAAAACTTCCAGCAGCGAGCATTGAAGCCCCGATACCGATGCCTGCCACCCCCCCCTTCTCTCTGCACGGCGAGGGTCCTTGTCAAATCATAGCTCAATCTATGTACTCTACAGCATAACTACTCCAACTTCCCTACCCTTACCCTTACCCTTGATCCCTCGATGTTCCTATGCATGTTCCTATGTTATGTATGATATGTCTGTACGTCCTACCAGGATCCGGATACCGAGCGACTGACAGATGGACAGTCAGCCTCGCAGGCTCGCACAGCATCGGGGCCGAGTTAACATCCCTTCTCTCGACGACGACGGGTATGGTTGTTTGGTTGTTTTGCTCCCATGATGGCTGTGGAGTCATAGAGCATGTGTGTAGTGTACGATCAGGAGCCGGCACGCGCTTGAATACGGTAATCAATAATCTGCAACTGTCATCCCTTACCCCACCACCACCTCCACCACCACCTCCACCACGGAAACGTCCGAGAAGTAGTTCGGATATGCGGTATTCACTGTTTGGTGTTTGTACATACATACGGACACTAATCGGATCACTATGCCCGTTAGGATTAGAGGCGGGGGGTGATTACTGTCATCCGGACGGATGCACACACCACCACCAGCCAGCGAGGAAGCATTTCAAGGTACAGGCTTTCACAACCGCGGCAGCTAGATACATCTACAAAGCGACATCTTTAGTCACTCGAAGTTGCCAAGGAAGGGTAGCAACCTTTTAGTCAAACCCAGGCTTACGGTGGCTGGATTCTGGAATCCGATGCCCGGCGGTCTAGCAGTTGTGCTATTCTGGAGTAGGTCTTATGTACTATTTACCTATGTAGAGTACTACGTGCTCACTCCACCTTGAGGCTTGAGGAGCGCGCTGGGGTGCTAAGCTTGGATACATATCTTTAACATTTGCAACTTCAGCTTTGCTAGCTGATCATCATCATCACCACCACCGCCACCACCACCACTACCACCACCACGTCGTCGTGAAGAACTGGACAGAGTAAGAACTTTGTTATTCGCGGAGAGATATCGCAGCCACTTTTTTATTTTTAACCAGACGACTGTTCTTTTTTTTGATTTTTTCTACCGTTGGATCAGTTCATACCTTCACCTTCTAGTAGGGCTAGATACATCGCCAGCTCGTTGTGTACATAGGGTTCAAACTTCGGGCTAGTTGATGACCACTAGTCACTGGCACTATCATGCTAGTAGCATAGCGCCCGCTCCCATTCGTGCATCAAGCGAAGCCATCCCGATTCCCACCCATCCACGTTCTTGGCGAACTGTGGACACTGGTCAGCGATGTGGATGGGTCCACACAGGATCCCGATCTCGGGCAGCCGTCCCTCCCATGCAATCGTTGTCGTCGTCAAGTGAGACAACCAAAAAAAAAGAAAAGGAAAAAGAAAAAGAAAAGAAAAAGAAATCACCGTGAGTGACGTCAACTTCGATTAATCAAGCCCTTTCTGCTTTGGCTCTGGCTGAACGGTGAACACAGATCTCGGAATGTAGAAATCACAGGACTACTAGTACATATGGGAGGTGATTCAGCCAGCCCGCCCGCATGCCAGTCGCGGAATTCACAGGCATAACTACTAGACACCGGTACGTCTCCGCACGGCCTCGGCTCCCACTACCACTCGAGCCCAAAGCTCTCGGCCTTCACCGAGCCAGCAGTTATGGAAAGCCAAAAAAAGAGCCAAAATAAAAGAAAGGAGTCACAACTTAACCGGATCCGCAACCATGTCGCCGCCATCGTCGCCTCGCGCGATCGCGCAATCGCGCTGACCACGAGGAGCAGAGTGTGGACACCAACCACGGAAGCGACTCGACTCGGTGTTTCGGAGACCGCCGTTGGCGAGCGAACGAGCGAACGAACGAACGAACGGATGCTTGGCGGGGCCGGAGGCGTCGGATGTGGAATATTCTCCAAATGCAAAGCAAAAGCACGAGAGCTTGCTTGCTTGCCTGGAAGAGAGCTTGCCTGGAAAAGAGCGGTGCGGCATCACATCCTTGACGCTGCTAACTAATATGTCGGCGTCGCCCCAAGAGCTTGAGCCTTGAAGTTGCAGGTGTTGCCGGCGGCCGATAACACTAACCAGAGTGGAGTACTCAGTAGAGCAGCAGAGCAGCAGAGCAGCAGGCAGCAAGGCACGCGAAGGATCTGCTACGAATCTTCTACTCTGGATACTCTAGTTACCTAGAACGCCGCTCCCGGTGTGGACTGGAAATCAAAAAACACTCTGGAGTACCGACCAGGTAGTGCGTCTGCCGAATCTCTCCCCAGAAAAGAAAACACCGCGGCTGGTGGCTGATAAGGCCGATTTCGCCGGTCCTCGGAAAAACCCTTTCCGCTGTTCGTTCGGCTGGCTGTGAGAGGAGTTCCCGAGTCCGGATGACCCGCAAACCACATTCGATATCGAACTCACATTCACGTTCAATGTCAACATCGAACTCACATTCGTTCACAATTCTCAGCCCCTCCCGCGCTTGATCGAAATACCTAATGATTACGGACAGCGAAGACTGACTGCGGGGTACATACATGAATCTATTTTTGACGACACCCCCTCTAGAATCTATATACTCTACATCCAATCAATGGACATTGGACATTGGATGCGGCTGCGGATATATATTAATCTGCCTGGCCTGAGGGTCCACCATCGGATCTCACGAATCCGCCTTGCGGCCAATCAACACCGAGCAGCGACAGTCAAGTCATCGCAAACGGGTGAACCTGGCAGGAACAACCACAGATATATCTGAACCTGAACCTGAACCTGAGCTCGAACCGAGCCATCACCGAGTCAGGCGACATCGGACAAAACCTCTACCTACTCTAAAGTTACATATCAGCTCATGCATGTATGTATCATACGTGATATACGAGTAGTACACCGTACACGAGGTATGTACCCACAGAGTGACAGTCATCGACGATTATGATCTTTTTTTTTCTCTTTCCACTCAGCTTTCGACGGCCTGTGGGGCTGCGAAGCTGAGGAAATCTCCGCGGCCTTCTTCGGCAAGTGCCTGTGGATATGTAGGTGTATCTTGATTCTTCCCACAAGGTACCGAGCATTCAATTCAATTCTATGTACCCGCTGTTCGCGAAAGACCCTTGACGTTTAATATCGCGGCGGGGTAGGTGGAGTAGATTCGTATGGGCGGCGATGATATCTGCGGCTGGATGGTGGTCTGCACCGTGCACAACGCGTGTAGGCGGCGGCGGCATATGTACTAGGTATACTACACATACTATACATACCTGTGTATGTAGCAGACAATTTGACAGGAAGCTCGGAATGCTGCTTGAGACAGCTGCAAGCAAGCAAGCTCGGAAAGCTGCATTGAAGCGGCGATTGAGACACCACTGGCAAGCACGGCTCCCAAATGGATGAAATGACGGCATGTAGTATGTACTGTACACCTGGACACGACGGTGGTGGAAGTTGGAACCAATACATGCCCGTCAAGTATACTAGTACCATAATAACAACACTGCGCTCAGTCAAATACCGGTATTTAGAGTACATACCGACACGGCTGGAACGCGGTTTCAGCTGCTGGCAATTGCGAATAGGTATGAAGTATGTATGTATGTCGAGTAAATACCGGTTGAAGGCTGAAGATGGAGTGTCGCAGACAGCGACGGGACAACTCACCATCCCGCCCGCTTCAGGCTTCAGTTTAGCTCCCAGAGTCTCAGTCGTGCATAGGTAACAAGTACCAATATAGGTACTTTGCTTGCTTGGTTCCAGCGGCTCTGCGGCTCACGACATCGGCAGTACATAACTCGGGTTTCCCGTGAGACGGTGAGAGAGATCAGGGCTCGAGTGGATATGCCCGCCATATAACTAGTCGGTTGAGCTATATGGAGTAAATACTCTACTTTTCACCGTGGCCCTACTCACCGACGAGCCCGCCGGTCGCTCTGAGCCCGCCGGTAGAGTTGAGTACATACTCGTATACATATCCGCTTGTCGTAATGCTTATACCTAGTACTAGGTAGATATACCGGTAGGTACCCATTCGCATTCGCTCCGAGCCCGCCGGTAGAGTATATCCGCTCGTCGTGGTGCCCACCGGTATCCATCCGCTCCAGCCTCCGAGCCCGCCCATACCTATGTAGTACTCGTATATCCGCCCGTCGTAGTTATCACCTATCGAATCCATCCACCGAATCCCATCATGCCAAAACCAATCTTCCGGACTCATCAAGGCTCCGCCAGTCGACAGTCGACTCGTTTCCGTTCGTTTCACGATAAGGGTTCAAGTTGCAAGCGCAAGCGCACACCGCCAACCAGGCTATGTACCAGTCTACCAGGCTGCCACGGGGTGGGGCAGCCCCTGTGGCGAAACGCTGGATCCGACACAAGCAGACCGGTGGCGAAGTGAGTAGAGTATCTAACGAGGTCCCTGGCAGCCGCCAGTAAGCGAAGCGAGCAGAATCACTCCCATCCCTTCCCATCCCTTTCCAGAAGAGCCATTCCAGAACCCAGGGCCTTCCAGGCTCCCGACGCATATGTACAGGGTGATAGAGCCAGTACTGCCCGGCTCCCGAAACGCGACCCCACGGCCAAGTCGGCGCGGCACTCTTGGCGTCAGGAGGGACTCCGGTGGGAAATATGGGAAATATGGGAAATATGTATGCCCACGCGCTATGTGTGGCCACCGGAGTGAGAGTGAGAGTGAGAGTGAGAGATTCTCTGCATCGTCGTCGTCGTGGAAGAGTGGAAGCGTGGAAACGTCGGTCAGGCACGGTAGGTACCCTATTTGCTATACTAGAGGTAGGTGCCGCCGCCGTACCGGTACTCTACAGTAGGTACGGCCGGTAGGCAGAATTCACATATATACCGGTAAGTTTCGTCGCAAGCAACGACTACTCTAACCATTCTAACTGAGCCAGGTACGGTAGCGATCCGGTACGAATCGTACGAACTGGTACTCTACGGTAGGGTGGTATAACTAGTACACTACACGGTGAGAATCGAGATATCCTTTGCCTTTCTTCGTCTTTTGCCTTTTGCCTTTGCCACCACAATGATACTACCTACTAGGTAGTCTAGGTAGTAGTTAGCAGCCAACTACTTTACTACCTAGAGTAGGTACATACGGTAGAGTAGAATAGTACATAGACTCATAGAGTAGTCACCTCCTAATTCGCGCTTCACGATATATAGATATGTTCAACACTTTTGCCGGTGGGTACGTACCACTTCAGGCCCCCACCCCCGACCCCCCACCCCCCTTCAACGCCTACGTCACACCGGATGGCGGACGGACGGAGATTAAAAGATTATTCCTCGCGATACTTTACTCTACCGGTACTCTACCGTAGATATGTATGTATCTATGTAGGTATAGGTATAGATACTTAGATTGGATGCATCTGCGATGTGCGTCGGCAGTCAGCAGTCAGCACACCGACCGACCGATTTCCTCAAGCTACATAGACTAGGTTATAGGTAGGTAGTCCTTTCTTACCCGTGGGGATGTGCTGGGTTTATTTACGGTAGCAGTGTGCACTCTATTCCGGCGGCAACTATACCTACTCAGCACTTTAAGCCCCCCCCCTCCCCCTCCGGTACATACTTGGGAACGGTGCGCGTTGTTTTTTCTTTTCGTCGTCGTCCTGGAGCTCCTGGTTTCTTAGAAGCTAGTACCTACTCGATCTGTACGGAAAACAAGCGACCTGCCACCAGCATCTACCCGATGTTAGATAATTGTTTAGGCGTGGCCGTGGCGATATAGGTAAGGTAGAGTAGGTATAAGGGCCTCGCTGGGTATGGGTATGGGTGTGTGGATATGGGTATGGGTGTGGGTATGGGTGTGTGGATATGGATAGGACTCGATGCTGACTACTACTTACCGTACTCTACCGAGAGGCCATGGATTCGGATTTGGAGTGTGGAGTCGGACTCGGTATGATTATATCTAGAAATACTTAGAATAGATATCGGCCTTAACTCTTGGCTCTTGACTCTTGGCTCCAGCAGCGGTACCGGTACCGGGACCGGGACGGGTGCGGGTGGGTATGGCTGTCGCCTGGTGGGTGCTTGGCTGCTGTCCAGGCACGATGAGTCACGACAAGGCGAGCAGGCCCCGTGCCATAGTTACCTAGTAACTACTACCATTGAGTATATTAGTTGCCCACTTGGAATTCGTCAACAGTGGACACCCTCATGAATTCTCCAAAGGGGGCACTCCATTATAGGTATACAGAGCAGTCTATAGTTACTATTGACCTCTGACTCCTACTCTCCTACTGTCCTACCTATTCCCATTCCAATTTCCAGGAAAAGAGCCGACCCGACGTTGTCGGAGATATTAAATCACCACCACCAGCACCACCACCACAAGGCAGTTTTACCAACCGAAATACATACCCATGGCCCCTCCCTTCCAGGCTACCCACCAGCCAACAGCCATTTCAACAGACCCGAACCGGAGATAAACCAAAACATCAAGCCTTTTTGTTTCATTAACAGCAGCACGTCGATAGCATCCCACTCCCGGGCCGACCCGCGTGCGCGTCAGCGAGAGTCTCGGCGGCCCAAAAAACAGCCGATTCACTCTATGTACAGTACAGTACAATATACATACTCTACGTAGAGTACCTATCTGGGTAAATACTACTATATACATACCATACACAAGTATACCTACACACCTTGCACCTACTTACCTAGTGTACATACCCGACGGAGCCCCACCAAGAGAGACGTCAAATCTTTAAACCTTCAGGCCCACCATTAGGTAGTTATGCCAGAATCTTTTCATTGCTTTTTCTTTGCTTCCGAACGGCTTCCGGTGGGAGTATGTATGCATGTATGTATATGCAACGGATACGTGCCAGTGCTGCATGGAAGCGCGCGATCGACTCATGACTCACGAGTGTCACTGCACCCCCAAATAGGTATTGTCGTATCGGTGCAGAGTAATAGCGAAGGGGAGGTGCGATGAAACGGTTAACCCACCCAATCACCTACTCAGCGAGCAAGCAAGCAGGCAGACACACAGCCAAGCAGCCGGTAGGTACTTACTTTAGATATTGCATGCGGAAGCTCATTGCCTCGCGGCGGTGGAAGGAGGCTTCGGACATCAGGTGATTTTGTCGGGTCAGTTCAGGCTTAGGTGATTCCGTGTGATGCAGCGGGGTAGGTTCGGAGCCGCGGGGGTGATTACACGAAATTGACGGAGTTTGTGGGTGGGAGCCTGGGAGGCTCCTCGTGTCATGGTGGGACTTGTCACTCGTATCGTATCATACGACTCTCGCGGATGCAGAGCTGTATGATACCTACCGAACACTGCAACTGCCACAATGAACGACCGAGTCACGGAGTCGGTGGTGTGGCTCGAGTCTCGACCGCATGTACAACCGTAGAAACGGCGGGGGTAACTCTCCGGCGGTACCTGACTGGCTACCGCTCGGTGGCTGGCTGACCGCGGTGCTACTGTGTATCGACAGACGCTGGGTACATAAATACATACACACTGCACGACAGTAGGCTACTACGTCGACTTCACTATGCGAAGAATATCGATGGAAACTCTAAGTTAACGCTGGACACACGCACCCCACTCGACACTCCCCACTATGTATAGCCCACTGTACACAGAACCTGTCTGTGTGCGTGCGTGCCGATTAAGTTTCGTAGCGTTGAGCTGTCGTGCTGTCGTGCTGTCCTGCCGGCCGTCAACGGTCGACAAGTGTCAAGCGCGGGGTGCATTCGCCGAATTGGATCCCACCCATCCATCAACTTCGTATGCACACTCCGTCCGGCAGGCAGAGGCGGAACGTACCTGCGTGTGTGTATAAGTATGTATGTAGGGTGGGCGCTGTGCGTAATAATCTAGCCACGGGTTGGGGGCGATATCATATATGTACTATGTATGTACGATGCATCCCGTGGCGAACCTTATGGCTGCTTCTGCCTGCAACGTGCCGATTGGTTCGCGGGTTTGCAACGGTGGTATGTACGCATGTACGGACGGAAGAGTGTGTGTGTGTGTGTGTGTGTGTGTGTGTGTGTGTATACCAGTGTGTGTATGGTACATACATTGATACACACACACACCTGTCAGCTCAGCCTGTCAGCCAGCCAGCCAGAAAACGTGGTGCATGGACTGTGCAGGTGCGTGGGGTGCGTCGTATCTGACTCCCGAGTCGGGTCGTGTGTACGGCCGGTTGCTCTGACGTCGCTTCTCGGTATGTACACATATATGTATTGTACACAGGACCTAGGTAAGTACGTATAACACACCTCAAGCCTCGCCGCTATTTGCAACAGTCAATGTAGACATCGCTCTAGCCGGCCGGGTCGGTGGGATGCCTCCCGTGTCCCGACTTTCCGATTCGCTTTGCACTTACGTACATAGGTGCCTATGTAGGCATGTATGCCTCTCCGTGCTATGCAAGATCCCGACCCGTCACCCACCGGGATCACACAGAATCACTCGATCTACGAGTGACATCGTGTGTACTGCTGCGCTGCTACATACCCATCCTCGAGCGGAACGTTCTTGGTGATGTGCGACTGTAACTACTATAATGGCACAGTTCCAGGTTTCATATTTCCAACTATTAAGCACAGAAATCTAATCACGTGCACTGTTGGTCGTTGACTCGTCGTATCCATACTCAGCTAGGTACTCAGATACTCTACATGGCCTCCGGAGTCCCTAGACCAACTACTAGGTAGGGCTTAAAGTCACGTCCGGGCCGAATAACTATAGTCTACCTATTATAAGCCGGCAATCCCTGATTCCGACATCGGACCTTCTACGGAGTTCATCTTCGGGAGTTGGAACGATAACGACGGCTACCCCGGGCCATCTGAGATCTCTTCCGCAGATTACATGACTGCTACACAGCACACACGTTTTCTCCCACCAGACCCTCACTATACTCGTTGTTACATACTGGATACCATGCTAAGGCACTACATGGATGGTGCGAGACAAAACAACACGAATTTCGAGGGCTTCGAGTTGACATTCGCAAAAAAAACAGTGTATTATTCGGACGAAAAGCTATGGTAAAAGGTGAGCAATGAAATTTGAAAAGAAAAGGGATTGTAGCCTAGCAAGGGATGAAATCTGAAAAAAAGCTACGACCCATGGAATCGTATAAAAACAAGAAATGAAACAGAATGCAGAACTTTTGCGGCCAACAGAAAACGACACACGACCGAAGAAAAGAAAAAGGCCTGTTAACGGTAGCAAACCGAAAAAAGTAAGCGCACACGAGTGATGGACATTGAAAAGAGGATCACCGCATCACTCCACATTCGTCGCACGTCCAAGGCAGGTATGTGAGTGACAGATGAGGTGATTCAAGTGGTCGGTGCATTTATTCATCGCGCCGACGTTTCGCCTTGGTGGAATCCTTAGGATCATTGTGTCTGCGAGGGGCTTGACCGGCCTGATTGATACCAACACCGCGGGACGAGTCGTGGGGGACTGAGCAGCAGCAATCATTCTCCTCATATGGTTAGGATCCTGTGCAACACGGGGCCCGCGGGGGGGTTGAAAATCTTCAATCAATCTCCTCGTACGGTTGAGATCCTGTGCAGCACGGTTCTGAGCAGGCGTGTTCGGGTCTCTCCTTATCGCATGAGAGTTCTCGCGGAGCTCTGGGTTCACCACACGTGCACGAAGTGGGTTTCTGGGCCGCCTGGCGCGGGGAAGACCATCGGCGGGGAAGGCGGTGACCATAGCTCCACTACGCACGACAAGCTGGGTTGGTTCATCCGGAGAATTCGCCTGCTCGGGGTCAAGTTTCTCAACCGGGATAGTGTCCTCTTGAGACGGACCCAGATCCTTCAGCACCTGCTGGGACTGTATCTCCTCGTCGGTCTTTCCGGTGTCCTCGTAGAGCGGAGCTTTGATTACTCGGATTCGACCCTCATCGGAGGTCCTGTCCACGCCTTTCTAGACGAATTCGACGAAGTAGTACTGGGCGGCAAGTTAGCTTACCTCCACGGCAAATATATAACAGAGGAATCATACGCATCCTGACTCCATGTCCTTCCATAGGGTCTTGCAACGCGATCTTTCGGGAACATTCTGGGACTCCTTCGCCTTCTCACATGCAACGCACGCGAGCGAGGCCGAGTTTGACAATTCGATTAGCTCCCTCAAATATTTCAGTGACTTAATGGAATTGAGTCTGTCGCAACCGTCTTTGGTGATGTCATACGTGCATTGGATGCACTTGGCCCGTGAGTGGGATGCGTAGTATGCCGTAATGAACCTTCGCTCGATATCGGCATTCTTGCTAGTCATGAATGCCCTTACACGCGGAAAGCCTTCGCCGCTCGGAGGCCATTGACGTATCTTCAGCCGGGTAATTTGCAACAGCATCTTCGTCGGATCGACGTTCGTCACAATGTCACACACCAGTCCTTTACGGGAGCAGGTGATGCAGGACACAAACGTATCCTGGGCGCAACAAAGGCTGCCATCCCGACTCAGAATGTAGCAAAATCTACATTTTTCCTGCTGCTGAATCCCACGCAGCAGCGTTTGGAGGTAACCGTCCGCAGCCTTCAGCTTGGCTGCCCACTTCTTGTTGAAAGTAGCTCTCTCCTTCCTTGCGGCTTCCTCCTCCTTCGGTGTCCCCCCCATGATTGCGAGAGACATATCTTTTGGTGTGCATAGATTGGGACTAAGGTTAGAGTGTGGTGAGTTTCTATCGAGCTGCACAGCTCTTCTGGATATCGAATCGGTGCCAAGATGCCAGTTCCAACGGATGAAGAAAGTTGGCGGAATAACCTCCAAATCGGGGCCGTGGGGAGGAGGGGGATCGCCATCGCCGAGTCGGCTTACCATCCACAGTCGAAACTTGTGCGCTTGCAAAACATGCTTCAGCAAGGAGGCTTAGTACTCGTATGCCTCCAGCATTGACTTCTCAATGGCTTCCACATCCGTATCGAAGAGCCGCGGTAGCTGTGGTGGTGGCGAGGTCGGAAAGATGCGGAGATCGCTGTGTCGCAGGACGTTAATGACCCCGCTGAATGCGGATTGGTCACGCTGGAATTCTTCAAAACGTCCCTGGACGGCAGCATAGAGCTTGTCCAGTCGAGTTTCCACCTGGACGTCCTCTTTAGGCTATCAGAGTGGTGCCTTGATGCTATCCATCAACTTGTGATGATAGGCTTCGTCCCGCTTGATCCTCTTCGACGGAATGTGCTGGGCGAGTTTCCGGATTTCCTCGAGCGCCTTGAGGTTCTCACTCCACAGCTCGGCCTTCAACGTGTTTCCGAGTGCGTTCTCCCAATTAAAAAAGATCAGTTGATTTCGTGAGGTGTCTTCTTGTCGACACGGCTCACGTAATCGTAATACCACATGGCCTCCATGTACTTGATCAGGCTTCTCTTCAGAATGTCCGAACACCTGACAGCCCATTCCGAGAGAGCCTTCGCGCAGTTCTTGGCCGTTTCGTTGGCGTCACTCTCGATGAAGTGAGCGAAAGCTGGATAGTCACGATCGGCATCCTCCTCTCCAACCAGATGGGCGGAAGATTCGCTGGCTTAATCGATGTCCATCATGTTGTGGTCGCTGTCGCTGTGCATCGTATGTCTTTTCAACGTGTTAGATATGAGAAAAGAATGATGGCTGTTCGGGATGAAGGGTGAAGGGGGAGTGAGAAAGAGGGGGCAGACGTACAGAGTAGATATACCGGGAAGTTGTTCCGGCTATATTTACTGAGGTAGAGGGACGAGGTGATGAGAAGAAGGGATGAGGAGATCTACCGGGGAGATCCACAGAGAAGATGTACTGAGGAGGATAGACGAGGTGATGAGAAGAAGGGAGGGAGGAGGTGGGGCAGAAGAGGTTGTGCTTATAGCGGGATCCACGACGGTGAAAATACCGTGTTTGTACGCTGCAATGCGCAAACGATCCCAACCGGTCCGTGTTTGATCGTCGAAATCTGCAGGTACGGCGTGTCACCACTCGCACAAACGCATACACACGACATCACTCGGTTGACTTGGCCCGACCATCTTTATTCGAATAGTGTTGAATTTGGTTTTATATTATGATCTACATAGATCCCACCGTCGCATGCAATTAACGAATAACTAAAAATAAAAATAAAAATGCCGAATTTGGCCGCTATGACGACAGTAGACAGCAGCGCAGTAACGGGCCGGCATGTAGAGCTCTCTCTACCCCAGCGGAGCTGACAGGAAAGGTTGGGTTTGCGGTCGCCATCGTCTACTCTAGCAAGATCGTATGCGACAATAAATCAATGTTTTCTCTCTCTCTTGCCCGCTACAAACCAACCAAACTCGCGACGACAGTGCCGCGGTGGAAACGGATATGCAACTGCGATGCTCTACGACGGTCGAATGCAACCCATACGCCATCAGCAAAAATGCTCGAATTAATCGTGCACGTTGGTGGATGCCTGTCACGACACCCACACGCCGCACACACACCGCACACGCACGACATCACTCGCTTTGAACTTTTCTGCGCGAATAGCGCCAACCGTGCTCGAACAGTGTCAGACCTGACCACCACAACCCAATAAACCAACCAAGCTCGCGGCGACAGTGCCGTGGTGGAAACGAATATGCAACTGCCACGATCTGCGAAGGTCGAATGCAACCCATATGCCATCAGCAAAAATGCTCGAATTAATCGTGCACGTCGGTGGATGCATGTCACCGCTCCCACCACACCCACACGCCGCACACGCACGACATCACTCGCTCCGAACCTCTGAACGTTTTTACCCGAATAACGACAAACTTGCTCGAATAGCGCCAAACTCGACCACCATAAACTAAGCAACCGATTAAGCTCGCGGAGAGTCGGAGAGTCGGTGAAACTGCGGTGAACACGGAAGTGAAACTGCCATGATTAAAGATGATAAAAATAAAAATAAAAAACAGAGCCACGATAAAAATGTAGCGATAGAGACTTCAATTTACACCATCGAGCTACCAGAACGCCGTCTCGACCCCCAGCATTTCGATGCTCCATGCTCCTTCTCATCGACTCAACTCTCGGTCGGCTTTAAACTGTGATCTCCGCAAACTCTGATCGTTGAAGTATGTACCGGTATGATACACAGTGCCCGTGAGGAGAAGTCGGAGCAGTTCAATCCAAAAAGCGGCAGGTTCTGCATCGCGGTCACATACACCCCCCGTCCTCCTCATCATCGTCATACGGTCATTGGGGGTTTAAAGGGTTTTTTGTTTTTCGTATATCAAAAACAGTCAAAAAAGAAAGACACACACACACACACAAACAGGACAAGACGATGACAAACAAACGAAACCATGGGGCAGCCGTGAACCAAAAAAACAATTTAAATCCTCCTGAAACATTCGATTCCAATGATACTCGTAGCATCAAATAAAAAAAAACAAATAAAAAAACGATACAGACAGGACGAGTAGAGTAGACGTCAGGCTGTATCGATTAGTAAAAAAACAAACACACTAAGCCGGAGACAAGTCGCAGTGCCGAACACACACCTCGAGGGCGACAGGGAAAAAGCGACTTTACCAGCCACGACCCCCTCCACCACCTCGACCGCCTCCACCCCCTCCGCCGGGACGATCACCAAGCGAGAACGTCGAAATGTCGTGAGAGAACGCGCAGTCGGTACCGAACCGACAGGAGCCCCTGTCACGCATCGAGTTACAGGCGCCACGACCGCGACCGCCACGACCGCGACCGCCACGACCGCCACCGCCACCGCCGCCACGGTCGCCGCCTCCATACCCGCCACGGTCGCCTCCATACCCGCCGCGGTCGCCTCCCCCTCCATATCCACCCCCGCCACCTCCCTGCGTCGGGAATTCATCAGGGGCGGTCAAGCTTGTCTCGTATATCTCGCCGGCCACAAAGTCCTTATTGGGCCAGGGATCATAGGTCGGATCGCAATCGAGATATCCGTTGGGAGCAAACATCCACTCGGGCAGGGGGTGGTGGCCGTCCTCCATGACCCAGTCCGGGACGATATAGGTAGGAGCGGGAGGGGAGGACCATCCGTACTTTTCGATTTCTTGCATCATCATGAGCATTTCGGATCTCATAACTTTACGGAATGCTGCCTCGTCGAGTTGGTCGAGCCCCATCTGAGGCTCGCCGGCCGGTGGTCCGGTTGAGCCGGTAGCGGGTACCGACGATGAAGTTGATTGTTTAGCGGCCTGTGCCGAGGCTGGCGCCATTGACTTGGGAGGAGGTCCTCGCTGGCCCTGGGGCGGCGGGGGACCACCAGTTGTAACCCGAGTTTGCTGCTGCGGCGGCGATTTAATAGATGATGCTCCGGTCTGTGCCGGCGGCGGTTTGCCGGCCGGCGGGGCAGCTGATGGCGGCTTCATCCCCGGAGGAGCTAAGGTGTCCCCCGCACCGGGAGCAGCAGACTTCCTTTTGCGAGGCATTGCGTTCAAATATCGGCTCTTTTCTCCAACTAACGGGTTGTGGGGTGCGGATTCGGTGGATCTGAAGACGCGTAACGAGGTGAGGTATGGGGATGCTCAAATGATGCTTAAAGAACAGTAGGTACTCGAAGAACAGTGATCTAGGTTTGGGTGAAAATTTTGAGTGCAGATATAAGTGAAGATTGGACAGAGGATCGAGTGGAGATGGAGATGGAGTGGGAGGATCGAGTAGAGGGGTGAGTGGAGGTTTGAGTATGGGTTCTAGATGTAGGTGTAGGCGTAGGTTGAGTGTAGGTTTGGTGAGGTGGGTAGGTACCTAAAGTAGCTAGAGCGCAGTGCGGGGCGAGGCCCGGTTTGACGGGTCGGTTTGGCGAGGTAGCTTGAGACGAGCGGGGGATGGGTACAATGACAATGATGATGATGTCCGCGGGAGCTTGCAACCGTTACACGAGAGCGAACAGGAAGAACCGGCGAAGACTCGAAGACTCGAAGACTATTAAAGGCTCGGAGACTCCAAGACTCAAAGACCCAAAAAAGTACACTTCCGCAATGTGCACTTCCTGATGCTCCTTTGTTGGTTGCGACATGCGTCCGAGTCTGATGCGTCTCAAAGGTTGGGAAGGCCACGTTGGTAGGTAGGAGTAGGAGTCAGAGTGAGTATGTGGAGTATCGCCACCAGATCCGGCAGAGAATGTATGGTATGTAGATGGGTACTCGACAGGCACTTTGGACTCCGTCCAGGCAGAAACCTCCCTTCCCCGCGCGTGCGATTGCAATGGAGGAATATGTGGACCAGGCAGTGAGTGGGAACTGCACTCACCAACTCAATCACTGCCTGATCGAGGATCCACAGGGTGCGCTCGTTCGTTCGTCTTCCACGCCAACCGACCAGTTAAGGCGCGCTGTGGCGTAGGGTGGCTTTCAGATGGTCGGCCCTCCAAGCAATTCAGAGCGTACCGTAGCGTAGATGGTAGATATCGTTCGCGGTCTGGATAGATAGATGGTAAGGAACACGGGCTGAGCGGTGCTGGACTCTGGAGACGACGAACGGCACACGGATTGGCCGGCTGCAGATACCGGACGTGATGGAGCAGGAGAAGAGGGGCTGCTCGAGCCCAGGGTTAGGGCTTGAGTCCCGTCGTGTCGGTGTTGGGATGCATCTGTCTGTTGCTGGTGGGCCTGAACTTTGAAATTGTGCGATAAGTTTGACTAGCCCATATACATAGGTGAGTAAGTGGGTAGTGAAGTAGGTGAGTGGGTACTTGGGTACGGTACCAAGTACTTTACCCAGGTAACCATTGTTGCACCGGCCTCCGGGAGGAGGGGTTTTTTCTTTCTTTTCTGCACCCATCCCCCACAAGTCCACAGCGCCATAGTTATCTCGACGCATTGCGTGAGCCGGATAACAGGTATGTATGCAAGTATGTATAGTATCATACATATATACCAATAAGATTGCATGATCCGCCGATACCGCAAGCCCGATCGCAGGTTGGTGTGGATTGTCAGCCACGAATTAGGCATGTCGGACTCCCCCACCCGGCATGCAGCCCGACGGGGACCGCTCACTGTGCTGCCGGACAGGATGCTAGCAAATCTCTGACTGCGTGGCTCGCACAGACTTGCGAACAGGTACCGGTGTCGCGGACTGCGCAGTGCAAACCCGTACCCATCCACCTTGAAATTGCTGCATTTCCATCCATCCATCCATCCAGTATGTATAATACTGTATAATACGGCGATCCGCGGAGGTTCATAACTCTTTCGTCCGTGACGGGGACGGACATGGGATACCGAACTATCGAGGCCGGTCCTATGAAGTTTCGTCCCGACAAGCAGCAACACATCTCCTAAACTCCTACATACCGGTATTCTGATTCGTCGCCCCAAACTTCACCTTTTTGGCGTGCGTCTCAACAGTTGGCTGGCCGATAACTGGCGGTAGTTAGCGACCCCCCGCCCAACGCATAGTGAGAATTTTATGCTGATGCAAACGACCCCCCACCAGAAAGCAAGCAAGCAAGCAAGCAAGCAAGCAAGCAAGCAAGCAAGCAGTCATTGAAGTTTGAACCTGCACAGCCGTTGGGGCCTCGACGCCTCGTCACAAATTCTGTCGGCGAAGGGCAGAGCAACGTAGGTACATATTTATGTACACAGGTAGGTACGGTACCATGTACTTACCTACTCCCCATACCGGTATGCACATACACACACACACATAGCCATCTTTCCCCGTCGCGGAGCATAATCCTTAGTCCCCCAGTGATGAATGTCCGAAGCCCCACCCGCCCCAGTCCCGGGGCCCCCTAGCTCACATGAATGTCGACGATATGATCGCCACGCCGTACCCGGTATGTAGCAGTCAGGTAGGTAAGTACGATTCTCCGTCCGGTGACACCCGCGCTGGTACATCCGATCACCGGTGCGCGCCGCTCATCTTACTGGCGTCCGCTTGTGTGCCGGGGAAACGGTGGGGCGGGTGGGGGGCGGGGGGGGCGGGGGGGCGGGGGGGAAGGAATTGTCGAATATCAAGTGACCCGAGTGACTTCATATGCAAGACGACGACGATGATGACGATGATGAATATTTCCGCACTCGGTCCGGTCTGAGGTCATGGGCGTAACGCGTTCCCCCAACTTCCCAGGGCAAACGCACGATGCGACTGCCTACTTATACTATAGGACCAACCCTGGTCCCGGACATCTGTCTTACTCTGACTCCCTACACACATACATACACACATACACTCCAAGACGAGACGAGGCTGTCGTGCCCTCCCTCCCTCCCTCCCATCAGGTGCCAGGCTCCCTCAGATTGCCGAATATCTATTAGCAGGCCGGGATCATGAAGTGATCTGGCAGCTCTCGACGCTCGTTTTGGGGAAACACACAACCTCCGCACACGCTCCAACACGGTGGATCTGCGAGGCGCGGGGTGAGGATGGGGCGTGACTACGTACTCTACCTGGTTTCTTGTGGATCCAGGAGAAAAGAGGCAAGACATGCATGGGGGGTGTGATGCTGGACTGATGTATAGTAAAAAGTCACTACATATGTAGTTCGTAGCGTAGATGCCGAGAGTGCCTATATTACTATTACTAGTATACCTATAGTACCGCTAGATACCTAATAACTACTGAGAGTGCCTGTGCCGCTAACTAACAAAGTACATTGAGTAGCTAACCAACACACGATCCAAACAAAGGGCCACGGTTTGATTGCCGCTTCGATCTTTTCCTCTTCGTGCGGGGACGCGGTGGTGGCCACGATAACGATTGTTTTTCTTGGGGATTGCTATGTACCTATATGCGTGAGGACATATGTACCTTTCCTCGAGGATATGATCCTGGGGGATCTGTCCAAGGAAGACGTACCGGTACTATATAGCTACATCGGAACCGGAGGTACGACTCGTGGGTTGCATGTGGGTAAGTAGAGGAAGTACCATAGGTAAGCAACTACTTTACTTGGTCTATGTCATCTTCGCTGAGGAGCCTGCTGTTTGACTCCAGTGGTCATGTAGACTACTAGTTAGTGCTTAGTTAGCATTCTGTGGGACGCAAACACGTAGGTAGCCGAACAACTATTCTGCAGCCTTAAACAAGGGATTACTACTAGTATATAGTAGTTAGTACCGAACATAGCTCGTGCTTCCTGCGACTGACTGCAGGCGGGATGTGACCGGACGCCTACCTACCTACTTAACTGCCTGAAACCCGACTTCTGTTTGCTTGCGCCGTTGGTTCGCCAGCCGATTCCGAGGAACCCATATCTAGTCCGGTGAAAGTGCGGACGGTAGTGGTCCTGCCTGCTTGCAGCTGGGCAGCTTCAAGACGCCGCGTCCGGCGAGGCGCGTTGATTGTGGTGGTGGTGGTGGTGGTGGTAGTAGTCGTGGTGGTGGAGTAATAATAGGGCGGACACATTACCGTCCCTCCCTCGCTCGCATGATGTGATGTTCGTCCGCCCTGTTTCCTCGCCGCTGGCTCGCTCGCGAGCGGATAGGTAGCTCGTTGGCTGGGAAAGTCTTTCTGGCGCGCGCGCCGGAAAAGAATGCGGACCCAACGAGAGCTTGCGTGGTAGGGCCCCGCCGCAGGAGTGTTATAGATACCACTTGGGGCCATCTCCAGTCCCTCGAGTTTTTTTTGAGCAGCAATCACTTTGTGTCCGTTCTCTCTTTCCCCCCGTGCAGTGCCTTCTTCGCTCTGCCTTTTAGCTGGTAGGTTCAAAAATATCATCCCCCACCCCTGTCGCCCCCAACAGGTAGGGTCGGTGTCACGTTCGTTCCCCAGCCACTAATAACAACGGCTTGCAGTGCATCATGTCTTCGTATTCAAATTCAATGTTCTCTACCGGCTTCAGGGAACGCCCACAGAAACGAAACACTTACCGACTCAATGCCAATAACATCGACTTCGACTTCCTGCGGAAGAACATCACCAGCTATCTCGGGGGCGGTGCCTCGGTGCATCCCGCCGTCAGGATCATGAACGTCAGTCGCCCGTCCTCCAAGCCATCCTCTCTTGCAACACAATGCTAACCCCAGACACAGGGCGAGGAGTACTACCTATATGACGCCGCACGGCCATTGATTCCTGTAATTCACTCCGTCGCTCCAAATCCCCTCCTAATGCTTACGAATTCCCAGAGCCAAGTCCGAGACATCGAAGTCGACTCGGCCGAGCACCTAGAGCGCTCATCAGCCTCTGCGCGCTCTCACCACCGCCGCGTTGGCTCGGGGGGCTCACGCGGTCGTCGATGGCGCCGCCGCCGGAGAGACTCGCCACCTCCTATCATCGTGAGTACTTACCACCCCCTCCCCCGCTCACAGCGAGGCTGGCCTGGTTGCTAACTTCCAGGTCAGCAGCTGGACGTCAATATATTCATGAATGGGCACAGCATACCGACGGCCACCATCAACCGCAGCATGTCGTCGACGCCCGTGGAGCATCACCGCGGCTGCCAAAGCGCAGCAGCAGCGGCGGCGGCGGTGTGTCCGCCGAACCAGCAGCGGCAGCAACACCAGCCACCCCGAGCAATAACATCAACACCACAGCAGCCACCATCCCCACCGACACCCGCACCCGCCCCACAGCATTATGAACACACCGACCGCCAGCGCCAGCAGCTAGCGGCAATGTTCACGCCGGCGATCACCCCGCCCCCCGTCGAGTTCTACCAGCCGAAGCCGTCGCTGCGGTTCCGGACTCCGTCCGTCAGCTCGTTGAGCGCCGTCAGTGCGTGCTCTTCGCCGAAAACATTTACTTCTTCTAGTGGCGCCGCGGGCGATGCGCCGATAGCTCTTTAGCTACTACTTACTTGTGTATTCTGAACTCTGGTGTATTCTTTATTAGCGGGAGGGGGCTGTTGTTATTATTATTATTACTATTTTGGTTTGGTTTGGTTTGGTCTTGGTTTTTGGTTTTTGTTGTCCCGTACTTAGCGGGAGTTATGCTGGTTGTTTTGTTTGTGCTGTATATACTTTTATTGGGCGACTTTGTTTTTCATTCATTTTCATTTTTTTTTTCGCGGAACTTCCGAAGGGGAGCATGGAGGAGGAATCGGTCCAGCGGAGAAAACCGACATGGAAGGGATGGATGGATGGAAGGAAGGATGAGGAGGCGGACTACCGGTATTAAAGTCTGTTCATAGATGGCATGGAAAGAATACCATATCCCCCCCGGGCCCCAGGGGCCAGCTTTGGAAACCAAACTTCCGCCTCACTCACTCGAAACGTGTGCAAGCCACCAACTGAACCGTGTTCCACGTGCTTTTGGTTGGGAGGGGGGGCTTTCCAACGGGCCTTCTCGTGGTGTTTCGTTCGAGACTCTGAGTCCTGACCACTCGGAAACGATGCCTTGAAGTCTGAACCGTCACGACCGTTGCCATCGCCCAAATCTCGATCCGGAGGCATTATGAGGTCATGGACTCATGATAGGGAATGGGGGGAGAAGCGCGGTCGAGCTGCGAGCACGGACGATGCACGTTGCATTGCAGTGCACACTTCCACAGTCCACGGTCCACCTACCATCCATGATCCGGATTCCAAATTCCAGATTCTAGGGTCCCCCTTACTCCCCTTACCGGCACTCCCCTCCCCCCCCCCCCTCCTCCCTCCCCCCCCCATCCCCGCCCTCCTCCTCTCCCTTGCATGTCTACTCCACTCAACAGCCCCATCCATCGGCCCCATCGGCCCCAGAACTTCCCGACACCGACACCGTCACTCACTCCAACATCCCTCATCCCACCCATCACCCGACCATATATAGACCACAGACCAGTAACCACAGTGGTAGTGGATCATGGATGATGGATCATGAAATCTCACCACTCGACTTGCCTTGACTTGTGCTTGGGCGGGGCGCTAGTAGCCCCGAGTGCACTTTAGACGAGGCGGGCGGGCGGCTGGTGATCTACGGACCACCGCCACCCAACCGAGTCGTGTAGGGACGTGAGGGCCCCTTATGATATGGTGAGGCTTCTGGTCGTGGCCCTGGGCCCTGGGCACTGGGCACTGGGCACTGGGGCTTCGAGGGATCGGATCGGTGATGCTGGTGCTGCTGCTCCTGCTTTTGCTACTACTGATGCGAGTAGTGAGCAGTGAGCAGAGCACCCTGGGCCCTGGGCAATGATCTTCCGAGACTGCGAGACAGCAAGGCAGCGGTACTACACATCGCCGCGTGCCGGGTGCGAGACAATAGACTTAGAAGTTAGGGCTGGTTAGTGGTCACGACAGCGGCAGTGCGGCCAGATCTAAGTGCGGCGTGAGTAACGGTGAGAAGGTGTTGCCAGTCAGCAGTGAGCAGAGCAGTAAGAAACCTGGGGAAGTGGGCCCTAGCAGATGATCTTCTGAGACGGTGAGACTGCGAGACTACGGTGCTACACATCGCCGCGTGCCGCGTGCGAGACTTGGAAGTTGGACGTTGAAAGTTGGGGCTGGTTAATCTCCGGCCCAATGGCACGAGTGCACGACTGCTCGCTGCGGCAGCGCGGCGTGAGTAACGGTGAGTGAGTGGAGGTGGACCGCCCCATGATAGTCCAGGTAGATTGCCAACGGCCTTTTATTATTATCTTAGTCCTGTATACTAATAGGTACGGTAAGTACCGAAGGTACTAACTACGATCGTCGACCGTGCGCGTTTCCTACACAGTACAAACTATTTCCGATTTCGCTATGTACTGATAACTACTGCTATAGTTTGTTTTATGTGCGAGATTCACGATTCACGGCCTCCCTCTCTCCCGCCCCAACTTCAGCCGTCAAGATCAGGTACGTCATCACTCGTTCACTCGTATTTGGGGCCGCCAGTCCAGTATGTATACGCCGCCTCCCCCGCCTCCCAGTGCATAAGCCTCCCAGTGCACAACTTCCAGCTGGCAATAACAACAACCCGCAGGGCTGCACCACATTAGATTCCTCCGCATCGGCTGGAACTCGGCCTGTCATGAGTTCATGGTGTTCTGCCTGCGTTCTGCGCACTCTCCTTCACCTTCGCCGCCCTAGAAGTCCAAGCCCTGCGCGGACGAATTAGCATCTCTAGACTCCGGTCGCTGGTTGGTTGTTTCGCCAGAGCGAATGGGGGATGGAGTAATGAAGGCGTCTGTCGAATAGGTATGCAATCCGATCAGCTCGGACTCTCGGAGGGTGTGGCAATGTCATTCCTGTGAGCGTGTAAAAGAAAGAAGAAAAAAACGAAACAACAGAAGAGACGGATGAGTTATTCCAAGTTCCAGCGGGTTGGGGTTTTCTACATGCGAGCCTGAAATTACCATATAATAGGGCTCTCGAGTCTCGAGGCGCGGGGAATCGGGGATTTTCAATGGCGCGTGGTGGGTAGAACTTGGAAGAGGAATAAGGTGCACATGGTGTTTAATATTTGATCATTTGTGCTGGCGAGCACTGAGCACTGAGCACTGGGCACTGGGCACTGATCAGGGACGGGTGCCGAATGACAGCCTGTGCTTGCTCTTCTAGACTCGGAAGCCCGTAGTTTTCCCCTGTCCGGAAGCCCGTGGTTGTCCCCGGTCGGGAGGAGGAGAGATTGTAGTTATCAACTTATCATCACAGTTATCACCATACTTACCACCACAATTACCACCACAGCCAAGCAGTCAACCCGACGACCGTGCGTGCGTGCGTGCATATATCTGCGCGGAAGCCTGCCCTCCCTTCCGGACATGCAATATCACCTTGTGTATGCATTTCCCATTCCGTACCCACCGGACCGAGTCCGAGTCCGGACTCCAAAGCGCATTACCGCATTACCGCTGCCGCACACATTGGAGCCTCGAGGGAATAGGTAGTCGTGATGCATTATCTATCGCAGCAAGCCGAGGACTCAGTCACTCAGGAAAGATAGGATATACATGTATAAGTACTATGACTATCATGAGCACTGAGTAGATAGGCTCGGATAGCGCATAACTTATAAGGCACAAAAAAACCTCTCGGGGAGTCGGGGAGTCGGGGTTCAAGGCGATCGCTATATCACCGTAAATATAGACAATAGAGGACCATAGGTGCGTAGGTATTCTATGGTTTTAACTATGGCGATTATTCTGCTCAAGGGATAACCATAACTACTATCATCACCCAGCCCCCAAAACTAGGTATGCTACCACTGCCACAGCCACAGCCACAACCACTGCTCCGCCCAGCCGAGTTCCATCCTCCAACTTCCAACTTCCAACTTCCTTCCATCGCAGCGTCCAGTCCATGGTCCAGTCCACGGTCCAGTTCCACATTCCCAGTAAGCAGAGCAGCGGAGCACTAACTATTTACTTAGCTCACAAACAGAAGCAGAAGCAGAAGCAGAAGCAGAAGCACTACCTACCTAGATACCTACCTACATCATACATATAGAAGTTCATGCGCTCTGCTCGTACATAAGTACCGCAAAAACAATCCAGGAACCCTTCGTATACGGTATCAGTCGGCCTGCAGGCTGCAGCATCCGGGCTCCGACACTCACACTCACACTCACACGGTAGAGTAGGTAGGTGATCGCTGTCCGGCAACTATGCAGTGTAAAAAGTTCTAAATGAGTGACCAAGATGTAGGTATGTATGTGTGACCGACATTGGAATCCCCATCCACGCCGCTTCCCAACAGGACAGGACAGGACAGGGCGGACAAGTTACAGCCGGTTAGGGCGGACACCAGTATGTAGGTATTGTTGCCGCATTTCTCCCACAAAATGTCCACGACATGCCCGGTCGGATAGTTAGATACCAGGGTGAACCCGGAACCTCGGGTAAGATGGGGAGGACTGGGGACGGGGACTGGGGACTGGGGACGGTGAATGGACGGGGGATGGGGGCACGGGGAAGGGGACTGTGCGGCGGGCATGAAATAAACAAGACAAGAGTTCAAGCGAGTTTGAAAACTCGTCCACGCAGCGCCCTAGAATATTCCACGGCTTCTCGGCGACCTTCCGCAGCGGAGACGCCTCGGTCCCATTTCATCTCACGGGTGCGAAAGGAAAGATGAAAACCAAAAAAATCGATGGAAGGGAAGGGGTCCGCGTAGATAGAGGTCTGCGTAGATAGAGTACGTGGTTCGCATTGCGTTGGCGCACCAGCTGGCCGTGCAGCGCAAAGTTACCACTCAAAATGCACCGTATCCGCCCCGCTCCCCGCGCTGGACGAAATCCATCTGCCCCAACTTCGAAGCTCCAGCCGTAAATGGCTCATGGCGATAGTGAGTGCGCGGAGTGGAAAATCCGGCCAAGGAAAATGAAGCAATGAGATAGAAGCCACCGGCAGCTGGGCGACATCTCGTGCTGGTCGGATGAGGTTGAATCCCAACAAATAAAGGAGGTCTCAAACCAAACATACGTAAACATCCTGCGAGAGGGAGCAGGAACTGTGCAGGCGGACCCACCCGAACGGAGGGGGAAGTGACGAGGGAGATGGGACGACGGTGCATATGTGTGGTGGTGAGAATGTAGAGTGCTCCGCACTTATGCAGTCACACCAGGTAAAACGGCGCTCGTCGCTCGTACACGATAATAGCCCTGTCCGTATCTATCGGCATCAATCGGTCGGTGTAGAGGGTATCTCGGCGGCTGCACGGGTAGATAGCCTCAGATCGAGCAAGACCTTGAAGAATCGAAAACTTTTCCCTGCGTCTGAATGTCTGAGGAACGATATCGGATATTCTGGAAGGAGAAGAGAAGGATAGAGGTATGCATGCATGCATGGCAGAGTGCTGCAGGGCACCACTCCGACACAATAGTGACCTGGCTTATGGAAAGTCAGCCTCGATGCTAAGCGTTGTGGGTGGAGCGCGTACATTATACATACCCAAGGGGTGCGTTTAATCAAACCCAAACACACCGATATCCTGGATGATAACTTGAAGACCCCACAAAGTTTCCCGACAGCGATAAGTATGGTGGCCTTCCCCCGGTCCATAGGGAGAAACTTGGCCCCATAGTGGTCAAGTTCCCGGCTAAAAGCTTCTTCCATCGTCAACGTAATGTTGATACCCAGTGTTTCTGGAAGGTTAGTGCGTCTTGGCCAGCCAGCGCGCATCGTATGTACATAAATTGAATGACAGTTATCCACATGCACTCGGCAACTCGGAAACGTTCTCAATGCCGACAGATTGCCGCGTATACGATGATTCGGTGCCCGGCAGTAAGCTCTGACGATGGTGGAGCTTCCTGGAACGAAATGGTTTTACCATGTGAGCTCCTAGCACTCGTTGCCGGTGATTAACCTCGGGAAGTTTCTCAAAGCGTAATGAATGGTATTGGAAGGCTGCCCCCATCATCCAGTGACTTGAGATGCATGTGCTTGGGGTTAAGCGTGGTTTCGACGAAAATTTCGTCAAACATGCATGTATGGAAGTCTCAGTGCTGCAGAGCAATCTCCGTGAGACTATACTCTCGGGGGTCTTGGTATTCTGGAAGGAGACGTCGGGTCAGGAGCGGCAAACCAGAACTGATGAGGGTAACGACTTACATTGAGTGCATGGCATGTAAGGCTGTTGAGCAGGACATGCTGTGTTTATATTGAGACTTCCGGGGGGTTCACCGTGTGAGAACTCTGATTGAACGTGAAAGCCAGCACAACCGTGCAGCTTTGGGTTTCCGGTCCGAGTGCTATCGCGGAAAACTAAACATCAGATAGTATGTCGCGTTGAAGAAGGGTGGCTAAGTCCATACCTCATACATATGGTAAATGAAATGATTGAGCCAATAACTGTATGCCACTGACCAATTTTCAGTTACAGATAGTGCCCCTTGATCATGGACAATCACGAAGGAGTGGCAGTTTACTTGTGGGACCGAAGTGACCGCCTCCTCTCTTAAGTGGCGGGTAAAAGCGCCTGCCGTCGCCAGTGATTGATCCGCGGAATTCGGGGGGGTCGTCAGCTCAGCGTCTCACCATCAATCCTGTTCCGCTTTGAGCGAGAACTTTGTGGAGGATTTCATCTAGCCGATATCCGGAAGATAGCGTCCCTCCCAGTCGGGGGCATTGGAAAAAGAACCCCCCATGCCGTTACTTGACAAACTGCGAATCAGTGAGAGTTCGAGATGTGAAACCTATTGGAAAAAAAGAAAGAGAAGAGGTACATACCGCTTGTATTTCCCGAATAACGTCTAGCCTTGCACTTAATTTGTGCAATTGAGTGCTTACTTCACTTCCAGATGGCAGAACCGCAGAAACATAGCGCTGTCTGACCAGGCTTTCGCCGGTTAGAAAGAAATTGGCACACACAGATGAGTCCTCCTCTAGGTATGGGGCCTTACACAATCAGAAACCAGCTCTGCTCATGCTTGCATTAATATAACGCATACATTTAACCTCCTCCTTATGGTCTAGGTCTCGGATTTCTCACTCCTTTGAAATACCAAGCATCAAACGCCCCCGAATCCGCTCCTGGAAGTGGGGTGCGGGTAGTGGTGATCGTTGGGGATGGATCGGAACTGTTCTAGAGTTGACGCAAAACGGTTTTCCCCACGCGGGGGTCACCATCACCGCATAACCAGGTAACTGGGGGGTTGATGTTCTTGCTGCGCGTTCCACGCATATGGAACCGGCGCCAGAAACATACCATTGTGCTTCAAAATCGACAGATGCGGGTAATTGGGATAAACTATCCTTCAAAGGTATCTCTCCATGCTCGTGATTTCCTATGACCGTTGCTGAGAAAAGCGGAACCGCGGCCATCCGATAACGCTTATCGTGGTTGATACCGACACGACGGGCCGTTCCGCATTAGTACAATTGGTCGGATGTGGTGCCTAAGCATCTGAGCACGGTCGCTGAACCAGGTTTGCATAGGTATTTGCATACCTAGGTCCCGGCTGATAGTTATCCCCGTCTCAAGTTATCGCGTGGGTACAAGGCGGGACCATGGGTGTAAGGGGAACTGGTGAGAGTGATTGAAGATGGAACGATCACAGCCATCCCAAGATGGCCTGGTGTCTGGTGTTTGGTGTCTGGTGTACACACAGGGTAGGCACGCGAACAGTACCACTCGAGCACCACTGTAGCTTTAAGGGAGCTGAGGGCTGAAAGCACAACTGGAGAGGACGATACTTGACGAGACTGCATTAGTTTGTGCTGACGGTCGATCAATCCGACGGCTGCCTCCCAGTCCCCCCCCCCCCACTGAAGCTGTATGCTCATTAGCACTTGGCGTGTGATATCTGCACTGTGGGGGGGATGGGGCTCGCTAGGACTTTGGTTCTATTGGACGTCTCACATTAGTTTCTGATAGGCATCCTAGAATTCAGAGCACTGACCCCATGCGATCCCCCGTGTATTTTTTATTTGCTGTTGCCTGGAATTCCTGGTTTTCGCATCTCATGTGCGCTGCAGATATAGATGGTTTCGTTTTTGGTTGGCGGATCAGTGGGCAGGTGGAGTGGTTAGTCCGTGATAACAAACACCTAACTACCATTTAATGTCACATGCAGCGATTGGAAGTACTCAGCGCTCATGCTCTGCTCGGTCTGCACGAGCGTGCATGCGCGTACTCATGATACTGTGCATCTCTTCAGATCCTATCATTCTCTCGCGAGCGATTCCGAAGGAAAAACACATGAAGCGGAGCCCGTAGACGGTGGGGCTCAAGGTAGCCAATCGCCATTCCCTACCGATGAGGGCAGCAAGAATCGTGTCAAGAAAACCGCTCAACAGGGCACCGAGGCTCGGGAGAACGACGGCCGGTCGTCCAACGATCCCAGGATTTTTAGTTCTTCCCCTACAGATCCTGCTAGGCGGATATCCCCGTACATGGTGTTCCCGCAACCCGTGTGGTCAAGTAGCTAGCTCCGAGTTTGGACAGTTCAGACTGGATGATTCAGACGCGATGCTGCCGGGGGGATACGTACGATGATTTGCTGGCTCGGAAACACAGAGCGGCCACCACCACCACCAACACGAGACCCCAAAGGAGAGAACAGTCACAGGGCCAGTTCCTTGAGGGTGTCGAAGAAGATCACCATCAAGGAGGTGGCCTAACGAACGATGTCTAGAGCTCGGCATTGCCTGATGCTACCTCCGAGTGGTACCAGATAGGGATCAGCGAAAGTTTAGATACTCTAGATTCGCGATATATCAATGTCGACTAGGTAGCTGCAGTGTCGAAACTTGAAATACAGACTTCCTAGAAGGCGGCGGGAGGGATATCGACAGCGTCAGGATCAATTTGAAAGAGCTGGATAGTGGCATGTGGGATCGATCGATGATGCGGCAACTGGCAGCCCGATATCAGTCGACCCGCGGTATTTACACGCACGGCGGAGCAAGGAGTAAACCAACCTCGAGGCGAAGCATCCGAGTAGTAGTAGTGATCTTGTGGGTAGCCGTGTATGTAGTATGTAGGTTCCGCGGATGATTGTCCGGTCCAAAATGAGGCAGGACCTATACCGGTATGTAGAGTACAAAGTATGCAATAAAAAATACAGATCTGGCGGCTGTGGACATATCCGCCGTCGGATAGATGCAACCGCCAGATCCTTGGGTGGGGAGACGTTGTACTGAGATGGAAATCCGGTCCATTCCAGGGACGGTAACCACTTGCCCACCGAACGAGGTGGAAGCGAAGCGGGAACAAGCAGCTCGTAAGGGGAGAGCAGAGTGGTCCGTGGATTTCCTGTTGCGGTTTTTATTTATCTTTCTCGTATCAGGGGAATTGGACTGCGGTGCATGCGTCGGCGGCATAGAGCAGCACCTGCATTGGCGAGCGTGAGTGAAGCCAACGAGGCACACGGCGGGCCGTGATGTCGTGGTGATGTCGCCGTGATGTAAGTTCCATGTCAACCGTGAACGGCGAAGTATCAAGCGATCAAGCGGCGACCTTTGATGCACGACCGAAGAGCTGCACCATCAAGCAATCTCCGAGACTGACTATCGTGCAGAAAACGACGGACGGCGGAGGAATGTCCGGCGTACGGATAGGTGCAGAGTTGTATGTATGTCTGTGGAGAAGGAGGGGGGCAGTAGCCATGGGCAGAAGAATGCACGACACTTGCCATTACTGGAGAGAGTCGGTATCAAGTATCCATCCAGCTGAGGGCTGTGAGGGCCGCAAGCACCACGACTTGGCTAGCTCTTTTGAGAGGGTATGGGGGGTAGGGATGGCAGTTCCGGGGATGAGTAGCGCATGTGAGTCGTGAGCGGGTGTGGGGGGTGGCATCACAGCGGCCGGATCCTTGAGGGCATCCCTTCCAGTGCCACGGCTGCTTTCTGGCCGTTGCCGTACCCTGCCAAACACCAAAAACAAAAGAAGCCACCCCCAGATATCACACGCATAGATGTCCAAAACGGTTTACTGGCGTCTTGGCGGTTGCCGGAACATTAAGCAGCAGGCCGTGCGGGGCCTTGTTGTTGTTGCCGGAGACCCAGCTGGCCAGGGCGACGCAGTCCGGGGCAAGTGCACTGGCCCCAGTCAGCCCAGCCAGCCCAGCCCAGCCCAGCCAGCCCAGTGCCGTGTATAGTACGGGTACAGCACTCCTGCTGCCCTTCTGCTCCGCGTGCTGCAGCTGCGGTACGGTATTCTGGTTGCAAATGCTGATGGATACATACATCAAGCCATCTGCGTGCCCGCCGCAACCTCCCCCGCCCGGAGCGCGAACAGGCAGCTAGCGTCCTCGTCCCCACTGCCCCAGCGTGTCTGGCTACCACAGGACGCGGCGCAAAGATGGGGTGGCCGCCGCTGAGGTGGCGGCTAAGCACTGACCTCCTTGTTCGCTAAGCACTGACCAGGGTGGACGAAGGGAAGGGATCTGGTCTCGTGCGATCTGAGATAGAGTGCTCTACCTATCCAGCGTAACGTTTCTTCGCACTGCTGGCCAAAACCCGTGCCGGCTCGGCCCCTGCCACCCATCTCAAATGTCCTCCTCTACTTGGCTGGCCTTCGCTACCGAGCAGCCGGCATTCAACGCCTTCCCTTCCACATTCGTCCACTGCAGCCTGTGGACCGGACGGACTTTGCTTCATCGGGCTCGGCCCAACGTTTCTTCACTTGTCCCACTGCGGAACCCACTGTATGGGAGCCTACTCGCAGCCTAGGTCCCAATGCGCCAGCGGATTGATGGCAGATCACAGTGACCCCCCCCCCCCCTTCCCTCCCCCCCAGGCCCCCATCCCCACCCTCCACCCCCGCCAACGGCCATGCTTCGTCAATCACCTCCAACCCGTGACCGGCGTGCTTTCCATCCCAGGCCGGTACCCGCCCAGAGACGACCGACTGAGTTGTCATTGTCATCTCCACCACCCCCCCCCCCCCCCCCACAGACACCCTCGCAGCATCCGCAAGGTCTAACTATCACAGTACCCAGGGCACCAGCTGACGGTGTGGCTGCCCACCGAAACGGCTGTCCGGCCGCCGGGTCACAGCCAGAGCAGTAGGCAGTAGGCTGCCAAGTGGAGTATGTACCTAACTCACTTACTTACTCACTTTCTTCCTTACCTAGCTGATGCCGTTCACCTAGAATACATCTGAATACAGCGGCCCACTGGCCTTCGCTCGACCGCCCCGGTGATCAGCAGGGCCATGCGCAGTTCGTCTCTTGCTGTCCTCTGCAGCTGGTCCGGCCTGACGAATTCCATCAACATGCTCGAGCACTTCTTCACTTCCTTGTCACGCTGGGAATGCCATACCTTCTTACTGACTTACTCCCCACCTTGTCCACCACTCCTGCACTGTGCCGGGTCCTTCCTGCGCGCTTGAGGCTGCATCTGTTCGTCCCCTGCCCTGGTGATTGATCGGTGCAATGGACCTGATTGAAAGGGAAAAAAAAGGATCCACAACATATCCACGACCACCTTTCGAATCCCACAACAGCTATAAAGGCCGCCGGAAGTCGCCACCTCCCCGCTGTTCTATTCTATATCTCCACCATTCACCGCCTCATTCAATTGAGCCTTCCACCTTGAGCCTTCTCCCAGACCATTCCATTCCCTTAGAAGTGCCCAACATAGTATCGATAAATCCATCCTGCAATCCCGCAATCCTCTTAACCTCCTCCTCTTGACCTCTTACTTCTCCTCATCATCTACACAAGCCACACATTCTCCACCGTCAGACTTCTGTTGTTCTCTTCTGTTGCTTCCCTTTTTCCGCACGTATTTTGGAAATCAGTCAATTCCATATTTGGCAGTCAAGCCTGCCCCCACCCAGCATACCGGTTTCCCTCGCAATGGATTACCTGCACGGATCAAACTTCACCGCGCCTCCTGCGCCCTCGTACTCGTCCTCGCCTACAGCACCGGGACTCCTCATACTGGCCATGCTTGCAGCATACGTCACGTATAAGGACTACTCCGGCTTCCTATCGCTGGGCCCTGGAGGCACGCCGTCGACCTTTACTGGTTACATGAAGATCACCTTTCTGCGGCTATTTGCACTGCGACACCCGCGCTGCCCCGCGCCGATCCCGGAGGAGCTGCAGAACACGGGGTTCCTGCGTCCCGGCAGCATCCCTGTGCGGCGGTCCGCGCGGCCCGACGTCGCCGGGATCGCTCCGCACCGTCAAACGAACCAGTGGCCGTCCCCCGAGGTGTTCAACGACCTCTCGGCCTCCATCATGAAACTCGCAAAGGACTATCCGTCAAAGTTCCGCATCGCAACCAGCGCTTTCGAGAAGCATTGTCCCGGTCTCTTCTCCAACAAGAAGGCCAACCCCGAGGGCAACGGCGAGGTCTGCCATGCCCATCCAAGTGATGGTAGCATGCACATGACCCTTCACCCGGAGGATATCAAGATTGTGATAGAAGCAGGTTGGGGCGGTAAGTTCAACCATCACATCCATGGTATCTCGCATATATTTTATATAGGTTTCATATACATACATATCAAACCCATATACCTGTATATGCCCATGGGGGCTAGAATCCGAATGCTGATCTCTTTTTCTTCTCCTCCAGAACGTCATCCCCTCGCCAAAGGAGGCTGGTGCAGTCGATTCGTGCCTCAGGGTTTCGTCATGGTCTACGCCCCGCGGTCCAAAGAGGAAGTGGAGGTGGTGATGGAGATTATCAAGGCCGGCGTCGGCTGGATCAGCGGCGAGAAATTCGTCCCAAACCCACTGGAGGAGTCGAGAGATATGTCGCCTGTCGTCACGGCCCAACTACCCGCGCTGGATAAGAATTGCATGGACCACCGGTGCGGCGCTGTCGCCTCCTAGGGATACATATGTGCCACCTACATGTTGTCTCCGAACGACGGTTATCACATCACAGCCAGGGGTAGGACGTTAGATCCGTATCATATCTCTTTTTTTTTCCTTCTTTTTTGATTTTGATTTTCTCTTTTCCTCTTTTCCTGGGCGGGTCTTTTTTTTCGTTCTTCTGTTTTTTTGGCATCTCTGCCCACCCACCTACTCACTTACTTACTTGCATCAAGCCCAACCCGGGTTGCTTGAAATTTACCGGGGGGGGGGGGGGGGGGGGGGGGGGGGGGGGCAACGGCATGGGATGGGCTAGGATTTGGGCTTTCGGCTTTGGGGGCTTCAGGGGATTTGGGCTTCGGGACTTTGGGATTGACATGATGGTGGGTGGACGGTGCAAACGGCGTTTATTCTACTTCAAGTTCTATTTATTTGTTTCTCTTTGATTTCCCTTAAACCGGGGGCGAACAGGCACGGAGGGCTGCCGCAGCAGCTGGGTGGATGGATGGATGAGCGGAGGTTTTTGGGGGGGAGGGCTTTTTTGCGGGGGAGGCTTTTTTTTGCGGGGAGGTCTTTTGCGGGGGAGATTTTTGAGGGGAGTTTGTCCGTTGACTACATCTGGTTTTTTTTTTTGCAAACAAAAAAGTTGTTTTGTCAATTGGCATAATCCTACGGAGATGGTCCTCGGAAGTTGAAAGTTGAAAGTTGAAACTACTCGTGTGCGTATGTGGGAAGTGATGTCCGACTGACTGACTGACTGGTGCCTTGCCTTGCTTTGCTTTGCTCTATCTCTCTCTCTTCCCCGAATCTTTTATCAGGATTCATCGACCGTGGGGTTGAGTTGTAGGCATTGGCCACGTCTCGGAGAGTCGGAGGATTCGCTTCCCACAGGCCACAGCTTGATAGCACACTGCGGCGAAGGAGGCGGAGGATGGGAAGAACCAAAAACCAAGGTAGAGCTGGCTGCCAGGCAGGTATATGGCTAGATCATCCATCGATCATCACGACGTCAATACGGTACGTACTCTACTCTACGTACTCTACATGTACCCTCCCCTCCCCCGGGCCTCAATCGACAGCCACATCCAAATCGCATCACATCACGATCGCCTTCGCCTCTTCAGGTTCCAATACAGCTGCCCCAACAATTCCAGCCCTGCACAGCACCCTGACGGACCTTCACCAGAACCAGCGAGCTAGCTGTAGCCAATAGGAAGCCCTATCGGCAGTATCACAAGCTATCACTCGCCAGTCGGATCCGGTCGCGAATCACAAGCCAGAGAGCCCCCGGGGGTAGGGAGCTGTTTTGTGTTGGGGTGGGTTGGGTTATGGGGAGGGTAACAAGGGCAGCGAGGGAGCATAGTGCACACAACACAGTGCACAACACACCGGGCCGGGCACCAGGCACCAGCGGGTACAGACCAGACAAGACAAGACCAGACAAAACAGTGTGGAGCGTGGAAGAGGCAATCTCATAAACAGCCACGATCTACCAAGGTGTCCAAGGACCAAGAATCAAGGACCAAGGTGATCAAACAGAAACAGAAACAAAAAGCCCGGGGATTTGGGGGGGGGGGGGGGGGGGGGGTTTGGAATCCGACCAACGACCGGGGAGGATTAAAATGAGGAATACAGTATGTAGGTATCTACTTTAGCGGTGGGTGGGTTTCATTCCTTTCCTCCCTGTAGTTACATACCTCTCGCTCACGGGATTGATCAATGATTTGATGGTGGTTCAACAGTTGTATGTATGGCTGTATGTATGGATGGACGTACTCATGGATGTATGGATATATGGATGTCACACCCTGCAGGAAAGGAAACGAAAAAGCAAAGAAAAGCACTCAGATAAGTTTTCCCCGAGCCGGAGGCAGAAAGAGAGAAAGCAAATAAACAGCTCAACGGTCGCCAGAAATAGAGTGAGTGGAGAAGAAAGCTGGTGTCAGCTCTAGAGCAAAAGTTGACGATAGCCGTTATCACTATCGCATGGCCCGTCGTACACGTGTATAGAGTGGAGGGAATTGCGGTTGGATTAGCGTTGGGTGTCTGTGTGTAGGTATGTGGTAGGTGTGTGCATCCCGTCCCCGCACTGGACTTCCCGTCCGTGAGCTTTCATCGTTGCCGCTGGAAGGAACGGAGGCCACGGCGGATTCCGGTTAGGTGGTGATTGGGCTGGCGAGGTCGGATGGACAGCACATCAGCACGGAGAAAGACATCACCGGATCGATGTCTCAACTGTCGCCAATCTAATACTAACCGGACGTTTATCGGTCCGGGGACGGACGCGGATGCGGACGGTACGGGGGGGATGGAGGGTGGAGGGGGGATTTTCGCATGTATTCCTACGTCTTAACTCTGGGGGGGGATGAGAAGAGCTCTGATTGAGCTTGTGTTGGAGATGGCATTGCATCGTCCTTCCAATAGCAGTTTCGGTGTTATGGTCATATGGCATTTCTTGGTCGGGTTTGCAATGGATGGTATGGATGGTATGCGGCGCCATTAAAGTTTCCGCGAGTGGGAGTGCTGTCCATACATTTACGCAGCACGGGAATATCGATCGGCAGCAGAAGGTTTGAACGGCTCGCGAGGAAAACCGATATCCATGACGACGGGTCTGCTGTTGGCATGATGCATGCCTCGAGAGTGGAGGAAACACGCCGGATGCCAGTGCAATAAGATGGTTAGAGTACCTAGGGACACGACCGGCTGCGACTGTTGAGCTTCGTTCGCTTCCTGCAACAAGAAGCGAGACCCGGGTCATATCGCCATCGGTGGGGACCATGGAGACATAGTCGGGTGATATGTGTCTAGTTGCCGGCTCGATGATCGAAGATGTTGATCTGGCGTCAGGAGAGAAGATTGACCGACTGTGGTGGGTTAAACGTGTCGATAGTTACTGCTGGGTAGGGTTGTGGTGGCTTGGGCTGAGCGAGCGTGGGCGCATGATGGAGGAGGAGACGAATGGCATGTTGACGAACGAACCAGCTAGATTGGTAGGTAGTCATTGTGGTCCGGGATCGTCGTCATGTTACGAGAGGAGTCATTGCTGAGCTTGTTTAGGATTTGTTTGGTGGTGAACGCGGTTGTCGGCTGGGGTCTGAAGAGTTATTGGTTGTGTGGAGTGGGGAGAGGACAGAAGTGGCTTTGGGCGGAGCGAGGAGGTATGTCTTGGCACCGGTTTGATGATGGCATGAGTCAAGGACCTTTTCTGGCAGCACAGCGAATGAAGTGTCCTTTTCAGCTGAAACTGCATAAGAGCAGCGAGTTGCGAGCAAGACACTTTGCTCCAACCCACGCGCTTCATCTGCTACCTACTCGAGACCTCGCCGTCACTTGACTTCCACCCATCGTCATCGCAATTGTCGTCGCAATCATCATCAATTACTCCCCGATCAAGCTCCTGCAATGTACGTAAAATGCCTCCTTCTGGCCAATAACAACAAGCATCCCACTTCGAGTCCTGTTGCGGCTAAGCTTTACTGATTTGGACTAGCGCCAGTCCACGTGAGTCAGCAAAAACAAAGCCCCACTGCTTCAGTCGCGGTAGTGAGCTGTCCTTTTTCTGCCACATCGCCTCTACCCCCCAAGCCAACCAGCCAGCCAAGCTCTGAGCCTCCTACCCTCCTCCATCCATCACCCCATCGCCAGCTTCAATCCACACACACCCAAACTTCTCACCCGCTTCCTCCACCTCCACCACACCAAACTACCCAACCCACCGACAACCGCCCTTCCCCCAGCGCATCTTCACAACGTGAGTTCTTCCTTCTCGAGTCCTTCGGATACCCCTCATTTGTACTGTTGCACTTTCTTGTCCTCGATCCCCTTCTACACCCCCCGCTTCAGGGTCGCACCCTTTACCTTGTCGTCCCCCTCTCCCCCTTTTGGGTGCGATCACGAGAGGAGCTTAACGAACCCGCTGCCGACAACACGTGATCGTGGTCTTCCTCTATCCCCCCATCCTTCCCGTCGCAAGTTTTCTTCCCCCCGTTGCCTTGCATCTGCTTGATTTCCATTGGCCACCGGTTCCGCCACGTGCGATAGCCGACCGTCTGTCGTCTCACGACTCTACTATCATCGACTCAACATGTTGCTAACCCAACCTTCTCGATCTATAGCACACTTCCCAACTACACGCCTACCGAGTAATCCTTCATCATGGGTATCAATATATCGAAGGTCTTTGCTGGCCTCTTCGGCAAGCGGGAGATGCGAATCTTGATGGTTGGCTTGGTGCGTCTTCAATTCCATCCTTGCTCGGGGGGGCGGTGCCTCGTTTCTTATCCTATCACCATATGTTTGCGTCGTTACCGCTTGCTGCAGCTCGTGAACGACATGCTGCCGGCGCCGGTGTGATGGAGAGATAAGAAATGAGGCCACGGAAGATGACACTAAAACGAAGTCGGAGCTGACATGTGCTTCTCGATCTACAGGACGCCGCTGGAAAGACCACCATTCTGTACAAGTTGAAGTTGGGTGAGATCGTCACCACCATCCCGACCATTGGTAAGTTCCGATATCTTTTTGTGTTGAGGGTTGGATGAACGTTATCTCCAATCCTTGGCGTCCGTAATTTTCTTGGCAGGGATTGACCCCGAACTTTTTCTCCAGGATTCAACGTCGAGACGGTCGAGTACAAGAACATCTCCTTCACCGTGTGGGATGTCGGTGGTCAGGACAAGATCCGCCCCCTCTGGCGCCATTACTTCCAGAACACCCAGGGTGTTATCTTCGTCGTGGACTCCAACGACAGGGAGCGTGTCAGCGAGGCTCGGGAGGAGCTTCAGAGGATGTTGAACGAGGACGAGCTGAGGGATGCGCTTCTTTTGGTGTTCGCAAACAAGCAGGATTTGCCCGTGAGTATCCGCCATCCGAGGGGAAGCGCTCTCCATTCGGTGCTAACGTTATCCCGTGACAGAACGCCATGAACGCGGCCGAGATCACAGATAAGCTTGGACTGCACAGCTTGAGACAGCGGGCCTGGGTATGTCCAACAACGTTCATCCATGTTTGTATAGCCGAGCAAGTGCACTGACGATTATCCGTTTATAGTACATCCAATCGACTTGCGCTACCTCTGGTGACGGTCTCTACGAGGGTCTCAACTGGCTCAGCGAGAACTTGAGGAAGCGTGGTGCGGCTTAATGGGGCATGCGGGAAAATGCTTTACGAGTGTGCTTATGCCCGAGAATTGCCGTCATGTTAACGAATCCGATCCGCCACCACCGACCTCTTCATTTTTCTTCTCGTACACTCATTGTTCCGGTTCCTCTTTTCTTTTCTTTTTGTCTTCCTTCTCCGCTAGTGCATGCCCTCTTCGTTACATAGTTTTTTTCAAATGAGCAACAAATGTTTTCTCGTCGAAGATAATTCCAGCAGTCTTTTCCAGCGAAAGAGATGTTTGGGATTCGGAGATGGGGGAGTATGTGCATGTGCTGTGGAGTGGGAGGAGTGCTCTACATGGAAGTAAAAGCCGGGGTTGGGGTTAATTCGTAGTTTATGGGAAGGTGGAAATTCGTCCTAGTTATTTCTTTGCTTTTATTTTTCCGCTTCTGCTTCCGTCCGTTCTCACCCTTATTTTCTGCTTCGGTGCTGTGCTGCTTGCAGAGTCTACTCTCTGTTGATTTTGAAGTTTCTGTTGACGCAAAAGAGATAGATTGATTGAACTGAGTTTTTTTTTTCTTTCTCTTTGAATTTTTGCTTTCTTTCTCTTTGAATTTGTGCTTTCTTTCTTTTCTTTCTTTCCTTTTTCTTTTTCTTTTATTTAAAGTTTTTTTGTGAGAACTTTGAACTTTGAAGTGATGAAAACGGTGATGAAAACGGCATGCTCTAACTACAACATGGCTCGGACAATGCTGCCCATCCCGGACGGACCAACCAACCAACCAACCAACTGTGTGTGCTCCGCGACCGCCCTGGTTTTGGTTTCCTTTCCGCACGCACGCACGGGTTGGTACGTTCAGAAAAGCCTATGCTAGGTAGGTAAGTACTCCGCCTTGGTAGAGTACTCCGTGTTGGTCTATGGCCCATGAGTCGAGTGTGGCATGCTGTTCTAATTTTGTGTGGCTTCGTACTTCGTGATGTCTAGTTCTAGTTCTGGTTCTGGTTCTGGTTCTGGACCGTAGTTACTTGGTAGTTACACCCCAGAGTTATACCCCAGCAAGGGCTGCTGGGACCGGAACGAGGCTGCGTCCCGGAGTACATACATAGACCATCACACATTATCTGGAGTCTGCACTTTTACGCAGTTACGCAGCGTGGAGTACGGGTACGGGTACGAGGACAAGGACTTTCACTGGCAGCACTGAGTACTGAGTACTGGCCATCCATTTCCGTTTTTTGTTCGCGCTGGAGACGGCGGGAGACGGCGGGAAGTGCATAATTGTTTGAACTTTGCACATACACAGGTCGGTATGTGGGGTGAAGTCGGGTCTCAGGAGGTATGTATGTATGGAGTACATACATAAATAAGTACATATGTACGTGTCGTGACTGTAGCAAGTTAGCAACAGATCAGATGGCTTGCATGCGAGGATTGATGAGAAACAATGAGTGAATGTAAATGCCGGCAAGTCGACATGCGCCGTCACTCCGTGGGGGGAGGGAAGGGAAGGGGTTTATGGAGAATTCCCGGCTCACGATGCACGCACGCAGCCTGGCTGGCCGGAGGACACGCCGGTACCTACCTACCTCCCCACATACATACATACCGGTACAGACGAGCATCAGTACCAACCATGCCAAATGGATCGAGGTAAGATACCGGTACCTTGTGGAGCGAAGCGGTGGCACGCACCCGGGGGGTCGATGCAGTAGTAGTGAATACGGAAGACCGGCGACGGAATCGGCTGGGGCTGTATGCGCTGTTCTGCAGCCGGCAGATAGTCAACACCGGCGTGCGGCGGCTGCCCCCATTGGCCTCTGCCGCTCCCGTAGCGCCCGGCGTGTGGTGCGGCCCGCAGACGCACATACGCTGGCGGTGCATGTGTCTGTCACACCCCTCTTGTACAGACATCGTGATGAAAGACGGGCACCCCTAATGCAGGTCGTGGGTGGGGAGGGGAAGTGGGACGTGGGCGTGGCCGAATACTGACTATGTATTGTACATATGTATCTCGAGGGGATCGGAGCGCATGATCGGAGCTGCATAACCACTATCGACACGCCCGCGCCGGTAGTTGGCTGTGCTTCCAGGAAGGAGTGTTATCACACCAGGTGTCCGCTCCCCTTGAGGCCGGCCGCCCTTCTCCCTCGTCCGTCCGTCCGTCTGTTCGCCTCACGGTGGTGGTGGTGGCGCTCCAGACAGGTAGGTAGGTAGATGAGCAACCATCCAGACATCCGATTGCTTGCGGATGCGATGGATGCGATGTTCAATTCACGATAGCGCATGCGAGGGAGGGCGAATGCAACCGTCTCATCTCGGCTTGCCGAATCCATATGTATACTCTAACTGCTATTCATCGATGGTGAGAGTGACGATGCCACGATGGGGGGGTGGGAGTTGTACAAAGTATGCACGCCCAGCACTGTGAATCTGTGACCCTGCAGCCGTGACTGGACTCAACCTATTAGCTTCCGTTGTGACCGAGACCCGGGGGGGGGGGGGGGGCAGGCTTCTTGATGGGACGAGACAATTCACTCACTTAAGACCTTCAACCGCTGGTCAGTTTGAGTCCATCTCAACGATGGTCAACATGCAACAGCTCCCATCCGCCCTCGTTCGTCCCATGTGTGCGCGTGTGTGGTGTATGGGTGTATGTGTGTGTGGTGTGTGGTGTCTGGGAGTGCGGTGTGTGTGTGGGTGGGATTGCGAGTCCGCGTAATCTGGGAACTCGAGATCGGGCGGGTTCTCCCAATCGCTGCAAGCTGAGACGCAGTGTCACTTGTCTCCCAACCACTGGTCCAGTCTTTCGGGAGGAGGATAGTATTCCTCGATCTGGTTCCGTGGATGCAGTGCTGGACTGAAACGTCTGCTGGTATTACTTTATAGTACCCCGTGGCCGCCGCGGGTGTCGTCGATCGTCACCGCGAAGACTTTCGCTGGGGAGGTATGGAGTAGGTTAGGTGTGTAGGTTAGGCGGGTTAGATAGGTTAGGTGGCTGGTGGGTAGGTAGGTGCCTGGTGGGTATATGGGTGGGTGGTTAACTTAGAACTAGTGGCTGGCATGCTGCAAGGAGGAGTCTCCGTCCGTGATAGCACGATGCATCATTGAGTGGTCTGTGGAGAAAAATGGTGGCGCTGTGAAGTTGACAGCATTGACAGCATGTAAAGTGGTTAGTACCCACATGCTATCCCCTACATGTCCGGGGCAGGAGTATACCTGTTACAACTCCCTAGCGTGGCCTAATGTGGACTGGCGCAGAAAGGCGACAACGAGTGATATCAAAAGCATTCCGCGAGTGGGCTCTTCCGCAAAGCAACATGTGTAAATTAGTACAAACAGGCTCTCCAACATTATGAATCTAGCAGCGTATATTTCCACTCCCCTTCTCCTGAAGCTTTTCTAAACATTTGACAGTGTACCTAGTACCTGGTAGAGTCCGCCGCCGCCCTCGGTGTAGTAGTATTCGCCAGCGGCCTGTCTGCAACCTGACTGCCTGTTTGTGACTCGAGCTTCCCGGCCCAATAACCTCTGTATCAGCGCTGTTGCTCATTTCTCTGGTATTGAAACAATGCAAAGTATGCCCGACTAGGCCCGTTTAGGAGGTGGCAGTGCGTCTACACAACCACACGGCTCACTGTCTCGATTAGTTTGGCTGCAGCTGTGCTGGTAGCAGTCCCGGTTGCTACTATGACAGTCGCCATCGCCACCTCTGACCCACGGTACTTCAAACATCCGCGGTAACAGGTATACTCCCGCCCCGGACATGTAGGGGATAGTTATCCGTCAGAGTTGGTGGTGGTTTTATGCAAGCCACCACTGAGGGATGCCGAATCCCGTGATTCACTCACCCATAAGAACACGACATATTGAATCAATGTCTCACTCACTGCTGCGACACCTCACCGTGGTAACTATGATCGACCAGTTTCATATCCCCCCAATCCAGCCGCCCCACACAGAGGAAAAAATTGTGAAGAAGCTGTCGGGGTGTGGGGGCTGCGGTCGTGATCGCAACATTCCCGAATTCTCTCCCTTCTTCTGGCGGAGTTAATGTTGGTGTTGGTGATAGTGGCGCCATGGAGTACCCAAGTACGGTGCCCTTCTATCTCTGCCTCCGAGTCGGAGTTTCATCCAGCATCCAACATCCATCGTCCAAGGGCAAATAGTTAGATCCTGTTGCCCGCCTTGGTGGGCGTCGCACAGACCCGACCCGTCCTCACCTTCCAATCCCCAATCCCCATATGCTTTGCTTTTTCACCCGCAGCTAGGGGAATCCCCGAATCCCGACATCCAGCAAGAGCCACCACCACAGCTTAGCCCAGTGCACCACACCTGCACCCAGCAGTCTCCTCACTGCGCAGCGGCTCGCTTCCACGGCACTGAAAAAGTGTCCGAGTCTCCGAACTTCGATATCGATATCGATAAGCGTAGTTAGCAGTTAGTTACCACTGGAACCTCAACCCCCCCTCCCTCCCATCCACCCCCCTCCCACAATCCCATCCCCCAATCCCCGGACCCCGACCCCATCGCAGTGGGCAATCGAATCGAATCGAATCGATGAAAAAGAAACCTAGGTGGAACACACACACATACCTGGCTGGATGGAGTTGGGGGAGGTTGGGTGTACGAGGGACGGGGGAGGGGGGATGATGGGGGCGGATGATGGCGAGGGAGGGTTTACTTTTGATGTTGTCACGATAGATTGGTTATGCATCCAGTATGATGTATCCAGTGCGCGGCCGGGCAAGGTCTTAGGTGATGAGTTTTTCACCTCAACGAGTTGAGTTGGATGGACCCGGATCGATATCCGCAGATACATATGATACCCACCGTACGTACGACTACATGTTTATGTATGTAACTACGGATAACTAACCACCGTAGTCAGCCCACCTGTCAGCTGGATGAAGGAGGACTCCAAGAGTCTAAGAGTCCAAGCCTCGTCGTCAGGTCAGCTGTGGCCGAGTCCAATGGCTTTGTACACACATACAGAGTTATGTACCAACGGGCCTTTGAGTCCTTGAGTCCATGACTTGTATATGGAGTAGACTACTATGGAATTTAATATCTATAGTATGCACCCACTCTACATACTCTAGGGTACATGAAGGACCTGGAGTTCTCGCGGAAAACGCCGTCGGAGCTACGCGAGACCCGCTTCGATACCACAGAAGCAGGCTGGATTGCAATCCTGTGGTGTGGCATCATAATTCCTCGGAAGGACTTCTCTGTCCTGACTGCTGGTTGGCCAATTGGTTTTAGTGGTATAACCAGCCACATATGACCTGACGTGCTCACGAACGATCACTCGCAGCGCTTACCTTGAAGACGGCGACCTCAGCTCACGCATAGACGGGAGTGCCGTGAGCCGAAGTCGGGCCACGATAGAGTTCCGTGCCACATGCCGAAGACCGGCTCAACTACGTGCATGGCATTTCCACTCTGGCCATTGAGCTCGCATCCAGGCCATGTGCGAGTGCAATGGTGGTGGGACGAGGTTCGATTGCACGGCACGATACGGTACTACGGCATGGTATGGTATGTACGTGCGTACATACCTCCAAGTACGCAGGCAAAGGCGGAGGACAACAGTTGGCGGTTAGCGTTTAGGCCAGGCTGTACTCTAGAGATTGCCGCTGCCGCCCAGCGCCGACGGCGTAGGACCGATCGATCTCCCCGAGGATCACCCACCGTCTCCGGGCCTATCCGGGTCGTTCCACGGCCGTCCATCCAGAGGTCCGATCGTGCCACGAACGCCCAGCGATCCGAATCATCCGATCATGCCACGAGTCACGGCTGTGCTGAGATCTGAGCTGGCTCGCACAGCTGGATACCAAGACTCGATTCAGCCAAAGCGCATCCCCCCCCCAGACCCGCCCCGACACGCAACCCTTGCTCAAGTCACGTTCGTTAAGGTTCCCAGCCCGCGAAAGTGATGTATCATTCTTAACTTGCAGCATAGCCGACATGCTCGCTGCCCTAGGTAAAGCACCCAACCCAACCCCCCGGTAACGTATGTAAGTGCCTACTGGCCTCCGGACCCCGCGATCCATATCCACCTTTCCTCGCGTGGCCCTTTCCTTCCTTCTTCACTACTGAACGTAGTCCACCCACAGCCACCTGATCCGGACACTGCAGGCCTTGTCCTTCTTTGCACCGCTCACGATCTGCCCCCCACATGAACATCAGCACCATACTCTGCCATGCTAGTTGTATGCTAAGTCCGCAGAATATCATACCTTCCACCTTCCAGGGGAGCCCGACAGCCTACAAGCGGACCAATCATCCTTTCCCTTGACACTCAAAAAGTGTCTTCCATAGTAATCGCACCCGATCTCGAACGGGCCCGTGACTGCGTTCGCCGGGGGGTGCGCCGCAAACTCGAGGCCGCCTGCCGGGGTCAGGTAGCCTTGGTACATGAACACCTTCTTCTGGTCGACGACGCGGCGGTAGAGCCCGCCGGCGTGGAAGTGCGCGAGCAGCGGTGAGGGAAGGTGGATTCCCACTGGGCCCACGGTGCGAGTGGACACGGTGAGCAAGGTGTTGTTGAGACTGGGGGACGTGGCGTTGAACGTCGTCAAAGTGAAGTCGGTGTCTTCCCGGATGGTGCATCGGGCCGCCACAGTTACGGCCAGGAGCAGGAGCGTGAGGAGCTGCGGGAAGATCATTTTCACTGATTTTCACTGTTGGTCGTCGATGTGCGGGAGGGACAGGGGCACTGGGGCCTCCCGGGATTTTTATACACACCTCGAATCGTCAATTTCCACTCGTTTATCCCCGCATGCGTCCCCCATCCCCCCTCGTATCGAAAATCTAACGGCCTATGCAGGCCCTGTTCAGTGTTACACCTACATACTTGCAAGTTACGATTCCACGATGGATACGAGCCTATCCAGCTGAGATGGGCTATATTTACACCAGAATGTACGAGCACGATCATGCTGCATCCGTCTCGTGCCGCCAGGCCGCCTCAACGAGTTACGGGTCAATCCCGCTCGCAGCTCGCTTCGAGAACTCGGCAATCCAGATCTTCCACTCCATCCACAGCCGCGGTCACGTTGCATGATTAGAATTTAGTACTCTTTCGCCTGGGATTAACGATACAGGTTGTACCGTTGTGGTGGAATATGTTGCTGCCAAAAATAGGTGGGCAATAGGGGCAGCCGGCCCGTTGCGGCTGGTGTGAGACAAAGCACGTGGCTTGAATCGTGGGTTGATTGATTGATTTGTCGATGTCCATGTCATTGAGGGGGGCTGGCCGCTTTTGATTATCAATGGTGATGGTGATGGTTACAATGGTTCATTTCGGTGTGGACCTTCTCCCGGATCTATGCGGGACGAGAATGGAGGAAATTCGCAATCATAGGCCTGGGGCCTCCCTCTTTGCACAATTGGAAATTACTTGCTTTCCATGGCTCCCGTAGGCCGTGGGCACTGGGGGCTTGCCATTCCTCATTCTCAGAGCCCTGAAGTTCACTTCTAGGTAATCTTCCGACTTTCGAGGTGAGGTTGCGGGACGGATATGTAGGGAGGTGGAGGCGGAGGCAAGGGGAGGTTTCTTTTGGGTGGCTCAAAGCTGTGGGAACGAGTGTGTTCCTATGAGTAGTCCACTAGCCGTTCGGAGGACCGGTGGTGGGTGCTTGGAATATTCTGTGCGGTATTAGCGGGTCCAAGTTTGGTTCTCTCTCTCTCTCTCTCTCTCTCTCTCTCTCTTTCTTGTACCTGTAGCTCCTAAAATCGAACATACCACTTCACTTCTCTTCATCTCTATCGTTCCAGTAAATCACCTCCACGGGTCCTTCCAACAAAAGTCCGTCGCTCGCTCACCATTTCTTGTTTCCCAGTTCATCATCCTACTCTAACTACTCTATACATTCTAGTTATGCTACTCTACACTATCTACTGAAGAAAAGAAATATGTATGTAGCAAAAACATCGTCCCAGTCAAAAACCTGCCATTAAGCATAACGCCTTCCCCACCATATGTACAATCTAAGCAAGAAATATCTACATGATCTTGAAGAACGCAACGACTCCTCAGGTACCCAACCCCCGGTGCTAATTGCGTGCGTGTGTGTGCTAAGCATCGGACCGAGAGCTTGTATTACCGCCAATTATGGCGCCCCGTTGATTCTTTTCGATATTCCCATCGCAATCGAAAAGCCGTTCTACCGAACCATTCCGCATGCACATCCCGCATGCCATCTCACTCGACCTTTCCTTCCTGGTACCTATCCCGGCGCACAAACCGCCAGCAAATCCTCCAGCGCAGCTGCCCTCTCGCCGCGGTGCGGATTCAATTCAAGCGCCGGCCTTTGCAATTGTTCGAACGCAGGACTAGTCGGCGACTTCGGTGACTGCGGTTCCAACTTCCGGCGGCCGCATGGTACCTAAGGTACCGGGACGAGGCCCGTCCTCATCCCGTCGAAACTCTTAGAGCTCTACAGTTAGCTGGGACTTGGTCCACCCACACCGCTAGAATGCAGCGCACGACTACTGCGCAGTCGGCGAGTGGGATCGGCTTGGTCGCGGCGCGGTCGCGGCGAGGCGGTGGAGTACAACCCCGAGGCGATGGGTAATGGAGGAGGAGCTTTGGTGCGGATCTGGTTGGGAGGTGGGGGTTGGGGTGCTTCCGCTTGTCGTGCTTCGGCTTGAAGTGCCAGCCAAAAGAGCCATGCCATCGTCACTACCATTCCCGCCGCCACTTCCTCGCAGCATCGTTTTCTCACTCGCCAGGGCATCCCGATAGGTGATTCGTCGATACCAGTTTACCAGTTTACCAGCCGCCTCACAAACCCTCGCCACCCGCATCTCCTCGCTGGGGACAGGACATCCGCTCTAGCAACGACTCATTCCAGGAGGTTCATGTACTACTATAGCGGGCAAACTTCGTGGCAGAGTCCCTGGGCGTGGTGTAGTTGATGTTATTGATACTTACTTATATGTGTATTTACTCGCACGGCAACGCATAGCAACGTATGGCAACGTATGGCAACGTATGGCAACGTATGGCAACGTATGGCAACGTATGGCAACGTATGGCAACGTATGGCAACGTATGGCAACGTATGGCAACGTATTTAGAGTATGGACCGAAGAGCTGCATACATATCGTGTTGGCATCCATCCCGCGCCATCCCGTGCAGCTTATCGACCAGCTCTTGGAGTCTTCGACAGCGGTGATCACGGCGCTGCCGGGCTCATCGGGCTTGCGTCTTCCGGCCGGCGGCGACGGTGAAGCGCACGTGCGGCTTCCGCGACCTCGGGGGCCGCCTGCGGGACGAGCCCGCCGACGACGGCTCGGCACCAGGTAGATTTCTCGCTGACGGGCTGGCCATCGCTGCGGAGGATCGCGCCGAAGGGGGGTTCGGGATGAAGACAGCGACACATACACACACACACACACACACACACATCGCCCATGGTTGGCTCCGCCCATGGCGGGAGGACAGGCGGACAGGCAGGCAGGCAATCTACATAGCTGATATGTAGGATATGGAGTTATGTACTTCTTGCATATGATATGCACTCTAATATCGATCCCGTATGCCCGGCGCACGCAATATGATATCAATACATCTAGGTACATATGATATGTAACCAGCAATGCTTTCAACTTTCACTTCATTTCAATCCCGCACACACCCTTCACGGTCTATCCACACACTCCCTCTATCCTATCCTTACAGACCAGACCAGACCATCTCGCGGAAGCAAGCAAGCAAACAATAGGAAAAAAACGAAAATCTAACCAAAGAGAAAAAAAGCAAAGCAAAGAAAAGCAAAGAAAAGCAAAACACCTAGACTTCAACCCATCCCCCACCCAGCCCGACCGACCAACCCCCCAAATGATATAAGAACACGGACATGAATGAGCAAGCAAGCACGTAGGAAAGTTATACAAGCAAGAAAAGAATAGAAAAGAAAAGGAACCCGAACAGAACAGAACAGTAATAGGTACAGAAGCAAAGGGGGAAATCGGGAAGTACATAAGATAAAATATAAGGAGAAGAAGAAGTCATTCATTTTCGAGTTTGATTCGTTGCAGTTCATTCCCCGCGTGGGGGCGCCCAAAGAAGAAGATTGATTGATTACTCCTTCCGACTCGCCCCCGCAGCGGCAACCATCTCCTTCACCGCCTTCTGTCGCTCCTTCTCCTTGCCCTTCCTGCTGAGCGGAGGCATGCTGCTGCTGCGCTTCTCCTTCCCCTCCTCGACCTCGCGGTAGAGTCCGTGCTCGCGGATATACTCTATGACGCAGGCAGGGAGGAGATAGTGTACGCTCATTCCCTGCCGGAGAAACTGCCGAATTCCGGTGCTGGAGATGTCATTGGCGATCAGCTGCCGGATTACGTGGATGTTCTCTAGCCAGTCTTTGCCGAGGTCGTTGCTCCACTCCTTTAGTGGGGCCAGGGCGTCGTGAACGGCTGAGCCGGATCGTTCGACGACAAAGATTCCATAGCCGCTGAGAATGTGGTCCAGATCGGGGATGCTCCAGACGCCAGGTTGCTAAGATTGTTGTTAGTATCTGAAGGTGTGGGAGTAGCGGGGGATAGTATGAACTTACAGACATCGTCTGGAGTAGGTCGCTGCCGGAGAGGAGGCTGACGTGTGCGCGTCGGTACTCGCTGCGAGGAGCACCCTCATAGGGCGCAATTCCACCGATCACGTCGTTGACCTCGTGGGCGACGTGGTCTAGGACCAGAGCTGTAGGCTGGTATTCGGGCTGGATGGCCTCCCATGGGTCTACCATGATCCAGTCGGACGTCTGGTCGCAGGCGAGCTCACACATGCGGAGTCTAGTTTCTCATCGTGTCAGCATTGATTGCATTGGAGTACGGCAAAGTGATGCAGCAAGGTTGCATTGCCGAGGTGTCTGAGAGAGAAAGTGAGGGAAGGAGGGGTATAGGAGGTAAGGTAAGGAATGAAGAGGAAAGAAGGAATGGGGGGGGGGCTATCTACCGGTGCGTAGCAGAAGCCAAACCGGCCTTATTGTAGCGGTCCGACACGGGCGACATGTAGCCCGCAACAACCTCATATTCGTCACTCATGTTCTGCCTAACATGGTCGACCGCCATTTCGAACATGCGCAAGTGCATGTGGGTAATAGGCGAGAAGGAACCACAGGCGACGAGCACCAGAGGTGTCTTGGAGGGATCGGTCAGGGCGCGCGACAATCGGTGCGAAGGGAAGGCGTATTCGTCCATTGTGCTCGCGGAGGGGGTGGAAGGGCTCGTTGCGAAGGTCATTTTAAGGTTCTTCTTGACTTCTGCTTCTTTTCGGGGAGGAGGAGGAGTCCGCGATGGTGTGGTCAATAGGCCGAGCTCTGAAGAGGTAGAGGTGACTAGAGGTAACTAGAGATAGAGGTGGAGGTGGAGGTATTTGTCTGCGATGGATTGTCGGAGTCAAGTTGAATACGGTATTTGATGGCTGGGGTTGTTGTAGCCGGATGTGCAGGAGTCAGAAGCGGGGGGGTTTCGTGGAGGCTGATGTGCGGTGACTCTTCGGCACGAGGAGGGAAGGGATTGGGGTGTTTTGTGTTTGAAGCTGGGGGGGTGTCTTGGTGGGGGTAATTGGTCTTAGAAAGCGGTGGTCGGCGCGGGTACTTTGAAATGTGCGTGGTGGGGTTGCGTCTACTTCCTCGAGGTACCTAGCGAGTGTGGAGCCCGAATATGTAGACGACGCGGACTTAACAGAGTTTTATTTAAACACCGCCGTTTTGGGTGGCGAGCGGCGAGCGGACAGACCCTGACCAACATCGCTCTCATCGTCGTCGTCCGCCCACGCTGCAGCCAACCACCGGCGCACTTGCTACATCCTCTACACATGATACTACCACAAACCCGCTTCTCCTCGTCCCTATCTAGGGCGATGCGGGATGATGCAGAGGGATTTTCGGATGTGTTCGCTTGGGGGACAAGACCGAACCCGCGACGACCGCCGTCATGCAGTTCCATGTTTTGTGGGAGATGTATTGCCCTAATTGGTGGGAATCCGCTTGCATGGGATCGGGGTAGCCAGCCGTCATGGTGAGGATCGAGTTCTGGAATTTAGCCATCCCAACCATGAATCTCACGGGGTTATACCGGGTGGACGGTGTTGCCAAGGCGCCTGATTATGTAAGCGCGCGATGCACCGGTGGTGATGCACGGGAATCGGCGCGCATGTCGCGGCGTGGAGGCAGCGGCTTCCTCACTGCTCACCGACTTGCCGGCCCGTTGATTGACCGTATCTTTCCCTCACTATTGGACACAGGTATTTGCATTGCATCTCAGCTTTATTCGTGCTTCCTTCGCATTGTCAACCCTGGGTAATACACCCCCTCTCCGTGCCGATTATACTTCGAACCTATGGTTGTACTTATCCATTCTCGGCCACTTTCAACATATCGGGGTCCCGTCAAGATCCACCCCAGGACTTAAGTTCCTCCTTGCTTCTGATATCCGGCAGGCTATCTCTCTGCTTCTACCGTCTCTGTCGAGCGAAGCTCCAGGTCTTAGCTTCTCATCCCTCCCTCCCTTGGAGCCATCTTCCGGTGAGCAGACCGGCGTGCAGATCAAGGGGAAGTTGACCAAGTCGGTAAAGAACACCTTCCTTCGGTCCTTCGGTCCTTCTCCTCATCCTTGAAGTCCGGTATGTACGGAAGAGATCACTGTCGTCTAGTAACTAGCACCCCGTAGAATGCGTCGATCTGCTTGGCCGCGGGAAGGAAGGCGGCAGAGATACTCGAGCGAACTGCCGCCATACACTCGCGCATGTTGTATGTGCTTTCCGAGCTTGATCGCGCGAAGCGGCGAAGGACCGATGCCGTGCCTACAGTACACCGACGACGCAACACACAGCAGCGCGTCCGCGAATGGGATGCTGCCGCCGCAGGCGAAATGGTTCGCCATCAGCGTCGTGTACGGTGTACCCGCTCCCCTGGCTCTTGGGGTGCTTCGGAATAGAATCCGGATGCCGTGGATCAGGTGGAGCTTCCAGTACCCGCCCGACTGCGCTGCGTATCTAGGAGGAGGTTCCGAATGCACCGATTCCGCTGATGGTGCTCGAGAATACATTCACTTTCAACTGCATTCCTGGAACAAGCGCGAGTGCTGCTAGATCCTCGCGCGAGGTCTCGGTGCACGGCTTTCGATCCAGTGTCCGCGCGGTACGTACCTGGTTGAGGCCGACGTCGGCCCTTCCGAGGGGGTCGTCTTCGTCGTCGCTCTGGTGGTTTCATGTCGAGAGGGTGCTCGAAGATTCGCCCTCCCGGGATAGTCCCAGCACGGCCATTCTGAACCTCTTGTTTCTGCTGTTGGATGAACTGTGGTCATCGAAGGTGGAGGCCTGTGGGGCTTTTTGCCAGTCGATCGATTCCAAGCCGTTGTTTTTCGTTACCGGCCGTAGTCGTCGGGTCGAGGGGCCTCACAAAGTCTATCAGGTGCGGTACAGTACAAGTAGGCCGACCTACCATCTCAGTCCCAATTATTTCTGGACCGTTCTCTTGGACTCCTGCGGTTTGCCACCACCGAATACCTAGCGAGGAGATACCAGAAAAATGCCACCACTGCTCCCTCCGAGAAGGAGCCTTACTGCTGGACCGATACAGCATCGAGCGCATGCCCTTATCCACCTCTAGGCGGTGCTTTATTGCCCACAACTGCTGGTAATCCAGATGGCGTCTGTCCCTTGCCAGCTTCTTCTCCGCCTCCAGCCCCACCTCATTCTCTTCCCACTCCGTGAGTACGCACTCTCTCGCTCTGGTCATACATCCGCACCTTCTGAAACCTCGCATAATCCTCCAGCGGCACCTCGTCCGCCACCTGCCCGAAGACATTCCTATACAGGGCAACCCAGCACACCGCACCATGGAACGAGTCCAGTCCAGCTGATCGAGGGCGGCGGCGGAAGTCCACAACCCGCATCGCCAGCCTCGATCAGCCTCCGTGATAGTCGGCAGCCGTGGCACCGCCGTTTCCCGCCCGAACAGCGCGGCGAAGTACGAGGCCGGCGTGACGTAGAAGTACCTAGCTCATGGTGTGTTTTACTGCACCGTCTCGCTGGCGCACGCGCCGAATACGCTCGATGAGGATGGTGAATACCTAGGGTGAATGACTAGGGTGATGAGCAGCGCGAGCAGCGCCTTCTAGCTCTCTATCTATGGTCAACTTCTTTTCGTCCAGCCGTTTGTCGGGGCTGTACAATACGCCATGCCTATGTCGAGCTCTCTGGTTGGTGGTGCTGTGTGTCTCTCGGATGTCAGACTCAGGCTGACTGACCGGTGAGATGGATATTGATCGGGGAACGGGAACTGCTGTGTATATACACCTTATTCCTGCGAGAGGCGAGAGTCCAATCTAAGTCTTTTATCTATGCGTAAGTAACTATTGATCACTCATTCGTGCGGTGAGCACATCTAGTGCGCGGGCGCGTGTGGCTGGGGTTTGCGGTACCTATATATGTAGGGTGGCGCCTGCGTGAACACAACTTCCGGCGCAGCAGATGGCAGAATGATCTAGGTACGTAGCCGTGTCAAATCCTGAGGTTTATGGCAGAATACAAGCTGTTGGGCCTCAAAGCAGCAGAGTCGGTGGCCCGTTGAACGCGCATTACGCAGCCATCATGGGGCTGACGATGCAGGGGCTGGACAGCATCTCGAGGCGGTAGGGACTATGACAGACTGCTAGTTACTACTGGTCACTTCACCGGCTTTGATATGCAAATATGGTGGGAATTGGCGAGGGATATAGATTTCGTGGTCATCGCCATACGTCATGATAGGTAGCATGTCAGGAGCCCTCACGGCAGCACAGCGGCGTTGAAATCTCAACCCATGGTACGCCAGAGCCCTCACCGCAGCACAGCAGCGTTGAAATCAAAACGCAGGCCCCGAAGTTAGTTACCAGGCAGCATCTGGAGATATAGTACAGTCACTTATGCCTACCATAGTAGGTAGTAGGCCAAGCTAAATCCATACTGGCGGGTGGGTGGAGTTCAACGAGTATGTAAGCGCAAGGCTGCTCAACATCTAGATCGGTGGGCGACTCCAACTTTGCACGGCTCCCTTTGCTCCGTACACCAACATCCGCATAGGTAGGTTGCCCATAGTTACAGGCAAAGCAACAACGGGACAGACTAGCAAGCGTGGCTGACCGCGAGTGGGTGAGTGAGTGAGTGAGTGAGTGATTATGGCCTGAATCCGAATTGCTGCGATCAACAAAAGGTTCGCAGATGGTGGTGCTTGGAGGGTCGCGAAATGCTGAGATGCAATTGACACCTGCATGTCCCGAGATTGTAAGCTGCTTCCATTCAATAAGTAGGAGCTCCCGTATGTAGTAGCTATCCACAACACCACCGATCACCAGTATGCCCCGCACGCGACCCATTTGGTAAAACATAGCAGAAAAAAAGAAAAAAAGCAAACAAGACGCGGTAAAGCACCTTACATGATGAAGGCATAGCCACCGACCAACCTGCACCGGAATTTGCGGATACAGAAAAATCACGCAATCAAACACCATGGAAAAGAAATACACAAAAGCACAACAAACACACCAATAGTTCCTGGTTCAGAGGGACAAACTAGAGGTAAAAGAGTAGATGATGAGTGGGTTTGATCGGGTCACGGTCATGCCAACCATTGAGCACGGCGCCTACCAAGAACGGAAGGAGAACAAAGTGATGACGGAGACAATTAAGCCAAATACCATCAGGGATGACTGTGACAGCCTACAAGTCATCCTCAAGGTATTTGTACACGAACTTGAAGTCGGACTTTCTCCGGTTCATCCTACATAAGCTACCGTTAGTCACCAACACAACACGTTTGCTTAACCAAGATACTAACCATGTACTCTCGTAGTCAAAGAACCGGTATGTTCCTTGCTCATACTCCTCGGTGATCGTTTTGGGCTCCTCGTGCCTCTGGAACCAAGTCTGGTACTGCTTGTGAAACCGCCAGCTCTGGCGCTTCAGTTCCTTAGCTGCCAAGTACTGCTGATAGGTGCCTTGTCGGTAGTAGAACACGTAGAAGAGCGTATCAGTATCCACTCGCCGGTAGAGAGCGGGATCGTCGAATATCGGCAACGGCTCCTGGGGATAGTGGTTGGGAGTATTGTACTTCTGTGTGGGCTTGTAGTGCTTCGGCTTCTCCGCGTCGATGGAATCGGGTGCATTCACGTACGACAACTCCAAGGACCGGGTTAGCCCTGGCGGATTTGGTAGGAGTCTCTTCTTGGTCGCTTCGAACGACTCCATGAGATCCTGTAGGCCTGGTGGCAGATGGAATACGCAATCGTCCTGGGCTTGCTCGACTGATGGTTCCGTAGACTCATAAGTGCCATTGGTACCATTCGTGCCGTTGACTTGTGTTTCTGAGGGGCCCGGGGAGGGGGCAGCATCCGAGTTGGATGGTTCGTTGGGAATTTCCGGCAAAGGTCCAACTGGCGGCGCACCAGGCGAAGGTAGGCGCACGTTGGGTTTGGGTGATGTCGACTGTTCGGACACTGGCGGTGAATTCTTTTCTGGCACATGACTAGGTGTACTAGGCACGTTGTTTTGGCGTTGTGCGAGCTGTGCGTGCTGAATGATCGGTGTGGACTGCTTCGGTGGGTTTGCTGGCGGCGGAAAAGCGGCCTGAACGGGTGCCTGACCTGGTGGAGGCGGTAACGGCGCAATCCCAACGTTTCTCTCCGCAGCTGCAGCCGCCGTCGCAACAGATGCGTACTTCAGCTCTCCAGGTCTCGTGGATAATGGTGCCGGCTTCACGGAACCGTTGCTCGGACTCACGCCGAATGAAGGCGCCGGACTGGGTGTGTGCATGGTCAGTGGTATAGGCATGGGCGATTTGATCTGTGTACTGGGTCTTCGAGCGGTCGCAACTTCTTTCGCTTTGATCGGGGCTTGGTTTTCCGACATGTCGTCCTGCTGACTCGTTGTATCTTGACTCGACATCCGGTCCGCGTCCATACCCATCCCGAATATGTCCTCGGCGATCTCCTCGTCAAGATTTAATTCGTCGTAGATGTTCTCGTCCTCGTCGACCATGAAATCGACGTCCTGATTCGACTCGACATACCATTTGATGTCTTCCTTGATCCGTTCCACGTTATCGATTTCCAGTTGGCCGTTCTCCAGCAGTCTCATGATCAGCTCCAGCTTTCCCTGATGCCATTTATGCCGTTCGACGATCCTCTCCACCTCCGCCACCCGATCGGCTTTCGACGAATCCCCCTTCTTCCCCTTCTTCAGCGTGACAGCTAACCCCTCCGCCTCCGCTTCGCAAGCTTCAATCTGGCGATCCAGCTCAGTAGTGCAGTCGGACAGAAAATTAACCATGTCTTGTTTCTGCTGAGATTTTGGATCGAGCCGTGCCGAAGCTAGTAGACCTTCTTTCGAATACGCTTTCGTTTTCATTTCCTTTTCCACGGCTTTGAATTTCTCCATTTGCTGTATATAACACAGGCCCCCAAAGGGTGGGCAAGAAAATCAGCATGCTAATACAAACGCGACAACGAAGAGAAAACGGAATGAAAGCGGCAAGGAAATCCAAATGAGGAGATAGTGGCCACGAAAACGAGATGCCACAGCAATCCCAACGGTAGTAAGCAGCAGCAACGTCACCGACAGGTCTGCCGTGTCGAAATGACAGGACCAACTCAAAGAGTGATGAGAAAGTGGTATGTGCAGCAACAGTGCTTGCGGGAGGACACGAACAAATACAAAGGGTAGTATAAACGTCAGCAGCAGAAGGGCAACAAGTCCTCACCGTCTCAATCAGCTTCCGCTGATCTAGTAATGGCTTCTTGTCCTTGATTTCCGAGTTGGCGGCCCATGTCTTGATCTGATCGCGATGTCGTTGAAGCTTCTTGATCTCCCGTTTGAGCGAGTCTTCGAGCTTCTCCTTTTGTGACGAGTTTGTGCATTGCTGAAGCTTCTCGTAGATGGATTCAAACTGTGCGATGCCTTCGGCTACTCGTTTGAAGGTCCGCTCGACCTCTTGTTGAAGCTTTCGGGCGGCCATATTTGAATGTCGTGGAGGGTGACAGGCGATGAGTACTGGTGCCAATGCCGGGAAGGCTCGAGAAGTGGAGTGGCGAGGAGGCGGAGGAGACGGCAGGAAGGTGTACTGTGTTGCGGCTTAAAGTTTCGCGTGCGCAGGGAGGGGAAGGAAGTGGTTGCGTGGGCGACAAACCAGCGGTCGTGGGATTCGGTACCTGTTTCGGGGTCTTATTGGTATGTGGTGAGTAGGTCGGGAGGGAGTTGATGTCCGTCAGTCAACCGTCAGATGCGCTTGACCGCTTGGGGGGTTGAGGCTGCGATGTTTGTTCTGGGGACGTTTCAACCGTTTTGGGTGATCCCCGTGATGGAAACTACGGCGGCGCTAAGTAATCATGGATACTAGTACACTCTGTTCATCCATATACCAATCCCCCCACAATAACCATTGTCATCACCCAGTCTTCCCCGCTCCATTCAACTGTAGCCATCTCCCCTCTTATCATCATCGAACATGAAAGGTGAGTATTCCTCGTTTTGATTGTTTTGAGATTGTTGTGATTTATTACCATGCTGACCACGTGAGTAGCAATCATTCAGCGTGTTATCTCGGCTTCCGTGACGGTGGACGGCCAGGTTGTCTCCTCCATCTCGAACGGCATCCTAGTTTTTGCAGCTAGCTAGTATTCCCGCCTGGACCCTCCGTGATCCCACGAACTAACGCCTCGTCGCCACAGTCGCCCCTAACGACACTCTGAAGGACATCGATACTCTTGCCAACCGCATTCTCAAGCTCAAAGTATGGGACGACAACGACGGTGGTAGCAACGGCCGGTGGAAAAACTCGGTCATCGACATGAAATACCAGATTCTCCTTGTGCCCCAGTTCACGCTGCTCGCCAACACAAAGAAGGGTAACAAGCCAGACTTCCATGGGGCATGTCCGTCGCAGATGGCGAAGGATATGTACACGTCGCTGCTGGAGAAGACAAGGGAGCTGTATATCAAGGATAGACAGCTACCCAGCGAGGAAGGGATCAAGTGGGTTCAGGATGGTGTGTTTGGGGCCATGATGCAAGTAGCATTGATCAACGACGGACCGGTAACTCTCGAGATCAACACCCCTTCGCCACAGCAGCAATCAACGAACAGCACGGAGAAGGGCAGTGGGGAAGGGTCACAGAAGGGCAGTGCGAAGGGAACACCGAAAGAGAAGGGGGCACCGAAGGGAAGAGAAACGCCAACAACTGAGGCACTTGGAGCGGGGACATCACCTTTGGCTGAAGCAGTTACCGCCAAAATTGAAGGATGTTGATACAAGTCTATCGCAACACCCCATCTAGATGTAGCCTTACATGATATCCCCGCTATTTTAGCAGCTTCAGCCTTCAGCCTTCACTATCAACTCTCGACTCTCGAGAGTTAAACACCACAAGAATGCAGCCCCGACAAATGCATGAACCTCAAGAGTTCCCCACATCTCACAGACCAGTGACCACATTTTGTTTCATGTATTTGTGGCAGTCGGTATGAGTAAGATACATTGTGTTTGGATGCTGAGGACTGATCAGTGGTCCACTGATCACTGGTAAAATGATGGGGTGAGCGACAGGGGCTAATCACTAGAAAGTCACTTAGCCCAACCAAGCACGAATCCCCGGTGAGATTCGATTCGCGCGAGATCATCGAGTGATATTTATGACAGTCAGCTAGGTTTAACAGAGGAGTTCCCGAAAGGCCCTGGACGGAGGGCCGACTTCTCCCATCCCTCTGGACCACCCGGCCAAATCATCAAGCCATTTTGATATGCATGTACCAGAAACGGCGTGCTGGTGTCCAATGTAGTCAGCCGGGATATCTCGTGTGCCCGATATTGTTGAGGGGTTCATGTCAGCTGGTGAGCGCAAGACACCAAGTTTTGCCAAAGCAGCAGATATGCGGAACGTCGTCATACCAGAGAACTACGCTCGTGCCCCACCGGTTCCAACCCCGCTATCGGCCATTCCATGTGATTTAAGCGAGCGTCTGAGGGCTTGGACAATCAGGCCCATCATCTCAGATATATATCCCTTTCCCGACCGCCACCTTCCTGCTCTACAGACGGACCATTCCAGCACTTCGATAATACGTACATACCGGAACCCGACTACATCTCCCCCACACTTAACTTGCAGGTCTCGGAAATAAGCTTCGAGAGCGATGTCCACAGCAGCATCAGTAGCGACGGAAACTCCGATGAGCGGAACGCCAGATGCAGCAGTGCCAGAGCCGGTCTCTCCCGGCAAGAGCAAGCGGTCGTTTTTTGGCCTCGGAAAGAAAAGGAAAGACCAAGATGCGCCGTCATCGCCACCTCGCGATAGCTCACCGAAGATAGTCGACGAGAAGGCGCCGCAGTTGCCGCAGTTGGCCAGCATTCCACCAATGAATACTTCTCTCACGTCACCATCGGCGTCACCATCGGCGTCAACAACCCCTCGCATACAAACGCTCACGCCATCACCACCATCGACATCATCCGCCTTGTTGAATATGCAACAACCACCACCAAAAACACCCACCCGCTCCCTCCATTCGGCGAGCTCGCCAGTCCTAACCCCGCACTCCCCCTCCACCCCACATGCCCCATCGCAGTCTCCGTCGCGCGGCCTTTCCACATCGAGCTCCATGATCTTCGAGCGCAATGTGCAGGAGCACCCGAACAACCCTAACATTCCCGTGCCAATGTCGTCGGCGATTCCAGCGCACATCCAGACCGAGAACTTTATCCCGCCCGTGCTGGAAGCCTCATCGCTGGCCATTACCGACCGGAATTGCGGCGTCGATGAGGTCGAGATCGTGATGCACTCTGCGCACCAGCCCGCGCTCTCGGTCGGCGGGCTGGCCACGTCCCTCGAGAACTACTCCAGCCTCGACCACACCGAGGACCCCAGTAGCTACTCGGGCGACGACCTGTCATCGCACGGTGGCGGCATTGGCGCGTCGGCCGCGGCAGATAAGCGGCGGCTCTCGTTCATATCGTTTGCGGATGTGGTCCAGGCCGAGCAGGCGGAGCAGTACGGCGATATCATGACCCACAGCACGTCTTCTCCGTCGCGCGGGAGTCCAGTGCAGAGCGCGGCTGATCCCGCGGCCATGGGCACAATAAACGAGACCATGAGGAGGAGCCCCAGTCCGATCCGGCTCGGCAGTACGCCGTCGCGCGGGAGTCTCGTGCAGGACCCTAACTCGCTGAGCTCCATCAACGAGACGTTAAGGAGGAGCCCCAGTTCCATTCGACTGGGCAATAGCCCGCCACGGTCAACGTATATGGCGGGCGAGAGGAGCCCGGGAAGCCCCGGAAGCCCCGGAAGGACTGCGGCGGACCATATCGGCGTCGAGAGGGGAGAGTTGACGATCGAGACTATGCGACAGGCGCTGAAGAAGACTGGAAGCGGTGATTTGGGGCAAAGGAGCCCGATCGCTAGCAGCAGCGCTTTCAGCAGAACAACGTGATCGCCGTTAGCGTCGGAGGTCGAAACGAAGGAGCTGGACAAGCCGTTTTCCGTAGTGTATCTATCTTAATCGTCTTTTTTCTTCTTTTTTTTCTTCTAGGTCTTCTCCTTCTTGGTCTTTGTCTTTGTCTTCTTTCGATTTCCTTCCTTTTTTCCCCCTGTTTGCTGCTCTCGGCTGGCACGAAGCGCACGAAGAAGTCGGCCAGATCGCAGCCCGGAAGATCTAGACCGAACGGCCATCTCGGTGGAGCGGGCTGGCTATCCCCTCTGTCTCTGCACGCGGTTGGGAGCTGCCTTACGAGTTCCATTACTCTCTATTGCTATTTACATGTACTTGTGGAATGGTGTTTCTTGGTTGCGATCAATGATAGGTCTCCAGTAGCGGTATGTATCTTATGTTATGGCTGGATAATTGAAGCGTGTTTAGTATTAGGAAGACTATGCTCGGTGATGACTTTGTCCATGGCAAAGGCCTAGAGTTCTAAACGGTTTCAAAGACCGTCTGGCTAGCTATCACCGGTTGGCTTTGTTTTGGGAGGCGTCCGGAATCACTCGGTCGCCAGCAGTCGATGTTTCGCATGGACTTACCCGTACAGGACCGCCTATGAGTACTTCTCCAGAGTCTATATACAAAGGCGAGGTACCGTCAAGTTTCAACCTAGACTCCAGAGCTGTCGATATTCTAGAATTACTCCATATACACAACCTTACGGTAATTCTGTTCCTGGATTATTCTCGAAACAATTTCCGCGCACGCCCGCCTCTGCCGCATCGCATCCGATAGCCGCATTGTTTTTTTTTGCGGGGGGCATGACACGGCATATGCAACTTCCATCACAGTCAGAGTCCTGACTGTGCAGTAACAGCTCCACTCTATCTCCATGTCTCTGCGTTCGTTCTTCGCGGAATCGAAGCACCTACCAGGTAGGTATAAGAGACATACCGTACCTCCCGAAGTACGAGTGCTTACTGCTCCGTCGGCACATGTTCATAACGAAAGTCGAACCTTCTGCTGAGGGATTTCCGGCGGGCACTGGGCAGAGTGGAGATGACGCCCTAGGTAATAATCGCGGCCTTGCGCCCAAGAACGAGCTTTATCTGCAACGGAGACGGCAGCTGGACTCACATACAAACATACTTCATACATACGAAATGAGTCTCCTTCTCGCCAGCATCATGTAACGGTCTTTGAATCTTCGTTGCCTGCCTATTGTCGACTCTTGAGTCGGAGATGGTTGCATTCAGAAAGTGCTCGGTATCTATCTGAGTGCTGTAGGTACTCAGGACTACCTAGAGTCTGCTAGTAGTACCCAAGTACTCTCCACCAAGCGCTAGCTGGAGAGCCCCAACCAGCCAGCAGCCAGCAGCCAGCAGCCAGCCAGCAGCAGCAGCAGCTTCTCGAGTTCTGTGAATCTCACACACGCCTGACGATAAACCCCGTCTGGCATATAGTGGGCACTGGGCTGGAGTAATAGAGCATCATTTATTTTAACTACTCCACATGTATAGTATTGGTATCTAGACGAAGTCCCCGTCCACCCCCTCCCCTCCTCTGTCCCCCGTCCTCCAAAAGAACACCTTGGACCTTGCCGATCGCCCACGACCGCGAAGATCCCCCGATATTACATACGATACGATACGATACCCAAGCACTTCTTACCTACTCAACTCACTAGATACTCAACTTGCCGACTACTACTAGTCAGTAGACTCCAGACCCCTTCCGACTTCCGTCCGGAGTCAGTCCCGACCGATCGTGCGCCCCAAACGCAACTGCAACTGGCACCGTGAAGCGGAAAAAAGGAAGGGATCCAGAAGCCACACTTGCAGCGGTGCAGCGGTCCACTTCGATTCTCTTCACCCCTCCTCCTCCTTCTCCCCCCGTCGTCGTATCGGTCCCCCGTCCCATACATCCATACATCCAATCCATCCATCGCGGCCTCAAGCCCCGAAAGGCGCCAGCAAGAAGTCGGTCGATACCAACCACATGCAAGGAAGAACACCACAATCGAAGACACCGGCGAGTTCTTTTCTGCCGTGGATGGAGAAGTGAGATAGTGCACAAGTGAGAGAGGAAAGTGAGAAGAGAAGAGAAGACAGAGAAGAGCAGAGAAGAGAAGACGAGACCAGACCAGACCAGAGACGAGTCGGGACGGACGAGAGAAAGCGAGCCCAGTGCAACCCACATCAACTACCGAACATTACATAAGATAGGCCCCATACACCAGTATAACAAACCCACGATACCCATTACATACAAATCGCTTGCTGAGGCGCCGCGCTCGCCCATCGCCGACGCCGACGTCCCCTCCCGCTCCTGTTCCACCTTCTTTGTGCCATTGTCGGGGCGCAGGTACGTGACCCCATTCAAAACACAACCACTACAATCACTGCCACTGCAGCCTCCATCTCCGCCGCCAACGACGACGACCGACCACGACGACCACGCTGGGACCAGGCTCCAGCCGGTTCCCCGAACACAAAGGATTGCCACTCTCTGGCTCGCTCGTTCTGTCCATTCCCATTCTCGCTCTTTTGCCTTTCTACCAATACTTGCGCCTCACCCTATTGTCCCGTACGCCCGGGTAGTCTCGAGCCTGTAAACATCTTATATGGCTGGACACACAAATGCAGACGATTACCCTCGATCGGCAGGGGCAGTTCTGAATCCCCACAGCTTCGCCGCCCGTGCCGCCGTCGTCGGTTCGCATCCCACGTTCTCGCGAAGCAACACGGACCCGTCCGAGTCGCTCTCTCCACGCGACCGATATCGGGATGGAGGCATGACCATTCGCGCCGTTACGCCGGAGCCAGAAGCCGAATTCGAGCCGGATCTGGACGACCCTACAGCGCTCGCCGCGCACACTACCACTCCTCCCAGGACTCCGTCGCGCTCTACTATCCGTTCGTCGTCGAGATGGGACTTGCTGGGCCGTTCGTCGCCAGAACCAACCGCCGCGCCCGCGCCGGCCTCCCCAGAAAAATCAAGGAGCATAATGAATAGGGCGTCGATGACCGCGGCTGCGCAACTGGCGGATCTCAACATCAGCAGGGCAAAGAGCAGATCACCTACGGAAAGGATGTGGTATAGTCGGGCGGGCGCATCATCGCCGGAGGATACAAGATTCGATGTGGGTTCACCGAGCTATGTAGCACGACATCGATACGGTCCATCCCAGGGCGTACTGGAAACCGGAACACTACCGACTTCAGTAGGATACCCGTCCACGCAGGCTGTGCAATTACAGAATTCGACGACGACGAGGCCCTCGACCGGAAAGAGTGGTCGCCATCGATTGCTAAGGCCGTCGGCGTCCATAACCACGCTGCAGCAGCAAAATGCATATCGCGGCAGCGTTTTCGGTGACCAACCACTCCCAACCTCCCCTGTCAATGCCGACTTCGACACCCTCGTAAAATTAATGAAGAGAGTGCGCGGAAGAATGGATGGCTACGTGGAATTCCGTCTGGGTGAGCATAGGGTCTGGACCAAAGGATACTGTCAGATCGACATTGACACTGGCGCTCTGCTGTACCAGCAGGATGAGAATAATACTACTTCACCGCCACACGTAATCGTGCCGGATCTCAGGAGCTGCCATGTAAAATCCTCGGCGGAGGACGAGGGCATGATCGACCTCAGCACGCATTCGTTGAAGATTGAAATGAAGCTCCGTCCGTTGAGCGTCCAGCAGTACGATCAGTGGCTGGCAGCGCTCCTCTGTTGGTCGCCAATACGTCCGGCCGGAGCACAGAACAAGCGGGTAAAGTCGCAGATGCCCGTGTTGACCAAGGAGAAACGCCGGAGAAATTCCGATGCCACCGTTCAGAACAGAGGGGATGCAACCATCATTAAGGTGGGAAAGATGCTCCTATGGAGGCCGGTAGTAGGACCTACCGCGCCGCCAACAGGAAGCCACAAGTCGTCAAGCAAGATCAAGCCGCCGCATGGCGTAGCATGGCAGAGCATCTCGTGCACGCTCCAGGAAAATGGCGAATTCCGGCTGCATAGAGATCTGGATTCTCAGATCCTGGCCGTCGTCCAGCTGAGCCAATTGAGCCGGTGTGCCGTCCAACAGCTCGATCCTAGCATCTTGGATCAGGACTTCTGCATTGCCATCTACCCCCAGTACACTCCCAACGCTAGCAATCCGACGCAATTGCGCCCCGTCTATCTCGGTATTGACACGCGGATACTCTTCGAAGTGTGGTTCGTGCTCCTGCGAGCGTTCACCATGCCCGAGCTGTACGGCCCACCGGCTCCATCTGCGGGCTTGGGAACGATCACGGCGGGGGCAGCGTCCGAATCGAGGAGCGCGGGTGCCCTGGCCGATTCTTATCGAATACAGCGCGGCCTCTATCTGCGCATCGTCGAGGCGAAGATCAATATGAACCCGCATAACGAACGGGAATCGGGCGTGGATTGCTACGCCGAGGTGGTGCTGGACGGAGAGGCCAGGGCCAAGACCATGGTTCGCACAAAGACGCATAATCCCTTCTGGCGCGAGGACTACGAGTTCCCCGACCTGCCCACCGTGTTGACGGATGTTGCTGTCGTGCTCAAGCAACGAGACCCGCGGTGGAGGACCAAAGCGAATGGCAGCACGGTGGCTGGCTCGGGTGGGTTCGGAGGTGGGCTCGGCGGGGTTAGTTTACCGGGAAGTAACGACACCATCATAGGACGGGTGGATGTTAGACTCGATAGGCTCACTAAGAATGAGTTTGAGCGGTGGCTTCCGCTGGTGAATGCTAGGAGGGATGGGACCGATGAACACATTGGAGAGATGTATCTGCGCGCCGAGACGGAGGAGCTGATCGTGTTAATGGGCTCGGAGTATAAAGTGCTCTCAGATGTATGTCCCCCACCCGGTCGTTTTGGCGTCGTCCAAAACAGTGTCTGATAACTTCCGTTTTGCAGTTACTCCACCAGTTCAGTTCCGGAATCACGTTACATATCGCACGAGTGATCACCGACTTGAGAAGATTGGCCGATACTCTCCTCCAGATCTTCCAGGTCAGCAGCAAAGCGAGCGAATGGCTGATGGCCCTTGCCGAGGGCGAGATCGACGGCCTTCACAAGGAGACACCCATAATAGAGGACAAGCCAACGTCGCAGCATGAATCAGAACCACTCGCGCGGCACAAGAGCGGTCTCGTGGATGCGAACATCTTGTTCCGCGGCAATTCGTTGCTTACCAGAGCGCTAGACACACACATGAAGCGGCTTGGGCGCGAGTATCTCGAGGAGACATTGGGAGATCATCTCCAGAAGATTGCGGCGGAAGATACCTACTGCGAGGTGGACCCGATGCGGATCGATAGTCCAGAGCACATCCAGAGGAATTGGAAGCAGCTGCTCTCAATCACTCGTACTATCTGGCAGGCTATCTTCACGAGCGCGTCACGGTGTCCCCTCGAACTTAGAAAGATCCTGCGCCATATTCGGCTCTGCGTCGAAGACCGCTATGGAGATCTGTTAAGGACAGTCAGCTACAGCAGCGTTTGCGGGTTCTTGTTCCTGCGGTTTTTCGTGCCGGCTATCTTGAACCCGAAGCTCTTTGGCCTCCTCAAAGGTAGATGATCCCCCTTCCCGAAAGAAAAAGAAATAATGAACAAAAATCTTTACGAATTACTAACGGTTGAGGCGTCACAGACCACCCCGGAGTCCGAGCTCAGCGTACCTTAACATTAATTGCGAAGGCCCTCCAAGGCCTTGCGAACATGACCACCTTCGGTATCAAAGAGCCATGGATGTCGCCGATGAACGAGTTCCTTGCCGAGCACAAAGACGAGCTGAAAGACTTCGTCGACTCCGTAACGACGATCTCACCAGCGCTCGACCGCGCCGTCAAGACCGTGCCCCCATCCTACGTCACTCCCATCACGATCCTCAACCGGCTCTCCGGCGCCTCAAAAGAAGGCTTCCCCAGCCTGCCGTACCTAATCGACCAGCCACGGGCCTTCGCCGCGCTCGTCGCGATGTGGCTGAAGCACTGCACACCCTCATCCGCACTCGACAAGAACACGCGGGAATTCGACTCAGTATGCCGCAGCATCCAGCACCGCATCCACGAATGCATTGCGGGGGCGGAGGACGCCGAGCGCCCCGGCAGCTCCGCCAGCGCCGAGGCACACTGGGAGGAGGTCGCGGAAAAGGCCACTGGCGTCCCCGCCCGCGACGGCGTCTACACGCGTGGCGGCCGCGGCGGAGGCCTCCAGCGCGTTGCACCCTGCACCGTTGACGACGCTGTCGTCGGCTCCCTCGGATACAGCGTCAATGTCAGCGCGGGATCGCCCGCCGCCTCCGCCTCCTCCGGCAGCGTGGGTAGGAGCTCGAGGAGTCTCGGCGGCATACTAGGGTTTGGCGGGAGCAGGAGGAAGGAAAGAGGGAAGGTCGAGGTAGGCGAGGGGTAATACTTCTTCTTTACTTGCCGGCCGGAAGGGCGGGGGCGTTAACGTTTTGGGTTGTTTGTTGCTTGTTTGTTGCTTGTATCTATCTATCTACAGTAGGCGTTCGTTTGCTATTGCTATTGCTATTTGCTATTGCTATTGCTATCGCGTTTGCTTTGTGTTTGTTTTGCTATGTTCGTTGGCTCGTGAATTGAACATGCATAGCCTAGTTACTGGCTCCCTTTTGGTTTTTTTTTATGTACCTTACCTTCTTTGTGGTTGTTTTTTCCTTTTTTTCTTCTTCTTTCTTTGCTTTTGCTTGCTTTTGTTTTGGCTATGGCTATGTATCTTTTTTTTCGATGCGCAGCGAGTTGACGATGTGATGAATGGGCGGTGTCTAGGACGAGGAGGGGTGGGTGCGGTGGGGTGGGGTGGGTGGGTGCGGGGAATGGATGGGATGGGGATGGGAGGGGTACATACATAACTTGAATGCCCATATCGAATCTCGATGGAGATGGAGATGGAGGTGGGGGACCTTCGACCTTCCACAAACATTTGATTTGATCTCGATATTTGATCCCGATATGCACACATATTATTCCTCCGTTTATCTCCGAGCTGACCGAAGCAAAAGCAACTGGGAGATGGTATAGCTATCACGCGACCATCCATCACCACCATTCCCATCGTCCCGCACCAGGCATCCTGAGCCCAACAAAAAACCCGGCCCCCATCTCCCGACACTGACATATCACCTCTCACCACCTACTCACAGACAGTCATACACACCCCAAACCACAGCACACCCCACAGTACACCAATGTAGGTATGTAGTTCAATTCCATTCCATTCGAGTTATCCCGTCCGTATTGTTGAAAAGAGGACTCCGACTCCCCCAAGCGCCAGAAAAGTAGAGTAAAGTAAAGTGCAGTATAAAAAAAGACGCACCCAGCAGAAGCAGAAAACAGAAATTACGGCGAAAAGAAAAAAATCCCATCATCAAATCAACCAATCGTCATCTAAACCAAACCAAATCAAGGGCGGGGGGGTATGTGTATGTGTGTGTGTCAGTAGTAAGGAAAGCGAAAACAGAACAGAAAGCTCGTGCAAAGATTTAGTTGTTGAAATGCCTCATCTGAGTCTAAGTCTAAGTCTGAGCCAAGGGAAGGGGAGGGAAGGGAAGAGAAGGAGGAGGACGACGACTAGGTGGAGGCCCACCGCTCCTCGCGGAACGTAGGGGTGCTGTTTTTCCAGGCGTGGTATTCGCCCAATCGTACCAGTGCATACTGCGCGTAGTCGAAGTCGATCTGTGAGATCTGTGCTTGGATGAGCGCCCAGATTCCCCTGTAGATGCCCGCCAGGTTAGCAAACTCGATCATCATCCGGAAGAGAAAAGGAAGGGAAGCCAACCAGTAGAACCCGGGAATTCCCCGGAAGAAATCAACCTCCTCCATCAGCTTCTGCACATCGTCATCGCCCACCTCCTCCACACCGTCCTTCCTGTGCTGGTGGAAACTCTGCAAGTAGACGCGGATGAATTCACGCCTGGTACTCTTCGTCGGGAGCTTCTCGTATTCGCACGCGAATCCACCCCACTCGGCAAAGTGATTCGCAATGTCGAATGCGCGCTCACACGGAGTAGCGTACTCATAATCGATGAGGTGAACCTTCCGTGGCCCATCACCAGGCAGGATAATGACATTCCCGTTCAACAAATCGCAGTGTCCCGTGACCAGTCCAACACCCCCATCATGACCCTTAAATCCGTATCCGCCCGCCGCACGTGGCTTCTCCATAGCGGCCAACTCCCGCCGCAGCTCCTCCTTCTGCGTCTTCTGTGCATCGGTCGCCGACGGCAGCGCCGAAATCCACTTGTGTAGCACGCCCCAGAGATTGTTGGCTTCCGGGTCGTCGGGGGTGGAAGCGTCAGTGGTCGTGGAGGTGGTGGGCAGGACGCCGTGCCATTCTCCCAGACGCTCGGCGACTGCCTTCCAGGTTTCGGGAACGGCGAGATCGTCGACGGAGCATACACGCCCGGCCACGAATCGGTAGAGAAGGCCGTTGGCGAACCGCGCGAGGAGGGGGGGCGCGAGGCCGTAGTTAGAGAGGAGGAGGTGGGAACTGCATTCGCCTGTGGAGACTGTCAGCACGGAATCGCGCAGTGAGGACGGGGGCACAAACGCTCGCGGTCAATCAGGATGCTGGTGTCATTCCCGTAGGCGCGCAGGAGCACGGAGTTTTCGTCCTCGTAGTCGCGAGCTTGCTTTGCGGAGAGCTCTGGCGGCGGGTTGTGGACACATTTCAGCAGCTGTTGTTTGTTAGCCAGTTGTCCTCGACCATTCGTCCGACCACTCCGAAGGGCGCACATACAGTGTTCGTAATGCCGTCGGTGAACCGAATGAACTTTACCCCACGTCCACCCTTAGCAGGAGTCCATTCGGGAAAGAGCGAGTAGACGAGATGCGAGGCCGAGGTTTGCGAGTTGGCCGGATTGTAGTACAGGGGGATCGTTAGGAGCTCTGCCGAGGTGGCGGCGGCCGCAGACATCATGGACGAAGAAGAGAGTGAGAATGCGAAACTACTGATTGCAGGTGGGCTCTGTGATGTTTACGAGGTTAGGTATTCTGGATTGGATTTCGTAGTCCGGTATTGGGGGGTGTTGGGGAAGAAATAAGCTTGTAGAAAAGGAGGAACGAGGCACGGGCAGAGGAGGAGGGGGAGGCAGGAGTGAATTGGGGAATAAATTCTTGGACCAGTCTCTCGGTCTGTCTGTCTGTCTGTCTGCAGCAGGACAGGACAAGAACAAGAAGAAGAAGAGGGCAGGCGCATGCACATGCACGCAGGGGGGGCGTCTACCTTCCAGTGTTCCTGTGTTCTCATGGGCCGGGTTTTCGCAGTCTTCGCTCCCTCGCTCCCTCGCATCCCTCTCTCTCTCTCTCGTGTGCGCTCCTACCTCCGCGAGCTACTGCTCGCTAGCCTGGTCGTGTGCACCTTGCCTTTCGCTCGATGTACCGGGCTTGGCGCGCCTCAACAAATGCGATGATGTGTGGGTGGCTCTTTGGCATGTGATCGATCAATCCTGTGGGGGAGGGAGCCAGAATTGATTGCGTGCGATCGATTGATTACGAGTGTGTTCTGCCGCTTTGCCACGGTTTAGAGTACAGAGTACATACGGCAAATCAGCCTGCCATCTCATAACGCGCGTCATCGAGCTGAGCAGAGGTCTTGTGCATGGAAGGAGTTGGAGAAACGTTGCGATTGGGCAGCGCACAGATGGGTGTGTCTATCCGAGCCTCACGATCAGCGATTCGAGTGAGCTCCAATGATTCGCGTGTGATCATTCGTGATGCGGATGTTGATCCACAGATCCGATGCACGCGGCCGGACATGATCATGGCGCACAGAGTAAACACGTTGCTTTGTCTATTTTACTCCGATACACAGTGACTGCATGAGTGTAGGTACTCGTACACATCCGCTCCCTTACAACTTCGCGAGCACCGCCTCAGCCGACGAAACCTGCGAGCACCCGGATTAGCCATCTGTCGCACGCAGTGCCCACCCGGTAGGCCGGTAGGCCGGTCCCCGTTGAAACGTCGGTCACTTACATCCAGCTGTCCCGGCTGCTCCTTCGCGGCATACGTGACCTTCCCATGGTCGACCACGATGGCGTACCTAGCGGTGCGGGCTCCCTGGTTCCAGCCGATGCTCTTCGAGAACGCCGCGTCCTCGTCGGAAATGAACAGGATCTCGTCGTTCTTGACGCCTTGCGCCTTGCTCCATGCGTTCATCACGAAGGCGTCGTTGTAGCCCGCGACCGCTGCGTCTATTAGCAGGAGCGGGGGATGCGGGGATGCGGGGATGCGGGGATGCGGGGATGCGGGGATGCGGGGATGCACAACGAACCGATCAAATCCACGCCCTTCGCCTTCAGGTCCTTCGCATGCTTGATGTACCCGGGCAGATGCGACTCGGAGCAGGTGGGTGTGAAGGCGCCTATTCTTTCGTATCAGCCAGATCCACCTCCCATCATGTACCACTTCGGGCGGGGAAGGGGGAGGTGATATGATAGTTACCGGGAACGGCAAACAGCACGACTTTCTTGTCGGCCCACTCCTTCGAGGCGTTGATTGGCTTCGGACGCCCGACACACGCATTGATGTCCGCCCCGCTGTAGGGAATGTACCTGACGATGGGAAGGCGACATTAGCGCCATGCACCCTTCCATCAATCAATCCCTCAATCCATCCACCCGTCTTCCCCGCCCTCCCCGCCCACCATCCCTCCATCCAACCGTCACGAGGACTCACTGGAAGGTAACATTATCGGGGAACTTGTCGCCAGCCTTGAGTCCGCTCATGATTGCTATCGTTGCTATCTTCCCGTTATATCTTTCCTTTATATCTTTCCGTTATTTCCTGCCTTAGTTACCTGGTAAGTCCGTAGGATGTCGAGATTCGAGTTAGTTAAGTTGGTGTTGCGTATGTAGAGTATTATGGCTGTATGTATGTAGATACGATGAGAGGCAGATGCGGATGCGGGGTTCCCGAGGTTTTATATGTGCAGCAATCCACCACTGCACGTGTAGATACCTACGTAGCTTGCTCGGTTCTACATACTCGCAATCGCAATTGTAATTGTAATTCAAAAGCGGCGGCGGGTATGTAACAATACATAGCACTGGCGTCACCGACAGTAGGTAGAGTACATAAGGCATGTAAGGCGGGATCAGGGCGGGATCAGGGCGGTACCGAGCGGAAGTGGGAACGGAGCACCAGAGCCGGCGGGGTACTGGTGGAGTCGACAGGCGAGGCGAGGAGCCTAGAACGCCATGTAACTACGCTTCGCCTCGCCTTGCAGAACCAACCAGAAATCGTTTGGTAAGTCGTTTTGCGTTATCGATATCGATATCGATTCCACAAGGACTGGCTAGGAACGATGACAAAAACACCCGTCTCTCTTCTCGTGTAAGTACCAGAGGTGGTCGCCTGCAGTGCCCAATTAATACCATTTGGAATCGAAGCATTTTCGTGCACGTGCTCAATCTCCACCCGAAGAGACGGGGTTTTTGGCACTACACAAAAATGAATCGGCAAGACGACGACAATGGCTGAGTGTGAATGGATGATTCCTTGAGTCTTCATTACCCAGCACTCGCTTCACCCGCCCTCTTCCACATATCACATTCATCACCTCTCCACCTCCGCCTTCTCCCTCTCCATCCCATCAGTCCCATTCATCTTCTCCCCCCTCCCACGCTCCTCCACCGCAGCCCCACAACTCCGACTTCCCAAGTCCAAGTCCAAGCCCAACCCAATTCCAAGCCCGAGCCAAAGTCCAAGCCCGCGCCCGAGCCCAAGTCCCCTCCCCCTCGCACCCATTAACAACCAGCGCAGTCCGGCACCGTTCTTCGCGGCGAAGCCTTCTCTGCTGCCGCGTACATTGCACGCTTCGTCATCAGCGGGATGGAGGATTCTCCCAAGGGCTGCGTATGCGATGGGCAGCACATTGTGATGTACCGTATGGGGCGAGTGTGGAGAGGGGGAAATGGGTGGAGGAAAATGGACTGTGGGAGGCTGGGTATAAGTATGATTTGGACGGGATGTGGTGGGGTTGGTGATGGTGATGGCCTTTGTTATGGCATTGTACGGGTGTGCAGTGTGAGCTTGAAGCTTGAAGCTTGGACTTGCGGTACCAAGTATTCATTGAGTCTCGCACTGTCTCAATGGGACGAACAACATATCTTCAAGAAAGAAAGAAAGAAAGATCCATGCGCATTCCCCACCTTCACCGCTCTACTCCACATCATTCAGCCTCGAAAACCCCTCCGCAGTCGGCTGCAGCCAGTTCTTCTCGTCGTACTTGTTTTCTCCCTCGATGACCTGTGTCGGTCAGCTCTCTTCCAAGCAGCAGTGGTTTGTGGAGGGGAGGGGTGGGGGTACTCACGTGAAAAGTATAGATAAACCTACTCCCCATGCCCGTATTCCTCTCGCTCTTATGCAGAACATTCCCATGAATAAGCACGAGACTCCCCCTCTCCACCGGTCCGAGTACAAACGTCTCATCCTCCTCGCTCCACTCCCCCGCGCTCTGCACATCCTCAAACCCGGTCCCCCCGCCCTCCATCCTCACAAACCTCTTCTTCACCTCACACCTCCTATGACTCCCCGGCGCAAAACTCAGACACCCATTGCTCTCCGTACAATCCTCGAGTGCATACCAAAACCCCACCGCACTCGGCGGGTTTGTGTATAGGAACGTGGAGTCCTGATGACTCGGCACGGCGCCGCCAATCTCTGGCTGTTTACAGATGACCATACTCTGCAGGACTCTCGGGTCGCTGAAGCCTAGGTCCCGCGCGATCGCAAGGTTGCCGCGCGTTAGTGTTGCAGACCGGAATGCGGGAGATAAGAGGTGCAGCCCGTGCCCGATCTTGTTGATCGCCCGCGTCTTGGGCTTGAGGAGAACGCCTGAGGAGGAGAACGCGGCGGTCTCGAAGAAAAAACGGATCTGGTCGTGGGACGTGAGGAAGTAGTTGTCGCCGACGTGCGCGCTGGAGGAGGCGTCGTCGCCAGTGGTGAATTTGGTCATCGGGTGGCCGTCGAGCGAGAAGTCTAGGGGGTGTGGGTTTAGCTGCCGGTGCAGTCGGGGGAGGGGGGAGGGGGGAGGGAGGGGAGGGGGAGGGAAAGCACCTTCGAGCAGCTGGTGGGACTCGCGCAGCAGCTCGTCCACCGTCTCTGGCGAGAGCGCATTGGGAATGATGAGGTATCCGTTCTCGGCCCAGAAGTCGCGTTGCTCGGTTGTGAGGCCTTCTGTTGATGCCATGGTTGAGCGAGCTTGTTTGTTTGTGGAGGAGATGTGACGGAGGAGATGTGGCGGTGTGAAGCTTGTTGGCTTTGCGGAATGAGGTCTCGACGTAGATGTAGATATAGGTAGATCCGGACCCGCACCTGCGCGACGATAAGCGGCGGGGTACCTGGTAGGGAGCTGGGAGCTCGCTTATCGTGGTACAGACTAGGTACTCTACATACATACGACGTGATGAACCGTGACGACGTGTTGCAGGGACGAAATGAGCAATATCAACATCATGTGTATCTCATCGGATGTCACTCAGGATAAGATTGACTTGCTCATGTACATTACACTCAAAAATCACTGCATCCATCCCACGTCAAGAAGTAGCGGCAATAGGAGTAATAGGTACTATTGGTAAAGGTACAATACAAACATCAATTGCAAGTCAAGAGGTATCGTTCAATCTTCCGGACCTGACTCCAAAATGGAAGAAAGCCCGAAAAGTAGGTACATACGCCATTCCAACATCTCAGCCCTAAACGGGAAGTCCAAACAAAGGAAAAGGAAAAGCAAAACAAAAAACAACATCCAAACACCACCAATGGGAAAACAAGACGCGTATACAACGCGCCCGGAACGCCACCCAAACCAACCCGACAAAGGAAAATGAATCTGCAAGGTGTTCACGCGCGGGAACTGAAAAAATCGTGCCAACAAGCGGGGGTACTCGGCGTGTAACGAGTATTTGTGGGCTCAGAATCTCTTCAAGCCCACTTTTGGAGCCGACTTCTTCGCCGCTGGTTTTGCGCTGGTCGTGATGGCTTTTTTGGTCATGCCGAGCGCGGCGGGGGCGGAGGTGGAGGTGACTGGCCGAGATCTGGTCTTGACCGAAGAGGCCTTGCGTGTGAGGCCAGGGTTCGCGCCTTTCTGGACCTTGGGCGATTTTCTTCCGGACTCTATTGGTGCGTCATTGCTCGCGGCGCCCTTCTCGTTCTCGTCCGCGGGGACGGTGGTGGTAGGCTCCTCCTCTCGCGAACGTTTGGTACCAGGCGGCGAGATCGGGCGTGGCCGCGCCGTAACGACGTTTTCCTTTCCCGAGTCGCCGCCGTCTGAATCCGACTCGTGGCCGTCCGATCGCTTGGGCGACACCGCGCGTCGGATCTTCCTGCGGACGGTAGTGGTTGTGGTGACTGTGGACTTCGAGGGCTTGCGCTTGTGCTTCGTCTGTTTGAGCGCGGTGTTGGAGCCACTCGAGCTGGCGACAAGCTTCTTCGGGGAAGACGGCAACGGCAGCGCGTCCCCATCGCTTCCGGCCCCGTCACGCAGCCGCGTCTCTTCGACATCTTTCTTGAGCTTTTCCGGAATCGCCGCGTGCACCTCCGTCATCAATCGCGCATGACGCGCGAATGCCTCATAGTCGTCCAGGAGCAGCTTGCCGGCGGCCTCATTGAGCGAACTGGTCGGGTTGGGAAACACCAACAGACACCGGATGGTGACAAGGACGTCGTGGAGAGTCAGCTTCGGGTTCCAGTCTCGCTTTAGGGTGTCGACGCAGACATCGCCGGTGCGGCCATCCACGTTGGGATGGAAGATCTTGGTTGTGAAGTTCGCCTTCGGTGGGTCCTGTGGATAGGTTGGAGGAATCCGCAGAGAGATGTGGAAGACACCAGACTCGAATGGGGTCCCGGTAGGTCCAACTAGATAGATGGACAATCCGGTGAGGTCGTCAGAGGAGTCGCCAGCGAAGAAGTAGTCCGAGGGCGGCGTGTTGCTGATCATGGCGTGATCCTGAGCCAGACGACGACGTTGTGAAGCCATAGTGAGCGCGTAGTGGGTCGAAGAACCTCAGTAGAAGTGTAGAGGAGGCGGTGTGATGATTGGGAGGTATACGAGGGGCACTGATTGGGATAAAGGTCGTGGGGGTATTTGAAGGTAGGCTTTGTGGAGCACTACTAGTCGTGGTTATCGGAAAGCGTTCAATGTTTGTTTACTTTGGGCCGAGAAACGATCTAGCCGCATTCAGAATAGAAAGGCGCGTTCAGAGCCCTGCACGTGTTTCTTCTCTCGCCGCGTTGGGAGCGCGTCAAGCCATGCCCTAGTCTGGGTTGGGAAGAGGACTGCTGAGAATCTCGGGGATGAGGAAAACTGAGCATTTCAAAACTGATTTGATGTACCTATTGATTTTGAGGATGCGAATGGTAGCGAGAGCAAACCGTATGCAGTCTGTCTGTCTGCCTATCAGACCGTTCAGGATACTATTGAATATCGAAAATCCAGGGATGACTAATGCAGCATCGAAATTCGAGGGCGGAGAGCGGGCGGTGAACTGGGCGGAATGTACTTGTAGGGTGGGGTGGTGCCCAGCAGAACGGCATCAACGTGCATCACTGGCAGCTGCAGTCCCTGGCACTTAGTAATCACGAAACAGACAAAATATTCCCCGGAATTCAACTCCAGGACCCCCGGGATCACTCGGACAGGTAGATGCCTGGTCCGATAGCAGCTTTGAAACAACATGAAGCACCGGTAGCCGCCGGGCAGTGACAACCTTCGACCACGGGAATGTCAAGTCGCCGCGGCTAATACACTCACCGCGGCTACCGTCTTCCGCCAGATCACAGACATATCTCCGCCAAACCTGGGGGCCAGCACGCTGAGTCTGAAAGGGACTCAAAGTAAGTTGAATCGTTCACGCCTATCGACGTATCTGATACCTGCGCCGCTCCATTCCGATTCTCACTCACCCAAGGCAGTGCTCTGGGTATCCAAACATCATGGCCCTCTCGACTGGCTTCCACTCGCCAGACCTCCACTTTCTCCGTTCGCCAGGGCTCCGCCCGTTCGGCTAGATTCCAAGTCCAAGTCATGCCGTCTGCGGTATGGTTCCGGAGGTGAACCGTGCTTGTGAATGAGAAGAATGAAACTCGGCAGGTTCGTGGTTGTATTAAGCAATGGAAGACCTGATCTGCGGCTATGATGTGATGTCGTGGGGGGCACGTGCAAACGGAACTGCTCCCAAAGTGATCCGGGGTTATCTACGCTCCGTGTCTGGACCCCGGAAGCCCCGAACACGAGCCATTCATTCGCCGAGTTGCAGCCCGATGCATCCGCCGAGCAGCCGCCGTCCCCGCTGTGCACTTATGCAGTCGACTCCCTGTCCGGACGCGGAATAGTGTGGTTACATGTTCGCTACCTCGATTCCAACACCGAGCCGCCTAACATGCAGATGCCAGGCATCGAGAGGAGGTGGCCGACCAATTGGGCAATGGCCAGTGCAGGAGGGGATCAGCCAAGATATGGATCGATGTGTTGTCAACAGCAAATTGCTCGCAGAGCCGTTTCTGTGAGACCTGTGTCAAAATTTGCAGACGGTGGGGGAACAGAAGGTGAAAGACGTGTCGAGCAAGGCGACAAGAGGAAGGCGTCTTGTATTTATGGCTTTGGTCCAGCGTCTCAAAGGGCAGCTATTCGGATGGCGATGCTTCGCTCTGCTTTGGCGAGTGGACTTGTCTAGGACCGCTCTAGCCTCGATGGTGATCAAAGATGAGGAAGAGGCAGCCAACGACAGTCGAGATCGCATGCCACACCTCCTCCGCCTCCCACGCACGCATGTCCGCAGGCCTCCGTCCATCGTCACGTGCATGCATGTCATCTCTCTCTGCCATGTTGCGACGTGTTCCTCTGTTCTGGTGGTGGTGGTGGTGGGGAGGCAGTTGCAGCTGCAGCGGTGGTGGTGTGCGGAGTTCGGTTTCTGTGCTCGGATGAGGAATCATCCTTACCCAAAGCGGATGTGGCCCGAAGCAGAAGTGGTGCAGCCCGAACGAGTTAGGGACTAGCCGGACCGGCCAATTGGGCGGCCAGGGATGGCGCCCAAGTGTCGGGAGTCCTAGCAGGCAAGAACACAGCACAGGTAGGAGAGGCAGGGGGGGCAGGCTGGCAGACAGGGGGGGAAACCGGGGGAGGGCAGAATATCTGAAGAAGACCACCAGCACTCACATTAATTATCATCCTCGCAAACCCATCGCTCTGCCGCTTGCTTGTCGCTGTTGCTGTCGCTGTTGCTGTTGCTATTGCTGCCGTTGCCGCTGCCGCTGCTCTCCACACACACCGGCCAGGACGGAAAGAAGACCTTCGACTTCGAACCCTCGAGCCTTCCCTTCTCTCTTTCCCTTCTTCCTCTTCTTCGTGGAATTCCTCACGATACGCCTACTTGCTCTCCCTTCCTTCGGAGTTCCCTTCTTCTTGTGTTCGCTTTGATGCTTGATATAGCAAGCCCAGCCTGACACGGACGCAAACCAGACGAGCCTGTCGTACTGAACTGATCCTCGTTGCTGCTGAGCCCTGTACTCCTCCTGTGCTCCTTGCCCTCTCCGCCCTGCCTTCTCTTCTGTGTGAGAAGCCAAGCTCCTCGACGTCTTCTCCTCTGCCAATAGGTTGCCACCTTTGTGTTCGCGCTCTCTTCTCACTGGTGCAGAGCTGATTTTCGCTGTCAATCCCTTGTAGAGTGTAATAGGCCGTATATACTTGTTCTGCCTCCACACCCTCACCCCTCGAGCAAATATAAAGGGGGCTACCACATGGGAAATTGAGGAACCAATTTCCTGACTACCACCGCAACCATCTCGACCGCTAAGCACGTTGCCTTCATCACTGAATAACTCGGTCGTGGTGTTGTCGCCGTCGTCGTCCTCGCCGTCGTCGTCCTCGCCCTCCTCCGAGTACCTCCCATCGAACCCCTCCCCGCCGCCGCAGCTACCGTCTTCGCCACCCGCCCCGGAGCACGAATATCAGTGGCCGTCAGAGGAGCAGCTCCCTCATTCACCCCACCCCGAGCTCGCCCCAGCCATTGTAGGTGGGCTTTCACAGTCCTGGTCGTCACCGTCGTCGTCCTCGTCATCCACCACCGCTACTGTCTCGAAGGTAGCGCAGAGCAGTGAACAGCAGTCGGAGGAAGGCTCGCGGTATTTTACTCCCGCTGTAAGCCTCGAGAATTCGAGCAGTCCGCGAAATCAAGTGCGACCAAGAAGTGAGAGTCCTGCATCGCTACCGCGTGTCGTCGCTGCCGCCCTACTAGGTGTTGTTGAAACGAGTGCAAGTCGAACCAGGGATCTTCAGAGAGAGACCAGGGGCCAGGTGTTGGTTCAGCGTCGTTACACGGAAGATTGGGTTCTTCGTCGTGGTTACCAGCAACACCGCCGTGCTTCTTCTAGCTGGTACTCGGAGTCCTCGCAAGATCCGGAAGAGGATACAGACAGAACCGAAGGCCACCGCCGGAACACCTCGAACGCGAAAACAATCACTCCAGCCGACTATCAGCTGCCGAGGGGTACGTTTCTGAACGTTCCGGGAACAGAGCTATCTTCGGATCGCGAATCTGCTGTCAGTGGCGCGACGGGCGTGACTGGGAGATACAGGACAGCTCCCCAATCTCTTGCCGAGTTTCCGATGGATCACATAATAGACCCCCCGGAGGTGCCCGCTCTGCCGAGTCGGTGGGCCGATCTGACACCATCCCCAATTGAAGACAAGGGGGTGAACGGGTTGAAGGGACTGCCTCCGCCGCTGCAGATGGAGTCAACACCCCAGGCTTCTCCGACAATCGGCAGCGTGAGTGCGGTCGCCAATTATCTGCTATCGGCACCAAAATCAGGGCCAACTTCTCGAACGAGTACACCGAGCTCCCGAAAATCAATGAAATGGCGGGGCCGAAATGTCGTCATTCAGATACCGGCCGATTCGATGTTCGGCTTACCCGGTGGGCGACCGGTCCCATTAAGCAGGGAGGAAGTTGAAAAGAAGATGAAGGGGTGGGTAGACAAAGGCTATGATATCAGCATAGGGGGCCAAGGTGCTTGCAAAGACGTTTTTCCAGAAGAGCGGAGAAGCAAGGTTGAAGCGAGCGAGGTGTTTATCAGCATTCCCGACCCAAGAGGTATGTTTATCTTGACCAAACGTGGCACACGTGGATCACCGCTACCGTCCGAAAGCGCGCCTTGCTAATGGATGCGCAGAATGGGACGCATATGTGGACACGTTGCGAGAAGAAAAGCTGAGGGCGCTCGGAGTGATACCTGACGATGGTCCATTAACACACTCAGGGTCCGGAGGAGAAACGCCTTTGGTAATTGACGCTTTCATCCACCATATGAGTTGCTAGTCATGGTGCTAACATGCTCTTCAGTCTCTTATGCAGAGTCCCGCACAACATGCCATGAATATGTTCTCCCCGCCATCACTGACCGCATCAGCAATGAGCAATCCTCATTCGATGCATCCGCATGGGCCTTTCAATCCATTTTCTCCCATATCGATCCCGGCGAACGGCACCCCCGTGCCATCACTGATGTCGCCTGGTGGTCAACCAGCTCATCTTGCGTTCCACCTGCCCCGCCAGTCAATATCGGCAACCCCGTCGAACCAAAACGATTGGGACCCGTACTCGGGGATGTATACCCCTCCAATCCAGCAGCATACTCCCCCGAATATGAACGGATCTGGCGGCTGGGCTCCTTTTACTATGCGCAACGGCTCTCCCGGAATGATGAATATGCCAATGCACGGCCATTCGGGCAGCCAGTTTAACCTCGGAGGATACCCTATGCCAATGGAGAGCCCAATGGGGGATCCTTATGTTCCCCACCACGGGCTCGTTGGCCAGGAGCGCTTCCATCACCAACAGATGCGTCGTGGTTCGCCATTGGCGCATGTTAGACACCCGGTCCAGCCAGAGCCAGCACCAGAAGCGCCATTGTACCCAGGACTCGCAATCATCGATGCTCCTGTACCTAAGCATCGCCATCAGCTCAGCGTCACACTTCAAAAAGAGTTCGAGAACACCGAGGCTTACCAGCTAGAAGAGGCAAGGCGGGCAAAAGAAGGCATCAAAGAGCCCGAAGCCGATGGGTTTGCGACAAATCCCGTTTCACCAGTGCCAGTTCAATTTCCCCCACAACCGGACATGCCGAACGTCGAGATGGATGTGCACAATGGACCCGAGCTGGCTTCGAATCCTGATGACGATGTGATGTCTGACGTTGAGGCGGAGAAGCAGAATAACATCCACGAAGCTCATGTCCGCGGCGGCAGTGTCGAGTACCCGCAGGGCCCCTACAATGTCGATTTGGCTCCCCTGCATCCGTCATATGTACCCCAGACACAGTTCCCCGTTCCACACAGCCGCGAGCAGTCGCTTTCTCAGATGCAGCACGAGCATGAGACTATAGATCCCATTCAGAACTCCGCAATGTCGATGATGATGATAGGCGAGGGCATGGGTGGTGGAAATCGCAACCCGGTGGCAGCCATTCACGACGAACTCCTCAGCGAGGATGGCCGGACCAACATCTCGGATATCGTCACCAACCCTAGCGAGCCCTCAAGTCCTGAGCGTAGGTTCTCGAACACAGCCAGCCACGCACACCATATGTCAAACACCAGTGCTACGTGGACTGCAGACCATACCAAGAATGCCTTGTCGAATTCGTCGGCCACGAAGCCAAAATTCAACGTCAACGCAGCCGAGTTCAAATTTGAGCCTTCCTTCAATTTTGTTCCCAAGGGCAATGCATTCACCCCTACAAGTCAGATGGCCCCGGTCACCTCTCCAGAGAGTCATACCAGGGATCACAGCTCTGGCTCAACCGGTGGTTTCGGTGGTTTCGGCGCCGGATCAAACGCCAGTACCTTCCGTCCGAGCTTGGGTAACACTAGTGCCTACGCCTCGATCTTCGAGAAAGGCGCCGCTGCATTCAGCCCCAATGCTCCGGAGTTCACACCGTCTTTCGCACAGGCCACGCCGCCGGCACTGCCGCCGGCGTCGCCGCCTCACCAAGCTGCTGAACCTATATTCACCGAAGTCGTTCGACAGCCTCCTATGAAGAAGGCCATTCCCATTGTCCGACCACCCAGTCGCGAGTCGGAGGCTGGAGATGATAGGAGGGATAGTATATCAACAGAGAGCCGCAAGAGGGTCAAGCATGAGCCTACCAAGAGTATTGTTAATGAAACCGAGGACTCTTTCGCCGAGTCTTTGTCGCCGCTATCACAGAATGATATGGACAACATGGTCGAACTTGCAGAGCTGGAAGACCTAGAGGAACCTTCCGACCATGACAGCGAGAGCGAAAATGAAGATGACCTGGACGACGAGGATGATGAAGGTGAACAGCTAATGAAGGCACCCCTGGAGGAAGTTTTGGGATCCTTCACGCCCTTCGAGTTCCGGAGCACGAATGATGCCGAATCGTTTGCCAACGCTACGCCTATGAATGATTATGAGCGCCCCGTCCCGAGGTCAAATGGCCCCGAGCGTGAGATTCTTTCGCCTGATGAGGCGTACATCGCTATCACCGCTCAGACTCCATCGCCATCGCCTTCACCGCAGCCTTTCAAGTTCTCCGCTAGCCCATCACTCAAACCGACTGGCCAAGATTTCAACTTCGAGTTCCCTTCGGCAGCCACACCCCCCAAGAAGTCGTATGGTATCGTCGAGTCCCGATATGCGCATACGCCGTCGCCTCCTCCTTCCGAGCCAGCGCCCTCTCCACCTATGCCCAACAGTCCGTTCTTGCCGCCCAGACCCGCAACACCATATACTGGAGATGTTGATCCGGAGAAAACGGAAGTCGACAGACCAATGCCAACTGACGCAGAGTTGAACGAGGTCATCCAATACATGGACGAGACTAATGTCGTCTACCTCGAGCAACCCTCCGAACAATCGGAAGACGATGAGGATGCAGAGGGTGAGGAAGTTAGCGACGAGGATGCTAGTCACCAAGGCACCATCTCCTGGCAACGAAATGCCAACACCAGCAGGCCTTTCATGCCAATGTCCGATGAGCAGACCCCGATAAAGCAGAGTAAACGCCTTCACAGTGCTGGACCTAGTCCGAGTCCGCGTCGTGCCGACATTACGTACCGTCACCGTGCCTCCTCATTCTCCCCCGACGAGCCAATTCCGGCTCACGCACTCGGTGGCAATCCCTCTGCCCCTCCCCAAGAAATCAGAGCCGCAGACAGTGATTGGGATGATATGCTCTCGGATGAACACGGTGGAAAGCTGCGCCCGCAAAGCCGTTTGTTCTTTGACGCACACGTCGAGGAACTCGTGGGTGGACTGTTCCAGCGCAGACTCGACCCAGTCATCAGTGCTCTTGCGACTATCAATGATACACTGACCGCAATGTCCGCCTTCAGCTCGACTAGGAGTCTCGGCGAGTACGCTACTAGTGACGCCGACGACGAGGAAGAAGACGATACCGAGGATCTCGTGCCGCATAAAACTCCGCGGGATAGAAAACTTCAGAAGATCAAGGCGGCGTTGTCCGAGGTGTTGTTGGCTCAGCGGAGTGGAGGTGCAATCTCCGAGCAGAATCTTGAGGCGATCAAGGATGCGGTTGTTAATAGCAGCATTCAAAGCCATGACTTTGCTGAGGTCAAGTCTGCCATTGCCGACATGCTTGAAAAGGCTGCCGGCCACGAGGACTTGTCCGAGGTGAAGACTACCCTGGGGGATATTGCCGCAAGGGTTGCACAAAGCGCCGAATTGGTCGACCTTAAAGCCACCGTTTCCGCGGCTGCTCGGGAAACCGCTCAGGCTTGCGCCACGGCCCTGCAGGGTACCGCTAAATCCCAGGATATGGCTGCTGTCAGGGAGAGTGTGGTGACGCTGAGAGATACTGTTCGCGATGCCGTTGATGAAATCGTGACCAATGTTAGCGACAGGGTTGACGATACGAAGTTCGCGCTTCAGGACGTCCTGATGCGAGCCGCTCAACGCAGCGATATTGCAGAAGTCAAGGCCGCCATCGCCAACTCGATGAACAACGCTGCTCGGAAGGAAGACCTTATTCCTCTACACAACGTTCTTGCCGAAACATTCTCGAAATCTGCAAAGACGGATGAACTCGTCGAGTTGAACCGTATCTTGGTCGAGATCATGAACACTGTGACAAGCAATGACATTGGGCCGACACATCTCGAGATTCTTCGCCTCAAGCAGGAGAACGATCAGTTTGGCCCTCTGCTGCATGAGGTGCTTCGGCTCACTCAGGACTTCTCGGCAAACATGGAGTTCCACCAGGAGGCCCAGCAGGAAACCGCCAAGGAGGGTCAAGCCACGCTCTCTACCCGTATCAGCGAGGTCTACTCTGCCGTACGGGAGATGACAACGTTCGTTCAATCCAGTGCTTCCAAGGGTGACATGCGCCGCAACCTTGCGGAGCAAGGACAGAAGGAGGATGCCGCAATAATTAAGATGTCAATCGCAGAGACCAAACTGCACATCCAGGAGCTCGCAAGGGTGCAGCCCACTCTCGAGGATTTCCACTCGGTTGTTGATAAGGTCACCACCAATCAACCAAAGATTGACGAATTCAAGTCAGCAATGGCGGAAGCCGTTGCTGCTACAGTCCCGGGCTTGGACGATATCAAGAAAAGTCTTCGAGACATCATCAAAGAAGACCCTACTGGAGTTGCAGAATTTAAGAGGGCGGCCGAGGAGGACCGGCAGCGCAATGTGGAGGAGTTCCGGACGGTGGTCAACCAGGCTTCTTTGAACAACCCTTGGTCTCAACCATCTCTGGATGATTTCCGGGCCCTCATGGAAGATGTCATTTCCAAGCAGCAGATGTTTATTCCCCTCAACTTTGACAGCCCCGAGGACAGCGATTCCAAGGAGAATTTGAAGTTGAAGATTGAGGCCTTGGAGAGGGATGTTGCGCTCTTCCAGAAGCGTGGTGACGAGGAGGTGGAGAGGAAGCGACAGTGGCAGGAGAAGACGATTGAGCTGGAGACGAAACTCAAGCTTGCCGAGGAAGAGGCAGCCAAGCACCGTGAGGTGGCCGAAGAGAAGGACCGTCGTCTGAAAGCCTCCGACGAGAAACGACACCAGACGCTCACATCGGCCCAGATGCGGAGTGCACTGCTCGAGGGTGCACACTCATCCCTTCAAAAGTCCAACGGTGAGCTCGCGGCAAAGAATGCTGAGCTCGAGGGAGCTATGCGGGAAGCACAGACGAGTGAGGAGAAGCACCGAGGATGGAATCTGCAGTTGGAGAACGAGAATAAGGAGCTGAGGAGAGCCATCGAAGCCCTGAAGTCAGAAACGGAGGAAAGTATCAAAGTCCGAGAATCCTTCCGTTCGAAGTTTGACAGAGTTCAGGAGGACATGCGTCGCCTGTCATTGGAAATCGGACAAGAGCAGGGCAAATGGAGAAAGACCCAGGAGGAGCAGAAAGCTCGAACCGAAGTCCTCGAAGCAAAACTGGCCGCCGAGATAAGCAGAAGCCAGGGGCTCGAGGGAGAGGTCCGGCGACTTGAGGTCGAGGAGAAGGAATCCATTCGACTCAGGATCGAGACCGAACAACTGCACAGGGCCACTGTCAAGGCCGAGGAACTAATTACCGAGCTGAGACACGAATCCATCGAGAATCAATCCCGCATTGCTCAGCTCACCCATGAGGTTGCCCAAGCCCGCGAATCTGCCGGAGATGAGGTGAGCAGGGTTAGGTCAACTCTCTACCAAGAGATGGATGTTGTCAATGTCGAGTTGTCTTCCGTCCGGAAAGCTTTGGAGACGGAGGTTGAGAAGGGTCGGGCTGAGAAGGAGAGGTTGGAGCGCCTATTGGAAGAAACACAAATTTCCAACGCAGCTGCACTCCAACAGGTCGTGCAAGAGAAGGCTAAGGCCCTGGAGGAGGCGGCAGAGTCTAAGGCGGCAGCACTCGAGGACCAGCATCGTAAGAACGAACGTCAGCTTGATGATGAACGGAGCCAACACGAACGGGCGTACCGCATCGTCACAGAAGACGCTGAGCGTGATCAATACTTCCTGCAAGAGCGACTCACCATTGCTCAATCCGAGACCAAGAACCTCCGCGACCACATCAACAGCTTGCAGATCCAGGTCAGGACGCTCAACGAGAACTTCAAGATCGCCAATGTTGCTGCTCAAGCGGCCGCCCAGGCTGCAACTACGGTTAGAGAGATGACAGCACCAAATGTTTCCGACGAGCGTGCTCTTCGCGAGTCGGTACATGTCCTCCAGAACCAACTCCAGCAACGCGAGACTCGCATCGACCAGCTAGAAAGCGAGCTTGCTGATGTCAACATCAACAGCTCGAAGCTGAAGGAGATCGAGGGTCAGCTCAACATGTACCGTGAACTGCTCGACCTCCGCATTGACGACCTCGAGGAGATTATCCACACGTGCAACCTCCCGCATCTCGACCGGGGCAGCCTTCGGGATGCCGCCACGCGGCTAAGGGCGAGCTTGGAGATGCAGCTTCATGAGAAAGAGCGTGCCATGGGCATTACCAAGCCCGAAGAAGAAAATACGTTGGCTAGTGTTTCGCATGCTGCCGCGAAGCTTCCCGGCGTAGCTTCGGCTGCCTGGCAGACGTGGAAGAATCGGGGAAGGACCTCTGGTGATGTCACGCCTAGGGACACACCGCCTTCGTCAGTACCTTCTCGACCAACATCCGCCGCTAGTGGGTTCTTGAACGGTATCCTGGCTCCTCCCAGTAATACCCTGACCGGAGCTCGAAGGTTTGGTGCTGGGTTCGGCCGCAGCAACGCACCTGCCGATGTCCCTTCAGCAACACCGAGGGCTCCGCCGACTGTGAGAGCGATGGAAAAGCGGTCCACTCCCTACACCGGTCGACGACCAATAGGTTCTTCGCCAGGACCATCAAATGCACTCTTTCGCAAGGACAACTACGATGCGGACGCGGACAGTAGCGTGTTGAGCGGAGAGTTCTACGACGACGATGGGGACAATGCTACCGAGACTGGAGACGACCACGGTGATATGGAACCCTTCGGAATGAGCCCGTACACGCGGCATTGAACATAAAGATTGATTGATTGATTGAGTGTTGGGATGGGGGTTTCCTTTTTTTTATTTTTATTCTGCTCTTTTTTTTCCTATTTGGGGGCGATTGGGTGTCTAGAATGTGGATTAATTGGGCGTCTTTATCTTCGTTGTTTTTTACTCTCTGATTATTATTTTCCCTTCTCGTTTATTATTCTCCCTTCTCGTATGTTTTTGTTCTTTGTTCACGTTTTCAGTGTTTGGTTGAGTACTTCTCTCCTTTGTGTATCTGCCTCGCTTTTTCTTCTATTTATGAGCATTAATACGTCTGGCGGGGGTTGAAGAGGGGATTTCATTTGTTCACTTAATGTGCTTTTCTCTTTCTTTTTGAAGACTTAGGGCGGAGTTCACCAAAAACTGCTGTTGAGATTATATGGATGGTTGTGAAACCGGAAACATTGTTGTTTTTTTATTTTTTTATATACCCTTCAACGGTGCAATCGGATTGGCGGCCTCGTTTTTTTTCCCTTTTCTATTTGCTTCTTTTAGGTATGAATTTCTGTAATGTTCTCATGTCAATAATTTACAATACGTTTTCTCGGGTATCATACGATGGAATAAGAGGATTCTTCACAGTTGGATAAAAGCGGAGTTGCTACGTACGGCTGGGATCACCATAATGTAGTGCCATAAGGCTGCTGCTGCTGCGGAGTTGATGCCGTTGGGGCTCGATTTAGGGCGGCAACGGTTCTGCTGCCTGTTTAGAGGCACGACCGTCGACCGGCAAGCCTCTGGTTTTATCGAGAACCTTCTGTGCATTCTTGGCTGGTCCCGTGAAGCAACTTCCCGTCGCTGCTAGTTAGCCTTGTAGTCCACCCGCCCTCATCCTCCTCCTCCTCCTCCTCCTCCTCCTCCTCCAGACCTCCTACACCTTCGACAATATCTTAATTTCTGCGACAACCCCACCTCCTCAACCATCACCGCCGAATACACATACAAGAAACGCCATGGCTGACGACGCTCCCGCTGCTGTTGCTCCCGATGTTGCTCCCGCGGAGACTACTGCTCCTAGTAAGTGTTAACGCGGGGTAGTGGGGTTACGTCCAGAGCCGCACGTACATATGATGGCTAACACCTTGTGCACGAGTAGAGCGTGCCCGTGTCTTCCTTGACATCGCTATAGGAAAGGCGAAGCCCGAGCGTGTTGCTCTCGAGTTGGTGGGTTCACTTCTTCTTCTCCTTCTTGTTCTTCTTTGTGTTCTTTGTGTTCTGTCGCGCGGGGGAGAGTGGGAGAGAGAGGTGCTAACTAACCGTGTGTGTCTGTGTAGTACAATGACAGTGAGCTTCCTGCTGCATACGAAGCACTGATATAGGAGGGTTGCTGATGGAATGTAGTCTGTCCGAAGACGGCCGAGAACTTCCGCGCGCTGTGCACTGGCGAGAAGGGAGTGGGGAAGATGGGAAAGCCGCTTCACTACAAGGATAGCACTTTCCACCGTGTCATCAAGGGCTTCATGCTGCAGGCTGGTGACTTCACGGCGGGCAACGGGTATGTCTTTCCATATTGGGGGTTGGAGCGCTGGGTTGTTGATGGGTTGTGGTGTGAAGCTCCGGCGGTGAATCCATCTACGGCGAAAAGTTCGAGGATGAGAACTTCGTGAAGAAGCACGACAAGCCGTTCTTGCTGTCGATGGCGAATGCTGGTCCTGGTAGGTGTCTCTCTTGGGAGTTTCTGGCGGGGGAGGGACAGGTATTGACAGTCGGGGCGTGCAGCTACGAATGGAAGTCAGTTCTTCATCACGACTGTTCCAACCCCGCATCTCGACGGAAAGCATGTCGTTTTTGGAGAAGTCCTCAGCGGAAAGAGTACCATCCGCAAGATTGAGGATATGCCCACCGACAACACTGACAAGCCCGGAAAGCCGGTTGTCATCGTTAGTGAGTTGCCTTGCCTTGATGAGGACCAAAGGATTGGTTGTGTGAATTGCTGACCATGGATAGACTGCGGTGAGCTGAAGGGTCCCGACGCCGATATTGCTACTATCCGCCAGGACGACGGCACTGGTGACCAGTACGAGGACTTCCCCGCCGACGAGGACCCAGACATGGGCGGAGAGACCATCGGTCGCATCGCCAGCGAGATCAAGGACTTTGGAAATAAGGCTTTCAAGGCGGGGGATCTTGAGCTCGGCTTGGACAAGTACCAGAAGGCTCTGCGGTACCTCGGACAGTGGCCAACTCCTGAAGACAACGATCCCAAGGAGCTCTGGGGCCAGCTCCAGCAGCTGCGTTTCGTCTGCCACAACAACTCTGCCCTGCTCCACAACAAGCAGAACAACCCGCGGGGCGCGGTCGAGAGTGCCAGCAAGGCCCTCGAGATTGAAGGTATCGACGGAAAAGATAAGGCCAAAGCGTACTTCCGACGTGCCACGGCCAAGACTAGTCTCAAGGACGACGAGGGAGCGGTTGAGGATCTTGCCGAGGCTCACAAGCTGTCGCTTGAAGATGCGCTCATCGTCCAGTCGCTCGACGCGGCTAAGGCTAGGATTGCGGCGAAGAAGCAGAAGCAGAAGGCGGCGTTGAAGAATTTCTTCAGCTAGAAGAGTTTTGTGGAAACGGCGATATGGTGGTGGTGATACCATGGTGATCTAAGACCGCTGCTGTACTGTTCTTCTCTTGTCTTTCTTGTTTCTTCACAAAACGGCGATAATGGGGTTTTTTTTCTTCTTCAATTGGTGTTTTTGGGCTGGGTTACATTAGAAGCCATTTCTTCTCATTTCCATACTTACGCCTCAGTGATGCCGTGATGAATTGGACCCTGACCTTTGTTACCCGTGTTTCGTTTCCACTTTACGCGTGTAACACGGTTCGGGATAACTATCCCCGTAACTGTAGCAACGGAAAAGTAAACAAACCAATTGATTCGCCAGCGCCAGTATCCCTGCTCACACTCACACTCACACTCACTACTCACCTCCATTTTCCCTCCCCCCATCCTACATAGAATACCTATCCTGTCACCGCCTCCCAGCTCATCCCTTCTCACGCCCTCTTCCTTCTTCTTCACGCGACCTGTACCAAAATATCCGAGCAACGAGTAATTGTACCTCTACATACCTGTATTGATAACTTCGTCGCAAGCATGCCGCCAAAGCGCCAACCTACCACTACTACCTCCACCTCCAACACAGCAAGCACGGTGAGGAGGACATTGAGACCTTCGAAAGCCACCGCTGCAACGACGGTCGCGGCGAAGAAAGCGGTAGCCGCTTCGACGACGACTACTACGAAGACAAGAGGGACGAAGCGGAAGCTTGAGGCCGAAGCTGAAGTGGAAGTGGAAGAGAGGGTGGTTATTCAGCAGGAAGGAGACGAGGATGTGGTGGTGAAGCCTCGGCTAGTTATTAAGCAGGATGGGGATGAGGACGTGGTGATTTCTGTTGCGAAGAAGGCCGTAACGAAGACGACGACGACGACCAAGAGAACGCCGGCAAAACGGGGCAAGGCCGAGACAAAGAAGACGCCGGCGAAGAGGACGCCGGCGAAACGCGTCAAGATTGAGGTTGAAGAGGTGGTTGTCAAGGCGGAGGTGAATGCGACGCCCAAGAAACCGGCAACTGTCAAGCCCATGCCCACGCCAGCAAAGACTCCGGCGAAGACTAGAACGGGTACATTGGACGCCTTCCTTGCCGGCACACTCACGCCAAAAAAGACGCCGAAGAAGCCGTCTGGGACACTCGACGATTTCGTTTTGCGGACTCCTGTTGCAGTAAGAGAGGAGACGCCTGTGGAGGAAACGCCAGTAAAGACATCAAAGAAACCGTCAGGAAACCTCGATGACTTTGTTACGCGGACACCTACCGCTGCTATTGCTACGCCAACGCCAAAGAAGCCCTCGGGGAAACTCGACAGCTTCGTCGCCAAAACGTCCTCTAGTCCGTTGAAGCAACGTGCCGGAAACGAAGATACCCAGCCTGAAGACGCCGAGGCCGAAGACCTACCAGAGTCATTAACCTGTCTAATCCGCTTCCACGGCTCACTCCTCACCGCGCTGCTCCTACACAAGGCGCAGAACAGCTCCGGCATCTTCCCGTCCTTCGCCGCGATGAAGCCTCACATCGAGCGGCTCACATCCAAGCGCGTGTCTCTCGAGGACATACGCAAAATCGTCTTCCTCTCGCACTACAATCTCCCGTCCGATGCGAAGGGTGGCCTAGAGCTCATCGACTACGGCGCGGGCAAAACAGTCGTGAAGTTCGTCGAAACCGCGTCCACGAAGCTGATCCACAGCGAGTCCCTCAAAACGCTCTTCCGGCAGCAAGTCCGCGAGTTCCACGCGCACCTGGGCGCCGACGCTGCCGTGCCCCTCGCCCAGATCCACGAGCACCTGCACCGCACCACGATCAACACCGTCCTGCACGGTAAATCCCAGCAGCTGATCAAGGAGCTCAAAGCCGTCCCCAAGAAGAGCACCATCACGTTCACCGCCAAAAAAGCCGCCGCCTCAACCCGCTCCTCGGGCCTGATCGAGCGCATCCGCGCCAAGGCTGCCGCCGCAGAGAAGCCGCCTACCCCCGAGGAGCTCCTGCGCCGTGCGGCGGGTGACAGAGTAGGCGAGGTCAGAGAGATATTGCGCGGGTGCCGAGCGAAGGGCGGAAGTCTTGGGCTCAGGGCCGCCGTCGAGAAGGTCCGCGAGAGCGTCAAGAATCCGATTGGTGCCGATGAGGCGGAGCTCGCGGTTAAGCTCGTGGCGGAGATGGAGCCCTGGTGCGATGTGCGTATAAGTGGAGGAGTGGGCGCGGTCGTGTTTGGTGGCTGGGAGGGCGAGGGGCTGTTCGCGTAAGAATGTAGCTTTTTGGATTGTACATTGGTTATGAGCCGGGTAGATCTGTAGACTGTAGTGTTTGGTTTTTTGACTGGGTGTATGGGAGTTTCTTTTTGTCTTTGTCGTTGTCTTTGTCTTTGTCTTTGTCCTGTGTGTTTTTTGGAATGTTTAGCGAGTGGGACTGTGGGAGGTGATTATACCCATGCGGATGAATGTATTGGATTGTAGCATAGCATAGAATACCCTGGCATACATTATGTAGGAGGTTTTAAGGAAGGAAGCATCAATTGGAATCGAGTCAAGTCAATGATCATCGTTCATTGTTCACAAGAAAAACGTGCATTGGTAACTAAGGGGAATGTCGTATGTAGAACTCTCCATCAACGACAATTCACCATGCACAAAGACAGTCAAGCGACGAGATGAATGAATATGCAATTCACAGTGGTTATGAAACTATGCATACAAGTACATACAAGTACATACAATCCGCCCACCACTCCACCAGCCCAGCCCAGCCAATTCCAATGCATAACCATCCTCCCTCTTGGATCCTTTCCTCCAAATTCCCCTTCCCCCATCCATACCCTTCCTGCCCTCTTGGATCCTTTCCCCTAAATCCCTTTCCTCCAAATCCCTATACCCCCTCCATATCCCTCCCGCCCTCTGGATAACCCCAATCCCAATCCCAAAACCCGCCAGTCAGTACAAAAAGAAACGAAATGCACGGCTCGCTGAAACGTACGCATAATACACAGAAAATAAGATATGTAAAAGCCAACAGAAAACCGCCCAGCAGCCGTGAACAGATGATTGATGTTACAAAAAAACGCGGAAATCAAAATCCAGAAGCCAAGCTCCCCCATATCGTAGGAAACCCCCATCAATACCGTAAGAAACCCCCGTCATAAAATCCAGAAATCAGTACCGCCCCCTTCTCCTAGTCCCGCCACCTCCGCCGCCGCCGCCTCCAGCCCCAATACTGATCAAACTCAACTCCTGACTGAGCGCCAACTCCTCCCTGGGGTTGACACCAGCAACACCGGGGCGGCCGCTCTGCAACGGGATCTTTGCGGGGACTGGCGGGGGAGGTCCGCCGCCACCGCCGCCGCCACTGCCACGACCATAGTATCCGACCTCCATACCCATGTGTCTAGGTTGCTGGTGGGCAGACCGGTGATTGTAGTTATCGTGGCCCTTCGCTGGCACCAGAGCTCTAGCGTCCCGCTCCGCGCGCTCCCTCTCCGCCTGTCGCTCGCGCTCGCGCTCGCTGTTGGGGTCGAACAGCACCATACCCCCCGAGGCATCGTTCATCGAGTAGCGGTTTTTGATGCTCCTCTGCCCATCTCTAGGCAGTGCTGCCATGCTCTTGGATCCGCGGACGCTGCTGCGGTCCCGTCTCCTCTCGAAAGAAACCTGTTTGGCAGGCACGTGCGGCGGGGGTGCGGGGAGGGAAAGTCTTGGGCCTCGGGGTGGCGCAGGACTGACGCTTCGGCCGACCCGCTCACGTCTGTGTTCGATTGGTACCGGGGGCGGTGGTCGAGGCGCCCTACGCTTCGGCTCGGGCTCGGGTGCAAACGTCTCGGGCAAGAGCACGTCCGACGGGTCGTAGACCTTGTTGGAGCCGGGGACAATCATTCTTTCCGGTGGAGCATGCCTGGCCAGCGCGTCGAGTGATGCGACTGGGTTAGGGTTGATGGCATCGTAGCTGTCCGGGCCGAATGGGATCCCCGAGAGTTGTCTCGGCGGTGGCCTTTCCGGCGCTGGTACTGGTTTGCGTTCCGGCCTCAGGTTCAGGACGGATGCCTTGCGGATTGCATTCGGCCCTGGATTGACTACCGGCACTGCACTGTCCCGTTCGCCGTGAATCGCCATAGGCTTGACCATCTGTGACACTGGAGGACGGTGCGAATGCTTCTTCTTCAATGTCTGAGGAGGCGGAGGGGGGGGCAACTGATGCTGCTGCTGTTGTTGTTGTTGATGCTGCTGTTGCTGCTGCTGTTGTTGTTGCTGTTGCTGTTGCTGGGCAAATACCCTAGCTTCAGGCTCAGACTTGTACAGCTGTATATCCTGAACTTCCTCAACCTGAGGTCTGTGATAGTTTGTGCTGGGTCGAGAAAAGAGTGGTGGCGGTGCTTCAATCTGCAACAATTGACGCCGCTCCACGCCACCCACGAGGTCGGAAACGATGCCTGGAATCAGACTTGGTGGCAACGGAATACCGCTCCGAACCGCCACATCAACCGACGGCCTTCTATCCGCAGCCGTCAACGACTCATACGACGGAAGTCCATGCTCCTCCTCCAAAGTCTTCGGTCGATGGTTGTCCCAATTGGGTTCATCAATCAGCGGACTGGGTGGGGCAGGCGGTCTTCGATGAGGCGGAGGGGGCGGTGGCGGCCCATCTGGAGGTAGCGGCCCATCCCTCGAGCTTGGATTGGAGCTGTCGGGCGTCGGAACATGTGACAGAGGTGGGAGGTCGTCCTCGTATGGTACCTGATCGTAGACACCGAGCTGAAGCTGGGAATGCTGTGGCGATTGCTGGTGATGGAAATTGGCTTCCGGATATGTCGGCGTGAACTGTTGCAATTGATGGAACTGTTGCAGTTGCTCGAGTCCACGGGAATCAAAGCTGCGTTGGTGGTTAAGCGTTGGCTGCGGGAAAGCAGGTACACTCTGAAAGTGGCGCAGCTGCTTCTGGAAGTCAGTCTCTGGCGGGAATTCCGAGTGCCCGTTGTTGATCGGGGAATGATCCATTGGAGGCAGCGCATTCAATGTCCTGTGAGCCGGAGGAGGCGGTGGAGGTGGCTCGTCCTGGTATGGATCCTGGTATGGATCCACCTGATATTCGTCGTTACGACTAGCAGGAGACACGTAATCACCAGGATCATAAATCTCAGGCCGTCCACCGGGATCGTGTCCTGCCGGAGTCATCACCATGCTATTTCGCTGATTCATGTCCATCATACTGGGTCTATGGCTCAGGTCGATCATGCTGTGCCTGTGGTTCGCGCTTTGGTCGGGAGGCCTTGAACTCCGATGTTCGCGATGCCGACGCTCTCGTGGCTGAGGCGGCGGCTGAGATTGATGCTGGAAATCGTCGTGAAGATCACGACGAGAAGGCTGGTGAGAAGGTTGAGAGTGGTGTTGAAAGTCATCGTGAAGATCGCGCCGAGAAGGCTGGTGAGCAGGTTGGGAGTACTCGTCGTGAAGATCCCGTCGAGAAGGCTGGTGAGAAGGGTAATGTGACGACTTCGGCCTCGGAGCATCTGGCTGGTAAGAATTTCTCGATTTGCGAGTCGCCCTTCGCTCCCTTCGCTCCTCCTCCTTTTTCCTGCGCTCCTCGCCAGAGCTAGGCTCTGCTCCCATTGTAGGGCTCGACGGTAGCGGCCGCCTCTTAACCGTCGGTACTGCCTTTTCTCGCGATCCCATCTCTCGTGCACCGCCGAGCTTTCTAAGCGGGACTTCCGGTTCAATCTCCTCGAAAGCAGTGATGCGCCTCGGCTTCTTAAGATCCTCCTTCTTCTTCTGCTTCGGTCTCAAATCCCAAAACGTCAACTCGACCAATATCTCTCCCGCGTATTTGTCCTTGCACTTGAGACCTCTCCAGCCGTCGTCGGTTCCACCGCCGGGCACCAATATCGTATCGAGTCGGAGCGTACACTCGCCGATGAGATCGGTCTTCTTGTCGTCGTTGAACACGCTGACCTTGAGAGTCCTGTAGTCTGGCGAATCGCGCACCGGAAACCGCAGCTCCTTATCCCTGTTGTTACGCCCGCCCGTTAGCTGGGGGTCGCATGAATCGCACGCGTGAAAGTGCCATCCAGCGAGATGCTCACCACCGTGGTACCTGGCCGCCTCTCACGTCCGTGTCGGTTCGCTTCGCTTCCTTTGCCAACCGTGCAACCGCATACGGGTCCTGTTTCCCGATCTTCTTCTTATTCGGCAAGTTTTTCTATTCCCATGTCAACAACACATCGTCCACAACATATCGACAAGCATAGTGCGGGGGTTTGGAAAATACCAACCGCTCTGTCCAAAACGCAAACCAAAGTCCCGATTACTGGTCCGTCACTGGTCATGTCAGACCAGATGCCGGCGGGGTGGGCCTCTTTAATACCCGCGCGAACCATGGCGTAGTTTGGCTATTTCGTCGGTTGAAGGCGGGGTTTCGGATCGGATCCTCCTCAATCGCCAGCGCAGCGGGATCGAGTTACGTATGTAATGTATGCTGCGTCGAGTGCAGTGCTCGGGCGGGGGGCTAAAAGGTGTTTGGATTCGCCGGTCGGTGGTTGGGTGTGTTAGGCGCAGCTAGATGTGTGTGCGTATGTATGTGATGTGTCTGCGTGTGTGCGAGACAATTCTGATTCGAGAGAGGTGAGGAGGGTGGGTGGGGGGGAGGGGGGGTGGTGGTGCTTAGATATGGTATGGCGCAGAGTAGGTTGGAGGGTGGGTTGCGAACTTGCGAGGGAGGGGAGCTGCTGCTCTAGTCGGTGCCGGTTTGTTGTTGTGGTTAAGTGGAGGGCTGGGAGCAGCAGATCAGAAGCGCATGCGTCGAATACGGAGCGCTGCAAGGAGTAGGTTGGGGGCGGCAAGAGAGGTGATGGGAACCCGTGATAGGACGAGGGCTGATCTGAGAAGAGGAATGCTACAACGCAAAAGAATAATCTCCCTCGCATCTCCCTTTCTCTCTCCCTTTCTGTCCGCTTACGTACACAGACACTCACTCGCGGCGAGCTGGAGATTCAAGGAGGAGGAGGTTTCGTGTTTGGCTCGGGTCGGTCACTCGCGTATCTACTCTATTACCTATTAGAGGACGTAAACAAGATGGGTGTGGCACAATAATACCAAACAAAACGGGCGTGGCGCAAAACCAAACAAATCAAGGTGGCTGGGGCAACAGTGCACACAGCCCGAAGATCTTCGAAAAACGCTGAAGCGTGCGCAAGCTGACGACTTACCTCCCTACTGCCCTCGGCCTCGATCGGAGTCACCAATCGGAATCCCCTCATACCGGCGTCTACCACTTTCAACTAGCCATTGCGCCACAGATGGATGACGGCTGCCCAGCAACCGCTTACGACTCCCTACAGTCCTACTCCCTATGGCCGTGTATTTTCGTACACACCTACCGGCAGTATCGTCCAATGGCGTATACACACACCTCTGCAGAGTCCATCTCATCGCACAAAGTTTAGACATAAACAAACCGCATCCATTCCGTCGCCCCGCATCCCGGATATCGCAGTTCCCGATGTGCGTACTATAGAGTCGCCGCGGAATCACGGGACCGCGCGACTAGACTGGACGAATGAACGAGCGAACCAGGTGTACCTTGGACGCGAGGAGTACCTACGGTAGGTACGGTACCTGCAGACAAATGAGTCGGCGTGTGGATTCGAAAGTACACTGCACTACGCTGCACCGCTGTCAGCGAATAGGTAGCGCCACAAAGACTCTTGGAGATGAATGGAAGCCAGCCAGCGAACCGGGGCTGAACTAGAGAACTGGCGTGCCGAATCCCGAAGTCGCCTTGCCAAGCAGTCGGCTCCCGTTCTGACGCGTTTGTGGCCTCGCGAACGGACGGCCATGTGATGACTTGTGGGGGCGGTGCCGAGAAAGACGGGTACCAGTTGGCTGGACGGCGTTTGCATCACGTCGCATCACTCTCGAATATTGATCGCGGCCTGTGCCTCTACATTCCAAATTACTGGATATGGCCGAGCTTTATTAGGTATTGGAGTGTTTGCGATTTCTGGCTGTCTGAAGTTTGAACCCAGGCCGAATAGCCACTGCCACCACCACTCTCTATTCCAATTATTTCCCCCCGCCGTTCCATAACCCTCCAACCATCCAACCCCAATCCCAACCCCAACCCACGCCCCTTCATCAACCCCTCCTCCTCCTCGGTGCCCTCCCCCTCCCCTCAATCCCCTTCATAGCGCCCTCATACGCGAGTTTCTTTACATACCTGACATCCCACATGAGCGGGGCATCATACCCCCGCGTCTCCTCACTATCGTCAACCCACGAGTATCGATCACTGATGCCCCAGACGGTGACGCCGACGCACTGCGGCACGGCCAGACATGCCGCCACGGTGTATTCGTAGTCGCCGTGCTGCTCGCGCAGCTTCCGTCGGTTCGCCGGCTGCGGGATTCGCACGTCGACTTCGGTCAATGCGATTTCGAGGCCGGTGGAGGTCGCGAGGTGTTGCAGTGACTACATATCGTCAGAGTCGGAGTTGGAGTCAGCGTATGTGAGGGAGGGAGCGCGGGGAGGTTGTGATCTTGGAGCTGGTTGAAACTGCCCGCCATGTGCAGCCAACTTTGATCCAGCCCAAACGCCTCACTCCCTTGCGTGTTGGAGGGGAGGATAACCAACCTGTGCCATACCGGGCGTATTCCCATCCGCAACGACCAGATGCGTTTGACTGCCGATTCCATGTATCGGAACCCCCTCTGCCCTTAGGTCCTGTGCGAGCCTGATCACGGCATCCAACTTCGGCCCCTGGTGATGAATATGATAATCGTTAAGATACAGCTTCACCTCCGGATCCGCTGCATTAGCAGCTCGAAACGCGAGGCGAACGTATTCCGCGCCTAAAAGCCGGAAGAACACCGACTCCCGCCACGAGCCGTCGTCGTTAAACACCTCGTTGACCACGTCCCACGCGTATAGCCGCCCGCGGAACCGGCTGACAACCGTGGTGATATGCGCCTGCAGCACAGAGCGCATCTCCTCCGCCGTCTGGATCTGCTCTACCCAGTCCCTACTCGCACACACACATCAGCCCCGCACCCCATCCCCCGTCCTCCCCTTCCCCGTCCATTGGAGTATACTCACGGCACGCCGCCATGCCACACGAGCGCATGTCCCCTAACCGTCTTCCCCGCGCCCATGGCCCATCCTACCACTGTCTCCGCGTCCTCGAGCGTGAAATTTCCGCGCACCCGCTGGGTCTCGCCCCACTTGAGGGTGTTCTCGGTGGTGATGCTGCCGAACTCGCGGCGCGCAATGGGCTCGCACCGCGTATCGGATAGGTGTCGTGGATCGAGCGCCGTGCCGAAGTAGAGCTTGCCCGAGAGCTTGATCGCGCTGTCGAGTGAGGCGTGGACGAGGGCAAAGAGGAGGAGGTGGATCAGGACCAGAAGGAGGGGCAGAGGGCGAGGCATCGGTGATGGATGGGCGGACGGATTGAACGGATTTTGGGCGGACGGATTGACGGACTGCTACACGCACGGCCGCCGAGGGGGGGCTTTATATCATATCATATCATGCCCATAATACTCCATACCCACCGCAGCTGCGGACCTGCCACCGGCCAGCGGTGTTGTCTTCGCATCCCGTATGCACATAACTACTCAATTTCTCACCCCGGAGACGGGATGGATGCGATGGATGCATACAGGGCTGCGCACTTATGCATCGTATCAGGAACCTATCAGGAACGGCCCCTCCTCCCTGCCGAAGCGTGTTGGATGTCTCGGAGATCGCCCGGGCCCTTCCGGGTATAAGGTTATGCACCCCCCAACGAGCAAGGCGGGAGGAAGGGAGCCTGGAGGGAGCCTGGCGGGAGCCTGGCGACTCCTATCATGGAGGGAGCTGGCTACTGTGCTGCCGTGTTCGACCGGCCAACCGCAAAACATCGAAACAACAAGAGCCCCGTGGGCCGTTCCTTCGCTCGCTACCAGTCCCAACCAAACCCACTCGCACATCAATTCTGCCACACCCGCGTAGGTATCCGGGTTTTGGGGAGATACATAGGGGTGGGACGAACCTACATGGCGCGTGTGACGTGGTTCCTGTGCCTGTGCCTGTGCCTGTGCCTATGCCCGTGCCGGGGAGTTGTACTGTTGTACGCAAAAAAATAAGAGGCAGAAAACCGAATAATGTCTCATGGCGGGCTTTAGCCATGCCCACATACACATCATGCATATTTACCTAGTACCGTATGCACTTGAGTAATCCACCGACTCCGCTCTTGTACGGTCCTCTTCCAGACAGCCAGACAGACAGAAATATCAACTCAACTTCTCTCCACGATCGCCGGCCAGTTTTATCTTACATAGCATACATACATGCACGGCCGCCTCTAGAAGAAAACCAAAGTATCTCCCCTTCTCCCCCTTCTCCCCCCATTCCAACTACAACTAAAACTACGGCCATCCCTCGAACCGATTACCTGAAACCCTCAATGGACAATAGCCAAAAAAAAACAGAAATAGGAGAGCGAGAATAGAAATAAAAGTTAATCAACATGCCACCAGGCGAAAGGAAAAGAAAAAAGAAAAAGAAATATGAAGCGAACCAAGAATAAGAACAAAAGGGCGCCAGAAGAACCAAACGGAAAGAAAAGAAAAAAAGACGGAAAGTGCGGAAAGTGAACATTGAACAACCGATTGCGCGTCCAATCAAAACTAAACATCCGCGATGACCATCACCACCCAGCGCCACCATCACCAGCACCCAGTAGCAACACGAGCAGCGTCCATCCGAACATCCAACTCGTCGCTGAAGCGAGCGAATTACCTAGGCCATGCGCGTTCCGCTCGTTGTCTCAGCTCACACCTCACAATCTCCCCTGGCCACCGTGTTCCGGCAACTGATGGTTCTCAAAGAGATCCTCGAGGTACGCACTAGGAGCTCGACCAGTCGGGGGTAATGCCAGACTCGTCAGCGAGTCGTTGACGCGCATGCCACTCATCCTCTCCGTCTGTATGCTGCTGGCGCCTCCCCTGCTCTGCGGCGCCATCAACGGAGTTCCCGGCGGCGAAGCACCCGGTCCTCTGGATCTCGAGAAGCGCGTTTGGCTGTTGTTGTTGAGCACGGCCGAGTTCCTATTCCCGGCAGCGTAGAATCCGGCGGGCAGGTAGGTGGACCGGCGATCCCCACCGGCGCTGTTCGGCGCGATAGAGTTCGACGTGGGCGAGAAGAAGAGGCTTCCGTTCGGGCCCAATCCCGGAGAGCGGTTGGAGCCCAGGTGGTCCAGCGACAACGTCGATCCTGGGCCGACGGCGTAGAACCCCCCACTTCCGTTGCCTCCCTTCGACTTGTGGAGCATGGACTTGGAGTCGATCATGCCGGGCTTGGTGGTAGTGCGGCTCATGGAGCGGTGGAGGGACCAGGCGACGATCCCGCGCCAGGCCATCACGATCAGGAGACACAGGGCCAAGCCACCGCCCACAGCAATGAAGATGGTGCCCTCGGGGTATTTGCTCTGCTGCATGAACGGCGCGTTGGCGTTGGGCGGCGGCGTGATCGTCGGTACGGTGTATTGCTTGGGCAGTTTTGGGAGACCGCCTCCGCTGTTTGCCGAGGTGGCCGCTGCATCGCCGCTGCTGCTGCTGCGCGTGACGGTCGCCAACGAGGTTTGCGTCGAGGAAACGTTCGGTAGGCCGGTGTTGGGTGTGGCGGTGGTTTGCGCGGCGGTGGTTCGTGCAGTTGTAGTCACTGCTGCGGTGGTTTGCGCTGCGGTTCCGGTGTCGCTGCTCTGAGCGAGCGCGAGTGCTGCGAGTGCTGCAAATGCTGACAGCAGAAGTAACGAAGACCTCGGTACCCGCATGGTGAAGGAAGCTGAGGAGGGAAACGGATTGGTACAGGCAAGGTGAGGTTTCAAGATGTTTTATTTACGATTCAAACGAGTGATGAAAGGGCGACGCAAAGGAGAGGAGATAGAGAACGAGAGTGGAATTTCAGTCAGTCAGCTAGTTCGCGATGGCCGGTTGTAGTATGTAGTGGTAGCGAATGTAGGTTGGAGGTGTTGGTGGGTGAGTGGGCGATCAAGGGGTCGAGGAGGGGAGGGGACGGGGGGTTTAGAAAGAGAGCGAAATAAGGAACGAGGGAGAGAAATGCACTTGTTTGTCACACACCATCTTCTACTCGACCTGCGCCGGAGCTGTTCGAGCTGTCGTACAGGGGGTGGTTGTGGTTTGCAGGGAGGGGGAAGAAAGGAGGGATGAATGGGGGAGCGAGGGGAGAGAAACTTGTATTCTTCGGCCTCGAAGTAGCAAAGGAGCGTGGGACCGTGAACGTCCGCCGGGAAGACGCCGTGCATAGTTATCATGTGAGAGCGCTTAGAAGTGTGAACGAGCTCTTCGAAACCACGGACAAAAAGAGATCCGCAGTGTGGGGCGGGCATCTACATATCGGTGGATGAATGTAAACAGCCCTCTCTGCTCTCCGCCATCTCGCACGCGAACGATATATCATGATCCGCTCGATCCACTCAGCTCCTTTCCTGGACCTTCCCGGTGGGTCCCTGCATCGTCCCGTACCCAAGAGACGTCGTGTCGCTTAACATTAAAAATGTGGAGAAACGAGGGAACAGCGACACAGGACCAGATCCTGAACCGAACGAACGTTCACACCGGACATCGTTACCTATGAGAGAAAGAAATCTGCAGCGAAAAAAAAATTGACACATGCGCGGACGCTACGGATGCGGGCCTAAGTGAAGCCTGACCACATACATAAGAAGTGGTTGCTATTCTGGTTCATGGCCGCCGGCCCATCCGGTACGCAGGACCGTTTTTCGGGCCAGCCGGTGTCCCGGCACATCCGTGGCTGCAGGAATCTGCAGTACACTACGTATTCGTGGGCGGGTGGTTACGCAGCTGGTTGGATGTTCAGCCTCGTCACCTGCAGAGGCTACAGAGCAATAGCTGATGGCTACTTCTTGGGGCAAATCATTACCTACTATGGTAAAACAATGACAATGACCAAGACCGAGCTCAAGCTTCAGATTCTCTCATAACATATCATACGACATATAACCCCACTACCTCAGCCCGCTGTAGAATAGCATGCCATTTCTTCAGGACCCAATTGCACGAGTGTGACTTATATATATCCGAAATCATATGGTGCTCAACAAGAGATATGTGTGTTCCCGCAAGTTCATTTATTTTATGTTCAGAGATTGAAGCACAGGTTTCATGATTCATTTTCCGCCCAAAGTTGTGTTCAAAACGCTCTATTACTATTCATCCACAATCACTCGCCACAAGTGAATTACATCAATCTTACTCCAGCCTGCTTGCTCTTCTTTGCAGCAGTCGATACAGCATTATCGGCCGCGGATCCCAGTCCACTCGCGGCCTCCCTCTTCTTCTCGTCTTCAATCTTCTTCAGCCTCTTCTCTGTCTTCGCCTTGCCGGAGCCCTTGCCGTGGAACTGATGCGACAAGTGCTTGAATGCCTATTGCCACCATTAGCATATGTTCATTCACAGGAAAGGGATAAGGAATTCATCAACATACCTCCTTCTGGTTCATTTCGCGCCCGAACTCATCCTTGTAACTCAAGTTCACATCAGGCTTGTAATCTTTGAACTTCAACGCCATGTCCCGGGCCTCCTGTAGGTCTCTCTGTTTATTCTCCCATCGAGCGTGCTCTTCACGTTCGCGAGCGCTCATGCGCTCAAACTTCCCGCTGGAACGATCTTTAGCACGCGCAGCTTTCGCCTTGTCCTCGGCCTCGAGCTCGCGGCGCTTCTTGTCCCGCAGGAACTTCTCGCGCTGTCGTTGCAGCTCCAGTTTCTTCTCCGCCTCTGGATCCCGCTTGAGAAGGCCGCGCTGGTTGAGCATCGCCAGAGTTGCACCGACACCGCGGCTGATCGTGGTTTCCTCTTCGAGACCGGTGGAGGTGATGGTGGGAGCGGCTGGTGGAGTGTCCTCGACTTTGGCGGATACCTCACGCTCGTCGCGAATCATGTCCACGTCGCCATCTGCTGCTTCAGCTTCGGGGGAGTCCTCCTTCATGCGCTCGGGCTGCGCGGAGGCGGAGCGGGGTGCTTTCCGCTCCGATACTGTCGGGGCGCGGAGAGTGGCAACAAACTCGGATGTCTCGTCGATGATGAGGCCTGGGGTTTCCTCGTCCTGGTCTTCTTCCATGCCGCCAGGAGTAGCCTGGGCATTCTCGGCGGCTTCTTCCTGGAACTGTCTGGCCAAGTCAGCCGGCTTGAGAATCCTTCGCTTCTTGAGGGCCGCCCGACGTTGCAGCGCTAGTGATGCTTGGAGGTCCTCGTCGTCGATGAATGATACATCCTCGGCTATCTTCCGTTTCGGCTTTACCATTGGTGCGGCCGAGTCGTCCACTTCCATCGCGTTAACGTCTTCCGGAGGACTTGGCTCCGCCGACATAGCCGGGTTGAGTGCATCTTCGTCGTCGCCACCGCGCTTGCGAGTGGATTTGGACTTCTTCTTTTTGGGTTTCTTGACCTTGATCGAGACCGGGTCGATGTAATCAGAGGCGACTTCGGCTTCTACGATGCATGTTAATAGCTAGACTGTAGAGAGACAAAGGAATGTGCTTACTGGGCATATCCAAGGTAATTCCTCTTGATCTGAGCTTTTCCACCACTTCTTGACGATAAGTCTCGTTGTCCGCCAAGTTACCGGTGTCGTCAAGGACAAACCTCTTCTTTAGACGACCCTTTTCTTCATCGTCATCATAGTGCGCCAGCAGTCGCTTCTCTCCCCCTTCCTCGTCATCGTAGGCGTTGTAGATAGGTTTCTTCTTCTTGAGCTCGAGGCGTTCCATCAATCGTTCGCGCTCGGTAAGTTCAGTCGAAACGAGCTCATCGCCCTCCTCTGCCGTAACGTCAGTCCCATCCACAGTACGAAAAGTGCCCACGCAACAACATACCTTCATTCTCATCAATTGTGCTATCTTTCAACGTCAAGATCGTCTCGCCGCCCATCTCGCCAAGTTGTGCCAGATCATGCGAGACCTTCAGCCCCTTCAACTCGGCGGTAGTATACTCCTTCGACTCGGCAGCGGCCCTCTCCAGCTCCTCCTCCATCTCCCTCGCGATCTCATCCGCCTTCTTCTTCTGGCGCTTCTTCATCTTGCGCACCCAACTAGCCGTATCCTCCTCCTCATCCTCATCCGCGAGTCCCGCACCCTCCAGCTTCCGGAACCGCTGCGCCGCCTCCCGCGCCTTCTTTATGTCATCCTGTCGTCGCTTCTTCGCCGCCTCCTTCTGCAGCTCCGCCGTATGTGCCTTCCAGTTGTCGACTGCGCGCCGCTCGCGGCCCTCGGTCGTGTTGTCGTATACGGGCTCGCCACTGGCGTTCGCGGTGACGGGCTCGTTGTCGACTCTTAACGGCTTGAGGCCGAGGGACAGGCGGAGTTTGTTGGTTTCCTCGATCGAGAGCTCGCTTTCGCCAGCCATTGTAGGGATGCGCGGTATGGAAGTATCGAAGTGTCGTGGAGATCCGAGCTATCGAGGAACGAACGTGTTGATATTGCTTGGCGGAAGAGGCACCTACAACTCTATTCCTATCCGCGTTAAAGCGAGAGTGACCAGCCGTGATCCCTGCCAAGCCCGCGCAGAAAAAGAAGCGTACATAGAGTTAGCGTTATCGAAAAAAAGTTCATGTGCTGCAGCCAAAGACACTGAGAAGTCCAACGTCCGCCAGCTCTCAGTCCTCACCACAATCCACCACTCCAAATTACAATGGCTCGCTCAAAACAATCCACCAAGGCCGCTGCCGCCGCCGCTCCTGCCGCCGCAGTGAAGAAGCAGCAGAAGCAGAAGAAGAAGGCGACAAAACCCAAGGCCGCCGTAAATGTCGACGAGAAACTGGCCGAGAGCGAAGACAAGTCCACAAAGTCTGTTGCTGTTGTCGAGAAGAAAGCGGAGGAGGTGAAAGAGGTAGAAAAGAAGGCGCCACATCCGGCGACCGTATCGCCATACCGGTTGGATGAAGCGCAGGTACACTCTCTATTTCCCCCACCAACTCCAAAGGCAAAATCATTGACCAAAGCAACAGGCCCTAAAAGCTGCCCGAGCACTCCTAAAGCACATCTCGACCGCGCCCGCCGACGAGAACACCAAACCCAACCTTCTGGAAGACCCCGAAAACCCCGCCGACTCGGCCGTGCCGCTGTGGCTACAGCTCAACACGAAAAAGTACATGACCGACACCCGGAAGCTGAAACCCCTGCGGATTGCGATCCCGCACGCGCTGCTCAACCCGACCACAACGACCGTCTGCCTGATCGTCAAGGACCCCCAGCGGCACTTCAAGGACCTAGTTGCGAGCGCGGGGCTCTCCAACGTAGTCACGAAAGTAATCGGCGTGGGCAAGCTGCAGAAGAAATACAAAGCCTTCGAGAACCGACGACAGCTGCTCGACAGCCACGACGTATTCCTTGCCGACGACCGGATCATCACGATGCTCCCCGCGACGCTCGGCAAGCCGTTCTATCGGCAGACGTCGAAGATCCCGCTGCCGGTGACACTCGCGGCCGGCAACGACTCGCCCGCCTACCTCAAGACGCAGGTCGAGAAGGTGCTCAAGAGCACGTACGCGCACCTGTCCCCCTCGGCCACCACCGCCGTCCGCATCGCCCTCTCGAGCATGACCCCCGAGCAGGTGGTCGAGAACATTGTCCGCGTCGTCGACGACCTCACCAGCAAGAAGGTCCCCGGCGGTTGGAAGAACGTCAAGAGTCTGCACATCAAGTCGCCCAACAGCGCCAGCTTGCCCATCTACATGGCCGCGGACGTGTACGGCGAGGAGGACGTGTTGACGCCCGATGAGCAGCAGGAGCGCGCGCTCGCGCTGGCGAATAAGGCTGCGGATAGGAAGGAGAAGAAGGAGACGAGGAGTGCGAAGAGGAAGGGCTTGTCTGAGACGAAGCCTGTGGAGGAGGGGAAGGAGGTGGCCGCTGAGACCCCGAAGAAGAAGAAGGTCAAGGTCGTCGCCGCCGTCGCCGAAGAGAAGAAGTAATGTCCAGTGGCGTTCAATTTTTTTGTATATATCATGGGCGAAAAAAAGCATTGTTATGACATTCATGGATTATCACTTTGTCAAAAGGTTGTGCGCAAGACGAATGATTGGCAGTCTCCTCTATGGCTTCACTCATTCTTTCATTTGGTAGGTAGCGGGGTCTCCCTCTACAAAAGGTGTAGTTGGTTTGGTTTGCCATAGTCCAGAAATGCTGTATGTGAAATAAACACAGTCTCCTTCTATAAGGTTTGGTTTGGATGGTAGCCAACTCTAATCACATCACATAGGATGCACAATGCGGTGGGTGGGGTGGACAACATGTCTCTCCGCCACCGGCTCCCTTCCCTGATTGCGGGTGTGAAGCAGCTGCGGATGGGTGAGTATGAATGGGTTTTGTTGGTTCTCTTAGCCTCAATCGCATTGGTAGGTAAGGTGAATAGCTAGATACTTCATGGACACCAAGGCTTGGAAAACTCAGTCGAGTAAGTAAGAAGTCTAGAGTAGCACCCTACATTCTGAGCAGCAGCAATATCAACGCCAGAGTGAGCACCAAAATAACACAAAAAACATGGCGTGTCGAGTGATAATCTCAACACTGACGCAGAAAATCTCGAGTGATATATCATGTCCGTTGCCGCACGATGTGGACGAAACTGCTATGGACATAGAAAAAACACCCAGGAACTTCCACCATATGCCCAGCATCTGGGATTATTCATTATTGTGCATATAAGCAAGTACGAAAACAAGCGCTCAAAGAAAAAACCGAACTCGACGAACTCCATGCCCATGCCCATAAATCATCACAACTCCTCACTGCCACTGAGCACCTCCGGCTGCAGCTGCGGCTGCAACTCAAGTACACCATTCCCTCTCTCCCCCACCGGCCAAATCCACTCCTGCCTCTTCCCCTGTGGGCCAAAATAATTCCTAAAGACCTCCTCGAGCAGACCATCCTCAAAGCGCATATGTTCTCCCGGAATCGTCAAAAACTCGAGCTTTCCCTGTTTATCGAGGGTCCTGAGCCCGAGCCAGTCCTCCTTGTACCCCTTTGTATCCTGCAGTTTCGTGACCACCCCAGAGGTAGTATTGACGTCGGCCCACCACGCGGTCTCCTTCGGCACGACAGTCTGGTCGTCCGCAAACATGAACATGACGAACCGCTCCAGCGTCGTTAGATTCTCTTTGTACGTAGCGTTCTTCTCGCTGCGCTCGTTATTGACATCGGCAAGCCACCTGGAGTGCTCTCTATAACTCTCCAGATCCGCAGGATCCCTGTAGTACTGCGCGGGGACGACACGGGATTGTACATAGTCGGAGTACTTCTGCCCGCGCAGTAGCCCTTGGACACCGCGGCAAACGAAGTCCCCCGGCGCACAGGCGGCAATGAAGTCGGCGATGCCGTTATGCTGGGAGCCGAAGGTGACGAGCGTGTGGAGCGCGGGGGCATTGCAGCGCTCGACGTAGCCGCGCAGGAACTGCCCGCCCTGCGAGAAGCCGAGCGCGTTGAAGCCGCCCGAGAGCTCGGGGATCGCGGCGAGGTCGCTGCATACCCCCGCGAGCTGCGCGTTCACGTCGCCGAGGAACGTGGCGCTGCGATCGGACGAGCCGCTGGGGGCAAGTCGGATCGCGTATACGAAGGCAGATGGGTAGACGTGCTGGAATAGGGCCGCGACACTTTGGATCCCGTCGGAGTCGTAGGAGTCGCCTGGTTTGTTAGCGGGACGGTGGTGCGGATGGCGGAGGCGGGCGCCTACCGAGGCCGTGCCAGATCACTAGTGGGAGGGGTTTGGCGGGAGGGGCGGGTGCGGCGTGCGCGAGGAACGGTAGGACGAGGAGTATTGTGGAGAGACGCATTGCTTGAAACTGACGTCGAGTGCAACTATGGTGGCGTGCCGCGTGTGTAGCTGCTAGCAACGTGAAGCTTGAGCTTGAGGTTGGTCGTCGCCCCACGGGTGAGAGGAAGTCAGTGATTACCCGTCCTGGAGATACTGGCACAAGTGCCGGCAATCCGGCCGCCGAGTTCGAAGTGCTGTTTTCCGTTTAGCTGGCCCGTGCATTAGCCAAACATTCAGACTAGGAACAGGCCGCGATGGAGGAATACTAGCGGGACACACGCGGCATGCGTTGAGATGAGACGAAATCGAGGTCACGATTTGATTCACTGGGCGATCACAGACAGCATAGCCAAGGAATTCCCATCAAGTAACTTTTCCCTTCCAGATTCTATATGCGACAAAAATGACCGAGAAGACAACAATTGAAGCTCGCTCTGGGAAAAAAGAAACGCAACCCATACAACGCACAACACCCCCACGCACCCAGCCATCCCAACCTAAATAACACAATATGCATTCATGAAAATGTCGTGGCTTAAGCCTGCTGAGGCAGTTCGGGCTTGGGAGTGTTCAGAGCACCAGTGATGGCGAACTGAGTGGCGATACCCTCGACACGGTGGAAGGCGTTCAGGTTCTTGTGGAGGACGATCTGGTAGCAAGTGGCACCACCCTGGCGGGAGGTAATGGTCGAGTACGCAAGGAAGTACTCCCAGACGCGGAACCACCGTCCACCGTACTTGGCCTTGACCTTCTCCTCGTTACCCATCCAGTTTCTGTACCATCTCCAGAGAGTAGCGCTGTAGTGAACTGTGGGGAAGAATTAGCATCGACAATAGGCAGATGGACCAGACAAGCGGAACATACCTCCAATGGTGTCAACAGTCTTGACCTCGAAACCAGCACCCTCGAGAGAGTCGATGAACCATCCAAGGGGGGTCGAAGCGTCAGCACCGGGAAAGACATATTTGTTCATGAACAATCCCCAGATGAGGTCCTCATATTGCCAGCTCTTGCGCAGACCAGCGATCTGCAGGAAGAAGATACCGTCGTCCTCGAGCATGTTGTTGACCTGCTTCAAGAAGGTAGAGAAGTGCTTGACACCGACGTGCTCAGCCATCTCGAGACAGGTGATCTTGTTGTACTTTCCTTCGGGGACGGGAGTGTCGCGGTAATCCATGCAGAGAACCTTAGACTGAGACTCAGGGGTTCCATCACGGCGAAGGCCACTGTTGCCCCAGGCGGTCTGGTTGCGTCCGAGGGTGATACCGGTAACGTGTGCGCCAAAGTTCTTGGAAGCGAAACGAGCGAGCGTTCCCCAACCACAGCCGAGATCCAACATCCGCTCGCCGGGCTTCAAGTCGATCTTGCTGCAGACGGTCTTGAGCTTGTTGTCCTGAAGTTCCTCGAGAGTCTCCTCCTTGTGGATGTCCGAGATAAGGCCGGAAGTATAGATCATGCGTGGGCCCAAGAACCATCCGTAGAAGTCATCACCACGGTCGTAGTGGTCACGGACTTGCTCCTCATCTACAGCGCAATTAGTATCGTGCTTCCAGGAGGGAACTTCTGTAAGATGTAGAGCTTACCCTGGGATCGAGTGTGCATGATAACCTCGGGAATCATGCCGGTCAAGAAGTATTTGAACAAGCTCCAGGTGAACTCGGAAGTGCACCAATCGTGACGGTATTCCAGAATCTCCAAGCAGTCGCCCTTGAAGGACACATCGCCGGCGAAGTACATCTCGTGGAAGGTCTCCATGGGGATCTTTGCGGTGCCCTTGTACTTCTCCTTGTCTTCGGGCTTGTGGAAGTCAAGGTAGTGTTCGATGGGCTTTCCGGGCAACTTGACTTTCGTATTCTTGCGGGGGGAGTACCGCGACATGATTGTCCAGTAGCCAACCAGAATCGGAAGGGACGTGAGCAATGCGAAGAAGATGAAGGTTTTGAGGCCTCCGCCGACTTTCCGCATCAGGTAGAAGGGGACGACGATGATGGCACCGCCCAGGATCAAGTTGCTGAATTGCTCATTGCCGGGACCCTCGGCGGGGAGGGGAGCATTGGGGATAGTTGGGTACTGATCAATTGAGTCAGCAAAAGATACAACGAAGCACCAGTGGAGGGAATTGGAAGGAATTGGATAGATAGAGGAGGAATTGAATGGGATGGGATGGGATTGATGCAACGGCGGACAGGGACACGTACAGCAGTTGTTCGCACACCGCATACAGTGCTCGGTGGGGCGGGCTCCTTCGCTGGAGGAGTCTGGATGAAGTCGAAGGTCTCCTCGACCTCGGAAACGCCCTTCTTCTGCTCCGACATGATTGGAGACAGGTGTTGCAAGAAGGTTCGGGGGTGGTGGTGATGGTGGGGGAGAGGAGATGAGAAGGAAAGAAGATGAAGCAGCAGCGGGCCGCGGGGGGGTATTTGAAGAAGCAGCGGATAATGAACGATTCCGGAAGCTCTATGGTGTCTTTCTTCACGCCCTCACTCACAACTCACACTACCTGCAACAACAACAACCTCTTTACCTGCCTCCCCGATAACTTTACTCGATGCATCCTGAACCCTGCGTGTCTTGGCGCCCACACGGACCAGGTCCGCACCAGCCGACTGGGTTCGTTGGACGGTCCGAGTTTGGGGATCTAAGGGGGTGGCAGCGGTGCGTGTGATTGGTCGGGCTGCGGGTCACAGAGACAGCTCTTTGGCCGCTGCGTCTGGCGGTCGGCTACATCCATACGAATCCGTTGCGGAGCATCCTCGCAAGCTTGGTTAGGTAACTGTTGGAGCAGCACCACCGCACCAGTGGATCTCGCGCAAATTCCAACGTGTCGTTTCACTGATGCAAACTGTCCTCTCGCAACTGACGGCAGCAGCAGCAGCAGCAGCAGCAGCAGCAGCAGCAAGCAGTGAGCGGGAACGCCGGTAGTATCAGATGTGCGGCAGGAGGCGGTGGACACAGAACCATCTATCTACCGGTAACTGCTAGTTATCATCATATGTGCTCACAGGGGGACGGCCTTGCACACACGACACGGCGAACATCAATCCTGCGGCTCGATCAGTCTCGTATTGAGTGTCGGCTTGCGTACTCTACTCGGCAACTCGACGACTACCGTATCGTGAACGATCTCCGTAAAACCGATTCCGCGACACGCCTGCTCAACTCCTGGACCTCAAGCCTCGGTCTTCAGGGCCGAGGACATCTCCTCGTGTGCGTATATATGCGTCGCAGCTCAAGAATCAACTATCAATCGCCAACAAAGAAACATATCTCACACATAGATATCCCGCAAAAGCCACCCCGACCCCCTCCAACCCAACCCAACCACCGAGCAGTTGACCCGAACCCCCCCGTCACGGCAGGATGATGATGGCAGATCTCTAGTACACATGGGCACTGGCCCTCCCTCCCTCCCCTCGCTCGCCGAGATTGAATCTCGGTTCAGGCTTAACCTTAAGTTTAAAAAGTTAATCTTCGTCCCATTCCAGTTCTAGCTGTCGCACGCAATCTCTCCTTTGAGAGTAATCTCCAAATAGGGGAGGGGAGGGGAGCGCAGAGTGCGACCCAACCACCTGCGTATATACGATTATCTGTCGTCCAGAGGAAGATATCTGCCTCGTCAGTAGAGTAGAGCACCCCTATCCCGACTGCAGCTGGATATACCCGAATGCTAGAGCTGGTAAGTAGGCACGCGGTCGAGCCCTGTATGTAGAGTACATATCGAAAGGAGAAGGAAGCGCTGGTGCACTAGGTACTCTAACGTTCCAGCTTGTACGGTGAAGGGAAGCTTGTCTGTCTCCCGTCGTTATGTAGATAGAGTACCTCTCGGGGATTGCCGTAGACTGTAGTCAGGCTCCCGGGATATCTACATGAGGAATAGATATATACCGCTTGAACTCGCGGTGCGACAGTGGCAGCGCCGCGAGTGTGGCCGGTGTGTGGCCGGTGTGTTGCGGGTAACTACATAAAACCAACTTCACAAAAGGCTGAGACGATAGAATTGGGCATGTACCGGTGAAGAATGCCCTCAAGCCACTAACCAATAAGGTGTGTAGTAACCACCGCATCAACGAGTCCCCTAAATGATGAGAAGCTTCACTGGACCTCAAGCGGTCGACGTATTGTCGCATGCGGCCTGTCAAGACTATCGTAACCCCTTACCCGACCTTTCCTGCCAACTCCGCAGGGGACAGAGGAAGCCCTGCAGCTACGGAAAAGGACGGTAACGATGGTACGAGGTATGTATAATGGATCGGTGCGTACGTATTTAGGAATCACGAGTGATAAAAGGGGATCAATCCTGGTCCATTTGCACCTCCAAGCCGGTGCATACAGTACTATACATACATTCTACAATCATGAGATGGTGGTACATAACGAGCAAGTTACAAATAATATTCTCCCAAAATGCGCCTATCCCCATGGTCAAATCTAAACCTCTACCTCCTGCTCCCAGATATGCTTGAAACGATCTTTCAAATAGTACGGTACATGTTTCGCGGCCGCCCTGACACGGAGAGCATCGTACGGCAATTTCTCAGTCTTGATAGCCTCGAGGAGATAGATAGCCACAGTCTCCTCGCTAAGCGGCGGATCCCGCCAGATCTTTGCGATGTCCGCGAGTTCGAGCTCCGCGTGGTGCCACAGTGCGTATGCACGCATCTGGGGCTTCGAAAGTGGCGGTGACGTGCCGCACGATGAGGTGTAGGTTTTGATCCATTGCGAGGCTACTTCTATCTCGGCGGAGAAGACCTCGGTGATGGTGGTGGTCTTGGATGTCTCCGAGAGGGATTCGGTGTCGCAGCCTTCCGTTGATGTTGGGGTGGCCGTGGTGGTTTCGGGGTCGCAGCCTTCCGTCGATGTTGGGGTGGCTGAGAGGGATTCGGTGTCGCAGCCTTCCGTTGATGTTGGGGTGGCCGTAGGGGATTCGGTTTCGCGGCCTTCCGTTGATGTTGGGGTGGCCGTGGTGGATTCGGTGTCGCAGCCTTCCGCTGATGTTGGGATGGCCGTGATTACGGAGGAGGTTAAGACCGTAGTTTTGGTAGTGGTGGTGGATGTTACCGTGGTGCTGGTTGTGGTGGTGGTAGGAGCACAGTCTTCGGAGGTATCTTCGATAGCTCTACACTCCGGTCGACGGGGGCGAGGGTTTAAGGCCATGCGTCTGGTCTCCAGAACATCGAAGATTCGGAGTCCAGCATAGGTATCGGCAGCGGCATCTGGTTACACATGAGCTCAAGCAATAGTTGGTGTTCTAGTCGGGAGAACGTACACTTTGCTTGCACGTTGCTCATAGGCTTCGACCAGTCGGAAACTCTGACTGGACCTTTATCCAGCGGCAGGCCCAGATGCGCCCGCGTCTGCTTAGCCAACGCAAACAGCCTTTTCGGAATCTTAGGCATGTTGTTTTCGAGAGATACGACGAGGTTATGGAGATCGCTGAGCTCAAAGACACCCTGCGGCTTGACGCCGAGGAATTTATGCAAACGCCGGTGGTCGCCGAGAACATTGACTCCAACTTTGAGTACTCGATCGGACTCAATCAATTTCCGAAGCGTCGGCGAGATGAGTTCATCCACTGATTCTTTTAACTTCAATGGCTTCCCATTACTATCGCAGCCAATCTGCGCCACGTGTATTATGGCAATCGTAGATTCACTCGCCACTTGGATGACGGCAACATTCTGTCTACACGAACTGTCAGTCGAAACTTCCAGTATGTAAATACAATGCGCCGCGAGTGGCTACCTTATGGATGTCTTGTTTCTCTCCGGGAAAACCCATTCCAGGTCAAATCCCACGACTTCCTCATCCAGAAATTGTGGCAACACTTTCTCGCAGTCCTCTAGTGATTTGCAGACATGGACTTTGACGCCCTCGCCCTTCGAATCGACATAGTATGTATGGTTCCATGACTTATTCTCATTTTCCTCGGCTAGAGCCATTTTGACCTCAAGAATCTTTGGTGGAATATGGTACATTGAGAAGGGGATATATGGCTTCTCTGGCTCTGTTGAAAGGGAGGGCACCTTCGCAAAATCTTGGTCCCAATTCACCCTGGGGCTCGAAATGAGAGGCTTGACAACCTCAATTGGTACACACTCGCCAGGGGATTCCATCGCCGTCAATGTTTCCCCCGCCTCTTCGGCAGCGAGTGATTTGGCAAGATTTCTGGCAATCACAAGCGACGACCGTTCCGCCTTTTGGTGAAGGGCAATGGCATTACCGGCGAGAGCATTGACAAGATTCAATGCAGTATGTAATTCGGCCGAGGGTCGTTTTCTCCTCTCCAGACCGAGTTTCTCCATTTCCGCCTGCAATTGTGAGAAGTACTGGTTCGCTTCCTCACTGAGTTGTTTGATCTTCAATATGGTATCCTCCGGCTTTGTTCTCGCGAAACGTACAGCCTTGGCACTTGCCGCATCCGTATCTGGCTGTCGAGCTCTTCTCCACAATGGAGAGATAGTCCTTGTGATGGGCGGTGCCGCAGACGACAGCACCGAAGTTGGCCGACTTCCACGCACTTGCACAGGATTTCCTCTAGGTGGTGCTGGAGTAGCTGGTGGCGCATTGTCAGCGCCACTGAACAAGATTGATTCGCCATTTCGCCACAGATTTTTCTGCGCGTAGCTTGCCGTTGTCGAGAATGTTCGGGGTTGGCTTGCTGTGGCCTTCAAGCTGTGTGGCCATAAGAAGGCTGAGGAAGTTGGAGGTGCAGTATCAGAAGCGGGTGAACTGCTTCCGCTTCGTCGTGTTTGCAGATCAAGCAAGTCTTTGCGGTCACTATTCCGTGGGCATTCGGTAATCGAAGGTTGCTCTGTCGTCAAATCTGTTCTGTATGGCGCAGATATCAACAAACCATGTTCATTCTCAGATCTCGAAAGAAAACTTTACGCAGAAGGTTCACCAGACATTTTCTGGGTTCTGATGTGCGTTAAATACCACGAAGAAGTGCTGGAGAAAGTGCGGCCCATAGCGAACTGCGGGGCAGAGGTGGAGGAGGAGGTAACGCGCAGCATCTTCTTGGGAGCTGCGAGCTTGAGTCGATGTGGAAATGAGTTGGTTGCCACTCGCAGGCACCGCCATGGGTTTTTTAGCGGCTCTGCAAGATGGAGGTGGTTGCAACTTCTAAAGGCACGCTAGCTAAGCGCTGCCGCATCTACTGAACTGCATCACCCACCCACCACCATCGCGGGGTCAGTTAAACATCCCAAAACAACAATCACAGCTATGGCATCTCAACTACTACCTCTCGGTCGGTCTCCTCTCGTTACTCCAAACTCAGGCAGCTGATACGTACGATTTTAGAGTTGGTCGACAAGTGTGTTGGTTCGCGGATATGGGTAGTGATGAAGGGGGAGAAGGGTGAGCAGTTAACCAGCTTCAAGAGCTGTGGTTGCCAATCCACTGACGCTCTGGCAGAATTCAGCGGCACACTGGTTGGCTTCGATGACTACGTCAGTAAGTCTACCTTGAACTTCCGCTGTTACTGAATGTCGTGCTGATCCTCCGTAGACATGGTCTTGGAAGACGTAACAGAATAGTACCTATGCCCCGCGTGACCGCATTCCATCCACACCGCTAATCACCGCCATATCTTCGCAGCGAACCTACTGGCGAGCAGATCAAGCTTAAGAAGATTCTTCTCAACGGAAACAACATCTGCATGGTGGGGCATTCTCTCGGCGGGGGTGCGATGCGGGAACAGGGGGAAGTGCTGACCGTTTACCTGCAGTTGATTCCTGGAGGCGATGGACCTGGCGCTTCGTTATAAGAGTGCTTCGTCGTGAGAGCAGTTCGCCATAAGACCTCTTCGGTGCTTCTGTTTTCGTCATGGATAGGAGTTGGCGCAGAATAATTTGTCGCAATTAATGGGCTACACTGCGAATAAACTTTCACTGTGTCAACGCACCGTCTACGAACTCCATTGCTCTCTTCTCATTTGCATGTAGTACCACTGTTCAGACGGTTCATATCCGAGGCGACACTCTTGACCAAATTCGGACATTGAAGCAATTTCCATAACCGCAGTGCTGGCTACTGGCCGTCTCACATCTCGGGCATCATCACGGTTTCCTTTTCTTTCGGTTTTATCCGTACGTGTGCGGGTGTTCTACTGAGAGCGTGACTCCAGAATTGCCAGGACTACAAGAGAAGAACCACATCATTGAAAGCCGCATAGCACAACAGTACTTTTGCATGTTGAAATTGCGTTCACCAGCCTCCCTTACTTTGCTTACAATCCTCAGGATGGTCCAGCGTCCTTAAACCGCCAACCACGTTTGGAAAACGACATGCCCGGGCCTGGATACACTCATGCGCCATTGCTTGGGATATCCAAGAGCTTCACCGCCTATTCACAGGGGCGTTTGGAGATGGGCCAGCCGGTGGACGGATGATTGTTGAGCTCGGTGGTACTGCTGAGCGACTTATCCGGCGGAGAAGCTCGCATCAAAGTGACTACCGTATAATTCAAGACACGTGCAAACCTCAAGAAAAGCGGCTGCCGAAAAAAGAAAAAGGTCCACCGCCGGGAACTCGGACAGTGTGCGTACCTAGTGTGTCATGTGCGGGACAAATAGTTGCCGTTGCCGTTTGGGAGGGGGACGATCGAGCTCTATGGTAACCGACACCGAAGCTAGCACTAGTACCATTGTCGTGAAATGGATAAGAGCATTGTATGTAGAGGTAGAGATGACGATGGCAGAAGGAAGGTGAATTATATCAATCCGACCGGTAACGAGGAAGTGAACGTGCGAGTTGAAATCCATTGGCGTTGGGGCAGACAGAACCGAGGGATGGTGGACGTATTGGTTGACATCTCGGATAAAGAGAAGGGTCGGAGGACGATGGCGGATAGCAAAAGGGTGCAGAGCGCGCTGATCCAAGTAAGCCGGTTCTTGGCGTTTGGTGGTCGAGGGAAACCACAGGCAACTCGTCGTCAGCTCTCCTTTAAACGAATCGGGTTCCACATCGCTAGCACCTCCACATCGACACTCATCCACCACTACCACCGCTACCACCACCACATCACCTATTGCGATACTCAGCTTCATATCCGTACCATCAAACTTCGTCTCCCCAAATGTATTCCCAGACCGGGGGAGGAGGATTCCTCAACCCCAATGCTACTCAACAACAGCAACAGCAGCAGCAGCAATATGGCCAACAACCTCAGAGTGGCTTTCCCGGCCAAATGAACTCTATGCAGCCCCAGCCCACCGGGTTCATGGGATACCAGCAAACGGGCTTCCCCGGACAACAGCCACAGCAGCAGCCAATGCAATCGCAGTTCACTGGTTTCCCCGGTGCGCAAGCACCGCAGCAACAGCAACCGCAGCTCCAACAGCAGTTCACAGGCTTCCCGGGCCAGCAGCAGCAGCAACCCTTGCAGCAACAATACACTGGGTTTCCTGCTACGACTATTGGCGGGTTCGGCGGTCAGAGCTTACCGCCTATACCGCAGATACCGCAGCAGTTCCAGCAACCACAGCAACAGCAAGCCCAGCCCACCCCGCAGCCGCCTGCTCAGACCCCGCAGATCAATACCGGTCCAGTGAAGATACCCAATGTCCGACTATCGTTCGTCACGTCGCAAGACCAGTCGCGATTTGAGCAGTTGTTCAAGGTGGCGGTCGGAACTGATCAAGCTTTGTCTGGTATGATTTGTCGTGGGAATAACTTTAGCTGTAATCATTACTTATATAATCGCTAGGCGATCGCGCGAGAACCATCTTGATGAAATCAGGTCTTCCTGCGACTGATCTCCACGCAATATGGTCCGTTCTCTACGTCGCTGTTCTGTTGGAGTGGACTCGTATTGACGACTAGCAATAGGCAACTGTCGGATACCACTAAATCGGGCGCACTCCTGTTCCCCGAATTCGTACTCGCTATGTATCTGTGCAATGTCAGGAAACAGGGAAAGACACTCCCAGCGACGCTACCAGAAGTCATTAGGAACGAAGTATCCGGCATGGTCGATATAATCTCGTTCGGCGTTCCGGACTCTGCCCCACCAGCACCGCCAAAGACCAATGTACCGAGCTTTGATACCACCCCTTCGCGAACCGCTGCATCTACACCCACCCAGAGCAACACCTCTCTCCTCGGGGGTCTGGCGCCTCAGCCAACCGGGTATAACATGGGGGGAATGCAGCCTCAACCCACAGGCTTCCAGGGCATGCAGTCGCAACCCACTGGCTTTCCCGGTGGTAACTTCCAGAGTGTTGTATCACAGCCGACTGGCTTTCAAGGTGGAATGATGCCTCAGCCGGCAGGCTACGGGCAGATGGGTGGAGCTGGGAATATTCCCTCGATGCCGCCAATGCCGACAGGAATGTCTTCGATGTCGTCCTTGTCGGCTGGGTCTAGCTTTCTGCAATCGCAGCCTACTGGTATGCCTGGACAGTGGGGATACATCAACACGCCGTCCACTGGTCTTCCGGGTCTTGAGGCTTTGCAGCAACAAATGATGCCCCAGCCTGGGAGAGAAGGCGGTTTTAATATGCAAGGGTTGACCGGAAATGCCGCCATTCCGTGGGCTGTCACCAAGGTCGAAAAGCAAATGTACGACAAGATTTTTGATGGCTGGGATGGTATGCGTAAGGGTTTTATTGGGGGTGATGTAGCTATCGAAGTTTTCGGACAGAGTGGGTTGCCAAAGGAGGACCTCATGAGGGTTTGGACACTGGCGGATCCTGGAAACAAGGGAAAGCTTGATAAGGATGAATTCGCGGTGGCTATGCATCTGGTAGGCGGTTTTCTTCATTCGGTCTGCCATTCAGAATCGTCTCTAACCTTCGGAACAGATTTACAGGAAGCTCAACGGCCACGATGTTCCATCTCGCCTGCCGCCGGAGCTGATTCCCCCTTCTACCAAGAAGTTCAATGAATCCGTCAACACTGTGAAAGGTTTCCTGGCATCCAGCCGTAAACACTCAGCGCTTCAGCCACAGGCGACTGGCGTTAGCTTCATGAAGAGTCGCTCATTCCATGGCGATGGAAACACGGGGCTACGTAAGGACGGAACCGTATACAAGTTCAACGATGAAGGTTCAGGCTATAGATCCAGCGCTCGTCATCGCGCCCGTGGAGCGTCTCCGTCACCGGGAGGTTCTGCTTCGCCTTCACCCGGTCCGGAAGACATCTCGCTTGAGCAGCTCCGTAAGAAAGTTAGGGAGAAGAGAATCTTGCTGGATGCAATTGACATTAAGGATGAAGCCCGTGCAGAGGATGAGGATGTATTGGATCGCAGGGACCGCAGGGACGCGGATGACCTTTACCGCCGCATTCGACGTGTCCAAGAGGATATCGACAGCCATGCGAATGCTGGGTTGCGCAGCACCGATTCGGACGCTGAACGTCGCCAGATGAAGAGACAACTGCAGAACCTCACTGACAGACTCCCGGATATTGCCTCAAAGGTTAGAAACACCGAGAGGCGTATTGCGGAAGCCAAGCTAGAGCTCTTCCGGCTGAGGGATGCTAGAGAACACCCTGAATCGGCTTCTTCGATTGTTGGCACCGGCCCCGGTGGCTCTATCACAGAGTCTGATCGCCTCAAAGCCAAGTCTCGTGCTATGATGCAGCAGCGGCTGGCTGCCCTGACTGGCAAGCCTGTTGACCCAGTTGGAAACGATGATGGCGGCGAGGCGGCGGCCAAGCGGCTGGCCGACGAGTCCCAGAGAATCAATTCCGAAAAGGCTAATAATGAGAGGATGACCCGCGATGTCGAGGAGAGCGTCAATGAATTCCAGAAGTCTCTAGAAGACAGCTTGAATGATGTGGGTGGCGGACATAGGGATGGTGCCTCCGAACATGAAAAGAGACGATGGGAGGATGGTCTGGGCGTTGAAGACGAGGTCAAGGATTTCATCTTTGAGCTACAACGCCAGAGCCGTTCCGCAGCTCTCAAACGTGAGGATGACCGCGATCCGCGTCGCCGCAGCGATCGTACAGAACTCGACCGGCGTCCAGCTTCCACCAAGCCCCAAGGGGACCGTGTCGTTTCTCCTCCTCCCCGAGCAGCCACTGCGGCACCGACCCAAACCGGACCGAGCAGCTATGGATCTTTCAACTCGGCAGAGGACCGTGCCGCGCATGTCAAAGCGCAGGCCCAAGCGAAGATGGCGGAACGACTTGCTGCCCTTGGCATCAAGCATCCCATGACCATGAATCTTGGAGAGACGGCGCAGCAGCGAGCTGAGCGCGAGCAGAGGGAGAAGGAAGAGCGTATTCGTAAGGCTGATGAGGAGGAGGCGCAGAGGGAGCGGGCACGTCAAAGCCGACTTCAAGAACATATGCCTACACCACCTCCAGCGGCGCCAATCAAGAAGCCAGCGCCTAAGGCCCCCCCTCCACCCCCCCAGCGTGGGAACAATGATTCACGGGCCAAGGCTGAGGCGGATAAGAAGAGGGCGGAAGAGGAGGAGCAGCTGAGACGTGAGCAGGAGGAGAACTCTGCCGAAATCCATGAGCTCGAGTGAGTCCAATCGGTGAACCCCATCACACAAGTAAAGCTAATGGTCAATAGAATGCAAGCTAGCAATGAAGAAGAGGAGCTTGCACGCGAGGAGGCTGCTTCTCAGGCCCGTATCAAAGTTATCGAGGAAGAGATGAGGCAGGGCAAGCTTCGCAAGAAGGAGGAGGCTGCGAAGAAGAAGGCCGCCGTCCAGGCTCAGAAGGAGAAGGAGGCTCAGTTGGCGGAGAGGCGTGCAAAGATTGAAGCTGCTAGACGGGAGGAGGAGCGGCTGATGGAATTGAAGAGGCAACTCGAGGAAGAGGACTCTTCTTCGGACGATGAAGGACCAGAGGCCGTTGGCGGACAGGCAACTCCCACTCAGGAGTCAATGGGTGCTGTCGAAAACGTATCCTCGCCACGTTCCCCTTCACCGCCGCCAGTCTCAGGTATGCCGGGCATGCCAGGTGCTATGCCGCAGAGCCCGCCAGCTGAGGTCCCCATGGCATCGCAGCCTCCTCCTGCTCCACCGCTACCTCCCACATCTGCACCCACTGCCGCCCCTCAAGAGAGCAAGAACCCCTTCTTCAAGAAGGACTTCGGCCAGCCTATGGGCCTTGCCGGCAGTGAAACTCCCGGTGGTCCATCCGGCAGCAACAACCCCTTCTTCAACCTTGCTAAGGACCAAGCCCCTGCTGAGCAGAAATCTCCCGCCGCTGCCGCCCTTCCAAACGTGCACATCTTCGACCCAAAGAAGCGCGATGACGACGACTGGAGTGTCGTGGACGATGACGATGACTCGGGCAGCGACGACGACGATGAAATGCCTAGCCGTATGAACACCGCCCAACTCGCCGCCTCTCTATTCGCAACTATGGCTCCTCCTAGGCCCCTTTCAAGCATGGATAGGGAAGCACAACCTTCCCCGCCACCGGCTCCTCCCATGCCAACCGGCGGTGCCCCCCCAGCTCCCCCAGCTCCCCCGCCACCCCCTCCCATGCCAGGAATGGGCGGACCACCGCCACCTCCTCCACCGCCACCTCCTCCTATGTCAGCTCTGCCCTCAGGTCCTCCACCCGGTGGTCCCCCTTCATTCTTGGGACAGATCGGCCAAGGCATCAAACTCAAGAAGACGCAGACAAAGGACAAGAGCCAGCCGGCCACTGCTGGTAAGGTCTTGTAAGGAAGATTTGTCTTGCCTTTCTATAATTCATTGATTTCCGTTTTTTTTTTCTTGCCCTGAATATGGGGTGTACATGCTGTGCTCCTGCCGTTTCCTTTTTTTGATCCTTTCCTTTGTGCTGTTTTATTCGTTTGTTCAGAAACTAAAATGCTTTTCGTGTCTACCTACTCTAATCGAAATCGTGTGCGGAAATGATCGTACTTGTATGGATATATCATTAATAGACGTTGATGAAGGGGTTAAAACCATTGATGTGCCTGAACATGAGACCTTGACTATGAGGGAGGACGAGTGATGATCTGAGTATACAGCTGGACGCGTCAACGGTCTTCACGATTTCACAGCACAGTATATCCCCCATCCCACAACTACATCAGCCCATCCAGAGCATCCACGACCATAACCCATCCACGGCACAGAATCCAACGCTACAGCAGTTCTATTATCATTGTTTGCAGAACCAGAGCCGTCACCTCATCCGAGCAAAAAAAACCCCCCCCAAACACAGCCGAACAGATTGCAAATCATTTACAAGTCATCGAACTCGCCGCCCACATCATCGTCATCCATCTCGCCCTCCTGGATCTCCTTGGCAAGCTCCCGCTCCCGCTCGCGAGCCTCCTGGGCATTCTTCAGTTCTAGACGATGTTGATTCATCGGGAAACGCATAGCCTAGTCATGTTAGCTTGGAAAGGTGAGATTGGGAGATGCGGGTGAGAATACTTTGACACTGTCGTTATGCAAGCTCATGCAGAAAGTGATTCTCGAGTGAAACACTTCCTGAGGCTCCTGTGTGGCGTAGACATCCAAAATCTCCTTACTCTGCATGAAGCCCTTCTCGTGATCCAGGGTAGCCTCAATGACGCCGTCACGGATAGCCTTGGCAACAATGTACTCGGCGCTCTCCTCGCTCTCGAGGCCGAGGCGGATACAGATGTCGCGGAGCGAGATCCGTGAGTACGTCAAGCTCATCATGCGGATTCCAGTCTTGATCACGTTCTGGCGGAGACGGAGCACAAGGGTGTAGGTGCCGTCCCGGCGGAAGGTATCAGCGTGCGTGTTGAGGGTCTCAAAGAAGGCGTCGAGCTCTCCAACACGCACGGCACGTACAAGGAGGAAGTAGGCATAAAGTGCCTTCTGGAGATGGGGATCGCGGAAGGTAGCGCGGTCGGGGATATCGCCCATTAGCAGCTCCACGATGATGTTGAGCTTGTTCGCCGCCTGCAGGAAACCGATCGCAGCGGGCGATTGGGGAGCCTTGCGGATGGCACTGACCAGTTGCTCGTGCGCTCCCGAGTAGTCTAGCTGGATGGCCTTGATCTTACCCAGATAGTAGTTGTATCTAGCGATCAGGTTGTTGGCAGCGTGGTCGGGGAACTTGGTCTTGTTAACGAGGTGGTCGGCTTGCGTGATGTCCGAGGTTGAGATGTAGTTGCGCAGAAGGAGGGTGATGAGGGTGGCCTGAAGCTCAATGTCTTTTCGGAGTGTTGCAGTTCTGAGAGACGCCAGAAGCTGGGCGCGGATTGCAACGACCGCCGGCGGAGGTAGAAGCTCGTGGAATCGGGCATAGTAGAAGTAGACCTTGGACGCGAGCGAATCGAGTGTCCGACGGTTAAGACGGTGGACCTTCTCAACAAGTTCGGAGGAGAATGCAGCCCCCTCTTGGTACTTCTTCTGGTCCAAAAGGTAGATCTGGGTGAGGAGGTGGAGGTAGACGTCGATCTCGTGAAGCACATCTGGGCTGATCGTGTAGATCTCGATTTCGCGCTCCACTTCCATCACTGATCCGGAATGTCCAAGTACACTGAGCAACTTGGAGCGGGACTTATTTTCGACGGGGTAGGCCTCATCGACAATCTTCGCGATGATCTCGGGGGTGATCTTGCGGCGTAATGATGCTATCGAACGGAGGACCCTTAGGGTGTATCGGGCGTCAAAGAGGTTTACGGCACGTTCCAACAGGATGAAGTTCTGTTTGATCTCTGTGGAAGTAGCAAAATGTGAGTAATCAGCATTCCATCACTATCAATTCATTGATGTTGGGGGGGGGGGGGGGGGGGGGGGGGCGAAGTTGGCGGTGGGCGTTGCAGTAGCTACCATTGTAGGTTGTGACGGCGGGGTCTTCCTTCTGCTCCTCAGCCTTTTCGTCATCCTTATCATCATTGCCGCTCTTAACGACATCTCCCATCTCGATATCACCGCTGTCGTCCTTCTTGTCCTTCATCTGCGCGTCCTCTACCGGAGGTTCTGGCTTCTTATCGGCGGCCATCTTCTTGTCGGTTTTCTCAGGCGTGGGTTTCTTCGTGCTGGATCCGGAGCCGGTTCGTCGGGATGAAGTCCGGGTAGGCTTCGATGGATTGTTATCGTTATTGTTGTTTGATGATGAAGAACCGCTGGCGTCCTTCTTGTTGTCTCCGGACTTGCCTGAACGGAGTGACTTCTTGTCAACCATTTGGGACGGCAGTAGTGACGATTGATGATGGCGGGATGAGCTATGTGATTCTTCCGGGTAACTAGCAGAGCGGCGGGGAAATCAGACAACAAAGACGAGGCACAACAAGCAGCTTTGCTGTGAGACGTTGGAAGGAGAGGGAAATAGAGATTTGAGGCTTTTGAAGGGGGTGATGGGGATATGTTCAGATGATGAAGGGAGAGCGAGGATGGATGGGAGAGCTGTCGAACGAATTGGACAGACACCACCAGCTTCACCGTTAGCAGCAGCAGGCGGGTTGCTTAGGCACACAGCTTGCTTGTACCTTGCGGTCTGCGATATGCCCTGTCTCGGCGCAGGTTTCAGCATGTTGGTCAGCATCAGAGCCCCACCAAACACAGTTCGCGAGCACCACTTGCCAACCGCGAACAAAGTCAGGAAAAGGCCTGAGAGACGAGTCATCTTGAGTGAAGGAATGGACGAATAGTGACACCGAACCGTGGGACGAGGGAAATGAAATGGGTATCAGACACGAAGAAGGTGCACTGTCCGGCGGATATATAAGTTTTCGTTTGGATGGATGGATCCCAAAAAAGCCCGCAAAGATAATCATGGTCATCCTGACTCGTTGTGTACCAGGACTGTCGACGTGATCCCACGCAGAGGTCATTTGATACGGGGGCCACCATCCTATGGAATGACAGATATTTCCATCGGATTTACCAGTCCACGCAGTTTACACTGCGGCTTGTTATACTCTATCAATATCGTCTATGGGGTCATATCGCCCGACACTTTGAGCCAAAGCGGGGCGTTAACGAAACGTCCGATCAACCGGGCAAAGATGCTGTGAAGAAAACGGGCAGATGTCCTGGGCGCGGAGCTGAATACCAGAGTGGATCCAGCAAGTTTATGCCAAAGTGAGAGAGAAAAACGGTGACTCAAGAATCAAGATGTCTATCCGTAGCGGGGGTATTAAGCGTCACAGCCTGTCCTCGGCCTCGTTCAGCCTCTTTCTTCACACTCACTAGTATTGCCGCCAGCAGCCCGGCCAGAGTAAAAGCAGAGCCGCGTCGTCAGCCTTCTAGCTAAACCACAAACGCGTCCTCCCGCGATCGCTGACATCTGCTACCAACTCCACACCAACGCACTGCCACGAACAAAACGTCCTCTCGATTTTCTTTCCTCCGCCGAATGCTCACAACCTCTCCATCGCCATCGTAAACCGCTTATACGTTGAGCAATGGCTCCTGTTTCTATCGACAATGATTTTCTCGACGACGCATTAAAGAATAAGACATTACTCCCGTACATCACCACGACTTCTCATTCCGCATAAGGCTCGCAGCTAATGGCGCGCATCGAACAGGTCATGGCGCTCGATATTCACACGCATCACTTCACCCAACACGCCTTCCCCCACCAGTGTCGCCCAGGCCACGGCATTTCTGTGCTCCAAATACTCTCTGAATGCGCTCCAGAACTGCCACAATCCGTTCCCTCCTCCTTCCGCTGCATCCAAGCAAGAATTTGAGAGGCGTACAGCTCCGATAAACTTCACCGCCGCCGACCAGCCTGGAGGCGATGGCTGCGGGACGATACCGTCGACCCTCCCACTGATCGCCGAGCTGAAGACTGCAGCACTCGATCTCAGCAAAACGTTAAACATTGACGAGATCTCTGCGCTACGCATCGTGGTACTGGAACACCATGGCCGCCCGGTGAAGGCTTTATTGGCTGCCGAGGCGGGTGCCGGCGGCGATGCAACAGACCTCGGCGCAAGCACCTTTGGCGCAAGCTTCTTGGAGAGCATATTCCGACCGAACAACGCCGATGATCGAAAACAGAAGGATGACAGAATCTTCTTCGATCGTGTGGAGATCTACCTTTGTGAGCGGCGATATGTTACAAAGGTTGCCGTGGCGCTGCTGAGGGCTGCGCTCGGTCGGGATAGCGTTTGGAACGACGCCGGTCAACAGCTCAGTTCCCAACTGGTGGCGACGGGATGGGTCGGATATGCGATAGGTATTGTGGAAGGAATTCGATCGAGATGGTTCGAGGCGGGGAGTGATGATACCGGTCGGCCAACCTGGGTTAAACAAAGGTTAGAGGAGCCTGAAGTTCGCGATCAGGTTGCATACACATGGGAGAAACAGGTAAGTTAGGCCGGTGCTGTCTCTGTATCCATCTTGCTTGTTGCTGATGCCCTGTAGACATTTTTGGAGATCATACATCTGCAACAGCTGCTCTTTCTGCTGTTGTACAAGCCGCCACCACAGCCTGTCAACGGCAAGTTGGCAACTGAATGGTTTCGACTGATGGAGAATGTCAGGTTCTTCGATAAGAGAGGCAGACCACGGGTACAATTTGTATGCTCTAACTTATCAAGCGGGATACTAATGTCCTGTGTAGGTGCTGTTTCCAACCCATGAGGAGATCAGCAATTTCTATTCTTATACGGCTGGGCTAGCATCGATAGTCTCTGTAGCGATGCTTCAAATCCCAACCGCCTTGGCCATCATCGATGAAGAGTTCGCTGAACCTCTATCCCCAGGATCCTCTGCTACCCCTCCTGCTACGGCACCCCCTTCACTACAACCTACGGCACCAAGTGAAGCCTTTTACATTAAGGATCCATCAGCGATCAGAGCGATTACAAACTCCATGCAAGCATGTGCTGGTCGTACCTACACAAGTAGTCTTGCCGTGATGGGATGGGCGTTTCTTTTGGGCCACATCAATGAGCTCAGTAGGAATGTGCCTCATTGGGATGACGCCGACGGACTTGCCATACGTGGAACCCCAGCCGTTGAGATGTGGGGCCAACATCTGCCAGGGCTTTTCCCTACGACGGTGGAAGTGGGTCTCGCAAACTTGGTCGGGCACCCGGTGGTACAAATGCCAGCTTCCATTGTAGGTCTGCTTGACCCTACTGAAGCCAAGCCAGAAGTATCAGGATTTCACCTGGACGGCGAAGAGGATGGCTTGAGGATGAAGAATGTAGTTGCAGACCTTGTGCGCCAGACGCAGAAGCTCTTCGAGTTTACGGGCACCCTTATCGTCGCAACATTTTTGCCGCACAATGTCGAATACAACAAGCTTTCAGCTTACGAGAAGTTCCTGAACGACGAGCCCAAACTTTTGGAGGAACCGCCAAACCGGATCGATTGGACTGGAGGTTCGGTGGAGAAATTCTGGCAGCACGAAGGCGCGGCAGCACTTCTTGCTCGGGCAAAGAACCGGTTTCCCCATGAGCCTCTACCGTTCCTACGTCTCATCCGAGGTTTAACAACTCAGGATGCAACCCTAATCGGGTATCTCGCTCGTGTGCCGACCTATACGGAAGCCCTTCCGCATGGGTTCAAGGATTTTGAGGATTTGGAAACGCCAGAAGATGACGACACTCGCTACATTCAGTTAGAACAAGACCTGGAATTGTTCCCGACACGGGATGGAGGCATGTTTGAGTTCGACGACCAGGAAGACTCATTGGCTGTGCTGGGCGGTATCGTCATCCCACAGGGCACGCAGGGTATTGTGATCTCTAGCGGCGGTACCAAACAAGTGGTAGCCTGGCGACACGAGTACAATGCTCTTGCACTATTTGGCCGTATCTTGGAATGTGCAGCTTCCAGCCAAGCTGGCGAAGTAGCGTTGGTTCAGACCGAGATTGTAACAGAGATTGTGTCGCTGTTCACAATGTTGATCGCTTCCTCCAAGGAATCTGCAGCGGCGCTGGCACGAGAGCCAGAAATTCATGAGGCTCCTCAAGTTCTGATGGAAGCTAGTGAGATGTTGGAGAGGACTAAGGATGTCATCTCGGTTGTCTTTGACCTTCTGGACTCGGCGCTGAATCGTTACACCACTGAGAGTCCTTTCTTCGTTATCGGGGTGGAGTTTGTCAACTCGCTCGTGCATCTGGCACCAGGGCGTGTGTGGGCCTACCTCGCCAGGAGTGTACTGTTGGAAAGACACGGACGCGGTGGCGCGTTCGCTGGTTATCTTTCGGCAGTGGAGGTTACCCAGGGGAGCTACGACTTCACGTTGTCTTGCCTGACACTCTACGAAACCCTTGTTGAGGAGGCTATTCGAAGCAGCGCCACTAACAAAGGATGGAGTAAGCCTCTTGGTTCCTCATCTAAAGCTATCATGCATGGTCCTACTGGCACGGGCGCCAATGACACCGTCCTACGAGAAATACTCCTTGGGTTTACGCGAATTGTTGTGGATATATTCGAGAGCTATCGGTCATTCAAGTATACTAAGGACGTTGCCCAGAAGCTCCATATTGGAACATTGATCGCTAGAGTCTTCACCAAGATTCTGTACTACGTTTACGGTGTGGACGAGTTCTCGGATGTGGATCACAAGGTCACGAGCGTATTGGTACCCAGCGCAGAATATCTTGTTTCTGTGTTTTTGAGCACTGCGACGAGCGATCTACCAATCGAACCAATCTTGGGAGCTATCTCAGATGGCGTCCAAACCCCGGAAAGCAGCTTGTACATACAGACCTTGGGAACTTGGGTGGACCAGGTAGTAAATGTGGTCAAGTTTGCGGACATGTTGGCGAGAGTCCGCCTTTATCTTGGGTCAGTATCATCTACACCAGTATTACGTAGATCAATATACTAACTTGTTTACTAGACACGACCCTTCACACCTGGAGAAGCAGTTGTACGCGGCATCTGCCTCTATTGCCAAGCTATATGCAGCAGACGAGAGGTACAGAAGACATGTTCTGGAGCTGTTCGAAAGCTTGGTAAAGTCTTCCGGATCCTTCGCCGAAGAGCCTCCTTCGTTACTGGGACACCTGGGCGTAGATTGTGCGAATCATTTCGTCGCCCTTTTGTCGGATCTTGACCGGCCATACCAGGACGAGGGCATCGAGACTCGCATCTGGAACTTCATCTCCGCAGTAGTAAGCAACAAACAACAGGGTATGACGATACTTCTTCTTCAAGGCAAAGCCCTCCGGCAAGGCAAGAGCGCTGGTCAGGCCGTGGCTGGGAAGAAGAAGTCGATGCTGGCGATATGCTTTGATGCCTTGGACGAGATTGAGCGTCTTCCCGTCGAAAAGACTCTGGCGATGTTGGAGATGGTCTCAACGGCACAGAATTTCTGGAATTTGGCCATGGATGATATCGGAAAGCACCCAAGGCTGTTGTCGGGTTTGACCAAGCATGTCGAAAACTTCACGATTGAGTTCCTGCCTGCAGATTCTAAGGAACTCATCACCGAGAAGTCATGCAAGTTAGCTGTTGCGGCGCATATTGCTCGGATACTCGCGTTGTACCTTCACACAAGGAGGCCGTCGCAGCGGGACGAAGTATTCTTCAAGCAACTTCTTCCCCGGCTGAACTTTTATTTCGAGAAGGCCGTGAAGATTAGTGGATACAGACCGAGTCTCCACGCACACCTTCAGAAGAACTTAGAAGAAAAGTGGCCAGGAGTCAAGCTTGCACAGCTCAAAAAGACTAGGCTGAGAAGGACGATATACGGGGTGGACGCAGTCTACGACATGGTATTGGGCGACAAGGTTCTCGGATTCGATCCTGGCTGGGCTGGGCGTCCGGACGGGTACCGATGTGAGGTCGAGCGGGCGAATCTCAACCTGTCACTGGTGCAGACACAAGTTGTGAGTTTTTGTCTTTGCATCCCCGGACGAACTAGTACTAACGATCTCATCACAGGATCTGCTTTCAGCCTGGGAACTGCTCGCGGTTGAGCTCTGTGACTTTGTCGATAACAGTAAAGAGCTTACCGATTCCCTGGTGAGTGTGGTCGAAACTTGCCTCCAAGAAAACGTGGAGACAGGACTTCCGGCTCCCATCTTCACACAGATTCTCGCCCGCCGGGCGGAGTTTGCTTTCGTCGTTGTCCGCAAACTGCATCAGGCGCTGCCGGACTCGGATCTTTTCACGCGCGTCTTCACGGTTGCCCTGAAGGCTATCCACAACAGCACGACACAGTTCCGACAAGCTCTTGTCACCGCCGACATGGACTACTACCGCTCGCTACTGCGAATAATCTACATCTCCCTCAATGCTGCCGTCAAGCAAGAAAAACACTCGCAAGAATTTGGCATCCTCGTCGTCGACCTTCTCGACATTGTAGTCGCAAAGGGCTTCAAAGACCTTGCTCAAGCTGCCCACCAACACCCTGACCGAGCGAATCCCCAGGACATTGCCCTGGTAACCGGTATCCTACAGGCAGCCCTGCGGATAAAAGACTCTAGTGAGATCCACTACGGCCTTGCCAACCACTTGCACGAGAACCAGACGATTCGGGCTGCTACCACCCTCTTTTCATGGGCTGAGCAACTCGCTACAAACGAAGAGGATCCGGTCTACGGTGAACTTTCGGTCCTTTTCCTCCTTGAGCTCTCGTCAGTTCCGGTAATTGCCGAGCAACTCGCCCTTGAAAACATCTTGGAGCTTCTAACATCTACCACCCTTGCCGCACGCATTAGAGAGGGCGTCACACCCCTCTCTCACCCGCGCCTCCATGCAATCTGGTACCGCGGACTACTTCCTCTCGCCCTTAACCTCCTCGCCAACATCGGAATCCGCTACGGCCGCGAGATAATCGCATTCCTGAAGTATTTCAGTCCGCAGATTCGCGTGGCGATGGTAGACGCATGGAAGAGCAAGCAGTCCACAGTCGTCGTCTTGCCTGCCGTGAACGAGTGCATTGGCATCGCGATGATCCTCGCCATCGTCCAGAAACTCGGTGGGAAACAAGAGCTTACCTCGGGAGTCAATCTCGATACTTCGACTATCGTCGAGGGTGTGGATTACTTCTTGACCCACAGGAATTACTTGAAGAGTCTCGTCACCGCAACGAGTGTGGAGGAGGATGAGGTGCTGAGGGCTGGTGACGGCGATGAGGAGGGTGGACTGGTGGAGAAGGTGGTTAATGGGCTTGTTACACTTCAGGGGTTATTGGCGGATGATGTTGAGGATTAGTGAAGTGGTGGTGGTAATTGGGAGTTGTTTCTTTCTGTTTTTGTTTTGGGTGGTGGTGGGGATGTGGGGATGAAGATGCTATGCTATGCAGAAAACGGGGATATCGTTTTATGTTATGGTGCTGGTGATTGGGTGCGTGTGGTGGAGATTTGTGTGGATTTGTGTATATATGACACGACTGATGCCCCATTCAACGATGGTCCCTCTTCTTCGTGCCATCTTCGAAAGAAAATGTAGTAACCACCCTTTTGATCTTACAAACCGTATCTCATATCACAAACTAGTAGAGCAGGAAGTATTCATTCGCCATCTAACTCCATCCCAGAAACAATCAAATCAAATTCGTAGTACAACGCGGGTAACAGCGAGGAGGAAATCACATTTGATCTACGAAACCGCACTCTGCCAGGGGCGGCCTACAAGCAAATACGCGCATCTCATCAGCTACTCTGCTTTCCCCACCCCCCCCCCCCCCCATCCATGCCCTGGGCCCATCAACAAGGCGGGCTTGGAGAGGATGGCAACTGGTATCTGGGAGAAACATGGCCATACGTACCGCCACCACCGGTACCAGCACCACCAGTAATTGAGGCACCACCACTACCTCCTGGACCAACGCTAGGGTCGTCTAGTCTAAAGCCGTCACCCTCGTTGAACATGGCTCGGCTTACGCGGTCGAGGGCGTTGGACCAGTCGCTGATGGCACGCATTCTCTCAACGTCGGAATTGCTCTCGATTTGGACGGTGCCTTTCTCCTGGTTGATTTTTCCGCGGATCTTTTTATCGAGGATGAGAAAGCCGAGGATCTCCTGGACCTCCGGGATAGAGATCTTGAGTTGGCGCGCGATGAAGTCGAGCGTGAACCGCGTGAATGGCGCAATGAGTTTAATGAGTGCCTCCGTGCGGATGTTACGGGTGACTTCGTCGATGTGCTGCCGGATGAAAGGGTCCGAGAGAATATCGGCTTTGTGCGTCTGCAGAATCGATTCGTAGCGGTGGATCTCGTTGTGTTGGTATGCTTCCACCAGATCCGTCATGGCACAAATGCGGGGGTCGCTTCTGTACGGCTTGGTTTCTTGTGATTCGAACGGGTTGATTTCCGTCTTCATCAGCATGCTTGCGAGAACGAGGTACTTGAGCACCTGGATTCGCTGCAGTGAGCCCGCTTCGTCATAGTTGCGGAAGGATTCGAAGAAATCGCTCTGCGCATCTTTCCAGTTCTCTGTGTGGCTTAGTTAGTTTAGTGCCTATCTAAGATGGCCGGGGGACGGAGTGGCCAACCTTCGCTCATGTGCATCTTTCCTCCACACTCTCTGATGATACCCATGATTTTAGGATGCGGCACTGCCGACCGGACCTTCAAGGACTTGTTGTATAGAGCCTGACATTGGTCAGCAACTATTTTCCAAGCGGTGACTTCGGCCTGGTCAACAAACCTTCAACTTCTTATTGTTGCCCATCTCAGAATACATCTGAATTTCGATGGCATAGACCTCCAATAAATAAGTACCCTTGCTAGGATCATCAGATCCATCCGACTTCTGACAGGCTCTGTACAACGAGCGGACATTCCTAGTTAACCGCGAGTACTCCTTCCTGTCCAGCCACAATTTCGCAAGCTTGATGTTTGTCTTCAACCATAGCCTCTCATTGTTCGAACCTGTAAACGCCTCTAGAGTCATCCCGTAAAATCGTTCCATGTATGGCATGTCTTCCGGGTCGCTCGACGACGAGATGAAGTCCAGCATGTTGTTGATCGACTTCTCGGAGTAGTTGCGGGTGACTGCCGTCTTTATGTAGGTGAGAAGCTCTGCATAGTGTTCCACCGCCTGCGTATCGGTCAGCAAGCAGCTTTTCCACGTCCATAACCAAGGACATACCTTCTCATGCTGCTTCAATTTGAATTCTAGCTTGATGGCCTGCTTCAAACCCTTGAATCCCCTGTGCATCCATCATCAGCCCCCAGCATCTCATCCTATTCCCACATGGACCAACCAGTCTCCCTTTTCCTTCTCTGACTTGACAACCTCCAAGAACTCGTTGATTGCAGCCTCCGGATCTGTCGGCTTCATCTGCTTCGCATTGTAGTATCGGTTCTCGATGTCCACGTCCGCAGACTCATCTTCTCCGTCATCTTCGTAGTCGAATTCATAGTCCTCGTTATCGGACTCCAGCATAAAGTCGTCGTCGGACATCTTGAAGGTGTTGTGGCGCAACGGAGGACAGCCGATAGAGGTGTTGGCGTTGGTGGTTTGGGATGGAGGTAGCTTGAGCTTGGGTTAACGTGGGGCAGCACACCCTAGTTAACTATAATTGAGCTCATACGCAACCGGGTAAGTCGCTTATTGTCCACCGGGACTCACTCGTCCTTGGAATCTTGTCTTCGTGGAACATTATTTCATTCTTCTTTCCATTCGCCGCAACAGACTAGATTGTAGCGGGATCTCCATCTCGACTCTCTCCGGTGAGACGAAAAGTTTGTTTAATTTGACTCGCCATGGCTTAGCTAGGCTGCATGCGAAATAAACTGATGTTCTCTCTCTTTCTTCTTGCCCGATAGCTTCTTTAGTTCCCCGCCATTGTCCGCTATTTACACATTCTAAGCTTTTGTTTTGATCGTCGCCCGCTCATATAAAAGGCATCAATCACAACCACTTGTTTTTCGAGTGGAGCCATGCCTCTTCTTCAACCCTCTCAGAAACCCCAATACAGAACCTCTTGGGCAACCTCAAATAAGTTTCAAGCGCGGCTATAGTAATCTACCGTTTGACCACCAAATCGCTTCTCAAGACCCACTTCCCCACGCCACCGTCGTCTGTGACCTGTCTTCCTTCGTGAAGCATACACTCCCTCCCATGCCTATGAAGCACGGCAAGTCCTTTCTCCAGATCGACAACAACCTCTTCACTCCTCTTTGTCCTTGTAGCATCGGTATAAAACACCGTCTCGCCGCCGACGATGCCGTCTGCAGAGCCAGTGAGGTAGATCAACAACGTCCAGGTGGTTCGGCAAGGCACTGGTGGATCGCCGTGCATCAGCTGATTCGAATCATCGTAGTGCTTGTCAAAGAACTGTCCGGTTTGATAGCGATAGACTCGTATGCTGCTTCCGTCCTCAACATGCTGCCACTGCAAATACCACAATGACAGAACGTGACTCACTTCGTATTCAGTCCCACAACTTCACCTCCCCATAAGTCGTTATCCTTCCTAGAAACGACATCCTTCAGTCCACTCTCAGTCCATAACCGCTCCGCGAATGCTGCATCATGGATCTGGAAACGGTCGTTGACGCGGACCGCATCGCCGTGTTTCGGTTTTCCAGGTGTCGTGGTTAATGAAACGGATTTCTGGAGGTAGTTGACATATGTTTTGCATAGCGTCGAGGTGAAGAATCTGGGAATTGTAAGGATCTGTTCCGGTAGAACGTCTCTCAGTTCCAGGTCTGAAGGCGGGAGTAGCGGGGTTAAGGGTGGCCATGATAGGGACTGTGGTGGGGTTGAAGCTACAGCCTGTGTCGCACCGGGTGGTAGAGTCCCCTTCTTCTTGTTGGATACGGTCGGCTGTTTTTTTGGCGGCATGTTCGGTTATTTATGTCTCTTCAGCGTTGATGGATGATGACGATGGTGAGGGAGCTGAGAGATAAGCCGGCCCGCTATCGAGTCGGCTAGCCGCGTCTTGGCGGGAACGCTTGATCACGCTTCAGCCCCTCCACACACTCTCACCGCCTTCGTCACTGGCTGATCCAACATCCTTCCTCCATCTCCCATCGCTCACACCCAAGCAACGCAACCAACCACGTCCTCCACAACCCGATAGCTACTACAGAGAACTCGCCACTGCACACTTTTATATCCCGTCACCAGCGCGAAAACCGATGATGAATATCTTTTCTTACTTCGGAGGTGGAGGAAACGCGAAGCGGAATAATGCGTCGAAGGAAGCTATCGTCAAGCTGCGACAGCAGCTAGAAATGCTCAGGAAGCGCGAAATCCACACCGAGAAACAGATGCTGGAGCAGGAGGCTATCGCGAGGAAAAACGTCACAACGAACAAGACCGGTAGGAATGACTATTGCCCCTCACAGACAACTCGCCTGTTGGCCGCCTTCTGCGGTAACAACGACACAGGTACTAACGGTGTGTAATAGTTGCTCGAGCTGCTCTGAAGCGCAAAAAGGTTCTCGAGCAGAATTTGGTCACGACGCAGCAGCACATCAATACCCTAGAGCAACAGATGAACGCTGTGGAAACCGCGAACCTCAACATGGAGACGGTAAAGGTTATGAAGGAGGCTTCGGACGTCATGAAGGGCATGAACAAGCGTATCGGTATCAACGATGTCGACGAGACCATGTATGCACACCCCAGCCACCCTAGCCCGAAGCTCGGCTACAGCAGGATTTACTCGTCGCGGTTACTGACATCTTTGATGCCTGCAGGGAGGAGATCCGCGAGAACATGCAATACAACCAGGAGATTTCAGTTGCTATCGGCAACGTGAGCATGGCCGATCCGGAGGAGGAAGACGAGCTCGACGAGCTACTCGCAGATATGGAGCAGAAGGCGTTGGACGAGAAGATGATCAGCGCACCTTCGGTACCCGTGACTACGCAAGGGCAGGCCGTCGCGCCGAGTAAGCAAAACCATACCGAAACTACCTATCACGTGAATATTTATACTGACAACTTTCTCACAGTCACCGTCAAGCCACAAGAGGAAGACGAAGAGGAAGAACTGCGGAAGCTACAGGCCGAGATGGCGATGTAGTGTGTCATAGACCCCGATGTTCTCTTCTCGGGATGCTCTTTTGTGTTAATCATTGCGACAAAGTTATCATGGCGGCATGGCATATTCCGACTACTCGCCCTTGATGTTAGATGAACTGATGATGATATGGGCTTGGGATTCACGTGCTATTCGCTTGCTTTGATATACACGTCTTCTATTAAGTTTTTCACAGGTGTTCTCTTTCTTTGCTTTGCTGATCCTGAAATGTTTTCTTCTCTTTCTCTGTCTCTGGTGCTGGTTGGTTTGTCTTGTCAGTTTTCGTTGCTGTAGTTTCTGCATTGGCTTTTCGATCCATCCGCTTCTTCTTTTCTTTCGATGCAATTCATATGGTTACATTTACATCCATACACATGACGCAGCCTCGCAAGGCTGGATCCCTGACACCTGTAGTAGCGAATATCCTTAAGAACTTACCAGGGCCAATCCCTGAGGTACCTAACGTAGTACCTCAACTTCAACTCTCGGGGCCGGGTGATGTAGTATGATCGTCTTTGGAGAATCACTCGGCGTTCACCGCTCGCCGTCGCGACATAATCTCGCCTCAATCAGGGTGTATGCAATTAATGATTGAACAAAAAAGCTACAATCAGGGTCCAGATGTGCCATCCGAGGAAACGAAAGTTCTTGAGATTAATCTGCAAAATAGGAACCGACTGAAGTCGACAGTCAGGTGAGAGCGAGATGACTGCTTCCCATGGCTCCGTCCGGATGCGTGCATCTAATGGATATCTTGTTGGCCCTATCGGCGGGCAGTATTCCTACTGGTCCGCGAGTGGCCTTTTGTCGTTCATCGCTTCTTTTCCGACGGACGGTGGCGGACAGATGTTGGGCTGGGCTGGCTGTGCGATGAAAGGTACATAGTATTCCGGCTGCAGATGGGCTCTGGATGCCATCCCAAGAAAACTCAGTCACAAGGAAGTCAGCCGTCCGTCCAGTCAGTCTTGATCTCAATTCGAGGCTGAACAGTGCAGTTATTCGAATCAATGCTCGGAACGGGGTTACGTCGCTGACTCTTGAAAGTCCATGCTTGGGACGGACGATTATGAATGACGATTAATGACGGACGGCTGAAGATTGTGTCTGATTTGGGGAGAAGTCTGAACATCCAACACTGATATTCACGTGTGGCAATAGTCTGTATGGTAGAATTCCCCATAACCCGACCCGGTCACTGGAGACCCTGGACTACAGCAGGGTCGTGGCAATGTACGGCTGTCAAACAATTGATTTGATTGATCGATTGGAAATTGAACTTGTTCAGCAGGATTCGGGCGAATCACGGGCTAATTTACATCATCGCAGTACCAAGTGTCCCTAGAGGCTTGGGCATCCACCAGTGAAGACCATCTGCACTGGCTCCCTCCAACTCATACCCGGGAACGACCCACAGATTGAGGCATCACAAGACTGGAGGGCGGGCGGAGTATCTGGTTTTAATCACTAGCGATCACTTTGTAGTTGAGCGAGTACCGTGCTGGGGGCGTCGGTCATATCGGCCAACGATTCAACACGGCGAACGCACCGCCTAACAGCCAATAAGGCGACCTGGTGAGTTGAGCGCCTCGAGCGCGACCTGAGGAGGATGTAATGCTACTTTAGCATTTCGTCGCTACATCCCACCAGTCATGAGAGATTAAGAGCCCCAATATTAATCCCGTTTCTGTCCCCACAGCCAATCCCACTAGTGGCCACTATCGAGTGCGACCCCATGACCAATTGTCCCCCGCGCCCACTGCGTCCAATGCACAGCGCACATGGATTCCCCACCACTCCACCTTTGCATCCCCCCACGACCCAGCCTATGACATCCAAAGCTCCGCCCCGTAGATATGTAGCAGTATCAAGGCCCCCCAAGCACCCAGGACCAATCATATCGATTGACAAACAACACGTTCCGGCAGCGGTTTAATGTCTGTCACTTTCGCGCGCCGCAGATCACGATCGACTCTACGTAAAGTCGTTCGGATGGATGAATGACACCAGATAAAGTGTACTTACATAGGTCTTCCTTTTCTTGCTTGATCATACATAATCGGGATAGGGCTATGAAAGTGCAGGATAGAGTACTTGGAAGATAAGTGAAATGAGTTCACTTCCATTTTATTCCGGACAGAAACAGCCCGGTCTTTCCCGGCCAAAGGATAGAGGCGACAAAACAACAACTCCGTTTGCATTTTCCACCACTGCCTGGAGGTGTGGTCAAAAGAAGCAAAACGGCCACCACGGTACTACTTTTCGGCTCGTCGGGTAATTCCGTCAGCATACCTGCTCTAGTCCCAGGTCTGTGCGTTGAGCGGCGAGGAAGAAGAAGAAGGGAAGGGAAGGAAAAAAAGAAATTTCGGGTCAGAGGCGGGGTGGAAGGGGCAGGATGATGATCATAGGCCCTGGAAGAAGGAGAAGCACAATGCTACTGGACGACGGGCACAGTTCAACTCGAAACCCTTCTCCACCATGACAAAAGCAAAAGCGCACTTTCTCCCGGTGCGGCGGGGCAGACCAGCCCTCCTCATCCATATAAACGCCCAAACACTTGCACATACCCGGGGTAAGTGGAGAACGTTATCACCAAATTACTCTATTTTGCCCACTGTCATCCTGGACTGCCACCGCGATAATCCGACAGCCAGCCTACTGCACCGATCTATCGGAGCTACAATACTCTATTGCTATCATACCGGCACTTTTGCTTGGGCCTGACGCAAGCGATAAGTCATACCGACTGCCTCTCCACTTCGTCCAACCGCTAGCATATCCGCCCGTTATTTGCGCGATATATAAACATCTTACAGTTATTCACCGACTCAGCCGCCGCTCGGTCTTATACACAAAATCGCGGAACGAGGCACCCGGGAGCCCTAAATACAGTCATTTGTACAAGTGCATACGGTAGGAGCATCCCTAAAGATTTATGGAGGACTCCTCTCAAACCTGCAGAAGTCTCGTTCTCGGCAACGGACAACGGCCAGCAGCCCAGACTGAACCAGAAGCATAACTTTGAATTTGGCTCTCGGCCATACGCGTACAATTACATACCCAACACCTCTTTATTTATCTCTGACTTTCGACAATCCTTTGCTCGCCTCCTCATACCTCCCGAAACAAACCTCCCATCCATTACGAACGATGTCGACAACTGGGTCATTTAAGCCGAGCCTGCGGGTTCAGACCGCACCGCCACCTAATCCTTCTCCTTCAACAACAACACGAACGATGGCTACGCCGCCGATGACCCCCGTTGCCTCTTCAGCGTTTGCGGACTGGGGTGCAGTGAGCCCCGGTTTTGTCGCCCGAACTACAATAGACTTGATGAGTGTTCGACGGAGGGCTTTGACCGAAACGCCAGCTTATCCGGCGGGGAGGTGCAGTGAGGATGTTGAGAGGGGAGCCAGAGTGAATCTCGGCAGTGGAGCATGGAGTGCGGTTGTTCGAGGGACGCTGGTGTCGGACGCCGGCAAGAGGACGGTCGCCATCAAGAAACCTTGCCATCCTGGCGCCGATAAGGTCCTCAGGCAGGAGGCCGAGATATTGGCCTACATCACTGCGGCTGCTCCGAGCGAGTCGATTGTGAAATTCTTCGGGTTTGAACCGGTGACTTCAGCGGTGGTGATGGAATACATCCCTGGGACGACACTCGCAGACTACGCCCGGGACTCGAGGAGGAAGCGGGTGGAGCAGCGAACAGGCTTGACGAGCGCTGTGAAATCCCAACCGGTGATGGGCCTTCCGGAGTGGCTGGATCTCTCAGTCCAACTGGTCGACACATTCGTGCATCTGAAGCGGATCGGGGTTATCCATGGGGATATGACATGGCACAACGTTCTGATCAAGGAGAGCCGAACTGAGTCTGGAAGCCAGTTGACACCTATTGTGATCGACTTCTCGTCAGGACACCTGGACGTCGAGGGATATCTACCGGCCCCAGTGAGTGCCACTACTACTGCCTTCTGTTCCCCCGAGCTCCTCGAGGCCCATATCCGCCGCCCGATCACCCCGCCACTGTCCCCGACGGATAAGCCAGCACAGGAAGATCACGGACCCCGCCCAACATATGCGAGTGATCTCTACGGATTGGCGATGACCCTGCTCTCTGCAGCCATCGGAACCGAGGTCTACGAAAACGCTGGCCGGCATGGCGGGATATATGCTCGTCAGGGACAGCCGTTGGAATGGGTGAGGAACGGCGATGCGTTTTTGATGGTCGGAACGAGGACAGCTCTTTCCAAGTCGTTGATGGGATGTTTTGGACGTGTTGCCGAGAAACGGGTGGTGGTGGAAGAGCTCCGGGATCGCCTGGTGAGCCATATGGAGGGTTCGGCATGAATGTGTCACACAGATAGAGCGATTGGGATGAATGTTCGAATAGAGCGCCGGCGCGGGTATTGTGTAGGTATATAGTTATGGGTAGAGGGGTGGGTGTTTCTTTGGTTGGGATCATAGATCGGTTGCTTACGGTTTTGGGACGGGTTCTTTTGTCTACTTGATGGCAGTCAGTGCCGGGCGTTTTAGATTCATGGATTGCGGGAGGTATGGGACCAATAGAGTTGATGTTGAATTACTTTTTTAGCCAGCTTGGTGACCAATCGCTCCCGTATAAACGAAGTTACATCTCCATTCTCTGTTGATGAGCATCCACCTCCTTCTCAGTAGCAAGTCGCTCTCCCAACACCTGGTTGTATTTGGATGGTGCAATGAGTCCTGCATCCCAAAGCATGATAGCATCCACCATAGTAACTCCCTCCTCACAGTTTTTCGACTCAGTGATGTATCCGATAACATTGAACCAACACCCGTCTCTGAGGCGTCCAATACCCAGAGTCTGCAGAGCGAGAGTGATATCGACATCAGCGCGGGGAACCGCTTTGGGCGGGGTGGTGAGCGTCAGAATAGCGTTGGCGTGATCATAGCCACGGATGCAGCCTAGAAAACGGACTTTCGTCCCGACTGGTTGAGACGATAGCTCGTGCAGAGGTAGTAGAGTTGATGCGGGGACGTAGTGCGACATGGTGCTTGGGGGAGTGGATGGTGTTGAAGCTGGCCGTGCCAGTGGATTCCCTTGCAGTTCTTGTTGCATGGCGAATTGCCGGGTAATCGAAATACTCCGTAAGCCCAAAAGACGAGTGATGTGTCGTGGATCAAAACGTGTACTTGTTCTTCGTTTCCTCAAGTCCATTACCATCCATATCCGCGTCCCACCTAAACCTAACACTTCGAGAATACCACCATTCGCTTGTATATTTCAGGCCCATCCCTCAGTTGGAAGTCCGACGTAGCCCAGTCCCTGCTTTGCATTCGCTGCTAGTTAGTGCCACCAGGCATTCACAGCCAATCACAGGGCCGAGTTCTCCGCTCTTCATCGCGCTTCGCTTCTTCCATCCCCAGTTCAAACTGTGAAGAGAACCCTCTATTTACTTCACTCTCTCACCCGCAAAACACGAAACGAACCATCCCGCTGATCCGCTCGGGGCGATTAGGATCCATCACCGTGTCTGCACTGCCGCCTGTCCATCCCCTTTCCGTTAAAGGCAAAGGGCTGGACGTCGGAAGTGTTTGTCGCAATCATGGAGAATCGCTCACCCGGCGCCGACGCGCCGACGAAGCCGGAACACGAGCTTGGACCGCCCACTGTGGACGAAACGGAGACCGAGGCTACTACCGAAAAACAGCCCGTTGTAACGCGTGCGACGTCGCCGGTCGCGGTACCTATCGACGTTGATGTTCCCCCGGCCGTCGAAGTCGGTGTCGGTGTCGGTGTCGGCCCCGCGCAGGAGGACGTGGAAATGTCGGGGGTGACGGATGATACTACAGCCACAGCCGTACCGACAGCTACAGCTGCGGAACTGGTGTCGGAGACGGCTCTGAAGGCGACCGACGCTATGGTTATTACTACAGTCCCTGAAGTGGTAACGGTTCCGGAAGTCGCGCCGCCCTCGCCGGTCGTTGTCGATGCCGATATCGATGCTGCCCCCTCGTCGGCGCCACCTGCAACCGCCGACGTACCGCCGCCCACCGATGTCGATCCTGCATCGCCCGTGCGACTCGATGCGGATGTGGATCTCGGTGTCGATGTTGCCTCGGCACCACCAGCGCCCGCAGCAGCGTCGCCGCCTGTCGATGTTGATTCCACGCCGCCTGTCGATGTTGATTCCATGCCGCCTGTTGACACCGATGCAGGCCTTGGTGGTATTTCTACGCAGGGCGACGACGTGGAGATGTCGGGGGTGACGGACACTCCCGATGTGGCTACACCTGTGGAAGTAAAAACACAGATGGCTCCGGTGGTGTCGGTCACAACGATCACGGCTACAGTGCGTGGAGCGGAGACGGCCCCGGAAGTGTCGGGAAGCGCAAGCCCGCCAGCGCCTGCCATGAAGTCGCCCAGGATAGGTTTAGTTGCCCCGGAGGTGGTAGTGGAGCAGGTAGCGGGGCACATGGTGGAGCAATTAGAAGAGTCTCACCCTCAGATCGCGAGAAACGATGTTGAGGACGAGACAGCCACGGACGTCGCCGAGACCGTCGCCGAACCCACTCAAAGAGTGCCTTCTCCGCCTGCGGACACAAGTGTGCTGGAAATTGCGAGCGAGCCCGATGCCACGCCTCTCCCTACTCGGAGGGCGACTTCCCCACGCATCACTGCTGATATTCTCGAAGCTGCGACTCCTACGGAAATTGATCAAGCTCCAACTCAAACTTCGACCTGCGAGTCTATGAACGAGCCTGAGCCCGAGACTACTGCGTCAATTTCCAACGCGTCCCCTCCGCCGGTCAACGCCAACGTGCCCGACCCCGCGAACGAAACCGACACTCCAAATGCAGGTCCCCCGCTCGCAAACACCAATATATCCGACGCACCGCCAGCGCCTACCCCAAGCGCAACCTTCCCGCTCATAGACACCGAGATATCAGACGCACCACCAACGCCTACCCTGAGCACACCCTCACCGCTCGCCAAAGCGACATCATCTGAAATCGGGACCATCGCGGAACTAGAACAAGCTCAAGCTTTAATTCCAATTACCAAAGCTTCGAAGGACTTCAGTGCTGCGCCTATTCGACACGCAACTCCCGCCCCACTCGATAGTGCCAATGTGCCTGAATTTCCCAACCAGCCTGAAACTGTGTCTATCCGCAGCGTGACACCGCCATTCAATACTGCTAATATGCCTGAATTTGCAACGCCAACGCAACCGACGAACAGGGACCTGCGGAATATCATTCTCGCAGCGGCCTCATCGGTGCAAGCTCAATTCCATCATGGTTCCGTACCGCCCTCGCCGGTTGTCGAGCCAGGGGCTTTACACGAACTCGACGATTTCGGAACACCCGGTCGGCGGCGTTCCTCGGCGGTTGGTGGTATTGCCGGTCTAGAGGAGCTTCGGAACAGGGAAGCGGTGGAATCGGATAGATTCGATCAGCTTATCCAGGCGACTAAGTTTGGCGGTGACGACGATTCGACTCCAGTAGTGGACGCGTTTCTGAGGCTGGATTTCGAGGACGGAAATGTTTACTATATCCGAAACCCCTCGGTGGTATTCGGCCGGGCAGAAGGTTCTGCGGCGGGATATTACTCGCACATTGGACCTGACGGGAGCACAATCATTGAAACGGGGCCCCGCGGATTCGGCAGGACTACGTCTTCGGGATTAACGAGCATGAAGAGGGAGAAAAAGAAGAGAAAGAAGAAGAAGGACGAGGTTGGCGTGTCTGGAAAGACCCAGAGCATTGCCTCCGAATCTGCGCTGTCTCGACGGGGCCCCGAGTTCGCTCAACCTCCGCGGTTCCGAGATCCCTTTGGATTCGCCGACATGGTTGAGGTAGAGGAGCCCGTAATTCACCTTCCCCTTTCAAACGCTTCGATGGGCGATAGTGCTGCGCTGCCCCTCAGGAAGAACATATCTCGACGTCACGCCCGTCTATTCTACAACACTCAAAAACATCGCTTTGAGCTTGAAATTATGGGTAAAAACGGTGCCTTCGTGGACGAAGAGTATGTTCAGGCCGGCACAACCATTGTCGTTGAAGAGAAGGGCATGAAAGTGCAGATTGGTGGAATATCTTTCAACGTTATCGTCCCAGAGATCCCATTGAGGCAAGAGTCTGTCGAAGAAGAAGAGGAAGAGGAAGAGGAAGAGCCTGTGGTCGCTCCTCCTCCCAAGTTCACGGGAGGAAAGGGGAAGATGAACTACAACTTTCAGGACGAGAGTGGTAACGAAGACTACAGCGAAAACGACGAAGATCTTGAGATGGAGGACGTTGACGCTGGCCCGGATAGCGGAGGAGAGGGCAGTATCGAGAATGATAGTGGCCAGGAGAGTGATGAAGACGAGGAGGCTGAAGACGATGGTGGCTCTGGAGGAGATGCAGACGAGGAGGGTGACCAGGACGAATCCTCCGATGAAGATGAGTTGGAGGATTCACCTAGCCCCGAACCCACGAAGCCAATCCGACCAAGGCCCATGAAGAGCATCGTGGATATCAGGAAGAGAGAGCAAGAGCTTCAGAGGGATAGGGAGCGAATAAAGGAGTTGCAACGTCAACTGAAAGAGAAGGAGCGGGAGAAGGCCGAAGCCGAAGCCGAGGCTCTGCGCACGGAACACGAAGAGCTTGAGCAGAAACGGGAGAAAGAGCGGCAACGGGAGATAGCCCGTGAAAAGGAGAGAGAGAGGATTCGGGAGGAGAAACGGAAGAAGAAGTTGGCTGAGAAAGCTGCTGAGACTCAAAGGTTGAAGGAACAGAAACAGAAGGAGAGAGAAAGTCGGGCCGCTAAGGAACAAGAGAAGGAACGAGAGCGGGAGAGAAAGAAGCAACAGAAGCTTCATCTCCCGCAGCCACCGCAGCAACCGGCCGCTAGGAGGGAGTCCAAACTGATACTTCCTACAATCTCTTCGGGGAAATCGACGCCTGTTAGACAGAGCCCTGTTCCAACCCAGGTCGAACGAGCTGAGCCGCGCAGACCTGCATCGGCGTTATTGCTCCCTACTCTGACGTCGATACCTCTATTGGAAACTTCCAACCAACCGCCATCACTACCACAGCAGCAACAACCTCTTCCTCCCTCGCCCCCCCTCCCTCCTCCAGCTCCTCCAGCACCTCAACAACAATCCCAACAACCGATTCAACAGCAGCATTACCAAGAGCCGACGATGCCGTATAGTCATGACTACGATATTCACCCGCATCAGGAGATGCTCTACCAACAGCCGCTCGTACAGCAGCAGTTGCAGCCGATGAATCAACACCAAATGTACCCTGCGACATCTGCCATCGACCCAGCTCTTTATGCCAACCACAACCATAATCAACTGGTGCCCTCGATGGTGCACGACCCGAACATGTTGATGGCGTATCACCAGCCTGTTATGGAGAGCAAGCCCAGAAAGGAGAAGGCTGCGCCGAGACCGAAGAAGCTGCGTTCTCCATCGCCAGAGATCAACGAGGCTGATCTGGCCCCGGAGCTCCTCATCAAGCCCAACGTTTCGTATGTTGTTATGATTCACGAAGCAATCCTCAACTCGGCGGATAAGGTCCTTTCATTACCTCAAATTTACAAAGCCATCGAGACCAAATACCCATACTACAAGTTCAAGGTCCAAACTCAGGGCTGGCAGAGCAGTGTGCGGCATAACCTTGGACAACATAAGGCGTTTTACAAGGTTGACCGCGCCGGCAAGGGCTGGCTTTGGGGAGTTGTGGAGGGAGTGAGCATTGAAAAGGAGAAGAAGGGGAATGCTGCGAAGCAAACGATGCCGGGATACGATGGGATGCAGTCTCCGGACGGACGGGGTGCGCATCTGCAGAACGGCCAGATGATGGGTCATATGGGGGCACCGCCGCCGAATTTTCATCAGCAGCCCAACTACCAGGTCACCAACGGTATGCAACAACCGATGATGCAAATGCCGCTTCCCCCGCTGCCGCCGCAACAGGTGCCATTGCCTCCCAGCTATATGCCAGCGAAGCAGCACACTCAGCTGTCTGGTTCATCTACTCAGTCCAGCTCTCGTGCTTTCGAGGCGCCGATTCCTATGCCTACGGCCGGAAACCAGCAATCGGAACAGAAGTCAGACGTCAAGCAGGTCATTTCGGTATTGACTAGAATCATCGCGCAGAGACAGGCCCAAGCCTCTACGGACCCCAACAGCGCCAAGACCTTGGAGCAACTGAAGAACTTTTTGGCTCAGCTGGCATCCGGCAAGTCCAGTCCTGCGGCGTTGGCGACGGTTTCGAGTCTGGTCAGCTCCCTCAACCGACCCGATGCCTCCGTACCTAAGGCTTCTCCCACTTCTGTGGCCCCCCGTGCTGCGTCGCCCCCAGATCCTTCTATGAGTCTGGGTTCACCACCCCTACCGCAGTCAATGTCGACCCCCGTTTCCGCTTCTCCCACGCCGGGACAAATCGCTGGAAAGGCTCCCGTCAAAGCTCCCGTGAAATTGACTCCAGGAGTCACGTTTGCGAATCTTGCCCAGCACATCAAGCATATGAGCCCCGAAGAGCGCGCCGAGTGGACAAGGAAGTTGTTGGAACTCAAACAGCAGAAGGCTGCAGCTGCCGCTGCCAAAGCACAATCGCCGACCAACAATACGCCCTTGACTGTGGTCGCTCCTATGACTCCGCGCCCAACCACTGCCGGCAAAGCCCCTGTTTCAACCGTCAAGTCCCCGTCACCTGCTGGAACAGCCCCGGCCCCACCTCACCCAACCCCACCTCACCCAACCACCGCCGGTAAGGCCCCGGTCGGTCTCGGTGCTGGAAAGCGTCCTGTTGGAGCTGGAAAGATGCCTCTAAAATCGCCGCAGATCACGGATGCTATTAAGAATATGTCTCCGGAAATGATTCAGCAGTATCTCGCCAAGGTCAAGGCTAACCAGGCGATGAAGCGTCCGTTGGAAAGCAGCAGCTCGGCGGCGGATTCGGGAGAGCCGCCGGCCAAGAAGGTTGATGTTGGAGCGAAGGAGTAGGATCTGGGGGTGATGCTAGCGCAATGCTCTCTTCTCCGTATGGCTGTATACGATGATGCGATTTTGTCCTGTTGTTTTTTTGGCTGTCAAGGTCGGGCTGGGAGCTCAAAAGTGCTGGCCTGACTGGCTCTTTTCTTTTCTCTCTTTCATATTCTTTCTTTTCTCTTCTTTCTTCAGGTCAACGGGGTTCAAGTTTCAGGTCGGACGCAAGGTGTTTGGCGTTGTTTCTCTGTCTAGTCTGTCCCGCTACGTGTATGTGTGTCTTTGTTTGTTTGTTTGGTGCCACTGGGATGCGGCAACGATGGCTTGTACTTACTTACTCTTGCGATGTTTCCCAATGTAATGTGGTGGTGTAAGTGCAATCGATACCCAGTATCAAGACGGTTCGGGATCACAGACATCTTACAGTCCCGGACTCCTCTGAAAATTCCAGTGACTTCGGCTGGAAGTCATCAGCCATCTCAGTACCCGACTGAACGGCCAGGTTCGGGACGGAAGTGATCACCCAGTGTCCGAGCTGTCGGAATACTACCATCTGATATCACTCGGACATCCCGCTCAAGATCCGCTTTACCGAGCCCGTAATTCGTCCCTTCAGACGGCAAAATTCGTTCCTGAACCTTTATGTACTTGCTCCTCAATCCGGATAACGGGAGTCCGTTGGAGTCATCAGCCACCTCCACAACCCTCACCACCACCGTGCGCCCCGTCCGCTTTTGCCACCACTATCACCAAAGCCCACCACCACCACCACCACCACCACCACGCGTCCCGCATAATCAATTATCAGCATCCAATGCCCATAATCCTCCCTCTCGGTGTGGACGCCAGGGCTCACAGGCTCACAGCGCAGCCTCGCGCCACAGAAAAAGAAAAGCACATCGCAAAAGAAAAACAAAAGGGAAGGGAAGAGTCAACATCGAAAACAAAAATAACAAAAACGGAGTGGCCCGATTCGCTCACGATTACCGAGGAGGGGTGGTGTGTGTGGTGTGTGTGGTGTGTGTGGGGTGGGGTTTCGCAAGAAAGAAGTGGAAGAGCGAAGGGAGGGGTGGGGGGGGGGGGGGGTGGGTTCGCAGAGCTCACGTCAGGTCAGGTACATACTGACATACACACATACTTCTCACCTACAAGCTACCTACACACTGCGTTTATGCAAGCATGCAGGCGTGCAAGCGGTCATACATATCAGCTCAGGGCCTCGGGCACGCCGTGGGCCATGGCCGACGAGGAAGTGTCGGTTACAATGTATTGTACTCTACATACGCGATGTACATAGCATGGGGGTCGGCGGGGAGGGGGATGGCAGATGGGGGATGGGGGACGTGGAGATATACCCGGATGTCGACCTCGAACGCAGAGTTTACACTTCTTGCGCGGAGGTTGTTGTTGGATGCGCCGGGCACGGTACCTAGCGTCCCAACAGCCCATTGTAACCAACTACGGTACTACCGTACCTGCTAGTACTTCCTACCCGCCAGCCCCGACGCCCGACGCCCGAGCGAAGCGCAGCAACAACAGCGGAAGGGCCTCGTCGTATGTGGACCGCTACGTATGTAGGTACCTTCCGCCGCCTTAAGCTCCACCTGAGCGGCGGTGCATCCGGCCATCGAGATTTTACTCTACTTAGGTACGTAGGGGCCATGTGCGGGTTTTCGTAAGGAGTAGGTATTCATGTATGATAAGTCTTCAAGTACCCTATGTAGCGCCAGGTACTTAGGTGGTTGAGTACCTGAGAGGAAATCGAAGACTCAGATCCCGATCCTGCATATACGGTAGGTACTCTACACAGGTACACACCGGTGCTAGTATCTAGAGTACATACAACATCACATCAGGCAACCTGGCATGCAGGAATGACACTGCGTAAGCGGCCTTCGGAAGATACTGTTTAGTTGCCGCCGGTATCCCACTGAGCAGTTACCGCCGTATCCCACGAGAGTCGGATCGATATCGTGGGTCGGATTCTGGATCCACTTTGTTTCGCTGTGCCAGCCACAGCTGCTAGGTGGAAAGTTCGCTAGTCGCCAGAGAGATGGAAAAGTCGAACTGTCCCCGATCCGTGGAAGGGATCACGTGATCGATGCGATTAGTTACTTATCGCTCCGATCCGTGCTCTCAGCCTCGGGTTGCCGCGAGTTGTCCAGGGGCCAGGGCACAAACAGTTGGTGAGTCGCGAGATGGACTGCTTTCTGCCGCTCCCGTAGGCTGTACCCGTATGGAGCGGAGCGGACACGGGACCGCATTACGGTACTAGTAATCGCGCTGTTCTCTGTTTCCCACTGTCTACTGCTTTCTGTTCTCACGTTTACTAAACTCCGGCTCTATGATCAGTGAAAACCTCTAGCTCTATAATAGAGTATGTACGAGCTGTCTGGCCCATGAATCGGATCATAATTCCTTACTTGCCTCATGCCCGCGCACCAAAACACTGAGGCTGTCGAACCACTGGTCGGGGAGGTCTACTTTCAAGTCCGGGATCGCAGGCTTTAAACGCCGCCCTCTCTCCCAGCGCTTGCCACTGGAGCCTCGTGGATGCAAAACGTTGAAGATGACTCCTCCTCCTCCCCAAAACAAAAAACAAAAACAAAAAACCTCCAAACGTGGGCACCCAGTTCACCAACCCAACCCAAGTTCCAACGAAAGAAAGTCCGAAACGTGAAACAATCCGCCAGCACACACCGGGGTATATTTAGCTCGAACAGTTGCTCCCTCGCAGAGTCGCAGCTAGAGCCTTGCGACTCGCGAGTTGCGTTGCGTTGCACTTGCGCCGCCGCCCCGCCGCAGTGCCGCCGCGCACATGGAACGTCGCCGCGCCGCCGGTCAGCCAGCCAGCCGGTCAGCCAGCCAGACAGCCGGTCAGTCAGCCCATGCAGTTCAGAGTTCAGAGTTCGAAGTTCAAAATTAAAACTTCAGCCCCCGAAGTTCGCACATGCAAGCCACTGATTCTTCTGATTCGCGGTACATATCTAGGTACATAGGATGCTCAGTAAACTGCAGCCGCCATGGTGGTCCCCCCCCCCCCCCCCCCCCACTGGTGGATTCCGGAACTTGGAAGGCATCCCGTCGGGACATCATCCTGGCTTGGGCCGAGAAGCAGGTACATACTGGTAACTGAAGCACCTGCCCAGGTACATAAGAAGTACGTACCTCGTACGTACCCAAGTAGGTATGTACACGGATATATCATCTGGAGGGAGGGTCTTGGCTGTGGAGACTCGGCGCGGCGGTTCCCGGAGGATTGCGCGGCGGGTAATCTACGGTGTCGACGTTAACTAACTTCAAGTCTCCAACTCCACTTTCTTTCCGCGCTGGAACAAACACCCGCTAGGTACCATATTGAGCCGTGTACTAAAGTCAAAAGCATTATGGCAGCCACATATGAGGGCGATTTTGACACTCGGGTTTTGGGGAAAAAATACTAGTATGGGCTCTGTAAGGAATTTTGAAAAATGAGGGTTAGTAAGGCTTATACGCTCATAAGGATTCCCTAATGACTTCTTCTGCGACAAGCTTCATCTCTTGCAATGCTTATCACTTGTTGATGCTCTTCTTCCGTAACCTTATATACCTAAACTACTCTCCTTCCCCGCTCCCCAGTCCCCCGCCACCATTCCCATACCGTCTACCGCTCACCATACTGTGCCCCCCTACGGTTCCTCGTTGTGGATATCTTGCTGGCATCGAGGGGAGGGAGGGGGGGAAGTGACGCAGGAGCTGTCTGTGGAAGGAGGAGCTTTCAGCGAGGGGATAAAGTGATGGGGGAGTTTTCGGCGACGGTAACTGTAAGAGATAGTAGCTATCAGCAAGAGAATCTATCCGGTAAAGGAGAGCTATGGCGGGAGTAAGAGCTATATGAGAGATGAGATATCAGCGGGAATAACAGTTGCGGTGGGGGGTAGCAGTAGCAGTTGCGGCAAGAGGAGGAAGTGATAGAGGAGCCGTGGATGCCGAGAGGAGGAGCTGTTAGAAAGAGGAGGAGCCGTGGGCCCGGGGGTTTTAAACTTCAAATAAGCTTCATCATGTCTGTCTTCAGAAAACTCTGCGCCTAACCATACCTTAGGACATTATCTGGCGGGTTTGATTCTGTCTGAGCTGCCTCTCTCTCTCTCATCACCATCTATAGGATACCTAGACGTTCAACTTCCCACCTCCGCTCTCTCCTCTCGACCCGCCGCCGCCGGTGTCAAGCAGGCTGATTTTAGCATATGCACTACTAACACATAAGAGTGATAGAACCCATGGGTTTGAATAAGGCTCATTGAAGGCTTGTATAATGCATGTGAAGAGATTGAGCGTGTGGCGCTCTAAGGATTTTCTGTCTCGAACCGATATATCCCATAATGCTTCACAAAACCTGCCAGGTTCACAGTCATTATTATACGGCAGTGCTGTGCATTTCAACAATGACGATATAGGCCTGACGAAAGCTATGAGGCTTACAAAGTGAGAAGGCCGATTTATGCGATGGTGGCTTTCGCTGCCTAGGCATTATGTAGGAGTTACGACAATTTTAGGGAAATGAGAACATCAGCCTTAGTTTAACAGCCCTTACTGAGGCCTCACGAGCTCAACGCGCTTATAGCTGGCTTATACGAGGACTGTTTGCCTATTCAAGCCCTACATAAGGCTAACGACATTAGTACAAGGCTCAATATGGTATATATGGGCGTGCGTATGTATTGTACGTATACTTCGGACCGGTTCTCAGCCTGCCAGCCAGCCAGCGATGAGGGTACGTACCTAAGTAACGACTTGGTTACTGCAAGGAATTCTTCAGCTGCAGTCTGCAGGGCCAGGTACCTATACCGCGTAGGTTGTTACTCGTGGTCTGTCTCCCTCAACTCCTGACCTCGCTTGAACTTCACATCAAAGTTCATGTCCAGCCTGCAAGGCTGCAACCTACCCAAGCACCGGTATACCTAGCCCCAGAAAGCAAAACGGGCCACTCCCTGAGTGAGAAGGCGTGTACGGTACGATACATACCATCGGATAAGTAACCTTACCTACTACATAGAGTACGATACCGGTACTCTAGATGTGATACATCGGATTGATGTATGTATCTACATGGTTAACCACATAACTGACTAGATCTGCAGGGGATCCCAGGCCATGTTGCATGTTGCAGATACGGAGGTACGGAGGTGGTGGTGGTGGTGGTGGTGGTGGTGGTGCGTGAGGTGAGGTTCTGTCTGTGTGCCCCCCCTGGGCCCCTCCCCTCCCCCTCCCCCGCTATCTGTTGGTGGACCCGTTTGCCCCGTAGATCAACCCCCTCCACCACTCCCCCATGGATGGTCCACTGCGATCCCTACAGAGGACACGAATGTTCGCACCACCACCGAGCCCACCGAGCTCGGCCAAGCCAAGCCACACACAACCCATCGACTTGAAAGTCGCTGTGACGCTGCAGGTACCTCTGCGCAGCTTCCTTCCGCGCCGCGCCGCGAACCGCCGGGACTTGGGTTTTGCTTTGGCGGCACAGCAATAGCAACAGCAGCAGCAGCAGCAGCAGGTGTTGAGTTGCCGTTATTGCCGTTGTCGTTATTATCGTTGTCGTTGTCGTTGTTGTTGTCGTTGACCGATTATCCGCATGCCTTCCATCTACATACCAGTATCTATCCCCTTGTGTGCTGACTCCGGGTGGGGTACTACGTACAGTGCATCAGCGTGTGTACACATTCGCGTAGACAATTCAGGCCAGTAGTAGTATAGTGTATTGAGATAGGTTCGCTGCCAAAATACACTATACTACTACTGGCCCTGAATTAAAAACACTATACTACTACTGGCGTGAATTGTCCACGCTGATGTACTGTACGTAGTACCCCACCCCGAAATGCCACCCAAGGGGATATGTACCCAGGTAGGTAAGGTACTTGAACATGTACTCCGGCCCCACCAGCTGGAGGACCTCCTTCAAGAAAAGTCAGCTCCAAACTTCAACCTTCAGCCTTCAACCTTCAACCCCGGCTGAATTTGGAATTTGAGATCTCTCGGCCAGTGGGCCGGTTGGGTGGGCCCCTCCCCTCAACCTTGGCGTGCCGCGTGCGCACTCGAGGGGCCGGCAGCTAGGTATATAGCCAGCCATACAGAGTTCAGAGTACAGAGGGCAGAGTTCAGACGCCCTTGCTCGCGTTTAGGATGCTGTTGCCGCTGGGTGGTGGGGACTGGCCGGGGTGCTCCCAGAGTCCTCCTTTGGTGCCTTACGTCTGGTGGGGCTGCGGAGGAGGAGGAGGAGAGGAGGAGGAGAGGAGGCGGTGGAGGTAGAATTGCATGGTGGGTGCCACTGCGTGGGGCTCCGGACTCACGAGCGTGTGACTACCTAGAGTACCTCCGGTACCGGGTACCTGTGCGAGAAGCGCGCTGTCCGAGACCGTCGTTACTCTGCTGGTCTCGGAACTTGGAAGAGATCATCTACAGATGATAGGTGGGTACTCTAGGTACTCTACTCTGCTACGGTATTCTGCTCTGCTCTGGAGCGAAGTGGTGTCCATCAGGTCTACAGTGCAATACTGTGCAGTACAGTGCTTGGCGTAGCACTTCGGTATCGCATCTTCCGGAAAGCGCATCCTTCCTTCCTTCAGCTTTGGTGGTGAACCTTAAACGCAGGGATAGGTAGCATGTACCTATCGCGGATCCGCGGTGGGTACATAGGGGAAGAGCATCACCAGCCGATATGTACATCCAGAGGAGCATCGTCGTTCCGCATCGGAAGACGCACCGTACCGCACCGTACCGCACCGCACGCATTCATTCATCCCCTCGCCTCCGGATTTCGGAAGGCTTTCGGGGAGGCGAGGGCGGAAGCCAACAGGGAGGAAGCCAACAGGCAGAAAAGCCATCGCCATCTCCTGCTCCTGCTCCTATATACGGTACTCCTGCTCCATTGGAGTAACCACGGTACGTACTCTACTCTAGACTCTACAGACTACGGTAGCAATGACTCTGGACTCTGGACCCCGTCCGCCAAAAAAAACACGTGGGTGCATCGGGCCCGAAGGCTGAAGTTTCAGTTATGTATGATAACTACGGATTAGCGGGGATAACTCCGGCACCAGGGCCCATCGTGCTCATGTCCTAGCTTGCGAGTTGCGGGTCTACATAACACGAGCAGATGTATGATGTACGTACCCCATCGGAGATCACCTACGATTCCAGCAGCCGTCTAGGTAACCGAGTAGCTACCATGTAGTTCTCGGTTGAGGCTGAGTGAGTGAACGCTTCATCGTTGTGGATTCGTGGGGCCTGCGGGGCCGTCGCGATGACTCAGAACTGTTGTATGCATACTCGCCGCAAGCATGCTGTCGGCCGGCGGGGATGGTTATCATTATTCGTTCGTCCGTGACGATCGGAATAAAAATAGTGTTCCTGTCTGACTCGTCAGTCAGGACTCGAGTTGACGGCCTTTGGCGGCATGTCCTTCCGTATGTAACCATCTGGTGCTGGTGGTGTCTGGGCGCTCAGGTCATAACCACCGGTACTTTTTATACGGTGCGGGCAATCCGAATCGGCAACAAGGCTGCTGTGACTGTACTCTGCCTGCATACCTGTATACAAAGTCTGTGGATCGATGACGTCTCGAAGCCAAGAAAATGCCACGTGATGGCCCCAGATCCGTGCAGAATCTCAGATAGATCTACATGACTACTTTGGTCACCCCGCGGCGCGGCGCACCGGCAGGTACCGACCGACCACCCGACCGACCGTTGCGGCTAAGCTTTCCGACGGTCGGGAGTCGGACGCGATCTATCTGTCACTCTGCTATTTACATAGCTCATACTTCTTACTTCTTATGTGCTTGCTTGCCTTTTCTCGTGAAGCCATAGATCTTCCCAAGTCTAGAAGTCTGGGCCACTTGCGAGCGTCGATGCCGCTTTTCTTTCCCTTTTCCTCGCCCTCGCCTGTACTGCAGCCTTGTGCAATGTGTGCTCATCATCATGCTCAAGCTCATGCTCAGGCAAGGGTGGACCGTGGACCGTCAGGAGCTCCTACATACGCAGCTACGCAGCTACCTCGCAGCTACGCTCGTTGTTGCGGCGGCGATAAGCAAAAAAAAACAATAATAATCCCGTCGACCCCGCTATGTACTGTACGGTACTCTACCCAGTGGCCTCCACGTATGCGCCCATCAATTTGAAACCGTGTTTCTGACTGTGTGTGCCTTCAGGCTCCGTCACCTGTCGAGGGGGAGGGGTTGCTGAGTGGGTTGAGATAGGTACCGGTACCTGCCCACCCTCGATATTCTTCCTCCTCCTGAACGTTTTGCCTTCAGCAAAGTGTGTAGAGATAGGTACCGGTACATGCACACCCTCGATATTCTTCCTCCTCCTGAACGTTTTGCCTTCAGCAAAGTGTGTACCTATCATACCTAATCATACCTATCATACCTGCCCGTCAAGCTTGTTCTGCGGTCCGGACAACACGATACCTGAGACAAGCTTTATACTTCCCCCCTCGAAGCTCCTGGGAATGGCACGCACCCCGTACCTAGAACTCACTCTACGTACCGTACGGTACCTTGGTTACGGTCGGCACCCGCGCTGCCTCTGGTAGGATGCATGGACATGAGTTCATCTGGTCCGCTCGCCTGTGCCCTGCTAGTCCATACATGTTAGTGGTACATACCGTGCTCCGCGTAGAATGTTCGTGGTTCGTCTGTATGTAACCTTATGTGACTGCGATGGTCGTCGTCAGTCAGAAACGCATTGCCGGCTCCACATATACGCTTCCGAGCCGGCTGTGCACGCGGTATGTAGAGTATCAGGTAACTACGCCCTCACCTGGAGTAGAGTGCCCAAGTACCTGTCTACCTGGGTATCTCGCACCCCGTCAGGAGCCTCAGCGAATCCCCATCCGTTGGCCCTCCTCCTCCTCCCCCACCGCCTCCGCAGCCCCGGCGTGTTTCCCGCCTTCGTTCGTTTCGTGTCTCCCTTGCCGCTCCGTGATCCTCCTTCTCCTTCTCCCACTCCAGTGCGCACTCGACTCCACTCCACTGCACTCCACTCCGCACTGCCTACGTCAAACGATCGCATTGCAGGTTCGGCGCCGGCCAATCAGCGTTGGCGGGGCATTGGTCTGGGGAAGTGCGGTTCCGTATCTGCGCCCATGCCAGGAGAGCAGCGAGCTGCTGCTGCACCCACCAGCCAACTGCAGGCGCATCAGCTCAAGCACAAGCACAAGCACAAGCCATTCCTGATACCCGCAGCAGCCTCTCTCTCTTCTCTTCTCTAGTTAGGGTGAAGTCGCTCAGGCACCACCGCCGCCGCTGCTGCTGCTGCGCTGAATCTTCTTCATCCATCGTCCACCAACAGAACACCGCTCGCACCCACACACACTCATACTCGCCCAACCCGCAGTCGTCGACACATCCACACAGCACACTCGCCGCCCCCGCATGCTTGCTTGCCTGCCTGCCTTGGATACCCTCGTTTCTCTTCTCTGGCCGAGTACTCGTAGAGTAGAATGGTCAAAGATGTATGCGCATACTGAACTTACCTTACCGTCTCACCCAAAAAAGCCTTCGAGTGAGGGTTTTCCCCTTCCTGTGTCCAGTGTCCACTGTCCGTCTGTTGCCTGGTTTATGTTTTTTTTATACTGGCCACCTTGCGTGCGGATCCTTGCGTTCCTCGCAAGCCCTGGCCCCTGGAACCGGGCTCGCCTCGCCTCGCCCTCGCCCTCACCGTCCCCCTCGCCCTCGCCGTCTTCTGCCATAGGGACAAGTATAGAGTAGTACCTTGCTGCGAGCCGTGGTTCGAGTGGCCGCCGGACTCTCTCTCCCCCACTACCTCTACTCCTTCTCTCACTGCCCCTCTCCCCCTCTCCCCCTCTCCCCCCCTCTCTCACTCCTTCTCTCCCCCTCTCTTGCACTCCCTCCGCAGCGTCTCCGATCACTACCATACTGACAGCGTTGTCGTTCTTTGTCTACACAGAGCAGACAGAGCAGACAGAGCAGAGAAGAAGAAAGGCCAGAGAGATCTCGGGACAACAAAAGTGCACGGCTCTCGCCCTTGTAGCGAGGAAGAAAAAAGAAAAAAAAGAAAGAGAGCCATTCTTGAATCCCTGCTCCCTGCATTGGGCTCTCTGTGCTTGAGACGCAAACACACAGACACCCTTAGCACCCCCCTCCCCCTCCCCCAGCCCAGGCAAGAGAGGCGTTCCTGAACCTGAGCCTGAACCTGAATACCCCCCCCCCCCCAATCCACTCGAACACCCCCCCTCCTCACCCCCCTCCTCACCCCCCTCCTCATCCCCCCCCCCCCCCCCCCCCCCCACCACCACCCCCCCAGACAACGCCCCTCTTGGCTGTGTGTGAATGACCCCACCACCTACTCTACACAATTACTAGGTACACCGTACTCACACCGTACTCACACCGTACACCTCCAACAACAACAACAACAACAACAACAACAATCCACACATCCCACTGCCCCTCGTGCTGTTCCTTCAAGTCTTCCCTAAACGCTCTCCCCCTTCCTCTTCCTAACCCCCCATACCACTCTTGTTCGGATCCTCCGAATCACTTCTTCCAAAAAGGAAACAGCTCCACCTCCACAGCAAAAAAAAGTACTTGCTTGGTTACTCTACAGCTGCTTGCCTGCGCTTCGCATTTTCTCCGATAGCGCCGGTCCCGTCGGCTGGCCCCATATCCTGGTGGTTGCACAATCAACCCACCACGGCCGCCTGCTTCCAGCCAGTGACAGCATTTACGAGACGCACTCATCGCCACAGCTCCTTGACTGTGGTGCCTGGTTCCTAGGCGGTGTTTCTGTGCCGATCCGAGGGGCTGTATGTAGCTGGGGTTTGCAGCTTCCAGCTGGCACATAAGCACAACGCTTCCCTTCCTCACTTTTTGGCAACCTTTTCCAGCTTGGCCAGGCTGCTATACACCACCCTATCCCACCCACCTCCGTGCTTCTTTGGATCGCTGAGGATTTCTCGACCCGATGGCCACTGTTCAACGGCCAGCAACTCCTTCGTTTAGGGCAGTCAACACGGTGGATTTCGCATCGACCGAAGTATCTGCAAGGAATATGGCAACACCCCGTAGTCGGTTGACGCCACCACCATCAGCGCCGTCAGCCCCGCCAGCTACCACCACCACCACCACATCCACCACCACAACCACCACATCATCATCTTACGACTTTCGGTCGCATACCACGCCCACGATAAAGGACGAAAATCCTTCGCCATCGAGAATGTCCTGCACGCTGGAGGACGACGAAGCGAACGACCATGACGAGGATCGCGACAGCCTCGAACCCGCCGAAAAGTCCGGGGGTAGTGGCAAGAGCTCCGGCCGGGTGAAGAAAAAGAAAGGAACAAAGTTCCACTGCACCGGGTTTGGCTCGTGTAATCTGGCATTCACGAGGAGCGAACATCTAGCCAGACACATACGGTGAGTTCCTTGCCTAGCGTTTCGCCGCGACTGCCAGCGTGCGCGCGCGCATCTTTCGCGGACCCTGATGGTTGGTCTAGTAAACACACCGGCGAGCGCCCATTCATGTGTCACTGCGGCCGATGGTTCTCGCGACTCGACAACCTCAGGCAGCATTCGTCGACTGTGCACGCCGACGAGGAGATACCGTCCACTTCGCTCGCCGCGACCGGAACCCGGTATCAACGCCATGGGCGCCCCGAAAGAGTGCGCCCGAGGTCGAGGGCGCAGAGCCAAAGTGACATCCAACCACCGACGGAGCAGCAATTGCAGCCAACGCCACCAGCAGCGCTTGGATCCCCCATGGAGGATCGCCGGACGCGAAGGCGACCGGATCCGATCGTGGTCCCTCAGGATGTGGGCCAGGACGAGGGCGCTTTTAACCAGTACAGAGATCACACACCCCCAGACTCGCCGATCTCGTCGGTGTCCACATTCAGGTTTGGCGGCGTGTACAGGAATCGCACTGCCACTTATCCCGCCGTCGCGGAATCCCCAGCTGCCACGCCCACATCGAGTCGGATGGGAAGCACTACGGACAGTCCGTTTGGCAGTCCTAGCGGCTACTCGCATAGGAATTCCGTGGTGTACGATGGTACGAGTTCGTCGGTAGCCGCGCGACGGCTTTCCATGCCGCACCCGCCCACGCCGTCATTGTTCGCTGCGCCCCAAGTTTTACCTCGTCCTGGCTATGCCACCCCCTCCGCAGCCCCTGGGTCGCGACGTGATTCGCTCACTTCCGTCATCGACGACGACCGTCGACGAACCTGGCACATGGGTACGCAGGTCAATCTGAACTTTCAGAGGGACATCGTATCGCCCACGACTCAGAGCTTTGCACGAACCACGATCCATAGTCCTACGGAGCCCGGCCACCCGCCAATCGGTCAACCCCGGCCAGCACATACGGATAGGCTGCCCAGTATACATCATGTCCTCCAGGAATTCGCGCCGTCCACTCCCGAGCATCAGCGAGCATCGTGGGCTGGCGATATCTTGGAGAGACCGGGAACATCGGAACTCAAGCGGCCCTTCCACGAAGGTATTTCCGCCGTATCCGGGCGTCGTGTGGCACCCGGTCAAGTGAGGTCGAGCCACGGTAGGTCCGTCAGTAACATCGAGACGAGGAGATGGGGAGGTGGACAGAGCAACCCATTCTCGGGACCTTGGGGTGGCGACCCTCGGGATCGTCGTGAGGTTTCGCTGCAGCCAAATACGCAGTTGCCGGTTGAGACCAATAGGCATTCGGGATACTTTGGAGGAGTTCTCTCCAATATACCAAGCCCGAGGGAGCACCGACATTCGTTTGGGAGCTCGGACTCGAGTGTCAGCGAGGGTCTTGTGACCCCAGTTGCACCTTTACGTGCGCAACCACGGATACTGGGCGAACCCGGAGATGCTGTGTTCCATACAGAGGTAAGATAGTAATCCGGCTATTCGTCTAACCGCTACGCGAGGCCGTTCCCGAGGGAGACGAACCGTTTGCTGACTCCGTGCAGAGTCCGGACAAGGACTACATCGACCGTTCCTGCGAGATGACCGGCGTCGAAACCACCGGTCAATCACCGTCTACATGTAACGAGCGGATAAACGCGGGGAACATGGAGCAACACGCTATGCCACCGGACTTTCCGGTATCCCGACTCGATGCCCTGGTTTCTGCTGCGGCTGTGGCGGCCAAGATATGAGCAACACTCCTCTTATCAGCATCCGACGGCTCGGGGGGATGTTATCGCCGGTTTATTTGTTTTGCGTTGTCTTGGAGTACGAGTCGATGCGACGTGTTTCAGGGCGTCGTACAATGGCCAGCACACCTCATAGGGTTCACATTCGCATCCCTGCGCCATCCGGTGCAAGGCTGCTATCGTCCGGTCTCCGGTACATCAACCTTTCTCGATATTGCCAATCTGTTTTTTGCCGTGTCCTGTACAAACAACACCTTCGCTTTTTCTCTCCATCTCTTCTCCGTCTATCTGTTTTTTTTTTTCCTTTCTTGTTTTTTCTTTTTTCCCCTTTCCTTTCCGAGGCGGCGGTGGCGCGGAGGTTGTGTGGCGTATTCGGAGCTTTTTCTTGCTTTGTTTTTGTGCATTTTACCTTCTCTCACCGCTACTTGTAGGGTTTCGAATTTTCCGGCGCATCTATCGGGGCGGAGGGCTGTTTTTGTTTTTTTACCTCCATCAACGGTCGTTGTGTTGTCTGATCTCCATTTTTGTGGTTGGAGAGAGAGAGAGGGATGGAGGGGGGAGGGGGAGGAGGGAGGGGTGACGGACTTACATACGACCATGCTCTATCCTATCTGCATCGACGGTGGGCCATGCAACACAGTCTGCTTATTTCTAAGGACTGTCAGGAGAGACGAAACACGAAAGATTTACGAATGGCTTCGACGACTACTACTACGACTACGACTACGACTATCACTTTTTACATCTCCTTCTGCGTTCGGTTTGGATTGGGGGGTTTGGTATGAACTGGGAAGGAAAGGAAAGGACGCTGCATGTTTGATCTCTCATGTTTACTGCGCTGCTGTCTGGTTGTTATTTTGCATGCATATGATGGTCTGGGCGAGGTACGGAAGGAATGACCGGCGGCCACAGCAAGGAAACGGCCGGTTAGGGGAGGGCCTGGGGAGACTGTGATTTGGTTCTTTGGTTTACCGGCGTCAAATGGGATTTTTTGTTTTCGTTTTGCTTTTTGTTTTCTACTTCTTCTTCTTATTCCTCTGTTCCTGCCCCATATCTCTGTCCTGTCTACCATAAGAGGAATTGAAAACTGTGCGTTTTTATTTGATCTGATCAGTGATGGTGGTGCTGATGGTGGTGTGGGGTTAATGGCGGGGATGTGGATGGCGTCGAGAACTGGTAGGGTTGCTACTTTGCGGATGCAGGTCGTTGTCGCTGCGTACATGATCTGTGTATAGTAGAGTGCCTCTGGGGTCGTCTGCCATCCCATCCCCGGCCGTCGCTGCCGGCTTGCGGCCTGCGGCCTGCGGCTTGATGGAGGTGTGCCTAGATACGATACGGGGGTGTTTCAAATATGGCGGTTTTCTTGGTGGGGGGTTCGGTTCGATGGTGGGATAGTGGGATGATTGTCGGTGAGTGAGGATTTGTGCTTGTGCTTGTGCTCAGGTGAGCCGTTCATTGCTTTTGGTTTGGAGTCTGGAGGTGTGGTCCGTGTCAACACAGAGCCGCACTCATGCTGGTCGATGCGGCGGGGGTAGTTAGGGCTGCTAGTTAAGCGAGAATGGAAGAATAATGCTTGTTGAAGAAGAAGAAGAAAGAAAGTTGCGACGACGACGCCGCCACCTCTACCTCTACGTCCTCCGACAACGAACAATCTCCAACGAACAATCTCCAACGAACAATCTCCAACGAACGAACAGAGTCGCAGCCATGACCTCCTCCAACAAAAAGAAGCGTGCGAAGATCGCTGACTTCAAGGTACCCCCCTCGTCCCGCGGCGCTCCTCCCTCCCTCCCGTAGTCCCTAACCCGCCGTGTGTAGAAACAAAAGCTCCGCGTCGGCAAGACGCCCGCTCAATCCGCCAACTTCACGCCGACCTCCTTCCGCACCAAAGCGATCGTTCTCGCCTCGCAGAACGTGCACCACGTCGTCGACATAACCGCGCAATTCCAGCACCACGTAACCCTCTTATCGCACCACACGCCCGCGACGCGAAAGGATAGTCTCCACTACCTCTCCCTGCACCTCCCTTCCTCGCCGCTCCCCTCAGCCATCCTCCTCCCCAAGCTCGCGCCATTGATCCAAGACCCCTCTTCCAGCGTCCGCGCCGCGCTCCTCTCCCTCCTCACCACCCTCCCCGCGCGCGACGCGCGCCTACACCTCCCGCCGATCCTGCTGCATATCTGGAGCGCGATCTCACATATCCAGCCGGACGTGCGCGCGGACTCGACGGGGTTCTTGCAGTGGGCGCTGCGTGCGGCGCCGAGGGAAACGCTCGCGCACGGGGGGTGGGAGAAGGGGCTGATCATGTTTGTGGGACTTATGGGGTTCGGTGATGCATCCGTTGCGGCCGGGTCGAAGGGCGCGAAGGCTGTCTTGAGGCATTTGGGTGTGTTGAGGGAGTTTTTGGAGGTGGGCTGTCCTGGCGAGGGCGAGGGGGGCGGGGACGGGGGGAGGGTAAGGGGGGTGGGGGGATTGCATTGGAGTGCCGCAGTGCAGTTGAGGAGGGCGGGGGCGGCGGAGTTTAGGTACTTGGGCTTGTTTGAGGTGGGCGATGGAGAGGGGCCGGAGGATGCGGAGGGCAGGAGGAGGTGGTGTAGGGAGAAGGGGGGCGAGGCGGTTAGGAGGTTGAGGAGGGGGCTGGATGGGCTTGCAAAGGAGGGGGGAGAGGTCGGCAGGGCGGCCGGGAGGGTTGTGGCTACGCTTGAGGGCGTGTTGGAGGTGAGGGAGGAGTAGGGAGAGGGTTTTGTGGATTATACGGCGTTTTGGGTTTTTAAAATGGAGGTTTTGAGTGGAAGGTGATGGTCATGGCACTTGCACGGCGAGCGGGAGATGTGCTGAGTGGGGTAGAGGATTGGCTATAGATACGCAGTTCAAAGACTCTAGAGCATGAAGGCTGGTCCCGTAAGGCCCTGATCAAAGACCGTCTTCATTCCCAGGCCCATTCCTCATCAATATGGCGAGAGCCGTGGCCGCTCGTTGCTACGGGTTCGAGTGACGTTGCATGACACTATCCGCAAGTCGACGAGACGCCGATCGTTGCGTGGAGACACAGCGGACGGCGGAGGGAAGATGGCCGCTATTACATAAGTGTACGTAGGGTGGGTGCATGCACCTTGATGGATTCGGGCCAGGAACAGCCCAGGGAGGAGCCTTGAGCCTTAAGCCTTGAGCCTTCTCGCTGCAGTGTATTTACTTCCATGCCACGACAACCGGCAGCACCACCAGCGCCGGCACTATTATTACCTCTCCAAAGCACAGCGGCCGGTCCGCTGTAGCCCCCCTCCTCGTCTACTTGCTCCTGTTTCCTTCGTCCACTCCACCGCAGTGCAGAGCAATGTCCTCCCCCTCCCCACAGCTCTCATTCGTGACTGCGTCCTGCGCCTCCTCCACCTCCTGCGCCTCCTCTGCCTCCTGTGCCTCGGGCACATCCAGCTCCCACCTCCGGCGCTCCTACCCCAAGTCCGCATACCCGCCCATCCCACCCATCCCACCCATCGTTCCCGACTCTCACCCGCACCCGCACCTGGAGGACCCGGGGGACATCCGCCAGCTGCTATGGCCCGCCGAGCGGCTGCCGTACTACAGCAGCAAGAGCGGCGCGTTCCTGGGGACTATCAACGCAAGGATGAGGTCACGCCCTACCACGCTCACCGCGAGAGCGACGCAGCGCAGGTATGCGCACGCCATATTGGAGAGTATGCCGGTGGATGGGAGGGATCCGATGTGGAGGGAGGGGGTTGCGGGTGCGGCCTGTGCGGCTGCGGGTGGGGACACGGGACTGTGGGATTCCCCCGATGAGCCGTTTCCCGAGGAGGGGGTGGCGGCGCAGTTGAGGCAGTATGGGGAGGTTCGTTCCTTTTCTTCTAATATATGGGTGGTGTGACGCTGATGATAACGCAGATGTTTGCCTACCTCTCCCGCCTATACGAGAATGCTTTGAACTGCCCTCGGCAGCTCAAGCGGGCCGAGCAGATTGTGCGGCGAGGCCGCGAGATCCTGGCGGCTGTGCGGCTGCTGGCCGGACAGCCACGGAGGAATCATCCGCCCGCTGGAGGTACCGAGGCTAGGAATACGAGTGAGGTTTCGCTGTGGGGCTGGCAGCCGCATAGGGAGATTGAGCTGGCGGAACGCGTCTGTGAGCGACGAAGGCTTAGGGCGGCGGAGGCTAGAGCGAGTGCTAGGGAACAGAAGACCCTGAGTAAACGCGGGCCGCCGAGGGAGTGGAAACTTAAACCTTCGTCTTCGGTTGAGGATGATGATGATGATGATGATGATGATGATGATGATGATGATGATGATGATGATGATGATGATGGTGATGTTGGTGGTGCCGTGCAGGCGGAGGAGGGCAGGGACGATGGGGGAAACGAGGCGGGGGAGGGAAGGCAGAAGACCTGGGCTGAGGAAGAGCTGGAGCGGTCCAGAAGGCGGAGGGCGAAACTCGCAGCTGCGGTGACTTCGGACGAACCCAACGGCATAAACCTTCCTCTCCTGTATGGAGGCAACGACAGTAAGACCGAATTACCTGTTGACCAACGCCCTCCAATCCTCGTCTTCCCTCGACGGCCGGAGCCCATTCATTGGACTTATCCCAATTGGAACGACGGCTGGGACATACCTACGCTCAGGCTACCGCCGCCTCAGAACGAAAAGTATACCACCGCAGTAGTATCGTCTGGAGATCGGTTCCTGAGGACCCACACCATAAAAGATTCGATCGAATGTTTATCCATACCAGCGTATCGCCGGCCAATTTCGGAGCCCGTATCACCGAAAACGGTGCCGGTTACTTCTCCATTCACCACCACCACCGAGGAATCCAGCTCGAATTATGCGACAACCGATAGCGAGCAAATAGCCCTGGCCGCGAGCCTATCCCCGATCACAACGCCATCCACGACGAACCAGACATCCTCGAGCAGCAACTCGATGGGTTCCGGGAATCCAACACTGCGCAAGTTTCGAGCCGCTTTCAAAAGCGTGTTCCCAAATGGCCAGAAACGTCTTCCCTGGGCATCAAAGCGAGGTGCCGCTTCCCTTCAGCCGTCTGCGCCGATGGCCGTTTCGCCGCAGGAGGAGGAGCCTACGAAAGTCACCGAGATTACGTTACGCTCGAATAGAACCACCACCTTGGAAAGAGTCGACTCACTAAGCGGGACAGACCGTAGCGAAGGGGAGAAACTGACAAGGACCGAGAGAGAATACCAAGAGATCTTGGAGGCTCTACGAGGAACGAGGCGGGAGTTGATGGTGGAAAGAGCTGAACGGCGGAGATCGAGAAGCCGAGGCAGACGGTTGGAGCGGGGACGCAGCATTTCGAGGAGCAAGAGCAAGGAAACCGTGAGGCAGAGCCGGGAGACTGTCAGGTGGTGGCTGGGAGAGGTGCATCTGGCGGAATAGCTGTGACGGATGGTGTCCGAGGCTTGTCCATACGCAGTTGCGGTTGCTAATGCTTTAGGTGTTGACGGGTGTGGGGATGGCAGCGCAGGTTTCCTAGTGGCCGGGTTTGGCTGCAGGTTAGGTCTGCATTTGGGAGTGGCTTTTGGCAACGCCTCTTTTTTGTACAGAATTGAACGGCGAGTTCATCCAAGTTCCAACTTGGAGCTGAAGCTCCGTCGAACTCCCCGTGAAGCTGCCCGCGTATATGTCGGCAATCATTGACACATCTCTGAGACACCTGTGCTAGGTATCTCAATCGAGATGGCCCCCCGCCTGATTCGCCCCCACCTCTGATAAGCGGGTTAGTTATCGATAAAGGCGGATCACCCCGCGGAGAACGCAGGGGCCAGATCGAATAAGGCTGTCCGGTAACTAGAGTAGCACGAAACTATTTCACCATACAAGTAACTATCTCGAGTTTATCTACGCGACGCGGATACAATCCCTCAAGGCACACAAGAGACGGGTACATATAATCGGCCTGTGATTAGACCTTGCCATTATACAATTCCCTCTGCGTAGCCGTCGGCGCGTGGCCATTGTATCATCCGTCGTCATGGCGCCGGCGGAATGGATCTGCTACTGTCCTGTCCCGCCGGACCGAACACCACGTTACGCCTCGTTAAGTGTCGCTCCAAGGCAAGGCATGTCACACCATCGTTGTATGTGACTTGTATCCGTTGCACGCGTGGTACGGCGTTGCCGAGCCTTCCGCCCACCCCGCAACCACGATACGCCCTGCCTGCCTGCCTGCCTGCCTGCCTGCCTGCCTGCCTGCCTGCCTGCCTGCCTGCCCCGCATCTGAATCCGTCACATGTGGTTGTGTGAAAGCTATGGCTAATGGATGGAGGGGAGATCAACATCCTGCCGGTACCCTACCTATCATGTCGGATATCTGCGAGCTGGGCAACCGTCGATCGCTGCCCAGCGACAGCTCGAGGAGAGGGTACTTAATGCTTCCAATGCCTTGAGATATCCAGTTCCCATCCCTCATCTCATCTCATCTCATCTTGTCTTGTCTTATATCGAATCCTTGATTTCATATCCAAATTCCTACCTAAACCATCTTCACAATGCCTGTTGGACCCATCCGCACCGCCCTCAAAGTCGACCTCGACAAGCCTGCGCCCTCGCAGGCGGGCCTCCACAACCGGTGGCACCCGGACAGTGAGTACCCTCGTCCCCAAGTATCCTTTCTCCTCGCTGACTCAGCATAACGCAGTTCCCTTCGCGGCGACCATCCAGCCCGGCGAGGTAGTGACGATCGAGTGCGTAGACTGGACCGGCGGACAGATCAAGAACGACGACTCAGCCGACGACGTCCGCGACGTCGACCTGAGCTGTGTCCACTTCCTCTCGGGGCCGTTCGAGATTCCTGGCGCGGAGCCCGGAGATATCCTCACCGTTGAGATCCAGGATGTTCAGCCGTTCGCGGAAAGACCCTGGGGCTTCTGCGCGGTGTTTGATAAGAAGAATGGTGGTGGGTTCTTGGATGAGGAGTATCCCCAGGCTGCTAAGGGTATGTGACCTCGAGGAGGGGGGTGTAGGGGGGGGGGATGGCGGATGGCTGATGACTGGTGACCCTATAGCTATCTGGGACTTCGAGGGCATCTTCTGCAGCTCGCGACACATTCCCGGTGTGCGGTTCCCGGGATTGATCCACCCCGGTATCATGGGGTGTGCGCCGTCGACCGAGCTCTTGGCCGAGTGGACCCGTCGGGAGAGTGAGCTCGTGGCTACCAGCGAGCTTGCGAAGACCCGTGATGTCGCGCTGCTGCCCGAGCCAAAGAGCATCCATGCCGGCTCGGCAACCGGCGAGTTGAAGGCGAAGATCGGTGCCGAGGGTGCTAGGACTATCCCCGGTCGTCCTGAGCACGGTGGTAACTGCGACATCAAGAACTTGTCGCGTGGATCGAAGACTTACCTGCCTGTGCACATCAAGGGTAACTACCCCCGCTACCCCTACCATTGAATTGCCACCGAACTGATCACGTCCTCCACAGGCGCCGGCTTCTCCGTTGGAGACCTCCACTTCTCTCAAGGCGACGGTGAGATCTCGTTCTGCGGCGCGATCGAGATGGCCGGGCGGATCACCGTCAAGTTCGACATCGTCAAGAATGGCATGGAGACGCTGGGGATGAAGTCGCCGGTGTACATCCCGGGGCCGGTAGAGCCCAACTTCGGCCCCGGCCGCATGCTCACGTTCGAGGGCTTCTCGGTCGATTCCGCTGGAAAGCAGCACTACCTCGACGTCAACGTCGCTTACAAGCAGACTTGCTTCAGGGTCATCGAGTACCTTAAGCGCTTTGGGTACAGTGGTGGTGAGTTGCCTTCTTTCTTCCTTCCCTCCCGCCGAGTAAGACGGATGTACAGGTACTGATCATGTGGGCAGAGCAAATCTACCTCCTCCTCTCGTGCGCCCCCGTGCAGGGCCACATCGGCGGCATCGTGGATATCCCCAACGCCTGCACGACCATGGGCCTGCCCATGGATATCTTCGACTTTGATATCTCGCCTGCCTTTGCGTCTAAGAACGGCGGTGTCACGAAGATGGACCTCGGAAGCTGCGCGTACACTAGTGATCGCAAATAGGCGGCGGCGGTGGGAGACGTGGTGAATCGTGTACTTTAGCAAGCTGTGTACTTATCTACTTACCCCATTGTACTTTGTATCGCTTGGATTGTATCTTTTGGATCTTCCTATACCATTGATGGATGCTGTGCGATCGAAATCATGTGCCAACTGGGGGCCGTGGGGACTGAGGAATTGAGTCGTCCTCGAACGGTGCGAGTGACGCATAGTGAATGCGTGTGTACAGTCCGTAGTTGACGCTGGGGGACGGATAGGTTTCACAGACGCCTAGGTGTTTCGCCCCGCCCCTGCTATGAAGTGAGGGTGAGTGCATCACCATCCAACCCGTTCCCGATCCATCCGCCCACGAACTTAAGGCGCTGTTTTCACCACTCATCTACCCAACCAAGGAGTTCACACCGTCTGCCCGCTCTTTCAATTTCTTTCAATTGTCCAGGAGCACTGGAGTACCGGCCCCTGTGTCCTCTCGAGTCTCGAGTCGGTTTCGAGTGATCAAGTGCACTCTCCCAATGTGTACTATGCACACGGTGGTGGATCATGGTGGGTCTATGGCTCTATGCCATCGAGATTTGAAAATAGAAGTGTGGCAGTGTATGTAAGCTTTAGGGATGACACGATTCAAGCACATACCTACCAGGTACTTGGTATGCACCATAGGGCCGTCGGCCATCAATTAGGTACATGCATACGTTTTGTTCCCCGAGCCTCAGATAGGTAGAGGATACTACATACGACAGAAAAATAAGCCGGACTGGGTGAAAGAGGCTGATTCTGGTGAGAAGCCAGGGACAATACTAAGAAGCCACAAAGGCTGCTTATGTTTACGGCGACGATGCGGAAGGACAGAGAACAGTACACTACAAAGAACCAGTGACCGGAATAGGCAAATAGACGCCTGATAACCGACAGCAACAGACCGCGGTAGGGAATGATGCCCTATGATGGACGGCCCGTAACGACGGCGCGGGCAGACATCGGACAACACTATCTTCGGCTGGAGACTAACTACTGCAGCAGCACAGTCAGATTGGGCCAGGCCCGGATAAACTCTTTCCGAATTCCGAGCGGGAAGACTGAGAAGTGGCGAGGTCAACATATGTGGCTTGTTTTTGTTTCATCGTTTCTGCTGCGTTCGGGCGGTTTCGGCCAAAGCAGCTACCGGTATCAGACATATGAGTTCTAACCCCGCCTCCTCCTCTATATCAGAGGGCCGGAGCACCCTCATCACTCCCCGGCAGAAGAAAAACCGCTTTAGGTATACATGTTATTGGAGACGAAAGAAAAGCTCCGGCTTCTACTCCCTGATTTCTTTCCCGAAATATTTCCCGCCCTCTGTCCTGTCAAGCCGCCGCCTTCCGGTGGGACCGTGCTGCTGACGTCGTCACTCGTCCAAGATCAGTGCTCCTGATAGTCCAGTCCAGTCCTGACTGCATCAGTCCAGTCCCGTCCATAAAATTGGAGGACGGTTTGAGTTCAGTCCGTCCCAAAGTTTTCCCGCCTCGGACTGCAGTCGACTACAGTCGACTGACAGACTGCCACTTTCTGAAATTTGTGGGTCGAACTATTGGGCTAGCGGACATGACTCTCGCAACTTTCTAACGTATCATCTGTTCTCTTTTCGTAAAAGCGCCGTACATTACAACGTGTTGAGCATCGAGATATATATGGTGGAGGTTTTCTAGTAGGAACCGCCTCCATGCGATTCCATCGACAATGTGGTACAGTAATGGGCGGATCAATCACATGAACCTGGCTGGAAAGATCCCGCGAGAATGGCCCTCGAGTACCTATTTGAGCATTCCCGCCATGAGCGCAGAGACGGAACGAGGGTTTAGTGGGGCTAAAATCACACTCTCTCATCGCCGCTGCAGCATGGGTGACGACGCACTAGAGGCACTGGAATGTCTCAAAACTGGCAACGAGCTGGTCATGTAGCTGCTACAAAGGACGGTATCGAGGAGATGGAGACTATGCCCAATGCTCTGTGCGACGAGGATTTGCAATAGCTGTCCTATAGCCGTGTACAAAAAGTTCATTACTGATTTCAAATATTTTCCGTTCAAAGTACCAGTCCATCCAGTCGACTGCAGTCCGTCCAGCCCTTCCGGTTGCGCAGACTGCCCAGTCCAGTCTACGCCTCCAGCCAGACTGAACCTATCAGTCCAGTCCGACATTTGCCGAAAGACGGACTGGACTGATTGATTGATTGATTGATTGATTATTCATATAGCATGGAACCCTAAGGTTATGGCCGGTAGAGGTATCTACAATACAACATTTTGACAAAGAAATTCCACAACCAAATCCATACAGAAGTGACAGCAAATCCCTTCGTCGTCGCAATATTCAAAACTGAGCCTCCGAAGAGGCTCGGTTTGTCGGTTTGTGCGCTGTAGCGGCGCGTCGTAGCCCTCCTCTTCTCCAAAAGGTACCTCCACTCGGTACTACCCTCAACATAACCAGTCTAGCGCACACGGCATGATGCTCGAAAGGAATCGTCGTCTCGGGGTTTGCATAGCTATCAAGGCCGGGGCTCGATGAATAGCAGCGAAGAGATTTGGATCGAAGGCGGGGTTGGCAAAATGCCAGTCGTCGTGGTCAACGTGGTCCTGGGCCAAGCCCTGAGCTCTCCCCCTGGAGTTCACTCTCCTCCCCGCCGTCGCCGTATCGCCTGCTGAACAGGCTCTACTAGAGTGATGAAATCGATGATGATGTGCGGGGAAGCGATGGTGAGACTTCTTCAGAGGTTCGGACGTAGTACCCGTGGTGGTGCAGTTCTCCGGTCAGGGACCGAGGCTCGATTGATCTCTATCGCTTCATGCTCATCGTCGTTGAATTCGTCGGTCGGAGCACTCAATCCGCGATCGGAAAGAGTGGACACACACGCCACATGAATCCTGAAGCCAAAGTGAGCGGGGCATTTGGTGTGCCAACACATAGTCTTGGCATTTCTGGAAGGTTGGTGTGGTTGTCGGAGAGTGTGTATCGACGGACTGGACTGCACTAACTACCTATGGCAGGCACCGTCTAAGATATTGCACATTTGTCATATTGGTAATATGCGCCTCGAGAATCCTGTTTATCCTCATACTTGCTTCTGCTTCTCTCTGGTATGTCTAGCTGACCATCCGCTGTGTTTTGCGCACGAATCGAGCAACTGAAAAACATCACACTCATATTTTCAACAGCAGCTGGGGAAGAATGCAGAGTGATATCTCAAGATGGCTAAAACGTCCGTAGTTGGCCAAGGCTCACTCGGACATAACTAGTAATGATGGGGAATAGACATCCGCACAAGCTCCTCGGCCGGCGTGCGCTGAAGCACATGACCATACTCCCGCCGCTTCGCACCGCGGTCGCCTCCCTGGCAGGCGATAGGGCTCGTGGGCTAACTGCGTGTTAGTACCAGCGTAGGCTGGGCCGGGGTACTATATCCAGTCCGATGCCCTGTATGCTCGGGAAGCGGGCCTTACTCCACGCGATTGGAAGCAATAACGGGACCGAAGCTCTGAGCTCGAGTGAGAGTGGGAGCTTACACAACGTTCGGTTGACCTCGGTTCCGGAATAGAACAATCATAGTACTAGTATTCTTAGGACTGTGAGCCCAATAGCATTTGTCTATATAATTGTTTCTCTGGTAAGTTATTATTAGTTGGAAGGAAGAAGAAAGAAAAAGGTGTGAACACCTAAGCGAATGAGAAACCGAAGTGGTTTCGGATTGGACTTGGACTGGAATGGGTAAGTTGGGCCGGTGGTGGAGCCGCGGCAGCCGCGGTTTGGACGTCAGGTGAACACGAGGATCGAGACTATTATTTGCAATTCACTTTATAGGTCACCGTGGACTACTCCGAGAGAGTGAAAATATGATGAGCAAAAAATAACACACAAAGTCCTCTCGTCAGCCCCGGAGGGTCTTCATTGCTGAAGCGTACCATATATCCGAGCAAGAGGAAAGCCAGACCAAAAGAAAGTTAGAACAGACGAAAACCCTAGGTGAAGGACCGTAAGAAGAAACCAAGAACCGATGAGCAAAGACCCAAAACATACATACGCAGACCGAAGACCCGGGCATAAGCAAATCAAGCTCCACCCAACCAAACCCGACGTGATACCTAAAAACGATGGTATGAAATGATGCAGCCGCCCAAAATTCCGTGAAATCGTAACGAAGAAAACGTGACCAACATCCATCTCACCCTTCCCCGCTCAATTTTCCTCAAGAATCCAAGTGATCACTGATCATGAGCTTTGACGTGAATTTGCCGCTGAGGCTGTCACAGTCGTCCCTCGAATACTGTGCTGCCTGACGTAGCGCGAGGTATTGCTCTGATTCTTGCAGTTTAGCTCCACATCCGTCTTTTGCGAACAGGGGTGAGTTTACCGAGCTTGGGGGCTTGCTGGCTCATCGTCTTCAGGTACTCAACCGCTTCCTTCTCATGGCCGGTCACCTGGCTCGCCTGATTTTGATCCCAATCGGCCGCGAACGGGACGAATCCCCGGGAAACCGTGCGGAAATGCGATACAAGCATTTCCGCAAGGCGTGCGTTTTTCCCAATCAACATAGAGGGTGACGCTCCGAGGGGCCACAAGAAGGCCTTGCTTGGGTTGGATTGGGAATTCTTTATATTCTATACCCCAACGAAGATTAGCGACACTTTCGCAACAGGCTCTGGGGAGGGTACTAGCTGCGGATAAAACTTACCAGTTGGAGAAACCGTTCTTGTAGAGTAGGGCCATCGTGCTCCCAAGTGTTCAAGCCCCAAGTGTCTCGCTCAATACTGCTGAGGTGCACGAAGATCGTCAAGAAAATTCCAAACCAATCGGTCGAGTTACGATCCAAGATATGATTTTGAAGTTCCGTCAGCAGTTCATTCTCCATCGTAGCAACTCTGAGCTCAAGCTGGGCGTCTAGCTGCTGGTTGATCAACCGCGGGAGCGGGATGAAACCATGGAATTTCATTTCTGGGTCGTTGATTGGTTCCATCCCCAATGTGTTTACACCACAGATTCTCCATGAGCTGCGAAAGAAAAAAGTTTGCGCAACCCAAATACGTAATACCTTTTGGACTAGGACGCTCTATTTACTCTCATTGTAAGCTCCTGCTATACTATAATCCGGAAGTCCGGGCGGGGTACATACCAGGTTTTTGTTTCCTTGTGCGTATTCCTGGGCTGCTCTCATCGTGCTTGCGAATATCGGAACTTCATCGCTAGATGGCCTCAATTCATCGTTGATGAAAGATTGAACGTGCTTGTCGAGATATTCGTCGAAAGTTTCGGGCGATATCTCTTCCTTTATACCATAGCATGTCGAGGGAAGGCGAGTGAAATCTGGACTGCCAGAAACCCGCCATACAATATGCTGGAGCAATGTTTCATCGTGGGGTACGAACTGATAAGCCTTCAGTTGAAGGCTTGGTGAGTATCCGTTGTGAACCTCAAAGATTTCTCCACCAAGGGGGACAGAGCCAGCCATTTCAACGTCCCAAATTCGAACGTTCTCGAGGAGTGATACAACCCTGCCCCGATATATCACTAGGAGATAATCGTTAGTACAGGAAGTGATCGGGCCCGGCCCTGAACTTCAATACCTCGATTGAAAACTGCTTTTTCCTTGAACTGCGCTGGAACGCAGATTGATTTCCATAGTTTTAAAGAGAGACATCGTTCGCATGGGATGCCGCCACGGCACTAGTAGAACCAAACACCCGCTGTCAGATCACCAGCACGTTGAACGGACGGATCATAGAGAGCTTGCCTTCTCCTTATAGATTTTACACCTCAAACAGACACCGTGTTTGCGATTCCGTTTGATGGCTTGTCGCTCCAACTCGTCGGTGCGCCTCCTGCCTGACCCCTTTCCCGCCATCGGCTTATTGTTCTCCCTATTCCTGCTCCGCGTAGGTTTGGGATTCTCCGCTGGATTGGTGCCGGGTGGAACCAGAACAAAGCATCCAGGTTCGTCGAGTTCACATGTCGTCAGGGCCTCTCTATCACTGCCGTAGGTGCTGGATGACGGTGAGTGCTGGGGGCTGGATATAGGTGGGCTTTCACCATCGGCGGACGGCGGTGAGAGGTTATCGAACCTCGAGAACTGAGAGGGGAATTCATGGGGCAATGGTGGGCCAAAAGCGGTCGGCAGGGGTAGTGACGGCAATTGTTGATTACGATCCCGATCACCCTTGATGATCGTAGGATCGATGTTGTGGGACCGCCCACGATGGGATAACACTTCTGCAGAGTATCTGCATCAGTAAGGTAGGATGGTGTGTGATGAAGTGGTCATGTAGTACCGTGATGATCTGGAGCTGATAATCCTTCAATTGTCGGAAGGGAGCTGCGAGGTGCTAGATTTACCCCAGTGCCGGGATTTAGAGGCTGTTACAAGTCAACCCAATGCAGTGAACCCCAACCTAGCTCTCGTCGGCCATAGGATTGGTTGAGGATAGGCAGACAGAACGAGAGCTCGAAGAACGGACGCATGGCACTCACCCGACTCGTTGCCGTGTAAGCAGGTTCGGCGGTTAGAAAAGTAGAAGTGTAACTTCCAGAAGGCTGATTGAGGAAATCTGGCGCGGAACCTCGCCGTTCTGTGCGTAAGAGAAGAGGTATGTCTCAGCAGCTGAACTAAAGATCCCACGAACACGACAGCATGCGAGAACTAGAAGCCCCAAGCATCTATCGACACGAGACCGGTGGCATTGCAGCACCAGAACTCCATCATATGCGACATGGTTCTGCACGCGTTCTCGCATGTTCGTGGCAGGCGATCGCGGGGAAGGACGAAGAGCTACCTTGGGCACTGTAATGGCAGCCGTGATGGTAGAGCTGAGGACTGGGAGTCCGGTTCTGGCTCCATCGATGCCTGCAAAGGTCGATTCTGTATCAGTATGGGCTCTTGTAGTACAGGTCCCGTAGAACCCGATAAGCATGCTGCACAGACGCGGACGCAATCTCGAACTGTTACTTCCGTACCATTCATTACTACTCTGCTCCCCCTGCTCCGGGTGTTGTTGCCCCCGCAGAGGGTGGGATTCTGCGGTGGAGTGTCGGCTGGTTACAGTTAATAAACCCCTTCTCCTTTCATCGTGAAATAACAACCGGCAGTCGTCGTGGAGACGTACCGTGCCATGGTCAGCAGGTAGGAGGTATGCTTTGGTGATGGGAGTAGGCGAAGGCGAAGGCAATTTTGGTGAGACGCGCTGTATGATTCCGGTGTCGAGGCAGTTCAGTTGCTGAGAAAGAGCTCCCTGTGAGGGCCAAGTTCCGTGAGTTTGCACTGGTGAAGGGCGTATATCTTGATGCTTTTAGAGAAGAATGGCGGCTACTTACCAGTGCAAGACTTCAGCAGTCATAAACATTCTGTGTGCGCACAGAGAGACAAACCCGAGGAATTGGCGATTCGCTAGGGACATTTGGACAGGCATGAGGAGGAGAGGAAGAAGAGGGGCCACACAGCGCAATTGGTTGCACCTACCTTTGTTGACATGCATGGCCGGTTGCGAGCTTTTGCGACTTGTACCCATTCGTCGCCGGTCGATGCCTGGTCGATGCCTGGTCGTTCGGGTTTTGGAGGACAAAATCCCGACCGCCGCCGACTCCGCCGACTCCCACTCCGCTACATACTTCTCCGGGAAAATGGATTTATTTGTGAGCCATGCAATGTCTTTCTTCTGGATGGCCACACGCGGAGGGACTTGCTGGCAAAGCCGTGGCCTGGTTCTGGAGCTGTCTCATTGTGAGGATATCAATGTCTCAGGTTCGGACGCTCGACTCACGCACATGTGGAATCAGCACGGATGCCGGCTTCCTGTTGGTTCGCGAGACAACCAGAGGGCCAGCCATCAACGTCCAAGAAATCAGCATGCCATACATCTCGGTTGCCGCCATTTATGTGTGTGGGCAAAATAAGTAATTATTCCAGAAACCTCGTGCATCTCTCGCTAGGAGCGTGTGAGGGGAAAACGAAACGGAAGCGGCAGAGACTTCGATTCGCATGCCGAGCAGCGCCACTCGATTCCAAGTTACGAAATATTGTATCACATTATTCCTTCAGCCGAACACTCTGTTCTCCAGACCAACTTAACTCTGGTCCTGTTCGGAATTCAAGGACAATGCTGGCTCCACTGCTGTTGATAAATGTGCAGGAAAACGGACTACGTAGTAGCTAGAGTACCGAGCTGATTAGATAGTACGCGTGTACCAGCTCATCTCCAACTGTGCCGAAGCTGCGTTAGCCGATGGAACCATAGTAAGCCGAAACCACCTTGAGAACTGCGCGGAAAACCAACACCCAGGAGCGAACACCGCGCACGAGTGAGTTCGTATGTATCTGTGTCCGCTAACGACAGAGAGTCCAAGCTTACTACAGCATAGCGGCATAGCCGACGGTGTGTGCTGAACTGAGATCCTTTGCTTGCGGCTCATATTGTGGTACGATGTGCAGATGAGAGCGATGTGATGCGTTCATGAACATATGCCATGGATGCGGGGCACGCTGGGTATGTGACATCGAAGATACGGTCTACGCCGGTTCCCCCCACCTATTCCCCACTATGAGATTCGTCCACAGGAGGACTGTCACCAATCACTGATTCCAATCCAGGAGACCTCACAGGCCACACCCCGATCCGCTCCCATCAGCTGCAGGGTGTTCGAGTGCATCGCGGGCTGACAAACGACATGTGCAGGCCCGCGATTAGGCAGAGGGATTTCGGTCCGCCCGGCAACGTACGGAATTATGCACTGTCGCTGTGCAGAAGCCACACATATCTACGCGCATCTGTATGCAGTTCGGAGGCCGATGATTGGCGGTCGTCCTCCGCTTGCAGGAGTCAAGACGAGATACCCACTTAGACGTGGAGCTAGTCCTCGAGATCCCCGGATTCAAATGAGCGGTAAAAAACGGCCGTCATAAAGACTGGCCACCGAAGCAGCGATCAATATCATTCTTTGACACAATTGTACCGACACCGCGGGACAGGGTCTGGTATGATGTATCGGAAGGGCAGATACGGGCCGTTGGGCTCTAATTCTTCCTCTAGCTGCCTGTTCCGGCGTTACCGTAGGACGACGAGCTTTTTGTGGTATGAAAGGCGAGATAATTGTGATAATCCTACTCAAGGCACATCAACGCACAATATCGCTAGATGCCTTCGTCCGCGTTTGTCGCCATAATGACTCAACGCAAAGAAACGGCTAATAGGTGTCTCTGATCAAACACGTGGCCTGTCATTGATATCCCCTGCCGTGAGTCTTGCCTGATGAGTTGTCTTTCCGTGACTTGATGCCGCCGCTTTAGCATATGTGGTACAAGTTACTGAATGCAAAAGCGCAAGCCAATATGCTAACTACTCGTGCATCAGGATTTGGATTTCGACTTGCGCTGCATTAAATACGAAGGTAGACGCAGGTGTCCAATGGATTCTGTGGCTCATATATCTGCAAAACACAAAAAGTAGATATACCAAGAAATCGGACATCATATGAGACCGCTTGTGCCTCGTTGCAAGTCAGACATCAATGAGAATTCCATGCGCGTCTGCGGTAGGCCAGCTTTCGTTTGATATAATAGGCACTACAACGGTGGGATTCAGCTCGTAGTCGTCTGTATACGCGCCGAGTCTGCAGTCTGCAGTGTGGACTGTGCTTTATAGTTCAATGGGATATTCATAACCTTATCGTTTCGGTACTGGAGACTTAACCAACGAAGGGCTTCCGCTCACTTAGGTTCACCGACAATGTCCTTCTAGCTGGGCGAGAAAACGGATGGACGGGCATGGTTAGACTACCCTAGCCATAGTAGTTGCGCGTTGTTGGTATCAACGAGGTGTGGGCGCGATAATCGTCGAGCGAAAACGGTTATGAAGCTTTTCAGCCACTACCGTATATGTCCCACCATAATTACAGCCACGGGGAAGCAAAATTTCGGGAGAGGGGGGGAAGGTTTGAAAGGACTGGATGGAATGTAACTTTTGCATTTTGGGTTCACGGGATTCTTCCAGACGAACCCGGGACAGTTCCGGAACCTTTCCCACCAGTGATTCTGTGGACGGCGGGAATGTCGAAAAAGAGCGAACTATCTTGGAGCCCGAGTATAGTATGCGGAGAACCGGCCGGGATCAAGAGTGCAGGAGGCTTCTGGTCTCGACAAACTATTTTTCGTTGTGTGTATGCTCATTGACTAAACACCTTAGGATTATCCGGGATCCCGCAATACTCCGCCAGCTATGGGACGATGACTCAAAGAGGCGAGACTGGATGGTTGTGATCGGTCCCGCTGTTTCCACTCACTAATAGCTGTGGTTCACGGATCAAGGCACTGTGAAATGTATTCAGTGCCAGTTTAAAGCAGCCGAGTGCAACACATGGCCAACAGGATTATTCTCCGCGCATCTGACCGTATGCTTGCGGAACATCAGAAAGGCAATATTGCACTCCAGCTTCGGTTTCATTGGTCATGGGACATGGCGGCTGTTTGCAGACGGAGCTCAAACCGGCCTTGGCTCTTTATCTGAAGGAAAACGCTTTGCAAGGCTCTACTTGACCGCCTCTGCCGCATCCGGAGCTGTGGGTGACTAGCGATTTCACCTGGATCACTGCGTGGGCTGTTAGAAAGGTGGATGGCTATTGCCTGAACTGCTGACGATAAGCTACTGCAGTGCCATGACGATGCTTTGTTTGGTTTGGTATATTTTTGACGGGATATGTGGGGCTATACCCAGGCAAGGCTCGTTTAGCAATTGGGCTCTTCAGGTGGCAGGGGGCAATATACGAGAATGTTGATAGCTCGCATGAATGGGAAGTTGAGTGAACCATTAGGGCTTGCCCTGGCTCACCAAAATAGGTGTGTAGTGATGGACTATGGTCCGAGAAGCACGTGCACGCGGGGGCGGTTGCTGACTCTGCCCATGCGATGTTTCCATATCCGAACTAAGTAGACTAGGACATTCAGAGCATCTTTGAGAACATCACTGAATTTTGAAATAAATATGCTCCTCGCCTCGATGCAATCTGCCTGGATTTCTAGATCTAAAACTCTAGTCTACAATTTATTTGCATTTAATGCAAACCCAACAGACCCTCGCATTCATCAACTCGGAATCATCCATCCTCTCGTGACATCCGAACGTCCATGCTGTCTCAGTCGATATGCCCTGGTCAGAGTCGCCATCGTTGACTGTCATCGGCATTGTCACGCTGACCCTTCCAACCGTCCTTTCCACCTCGCGCAGCCCCGGAAAGCCACCGACAGCATCAAAGAGCGTCAGGCCCAACAAACCATCCAGTCCGCGATGAGCCACAAAATCGTAGAACTCGCGCACGAATGCCTTGGGGAACTCTAGTTCCGGAGACTCGGTGGTAGGAGTCGGAGAGGGAGCTGTAGGAGCCAGAAATTGGAATTCTGTGGGGTGCAGCTTGCCATCAAAGAAGGCCCAGCTCCGCGGTACAATACGCCCACCAAAAATGTTTGTTTTGCTGCCGACCGACCACGGTGTGGCTACCCCGCGGTATTCTATTAGTCGCTCGTCGAGAGATAACGAAAAGTGCCGATGCAGCATTATGAGCCCGATTTTGGTGTGTACGCCATAACGATGGAAGATTTCTCTACAATTTTTGACACCAGCGACTAGTGAGAATCGATGTTGCGGATTTGGAAAAGAGCGAACGAAGGGTAGTCCGAAGGGATGGGGACAAACCTACCTCAGGTGAGAGACTTCCGCCTTCTCTATCCGGCCCTTAGTCATGGCTCGATGGGCGTCCTCAAAGAGGGGGAGCTTGTTGAACAAGTCGGGTACGTAATCGGCTGGAGGGTATCGAGACATTGTGGGTTTCGTCGTTGAGCGGCTACTTTGAGAGATCGTTACGCGTTCTTAACGAAAAACTGAGGCTGATGATCGAAAAAGGGTGTGGGAGAAGGAGGGTCTGGACGTTTGTTATCTGGGGACTGAGAGGGAGCGCTCGGCACTGTTGTCTGGTTGTTGAAGGCTGGCTTTTGAAATACTCGCCGGTCAGCATTTCTCGCCCGTGGGTCCATCAGCTTGTGGGTATCTAGTTCTACGTGCTTGGCCCTCCTCTTCAGGAAACTAGCAGTCACAAAGGCATCGACAGCGAGAACGGTTCGGACCAGCCATCATAGGGGCTGGGGCAAATGGGTGGGGGTCATGAGAACCGGTAGGTGGTGTATGGAGGGAATAGCTCGCCCGAGGATAATTTCGCGTCGTAAGTGAAAAGCTGATGCGACGTGGGTGATAGTGCTTCGTCTTTTCAAATCTGTTGTTCACCAAACGACCGCGGGAGGATTTAATTTGCTTGGAAACTTCGATCTGGGGAGAACTGCGAATGGCCGGCCGTCCGAGGATCTATGTTCCGCCTACACTATCAATTTGCAAGTAAAGTATTGGATGATTCTTTCGGATATATGACTGGTGGAGTCCTGTTGTTGCAGGTCAAAGCCCCTTAGTAGGGTTGAAGGATGCCGAGAAGAGGGGAGGAGGATCGAGACCGGCCATCGATTGGGCAGCTGGCAGCAAGAAAGTAATTCCCAACGCCGGATCCATGTATTCACGGCGCTAGGAACCCACCATGGCGATACCAGGCTTCCATGGTCGACGCTGTAGGGGAATATCGGAGATCAGCTGAAAGCTGCGGGTGTGGGGGGGAGCGCCGAGCTTAGATGAGAGAGGGGAAAGGAGAGCGGGGGAGGGAAGTAGGGGAAAGGAGAGCGGGAGAGGAGGGGAATGAGGCAGGGAGGGAGGCAGTGGTGCAACATCAAGCGCACTTCCAATGGTCCCTTTGGGCCAGAGTCCGGGTCGGAGATAAATGCTAAGGATGGTTGGGAGAAATGTGAAAACGGCGATAACACCGAGATTTCCCGGATACGCAAAGCAGACAGAGCTGCTATTACGCTTCCTTACGCTCGAAGAATGCGCGGTACAGCTAGACAGTTTCTATCGTCTGAGGCGCCCGATACCTGTTGAGCCCCCAAAACCGCGGGCTGTTGGATCACGAGACCGTTCATACGGAATAAGTTCTTGAACTCTGGTGGCCGGCTTCAACACCAGGACACCAGGACAGACTCGCAACTCCTAGATGGCATCCTCTATGCAGAGCTCCCAGATCAGGCAGAGCAGGCGAGGGAAAGGCAACCGTCGATCTCCCGTGGTGGAGAAGTGACAAAAACAACAAAATCCACCCCCGCTAAAGCAGCTGGTAAGAAAGTGACGGCGATCAATGATACGGCCTGTGTATTCTATTGCGCCGATTGGACCCTTGGTGGGCCGACGCTACACCTTGTGCTCCAGAGTCCAGATATTTTAGATATCGATGGAGTTGACCAATGAAGGGGGGAGCCGGACCGGAGTGGTAAACGAATAGCGTTTGTGCCGTGGCCTCTGACGCCTCTTGGGGAATCATCAACACTGAGATAATAAGGCACCTGTCACGGCCAGGGGAGCACATTGTACGATACTTACGTAGGTATTTCATTTTGCTGTAAGACCAAGTCCGTCGAGCGAAATTTTCAGCGACTGTAAGAGTTGCTCCACCAGAGAAGGCTGCCGAACTATAAGCTACATCTACAAGTAACACCCTTTGACCAGTGAGTTGTATGATTTTATGTGGAGGTCATCCCAGCCCATTTCGAGTGACCAGGCGTGGGGCAATACAAGTATCCCATACCTAGCTGTCCTTATTCCCGGTGCCCCCCTCCCCTTGCTGAAATTATACTGCAGATTCTGCTCGGTATGTGTATTTCAGTGCAGCTTCCGGCTCGCGGAGTTTGGCTGTAGACTTCAATCGGTTGCTTGTTGGAGGTTCGGGTGCTCTCCTGGATTGGTCGCGAGGAAAAATTCGACCTTGAGCCTTCAGCCTTATGTATTTTCATCTTCCCCTTCCCTTCCTCTTTCCGCTCCTATTCTTCCTTCTCTTCATCCTCCTCCTCCTTCTTCGCCTTCCCCTTTTCATTCTCGTTCTCGTTCTCGTTCTCGTTCCACTTCTTCACAACGGACGGATACCGAGTATTGTTTCAGCGTGCTGATTGAGATGGAGTTGAGTTTGAGGCTCTGGGATGCATCATGAGTGGCCTTTTTCAGCTTTGGTACATACGTTCCAATATGATATCAAGGTGTCTCGATTTACTGCCGAATCAGACGAATCTCTTCGTTTGGCGACCGAAATTCACTCAGTCTTAGCATTGGCAAGACAATTGAAACCTACACGCAAGCCACACTGAATGACGGTAGGTATGATGACCTACGGCTGACAGACTAGGTAAATTAGTGTGTTATTGAAGCCACTGGACGAAGGGGATGAGATTCTTGCCGGCCATGGGCCTCCCCGTTACAGCAGCTCTTGCCGGTCCGCTCACCCAATGTGTGAAGACGAACCAACGATGACAACATGTGGCGGATGGACGTGTCTGCATTACATACGGTATCTACCGTGATTTTTTTTTGGTGTGGGTATATCGCTTTCTCTTGAGGTAGGCACTTACTACACACAAGAAGCCGAGGTCTGATTCCACTTTGCCCGCAATTTACAAGGTGGGGTGTATGGTAATGGTGTTGGTATGCAGTTTGGGGGCAATAAGACGAGTCGCAGCCTGTATATTTGTGATAGCCTTATGCGGCGGTAGAGTACGTAACAGAAACCCAAGATGACCAGGATACAGAATTTGGCGTATTCGCGCTTCAGAGGGCACCGGCGGAGGACGCGTCAAACGTCGTCTCTCTCGGTAGTTGTTCAATCGAGCGCATGGGCTAGCATTCGGTTGCAGCTTTGTACAGAGTAGAAGTTGCACTGTGGAAAAACGATGCGTTGGCCTGATAATATATGTGGAGGAAAAATACGGCAAACGAGTGCGGGAGCACCCTACGCTATATGTAGTAAAGATGAGCGGCCCCAGACTCGTCAGAGGCGTAAAAGAGCGATGGGGTGCGCAGTCATTAGTTATTCGGCAGAGATGTTCTAATTTATTTTCTTTTTCTTTTTTGCGTACTCCCACTGGCACCATGCCAACCTGAGTAGGCAAGATCAACATGACCGAAAGGAAAGTGTTTTTTGTAAGGTGTTTGAGATAATTCCGTTACCTGCACCGGCCTGTTAGGTAACTACATTTTCGTGCTTGGCCGGAAACCCCGATTCTGGCATATATATCGACAAACAGTGATAATTTCAGTGCCCGTGGCTGCCAACAAATCCGTATAAACATTTACAGTAGAACTGGCATCAACTTGACCAGACGAAGGGTCTCTGCAAATACCGGACCACGATACAGACTGCCAGATACCAGTATGTCGCGGGTATGTAGATACGCAAACTATTCGCTCACCGAAACCTCACTACTTAGTGGGCGTATCAAGATGATCACATGATCGACACACCGACATCATGTCCGTTGTTTCTGTGGTAGGATCAGCCAATCAGACGGCTTATGTGACCATGCCCCGTTGTGAGAGAGAACGATTGCAACTGGTGTTGTTCTACTCACGCTGAGGACATTCTCTATCCATTGAGATGTCCCTCTATGCGCAATCCGCGTCCGAGGTCCGTAAATGATTATTTGGTACTTTATGTACCTAATGTACCTCTTAGTAGTTTACAACTTCCCCTTCCGTCTGCAGCGTCGCTGCTCGTTTCTAAAAAAACTAAAAACAAAGTTACTCAACTGGTTAATTTCGGAAACCACCCCAGCCGGCGTTCGATAACAGCAAGTTTTACTCTGGAGATGACATTTCTCCAGTGGGTCAACTCATCACTCTCGTATGTAAGTAGTATCTTGTACCCAGGCATGAACTAACCATGTTATATGCCTGCAGTGCCTCTAAATCGTAAAGCGGCCAGGAAACCGAATGGATTGATGGATCCTAAAGCTTATCTCCAGTTTTCGGAGTCCCTGCGTTCGATCATGCCTTTCCGCGAGTGATGAGCCGTGAGCATCTTTGCGGAATCAGGCAACTTGGGGAACCTTTTGCGCACTGTCTCTCGGCCAACAAGTAGATGAGTCTCACTACTTGAGTTTACTTTGCTATATTGGAATTCGTGCATAAAAATATTTACAGGAGGACTCCGGTCTTGGGCAAGGAATCCCTCCTCCTCAGATATAGATCACATGATGCATCAGATGGAGTGAAGCGCTAGAGTATCTACATTAGCGCTATGGTACGCGGGAGCAGAGGCGACTTGGCGTCATCGGAGAATGCCGGAGAGAGGAGACCCTGTCGAGACCTGGCTGGGACCATGTGCTTGGGGAGTGAGACCGTGTTGGAACCTGGTGAGACCAAGTGCTATGGGGGGATGCCAAGTGTGCGGGAGGTGATGCCAAGTGTGCGGGAGGGGAGACCCGATCGATGCGGTAAGTTAAACGTTGAAATGTATTCTGTTGCTTTTCTGTTACGATTGTCGGTCCCTCTATTGTTCAACACCACAGATATCAAAAGTTCAGACCTCTTTTCTTGTCTTTTCAATTGAATCACGTTTTACATTTCTCGTACCCGGTCGTGGGTCTCTCAGCGCTACATCAGGCGAACATAGCGCTTGTTGACTTATCCAGTCTTCTTCTCTCACATATCGACGATTCCATTCGCCACTCCCCCGACGTTCTCGAAGACTGCTCGCCGCATCAGATGTGCCTGACTCAGCGGTGACAAACACTACGGAAGGACCGATTAGTGTGGGAAGATTCTCCGGATAGAATCTACTCAACATCTATGGTATTCGGAGTCCACGATTACTACTGTGTTCACGATCTTGATATATAGGCTGATACGGAGTTAATTTCATGTCGTCTTGTCGACTTGCTGAATACGAGTCCTTAGTCACTTGGTCGCCATCGCTCACCCAGTTTTCCTCATGCAGCCTGGCGACTCCGAGCAAAGCTTAGATATCGCTAGCACATCCGTCGCTGCCATCGTCGAGACTAGTGAGCAAGTTCCTACTTACTTCATATGTAAGTACCAGGGGCTGCCAATAAGTGGTGCCTCACCACCATTACGAATTATTAGTACTACTCTATATTAAGAGCGCACTAAGCCAGATACAATGAAATGAGGGAGTGGTTGTGACTAAATTGTATGGGGGGAAACGCTAAGTCGTATGGGGGAAAAACTGGTGAGGCAGCACTTACCCTTACACCCGAGTACATAATGTATGTATGAATATTGCCCCACAATAAATGAGGCCTAACTAACTAGTAATGGAGTAAGCTGTCTCCGGCCCGGCCCGAAAAGTACTTATCAGCATCACGCCAATAATGACGTCTCCTGACCTATTCGTGCGCTTCTCTATTTCATTTTTTCTTTCCGGACGGCAGTCTACCTACTCTACATAGTGGGAGGACACCTGCATTTTGGGGACATCAGCAGGCCATCGACCCGCATACCGGAACCCCCCGTTGGGAGTATACGGTAGTATTGACAGGATGAACAGGTGGGTGCTAGTTATGGCTGTGTGTGGGGGCGATCCCGAGCGTTCTGGATCCCCCAACCCCAACCCAAATGAACCCCAAAGCCCAAAGGGGGATTTGACTGGCTACGGATTGCGCTTCTGCAACGAGTGTTCACCGGGCTTTCAGCAGTGATTTGGCGCCGGCCCGCCTCGCTACCGTTGCCCCCTTGATTGGATAACCGCAAGCCGAACCTCCGAGTGATAGGTTGTGATTGGCAGCGATTGGTCGCAATGTCTTATGAAAGATTGATGTGTTTTTTGTCGTTGAACGTATCGATCGGAATTCTGAGCATGCGATAAGGCTAACGGGATACGGCTGACGGTTGCTCAGCTGTCAGCAACCCCAGTGGTATCAGAGCTCTAGGTGCACCTTCTCACGCTGACTATGACACCACGCAGGATGCGCACGAGTAATCTACCCGCATTAGCTCTGATTGACAGCGCGCCTATCCATGGCCATTCGTCAACGTATCAATCGTGATGGCCTAGGAATTTCGACTACATATAGACGTTCGCTTCGGCGTCTTTGCGGGCGTGGAGACTGGATAGGTTTTGCGTTAAATCGCGGGAGGAAGATATGCCCCTCATCGATCAGTACAGTGAGACGAGGCTGCCAATGGCGAGTAGGTAGGTATTACTGGCCGCTGTTTCAGTGTTTCTACACATTTCCCAAAATATCTGGTATGTACCGGGCCCACCCATCAGCTTTTCGGTCTTCACAACACGTAGCCTTTGTGTCGATGGAGAAAACAGGATTAAAACACAGCAGTGCAGCATGGTTTCCCCTGTCGCCACCTCAACGCCCACCTCCCGCGCCAGCGTCGATACCGTTATCCTCCATCACTTCCCGGCTCCTGTTTGTGATCCTATCCTCTCCGGTCATCCAGGGAAACAAGCAAACTGGCCCCACCGAAGGAAGCACTGGGGTGGGTTTTGCTGCAGCCTAGTAGTCACCTCTGGAGGCGGTTTGTCCGGGAGTCCCCCCTCCGCGGCCTGGACTGGTTCCATATCTCTGCGATACCTGCACCCCACAAGTTACCTATGGTATGGTATGGTACTAAAGATTCTTACTTTTCGCAAACACTCCTTGGAGACTGTTAGAGTGTGTCGTGCAGAGTAGGGGCACGCACCCAGGACGTGTCTTGATAAGCCATGAAGGACTCAGGAGCCCCTCACATTGGACTAAAACCCTCCTGATGAGTGCATAGCTTTTGTGGGCCAGGGACGGCGTAAAAACAATGGGCCAGACGGAACCCATGTATGATACATACCATACGACCAAGGGCCCGGGGGCGGGGCCTGGTTCCGTCTCGTACCTACTGAGCGTTTCACTCTCCCTTCTCCATCATGGCTACGGTACCCCCTTATGTTTTATTGGTAGCAGCCTACTGTTAACGGTTGGCATTTGACAATCATCCACAGAAAGTTATTCCGGAAAATCCGAGTGTCGGTCGGCTGGCTGAGACAGCGGGTTATGTATCTAGAGGATCCAGATCAGGGTTCAGCTAACTAGCTCCGGGCCAATAATCTAAGGTTATCTTGCGTCCCCATTAGCTGAAATTACATGTAGGAGCGGGCTGGAGGGATGATGTGGGATGTGATCGGGACGATGATGACGGCTAGCTATTGGAAAGTGGACATGCTTAATAGGACGTTTGGCCGGGGAACTGTACGGAGCGAGGCAGGCAGAGCTGCTGCCGCGAAGCGCAGAGTCCCAAGAAAAGTGGGGACGGTGATACGGTACCTACCCATCGAAAAGATTGCCGGCAAGAGCGGATAAGGCTCATTCGTTGGAGAAAAAAAGCCTCAGCTCCCGGCGCGGATGGTTTCACACTGGCTTGGTTGGTGGTGGTCTTCTGGATAATACCGTACGTATGTATCACGGTGAAGGATGACCTTTCCACCAACACCGGAGGACCAGGGAAAATGGCATCGCCGAATATCTGCATATATAGCCAAGACGGTTGGCTGGCTGGGTCGGATTTGTAGCCGATTAGCAAGGTGCGTGTTGTTCTAGATGATTATTTTTGGTCTTGGTCATTCCGAAGGACTCGTTCGGCAAGGATCGATAGATAGGTATTCCGTGGTGGATCGATTGGTTCTCATGCCCGCCTCCCGCTGGCCTTTAGCTTGAGCTGTCTTCTTCAGCTGTCTTTGTAGTTGTCACCCTGTGTACCAGCCAGCCAGACCTCAGGCGCGTTCGGCTCGTCGCGCGTCCATTTTTGCGCTCTCGATGCTCTGAGTCCTGACCTATCCCCGCTCTATCGTGGCGTGTTTGACTGCCATTGCTGACGTGTGCCAAGTCCCCACCCCCGGATGCGGGAGGTTCCATTAAGAGCTGGCCGCCATATTCTTTCGAGCTCCGCGAAGCGGAGATGGTGTCTCAAGTGACCACTGCTGACTGCGGATGCAATCGCCGCTGCCTTGTTAGAACAAAAGGCGTACAGGCAGAAATATCTCGATTGGCAAAGCCGATTACGGTAGCATCCCGCCGTTGGGCTCGAGTGTATCTCACGGTATCTCATGTCTCAAAGCGATTGCTAAAGCGAGGAGACGGGAGGATACCTACCTACCATACGCCCAGCGCGCGCAGGGAGGAAGGGAGTGGACTGCACCGCTGTCATCTGCATCTGACACCTCCTCCTCTCATTCCCTTAGCACTTTTGCAAGAGGGGGGGCTGGGGGGATCTGCATACGACGAGGTGAAGTTTGAGAGTAAGAATTCGGCCATACGGAGTTTTCCCCCGCTGATCTCCATCGACCATTCCCGCATTGATGTTTACGCATGTTTGCGATGCATCTGCCTGGAATACCGCAAACACCTGCGTGTCTAGTCGAGCACTGCCCTCCAGAGTTGTTTTTGGCTTGATGTGTGCGGTCCACTACCGTACTCGAGTACATACCGGCCTTCACATTTGTCGAATTCGCCCCGAGGTGCTGCCATGCGAGTAACGATTTGTGCAATGAATCGGCCATCCGGCCTGGCCTTGCCCGGTTCAGTGAGAATACAATCATTATCATCGGTGACACCAGGCCTATATGGATTAGTTAGAGTGAGAGGGGGGTAAATTGCGGGGACGAGGAGCGGTGGCGGTGGCTACCCAGGTGGTATGGGAAATTCACCACAGTAATTTCAGACCATCGACTCTCGCTCGATGTGACTAATCTAATGCGGGCGTCGATGGCAGAGCAGTTAGTACCTATTATCGGTCACACTACAATTCTTGGCCGCCGCCGTTTCCCGGGGTCGTCGTCGTCGTTCCAAGCCCGGACACCAGCCGTCACTCAGGCATTCTCCATTCTCTAACCTCTATATTCCAAATCTCCCCATTGAACATTCCCAGTAATAGTTTCCAAACATTTTAATTCCATCCGCTACCTCGAGCTAGCCACCGAGATAGCGGACAGAATATGTAGGTGGTGCGTCTTCTTGCCATTGGCCTACTACAGTAGCAAAAAGCAGGGTGTGATTGATGTCGGAGGTCTCTAGCAGTCTCAGAGAATACAGATTTACTTTGGTATTTGTTTTTTTTCTATAGTCTCAATTCTACAGTATATTACCTAGTATATGGGCTGCGTGCGAGTAATGAAGAATTAAAAAATAACTCAAAAAAAGGCATGCTAAATTTATTCCGTCTCGACACGCGAAAACCTTCCAACATGACTATCCGCCGTTTTTCTTTTTGCTGTTTACGTGTGATGGGGACTAGCGCTGCGGCGGGAATCTGCAGTTCAAACTTCAGCGAAGGCATGCCAGGGCCAAGTTCCATCCAAGGGCGGATAATCGGAACTCCATAGTACCGCCAGCAAGTTGCCGGTGGGGATCGGCCCTTCACTGCCATTTCGCACTGAGGCCTCGATGGCGAGAAGCCCGGCGTGGCTAAAGACTTTATTACATACTACTCGTTCTGGTATCGAACGCTTGGGAATTGGGGCTGGGCGGAGAGCAATAGGGAACCGATATCGAGCTCGCGGCCAGCGGTCGGTGACAGCCGAGTGGAAAATGATATGTAATCTGCTATGATCTACTAAGGTCGAATGGAATGATGATTAAACAAAAAAACGTTTGGGAATTGGTCGGAAGATGGGCTGCAAATGCAGGACGGGCATTCTTGGGTGGGGCCTACTGCCGGCCCGGCACGGCTCACTCTCGGCCCGTTTTTCTCGAGCCGAATGGAAGAGGATGGGCGGACGGACATCCGAGGGTCCCGGATGCACCATACCTATTTCGCCGCCGGACTCTCCGTGGTAGGTGGGCATGTAGTTTGATTAGAGTTAAGGTTTCGCAGTGTGCGAATACGGTACTGGTACAGGGATCAAAGGAGGGGTTGTGTCTAGACGGGGTCACTTTCACCGTAGTCCTGTTTCCGTTACTGAATCCTTACACTTGGATTATGAATAGACCTTGAGGCTTGAGCTCCCCTTCTGGCCGAAATCCGTCACTTCAAAGTTCAAACGGGAGGATTTCAGGAATTCCGACCATCCCCCGGGTATCCTATGTAACCATATCACCTCGGGCACCCAATAGTTAGAACTTAGCAGCTGGAAGACTCCAACTGGGGCCGGACCGTGTTATACGGCTAGGTGTTTACTTATCTGTAAAGACCGGCACTGGGACCTGTAGGTAAAGGCCGCCAAGCAAAATCACATCTTCTTCCAGAGGACTGCCCGGAATTATCATTACCGTCTCTCGAAATCTGCGCCCAAGGGCCCATCCGGACCCGTCAAACTAGCATACCGTAACTTTTGTCAGGACTGGTACATACCTTATTGAGCAATGTAGAGTACATACTAAAGAGACCTTATATAAGCCGAAGAAAATTTATAATTCTTATAAGCCAGCCATAAGCACGATGAACTCATAAGGCCTCCATAAGACTTTTGATTTTAGTACATTTCTCAATATAGTATGTACTGTACAGTCATGAGGGTTAAAAAATATGGTAGTGCTAACGTATCTATCAGAAAATGCTAGTGATGCCGTATCAGTGCGGTCAAAATACGTATTTTTTATGCCCTGATACGAAATCAATATGCGTCGAGAAGGAAACAACGTACTTTTTACCCCCCCCCCCCCCCCTGAATGTACATACGGCAAAATCAAGAAAAAGAGTCAGGAGCGAGTCCCACGGCTACATACAAAAGCTGCCAACGGTATGTACGAGTTTCATGGGTGGGGAGCAGCTCGCGGATACTCTCGGACAGAACGCCTTTGAGAACCCTCCCTATGGTACAGGTAATGGGACAGGGCCCGTTTTGTTGAATGGGCACGCATTTAAATCGGCTTCCTATATGTTTTCTGGCTGTAATTAGCGTCTATTTGGCTGTGAAAAGGCTGTGAAAAGGCTGTATCCAGGCTTAAAGGATTAAAAGGGCTCTAAGGTATAAAGGGCGAGATGAGGAAGTGATGGAAGAGCTGATGGCGAGATGAGGAAAGGAGTAGCTGTTGGAGAGAAGGAGGAGAGGAGTTGTTGGCGAGAGGAGGAAGGGAAGGAGGGGCTGTTAGCGAGGTGAGGAAGTGATGGTGGAGCTGTCGGTGGGAGGAAACGAATGTGGTTAGTAGTGGGCATCAACGTTGGTAGGCATGGCGGGGGGCATGGCGGGGCCGGCCGAATAAGGAGATGATGCTCCATTTATAAATCGAGGCCTATTCATCACTCAAGCCGAAAGCCTAATGAGCGGTAAGGTATCGTTTTACCAACGGTTGCCCGAACAGAGTTGTGGAGAGACATTGCATTTACTGCCAATGGTCAATTTACACCTCAACACCAAATCTGACCTCTGTCTATTCGTCACATTTAGTATTGACAGCCAAATTAGGTGAAAGAGCCCAATATGACCATCGTAAACTAGCTGCAATTACTACTAACCGCCCATTGACTCGGCTCCGCCTAAATAAACATGGCAACTTGTACGCTATGAGGAAAAACGGCCAATTTACTGGCAGAAGCCTGAATTACCAGTGAGAATGAGCCGCACTTTGTGCTAATAGCAAGTTTACAAGCACACTCGCATTTAACTAAAGAGGCCTCATCCCATTCCCTGTACCCTAAGGCCTTGTATGTAACGACTTCCGAACCCGAAGACCACGGTCACGTACTGAACCAGTGAAGATAACAGAGTACCTCTGATCCGGAGATAATCCGACATTACTAAGGCTTAGCTAGAATTTGTAAGGCCTACCTGTGATAAACGGGTTGAATCCGACTGCGCGGACAAACGTCGTTCCCACCTCTCAATAGGTATCATAGCACTCATTTTTAAGGGGTATGAAATGAGGAAGACCCATGCTAGTCTCTAAAAAAACACCTCTATTACAGATTTTTTCTGTTTTGCCAGCGATTAAAAGGCATAAGTGTGCAATGAAATGTCCAGGCTTGAGAGCCCGGGCTGGGTCGCGATTCAGGGGATACCCGTTTCTGTCGTATTCAAAGCACAGATTGCAGAAAATTAAATCCATTTGCAAGCCAGAGCAACCCATTCCCACCTCTCACGCATTGTGCCAAAGACAAAAAAAAATCACAAGGAAAGAAAGAACGACAAATGTGACGGTCTTAATAGTAATGACAAGTGAAACCCATCGTAAACGCGCAGATTCAACCCATTGAAACAACCCAGCCCTAAAAAAATGTAGAATAGCATGAATTTACGAATCAAGAAGACAGAAACCCGTATTCCCCATCAGTAGCGTGCACCTTCTTAATCATAGTCAGTGTCATCTTCGGTATCCTCTTCGCATTCACTATCGCCGGCATAATCGTCAACGTCGTCACAGGTAACATCGTGGTCCTCTTCGTATCCGCCATCGCAGGCAAATTCTCCAGTGATGGCGTCGCAGATAACATCGTGATCGTGGTCGTTGTGGTTCTCAGCATCGTCGTAGCCTGAACCTGTATTTTCATGGGCAACGGTTACATCGTCGTCTTGTTGCATGATCTGGTCATCGTATGTGTCTCCGCACTCGGTCGTCTCTGTCGGCGGTTCAACATCCCACCCTATGCTCTCAGGTTCAGGCGCTGGCCCCCATCCGATATCTTCACCGGGCAGAACTCCAACCGGGTCATAGCCCCATCCTTCCATACCGTCCTCAAATGCTCCGACAGAATTCCCCGCTTCCTCTCCATTCTGGACGCTCTCGTCGGTGTCTGTCCACATGTCTTCTTCATCGTGAGTATAGTTGGCCCTCATTAGAATCATGTCGTCGCTATCGTATTGTTCGGTGTCGGTCTCGTCAAGCATGTCCTCGTAATCGTACACAGATTCTCCATCGTCGTCATCGTCATCTTCGGATTCGTGGTCCCCATAGGAGACAGTGCCAGCCTCCGAAAGAACTTCAAAGTCGGCCGGCCTCAATGCTACCTCGCAGTCCCTCATTATTTCGTTGTGGTCTATGATATGGCGCAAAACTCGGCTGCTGATGTATGCAACGTGGTGTTTCACCTTCCGGCCACTGTCGTCTCGCGAGGTATGGTATATTGGAGATGGCGAATACGGATCCCCGGTCCCGGTTCCCAAAGGATCTAACGGGGGCGTTTCGGATTCGGAAGAGGAAGAGTCCTCATACACATCTCGGTATGAAACCCACACCCCGTTCCATCCATGAGTGCGATCGATTTCCCATGGTTCCTGAGACTGCCTGTCCCGCGACGACCGCGTGATTCTCCACACCCCTACTGGAGTTTGTTTTGCTAGGTCAACGACGGCGAGTTCCCAGTCGCCCTGAATGCCGAGCCATCTTCCGTCAGCTGACAAAGCCACAAATGTCTCCGCGTGGTCCCACGTCTTCAGCAGAGGTATCGCGTAGGTGGGGCTAAGAGTACGTGAGGTAGCCGTCAAATTCCAAACAAGGGCTTCTCGATATTCATAACGGCCAGTAGTATCGGCTCCATTCCGCATCCTACCACCAACAGTTGCAGCGAGGAGGGTTTCGGTGAGCGCAAAGGAACACCACATGCAAACACTTCGGCCATCTTCCATTGGCAATGGCCCATACTCTTGCGGCATATTGAGAATGTGTAAGATTTCTCCCGTCTGTGTCGATAACAGAACAAACTCCATCACACGGAGGTTGTTAGCACCGGAGCGGACGTGGTTTGACGGGACGAAATTTCGCTTGCTTCTTGAGGCAAAGGCAACAACGGCAGAATTCATCTTCACGCCATCATTATCCCAAAAAAATGTGCGGTTGCCGATCCTCTGGATCATCTTGCGCTGCCAATGTGGTTTTACAGATTTTCCAGGGACGAAGCATTTGATAGTTGATGCCTTATTTCCGTCATTATCGTCGCAGATAACAAGGTAATCCCCAGCAGAGCGGAATTCCCAGTTCGAGTCATTGCCCCACGGCCCCCACGGTCCTAACAATTCGGTAGGGTCGGTGGAATCCTGTGCAGCTGACCATATTGGCTCCTGGTCATCGTGTACAAACTCCCAAACCTTGTCAACCACATCCGGCGTTGAGTATCTCTCGACTTTGGAAACGGCCAAATAAGACAGACCAACATCACCCAGTTCTCTGGTCAAGGGCACGAGGTTCAGGTTTGCATCGGAGTGGACCTATGGAAGAGTCCGTCAGCAAGAATTGACGTCATAGAGATCCGATTCACGTACACAGCTTCTGATCCACTCTGTGAATCCCTCCACGTTCACGAATTCTGCTTTTGCAGCGCTCAGCCACGGGACATCCTGCACGCCACCAGAAACCAAGTAATTCTTCGCTTTGGCAGCCTCAATGTCCGCCACGAAGTATCCCTTTCCGGTGATCCCGCCCATGTCGTGCCAGAATTCCGGCACGTCCGAAAAGGTGAAGAAAGCGCCCGAATCGGCCCCGGAATAAGCGATGCCGCCGTTGTCGCCACGCGTTCCTTCGGTCCCGGAGTGCGCGAAGTCAATGATCCTCGTGGCGCCCGCAGGCACGGGATGCATTCTCCGTTGGGTCCACCGTAGCGAATTGGCGTACTCCTCGTACTCCAGCAGGTCCCCGTCATTTTCCGTCTTGCCTGGCGCAGGGAACGGTCCGTTGTGCCCGGTGTACAGCACCTCGTCTTGGCCGATCTCGCGCATGTGGCGCGGCTTGCCGTCGCTATGCATCTCCTTCCTGTTGGGCTTCGAGAGGACCCATATTCGTTTCACAAATTCCTGCCAGGTGCTCTCGACCGTGAGGGCCGTGGGCGTAATGCCGCCGAGAAGGGCAACGGCTACTTCACGCCAGATCCGCCTGTCGTTCTGAGGCCCCAAATCAGAGAGGAGGATGTAGAAAGTTTTGCTGGTCAGTCGCAGGCGTGCAAGATCTTTGACTCCTCCGTGACGCGCGACAAAGACCAGGGTGCGGAGGATGAGTTCTGGCGGAAGAGAGACAAATGTAGTCGAGTTCCTTTTGCTCATATCGAATATTGAAAGTATGGGATGCTGCGAAGATGTCGTGACACCCTCCATTTTGGATGGAGCCGTGGATGTATTGGAGGAAGGCGGGGCGGGGTTGGATGTAACTAGAACTTGATGTGGCGGACTGTCTTGAAGATGTCGCTTAAGGATGTAGTTTCTAGGGTAGGAAGAAGGATGATCCAACATGGGTTGGGGAGCGCGTTCTAGGGCCACTTACCGGCATTAGCCGCCTAGTTTGCTCGTTGCGTTTGAATGACTTCTAACCTTCACTCTTTGCTGATTGCAGGCTGTTGAGGACTGAATACCATGGAAGAAATATATCACCACTGTTTACGAACCGAATAATGGCCTTGTTTTGGCAATCAGGGCGCTTTTTGAGACACCATAACTGCAAATAAGGTCGTTTCCACCGGAAACCCCATTGAGATTTAGGTAGTTACTGGAAATTTTAGCTCGAAATGGCCATCTTTCACCTTCATAAAAAAAATGACATCTGAGGATAGTACCAAGACCACCCGAACTAAAATGGGGTTTCAAAATAGAGATGGTATTTGAATCTAGTTGTAATAGGTGAATAAAACCATTGCCTTCTCATGTCCATCTCTCTATGCTCCCCCTCCCGTACCCTTTCCGATTCTCCTTTAAATCTCGATGTGGTAACTAAAACCATTACAATGTACCTTCCCATATCCACCGCCGCTATTATGATCATCCTCCCGTACTCTTTCCCATCCCCCATTGTGACCTCTTCGCAAGCACCACCAAATACGCCACCAGCCGGTAAATCACCGTAATTCCAAGCATGATGATCAGATTCTTCCATGGCGTATAGCCCTCCATACCATATAGTCTCATTACATCGTCGCCATTCTCCACCGGGCACCGTCCGCTGGGTAGCTTTTGCCAGTCCTCGCAAGTGAACTTGATTCCCTTGAGAGAGGCGGGCACCAAACACTGCACCGCATATTTGACCGGGCTGATGTAGTTTATTCCATCCAGAAAGGCGGGCATGTCTGTGCTCATGATTCCGGACATGACCACTCCGACGCTGAGAATCGTGGAAGTGACATTGATGGAGAACCCGGTGTGTTGGAAGAAGGTATTGAAAATTATGCCGAGTGACTCGCCACAATTTGTTATGCATAGGACGACGGCTGATACCAGAAAAAACAGTTCGGGTGTTCTAGGCAGTCCCACGGCTAGATCGGCGAGGAGGGAAAAGAGGAGACAGCTGATAATTTCGAATGGTACCTCGCAGACTGTGTACGCGAGAAAGAATGATGTTGTACTGTACGCCCGGTCGTCATTCTCCTTATAGAAAGCGTCTCGTTCGTAGGGATCTGCGTTTCCCGATAGGTTAGCAGAAGAGAGACATCTCAAAGGGTAGGTGAGTCCTACAGATCGCAATGTTCTGCAGAAGGCCAACAAAGTAAAGTGAAGTGAACTGCTGGACAAATCCCATGCGGTTCTGTACGGCATAATAGTCACTCTTGAGGGGTGCAAAGAAGAGACAGTTTATGATACCCAGTCCCAGGACCTGCATGATTCTGGCCACGATGAGCGGGGGCTGTCTTCTGATATTGAGCAGACTCCTCCTCATAAGAATAGGATATGCGACATATAATGGCGCCATGTCCCGCCTCATCTGTCCGAGCTCTGCGGGAAGAGAAATACTCAGGTTTCCGCTCTCGTTTCCGCCGTCGCCCGCCAATGCATCTGCATGACAGAACCGGGAGATCAGATTTTGGACCTTGATACGACTCTTCGCTTCGCGATCTTCATGCTGCAGGTCCACCGTCACAATATCCAGGCAAAAGTCCGCGGGGTTGCAGTTCTTCGGACATTCATGTCCTAAGGATGAGAAGTATGGCAGCATCTGCGCGGCTTTCCCAGAGTACACCGTAAAACCTCCCCTGGCTAGGAGGAGAACATTGCCGAACTTCTCGAACAAATCACTCCGGCTTTGATGGATTGTACAGATCACTGTACGACCTTCATCGGCGAGACCTCGAAGGACGTTCAGGATGGAGCCAGCGGTGAATGCATCCAATCCAGATCTATCAGAATGTATAATCAGAGACACGAAGCAGTGATATTTCACGTGTATCAAGGGAACTCACGTCGGCTCATCGAGGAGTAGGATCTTTGGTTCTGTCAGAATCTGAACAGCAATAGATACTCGTCGCTTCTGTCCACCGGATATCCCCTTTAGAAACTCGCTGCCAATGATTATATCCGCGCAATCTCGCAATCCCATCTTGAGAATGATCTCTTCTGCTCTGCGCTTCTTATCCGCAGCGGACATTGTGCTAGGCAATCGCAATGCGGCGGCATATCGAAGGGTCTCTCGTACTGTCAACGATGGCAGCAACGCATCGTCGTCTTGCGTGACATACGAGCATAAAGATCGAATCACCGAAGCGGAAGGTGATGATCCGTTGAATAGCATGCGTCCCGAGGAACTATACCGGGCCGTAAAGGAGCTATGTAGGCGCCGTGCCATCAGATTGAGCAATGAACTCTGCACGGAGAGTAAACTTTAGTATGACTACTAAAACTTCGCTGATCAGGTTACTTACCTTACCGCTTCCAGACGGTCCCATTATAACGTTCAGTTTTCCAGCTTCGAACCTGGTTGAAACCCCTTTAAGTATCTCGAGCTCCATCTTTCCTTTGCCAAAGAAACCAGGTTTATTCAATGTGAGCTTGTAGTCGTCGAGAACGACATCCACCCTATGAGTTTGCAAATTCTCTGCGGTAGACAGCTTCTCCTTTCCTGCTGACCGGTCTTTGTCATCGTTGATTTTGACTGAGGAAACATTCATATCGACAGTGAAGAATTGAAATAGCAGTCCTGCAATGATGTAGAAGCCGCACAACCAGGCAAGGCCGATTAAAATTGGTGTTCTGATCCAATTTCTGGGGAAGTCCAATAACCTCAGAACATAGTTTCCATCGTATTCGAGGCAGCCAGAATTTTCACGGCCACCTTCAAGAGGGCAGTCGTAAAACGAATCAGTGAATTCGTTCGCCATTAATGCTCCCAAAGAGTACCAGTTGTAACTGATGTACTTGGTCCATCGGACATACACAGGGATTGTATTCGCTTGGATGAAAAATCCACAGGCCATGCTCTACGAGTATCAGGTGTATGTTAGTCCATAAAGCTTTCCCTCTTGTGAGATGAAAGGAACTGACCTGGACCGTGTACGCCAAATTTCCAATGAGAGAAGCTTCGGGAAAGTTACGCGAGAAGCCCACACACATGGTAGCGAATGTTATTGCCAAGTACTGTGCGACGAGGATAATAGCGAAGAATGTGAAGTATTGTGCGGCATCATTGTCGAATCCACACATGAAGTAGTAAATGACCTATCGGGGTGGGGGGAGCCACGGTCAGCCAAGGTTCAACGATCCAGATATGGGTACTGACAGAGAATAAGAATGGCACTGGGATATCTTCGGTGAAAATCTTGGCAAATCGTCGACTGGCCAAAAATGCAAACACCCCCACTACTCCTTCGCCATGCTCTCTGTCAAAGACCCGGATATCGACCTCGCATAGACGGTATGTTTCGAACAGTAAAATCAAGTACCCCTGGAGACTGGCGGCCATGTAAAGTGCCGCCTGCCTTGATCTGATCCCTGATAGTGAGCCATCCGTTTGGTAGAAAATCCATCCCGCCACGAAGCCCATCACAATGGCTTCCAACAGACAGCCCGAGAGCCCCATAGGATCACGATACGTCGTTTTAAACGTACGCCTAGTAAGTACTGATACTTGCCGCCACAATGTTGGTTTAGCTGCGCCTCCATGAATGTCCTCATCAAATTCTTCAGACTCTGCTACAGCAGAAATTGATGATACGGTGGTTGTCAAAGGGACTGTCTCCTTCTGGAAGGTGAGAACATGAAGCTCGTGCTCTCGCCATGATGCCGTTAGGGATTCTATCCTTTTAACCGATTCGAATTCAGCTTCCGGGCTGCGGTAATCGATCGCTGCAAGATCAATGAGGAAATCCGGCGGTGATATGTGGTTTGGAAAAGGATGTCCCAACGATGCGAAGTATCCCGGAACGTAATGTATACTTCCACTGCATAACACGTTTCCCCGGGCTAGCAATGTGATCCTATCGAACATGCCCCAGACTGTGATATTCGGTCAGCATTCGAACTACTACCCGACACGTGAGAGCTAAAGTTGCTTACTCTCGGACCTCGGCTGGTGCAATGTTGTGATTATTGTCCGTCCTCTCTTTGCTAGATTTTTCAATGTTCGGACGAGTTGAAAGGCTGATGTTGCGTCCAGTCCAGTGGTCGGCTCGTCCAAAAACAAAACCGATGGGTTCGATAGAAGCTGGACACCAATTGACACCCGCCGTTTCTCGCCCCCAGAACAGCCCTTGTGGATACTGTCTCCAATCGGTGTCTCGGCACACTCTTTGAGGCCCAGTTGTAGGATGATTTCCTCGACCACTCGCCCACGTTCCTCTGCGGTTGTTCCCGACGGCAGGCGTAGCTCGGCCGAATATTGAAGGGTTTCCCGGACCGTCAGTCGTGGCAGCAATACGTCCTGTTGCATTACGTATGCGTGGCGGACGCTTGAAAGTTTATGGGACTCGTTGAAAGTTGTCGTTCCGGTTATCTGGAGATTTTGGCCTCGCATGCGGTGTGCCATGACGTTCAACAACGACGTCTGTAGGCACCGATTGAGTCAACACACTCGTCCGTCAGCTATCAAGATAACGTTGGAGGCTGCATACCTTTCCACTCCCACTTCCGCCGATAATGGCCATGAGCTGCCCCGCGGGCATGTCCGCCGAAACATTGTCCAGAATCTTCGTCTCCCGTTTGCCTTGTTCTTCGTCATCCTTCTCATTCTTCTTCTTCTTCTCCCGACTCCATAGCCTCGAAACTGCGGGTTTCCGGACGACCTCGATACCAAGGCCACGAACACAGACGTTGACGGCTTCCACACGGCGGAACGAGATGTAAGGATCGGAGGCGTAATCACCACCGCCAGTTTCGAGAGTGACGAGTGCACAGTCGCCAGTGTCGATGTCGGGGTTTTCGAGCTTCGAGATGTCGTCGTTGTCCTTTGGGGCAGGACTGCCAGCTGTCTCCTTCTCGAGCCCGTAACTGGAAGCCATTGTCGTGCGAATTCGAGTGCAAGAGAGTCGAAGGGTGCCGAATCGCCAGTTGAGGCCCGTTGTTTATTGGAAGGCGGGAGCTAAGTTCAATTCGGAGGAGAGGGCTTGTCCGAACGTCCAGCGAGTCCATCCCTGCAGAGCGAAGAGCGAAAACGAAGTTCGCAAGGCCTCTAGCTTTCGTACTGGGTATCTAAGTATATACTCTAATTATCCATGCACGTCAGGCCGGAACTCCCTACGGTCTCGCCCCCTCCTGCCGCTTACCAGACTCAGGGACCCTCGGTTAGAAAACATTGATACCCATCCATATGTACGTACACATGGGCGGTACGACCTGGGTAGCCAGAAATGCAGGATAGCGATCCCATGGGCACATGTGTTTCTTGCCCGTGGAAGATTGGGTGGTAAAAAGTATTAGGTATCTTCCGACCGTGATACTCGTAATGCTGAGGAGGTCAAGGGTTCCCATGAAAGCATTTTATGTATGTAGACCGAGACCAAGTTTCGGTTGAATCGGATCCGTCCATAAGGTTTCCCGCCCCAGAAATGGGGTACATATGCATCTGCTCCAAATAGGCCGGTACCCTGCTTCCAAGGTGGGCGGTGGTGGGAAATTGGAGTAAGTTAGAGCGCGGCCTTTTGGAACCTGTGGACATAACCTACGCATGTGTGTACCTATGTGCACTGCGGACGACGTTCTGGATCACATATGTACTGTGCCCAACTGGCCTGAGCCAATCACTCTGCTAGGCATAAGCCCACATACAATTCTAATATGCCTCACTATGCCCGATGACCCATTCTAAATTCTCACCAGTGGAGAATTATTACCTCTGCGAAGGCATGACGACACTTCCGAGAGATAGGTAAGTCAGCATCTACCCCGATTAGGGAAGTATATATAAAATACATATGATACCCGAAACTGCGGGGTTATTTTGGCGACATCGACCACATGCGTCACCAGTTCGTTACCTAGCTCCCCGTGCCGCAAGGTGAAAGTTACCCCTCGATGCTCCATTTCAAGGAACTACCTGTCACTCGCCGCGGCGCCTGTCGCCTTGGCTTCCTGGCTTTAGCCGAAAAAGATGCAGAACCGATGCGATTCATCCGCTGTTCATGCAAAGATCAGAACCAAGATGCGTCGGTTTCAATTCTCCGACGGCGGTTGCGGTTTAGGTGGGATCTGCCAACGTGCTCCATGTCGGACAGAATTCCTGAAGGAATGTGCTTAAATAGTTCAGTGAGACAAGATTGGGTACTCTAGAAGTGATCCCATTCCTGTCGCACTGGATTTCTTGGGATTTGTCTTTTTCCATGAGACCTGGTCCGAATGTGAGGGTGTCCAGGATTGGTATGAAAGCTGATTCCCATACAAGGCCGAATTCACTTGAGGACGAGAGGCAACCAACCAGCCTCCAGAAGGAAGGAAGCCTTCTCATCTAAGCCACATGTAACATTTAACTGACTCGGTAGAACCCCTCTAAAAATGTCATGGAGATGGGTACTTCCCATAGTCAGGTCTCGACTCTCGTTACCTTCTCCGCCCACTCTTGTCAAGTACTTTACTCGGGAGAACAGCTACTATTATAGAATACCCACTTTCTCGTCCTCTTATCCAATTTCATCATAGTTGTACATACGATGCAGTGCCCCATCGGGCGTGAAAGCAGGTACATCTCTATGCCCCGCGAAGTTCTATTCACAAGGGCAACCACTGAGTTATGTAATTACTCATCCCGCACACGATACATAGCACACGAAACGGGCTTTCTCTAGAAGTCACCATCAGTAGCTTATGTCTAGTAATAACTACGGCCATCCTTTACCATAGGTATTTCTTTGCTAGATGGGGATATTGCTTAGGTAACCCAGAGTGGCTGCTCAGCTGCGAGCCGCTGTGCCGCCAACGACCGACGACCGACGACCGACGACTGGCGCCGCTCACATACCAGCAACCGCAGCCAGCCAGCCAGCTAGCGAAGGAACAACTATGTAAATACAAAACGCAGACCGCGCAGCTAACTCGCCGGTGGCACCAGGCACCAGGCACTGTGCCTGTACTATTGGCAGAGCGACTTCCCGAGAAATCCTCCGAACCCTGCAGGCAAGCAGTTCGGAAGGGCCACAGGGCCGCTATCAACGCCGTCACAGGGAGATACATAGTCGCCGATCAGCACGGATCATAGATAGCTAGCGAGAGAGAATTCGGCTTACAACATATTTCGTGAGGCCCTTTCCGCTTCGTAAGCGTACTCCGCAAAAAGTCGTGTTCGCGGAGGGGTTTCGTCAGCTTTCTGATTCCTCATTCCTGTATGTGCTACGATAGTTACGCTGCGAGGCATCGCATGGGCAATCCGCTTTCTATTTTTCGCAGCACATCTCCATCCCTATCCCCTACTGTATAAAGGGGAGGGTAAGAAATGTGGTACCTGGTGCTACATACCTAACCTACCATGTTTTGGACAAACTGGTAGTGACATACCTAAATAGTATCAACACGGTCAAAATACGTATTCTTCATGTCCTAATGCGACAGCAATATCCGTTCAGCAGGAAATAACGTTTTTCAGAGACGAGACGACCGCCCGGGTTTCCAGACTCCACCAAGCAACTCAAATACCTACATATCTACGTGGTGCCTCGGGTACCGGGCAGGCTTCATCCCTTAGTCTAGGTACACGAGCTCGTTGTTTCCCTTTAAAAGTACCAAGTCTCCTCTACTCGTCTTTCTCTTTCATCCCATTAATCAAGTCAAGTCTTCTCCCAGTCCCAACAGTTCCCGGCACTTCCGATGCCCACGGCTGGCTATCTACGTTACTCGTTACTTGAGCACCCAGCGATTGTGGAGTTTCCTGCGGTCGTAGTTAGTTGCAAGAACCGCTCGTCTATGAGAAAGCCCCCTACCTACTTTTAGGGACACTATTACTGGTGTCGTAAGCCAGTCTCCAGAAGAAGAGCAGCACTATCCTCGCACCCCATAGCAGAGCTCGATAGTGAGCGGTTTTGCCGCTGTCTCGTAGCGCTTGATCGATGCGCCGGGGACTACTGGCCTGTGGAACTGCCGTCAGCATCTGTATGTAAGCATCTTTCAATCGTACTAGTCCATCCGGGGCAAGGCGGCAAAGAGGGCAATCATCCGCCCGAACTACATCCTCAGGTTGTTGGGTCCGACGGCGCAACTACATAACCAGGTGGTCGCAAATGCGACCTAGAGTGGGATATAGAGTAGAGTACATAGATCAAATAGGCCCGCTTAGCTTCGGAGATCTGAATATCGCTCATACATAGAAGTTCGCCGGGAAGTATCATACTCGTAGTAAGGCTACATACCCGACGGAAACTTCTCGAGGCCATAGGTAGACGGGTCATCAGCTATGGTTCGCCGCCGGCCGCCGACAACGATATTAATGACTGCTGTGGACGACCGCTGCCTGGTGGGAGGGAGAACAGCGCCTGAGCCCTCATGAGGTAAGGAGGAGACTGAATATCTCTACTTGCTACTGCGTACTGCTTGTCATTCGAAAGAGGGTGAGTCGTGACGAGCAATGAGGAGAACGGTCACGCTTTCGCCGAGAATGGTGATGAAATATCCAGCTCTCTTTATGCCATAGGACGGAAAGGATACGGGGCGGGCAGCTAGCAACCCTGCTGTGCACGTTGACTGGATAGTTCTCATACCCAATCTCATCGCCTCTATTGATATCTACTCGATATCACCAATCCTGTATTTAAATGTGGTGAAATGCGATCCAGCCATCGCAACTATTGGGTCCCCGGGTTCTGAAAGCCTGTAGTCCGAACTTCCGATGCTGTATAATATATTCCTTGCACTTCCACTGGTCCGTCCATATTCCATCTGTTTCCGCCCAGCTCATTCATTCAAAAGCGGGGTACAGGACCATCACATACCTAATCAAACATCTCGTAGGCCGTAGGCCGTCATTGGCTTTCAATTTTCAGCAGCACTATAACACGGGCATGAGGCTCTGTCGGGCCAGAATCCAACCCAATGGTGTCCACGACTCCACGGATTCGCCGAGCTTCGATCATTGTACTATAGACGATACGAGCGTCCGTATATAGACCGTGAGCTGCACCACTGGAATGCCTAGCTCCGGGTTCAAGGACCGAGGCGTTTTGGAGTGATTGGCTGCTGCAAGCTGGAACGGATAATGGGGTCGGGATGAGAAATCCTGGTTTGCTGGAACCCCAAATATGTGTTTTTGAAATGCGGAGGGCATTCTGATAGGTGAGGCGTTGGGCCGACACAGGGAATGCTCACATATATTGCAGGCTCCAGCTGTATCACCTGGAGTCGGATTGGTGGACGAAGAAGCTTGTATGCGTACTTGAAAGGAATGGCCTGGTGAAATACCCCAGCGCTTTCCGTCAGTTCGCTCGCTAGAGTAAATACTCTATCCAAAGCTGAACACGAAACGCAAGCGGAGCACGACCTCACAGCAACTCCACGCAGCATCACTCGGAATAAAATCCCGAACTACCTACCTAGGCGGTATGGCCCGGCCGGTCACGGCCGATATCCAGTGGCTGATATCAGTGCTTGAAGAACAGCAACAATCCCAACACGATCACCACCATGATCGATTCCCAACACATTCAACACTCGTCCGCCCCGGATTCTAGACCGCGAGCACGAGCGAGTGTGGTGGGACTACGCTCCTCCTCCATCGATCCCAATCCGGCCTTGTCTTCACAACTAGCCAAGATTGCAATTCAGGTACTCGTCTCCCCCAGCCGAGCACCAAAATCAAGTACCGCGGTTTGCTGACCCCGCGATCGGTTCGATAGGTACGACCGCACGGTGCACACCTTTGCATGGTGGTCGCCCGTATCCGTCAGTTCCAATCCGGGGGAGCGAGTGTGACCACATGCAAGTAGGTAGAGCACGGTCTCGACCACAAGCCTCGTATTTCCCTGGGATGATCACGACAGCGAGAGATTGGAGGGACATTCGGGGCTCGCGAATTGGTTCCTCCATACCTATCTATCCCCGTTCGTATTGTGTCAAGCCTTTCCACTGCCAAACCAATCAGTAAGCGTCGCTTCGATGCGGGATGGAGTATATACCTGGATCCGAATGACATGGCGGCACAGGTCTCGACCTGGTATCAAACAGCCACACGACAGCGGAGTGCAATCGCAGAACTTGAGGAACAATCCTCTCGTGCGAGATGGAAGTGCCGTCTCGCACTCGGACATGGTCATTTCCCGAGCAAAGCACCGCGGAGAAGTCGATGCGGACAGCTCTTGTGTCTTGAGATCACGCATGACCATTTCCCAAGCAAAGCACTGCGGAGAATCGATGCGGACACAAATAGGCAATATTTCGGCAGTGCCCTTCCTCGGCATCCGTCTACTGTCTACCCCGCACGGCCGACATCATACTGTCGTAGAACTTCACATTTTACCATGGCAAGGCTTGCTTACCGATATCGATCTTGGCTTCTGTTCTCTTTGTGGTCGGGTATATGAGGGATATACGCTGTACTCGATACATTGACGTCGACCCGACAAGCCGGAGAAGATAGGTCGAAGACGGCTGAAATGCATGCACCTTCAGGATGTCGATCCGCCTCCGACGTCGCTATCACCAAGCATTGATGTACACGTAGGATGCTCATACATACCCCGTAGGTACCTACTATGCGCACCGTCAGCCAGCGGGCACATCGGACACCACCACCGCTGCGGACAGAGAACATTCCCCGCCGAATGGGAGTTTGGGAGAGTCCCAATTGTCCCATGGCTCGCATCCACGGTGCGCCATTCAACGCAGCTAGCCATGGACGCGTGTCCGGATGCGAGGCGAGGCGAGGCGAGGGCAGCGGCAGTTGCGACGGCCGCCGTATCACCCCCCTTCACCCAGCGCCCACCCACGCGTTCAACCGACCGACCGTGGCCGATATTACAGCGAATGAAAATTCTGTACCTGCATGCAGCGCGCGATGCACGGGTGGGGGGGGATTCCTCCCATTCCTCTCCCATTCCTTTTCTTCCTTTCGTCTTCCTCTCGCGTGCAAGTAGACCACGTAGAGTAGGCAACTAGCGCAAGTCGTCAGCGGGCGAATCGCTGAAACAAGTGGCGGTCGGGAGAGAGAGGAGAATTTTTTTTTCATCTGCAGTGCACGAACCCCACTTCCCCTTCGTCGGCAAGGCGGCCAATCGAGGTATACTGGTGAGCGAGGGCTTTGTTTCCGGTTCGGTTTCGTCGAGGGCTAGAACACCACGGTGGCCGTGGGGGAGAGAGTGCATACATAGGTACGCTGCAAACAAGGAGCAACCCGAACGGAAAGCATCAGCGCTTCATTCGCTCGGCCGTAGGTACCGTATGCGCAGTAACAGGAAGTAGGTACCGTATGCACAGTAACAGGTAGGTATCGTCTCCAACTCACCATGCTCATGAGAACCACGGCCATAATCGTGCGATCACGACGCCTTGCTCCACTCTGATTTGTGTGCTCGATAGCGACCTTCCCCTTCCCGTCCATTTCTGCTTCGCTGCTTTTTCCGTAAAATTCTTCACACACCCACGGCACTGCTGCGCCAGACCAGCGGCTTGGAAGGAGACGTTCCTGGTTCCTGAGTGATCTTCCCTCCCGTTCCGGTCGGGAAAACTCCCCGGCGCCAATCAACGTCAGATCCACTCACACCCCCCCGCCCCCACCCCACATGGTGGAATACCATGGTAGGTCCAAGTGCCGCCAGGTAGGTATGGATTGTGTTGGGGCTTGCCTGCGACTCTGCGACGAGAATGAGAAACGGAACATGTACTCTCGTATTATTGTAATCGTTACGTTATGCTGCCGCCTGTCTTGGAGGTATCAGATACAGACAATGCGGGGTCGCTGTGTCTGCTGGAGGTGCGGGGTGAGGAGAGGTTTTGTTCGCAAGGAGGAGGATGAAGAGTACGAGGATGAGGACGGGGAAGTCAGCGGAGAGGCGAGGAATGTACTCTGGATGGCCCGATCATACTATACAACATAGTAGCTTGACCCAGCAATACGAGCTTGAGCTTAAAATCAACCATGTACATAAACTCAAAGCTTCTTATCGCCGTGGACAACGAACAGCAAAAGCTCAATCATGATTTCCATCCTGGTGTCGCAGCGGTGGGATGTGAATTGTTCTATGTACCGCCCGAAAGAAAAAAATGCGCCGTCGGAGTTGTTGGAGCGAGGGGATTTGTGTACATATTCGTGCACTGACATGGTCACTGGTCAGCGCCAGTCCCGATGGATGGGATTGGGCTAATCTTTGCCTCCACCACTCCTCCGGGCCCACCGCAAGGAGAGAAAAAGTCTCACCAGTGCCTGTCCATCGTGGCTTACCGGTGATTGGATGTGGATCGAATGTACCTGCAGTGGTGTTGGTAGATGCGGCAGATATACTCCATCTCCCCCCTTGGCGCCATGTATGTGTAGATGAGCAGGCGTATATAAGTCCTATCCCTTCCCCGTTTGAAATCCCGTTTCTATCCTCAAGCTCCTTCCTCTTCAGCAAGCAAACAAGACTGGTTCTCGTCAAGCAGCACTTACATCCACCACGATCCTTCTACTTTAAGCTTTCCAAGGAAAACTTTAAGACCCTTACCTCACTCCTCCTCGTCCTCCTTCACCACCACCACCACCACCACCATGCATTACTCCCTCCTCCCCCTTATCTTCCTCCTGTCCCTCTTCTCCCTCAACCTCGCCGCCCCAGTGCCGGCAGCAGTACCCAAGACCCTCGCCTCAGCGCTCACCAGCCGGGCCTCCGGTGGTTCCGGCGAAGCAACATTCTACGAGCCGGGCCTCGGGGCCTGCGGGCGAGTTAACGGGCCGAACGACATGATCGCTGCGGTGGCCATTGGCCGGGGCAAGGGCGAGTGCGGCAACAGGATCCGCGTGTCCTGCGGCGGGAAGCAAATCGAAGTTGAAATTGTCGACCTGTGTGCATCTTGCGTAAGTTCTTCCCTACCTATTGAGTTATAGTTATGGAGGGCTTTGTGGCTAATACCTAATCTATAGGCTCCTAATGATGTCGACCTCTCGCCGATTGCTTTCAACCAGCTGGCGGACCCCGATCAGGGACGGGTGGCCATTACTTGGGAATACGTCTAAATGCTTGATCCGGAACGGAGTCACTGGTTGATTTCCGTCGGATTGAGCGTGGTGCTGGTACATACACGGAATAGGTGGTGGATGGGAAGGTTTTTGGTTTTGTTTTGCTCTGCTGGCTGGCTGCGCTGGCCGTTCATGATTCATGATTCGCACGAACACCCGAAAAGGAAAAAAACGGTGGGGGATTGTTATATAGACGGATACTGGATTGGGATACTGGGATACCGGGTTGGGGGCGTCGATTTTGATTTTTGGGGGTTCAAGCAAGGTTATGTGGCTGCGTCTGGTTCCGAGGATGGGCGTTAGCCACCGGATAGGCACTCAGGTATGGGAGGATCGGGATTTGGGATTGGTGTTGGGGTACATAGATGAAAAGGAAATTTTACATACATCGTCCGTACTTCATGCGTTTTTGCTGGTGATTATGTAGAGTGCTATGCGATGAGTCTCTCGCCATGGTGACAAGATCCGGTGGAGGGATTGGGAAGCTCACATCGAGTTGCCGGTTTATGGGTCAGACAGTGGGGAGGAACCGGTTTGTAACTGCCATGATCTAATAGGGTCGAATGCAATAATAATAAATCAAAAACCAGAAAGCCATAGTAACAGTGGCCTGTCTATTCCCGTTGCAATGAGGAACCGTTTTTCAGAGCCAAAATATTGTACAAGCATCAAATCATCTATCCCTCCGTACGCTCACTCTGTCGAGCAGCAGAGGATATCGTACACTTCCGTCGGCTCGGCCTCGTCCTCCTCCCTCTCCTCCACATGCACCGTTATTTCGGACTCGTCTGCGCCTGTCCGACAGGCTGCGGAACATCAATCTGCTTTGCGCCCTCATTCTGCAGCCCCTTTAACATCTGCTCACGATTATGTTCCATGACGCGCCGTTTCTTGAAGTACTCGACCTATGTTGCTCGCGCGTTAGCAACCACCCCCACCCCGCCCGCTCTCCGTCGAGTCGGGACATACCCAGCTGCCGACACAATCGCGCTCGAATGCGACTTCCTGCGCGCCGCATGCACTCTTCGCTTTGGGAGCTTCTTTGATCGCGTCGATGATGTTGTTGGCGTCCAGGCAGGCAAAGAAGCCGTCACGGGCTTCCCAGCAGGCCGCTCGTTGCGTGCGGTTCGGTGCGATCTTTTGAGGCGGTAGGCCCGCGGGCGTAGAGGAGCCGAACAGTCCCATTATGAGCTTGTGGTCGGCGGTGTGGTTGTGGTTGTGATTGTGGAGGTGGAGGTAGGAGCGGTGATGGAGGGGCGGGTTGAACTGAGTGGATGACGTTGTGATCGGTGTGTGTAACCGAGACGCTATTATCCCACGGAGGCCAGGGTTACATAAGAATGCTAGACTGGCCCGCATTCTCGGCCCGGCCTCATCATCTCCGGGCGGCAAGTGGCGGGGTTCCCCTTTAATATAGCCGCTCTCCAGAAAGCGCCAGACTTCTCCGGCGGGTGTAGTTGGAGTATCTATCGGTTGATGCTACTTGTGGCTGAGCGATAATTAGTACCAGTTGGGCGTTTACACGGTTTGAAACGTGGCTTTGAATACGATCATCGTCATCCGCAGCGAAGCGGACAAGGTTCCTCCATCGTTTCCACCACTGCTCACTACCATACCGTAGCATACCCAGCTACCACCGCACGGAACTACACGAAACTACAACGCGACCACACACACAACAGCTTCGCATCTCTACGAAGCACATACGCGTGCCATGGCGAAACCTCAACGGCGCCGTCGCTTCCGGCGCAACGCCTCGGAACCCTTCCAGCCGCTACGAACACTCCTGCATATCGTGTTGCTCCAGAGCATCTACTACCTCGCCGCAACACTCCTAATTCTCTTCGCTGCGCTCGTCGCCGGCACTCCCTTCAGCATCTCGCTGATCTTTAGTTGGCGTGCTGTACGCGGGGATACAACCGTGGGGTGGACATTAGGCGTCGTGTGGCTCCTATGCGGGCTCTTCATGTACCCTCGCCCCTCTCACCCCTCATCTCCCCGCTCTCTCACTGCACCGGCTAACACGCATACCGCAATACAGGATCGTAGCACAACTCCTAGTAATCGCCCGCTCCAAGCTTGTCCTCGACTTCTCGCTCACCAGCACGTTCCTCCACCTGATGGTGGTAAGCCTCTACGACCACGAAGTTCCACGCTCGGTACTCTGGTGGGCGCTACAGGTTGCTATTACCGTGCTCATGATCGGCGGGGGAACATGGGCATGTCGCTGGCGCGAGCTGCGGCCGATGAGCTTCGGACTCGGAGAGCAGGGTGCCCGCGGGGAGTATGAGATGGTGCCGGTGGCGGCGGTCGAGGAGGGACAGGCGGCCGCAAAGTCCGGGGAGAGCTCTAGGGCCTAGGAGGGCCGATGGATGGCGTTTGTGCATTTGGTTTTATTTCATCTGGATCCGTGTGGGCTTTACTGGGTTGCGGACTGGTAACTTGATTGTAGCTTCTTTTTATCTTAGTCTTAGAGGACGTGTGCTTGTACGATAGTTGGCTGGGTTAGAAACGCGTATAGTTGGTATGTATCACGGCGTTCTTTGGAGTGTCCACCATCACCCACTCCTCATAGCGAAGCTTCTGTCTCGAGGTGCTGGCTGTGATGCCCCAACGCGTGCAGCTGCGATCAGGAGATTTCTCTCCGCCTTCTTGCCATTACCCCGCCCGTCCGGCCGGCACCGACGCAAGGCTGCAGATTCCTACCCGCTCTCCCGTTCCGATAATTTCTCCGCACTCCTCGTTCGTGATTTATGGGTGACCTGATCTCTCTCTCGCTCGGTGGATCGGGCCGAGACGAGGTGGCATGCAAGCCTCGGGTGACTCTAGCGGCAGCCCATAGCTCCGACAGACAGCACCTCATCTCAAACCTTGCAATCGTCCATCTTTCTCCACAGTTAGCCATCATACGACATCGAAACACCACACCACCGTTCACCACCGCCGCCACCACCACCACCACCAGCACACACTACACCTCCAGCACCAGCACGGGATATAAAGAAACTCCACAGGAGAAGCAGAAGAAGAAAAGATGTCGGCATCACTCGCGCCCGTAAGCCATCACCACCGTCAGCACCTCTCCTAGCACCACCACCACCACCATCATCGCGCCTCCCAACAGCCATGACGCACCACCGCGCACGCTTCTCAGACTTCTTCCGTGAAGCGGCTAACAACGTCCTCCCATGCCAGGAATGCTCCGAGCGAAAGGAGCGCTACGATACGTGCTTCATCAACTGGTATTCGGAAAGTCAGTGCTCCCTTCTCCTCGTCCTCCTGCTCCTCGTCCTCCACCGCCGTCGAAAGAAGGAAGAAAATGGACTAACGTGTGCTGGCGGACGAAAAGAGTACCTACGCGGCTCGACCGAGCCCTCAAAGGAATGCGAAGAGCTGTTCAAGGAATACAAGACGTGTCTCAACAAGGCGCTTAAGGAGAAGGGAATCTACAACATGATTGAGGACGCGAGGAAAACTAGCCCCAATGGGGGTGGTGGGGGTGTGAGGGCGTAGTGAGACGGGCGGGACGGGCACGCGGCGTATGGGAGTTTGCTTTACGATGCTTTTGGGGGATATACATACACGGGCATTTGGGGGGAGTAATGCGGGGGGATGGTGAACGGACGGTGAACGGGGACGCGGACGGGGACGGCGGACGCGGACGGGGACGGCCATGGTCATGGTCATGGTCATGGTCATGGCTAGTATATAAACGTATATTCTCTTCTCAAATCGTCGTCCCAAGTCCTAGTGTACCTATGCGTGACACGGTCCGTCCCGGTTTCGGTGCCGACCGGACGGCAGTCCAAGGCGAGGGTTGCCAGTCGTCCGTCTCCTCCAGACCATTGTTCGGGCCGTGGTGGAGAAGGACTGCGCGGACGGTTGAGGAGAATAGTTACGCGGCCCCCCGACAAATATATGTGCTTTATCCAGCAGCCATCGACGTCACCCTCTCGATATCGGAATCTCAGTATTCCGGCATCGAGTCTTGTCCCCACTCAACCGTTGCTCGCATGAAGGACTACCTACGGTACGGTAATCTGCTGCCCTAATCACGAGCCATGGAAAGCGAGGTTTGCCGGGAGGGCGGTGCGTACATACTCCGGTTTATTGGGCTCTCGGTGTCAGCCATGAAAGATCGTCGGCCATGAAAGATCGTCGGCCATGATTTGCCATCTGGATTCCAGGACGGAATTCCGGAATTGCGAGTGATACGATATGTCTGAAACCGCCCCCGGTAGACGCCATATCAATAGTTGTGCATCCAATGAGCACTACCGAACACATGATTATCTCGGCCTCTCCACCGGAGACTCCATATATTTCCCCAGGACTCGGGAGGCTTTAAGTGCGCAACCGCATAGGCGGCGGACGAAAAACTGCAAATAGGGTCCTTCGTGGCATACGTCCTTTTTCTCTTCACCCCAACAATGCGATAAAATTGGCCATGCTTATTGCATCCTTCGATTCGCCCTCGATAATTATGGTCGAACCCATAGAGTTTAGAAACAATGGGATAAATAGTAGTACTGAATGGAGTGACGACGACCGAGTATGTGGGTGGCATATTTGTGTTCAACAGATTGCTGCTCAAAAAGCACCTAGCTATTATATACTCCAATCAAGGCAGGATGGCCGAGTTGGTTATGGCGCCAGGTTAAGGTCACCTTAATACAATCGTTCCGATTCCTGGTTCGGGAAACTGAGCGTGGGTTCAAGTCCCACTTCTGTCAACACTTCTTTTTACGTTTTTTTTCCACTGGTTCCATTCTTGCTAGCTTGGGTCTTCCGACCCCGCTCCTACAATAGCGGCACAGCAGCCCAGCCAAGGTAAACACAGTAGACAAACGATTTCTTCCCACGTGGAGCTTGCGGGCTCAACGCACATGTCAAAGCGGGACAAACTCTGTTCACAGTTCAGTCAGATCGTCCGTGCTAGTGTCCGTGGGAGTCTTCCGGCCCAATCGATTCTCAGTCCGTAAGAACGGGTATGTAAATTGCAATTGATATGTATGTTTCCATAGTGGCCAGATGAGGCCGTAGTAACCGGCTACGTAGGTACCATAACTTGACGTGACGGCCTCTGTTCTTGGTCGCATCTTGGTATTAGGGCCGCTGCAGGTGACAGCCGTTGTGCATGTTTTTGCAGCGCTCTTTATGATGCCAAAATCGCTCGAGAAAGGCGGGTCTTCTTTCCACGATAGACATGGAGTTACTCTAGGTACTCTACCGGATTGCAGGGATCAGGCGTCTCAGCTGTACGGTTGGGCGGTGACATCATCTCTGGTCAGTGGCAGTGGTGGAGGGGGAGGGCCAGAACGAAGAAGTCTCCCTGTGGCGGGCCTTACACCGTACACCAGAGGGATTCACATACCCACATAGAATAGAATCCGCGAGAAGACCCGCATGCTTGATGCCGGTCGAGTGCGCACTCTATCGATAGACAGCACGACGTGTTTGGTGCCGAGGGTGAAGCAAGGAACGAAGGCCTGGTAAGTGACATAGAAGCGTGGGAACACTACGATCCATAGAAGCGTGGGAACACTACAGCCCATAGAAGCGGTCCGTACGCGGTGTATCTACGAGTCCGGAATTTGTCAATCGGTCTTGCTCACGCACTTATCTATCCCGCAGTGCCATCTCTTCCGCCTGTTCATCTGCTTCGCTTCGCTATCCGACTTCTTCCACGCCTCTGCATAGCTGCCCCTCATTCTGCCCCCGAGAGATCGACGGCATTAATCCCCTCAACCCCACCAACGGTACTCCTCCTCCTCCTCTTCACCATCATCGTCCACAGAACAACCAAGACTGTATTCCTTCACGCCGCGGTCGCACCCATACCGCCTCTGTATGTTGTCTCCCGCCCCAATCCCCTACTGACAGAAGATGATCTGACACATGAACAACAGCTTTCGCCAACAGCCCGCGCTACAAGCTGTACGGAGCAAAAGGCCCACACTAACTCTCGTTCAAGGCGTCCGGACATTGGCGCAACCTTCCCCCTATCTCCGTCGCTCACTGCATTCTCCCACCGGCATCACAGCGAAGCCCACGACCAGCATGACCATCCCAGACGGAATCAAGCCCGCGAGGCCTTCCCCGCTCGCTAAATCCGCCGCCGTCCCAGCCGACGACAATGTCACCGTCCTTCCTTCGCCGAGCGACGCCCCATCAAAACTGAAGCTCTCGGGGAACATCATCTCCGTCACCTGCTTCACTCCGTACACGATCGGCTACCGACGGAAAGCCAAAGACGTCGATGAACGCGAGGCCGGCAGCTCGACGTGGGAGTTGACCCCGCGCCGCGGATCGTCCGCCTTGTATGACACTCTTAAACACTTGGCCTCGAAGGAGAGCAAGTGGAATCATACCATCGTAGGATGGACCGGCGATATCACGGAGCTCTCGGCGAAGGCTGCGACGAATCCGCTGCAGCACCTACAGAATTCTAGGACCGCCCAGGTCGGCAATCCCCCGCCTGCCACCGGAAATATCCCCGGGAGAATCCAGCCCGGATTGTTGAATCGCACCAAGAGTTTTCAGACTCCGCCGCCGGTTCCGGTTTTTAAGGGAACCCAGAACAGAATGACGATGACGGCGTCGGACTTTTCTCGCGAACGGCCTGAGGAGGAACAGGTGCCGAAGGTTACCAAGGAAGAGCGGGAGGAGCTGCAGACTGTCCTGGGAAAGTGTGCTGCTGATGTTGGTTGGGAAAAGATTCGCGCTGTGTGGTTGGGAGACGAGGAGGATGGAGGTGTCACTCTGACCTCGATGACTAGGTGGGTGCAGTACGCCGAGAAGGGTGAGTAACCTCGTGGTCTTGGTGCAAATCGAGCTTGTGCTGACTGTCAATCTAGTCCTCTGGCCTACGTTCCACTACATCATTCCTCAGACGTTTCCCATGGCCGAGGGATCCTCGCTCGAGGAGAAGGGCTGGTGGAGGGATTACTTGCGATTCAACAATGCCTATGCGGACGAGATTATGAAGATATACACCCCCGGCGACATCATTTGGATTCACGACTACCATCTACTAGTCCTGCCGGAGATTCTCCGTCAGCGTATTGGGAGGGATGTTCACATCGGCCTCTTCGTCCATGCTCCATGGCCCTCGTCTGAAATATTCCGCATCCTTTCCAGACGGAAGCAGCTTCTGAGTGGAATGTTGGCCTCCAACATGATCGGTTTCCAGTCCGAGACCTACAAAGAACATTTCGTGTCGTGTTGCAAGAGGATTCTGGGATTTAGAGAATCTCTGGACTCAAAGGGCAACTGCACCGGAGTTGAGACTTATGGATCCCATTGCGCAGTGCACACATTGCCCATTGGAATCGACTATGAGAAAGTCAATTCTGCAGTTAGGAATCGGGGCGTCGAGGAAAACATGGCGAAGATTAGAAGCGGATATGGAGACCGAAAGATCATTGTCGGTCGTGACAGACTCGACAGTGTTCGCGGAGTGCTGCAAAAACTGCGCGCTTTTGAGCGTTTCTTGGAGACGAATCGCGAATGGATCGATAAGGTAATTTTCACACCTCCTGTACGGGTCATATCGCCATGTAACTAACCGCTTCAATAGGTTGTGTTGATCCAAATCACATCTCCTTCGTCGTTGGTGGAATCACAGGCGATTGAGAATAAGGTGTCTGAACTGGTTTCCCAGATCAACGGCAGATTCGGGTCGCTACATTACACCCCCGTCCAGCATTACCCCCAATATCTGCAGCCTCAGGAGTACTTTGCACTCCTGCGCGTCGCTGCTCTTGGGTTGATCACCAGTGTGCGAGATGGGATGAACACGGCATCTCTAGAGTACATTATCTGTCAGGAAGAGACACACGGTCCCGTCATCTTGTCCGAATTCACCGGAACGGCCGAGTCGCTGCATGACGCTATCATCGTCAACCCCACAAACACAGAACAGGTCGCATACGAGATTGCGAGATGCCTATCAATGTCCGAGGAGGACAAGAAAGCGCATCATGCTAAGCTCTACGAGTACGTAACCACCAACACCTCACAGGCATGGAACTCGCGCTTCCTGAGCTGTCTCTTCGATGAGCTCGTGTTCGACGCCTCCCACCCCATCACACCGGTGCTGGATTCGCAGCGCCTGCTCACCGCCTACAAGGAGAGCAAGGAGCGGCTCTTCATGTTCGACTACGACGGCACGCTGACGCCGATCGTCACGGACCCGGAGATGGCGATCCCGGCCGACCGAGTCGTTCGTACGCTCAAGCGTCTTGCGCAGGAGCCTGGTAACTTAGTCTGGATCGTATCCGGGCGCGACCAAAATTTCCTGAGCAAATGGCTCGGTCACATCGACGAGCTGGGCCTCAGTGCCGAGCACGGCTGTTTCCTGCGCTACCCAGGCCAGACCGAATGGCAAAACCTCGCCGAGCTCATGGACATGAGCTGGCAGGCAGTCGCCGAAGACGTGTTTGCACGGTACACGGAAAAGACTGCCGGCTCGTTCATCGAGAAGAAGAACGTAGCCGTCACGTGGCACTACCGCCGCGCCGAACTCGGCCTGGGAACGCACATGGCCAGCCTCTGCCGCGCCGAGATGGAAGTGGCACTCAGCCAGTGGCCCGTTGAGGTCATGGAGGGCAAGGCCAACCTCGAAGTGCGTCCGCAGGCGCTCAACAAGGGCGAGATCGCGCGCACGCTCGTCAAGGCCATGAAGCGCGACGACGGAAAGGGCGTAGGCTTCGTCCTCTGCGCGGGCGACGACCGCACCGACGAGGACATGTTCGATGCGCTCAACCAGCTCGAGGAGCAGGGCCGCGACGGCGAGGCAGGCGAGTTGAAGAATATCTTTAGTGTTACCGTCGGCCCGAGCTCGAAGGTCACCTCTGCAAAGTGGCATGTACTCGAGCCCAGCGATATTGTCGACGCGGCCGGCCTCTGTGTCGGCATTGTGGATCCGAGGGATGCGGGCGTTTGTAAGGGTGTCGAGGCTTAGATTTGTTTCTGCGTGCGTGCGATTTGGACTGATCTGCGAATAAGGCTTTTTTCTCTTCCTGTTTTGTTTTGTTTTGTTTGTTTGGTATGTCCTTTGTAGAGATAAATGGCAACAGGGTACAATACGAAAGAACGGTGGGGTCCTTTGACAGTCCTTGTGTGGTTGAAACTTGAGTGACTTTTGAACCTCCCCTCGCACCTGCCACCGCGAGTGATAGGTAGTGAATACCAGTCTCCATGTCACTTCACCCTTCTTACTACTCTACACTCTGCACACGTCAGAAGCGTGCAGTATGATTCAGCACATGCAACGAGTCGTCGTCGTGTGATGTAAGCATTGGATAGATCATAGCTACAGCTCCAGCTTTCAGCTTTCAGCTTGCACCGCTTTCTTTCTTTTCCGCATCGCATCGCATGCAGGCCGCCGTCCGTCCGTCGACAGTTTGCCGATTGGGGCACGATGCGATGGTCTCCGCTTCCTCAAAGCCGCAACTCGAAGCCGCGACTCGAAGCCGTGACTCCCCCGCTTCCTCCTCCTATGTAGAGTAGAGTAGGTAGAGTACGTCGCATCGGGAGGGCGGGAAACAACATGGGCGGACAATGGACAATGGACATAGGTAAACGCTGTGATCACCATTTCCGCTCGGTGTTGCAGTTGCAGTTACAGTGTTGCAGTTGCAGTTATGTACTGGCAGTATGTACTGGCAGTACCGTTCGGCGTTGGTTTCCAGGTGGAGATATGAACAGCGCAGCAGGAACAGTCGTCGTCGGGTTGTAAGTGACTTCTTCCCGCTCTCGCTCGGGTTGGGGGTTCGGGTTCGAGTTCATTCATGCTCTTTCATGCTCTTTCATGCAGCCTTCCGCCGCCTCCCACCACCCTTCCGCCGCCTCACACCTCGAGCAAGGACGAGCGAGCGAGGGCGAGGGCGAGGACGAGGGATTATGTGATCCATATACATACCGCAACATACAGCAACTGCAATATCGCTTCCATCCCCCCATTCTTCTTCTTCTTCCCGGAGAAAAAAAGGGATGACGGACGGACGCGATTCGCAATTTTTCATTTCTCTTCCTGTCGCTTCCTGTTCAGGTTTCTGCAGCCGATAGATTAGGTGAGCTGGGTGGGTGAGGTATCGCCAGTACTGTAGGGTATCTGAGTAGGGGAGTAGGGGAGTACATAGATAGAATAGAGCAGGTGGAGTAAGGGAGTACATAGAGCAGGTGGAGAGCAGGTGGAGTCGGTCAGTACTCTATCTACTCTACCTACTCTACCCAGGTACTCTACATAGGTACTCAAGATTCAAGATTCAGGAAGGTAGGAAGGTAGGAAGGTAGGAAGGTAACTTGAGTAGATGGTAGATGGTAGATGGTGTACGTCATGAACGGAACAAATGGAATGCGACATGAGTACGGAGGGACTTGGAACTTGGAAGGGGAGGGGGAGGGGAGGATGAATTGTCAGTTTCAGCGCAGTATATCCGATGCCTGCTCAGTCCACGGAGTCCAGTGCTTACAGTTTCGCTGTTTCAAAATTTCGAATCCGAACGGGAGGCTGGGAAGCTGGGAATGGGAATGGAATGAATTTTTCCCGTTACATTCTGTCCAGTGTCTCCCTCGCGAAGAGGTGGCCGGCCGGCTCTACTGGTTCTACCGGACGAAAGGCGGGTGGGCGGGCTTTCAAGTCTCGACGTTTCGTCAGGGCGAATTAGAGAATTAGAGAATTAGAGAATTAGAGAATTAGAGAATTAGAGAATTAGAGAATTAGAGAATTAGAGAATTAGAGAATTAGAGAATTACGGTAGAAATGCAGCAGCAGCAACGGAGGGAGAGATGCATGCATGTAAAATGGAAATGGTAGATCGTCCCTGAGCCAATATCCAATATCCATCCATTCATCCATCCATCCATCCATCTAACACAACGGGAATAGAAATTCCTCGGGTTAGCATGTACCTAACTTGGTGGTTGTGGTCGAAGGCCCGGAGCCGGAGCCGGAACCGAAGCTGGAGTGAGGGAGTGAGGGAGTGAGTGAGTGCGAAATGAAAAGAAAAGAACGCGTGGATGTCGAAAATCGCAGCATCATCGTACATGGGAGTAATCTCAGACAGCCAGACTTCTTCCCGGCCGCGGAATGGAATGCGGAATCTGAAATCTAAAATCTGAATCTTGACCATCGAGATATCTCCACTTCTTCACCTTGAGGCTTGCGCCCAACTTGTCTTGTCTTGTATAGCTGTTACCCATAGGCTATGTAGACTAGCTATCGCCCCGAGACTCGGGAGGTTGCGTGTCGTGTCTCAGCTCTCTCAGCTTTCTCTCTCTGTTTTTCCGATAGATACATTTTGCAGACAGAGCCGCAAGCAAGCCACAAGCCGCAGGCTGCGATAATCGCGCCGCCCCCCGCCGCCCCCCCCTTTCAAGTCTGGTTGGCCATGTTTCTGTGGAGATCGTCGGCGTCGGCGGGTGTGACAGGAATATCTGCTCCCGTGTGCAACGGTGCAACCCTTCCTACATACTTCTCGCACGGAAAAACAATTATAGGGGGCATGTGTGCTCTTTTCTTTTTCTTTTGTCTTTTTCTTTTCTCTCTCTTCGCCTGCCCCCCCTCCACCCCCGGTTTTGTTTGCAACCATAACATAACATATCATAACAACGGCGACAGCGACGGACGGAAAGATTACAGGAAAGAAGCGAGGGAAGAAGGGAGAGAGGCGCTTGGTGCGCCTTCGCCGCCACCGGTTAGGGAGAAGTCTCCCCTCGGGTGACATATCCCGTGCTGGGGCTGGATAAAAGGCAAAGCCCGGGGAAACAGGAATTTTGCGAAATCCGATGGAGCATGGAAAAGGGTATGTAGGAAGGATATCTAGGAAGGATATAGCCGCGTGTTCTTTGGCCTCGCTTGCTTCGTCGAAAACGGCCATGGCGAACGGATCGCCGGCTTTTCCGTCCTGAGGAGGAGGACGTCTCCGGGCGGGCCGGACTGGGGACGAGGAGCAGGAGGAAGGGAAGAAGGAAGAGGAACGTGTGCTCTGCCTAATGCCAAGGATCGGGGAAGGCGGCGGCTGGGGTCGGGGGGGATGCTGTTTCACGAGGCCGGATCGGCTGGGATTCGCCTAGGGGGGGGGGGGGGGGGGGTTTCGAAGAAGCCTGTGGGTGAAAGGAGCCTGGGCAGTGGACAATTCCTGACCTCGTCAACTGCTTGCGCTGCTAGCAGAGCCTGACGGCCTGCGGCACTGTGGTTAGTTCCTCTAGAGTCTGGCAAATGGAATGCCGGTCGCTCTGCTAGTGGAGACTTGATTACCCTTCCGGTGCGAAGCTCGTGGCCGTTAGTTACTCTAGTGTAGGAGCGACTCTCCAAGTTGTGCGGAGGTTGGCCCCCACCAAACGTGTCGACGATGTTCGTCGGTCGACTAGAGTCTCCAGACAAGCCGTTCTAGAGTACCAAGGTGGATATGTAGAGAACAAGCACATCTCTAGGCGGAGAAGGTGCTCGAGCAGTCGAGCAACTGCGGAGTATCTCTCTTATCATGGCGTCCGCTTGGGCAACGCGGGGTGACATTGGACGGATCGGTGGGGAACGAAGATAGATAGTCGGCGGCGATCGGGCTCCGGGAGAAGCTATTTCCCGGCGACGACGAGGACGACGAGGACGACGTAGATACTGATAGATCACAATATCTACATAGATACCAGTTTTCTGCTCCGAGAACTCGGTGCATGGCGAGTAGCAAAGATACCCAGTACGCACCAGCCACTATGATAGTAGGTACGTCGATACCTTGAAAACTGCTGATAACCGTCCAATTACGATCGACGATTCTGGCGGTGGGGGGGCAGGAAGGAAGGGAAGGAATCGTTGCACATACATACCGAAATCTCCCCCGGCCTATGGCACTTGACCCGCAGGTTCCACTTGTTGTTCTTTCGGTGTGGGCATTGCGCGGCTCGTTTCCAATAATAGAACCGCACATCGAAGAAAAAAAAAGAAAGAAAAAGAAAAAAAGAATAGCGAAAAGGTAACAAGCATACGGCACGAACGACAGACGAACGCCAGACGAACGCCCGAAGCGGTGATGGCGGGTGGCCGCTATCGAAGAGTTTGGGAGTCCGGAGGGAAATTCGACGCTGCACTCTGCAGACAGGGCCTCGTTGGTGAGCAGTAGCAAGACTGCTTGCGTGCTTTGCTGCTCGTCTGCTCGTCTGCTTGTTCCGTCTGCTTACTCGTGGTGGTTTGTAAGGCTCGCATGCTTCTTGTGTTGGATGCGTTCCCTCCTTCCCACCGTCGCAACCCAGTCCGAAGACGGCTTTGCCGTGTCGGGCGTAGCGAGCAGGAGGAAGTGCAGTCCGAATCTCCCGTTATCTGCCCCAACCAGGAGAAGGCCATCTCCCCCTACCCTGCTGATTGCCTTCGAAAAAGAAAAGAAGAAAACCCCGAATAATCCATGGTGTTCATGCTCGCTCCGTCCCCCCTTCCCGGAGGGGCAAGGGTCCGTTGTTGATGAGTGACGACTGAGGTGGATGTGTGTGGCAACGGGGGGTCGATGGCCTGCGGTGCTGGTGGTGGTCGAGGTGGTGGTGGTGGTGGTGGAGTGGAGTGGAGTGGAGTGGAGTGGCTCCCCGTGCGTTACGTGCGCAAAGGGCATGGTCCCGAAGCACATCCCATCACACACACACCCGCCTCGAACCAGCAACTCACAACAAGCACCAGTCCAAATAAATACCCTCCAAGCCCCCCCCATATTCTCTTGCATCCTCCAACCCATTACACACTCGCTCAACTACTACACGCTCGTTCCATCCCCACGACCTCAGCATCTCATCCATCAACAAACAACTCTCAATCCCAAAACAACCCCCAAACAAACAAATCAATCAAAATGCAGTTCAAGCTCGTCTCCCTCGCTGTTGCTGCCCTCGTGGCCTCCGCTGCGGCCCAGAACGCCACCAACGGGTAAGGACCCCTCGATCATCACAGCCAGCTCAGCTGGAATCACTTTGCTCATCGTATACTGACATGTTCCATCATCAGAACCAACGGAACCACCCCCGTCCCCACCCAGTCCGCTGTCCCCGACTCGGCTGCGTTCCAGAACGCCGTCTCTGGCGGTCTCTTGGGAGCTGTCATCGCTGGAGGTCTCGCCTTGGTATGTTGACACCTACACTCGATCGTCGCTTCCCTCGAGCAATTACTGATTGTTTGTCCCTGCAGGTCTTGTAAATCAACCTCTTCTTTTCATAGAGTAGTGGTTTGAGCTTTGCATGGTCTCGGTTGGTTCTGGCGATATGTGGCGTCTCTGTTCATAGTCATGTTTTGCTGGGAGTGTCCGTTTTTTCTTTTTCTTGCTTTGGGAGACATCAGGTGTCACGACTTTGTGGCAGGATGATGCTTTCTGTTCTGCTGGGGGCGTAATGATCGGGAGAGGATGGCGGAGGAGGATGTCGGGGAGTGGATTGCCCGTTTCTGCGTTACAATAGAAGCCTTAATTTCCATCCGCAAATATGTGTGTATCTCGTGTGAGCTGTCGTGTGAGCTGTCGTGATCTTTTGGCCATCAAACATCAAACATCTCATCTGTGTATTTACCCTTACCACCTCTCGTCCCGAAGCTATTTTTCCGTGATTGTCGCTATGGTTGTAAAACTGTGCTGCACAGCAGCTCCAATGTTTTTTACACCTACAGCTCCCTATTCCCACACTTGTGAGGCGGGTGGATGGAGCATTCTGCGACATTTCGAGGTCGGTCATTCGCTGGGCCCTGGCTGTTTCGGAGCGGAAAGCGAGACAATCCGTGCCTACCGATCCCTACGACATGCCGAGTAGTGTCTCCGCTGTCTCCACTGTCTCCGTCCCCACCGCTCGTGCCGTGGAGCTCAAAAATGCGATGGAAATCCGTAAATAAAAACTACCAGTATACAGATTTCTGAATGTTGTGACTCGTGAGGATGTTCGAAACTCCCGTACGACCATGCACGTGGTTGAAGTATGCAAAGTGTTCACAGCTGTGCGGCGATAAAGCGTACTTTCAGTCATCGACACCCTGTTCTCCTGTCGAACGGTGAAGTGAACAACTCTGTGTGAGTGAACACTTCGTATCAGCCTCCCCACCCCCCAACAGAGCAACCGATCCCCTTCCGTCAATCCTGCCATCTTGCTTTTTATCCGCAACACTCACTCTACCTACCACTATCTACTACTTTAACGCCGTCGCCGTCACGATACCACGCAGCTCTTCACTTTTGGCGATTCGTTTCTGTTCACTGTTCCGAGCGCAGTCGACCTTAACCCCCCGGAGCAATCCAACCCACCTCCTTTTCGCACCACCACCATCACCCGCCAACAACCCCACCCCCACCCCTAGTGTTGGCTTACAACATCGGAAATCACTATGGCGCCTCTACCAATCTCCTTTACTGAGCTTCTCTCGGTATGATCTGAATCACTGGAACGTGTTGGAGGTCCGGGGTGTGATGCTGACAGCTGGTGCTTCGATATAGCTCCCGCAGCTAGAAATCTCGGTATGTGCCCGCCTCCCCCGTTACCCAGCTCTTTTTCCATCCTAACCATCTCAAAGCCAGGTTCGATAGGATTCAATACCACCGTAAGTAGCATCCCTCGAGATCGTGACATCTCCTCCGGAGGGGTGGGGAGGGGGGCATGTCCGCTTATTGGGAGGTGGTGTCTAGACATTAGAGAGCGACCGGTACATATGTGTGCGGGAAAAGAGCGACGAAGCTTCGGCCCAGGTTGTGATTATTGACCTTCACAATGGCAACAATGTCACGCGGCGAACCATCAAGGCCGACAGTGCCATCATGCACTGGACCAAAAACATCATAGCTCTCAAGGCCCAGCGCACACTTCAGATCTTCGACCTGGATGCTAAGGGAAAGCTGAAGTCCCACGCGATGGATGCCGATGTCGTGTTCTGGAAGTGGATCAGCGAGAAAGCGATTGGTCTCATCACCGATACGAGTGTCTACCATTGGGATATCCTGGACCCCTCACAGAATGCTCCGGTCAAGATGTTTGATAGGCACATGAACCTTCAGGTCGGTAGCTAACGGATCATCTACCTCTACCCTCTTGTGCGGCGGCGGCGGCGGCGGGAAATTGTGATGCTGATGATGGAACGGTGATCCTACAGGGCAGTCAAATCATCAATTACCGTGTCAACTCCGACGAGAAATGGATGGTGGTTGTCGGGATATCTTCGCAGCAGGGACGAGTCGTCGGCAGCATGCAGCTCTATTCGAAGGATCGGGGCATCAGTCAGGCTATCGAGGGTCACGCCGCGGCATTCGCCGAACTTCGCATGGAGGGGGCCCCGAGCCCGACGAAGCTATTCACATTCTCGGTGCGCACGCCACAGGGGGCAAAGCTGCACGTCGTAGAGGTGGATCATGTCGCCGGAAACCCCACCTTCCAGAAGAAGGCCGTGGACGTCTATTTCCCGGCGGAGGCGGTCAACGACTTTCCCGTTGCGATGCAAGTCTCCCAGAGATTTTCAATAATCTACCTTGTCACGAAATACGGCTTCATCCACCTTTACGATCTGGAGACCGGAACCTGCATCTTCATGAACAGAATCTCGAGTGAAACAATCTTTACCACCACAACACATGACGCCACATCCGGCATAATCGCGGTCAACAGAAAGGGTCAGGTTCTGTCGGTCAGCGTGGACGAGAACCAGATCATCCCATACCTCCTTCAGAATCCTGCCAACTCACAGCTGGCCATCAATCTTGCTTCGCGTGCTGGACTTGCCGGTGCCGACGATCTCTACACACAGCAGTTCAACCAATTAATGTCGCAGAACAACTATGTGGAAGCTGCCAAGGTTGCCGCAAACTCTCCCCGTGGTTTCCTGCGGACGCCACAGACCATCGAGAAGTTCAAGGCCGTCCCTGCACCCCCGGGGCAGCTGTCCGTCATCCTTCAGTACTTTGGAATGTTGCTCGATAAGACAACACTCAACAAGCATGAGACGATCGAGTTGGTCAGGCCGGTATTGGCCCAGAACAGGATGTACCTTCTGGAGAAGTGGGTGAAGGAGAACAAGCTCGAGTGCACCGAGGAGCTCGGAGACATCGTGCGTCCTCACGACATCAACCTGGCCTTGAGCGTGTACCTGCGGGCAAACGCCTCGCAAAAGGTCGTTGCGTCTTTCGCGGAGACCGGCCAGTTCGACAAGATCCTGCCATACGCCCAGAAGGTTGGATATAACCCGGACTACACGGCTCTTTTGACGCACATTGTCCGGATCAACCCCGAGAAAGGAGCCGAGTTCGCTACCCAGCTTGCTGGCCACGAGGGCGGCGCTCTGATCGATATCGACCGCGTTGTAGATGTCTTCCTCTCGCAGAGCATGATCCAGCAGGCTACTGCGTTCCTGCTTACTGCTTTGGAGGGCAATAAGCCTGAGCAAGGAGCGCAGCAGACTCGTCTGCTCGAGATGAACCTCCTCAATGCCCCGCAGGTTGCTGCTGCGATTCTGAGCAACAACATGTTCTCGTACTATGATAAGGCAAAGGTCGCGCAGTTGTGCGAGAATGCCGGTTTGTTCCAGCAGGTTTTTACTCCCCGTATTCCCGTTCGCCGGATATAGCCTAACTTTTTCCAGGCTCTCGAGCATTACGAGGATCCTGCGGCCATCAAGCGGGTTCTGTGCAATAATGCGGCTGCCTTGAACGCCGATTTCGTAGTTCAGTACTTCGGACGCATGTCGGTCGAGGACTCTCTGGAATGCCTCCGGGAAATGCTGCGCGTCAACATCCGGGCGAACCTTCAGATTGTCATCCAGATCGCCACCAAGTACTCGGATCTTCTGGGACCCCACCGTCTCATTGAGCTTTTCGAGCAGTTCAAGACTTTCGAGGGATTGTACTACTACTTGGGAACCGTTGTCAACCTAACGGAGGATGGCGATGTAGTGTTTAAATACCTCCAGGCTGCCACCCGGATGGGCCAGATGACCGAAGTGGAGCGCATCTGCCGTGACAACAACCACTACAACCCCGAAAAGGTTAAGAACTTCCTCAAGGAGGCTCAGTTGACCGAACAGCTTCCTTTGATCGTTGTGTGCGACCGGTTCAACTTCATCCATGATCTGGTCCTCTACCTCTACCGTAACCAACAGTTCAAGTCCATTGAGGTCTATGTCCAGCGCGTCAACCCGAGCCGGACGCCCGCCGTTGTTGGAGGACTGTTGGATGTGGATTGCGAAGAGTCCATCATCAAGGGCCTGTTGAAGTCGGTTCCGGCTGCTGCTGTTCCTGTTGACGAGCTCGTGGCCGAGGTAGAAAAGAGGAACCGGCTCAAGATGCTCCTGCCTTTCCTCGAGGACATGCTTAACGCCGGCAACGAGCAGCCTGCGGTTTACAACGCTTTGGCCAAGATCTACATCGACAGCAACAATAATCCCGAGAAATTTCTGAAGGAGAATGACAAGTACGACTCTGCTATCGTCGGAAAATACTGCGAGAAGAGAGATCCTTACCTGGCTTTCATCGCCTACCAGAAGGGCCAGAACGACCTCGAGCTGGTTAAGATCACCAATGAGAACTCGATGTTCAAGCACCAGGCCAGGTATCTCGTTGCGAGACGTGATCCCGAGCTGTGGAACTTCGTCCTCAGCCCGAACAACTTGCATCGCCGTCCCCTTGTTGACCAGGTTGTTGCCACTGCCGTTCCGGAGTCGACCGATCCCGAAGACGTCTCGACCGCGGTACAGTCGTTCTTGCAGAATGATCTGCCTACGGAGCTCATTGAGCTACTGGAGAAGATCATACTCGAGGCTTCCCCGTTCAGCGAAAACAACAACTTGCAGAACCTGCTGATTCTCACCGCTGTCCGCGCCGACAAGGCTCGCGTGATGGACTACATCAACCGCCTGACGAACTATGACGGTCCCGATATCGCTAACATCTGTATCGAGAACGGTCTGTTCGAGGAAGCACTTGAGGTGTACAAGAAGAGCGATGCACACGCTGAGGCGATTAATGTTCTCATCGAGCACATCGTCAGCATCGACCGCGCATACGCCTATGCTGATCGTGTTGACCTGCCGGAGGTATGGAGCCGCCTGGGTAAGGCCCAAATCGATGGCCTTCGCATTTCCGATGGTATCGAGTCGTACATTCGGGCCGGCGACCCAAGCAACTACGCCGAGGTCATCGAGATGTCTAGTCGTGCCGGAAAGTTCGAGGACCTTATTAAGTACCTTCAGATGTGCCGCAAGACGCTACGGGAGCCACCGATTGACAGCAGTATGGCTTTGTGCCTGGCTCGTGTCGAGAAGCTTCACGAGTTGGAGGACTTCTTGAACGCAGCCAATGTCGCCAACATCGAGGAGTGCGGAGACGCGGCGTACGAAGAGGGCCTTCACCAGGCTGCCAAGATCTTTTACACCAGCATCTCCAACTGGGCTAAGCTCGCGACGACCCTGGTGTTCTTGGAAGAGTACCAGAATGCCGTTGAGTGCGCCCGCAAGGCCAACAGCACCAAGGTCTGGAAGCAGGTTCATGAGGCCTGTGTTCACAAGAAGGAGTTCCGCCTTGCTCAGATCTGTGGTCTGAACCTGATCGTTCACGCCGAGGAGTTGCAGGAGATTGTCAAGCAGTACGAGCGCAACGGTTACTTCGACGAGCTCATCCACTTGCTTGAGAATGGTCTCGGTCTCGAGAGGGCGCACATGGGCATGTTCACCGAGCTCGGAATCGCACTCACCAAGTATCACCCCGAGCGTGTCATGGAGCATCTCAAGCTATTCTGGGGCCGCATCAACATCCCCAAGATGATCCGTGCATGCGAGCAAGCACACCTGTGGCCAGAGCTTATCTTCTTGTATTGCCACTACGACGAGTGGGACAATGCTGCGTTGGCCATGATGGAGCGGGCCGCGGATGCCTGGGAGCACCAGTCCTTCAAGGATATTGTCGTCAAGGTTGCGAACTTGGAGATCTACTACCGGGCGCTCAACTTCTACCTACAGGAGCAGCCTTCGCTTATGACGGACTTGTTGACGGTGCTCACGCCCCGCGTCGATGTCGCCAGGTATGTTGCCCGCAATCAGCTGATGGACATGGATACTGATTGCATGCAGGGTGGTTCGCATGTTCGAGAAGTCGGATAACATTCCGTTGATAAAGCCCTTCTTGCTCAACGTGCAGCCGCAGAACAACAAGGTCGTCAACAGTGCCATCAACGATCTGCTGATCGAGGAGGAGGACTACAAGACTCTGCGTGACTCGGTTGAGAACTACGACAACTACGATCCCGTTGAGCTCGCCCAGAGACTGGAGAAGCACGAGTAAGTCCCTACAGTCCAGCACAGCCAATCGCTTGGTCAACATGCGGTCACGGTGAAACTGACGATCCCATGTAGTCTTGTCTTCTTCCGGCAGGTTGCAGCAAACATCTACCGAAAGCACAAACGCTGGAGCCAATCGATTTCTCTGTCGAAACAAGACAAGCTTTTCAAGGATGCGATCGAAACTGCTGCCGTGTCGGGCCGCGAGGAGGTTGTCGACGACCTCCTGCGATACGTAAGTCGTCCACATTTAGGCTGTGTTCCCGGGTAATATCCACTAAGTGGAGATTCTCTAGTTCGTCGATATCGGAAATCGGGAATGCTACGCGGCGATGCTCTACGCCTGTTACGATCTGATCCCCGTGCACACGGTCATGGAGATTTCATGGCGGTACGGCCTTACCGATTACGCCATGCCTTTCATGATCAATGTCATGCGCGAGCAGTCGACGAAGATCATCACGCTCGAAAAGGATAACGAGGAACGCAAGGCTCGCGAAGCATCCCAACAGAAGATTGAGGACGACACGCCGATCTTGGGTAAGGGAACACTCATGATCACTGCCGCTCCCGGTGGCGTTGGTCAGCCTTATGGAAATGGCATTGCCCCCCAGGCTACTGGATTCATGGGGTTCTAATCGGGCGGATCGAGCGAGGGATGGCTTGAGATTTGGAAATTCCGTTTGTTTTTTTTTCTTTCTTTTCGAGCGGAAGGGTTAAAAGGGGGAATTAGTCCAGGTGGGGTGGTGGGTTCTTAGCTTTTTTTCTTTTCTTCCTTTTTTTCTTTCTTTGCGGGGTGTTGTCTTTTAGTTTCGTACCTAAGTACTTTGTCATTTCAAACTCATGTCCATTCGATTCGCGGGTCTGCTGTAGTTGTAAGGGTTGGCTTGTTCTTTGGTTTTTCTTTCCTTTTTATCACTTGCTTGCTTGCTTAAGTAAGTGAGTATTTTTTACCTTTGCGATTTTGATGACCTTTCCTCTACACTCCGCTTCGTATGACACTTCAGAATGGGATCTTCTTGTTCCGTTCGTTTGTTTACGAATTTTTTGATGATGACATGGATAAATTTCCTTACCTATGATTGGTAGCGATATGATAGGTAGCGATGAGGATGGCGATGGGCGATGGCGATGGGGTTGGCGATGGGGTTGGTTTACACTCTACCTACTCTAATAGACGCTTCTTACTCTCTTACTCTTACTCTACGGTATACTCTATTTCTGCTTTGCGCGGCAGCCAGCATAAAGAGCAGCACGATGATGTGATCTGTAGACTGTAGTCTGTAGATAGAGTAAAGCGGCGACGAAGAAAAGTGTGATTGGTACACACTTCATTGCTTTTTTTCCTCTCTTTTGAAAAATGCCCCCCTCTAGTTCTAAGACTTTTTTGTTTGAACTTATCATGTACGGCGATGAGGGATGGGCTGGACTGGGGATGGGGGAAGGTCGCCGCCGCATGCCGTTAATCGATTATCGATCTGTAGATACACACTGTATGTATGTGCGTATTTGAGATGCTGCATGACATGACAGGACATGTCTCGGGGGCCGACGACGACAGCCAGGACTATACACCACGACTCGCAGGGCGTCGAAGAGGAGGAGGAGGCTGAAGACCGGACCCCATCAAGGTGCGTACGTAGTTTCTTAAGTACTAGGCGGAGACGCAAGTGCGTATAACTCGGCAGTGCTCATGGGCATGCTCGTGGGCGGACGGCGGACGCCGGGGAGAGGTCGGCGTCTGGTGTCCGGGGAATTGACCCGAAACACCGCGTGCTGGGTGCGGGTTTCACAAGCCAGCAAGCCAGCCACTACTTCCCCCGCCTAGCGTGTAAGGAGGAAGTCCAGAGGGTCTACGAGAGCTTGAGCTGTAGGAGAACATACGATAGGTAGAGTACGGGGGAGCTCTGGATGGATGCTGGGTGGTGAATGGTAGTGGATGGCAGTGGGCGGGCGAAGTCGGCTATGCGATGGGCCCGAGGTTGAGTGCGGTGGGCAATCACCCGTACCTACATGATGCTCGTGCTGGGTATTGTATGGGGGAGGGGATGGGATGGGTATAGAGCATAGAGAGAGCGTCGGGACTCGGTGGGTTTGTGGATTTGTGGGTCTGTGGGTCGGGACTCTGGGTAAGTTGGTATGTTGGTATGTTGGTATGGGTCTATCTATCTACACACATACCCGGAGAGTAGAAGTAGAGTAGAGTACCTGCGTGGATATTTCGGGACTGACAGTCTATCATACAGAAGGGTTGGTTGGCTGGGGGTTTGGAATTTGGCCTTTGGCGGGCATGGGTGCTCCGTCCTGGGATCAGAGCTATGACCATTGACCACGGGCTGCGGGGGTGGGAGGAGAGGTTGAAGCTCGTGGAGATGGATGGAGATGAAGTTCCAAGTCGATGGGCGATGGAGCGGCTTGGAATGAGTGGGTGGGTGGGGTGTGTGTGTGCAGGAAAAATGGTTATTTGCACCCAAGTCAGTCGCCTTGTGCAGTGCAGAATTGATCTGATCCGATCGGACTGCTCGGCCGGCCGTGATGTTACCTTTGCCTTTTCCTCTTGGAAATTTGGGTGTGCGCTGCGATAAGAAACCGAAACCGAAACCAAGCAGCAGCTTCGATTCCTCACTGGAAAACTACCTAGCACACTCTAGTTAAAGTCCGTAATCTAGTGTCACTACTGCGCTCTAACCTTCGTTTCTTCCTTACCCCTCCATCTCGTAACCCCGCCAACCCAAACCCCAGCCGAACCTTCTTCCCCTCCTGTGGCTGTGGGAAACAAAAAATCTTAGCGCACATGGTGGTGGTGGTGGTGGTAGGGAAAAGTGCAGTGACGCCGCCGCTGCCCAGGAAGCAGCAGCAGCTGCTGCTTGCTGGACCCAAGACCGTACGCAGACCAGACCGTAGACCGACCCAACCCCCATCTTTGCGTCCGTGAAGATAGATAGGCAAGGCACTTGGACTTTTATCGTTGGTCTATGACTCTATTGCACATACATAACATAAGATCCTCCTCCCTCCCGCCCTCCCCCCACCATCACTCCCGATATATTATCCTCCCTTCCACCCACCTGCTCCTCCTCCTCCCTCTCCTCCTCCTCCTGTCCCTTCCTCCATCTCTTCCCTCACCTCACCTCTCCCATCCGCTAGCCTGCCAGCCTATCTACACACTCACCACCACGACACAAAAAAGAAGGGACCTTTAGCTTGAACTGGCTTGCCGGCGTTGCCCTTCCGCCCACGCCCGAATCCACTGTTTCCCACCCCCATACACACAAACAAACAACCTACAACAGCAACAAACGCAGCAATGGCTACCGAGTACAACGAGGTCTTTGAGGATGCGGCCGACTCGTCCACCGTCAGGACCATCCACCGCGTCCGTGCCAACTCGACCATCATGCACCTGAACAAGATTCTGGGTAACCCATACACCCCTCCGCCTAGCCCATCCACCCCACCACCCCGCACCTCCTACACAGCGGGGTGGAAGTAAAAGTGAATGTGAATGCTGACGGTAACGCTTGCGTGTGGAACAACAGTCGCCAACCGTGGAGAGATTCGTAAGTTCTCCTACTCTGAGTGACCGGCGATTGGTTAGGTGGAAGGCTGATTGAGATAATAGCTATTCGTGTATGCATCGCCTATCTATGCTGGTTTAACCTTCGGCTGTTTGAGGAGGTCAATTGGGATGGCTTTGCTGACTAGGACTTGTGGCGCCGTGAATAGATCTTCAGAACTGTACGTTGAACCTATGCCAGAGGGGGGGGGGGGGGGGGGGGGGGGGGGGCGATGGAGGCGATATAGGCGATAGAGAGGCTAATTGAGACGCTTTATAGGCACACGAGCTGTCGTTGCAAACTGTGGCTATCTACAGTTATGAGGACCGTCTCAGCATGCATCGTCAAAGTGGGTAGCTTCCGGCGCAGTAGAGGGAGGAGGAGGAGGGAGGGGGCAATTGGCTGACTCATTGGACAACAGAGGCGGACGAGGCCTACATGATCGGAAAGCGGGGACAGTACACACCTGTCCAGGCCTACCTCGCTATCGACGAGATTGTCAAGATTGCCGTCCAGCACGGCGTCGACATGATCCATCCCGGTGAGTAGCGGCGCTCCAAAGGTTGTGCGGGAGAGCTTGGCTGATGGCGAAAGGTTACGGATTCCTCTCGGAGAACGCCGAATTCGCTCGCAAGGTCGAGGAGAACGGAATGGTCTTCATCGGTCCTACGCCCCAGGTCATCGATGCCCTTGGTGACAAAGTGTCTGCACGCCGAGCGGCTATCAAGGAGAACGTGCCAGTCGTTCCCGGTACCGAGGGTCCCGTCGACAAGTTGAGCGAGTGCGAGGATTTCGTCGCGCTGCACGGATACCCGGTTATCATCAAGGCTGCCTTCGGTGGAGGTGGACGTGGTATGCGTGTCGTGAGGGAGGGAGACAACCTGCAGGACGCGTTCACTCGTGCTTCTTCCGAGTAAGTACCCCGCCCTGCCAGCAGGGTAGGGATGTTTCATTCGCTTACGCTTCGCACATAGGGCTCTGTCGGCTTTCGGAAACGGCACCGTGTTCATTGAGCGTTTCCTCGACCGCCCCAAGCACATTGAGGTCCAGCTGTTGGGTGACAACCACGGAAATGTCGTTCACTTGTACGAGCGTGACTGTTCCGTCCAGCGACGACACCAGAAGGTCGTCGAGATTGCGCCCGCGAAAGATCTGCCCGACCATGTCCGACAGGGCATCCTGGCCGACGCCGTGCGATTGGCCAAGTCGGTACGATACCGCAACGCCGGTACCGCCGAGTTCCTGGTCGACCAGCAGAACCGATACTACTTCATCGAGATCAACCCCAGAATCCAGGTCGAGCACACCATCACCGAGGAGATCACTGGTATCGATATCGTTGCGGCGCAGATCCAGATTGCCGCCGGTGCGACTCTGGAACAGCTCGGTCTGACCCAGGACCGTATCTCCACCCGTGGTTACGCCATCCAGTGCCGTATCACCACTGAGGACCCCAGCAAGCAGTTCCAGCCCGACACTGGTAAGATCGAAGTTTACCGCTCTGCAGGTGGTAACGGAGTCCGTCTCGATGGTGGAAACGGTTTCGCCGGTGCTATCATCACCCCCCACTACGACTCCATGTTGGTCAAGTGCACTTGCCACGGCTCCACATTCGAGGTCGCCCGACGAAAGATCCTCCGTGCGCTGGTCGAGTTCAGGATCCGTGGTGTCAAGACCAACATTCCTTTCTTGGCTTCGCTGCTCACCCACGAGACTTTCATCACCGGCAACTGCTGGACCACTTTTATCGACGATACTCCCTCGTTGTTCTCTCTGATGAAGTCTCAGAACCGTGCTCAGAAGCTCTTGGCGTACCTTGGAGATGTTGCCGTCAACGGCAGCAGCATCAAGGGACAAGTCGGAGAGCCCAAGTTCAAGGGTGAAATCATCTTCCCCGACCTCTACGATGCGGAAGGAAAGCTCATCGACATCTCGGAGCCTTGCCCGACCGGATGGAGGAATATCCTGGTCAAGGAGGGTCCCGAGGCTTTCGCCAAGGCCATCCGTAAGAACACCGGTACTCTGTTGATGGACACCACCTGGCGTGATGCCCACCAGTCGCTCCTGGCGACTAGGGTCCGTACCACCGATTTGGTTGCTATTGCGAAGCACACCAGTTGGGCGTACTCCAACGCTTACAGTTTGGAGTGCTGGGGTGGTGCCACATTCGATGTGGCCATGAGATTCTTGTACGAGGACCCTTGGGACAGATTGAGGAAGCTGAGGAAGCTCGTGCCCAACATCCCCTTCCAGATGTTGCTGCGTGGTGCCAACGGTGTTGCCTACTCTTCGCTTCCTGACAACGCCATCGACCATTTCGTCGACCAGGCCAAGAAGAACGGTGTCGACATCTTCCGTGTCTTCGATGCGCTCAACGATCTCGACCAGCTCGAGGTTGGTGTGAAGGCCGTCAAGAAGGCCGGAGGTGTGGTTGAGGCTACTATCTGCTACAGCGGAGACATGCTTAACCCCAAGAAGAAGTACAACCTTGCGTACTACTTGGATCTGGCCGACAAGGTGGTTGCCATGGGCACCCACATCCTCGGTATCAAGGATATGGCTGGTGTTTTGCGGCCAAAGGCTGCGACTCAGTTGATCGGTGCCATCCGCGCCAAGTACCCCGATCTCCCCATCCACGTGCACACCCACGACTCCGCCGGTACCGGTGTTGCCTCCATGGCTGCTTGCGCACATGCTGGTGCCGACGCCGTTGACACGGCTACCGACAGCATGTCGGGTATGACTTCCCAGCCCAGTGTTGGTGCCGTCATTGCATCCCTCGAGGGATCCGACTGCGACCCGTGCCTCAACATCGACCACATCCGTGCCATCGACACGTACTGGGCCCAGCTTCGTCTCATGTACTCTTGCTTCGAGGCCGGACTTACCGGACCCGACCCTGAGGTGTACGTACACGAGATCCCCGGAGGACAGCTCACCAACCTCATCTTCCAGGCCACACAGCTTGGATTGGGAACACAGTGGCAGGAGACAAAGAAGGCCTACCACCAGGCCAATTACCTCCTCGGCGACATCGTCAAGGTCACTCCCACATCGAAGGTTGTCGGAGATCTTGCACAGTTCATGGTTTCCAACAAGCTCACTTCCGAGCAAGTCGTCGAGAAGGCCGAGTCCCTGGACTTCCCCGGCTCCGTGCTCGACTTCTTTGAGGGTCTGATGGGTCAACCATACGGAGGCTTCCCCGAGCCTCTCCGGACCAAGGTGCTCCGCAACACCCGCAAGAAGTTGACCGAGCGCCCTGGAAAGTCTCTGCCTCCCACCGAGTTGGCCAAGATCAAGTCAGAGCTCGAGACCAAGTACGGCTTTGCTTCCGAGTGCGACGTTGCCAGTTACGTCATGTACCCCAAGGTCTTCCAGGAGTACAAGGACTTCTGCAGCAAGTACGGAGACTTGAGCGTGCTCCCCACAAAGTACTTCCTGTCCCGACCCGACATAGGCGAGGAGTTTGGTGTTGAGATCGAGAAGGGTAAGATCTTGATTCTGAGACTATTGGCGGTCGGACCCCTGTCCGAGCAGACAGGTCAGAGGGAGGTCTTCTTCGAGATGAACGGAGAGGTCAGACAGGTCACTGTCGACGACAAGCACGCTGCCGTGGAGAACTTGAGCAGGGCCAAGGCTGACCCTAACGACGGTTCTCACGTCGGTGCACCCATGTCTGGTGTTGTCGTTGAGGTCCGCGTCAAGAACGACACGGATGTCAAGAAGGGTGACCCGATAGCTGTGCTCAGCGCCATGAAGATGGTAAGATATCCTCCCTAAATTTGCCACCTGTCTCCGAAATATGTTTACTAATCGAATTGAAATATATAGGAGATGGTTATCAGTGCGCCTCACTCCGGAAAGGTCCACGATCTCGCGGTCAAGGAGGGAGACTCCGTAGATGGCCAGGACTTAGTCTGCAAGATCCACAAGGCTTAGGCTTGTTAGGACATGCAGTGAAAGGGCACTTTGTAGATGCGACGGGATGGGGTTGGGGTTGGGTTGGGCTGGTTTCGGGGTGTTTGTGCATCGTTTGTTCGAGTTTCTTCAGGCTTTGGGGCTGTTGCTTGTGCTTATTCTGTGGTCACGGTCTTGTTTACTAGTCTCCTTTGTGTTTCATTTGTGTTCCTTTGGGCTTTAATGCGGGATTGGGATGCTCGCAGCAGTTGTTGATTTCGTGATGAATACACCGATGATGTTGTGATGTTAATATATTGACCGCTTGCACCGCCACGCCAGTGAAAACCATCCGGGTTCTTCCCCCCCACCCACGTGGCGCTCGGCTCAGGCAACCCCACCACTCTGCCACACTGCACTAACGAAACGTCATCGGCGAAGGTGCGGGGTTGTTTCTCATCGGCCACCACTCCATTTGACATCCCACTCTTCGGCGACAGAGGGATCCGCCGCCCCACCCTCATCTTTAATATGTAGATTCTCATCCAGCCCGTCATCCACCCACGGGCCACTCATGGCTACTAACTAGGTTCAGATGGTCCAATTGCGTTCCGCTGATAAAATATTGACTCCTGTTGCGTGCTTGGTCTTATCGACGTAGTTGCGATTTAAGGCTAGTTAGATGGACATCGAACTTTTGCGTGAAGCCTGGAGGTTTGGGCTGGGGCAGAGCAGGGCTTACCCAGACGATATCGCGTATAATTGCGATCTTTCTGGCCACCTAAAGTCCCTCATCTTACGTACATACTTGAAAAGACGCCGGAAAAAAAAAGAGACCCCTCTTCCTTCTTCCCCCCCGCTTCTGCTCGTCTTCTAGCCCTGCCGACTCACCAACCACCCGTTTCCGGTCTATCTATCAGTGTTTACTCTCTGGTCCTAGCTCCGTTGTCCGCTAAGTCGCCGTTGTTCGTTCCTCGCTCAACCCACCACCACCCATCCCATCGTCCCACCATCCCACCATCAACCTTGCCCAGTCTTCTCCGATCTTCTTCGCCGTGCTAGATAAATTGTGAGCTTCTTTTCTTTCTCCCTTTCTCCCTTCTCTCTCTCCTCTCATCGCAAGTTAACACAATATACAAGCACCGAAAAAAGCACATTTCAATACCAACACAATCGAAATGGCCATCACCAAGATCCACGCTCGCTCGATCTACGACTCTCGCGGTATGTTTTGCTGGAGCACGTAGTTGGTGATGCCACTGCTGGTGGTGGTGGGATGCTTGATGTTGTTGATGCTGATGTGTTTGATGTTATGACGAACAGGTAACCCCACCGTCGAGGTCGATGTTGTCACCGAGACCGGTCTTCACCGTGCTATTGTGCCTTCCGGTGCTTCCACTGGTAAGTTGCGAATGGCAATCCCGCGAGCCGAGCAGCAGAGGGGCTAAACAATCACAATGTACAGGTCAGCACGAGGCTGTTGAGCTCCGTGACGGCGACAAGAGCAAGTGGGCTGGAAAGGGTGTTCTCAAGGCTGTTGAGAACGTCAACTCCGTCATTGCCCCCGCTGTCATCAAGAAGAACCTCGATGTCAAGGACCAGGCCGCCGTCGACGCTTTCCTGAACTCCCTCGATGGCACCGCCAACAAGGGAAAGCTCGGTGCCAACGCCATCCTCGGTGTTTCCCTGGCTATCGCGAAGGCTGCTGCCGCTGAGAAGGTTAGTTAGCCCCAAAGTACCTTACCTTACTTTACCTACCCCATACATGCTGCGCGCATCATCCCCTCCACCCCTCGCTTCTATCCGGCGCCATTGTGCATTAGCCCCGGGGTATTTTCGTCCTCGCATGCTGGTTTTCGTCTTCGGGTGAAGTTCGGTAGCGGTGACGGATCGGAAGCTCGTTGGGCTGGGTCGGGTTGGCGGGCTGGGGTCGGAACGATCCGGGGGGATGTCTTCCGTTGCCGTCGGATGATGGGCACCAGGGTCCGTCGGGTGTTCAAGTTGCTCGTGCTTATTTCGACTCAACCCGGCTAACTGGTATACTTTATGCGCGGTTTTAGGGTATCCCTCTCTACGCTCACGTCGCGGACCTTGCCGGAACCAAGAAGCCCTATGTTCTTCCCGTTCCTTTCATGAACGTTCTCAACGGAGGTTAGCTGCTTTCCCTCGGCGGACCTTTGACGTCCGTCCGGTATTCTCCGGTAGCTGATCTGACTATGCTTTAGGATCCCACGCTGGTGGTCGTCTCGCTTTCCAGGAGTTCATGATCGTCCCCTCTGCTGCCCCTACCTTCACGGAGGCTATGCGTCAGGGTGCCGAGGTCTACCAGATCCTCAAGTCTCTGGCCAAGAAGAGGTACGGACAGTCTGCCGGCAATGTCGGAGACGAGGGTGGTGTCGCTCCCGACATCCAGACCGCTGAGGAGGCCCTTGACCTCATCACCGACGCCATCGAGCAGGCTGGTTACACGGGTACCATCAAGATCGCCATGGACGTTGCCTCTTCCGAGTTCTACCGTGAGGGCAAGTACGACCTGGACTTCAAGGTATGCGATCACACCCCATCTTACCATCGGAGTTTATGTAGCTAACATTATGTAGAACCCTGACTCCGACCGCTCCAAGTGGTTGACCTACCAGGAGCTGGCCGCCCTCTACAAGAGCCTCGCTGAGAAGTACCCCATCGTCTCGATCGAGGACCCCTTCGCCGAGGACGACTGGGAGGCCTGGTCCTACTTCTTCAAGACCTCCGACTTCCAGATCGTCGGTGATGACTTGACCGTAACCAACCCCGAGCGCATCAAGACCGCCATCGAGAAGAAGGCGTGCAACTCGCTCCTCCTCAAGGTCAACCAGATCGGTACCCTCACCGAGTCGATCCAGGCCGCCAAGGACTCTTACGCCGCTGGCTGGGGTGTCATGGTCTCCCACCGCTCCGGTGAGACTGAGGACGTGACCATCGCCGACATCGTCGTTGGACTCCGTGCCGGCCAGATCAAGACCGGTGCTCCCGCCCGTTCCGAGCGTCTCGCCAAGCTCAACCAGATCCTCCGTATCGAGGAGGAGCTCGGTGCCAATGCTGTCTACGCTGGTGAGCACTTCAGGACTGCCGTCAACATTTAAATCTTTTGTAATCTTTCTGGTGTTTTTCTTTCTCCTTTTCTTTTCGTTTCGGGTGTTTTCCTCTTTTCTTTTGTTATTGGGATGGGATGGGATGGGATGGGGATGGGGATGGGGGGTTTTTTTTCCCTGGGGGAAAATTTGTGATGATAATAGGTACATATGCCGCTCTCTGGCATCTGATGAAGTGGAATAGAGTTCTCTTCCCGTGCTTGATGTGATGCGATGCGACGTGATGTGAGGTGAGGTGAGGTGATTTCGAACACGAGACGTCACTCAGTGTCAGTCGCGTGGGGGCCGGTGTCGGGACAGAGGCCAGTTGGATATGGTCGTCGCTATAGGTAGGCTAGACAGGCCGTATACGACAATAATTGATGTTCTCCCTCTCATTCGGGGTATAAGATGGCACTGGGTACATCGGGGTTTACTAGGAAGTGTATGAAAAGTTACAGCGAATGCAAGGCCATAGGTATGGTGCCTACAGTATATAACGGCACAGTGGTTTTGAGCTTTGCACCCGGATAACTTACATGGCAACAGCCGGCCCCACCAAAAAGATCAAAAAAGATCACCTGACAACTCTCAAACATGCAACTTCACCAGCCGGCGATGACTGGTATACACCAGTTCCTTTCCACTACGAGAATCAATCACTGCCGGTGGTTGGCTATGCATATCCTGGGACAGGCTATCCGGTGGTAGAGTCTGGATGGCGGCCCGTATTTCGGATGGTAGTTGAAGAGCTGAGTTCCGGGTCCGAAAATCTCTCCGAGCTTTTCTCCAACCGAGTGCATGTGACCACTACACTTACTTTAGAGTGAAAATCAGTTGCTATCACGTGGGGGTTTAGTGTACACGATGATGATTTCCATACAAAACCCGATGTTACATCTTGCAAAAGATATTCACACCAGCATCGGACCAGGAATCTAGTGATGGGGGGAGGTACATAACCTGTGCCTTTTTCACTTTCCGTCACTCATAGCTGCTGCCGGCTGCTAGCTGGCTTGAACAATTAACCGCAAAAAGAGGGCCCTTCAAAATTGCAGGCACCATACGGTAACGAGGACCATGGAACTTAGAACTTGGAAGAAATGCAACGATCGATGGCTTCCCGCTCCAACCCCCTTGGGAAAAAAAGACGAAAAATGGAGCGAGGCTAAGGCCAAAGGATAGTAGAAATACTGAATCCCGGGAAGAGAGGAGATACATACAGAGCTGAGAGGAACGACGGCGACGAGAGGGTGGCGGATGGACGGACGGACGGACATAAGAAGCTGGTATCACGGTACTAATAGTAGAGTAGATGAAGATGAAGATGAAGATGAAGATGAAGACGGGCCACACTCTCAATACGTTTCAACTTTCTCCGTACATAAGTGATCAGGGTGGGGCTTTGCCAGATATCTCTCCGAAGAACTACATGTATATGGTCATCTACCACGAGAAGCCGAAGCTCGGGCTCGCCTGAGTACCGTACCGGTACCTGGGGCTGCAAAATTCCATTCTGATATGTATGTACGGGTACCCACGCAACTCTGATCTTCGACGGCATCGAGTCTCGACATTAGGTACCGGTAGGTACTCGCCAGAGACGACTCGACGAGCACACCCGCGGGAGCAATCTCGCCGCAAGCACGATCTTCGCCGTCCATGGTCTCCAGTCTCCAGGAATCTTGTTCCGTGACTCCAGCTCCCGCTCGCTCGGCGCTTGCGTGGTCGGGCCGAGCGCGCTAAAATATGGTTTAAACTTCACGCGCCACGGCGGCAAACCGTCACCGTCTCCGTCGACAGCCGTTCCGTCCATATCGTTGACTAGGTATGAATGTTTGTATAGAGTATACATTACAACGTTCACTGAAGATAGTTACGCTTTCCCGCTTTTTCAGGCTTCAACACAAAGAACGGGCGGAGTCGTCGGTCGTGATTGGCCTGACAGACCGAGGAGAATGGGTTCCGAGTCGCTGGCTTCAAACAAATGCCCGGGTGGCCGATCGTTGGATTCGGAGTCGCCAGAAGCACACACACACATACACACGCGGGCAGACAGATAATCATTGGTATGATCGAAGAATTATTATAGGTAGACTACTATAATTACACATACCAGTGTGTTGGCCCTCTCCGCGGGAATAAGCTTTCGCCCCCAAATACAAGTCCAAATCCAACTCCAATGAGATGAGATTTCCGATCTCCCACAAACCCCCCCCCCCCCAGATGCCAATTCTCGATTGCTGTTGCTGCCTATGATATCCAAAGCCCATACGAAAAAGAAATTGCAAAGTAAAGATCGTGACAACATTGACCAAACAAACCCCCCAAACCCACCCCAAACCCACCCTAAACTCCCTCAAAAAAATACATATCAACACACACCCCCCCTCCAGGCTCAAACATGCGGCCAATAATCCGTCCAACCCACGGTCACAAACGCATCATCCGGCAGAGACCGCAGACTGATATACCCCTCGACAGTGATGAAGAGGATACAGACCAGATATCCCGCCAGCAGCAGCAGACACAGGATCAGCAGGAACACATGCAGGAGGATCCTCCAGTTCGACGTTGGGAGCGGCTGGTCGACAGCGGGGGTCTGCGCTTCGATATTCGTAGCAGACTCTGTGACTACTACAGTTTGGGGTTTGTTTTCCTGTGCGGTCGGGAGGGCACCGGCACCGGCGGCGGGTGCAGGTCGACTCTGCGCACTGACCTCAGCGATCTCGTAGAGATATATAAGCGCCTGGGGCAGATACTCGAGCGGTTTGCAGCCGACCATGCTATTTCGCCAGAGCACTTTAGTCAGGTCCGTATGATACGAGTTCATTGCGGCGGCGAGGATCGTCGCCGCGGGGAACACCGCCATTCCCACGCACGACAGCCGCCAGAGCAGCCGCTCCGTCGGCGTGGGAAAATCGAGATTCCACGCTACCGCGTGAAGTCCCGCGAGAATCGTGATGAACAGCCCTTCGACGAACATCATGTTCGGGTTGATCAGCGCGGAGATCAGGCGCCGCAGCAGCGGCGGGTTGGTGCTGCCGGTAGAGGTGAGCTTGTCCACCCGCGTGATGTACACGATTATGTCGTAGAAGGCCCGGTTGGTCACGGCGGAGAGGCCCGCTGGGGAGCGGGATATTGTGTAGTCCCGGTCCAGTGGCAGTGGCGAGCCCGGCCCGATGTCGATCGCTTCTCTCGAGAGAAGCTCTTCCTCCGTGAGACCAAGGAACGGTTGCACGTATTCGTATTCCTCCGTCGAGCCGGTATCACTGGGTGTGTCCGCTCGAGACCCGTGTGCCCCATTGTCTACCTGCTCGTTCTCGGGCTGGCGCTTTAGTTTGAGCTTGAGCGGGATGGGCTCGTTGACGTCCATTGGCTTCTGCCACCAGCACAGAAATATCAGGACGGTGCAGGCTACTTGGATCAGAACGTGTATCTCCAGTAGACTAGTACTCATGTTAGCGGTGTTTCCCGAGTGGCGGTGGTTCAATACCTACTTACGTTATTGTAAGGCCGTGGATGTATCGTTGGAGCGACTGAACCAGCAGCCAGAAGGCCTGCGAGGAAGCCAAGATCTTCCCAAAGTAATCCTCCTTGTTCTTATCCTTGATATCATCTGTTTGGAATGGCGGGTTGATGTAGTCGTCAAAGTATCCCGCCTTGAGGTATCTGACAAAGCCTTTCGGCGTGAGAGTCGCCATGAAATGCCCGGGATCGCCCACCGCGTCAAAATAATGGGGATCGTCCACCGCGCCGTCCGGATTGAGCTTGTACTTCTTGAACCTGCCAGAATAATTCTCCTTGCTAGGTTTCTTCGACACGGCTTCAGACCTGTCGATGACGAACCCGCCCATGACGACGAAGAACGCCGTGGTCATTTTGAGATTCGCCCACTTCTTCAATTTCTTCCGTACGATGCGGTCCTGTGGCTTACTGTCTTTGGTGGGGTATTTCCCGTTGAAGTAATCCCGCCACTCATTCCTGACCATTCTCGCATCGCGCCACTGTCTGTACGCGAGAACCGCAATGCCCTCGGGGTTGATCGCCGCAATCGCCATCAGCAAGCTCCGGTAGAAGAACCGGTGCCAGGTCGACAACGCCGGAATCGTGTCCGGGTGCACCGTCGTCCACACACAGAAGAGGAACGTCGCCGTGCAGCTGAGGATTATGTTCCACGTCCCGCGGCCCTCGGGGCTCTTGGCGTAGGTCATCGGCCCGAGCGAGGTGCTGTGATTGTGCACTTGCACCCCCGCGGTGAGGTTCGAATGGTCGGCGGACGTGAGAGAGACCAGGAATAACGCGATGATAGTGATCATGGCCGGCCATGGAGCGGATAATCGGATTAACGATGCCATCGTGTGGTTTCGTAGTGGGCTCCGTGGAAAGTCTCAAGCAATTGGTCAGTTTCCTAGAACTGACGGCGGATGAATGTCAATACATACTTGCGCGTGCCCGAATACCTGTGGGATAGGACCAGCCTGAGGCTATGGATACTAACCTGAGCAATGGGCTACTAGACAAAGAAGTGCCCGCGCACGAGGGGTCGTTCGTAAGTCTGCTGTGGGGGCAATGGTGAATTTCGACATTCGATGGACAGATGAGCCAGATTTTATGTTTTTTTGTCTCTTTTTCTTTTCTTTTTCGTCGAGCCTTGTATTGTCGTGTTATATCCACGATCTGTGGGCTTGGATGGCTATTGCATTGGAGGGGATACATAGCAGCCTGTATAATTATGTTCGTTGTTCCAGTTCATTATATTGCAGTGCTGTAAGGTGATGTATCATTCGGCCAAGAAGCTACCATCACCAACGTGGAGATGCCACCAACACTGGCGATGCATACTACTGGCAGCTATGTATGAAGCTGCAGTCGCCACTTTTGTGTCTCATGTCTCACATAGGTATTGGCCCAACCGCTTATCTTGGGCCGCTACTGTAAGTACACTGTTCGTCAGTACATACTCCACAGTTTCACAAACGCTGCCCCGCACGTCGAGATACATGTCAAATTATCAATTACAAGCCTGACCATTGAATTCACCGAACGACATAGAGCATGTTTGGCCTGAGGGAAGACTATAGTATGGTTCCCAAAGTCATTCCTCCCAATTTCAAGAGCGGCGTTTTCCGACCCGATCAGAGAACGATGGCTTCCAATTGACATATGCATACCCAAACCAACAAGGCCACATGGCACCTGGAGCCTTGTGGTCTAGATCAACCCATAATAGGGAGCAACACACACCGCGGTTGCCCAAAGTGGCGAAGATGGGAATATGGGAATCGGCCATCGCACTCTTTGAGCTGAGGCTGGATAAACTGCTCATCGTACATGCCAATTGATGTGGCATGCAATCATCGTTTTCTAGAAGCACAACGCAGTTCTCACCACCACCACCCGCTTTGCGCATAGGTGCGGTGCCCCGTAGATACCCAGTGGTTGCTTTTTCTGACCAGCGACCACAGTGAGGTAGAACATTGGTACGAACGTAAGTACTCCCCCAAAGACACACGGGTGACTGGTTTACTACTATACACATGTACTGCCGTTTTGGCTCTTCTCACCGATCGCGGGAGGACATTAATATGGAATCGCGATTGTCTGTGCTCCGAGAACAGTGCTGGGCAGCCGCTGAAATGATTGCCCCAACCACCGATTATAGGATGTAATTGGTTTATGAGTTAATGGATTGGTGGGGTGATAGACCGATGGATTAACGGATTGATTGGATGATTGATGTGCTGTTTCCTACAGACCTGATGGTAATTTCCGTATCAAACGGCATCCAGTTGTTTGTAACTGAAGACGGCCCAATGTTCACCTTCTATTTGTCTACTCGAGTAGTGCCCAGCCATGTGCAAACCGCTCAGCACGAGTAAGAACTCTCGTTGAAGCAATGTGCGGCTGAAAACAAACCTGAATGTCTCGTACGGCAGAGTGTAGGTACTATGATAGCATCACAACCGGCCCGTCATTGGGGTTTGGGCCAAGAATGATTTGAGCGGGGTTGGTTGGAGGTTCACATCGGGGGCGGGGGACGTTCCTCTTTCGTCACGCTCGCCAGGCGTATGTTGGAGGACACGAACGGAACAAGTCACCATCTTGGCGTTCGCGAAGGCCCGTACCGCACCATCGCTAAGTTAGAGGGATGGGGGTTGGTGTAGCAGACCGTTTCCCAGAAAACTGGAAAGTTTGGTTGAGATGGCATCCGTCACTGCACGACCAGGCTGTCACTCTCTGCAGCTTCCCGATAGCCCCCCTCGTGCCAATGTGGATCGTGTCATATAATAGTTCTATTCTATCAGAGTCAATCTGAACCACTTCCACGCCGTGCCTAGATACCTAGTGCATGCATACGACGTATTTGTTATATTTACTCCAACCTATCCTATTGTCAGCCCTGCCTCTCCACCACGTCTCTTCCTTCACGGGGACTCACCTTTCAATCAGATGCACGCCGCTCCCAGTATCCACGGGACCCGACATCTCGCCGGGCTTGAGTGAGAAAGCCACATCCTCAAACTCCTTCTGCATTTCACCTCTCCCAAAGAACCCGCTGTTTCCACTACATTAGCCCCCGCCCTCAGAACATCCCGTTGTGGTGCGGGGTATGGGGTATGGGGGAGGGACAAACAGATCACCGCCCTTCCTGGCACTGGAGCAGTCGCTCTCGGTTTCAGCCAGCTTCGCGAGCGAGGCCTCGCCATTCCTTATCTTGCTCTCATAGCCCTTGATGATCTCAATGGCCTCCTCGTGGGACCGCGTGATCTCGGGGGTCCTCCAGCTGCTCGCACGGCGCGAGTCGCGGTGCTTGACGAGGAGATGCGCGGCGCGCACCTTCTGCGTCTGCGTCAGCGTGGCGACGTGCGCGGCTAGCAGGTCTTCGTTGGTGCCGTCGGGCGCTGACCATTGCGACATCCCCGTGGGCAAGTGGAAGTAGTACGGCGCGTTCTTGGACTTGCTGTGCTTAACGATCCAGTCGGGGGGGAGACCGGTCGAGGACATGGTGGCTGGAGGTGATGGCGAGGTGGGGTGGGGTGGTGGTGATGGTGGTGGTGGGATGGTGATGGTGGTGGGGCTGCTCGAGCTGGGAAGTGGTGATGCGGGGCTTGGAGTCGTGACACAATGTGCTCATCCCGGCCAGACACCATTCCACCACGGCTCACCCACGCGTCGGTGACATTCGCACGCGACGTCTAGTGAACATTCTATTCAGGAGTGGTGACTTGGCCATGTGTCTTAAGCTCCGAGCTCCAAGCTCCCGTATCGTCGTTGGCTGGCGCACCGTTTGCTTATGTACTTACCCATCTACAGCTTGTACCAGGAAATCCGAGTGAGGGGCCATGAATGCATCGGACCAGAGAGGATGACAACAACGGTCTCGTCTTTGAGAGATGCCAACAAAGAGGTAAGGAACTGTTGGAGTTGCAGGATAGGTAGCGATGATTGAGAGTGAGAGCCAGAGCCGGTGATTTATCTTATCCATCTGCCATCTTTGTCTGATCATCTTATCTCATCGCCCACAGCAGGTCGCGGCGCTGTCTCCGTCCGTCAGTTGTTAGAGTGGCCATGGATGGATGCGATGAGAGTGAAGCGAGACAGAAACACCCAAACAGAAAAGGGTTCGCAGCGGAAGTATGTGCCTGTGAAGGATAGTTATCACGAGTGTCCTCCACGCACACTTGTTCACCAAATAGGCATATACCTACCAAATCATCGTCACAGGAACCGTAAAGCATCCATTTCAGTTCGCGTCTCGTCTTATTATACCTGCCTCCCTCCATATCCGTAACTATCGTACTCTCTGTTGTTTGTTTGCTGCCCTCCCGTCTGTCCGACCGTTAACCGCGCACTCATCGCCATCGAGCAACTCACAACTCCCCACCCCTTCCCCATCCCCCGAGTTCCAACTGCCGCCCTTGTCCAGAGATCATCGTCGTTCCTTCCGTCTAGGTATCCTGAGCCTAACCCACACACACCTCCACATCTCCACCTTCCACCTCCACTTCTCCCCCCATCAACCACCCACCTCCGCCGCCGCCGCCGCTCCTTTCGCTCGCATGCTAAACGACACGACGACAACGACCACAGCTTAGCCGTAATTACCAACCCTACCTAAACACCATCTACACACTCTACTTGCTGCCTTTTCCTGTTCCCGCGACGCAACGATCTCGAGGAGGTAGGTAGGTAGGTAACTTTGCAGGTAAACGTGAGAGGAGATAAGACCGGTGGACCCTGCGGCGCGCGAGACTCCAACGACCACATAACCCACCTCACCCCCCAACGATCGCGATCGCAACCACACCACAACCCACAACCCACGCCCACGCCCACCACCGAGAGACCATGGGCAACGTCAGCGGGAGACTGGAGGATGGGGCAACGATGTACCTGCGAGATCAGTGGAGATGTACGAATCCACCACCACCACTACCACCTCAGGCGCGAATTGAAGAGCAGTTGGGCGCGGGGCAGTGGCAGGGGCAGGGGCGCTGATGCGTGCGATTAGTATCGATTTCGGCCATCCAAGTGGTGAATTCTCACAATCGGGTGTTGCTGCGGATCGCTCCGAACGCCTTTCCGTGCTCGAGGGTTACCGCCAGAAGAGAGCCCGGCGATGAGGGGTTGGTTGAGTTTGTGCAGGTGGGTGGAAACTCCGGCGGCGGTTGCGGTTGCGGGGGTGCTTCTGCTGTGGTGGTTGCTGTGGTTGTGATGATGGTAATCCGTGGCGATGCAAAATAATAGGACCCGGACCCGAATTCTACGACACCGTTCTTGATTAAATTGCCACCCGCCGAGGACGAGCTTAATCTGATATTTACATTTACCATTCGCCGCCGAGAGGAGACTGCCGGAACAGCTTCAAACGGCAACAACAGCACGATTACGACCATCAACGGACTCACCTTTATCACTGCTTCTAGTGCGCGCGAGATTGAGAACCTCGTCACCCGAGAGTTCCACGCCGACCCGAACTTGCACAAGAACCCGAACGTCAATCTCGTCGGCGACTATTCCACCGACGGCTCGAATGCGGTGCAGTTCGACTATAAATGGCGCTGGAGACCACCACAGGGCCAGGATGGGGGTGCCAGTAACTTTGGCTGGAGGAATACCTGCAGTGTACATATACCTACATACAACGCCCTTCTTGCTCTTGTTCTTGTTCGGTGCGGAAAAGTAAAGCTGAGGACTGATATCTTTTCTGTGTGTCGGCGCGCGTATAGTTTGTCGAATATGATCAGCGGGCGCACAAGTTATCGACACTGGCACAGTTCTCGTTCTGGGTGCCGCGTGAGCAACTCTCGGACCGACGAAGGCGGTATAGTTTGGTGGGAAAGCTGACGGTAGGAATTATAGGATCCGTACGAGCTGCACCATGGCCTCCATCGCCCGCGATCGGTCCCGAGTATCTGCTCAACTCACCGCCGAAACTTCGAGTGAGCTCGAGTCGATCGACGGATATGCGCGTCGGTAACGGTATGGCGATGTTGGGCGACTACACCGATGGCGAGCTGCCATCACCGTTGATTGACAACTTCGACGGGTCGACGCTTGCACCTTCCATCACGAACATCCCCGCGGTAAGGGTTGATAACTGTCCCCGGCCGGTAGACAGCTCCGTGTCGGACGACGGCCCATTGTTCAGAGCTACGATGAAAAGCTTGGAACAGAAGACAGGAAACCTTCGCACTAAGATGAAGAAGGTTCTCAAGCGCGCGGAGCAGGCCCGTCAGGCGCAGGTCACTAGCATCGATGCGCTCGCTGCCTTCCAGGAGTCTCTGCGCGAGGTCTCGACTACCGGCAATGCCCCGGGAATCCAACCCGCACTCGACCATTACTTCAACCGGACATTCCAAGAGATCCTGGCGTACGAGCGCTTGAACGGAACAAACCTCCAGAAGCTGATTATCGATCCGCTTACCAAGCTCTACCAGGTGGACCTGAAGCAGGCTGAAGCAAAGAAGAGGGACTTCGAGGAGGAGAGCCGCGATTACTACAACTATGTTAGCCGCTACCTCGGTATCCGGAACGACCCGAGCAAGGAGAAGAAGAAGGCAGAGAGCGAGTCCAAATATCAGGCCAAACGAAAGAACTTTGAGCTCAAGCGCTTCGACTACTCCACGTTCATGCAGGATCTTCACGGTGGTCGGAAAGAACAGGAGGTTCTGGCACAACTCACAAAGTTTGCGGATGCGCAAGCGCGCGGATTCCTCGCCACCGCGAAGAAGGTCCAGGATCTCCTTCCAGAGCTAGAGGCGTTGGATCACGAGGTGAAGGAAACCGCGAAGGAGTTTCAGATACAGCGCACTGAGCGGGAAGAACGGCGGAGAGTGCTGGAAAAGAATAATCTGGTCTACGTCGAGCCGGAATCCATTCCCCCGTTTTTGCCGCCGACAACACCGAATCCCAATGGCGGGCCTTCCAGCAGTGATATCCTCGGATTCAATACCGGTTTCGAGCGCTTGGGCATGGGCACTAGTAGTGTAAGGGCCGTGTCTTCCGGCAGTGAAGGTGGCCCACAACAGGACAACACCGTGCTGTCTCCGATTTCGGCTTCGGCGCCGGCAAAGATAAACTCGGGATCCCTCAAGTACCGTGGCATCGCCATCGGCGAAGGCGGACTGGGGGTGGATAAGGAGACGGAGCGCAGGAAAGAGGGACTTCTCTGGGCCCTCAGCAGGCCAGGAAGTCACGTAGATCCCAAGGGGTTGAACAAGCAAGCGTGGCACAAGTACGATAAACCAATGAAGTCAAGGGTGTTTTCCTAGCTGACATGACCGACAGATACTGGGTTGTTCTTGCCGGAGGGCAGCTGTGCGAATATTCCAACTGGAAGCAGAAGTTAGGATTACACAACGACCCGATCAACCTCAAGATGGCGTCCGTACGAGAAGCGCGCAATTCGGACCGCCGATTCTGTTTCGAGGTCGTTACGCCACAGTACAAGCGGGTATACCAAGCAACGTCAGAGGAAGACATGAACAACTGGATATCGTCCATCCACAACGCGGTCAAGAGCACGATCGAAAGCGGAGGCTCAATCAAAAACTTTGACGCCTCGCCAATAGAGAACGAGGGTGATGCTGTCCAGTTGAAGAATATTCAGTCCGCCCTGACAGGTAAAAGTCCGCACTACCATCACTCCGTCCATGGCAGCAATCCGCTCAGCAATTCAGCCAATGCCAATAATATCTACCGCCGGACCACGGTGGGTGCTCGGCCGCCGACTAATGCGGCGAGGAGGAACAGTAGCAATTTCGGAGAGGATCCGGAGAAGTTGCTGCAGTTGATCAGAGATGCGGATCCGAGCAATAGCAGTTGTGCGGACTGTGGAAGTCAGGTCAAGACCGAGTGGGTTTCCATCAACCTGGGGATTGTACTCTGCATTGGTGAGATCTATCCATCCATTTAGCACTTACCGCCTACACGACACTGACTACCAGCAGAATGCAGCGGCCTCCACCGTTCCCTTGGTACACACATAAGCAAAGTTCGCTCACTAACCTTGGACGTTACCTCTTTCACACCCGATCTCGTCGAGCTCCTCTGCCAAATCGGCAACCGAGTAGCCAACAGCGTTTGGGAAGCCAAAGCCGAACCCGCCCTCCGGCCAGGCCCACAGTCCTCTCGCGAATCACGGCTCAAGTTTATCACTGCCAAATACGTTCAACGCGCCTTCGTCGCTCCACTAAGTCCCACACTATCAATAACAGACTCACCAGACGAACTCCTCCTTGAGGCAGTCAAGAAGGGGGATCTTCCCGCGGCCTTCTACGCGCTCGCCCTCCACGGGAGCGCCAACACCGTCGACCCGGCAACGGGTATGCACGTCGTAATCCTTGCGCTGGCCGCTTCCAGCCCGCTCTCGCCCAGCATGTCGCCAACCTCTCCCACCGAACCCACGGCAACAACAACCACCACGCCCTTCCCGTTAGCCGAACTGCTCCTCCAAAACGGCGGCGAGATGCCGTTCCCACTGGCGGCCAGCACGGAGCAGGGACTGTCAGAGGCCGCACGATCATACGTCGCCCACAAGACGGCAAAGCGCTTCCGCCAGGACGCGGTGCCTCCTATCCCGCAGGAGAAGTTGGATCGCCTGCAGAAACGAGTCAGTTCCGGCCCGAGACTGCACAGAGATCGGCTCGTCGTGGATCGGTGATGGCACGGGAAGAAGGGGGTGTAGCGGGGGGAGTAATGACTTAATGGAATCGAATGGAATGGAACTGAATGGAATCGAATGGCGCTGGAAGGGTATTGAGGTGTTGGTGTTGAGGTGTTGGGTTAATACTTTGACTGACTAGATAGCTTGTTACGTCGTGTATCGTCGTGTGCCTGTCTATGTGTGCCTGTGTGTGTCTGTGTGTGTAGGTACCTGGAAACCGGGGGATAGGGTGGGATGCGATGCTATGCGATATAGTCATGTTATGAGACAATGTGATGAATGGGACTCAATGTAGTTCGGATATTATATATGAGCAATATTCTGTGATTGTATTGGAATAGGTACCCTCGACACCTGTCTCCAAGGTGGTGCTGGATAGCTGGATAGGTAGCTGTTGCTGTTGATCCGCCTCTTGACGCTCGGGGCTTCTTTTGAATACCTACCTCCCTCCCTCCTCACAGACAATAAACGCCCCTCTCATCAAGCAGAGCCGTCACAACACCTCGCATACTCCTACCCACAACATCCACACCCCATTTTAGCGCATGTATAACCGTATCACGGAAGATCTGCCAGGGCAGTTGGGCTGAGGAGTTTCGCGGGCTACTCTAGATGTTCGCTCAGTCGATTACTGGTACAGCTGCGTATGGAAGCTGCATATACTTCGACGGTAGGTATAAGAAGGACGTGACGATCTATTGGGTAGAACGCGGCAGGAGCCTGCCATTCTCTTCTTCACAAGAGATTCAAACTACTTCGTTACCATTCGATCCATTCGATAGGTACACCACATTTTTGAAAGCGGTTGCTCTTTTGACATAACCCCATCCAACAGCCGTATAGAAGCAAAGCGTCGACACATCCCGACATGATCCGAACCCCACATTTCCGTAGCAAAAAAAAAACAAATAGGATATAGGAAAAACACTCGATTTACACATCAACAAAGAAAGAAAATACACATGTTGGGTATTCAACCACAAAAAAAGGCACCAAATCAAGGTTAACCAAATAAAACCACCCCCTACCGCATGATCTCCTCGTAGATGAGGGCTGCAAATATTGTCAGTATCGATCTCGAAACACGATGGGTGACGGATAAAACCTACTCTTGAGCTGTTCCTTGGACAGATCGTCCTTCCGCCTGTCAAAGTCGAAGAACTCATCGGGGATCGGGGGCGCAGTGGGCTCATCCTCGGGGTCGTGGTACGGCTCCAAGTACGGGTGTCGCAGGGCATCCTCGACATTGATACGCTTGGCCGGGTTGAAGGCCAGCAATTTCTCCAGCAGGTCGAGAGCCTGCGGTGAAGTCTTGGGGAACATGGAGGCGAACGGGACCCTCTTCTTGAATGGCAGAGAGCGGATGTACTCTCTGGCGCGGCGGGACTTGATTCCGTAGTAGTCCTCCATGGTAGGGGTACCGAGGACGTCGAGGATAAGCGTGAGCTGGTGATGGTCTAAACGAAACCCAATGTCAGTAATGTACCAAAATTGGGCAGAGCTCACAATTGAACTTACAATCCTTTCCAGGGAATAGAGGCTTGCCGCTCAGCATCTCGGCCAAGATGCATCCAACACTCCACACGTCAATGGCCTTCGTATACTCCTTGAAGGTCAACATGATCTCCGGCGCACGGTACCAACGAGTCGCCACGTACTCCGTCATGAATCCCGAGTTATCCTCGGTGCTAGCGGCAGACCTGGCGAGACCAAAGTCGCAGACTTTCAGATCGCAGTTAGCGTTCAGAAGGAGGTTCGATGGCTTGAGGTCGCGGTGCAGAACGTTCGCCGAGTGCATGGCCTTGAGCGCGCGCAGCGTCTGGTAGATGAAGTATTGACAGTGATCGTCCGACAAGTCTTGGGTCCTGATCACACGGTGCATGTCCGTCTCCATGAGCTCCTACAAGCGAGTCAGTCGCTTCTTCCTTTCCGCACCGAAACAAGGGCGCACGGGCATACCTGGATCAAGTAAACCTCGGTGAAGGAATCGAAATCCCTGGGTTTCTGGATATCGAGGATGCTGATGATGTTCTCGTGGTTGAAGTATCTCAAGAGTTTCATCTCGCGCAAGGTTCTGAGACAGAACATGCTGTGGTCGAAGGGGGTGATCTTCTTGATAGCGACTTTCTGTCCCGAAGGCTTATGAAGAGCCGAACTGCGAGCGCACAAAATCTCCACATCAGTTCCGATGCATTTTCTCGAATGCAGGAAGCAGTACGGGGATAAGCTTACCAGACAACTCCGTAGGCTCCCTCTCCAACAACGTCCAAGATCTCATATTGATCGCTTACGTTGAAGCTGATCTTTCTCGAGCCATGTCGTTGAGACATCTTTGCAGAGGTTTCCTCTGGCCGATGGATACGGGGGGTTTCCGTCTAAGATATCCGAGAAGAAATTTGCTGCTTATGTTTCAGTTTCGTCGCAGCTCACGGTCGTGAAGATGGTCTAGGGATGCGATGTGAGGTGATGAGCAGACAAAGGATCGGACTCGGGAGAAGGTAAAGGGCAGGGCGCGCGCGTAAAGCTGAGATAAGGTGGTATGGGGGGGAGGGGTTCGGTTAGCGCGTCTGCGAATCGTAGATGCGACAGACACGGAAGCCTGGTGAGCTGAAGCAGATTCTGCTGAGATCGTCAACCACCAGCTGCAGAGTGAATGGGTATGTGCAAAGCAATTCGCAACCTGAGCTAAGCTCTCGGATAGTAGAATGTGCCGTTGTGGGAGGGAGGGGAGGGATGTGGTGGGGCTGACGGGAACGAAGAGGGAAATGGAGCGGGGAACAAGGAGCAGCTGTCCGAGAGGGAGACTGTTGCTGGACGGCGGTGTGGGCGCCTGTCGCGCGACAACAGCTGCGGGGAGGAGGAGAGGAGATGACTGAGGATGGAATATTGCTTACCTGGAAGATGATGCTGTGGATTTGCAAAGGAAGGAAGAAGGGAGCAGGAGGATGAGATGATAACGAGAGGAGAGAGGAGGAGGAGAAAGATGAGGAGGAGAGAGAAGGAGATGGGGGATGACAAGGAGAGAGGGGAAGCTGTTTGTTGGTTGGTCGATTGGATTTGGTTGTGTCGGGGATGGATGGAGGGGAAACTGATCGAGCAGGGGTGAGAGGTGAAACACAGTGGGAGGCTGTTTGGGCTCCAAATACTTCTCGCCTCGTCCCTTTTCGCGCTGGCTCGCTCGCTCTTTCAGAGTGAATAGCTCCATCGAGCAGCGATTGAGCATCTTGACGACCACGATGAGGTCTCGTCACTGCCGCCGCCCCAACGAGATGGCTTTCGAAGGAAGCGACCCACACTGAGCCATCGATTAGACGCTTGCCCCCTCCAGAGCCAGAGCGAGAACCCAGCCCGTCTGACTGTTCAGTGTTGATGCAGTGCCCTCGTCAGCTTCATATATCTAACTGCCAGCCCCGTCGATAGTGCACACGAGCGAATCGGAACCGCAATTGCCACCCGTCCCCACGAAGCAAGCGAGCGAAGCACGCATTTCGCGAACACAAAGAAGCCCCCTGCTCGACGAGAAACATCGCATACATGGTAACTACTAGTAACTCCCAACCTACCGCACCATAGGCCGCGATAAGTTTGCGAGCGGTTTTAACTTTCAGGGCCTCTTTTTGAGAATGTCCAAAGTTCAAATGAAATGTCCCCACACTCATAGCAGCCCCGGCCAATGGGATGTGCAGGAATCGAATCGGAGGGACCCATGTCGAAGTCCTCTCGTTACGAGATATCTGCACGTACTCTACTCTACTTACCATCACTACTCTATGTGAGTCCCGGCGTGGCAATCCGTCTCGTCTCGGTAGGGCCAGAGACATTAGTTACGGCACGCTCCAAAGTTTGAACTACATCACGAGTATGCTAGGCCCCGCAGCCCGTAGGCGATCACGGTATCTATCTACAGCACCAAACCCCAACAGTTCTCCCAGAGTGCTTCTAACTACCACTAAGGGATTCCAGACCGAGCAACTTCAAGACCGGTGCAAAAAAAATATAAAAAGTGGCAGCCCTCTGCCGTAGGTCCTAGGGATGCCAACGGACCCTCTCGTCAGTAAAATACTGCCAGCCCGCCAGCCTGCCCGCACGGATCGAGCTCGCAGTTACGACTCGCAACAACAGCCACGGGCCACGGCGGGAGGGCGGGCGTCCAAGCCACTACACAACCACACGGTCCACACCATGACGCTCGGTGCGAGTGGCACACCTACAGTACTCGTACTTTACTAGTACTCGAGCCTGTGGAATGCAGAGCATGTATGTAGGGTATAACTACGAACTGCAACTTCGTCGCGACTCCTCCTGTGGCGCGAATGAGATCCTGTGCAGATCACCCGTCGAGGAGCGGATAGCTGCGTCAGCGACTTTGATACGACGGCTCGGAGGCCGGTGATACTGGACAGATTCTTCGAGAGCAATACCCAAAGCTTGCGATAGTTCACTAATAATGATCCTGCATACGCTGCGTGATTTGAGGAGGCTGTATGTATTGTACGGCGGAACACAGAATGATGAAAAAAACAAAAAACAGACATCACCGAGTCGGACAGGATCCCGATGCCCGGATAGACTGCCGTACCGCCCATTGCCCCGCTCTAATAAAAATTATGTACTCCAGCTAGTTAAATCGATAAACTCTTTCACTCAAACATCTGCCCATGCATAGACATCACAACGCTTTCCGCCTCGCCCTTGACCCCGCGTACTCCTTCCCGACAATCGGCTTCCCGACCGGATAAGCCGAGAACGCCAGATGCCCCGTTCCGCCCTCCTCGAAGCCGACACTGACATCTCCCCACTGCAGCGGCTTCGAAATGATCTCTTCCCTGCCGGTGTCGTCCATGGTGGGAGGATGGCAAGCCGCGCTGATAGCCGCCGAGCAGCCGCTAGGAATCGGCATGTCGTGGCGGTATTTCCGCAAGCCCATAACGATGATGACGACTATTGTCAGAGCCCCCATCACGAGCGCCAAGATTATGGCCATGGTGCTGAAGCACACCGCGGAGAGTGTTTCAATCTCATCGAATTCCGGTGTGCCCGGTATTTTGGTAAAGTATACCTCGATTCGTGCGAGGAATATCGCCTGCGACGTGAGCCAGTGGAGGATCCCCGAGAAGACCATCAGAGTGAGGGCGAAGCGGTACGGCAGTTGGAGATAGTATGAGCTCCGCTGGCCCTCTCGCGGGTAGGTGACCCGCAGTGGCTTTCGAGAATTGGCATAACTGTTCCATTCGAGGCACGACAGCATGCTCGTGAAAAGTGCGTTGTACATGAGGTAGAGGAAGGAGAGGATCGTCTGAGGCAAGTTGGCGAGGAAAACAGCCCCAATCAGGGGCAATTTGTACCCCAACGCAAAGACCATGGAGCCGAAACTGACCCGCGCAAACCCGCGATCCCAAATATCTTTGAAGGTATTGGAAGGGTAGACGGACATATCCGACCGGACAGCTAGCCATAACAAATATGCCACAGCGGCGAGACTGATGCACATGCAGAACACACTGACAATCCACCGCCTGAGACTGACGGCATTCCGCCAGTGGAATGGGCGGCGTTCCCACGGCTGCGGTCGCAAATCTCCGCTATTCCATGGTATTCCCGTCTTCCGCTGGGCCTCGATGTACTGCTTGTCGGCGTAGCAGATCCCAGCAGTATTCGGATCTGGCTTCAACAGGAAACTCTGGATTGCGTCGCCGAGGGTGACCAGCGGGATGAAGTTTCGTTCAAACAGCGTGAGGGTCATGCAGACAACTTTCACGGCATTGCACACGATAACGATCGCTAGTATCAATGCTGAGAACTGCAGCTTGCAGGCTTCGTCCATGACTTCGGCACGGCATTCCTTGACCGGAACGACCTGTCCTTCGAGGTTTCGAACCCTCCATTCTCCACCCGATCGAACAACACCCATTATTTTGTCATCTTCTCCAAGATCCATGTAAATATACTGTTCATTCCACCCCACTGGATCAGAGAGCCATTGCCGGGGGAAAAGCGAAGGCTGGGACGTGATAAAGCCATTCAAGAACCCTTCGTTACTGTTGCCCTGTAATACCACGGCGACATTTCTTTTTCCGGAGACGAATGTTTTGTCGTACTCGATGAAGCATTCTCGAGGCGAGATCGCCGTCCAGTTTCGAGCATGGGCGAGAAACTCTACCCACGACTGCGGCGTGTAGTTGTTTAGGTTCGGGTAATAGGTATCTTCTGTTATTTCAGATCTGGTGAAATTCATCGTTGGAGGTTCCGACGAAAACGTATTCTCCGGAATAACAGCCACCAAGTAATCGTTTGATGCTATCGTTGTGAACGCGGCACTGTTGTATCTACGCAATATACATGTCAGTACAGCCATGCGCCTGTAATCGATGATCGGGACTTACAACAAGTGTAGCGGTACCGACGTGACTGCGAGGAACCACCACAGCACCATCCGGCTCCGCTTGACTCTCCGCAGATTCTTGACGCTCGGCACGCCGATGTCGAGCCACTCTCCCTTCGCATGGGCCCGATCGACCTCCTCACGAGTGGGGCTCGTCAAGCACTGCTGCGCATAGTTGCTGCCACTCAATGCCAGCGTGCCCAGCGCGTTGATCAGGACATGAATCCATATCGACAGCGTCTTCACTTGTGCGCAGGGGCCCTCAAAGACAACCCCCAGTCCATTGGTGACCGAAAACGTCTTCACCGCCCAGATGGTGATAAACAGATTGAGCAGGAACACCATCGACACACTGGCGATGCACCATATCAATCCTATCCGCCAGCCCGAGGTCGGTTCTCGTGGTGCCGCAGCCCGCGTACACAGCTCGCCATCGTCAGAGTCGGGCGAGTATTTCGTCGAACGGCCGCCAGCACCTCGCATCCTACATACCGCCATTACCACCGGTTAGTTTATATTTTGCATCCGCAACCCGCCCTCGGACTGGATGCTTACAATTGTAATTCAACCGCCTCGAGAGTTGTAAGTTTATCGTTCGAATGATCCACCGGTGGGTGCACGGCGTCAGTTTTTTCGCCGACATCATCGTGTTGCTGTGCTCGCGTCCACGGGAGGTGATCAAGCATTGAGGGCCAGAATTGTTGAGTATCGACTTGTGCCGTCTAGGTAGCATTTTCGGGTTCCATGTAGAGGTATTTGAACACAGCGAGACAGCCGGCTCCATGCTGGCTGGAGGTACTAGTGGAGTACCCAATGTGCTCGTCGTCTTCTTCGGAATCAGACAACCAGTTGCGTTACTCACAATTCTGATAGGGGGAAGTGGGGGGAGGTAGGGTGAGGAGACACTCTTACTGGTTTGGCGTTCCCACTTGCATGAGCCACCGCCACGCATGCCGCCTTTAAGCGATATTTTCAGCTCTCGATCGTCCACATTCGCACTGTCTCGTTACACTAACCTGCCGGCTCTCGGTCGCCCAGCATCGAGACGGTCGCTAACGAGGGGGTAGGTAATATGTGTTTCTTTTTGTTCAGCTCGATGGCCGTTCTGAGGACTCTCAATTGCCGCAGCTGCCTTCTCAGAGCGGTCGTTTGTCATTCCCTCGTTCCCAGGCCTCCTTCGCCGTCTCCGGTACTCGCAGTGGGATCGTGTCGCGGTTGCATGGCGACAATCAATGCTGGGAGAGATCTTCAATGATGCGGGGAGGGTAGGTACAAAGCGGGGACGGTCTGCACGGGGAGGATGTGCATGGAGAGGATGTGCACGGTGTTTTCCAGCCAATTGACCATCCATCAGACATCAGCCATGTATCCAACGAAGCGTGAAGACTACCGTCAAGTATCCTGAATACCGCAGCAGCAACCGGTGTAGCTACCTAAGTACTCCCTGCGAAGGAGTACTACGCCGATGGTTAACCGTCTTGCCTCAGAGTCGTGTAGATATCAGGAGCTCACATCTGCTGGGCACGAATATTAAGCTTTAGTTAGTCGTGTGGAATCTCAGGGCTGAATATAGTAGATTGCATATCTATAGGGCGACATGAGTGAGCACTAGCTGTGATGTAGGCAGGTAAATAGCACATACATACTAGTAGTAATAGTACCAGGTATGTTGCTTCCACAGTAGCCGGACCCCACGCATTTCTACGGCCAGGTCCAGGCCGTGATGTTCGCCATCATAGATGCGCTTCTTCCACGACAGGGTGCTGACTATACATACGACTCCACGGGCGTACCGAGAGGGTCTCGTCTGCTTACTTGCACAGATGGTTAACGTTGCCTACCTATAGATTTCAACCACAGCCCGACCCAAGCTCTCGTCTGCGGAACGACCGACCTCCTCGCACTGCGAGTCTGCAAACTCATCCATCACAACGTACCTAGATAGCTCCGCAGTGTCCCCACCCCCACACCCATCGTCTCCGCAACGTTTGCTTGGATGACAACCCGGCCGCGAGTCCCAGCCCTTTCCTTCCCCCGTCTCTTATGTGCACCTATATAGAACCAAAAAGACACATCATTAGACTGAAATGACATTTGCGAGTGAGGGTCCGTGGTTCGAATGTATGTGCGTCCGGCGGCATATACGATAGTCTATCGTGAATGCGGATCATCGTCGCCTGAAGCCAGAAGCTCAGAGCCACAAGTCTCATAGGCCTCCTGTACTAGCAGGAATGCCACCCGTGTGGACTCAGAAGTTGGCCGCGATCAGCTGCTGGACGGCACAACCAGTTACGAGTGATCCAATCGAGTCCGCTCCATTTAAAGACCGAGTCGTATGTACTTGATTCCGATGTCCGAACGGACTACTACCAAACACGCTGTTCCGCTACCTCTGATCATCCGCCTCCATCACCGCAGCGCTTCCCGTCTTGCCCATGACCCTGCGTACTCCTTCCCTTCTACCGGCTCGCCGACTGGATGGGCCGAGAACGTCAAATGCCCTATTCTTCCTTCTCGATTCACAGAGCCAAAATCGACATCCCCCCACTGCAACGGGCTCGATACGATTTCCTCCCTCATAATCTCGTCCGCGTCCAGCAGATGGCAAGCCGCGCTGATAGCCGCCGAACAGCCGCTCGGAATCGGCATGTGGTAACGATACTTCCGCAGGCCCATGAGGATCACTGCGACTACCGTCAGGGACCCTACGGGCAGAGACACGATTATAGCAACGGTGCTGAAGCACGCCACCGAGAGCGTGGAGTGCCCGGCCTCGACCGCCTGCAGCTTCAGCAGATCGACGGGGTATATCTCGATCCGTGCCAGGAATATCGCTTGAGAGGTGATCCAGTGGAGGATCCCCGAGAGAAGCATGAGAGTGAGGGCGAAGCGGTACGGCAGTTGGAGGTAGTATGAGCTTCGCTGGCCCGACCGCGGGTTGGTGACTCGCAGTGGCTTTCGAGAATTGGCATAACTGTTCCATTCGAGGGCCGATAGCATGCTCGTGAAAAGTGCATTGTACAGGAGGTAGAGGAAGGAGAGGATCGTCTAAGGCAAGTTGGCGAGGAGCACAGCCGCGGTTAGGCTCAGGCCCATGTTGGGGTTCAGCTCAACCACGGAACCCAGCCTGACTTGGTCGAACCCACGGTTCCAGATGTCTTTGATCGTATTGGAAGTATAGTTGAACCTATCCTCCTGGACGGCTCGCCACAGCAGAATCCCCACGGCCATCAGGCTGATACACATACAGGATACACTGACAACCCACCGCCTGAGACTGACGGCATTCCGCCAATGGTAGTGGTATGAGTGGCGTTTCCATGGTTGCGGCCGCGAATCTCCGCTGTTCCACGGTATTCCAGCCTTCCGCTGGGCCACGATGTACTGCTTGTCGGCGTAGCATATTCCAGCAGTGTTCGGATCCGGCTTCAACAGGAAACTCCGGATTGCGTCGCCATTGGTGACCAGCAGGATGAAGTTTGGATCGAGCAGCGTGAGGGTCATGCAGATAGCTTTCACCGCGTTACACCCGACAACGATCGCCAATATCAATGTCGAAAACTGCAGCTTGCAGGATTCCTTCCGAGCTTCCGTACGGCATTCCTTAACTGCGACGAGTTCTCCTTCGAGATTACGAGCCTGCCACTCCCCACCGGATCGAATCCTGTCGATCGTCCTTTGATCGCTTATATTCCCGAAATATAGATACCTCCAACCCACCGGACGGCTGAGCCACTCCCGGCTAGTGGGCGCCGATGCGTCGACCATATAGCCATCCAAGAGTGCCTCACTGCTGTTGCCGTATAAAACCACAGCGACATTTCGGTTTCTGGAAACAAATGCTGTGTCGTAGGCGCTAAAGCATTCTCGGGCCGGGACTGCCTTCCAGTTTTGAGCCTGACCGAGGAATTCCAACCATCCGCGCCGTGCATCGTCGACATATGTTTCGTATTCTGGCGCATAAACCAAAAGCTCGTCAGGTACATCAAATCTGGTTGCATTTATGATTTGAGTTTCCGAGGATAATGCATTTTCTGAGACAACAGCCACTAGGTAATCGGTTGTCGCTATTGTTGCAAACGCTGCACTGTTGTATCTGCACGATTTCCATGTCAGTGTCCAGTCATGTGCCATCGATTACCGTGCCTTACAGCAAATGCAGCGGTACTGAAGTGAATGCGAGGAACCACCACAGCATCATCCGTCTCCGCTTGACGCTCCACAAATTCCTGACGCTCGGCACGCCGATGTCGAGCCACTCTCCCTTTGCGTGGGCTCGATCAACCTCCTCGCGAGTAGGGCTCATCAAGCACTGCTAAACATAATTGCTGGCGCCCAATGCCAGGGTGCTCAGTGTGTTGATCAAGACATGAATCCACACCGACAGCGTCTTAACTTCTGCGCAGGAGCCCTCATAGACAGTTCCGAGTCCGTCGTGGATCGAGAACTTTGCCACCGCCCAGATGGTGATGATTAGATTGAGCAGGAACCCCACCGACATGCAGAGGATACACGAGATCATTCCTGTTCGCCAGCTCGAGAGCGAAGTTGGCGCGGACCCGCCACCATTGTTTTCGATCCTGCCGTCATGCCCGTCGATTAGTTTTGTACTTACTCGAAACCCCCTCCCTTTCCGGACCGAATGCTTACGGTTCGAGCTTGACAGTCTCAAAATCTACGAGTCCCTCGTCCGAATCCTCCGCCATCGAACGTACGCCGGTATCGGGTTCTTTGCAGTATTTATCGTGCTGCGGTATTCGAATCCATGGGGGTTGAACCATTGGGGGCCCGGATTTCCTGAATATCAGAGCCCGTGCTGCCGGCGGGCTGCTTTCGAAGGTTATATACTACGCCGACATCTCGAATACTACAAGGTATCCATATCGAATGCTTGAAAGGTACTATTCCTGCTATGTGTGTGGACACGTTTATACTAACTATCCTCCCATCCAGGCTAAACTCCGTTTTCATGAAAACTGCAGACGGAGAGCGGTCTGCTAGCGATACATAAGTATGTACGATTCTGCCGGTTTTGGTGGTGATGAGTGAGGGAGAGTTGAGGTTTATACACACCTGTATCGCCGCTCCGTTACGCATACCCGCTCCGCTCTCTGGCCCGCCTTCTTTTTCCGCCATCTCGTCGAGCTCCCACTTAACATTTTCGGTTCGCCTATCGAACCAGCCTCGTGGCAGCCATATCTATCTCTTTTCCTTCGGCCTGGTAGGTGTTCTCCAGACCTTGTCTTCTCGCCGCTTGCGTTCACCACGTTTTCCTACCATCGGACATATGTATAGCTAACGAAGCGTGCAAGTTATGCCGGTAGATAGTCTATCTATCTACATACTTAACAGCGCACGGTAATAACGGGATGTATCCAGCCCCTGGAAAGAAGTAGTGCACTCTACGCACGTCATACATGATGTTGACCATCCCGACGGACCTTATGTACTCTTCGGAGACAACACCCACCCAGTCTAGGAGTTTAAATCCGTAGATGCAGTCAGGTATTTATATACTTACAAGTAGGATTCGCTTACAATCCGAGTGGCTGGAAATGGAGCACAGTTGCTACCTGCATGTACGTACGTGCCCACTAGTGGGCCCCTCCGGCTATATTGCGTGGCTGATCGTGATTGTCTCACAAAGTTATGTACATCTTCTCACTCGATACATACTCTATGTCACACTGCGCACCTGTCATGGGTGAATATTTGGTCCAGCATGAGATCAGGCGGTGGGTGGGTGGGTAAGGGGAGTAAGCCGTCTTATCTAGCTGGTCATCTAGGTCGTAAATGGATTATCCGGGGGTGCGATACCGATCATCGTCAGACGGCCCGGTACATTGTCAATCTCACACGGTCGAAGGAGTTTGAGGGAAACAAAAATAAGCACAAACCTCTAGAGTGTGCGGGATGGTTTCCGGCAACATGGAGACAGAAGAGGAGGGAAAGAAGGATTTGGAGTGGCTACAAATGGTGCGGGTGGGTACGAGGATTAGGAGGAATTATACCGGTAGTCAACTTTGAAGCGTTAGTTGCCATTTCTCTCAAATATCATACTATTCTGTTGCCGGAGCAATCTTTTAGACGCCTCGCAGCGAGGCTGTCCTACTTTCTGAACTTCTAAGGATCCTGGTAAGCCTTCTCCGGGACAATTGAATAAAAATTGGCGGAGGTATCAAATCTCTGAAACAGGAGCTACGGAGCTCATTCCCGATCACTCGTGCCAAGAAACGTTAGCGGCATTCTTCGTGCCGTAGGAAACCCCTGACCTCATGAAGATCCCAATAGCTCCGAAGCTCTCAATCCACCTCGTCTCTCTCATAACAAACAAACAACCACTCACCATGGCTCCACCTCGCCCCCCGCCGACTGAGCATCAACTCCAACAGTCCGAGGAGTGGAAACAGAAAGGAAACGCCGCTTTTCGTCTCAAGTAGGTTTCCTTGCGTTTCATTTCGCAAGATCTAAAGCTGAGGTTTGTAATCTCAGGAACTTCACCGAAGCTTTCTCGAGTTACACTGAGGCGATTGCTCTGAATCCGACGTCGCACTTTCTGTATTCCAACCGTTCGGCGGCTCTGCTTTCTCTCGGCCGGCATCCATTGGCCCTCAACGATGCCAAACGTGCCATTGAGCTGGATCCTAAATGGTCCAAAGGATACAGAAGAAAGGCGACGGTTCTGGATGCCATGAAGAGGTATAGGGACGCTCTTGTGGTCTACGAGGAGGCCCTTGCGGTGACCAGGTTGGACGACAGCCTCTCGGATGATCAGAAGAAGAAGGAGGAGGTCGAAGTCAAGAAGCTGATGATAGGTTTGTTTCTGGGTGATTTATGGTTGGTTCTGTCTGGTTGCTGACGGCCCGCATAGCGTTGAGCAAGAAGCTTAACGCGAGACCGGAGCACCCTGGAATTCTCCATACCCAAAGAGATCTAGAGAATTCTCCTGGTATTCTCATCGTGAGAGAGGCAGAGCGTCGCGCGCAACAGGGCGTGCCGTTCGGAAGCTGGCCTCCTATCGGATCTTGCTTTCGGAGGTTGTGGATAGCGTTTGGCTCCCCACCAAGACCACTACAATCCATCGTGCTGATTATTGCAGAGAAATGCAGTTTCACAACGCTCTCATCCACTTGAATGAGTACAATACTGTCGAAGTGATGGTTCCGCGCTCGGACCAGCCCGAGCCACTCATCTATGGACAACTCCAGACACTCGAAGAACTCACCACCGCAATGACCGAGGATATCCGCGTGGCTCGTATGGATCACGTGCTTCTCGGTAAGCTTCGCATGTGTCTCCAGCTCGAGCAGCAGCGACGGAATGCCATAGGACCCAACATGTCACCCAGGGACACGATCCAAGAATATCTGCGTAGGTTGACCGAGCCAGTATCATCTAGGCAAGTGTTTGAAACCGGAGCAGGCACCGGCAGCACAATGGCTGTTGGCTGGGACTATGTTCGTCCGGCTCTGCAGCTGAGCATTCGCTCATCCCTTATATGCGGATTCATCAAGGATGTATTCGCCGAGGGTGAGATAGGGGACGAAGAGTTCCGTCGCTGTGTGGACCTTATTGAAGAGGCTCGAGCTCAATGGCCTGATGTCAGTGGTGGTGTTCGTGGTAGGACTCTCGAGGAGACCTTTCTTCGTCAGGTAAGTACTCGAGCATGTGTCTTGATGTCCCCGTCAAAACCACCAACACTCACGGGCAACCCAGATTAAAGTGCACCTCGCGGAGTCCCTCGCTAGGAAGTATATGCAGAATCCCAGCGACCCCAACCGAATCAAATTTCTCGATGAAATCATCTCGATAACCATGTGGATCATCCATTCTTTCGAGAACAACCCTCACCCTCCAGAAGACGAGAAACATACTACTCCCGCCGGCGAGCCCGGTTGGTGGACGGTATACTACACCCACTACGTCGCCCCGCTAGCCAAAGCGCACAATCTCTTCGCTTTCGCCAACCTCCGCTACGGCATGGACGTCGAGCACGTCGCCCTCAACTCCAAAGAAACCGGCGCACGTGGCCCCATCGCCTCCAGTCCCAGCCGTCTCGGCGTCGCAGCCATCCACTACGCCACCGCCGCCGCCTGGATGCCCCCCGACGAGCCCGAGCGAGCTAATGCCCTCTGGTACGCCATCTTCAGCATGGTCCGTCGCGGCGGCTACTACCTCGCCGACTTCGAGATCATTCGCGACATGGCAACCAAGTCCCCAGGTTTCTTCATCCCGTTCATCCCCGCCGAAGCCGTCCCCGAGAACCACGCGGGAAAGCACGCGGCTGCTGAGGTCCTCGGAACGTCTGCCGGCGGAGAACCCGATATGATCTGCTCCCCCATGGTCCAGTGGCCCGACGACGTCCCCACCGACATGAACATCCTCGAGGAGGTTATGAACCCGTGGACGCGTGAGATTGTCAACGGCCCGGGTGGCGGACTCCTGGCGCTGACAGAGGTGATGAGAAACGTGTGGAAGGACCGCGTGGAGAAGTGGGGTGAGAAGAAGGAATACATGGGAGCTGACAAGATTTGGGATGATCTTGAGGGCGACCTGAAGACGAACTGGGACCAGGTGTGGAAGGAGCACCAGGCGGAGGGAAACCTCACCTTTGGCCCCAGGGCGATTGGTGGACTCTAAATGTTTTTCTTCTTTGTGTAGCGAACGACAAGATACCAGGGAAACATACAATAAGGCGTGATTGATAGTTGGCTTCTACATGTGGTTTCCTTGTCCATCTTTCTGTATTTGTTCTTTTTTCGGTTTCATGTGGAGGTTTCGACGTGGGAGTCAAGTTCGCCGAGCAGGTGATATCGCATGACTCGAGGCCCTGTAGTAGACCGATTCAAGATACCTGCGAGAGTGTCCACAGTGTAGGCACTTCGGCCGCCCAACAAACAAAATCATGACTCTTATATTTGTTGACCCTCGCCGGTACGGTCGCCTTACATCCGTTGCAGTTACATGTGTATCCGGCCGTTCATTTCCCATGATTTTGTAGTCTGCTGATGAAGTGGGCACTCCAGTAGCGGGTTTCTACAGCAACAGGAGGGATTAGTACCTGTTGCAGTCAGCCCAGGCGCACTACCTACCTGAAGTGCCAGCCGGAGTGCATCTTGAAGGAAGTCTGAACGAGGCTGTATCTACCAACTGCAGAGCAGGTGCGCACTTGAAACGCACTTGAAAAGGTAGACAAACAAACACGCTGATTGGCAATCTACTGCAGATTCCATCAGGATTACTAGACAGAGATTGGCGCTCCTCGAGGCTTGAACAGGCGATGAGGAGACTCGTAGGTATGTAGCACTACAACCCGAAGACAAGATCTTGAAAGATACATTCAACTCGCCCAATTCAACGCCAACACCACTGCCATTGCCGATGCTGCCTTGTCCTGTCAAGACTTGTCGGAACCCTCATGCTCAAAACTCGCACATCAGAAGACACGTGTGCTCGAGCAGATCTTTGTTTGCATCTTGCTCGAGAATCGCTGAAGCGAGTGATCAAGGCTGGGAGCAAATGGCATTCGTTACATACTAGGTAAGCAACGGCCATCAAAGCCAACCAGTTACCATTACCACACCATATAGAGTAATGTAAATTAGCAGGTAGAAGTAAACTCCATCAAATCAGTAGCTCCCCGCCAAACGAAATGCACTCGCGTAATTACCACCAAGCAACTCCTATCGCATCTCATCGCATGGCATGGCATCCATCTATCACAATTCCCGAACAAGTAGCATAGCAAAAGCAGAGTAAAAGCCAGTAAAAGCCAGTAAATATAGCACCCAACACCAGTAAAGAGTAAACGCCACAAATCATTCAAGTCAATCAAGTCAACCAAGTCACTCACGCATCTCGCTTCTTCTCTCTCGGCCGAACACTAAGCAGCGGCTCGATCCTCGCGCGCTTGGAGAGACCAACGCGGTATGGCACCTTCCCGCTCTTCAGTGGCGAGTGCAGCTGCTTCTTCTTCTTGCTGGTCTCTGGGGTGACTGGGGGTGGGATGGGGGTTCGCAGCTCTTCCTCTTCGACCGGGGCGGGAGGAGGAATGGTGTCCTCAGGATCAGCTGGAGGATCAGCAGTTTTGGTGCGCTTACGCTTAGCCGCGGCTTTGGGTTTGGCGGGAGCGGGCTCTGGTGCGAGGGCAGCAGGGACGTCTTCAATGGCTTCAGGAGCGGGGGCGGGGTCCTGCTCAATGGTATCCATCTTCTCTTCGGGCTCATTCGCCTCTAGCCGTGACTGTGCCCTCTCAGCAGCCGTCGTCCGCTTTCGCTTCGCTGTAGCCTTCGGGTTCTCCCCATTCCACTCTCCGCCATCTCCGTCATCAACCGGAGCATCGTCTTTCTTTGAAGTCGTTCGTTTCCGCTTCACCGGCGCGGCGGCAGGAGCAACCGCAATGCTATCTCCGTATCCCTCATCTTCTTTGGGGGGCTTTGATTTCTTCTTACTCAAGGGCTCAACAGGCGATAGCGGCGGCGAAGACAACGGTGCATCCATATCACCGTCCGAGTCAGCTACCATCGTAGCTGTAGGTGCGGGTGCAGGGTCAGGGTTGACATTGAGTTCCATCGTGACTTCATGTTCCGTCGTGAGAATGTTATTATCAACGACGGGCAGCGGCGGATCCTCGTTCTGTTCCTTCTTCTTCCTCTCCTTAGTAGGCCTTTTAGGAGTAGGTTTTCTCTGCTTCTGCTCCGCATTCCCATCCGCGACTGGCACTAGCACTGGCGACTGCCTCACAGGCTTGTCGGAAAGATTCTGTCGTCCCTTCGCCTTCGCCGCCCTCCACTCTGACGCAATCCGCATGCCCCCAGCACCACCATCACTATCCACACCACCTCCAACCTCTCCAACACCCAATCCCGCCCACATCTCCGGCGGATCGGGGATGGTGCTCATCGGGCTCCCGCCATCGCCCAAGCCCATATAATCAGGCAGCGCACCAGTAGCCTGCACCTGACCCTGTTGGATTTCTATGGCAAAGGGGGGCGAAGGTAACGGCAGGAAATCCTGCAGCTCCCTGGTCAGATCTCGCTTTCGCTTGATCTCGGTTTTGGCGCGCGGTTTCGTAGTAGTGGCGGGGGCAACGTCGGAGTCGGAGATGACGATCGGATGCGGAGCAGTTATGGAGCGCGGCTTCCCGGTAGTGGCGGGGGCAAAGTCGTCGGAGATGATGATCGGATGTGGAGCGGTTCTGGAGCGCTGCTTGGGCTTGGGTTTCGTCTTTTTCGCAGGCTTCTTCTTGGGGGCGCCGAAATCGCTGTCCGAATCGTTGCCCATGGTTCGCGGTCGTCCCGCTTCCGTTGCGGCAGACTTCTTCGCCTTCTCTTTCGTCTTCTTCGCTGGTGCCGGGAGAAAGTCGTCGTCGTCGTCGGGCGGGTTGTAGACATCCCCCTCCGCCTGAGCGTCCCCATTGACCCGCACATCCCCTTCACCCACCTCCCTCGCGATCTGTTCCGCAATGCCCCCCTCAATCGGCCCCGCTCCTTGCCCCGCAACATCCACGCCGATCGTTTCCTGTCCGCCATCAACTCCCGCGTACTCCCCCGCATACTCTCCGCCAATCGCCGCCGCATACTCCCCGCCACTCGCCCCCTCGCCTTCCCTATCGGCAACAGTCTCATACACAGACGGCGCAATCAGCATCCTCGCCGCCTCGATGGCGCACAGCCGCATTTCGCCGCTTGTCGGTGCGGGTGCGGCGTCGTCGAAGCCGTCGAAGCCGTCGCCGCCGGAGTCTTCGGAGTCTTGGATTTCGAGGGGCATTGGTCGTGTTATGTCGTGGCAGTGGTGGTGGTGTGGTGTGGTGCAGGAGAGTGAGGGAGGGGGAGGGGGGGACGTGTTGTGGAGTGGACCGTGGTTGGACGCGGCGGGACACGACGGGACGCGGCGGGACTAGGCTTCTTTGGGTGGCGTATGGAGGCCGTGGTCACTGGTTAGACGGGCGAGTGCTGGTAGGAGTGGATACGCGCAGGAGAATGGAGGGAGGATTACGTAACCCGATCTCTCTCGCCCTCTCTCTCTCTCGAGGCAATGGCAGCAGTCAGCGAGGCACGAGAAAGACGCGTAGTGTTCGGGTAGATACAGGCCCAGGCCCAGTACATTCACACGAAGATATGTGTGTAAAAGATCCTTCATCACGGGCCATCACACATCACATTGGCGAACCACTATCCGTGCACGAACAATAAAATTAACAAGCCCATTGAACATCACGCACTTAGTCACGACTCACTTAGGGAGTAACGAAATATACAGCCTAGCCTGCAAAAGAGTAGAAAAAAACCGTACACCTGCGCAATTCCCAACCAACACAGAAACAGCGCACAATTGAAGGAAAAAGCAGAATGAGAAGGAGAAAGGGGAAAAAAATCCACGGCTCGCCCCGCCTTCAAGTAACAAGGGCAGCGAAGCAACAACACAGGTGGAGTGAAAACGCACACACAGAGAGCGAAAAACAGCTAGAGGTAGTAAGAAATATCCAAGTAGTAAACCATCAGCAGTACTAGTTTAGGTCGACATTTTGCAGCGTATAATTGCGGTAAAAATGTCCACGAACCCGGCAGGTAACAATCCACACCCAGCGGTTACTCGAAGGCGGAGAGAAGAATGCCCGAAAAATACTAGAGTTTCGTGAGTTAATGAAGTCGTTTGCGGAATTGATGGTGGTAAATGACTCACCTCGCTGGCTTCCTTGGCCTGCTTCTCCTGCCACTCCTTCTCCCACTTGTGGACGTGTTCCTCGATCTCCCTCTCATCAGTGAGACCCTTCTTCCTTGCACGGGCTCTAAAGTTCGAAAGACGCGCCGACGTCTTCGCCTTCTCGGGATTCTTCTTGCGGTAGTCGGACGACGAGATTCTGTTGCGTTCAACGGGGGTTCCTTTAGGTTCTAGAGATAAGACGCGTGTCAGACAAAAAGAGACGCGATGTGAGACTTAGGTACCATGTATCTTACCCGCGTCGCGCTTCATTTCAGCATGAGCTTCGCCGTGCGACTTCTCGAACTCGGCCCTGTCAGGAAGTCCGCGCGTAGCATAGTACTTAAGGTGGTGCCAGAGAGACTGTCTCGGGTTCCGACCGGTGAAAGTCTGTCCACACCCCTTGACTGGACAGCGCAGGTTGCCCTGTGGGCCAGGTGATCCTCCCGACTTCTCGACCCTACCCGAGCGCACGCGTGAACCTGGCGTCTTAGGAATCCTCGTGCCCTGCGGCGTCTGTGGGTCCTGAAGGTGTTCGGGGGTCGCAGTGTTGGAGGCTTCACCACCGTAGGCCGTATCTATGATGCCGCTGTTGTTGTTGTTATTGTTGTTGCCGGTCGAAATGTGATTGGTAGTGGGGGTTTTCTTGACGTTTGTAGGCGACTTTTGCTTGGGCGTCTTTGGAATTTTCGCGGGCGGAGGCGTATCATTTTCGGGCTCGTACTCGCTGCCGTCGTCCGAGTACTCGTGGTGATCCGACATCTCGACATCGCCATCGTCGTCGAGTCCGGCAGCAGCGGCGGCGTCGGCGGCCTCGGCAGTGGTGGTGTTGTTGTCTGCACCACCCAGATTTTCGGTGACAGCCGCTTCTTCCGTAGGAACTTCCGGCACCTCGTCGGTCGCAGCACCCGCCACGGGCGCGGATTCATCGACCATTTCCATCGAGTGATTTTCGATGAGGTTGTTATCGGCCTCGATGGTAGTGGTGGTAATGGTGGCCTCGACCATAATCTGGTCACTCGTTGTGGTGATGGTCGGCTGCTCGACGGTGGTGGTCTCGGTTGCGACAGTCTCGTCTACGGAACGCGACTCCTCCTCGCCCATCGTGACAGAGACCGACCGGGCCTCGATATCGTCTGCCATTACTATGACGCGAAAGAGAGCGAGTGCTTTCTTGGAGGGGGTATGGGGGGTAGAGTGACGGGTGATGCAAAAAAGAGATGGTGATGGCTGATGACGGGTGGAAGGAGAGAGCGGAGATGGTGGGAAGGGGAGGTTGGAGCTAACAAGGTGGTGTGAGCGAGTGAGTTTTGACTTGGCAGACTAAATTTGTGGTTAGGGCTCACTCGAGGTCAGCTGGGGAAACGGTGGGTGGTGGGTGAGTGATCCAGAGGGGAGGGGTGACTTTTGCCGCGGGAACTTATCAAACCACGACCCCCACGAAAGCTACGCACATTCCCATCGCTTCGATCGGAATTAAGTAAACGAATCAACAAAACCAAGCGCTTTTCGCTCCTCGTTTATTATGCATTTGGATAAGTTCTTACTCACGTAAGCAAGTATTTCAGCAACTCCATAAATATGGGCCAGGCGGAACCGACCCTTGGCATCAAGTACCGGTGTTTTATCCATCATCCGGGTCAATGCGAGTGGTAATTCCGCGAGGTTCGAGACGTGTAAGAGGTATCATATGGTACCCTCTTCAGACAACTATGCCGTGGCGGATCAATCGGCCCCGTTTCGCAACACTCGGTGCATACTCCGGGCCTTCTGTGCTATTATTTGGATCTTAATCGGAAGAATAATTTTTTTGGCTTTTATCTACATACGGTGATCCACTTTTCGGCGCGGATATCTAGGATAATCCATTCACAAAAATCTGTATCCAGGATAGGTATGCAGGTACCTACCTCCCAGTCCACCGTGACCGAGTGAGAACTTCGAAAAGCTGGTGACGAGTAGGTAGGTACAAAGCATATCAGGCTCATATCGTATTACACGATACATGGTCATTTGCATGTGAGGAACGACTTGTCCGCAACCTTAGACGAACCTTCTTCATTATTGCACCTTTGCGGAGCCGCTTTTCGCAGACCGCCCTCTCCCCCCTGAAGAGTTCTCGCCGGTGGTGATAGGGTAACCGATGCCATTGAGGGAGGGAGGGAGAAGAGTCGGCGGAGTTTTAGAGTAAGAGTAGTAGATCATGTTATCCGGAAAGCTACACACGTGAAATGCGCGTCCTGGAGAAAAAAACACGTCGGCGGGGGTTGAGCATAGCGATGAGTGGTTGCCAGTGTCGTGCTGCAACGTGACGTTAATAGGAAAAAAAACGTCACACCACGTGGTTGTAAGACCGCTACATGGTCTAGGATATTGAACTTTGAAGGGTGTTCCTCCGTAAGTAAATTGTAATCTGTAGAGAAAACGCTGGTCTACAACTCGACCAAATACTCGACTCCAGTTATTTGCAGTACCGTACGAATAAGCTGTTAGGATCTCGGATTCTCCGGTCCTTCAGAGTCCTTCGAGGAAAAAAAGAGAGTAGCCAGTCGGGGTTCTTGTCTTGTCGTGTCTTGCCTTGCCTTGAACGAACACATGATACGTCTACCGCAATCCGGGTAGATGAATCATGGTGGACCTGCCGGACTGTGTCATACCGGTATCATACACTGACACTCGGCGATGCACTCGGCGAATGATGTCTGCGAAGGTTGTCAGCTCCCGAATCCCGAGTGACCGAGGGCTCTACCTATCTAAAAGGTACAATATCGTCTCTTGCCGTATCCCATTTTGTGTCGACGACATCACAAACATCTTGCTCGGACAACCTTTCACAAGATGCTCACGCAATGGCGACCCTAGGATGCTGTAGGTTGTAAGTCCACATTGTCTCAAGAATAACCAGGAATTTCTCCCGCACATAAGTACACAAGTACAAAGTACGAACTGCAGCTGTATTTCAAAAGTAAAGCCTACCAGTAACAAGCAGTAGTCTATAGTAACTCTTGCAGCAAGGAAAATACGCAACAATCGGTAAAAACAACACTCCGACATCACATCACTCTTCTCATCCCCTCATCCCCTCATCCCCTCATCCCCTCATCCCCCCATCCTCCGCTCAAGCTATGTGCAGAGTGCAAGAACGGAAAGCCCATTACTGTACGTAGTACGTACCAACCCCAAGAATGAAACGAAACAAAACGCCAAAACACCGCCAATCTAACCCGTATCCTTACACGACAACCGCAACCTCATCACTAGCAAGGGAAGTCGCGGCGACTTCCTTGGTCTCATCGGAGCGGCGAAGCTCCTTGTCCACTGCCAGGACGCGGTCGACGATGAGCGCGTCGATGCCCTGTTCCACTTGCGCCTAAAAACGGAGGGTGATTAGACATGATGAACAAGCGATGCTTCGAAGTGAGTGAGGAAACATACCTTGACGCTCTTCGCCTCGTTGTTCAGCGTGCCGTAGGTGACGCAGACCAGCCCGGTTTCTTTGACCACACTGTGCACCGGGTTAGCTAGCTGATTGTGAGGACGTCAGGGTGCGTCGAGGTGCATCAACATACCGGATGAGGCGTGGACACAAAACAAGCGGTTCAGCCGCGGAAACGATTCCGAGCAGATTCCACCTACTGGCGAACCGGATCGCCTCCTGGAGACTGGTGCTACGGATATCCGACATCTCGTGGGTTCTACCCTCGGTGAGGAAGAGAATCGGTATCGACGGCTGCTTGAAAGATAGCAACAGACACACACCAGGGTTGAAACTAGAGAATATGATATTGCGTCCTTTCATGTGGTCGTAAACAACCTTGAGGACGGTATCGACCCAAGCGTTCATCTCGATGACGGTAGCGTCCATGCCATGTTCTTCGGATTCCTGCAACGAAGGATATTCTGGCCACTGCATTAGCCATGCCTTAGATCCCAATTCCGGATGAACCTACTGAGTTCTATGTTGAATCCCACGTGCTGCGGCAGCGCCTTGAAGGTCTGTTCCAGCGTAGCAAAGGGACTCTGAATGCTGTGACCCCTACTATTTCCCTTGAAACCGTTCAGCTTGAATGCTCTAGAGAGTCTCATGCGTTCGTTGATATCGTTCTGGCGCCCGTCGGGCTCGTTGAGAGACATGGATCGGATTCGTCGGAGGTTCGGTGTGCGCACGCCCTCTGGTTCGTTGGATGGGTTGACGTTCTTGTTGTCGCTGCCCCAGACGCGTTCCGGAGAACCAGATCTGGAGTCGAGGTGAGCGGGCTCATCCTTCATGGACATGAATTGCTCCAGCGTCAAGGTGTGAACCGGGACGTCAATGCCAGTCTCTCCAACAAGGAAGTCGTGGTAGATGACCGGAACATGGTCCTTCGTAAGTTGAACATCTGATGGCTAATATTAGCGAGGAAGACCTCCTGGGGAAACGGTTCAAAAATACCAAACTATTGACTGTTAGCATCGATCAAATTAGAGATGAGGCAACTGGTTCTTACTTCGATATACGATGCACCTAATCGGTTGCGATCCCTACGTTAGCCACCATCCAGCCAGAAACCTACGATGGGCAACCTACCTAGCTTCGCAGCATGGATAAACGACTGAACATATCGATTAGCATTACATCCTAAAGACCTGTGGGAATGGTGAATTCATACCAGTAGAGTGTTTTCGCCAAGCTGCAATGACTTTCTCGCAGGAAAGTTTTTGCCGAGACCTTTATGATGGTTAGGAAAAACGCCACGAACACGGGGACTCTATTACGCCAATCACCTCGGTGCCCGATAACCTAGACGATACACATCAGCACTGCAAATCTTGCGGGATCGCGCCATATATAGTACTAACTCTGGGTGTTGTCAAGCTCTTCCAGTATGTGTGCTCTTTGGTAACTCCGACATTGGGGTGTTCAAATGGAGTAATGATGGTGAACTCGAAATTGACCGAGCCAATGACCTCCAAAGTGCTAACGGCCAGGATTGGAACCTGAATTCCGCCCTGCAAAGAAGCCCTCTTATTACCGAGCTCCGGTCTCACGGCGCCCAGCAGAGCAACCGCACGGCCGACGATGCGGTCTTTCGAGCCTGCGTACGTCGGGACGATGTCAAACATCACTTTGACCTTACCAGCATCGGTCGTCTCGAACAGGATCGGATCGTCGGTGGTAACATTGGCATGGACCGGAAGATCGACGATCGTCGGTTCACCGGTCGCATTCTGTGCGGAAACAACCAACGAAAGCGCGGTATCTAGCTGCGTCGTGTGCGCCTCGTGAACGGGAATCTGATCCAGCTTCACCGCCTGAATGTTCTTCCGCACGTCCATGCTGCCGAGAGTGATGAGAATCATGGTCTGTCCCTGCTTGAGATAACGATGGCCAAAGCTCTTCACCGTCTGCTGATGGCCAGTGGATACTGCAGGCGTGGAATCCGTGGGTCCCAGAGAACCTGTTAGAGAAACAGTGGAGATGTTCTTCTCGAAAGGAGTAGACGTCAATGGCGGACTAGAGGACAACGGAGGAGTGGAAGACGGTGACGGAGAAGAGACATAGCCAGTTCTGGGACTCTTCGAGCTCTTGGCGATCAACACCTTTGCCAGTTCAAGATGTCCTCTCAGAACGGCATGCTCCTGTGCAGACCATCCTGAAGAGTCGACCTTGTCAATCTCACATCCACCAATATCGATCAGTGCTTCCGCCACCTCTTTCTTTCCCTCGACGGCCGCAACGAATAGTGGCGTCCATCCGTAGGTCTTTTCGGTGAGCTCAAGGTCGGGCCGCTGGCTACTGCTACCAGCCATAAGTGCCTTGACACATTCGACATGTCCAAGCCTAGCGGCGTGGTGCAGAGCAGTTTCGCCATTCTCGTCTTGATAGTTGATATCCACCCCAGCCTCCACCAAGAGCTGCACGATTGCAACACAGTTACGCCTCGCAGCCATGACCAGCACAGCAGAAGATTTTGAGACCGTTTTCCGAGCCGAAACAACTTGCTCGGTCGTGCCCACACCCCCATCCCAGTTCTCGGCCTGCAGAAGCGTCCTGGTAGTCTTCGGATGTTCCCCGATTACGGCCAGATGCAATGGCGCATATCCATCTGCATCCTGCCAACTCGCCGAATCTATGCCATCGGACACGTCGAACTGGTCCCACTCGCGCATGTGCTTGATGATGAGCTTGCAAAGAACCACGAATCCATACTGAGCGGCGTAATGCAGTGCCAGGCGGCCGTACTGGTCCCGAGCAGCCAGAGCTCCACGTTGCACAGGAAGTAGGCTCGACAGGATATAATCGAGTAGCTTGACCGACTCGTCGTCCGGGGAGAGACGGAGTACTCCATCGCATTCAACTGCCCCCGTAGATGGTGGAGGCGCCTGGATTGGGGACTCGGCTGGAGTGATGAAGAGCTGCGGCGGCACCACGTTAAGCGAGGCATTTTCCATCGAGCTATCGCTCTCCGGAGATATCATCAATCCCTTGGTCCTGCCGATCGAGATCACAAGTCTGTGGATGATGTTGCGCCCGTTGATATCATCCTCTTCGTCCAAGGTATCTAGTTTACCAAGAAGCAGCTGAATACACTTGAGAGACTTGTTCGTGATGCACCGCTGTAGCAGGTTTTGCACCAATTTCCGGGAGATGAGCTCGCCTTGCGAGCCCTGTAAGATATCGGCGAGGGCAGATACGGTGTCGTCACGAATGCTCTGGTCAATGGCCTCCACAGTGTCCGTAGACAAACCGGCGGCAGCACCGGAAGACACGCGCTTGAGAAGAGGACGGCTGGAGAGATCGGCTGCGCGGCTGTTCTCAGGATCCAGTCCTTCCGTGCCACCAACCTTTGAGAGCCAAAGGTTGACCGTTTGCATCATCGTCAAAGCCTCAATTGCCGAAGCAAACGGCTTCGGCAGGACCTTGGACTCAAGATATGTCCGTTGTACAGCCGAGTTCGTTTTCTTGTCAAGCCTTGTACGATCCAACTGTTTTTAGCGCAATCCCAGAATATGCCGTGGGTGTTTCGGGCGCTTACTTCTTCAAGATCTTGATAAATCCTCTCCGATTAACCTCGCCGTACCACTGGATCTTCCTCAACATACTCCGGAGCTCCAAGAGAGCTCCCAAGATCTCCTCCATCTCGTCGCGATCAAGTCCATAACAATCCAGAGTTCTGGTGGCGGAGTCACTGCCGAAATCCTCGCTGTGTACACTACCATTGGTGCTGATGTTTTCCGACGCAGGGGAAAGATCAAAATGGTCTTCATATCGGGATCTCAGCGACTTCAACCGGCGTTGTGCATCCGCCAGGCGCTTATTGAAGAAGGTGTCGACGGTCTCGATATTGCGGTCAAGTGCGAAGAGAAATACTTTGCATTGGATGTCAGCACGATGAATCCCCTATATTCGTAAGGGGTCGCCCTTCCACGTACGCGCAAGGTCGAGAGTCTTTCCAGCCCGTTTCTCGTCGGCTGCTGTTTTTATGTGCTTCTTCAAATCTTTGTAGTTGATGTAACTGGCGGACCATTCCGGTACCTGGTTCCGAGACAAGCTAAAGGCCAGTTAGAACCGAAGAGCATCTGGGCAGGGTGCAATGACGTACTTCTTTCCAAACTTCATGATGGCAATGCGAGGGGTGTTGAGGTGTACGTGTTGTTGTGTTGTACTGTGTGATATCGAGTTCAATGGGTCTCAAAGTGTGTTTGGGGAGCAAGTTAGAGCTGGTTGAACGGGTGTATGGGATTCTGGGAGTGTATGGTATGGAGACAGAGGTCAATGGCCATTCGAAGGGTTTCTTTCTATTTCTTTTTTGGATCCTGACAGGGCCGGGAGCAGCTTATGACGGGAAGATAGAGCTCTTCTTGGCTGGCAGCAGATGGGGGGTAGGGGATGATGCCTTGATGGGCGATCACCGAACGTTCGGGCGGCCGATTGTTGATATTGCGGACGTTGCACAGAACAGTAAGCTGTCAGGGTCGTCGTCCCCAGCCAACCAGAGAGCTCTCAGGAAGCAACGTGCGTTTCTTAGAGGGGCGATGAGATAGCGATGGGGGGGCGGGTCCGGGGGAAGGAACTAGGCTTTTAATATGTGAGCAAGCAGAGCTTCCCGCAGCCCGGTCAGAAGGCAATAGAAAGGGAGAGGTCGGATTGAATCGGGGAATAGTTGAAGAGGAGTGGCAAGACGAAGGTGAGAGCTCGAGTCGGGGCTTATGTACGGGGGGGCATAGGTACGGTACCTTCTCGACCTGTGAAGGTCAGGCCGAAGTCGAAATCGATACGGCTTGACGGCAGGTGATGGAGGTGGTGGCCACCCTACTTTTTGGCCGGGCTTTGCTGCAGAATTCGCAACTAGAGGGGGAGCGAAGCTGCTGCTGCCCTGTGCTTTTTTCTCTTTCTGTTCTTTTTCTTTTCTTTTTTGACGAGGTGGGTTCGGACTCGTCTGGTTCGCCCGTCGCCGCCAAAGCTCTGTGCGGCAAGCAGGCACCCTGCGCAGCGTTCGTGACCGAGCATGTTGAGCTCCACTAGCGCGTCGGCAGCACGTCCTCCGGATCCATCGAATCGAACAATCCCAAACACTGTGCGTCAAGGGACCCCACACCAAGCTTCCCCTCCTCCTCCTTCCCCTCCTCTTCCACCTCCTCCACCTCAACCTCCACCACCTCTTCCTCTTTCCACTCGGTCTCGCTTCAACCCTTCACGATGTGGCTGGCGGCTCCCGGCTGTTTCCTCAAGAGGTTCTTCCAGCAGGCCATTCTCCTTCCAGAACGCCGACTGCGAGAATGTGTCCAGACATCCCTACGCATGAGCTGTGCGACATCAACCGCCCCCCCTCCCCCAGCAAGCATTGAAGCCCGCACTCCACAATCACACTCGCATATGCAACCAGCCAACAACAACGCGGCGATGGGGAATTCCTCAGTCCCGCCGGCAGACTGCAGCAGATTCGCTGTGAAGCTCCATGCGATGGCTTCCAGATCGCAAGGTGGAACGATACCGATGTGCAAACGGCGAACCAGAGTACTTGGGGGCTTGAGCTACGACCCACTTGGGTACTGACACGGAATGCTCGCGAGCTCGAAGTCCACCCAGTGCAGGTGGGTCATCGTGCTCCCACCGCACCAATGGTCTTCTCGGTCATCGCCGCCCTCTCTTCTCCCAACACGGAACCTACGCGCGTGTCTCTTCGGCAAAACAACACTTCGTGCCCTCTCCGCTCCCATGACGTCCTCAGCGCATCCACGTGAGTCCAAACGCAACCTACCAACCCCTCCAAAAAGAAAGGAAACACCGCCGGAGTTACTACATAGAGTCGAGTACTATTACAAGGATCGTGAGCGGTGACGGACATCCGAACGCCGTAGAGTGCCATAGTTAATCGACTCTCATGAACGAGGTAATCCGTCGCGCGAGCCGGCCGGTTCCAGATAGGTACATACAGATGTGTAGTAGGTATCGTCGCTATCGCCGCATCCCTGGCCCAGCAGTATCTTCTGGCATGTGGAGGCGATGTGTAAGGGCCCAGATGCGGGATGCAGCCTGACGATCAATTGCGGGCTTGCCAATCATACAAGTGCCTGCGGAGTGGTACATGTACATATACGGTGCTATATACCTCGTAGTGGTATGTACCTCCCAGCATGCGTTGGACGATGGACATCGAAGGGTGTGTGCTATACAATATACGTACTCTGCTCGAGCTCTGTGAGCAGGTCCTCAGTTGGAGCTGTCTGGTGGGATTCTTCCTTCAGAGTTACCGGCCACTGTACTCCAGAGGATACCGTAATAGAGCAGAGTAGAGCTGTATTGTGACTTCTTCGATCCCGAATACGGTAGCGGCGGTGCTACTCCAAATCTCCAACAGCGGACTGCATCCGTCCGCTTGACGCCGAGATCCAGCTCGTGGAGTACTCTACTCTATCGACATCATACAAGGTAGATGCCGGACGGCTTCTCGAATTACCCATCATGCCTATCCCTCGCTGCTGTGGCATGGTGCACAACTGCGGTTTCATCTGGTTGCTGCAAGATAGGGAGAATGCAGGCTTTGTCTTACGCTTCTCCCGTCCATTCGAGAAGCGAAACTATGTGCGAGCAAACTCTATCCAGTCGACGTATGTATCGAAACGACACGACCCGACTGGACCGGACTGGGCAACACCAGCTCCAGTCGTTGTGCTGGCCTCTGGGTCGGTTGCTGTGTCCGCGGATGGTCGCCATACGACGAGTGTTATTATGATTGGGCTACAGTTGGTAGAGTACTCTATGTAAAGCATGTAAAGCATGTACCCAATGTATATACCTAAAGGCCAACGGACGCCTGGGCTTGAAAGGGTGGAGAGAATGAAACATCGTCCAAACTTGAATCGTATGGATGTACAAGATCGATGTCCCTGCTCCAATCCTCCATGTACTGCACTCTACTCTATCCCATTCACCTCAAGTCGATCGATTTCTTCATGGGGAAAATCCGCGGCAACCGGCGAAATCTCAAATAAGAACTTCCATGGTGGCGTGGCGGACAAATCATCGAACGTGGAACCAAAGGTTGAATTGGAGTTGTCAGGTGAGATGCGGCTTAAAATTCCGACGGAATGACTAAGCACAAAATTTCGGGAGTGGACTGACGGACTTGAACGGCCACTGCGGCGAAAGACATCCCTCGCCGACATCCAGCAGCAGCAGCACCTTCACCCCACCTCCCCCGCACGGCTGCCGACTCGACTCCTTCGACTGCCCCCCCACCGTCCTGCTTCCTCCTCCTCGTCCCCATCTAATCGGCTTCGAAGACAGTGACATGGAGGTTGGGGACGCTTGGAAATGCAGCCTTTTCTTACCAGGTCATCCCGCACCTCCGGCACCACCACTTGTTCTCTGTCGAATGTTCTCCTCTCAACATCCAAGAGCACGGCTGTGCTCAATGGCTCAACAGCGAAGAATACGAACATCAGAACCACCACCGCCACAACTACAACCACGAAAAATCACACCGACAGCTCTTCGCTGTTCCGGAGGTTCGGAGATTTCTACAAACGGTTCTACTCGACGGTATCGGAGAACGCTGGACCGGCGAGGGGGTTCAATGCAGTTACACCCAATGGAACGGGTAATATCTGCGGCAGCGGGTCGGTAGTCCACGGCGGCCGTTCCGTTGGGGAAGGCGTGGGGGGAGAGCCCGTGCGCACCGCTGCCGCACCTCCGAACCCTGCCGCCGCCGCCGCACCTCCGGTCCACGTAGGACGACGACAACCCAGCATCTCATCGGCGCACATACACTCGTTCAGATACCTGCCGAGTCGGCCGACTTTGGGCAGGGTGCGGGGGCGGGCAGCACCAGACAGAAACGGCCCTGGGGAACTCGAACCTGGCCTGCCGGCCGATAGCCCTCCCAACAGCAACATCGAAGTATCGGTCTACAAACTGGTACGACGATTGGAGGACCACGACCGGCTGCTCAGAGCCCTCGAGACGGAGATTCAGCGGAGGAATTTGCTGTACCGGGAAGCGCAGTCGGCCACCGAGAAAGAAGTACATGCCAAAGAAGTGCAGTCGCTGCAGAAAGTTTACGTCCATATAGCAACACACTATTATGACACTAGAGTCGTGGCCCTAGTCATGAAAGCCGTTCAAGCTTCACAATCCCGAGTTGCGCCACTTGCGCACTCAACGACCATGCCATACCTACCGCCATTCCCTCACTACGACTCACCACTTCCCCCCGTAGCTCTCAACAAGTCTATGCTGAACCTGTTTCATCCCCGAACCCCTCCGCCCCGAATTCTCATTAAAATATCCTACAACCTTCTGACATCCAACTGCGCACCCAACGCCAAGACCTACAACATTTTGCTTCGCGGCTTCACCATCCACCGCCAGAACTCTCTCGCGCACATGGTCTTCCACAGCATGGTCGACCTCGGCATGCCGCTCGACGACTACGGCGTGGTAGCGGTAGTCAACCTCTGCGTCAAATCCGCCGACTACGACGCCTACCGGCGCGTTCTCCGGATCCTGCAGACGCAAGCGCGGGAAGGCGGGCAGCGCGTGCGGCGGAGCAAGATGGTGTACGAAGCGATGATCCACGGCGCGGCAAAGTTCGGGCACCTGGAGCGGATCCGTTTCCTGATCCGGGCGATCAAGCGGCATTTCCCGGACTCACCCTTCCTCAGCATGAAGCTGCTGACCAGCCTTCTGCGCCTGTGGACACAGAAGCGCAACTGGAAAGAGGGCAAAGTGGTATGGAAGCGCATGAAGCGCCTTGACCGGATCGCGCGCGTGCGCAGGGAAGAGCCCGCAACCGACCTCCGCGCGTACTACCAGATGTTCCAGTTCTGCAAGTCGTGCGGGCGCGAGCCCGCCGCGGCCAAGATCCTGGAGGAGGCGCGCGTGCGCGGATGGGTCCACGACGGCGTCTCCATCGTGCGCCCGCAGAAGACGAAGGGCCTCCACGTCACCTCCGAGGTCAAGGTCCCGCGCCTCGCGGAGCTCACGCAGCTCTACGCAAGATACAAGCGAAAGAACCTCCGCTCCCGTGACCCAGGCGAGTCCCGCAGAAACGCCCTCATGCGGTTACTAGAGAACGCTTTCGACTCCTATAACACCCTCGACACACCAAAGAATGTCGCCCAGGACGACGAGTTCCTCGAAAAAGTCCTACTCCCGCCGCTGAAGGGCGCTGAGGAGGCGGGCCCGCCAGATCAAAAACCGAATGAGGAGCGATCGAAGATCTGGAGCGAGATACTGTCGTATCGTCTGGCGGCCCTGAGAGAGGAGATAACAATCGCAAACAACATCGAGGCCCTAATCTCCCAGGAGGCGCCGAAATCGGACACGCCGGAAGAGGATACCCTAGCGGCTTATCCGCTGGGCTGGAAACCGGATTTGATTGCGTATGCTCGGGGGACCGAGTGAGAGCGGGAGTGGCAGGGCGGCGGCGGGGGGTCTTGTATTATGTATGTATGGCGCTGGGGTTAAATTGGATGGATGGACCAGTACTTTGTTTTGTAGAGTAGAGTACATGTAGCTTCTTGATTTATCTATGGGGGTTTTGATTATGTGTACATACTGGATACTGGGCAGCATACTGTACTGGGTAGCATACTGCGCGGCGTAGTTAGAGGGGATGTATTGTTGGCGTAGATATATCGGTGTAAATAGACGTATGATGGGTGCCGGGTGGGCAGCGATACATACGAAGGGGTATCTACTGCGAGTCTTCACGGCACGATGCGAGGCTCTGGAGTCGTCAAGGTTGAAAGGACATACGCAATCCACCGCGGAAGTCGAGGCTCAATGACTCCTAGTTACTGTTCTAGTTCCTGTTCCAGTTCAAGTTCCAGTTCGAATGTGTGTCCTCTCGCGCGAGGCTTGGAAGCAATACCTACTACCTACTATCATAGTAGCTATAGCAAACCCCACGGGACCCACCTCCACATCGCGATCACTCGGTAGTGGTGCCGTATGCAACATGACATGTGTGTGCTTTGCCAACGGAAGAGGGCTGGGCTGGGCTCTCTGTAGATTACCGGTAACCGCCATCATCTAGTAAGGTCGGATGTAATGATTAAACAAAAACCAGACAAAAGATGAAGAAAGATGAAGAAACAGTACGTGGATTGCCACTACGGTCACGATCACTCGTTCCGGGAGTCCGGTAGCCGCGGCTTCAGCGTCATGTTACCGCAAGGTAAGGAGCAGTATCGTGCCGTAGTCCACTGTAGATGGAATAGATTGGAAGAAATCCACGGTACGTAGGGAGTGCAACGGGTGAGATGTTGTCGGTCACTGGAAGTCTGGAAGGTGTCGATCACAGCTGTGGCACTTTCACTCTGTAACTACCTCACTACCTATTGGTGGTGATAATCCATATTGCGTGCGGCCCATCTACTACTCTAGTAGATCATGGTGATCTGGATCTCACTGTCCAACTTTTTTTCCGACGTTAACTAGTGATGGAGTGACGGGTCATGATGCTTCTCTGCCCGATATGAACCACAAGGATGAAGAAACAAGGCCTGCTATTATATATGGGGTCCACTATCTGAAAAATCGAGCTATGCCTCCACGCCATTCTCCTCCACCGGATCCAGTCTCTGCATCAAATAGTCGATCTCGACCTCCTTCGTCATGGGTATCACCCAATCCTACTGCTGTTAGCTCAACTACTCAACATTCACCCGGGACAAACTATACTCACTCTGTACATCGCCACCACGGCATCGACATTAATCTTCACCGCCGTCTTCCCCTCCTCACACGGCGGCGCGCTCGGATCAGTGCCATACGTCCTGGCCTTAAGCTCGAGCCTCTTAAGCACCTGTAGCTCGACGGCAGGCTTCGTGATGGCATCCTCGAGGGCCTTGACATTGCCCTCCCTGATCCAGCGAGTAAACTCCTCGGGGCGCTCTCTAAACTTCGCTTCCGCCACAAACTTCCCAAAGTGTATTCTACGAGACAATGCCTGGAGACAAGCGACGTCCATGACCGCGGCGGAGCCGTAGTTCTCGTTGCCGACGCCGCGGTCGGTGTGTGGCCGACACGTCGCCGGCAGGATGTGCGCGATGTACGCCGCCTTGATCTTCTCGTTGATGTTGACGGTGTTCGGGTGCAGCAGCCGCGGGTACGATAGTGGTGCTAGGAACGGCCGTGGAAGCTGCCCCGGGAAGAATGGGTACTCGTCGGGGGCTTCGTACCGACGCACTTGCGCGTGCACTCGCTCCTGCTGCAAGAGCATCCAGTCGAGGAACGAGCCGGTGAAGTCGGGGATCGTCACCCCGTGCGGTGTGTAGATTGAGGGCGAGTACGCGAATTGCACCCGCTCGATCAGGTGGAAGATTATCGTGTCCTCAAGGCGGCTGCTTGGTTAGGTGGGGTGCGCAGTGGGGGAACGGGGAGGTACATTAGTTGGTAGCGGATGTTGGAGAGGTCGAGCGCCGACGAGGCGTCGGTGAGGTCGATTGCTGAGTCCATTGAGTGGGTATCTGGATGGAGTGTGGGTGGTTGCGGTGGTGGTGAAGCTGAATTGGTTGGTGTACCTGTAGATGGTGGTGGTGGTGAGGGTGGTGGTGGTGTTGCTTCAAGCCAGTCTTGCAGTGGTCAGTCAGAGTCAGAGCGCAAGCCAACTTTATATCGCCCCGCTCCCAGATCAGCTCGGTAAATCGTAGTCCACTGCCAGCGAGCGAGCGATGCGGCGGGCCTAGTTGGCCACGCATCTAAGGCTTCATTCAAAGCTGACCGGCCTGGCTGCGATGGACGTGTCGTCATCCCATTTCTCGGCCTCGGTCTCACCCGTCCGAAAGAAAGCAAATTCCACGGCCGAACGCATCTCCATGTCTAACATCTCGACGCGCTTCGATATGTAGAGTGTGTATGTACGATGGCCCCGCCAATCAAGGCGGGGTGTCGGAAGTCTGTTGCCTAGATAAAGAACCTTGGACTACAATAGCGGGGAGGGTGGGGGCACGTGAAACTGCGGCTCAACACTTCCCTGCAGAGCGCATCAAATTGAGTTTTGGTGGATCAAACTTCCTATATACGACGACTGCACGCATATCATGTATGCGAGTGTCTGTCGCAGACCTCTCTGGTGCTCCACCGTCACCACCAAATCCACCCGCCGCCTCTTCAGCACCACCCTTCTCGCCCCCGCCGCCACAAGAATATCCTACGACTTCCCGCCGCACAAGTCGCACAAGATGCCTCCGAACGGGGCCGCGAATCGCATCCGCGTCGCCGTCGACGGCTGCGTACGCATTCTTCCCCGTCCCCGTCCCCGTCCCCAACACGCTCACACCGCTAACCACCCACCCACTGCTGCTTTAGGGCCATGGCAAACTAAACGTGATGTACGACGCGATTGCGCGAGCCTCAACAGACTCGAACTTTGCGGTGGACCTACTCATCATCTGTGGCGACTTCCAGGCGGTACGAAACATGACCGACCTCGAGGTCATGTCCTGCCCGCCAAAGTACCGCGAGATCGGAGACTTCCACGAGTACTACTCCGGCAAGCGCGTGGCGCCCGTCACGACAATCTTTATTGGCGGGAATCATGAAGCGAGCAGTCACAACGCCGAGCTGTGGGTTATACATCCCGGGGGTGAAGGGGGTGGTGGAGAGTATCGTGCGCGGGTGTGCTGATGGATGATGATTCTGCATAAAGCTTCCACGGCGGCTGGGTAGCACCGAACATCTACTACCTCGGAGCGTCGGGGGTGATCCAGTTCGGCGGGATCCGGATCGGCGGGCTCAGCGGAATCTACAAATCGCACGACTACAACCGGCCGCACTCCGAGAAGCTCCCGTTCTACCCGAGCGAGGTGCGCAGCATCTACCATGTGCGCGCTTACGACGTGTTCAAGCTCCACCAGCTCTCCGGCGACGTCGATGTCATGCTCTCCCATGATTGGCCCGCGAATATAGAGCACTTTGGTGATACCCAGGGCCTCTGGCGTATGAAGCCGTTCTTCAAGAGTGATAGTGAGAAGGGAGAGCTGGGCAGTCCGCCTGCCGAGGGGCTGCTGAAGAAATTGAGGCCGAGGTACTGGTTCTCCGGGCATATGCATTGCAAGTTTGGGGCGATAGTAAAGCATGAGGGGGATTGGAAGGCTGAAGAGGATGGGAAAGGCGGGGTATTTGCGGAGGCGAAGAATCCCGACGAGCTGGAATTGGATCTGGAGGATGCCCCGGCGGCGGTGAAGAATCCCGACGAGCTCGACCTAGACCTGGACGACGTTCCCCCAGAAGCGGCAGCGGTCAACAACCCCGATGAGCTCGACCTAGACCTCGACGACACACCCGCGGCCGCGCCCACAGCGGCGCAGGGACCCGCAGAAATCGACATCGACATCGACACCACCACAACAGAAGCCCCCACAGCAAGCATCCCCGAAGACACACTCCCCCCACCCCCACCCCCGACCAACGACCTCACCCGCTTCCTCGCGCTAGACAAAGCCATGCCTGGGCGGGAATACCTCCAGTTGCTCGCGATCCCGTCGACCTCCGCGACGCCGCAGCCAAAAACACTCAGCTACGACCCCGAATTCCTAGCGATAACACGTTTCATCAACAGATACCCCGCCTCATCGGCAGACACGCTGACCACTTTGCAATCCCTAAGCACCGCCTCGATCCGCGCGGGCATTGCGCGCGAGCGCCAATGGATCGAGGAAAACATCGTTGCCGCCGGCAAGCTGGAGATCCCGCAGAACTTCTCGATCACTGCGCCACCATACGCGCCGGGCGAGAAGGTCACCGGTCAGCCCGCGAACTATCGCAGCCCTCAGACGAAGGCGTTCTGCGAGCTCCTCCAGATGACGGATTGGGTCAGTGTTACCGACGAGGAGTGGAAGGCAAAGAAGGAGCTGCTCAAGAGTAATCCGCCCAAGTATATGCCGCCGGTTGGAGGGCATGGGGGGCATAGAGGTGGTGGATTTGGCGGTGGGAGAGGCGGGTGGAGGGGAGGTAGGGGGGGAGGTGGTGGAGGAGGAGGTAGAGGTGGGGGGAGAGGGGGAGGAAGAGGTGGGAGGGATTAGGCTAGGATTGGGATTGAGATTGGGATTTTGCATTTTTGTGGGCAACGGCGCTTAAAATCTAGTGTTTCTGTCGGATCATGTTCCATGGGTGAGTGATTGTGTGTGAAACTTGGAAAACGTGCTGGGATGGAAGCGCGAGTGTACCCGCCCGCAAACTAGTACTTGGGATAGGTGGTGGCTCGTGGGGATGTTTTACTCAGCTACCTTGGGGAAGGGGGGAGTGGAGGCGACTAACGTCGAGTTTACGACTCACGGTCTCCACGGCGGATCACTCGCTCACAATCATCGCTTCCGCAGCGGCATACGGTATCACACTCGTTTTGCGAGCGGAGACAGCGAAGACAGCGGGGATCTACCTAGTCCGGTTCCTGAAAAGGCAATAAAGCGGACGACGGTCTCGCACTACTACTACGGTGGGTAGAGTATCAGTTGCAGTCCGGCCCTGCTCCCAACGGAGAGCATCTATCACTACCGGACAACTAGAAGACGCAGACGCAGACGCAGACGACAGGTTGCTGCTGGTGGTGCTTGTGGTGGTAGTGCTGCTGCTGGTGGTGATCGTATCACGGCAAACAGACGAGGCAGCATCCGCTCAAGCCCCACGCCGCACCGCACCGTGACCGGCAGAGATGAATATCGGAGCAAAAGTCTCTAGAGCGAGCCACAGAAGGTCAACTAGGACTAAAGGTCAACTCGGTCTCGAACTCGGACTCGAGCCCGTCACCGCACCCGGATGAGCACTCGGATGGCCAATGAGCAGTGAGCACCCTGAGACCCTCTTCCGCCGGCCCGAGAAGGGGGGAGATAGGGGGAGGGGAGTAGGCCGGCAATTCCGAGCTTCCTGTGTAACTCCGCCTCCGTTGGAGTACTCCCGGCAGCAGAGTAGGAGTAGACCCGGCCGTCAGAAGCGGCCGAGGCCCCCGTTCGAACCAGTAGGTCCGATGCAGTGGCTTTACTTTGAGCGGATAGCGAGCGGATAGAGTACATTAGGTAGCGAGAGAGGCAGACGCATACGCAGACGCAGACGCAGATGCAGTGGTGGAGGAGGGGAGGCGGAGGAGGGGAGGCGGAGGAGGCGGATGCACAGGTAGAGAGGCGGACGCAGAGGCGGAGGAGGAGAGAGGCGGCGGCAAGCAGGGATCCGGCGCTGCCCTACAGTACAGTACCGAACAGTACCGAACAGTACAGTATAGTATAGTAGGTACAGTATTGTACAGGGTCGCTCGTGGTCCGTGGAATCGGGATCGGTTTCTTGCCGCTGTTCTTGCCGCTGTTCTTTCCTTTCTTTTCCCTTACGTTAGCCAGTAACTACATAGCAACCGGACGCGAGCCCAGTCGGAGGAACGTCGAGCAGGGAACCCGGACGGTGGATAGGGAGCAGTCTTCCCAGTCCCAGATTCCTAATGCGAGTACCTACCGTATGATCCAACAAGGTGCCATAAGTCCAACAAGGTGCTATAAGTCTATGACCGACCCGGTCGACCGTCAACCAACACAGAACGATAAGCTAAAATTAACAACCACCCCTTACCCCTTACCCCCTCCAGCCTCCAGGTTCCCCCATGAGCCATCACATCACAAGACATCACATCCACCATTGCATTATCACATCACATCAAATCAAGTCACGATCAAGCAGCAAGCACCAGAGCAGTACGAGAGTAGGTAGTAGTAGTAACAACCTCAGTATTTCCACCCCCATCCCCTCCCTCCATCCCCTTTCCCCCACCCCACCGCATCCCATCCCTTCCAAGTTCCCCCATCACCCCCCGTCAACCCAAATTCCAATAACCCTACCCAGTAAGTATCCAAGTAAGAATCCATTTTTGAAAACCACAGAAGAGAGAAAGAAAGAACCCTATACAAAAACACGAAAAAAACCGCAACAAAAAACCCACAAGGTAGAATAGAAGCCCCTCCGCTCCGGCCCCGTCCCCGGCCCCCGTCCCCCCTTATCCAACCAACCAACCAACCAACCAACCAGTCCATCCGAAACGAAACCGAACCAGACCTAACTCCAAAACATAAAAAGCAGACGCGAAGACGAGAGACGAGAGACGAGAGACGAGAGAGAGAAAAGATAGTGCGAAGCCACCAATAAGCAATACATCAACTGGGAACAGAAAAGGAAAGGAAAGGTAAAAGCGATAGTGCGAGTGAATAGACGGTAAAATGTTGAAGGTAAAAGAAAAGAGGAGAGGTATCCGGGATATATAGCCAACCAAACAAAGGAAAGAGAACAGAAAACAGAGACAAAAAACAATACACAAAGCCGCCGCCGCCTGTAATGGAGAGAGAGATAGATGTATGTACCGTGCCCGAAGAAAGGAGATGAATAGAGGAAAGAGAAATCTTTTGCAGACCCCGCCCACAATGCTTCATAACACAGGCAAGTATCCGATGCGTGCAATGCCGTCAATCAATGAGCTCGGAAAGGAACATAAAGTAACATCAACAGGAATCAAAGAGAAAGCAAAGGGCGAATAGTTGTGGCAGGTGATTGATTAGAACCAGACATTAGGCTGTTTGTTGGCCATTAGACCATGAGGTATTCCATCTCGTCCGAGGCAATGATCTTTCTCCAGCGAAGACCTCTGCCACCAATGCTGCGGTTCTCGGCCCTCCCGGTCCTTCGAGATCCAGCAAATAACCCACTGGCACTATCATCGTCGTCATCTTCCTTCCAGATCCGTTCCAGGGCGTCGAGGCCAGAAAATTTATTGAAGAATCCCACGTCGCGTTGCATTTCCAGACACCTCTCGCGGATAAGCGTCTTGTGGGCGTCGATCACACACTCGGACCCGGTGATAAATAAGGGCCATAGGAGTCTGCTGCCCAACCCGTTCGAGGGGATGCAAGCAACGTGGTCGAGGACTTCGCGGACGGTATTCTGGAATATCGAATGCGATGACGGAAGATGCGGGTAGGCGAGTCTGTCGAGATATAATATCGCAGCGTAGCGATAGACGTTGCAGGCGTGCAACCAGTGGTTCATTTCGACCGCCTCCAGGGCTCTCACGTGGGCGCTCGGTGGTGTCCTCGCGAAAACAGGCGGTGACGCCGCCGGAGGACTCATCGAAGACTCGCGTTTGACTTCCACGGGGTTTATCTGAGAGGAGGTCGCCGCGTACTGAGTGGTCGGCTTCCATTCGTACAGGTCTGACTTCATGGCATTCCAAGCCAACCAGAAGTCGCTCCTCCCGTCGTTCTCGTTCCGTGCGGGTTCCGACTCTCCATCATCCTCCTCGTCGGCAGGATCGATTTCGTTCTTGATTGCGGGCCCCGCCGGCTCTTGGCTCAGCATGTTGATCCTCCCCAGTCCGGCAAGACGCATAAAGAGATCGCGATCGCATCCGGTGAGTGACTCGAGGCTCCATTCGTCGGTGGAAGCATGGATCATGTCCAGATAGCCACCCCGAAGCTGGGCTTCCCGGTTGTTGATTGAGCTGCACATGTTATCCAGCCAACAGAAGACGGTCTCCATCCACCCCCACCGACCAGTCTCCTTGCCAACCTCCCTCATCATCATCAACCGCTTCACACCTGCAAGATGGGTTTTGAACATCCCAACACCCGTGTCGCAGATGTGATACAGTAGCAAGATGAGAAGGGTTGCCGAAACCGAATCCTCTTTCGACAACACGGGGTCGGTGAGTTGGTGTTGGAGGAGCTTGGTGCAGTTGTTCTTGTGGTGCAACGCGCTGTCGGATGTCTCGTGCACTCCCGACGAATCGCGCGGCGTCGTTGTCGAAGGATAGTCATCAGAATTCCGGTAGGGGGAATGCGGTGATGTCGGCATGAGACTTTCCGGATGGCTGACAGTCGGCAACCCCATCCTCTTACGGGACTGGAGATGGCTCCGGGACAACGCAAAGATCGCCTCGAGCAGTGCCGGGTTCTCAAAGGCCATCGGTAGGATCTGGCGGCGGAAAGGATTGTTGTGTCCGTCAAACACAACGACCGCCGCACAGACCGACTTGTCGTAATAGTCGATCAGGAACCTCAGGAACGGATCAAGATGTGCAAGCTGCGGAGGTGGAAGAACCGGGCCTAGGGAGAGTTCTCGAACATCTCCCCGATGCCGGCGATGGTAGTTGGACGGATTAATCGGCGCATGCGCTGGAATGGACTGACGGTACCCGGGCACGCTGAAAGTGATATCCGAACCGGCGGGAGCTGAAACCACGACCGAAATCAACCGAGTCAGAAAGGTGGCCGCAGATAGGACAGAGCAGAATAAGAAGAAAAAATAGTCGTACAGGACGGTGTAAATCAACCGCAAGAGAGAAGGCGCGCAAACTGTCGCTGAGATGGACCTCTAAAGGATGCAGACAATATACAAAAAAAAGTAGGAAAAAGCAAAATACGAGCAGCTGGAAGAACCAAGCGTTAGAACGTACCGAGCATATCTTCATCGTACAACAGGTCGGACAGGTTGTTGTGGCCCGGGGGTACATGTTGGTGATGAAGATTGCCTACTCCCATGTTTGGCCCATTCCACGACTGTCCGTTTGGGTGGACATGACCACTGTGCATCATGCGCGGCGCCGGTGCGTGCACCGAGGCAGTCATAGGCGCGTAAGAGACACCGCTGCTAGTGGCCGTCATGGACGGTGACCCGTGGTATGATGCACTCGTCACCCCCGAGACCATTTCATACATTGGGGCAGACGCAGGGGCGGAGGAGATTGGGTAATGGTGGTGATGGGGACCATTGTTGAAGCTCGGCTCGTACTCCGACATCGGCGACAGCAGCATCGACGGGGCCTGTTGCTGAGGCAGGGAGACATGGGAGTAAGGGGATTTGTGGTATTGCGCATTGCCGGAAGGGGAGGATGCCTGGTAATGCTGCTGTTGGGCTTGCGGCGCCGGGGGATGTTGATGATGATGGTGTTGCTGCTGCTGCTGCTGGTGATGGTGCTGCTGCTGCTGGTGATGTTGATGCTGGTGCTGGTGATGTTGGTGCTGCTGCTGCTGTTGGTGCTGCTGGTGATGGTGCGCCGGCTGCTGCGGCTGCTGCTGCTGGTGTGATGGCGGAGGAGTCTGCGTCGGGTGCGGCAGTACGGGCGAGCGGTAAGATGGTTGTGATACAGCGGAATAGGGGGATGAGATCCCAGATGGCGGGGATCTCGAAGAAGGCAATCCACCCCTGGCGGAGAGCGCCGGACTATGCACCGAGATCGCTGATTGCGGTGTCGCAGACATCGCCGATGATGGTGCACGGGATACTGCAGAGTTCGACGGCGGTTCCATGTTGACGAAATCATAGCTCGTGATGACACTGAGTTTGCTGACGCTTGCCGTCAACGGAGGTGACGTGCGCTGCTGCTGCTGTTGCTGCTTCTGATTTGCTCCGTAATTCGGAGTCCCCGCGCCTGCCGTCCTAGCCTTCTTTGCCTTCCCTTCCTGTCCTTCCTTCTGCTTCGAAATCCTGTCCTTCCTCTGCTGCTCGGTGACGGCGTTGAGCACCGGCAGTGACAAGCCCCTGAGCTTTCCCCTACTCGCAACCCCGACACCCCACGTAAGTTGAGTTCGGTAGCCTTTGCATGTCTGGTCGCCTTCGAGGCATGGCCCGCAGTAGGGCCGTCGCCTATCGCACTTGATGCCGGCGGAGCGGCAGCTAAAGCAATCCTCAGCCGCTCCGGTTGCAGGAGCTCTTCGTCTGCGCTTCTTGGTTGGGGACGCCGGGGTACTTGATGCGGCCATGGCGGCTGTAGGGATGGCAATCGCTGCGGCAGCAGGTTGTGTGAGCATTACGGTGGACATATAATCGGCGGTGATTATCGCAGTGTTGATCGGAGCAGTGGTATATTTTCTAGGCCGACGACGAGGACGACGAGGAAGACGAGGAAGACGAGGAAGACGAGGAAGACGAGGAAGACGACAGCGGCGAGTGCGTGGGGGATATGTAGGAGGAGTAGTGGACGGACAAGATGTTCCGGCGGCGGTGGGTATGTGATATGTGGGTATGTATGTATGTATGTGGGTGGGTGTGGTATGTGCTGGTACAAGGTATCAAAACACACAAACTGCCAAAAACAAAAAAATCCAGTGAAATGGGGCCAACTCTTGTGTGTATGTGCGTGTGTGCGTGTTATGTGTGTGTGCGTGAGCGTGTGAGCGTGTGTGTTTTCCTTTCTTTCTTTCTTTCGTCTTTCTTTCCTTCTTCTTTCCTTCCAAACGCGTCTCGGGATGGATACACGGCGGGATATTGCAGAGGGCACGAATGTAAAGGGCTATTGCACCACGCAATTCGATGGAAGGCTCGATTCGACGACTGACGACGCGGCTGCAGAGGGAACCTCTTCTTTAAGATGACGGCTGTGGCGGCGGCGATTGGCGACTTTGAGGTTGCAGGCGGGAGTGGCGTAGGGGGGGAGGGGGGGGCAGCTCAAGAAGGAATTCAGATCCAAGGCCGATGTTATTGGTTGGAGGGGTGGAAAACACAAGTCGATGTCAGCACTCTCATTCCTGGAATTGGCGAACAGAATTCGAGGGATTGAAAGTGATGCGGAGAAGGAGGGGGGGGAGGCTTCTTGAAATAAAACGAGATGTGCAAGAGACAGGGGGTCTGCAGGACTGGTGGGAGGGCGGGGAGGGGGGGGAGGAGGGGGGAGGAGGGGAGATTCGATGTATGTATGGTATGGGTTGGACGTGGAGGGGTGTGGCAGTCTTATGGTAATCGAGAAAGGGACTCGGACGGGGAGGGAGAGGCGTTCGAGTTCGTTCGTCTACGGTTGACCATGCGGAGGGCATGTTGTGGGTGTTATTATTACTCTGGTCGGTACGGAGGGTAGTGGGTTGTAGTAGAGCTCGTTATGCTACCGACGGCTGCTGCCATGCACAGGGGCAGGCCGGCAGGGCAGGATGGGACAGGGCAGCACGTGTGGTGTGTGGGTGTGAGGGCGGGTGTGAGTGCGAGTGTGAGAGTGGGTGTGAACGTGAGAACTGCACCGTACTGTGCCGGTACTGTACTCTACCTACTCTATGCTCCAAGAACCCGCACTCGCAATCCCTCACACGGTAGCGTAGAGTACACTGCAATGGGTACATAGAGTACATGTGCTCTCCACGCTCCACGAACTGGTGGGCGGGCAGGCCGGCGTGCGGGCAGCCTCCATTCAGGAGATCATCGTATCGGGTTCGGCCTGTCACCGTGTCAAGCAGCCCATCGTACCCATCATGTCCACCATGCCACACTCAATCAATCAATCTCCCTCCGTCTGCATCGCGCGCTCATTTGTCTCGCTTGCTCTCGGCGTCCGTCCGTCTGTCTGGCGAGGCCTCGTTCAATTTTCACTCCCTTCCCTTCCCTTCGCTAAGTCGTCCCCCCTTCGCAACACGCCATCCATGCCATACATATGATTCCGTGGTGACGGCCGATCCGGGGAGGGGTCAGGTTGTAGAGTAGAGTAGGTAGAGTAGGTTGTCGCAGTTGACCGTGATACCGACCGACCCTTGTATATAGAGTACCCTCAGAGACCAGAGACCATGTCCGTCTGGCCGTCTGGCTGGATGGATGGCTGCGGGCGTGGTGCAGCATGGTCGGGGCCGGGGGGAGCCGACCTCCCTCGCAACAGTGACCGTTGCATCGAGCATAGAGTGGAAATCTTAGGCCGGCCGAAGCCCTGTCATCATCATCTGCTACCCTACACTCTGCCTGCCGCTGCTATGGAGATTCTGCGTACCAGTACCCGAGTAACCAAGTCCTCTCAACATACCCTACCGCTCCACGGCTGGTGAAGAGCCGGATGGGGGGGGGGGCGGTGGGAGGGCCGGGGTGGGAGGGGGTGAATGACAAGGTTAGGGAGAGATACAGGGAGTGGGAGCCGGCGGATGTGTGAAGAGGAAGTGGAGGGAGGGAGGGAGGGGTGAGAAAGGGAGAGCCCAACCATTGTGGGGTGGGGGGGCAAAGTAGAACACCTAGGGTGGGTAGAGGGAGGGATGAAGGGAGGGAGAGAAAAGGCCAGGGGCAGGGGAGGTGCGGACGGTGAATTGATAGTACAACCCCCCGGCGTGGCCCCTAGCGTAGTGTAGGTAGAGTAACTAGAGTAACTAGAGTAGATGGATCTTGCGTGCGGTTCGTGATGTGATGCGTTGATAGATGGATGGCTCGGTCGCTCGCTCGTTCACCCGTCTGCCCGTCCGTCCGTCCGTCCGTTCGCACGCTCGTTCGTTCATCCGTTCGTTCGTTGCGTTGCGTCGGTCGTTTGTACCTACACTACATGATGTGGTCGGTATGTCGTCGTCGTGGCCCGCTCCGTCGTCGTCGTGGTGATTGAGCTGCAAAGTTAACTCTACTAGCTTGCGCCGGTCGGTGCTGGCAGCTGTCGGAGCCTGAAGGATTGCTTCTTCTAGAGTATCATCACGACAGACGGAGCCGAACCACTCGACTTTGCCGGAAAGATTCCGCCCAACCAACCGCGTTCGTGCGGGCCGGCACCGGCACTGTCAAAGCAATTACTTTGTATTTGCGAGAGACATTTGGACACTGGATAACTACTCGCCAAGTGCCAAAGAGGGTAGAGTATCCACCGTTACTTACGGTACATACTCGCTCGTACGGTACTATCATAGTACGGTATCATACTGCCAATGGGTCTCAGACATTCATACCAGCGCTAGAATGGGGCACGTACTCTGGAGCTAAAAAGAAAACTAAAAAAAAAGTCGAGACGAACTGCTCGTTTCTTCAGGGTCGATCGGAAATGCGAGAGAGAGCGAGGGAGAGAAAACGAGGGGCACAGGGTTGCCAGCCAGCCAGCCCGGCCGGCCTACTGCGATTCCGCTGCTAGAGTTACTGCTAGTTACTGCTATTGGTACTGCTACCTATTGGTACTGCTATTGCTATTGTTAGTTGTTACTGCTATTCATACTGCTACTGCTATTAAATTTACTGTTATTGCTATTGCTATTGCTATTGCTATTGCTATTGCTATTGCTACTCCTACTCCTACTGCTACTGCGGCTGGCTCCTGGCTTCTATGTAACTTCTGGCTGCTGGCTTCTGGCTGGCTGGCTGCAAAGCACACAACATACATCATCCCTCGTCTTCCGTCAACTGAGACAGCAGCGGGTAAGTTATGTAGTTGCCCTGTTCCCTGCCTGCCTGCGTGCGTGCCTTTCTGGAGCTCTCTCTTCCTCTGCGTGCTTGCGTGTGTGCGTGCTCGTGCTCGTGTGGGTTTGTGTGGGTGTGTGGGTTTTACTAGTACTCAACTTCTGCACCGACCGGCCAATCACGACGCGCGGTTCTAGTTATCGGTGAACTTGGATCGCGCGAGTTCTCTGAGCCCTCCCTCCATAGCCCATGGCCCTTGATGATGATAATGATGATTGTGGTGGAGAGAGAGACGCCGAAGTATCAACGGCCACACCTCCGACTCCTCCGACCGACCGGTTCACGCAAAAAGGCATGATCCTTCTCAACTTCTCTCGATCCCTCCCTCCCACACACACACATCGTCGGTCGTCGCAGGCGCTAAACCTTCCCTCCCTCCCACACACACGCACTGTATTCTACGGTAAGTAGAGTACTCTACTCTACTTTTACCGTGCGTCGCTGTATGACAGCCGTATAATTACGCCAACCACGGGCGGGCGCGCAAACATAGGGGTGGAGGGGGAGGGTAGTGAGATAGATGGAGTGCTGTTCCGTTGCGCGTATATAACAAATCACTAACGGCTGGACTAGGAAGTGGAAATATAGAGTGGGTTGGGTTGGGTATGGGTGTGTTGGGTAGGTTGGGTATGGAAGGGTGGGTTGAAGGGGGGTTTGTTTGGTTGACATCTGAGGATCCTCCATGCTGTGCTCCCACCAGCAGTAACCCACCCCTCCAGGCTCCCCCCGTCGACAGCGGCAGAGCCAGGGTGGAATGGAGTAGAGTAGTAGGATGGATCTCGAGGGCTCCATCTATCTACTACGACGAAAAACGACTTGTCGCCTTCTCCGGTCCGGCGCCATCAGCATCAGCATGAGCATCAGCAGCAGCCATCATCCATGATCATCCACCCATCCACCCATCCATCTTCCCCTTCAACGAAAGGCTCCACACTCTACTTACCTACCCTACGGTTCCAACTTTGCCTCTACCTGCCCCACCGCTGAGGGATGTTTTGGTGTTTTGGTGTGGAAACACCGCCGAACGCACCCACCCACGCACGCACGATGATGATGGTGATGCTGGGGGTGATGATGCCGGTGCGAAAGCCAGAAAAACAAAGAGAGGATTGTTGTGCATATGTGTGTGCCTATGAACGCAGAGCACTGTATCAGTGTATCAGTGTATCATCCATCTCGATGCTATCGAGACCGTACCAGTCCCAGTCCCCTTCCCTTCCCTCCACTCCCCTCCGAATGGGTTTCACGGGAAGAAAAAAGAAAAAAAGGAAAAAAGAAAAGAAAAAAAGATGGCAGGGATAAAGGGATTGGACGTTGGAGGTTGGAGAAAAAGAAGAAAAAGAAAAGAGAAAAAAGAAAAAGAAAAGTCAAGCAGGATGATGTGCAGGGAGCGAACGACCGAACGACCGACCGAACGACCGAGCGACCGAGCGACTGAAGAGAATGCCCGAACCCTTCCTACCCTCCTCCTCCTCGACTCCTCCTCCTCCGCACCACCGGGCCACACTCCCCTGAAACCTCCAACCCCACTCCTCCCGGACCTCACTAGAGTACCTAGAGGAAGTGTGGGCTGAGACGGCCGAGCACACTTCACGATGCGCGCTAACTAGCAGATTGGTGGCACCGCCTATGTAGCATAGGTATCGAATGTCAGCCATCATCGGCGGTTAACTACCTGGAGTACTTGGAGTGCATACGGTACATCATACGCACTTGATCTGAGCACGTGTCTGATGTTCATTTCTGTAAGTAACCAGATACACTTTCGGGTGTGGCTCCGTCTCTGAACTCTGGACGAATGGGAACATCGGACGGACGCAAGCCTGCATGGGAAGGAAACCCCCTCCCAATCGCAATCAAAATCAGCGAAGAACATTCCGAAAATCCTTCTGTCCACTGGTCAGCTAGAGTATGGTGTGTAAAGTAGAGTAACGGCGGCTTGACCAACACACAAACGGCAGGTGGAAACGGGAAGGCGGCCAGACCCAATCGAAGGTTTGGTGTCCCTCTGTCGGTCCCCGCCTCGTGCTCCTCGTGCTCCTCGTGCTCCTCGTGCTCCTCGTGCTCCTCGTGCTCCTCGTGCTCCTCGTGCTCCTTGTCCGACTGGAAGAAGGAGTTGTCCGTGCCGTTAATGCCGGCTGTCCACCGGTTGTTATGGCTGCCCACCCCCCTACTTCCTGGTTTCGGAGAGCCGATGTATATAACGCCCGAGACGTGATCTACCACACATGGGTTTGAAGTCAGGGTGCATAGAGTGAGTACTATAGAGTGATCCGCCGGCGTCGACATCGCTTGACGGTCTTTGTTTGGTCCCCGGGGCGAAGTGAAGTGATACCTACCACGCGAGGAGGGTATGTATGTACGGTGCGTGTATGTAGAGTGTGTAGAGTACCTATCCACCGCACGACACGAGTGCAGAGTGCAGACACGGCTAGCCGCTGTCACGAGCTGTGCGCACTACGTTGAACGTTCACCAAAGTCAGCCAGCATGCCCGGGTCATATCATATGTCATATGGTAGTATATATTATACATACAAATCCCGTTTCAAAAGGCAAACCCACCATCCCGAGGATCCACGAGCACGAGCGAGCACCAGTGCACCACCAGTGCTCACTGCCAGTCTGCCACCCACCAAAATAGTCACTTCATCAGATGAAACGGATCTAGAGTAGGTATACATACTAGTAAGTATTCTTCTGCCCGGGATATGAGGGAACCTTTAGGCTCTGTCGGTAGATGTTATCCCCTGTCTGCGCGCCCGCCGTCCGCCGCTCACCGCCGACAAGCCAAAGCCAAAGCACGCGGTCCCGCCCTCCCCTCAAGTCAGCCACCGTTTTTCCCCTAGAGGAACAAAAGGGGGCATGATCGGACGGACCGAGCAGGGGATCGAATGCGAATTTGAACTCCGAGTCTCCGAGTGCTTAGTTTCCCGGAGGAGAGAGCATGCATCTTCATTTTTTTTCGTTCGTTCGCCACATTTTCGTGGATCTCCGTCGATTCGTACTACCCAGTCAGATCTGCTAAACCCCTCGGTGTATGTATACACTTACATGGTTGGATAGGTGGTATAGGTGGTACCTATAGGCGGTATAGGTAGAGTGTACCTGGCATATGTGTGTGTGTGTGTGTGTGTGTGTTATCGACTGCCGCTGACGCCGTGAGCTTCGGGCTTTGGGCATTGGCCTCCACGAGCTCTTTTTCACGAGATTTCTTTTTCTTGTTGTTCTTCTTGTTCTTCCGGAGGCGGGGTTGAGAAAAGAGCACATACACAGAAGAAAGAGGAGATAGAGGTTGATCGTCTATTCAGTAGAGGATGATCGAGTGTGTAAGGAGAAGAAGAAGAAGAAGACCCCGCCGAGCCTACTCGGTCGACCTCGCTATGGCCGCTAACGTTGATGCCTACCGCTATGTACTAACCATATTCGTTTGCTCCCGCCGACAGCTCCCCCATCGCTCCGCCACAGCTGTTTAGAGGGGGATGGGGAGGGTGGCACCCACATCCCAATGGTGAACACGAGGTCGAGAAGACGTCAACATCCATAGAAGAAGAAAAGCAAAACCACCCCCATTTCTCCATTTCTCCAGTCCTCCAACTCGCTCCTTCCCCTTCTCTCCCTCCTCCCTCTTTCTTTTCTTTTCCAGAAGACTTGAATGGGCTTCTATGTATGATGTAGTGAGACAAAGTGGCGCACATTAGAGCGTTCATTATTACCGTATATATGAGCTTCTCGAAGCTCGAGGAATACATTCACACACACCCATACACAGCCATACTCTACATACAGCTGCAATACAGCTGCAGGTTTTGTGGTCTGCCACACACCCAATGCTGAAAACAGAAGCTCGAGTAGGAGGTTGGAATAGAATACATATAGTGATACCGGTACATTTGATGCGCGAGATTCATCTGAGGCTGTGTGTGCATCTGAGGCGGGTTGTGGCATGTGCAGTCCACGCCGCACGGGTTCCGCTAACTATACGGTAGCGTCGTGTCGGTGTGGCCATCATCATATGCATATACGGTGGGTATTCAGCATTTTGATCGTGATTGGGCATGCCACTTCTACGGTCGTACATACGCGTTTGCGTTTGGGACGGAGGTCCTCCGTCGCTTCCTCCGCATCGAACTCAACCGCTGCACCCCGCCACCTCCTCCCCGTCCTCCCCGTCCTTCTCATCCTCCCCATCCTCCTCCTCCGGCGAACCAGTAGTCTCTACATAGCAGACCAGACTCAAAACTTATCTCATCCCCGTACGTAGCTCCAAAACGTCCACACGCCGACCGACCGGATAATTCTTGCTTTCCCCCGCCAAAGACCACGGTTCATAGGTATTCAGCCAGTAACAATCCGTCGCCAGCAAAAACTACCGGTACCGTACTAGCACGATGCGGATCTTCACCATGGGAAATAAGGCCCCTCTGCTGCTCTACATACAAAAACCGTTACCGAGCCTCACCACAACCGCAGTCTGCAGAGCACAGCAGCCACAAACGAAAAAAGAAAAGAAAAAGAAAAAGAAAAAGAAACTACGGTACTAGGGTTTGAGGATTTTCTGATTTGGGGCGTGAATTTCGTGCACTTATGCAGGGCTACTACTAACTACTAGTCCTGTATAGCGTAGCAGTGTCTAAGTAAGAAACCCCGCCCACCGCCGCCGCCCACGCCCCACCCGCGGCTGGTCGCTTATGATGTGTGAACTGCATTGCATAAGCCCCAGCTCCAGCTCTCATCCCACAACCCCCCTGCGTTCTCTACTACCACCACTGTTTTTTTGCTGACGTTGGGGAGTTACAGACTACAGTACGGCATATCTAGTGCTATAGAGTTTCTAGGGATGCCGCCCGTAACTTTACAGTAATGTAATGTCACGTAATGTCACGTAATATTACAGTAAAGCATGAGTCGTGACGGTAAAGTTATTGCCAAGGCGGCTAGTGATGGCTGGTTTTGGTCTTGGTGTGGCTGGTGGTGGTCGCTGGGTGGCTGGTACTGCCCGCCCCGGCCGGCTATTGGCTGGTTCAAGCGGCGCCAGCCACCCAGCACTGCCAAGCTTACATCGTTACGTGACACTTTACCGTTACGGCTCATACTTTACGGTAATCAGGCATCCCTAAGAGTTTCATACTATAGTTCGCGGTTCCCACGGGGAGCTCAACAGGAGCCTGATGCTGGCTGCCTACCTATCTACTAGCAGTTACTCGTCGCCATGGAAAAATGATATCCATCTAGGTATCTATCTTCTTCACGGCTTGCTTTTTCTTTTTCTTTTCCGCTTTCCCGCGGTCCTGTTACCACGGGTACCTAAGTAGTCGGCGATGGGGTGTTTGAGACATTCGATTATCAAGACACTATAGGTGCTATACCTACTATACATGCCTCCCGCCGCTATGGAATGGCCGTAGGACTTTGGAGTCCGTCGATTCCGTCGATGCCGTGGAATACATACGGTGCATATGGTACATGTGTATGTACTCGGATGTAAGGGTAAGTGCTGCCTCACCAGTTTTTCCCCCATACGACTTAGCGTTTTCCCCCATACAATTTAGTCACAACCACTCACTCATTTCATTGTATCTGGCTTAGTGCGCTTCTAATATAGACTAGTACTTATAATTCGTAATGGTGGTGAGCCACCACTTATTGGCAGCTCCTGGTACATGTGTATGCATACCTGATGCAAGATATCCCTCCCTCCGTCCAGCAGCCAGCGCCCTTCGGACGCCACCAGAAATTCCGTTCCTGGCTGATATGCCACCTACATCATACCTACTTAGGCACAGCAAGGCCTATGCTAAGAAGCAGTTATGATACATACTAACTACCTACCCGAAAATCCTCCGTCTGGGCGCATACCGAACGAAAGCCCTGAGGTTCTGACGATCACTTTTCGCACGCACATACGGCCCGAGGCAAAAAATACTTATCACATTCTCGAGTCTCGACAGGGCTCCACAGGTACAAATGTAAAGAAGTAGGTAAGCGCCCCGCAGCAGCAGCAGCAGCAGCAGCAGCAGCAGCATCAGCAGCTGCTGGTCGAGAATGGCATCGAACCCCCCTGAATAATTCGACTGGCCAGACCCTCCCCATCCCCATCCCCTCCCCATCCTTCCCCCTTACTTACGTACATGAGAGCTATTAATCTGATGGCCCTACCTACTACCCAGGGTTTGGCTGTGCGTTTCCCCAGCCCGACTGTCCAGTATCGGCACCCATGGCCGCGAGCTCCGACCGACGACTCTTGGCGCTTCGGGGGTTGGGTAATGGGAGGTCCCGATTTCCCGCATTGCAGATGTGTATAGGACCTGTAGATATATCAAACGCGGTATTATTAGAACCCCCGTCTACCTAGGAAATAGGTACCTGGTTAGTTGTCACGGCCAGGAAGCTATTATCTAGGTACATACCAGTTCCAACAGCTTGTCCGCCGGGGACGGACTCTGGATTCTGGAGTCTCTGGTGACGATCCCGACGTATGTACACTACGGGGAGAGTCTTTGGCCTGGTCTTTTGCTTTGCTTTGCTTAGTGATATGCCGACGGCCAGAGCACGTGGGCAAGGGGGGAGATGAGCTCTGTACAGTGTATGTAGGCTGTAGATAGGCAATCTAATCTAGTAATCTCTCCCTTAAGTACGTACGTACGTAGATACGTAACGTAGTTACTTGAGATGAGATTTAGATGGGCCGAAGGCGTAGGACGAGAGACGAGAGGGCCCGGTTTCTCCGGTCTCTCCGGTCTGTCTCGGGGGTGGATGGGCCGAATACTTACATACACTGGGGGCATCTCGTGCTCGTCCGCGCAAAATTAACCAACTAATGGAATAAGTTGCACCAGCCAGACCTTCCGGCTGATCTCCCATACGGTCCGGTCTTACAAGATCTCCGCCAATGTCCCCGCCATGTCCGTGCCTGTCCGTACCTGTCCGTGCCCACAACGCCGGCTTCAACGCCGCGGGAGATACATGTCAGATACATATCAATCACCCCTCGGCAGGCGGACGGCGGTTGTCACATCAGGAAGCTGCTTATGTACATACTTACCTACCTACTTACATCTCACTCACGGCCGGGCCCGCAATCGTTTGTAGCTTGTGTACCATGGCCCTGGTGCTACTGCTGCGCGCACATCCCCGATACGATCCCTTGGAAGTTGGGGTTGGGGGGAGGACGGGACCCGATTTCCCCACATATCTCTATCTCCATCTCCATCTCTACGGGGGAGGGGGGACCTGGGGGGTGGAGGGTGGAAGGATGAAGGGGGGGAGGGAATAGATGGGAAACATAAATAAATAGACAAAACCTCAACAGCACTGGGAACCCCCGTACAGAAGACGAATGCAAATAATTGTTCCCTTCGTGGTTTTGTTTACTCATGGGTTGTGCTTGGGTTGTACTACCCAGTATTACTAGCACATGCGTAAGTAGCGCTGACCGGAGTGGTATGTAAGCACTGACGCATAGTCAAGTAGTGTATGTACGGTAGTGTAGGTACTCTAGAGTACCAGGAGTACCAGGGAATGGGGGGTTGGCCGAAGGCCTTAGTTACAGTGGGACTCACCCGACCTCTGCCGACCCCGACCCTCCGGCTAAACGTATAAACGGTGCTACTAACTAGTAGAGTAGGCTTCGGCTGCGTCCTCGGCAGTTCTGTTCTGCTCTGTTCTGCGGCGGACGACGACGACGGACGACGACGATGGAGGCGGCGCGGCGCTAGTTGGTAGGAGCGGTGGAGCGGTGGAATTGGTATGGAGAACTCTAGAACAGAGGGGATGGAGATGTAACTATGTGCCGGAGCTGGAAAACGGCGAAAACTCCGGCCGCCCGCCACGGGATTTGGTTCAGGCTCAGGTCTGGTTCTGGCTCTGGTCGGTTGAGCAGTAGGAGATGAGGTTTTTGGTTTTTCCTCGGGATCAAGCGCCCTGCGACCTGGGTACAGTCATTCGCGGCACGGGCGGACCGCTTTCGTTGCTTAGACCTTTGCTTACTTACGACGAGTCGAGTCGCGCCTCGCTCTCTGGCCCCACAGCAAATGAACGGCGGGTACCGGTGATGTTGGCCCGGCAGTCCGTCTCGCCCTTCCCCCCCGCCCCGAGCTTTTTACCCCACCGTGTATTGTGTGTTCCCCCCTGAGTCTACCGGTACCGTATGTAGGTATCCATTCCACAAAGCAACCAAGTAAGTACCCCCTCCCCTCCCATCCCCTCTGGTTCTCTCGCCCCCGGCCGAACGTGCATCCATGCTTCGCAGGTCGAGCTACGTATCTACTGGGTATACCTACTGATACATACATACAGATCAACGCAGCAGCCAGAAGTAATCTATAGGCGCTTCACGATGCTTCCACACCTATTACCTACAGGCTACCCACCCTAGTTGCGGCAGCTTGGGAACCAGAGATCGGAGAACTCGACGGATCAACTAGGTGGGTGGACGGTATACCGGTCTGTAGGTCTGTAGGCCTGTATACCAACACGTGGAAAAGCACTTTCGAGCTCTGCCGGGCCAACCGCGCGAGAATTACTTGTCCATCAGACACACACACACACACACATATATGCTTCATACATACACACTTCATACATACACACTTCATACATACATACCTTCATACCTTCATACATACTGCTGCTGCTGCTGCTGCGGGGAAGCAGTTCGATGCGTGCCATGCGTGCCATGTGTACCATGTGTATTTACTCCTCAGTACTAAGTATAGGTAGCCGCACTGACGCAGCGGGTGGATAATATATATCATATGTGATCGATGGAAGCTGCTGGAGCTCGATTGCGACCAGGTTCAGGTTCAGATGGCTGTATGTATAGTACTGTACTCCATGTCTGTATGGATGTATGTATGGATGTAGGTACCTACTCAGTCATTCCCGCCGCCAACACGTAAAGTGGAGTTCGGTATGGTATGGTACGGTATGGTATGGTATGGTATGGTAGGGAGTAGGGAGTTGTTACTCTGCAGCCTGTACTGTGGGGTACTCTAACAAGCTCATGGCATGGGGGAGCCTGTGGATGACCGCGTTGCCCCCCTTCCCCCTCCCCTTCACCCCCTCCCAATCCTCGAGCAACAGCGGTGGAGCCAGTTGAACATCTGCAGGCTACTAGCCTTTGTCATCGTATTGCTTTTTGCAGTGGACTTACATACAGACCTACATACCTACATATATCTTTGAGCTCTACTACTGCGGTGTGTCTCCCGGCGGTCCCTGCTTGAGCTCGGTATCTAGAGTAGGTAGTTAAGCTACTCGTACTCGCATGTATGTATGCGGAATCCATATCTAGGGCGTTTTGGCTGGAGACATCCCGTAACTTCATGTTCCCCTAGGTAGGCCGGCACTTGAAGAATCACAGAGGTAGGTAGCTAGGTGGGTGGATGGGTGGATAGTTCAGCTCGAGACATCATCATCAGCGAGGATTTGGCGGTCTAGAAACCAAAAAAAAACTCCGACCCCGACCCGACCATCATGGCGATCCCATTTTCCTGCTGATGGTATGTATAGTAAATAGTGGTGGCAAAACACCGGCCTCGCCAGCTCAAACATTGGTGGCAGTTCCCTTCGTGGCCAGCTCGATGGCGGCGCCGATGATATGTACTATGTTTATACACACGTCTACCCTACATGTGTACATCCAGCTGTGTTGTGTCGAGCATTGTTTCAACTTTCAAGCTGGCTGGATGGATGACGTAGCGTATAAGGCGGTGACGGCGATGGAATCGAATCGTTGACATCGACGGACACAAGCACACTCACATACACGCACACATAAACACCACACACACACCATGATGGCTGAGCTCCAAGGAGGGTGGTACACATGGTAGGTACCTAATTCTTCATACATAGCCACGAGATAGCAGCGTCCGCGCCGCATCGGGACGATGCACACATCGTCCAGAAGTAGGCCCTGAGCACGCGCCCCGCGAGTCCTGATCTGTCGGACCATGACTGCAGCATTTCCCTTCGGGGAGGGGGCTAGGGGGAAGGTGGAGGGAGGGAGGGAGGGGGGTTCTTTACCGAGACGGTTTATTGGGGGCCGGCGGTGACTGGCTGGATCAACTGGCTGCAGAAGGAGGTGGAGGAAGCGGAGAAGGAGGAGGAAGAGGTGGGAGTCGGTTCCAAGTCCGTCTACTACTCTACTCCCAAATCACCTAAACCACCCAAAACAAAAAGACAAAAATACCAAAAACGGATGCCCGTCTATTAACGCTAAGCTCTGACCTCCCCGCCCCGCCCCGCCCGCCACGCCCCACCGGCCCGCACTCGTCTAAAGTAAGGGTGGGATATCAGCCGAATTGATAACTGAGACTGAGACTGCGGGCTGAAACGGTGAGGCAGGCTTGTGTGAGGGTACCTAGGCTGGCTGGCTGACCCACGGACGGTGGGGTTGTGGGGTAAGTAGTTCCAGGCCACCCGTTTCCGGCTGGGTGTGTGTGCAGATTCTATGTGGGGGGAAGGGGGATGTGGGGGGATTTCTGGATAGGTCGCGATAGATTGAAGAGCTTATGGGCCATGGACCATGGCTGAATTCACCGTTTCCCGCTCACTCACTCGGATTTCCAATCCGCGTGTCCAGAAGCACCCCCCCCTCCACTTCCCCACCCACTCCCGGGAGCACTCTATTCACCGCTTCGAATCCTTTGTATGATGTCTCGCATCGCAAGCTCCGATGAGGCCAGGCCCTGGTGATCAAACCGGTGATCTTCAGCTACAGGTTCAAAGTTCACCACGGTACATACCGTAGGTAGTGACATTTGCCTACTGCACCGCGCGGCGGTCCCGCCTGCTTTCGCCAGGGCTACCTAAATCTCTGCCTCTGCTACCTCTCCTCCTACTCAAGTTCCTCCGTGCACATCCACGTATGTATGAGGTATGTATGTAGGAAGTATGTATCATACCTCGGTCTGGCAACGACCTGGCGATGATCCCGCGTTCCCAGTTTCCTTCCGTTGCACCGATCGCTTCTACCCTTACTATCGCCAGCACTATCACCAGCAGCAGCAGCAGAACCATCACCACCACTCAGCTCATGTGGTGGTGGCATGTACGTACAATACATTACAAGGTCGAGGTTGAAACCTTATTTCCCCCAGCGCAGCCCAACCCAACCACAGCCAACCCAGCCCAACCCAACGCAAGCACTACTACTACTATCCACACGGAAACACCCGCTCTCACCGGTTCGGGGATGCGGGTAATCCGCCATCAATCGATCAGTGACTGACTTGACCGGGGGACAGGTAAATCGACTCCACTCCACATCGGCTGCACTGCACTGTACAGATCGCGCGGCCCCCATGCCCCCATGCCGCCGTGGAAAGGGATTCATTCATTCATTCCGACGAATGGCTCGTGCATGCGCTGCGCTGGGATGGGATGGGTTGGGTGAAGGGTGAGTAACTGTAGAGTAGAGTACAGTACAGTAGAGTACAAATGCTTCCATGTGGTTAGTATGGTAGCATGCCCCCTTCCGCCCCCCCCCCCCCCCTCCTCCCGTTTGACGAGCACTGCAGCCGTCCGTCGATGGCCACGAGAGCCCATATGCCCCCCGGAAGGGCAACGGGGGAATGCGAGAGTATGGCAGCAGCGGTTAAGCGAATTATACGTAGCGTGAATGGAATAATCTGCCGGGCTGGTCGGATTGCATGGCATGTGGGCATGGAGGGATCCCCCCCTCCCTCCCCAGTTGACTGTTGGCGCAGTTTTCTGTGCGTCTATTTTGGTTGGTTTCACAGCCCACACTCGACCCCTTTCTTCGGACTCAGGTGGGGTTGCAGTAGTTCTCCAAGTTCGTGATATACATCCTCTCGTCCTCACTCGCTCGCTCACTCGCTCGCCTATGGCTCCCCTTTCCTCCCCCTTAAGTAACACGATGCGGACTTGGATTGGTGTTGCATATTGACGCAGATGGCGCATATGCCTCGATGTTTCATTCAGTCGGGCGTTCAGGAAAAAATGAAACAACACGAGACGAGGTGTAGCACAACAGGCAGACTCGTGCCTGTTTATAGACATTAGCTGGTACCTTTTCAGTAAGGGACGGGGATGACTTATGGTAAAAAAATTATAGGGAGAACTGCTCGAAAGCAGTCCTCCCTCCACCCCCCCCCCCTACTCCAGCATCAAACACAAAAGCCACCATGGAGCTCTTCAGTCGTTAATATCAAGGAGAGTCACATCATCACGGCTTCTGTTCCCTTTCCACGAGACAGTCCTACCCGAGGTGTATGGGAACAAAAAGCAAAGCGGACGAGTACGAAACTCTGAAGCCTCCTGGGGAGGTTCCCACTCGTGCAGTTGCCCTCAACAAGAACTCGGACAAGCTTTTCCCGTGGACGGAAAAGCCACTCGTGAAATCATTCCAAGAATCATCGGGACTTCCAAGACGGCCAAGTGGCGACTCGGATAACCTCTCCATAAGCCTGTGGATCCCTTCACATACCTTCTCAACCTACCCATGACCCCCTCCTCCGTACCTGAGACCGCTGGCAACTCTGAGACTCCGTATGTGACCGCATAACCCTCTGGGACAAGTTTTTGTTTTCTCCGCCAGAAGACGGAGCACGGACAAATAGAACATCCACAAAAGCCGTGTTTGAAGTGGCCTCACCGCGCCATCCCTTCGACCCGGGAACGGGGAGGGGACGAATGGGTTTGACCTGATGCCCATGCTCGTCTCGCCTGAGTCTCTCCAGAGGAAATAAACAGAGAGACGATTAACGCAGACCGGCGAGTTTTTTCCCGAAGGAAACCGAGCGGAATCAAGATCTTCCACTCGGGCAAAGGGAGCGGGCTCTCCGATGACGATCAGATGTATGGGGCAGTACCAATTGAAGGGGGTGCGAGTCGGAGTTGGCATTGAGTTTCCACGCCGGAATATGACGTCTTGCCCGTGAGTATGATATGCGTCCGCGCTTCCGTATGTAAACCTGGACTCTCCATGGAAGAGTTTGCAAGGTTCGCTGGGCCCTGCGCATTTCTGCATTGCAGAGAGCCGTGCCGACGAGGTCCTTCCAGGCATGATGGATGAAGCGCGTTGCAATCCGTTGGTAAGGCAATTCGTGCTCTGGGAAACCCAACCCCCAACTCGCAGTACCTAGCGGAATGTATATCCGTCAATGGTTTCAATACCACCCCGTCTGATGCCAAAGTCCCATGCATCAACACACACACCCTCAGGGAGGGCATGTATCCTTCACAAACTGTACATATGTACCGAGGACCGGGCCACAGAAGGGGGCAACGAGCGTACGACCTCTTGGCACATGCGCTGGAAGCTCTCCTGGACTTGCTGGGAAGCAGATCTGCGAGACATGAACGGGGAGACTTAGGGTTAAGTTCCGACACCACTGGGCGAAAAAACGAACTCTAGCGGAGTCAACCGGAAGCTCGTTTCCCATTGACGACAGAGGTCGGGAAGTGGCCGGGACCCCACAAGAGCCGTGTATATTTTCATCAAGACTTTCGTCCTGCCAGTATGCCGTGAAACTATGGAGGGTGATGTGCGGGGGGTTCGTGCCCATGTGGGACGAGAGTCTCGAGCGTTGCAGGTAGGAAACAGAGGAGGGTGGAGGGCCATATTGCAGTTTCGGGTAACCGAATAGGAGAAGAGCTTGAAAATCCGCAAAGACAATTGGGTGGAGGATAATCGGAGTTGTGGTGGATCCAAAACAGAGGTGGTGATGACATGGGAACGGGAAGGGAGGAGAGGAGCTACCTAGAGTAGGGTTTAAAGGGACGTGTTCGTGACGCGACTTGCCAAGGCCTAGACACGCCGCACCAAGCACCGGCGATGCGTGTAAATGGCTAGCGTACTTTCCAACCCCTCTAACCCCTCCAATCCTGCACTGCGATAGAGAGTTCTCGTTCCAAGATCCACCACCCCCGCCAACGCCGAATCGCGAGAAAGTTGAAGTCCTCCAACCGCAAACGCTGACTCCCTCCATCTGCGGTCGCATCGCCCTACTCAATCCCAACATTCCACCTACAGATTCGGCCCAATGGAACCAGATACGACTCAACCGGCCGAAAATAATCACGTTCCCGTGTGGTGCGTGGGACATCAGATCAAGAATCCCGACAGGAATGTCGACGCCAGTCTGGTTGATGCGGAGGGTAACTCTGGCGTAAGTTGATAGCCGTTCACTCGCTACTCGTCCCACTGAGCTGATATTTGCGAGGTTTAGTATGACATGGTCACTGGACGTATCAGCAACTCCCGGTTTCACAAGCGTGTCCTGAGAACAATCGAGCAGGCGAGATCGGAACGCCGCCGGCATGTCCATATCGAAGGGTTAATGGCTGACGAGGTCAACCTCGCACCCGGAGCTCACATCTCGGGTGTCATTGCGCTGGTGTCACCGTGGATTGAGATCGAATCTACGGATCCCCTAATTGCTCATATTTCCAAGCAAGTGCTGGATCTCGAACTTGCGTATGCGGCATTCTGCGGTCTGGGTCACGTCGTCATTCCTGGCCCCAAGGTTCGGTCAGACGTTGCAGCATATGCTCAGGCAATAAGCACCGCGTTGTCTCATTCAGCGTATATGCAGCTTCTGGTCCAATTCTCAGTCGATGAATGGGTAGGTGACGAGGACAATAAATCGGAGAACGCGCTGTATGATCCACTTTCAGCTTGGGATGCTTGGAACACAATACGGACGGTCTGTCGGTACAATACGCAATTGGCCATTGGTACGGTGAATTGTAGTTTAATATCTGTGGTTGGGCCAGTCCCGCTGACTATTTGTTCCAGCCCTACGAATACCGTCCAGGCTACCCTCTCCCTCCGTCACACGGCGGTGGTTTGCGGAGCCGCTGCGGATGTTGATCGTATCGTCATCCACCTTCTGCCCGAATAACAAAGGATTCCCCGTCCTATCCAAGCTCCACCAGGGTTTATTCACGAAGTACATGAGGCTTCGGCCGACTCCATACATTCTCTTGACCGAAACCAGCGCCCCGCTGGTAGTCAGAAGCACTGGTCTCCCCTCAAGGGTACGGCACGAGCATGATGCGTATCTCATTTACATCCGGCATTTGCAAAAGAATCAGCCGACGCAGTCTACGGTGGAAAGGTTCGGCGCAGGCTATCAGGACTTCCTCCAGGCACCTCTGCAGCCTCTGGCCGACAATCTGGAGAGTATCACTTACGAAGTGTTCGAAAAAGATCCTGTCAAGTACGATCAATATGAGAAGGCCATCGAGCTGGCTTTGGAAGACAGGGAGTTAGGAGAAGAAATGTATGTAGCTTGCACCCTTGTGGGCTTGCTTGCTCACCCTCTAACCCCTTCAACTGACATTTCACTCTAGTGTTGTTGCGGTCGTTGGCGCTGGTCGTGGCCCGCTCGTATCCAGGGTTTTACAGGCTGCGAAGAATTCCCGGCGGACAATCAAGATGGTTGCGGTTGAAAAGAATCCCAATGCCTATGTCCACCTCCAGAGACAAAATGCCGAGCGATGGAACAACGTTGTTACGATTATCAGGAGCGACATGAGGTCCTGGAAGCCGGGCTTTACGGTCGATATCCTGATATCGGAATTACTAGGAAGCTTTGCGGACAACGAGCTGAGTCCAGAGTGTTTGGACGGTGTTCAAAGGGTTCTGAATCGTAAGTTATCCTCGCATCTATTCGGGTTTTCCCGCAATGCGCGAATCTGCGCTAACAGTAATATAGCCGATGGAGGTGTGATGATTCCACAGTCCTACTCGGCGCATCTGACACCAATAATGGCGCCTAAAATCTTCGCGGATATCTCCACCCGAAAGCACGATCCCGACGCCTCCGAGACGCCTTATGTGGTGATGTTACAGTCGATAGAGAGTCTGGCAGAGAACGATCACATTGAGAGGATGTGGGACTTCTCGCATCCAGTACCCTCGAATGTCTTAGGCGAGGCTGCCTCCATGTGCGGGGGTTTCGTCGGGTTGGGTGACGGCGGAAATGACCACAATTTGCGAAGCTGCAAAGCCTCTTTCAAAGTACCTCGACGAGGAGTGGTTCACGGACTGGCCGGTTACTTCGAGAGTGTTCTGTACGGCAATGTCGAGCTTAGCACAAGGCCGGATACCATTGATCAGAAGAGCAAAGACATGATCAGTTGGTTTCCGATATTCTTTCCCTTGAAGGTATGTTTCCCCATAGCAATCCATAGAACTTTTTCCGACGGGCTAACCTCTCAACCGCAGACGCCATTGTACGTTCCTGATCAGGCCGAGATAGACGTCTCCATGTGGAGGCAGTCAAGCGAGCGTAAAGTCTGGTACGAGTGGATTGTCGAGGTGTTTGTGACGAATGGCGCCCAGAGATACAGACTTGGTAGCTCTGACCTCCACTCCTCAAAAAAGAATGGCTGTTTGATGTAATGGGCGAATATTCTGTAGCTGTTGGCAGTTGGATACACTTGTGATTGGATTTTTCTTAGCATGCGAGAGATATCAGATACCGATTTTGGCTTACTGAGTACTCGTTCCTTCAAAATGACATGATAGAATATCTTGGATTGATTGCATGTACATAATAAGAGCGTGATTGGGTTGATAATGTTCCCACGAGCCAACTTCCAAAGGCTGAACCCTGCAAGCCCTGCCGCAGAGCCGCTTATGACGAAAAATAAAGCATTTGACTTCCTCCCCACCAGCTCTGCCACTAACCACATATCTCCACCATGACTACCACGACTTCTCAGAACGCCGCTCGACTACAACATCTGTGGGAGGCCTCACATGCGCTTGCAACTACGGCCCCCGCGGTATCCGCGCATTTGATGTCCCGCTACCAATTGCTGTCCGCCGAGGACCTCTCCACTTCCGCTGCGAGTCGACGAGGTGTGGCATGCCCTTTCTGCGGCACCATCCGCAACCCAGGCAGCGCTACAGACACCGCAGAGAGGAGAACAAGGAGGGATCAAGAGACCAATGTCGATGGAGACGATGGGACGTATACATGCCCCGCGTGCAAAAAGATAACCGCCGATGACGCCGATATCCCATCGCCCCCAAAGCGCTCAAAGATTGCCTTCTCCTCCACCTCTACTAGCGCCACCACCGCGACCACAGCGACCACAACAGCTGCCATAATCTCCTCGGCAACTACCGTATTACCGACCACATCTACATCCACATCCATACCCACTGAAGCGAACACTCCGCCGATCAGCAACAGCAAAACATCCTCGAAGACTAAGGGCAAATCGCGAAAAGGGGGCAAAGCATCGCTGTCAAAGATGCTCGCTGCTCAGAAACAACAGGGTAATAACGGCAACGGCGGAGTGCGTGGGGGCTTTGGACTCGATCTTATGGATCTTCTCAAGACTGCATGATACATAGGTGCGAGAACAAAAGAATAAACGACGTTTCTATGTGGTTCTTACATGCTCTAGCTCTGTTCGCTCCAATTAATCTCGTTTGTGCTGGTGGTGGTGGAGGCGGAAAGAGAGGCGAGCCCTATCAGATAGGGAAGGCTTGAATGACTGTTCGCCGAGGCCTCCTTGACATCGGATTCAACCGATAAGTGACAGGCGCCATTCGTTGTTAGCGCCCGTTTTCGACAGTCTACGCCTGCGATTCTCCCGGTGCCGCCGCCACTGCCCTGCCCATTCCTGTCAGGGAAGTGTCACGTCCGGTGAAGCCGATCGGGCTTGCGTGACAGCGTCCCACCGATTATCGCTCTTGCCCCGAAGAGGCTGTTGGGATGAGAGCACGAGAGCGAGATGGGAACCGCTGCGCTGTGATAAGCCTCTTTACTGGGAACCCACCATCTCCACCTCGCTTTCATGCAAACACAAGGGGATGGGGGCGCGGGTGGATACCTTGGGGGGCGCGCGCGGGGGGGAGGGGCAGCTGGTTTACTGCTTAGTACGTACCGGTACAGGTGTCATCCAACAATCCATCCAGCTTGCTTGCAGCTTGCTCGCTCATACGACCGTTCCCGTTCCCGGGAAATTTCGTTCATCCTCCGGGGAATCCGAAGAGCCCGCCTTGCCTGCTTGCCTACTTGCCTACTTGCCTGCTTGCCTGCTTGCCTGCTTGCCTGCTTGCCTGCTTGCCTGCTTGCCTGCTTGCCTGCTTGCCTGCTTGCCTGCTTGCCTGCTTGCCTGCTTGCCTGCTTGCCTGCGTGCCTGCGTGCCTGCTTGCGTGAAAATTTGTGTCAACTGGGATACGTTCAGGCTGCACGCCGGGATGAGGCTTCGTTATTGACAGCTGTTTCGGCGGGCTGCCGGTGCTCTACCTAGATACTTTACGCACTACCGGTATCCCAGGACGCGCGAATGAGCGAGCGCCTGTCTGCCTCTCTACTGGCTAAATGCGGCTCGAGATGAGATATATCGGCATAAAAGGGGAGAGGACTAGAGCTCGTGCCTAGGCACTCAGGAAACCAGACCACGCACGCCGTACCGAGCCCGCTTACGCCGCACCCACCGCCATCGTCGTCGCAACCACATAGGTATCAAATGTTTGAGAATCTGCCGGCTGTTGCGTTCGTTCATGCACGGATACATCGGGTTCCGGTTTCACCGGCTGGCAGTATAGTTGGCAGTTGGAAGTTGGCTGGCGGTTGGCTGGACATTTTAGTGGCAATTCGCCACATATGTACATATAACTTCTCCGACATACGTTTTATGGTCGAACTTATGAAGAGGCCGGGCCGAATGAAGGTGTTCAATGCCGACACTTGGCACATTGCACTGCCATTTACTTCACTGATATGACACGCACATACACAGAATAATTACGATGCTGCACGGGGCTGCAAATCTCGGTTGCAAGTGTGCAAGTGCTGAGACACGCACATGGCAGAATTTCCCGGTTTGCTGGGTTCGTTGCGGCAGATGTTGGGGCGGAAGACACTGGGGGGGGTGGTGGATGAGGGGGTGGTGACGGGGGAGGGTACACGTCTTCAGTGCCACGACAGGTAATGTGTGGTGGGCTCTGTCTGTGCATTGCATTGCATGAACTTATACTTCACTCGACTTGAGTGGACTTAGCATGTCAGCCAGCCAGCCAGCCCACACATGCGGTGCGGGTTGATTCGATATCCCCAAGATCACCCCGATTCCATGGCGTGCGGTGCAACAGAACAGCCGTTGTCAGGGTTCTGTTATGGAACGCACTGTATTTACATAGTTCTAGATACTTCTCCGTTCCCCACCACCTCCTCGCGAGGCACGGACAACACCGACTTGCAGTGCAGAGGAGGATGCCCATTTGTTTTTTGTTTTTGTCTGGTCATTAACTACCTGCGACCCATGATCTATCTGGATCATGGCAATGGCAATAACTACACACTCCGTTTCCTTCTCATTGTCCAACCCAACGTTTCGTCAGGCGGCCCGACATGTCTTCCCCCTCCCTCCTCCCTCCGCCCAGCCCGGGCCTTTCCCCAAAGGAGGGAGGGAGAAGCCCCAGGGGAAGGGGGAGGGTCGCGGCAGTTTAAGTGGTTGTGGGGTGATTCGAGTGACCGATCCGCACGCTCCCTCTCCCTCCATCGGTGCGGCGAGGACTCGACGGCGCCCCCCCGCACTGCCTCTGGCTGCTAACGGGACCTCGGGCCGCGCTGCTGGTATTATGCCGAAGGCGAGGAGACGCGGGCGGGGTCGGGCTGGGGTCGGGCTGGGCGTGCTTGGGCTTGTGGGGTCTATACTATCTACTCGACCGTCTACGTGCACTCGTGGGTACTTACGTACTCCACGTAAATAGATACGCACCGACACTTGCTTCTTCTTCTTCTTCTTCTTCTTCTTCTTCCTCTCCGACGGGAGACGGAGGGATGGAGGGAGGAAGTGATAATGCTCCCACGCGCGCTGAGCAGACGCGGGTGAGAATTAGCGGTGTGGGGGTTCCCCGAGTCGAGACGGCCGGCGCGGGGCGCGGGGTGCGGTCATTGTGCGTGCGTGTGCTCCATGTATGTATTGTGCTACCCCTCCAGCTGTGGGGAGCTCGAACTCGACGTGAACTTGCTTTTGGGTTCAGGGGAGGGAGACACGATACGCCCCCCGTCCCCCGCGTGGGGGGAGTGATTCGCTGTGATTGTTTGACCGGAGGGTCTTCCATGGGGGGGCTGAGGCTGAGGATGTGGATGTGCATGTGGGTGCGGAGCGGAGGACGTCCGCTGCGTGAGACAGTTCGAATTTTAACTTTATGCGCGGGCGTACTATATATATGCATGCCTTGCTTTTGATTTCGACATTTGCTTTTTGGCGCATGGGTATATCACTCGTGGTGCGTGCGTGGGAGATGAGTGATAATACGTTCCGCTTCAATCGAGGTGCTAATGGCCATTGGGCGCAGAGCCTTGCAGGATGAATAGCTAGTGACTGTCAGGTCGTATTCGTGATCGATAGCCTTGGAATACTCTTTGGCTGTGTGGTGCATACGGTCAACTTCGATCACCTCTCGAACAGCACCGCAGGGAAAGACGCAAGTGTCAACACCAGTCCGGTATATACAGGTACTGCGGTTGACGCTCAAGACTGCGACCTCTACACAGCCCCTCTCTGCCGTGAAGATAGTACGTGCACTGTGCGTTCGAGTTGTAGCTCTAACGTCCAGCGCTTTACATGGTTATCACTCGCTTTAAGTATCCTTTTTTGTTGAGTAGGACAACTTCAATTTTCGGCCATCGGGCCGCCTTGCGAGGTAGGAAAATGGGGAAGAACCGGCTTTGTACAACCGGCTTTGTGGCTGCCATGATCTACCTACACTAGCAAAAAGTGGGGTGCGATTGATGCCGAACATCTCCACTATTTAGTACTACCGCTCGGATTTGAATCCAGCAGTCTCAGAGAATACAGTGTCATGCTAATCAAGCAGTTCCTAGACCGTAGTAAAACTACGACGACAAAAGTCTTACGGCAGAAATGCCGTGCTGAGCAAAATGCTCCGGTCACTGAATCCGGTATGCATACAGTAGAAACCCTCTAGTTTCAAGAATACGCACTGTGCAGTGTGAGTAAGACGGGCTGTACGCAAGCAAACATTCACGACATTCTTATAATATCGATAATCGAATGCAATGATGATTAAACAGAAAGAAAAAACTTCAATTTTCGAAACTTCACTAAAAAGCTGGGTGCTAGGGAAAACTCGTGTTTTAATGTCCCCCTAGTACTCCTCCCCGTAGCCATAGACGCTACTATAGAGATGATCCCACCAGTAGCTTCTATGAATCACGATGAGATGTGATGTTACGATCACAAGTCTTTGGGAGTCCAGCATGAGAGCCACCGGTCGCCAGTCATCCATCTACTATTTATTAATATAGCTCGACTTAGTGGAAGCTTGTTCTAGATGTCACAGGTGTCGAGGGATAGCCCACGTTGCCTGCGCACTCTTCATGTCTAATGTTCGAGTGATAATATCGGGTGATAATATCGAGTCCCCAGCTCCGAAGTTCACAATCATCCGTCCCCGCAGTTACCTAGTGGATTATTAGAGTGTAACTCAGTCCAGGTCGGAATATCCGCACCACTATGCAGAATTTCCCAGGCTTTGGAGGAAAAACCAGAGTCGGATATAACTTTGATGTCGGATCCAGATCATCGGGCATGATTCGCCACTCGGCTTTCGACCGGCACCAATACTAGTTAGTCGGGTAGTTAGTGATCCAGTCCCGCCTGCGTTCCCTAGAAAAAGTAGTCTAGCATCGGCCCGAGGGCTTAGCAGGTTTTCCCCACGGTACATAGGGCTGTAACTACGGTTGAAGCCGTTTTTGTCCGGGGTTCGTATTTTGGTAGCGATGGGAGTGGTCTGGAGTCGGTTCGGTCCGAGAAACATTGGCGTGTCTGAACGCCACTCCAGTCCCTCGGGAATCTACGACATGTGACCTAATTTGGCCGAGGACTGTTCTTTTTTTCTTCTCTCTCTTTGAATTCCTTACCGGAATGCTCTTTCTAATTCCAATTTCCCTTTTCCTCGCTTTCAATCCGATACATAGACGAGGTACATAGGCGAGTATAAAGATAAACGATATCATGCGCGACATCTGCAAAGTCCAGTGGCCAACTATTGGTTATGGGTAGGCATCATGGCAGATCATTCACCTTTACCTGGGTCTACACAGGATGTCGACTGCGAAACGGCTTCTGCCTGCTTGTACCTTTCCCCCCATTCGCCCTCTGGCCTTACCTCCTTCTCTCACTTATATGTATGTTTCCGTCGTTTCGGTCGCTTGATTTAGTAGGGTGATCGTATCGACGATCTTCAGGAACGTGACCCTTTTCCGTTATGGCTTCCGTGATTACCAAACTCTCTTTAAGCAGAGTTATGCACCTATGCATAGGTATAATACTTTCTATATAGGTTAAAGATCATAGGAGAGACACATAGACTACGGCTTTCGTCCGTCTGATCTCGGGATTCCCGAAAACTCAGCTAGTATCATAACCACGCCGGAGTATATAGCACGGATTCGTATTCCAAGCCGGTATTTGCATCTAGCGAATCATCGACTAGCATTTGACTGGGACGGAGGCCCTCCGGCCCTAGTTGCACTTAAAACCATTACGTACTACTAGGGAGTATAGCGCACTTTTACATGTGTATGTACGTCGGGAACGTGGCGCTCGGGAGCGTTGGTCGTATGTTCGACAGAGGATTCCGCAGATAGGTTTCCAAGCAGCGTCAGGCCGCCGGACGAGGTCTGAGGCCGTACTACTATAGTAATTACTGTATCTATGTAGGGGCCGAAGATGCTTCAGGGATGGCATCGTATTATTATTTTTTAGCTATGTACCATAGGAAGTAGACATTTCGATTGGTAGTTACGGTCTGGCTGGGCACACCTTGAGCCGAAACCTCGCGACATTGCATTTTGCTTACCAACACTTGCAGAATATCCCTACACGTACCGAGTGACTGGCATGATTGGTTCGATTTTGACCATACAAACGACATCGCGTCCAACAAAACCCGTGTCTTTTCTTCCCAACTCGAGGGGAGATTGCAATCCGAAGACTGCCACATGACACAGCGATCAAGATCGAAGCAATTGGCAGAGTTCTTTTTTTCACAATTTGGTTTTTTTTTTTTGATATGTAAAAAAAATAAGCGGCTCAAGGCGGGGTGTTAACTTCATGTTGGCCCAGGGCGGTCCCAACCATAGCGCAAACTTGCCGTAACAAGTTCTTCCGCCGTAGATCTGAAGATTACTACTAGATAGTAGTAGGGTGTCTTCCGTGGAAGGAATCTCGGAAGCGGGGATAAGGGCCGTTTTTTTCGTGTGGAGACTGCAAGCGAGGTCTTGATGGACGGCTATGGTCCGCGCGAGTGCGAATCAACCCGAAAATGGGGTGGTGGCTTCACCACTTATCATTCCTCTCGCGGTCCTGTCGAGCCCATGTTTGCTCGCCTTAGGACGGTAGCTATAGTATACCAGACTGGCAATCGCTAGTTAACTACCGATCAAGGTGTTTCTATGCATGTACCGGTATGCATAGTAGAGCACTTATCTGCCGGCTCTGACGGAAGGAAGGACACATCCTTCTGCGACTTCCAATGCATGGGGTCCGTATGCATACATCGTCAGAGATGGCAGGCTTGGCCCTCTACTTATACGGCATGCCGGTATGCCGGCAAACTGTGACGCTGACGCTACACTGCCGGCCGGTACTGCTCTACCTCAGCATCAGGACTTGTGAGTTTCAGTGCTTCAAGAGAAGAAACTGACAACCTCAAGAGTGGCACCAATCAACCAAGATGTGGCCAGTTCCGGTAACGCGGCATGAACTTTCGATCTTGCTTCTCTTCTGTTGTACCAACGTAGGTACCTGACATCGCCTACATACCAACCACCGGGTTTGGCACCACCAGTTTTTTTAATAATTCACAGGATCCAGATCCACGCGGACGGTTGGGGGAGGCGCTACTATAGATAGTACGCCGTTAACTACCTTCCAACAGGAATCGGTTGGACCCCGAGATCACAGCATTCCGTGCCTGACGGAAATCGAGTATGGGAAGGTTTATATCCGTAGTGGTCCCACTTCAGCGCGTATCGCCAGTCGGAAGAGTTATATACCTCGCCAAGTATATATATACCGGCACATTCTGCCGTAGCCTGTAGAAACTTGTGTCTCGAGTAGACGCTCCTTCAACCGTCCATCCGATTGATAAAGTTGAGGGTTTCTGGACGACGTGAGGTGCTTTTGGGAATCCGGGTGTTCCGAATGGCTTTTTTCTTCCTGTTGTCTCTGGGCGGGATTGAGAGTTGGCCTCTTTGATGAGGCGGTTCTGTCTATACGGAACAGCCGAGACAGTTCTCTGCCTATAACCACGGAACGGACGGTGGATTGGTGTTGCTGTGGATCCTGTGGATCCTGATACGAGGAAGCGCTCCACCGGTATTCGAACTACATACGGTTATCAATGAACTGGGGAAGATCATGTTGATCTGCTAGCGCACGACCCTCCTTTTTACGTACACAAGCTGTCAGTGGTAGTTATATCGGAGCTGTCTCCACCCTCCACCCTAAGCCCGGCCACGGACTGAATTTGATCTGGAGGCATTGCTTTCCACGAGTAATTACTACACGACAATGGATGAGGGAACGCGAGCGACTGCTATGGTCGTGGATACGGAGTTCCAGTCAACCACACAGGCTCAGCCTCTTTAATGCTTTGACTCTCGGAGTTGATCTGTAGTCATGGGATTAGGTCAGAGCGATCAGATCTCCCCGAACCAGAAGCGCGGGTTCAGGTTGGGGACTCGGTCCTTTGACGCCAAGCTAGCCATCCGTTATGTGGAAACTGGTATTGCTTCAGCGGGCGCCCACAGGGGCAGGACCTATGTATGTAGGTGGTCATGTCAGCGAAGCGAGCTTATGTGGCGGTCTCTGAATTTTTCCTTCACGGACTGACACCCACCAGGAACGAAAGTTTGGTTGGGGAACACGTGTGTGGTGACTTCAGCGAACGTAGGTTTCAAATATCGATAATGCAACGTGATATTGCAACGAAACTGTAGTGCTAGCATCGGCTTCCATGTCACGGATCGACTCGCTGTGTCGTATCCTGTGGGGCCCGGCCGCGGACGGAGGTACATTACTTTTTCTCGCCGTGACCGCACCAAACCAGGGTAGGTGATCTTGGTGGTGCACATTGTGGGGAGAGGTTCTTCGATTGGATTGGTACGCACTAGGAAGGATGCGGAATATGGCGCCCTACTCCATCAGTTCGTGCGGTGGATTGTCTATAGTATATCTCTACTCCCCCATTCCCCATGGCTGGGATTTACTCCTGAAGGAGTGCGAATCGGATGCAGGAAGTTGACGCCCAAGACAGTGAAAAACCGACGATATCACCATCCCGCACCGGCCACGTCGAGAACCGAATCACGAAACGCGATGAGTACGAATGACACGGCCTCCGAAGTGGACCTCTCGGAGAGTAGACAGGGAGAGCTCAGGACGACGGTTTATTCCATCACGATTTTGGCCGCGGTGTTTGTGGCCTTACGGTTTGCCGCAAGAGTTCAGCGGGGTGCAACGTTTGGAATCGACGATTGGATGCTGGTGGTAGCGCTGGTGAGGATTCGATTGCCGCAGTAGACTGGGACTGGAGACGGATAGTTGCTTACTTGTAAACAGGTGTTTTTGTTCGGTCTTGCTTCTCTGTGCCTACTATGTATGAAGTTATGGGGATTCCTAGAAGTGAAAGTCTGGCTGATATGTTTTACAGTAATACACTATGGAATGGGATTACATGCTGGAGCGCTGAGCCCGTACGAATTGACACAAATCCTGAAGGTATGTACAAGTAATGGCGGTACTCTGGCACATTCTGGACAGTTACTGACAAGGAGTCCAAATAGACATTAGTAGCCCAAGAGGTCTTCTATGTCACCACCAACGGCCTCATCAAGGTCTCCCTCCTTCTAATGTACTGCCGGATCTTTACCTTCGAACGAATCAAGTGGCCGGTGCTAGTATGCGGTTTCCTCGCGGTTGGCTGGAGCGGCTCCATCGTCTTCGTCTCGGTCTTTCAGTGCAACCCCGTACGAAAAGCATGGAATCCTTTCATGCCGGGGGAATGTATCGCGCTTAAGACTGCGTTCATTGCGACGGGTGTGCCGAATATCGTTACAGGTAGTCTCCTCAATCTCTCGCATGGCCGGTGCCGTGTTCTGATACTTTGATAGATATCCTCATTCTTTGCGTGCCTGCACCCTTAGTATGGGGATTAAACACCACCATGCCCCGACGACTATCGCTACTGTTCATCTTCTCGCTCGGCAGCTTCGTAGTCTTCGCCAGCATCTACCGCTTCATCACAATCTTCGACTTCGAGACCTCCGATACCTCCTGTTGGTTCCTCCGTGCCCTCACATCCAACACATACTAACCATACCGCAGGGACTCTAGCCAAAGCCGTAATCTGGTGTCTCGTCGAATGTTCCGCCGGCGTGATCTCCGCGTGTCTCCCGACCCTTCGGCCCCTCATCAAACTGGTGGCCGGCGGCTTCAACAGCACCAACAAAAACTCAGAACAGGCACCAACATATGGTCCCGCACAACTCCACGTCCCGACGATAGGTGGCAGCGGGAATAAATCCAAGCAGCGGCACTTTAAGCGGATAGACGATATGGTCCTGCGGCCGGATTGCAATGAACGCAACGTTACGAGCACCATTGAACGCGGAGAGTTGGGCAGCGCGGGGGGTCACAGCGATGAGATCCCGCTCAATGCGATAGGTGTGAGAACCGATGTCGAATGGAGTGAAAGGAGCTCGATTGGAGTGGCCGACAAAGGGGAGGTGGGTTTGTGATCACTTGGAGAAAATTGGTGTTTGGGGTTTACATTTTAGCGATCGATTTGAGGGGGTTATTTGTTTGTGTTTTGGCCCGTGGGAAATCCGGGTCTTCCCATATAGGGTGGGAATTCTGTATATTTTCTCAGCAGGCGCACTGTAAATATTTCCATGATAGACTTCAAGTAATGATAATAGACGAACCATACTGGCTGACCGATGAATTTTGATAACGCGAGGCGTAAATCTCCTTCACGATCAATAATTTCCACCTAGATTATACATACAGAACAGAACATAAACAACGGCTGGCTACCACATACTCCCAATATCTACAACCGTCCGCCTCTACCCAAAGCAATCGCCTTCTTCTCCATCCCGGTTTTTGCGCCCAACGCAACTCCCTCGACGATCTTGCTAGGTACACTCAAGAACGGGAAATGGCCTGAGCGGATTCTGAACAAAATTGCATCCGGTCCCAACAACGTGGACATATGTTCCTGCACCGGTTGGCTGAGACCCTCGTCGCCCTATCCACACAGTCAGCGGAAGAAAAAGGAAGTGAGAGGGAAGAAAAGCTACCTCGCAGATAATGTACATGCATGGCATGTCGTTCCATGGCTCGTAGGTCACGGGATTGGTGAATGCTCCCCGAGAGGTGTGTGTTTGACGTTTACCCCAGTACTGTTTATCGGCTTCCGGGAGGTCGAAGTAAAACTCAAACGTTTCCGGACCGGTACGGACGTAATCTCCCTGTGTTCATGTTAACCAACTGCGAATTGTCGGCGGCGGGAGGGAGGGGGGTGTAAACTACGTACGTCGATTCTCATCCACGGCAACCATTGACCGCCGAGCATATCCAGCAGGCTCTTGCCCTTCGGAATCGCAAACGCCGTCATAAACACGACCATAACCACGCCACCCTTCTTTCCCGCCTGAGCTCTCTGCACCGCTCCTAAGCCCTCAACCGCACACGCACCCACGCATCCGCCGTACGAGTGACACACAACGACAATGTCCTTCCCCTCGTCTGCGAGCTTCACCAAGCGCGAACGGAAGCTCGCTACGTCGTCGTAAAGTGTCTTGTTTGGTGGCTCTGCGCCGATGGTGGGGTGGGCAAGGGCCTCGGCGGGAAACCCGGCGTCGTTGAAGAGGGATATCACCTTGCCGAAGATGTCCGGGTACATCCACGCACCAGGGGATATCACGACAGTGGGCTTGGTGCTGTGCATTGCGAATTGTGGAGGATATCAATTGCAATTGAATCGATAGGGAGTGTCTTTTTTCCGGGGATGATGATGGGGCAACATCACACTTATGGGGGAAGTTATAAATCCGATTCTCTCCCCCATCATTGCGTTGAGCCGAAGCACGCTGCATGCTGCATGCGTTTATGTGGGCGGCCAAGAGAACCGGTCTAAAATCCTCAAGGAACGTACATACCACCGCCCCACCTCGGACGCGGAATCGGATCATGTTGGGACTTCGGTTGTAATAGTTAGAGGAATCGTGGCATTTTCCAGGGTGTTGTTTGGACCAGGTTTAGGTACGAACCACGCTTGCCGTGAGCAGAAGGTTGAGCTACAAGGAAACCCCAAGGCAAGCGAGTGAAATATCATGTCTGACCAGGCGATTCGGAGATTCCTGCAAGGCATGTGCACGAAGCTTGTAGTCTCGCTCGGCAGGCCCCGGCTGCGGTGTACTGCATCTACCATCCACCCGATGATTTAGATGACTTCCCCTGGGCTAGAATACGATGCCATAGTTTCCCGGAGTTCCACTTACCCACAATGCAGTGACGCCGCGTGAGTGCGTAACGGCTGTTCGGTTTCTCAAGACGAGGTACTGGGTGGTGGAAGTGGTGTTTCCGACGCGCAGTAAGCGCCCCGACATTAATTCAGGTACATGATTTCAAGTAGAGTGAACCCAACTGTCTGCGTAGGATCCACTTCTCTGGAAGCCAGGAGTTTGAATAGGTAGTTCGGTGTAAATGCGGTGGAGACGTTTTTCGGATGATGGAACAAAAAGGAAAGGTAGAATCGCTTGGGTGATTTTTGCTTGTTCTTCGGAGCCTATCAGATCCAGAGACATCTTATTTCTGTCCAAGAGTCCGCCCCCGCGGTAAAAAGTAAGAGCCGGGTGCGGTAACGGCAGTAGGTAGGATAGGTTCTGCGAATGTCACTCACTGTGGGCGCTGCTGTATTCTTGACCGCGGACATAGTTCCCGGACAGGTAGTAACGAACTGTACGGTAGTGGTGTTTTTACCTGTACCTGAATAGAGCGAGCAGAAGAGGTAATTTAGTTTGGTTCGCCATAGTTTGGGAAAGACCATATGCGAGATAAATTAATGTTCCCCCATTGGTTCCCGGTCAGATAACAGCAGATATTAAGATCGCCGCTCACGCGGTTACCCATAGCCGCAGCTTGTATTGCCACAAAGTGCGATATCTTACAACCTTAACCGCCGAAATCTTCTACATATCTGACGAAGAGGGTCATTTCAACTTTAATGGCAACATTAAAATTCAACATCGAATTGAGCAAGCAAGCGAGTGAATCCGCAGTCTCCCTTCCTCCCCCCTCCGCCACATACATACACCACACCTCCTCATCATCAGTTTGTTCGTTCATATGTTCATCACCCACAATCCCCAACCAGCCCATGGACAAAAAGAAAAGTTTTGGGTTCCAAATCACATCAACTCCCCTTCCTTAAGTAATGTACGATCCCACCCAAAAGCGCAGCAAAACTAAAGGAAAAAGAAAGAAAGAAGACGCAACCTTTAAAATTGCAAAAAACCCAGCATGATAAACACCACACAGCATACACCAATTTTGTTGTTTTGAGTTTACGTGGTACCGTAATGCTTGAGCTGTACCTCGTCGTCATCTCCTTCTAGCCTCTTGGTCTCTGCTCGGAGTGCGGTGAGATCGAAATCAGCGTCGTCGTCTTCGCTCTCGTCTTCGCTCTCGTTCTGCCAGTCGCCCTTCTCGAACATGGCTCTTCCAGTGGCTTCCTTGGCAAGGCGAGCCTCCTCCTCGACTTCCTTCTTGGATTTGCGCTCCGCTTTCCACTTGTTGAAGCTCTCCTCGGTGACGGGGGTTCCACCTCCGGTGAGCTCGGCTCTGCAAAACGGGTTAGTGGCGAGTGGCCAGGGAGAATCGAAGGACATACCGTCGGGCTTCCAAAAAGTCCTCAAGTGTAAGAGTGGCCATCGGTGACTTGTCCATGAGCGCCTTCTCCGCCGCTCTCTGCTCTTTGGTCTTCAAGACGAAGCCTGGGGGCAGCGAGTGCTTGTACATACACTCGTCACCACCATTCGGACCTACACTCTCAACCATCAGTATCCACCCACGATAATTGGTGCTAGTCGGGACGATATACAAGTCCAGAACCATCCGTACTTCTGGTTCTCCACAGCTTCGATGAAGAACTTGCAGACCTTGTCGGTAGTAGTCTTTGGGTTTCCGTGCTTGCTGTTAACGACCTCTCGCAGTTTCGCCTCGTCCCAGTTCTCCATAGAGTCCTCCTTCTTGGTGACATCCTTCCCTCTCGCGTCTTCGTAGAGGTTCTTCCTCTCCTGTTTCCGCTCCACCGCCGGATCGTGGGAGAATTTACACTTCTTGCCTGTCTTTAATCAGCACACCTCAACGACCCTACATCCCACGTCAAGTTGGTAAACTCACCCTTTTCACACCCTCCCTTCTTGAAGAACACACACAGCACAGTCTTGGGATCAACCCCAAAGGGAACCTTTTGGACCTGAACGGGTTTAAACAATTCCGCAGTCTCGCGCTTCGCATCCTCAGCAGCCCTCTTCTCCGCCTCCTTCCGCTCCTTCTCCTCACGCTTCCGCTTCTCCTCCATAGTACCGGCTGCTGCTGCCTGCGTCTGGAACTTATGTATCTCCTTCTGCGCCTTTCCTCCCTTCTTGTTTTTCATTCCGAAGGCCTTGTCAGCGACCACCTTGGTGGTCGACGGCTTCGCGCCGCCCTTGGGCTGTTTTGGAGGCATTGTGTCGTGTGCGTGTGGACAAAGAAGGTGTGGTGCGGGTGTGTATATCTATCTTTAGAGGATACTGTCAGCTTGGTCGTCCCAATTGATAGTAGGAGATGTACTCAAAGAACTCACGGCTTCAACTTCTTCACTTCACTTAACTTCACCGGTGGGGTGTAGACTGCGGTTTCGTGCAGTCCCCCTAGCGGTCGGCGGGGCAAGTTTCGCCCTTCTTGGCGTGCTGCATTCTATCCGAGTACCACGTAGCCGTCATCCTGGCCCTGCGGCAGGCAACTCACGTAACCACCCCAGCTTCTTAACACCTATCAACACCTTACGCAACGCAACACAACACCTCGAACAAACAACACAACAGAAAGCAACAATGATCACCGACAAAGAGCTCAACTCCCTCGCAATCTTCCTCGGAACCCTCACAATGTCACTCATTGTGCTGTACCACTTCCTGTCGGTCAATTCCGACAAGAACAGCAGCAGAAAGAAGCTCGAGGGTGCGCCAGTATCCGTAGTTGTTGCAAAATAACTGGTATGTCGGACTGAGCTGCTGGAGGTGAAGGATGTAGAGGCTAACTGGACATCCTTAGGTGCGACGCTCAATACACGCGTGTTTATTATTACCGGTTATGTACGATATTTGGGCAGCGGGAGTGGAAGCGGGAGTGGAAGCGGGAGTGGAAGCGGAAGCTTGAAGTTTCCAGACGGAAAAAGACAGCTAGGAGGGAGTAATTCTGGCTGGCTGGATGGGTAGATTTTGAGCTCGGTGTTGGTTTCTGGGAGTCATTGGCACGGGTCTGGTCTTTCTGATACCTTTTGTTTGCCTGTCTATCCCACCATCATTCACATGCAATGGTTGCGGACACACACACAGACACTCGACGCTGGAACAGCAACTCGACGTTTTTCATTCTTCGTGCTTGCGGGAAAAAAAAAGATTCAAAAAGGAAACCCAGAAATCCATCGATTTAGAAGGTGCAGGACAATATGCTTGAAAGAAACCCGCACTACGCCTTTCGCCATAGCTCAGTAGACTTACAACACGCCCGCGACGATCTAGTTCACCTCCTCAATCTTCTTTGAGGCAGGGACACTAGCGTCCATCTCGATGGCGGTCTCCTCCTGCTCAGTGACTTCCTTCTGCTGATCCTTAGGAATGGCCTCGAGCTCGGGCATGTCCTCCTATTGAACCATTAGCTCACGCACTTCACGATTCATTCGGGAGGGAATTTCGTACGTCGTCGTCGTCGCCACCCGGAACGCCGCCCATTCCCTGCATCATGCTGGCCATGTCCATGCCTCCCATTCCGCCGGCACCGCCCATACCCTGCATCATGCTCGCCATGTCCATGCCTCCCATACCGCCGGCACCGCCCTGACCACCCATCATCTTGGCGAAGTCAAGACCGCCCATACCGCCACCCATGCCGCCCATGCCACCGTCCATGTCGCCGTCCATGTCGTTGCCGGCGGGGATGGCGGGCTCCTCAGCCTCATCCTGCTCATCCTCATCGACCCACTACAGCGAATGCCAATCAGCACGGGAATCATCACACTACCACCGCAACGGGCAGATAGACAGGAAGGATCACAAACCTTGTTGAAGTCGGTCTTGATGAACTGCAGCTTCTTGGGCTCCTTCGCGAGTCTCGGCCAGAACTCAGCCTTGATCTCCTTCTTCCGCAGAACGAACTCGACACCGCGGCCAGAGTGATGGGTCTTGGAGAGCTTCTCGTCGATCTCGGCGTAGAACTCGAGGTCGAGGGCGTACTTCCTCCACTTGTTCTCGCCGGAGAAGCTGAGCTTGGTGGCTGTGAGCTCAACCTTCAAAGAGTCCTTGGGAATGTCGGCCGCCGTTATGGTCAGATAGACGACGTTCTTCTCATCGTCGTCGATAGAAGAGCGCTGGGCCCAAAGGACTGAGGCGCAGGTCGTGTTAGCTGTGCGTCTCGGAAAATGATAGGATTGGATGAAGATGCTGCGTGTCAATGGGGCAGGCGGGATATGTGCGGTTGAAACGGGCAGTTCAATACAGCGACATCGCAGAGACGGGACAAGGATCGGGAATCGACAGGACCGCGGGGTAGGAGATTTGGATTGGGGAACGTACCTTCGGGAGTAACTGGTGCAGACATATTTGTAAAGGTAAGGATGTGGAGTTTATGTTATGTCGTTGTAGGCGGCGATGGGGATTGTTGATTACGGGGGGATGGTGGGTTTGTGTAGGAGTAGGTAGGAAGGAGGTGTGGGCGAGAAGAAGATGGGAAGAACAATGCTTTGCTTAGTTGATTTGGGGTTGGTGTATTCCTTCAGTTCGGTGGGGCAGGCAGAGAGGAGTAACTAGCGGGCGGATCCGTCGCTGAACCTGCGTCACAGCAGAAGAAGCGCAGCGAAACTTATAGAACATTCCATCTAAAATGCACCGAAAATCAAGGTGATGATTGATCAAGGAAGCATCTGTCGAACCAGTGGATTTCGACTATTAAAACCTGCACCCTTTGTTCTCTCGCATTCATCCCGCGCGGGGTATAATTTGCCAAAAACAGAACATCGCGGGGCATGCCGTAACCAATGGCCGGGGGTGACCCACGATGAGTGGTTACCCTCTCGAGCCCTCTTCCATGGAGCTCGAGTACCAAGCTCATCTCTCGCAAGCTGCGCCTATCTGGACCAAGCTTAAACCGATACCACCCTCCTCGGAGAACTAGTACAATTCAAACGGTGCCTCTACAACCCCTCCTCTCTTCCCCGACAGACCCGAAACTATATATCTACAGTCATGGAGTCCATCAAAGCCATGTTCTGGAAGCCTGATCCAGCAGCCCAAGTACCGCCTCCCTCCTCCTCATCCTCTTCCTCCTTGTCGCATAAGGACTCACACACACACTCCAGCTCCGCAAATGCGACCAACTGATCCGCAAAAACACGCGCGAGCTGGACCGCCACATCCGCGACCTCAAACTCCTCGAGACGAAGACACGGAGCCTCATCATCCAAGCCTCGAAGTCGCGCCATAACGCGGCCCAGCAGACACGCATGCTCGCCGTCGAACTCGTGCGGATCCGTCGACAATCCACGCGTCTTGCTACGTCCCGTGCCCAACTGCAGTCGGTCATGATGCAGGTCAAAGAGGCATTCTCGGTGCGGAAGATTGAGGGCTCGATCCGCGCGAGTACTTCGGTCATGAAGGATGTGAACTCCCTCATCCGTCTGCCGGAGCTCACGGGCACCATGCGGGAGTTGAGTATGGAGCTGGTTAAGGCAGGGATCATAGAGGAGATGTTGGATGATACTCTTCCTGCCGAACAGGACTTCGATATGGACGAGGAGGTAGAGGGTGAGGTGGATAAGGTGTTAAGCGAGATCATGGCCGGCAAGCTGCAGAAGACTGGCGAGGTGCCTAGCACGCCCCTCACTGAGCCGGAGGTCGAGCCCGAGCAATTGGAGGAGGACGAAGCTGGTCTGGAGGATATGAGGCAGAGGTTGGCAATCCTGAAAAGCTAAGGGTATGAGTCGGCTGGAGTCTTGTTGCGTTGGTATCGGCGCGTTGGGTGCGGGCTTACGCGTTTATGGGTTCCTTTACTTGCTGCGTATACTACATTTCGTCTGTTGCTTTCTTTATGGCTCTAATGTTTCCCTTTATCCGCGTGTGTGGTCCATTTGCGTTATACTGTCGCCGTCTATACAATTCATGACATTTACATGCACATCTGCTGTCTCCGGGCCGCGAAGTCATGATAAAGGTCGAGTACATGTACACGCTGTGTATGTTGTGTTGTAGCCCCAGGTGCATGTACGGCGGACGAACAGCGAGAGACAGGTGGACTTGTCTAACGGGATTTCTGTCAGCAGGTGTCTCTTCACGATCGTTTATGCATTTCGTCCTCTTTTGCTGCTGCTAACTACAATCTTCAGCAATCTATGTATCTTCTGGCTAGCCGAAGGTTTCTTTCTCGCACTAGTATCGCAGCTGCGAAGACAGCGACTGGTTCACCTGGGACACGTCACACGTATAGAAAGGTGTGATATTTCACCGAAATATTGTCTGTCGTGAACTATCCTAACCCTCCTCGCTTTGACTGGGAGGTTCACCGTATGAGTGGAGAGTGATTGAATACTTGAAACTGGTCTACCCGAATGCTCTGTTCTACGCCCTGTGCTTTTCGTTTGGTTAATGGGGGATTAGACGAGAGTTCTCGTCTGAAGAGAGGTCGGAGTGCTGACTGCAATATCTCTCCACCTTCTATGATCTGTTTTGTGACGGAACTCCGCGCCCCGTTCTAAGCAAGATCTAGGTGTTCGGCTTCATCCTAGATCTGAAGCAACGGGTTCTATGAAGTGTGCTACCCCTGATGGAAGATTCTCTTGAGCTCAAACCATCAAGCTAGGTTCCGAGTATGCACAATGACGCCATTGGTTGGTCTGTGTCCAGTTCGCCAACTGCTCGCCAGTGATAGCAAGAGATCAAGCACCGCCACATCTCACCGCGGCTGTGTCTCGAGTGATGCCTCGAGATGCGTCCAGAAGATAGAGAACAATCCACTGACACTGCACCAATATGCCCCAACGTACGTGCCGTCACAAGTTTTAGAATATACATTCAATACGGTAGTGCGCACCCTTCAAGGTAGAGTTGCAAATCATGGGTCCAGAGCTTCCACGTTAAGCACCGTGGGGTGGAAGAGGGAGACGAAGCTTCAACTGAAGTGCTATGCCTATGCGCATCTGTGAAGCACTCTTGGTTTCCCCCGCAACTAGTGCCGATATACCTGCGTAGGATATGCTCACTCGCTGGAGCTCTCGTTGTCTAGTTGTTTCAATTGCAGTTTAGGGCTTGGCTTTGCGCGAAATGTGGCGGAGCCCTAGGACGACAACAAACGCTGACGCTGCACTAGCCTTCAAGCAGCGAAATCACACTAGCGCCACTCCCTTAACCTCAACTCCCCCTTCCAACTCTCCCTTCCTCCTTCTCATCACAACAACCACCGCGCGACAACAAGAACCTTTGACAACTCCCTCACCAACGACCTCGCGAAATAATAAGTTCCTTCACAACTCCTCTAACTACCACATCCTACTTCCCGCTCCGAACCATCCTTATCTTCCTCGGTCGCGTCTTCGTTGCCACTCATCCTATCAATATAACACATTCTCGCATTCCTTCACTCCCACGATCATAAGCAATGGCTTCCAACCTTGACCGTTCGCTCGACGAGATCCTCGCTACCCGCCCTCGTGGTGCCGGTCGCCGTGGAGGCAAGCCGGCCGCAGCTGCTGTCGTCGGTGGTGTTCGCAAGCGCTCTTCCAGAGTTGCTGCGCAGAAGGCGAACGCTTCTATCGTCACCCCCACCAATCCCACCACCACCAGAGCTAAGGGCATTCCCACTGGACCCTCTGGCAAGGTTTCGGCCTCTAAAATCATTGTCTCGAACCTGGTATGTCGTCCTGTTTACTTTCCTGCGACGCGACAGTTTCTAACAGTCTTCACAGCCTTTCGATGTTTCGGAGCAGATGATTAAGGTACGTCGCTTGTACGACTGAGTCATGCCAAGCATGTCTCGAGGAGACGAGAACGCGTACATTTGCAGAACGGAATCGAGAGCCATAAAGCAAGTTTTTGATGCAAAGTGTTGCCGCGAAGGCAACCCTCCTGTCGATGATCTACGCCAGCGTTCGAGTTATTCACGCGCGTTACGACATGTCGTAACATGGCACGATCTGGCACGCGCCCTTGGGCACATGTCATGATGCCGACCGTTTGGTTCACCCTTGAGGATCGAGATGACCTCTATCGACTTGGATTCGGTTTGGGATCACATCGAGAGGGCGGTGGACCATCGCGGAGTGGTTTCACCGGTTGCTTTACGGACGGGCGCCAGAGGGATCGCAGCAGAATCTATCCGATAATCGCCTGATGCTTCACGATTGCATCATGTGGTATATCTAGGGAAGGCTCATTCGCTTGGATTCTGCAGGCTCCCTTTGGGCCCATGGCTAATCATAGAATCCACCCTTGCTTCCGTTCTCGTCTCCTCATGAAGGCGATTTTCGGAAATTGGAGCTATCGAATGTTGTGGACGATTTTCTAACGCAGCTTTTTTACTTCTTAAAGGAATACTTCCAGTCGGTCGTTGGACCGATCCGGCGCGCTACTCTCACCTATGGACCCACTGGACAGTCTCGCGGTGTCGCCACCGTCGAATTCCACAAGTCTGAGCACGCCACCCTTGCTGCTCAAAAGTACAACGGTGTCGAGGTTGACAGCAGGCCCATGAAGGTTAGTAGCATAGTTGTTATGATTTATGGGTTCTAACTGATTGAATATGCAGGTTGAATTGGTCGTTGACCCCAATGCTCCCGCCAGCTTTGCCGATCGCGTTGGGTATGTCCCAGATCTTCGACCATGTCCTATCGCACAACACTGACACGTATTTAGTGCGCCCAACAAGATTGCTGCAGCTAGGCCTAGGGCTGATGCTAGGCCCAAGACGACCCCCAAGCCTGTCGTCTCTACTGCTCGTGGACGCGGAACCGCTCGTGGCAACAAGACCGCCGGTGCTCGTGGTGGTGTCGGACGTGCTGGTAGTGGTCGCTCCAAGCCCAAGACTGCCGAGCAGCTTGACCAGGAGATGGCCGACTACTTCGGTGGTAACGAGACTGCCTCTGCTGCACCCGTCGCGGTTGTCAACGGAGGAGATGGCATGGATGATGATGCTGTTTTGGTTGGTACACCTTGATTTTCTGACCTTTGAAATCCGGATCGGTCTTGCGGATCATTTGATGCGGCTGATAACGGCGTCTGGAAGTCGGAAACCTCTTCCACAAACAAGACACTGGCTCCGTCGCCGATCCGGACCGCTTCTGGACCAGCTACACTGTGGGGAATAGTAAGCTGATTAGGACCTTTATCGTGCAACAGTAAACGGACACCTCACACAAGCGAATGAAGAGCCAACCTGTCGATAAAACGAAAATACTGTACCAAAGGGGAATACTGGGCTATCACGAATGGATGGGCACGGGGGCATATGATTTTCGGACAGGGAAATCATCTTCATACTATACTGTTTCTTTTTTTCTATGTCTTCGGGTTGGGAATCTCATGACTTGTACTTTTTCTATTCTTTTGTTCTACTGTGTGTTGGTTTTGCTTTTTTTTGATTCTGATTCTCGAATGGGGAGCGGTGCTTGGTTGCGTTTGGGTATCAGTTGGGCAGAATAGCATTTCTGTAATGTTGATGAGTGAGCGCGAGATACATCTGGGTTGGATGTCGTCTGAATCGAGTGGGGCCATAGCGCCTTTCCTTGTGAACGAACCAAAAGCCATCATCATGACGTCCATCTAGTTCCAATGTTAGTGTCATCGATCGAGTGCGGAGGATCTACTTGGTCATGATCTGCCGCTCAGATCGTGCAGATACCCCTACCTCTTACCCCCTTCCACCTTCCCGCCTCTGCATTTACTTTACTTTATTTCACCTCGTCGTACATACCAAAGTTGTACTCCTTTATTCCTCGTCTCCTTCGTATACACTCTATCTACTCTACTTATCGATGGAATGATCTTTCGACTGTTACACGTACCGTCGACCACAACAGTTTCGAGGATATTGTCACAATCACCGGTGTTTTGCCACAGCCTCAGTAATTTTTGGATATCACGATTGAAAGCCCGAACACAGGTTAGACGGTTTCAATGTGTGTATTTTTGTGGAAGCTTCGGGTGGGGTTGTAGGGAGGGAATGCTAATGGTGTGGTAGATATGCCGCCGAAACGCAAAGCCGCCGCTGCAGTCGTCGCTGCTGTGATCGAGAGCGACGTGAGTGAGGGTGGTGAGGGTGGTGATAGCGATGGGTTTGTTCCTGAGGAATCGGAGTCGGAGGACTCTCAGCCAGAAATGGAGGTGGAGGTGGACGGGGGGAAGAACGTGAAGCCTAAGGGCAAGGCTACAAAGAAGAAGGCACCGAAGGCGGCGAAGGAGAATGGGGACGGTGAAGGTGAAGGAGAGGAGAAGAAGAAACCAGCAGCCAAACGGAAGCCTGTGAAGAAGGAGCCAGAAGAGGACGACGAGCCCCGTGTTAGGGCGCCGGAGTTTAATAGCTCCTACGTGCCTATTCCGTTCAAGGGACGGATAGGATATGTGAGACACCACTCTCGCTACCTAAGGAATCATCGGATACACATATGCTGATACGGTGTCTGTCTAGGCGTGTCTGAATACCTACCTCCGCACTAGCGTTCCGCCCGTCTTCTGCTCGCGCACATGTCGTATCGAAACGATTCTCAAGCAGGGAGAATGGACGACAGCGGGACTTCCGTTCGTGCAATCCCTCGCCCTCCAGAACGCAAAGGACCTGTCCACCCTGATCCGCTGGAACGAGAAATACAAAATCCGCTTCCTTCGTATCTCCTCCGAGATGTTTCCCTTCGCGTCGCACGCAAAGTACGGCTACAACCTCGATTTCGCCCGAGAGACACTGGGCGAGGCCGGGAAGCTCGCAATGAAGTTTGGTCATAGACTTACGACGCATCCGGGGCAGTTCACGCAGCTGGGGAGTCCTAGGCCCGAGGTTATCAAGGCTAGCAAGAAGGATTTGGAGTATCACTCGCAGCTACTGAGCGGGCTGGGAATGGAGGGGCAGGCAGACAAAGACGCAGTGATGATCCTGCATATGGGCGGTATGTTTGGGGACAAAGGGGAGACGCTCGACAGATTTAGAAAGAACTATGCGGGATTGAGTGAGGATGTTAAAGCCCGCCTGGTGCTCGAAAACGACGATGTGGTATGTATATCCCCCTCCCGCCGCCGCCCTCGGAATTGGAACGTGGCTGAAAACACAGATCTGGTCTGTGCACGACCTCCTCCCGATCTGCGAGGAACTCAACATCCCGCTCGTCCTCGATTACCACCACAACAACATAATCCACGACGAGTCGATGCGGGCGGGGACCGAGGACATCCAGCAGTTCTTCCCACGGATCAAGGCTACGTGGACGCGCAAGGGCATCACGCAGAAGCAGCACTACTCCGAGCCCTGCGAGGGATCCGTCACCGGCCGCGAAATGCGGAAACACTCCCCTAGAGTCCTTAACCTTCCGCCGTGCGACGATACGATGGACCTCATGATCGAGGCGAAGGATAAAGAGCAGGCCGTGTTTGAGCTGTACAGGAGGTATGGGATTGAGGACGGCGGAGGGGCGAAGGAGGTCGCGCCGCATGAGAGGAGTGATGATAATAGACCGCCGAAGAAGGGCGAGGCGGAGAGGGAGGAGGTGCCGGAGGAGGAGCTGGGAATGGGTGGACCCGAGGGAAGGGTGTATTGGCCGCTTGGGAAGGAGGAGTGGCTGACACCAAGGAAGAGGGTGCTGAAGAAGAAAGAGGTTGAAGATTTGGAGGATGGGGCGCCGGTGAAGAGTACGAGGGGAAAGAAGGTTAAGAAGGAGGAGAACCACGATAAAGAAGCTATGAAGGAGGAGGATAATGGTGAAGAAGCGCCGGAACCGATGCCGACAAAGAAAGCCAGGCGGAAGAACGGCGTTAAGAAGGAGGATGATGGCGAAGAAGCGCCGGAACCTATGCCAGCAAAGAAAGCCAGGCGGAAGAACGGCGTCAAGAAGGAAATTGACGGCGAACAGCAGTCGACAGCACCACCACCAGCAAAAAAGTCCAAGCGCGCCGCAGGCCCATCCAAGTCCATTACATCGACCTCTACCCTCATCACACTGCCATACACAAACGAAAAACCCAGGCGTGGAAGATCCGCGAAGGAAATTGTGCACCCGCCTCCCCCAACATCACTGATGGATCCGGAGTCGTCGGGGCTTAGTGATCTCGATATTATGGACACGGAGGATGTGGCGGTCGTGGTGGGGGAGGAGGGGGATGTATAGATGGTGAAGGGAGGAGGGACAAAAGGATGTTGTACGATAGTTGGGTTACATACATACTAAGTTTAATAAGAGTGGAATTGACTTGTACCTATCTTGGCCGGATAGGATCACAAATGGGGGTATATATTCCGAAGAACGAGAAACCTCCACTACGAGAACCCTCGGCATTGCGAAATTGCAGAGGAAGTCACGAGTCATCACTCATCCTCTCACTTCATCTTGGATCACCCGACTGCCTGAAAACTGTGGCCAATCTAGGTCCCTGGAAACCTTGTTAGACCATCGGGGATTTTCTGGCGGGCAACGATATGGCCGAAGGGGTCCCGGAGGTCGCTGGTCGCTGGGGGAAAGACGTGGCGGGCGGGAGTTGGGCGGAGGGCAGGGGCGGAACCATAAAAGGCCTGCTGCGGACTGATTGAGGACGGGCCGTGGACATGCAGACGGCGTGTATACCTATCTTACCGTGTATATACCGCTACGATCCGGATAGTTAGCTATTACTTATGTCGCAAGCACTCACTCAATCAACGACCAAATCCCCCCAAAAATAAAATAAAATAAGGCCATGTAGGACTTTTCTGCTACCGTCTTCTCCTTCTACCTTCTCGGGGAGGGGAGGGGAAGCTGTGTCAAAAAACGCCGGCTCCAGTGCGGCGCATTCAGTGCACTTTCCATGTGCCATGTGCCAAGTGTGATTCCTTCGATCTCGGATCGTATCGGATCGGATCCGTTTGATCATTGACGGGCCTCAGCCCGAGCCCGAGCTCTGTCTGTCGGATCACGCCGGGCAGCGGTCACTTGACGGGTACATACCGGTACATACCTAACAGGAGGTAGGTGTCCATCAGCGCCGATATCTAGCCTCCTTCACGAGTTTGCATTCGGGTTCAGCTATCGAGCTCGCCCATCCCATGATTCCCATCCAACGGGCGCAGTTTCCAGTTTCCCAGGCTGGCCACACTTCTTGCAATTTCCTTGTTATTTTTTCCCGCCGCGACTTCAAAGATCAAAGAAGGCCAGTGAGATTCCATGTCGGGCTCATGTCCTGTCTCCTTGAGGTCCGCGGGGAATCCGCTTCACCTCGAGCCCACGGAGCTGGTTCACCGCTGCTAGGTATCCCCTCGCACTGCAGCCGCAGTAGTCCCAGCCCGCCCGCACAGGAAAACGCTCCGCTCCGCAGCCACGGCCCACGGCCAGCCAGCCAGCCAGCCAGCCCCACCGCGGAGGCGAACGGGATCTCGCATGGAACCGCGCGGTTCTGTGCTGCGCAGCGCATCCCGTTCACGTCCACGTCTACATACGTCTACGTCTACGCCTGTGTCTATGTCTAGGTAGTTCGTGCGCCACGCCACGACCCTTGTCGAAAAAACGCCAACTCCCGCGCCCTTGTCCGCGTGGACGAACTATGGTTTATGTGGGTTGATGATGTTTCACCGCCACGAAGTCGATCGGCCAGCTCGCCGGCCGCGAAAGCTCACGGAGCCTCACTCGACCGCCTACCCCCCCCCCCCTTCCCACCCCCCACTCATTCCCCGCCCCCACCCACCTCGTTGCGTAAGTGCCCTCAATGTACCAGGTAGTATCTACTAGTATCTATTGCCGCGTTGCGTTGCGTTGGGACAACGTGTCGACGGCACGGGTGCACTCGGCGTCACTCGGGCGCTGCTCCTAGGACCATCTGCCGTGGCCGAGACGCGGGCCGGATGGGACGGACAGGAACAGGATCGGCACTGCCGTTTCGGGTAATGCTGGTAAATTAACCACGGTACATGGGGAGTATTGGGAGTACTTGGGCGGGACGGGGGAAGGGGAGGGGCGGATTCGTATTCTTCTCGCGGGTAAGGCGGGGAGAGAAGACTAGGTGACTAGAAGGCCTGGGAGCCTGGGAATCGTCGACTGAGTCTGCGCTGAGTCTGCACTGGCGGCGGCGGGAGCTGCGAGCGGGAGCTACGAGCTGGGTGCTGGGTGCTGGGATCACGGGGCGGTAATTTCGATTCCGGTAACTGTGAAATGGAGGGACGCGGCTTTGGGTAGATTGGAGTATCTAGACCACCAGAGCCATGTGACCGAGCTTGGGCTTCCATCTGGAAGTATTCTCGAAATTACACGAGGTGGACCGTGGAACCGGAGGTCCGGAGCATGAGGTACGAAACCGAACCGGATGATGTTTACCAGGCGCCATCCGCACGTATGATACCTACACTGCGAACAATCACGCAGCACCCCGGTTCTATGTGCGCTCTAGTGAGCGAGCGAGCGAGGCATCTGGCCGCAGATCTACGATGTCTCGCATTCGTACTCTCACCGCCAGCCGGAAGGTGCATTACGACTCATCACTCATCGCCCGTGAGCAGAGGCTCGGCCTTCCGCTTACTTGCCTACTTCTGCACTTCTGCACTTCTTACCCATCGCTGTGTACGAGCGGAGTCCAGTCCAGTCAGAACTCCGTATGTACGATAGATACGGTGATCTGCGCCCCATCACGAGGCTGTCATATGAGGCCCGGTCGGTTGGTCGGTCGGTCGGTTCCCAGGTACATACTATACATACTATATATCTGTACATACTATACATACTATAGACATAGCATGTATGTATGTACAAACGATCCCCTTGACATCCCTCCCGCCCTGCGTCGAGACTCTATAGATATGGAGGGATCTCGGCGCCGAGAAAGTGGGAGATTTGTTTGCGAATTTTAGGGCGCCGAGGTTGATGATTGGACGCGGCTATTGCGGGGCGGTAGAGTAGTAGTCAAGTGCAAGCACCTGGGGGCACGTGTATGTGTGTGTGGCCGCCGCCGCACGGGACAGCTCATTCGATTCTATTCGATTGGAACAACATGGTATGTATTCGAATCCTGGGAAGAAGAAATAATCATCCGCCGCGAAAGAAAAAAAAGACAGAAATAATTCTTTAATCAATCTGAAATCCGGCGGCGGGATGAGGGTTTATCTATCGAATTAGGGCTAAAGTGGGTAATTCCACGCAAAACCCTGGAATTTATTCAATGCGGAATACCTAGAAAGTGGGGGGTATGGTGGTGGCGGATGGAGGTACGATACGGACATACGATACGTCGAATGTACCGGGAGGAGGAGGGGTGAGTATTTTTGGGCCCTTCTCGGTTCGGAGCGAGGAGCGATTAGTTAGCGTCTTGTCCGAGCGAGATCCGAAGGGGGGAGCTCCCACGATCTAGAGGCGTGTCTTCCCTACGCTCCGATCGAGACATAGGCAGCTGTATATCGGGAGGGGGTGAGGGGCGACGCAGGTTTTCGCAACTCCGTTCCGGCGCTGAAACAACATGGACGCGCCGCTGCGCACTGCACCGCACCGAGCCCAACAAACACACTTGGGTAGAGTATTCCCATGTGCTGTGCTTACATACCGGTACATACGATCGATAGATACCGTATCACCGTCACCCCACGTCCGTCCGCTCCAACAGCAGCTGGCAAGGCGAGGACCAGGACTTCGGAGATGCCGGCTTGCCCGGCGAGGGCGAGGGACCGAGCTCAGCGAGCAAACCACCACATAAAAAAAACAATAACTAAAATAAAACACACACACTTCCAACCGAGAAGGCATTGAGTGAGTGATGAAGCCTCGAACCGCCCCGCCCCCCGCCCCCCGCCCCCCCGCCGAGCCGGCCAATGGCGAGCGGGCTTTCCACCAACACCCCCCGGCGACCGGGGTGTGTGTTGCGGGTACGCATGTGTACGAGTTTCGATGCGTGCGATGCGTAGAGTACTCTACGTACCCAAGTAGTTGGAGAGTGCTCTACTAGTAGGTACTATACTTTGCCTGGGACTGGGACTCGGCGGGCGGGCGGGGGAGGGGGAGGGAGGACTGACATGATGATGGCCGCCAGCCGCAGGTAGGCTTTTAAGCACATGCATCGCATCGCATCGCATCACTGGTCGCCCCCACGGGTTGTGATGATAGCCAGTGATGGTGATAGTGGTGGTGATGTGATGGTAAGGTGATGGTGGGATATCCGGGTGGACTCGACGCACATGTAGGTACGTACTTGACGTACTTGACGGACTGAACAGCAGCAGCCGCCGCAAAGGCACAGGGTACATACTGTACACATCCCAAACGTTGAGGAATCCCATCCGGACGCCGCAGTGCACGCCTTGCCTTGCAGGTGTCTGGATGTCTGGATGTGCGTGTGGCCGGGGGCGCTCCTACATACCGGTACTAGGTACTTGGTGGAGTGCTTCACTCTACTCTATGTACTATAGACGCACAGGATTCCACCACTCCACCGCCGTGAGCGACGGTCCGGTCCGGTCCAGTCCAGTCCAGCCACTGGGGGGGGCCGCGGTCTGGATCTTGGTACATATTGGGGGGTGGACGGGTTAGATATTGCTACCCAACTCGAGGCTGGCGTCCGTCTCGCTGAATGGCTGGATATCGATATCGATGAGGATGAAGATGGGGAGGGGCTGGGGACTGGGGAAATGCTCCCTCCATCACTGGCACTCACTCGCCAAGGCGAGGCATCGCCCAGTCTCCCCCCCCCCCACCTCGCCTCGTTCAGCCTAGTTTTTCGAGTGTTGGGAACATGCTAGAGGTCACATATACCTAGTATATGTAGATGGTTACCGTCGTAGTTAAGTGCTTACTCTGCAGAAGCGTTTGCTGTCTGCTGCTGTCTACTACTGTCTGCTCTACTGCTGTTGGGAATCCATAAATCCATGAATCCATGAATCCATGATGATGGCGGACCTACATACATACAAGATGCGTAATGATGATGCTGATGATGATGACGATGATGATGGTGGGGCCTTTAATCTACTTACAGCACACTCATACGATTCCAACATTGCCCCGCCTTGCGGGGGGCTGTTGAAATTCGAGTTCGTTTGTTCTTATACCGTACTCTGGCTATACTAGAGTGGCCGGTCGGTCGGCTGGGTTGACAGCTGGTTATGGTGGTGGTGGGAGTGGGGATGATGCCGGTGTGCATCCATGGCGGTGAGGAAAAGGTGTGGCGCGACATAAGATGCAGAATTCGCGATTGGATTGGATGACATGTACTTTGCTAGTACCTACTGGTATGTGTGTTATGTTGCGGCCGGTACTTTCGCTCCTATCTGCTCTGTCCGCCGTGGCCCCAACTTCCAAGTCCATGGCCCCATCGTGATCGGTAACTATCATGATCAATTACCTACATGCCTTGCGGCTGTAACTCTTCACTTATGTACCGATAGCTACTGGTACCGTTGGGGGGTCATCACGTCCTGTCGGCACCTTGCACCTTGCACGCCGCCGATTATGTACCATAGACGGAACCCCCCACGCCTGAACCACTCGTGGGGCCCACGGTTCCAACAGTTGCCATGCTAACCTACCATCCGCCATCCAGCATCCACCGTCCAACTGCCGCTGCTGCACAGTGCACACGCACGCACGCACACTTGGGATGAATTAGATGCTGTCGACCTGTCGATTGGATTCTCTCTCACGCTCACACTCTTTCCCTCTCTCTACCGTATCTCTCCCGATATCTACCAGGAAGGGGACGAGAGGGGGGCGGGGCCGATATAGCGAAAATTATGCGCTCGAATCGATCGTTGGGAATGGGTATGGAAGGAAACGCGAACGCCTCCTCCATCCAATCCTCCATCCAAACGGCCATCATGGGCTGCAGGAAAACTGTCTTACCCACAACTGCCAGAAAAGAACAGAACAGAACAGTTTGCGAACCTGCGGTAAGGTCGAGCCAACAGGCTTCCATCCCCCTCCCCTTCCCACCTCGATATTTTTTATTCCTTTTTTTTTTACCCCGGGTGCTAGTAGTTAATGGCTTCACACAGCAGCCCGTCCATTCGATCGAGCGAGCGGGCCCACCGACGTCGTTTCGCTCGCCAAGGCCGAGTCATCTCCCATGCGCATTGCATGTGCAGTATGTAAGTAAGAAGTGCCATGTATGTAGAGTATGTAGGCGCATGTATAGCGCAGTCCCCATCCAGATTTCTCAAAAGTCGGAAACCCGAAAAGAAGTCCATCGTTACTTCTTACTTACGCAGCTGGTAAGTTTGAGGTCAGCCCCATACGGTACCATATCTACCAGGTACGTACTCGAGGTACATACATGGACTAGGTATGTGGAGTAACTGTCGACGCAGGAATCCCGCAAGCAGATCAGCAGAGTCGCCTCCGACCCTCCCCTCTCCTCTCCTCGAGCTAGACCAAGTATCATGTATTATACCAAGGCGAAACCCCCGCTCCCTTCCAACTCGACGGAATTAGCAGTTACATGCTGCTACCGACGGCCATGTACCGACTGCTACTGCTACCTACTGCTACTGCTTATGCGGGGTTTTTGGGCAAATCGGTACCTACCTGGACAGTGCGCAAGTCGCTATATTGCCGTAGGTATATGATATTTGATTTAATGTAACGATACCTTACATTTTAAACGTACAGTATGTGGAGTACCGTACGCGTGGTGAGACTTTTCCATGGTTTTGTTTTGTTTTTCTCTTTTTCTTCCTTCCTTCTTTCTAGAGTAGAGTACTTTCTCCCCGGCACTCCCCGGGAAATAGTATCGGGATGCAAACAAAAACACAACAGCAGCGACAACAACAACAACATCAGCATCATCATCGCGTGGCAGTCAGCACGAGGTGAGCAAAGCAAGCACCGCCAGGAGCAACGATGTCCGCAGTCCGCAGTGCGTAGTCCGCCGCCGCCACCGCCGCCGCCGGTTCGTTTTCTTTCCCAAAACTGACAATAACTGGAAGTCTGGAAGGCATGAGATGATGCAGTGGGGACTGGGGACTGGGGAAGCGGGTCCGTCTTGCTATGTATGCTGTCTACCTATGCTGTCTATGCATATTAGTTTTAGTTGCAGCGTAGCTACTCTACTTGCATACCCATTGGCCGAGCGCCAGAGCCAGACGCAGGCCGAGTTCGAAGGAGCAAGCTGGTCGAGGAGTCGGAGTCGGGTGGGTTGGGTTGGATTGGTCACGGGGGCGGGGCGGGGCACCGAGTACTCTACATACACTCACTACGATTTCCGCCCAGACCTTACCCTGCGTGCGGTGTCCGAAGTTTTTCTTTCTTTCTTTTCAGATGGGGATCTCCACAAGGATATGAAACTGCCATCGCTGCAGATAGTGTCTGGAAGCGAGAGGGGGGGTGGTGGTGGGTGGTGGGTGGTGGATGGGTGGGTGGGAGGGTGGGGACGAGAGGGGAAGAGAGGCGGGGGATCGGTGCTTCGCATTGCAGCTGCCAACCGAGATGAGCGCCGTGGCGCTCCGCTCCTCTCGCTCGCTCATGAGGAGGGGTTCGAACTTCACAAGGGAAGAAAAAAAAAACGAAATAATTAACAAAAAATAAAAAAGCGAAACAAAACAAAAACAAAACATCATGTCGGACCCGGGTCGGTCGGTAGGCGAGCCAGTGAGTGACGGCCAAGCAGGGAGGCTGGCCAGTTGCCAGCGAGCAAAGCACAAGCACAAGCACATGCAAGGAAACACGTAAGAAACCAAGCTGGAGAAGGGCGGGGAGGGGCGCGGCACAAACGGACGAAAGCACAGAACACAGAACACAGACGAACGCACTGCCGTGTGCGCCCGCCCCGCCCCGCCCCGCCCAGCAGCAGCAGCCTGTCCATCCAGATGATCTACTCTCCACCAGTAGCGTAGCGCAGTGGCGTGCAGTCATTCGTCCCCTCCTCCTCCTCCTCCTTCTCCTCCTTCTCCCGCAGAGCAGCACAGCGACGAGTGGCTGGGCCACTATCGCGTCGATCACATCAGTCTTCGATCGGTTCGGTCGAAGCCGGGCCGGCCACGGCGGATGGATCCTTCGGAACGGGCATAATCTCGCGAATCCTGCACTTCCCATCCCGATGCACTTTCCAGTGTCCACCCCACCTTCTCCGGCCACCATCGTATTTGCGGAATAGCACATCCTCGCTCGGTCGGTTCTCGAAGCGCGGCTTCGACCTTCGCGTGGCTGAGACTACGGTACGGTACGGTACACACGACGCTGCGCTGCGTTGCGGCACGTTCTTACGTACGTCGAGCGCGTGGGATGGGATGGGATGGGACGGGACGGGATGGGATGTCCACGATACCTACGGAGTTACCTGCGTAGTTTGGATATCCCCGGTGGAGAGCAAGAAAAAACACCAGCTGTTCCAACTTCCAACCGTGTTCCCTCGGGGCCACGTTACACGCCCGGTAGATGGAGGACCACTCTACTTACAAACCTACAGCCACACAATGTTATGGTAGGTACCGTATCTATCTGTGGGCGCACGCACGCACGCACGCACGGGTCGGCGACAGCGACGGCGACGCCCACGCCCACGCCACCGAAGTACCTATGACGTTGATGTCTCAGGCCAGCTAGCTAGAGTACCATAGTTAGGGGGACGACCGACCAGTGGAGCGGGTCGCTTCGGCGGGCCATCCGAGGTCGAGTCCAAGTCTAGACGCGTGGGTGGGGTGGCGTTTGTTTTTTGTTCGGATGGGAGAGAGGCATCACTGTCCATCATTCGCACACCATGGGGACGGCACCGGATAGATAGGCATGTACAATACATGTTGGCTGCGGACGCAGACCTACTGTACCTACAGTATGTCGTGCAGAATGCGAACTTGTAACATGGAACCGGAACCGGAACCTGACGCTTGGGATGTTCATGTTGATCTCGGGATCGCTGTGCGCGCGTGCACTTGCGGTTGCAGACTTGCAGTGGCGCCCCCGCGGCCCCGCCGAAAAGCTCTCCAAACTTTCGAAATATCTCGTACATACGGTACGTTATCTCGTATGTATGTACGTACTCGTGCGTGCGTGCGTGCGTGTACCGTAGGAGGAGCTATGGGGGCGGGGCGGGGCGGGGCGGGAGATCGTGGCCGCTACATACTAAATCATGCGGCGCCGCCACAGAGATGTTGCTTGGATGGATGGATTGATTAATGGGCCGTGGTGGTGGCGCCGAGCAGCTAGATAGGAAATCTACGGTACGGAGCGGAGCTTCAGGAGTTTACAGTCTGGATATCATTCCTGCAAGCGGCATTAACTAGCTCACGAATAGTGCACAACACCGTACATACGCACCCTCCTCCCGTGCTCCCGTCCGTCGACTTTTCCCGAGTCGTACTGGCCTCGGTACGGATCTACTAGCTACCTAGGTAGAAATCCGAGCCGCGCGGACTGACTTGCGAGGGGGCTTGAAGAGTACATCGAGTATGAGGTAGGTATTTACTTACCAATAGCAACACGCCCGACCACGCTCTCGCAACCACCACCACCACCACCCTCGCCACCACGGGCCATGGAACATACGGTACGGTAGTGCGCAACAGTAGCACGCAGTCCGGCCGGGCATCCATCCAGTCAGTCAGTCGGCCGCCCGATCAGTCGGTCCGCAAGCACCTGCAGTGTTGAGCGATACGCACATATACCAGGTACCTATACATCCAAGGAAGTCCCAAGTACGCACCCAGGTACTTACCCAGGTACTTACCGACTCGACTTCTCCACTCTGGAGGGGAGCCTAAATTCTGCACTCGACGACACGACGACGACGTTCCGTAGATTGCTGTACCTAGGTAGTACAAAGCCACAAAGCCACAAAGCCACAAAGCCACAAAGCCACAAAGCCACAAAGCTACAATCCTCTACTCTACTTATTTACTAGTAGTTATTAGTTCGCCAGCCAGCCATGTCGGCGCACACTGCACACGGTACGGTATATACCCCCGATACCTACCTAAGGCTATCGATTCGAGCCTGTAGAGTACCTACTTCCCGTACCTAGCCTGTGGGCGGCGGATACATCTGCCGGTAGGGTTGTTTTTCTGGTTGTTGTTGTAGAGTAGTTGGTAGAGTATATGTACCGTAGTATAGTATAATTGCACTGCACTGCACCGAACTGCACGAGTGGCGGCCGCCGCGGGACCGCGGGTGGAGGGGGAGGCTTTCTGTATGTATTGTACAATACATACTTGGACTACCTACATGACGGTAAGAAGTACTCACTTACGCAGACTCTGGAGTAGGTAGGTGTGTACACTGTAGGTATGATATGTATCTAGGAGGAGAGCTCCGAAGCCTGGTCCGCATACCGTAGAGTACCGTAGAGTACTGTATCTAGAGTAGCGGCCGGGATCGACGCAGCCTTGTCTGGGACTCTGAGGGCCTGGTATATCTATATGTAGAAGTACCAGTAGTAGTAGTAGTCGTAGTTATAGGTACTCTATCTACCATCCGCCCTTCCCCCATGCGCGCAAGTGGCTCGTGTGTTAGTTAGTCCGATCGATCAAGTGGTCCGTACTCTACCCGGAGTCTACCGTCTTAGGCCATTGAAGAATCAAAGTGTTCCGTGGCGGCGTATCACACTTGACGATTGCAATTGCAAATGATTGATAACTACTCAAGTCCGGTACTTGCCTGCTTGATGGATGGATGATGGGAAGTGGAGAACAACCGCTGTTCTCCAGTTAACCCGGACCGCCACCACGCACCTCGCACCTCGCGCCGAGTCGCCACCGGTAGTGTAGGTAGCTCCACTCGGAGTTTCAGTCTTTTAGACATCGGCCGGCTAGGTAGTTGGTGGTGTTCGGATTGCCAGTAAGGTAAGGCAACTGGGTACTAACTAGTATCTAAGCGCACGGTGCGAATCAAACGTGCAGGGACCATACATGCGAATGGTAGGATTTGGGAAAGATGGATATCAACCAGTATATAGAGCCACTTCATGTAGCAGCAGGGGGAAGCGGAAGTCGATGTGGGTACTCTAGTGGTAAATATCATACCCCTAACTAGTAGTAGTAGATACTAGTAGTGCATGGCCTCTGCTCTACTCTACTCTACCTACTAGTATGATATATGGCGACATCCCCAGCCAACCGGACACTGGGGTTCACGTCCATCGAGCGCACGCATCTACATATCGCGCACACACAGGGGAGGGGAGGGGATGGGGGCTCTTTATTTTCTGGTCCGTTTTTTGGTTTGTTTTTTTCTCTTCCGCGGCGGCGGCGGCCTCGGCTAGTCGCCTCACCTCACCTCACCTCTCGCTCTCCCGCGAGCGCTGGATAACGGCATCGGGGGCGGACCCAAGTACCGTAAGTACATCTTACTTACTTGGTTATTCTAAGTAGGAAGCAGAAGTGAAAGTATCCCTATCCCATGAGTTAGCCAGGGCGGAAGCGGATCCATCCTCCACCCTCCAGGCACATATATCTCTACATAGGAAGCGAGGAACATGTAAGACAGTAAGACCTAAGCATATCCAGCAATCCAGCATGCAGCGAAACGCGGAACAAGTTTGGCGTGACCGGCGACGGCGACCGCAAGCGCCACCCGGCCCCCGGGGAAAGTATCCAAGCCTTTTGGTTCGAATTCTTGCACCGACAAGACTCAAGAGTCCCGATACTACATACCGGTAGTACCGGTAGTACCGGTAGTTACTAGTACGGTATGTAGCGATTGCTGCGGATGCGGATGCCCATTACTTTTACTCGCGAGTCTTCCCCTGCCGTTGGAATGGAATAATCAAGGACGGAGAGAGTACTAACTACCTAGGTACTCAGCCCAATTGGTCCGCTGAGTGAGTGAGTGATCGAGTGGATGATTGATTGGGTGAGTGAGTGGGTGGGTGGGCAGCTACGGTTGAACGGACAGGAGTGCGCTCTCACCGCTTCGCCGGGGCCACCGTCCACGATCATGGTCGGGTCTACTATATACTACCGGTAGTAGTACCTAAGCAACCAGGTAGTTTGTCGCATTCTCCACATTCTCTGCGAGTTGCAATACGGTAGGTATCGTGTGATGGGCCGTCATAACTACAGAGATATATCATGTCTCCCGTACTACTAGTAAGTACAGCGGAGTGCGTGGGTAAGCAAGTAATTACTACTACCTACTACTACTTCTACTACTAGGTATAGATGCCGCTACCTAGTACTGGTAGCTGTGTAGATGTGGCCTTGAGTACTCGACTTACTTACTCCGAATACATACAAAGGCAGGTACATGCTCAGGTACACGCTTTGGTACTTTTAGGTACAGTACATATACTCTACCCGCATCGCTTCTACTACCAAACCCCCGAACCGCCGGCGCCGCCGCTTAAGCCGGGGAAGCACTCTATAATATACTATATCACCAAGCTTTTGAGACATGGGGGTCACGGGAGGGAGGGAGGGAGGGAGGGAGGCGAACACAAGCTGCGTATTGATATACCTTGTAGATTGGTGTGGTGTGTATGGTAGAGTAGTAGGGTAGGAGTAGTAACTATGATGAAGAAGACAGGCATGAGGAGGAGGAAAGCACCGTACCGTAGCGTAGGAGGAGGGGTGAAGGAGAAAGGGCCAGAGGAGTTGGAGGGGTCGTCCATCCGAACTCCGGACCAGCCAGCCTACTACACTCTAGCCTTGACTCTCTACTGGGTAATACCGTAGTAGAGGATAATGCCGTAGTGGCTGCCAAACGTATTTCGGTCCTGTCCTGTCCTATCCTTCCCTGTCCTGTCCTGTCCTGTCCTGTCCTGTCCTGTCCTGTCCTGCTCGGGTATGTAGTTCACATACGATATTTTTCAAGTTGCGATGGAATTTTATCATCTGCGTGCTGCACGTACCGTACAGAGCTAACCAAGCATGGGACGCCCCCCTCCCCCCTCTCCCGTCCTCGGGTCTCCGTCTGTTTCTGTTTCTGTTTCTACTTCTGTTTCTGTTTCTACTTCTGTTTCTGTTTCTGGGGCTGTAGAGTATCATATAGTAAGGTATAGTACACCACGGGTACAATCAATCAATCAATCAATCTGTATGACACTGGGCGCGGCGGCAACGCACATCCATCGCCAGCCGGATCCAAGACTGACTCAAGTCGTCGTCCAAGTAAGTAATCCGCGTACGTATGTATGTTCCACCGCCGCCAGGCTTCGAGCGTCGGAGAAGGAAGGGAGGAATGGAGGAAAGAAGAGACTCGAAAGGGAAGGGCGAAACCAAAAGAAAACAAAAAACAAAACAAAAACGAATGCAAGGCCTCCTCGTATGATACGTAGCGAATCACCAACGCAATGCGGAGGTATCATGATCGCAAATCGCAAATCGCAAGACCTACATACATACCGGTACATACAAACGTCTAGCGTTGGCGTTGGCATCCGCTTCGATGCGGCGGTGTGGATAGTGGTGGTGGTGCTCTGCTTTGCGATGTATGAGGTATGTGCTTCGGCAGTGTGCACCACCGTGTCGTGTCTGTCCGTCCGTCCGTCCGTCGATGCCGTACGGTATGGGACGTGCGGGGGCAGGAGAGGAGGAGGGGAGGATGGTGGAGGGGAGGATGATGGAGGGGAGGATGATGGAGGGGAGGATGGGGAAGGAGGGGCTCGGACGAACACAAAGCAAAGCAAAGCAAAAGCGGTGAACCGATCGAACGCCCCCAAGAGTTTGTAATCCTCCGCCGCCGCGATCAGCACGGTGCACCCCCCATCGTGCAATGTAATCGTGGACCCCACCGTCCCATCATCCCATCGTTCCATCGTCCCACCGTCCGAATGAGCGAGCCAGTGAGCCAGTCATCACGCCCGCGGTGGGGGCGGAGTGATGAGATAAGTTGTTCTGCACTGTACCGTACTGTATGTATGTCTGTCTGTATGTAGGTACCATGTATGCACACCGCACTCTACTCTACTCCACTCTCAAGTCTCAAGGTATGGTATGGAGAACGCATGTACATATGCTTCCAGTTGCCGACATACCCACCTACCCACGGGTTTAGCTATCGGGAGCCAGGATTCATTTTGCTTTGCGTTGCATGGCCGGTGTTTTGTCTGCAGATGTATGTAGCATATACACCGTTCGATATCACATCTGTCTGTCCTGCACTAGTTACATACATTGCCCATGCCATCGCGAGAGGGGGCGAAGGCGAAGGCGATGACGATGACGACGGTGACGGCGAAGACGAGACGTCGTAGACATAAAGTGCGCCTGCATCATTCATTGCATCTGGCATCCACCCTATCTATCTGCGTACACATGTTTCGCGAAAGCAGAGAGGAGCTCCAGAACTCCAGATCGTCCAGTCTAGAAGAAACCCGCAGTCGAAGTCGGTCATCACTCCGTCGGACCCCTCACCGTTCACTGCCCAGCCAACCAGCCAGAAAAAAAAGCAAACATTCCCTGAAACCAGTAGATAGACAGACCAGTGGACTGTGCACTACTGTCATCGGTTCGGTCCGGTTCGTTCCAAGCCTCAAGGGCGGCACGCGGTAACGTATGTAGACCTCAACGTCAGTTCACGCTTCACAGTTCACGCCTCGCGGCTGCCTGGACTGCTGCTACTACCACTGCTGCTGCTGCTGCTGCTGCTGCTGCTGCTGCTGCTGCTGGGTCTGCTGCTGCTTCGTCCCATCTCTACACTACACTACACTCGCATACCTACCATACTTTTCGTTAGTTATTCTCGGCTGGTTCGCTGCTTTCGACGGTTCTGCCACCACCACCACCACGCCCAGGAGGCGGGGCTATTATCGGTGTGATGGTGGGTGTGATGGTGGGATGGTGGGTGGGGGGAGAGTACGGAGGGGGAGGGAGGGACGGAGGGATGCATGAGAGGGGTGGTGGGGCGAGCTGCCGGTCGAATCAATCAAGCGATTGCGAACCATTCGCGGCACAATCGGATTCTCGAGGGTTTGGCCGGAAAAGTAGAGGACACAGACTTAGTTACAGTCCAGAATCAGAGACTGGATCACCAGAATCGGGGGCAAGGACGCGGAGCCGTCGAGGATGAGGGGTGTGGACACACACACACAAGAAAAGCACACACACTCACACGCACACCCGGCTCTCAACATGACCGGCCACGGCCAGTGCTGCCACATACAGCCATGGCCACATCCTCGAATTCCTCACCCACACTCACCCCATACCCACTCCACACCCACTTGCAGATCCGACACACACACCCTCTCTCTCGCAGACCTAGAGACTGGACGGCTCCGTTGCATCTCCGCCTCGCAATGGCCGTAGGTGGATGTATGTAGCATGTACATCCCCCCTCTCCACGCCCCCTCCCCCCAAACAAACAAACAAAACCATGCGGCCTCGCAAGAAGACGGAACCCAGCAAAGATCAGGGTCCATGGGATGGGAAAGGGACATACAAGTAATATCGGTTTGCTGTTGGGCGGGGAATTCTGATGAACCCCGCCCTGCTGCTGCTGCTGCGCTGCACGCATAAAGCAACTGCAGCGCCCGACTGACTAACTAGGCCCAGAGCGGATCCGCTGTAACTACACTGCTTCTGCGTGCGGAAAGTCCAAGTGGTCTGCACGAATCTGCAGGCCCGGGGCCGTGAATGTGAGCGAGGAAGAGAGAGAGGGAGTGAGATAAATACACTTGGAAATACACTTAGGAGAATAGGTAGATAAAGCTACTAGTACCGGAGACCTAGTAGCGAGCTCGCGTGAGTGACTGTGCGGGTGAGGGATGGCTGCCATGGATGATGGACAGGACTCTTGCTTACGTCCACGCCCAAAGCCTTCTGCCCCGCGCTCATTCATTCGGCGGTTCGTCCAGCCATCCGGCAAGCCATCAAGCCCATCACGCCCATCAAGCCATCAAGCCAGACATACGCCATCCATCTGCTTCTCCGTGCCTATCGCTGCCGTTCCATAGTATCGTACTTGCCCATCTAGATAGTCAGTTATGGCGTATTCTTACCAGAGTAGAGTAACCAACTTACATGCCCATTCGACAGAGAATAGAATCCGCTTCTGCCTCCTGGTCTTCTGGTCGCCAGTCCATCCGTTCCTCTCCAACCAATTAGCCCCAGGAACGGCTTGGAACCGAATCCAAGCGCCGGTTCTGACTGGACTGCACGCAATTCAACAGAGTGCTTGCAGATGTTGCTGCGGCTGCTCTGCTCTGCCAGCTACATACCGCTCGTGTGGGGGGGGGGGGGGGGGGGGGCTCAAACGGACTGCAGGAGCTGGCAGTCAATCCACTGCCCTGGATGGATGCTGCCGGCCAGCCCCCAGCCTAGTTCCAGTGAGTATGTAGAGTAGATCGCCCTTGCCCTCGCTCGTGTGCCCCAGCTGCCCTCTCATCCATCCATCATCCACACATCCATCCCTCCATCCCCCCCGCATCATCATATCCAGGGATTCCGATTCGAGCTTGTCCCTTTTTCGTCGTTACACCCAGAACCCCAATACCCTAGCCTCTTCGTCTGATTGTTGGTTGTCCCCAGCGACGACGACTACGACGACATGCCTCCTCCACTCGCCTCGCCTTGACTGTGCACCCACGTAACCGTAACCCCCCCACTCCCCTCCCCACCATCACCACCCCCCGCCCCGCCCCGCCCCGCCCCGCCCCTCTTCCGTAACCTTCCTACACCTCTCACCTCTTGCCTGCCCGCCTGCCTGTCTCAAGCTTAATCCTGTCAACCACCCGCTCGCTCGCCTCGCCTCTGATTGTTCGTCATCATCCGAAGCCGTTTTTTCGTTTCGTTTGTTTATTGCGGACGCCCGGGGGGCCCCGATCGACAAAATCATCAAATCATCCAATCATCCAATCACATCGTCGTTGCTTGCGTTGCGTTGCGTTTCAGCCCCGCCTCGCCGAGCGCTACAGGCCACACAGGCTACCGATCCGTCCGTCACTGAGCCTCCGGCTCCCTCCTCCGCCTTGTGTGTCGTTCCCGTAACGTTTCCTTCCCACCAATCCCTCCCCCCAATCCCTCCCTCCCATCCCCAAGTAAGGGACAGCCGCCCTCCCCCCACACTGGCCAGTACATAGTAGTCCGCAAGGCCTGACCTCTCCCCCCAGCCCTGCCCAGTCCTGCCCTGCCCAGTCTAGTCCAGTCAATTCTCCTCCTCAACTCAAAAGGTTCACTGGCCCTGCCTGCCCTCGGCTTTCTGCCGCGTGGACATAGTTCGTCTGAGTCTGAGTCTGAGTCTCTGGTGGACGTGCCAGCAAGGAAGCAAGCACGACCTTGCCAGCCAGCCAGCCAGGCACCAAGCGCAGGGATTTGGCGGCAACGAGGAAGCTTTTCACGCCGGTCGGTGTGTGCAAAACATAAACAAAAAAAATTAAATTTATTAAAAAAAATAGGAAGATATAGGAAGAATATACAAAAAAAAGGTGTCTATCGGGGAAGGAGGACTACTATACGAAAGGCTCGAGAAGGCGGAAAGGAAAGGAACTGAAGAAGAAGAAGAAAACGAACAAGAAGAAGGGAAGAGAAGCAGAAGAAGAAGAGGAAGAAGAAGACGGAGAAGAAGAAAAGAAAAACACAAGAAAAAGCAAGGAATTAAGAAGGCCGTTATAAGGATTCGTTTGTTCCCGCCGCCGCGAGAGCTGTCGGAGGATCTCTGAGAAGAAGAAAAGAAAAAGAAGGAGACGAAGAAGAAGAAGGGGTCGGGAACTGGAACTGCAACTGCAACTGCGGCGAAAAAAGAAAGGAAATAAGGGAAGGACCGCCAGTCACAATCCACTACAAGAAGAACGAGAAGAACAAGAATGAGCCGGTGAAGGGAGTGCGCAAAAGTCGGTTACGAGTGCACCGCGTTGATCCAGCCATAATTGTGAGTCCATCTTTGTTTGTCGGTTGGTTCAGGCCGCATCTCGTCCCGTCATCATCATCATCACCATCATCATCACCATCATCCAACACCACCATCGTCAGATATACCCATACACCCCACCTCCTCCTCGTCCTTGTCCTCGTCCTCGTCCTAGTCCTAGTACTCCTCCTTGCCCTCCTCCTCCTCGCCCTCCGCCCCTCCTCCCATACCACCCCTACTCGGATACCATACCATCATTTCACCGTCAATTCCACAAAAGTAATCCAACCCACTAGTAGAGGTCCAAAGGCTCATCATCCTTGGTAAGCAAGAATCACAAGCAGGGCGAAGCGTTTGGACGGGACACGACATCAGGTGCAGTGTGCTTCCCGATACCACCCCTCCCAGCTCCCCTCCCACCCCTCTTCTTCCTACCAAAAGTCCCCAAAGAGTTCCACACGGACAACCCTTTTGGCACACACCCCCGCCATCTGCCTCATCCTCCCATTCGACCATCCACGTAGTCGGTGAAGGAGGAGGGAGAGGGGTGACATAGCAGAGGTTGGCACAGTGATTACGGCGGCGTTGAGGTCTTCCCGCTCCCGCATGACAGTCCTCATCATCATCTCCCTATCTGGCTGTTAGCATCACCTCATCTCTTTCCCTCGCCGTCAGCAAGCGAGCACTGGGAAAGCACAGGGTCCTCTCGTCCCTCTCGTCCGTCTCGTCCGTCCACCTCCATCCCCACTGCAAAAGAATCCCTCCAGCTTCAGTCTTCTGAATCAGATACTGCTGTACGGAGCTCCATCGGGGGGCCTTTTCTTGCACCTGTACGTCTCCAGCATTGGGAGGGAAGAGAACGCTGTTCCAACTACTTGCTCCTGGCGCCAATCAAAAAAAAAAAAAAAAAAAGACCAAGCAGGGCCATTGAATTCCCCACCATTCCATCCCGCCCTGCAGATTTGATACTATATATTCCGTCTGTGTCCCGCGCTCTTCTTCCGCACCTTTTCCTCATTGATAGCCTCTCTCTCGTCCACTCTACGGCTTCCCGTTATTTCGGCGAATCACCGATCAGTCGCGTGGCCGAGAAACAAAAACTGACCAACTTGCCACCCGTGTACACACGACCACGTCCGCAAGAGCTATACTAGCCGCAGCAAACGAAAGGAAGCTCGCTGTCCAGGGGACCACACGGCAAAGCTCCATCCGCTATCTGCCATCTGCCATCGACCATCTGCCAGGGAAGGAGACGAACGGGGCGGTCTTCCTTTTTAATTGTGTTGCCGCAGTACAAAACACCGGGAAAACGACTTGCCATCTCACAGAGGCCTTCCCATTCTATTCCATCTTGTTTATCAACAAGCTTCACGACGACAACAACAATAACAACAACCATAGCCACAACGACAACAACAACAACAACAACAACAACAACAACAACAACAACACGGAAAGGAAGATCAGCCCCTACAGCTAGTTAGCCAGCGCAGCAGAACCTACCATGAGAATTGGTAGCCTTCTCAACGATGGGCCCCCCTCGCCGACGGGCATCACTGCTCCCGCCACAGATTCTGCCACGCCTCACCCTCCATCGACCACCACTTCTTCCTCCTCCTCCTCCCACCAAACTGGTGCTAGGAATCCCGAGCCACGTCGGCTCGTGGGTCAAGCCACTGGCCTTATTAAGGAGCCTCTCGTCCACCATGGTAACGGTACAACATCGATACCATCTTCGACGTCCTCGCCTGTGCCAGCTTCGTCCTCAAACCCCCACATGATGTCGAACCTGCCGTATTCGCCATACCAACAGGCTCCGACTGTGTATCGTGAGCACACTGCGTCTTCCCGAAGTCCGTACAGTGAACCTTCCATCGCCGCTTCGACGGCGGCTGCTGGCTCACTGGAGAAATCCATGCTGCAGCAACACCAGCCCAACAGTACGTGGTTCGGGGGAAAGGCTATTGCGAGTGGTGGTGGTACGACTTCAGCAGCCCCGACCTTTCTTGGCCATGGCAACAGAGACCAGCAACAACCACAGCAACAACAACAGCAGCAACAACAGCATCAGCAACAACAGCATCAGCATCAGCATCAGCAACAACAGCATCAGCATCAGCAACAACACCACCAGCAGCAACAGTCACTGCCTCGTCAACAGCAACAGAGGGCATTGCCGCCCTTCACATCTTTCGTAAACATGCAGCAACAACAGCCGGCAATGCCGGTCGAAGGCTCGATATCTCCACGGTCAACTGCTCACCAACCACCCCATGGTGGCCAGGGAACTGGTGGAGCCGGAAGCACGAGTTACTTCCCCAGCACCTCGTACGCGCCGCAATACGCTCAATCGAGACCCAGGTCGTATGGTCAGCCTCAATATCAACCACAACACCAACCCCCGATACATGCGTACGCACCACCAACCGGCCAGTCCTCCGGGAGTGGCGGTGGGACCGCCGATCCATTGATGCGGTTTGCCGATGTAGCGATGGAGAATGCTACGCTTGGAGGTCGTCGGAGCCTCGAGGAGGTACTGGCAGTGGAGGTGCTCACGGGGCGGGGTGTAGTTGGGGGATGCATTGATGAGGGACGGAAGCAACGGGGTGGAAGGAATTCCAGCATCAATATAGAGTACGGTTCAGCTTTTTTCTTCTTTTTTGTTTGCACGTTCTGTTCCGACCTTGCTGACGAGCGTTGTACAGTCCGGCATTGAGGATGGCTACCACTCAAGAGGCACGCACTTCATCAATGGCAACGCAGACAGTAGATGATGCACCGCTGTTCCGTCCATCGCCGGAGCCCTCAACGCCCACCGGCTCATCATCGTCCGGAACAATCGTTGAAGCCCCCACACTGGCCAATAGACCGCCAGCAGTTGGCGGTAGTAGTTCGTCAGCCACCCACGAGTTCCTGAACGAAGAGCCAAAATGCTCTTACTGCGCCGGCTGCATGACGGAATCCCCGCTCCGAAAAGTGGTCTCTCACATTTTCGGCCGGAACAAACTCTCGACGCGGCAAATCCCCAAGAACGTGTGGGTCTACTACTGCCGAAAACATTACCAACGATCACGATACCGGAACCCTCGGGGCTTCGCCAGACAACAAGTACAGCTGGTCCGACGGCAGTGTGAGCGGCTGGAGCAGTGGGGCGGCGTCAGACAGTGGGTGATCAAGGTCCGTCGACGGGAGGAGCTGAGGATGAACCGGGAGGGTGACAACGCAGAGGATATCGACGACGTCGAGGATATCGAGGGTGATGATGGTGCCGCGGTGGTGGTGGACGACGAGATGGACGGCAACAGCGAGCTCGTGGTCAGCGGCGAGAGCAGCCGACGCTCCTCGACCGCCACACCTACACGACGAAGAAGCTCCGCCGGTGGTGGCTCGAACTGGCTCATGAAGTACACTGGCCCCGAGAGGACGATCGAAGACGTCTATAAGCTCTTGGATAAAATCGAAGTCGAGGTGCAGCAGAACGGCGGGAAGTTCCCCGACGTCGAATTACTGCCGAACGTGGACTTGGCACTGGCGGTATCGATAGGCGTCAAAAATAAGCCACACTCGGACGGGGACACTGGCGACGATGATGGCGGGCAGGACGCGGCGGGTGGCCAGAGTGGTGGGTCACCCAGGTCCCGGAAGAGACATCGTGCACCTACCGATGGCGGCACTCGCGACAGCAACAGCGGTATGGCCAGCAAAAAGGCCCGAGGATCGGACAAGCGAGGGGGAGCAGCAGACAAGGAACGAGCTTCGGATGCCGATTCGAACTATTCCATCAGTCCCCGAACCCGCACGCCCACATCCATGGATCCCTTCACCCAACACGGCTACGACCGCTCTTTCAGCAGCAGTAACGAATACCAATCGCCCCCTCTGCTAGGAGATACCAGCCACTCACCCTCGTCCGACGATAGTCACGGCTCCTCGTCCTGGGGTGGGAGAAACGCAAATAGCCCCCCATTCCCACACCAGTATCACCACCACCATCACCAACGCGGCGAATACATAATGCGCTCATTGGCGTCCCCCCATCAACAGCCGTCCACATCGAGTGGACCGCAACAATTGGACCTAAGGACGTTTGGAGGATCGCTGACGGCCGTTTGAGTGAGACGTGCATACACAGTTCGATATCATTCTTGCTTTTGTATTCTTTTTTTTTACAGTTCTTTCCTTACCTCCCATTTCATGAAAAGCCAAACATCGGATCATTTTCTTTCTCTCTTTTTCCATTCGGCCATTGACAGTAGTACAAGCACGAGTATATCACGGCGTTTTTTCTTCTTTTTCTTTTTCTTCTCCTTGTTCTTCCTTCCATTTATTTCTTTCTTTCCATGTCATATTCGCCTGCATTCTCTATTTTCTTTCCGCATTTCCTTTCCGTATTAAGACAAGCAGGATAGCAAACCATGGTTGAAGGTGTTTTTTTTGTGGGGGGCAGCATACTAGGTTGGGTCGGCCTGGTCGGCCTGGTGGGTCTGGTGGGTGGCGGTGGGGTGCGGTGGGCGAGGGGGGCTCTCTTTTGTTTGGTTTGGTTCGGTTGGGGGTATTAAACATTACAACGATCATGCACGCGCATACTTTACTTACATCTTACTTAAACAACAACAATTTCTGTCTGGGGCGGGGATGGGGATGGGGATGGGGAGGGGAGGTGGTGGTTGGGAGGAAGAGGGTGAGGGTGAGGGTGAGGGTGAGAGGGTGAGAGGGGCGAGCGGGCGGGGGAGAGAGGAGAGAGCAATTGATACAATTGATATGATCTTTTTTTTGTTGCGGAATTTTGATGACACCTCGCGAGAAAATCGGGCTGGAAGACATAAGAGTGATGGGACGTGATTGGCTGACGGCTGACGGAGGCTGACGGAGGCTGACGGAGATCTCTGGAGAGATTGACTACATACCAGCGATTGCGAATTTACCATCAGCTAGATGGCAGCACCACCACCATGCCAACCAAATACCCCAGCGATCCATCCAGCCAGTCTTGTAGTCTCGGTGCGGCTTGATCCCACTCCACTCCATTCCACTCTGCACAGCTTCCAAGTTCCCGTCCGGCTCTGCTCCCTATGTAGTGAGGTACCGGTACGTATGTATCGTGTTCGCAACTACAGTCAACTGTCAAGTGACCGCCGCCGCCCGGCGTGATCCATCATGCGACAACACGGTTCGGTTTCGTGCTCATCAATGGCCAAACGGATCCGATCCGATCCGAGATCGAACGAATCACACAGCGGCAACCTGTTACCTACCTACCTCGGTGCCCCACCACTGGGCCACTGGGATACTGGGCCACTGGGATACTGGGCCACTGGGATACTGGGCCACTGGGATACTGGGCCACTGGGATACTGGGCCACTGGGATACTGGGCCACTGGGATACTGGGCTACCTACTTGAGTTCGTCGTTTGCTATGTAACACTGCCTCCCTTCCCTTCCCTTCCCCGAGAAGATGGCAGGAGAAGAAGCTGGCAGGATACCTATGTAGCCTCATTTTTGTTTGTTTATTTTTCTTGGGGGGGGGGGGGGATTTGGAGTGAGTGAGTGAGTGAGTGAGTGAGTGAGTGCTTGCGACACAAGTATGTAAGTAACAACATGGTACTAGGTAGTATCTGTATCGTGGCAGTATACACATACACATACATATACATAACACGTTATACACACGGTGCCGTCTGCATCCACGGTCCGCAGCTGGCCTGGCCTGTTCTGTTGTGGCTCCGCCCCCTGCCCGGCGGAGACAGGACAGGACAGGACAGGCGTTCATGGAATCTTCATGGAATCTCACTGGGCTGGGCTCCTTCGAGGTCCCCGTGGCGGGAAAAGGTTGAAAATTGCAATAGGTACGTCTGGCCTGTCTACTCTAGGGAATTGCGCCCGTTGGATGGAATGGGCGAGCGCGATAACTCAGCCCGAATACATGCTCGTGAAGGAAGCTGGATATCGCCGCTGATCGGTGCCCAGCTGGTCGGGCGAGGTCAGCGATTCCGCGATGGATGGCCACAATATTCTACACTTGATGACTGATGAGAGCGCTCAGAGCAGCTCTACGGCTCGTTGTTCTGTGCTTTTTAGAAGATTACGGTAGTTGTACACTTGACTTGTACTCGACGCCGTCCTGTGTGCACGCATGGCCATGGTGGATCACTCAGTACATGGCCCTGCATAGCCGAGTACTTGACTTTTGGTCCTCGGGGTTAGTTGGAACTTAGGGGAAGAGGAGAAACCCGTCGGAATAGTTACTAAAATAGTAGGCACATCGGTTGTCTAGTAGAGGGCTACATATGATTAGGAGGCGGAGTGTGGTACTTAAACAGTTATGGCCGAACACGGCCCAATGCCTACACAACGGATGAAACACAAGGAAACCCGCCCTCGCTCGAGGTATGTGGGGTATTTGTGTGGGGTGTGTGGGAGATCAGAGAATGGGGTATGGGGGGATGAAATTTCTCTAGGCAACCTCCGAGTCCGTGTCCGTGGCCGGCCGGCGGAACCGGTCGAATGCAAGATGATGAAACAATTATGAACTCCAGGTTCGTCCCGTATTTGAGTCAAACCCCTCCGACCCGGCAACTAGTCCGGTTCAAGTTCTCCTCTGAGTCCGGTCCCGCCTCTCGGGCGAGAAAAACAACAACTAACTGTGGGACGGGAGGGAGGGGAGCACCTGCACCCGTACTTGCCCCGGATCCAACCACGGGTTGTTCCACCGGTGAGATCCCTTCGGCTGGACGATAGCTACTCTATTTACATACTCTAGATGTTGGATATATCGCCCGGCGGATGGGCTGGTTCCAGCCTAGACCTATGATAGTAGCGCAACTTGCTCTACTGTAGGTAGACTGCACGGATTCTTGCACCAAGCGATCACTCGTGACTCGACCATCCGCCTTTGAGCTCGACCACTAACCAGCGCAATCCGTGGTCACGGATGGAATCTCTTTAGTATATACATTAGGTAGGTAAAGGCGATAGGGCTCCCTCTCTACTCTACTATAACCCCCGCGGAGCTAGTAGGATAGCACTGCAAGGACACCTGTGTAGTCGCCATAGTCCGTAAAAGGCCGTACTTATGCGAAAATAAACTGAATCTCTCTCTTTCTCTCTGGTCACGGATAGAAGGAATAGAATAGAATAGAATAGCACCTGTATGCAAGTGTTCTTGACGCTGACTACAGTAGCAAAAAGTGGGATGCGAGTGATGCGGAAGGTCTCCAGTAGTACCACAATTGCTCGGAGTTAAATCCTGCAGTCACGGAGAATACAGATTTACTCTGGAATTTGTTTTATTCTTTCCTACAGTCTCAATCCTACGGTATGGAATAATTATACGCAGTGTTGTAAAGATGTGTTACTAAAAAGCCGGAATAACTACCGCAGTTCTTCCGGATGCAAAATATTACGCACTGTCCAGAATACCAGAGACCTACCAGCGAACTACCAGAGAACTACCGTATTCGCACGACAACGTAGTACAGAGAAAAAGTTGCTATGCCAATCAAGTAGTTCTTAGACTGTAGTAGAACTATGACGACAAGAGTCCTACAGAAAGAATGCCGTGCTGAGCAGAATGCACCGGTCACTGAATTCGGTATGCATACGGTAGAGATTCTCCAGTTTCAACAATACGTACTGTGAGTAAGACGTGCTGTACGCAAGCAAATATTTACGGCTTTCTTGCAGTGCAGAAAGTGCTATGCCTACGGAATGAATACCGTAGAGGAAACTATACGGATTGAGCTGAATACAGTAGAGCTGTCGAGTCCCTACGGAATCGAGAAGTATTAGGCAGTGCCTACACTACGTAAATTGTACACTGCTGTAGCTCTACCGGATTTCAGTGGCAAAATTCTTCACGTATTTGTGAATTCCAGATGGTTGTCACAACATGCACCATGTGTGGTTTCAACTTTCAAGTATTCGTCTCATTTCAGATATACTAATAACTACTACTAATACTACTATTGACTACTGTAGGCCGGAGGGCACGTCGGTTCTGTCCGCCACGATGGCTGCCACCGCCGCTACGACGGGATCTGTATTGCCCGCGGGGCTGGCGACTCATGCTTGAATCCAAGAACCTGCCATTGTAACCACCGATGTCCTTCCCGCACCATCCATGGGCTCGTTGCTCTGGAGTCTGGATACTGCGCTGGCCTCGCCGCAGATAACAAATGTACCTACCAAGACTTTGAGCGGATATCTGCACCGAAGCCAGCCAGCCAGCCATTCAGCAACCCACAGCTCCTCTCCAACGCACCTCTGCCGCGTCGCCGCTCCCTGCAGGCCGCCACATACTATACATGCATCGATTGCAAGCCATGAGACGCATCCGTTACCCGTAAGCACCGCCGGCCATCCCCATCGGTGTTGCCGGCGCCGCTCGTGGTGGACACTGGACGATGCCCTACATATATAAGTACGCCGGCACGGTGCACGATGCACAATGCACATAGGCAGACAACGACCAATCAATAACTAGCGATATCGATGTAGATTGCGCGGTGCACTGGTGCAGGGCAGGGGCGGTCGGGTGTGCTGTGCGGGTGCGTGTGCGGGTGCCACGTGTGGAACTGGGAGGGTGGGAGGGTGGGGAAGCGAGCGAGAGCTGTGTTGCAAACTTCAAAGGCTGCGGGCCTGCGGCACGGATGTGAACAGATGGGTGGAGGCGGAGAGAGGCGCGGTGAATGGTATGGTATACTACCTAGTACCGGTAGTAGTGATAGCTGCTGCTGAGGCCCGAGGGGGATTCTCTGACTGAGAAGTGTCGGCATCAGCGGATAGGTAGGTAGTTGCATCTCCTCTCCTCTCCGCAGGCAGGCGGGCCCGTGGTAAAAGCATCTAATTTCTATCCCTGAGTAAGTACATACCGTAGTAGGTAGAAGAGCTTCACGCCCTGGAGACCGGATCGCGCTGTCGTTATGCAACTCGGACCGACCGCAGGCCGCAGGGTGCAGCACACATCCGTCCTGCGCTTCGTCGCCGTCTTCTTCTTCTTCCCATTCCTCCTCTTCTTTTTCGGCACATCCTGCATCCCTCGTCCCTCGATCTTCGTCCAAACTCTGCACCACCCCCAACCCCCAGAGCCGTGGTTCCGATCATGTGCCGGCGCTCATGTAGCATCCCACCCCCATCGAAATCGAATCGGCGGGTATCCGATCGTGCTCCGCGTTCCGTGCTCCGCGCTCCGTGTTTCCCGTGTTTCCTGTGTTTCCTGTGCTAGGCCAGCGACGGAAACGTGTGGACACTGGTGCCGCGAGCGCAGCTGCGCAAGTCGACAGCGGCAGGATCCCGAGCTGCACTGCACTGCACTGCACAATGCACCAGCTAAAGATAGCCCATACCGCTTGTCTGTATTATGTGTCGGTTGTTGGTGTCGGGGGAGTGGCGAAAAGGGACGGGCAGCGGGCTGAGACGGATCGTTGCATGGGATCGCGCGGACGCACAGTGCACAATGCACATAGATGTTGCAGATCGATTGCGAGTTCATAATTTCCAGCTGGCATGTAGTGTGTACAGGACACGAACCGTCCGGTTGTTCGCAGGCTTCACTCGCTCCCTACTATATACCTAGGACAATTAGGACCAAACACGCAAGCCAGGACCGGAGTATACCGGTAGTAAGTAGAGTAACGATTGGCAAGAGGACTCAGGCCGGGGCGGGCAAGGTGGGTGAACGCTTCGGGCGATTCCCGCAACTCGTAACCCGCAACCCGGGGACCGAGGGTGGGAGTCGACTGCGGTCATGAAACCGTGGTCCGCCGCGTTTTTCGTTTTTGTTTGTTTCGTTCCGCTACGGATTAGAATCCTTATACCGCAAGCAATGTGCGCGGGGAGCTCCCAAACCAGGACGGTAAGTTACCTAGCAGATGTCAGTTGGTAAGTATTATTCGGACCAGATGTCCTACGACCGGAAGGCCCACCTACCTGATGTACCAGACTACTTCTCCACCTCGGGGTCTTTTGAGCTCTTTTGGGCTCTTTTGGATTGGGCGAGCTCGAGGAGACATGGCAGGCAGACTGGCGAAACTGGCTGCGTGAGTCGTGGCAGCTGGGCTGCGGGGACTGCAGCGGTCGGAAAAAGCCGAGGGAAGGAGGGTAACCTGCGGGAGTGCGGGTGCAATGTGGGACCGTCCATCGTGGGGGTTGGAGCGAACAGTACTCTGTGCCCCATACCAAGCTTTGAGCTTCCCCACGAGGTAACTGAGTACTAACTAGTATGTACGTCCCGAATCTTCTGTGGGGAAGCTGTGGAAGTCAGAGATGCGGTGGTAGCTGCATACCTACGGTTTAACCCAAGGGCCAAAGCCACATGGCGATGGCGCTGCTGCTCTTACACCACGATCCACTCGAACGGGAATTCCGCATCCGACCCGGTGGCACTTGGTACATACCTACACACAAGGAGTTATCTCCTCAAAGATGGGGGCCGCACAGGGTGCATAACTAACTACGTCCTCAGACGTTGCGGGGATTCGGGTCCTCGCTTTTCGCCATTACATTCACATTCCCACTTCCATCCCATCGAACTGCCGGGGCTGCGAATCTGCGATGCGCATCCCTCCGCGCGCACTGCAGAAATTAGAGTAGATGCGTGGTGGAAAAGTTTAAAAACTTTCCGCGCGGTACGCGACGTGATTTCAAGCTTTCGAGATTTTCGAGAGAAAGTTGGATTCTGGAAGCCACGGAAGATAGGTAGATACGTGCGGTTGCAAACGGAAAAAGTGTTTGCTATCTATCTATCTACCTATCTCTCCCGGCATAATTTGTATACAGGAGAATGGCGGTCTGCGGCAAAAGTCCCTGCATTCGGTTATCAATTTCCTCGACGATCACCGAGTGTAGGTACCACATATACTCGGGAGAAGGGTACGGACGTTGCTCCGGCGGCAAAAGCGGAAATGCCTGGCAATCGTCCGCACGCCCGCATAGCCATGGACCCCAACGATTCTGGACCCCGGCCATGGATGGAAGGAGCCGACGATAAGTCTCCAGACGCGGCTGCCTCGTGGTCCGTGCTATTGCGGGGGAAAGTGGGGTGGTGGTGGGGGGGTTTCTTCAGGCTAGGTAGGTATGTAAGTAGGTATTTGTGTTTCTAATGCCATTCACAAAGCCTGCAGAGTTGCTTCTTTTCGAGGGCGTGGCGCTGAAACATCGTGAGTTTAGACCATCGGGCACCTCGGATTCATCGTCCCTCGGGGATGGTCAGTTGGCTGCAGGTACTATAGGTAGAGTAGGTAGAGGAGGTACCGGTATCTGGAGCCAACCTGCGTGGTGGCAATAAATGCAAAGCAATCGAGATGTCGAGAGTGTCGACCTGGGGTTTCCTGATGATGTATGTACAGCGGCATAACTACCGTAGCACTCTCGATGAGCACTGGTACCTAGAGAGTTAATCTCCATCTCTGAAGCGGACAAGAACGACGTCTCTGGCCAGGGATTCTGCACCCTGGTGAGGGGGGGCAGCTTTCCGAAGATCTATGACCATGCCACCGAAGCGCGCAGATTATTCAACGGTGGCACACGCAATAATAACGAGAGCCAAACGGTCGTCCGCGCTCCGAAGTCAAAGAAGAGACCGCAGCCAACAGGAGGCAGGGCAGGGCAACGGCATCGCAGCAGAAGGGCCAGTGCAATCACTGTCGGGAACGATAGAGGTGCATGTTAGGTTTCTTCCCCCTCTCCACCCCTTCCCCCACCAGTGAGCATCCACCGAGCTGCCGCTCTGCTCTGCTCTGTCGATTGCTTTTTTATTTTATTTTGCTCTGCTCTGTTGATTATTTTGTTTTGTTTTGCTCTGCTCTGCTGCTCTGCTCTGTCGATTGCTCAGTCGATTGCTCAGTCGATTGCTCAGTCGATTGCTCAGTCGATTGCTCAGTCGATTGCTCAGTCGATTGCTCTGCCTGTCGACGTTTCTGCTCTGCTCTGTTGATTGCTCTGTCGATTGCTCTGCTCTGCTCTGTCAATTGTTTTGTTTTGATCTGTTCTGCTCTGCGCGGCAGCTTATCCAACCCCTCCTCGCACACCCACCCTGCCACCCACCCATTTTCTGACCTGCCGTCCATCACTACCCAACGTAGTGACGTCCCTTGGCTTCCCTCCTTCCTTCGCTTCGACTGGTTGCTTTGCAGCATCCCTGCGAGGACTTCCGTCATAGCTCGTCTGTGCGACCGCGCCCGGTATCAAACACGCAGCTCGCAAGTACTTGTGGTTACTGGAGCTACTCTACCAACTTGTCAGGACTTCTTGAGGTGTGAAAGAAAGTGAGAGAAAGAAAAAAAAGAAGACTGCAATCCCGTCTCAATCAAGTAGTCACTTCGCCTCTGCAGCAAACACGTCGAGTACTTAACCCCCGGTCCTCCCCCGCCCCGTTCTTCGACTGGTTATCTTCGTCATCGCCCTTCTCCTCCCCTCCTTCAATTCCTTCTCTTTTCGAACATTCAACTCAACCTTACCCGACCTTCAACAGAGCTTCTGCTAAACTCTCCGAGCTGAAAGATAGCGCCAACTCTCTTCGGACTCCACCATCATCACTCCCTACCTTCACCCCTCCACCACCTCACTCCTACACAATCCGACTACTACCTCACTCATAACCAGGCACACGTAAGGACAAACTGGCGGAAACACCAGTCTCATCTGTCCCTCTTGCCATGTCGTCACAGTCGTGGAGAGAGGAGGAACGTGACCCCTTCTCCGAGGCACACATCTACTATGGCTCTGAACCTTGTAACTCAAATGGCGGGTTGCCCCGAAGGGGATTGTCACAAGTAAGTTCCTGTCTCTTCTGTGCTGCCGTCACACGAAACACCCTTGTTCCTGTGCAAATGAAGTTCGGGACGAGTTGAAAGAGCTAAAGGCGATCTCGCGAGCTGGGGGCCCTGGAGTTCAATCTATCTGTTTCGTTATCTCGAGTGTTTGGCTGACATTCAATTCTCAATTTCAGGCTTACGAGTACAATGGTCCTCCGAGAACCACATCTCTCGAACACAAGCCTTACCGACGAGGATCACTTGGTGCGGACCACCCAGAGGAGACCCATCCGCGTTTCGGCCGTAACTATTGCTGACATCTGACAGATGCATTCTCGCATCACCACCCGAGACAATTTGTAATCAATGTCGCGGAGACGATGGCTCGCCTCATTGCAGCAGAAGACACGGATGGTAATTTCCAGATCACCATTGAAGACGGTGGTCCAAAGGTACGTGACACGTCTTGGAAGCTTTCCTCCACCCCACCCCTATACTGAACTGGTGTATTGTAGGTGATATCTTTGGGAACGGCAAACAGCGGCGGATATAAACGACACGAACTCCGAGGCACTTATGCGTTAGCCAATCTAATGCAGGAGTTGACGATTGCGGAGGAATTCGGCAGAAAGCACATCATTCTCGATGAGGCGCGTCTGACGGAAAATCCTGTCTCCCGGTTGAGCCGTCTAATCAAGACCTCTTTCTGGAACGGATTGACCCGCCGTATCGACGGAAGTGTGATTGAATCAGTCACCAAAGATCCGAAAGCAGAGAGGATGGAGGACCCACGGCCAAGGATCTATGTGCCGAAGCGGGCGCCCGAGCAGCTGATATACTATCAGAATGTGGCGAGAGATTATCCTGAGTTGAATCTCGACGTCGTTCAGCTGCCGGAAGTCATCGATGCCCAGTTCACATACAGTCAGTTGTTCCCCAAGCACCACATAGATTGATGGCTGACCTTCCTTCCCAGGCATCAATGAGAAGCCCGGTCTATTGGCGCTCGCAATGGAAAAGGTCGTTGGTCCCGATGGAAAAGAAGAACTAAAGGGATGGCCTTTCGTCGTTCCAGGCGGTCGGTTCAATGAGCTCTATGGTATGTCTCGCTGCCCCCTTCAGCTTACTATTTCCAAAACCAAATCTCGGCGTGCTAACATCTTCCAGGCTGGGACTCCTACATGATCTCACTTGGACTGTTGCTCGACGGCAAGGAGCAACTGGCCAAGTCCATGGTGATCAATTTCTGTTTTGAAATTGAGCATTACGGAAAGATCTTGAACGCGAACAGGTCATACTACTTGTCGCGTTCTCAGCCGCCGTTCCTGACCGATATGGCCCTCCGCGTGTACAGGAAAATTAAGCATGAGCCTGGCGCGTTGGAGTTCCTGAGGACCAGCATCCTTGCCGCGATAAAGGAATATTTTACCGTGTGGATGGCGGCACCTCGCTACGACCCGGCCACTGGTTTGAGTCGGTATCGTCCGGATGGCATCGGAATTCCCCCAGAAACCGAACCAAGCCACTTTGATTCCACCTTGCAGCCATATGCTGAGATGTACCGGATGACGATTGACGAGTTCATCACAGCTTACAACGAGGGCCACGTCCAAGAACCCGCCCTGGACGAATACTTCCTACATGACCGTGCTGTCCGGGAGTCGGGCCATGACACGACCTACCGGCTGGAGGGATGCTGTGCCGACTTAGCGACGATCGATCTCAACTCGTTACTCTACAAGTACGAGATTGATATCGCGAAGGTTATCCATGAGCATTTCAACGATAGTCTGATCATTCCGGCCGAGTTCTCTGTGCCCGGCTTCCCCGAATTGCGAGTGGGAACCAAGTCGACTTCCGCTCAATGGGATCGTAGATCACGGAAGCGTAAAATCCTGATCAACAGGTACCTCTGGAACGGACAGAAGGGAATGTACTTCGACTATGACACCATAAACCAGAGGCAGATGAACTACGAGTCGGCCACTGTCTTTTGGGCCATGTGGGCTGGCGTCGCGTCCCCCCGCCAGGCCGCCAAATTGGTAGAGGTGGCCATCCCCAAGTTCGAAGAGCTCGGCGGTCTCGCGAGCGGGACCGAAGCGAGTCGCGGTCCGCTGGGCATCGATCGACCCACCAGGCAATGGGACTATCCATAGTGAGTTGGCCCTGCTGCAATTCCCCGAGTGTTCTTCGTACTGACATGCATGTAGCGGATGGGCTCCACAGCAGATGCTCGCGTGGGTGGGATTGGAGCGATACGGCTATCATGAGGAAGCGAAGCGATTGGCGTACCGCTGGCTGTTCATGATCACGAAGGCCTTCGTCGACTACCACGGAGTCGTCGTCGAGAAGTATGACGTGACAAGGCCGGTCGATCCACACAGAGTCGACGCCGAATATGGAAACCAGGGTTTGGATTTCCGTGGCGTTGCGAGAGAAGGGTATGCATCGCAAACTTCCCTTATGCCCTTCCGCCTATGCTAACGTCCTTATCCAGTTTCGGATGGGTGAATGCGTCGTACCAACTAGGACTGACTATCGTTGGTTCTCATGCGAAGCGCGCCCTAGGTGCCTGTATTCCGCCAGAGCCGTTCTTCAACGCCACTGCGGCCGAGATGGAGGCGTTGATGAACGAGTTCGGCGCCAGTCCTCCACAGACGCCTGGTGCGAGCGATGGCAACCCCTTCAACGACGGAGATCTTCTCACTCCGGCTGTGGTGGCTGTCGTTGATCCTTTCGACATCCTCGCGCAGTCCAATCAGGCTACGCCAGTCACAGAGCACATTAATCCGATTGAGCAGCTGAGGGGAATCGCAGCATAGAGTGGGGGTGGTATCGGGTTGGAGATTAAAAGGTTGTTCTGTACATTCCGGCGTCTTTTTTCAGCATCATCGGCTTTGTTTTCTCGCGAAACGCATTTTCTCTGGTCATTTTCAGAAGCTAGGGACGCATTTGCTATACATTGTTCTCGTTCTCGGCTCTTTCTTTTTTTACTTTGCAAGTTGTACTAGACATCAGGAAGTTGGTTTTTCATTTTTTTTCACGCTTTACGATTTACCCTGTGTATTTGTCCTGTTACTTTGTTCTGTTGTTCTATTCTCATACTGAGGATCTATGGCGGCGGATCGGTGGGCGCCGAATAGTCTCTCTTGTCTTTGTAGATGGTTGATGTAACTGATTGTCCGTGCTCTTCGGCCGGGAGGACCGTTCGACGGATGTGCGAAGTGGAACACAGTTTATATCAGACTCTCGCACGGACCACAGTTTGCGTGAAGAGATTTGCCCCCAATACATCGCCGTTGCCGAAATGTCCACAGCTTTTCCCCCGAGCCGGCAAACCACATATGGGCGAGGTTGTGTGTCAAGAAGTGCCCTTTACCGTTGCCGGTTCGGTTGGACCGGTCTGTACTGGTGTTTTGATCGTCCCGCTTTGCTTCATGGATCCGCTCGTATCACCACACCTTCACAGGGATAGGCGCGCCGCCCCCGGTCCAGCCAATCGAAACACCATTCCTTCTGCCACCACCACCACACGACATACGCTTTACCTATCACCTCCCATCTATCAATCATCTCTCTGCATATCCCCCCCGCCTTCGCCCCCCACAGCTCGTATCTCCCCCTCCCCGCTGCTGCCTGCCTAGCTTCCCCGCTATGCGCACGAATTGCTGCCGCAGGCATTGAAACGGATCCCGCAGCACACCGTCCACCCCAATCCAATGCTTCCCACCACACCAGCCGCAGCAAAGCCCCACCGGCAGCCAATTATCTACCCGGCCACTGCTGGCCCTGCTGGGGTGAACGCCAATGGCCAAACATTCATTCTGTATCCAGAAAGCTCCTCATCGGTCCCCGCGGCGGGGCACATCCATCATCATCACCACCAGCTCCACCACTTCCCACCACCAGCAGCACCGCCCTCGCATCAACTAGCCATGCTGCGTCCGACGATGCCGATGAATCCCGCCTGGATGCCGTACCAACAGGCCCTGCCCACACCGGACCACAACCACCACCACAACCACGACCACCACCAGGAGGATCCGAAATCGTCGCCCCACAGGAGTCAGTGGTACCCGGATGTGTACTCGAAATCCTTCATCTCGGATCATGAGCGCTCCATCAATATCTACCCCGCGTCGACGGTCAGGGCCCAGCCGCCACCGCGTGTGGACTTCGCCCGGTTCGTTGAGAACTTCGCGGGGAAGGGATTCCTGTCGCAATGGGTGCCCGCTGTGATGCCGATGGAGATGGCGACAAACGCTGTGGCGGTTAATAGTCGCCCCAGTGGCAGTGGGGGCGACAAGAGAGCGGGGAAGAATAAGAGGATCTCTATCAGATCACCGGCTACCGGAATGGAGATCGCGATCGGTCCGTTCGCGCTTGATTCCGAAAACTACGGGGCACATTTCTTGAAGCTCCTGGCGGAGGAAATCGCGGCGGATGATACGATCAGTAAGAGCTATAATCTGTACAATGCTACGATCATTCCGCAGGATCCTAGCCAGTTTCTGTTTCAACTGCAGCTGCCGGGGTTAAGGGAGAATACACCGATGGTCCAGCTTGGAGATCTGATTAAACTCAGGCAGGTCAAGCCGGGAATGCCAGGGTACTATCCGGTGTTTACGGGTTACGAGCACGAGACGTATGTTTACGGAATCGATAAGACGGTGGGATATGTGGTCCTGAGGGCGGATGGGCTATGGCTGGAGCCGGGAGGGAAGTTCAATGTGATTTTCGGAGTTCAGGAACAGCGGTGGGAGGGATGCAAGCGGGCGATTGCCAACATTGGGAATTCGCTGCCGATTCCCGGCCAGAAGAAAACCGAGGATGGCACCGATACCGCCGAGCGTCCGTACTTGAAAAGGATGCTATTTCCGGAGAAGTCGGATGGGAAGATGCAGCACACGCTCACCCGAGGGGTATTTGAGACGCACTGGATCGATAGGGAGTTGAATTACGAGCAGGTAAGTGCACAAAATCTACCCCTCTCTTTGAACTGATTCCATAGGAGTCAATGGTATTTTGACTGTTGGACTACATTTTTTGTTGGACGGTCATGGATGTATTTGGTAGTTAATGGGATGATCGAGTTTTACTGGTTTTGGTACGAAGTGAGATGTGTACTAAACCGCGTGTGTGTGTCCTGCAGCATAAAGCTGTTGATTCGATCCTGAGGCAGGATTACGGGAGCGTTCCTTTCATAATATCCGGTCCTCCTGGGACGGGAAAGACGAAGACGATCGTCGAAGCAGGTACATATCTCGATTCCACCCTCCGTTGATGCATCGTTCAATCGGCTGACTTGATACCGAATAGTCCTTCAGCTCATCTATGCACCTCGAACTCCAAGGCACCACATACTGCTCTGCGCCCCTTCGCAGGAGGCTGCTGACACTCTTGCCCTCCGGCTAGCCCAGCATCTCGACCCGACGGTGCTTTTCCGCCTGCAATCGAACACCCGGACGTTCTCGGAGGTCCCCATCAGGCTGATGACCTACACCCACATCGAGAACGACATGTTTTCGATTCCGGAGTGGAAAAAGCTCATGAGATTCCGGGTTGTCGTCTGCTCATGCCGCGATGCGGATATCCTGGTCCAGGCGCGATGTACAAATCGCGATCTCGGCCGTTGGGAGAAGAGCGTGGTAGACTCGTTGCGTGGAGTCGCCGAGGACTCGCCGGATTTTGTGGAGGTCGGGGAGAGTGTGCGTCTCCATTGGTCCGCTCTACTCGTCGACGAGGCTGCTCAGGGAATGGAGCCTGAGATTGTCATTCCTTTGTCGGTTGTTGCGCCACCAGAAGAGGCCAGCAGTGATAAACCCATCGTGGTCATGGTCGGGGACCAGCGTCAGCTCGGACCCATCACCGTGAAGGATGGGGAGCTGAGGATAAGTGCTTTCGAGAGACTGTTTGCTAGGCCGATCTACAGCGAACACCCGTGGCGAAGGGAGCTATATTCGACTTTTGGTGGCATCAAAGGTCGTTCGGAGGAGGTGACGGCAGATCTTCGAGCAAAGATGCTAGTAGGTTATCCATCATTTCCATGTAAACTGTGGTTACTGACGGAGGTGTAGCCGTGTCTTTACCCAGCGTTCACCAACTTGGTCCGGAATTACCGCTCTCACGCAGCCATCCTTGCGGTACCTTCGGCGTTCTTCTACAACGACACCTTGATCCCCGAAGCTACGGATTCAAGCGCCCTGGAAGGCTGGACCGGTTGGAAAGGATCCCCCGTCATGCCCGTAAAGCTGATACTCAACTCCGGCCTTGACGAATCTCACGAAGAAGCCATTTCATTCTACAATCTCCGCGAGATTAAGCTTGCGGTTGAAACCGTTCAGTCCCTTCTGTCGCCCGATTTCTGGCCTGAGGACGAAAACGGGAAAAATACAGTGCCCATCACTCCGCACCAAATCGCCGTGATGTCGCCTTTCCGAGAACAGGTTAAGCGCCTCCGAAAGGCCTTTAGGGCAGCGGATCTGAATAAGGTCAACGTCGGACCAGTCGAGGCTTACCAGGGTGCCGAATATCGCTTCGTCATCATCTGCACTACGCGAGCCAGGGAGCGGTTCCTCAAGAATGACAGAGAGAAAGGCGCCGGCCTGATATTCGAGGAGAGGCGCGCCAATGTTGCCTTAACCCGAGCTAAGCAAGGCCTGGTCGTCATTGGCAACCCGTGGATCCTTGAGCGCGACAGCATCTGGCGGGAATGGATGAGCTTCGCCTGGCGCCACGACGCCGTCGACTTTGATTCCGAGGAAGACTTCAGCCCCAGGGCCAAGCACAAGGAGAAGGTGTTCACTCCCGACCTCTCGGCTTCACCCGCCTCCTCCTCCGCCACTTCTGCCTGCGCCACACCAAAAACCTACGCTTCCGTTCAATCCGCGGGGAAATCTAAGCCTGTCAATGCATGGCGACCGCGCGGGGATGTCGAGTCGACAGGTCTGTTTAGTAGACTTGAGACGGCGTTGGTGTTCAGGTCCAAGGCGAGGGATGGCGCAGTGTTCGGATTCAATTCAGGATGGGATGAGGACGATCCCATGTTTCTGGCGGGAATTGCGGCGGAGGAGGAGGTTACGAGGCAGATTGAGATCAATGGGTGGTAATAGGTTGTTTTTTTCACTTTCTTCCTGGTATAATTTAGGGCGAAGGAGGTTTTTTTTCTGGTAATACGTGGGATGGGATTGTCATTTTTTTTTGAAGGGAAGGTTTTTTTTTTCTGGTAATACGTAGGATGGAATTGTCATTTGTTTTAGGGCGATGAGATGAGATGAGATGGGATGGGATGGGAATATGCTGTCTTCTGTGGTGTTCAATTGTTGCAACTTGCTGCTTGGTATTATTATTAGCTAGAGAATTGGCTTGATTGCTTTGATTTGACCGTCCATGCCATATACTACGTAAAAAAGGTACAGCAGTGTACAATTTACGTAGTGTAGACACTGTCTGAACTTCTCAGTTCTGTAGTGACTCGACAGCTCTGTATTCAGCTCAATCCGTATAGTTTCCTCTGCAGCATTTATTTAGCAGGCCTACGGCACTTCCTGCCTTACACGAATGTCGTAAATGTTTGCTTGCGTACACTAGGTCTTACTCACAGTACTTTTCAGTGACCGGAATATTCTACTCAGCACGGCATTTCTTCCGTAGGCCTCCTGTCGTCATGGTGTCATGGTTTTACTACAGTCGGTAAAAAAGCCTTGTCCTTGTCGTACTCGGGCTGGCGAACTGTGGACAATCACACGATGTCACCTTCGAGGCCGCCGTGATATTCCATGAAATTCGAATCGACGTCGAGGTGCTTAACACCTTCACAGTCCGCCTACATATGTGTTGCTTTCGGCCATTCGATTACTGAAACTGGGTACTTGGTTAGCATGGCAACGGCTTCTCTGCACCAGGTATGTTGGCGTGCGAATATGGTGGTTCGATGGTGGTTCTCTGGTATTCTGGACAGTGCGAAATATTTTGCATCTGGAAGAACTGCGGTGGTTCCTCGGGCTTTGTAGTAAGTGTATCTTGACAACACTGCGTATGATTTTTCGATACCGTAGAATTGAGGCTATAGGAACCAAAAAAATTCAGAATAAATCTGTATTCTGTATTCTCCTGAGATTATTGGATTTAAATCCGTGCGGTAGTACTACTAGTAACTGGAGACCTTCGGCATCAATCGGCCCCACGTTTTGCTACTGTAGTCATAGTGAGGGTATATAAAGCGTGATGTACCGCCGTCTATCCCTTGGATCCCTTGGATTGTCTTTGGAACTCTGCACTACGGTGACTGAAGCTGGGGGTTTAGAGGACGGGAGAGCGCAGTGCGGGGTGTGCGGTAAGAGTGATGGTGAGTGCTGCGGTGAGCTTGGTGGGCAAACAAGAGTTACCGCCGCACCACCCATCATCCGTCACCGCATTGCAAGCCCACCTCCCTTCAGCCTTTAGCGCTGGTGATCCCATCCTGACATGCAGCCCCCCATTCAACCACTCCCACCCCATTCAACCACCCATTCAACAACAAACCCTCATTCAACCTCCGCTCCCCATTCAGCCACACACGCTACATTCAACCTCCCCTCTCCATTCAACCACGCAAGCTCTGCTGCAGTAAATTCTCTTCTTCCTCGAACGAAGGGCCGAAGCATAACAGAGTGAGACGCAGTGGATATAGATATAGGCTTGGAGTTACGCAGCTCACCGGTTATCACTCGACTTACCTCTTCCCTTCCGCCTCTGTTATCGCCATTATCACTCGGCGATACTTCGGCCAGCAAGAACCAACCCGCGGACTCGGGGCCTACGTGCAGAAAGCCGAGTCGACCGAGTGATGGCTGCCGTTCAATGACGTTCAATAGTGCGCGACGGACGACCATGAGCGGCAGCGCCACTCGTCTCCTCCTGGCGGGATTTCGATGTAGATCCGGAGTCACTCTTCAAACTTTGATAGCCCAGTCCTGGTACCGAATCGGTCTCTCCAACATCTGCCAACCGACACCACGTGATTGTGATTTGTGGCGAGACTTTCCCGTCAGCATGTCCGTACTACCTAGCACATAGCAACGGGCTTCCGCACAATCGGCCCACAAAGCTTCTTGACTCTGGAACCCGTATGATAAAGTATGATAAAGTATGACAAAGTGAGCTGTTGTCCGGGTGGTGGATCGTCCGTCCGGACAATAGAACAGGGGACTGGATGTAGGGTGGGGGCCGTCACGGGCGGGTTTCTAGGGCAGGTTTCTGGGGAACGAATACGTCCTGTGCAGGTTTCAGGAGAACGAATACGGCCTGTGCGGAGAGTGGAAAGCCTGGATATATCACTATAGTATAGGTGCCTATAGGTACCTACCTAATCACATGCTGCCTGCTACCTACATGGTCTATTGAGTGGTAGGTAGTCCGGTGGATACCGACGACGGAACAGGATTTGATATAGAAAATAAAGTTCTACCATGAGGTTTGGAACAGCGAGCGACTGATATGTAGATATAATGCAGTCCGTAGAAATATGGGATCCAGATGGGCTCGGGTGATAGACAATGCCGGGGTAGGCACGCGAGTTGTGCAAATGACATGTTTAATAATCGTTTCAATCTTCTAAACCCATCGGCATGCCCGATATGACGCGGCAGCGGCCCGCTGTGTTGGTGGAAGCAACCATGGCAATCGCATCTTTCGCTCATACTGGCACTTCCTAGGCTTTGTGAAGAGAAATTATGGACAAGTACTTCTTAAGTAACCACTGCCGTTTCATTAAAACTTTTAAACAAAAGCACGCACCGTCTATATAACCGTACCGATACAGGGTATGATGCCACTGATTTATAGTGCCTATAATGCCACCTCCAAATATGTCGCCATAAAAACCGCAAAAAAATAATCCAAAAAGATCTTGCAACGAATCGAAAATATCCCTCCCACGATGCCACCCTTGCACCCCCGCAAATATAACCCAATAGATCTAGATCTATCCCCCCCTCCGGGGCACTTAGTCCAAGTTGATGGGGTGGTTCTTCCTGATTTGCGCGCCGTGCTTGTAGATCAACCAGATGGCCGGCACGAGGGCCAAACTGATGAAGCCGAGCAAGCTGTTTCCCCATCCGAGACCGAGCTTTGCGTACATGGGACCTCCAGCAAGCGGGAGGACTGCGCCGACCAAACTCCTGGTTGCCGTCAATGCGGCGACGGCGGAGGCGGCGTGCTCAACGAAGGCGTCGATCATGTAGGTCTGTCATTTCCATCCGTTAGGTTTTTGTAAAGAAGGGGGGGCGATAATAATGATGAAGGGAGAACTAACCTGAACCGGCACAAAAATACCCATCATTCCAATTCCGAAGGGCATGATTCCAATGATGGGAACGATCCAGTGCGTCGCCTTGTCGGCCGACCATCCGTACCAGAAGAGGGATATGGGGATCAAGCAAGCGAAGCCGGCTGACAGCGGCAGGCGCATCTCCGGTTCGGCGACGCCGTTATTGCGCTTCGCCAACGTGACCACCATCCTGTCATTTGTGACAGCCATGATCGCCAGCCCGATGAAGAATCCGATGCCGATGCCGAGGTATGCGAGGCCGGTGATCTCGGGCTCCCAGCCGTACTGCTGCGCAAAGACGAGGGTCATGCTGGTGAAGAGGAGATACAGGATTCCGTAGATCAACGACATGTAGATGCACATCAGAGCGCTGATGGGCGAGCGCGCGATAAGCTTGAGAGGCCGCGTCAAGCCGTTTCTCAACACCTGACGGGGCGTACGGCCGGGGTGACTCTTGTCGTACCAACTGATTAGGTCCGGGTTACCGGTCTCCTTCCTGAGACGAGCAGTCTTGCGGGCGATGAGGACGTGGGGGTTGGACTCTTCGTTGACCACAAAGATCAGCGTAGTGATGAGTCCTCCGGCAATCAGGAGAACCCAGTAAACCCATCTCCATCCGGCCCGCTGCGCCAGAAATCCACCGGCGATGGGGCCAACAACGGGACCGAATAGTGGGCCAAGGGAGTACATTGCTGTTGCCATGCCTCGCTGGTCGGGTGCGAAGAGGTCCGAGATGACTCCACCGCCGATAGTGAGACATCCAGAACCACCCACTCCAGCAAGGAAACGGAACGCAATCAGTGATCCTAGGTTGGGCGCAAGGGCGCACCCAATCTGCCAGACTACGAAGAAGATGTTACCACTATCTAGCACGCGTCTCCGCCCGTAGATCTCCGACAGTGGTGAGAGAAGTAGGGGACCTACGGCCCACCCTAGAACGAAAACCGAAACGACGAACGAGGAAAGTTCGCTGGAGTGATTGTTGAACTCTTTGTTCATGAACGAGATTCCCGGCGCAAACATGGCGGAAGCCAGAGGACTAGGTAGCTGCAAGTCAGTAAACACGGAAGAATATGGCACGGCGGGGTGACCGGATTGCGCAACGCACCTGATGAACGTGATCATTGAAACCAGACTAAGCATAGAGAACTTCTTCTTATCCGTCCAGTTGCGAGGGTTTTCCGGATCATCCTCACTATCCCATCCCACGATATTCCGGGAAAGATCTGTGAGGGGGTGCTCGTAATTGGTCTCCTCGACTTGCGACTTGTGACTCTTGTTAGTCGAGGTGCGTTTGAGTTCAAGTGATCGGCCGTGTTCGAGGTCCTTGCCATGGGCGAGCGGCGACTGTTGCGGTTTGATCTCTTCAAGCTCCATACCGCTGCTACCTTGGGCCACTGAATGTGCCAGCGAACTGGTGGATGAGTTCGGGTCGACCATGGTGGAAGAGCTTGTCTGTGGTGGAGATACGGGGATTTTTTCGTTCGTACGATCCATGGTCATTCCACTCTCCGAAGGAGGACGGAAGAAGGTGAAAGATCTTATAAATCCAGGCGATGCAAGGTGGGGGGCGGTGAGGAAATACTGGTTAGCAGGATAATATCCAAGGCGTCCCAGCTATGTGATTATGGTTGCTGCGGATCCCTGAACCGTGCCGGTGAAGCGAGACTCGAAGGGAAATGTTGCGTCAAGATTCCGGTAATTTCTATCGATCAGGAGCTGCACCGAAGGGAATTGAACTGGCTTTAATAATCGAACAGATGAACCGAATAAAACGGGAATGCGGCGTGATGGTCAGAACAGGAACGAGGGACGTGACGACATCCACCTTGAAGGAGCGAATGAATAAATGTAGATGGACGGTTCGAGAAAGCTATTGGGGGTGGGTGTGACAAAAGGGCAGATAAACCCGGGCCTTAAGGCAGGGCCAGCGGCCGTTCGTGATGGTGACAGCTTGGGGAAGCGGATTCCGCCAGCATCTCGGCTTCCGCCCGCAGCTCGGTTTCCGCCAGGGTCTTTGTGCGACATCAGGATAAGGGTTTCTCCAGCTCAATTCGCACCCCACAACAGCACGGATAATGCATGCTAGCTGTGACGGATCTGACATGATTCGACGCGCGGGCTCCGAAAACGAGAGGGCGGAGCGGGAGACGTCTAGGTATGCATAGAGTAGTGCACTTGGAGCGGGTGCCGGGGAATAGGTGGGTATCCGAGCGCAGCTACACAGATAGGCGGCGTTCCATCACGGTCCGTTCCGACCGGTTTCACGTCGGGCAGAGTTATGCATACGCCGTGGCTTGGGGGTGCCAAGGTTCGGAGTAGGCATCTTCCACGTGTCCGCCACCATGAAGATCTCTGCGATACCCATCGTATCTACATCGTGTGCCGGGTAGCCGGATGTTTAATTTGCTATGTATGCAGCGGAGTATCAGCCGAGTATCAGCCGTTGCCGACGTGTTTTGTGTTCATGCCAAGCTCTGCCCTCATAAACGAGTTCGTTTGGCTGAATCTTAACCTACATACGAACAAGCTTCTGAAATTCACACATATGTAGACACCATTTAAGTTTATATTCCGGCGGGTGCCGCCATAGTTAACGCCGCCCTGTTTATGTATACGAATGCTCTCGTGCGCTTCCTACGCTAACTTTTCCGCCAAAATCTTCTCACTCAGTGCCCACAGACTATCGGTTAGTGTTTGATCCTGCGCCTGCTTTGACGGCTCTGTCACCTTGTTCGGAGGCGTAATCTGTTGACCTCGGCGTTAGCACCTTTCCTCCCTCCCCGAAAGCCCAGGCACCTGGCATCACTCACATATTGGCCGGTAATATTTTCTTTCTTGACATCCTCCGCAGTGGCGGCAAACAGCGCGGGTAGACAACCATCGGTGATAGGGTCCTTCATGAACGTCCTCACGATGGGCGTCGCAACCTTCCCGAGGAGACCATACGCCTCCTCAGCCTGATCTGGTTGCGTAGTGTTCACGGCGCCCGGATGCGTCGCATTAGCGAAGATATTAGCCACCTCGCCGGGCCCGAGCCTTCCGTCGTTGAGCCGCTGCACGAGCCCCCGGATGAACAGGATCTGCGCGAGTTTTGAGCGGTTGTAGAGATACGACGGGCCGATGTCCGTGTTGATCTCGTCGACGCTGGCGAATTTGACGGAGGACGGTGCGGAGCTGTGGAGACTCGATGCTTGGACGACGATGCGGGCGTCGTGGTGCTCCTTCGCCGTCTTGCGGAGCAGCGGGAGGAGCGTCAGGATCAGATGCATCTGGGCAAGGTGGTTGATCTGGAAGTGGGTGTCTATATCTGGGGGTCAACATCTGGGTTCGAAACGGAGGAAGGCCAGACCGATGGGTATCTACATACCGAGACCGTCTTTCGACACATTATAAACGCCCACGCCACAGCCGGCATTGCATACCAGCGCATCCAGTCGAGTAAGCTTCGAGCTTAGTTCCTTCGCAGTCTTATCGACCTGTCGGAGATCTCGGAGGTCGCAGTTGATGTACTCGATCTTGGACACATCGCCGTACTTTTGGAGCTCTTGTTTGGCAAGCGTGGCGTGCTCGGGAAGCTCGGAGAGCATGTACACACGCTCGGGGTTGTGGGAAAGGAGGTTTGCGGTGATACCGAAGCCGATACCGGCAGTACCGCCGGTAACGAGGAAGACCTTCGACACGAGCTGGGGGATTGTGGAGCAGCTCCAGGTCGGCGTAGAGGAGAAAATCGAGGCCATTGTGTGTATGTAACTGTCTGTCTGTCTGTCTGTCTGATGGAGCAATGCGTGAGCTTGGTGAAGCGTATGTAGAACCCATCGACGAAGCGTTTTTGTATGAAAGTAATTCTCGCGCCTACGTCAGATGCGTGTCGTACATCTCGGACCCTGAGGTGGTTCCTGCTCAAGTCCGATCTCAAGCCTCGTCGCTCCATCTCTTGGCATCGTCCGGTGATCTACGGTACGATAATCCATGACGCACTCCGGATCTTGTGTAACACTGGGCACTCTGAATCTTGTGCAACACAGAGCACTCTAGATCCACCCACAGACGTCTGACATCATGAAGTTTACTTTTTGGAGGCTCTCTATATGTAACTCAACAATTTTGTGGACTGCATTTTAGAATAACTCAAAACCTGCAGACCTAGGTTTGGCCCCAGAAGATACATACACACCAACGCGTCCGACGCCGCTCGGGTAATCCTGCCGCCCAAACTCTCGAAGAGATATGTAGAGTTCCGAGGATCCGGCCATCTACGCGAGTGATTTTCAAAGTCGATCGGTGTCGGCGGACCGCCACACGGACATGAAGTAACATCCCGTAGGGATTATGATTAGATTATTTTAACAGAAAAAGAAGAAGAAGAAAAAGAAGAGAATTTCCAAACAAAATCTCCACACTAAAGCGTGTCGCCTCCACGGGAATTCCGCCTATTTCATTCACCGGTAGCCGTTATTCTGAACTACTGGTCTACGATCTTGGACTTTAATCAGCCAGCTGGTTTTACGTTTCAAGGCATTGATATAGGTACTCACAAGTAGTCGGGATTGCCAGCGATTCACCCATTCTTCGCGGAAATCCACTTATCAGAACACTATCGGCGGATGTTCCCGTCAACGAAAGATAGATTCGCGCGCGCGCCGAACGTCCCAGCAATCGAAACGCGATGGGCAATTGGAAAGGATCCATGTTGCCGGGCGTGATGATGTTGCGGTATACGTCCGGATGTGACTTGCGGCTGAGGCGTGCGTATTGGCCGTGCGGGATGCCGAGAAGCCAGGCTGATTGGTAGAGGCGAAGTGCTAGCTTTTGCAGTGCTCGGGAGTCCGGCGGTAGTCGACACAGTATATATCCTGCCAGAAGTGTTGGTTAGAATAAGCATGTACCAGAATCCAGTGCATCATCCTCCACCTACCTTCTACTGTGACATGTCCGTTTACGTCCACTTCAATCAGAGTCTCCTCAAAGTAAAAAAGCGACGCGACCAGGGTATTAGCCACGACCTGGAGCTCAGCGGATATGCTAGGCAAGTACGAGGTATTGACATGCTCGAAGAGCTGATCCATTTTCTCGACCTCGTCGAATTTGGGCAGGCCAATGCCAGTTTCGGCCAGATCGGGGTTTAGTCGAACATACTTTCTCTGCTTATCCTGGTCTCCTCTCTCGATGGCCAATTTTCCAATAAAACTCTTCCAAGCCCGTTGGCCGTTCGTACTGTCCTCTATGACTGTGTTAACAAACTTGAGCATTCTTTTAACGAACAATGAGATCCCCCGCTGATCCGCTTTAGGTACTACGGGCGGAGGTGGTACGGATGAATCGAACGCCGTTCCTATGGACAGGAGTATGTCTGGGTCTCGATTCTTGGATTCCGGCCAAAGCATTTTGCGCTCTTCGTTTGCCAACTCCGCGGGGTTGTTGAATTTGATGGCTCCATCGATGAAGGAGAGAGAACTGGATTTATGATAGAACGGTCTAAAGAACGTCGGCGCTGCGGTGGTGGCTCGGAGTCTTGATGGGGAAAAAAAAGTTAGCGCTTCTGAGTGATGCAGGAAAAGATTGACGAATCCTTACGCTTCCCACGTCTTAACCTCCTTATCCCGATTGGCCGCTCTCAGAAACTTGCATGGAGTGCCTGCGACGTCTGATGGGAGGTGGAATCGCGGTTAGTATCGCCCATAAACCATCAGTTTGGGGAGAAACGTACCACAATCCGTCCGTACCCTATTATAATTGGCGAGCAGAAAAGCCGTTTGGTCGGATTCTACACACGTAGTTACTCCCACGCGGGTTGCAACCGGGAAAGCCTGTGAACTGGAAGCCTGAGCACCGAAGAGTGGTTCCTGGCCGAATATCGACTTCAGGGCTTTTTCCAGTGACCCAGTTCTGTATCTGCTGTGGAAATATCCTTCAATCAATGTACCCAGAATAGGGGTGCCGGTGAGCACACGTTTCGTGAACGCCTTTGCTGCGAGAGTTTTGAAGTCTTCCAGGCATTCTTCGATTTCAACTTGCCGTATTCCCACGCCAAACGCTACTATTCCACCGCCGCTTTTCTCATGTCAGCCTTCCGGCCGGGCAGGAAACCTGTCGAGCTTACCTGGTTCCGATAATCAAATCGAAAAATTGTCGTATCGGTATACCAAGATCGATGCACCGCTCAAGTTGAGCCAAGATTGCCAATTGCACAACAGACCGCATACCACCGCTAGTGTCCGAGATTGTGTCAGCTCCGCTTCTTTGAAGATGGAATAGCTGCTCATACCCGTCGAGTGTCAGAATTCGCAGCCCCGCAGTTGCTGGTTTCGACGCGATTATCCAAGGGGTCGGCCATGGATAGTCCACGTTGCAGCACAGGGGACAGACGGTGATTTCTCTCCGGCCTCCATTGATCGCTTCGGAGTAGTTAACAAAGCATCTGTCGCAGATGATATGGCCACAATACAGGATGTGCATCGGAACGCAATACAAGCATGAAAAGCAAGTAGTGTGACTCCCGGTCGCACCTGTTCCCCAAATATGTGTGTAGCTCCGTAACGTGTGATCGCGGTGCAACATGGCGACTACCTTTTCTTCGTCTTCATCCAAGCCTTCGGGTATATAAGTCTTCCTCTTCAGGTCCAGGAATTTGGAGAGGCGATACTTGAGCTTCACCAGGAAGTCCCTCCTTTGCTGTACCTCGTTCGTATGGAAAGACGAAATATATTCGCCCTTTTCGAAGACCTTCCCTGTTTCGTCTTGGTGTCCTTTGTCATGGCATACGGCAACATTGACGCATCGGTTTCCACGTTTGTCCCGTTTCTCACAACGCCAATGGTTGTTGTAAAAGTGAGTGAGTGTCTTCGCACAGATCTTCTTGTAGCGAAGGAAGACGGACTCCATATGAACTGTGTCTATTGGTTAGATAGTAACGGTAATTCAAGCAAAAGGTAGTAGCACTCACAACGACCCGGAAGAAGTAATCTTGTCGCATTCAGCAACATGCTGGATGCCACCAGGCGAGAGAGCTCCACGGACAACTGTTCTCCTTCCAAATGCGGCTCTTTCTCCATGAACAAAGTGGCCGCCTCGATGATGTGATCTTCGAAAGTCTTCCCGACTCGATTCTTCCGGGCGGCAGCCCTCAAAAAATTGAACGGCCTGTTTGCATGCGTGCAGAAATGCTCAAAGGACGCCCGAAGATATTGCTGCAGCTCGGAGCTCGAGAACAACATGCCAGACTGCTCCCGCCGTTTCCGGGAGTCCCATGCCGCTTGCTTGATCTCCCTGTACAAGCTGTCGTACTGAGTGTAGATGAGATGCGGCGGCCTGTCGGAGCGCGGAATACAGACGATTTTCACGCTGCTGAAATAGCATGAAAGAAGGTCTCCGAGTGAGTTAATCGCCTTCCCCCTTTCCTTCCACTGCTCCGCCAGCCGCCTCAATGACCCGGGCTCGTGGATTGCTGCGCTGAGGTCACCAAGCACCTTTGCTGTTGCTATGTCAGTGTCCCACCAGTTGAGAGAATGGGTGGTATTGTTCTAGTAACTTTTGTCAGTGAGTGCATTCTCGCCCAAAATTCGGACTTAAATAGTAGTATCATGCCTGGTTTTCTAGCGCGTTGACCGCCACTACAACGTGGGGAAGGGTGGGCTGGTTGACGGATTGTTCGAAGGCACCCTCTGCCCAATCGATGAGGGTTTGGATGTGGTTTTCGAGTGTTCTATCGGTGTCAGCTCCGATGTGGTCTTTGGAGAAGGAAACTCATGATCATAGTATGTACCGGAGCTCCTTCGACACGAAGACGACAATGTCCGAGAAAGTGAATAGGACTCGCGGATAAAGTGTTGCGACCAGGTTCTCTCTCGTCACCTTCCCGTCCGCCCACTTGATCTCATACTGTTGTGAGCGCTGTGCGTACATCATCTTACGCTGCTGCATCGGCGACGACCATACAGCCGGCGCGACCTGCGTTTGCCGGCTTTCGTAAATCGCCGGAGTGTTGTTTTTTGTCTTCCGCGAAGGCTCGCTGCCACTCGGTAGCGCAGCCGACGACAAAACACCCCGCAGGCGCTGCATAGGAGTTGATGATCGTGACGTTTGCGGGTAATGGTATGGCTGCACTGCGGATCCGTCCTGAATGTCGCTTTCCATGGGCTTGCGGTTCCCGCCCTGTAGTCCTTCGCAGTCGGCGTAGTAGATCGGCCGCTTCGAGCGGTACGTTTCAGGATCGGGAAACAGATGGACATCGCCGCTCGTTGGAATATGAAGGTTGGCTCCAACTACGGGCGTGACCTCGGAGGAGTGTTTCAACTATGCGATATGGCGGTCAGTCAACAGGAAATGCTCCTCGGCAGCAGAGGCTAGAGTGGTTATCGCCTATTTCGCACCTTCATCAGAGCGTTGATCAATGTGCTCTTCCCGGCTCCCGTAGCACCCACGAAAGTGACAATGCACGGATACTGCTTCCGTGCTGCAGTCTCCTTACTGAACGCGAGATCATCGAACCGCTTGAAGTCCTGCAACATCCGCTTCCCGCTCTCATCGGCCGTGACTCCGAACCACTTTGTCGAAATATTCTCGATATGCCGCTCGGTCTGATTGACCAGATCCTCCTCGGGCCGCAGTATATCATGGATGAGCTTTGCGACGCCCAGCTCCGTTTTCTCGTGTTGTTCGGCCGTGGGTTTCCTCCGGCGGTGGAGCGGTTGCACCCTCCAGCAGTCCTCGCAGTACACCGCCTTGCATTCGCTGCACCAGGAGAGGCTTGGGTGGTCTTCATCCGGTTCTTCCTGGTAAACGCATTCGGCCGCCTCCCAGAGGAGGTGGGTGCTGGCTGTCGAGAGTGCTGACATCGCTGGATCCGGTGGGTTTGGAGGAATGCGACATGAGTCTCCACGACGCGACAACCAGGGTACTCGGGCTTTACATATGCCTCTTTACTCCACGAAGAAAACGAGCGAGTCACTGCGTTTACGAGGCAGTGCGCGCTTTTCTGACTGAGCACTCGCCGCTGTGCGCAGCTGCCGGGAAAAAAGCAAACGTTAATGTTGGCCACCAACCATCGCGTAGGCAGCTGATCCGCACCCGTGTTGTCAGTCCCACATTATTCAGTAAGACTGGAGACAGCGAATCATACAAGAAGTGCCGAGCATACTTTATCTAAACTTCAGACTTGAGGTCTGCCTTGGTTTTCTCCGTTCTCGGATGCATGCACTGCGCACGGATTTCTACATACCCACATCAGCAACGTGAGGCAATGCTACCTATGTGCGCCCGCGGGCGGGTGTGATATCGGCAGCCGCCATCATTACTCTGATCTCCTCCGGGAGATTCCCCAGGAAATCTCAAGTTCCGATCCCTATACATAGTAGGTATGCAGCAGACAGCATCCCAAGCAGTCGCTAGTTAGGCTTCAAGTCGCATAAATGCTGGTGTTAAGAGAGTGCGGGGTAGCTACCCTGCTGCCTGGTATATATCCCGGGCACTACATAGATGCGGTATGCCTGTTGACGATCGTTCGATGCTCGCTAAACGTAGCGAAACGCCAAAACCCGACTTAACTACCGCCGAGTCCATGAAACGATTATGTTTGGCCGTACATGGAAACTCTAGGTATTAGCATCTGTAGGTTGGGCGGTGCGGAAGTTCGGATCGTACGTACGGAAGGCTTGCTAGAGAGAGAGAGAGAGAGCAAGGAATTGAATTGACTGTCTGCTTGGTATCTAGAGATGTAAAAAGAGCGGACAACGTGGGCGCACGGTTTATATACGACAAAAACCAGAGATGCATGCAGTGCTATACAGAACAACACCTGTCTTCCAATCCTCGAGCTTTCTCTTCCCACATTGCGAATGGCCATTGCGTGTCATATATATCTTCTCCCACATTACGTGTCCTGGCTTTTGAGTTTGCCAGGCTAGCTGTGGCGACGCACATTTCTTCAGCATCCACCTAGGCATGTAGAGTAGATGTTGATGAAGTCCACTTGGGGGAGGGGAGTCTTTTCCAAGCGCTGTCCGCCAGCATGAAATCGTAGTGTACCGTATCCGTGGGCACCGGGGGATCCCCTAGTCAGCAGATGGACTACTGTTCTGTTTGATCCTCCTCATATCCAGCGCAAGCGAGACCATAAAGGACGTACACACATGTTACCGGTAGTACTTTTCTCCATTGACGGTTGATATGTACCCAATGTACCCACTACATTCCTCCTAAGTAGGAATGAAGGGCAACTTCCCCACAACGCCCTTCCGAATGCGGCAGAAACTGTACCTATGCTCACTGGGCCCAGTGCCACGGTCCAAGCCGCCCCCGTCGTCGCAGAGCTTTGTCTCGATATCTATGTATGACGCCATCGAGGGCTTGAGTTCAACCGCAGGAACGGACAATGTGATTTCCTGCACGTGCACGCTCACGACGCACTGCGCACAGTGATGCTCGAGACGAGGCACATGTGCGAGGAGGACGGTAGTACATGAGTACATTAAATACTTGTGACCGGCAGCAACACTCAGCTACCTATACGATCTGAGCCAGCTGGGAGCTGAGGGTATCGGAAGGTTTTGGGGGGTTTTGGGGGGTTTTCTCGGAATTTTTGGACCTACTTAGGTATGGTGCACGGGATGTGACTCGTGCTTCGTTCCTGTGATGGGCCGTGGTTGCTAGATTAGCTAGGTATTCGAGATCTTCATTGCACAGGACTCAGGGCTGTGGTTTTGACTGTCAAGGTTCGATTCTTGCTTCCCCTACTGTTACAGAACACTCGGAATTGGTATGACTACTATTAGTATTATCTTCTCAAGCTAGAAACCCGAGCGTATCAAGACACGATCCAACTCCTCAACCCCCCACTCCCCTCTAGCACTACTTCCTTCCGAAACTCCTACCCTCTCATGCCACCCTGGTGAAAGATTCTGGCAGAGCATTCCATCAAACCATGCTCGCGAATGCCACGACCACCACCATAACCGCGACGCTCACGGCAGAAACCGCGCCCCAAATAGCGCCGAGACCACAATCCTTATAACCCACAGACACAGCAACACCGGCGACGATACCCGTAGTGATTCCCAACGCCACGACAACCAAGATACCCAAGAAACTCAACCCTTCAACGAAATACAATCCCCACTCCGGCCCCTGGCTCCCCGGTGCGTCGAGTCGAAGACGGGCTCGCCTCCTCGGTATATACCCGAAATCGGTGCCGAGTTGACCCCGGCTCTCTCGAGAATGGAAATATCGAAGCATGGATGTGCCGCTTAATGGCTGTGATCTTGCGGCAGCGGCATCTTCCCGGAAAACGTAGTGCTCTTGGCTTTCTAGAAGCGCTGGGGCGGTGATTTCGATGTGATCGCCGTCGGATATCTCGAACTAGGTAGTAGATAAACCATAGGTTAGTTTAAGGGTTACTCTCCTTTTCGGAATCCCTAATAGGAAATTCCCCCGGCGTGTCGATGAGAACTATGATTTGCTCTAATGAAAATGCGGCCTTTAGAAAACCCCATACGCTACCGAGAGCTAGGATGGTGAAGTCATGTGGACTCTAGGGTATTGTTAGGACCGGGAGAGATGGGGTAAGGCTTACCTTCACGAATTCGATACGAGCCAGCATCCTCAAAGATATGCAACGCCTGATGCTACCAGTGATGCTATAGAATTCTTTCCGAAACGAATCAAAGATTTGTCGATCAGAAGTTGGGTCCGTGATTTGAATCTGCCGCAGTAGACACTCATGCCGAAAACCGTCCCGCAACCGAAGCTTACTGACATCAAAGCACAGTAAGATGTATTGCGACTCGTGGTTTACGTTTGTAGTATCGGGTGAAGTCCTAGTCTCCTTATCCTGTGCGGCTTTGGAGATCCCATCGGACTCACTCGTAATGGAAGGAGTCTGGCCGGCAATTCCAGTAGCGGAAGATGACCATCCTTCCGATGTCGTCTCTGAAGACACCGCATCGGCCATTGCATCCAAAGGCAATTGAAGCGGTATCCTTTGGGATTGGGCCACAGAATCTCCGTTATATGTAAGCTCTGGCGGATCGAACGGCCACCAAGCCACTGGGAGCGGTAGTCCTTTTTCCAGCACATGCTGACATCTAATCCATGTACGTCGAGCACAAGACGGGGGATGAGGATTTTGGGTTTCGACGTCGGAAAGGTTGACCTCTGCAACAATCCCGATGCTTCGATCCACAATCTTGAATGAAACGTGTCGGTCGATTGAAACGCCACCGCTAGATTCCGGACTGGTCGTGCCCTGGACTCTCTCATGGTTATGTTTCTGCGATACATCTGACAGGGAGCGTTGGAGTTGGGTTTCAATCTTGGCGGTATCGTCGTTCCTCGTTGGAAGCAAGGTGTGTCCAAGCCCAGCTGTCTCTCCAGAACTGGTTGCACAGCACGAATTCTAGGTACTCGCGTTAGCAAAGATGGGTATATATGGTCGATAGTCAGTTGCAGGGCTGTCTTTGCGGAATTTCGGGTCCGTAGCATGCACACGGAAACATATGGAAACTTCTGTGGGGCATTATTTAGGCGGGTTTTCTGGGGGTAATATCACCTCTGCAGGCAATCGTTCTTCCTCCGGCATCATCATCACCTCCCGGCCCTCTCGGCCCAACCGAGTCCGCAGGTCTTTGCGAGCAGTCTCGAGCTTCATCTTCGCAAAGCTACCAATGGTGCTTTCCTCCTCAGCGAAAAATGTCTGCGGGTAGTTATCTGCATCCTCCATTTCTAAATTGTCCGGATCGTATGCTTTCGTCGCTGGTCTTTGGTGATTCTCTATATCTTCATACCCCTGCAGCTGAGTTTTCCCTTTAATCCACTCGCCATCAGTCGTCAACATTCTGCGATATATCCCCGAACTCAAATCTTCATTGCGGGTTGGCGGCACTAGAGATTCAACCTCGACGGCTTCATCGCTGGTTGCAGGTAGTGGTGCAAGCTCAACCTCGGTGGCCGCATTGCAGGTCGTGGGCGGTGTCTCCGAGTCACATGAATTATCGAACCACGATTGCAATTGCTCCTCCCCCGAGTCAGTTGAATCGTCGAGCCACGATCGCAAATGTTCCTCTTCCGAAGATTCTGCCGCTTCAGAACTTGTCGTCCACCATTCAGTCTAGATGTATGCGTTAGTCAATCGATTTAATGTATCATAGTAACCACCAAGTAGCGAGGGTAGGACGTATTTGTGAGGGCAGGGAGACAGTAGGAAGGATTTTCGAGGCATAGTTTACAAGTTACCATCGGGCGTCATCACCTCTCGCAGCTGGGGTTTTTCCTCCACCGACACGGCCGACTTCTCTCGAGGCTCCCCGGGCTCAAGATCTTTGTGGGCAGTCACCGTCTTCGCCCCTCTCTCGTCCTCGATGGGTTGGGCTGCCTTCGCAATGCGCTCCGCTGGCGGGTTGCAATCCACCACCGTCTCCGAAACTTTGGCCACGACGTCACCGAGGCTTTTCCTGTCGTCCAGGTTGAGCTTCAGGGAATCAGGGAACATATGTTCCAAGTGCTCTGCGAGGGTCTGCATCGTCTTCAAGAGCCGTTTCGGGGCCTTTTTCGACCTGTGTTTTCTCTTGACCCAACCGCCTGGTTGGACCTGCGAAGCCTCGCAACTCCGGTAGTCTGCCTCCAGCCTGCGAACATGATCACAGAAGCTGAGGAGGTCGTTCAGTGGCATATCATCCCGTGACATCCTGTGGAGGATCGTCCGTAATCGTTCCCTGACTCGATCAAATTCTCTGTCTTCCGTGTACTTCATTTCGTCAAGAATCGTGCCGAGACGGGTTCTCGTCGTTCCAAGGCTGAGAGGTTCTATGTCGCCCGCGTCTATCATGGGCCCGTCCGCAGGAGGTTTGCCAGGATCAGACGTGAACCGGTGGATGTGATCCATAGCTGCGACGTGTCGGTTTTGCTTTCCGTATGCTCAAAGAGAGTACATACGGGGTGGGAGGGAGGGAGGAAACGATAAAGGAAGAACCGGCGGACAGGGACGATTTGTATGGTGGTGGAGGCCTTCAGCTGAGTTTATGCGGCTCTCTATCAATAGGTAGTCATTCTGCAGGATTCTGTAAGAGGTCTGGTTAGATTACATCAAACACTGGAAGGACGATCAGGTAGATCATCCTCTTCGGTGCTTCAATGAGAGTGGTGATGGTTTCACCGCTGCGGTGATCAGTCTATGGCTTGTGCATGGGCAAAACAGGTCTCCGCTTTGGCCACCGATGGGGCATATGTAACCATATCCCTCGGCCGTGAGGCTAGGTGCTTCTTGACGTACATCCGAATCTTGGAGAAAGTCCATTGGCCGGGTGTCGCCACGGTTGAGTCGGGACTCGGGACGAGGCTGAAACCTCCAATGAGGCCTTCCGAACGACTACTTCTGAGACAGATAGGTATCATCCGAAAACACCCTTAGAAGCGCAAACTAAAGAAGAATATCAGCCATCAGCCTATCAGTTGTGCACTTGATGCGGCAGGGTGCGACTTTGCAACTTGGTGCTGTTGCAGTCATCGCGGCACTGGTCGTGTCCATTAAATTCGGCGCTCAATGCGGCCATCAAATGTGACAGCTCCGCAAAGTCGCAGCTGAGACAGGTGCACTCAATGCGGCAACGCGGGCAGTTCCCCACGGAAAAGTCGCAGTTGTAGTCTTTGCGGCAATTGTACAGCTGTATTTCTCGATGCGTCGTCCGATTCGGATGTCGGCCGATAGTATCATCTGCATTGACTGCTATCGAATAGGACAAGCCACTCGCGACGATCGTTTGGCATCCATCAAACCAGACGCATCAATTGTGAGTGCTTTTCCGAGGGCTTTTTGACAATGTGAGGAGAAAGGAAGCACACAGAGAGGAGAGAGGAAATGGAAGGTTGGCTGTCTGTTCGATAGATGATGATCGAGAAAGAAGAAGACGACGACCCTGCCAGGCCCGCCAACCTTAATTCCCACCAAACTTTGATGCCCACTGCTAACCACATTCGTCTTCTCCCGCCGACGGGTGTCCTCCTTCCTCCCTATCTTCGCGTGTACGACTACGGCGTACATCACTACTACAAGTACATAATTCACAAACCCATCGCACCCGTGAATCAATCACCCACTTCATCCATCAGTAGTACATGCATTTTCCCGATCGCGCAACCTGAGCGAGCTTATGACTCAAATCCGCCGATTTCTCCCGTCAAATATAAACAACCCTTCCGCCCATCCAATAACACAGACTTCCACACCGCCACACGGCTCCACCAACTTCAACCATGGCGCGCATACAACTCCCATACCAAGTGCCTATTCGCACTAGATATGCCATAACATTAAGCCATGCTCACCAACGATGTGAACACCACAGCTGCCCACAAGAATATGGCACCCACAGCGACACCTATGCCAAAGTTCTTCGAAACCACTCCAACAACGATGCCCGAGACAATACTGGCAACCATTCCAAACACAAACACGATGAGAACACCAAAGACGTTCAATCCTTCGACAAAATGCAATCCATATTCCGAACCACTGAGTCCGGCCCCTGGCCGGCAGAGTCAATTCAAAGGAGCCTTCTCGGTATGTATTCGAAAATTTGACTTGTTCGACCCATTTTTCGAGAATGAAAGTGGCGAACGAGGAGTGTATCGCTCAACGGCTGTGTTCCGGCCTCCCCATTCTTGAAGATGTACCGTTGTTGATCTTCGGGAAGCGCTGGTCGAATGATGTTGACGTAATCTCCATCGTAAACGTTGAACTAGAAAAGCCACAGGTCAACTCTAAAAAATATTTTCTCAAATTCCCAAGAAGTGAGGATTGTGCTCGCCTTCACAAACGTGATATGAGCTAGTGTCTTCGGAGATAGGCTACGGCTAAGCCGACTGGCCCTGCTATAGTATTCTGTTCGGAACAAATCAAAGACTTCTCGATCAGAAGTTGGCTCCATGATTGGGACTTGGTGTAGATGACAATCGGTCGTGAACCGGCCATGGATCCGAAGCTTGCTCACATCGAAACACAGCAAGATGTATCGTGGCTCGCCGACTATGTCCATATCGGATGCTGTAGTAAGCCCTTCCTCAAGCCGATGTTGGGCGGCGTCGTCGGATGGACGTGCGGGCGAACTCTCAAGGGAAACTGCAGTGATGGGGGACGCCGATCCTACCGATGGCATGTGCGGAGACGCCGCATTGCCCGTTGAAACCGAAGGTATTTCGAGGCCCCGGATGGGAGGAGGAGGCGTCCCGTGTGCCTGAGCCGTGGAGTCCCCAATGCACGTGTACTCCGGTGGATCGAATGGCCACCAACCTACCGGGCTTGCCACTCTTTTTTCAAACCAAATCTAGAAACTACTCCAAGCACGTCGAGCAAAGGATTTCGGGCCAAGATTCTGTGCTTCGACATCGGAAAATGGGGCCTCCGAAACGACCGCAGTAATCGGATCGATAGTCTGAGCCGGAAGGTCTTCAGGAACATCACCGATAGGATGAGTAGTCGACAGATGAAAGGGAGTTTTCATGGCTGTTGGGTGTCGATGCTGATTCTCGTATGCTTAGAGGGGACTCTGGAGTCTGTGGGGAATGTGAGGAGGATATGATCAAAAAAAAAACTAGCAAGGCGCGGTTGGTATATAGAGGAGAGAGAGGAAATTGGGGGTTGGCCGTCTATTCGATACCTAGATGATGATCGAGAAAGAAGAAGAGGAAGAAGAAGACGACCCCGCCATGCCCGCCAACTTTGATTCCCACCAACGTTGATGCCCACTACTAACCACATTCGTTTTCTCCCGCCGACAGGTATCCCCCGACGACTTCCTCCTCTCGCCGACAGCTCCTCCATCCCTGAGTGCACTTGGGCCTATTCCAAATGACGATTAGTGGGTGCCGCGTGAAAGGGAGGTTTTGGTGACTGCCATAAATCATGATCTAGAACCCGGGTTAAAGTTAGAGTGATGAATAGTGCCAAAGCAATTTCTTGTTTGACTCGACCTTGTCCCGCCCCGCAGCTTATGGCGTGAAAGTTTTTCTAGGCTGAGCCTGACAGAGGTGTTTGTTTACGTCTTTGAAGTATGTAGGTGCAGCCTCGTTCCGCCTTCAGGCTGCACTCCGACTAGCACTTGAGTAGGTAGAGTTCCTTGGCTGACTGCAACACTTCATCAGCAGAATCTCCCATGTATATTCGACCTTGGTAGATCATGGCAGATTACGTATCCTTTTTCACCCGGCTCTCCCGGACCGCTGAACGGCCACGAGCTCGATACCGGTTCCCTAATGCTCGCCGCCCAGCCCTCGCGGCATAACCCCCGCCCAGCCCTCTCAGCTCAACCGCCCGCCCGCTCAACCTCCCGCTCAACCTCCCGCTCAACCACCTCCCAGCGCAACCCCACTCGTGTCCGATCATGCGGCAATTTCTTCGCGAGTGTGCGGGTCGAAGAGAAGAGTGATACCCCATGCATCGGCAATGATTCTCATCGGACCATGTCGCCACGAAGCCTGCTGGCTTCCTCCTCGATGTTCGCTTCAAAGTTCAGCACCCATTCCAGATCCTACCTCACATCACATTTCCAAGGTTGAATCCGTATCTAGCACGCTCTCAATCAATCACTAATATTTGCACAACAATTAATTATCATTTTATGATTAGACTACATAACTACCGCAGATACATGGGTTAACAGACACGAGAAACAAAGCACAAAACCTCGCGATCAATTCTGCCCCTCAAACTCATCCTCCACCTCGGCATCCTCAATGTGCGGTGCCTCAACTTCCTCATCCTCAACATCCTCGGCGTCATCCCCGGCGGGGACGGTCGGGGGTGCGGGGACAGTCGGGGGTGCGGGGACAGTCGGGGGTGCAGGGCCAGTCGGGGGAGTGGTTGGGGGTGCAGGGGTGGTTGGGGGAGTAGTCGGGGGCGCGGGGGCTGTTGGCGGCGCAGGGACAGTCGGGGGCGCAGGCGTGCCAGTGCCAGAGAGAGTCAGCTTGATATCATCAAACATCAAATCCCTATGCTGGCCGGCGGGGACGGAGCCCGAGCAGACGACCCTGACGACCATTCTGACGCGGGCCGCAGTAGCGGTCCAAGTACCACGGGTCTCCAACCAGGTGGTCTCTATGGTACTGGCGCTCTGCGCAACCTGCTGTCCGCCAATGGTGAAAGTGGCGATACACCCGCTGATGAAATTCGGGCGACGGGTGAACGCGGACAGATCGTATTTGGAGCCGGGGCAGACTTGCATGGTCTGCCCGAACGTGTAGAAAGATGTACCGGGGGCAGCGCGGGGGATGCGGACGCGGAAGTGCGAGGTGCCGCTGTGGGACGGGTTCGTCGATGAGGTGTCGAGGACATTACCGCCGGCTCCACCGTTGAAGTTGATCTCCTCCCAGGGGTCGCTGTCGTCCTGGATCTCGAATCCGCCGTTGCCGGCGGGGGAGGTGCGCGTGCAGGTGGTGGGGACAACTGGTCCTGGGGTGCAGACGCCAGCACTGTTGACCTGCATGTTGTTAGTTGGGCGTCATACTAGAGGCTAGGGGGTTGTTACCGTTTGTGTGAGGCGGTCCGTGACGGTGACGGTGGTCGCGTCGGGGGTCAAAGTCGTTGTCTCCTTGACAGTGACAGCCGCCGGAGTCGAAGTCAAAGTCTCGGTCTCGCGGACAGTAATCGGCGCCAGAGTAGAAGTAGAAGTCTCGGTCTCGATGACAGTGACCGGCACCGGGGTGAAAGTCTGGACGGTGGTCACCGTCTCCGTAAGGCGATCAAGAGTGATACTCTCAGTTGTGGTACTGGTACGGGTGGCCGGGCTGGGTCGGATCGTGATGATCCTCGTCGAAGGGACGACGGTCCTAGTACTGGTTACAGTTCTGGTTCTGAAGACCCTCCTGGTCGTAACAACCCATCTAGTCGAGCTGGTTTCCAAGTGGAGTTAGTTGCTGGTTTTGTTTTACATTATGGAGAAAAGAAGGGCTTACACTGGACACCAACCGTTCCTTTGGGGAGCGGCAGCCGCGTCAGCAACAGCGGCAGCCGCAAGGGCCAGGGAAGCGAGCACGGTGAACTTCATGGCGAAATAGCGGATGGAAAAAAGCGAATGTGTGACGGAAATTCCGAATGAAGAAACAAAAAAGAGTGACAGATGGTGACCGGAATGAGTGACGGTGACCAAAAATGAATGACGACGGACAGTGGTGCTAGATGAGAGCATTCACTGGGAGGGACGAAGGATAGGTTTTATGTATGGGCCATGGCACTGGCCGTGCGATTTTGTGGCTTGAATAAGGGGTGAGACATCAGAAGTTCCTGCGCACTTTTGACGTATCGTATGGCGAATCGGTGGTGCTGCTGGCGTTTTCTTTGGTTCGCTAGCGAGATGGCGGCTGGGCTACTTGGCGAGCTAGCGGCCTTTGGGAGGGGCAGTCATTGACCAGTGCTAAGACGACTGCACTGACGAACTCGAGCATGCAGGTACACACAACTCAGGCACGGTCAGCGGAATTGGCATAGGGGAGGGGGTGTTACATATGTAGGTCGATGGGGAAGCGCCATGGGAAAGCCGACTTGGGCGCCTTCGACTATTCTGGAACCAAACATTCGGATTTCGCCGGCCATAACCGTCCGATATGTTAGCATTCGGGCCGCCGTAGTCAGTGGAAGGTCAGACAAAACGCAACAAACGTCCAATAGCCGCCAGTCGAAACTACGGTATGGCGGTGGTGAACTGACCTCTGAGCTCTCCACCTCGATCACACTAATGTCGTGGCCGAAAGTCGCAACGTGAAGTCTTCAAGTTCCATGTTTCCCAGCTAGAATCCCTTGGCTGTGGTTCGATTCACATTGTTACATACCCGCACAGGGGTAAAGTAGAGACAAGCGAGGAGCTTATTTTCATTAGCATCGCCAGCCTTGTAGGTAGCACAAGGCCTACCAGCAGCAAGCCCATACCCCCTGGAGTTATCGCCCCTTCCCCTGAAAATTGTGGAAATCTATCGCATCATGTCACCCGGAGAAGGGGCCGGCCAGATTGGTGACGAGCGTTTCTAGACACAACGTAGCGCCTTAGCTTCCAAAAGCTTTTTTCACTCGTCTGCGACTCTGCGGCCCAGTAAAGTCTAGTTATCACCAATCCCCACGGCTGAAAAGTAGTTAAGCGGGGGTAAATCCTCACGTCAAATTTCGAGACCACATCTGGTGGAAGTGTATACATATACTCTAGATACACATAACGGCAACCGGAGAACTACTATTAGAAGATGCACGTATTTCTTTGATGCACTTCAAGGTTCAGGGGACCCGTGTGCGCACTGCGGGTGCAGGCTTCAATCTGTGAGGCTTGAGCTGCACGTCACGGGGGCTATTTTCTTGGTAACAGGTATGCATAACTATTCTTTACTTGCTCGAAATGAGGATTTCTGGAGGCTGAAACTTTCTAGGATCTAGGTATTGCGCAGTAGAAAGGGGCCAGGAAAAAAGCGGAGCGGTTGCACTATTGATGAGGGCTTATGTATGTGCCCTGTTCTGCAGTTTCTGAAGATTCCGATCACCTGATTCTCACTCAATTTCGTCATGATTTCTCTGCCCCATTTCTGCATATCCCACCCCAACCTCGATCCGTCTCCAGCCGGTTTGTTGTGGCTCCCTCTACCCTCCGCCATGACCATCCACAAAAGTGTACTGCGCACCAAAGAAATTGCAAAGGAAACGGGAGAGCCCGCATCTGCGCCTCGTCCCCTAATCCCCCGCCCGTTCTTCGGGGGATATTATGAAGGAGGGCGTGGGGGATATCTAGTTGGGTTTCCCCGCTCTTCAATCTCGTCCCCCCGTCTCCTCTCTTCTTTCTTCCTACTCACTGGCTCGGAGTTTCTACCTACCTCACTGGCTACGTCTTCCTCAGCTACCTCCAATCCCGTCTGCCCATGCCCCAGTGGTAGCCAGGAAGTCCAGGATCGCTGGGCTGCACCGCTCGTCCGCGAAGTGGTCCCGGATCTTGAATCGGCCTTCGCCCTCCCCGCCTCCTTCCACGCTTACACCCGCAGGATTTTTCGCTGGCCTTTCCGCTGGGGACAGCACCTAAAGAGTGTGCTCCCACATCTAGTAAAGTACCGGCATCATCCGCGGACCGCACTTGGTGTTAGATTGGAATTTGACTTTTTTGTTTTTCTGTTGGATCATCTTTGCATCCGACCTTATTAAATCATGGCTGATGGAACAAGTCTCCGACCGCTGGCCACAGGACTCGATGTGGAATCCCTATCTATCGCTCTCCGCTCACCCCTTCATGTGCTGCCTGCATAGAGGAAATTACATGAAGGAGAAGTACCCACATAATCCAGCCCTATCCAGCCTCCTCCGGCAACTCGCTGCCACCAACATGTCTGCCTAGTTTCTCGTCTCTCTCCGCCGTTTCAGGTTCTAGAGTCTCTCGTTCCTCTTCCTTCTTTCTCGGGAGAGTCAGTGCCAGGCTGGCTCTTGCCGCGTTTTAGTCTATCGGTGGGCCTGGCGAGCTTAGGATTTGTGGGCTGGTCGTCGATGCCTGGCTGAAGGGTGGGGGGTTAGAAAAGCGTTTCCTCCTCCCGTCTCTCCTTCTCGATGTCTCTCTCTTCTTGCCATTGTTCGGTCCGTCTCATAGTCTCCGCCCTGGCTCCAGTTTCCTCTGACCCGTTGGTCGGCTATACGACGTCTGACTCGGTGTTTGTCACCTCTCTTTCATGCCCAATGGTGGGACTCGCCTTCCTACGTCCGTAGTGGTCAGAAAGATGAGAATCTGGTTTTGCATGGTACTAGAATTCCATGTCGAGTGATGCCTGATGCAGGGTCCTTGGGATCTCGGTAGCTCGAGTTTCTGAAGCGAATAGGTATCGCAAACACCTACAAGGCTACACCCGCCTAAGTAGATCTCTATTCAAGTTGTTTTTTGTTTATCCTGAATAACATCCATAGAAACACCAGTTTCTATTCGCAGCAAAATTTAGATCACAGCTCCGTTACTGCTACCTATTACTTCTTCCTCCTTCGCACCGTCCCAAACCCTTCGTTATCAACCTCCGGCTCCTCTTTCTACCTCACCGCAACAGCAGGAAAAAATAGTGCATCTCCCATCTCCTCATCCTCACTATCGTCCTCATCGCCACTCGGCCCGGCATCCTGGTCCACAGCCTCGACTTTCGGCGGTAGAATCATCTAGCCGCTAGGCTCCGACAACAACCGTAGGTGTAGCACCTCAGGTTTTAACCACGGCGAAATTATCTTCAACGATTTGCTTGCTAAGCTCGGCGACTTTCTTCAAGACCTATCGCGTCCCTACTACCAGTACTATCGACTCGATGCCTACATCACCGCAGCACCTTTAAGTCGGACATTATACTCCTCATTGCCGTAAGGCGCACTCATATAGTGGGTGGATACCATGATTAATAAGCCGGCCGCCGTGAAATAGACAACTTTGGCGTTCAGGAGACTATTTTCTCGTATTAGTTGCGGCGAACTACACGAGATTCCGGGACATTGAGACAACTTACCGGGGCCAAGAAGCCGTACCGAGAATGGCTGCAGCTGTCACCACGACACCCTAGTGAATGCAGATCCATACGAGCACAATTGAGCATATTGCAACGAATCGCTCAGCTCCCCCAACCTCTGTCTGAGTCACCTCTGGAACTGAATTCATCCGAGTGCGGGGTCCATTACATATCATCGTGAGCACCGCGTGGTCCCATGGCGCTATCGGGCAACTCGACGAGCACGGGATTATTATAAAGCATGTAGGTATCGCATTCCCAACGGCTTCACTATTGCATCCAGGATCCAATTCTCCAAAGCACTAGGAATCTAGATCACCACAATGAGCGCCTCCCCACCTACCTCGCTACCGCACATAACGCTCCACGGCTTCCCCAAGTCCGCCAACGCGCCGAGCTTATCAGGGTACTGCCACAAGCTGGAGACGTTTCTGCGGGCGTCAGGGTTCACGAACTACGTGCACGCATCCTCATCGACGACGTCCTCGGCGCCCAAAAAGAAGCTTCCGTACATAACTTTGACGACCGCCTCGGGTGTTTCCACGCACTCTGACTCGCACTTCATCGTGCAGCACCTCCTCGCCACGGGCATAGTCCGCGACATCGACGCCGAAGACGCGGTGCTGGCGCCGCATCAGCGCGCTGACTCCCGCGCGTACATAGCGTGGACTGAGGAGCTCGTCTACCTCGCGGTAGTCCACACGCGCTGGGCGCGCGACCATAATTTTGCCGTGGTGGCGGCGGGATTGCCGATGCCTGCGATGCTGCGCGGCGTGCTGGCGTGGTGGCTCAGGTGGAATATCACTAGTGCGCTGTGGACCGCCGGGATTGGAAGGCATAGTGACGGCGAGATCGAGGTGCTGATGAAGGAGTATGTGGATGCTGTGGAGGCGAAGTTGGCATGGGCTGAGGAGCAGGGCGCACACTGGCTGCTCGCCACGAGGAAACCGGCGCTCGTGGATGTCGTCGTTTGGGCGTTCTTGGCGAATGCGCTCGCGGAGAACGCGGGGAATAGGGAGTATGCGGCTATGGTCCTCGCGAGGAACCCGCTCAGGAGGTATGTGGAAAGAGGGTGTAGGCTGTGGTTTCCGGAGTATGAAGATTTACTGGCGGCGGTTGAGGGGGGTGCGGAGGATGGGGGAGCTTTGGGCGAAGAAGGAACTGGAGCATGAGACGCAACGGCTGCACTGGGGAGACTTTCATGTGTTGTGATATCGTTTGTAGATTTTTATTTGATATCAAATTTAATCCATTGTCCAGGTACTCAATTACTCTCCTAAGCCGAGCGTGGGTTCGCCGAACCGACCACACACCAGCCATATGGGATCCTGTAAGGCTGCAACGGCCCGCTCTCAGTCTGATATTCAGCAAGCCAGAAGACCCCGAGCAGAATGTTTAATGTTCGAAGCCATGGCCGATTCATGCGCGTTCGGGACCGGTTGGTCAGCCGGCATCGGCTTTCTCCGGAACGTTAACGCGGAACGGCTGCTGGAAGTTGCGAAGAGTATCCTTTACTTTGACTACCTAACCGGGCACAGACACGGGCACGGACGAGAGTAGGATGAGGTTAGGAAAAGGTTTAGAAAAAACCGCGGCGATAGTACCCTTACCGTAGCTAGACCTGGAAAACTTTACCGATGAAATCCGAACCGGCCAACCCCTCTAGTGTCATATGTACCTACTGGTGATTACAGAGAGGGATAGAACATCAATTCACTGTCACATACGGCCTTACTAGACCATGTACTAGTGACTGCAGATGTAGTAGACCGTGGCGATGTTCGTGATATGCGAGTGATCTCACATGATCATCACCCATGACGACCGTTGACAACTCCGAGCGATCTGCCATGGTCGCCGCGTCGCCGCGCAGGCATCAACCCACCAGCAACAATCGCGACTCCCATTCCTCGACTAGGCACTCCGTTGCATCGATTCTTGACCAAGGTTGATGGCCTTTTTTGGCGAATCTCACGCGCGGTTGAGTGATAGCTCGTGACTCGTGAGTGTCTAACCACCGCGCTTGCTACCTGCTACCTGTAGGTTCACCACTCGCCAATAAAGATTTTGCAGTAATCGGCTTTAGTGGGGATGAGCGAGCAGATTCACACCCGCGAACATCAATGTAAGCACTACTACATAGTACTCTCGGCTGCTAATGACATCACCCGTACCTGCCATGCCGTGCATTGCACCCTCTATAGCTATCCGAGCGTGTCTCATGAGATTTCCAATTCCGATTCCGATTACGACCCATCAGTGATCACACCGCGGCATAAATAACCAAATAACAAAACAGCCAAATAATCAATAAAAAAATGACCAAATGACCAATTACCAAGCAAGCAAGCAATCAGGCGGCAGCAAACACCACAAATTCTCAATCATCAACATCATAGCACATAACCCCACCGTCATCACTTGATAAGCTCGTACCCCTCCTCCGGCGGCAACAGCATCGCGCTGAGCGCCAGACACGCCGACAAAGTCAGGGCCATGCACCACGAGACGGTGGTAAGAATCCAGCTGATATCCAGCTTCCACCCGACAAAGAATCTATCGTCCCAGTCGTAGAGGTAAGCGACCAGGGACATTGACGTGCACTGGAGGACCGCTATTGAGTGTCAGCTTTGGAAGGGTCGTTAAGGCCGAAGTTGAGGACGTAGTTACATACCGACGAGGAGTAAGAAAAAGCTCATGAGCTTCCAGCCCCTCTCCCTCGTAGCGCGGCCGCCGAGGAGGACAACGATAAACGCAATGATCACTACGCCCTCGAGCACGACCGCGAGGGACATCAGGAAGCCCACGGACCGCCACATACTGCAGAAGTAGCGGTCGCTGCCGTGGCAGTCTTCATACGTCGGGAAGTGCGTGCATTTTCCTGTTGTGCTCGAACAGCGCCGGTGGAGGCCGTAGGTATACGTTATGGGTGTACCGTCGACCTAGGTGCGGATGTCAGTGGTGGAGAGGAAGGGGTGCGGTGCGGGATGGGTCCGTACGAATGTGTCGCGATAGGATATCCACCGCGGAATGATAATCGACACTAGAGTGAGAGCCGATGCTGGACAGTGAACGGACAATGTCAGCACTTTGGTTGAAGAGTAGTGGCGTCGTTCGTTGGACGGGCCGTCGCCGTCTGCCCTGGGGCTTGCGGGAGTTGCGGGGCTAAATCAAGCAAGGTACCCATGACGTTCGTTACGTACCCGCGACGAATGCGGCCAGTGAGGACGCATATACCAGCGCCCGAGTCATTGCGATGAATGCCGACGGGTTGTCTTTCTTGACTTTTCGTAGGTTATATTCGAAGCTGATTTTCGTTGTAAAGGCGTAGATGTAGATCAGAGGCGGGAGGAAAAGCGGAGAGGGCAGTTATGGTAGAGGTGGTGGTAGAGGTGGTGGTGGGGGTGGGGGTAGTGGGTGTCCGGCCTGTATCAATCAAGCGGCAAGAAGCAAAGCATGCGAGGCCCGCAGCGTCCTACTTGATTCGTAGACCACTTCACGTGAGGAAACGGACGACCGTTCCGAGAGGTGCAGGAAAGCAACAGGAACTGCGGATCGGGGCGGGGCCGGAGGATGCCGCATATCGAGGTTGAGGTTCGGAATCGCAGCATTCGGGTGGGTACTCCCAGAGGGGACGGTTGTGGTGGTTGTGGTGGTGGAGGGTGGGCAGGACGCAGCCAGCCTTGCTTGTCGATTGTTGATTGCCGCAGATAGAGGGTTTGCTTCTTTGAATAGGAAGCTCCACTCACTCGCGAGCGACAATGAATCGCGCGACGTTATCTGTCGACATCGCCGTACGAGGATGTGCCTACATACCACAAAATTGATAGCGCCGGAAAGTGCACGATAAAGATCTGCCTCCGCTTCGGGAGACAGCCGCCGGGCTTGGCTGGCTGGAGTAAAGGCTTCTTTTCTTCCGAGTAGACATTAGAGTAGAGTCCGAATCCCCTGCACCGTGTCCGGCGTCACAGTGATCCCGGCCCGCGATGAGTGATCCACCATGAGTCTCCCTACCGAGCCCCGCCACGCCAAGCCGCGCATCACTCACCATTTTTCTTCAACTGAGCCTCTCCACCGCTCAATCCGCCATCCCAAACAGTCGCGGGCACGCAACGCACCATGAACTCCTTCACACGCGCCCTGCGCCAATCTCTCTCCCGGCCGACCACAAGCCTCCAGAAGAGCTTCGTCCGCCATGAATCCTCGTCGCGACGACACACCAAAAAGCTCCGGCTGCACCCCCACCCCTCGATGAAGCTCACCGCCGACTCCCCACGAACCTCGCACGTCATCTACAACCCCCCCTCGTCGGCGCCCACGCCTCTCATCACCCCGACGATATTCCTGCCGAAGGACGATTCAAGACGCGAACTTCTCGCTGCTGCCCCGAAGCCCGCCGCTGCCGCCGATGCCGCCGCGAACCTCCCGCCACCAGTGCGACAGCCGTACGAGAAAACCTATCATCTGACTGAAGAGGATTTCGCGGAGATCAGAAGGCTTAGGGCGGTAGATCCCGTGAAGAATAACAGGACTGCTTTGGCGAAGCAGTTCGATTGCTCAACGCTGTTCATTGGAATGGTCTGCCAGGCGACCGAGGGTAGGATCAAGCAGATGAAGGCGAGGGATGAGGGAGTCAAGAACAGATGGGGTACCAAGAGGTCCACGGCTAGAGAGGACAGGCAGAGGCGGCGGGCTGGATGGGGTGGTGCCGACGGTCTGTAAGGGGGCGGGACGTCCACGCGGCGGGGAAGGTTTGGAGGGGTTCCTTCGAAGTTCGAACGGCTGTACAGTACAATACTTCCAACATGAACCTCAAACCGCACTGTTTGACTGCGGAATCGCATGTAGATATCCGTGACCATTACATGTACCATACATGGGCTGTAGCGGATGCAGAAATTCCCACTTTGGAAACGGCCGGAGCCGGTGATAAGCGTCCACCACAAAAGCGCCAAGGCGTAGGCAACCCCTCCTAGGTGCTGCGCGTGTTACGCTGCCCCACCAAGCTCCCCATGCGTCTCTGTTTCCCTCTCTCTCCTCTTCGCACCCAGATCTCCATCAAACCTTCTCCAGTGCGAGCACTATATTCCTCGTTCTGCCCAGCACTACCAACCCACAAACGACCGTTCATCGCGAAGCAACATTTCAGAAACTACATAGTCACCAATCGATCATCGAAGATGGCTCCTCAACTCGATGGCTTCTTCAAGCAGTAAGTTTCCAGCCTCTGCGTGCAGAACTGAGGCCTAACGTAGTACAGGGTAGATGACATGGCCGAATCCTTCATCAAGCGTAGACAACCCATCCACACATCTAGATGCATTCCACCTGACTCCTCCCCGCAGGTCTTGCTGACGCTGTCGCCATCCCGTCTGTCTCAGCCGACCCCGAGCTCCGCCCGGAGGTTGTCCGCATGGGCAAGTTCCTCGAGAAGGAACTGAAGGCTCTGGGCGCAACCGTTGAGCTCCGCGAGCTCGGAAAGCAGCCCGACATTCCGCATCTGGACCTTCCTCCCGTCATCTTGGGCCGATACGGTAGCGATCCCAAGAAGAGGACTATCCTCGTGTACGGTCACTACGACGTGCAGCCAGCGCTGAAAGAGGACGGATGGAATACTGAGCCGTTTGTGTTGAGCGTTGACGAGAAGACCGGACGCATGTTTGGACGGGGGAGTACCGATGACAAAGGCCCTGTGTGAGTGATATCCTGTTTAACGGAGTGAATGTGTGTGCTAATGAGTGTTTATTAGGCTGGGATGGATTAATGCGATCGAGGCGCATCAGAAGTGAGTCTTGATAGAGGAGGCCCTTTCCATACAGCAATGTTCTGACTCGGGTACAGGGCTGGCATCGATTTCCCGGTGAACCTGTTAATGTGCTTCGAGGGTATGGAGGAGTACGGATCCGAGGGGCTCGACGATCTGATCAAAGAGGAGGCCAGCAAGTTTTTCAAGGAGGCCGATGCCGTGTGCATATCCGACAACTAGTAATCGCTCCCCCTTCGCTCCCGCTCTTCCCACCATTAACGATTTCCCAGCTGGCTCGGAACCGAGAAGCCCTGTCTCACATACGGCCTTCGCGGCTGCTCCTACTACAAGATTAACATCTCCGGGCCTGGTGCAGACCTTCATTCGGGAGTCTTTGGTGGAACTGTCACCGAGCCGATGACGGATCTTGTCAGTCTCCTGGGCACACTGGTTGACAACAAGGGCAAGATCTTGATCGACGGACTCGACAAGCTTGTTGCTCCGCTCACCGAGGAGGAGAAGGCGTTGTTTCCCGGCATCGCTTTCACCATGGACGATATCTATGAGTCCCTTGGCTCCAAGACCACCATCTATGACAACACCGAGCAAATCCTCATGGCCAGGTACTTTACCTCCTTCCTCTGCAAGTGTTCAAAGGCTAACCATGCAAAGATGGCGCTACCCCTCCCTCTCCATCCACGGAATAGAAGGTGCATTCTCCGGCACGGGAGCAAAGACCGTTATCCCAGCGTCGGTCTCGGGCAAATTCTCGATCCGCACAGTGCCCAACATGGAGCTGTCGGATGTTGACGACCTGGTATTCGCGCACCTCGACCGGGAGTGGGCCAAGCTCGGCAGTAACAACACCATCAAGCGCGAGCTCATGCACGCCGGAAAGTGGTGGGTCGCTTCGCCCAAGCACTGGAACTTCTCTGCCGCCAGCAAGGCCGTGCAGAGCGTTTTCAACACCGAGCCCGATTTCACGCGCGAGGGTGGCAGTATTCCGGTCACCCTCACGTTCGAGCAGGCCACTGGGAAGAACGTACTGCTCCTGCCCATGGGAAGCTCGACCGACGGCGCCCACTCCATCAATGAAAAACTCGATAAGAGGAACTACATCGAGGGAACTAAGCTGCTCGGTGCCTACTTGCATTATGCCGCTTGTGAGCCACAGGTTTAGAAAACGGCGAGGAAATCGATGGACTGCACGCTGCTGTAGTGGTTTTTGTTTCTTCAATGACTGCATGCGAATGACGGATTGTGATTGTAATGAACTATTCGCTTTTGTGCTCTATGTACCATGCCCGGTGATTGAAATGAAGTGACCACAACTAGCTGGGTAAACACATGACGCAGATTAAAGTGCGAGCAATATTCACAGCCCCAATTCCAATATGTGGAATCATCAACACTGTACAGAACGAAACTCCGATCCTAACTAGCCTTCCCTCCTTCGCCAATCCAGACTCAATCGCTATCCGAGTCACTATCCTCACTGCTGCTGCTGTCCTCACTGCTCTCCACAACGTTCGCCTTCGCCGGCACCTCCGCCTCCACTTTCTCCACCTCCGCCTCATCATCACTCTCATCGCCCGCCAAATCCCTCCTTCCCAGCGCCTTCGCCACCAATTTCGCCCTAACCACGCCCTCCCTCTTCGCCGCCTCGCCCACCCCAGCTTCATTAAGTATCTTCTTAACCTCAACCAGCAGTCTATCCCTCGCACCCACGCCCTGGAGGCCGGCTACATACGCGGCGAGCGCGGCATCGCTGCTGGCGGGGATCATGGCAACGTCCAGGGCGTTCCGGAGCACCCAGTTCTGCTTTGACTTCTCGAACTTCCAGAGTGATCGGTGCAGGTGGAAGTTGCTGAGGTAGTGTAAATAAGGCAAGATGGAGCCGTTGCTGTTCGAGCCGCCGTGTTTGGGTTTGGATTTAGATTTCGCGCTGGGGGCCGAGGCGGGGGCGGTGGGGGGTGTGCTAGTGGGAGTAGTGGTGGTGGCGGCGGCGGCGGCGGCGGGAGAGGGCGCGGGCGCGATGTTCTCTTTCTCTTTCTCCGCCTCGGCCGCCTCCGCCGCCGGCTCCTCGGCGATAGGTGCGGGTGCGGGAGTGGCAGTAGCAGTAGCAGTAGCGGCGGTAAGAGTCGCCTTCGCGGGCGTAATCCCGCCCCGCGTGCGGTTCTTGCCGAACGGGTCCAGCGCAAGGTATAGCTGCTTTATGCTGTCGCCGTCGGTGGCCTTGACGTCGGGCGCGAAGGTTACGGATTTCCGGCGCGATGATGTGGGCGGAGTGGGCATCGGGGATGCGGCCGCGGCGAGTTTCTTTTTGAGGAGGGATTTGGTCGGTGATGGGAGGGGGGTGGGAAGGTTGGTGGAAGTGGGCTCAGGGGTGGCGAGGATGGTGGGAGTGGGAGTGGTGGATGTGGTGGGATCGCCGGCGGTGATGGCGGTGGTGCTGGTGGCGGAAGGATCGGTGCTGGTGGAGGATTTGCTCTTCTTGCTTTTCTTGTCCTTCTTTTCTTTCTTTTCCTTCTTGTCGGTTTTATCTCTCTTCTCCTTCTTGGCCTTCTTCACGGTCTTTTCGTCTGCGTCCTGGCGCTGGTCCTGGTCCTGCTCTTGGGTATCTTCGTTCTTCCTCTTCTCCTTCTTTTCCTTCTTTTCCTTCTTTTCCTTCTTTTCCTTCTTTTCCTTCTTTTCCTTCTTCTCCTTCTTACTCCTCTTCACCTTCTTCGGCTCCTCCTCAACGACATCGTCGTCCTCCAGCTTCCGCTTCCTCGAAACCTTCTTCTCGGCAGTGATATTCATCACTGTATCCTCGGCCATATCCTATGCGTGTCTGTGAGTGTGTGTGTGAGTGCTGGGTCGATTCCTTTGTGCCTGTGCCTGTCTCTGTCTCGGGGCGGTGAGGGGTGTAGAGAACTGTGTGGGGAGAAAGTTGGGTATCGCGCGGGCAAAGAAATAAAAAAAACCGCCAGTTTTTTTTTCTCAGCCGCACCCTGAGGCGCGCTAGTTAACTAACGGGGAGTTGAAAGTTCGCTCTCTCTCGGCCGATCACTCGAGTGATGCGAAGTGATTCGTAGACGAGAAATGTAGAAATGTCTCGCGTGAGTGGTGTTCCTGCGTCGATGGGGTGAGATGGGTGCTTGTATGTAGGCAGGGCGGGTGGGACGGTGGGGTATTTTGAATGGGGTGCGCAGACCGGTGGTATCATACTCTATCTGGTTCCTGCGGTTCTGCACACTGGCCAGACTCGGGGTTACGAAAGCTCATACATCACCAACGCAGCCCTTGGCAGTATAGTTCCCTGAGACTCGCTCACTTTTCTACAGGTGCGGCTTTATACCCTATTTGGGCTTCGCCACTTCGGTGATCCCCCTCAACATGTCGTTGGCGTTGTCTGTGGTACAATAGAGCCCTGGAGACTGCATCGTCTCCAGCCGGCAGCTGTTCGGGCCACAAAGTAACCTTCTGCTGCTCGTGAAGAAAGTTACAGTTATGGAAGCCTGTTTGAATAGGAATACGAAGAGACTGAATCAGCACAATAATACTGGGTTTCGCAGCGTAGATGTTACGCAACCATAGTCAAGTGGATTTGTGGTGACGATACTCCGTTAACTTTTAAGCTCCTGCGATCAATACCGTCAAACTGGCAGCTGCTGATGTATATGAGGCAGGTATGCTACATACGTCGGGGTTTCTGATGGGCAGCTGGTATGGATACCGGTATAACGCTGCACGGGCGTTTAGTGGAGGATATTTGCCCTAGGTAATCCAAGATCGGCGGTGTTTATGACGGGAATGAGAGATTGGGTTAAAGGGGTTTACAATGGACGAGGAAGCTTCTCATTGATATGGTGATAACACACACTCGGCCCACAAGTTGAGTTGTCAGCTTATGTAACTATACGCGCTTCTGCGCATGCGCTCCCAGGCCCAAAAAGAAACCCGAGCCGTTGGTTGCAGCCTGCATGACTTGGCACAACGCGTGCCGTTACATACCGTAGCTCTATATACTCTAACTACTCGACACGCAAAACCCAAACCACGAACGACACCTTACTCTAACTCCACCACCACCAGCACCACCAGCAACAAGATGTCGGACCACACCTCGCAGCCGCAGCCCCAAGTTCCGCAATTCCTTTCGGTCTCTGGAAAGTCGCTGCCGGGGCTTTTGGAGGCACAGACGGTGCTTGGTACGGATCTCCGAGAAATGCGAGAAATGGAATAGCTTTTGATTTACCGGGCGAATACTAGGAAAATGCCGCGACATCGCCGACTTTGAGAAACTGAACCGGTTGGGTGAAGGGAGTAAGTAGCCGTCTCTCCACACCCTTTCTGCTCTCACAGGTGTTGACAATTCACAGCCTACGGTGTCGTCCACCGCTCCCTCGACAGTCTCACCAACCGCATCGTCGCGCTCAAGCAAGTCCGCATCTTCGATTCCGACCGCGGCAACGGGATCCCGATCACGGCGCTTCGCGAGATTTCGATTCTCAAGTCGCTACGGCACACGAACATCATCAGTGTCCTGGACGTGGCGGTCAGCACGAAGGATCTGGATGACGTCTATATGGTCGAGGAGTATGCGGAGCAGGTGGGTACCCCGGGAGGACGTGTGGGTTGTGGAAAGAACTGGGACGCATCGTCGCTGGCTTTCCTTGCCCGCTGTTAGGTGTTAAGGACTTGGCGAATTTGCTGGACCATGCGAAAGTGAGGTTTTCGGAAAGTGAGGGTATGTGCTCTGTCCCTACCTGTCCTAGCTATTTTGCTTGGATGATGTACCGACGAGAGGGTGGACGGACAGTCAAGTGCCTCATGAAGCAACTCCTCGAAGGAATGGAATATCTCCATCGTCACGACATAATCCACCGGTTCGTACACAACCCCCGTTCAACATGGTTAGTGGTACCCACTAATATCACCACCACCAGCGACATCAAAATGTCCAACCTCCTCCTGACGCGCACCGGCATCCTCAAACTCGGTTTGTCCCTCCTCCTCTCCCCTCCGCCTAGCTAACCTTCCCAGCCGACTTCGGCCTCGCCAGGGAATGGTCCTCGCGGCCGCTCACCCCAGGCGTAGTAACGGTGTGGTACCGCAGTCCGGAGCTGCTCCTGTCGGCCACGCGTTACACAAGCTCGGTGGACCTCTGGGCCGCCGGCTGCATAATGGGCGAGCTGCTGACCTCCGCGCCGCTGCTCCCCGGCGAAACCGAGCTGCAGCAATGGCACCTAATCTGCTCTCTCCTGGGCGCGCCCAGCGTGCGAATCTGGCCGCGCATGCCGTCGCTCCCCGGGCTCCCACCGAACCACACGCCGCCGCCGCTGCCGCGCAACACCGTCAACCTTCTGGAAAAGAAGCTGCACGGCCAGAAGCGCGAGTGCATCAACCTGGTCAACGAGCTCCTCACCTACGATCCCGACATGCGCCCATCCGCGCCGCGCGCCCTGAGACATGCCTACTTCACGCGCGAGCAGCCTGCAGCGTGTAAGCCCGAGATGGTACAGACTTTTCCCGAGATCAGGAATGAGGAGGTTAAGCGCACCGTCGAAATGAAGCGTGGCAATGAGGGCCCGGGTGGTTACGTCTTTGACTTTGGCGAGGGCGAGGGCGAGAGGAAACGGCGGAAGAGGTAGTACTTACCTTCATAGGTGGGGGAAGGAAAGGAGGGAAGGGAAGGGAAGGGAAGGGAAGGGAAGGGAAGGGAAGGGAAGGGAAGGGAAGGGAAGGGAAGGGAAGTGAAGGGAAGGGAGGGAGTAGATGAGATGCTATGTGATAAATGCTCTGTTCTGGTGCAACTTGCCATTCTCGCTGAAGAAGGAAACCCGCGCATTGTGAAGCCAAGTAAATAATAAAAAGTGAAGTAAATACACAGCCTCCATCCATCCATCCATCCATCTTCCCATCCACACCGCACATCACTCAGCTCCAGCACCAACCTCCAGATAGACGAAAAGAAAACCCCCAACCCATCCAACCCATCCGCCCAACTAACCAACCCACCAATAACCAGCAAGCAAGCAACAACTGAGCTTCATTCAAAGCCAACAAAGAAAATGAAATGGAAAGAAAAAAAAAGAACAGAACAGAACACTGTGGCGCTATATACCCGTTGCGCCATGGCCGGACAAATAAAACACTCCCCCCCTCCCGGTTCCCGTCCCCGTCATCCTCCTCTTCTTCCCCCAATTCTCCGTCCAGACGACGACGTATTGACAAGAGCTCTCCTCCACCACCACCACCATATCCTCCTCCTCCTCCTCCCCCGCATTCTCCTCCTCTTACTGCTCCCACCACACTTAAGGCGAGACGCGCACTTGCATGTTCTTCCCGGCGAAGATTCGGATTCGGTTGTGATCCAGTGAAGACATGCAAGGGGGATGATTCTGCAAAGACAAAGATAAAAGAAAAAACAAAGCAACAAAAAAGCGACAAAAAAAACAAGGGGGATGAAAAACGCAACAATAATAAGAATTGCAAAAACGAACGAAAATGAAAAGAATAAAAAGAAAAAGAAAAAGAGTTCCCACTAAAAAATTCTGTTATCAACGATAAGATGTAAGAAGTTTTCTAAGCAAACAGCGTGCAAGCCAGCCAACTACCGTAGGTAAGGTACTTCCACCGACCAACCATCCCCCGCTCCAGCTATCCTATCTTATCCAGCTATCCATCCAATCCATCCATCCATCCAATCCATCCATCCATCCATCCATCCCACCTTACTGGCCAACCAGACCAACCCACTGGATAGTGACTTGGAAAAGAAGAAAAAAAAACGAAAGAAAGAAAGAAAAAAAGAGAAAAAAAAGCAAAGTCAAGCACTCAATAACACCGTTGACCCCCCCCCCCCCCCCCCCCAATTTTTAAAAATGCCACGTTTCAAGTCGTAAAATTCGTCACTTGCTGCACAATCCAAGGGGCCCGCCGTGGAAAAGAAAAAAAAGGGTTGGAGGTACATAGCGGAGGAGGGCGGAGGGCGGGATGGGAGGGAGCGAGGATGAGGGCGTGGGGCTACGAGAATCGCCGCTCCTGTTGTTGCTGCTGACGCATCACACCGCTCATCATGCTCTGGTACGGCTGCATCATTCCAACGTGGCCGTAGTCTCCGCTTCCAGCCGCTAGGGTCGCTATGTCGAGCTGCACACCGTTGGCACGGGCAACCGGGCAATCCTTATGGGCAAGCAGTAACGTTTTGAGAGAGACGATCTCCTCTCGTAGTGACTGAACGGTGGCATTGAGGGCGTCGTTCTCAGTGCCGTACATTTCGACTTTGGCTTGGAGGTTCGCAAGCCATTGCTTCTTTCTTTGACGACACTTGAGTGCGGCAACACTATTATCGTTGCATGACGTCATTAGTCATCATCGTCATTGTCTTCCAGGATGGGTGCTGCCACAGCTGCTATTCTTTTTTTTTGGATTGCGAGATCTGGGGGATCGAATTGAACATACCGATTCCTTTCTAAGAAGTTCTTGCGCTTCTCCTCTTCAGTCATCTTCTTTCCATCCTTTCTAAGGTCGTTCTGTCCATCATCATCATAGTCCTCCATTTCTCCATCGTCACTCATGGCCTGAGTGCTCTTCGCCTTCTTAGCACTCTTACCGCCATCGGAGCCGGTGTCGATCTTTCGCTTGCTCGTGCTAGCACCCATTGTCTTTCCTCTCGAGTTCCTGCCACCCTTGCGCCCGGACTCGGGCTCTTCGCTCGAGTCGCTGCGCTGAGGGCTCATCTCACTGACAGCTCTCACGCCATTCGATACCACAGGATTCTGGGAAGCAGCGCGGCTTGCAGCTGAAGACGCGCTGTTCATGGCGGCTCTCTTCGCGAGGCTCGAGTCCATGCTATTAGTAGCGTTCGGAGGGATACCAGACGTCATATGCGGAGACTGGTAGGCATTGGGTGGGGCGCCCATCTGGGCCAAAAGGTATAGCCCATTGGCCGCATTGTGCGCGGGGTCGACGCCGTACGAGTCGGAGGTTTGTCGTGGCTTCGATTGATCGTGGTGATGGTTATCTTCGGATTTTAGCTCGGTGTGCGGAGGAAGTAAGGAAGGTTGTGAGTGTGTGGATTTTCGCGCAGCTGATAGAGCCGTCTTTTGAAACTCCATTGTACCTGGTGTCGAACCTCCAAATAAAAATTGTGATGTTGAGGGCGATGCTGCTGGGAACATAGAGCCAGATCCGCCTGGCGTAAGACCACTTCGGATGCCCGACTCGTTTGGGGTGAGACCTGTACGGAGAGTTTCGAATCCCAGAGGATTTGTAGGACCCTGGAGCATTGCAGGTGATAGAGGTCCCGAACGGAGTGAATTGGGACCCCAGTTGTAGCTGCCGGAACCGCCAAGAGCAGGAGACGTCATAGCTGTGACTGGTGGCAGAATCGCTTTGGTAGCTAGCGGATCGGCACCGTTCGAGTTGCCGCCAGAGGCAAAGGACTGCTCAAACGGATTTGGTTCTTGATCAAGCCGGCTCGGACGCGGTAATGAAAAGTAGTCGGGGGTATTGACGAGTTGTACATCGCCCTGCGGTTGGGTGTTTTTCTGGGAATCCTGCTGGCCTCCATCGGGCTTCGACTCGGGCTGCTGTCCCGAAGGAGGCTGCAACGCGCCTGCTGCTGCTGCTGTTGCTGCTGCTGCTGCTGGCGGTGGTGGCTGAACGGGTGGAATCGACGGGCGCGAGTCTAAAGAAGAGTAGTTATCAGAGTCGGATTCTTCAAGTCCGCCCGACAGAGCCACGGCAACGGTCAAGGTGGATAGATGCGAGGAGGATCGTCAACGAGGCGAAACGTTGCCAGCTTCGCACCCCAAAAAATATGCTTCATGCGAGAGGTATCAAAAAGTCCCAACGGCATCGACTGTGTCGCATAACGATGGGCAGATATAAATCGGCCAGCATGCGTGTTGCGCAGCGCGACATGAGAGCGCAAATATAGGTAGAGGGAGAAAGGAGCCAGCCGAATGGGAAGGAGGATGCTGCTGTTGGACTGGAGGGTAAGAGCATACCTTCGATCTTGATGGGATGCCTCTTGTTCTCGACGGGTGAGTTGGTTCCCATCCTCGAAGCTGGATTCGACACACCTCCGGGCTGATGTTGCTGTTGTTGCATGGCCGACACCGCCGCTGACATAGCTAGGATGTTGAAGGTATGACGGCGCGCTGGGGAGGTATGACGAGTGTTGATGAAGGAAGGTGTGGGTAGGGACTACGGCGGCTGGAACTCTGTTGCAACAGAAAAGCGAGGGGACGCCAGTCGCAAAGCGTTAACGGGGGGAGATGGGATGACTACTCTGGGGGGCGGCGGCGACGGGTCCGGGCGGGAGGCGGGCAAAAGAAATCGACGTGCGACGAGCCGGCCTATCTACACGTGAACCAACAACAGACTGTCAGCACTCGAGACCAACCTCTTTCTCTCTCTCTTTCTCTCTCTCTTTCTCTCTGTCATTCCCCTGGTGGGGGATCTGTCGGAGGGGGGTGGGGAGAAGTACGATCGCCACTAGCAACGACTCTCGGAAGGGCAGAATGGGGTGGCAAAGGGGACTGGGACAGAGGGGGGGATTGGTATTGGGGGGAGGGGGGTGGTGGGCACGCGGGCAGAGCGCACGTAGGTGGTGTTGCTGTGGATTCATCAACCACTCGAGGCGAGCGAGTAAGATGAGATTTCTCTCCAGCAGCACCAACGCAACACACTCGACGACACCGACGGACTGACCGACACTCTACTGACGAGCGACACGTTGGACCATTTGCAGGAGCGGGAAATTACCAATTCGCTTTTTTTTATCGCGAGACGTAACGGCAGCAGCACGCACGGTCGGCTGTCGGCAAGATCAGGCGTGGTAGGCGCTGATGAGCGGTGAAAGCGGAAAAGAGAGTCGACTCTTTCTCTCTCTCTTTCTCGAAATCCTTGACCTCTTCGAGATACTGAGGCGGCCGGGAATCCAATATGGATGTGGCGTAAATCAGAGGAGGCTCTAGGTCTGCAGGTTCCGTCGGGGAAGCGGCGGTGGGAAAGGGGGGCGGGTTTGGGTGGGTGGGTGTGCGGTAGATGGGGGGGGGTGGGTGGTGGGGGAATGTGCGTGGTGTTGAATCGGGGGAGGAGTGACGTAGTGGATGGATGGGGTGTTGGGTCAGTTAAGTTGTGTCTCGTCCTCCCTTTTTTTCTCTTGGGTTTCGTCGGCAATCGGCGAGTGGTTAGGGAAAGGCTGATACGGATGACTGATGCAATTTCTGGGCGAGCGCGTCTTTTTTTTCCTTCCGTTTCGGTTTCGCCTTCTCTCGGAAAGCGAAGGCTAAACGAGCACGCAAGTCGAAGCGGAGCGAAGAAGGGGCCAATGAAATTTTGCAGCGAATTGATATCTGGTCTCCTCCGAAGCAGAAGGTGGTGGTGGTGGGGATTGTTGGTGTTGGGTGAGGAGAGATTCGGGGGAGCTGGAGGAGGGAGGGCAGAAAAAGGCACAAAGTACGATTGATACACCGACCACTAGCAATAGGAACGAGCGGGAAAATGGCCAGCAGCAGGAGCAGCAGCAACACCAGCAGCCAGGTCAAACCCACCGGGAGAGAAGGGGCCAGCCAGAGAACAGCAAGAGCCAGAGCCAGCCAGCAGTGGGGTGGCAGTTTCTAAGCGATGCACACCCCGGACACGAAGCAGCAGCAGCTGCGAGACACAACTCCGGGGCCTTTTTGGCAGATGGGCAGAGAACGCCGGGAGCGTGGCCTTAATTATGTGTATCGGCGGCAAGGAAGAAGTAATATGAACCTCTCGGTCTGTGTTGCGCGAGAAGCAGTGGTAGGAGCGGCAGAGGGGGGAGAAGGCGACAGAGAAGCCGAAGGCGATGGGTGAAGCGTGGTAAGGTAGTGGTGGGTGGAAGATCGGGGGAAGGTCGACAGTGTGGAAACCGAAGGATGTGACGTACGAGGGAAGAGAAATGATGCAACTGTGCTGGAAGGAGAATTTGAACGGCCCGGGGGGTGGGTGGGAGGGGGTCGGTGGAGTGCCTTCTTCTAGGCCCAAGGCCTAGCCGACCATGGGGGGGGGGGAGAGGTGGGCCACAATTATTTGCATACTCGTACTCTAGCAGCGGATTAGCCCCCTGTGTTGTGTGGCCTGTGGCCGTATGGAGGTTCTCGCAACTGATCAGGCTGGCCACCGTTGTCGCCGGGGGTCGCTGTCAAGTCCTGCTGCCCCAACCGGCTAGACGATGGCTGTAGGATGACGTCTTCATCCGGCAAGAAAACTCTAGTCCTTGTTGGCCGTCCAATCGCGCGCTGGTCGCTTATGAGAGCAATGCGATTGTTCGAGTGAACCACGGACCTCCAGGTGCCTGACCTTCTCTCTCTCTGTCTCTCTCGCCCACCCTGCCCCGAATACCGCTACATAAATCCTGAACTCAAGTGTCTAACTACCGACCTAGCCCGAAGCGAAATATGTAAAATCACCTCCCACCTCCAACAGGAATGGTTGGATACGGGCAGGTCCAACCAAAGAAAGAGAGAAAAGAGAGAAGAGAGAAAGAGAGAAAGAGAGAAAAGAGAGGTTGTCGGCTCGAATATTCACTATCGTGCGGCGTGCGGCGTGCGCGACCGGCACCCTATTGTGTCGAAAGTTCGGACGGGATGTCCCCGCAGGCAGCAGGCGCAAATCAGGCTCCTGTGTCCTCGGAGAGCCGGAGTCGAGAGGCGACCTGCCTGCCTGCCTGCCTGCCGACAACACTGGAGCGTTAGAGTTGCCGATGGATCGATGGACAGTTAACGTTCTGGATCCCCAAGGGCATGTACCTACTCTAGAGTTCAACACGAAGCGCAGTTAACTCGAAACCATGCCGGTACGTACAGTACGGTACCGAGAAGAGCTTCCCGGGCGGGGCAGAAGAGAAATGGAACGGTCTGGTCTTGTCGGCGCAGGACGCATCAGCTGCGAACCTGCGAGACTCTTGTACTTTCACTCTCGTATTTTCTGTATGCATGGTATGATATGTACGGTTGCACCGGGAATCCCAAGTTCCAACGTCGACTGCGACTGTGACGCGGCCACGGGAGCGCTAGAGTAGATACGGTACGTCCCCGCCTCCGCTCCGTCCCCGCCTCCGCCGCCCGGGTACGTAACTGCGGGGACGCGGCTACACACCACACCGCACCGCGATACGTATGCCGCTGCCGCTGTCGGCACTTGCGTTACGTATGTGCGCGGCAGCAGTGGCAGATGGCGCCAAGTGCGGAGAGATTCCGTCGGGCGAGCGGGCTGCCGGATCCATACAGCCAACAGTCGACTTGATCGGCCACGCAGGTACGATACCGGTACATAGAGATCCGTGGGAATTAGGCTCGGCATTCAACATCTCTCAACGTCGCTCTCACACTCGGGTCCTCTCTAAGGGGGGACCGGGGAGGGGGGGTTTGATCCACAACCGATGACGACGACGTCAGTTTTATGTACGTGTTTATATCTGCAGTGCAGACAACTGCTCGTGTTGCTGCGCGCGCTTCATGTGGGGCACGGTGAGTGTGCGTGTGCGGTCCAGACGGTAGTGGATTCCTATCCACCGGTACCGGTATCTCTCGTTCCAGCTCTCCTGGAGTCTGGAGTTTGGAGTCTGGACTCGTGGATTCATGTGGTCCCTGCAGATACCGTCCCGACCATGAGTTGCCGGTAATCCTACAGGCCACTGCGATGCCCCGGTATACATACCTAGAGAACAGTAGTAGTAGTAGCAGTAGTACGGTGGATACTGCGGCCAGATAACGCCTACGAATACCGGTAGTTATGCATACCGTACCGTACCTAGTCCGGCAGTCATCACCAACTACCTAGACACATATGTATCCCGGCGGAACTTTTCAATTGCGAGAGATCTCTTGAACTCCCTTCTAGAAAGCGCGGCCGACAGACAGACAAACAAGTGGAGCCGCGAGCGGCGTTGCTGCAGGAAACGGACAGCCAAGACCCGATACTGGTATCCATTCCAAGTACTCTGCATACCGTACATATCCCCAAAACCATCCGTGACGATTTTTGGAAAATTCAACGCCAAGTGGTCTGATCTGCGGGCAAGCCGCAAAACACGCACAACACACATCACACATCTCTCTCGCCTCTCTCGCCTCTCGCCTCTCGCCTCTCGCTCCGCTGCAACTATGCATACAAGGTAAGTAATTCAATGCGCACCCCCTCCCCTTCCCCCCCCCACTTCCACCCCACTGCCACACCACTGCCTCCCGGTAAGGCAGAAAGCGAGCAGAGCGTGACTCTCTATGTAGTAGCGTGGCGGCGGCGGCAGAAGAGGCAGAGGAGGCAGAGGAGGTGTGTGTGGAGTACGGAATTCCGTACCTACGAAGCTAATCCTCGTGAGCGGGTATGGTATTGATCAGCTTCTTTTCCCACATAATTCTTTTTTTCTTTTTTTCGCTCGTCTTCTTCTTCTCTGAGGTGAGGTGGCAAAAGGAAGGAAGCAAGCAACGAGCCTGTATACTCTACTCTGCATACCATACCGGCACCTGGAGGCTGGTGTGGTGTGCAAATGGCCTCGTCGAATCGTCGAATAATCGGACCTTGTCAATCCTAATGTTGCATCCATCCATCCATCCATCCATCCCACCCACGGAAATCCCACGGAAGAGATAGATCACAGAGATCGATCGTTGAGTTGGAGGTCAGCTCCGTCGGCTAACGGGTTACCTACGGGTTACGGGTTGGGGTTACGGGTTGGGGTTACGGGTTGGGGGGTACGGGGAGCTCCTGCCTTGGTAGAGTAGGTAGATTATGCTTATGTAGGTAACCTTTCGAAGGTCGAACCCAAAGCCAGGTACCGGTATTGCTTTTTGTATTTAGGTTGAAGGAGATCGGTTCCGGAAGTTCGCACATCTAGAGTGGAGTGGAGTAGGTACGGTAGCCTTCGGGCCTTTGAGTTCTGCCATGGTTGCCGTTACAACTGTGACTAAAAATTACAGTTCATCGCACGATGTTGTCCACGCCGTGTCGTGCCGTGTCGGCCGGTAAGGGAATTACCCACTGCCCTTCCTTCATGCTCAAGACGTGGACGCAGAAGCTGAAGCAGAAGCAGAAGTACGTTCCGATAGGTCAACGGGCCTGTGTTCCAGGCCTTGAGCCTGCCAGCTTGGATGGGTCCTCAAAAAGCGGGGGGGGGAAGGGATGGGGGCGAGAGATCGACATCCAGGTCTCAGCGCATGATCACTGGTGTCCATCAGCGAGTGATATGGCATGAATACGATCACGGCGCTGGCAGGCCGAATTACAATTTGCTGCGAGTGGGGGGTGGTGGAAAGTGGGGAGTACATGTGGGAACTGGGTATGGTACTCCGTTCCGATGGTTCCTCCGAGGAGACTTGTCCAGGGGAATGGGGCACGAGAAAGTTAATACTAGATACCGTATTCTGAACTTTGAAGAGGCGCGGGGATTTGACTTTTTTTTATTACGCTCGGTCAGATCAATTGTCTAAGCAAATCTAAAAGGAAAAATGGAGCCGGATGGTCAGTCCTTGAGGGTTCGTCTTCAACAGCCGTGAAGTGGGAAAGACGTACATGCGGTACTCGGTACTCTATGGAAACCGCCAAAACTCCTAAGGGCCCGTTCCGAGGAAGAACCATAGAGCAGGTATACTCTAGAGTACCCATATCGCCCGCCGAATATACCATACGCCGATCGAATTGTCCCTTCCATTGGACCTCCACTTAATGCAAAGGCTTAATTTACCTACTCGCGCACGCAGTACCGGCATCGTCCCGCCTTTAGCTTGTGATACGACGGGGATGGTGAGCGTTCGTAATGGACCATGGATAACGGTGGAGGGAATTTGTCGACTTAAGCTCAAGTTCAGACTACGTCTCCTCCGATACCAGTATCAAGGCTTTCGATATCAGGACCAACTAAGAAATTCCTCTTACGGTCGAGACAGGGTAGTCATCAACCGTGGAGCAAACCGCATGGCGTTTAAGCGTGCCATTCAACTTCAATACCTATCGCATCCGGTTCAAGCTTGGTTCAACTTCGACAGCATGGCTAGAAGGTTCCAAGACTCCAAGGCTCTTGGAATCGTCGGAACCTCCCGAAACGCCGAATTGGAAGCCACACCTTAGAACAATCGCGAGTGCTCCACGATGATCGCATCGGCTTGGCGCATCGGACATGGATGCAAACACCATAACACGTCCCCCCACGTGAGAACCGATCAACGCGACACGAACATACCGTGGGGCCCAGCAAAACAACAAGCGAACCACCACCACACTCCTCCCCATGGATCACTCGCACGATGACCGCGTCGACTCCGCGCTCACCCAGCTCGTCGAGCACTTACTCCCCGGCACCGACTACGAAGATGAAGCCGAAATCGAAGCTCGCCATGACGAGGTCCTGGAGCGGGTGCACGACCTGATCAATGGGTGCGTGGGGGGTTGCGTCCACGGCGGCAGCGGATAGGAAGGCCACGCTGACGGGTGTGGTGATGCTAGACACCGATCGGCCGATTCGGTCATGGATATACAGCATGTGGGCGATATGATCAGGGGAAAGTGTACGTACGGCCCGAGATGCGCGCGGCCCGGCTCAAGCTGACGGACGGACGGTAGTGATTCGCGACAACCCCACGACGGAACAGGCGAAAAAGTTCAGCTCCCTCTACACTAGACTCCTCACACAGTCGGTGCTGGCGCAGAAATGGGGTGTTTTGAAGTTCTTGTTGGAGGTCTCCGGGCAAGAGGATAACGCCGCGGCCGCTACCGCCGTCGCCGTCCGCACTCCCGATGCGGTGCTTCCTTCTGCTGAACGGGAAGCGGAGGATGAACAAATCTTCTCCACGGCGTTTAGTGGGCAGGGACTTCATAGGTTGCCGGCGAGGGGGACGCCGCAGGACAGCGGTGGTGGAAGTTTTTCTACCGAACCCGATATGACGGGTCAGCCTACAAAGGCGGACCTATTGTTGAAGAGGGGTGACGGCATCGGTACTACTCATACTCTCATCTGCCCTTCGGAGAGCTGACACTGACTTTGAGGATAGAACCGAGCGAACAAACACTATTGTCCGCCCTTCCGTTTACACTTCTGGGATTGTCCTCAGGATCACTGCCCTTCAAATCAACGACGGCTTCGAGATATGTGGTGTCACTACCACCAACACTCCCGCTACCCCTCGTATCGCTGCTACACACGTTGGCTGAGCCGTCACTATTATACAAATCACTCGACGATTTTGTCCAGGATCCAAACGATGGGGCTGAAGGCGGAGGTCTGGTCGGACAATCGTTGAGGTCAGCCATCGGGAACGAGCTGCGGGGATATGTGGAGCTAGTCGGAGGACTGGAAAGTCAGATCCGAAGGGCCATCGCGGCAGCGGAACGGGGACAGGGCATTCTCTCGTCGGGGGTGACGCTAAAACGATGCGTTGTGTGGACGCGGGAGGCAACGATGGGGCTGAGGATGATGAGTTTGATCGTGGATAAGACGAGAGGCCAAAAAGGCGGACAACTCATATCGACAATCCACGGGTTTGCCTCCGATCACGGAGATCCTTTCGTCCGTGCATTCGCGGAACGTATTCTTGCCCAGATCACGCGGCCATTCTACGATATGCTCAGGCACTGGATCTATGAAGGAGAACTGACCGATCCCTACGTCGAGTTCTTCGTGACCGAGGAAGCGCCAGAGCCGGCTGCACAGGGCGGCGACAAAGCCGGGTCTAAAGCCAACAAGGCCGAGGCTGCTGCCGCTGCAGTTGCTGCCGCCGCCGCCGCTGCCGCCATAAAGCCTGGTGCAACTTCTGTCTGGCAAGACAAATATCACTTCCACGCTTTTCAGGTTCCTACCATCATAACGGAAGGGTTCGCAAAGAAGGTTTTCTTGATCGGCAAGTCTCTAAACTTCATTCGACACGGATGCTCCGAGAGCGATTGGGTCGATGAATACTGCAAATCGACCTCGAAAGAGCTTCGATATGGAGATACGGCAAATTTGGAGATGAGCATCGACGAAGCATACAAGACAACTATGGCACGATTGATCGATTTGATGGATAATAAGTTCAAGCTCTACGATCATCTAGTCGCATTGAAAAAATTCTTGCTGCTCGGTCAAGGCGATTTCATCGCGCTGCTCATGGAGTCTCTATCTAATAGTCTGGATCGCCCCGCAAACACGTTGTATCGCCACAACCTGACCGCTCAACTGGAGCATGCAATCCGTGGGTCGAATGCGCAATTCGAGAAGCAAGATATTCTGGCCAGGCTTGATGCCCGGATGCTGGAGCTGTCTCACGGTGAGGTTGGATGGGATGTGTTCACTCTCGAATATAAGATCGAGGCGCCAGTGGATGTCGTGGTGACTGCCTACAGTAGTAAACAATACCTCAAGCTTTTCAACTTTTTGTGGAGAGTCAAAAGAGTCGAGTATGCTCTTGGAAGCAGCTGGAGGAGGTACATGACTGGTGCCAGAGGTGTTCTCAAAGCGGTCGATGACATTGTGGGCCCCGATTGGAAGAAGGCTAGATGTGTCGTTGCCGAGATGGTCCACTTCGTCAATCAATTGCAGTACTATATCCTTTTCGAGGTCAGTTCAGCCAGTTCAAAGTCAGTCAAGTGGAAGAAGCGCTCATCATCATAATAGGTCATCGAATCATCCTGGGGCGACCTCATACTTGCCATCAAGAAGCCGAATGTAACTCTCGACGATTTGATAGATGCACACGCCGAATATCTTCGGCAGATTACGCACAAGGGTCTTCTGGGCGGCACGACGACTAGGAATGGAAAGAAGCGAACTGCTGCAGACACCGGAGACGAATCGTTTCTGAGCCAACTCCACGAGATCTTGAAGATTATGCTCCAGTATAAGGATGTGGTTGACGGACTCTATGGCTATTCGGTGACTGAGTTTACTCGCCGCCAGGAGCATAGTGCAAGGATCGAGGCAAGAACCGGAAGAGGTGACTGGGGTGTGAGAGAGACGGTATGTTCCTCGTTTTCATGCAGGGACGAACAGGGCACTGACGGGGTGTTAGGACGATGACCTTTCTTCCTACCAAGACCAGACTCTACCCAACTTGCGACACAGACTGAGAAGTCTGAGTTCCGATTTCAGTGCTAGGATCGTAGTGCTTCTCGGGGACTTGACATATCAACCGGATGCTGATCTGCGATTGCTCGGAGTATTACTCAGCTTCAACGAGTTCTATCCAGTCGTTCATAAGAAGAGCCGTCGCGAGCGGACGGACCGCGGAGATGTCACAACCCAAAGGCGCACGCCCAGGACAACGGCGAGTTCGAAGGAGAAAGGCAAGGAAAGGGAGCATGGAGACAACGCTTCCTTAGCGGCTCCCCCGACGACAGTCAGTGCTTCCGTGGATTCATAGGAATATTCCAAGTTGCTGGTTGACCGTTCGAAGAGGAGGTAATTGATGGTATTGTTATTTTTTGGGCACGATTACTTTGGCGTTTCGGGGGGAATTGGTTGATGTTTTCGTTTTGATGGCCTTTTTTTTGGACTGCTTTTGAAAAGTACCTATGCGATCGCTCAGATTGGTTTATGTCTTTGTACACTACGATGTATTGTGAAATGAGGTCGAAGGCGGGAGTGTGCGGCAAAGCATTTCTCCAGGTTTATCTGTGTATCCTCGAGCGGTGGTGACAGAATGGAATGTCTGCTCACGTTTCAGCACTCGGGACTGAACGGCTCTGGAGGTTGATGCACGTCTCGGCCGGCCGGATTGGATCTGCGGATGTTGTAAGGCTGGGCCATTTGCATGTGTGACAGGCGGTTCGTTTCTCCGCATCCGTTGGGGCAGACCAGGATAAGCGGAGAGCATTCTTGAGGCTCCGCACACCCCATTCCCCGCCCGAATTGTCGCGTGCGTACCTTACATATAACTGCAATCTACATACTCCGTCCACTTCTATGTACCCCCTTCGCGCAGACACCCGAGTGCGGGTTCGGATGAACAATTCTACCTACCTAGCCCAGTGGCAGGCACTATTTAACGAGAGCGCTTTGTTTTTTTACCCTGAGTCAGACAGTTACCTTGTGAAGCTCTTCCGACATCTTCCCCAGAGTTCCCCTTCTGCCGAGGTTGATCTGCAGCGCGGGCGTACGGGCCAATATGACATCAGCGCGTGTGCCCGAGGTGATCCCTCCCCTTCCCCACTGGCCCTGCCAGAGCCTACCGTACCATGACCGGCAGCAGCGTTGGCCACCACCACCACGACTTGCTTCCCCAAGTGCAGCTCTCGGAGTAAAGGTACGCTTGTGGAGGTATGCGAGAGCTGTGCTGTGGCTGGATGGCCGGCCGGATACCTGGAGCAACACCTTGCTGTGCGAGCTAAGCTTCCGCGTTCGCGGGGAAGTAAAGGTGTGTACCGGTACGGAACTCTACATCTCGTCGTAGTGGACTCTCGACAACGGTTGCTCGTGGAGAAGAGAGAGCACGATGGTTGCTTCTTCTTCTCGATAACTACTATTAGGACAATTCCATGTGCTCGGAGAATGCCCCCTCGCTTCGCCTCGTGATGATGATTCCCCCAGTCATGCTCCAATTTTTTATTTGTTCCCTTCACATGCCAGGGTTTCGTCTCGTCCCACAAACTTCACTCGTCAGTTCGGGTATTTCTTAGCTCGTGTACACATCTCGCCCCCAGGGCAGAGCCGTAGCGGCAACCTTTTTTTTCTTTGGCTGGGGGGGTGTTGCTCCCTCACAATTCTCGGCCATGGCTATCGATCAGCTTGGTTGCCTGCATCCACAAGCACGCATCCCAGTGCTTGTCCTTCCCGCTGGGCCGAGATGGGACCGACGGAATACTTAACTCGAGCTTGGGCAAGACCTTCCTCCGAGGCAGCTGGTTGACTCATATAACTGAAGCCGTCCTCCTCCTCTGGAAAGTTATATTCTCCTCCATTCCTCAGACTACCGGTGCCGTCACCCGCCAACCGTACCAACTTCATCCTTCATCCTCCTCCTCCTACTCCTACCACATCTACACAAGCTACAGCTTCCACCTCGGACCCCACATCCTCCTACTCCTCCTCTTACATCACCGATATCAATATGTCTCTCGAAGCTGAAGAGAAGGCCTTCCAGGCCGAAGTCGAGGCCACCAAAGCATGGTGGTCAGAGGACCGCTGGCGCCAGACAAAGCGTCCCTACACCGCGGAAGCAATTGTCTCCAAGCGGGGCACCCTCCCAATCCAGTACCCCTCCAACGCGCAGAGCAAGAAGCTGTGGAAGATTCTCGAGGGCCGGTTCGCCAGCGGCGAGGTCAGCGCAACCTACGGATGTCTGGATCCGGTGATGGTCACCCAGATGGCGAAGTACCTGGATACCGTGTATGTGTCGGGATGGCAGTGCTCGTCGACTGCTAGCAGCACCAACGAGCCCAGTCCCGATCTGGCTGACTACCCAATGGTGAGTTTGTTGTTTGCAGTCCTTTCCTGTTTTGGCCGGGGACTTCGGGAACGTAGCTTCGGAAGCTTCGGAAGCTTCGGATGTGCCGGGAACGTCGGCATGGGCTGTCGGTTGTGCTAGGCATTGGCGGGCCATCACTCCCTGGCGCTGATTGAGCTTTCGCTGACGAGTTTCGCTGCGCTAGAACACCGTGCCCAACAAGGTGGACCATCTCTTCAAGGCACAGCTTTTCCACGACCGAAAGCAGCGCGAGGAGCGCCTCACAACCCCGCTAGACAAGCGCGCTTCTAAGCCCCAGATTGACTACCTCCGCCCCATCATTGCCGATGCCGACACCGGTCACGGTGGTCTCACCGCCGTGATGAAGCTCACCAAGCTCTTCATCGAGGCCGGTGCTGCCGGTATCCACGTCGAGGACCAGGCTCCCGGCACCAAGAAGTGCGGTCACATGGCCGGAAAGGTGTTGGTGCCGGTCGGCGAGCACATCAACAGACTTGTCGCCATCCGGGCACAGGCCGATATCATGGGAACCGACCTCATCGCCGTCGCCCGTACCGACTCCGAGGCTGCCACCCTCCTCACCTCCAGCGTCGATGTCCGGGATCACCCCTTCATCCTCGGTGCCACCAACCCCAACCTGAACGCCCTCGCGCCGATCCTCGCCGTTGCCGAAGCCTCCGGCAAGAACGGTGATGCCCTCCAGCAGATCGAGGACGAGTGGATGGCGCAGGCCAAGATCATGCTTTTCGACGAGGCCGTCGCTGCCGCGCTCAAGGATGCCGGAAAGGCCGACGCCGTAGAGAAGTACCTCGCCGAGGCCAAGTCCAAGTCAAACCCCGAGGCCCGCCTCATCGCCAAGAAGTACCTCGGAACCGACCTCTTCTTCGACTGGGATTCCCCCCGGACCCGTGAGGGTTACTACAGATACCAGGGTGGAACTAAGTGCGCAATCATGCGTGGTGTCGCCTACGCCCCGTACGCGGACCTGATCTGGATGGAGAGCAAGAAGCCCGACTACCAGCAGGCGGTCGAGTTCGCTGAGGGTGTCCACGTCGTCTGGCCCAAGCAGAAGCTGTCCTACAACCTCTCCCCCAGTTTCAACTGGAAGGGTATGTTCTTTTCTCTCTCTTTTCCTTTCGGAGTTTCCGGCTAACGAACCGTGCAGCCGCCATGAGCTCCGAGGAGCAGGAGACGTACATCACTCGTCTCGCCAAGTTGGGCTACTGCTGGCAGTTCATCACTCTTGCGGGACTGCACACCACCGCGCTCATCTCAGGTACATACATGACTCTCCCTCCTCAATCGCTCCCACAATTATATGCTAACCGATTGCAAACAGACACCTTCGCCAAGGCCTACTCGATCCAGGGGATGAAGGCGTACGGCACGCTCGTGCAAGAGCCCGAGATGGAGAACGGCGTGGACGTGGTAACGCACCAGAAATGGTCGGGCGCCAACTACGTCGACAACATGCTCAAGATGGTCACCGGAGGTGTCAGCTCCACCGCCGCCATGGGCAAGGAGGTCACCGAGTCACAGTTCGAGGGCTTCACTAAACACTAGATTTCGCCAAACATTAGAGTCGAGGCACGGGTTCTGTATAAAATCGGATGGACTGGGCGAATGTTGTACGACTGATGAAAACTTCCGGGATTTTGTGGATTTCTCTTTTTTCTTTTTCATTTTGATTTTCCTTGTCTTGATTTGTGTTTGGGCTGGGGCTTCTTTCTTTCTTCTGCTTTGCTTTGCTGTATGTACATGCGATTTATTTTTCTTTGGCTCTTTTTTCGCTTTTTTGGCTCTTTTTTTTACCCGGGGAGTCGTTTAATTTCGGTTGAAGGGATATCCGTCAAACTCTTTCGAACCGTCCGATCCCGTGAGTGAGTGAGATGGCTCGAGACGCAACCGGGTATGCATGTGTATGTACGAAACCCATCACATGTGAAAACCGACCCGGCCATTCCTCAGTTATCTATCTATCTAAGCCGATCAAGCACGACCACCGCCCATCACCGGTCCGCAGAGGTCCGTCCCGCACCCCCCCGCCCTGTTGCGTTGCGTTGCGTGGGTTGCGTAGGTTGCGTGGGTTGCGTGGGTTGCGTGGGTTGCATCCGACTACCCGCTGGACCAGCGGGATGACTTCGCCGGAGCGGTGGAGCGGGAAACGTCGGAGCTACTACCTAGCACATATATATAGAGTGAAAGAGCTCGCTCGTACGGAGGGCTAGGGTTGGTAGAGTGCTACCTTAAATCAACCTCCCCCGCGACCGCGAGGCGGCTGCGAGGCGGCGCATGATGCATGACCCGCAGGCAGGTATTGTGCGCGTGCGCGAATCATCGTGGCGCGAGGTTCGAGTACGTACGCTCCGGACCGGTGGACGGTGCGGGCGAATGGCGCAGAGTAGCATAAGGACATTAGCTTGCGGCGTAGTTACATATGATAACTGCCAATTACCACCGGACACCCAGCCCTGCGGCCTGCGGTCCTGCGGTCCTGCGCGCGGCGCTGGAATCAGCCAACAGCATGGTGAACAGCGGCAGGGATCCACGGCGGCAGCTGTGCAGCTGTTGCCTGTGCTTGTGCCGCTGTGCAGCTGTCTACATTTGTATGTAGATATTTCTATATCGTCGCAGGCAAACACCCCCCCTTCGTCCGGCCCCCCAGACTCCCAGAGTCCATCACCGTTCTCCCCGCGCACCCGACCCTCATCCATGTCCCGGCCACCGCTCGCGCCCGCCAGCAGCACGCACAGCTACTACCGGCACTTCCCGTCGTTCAACTTCCAGGACCTCGACGACACGGACGCGTACCGCACGTGCGAGAGCGCGCTGAAATCTCGCAGCACCAAGAACTTCATCGCAGACTTTGGCGGCGCCGCGGTTGATGGCGGCGAGGCGTGGTGCGCGCTGAATGTTGTGGGCGTTACCGGAGTGCGCGCGCTGCTAGAGCAGCGGAGGCAGGTTGCGTTGAGGACGAGGTGGATGTGGGTTGTCTTGAATCTTCCCGGCGAGGGGCGGGGCGTGGCGGGGGGCTGATGAGGGTGTGTGCGCGGCAGAAATATCTTCGATCCTTACGGCCAGGCCGAGCTCGTCAACGCCATCACGGAGTACTACGGGTTCTCGCCGCGGCTGAGCAAAGTGATCACTACGCCGCCGGTATCGCGGCGGCGGCCGGCGCCGTCGTCGATTCGCCCGCCGTCGCGCATGCGTGATCGGTTCCTGGGCCGCACGTCGGGGAGCAGTGGGCTCGAGGATATGGTTAGGGATCTGGAACAGCAGCAGCAAAACCAGCAGGAAACGCCGCATTCGATGTATCTACAGCCGAATACGAATCAGCCCCTACATGTCGGTGATGGCCTCGAAATGGTCGAGATGGAAAACGCGGCGAGTCCGGCTGCGCCGAAAATGAACTATATGAATCTGGTGCAGAATGTTTGGCATTTTCATGCGGTCGAGTGGGGCGGGAGGTGTAAGTTGTCTATTGTTGGCGGAAGGGAAGTGGGGAGGGGGTAGTGATGCTGATAATATGTGTGCTGTAGTTATTTGCATAGGGTTCAATCACCATCATAAGACGTCACCGGAGACGTGGGATAGAAAGCAGAAATCGGGAGAAGAGCTGGACGAAGATGGGGAAGAGCCTTTCGATACGGGCGACTACAATCCCGAGGGAAAACGTCTCTGGAGCTGGCTCGTCCTTTGCGACGACGGTATTTGTTCTCCCTCTCCACTGAAACTGCAATACACTGATATGAAAACTTTTATAGGAACCGTGATCTCAATCCATGAGCCTCTGGACACAATCTCGAAACCGGAGGACATCCTCACCATTCGCCGCAACATGCTGACAGTCTTCCGTTCGCTCTCACTCTCCCCCGCGGCGAAAACCGTGCGCGCAAACGCATCGACAGTAGCCCTCGGCAGCGGCCTCGACGACCTCCCATTCCGGCGACAGCAACCCCGGAGCGAAAACGTCTACGGCGGCCCGTCCCTCCTCCTGTACTACCTCTTCGACGACTGGCACTCGTCCTACGAGTTCGTTCTCGGCCGCGGGGCGCCATACAGCACGCAGATGCGCAACCTGCGCAACCAAATGCACAAAGACCCACAACTCTCGCACCTCTCCCAGCTCCACCGGCTATCCCGACAGCTCGCCATGCTGAAGCGCATGTACGAGACCAAAAAGATAATCGTGGACAACATCCTCCACCGACAAGAAAACAGCGCGAGCAAGCACAGGCCCCTCACGCCGACCTCTGCCACTGGGTGGTCCGAAGCCGACCCACACGATCCCAACCAGATGATGGCCAAGACCATGGGCGACTCGGACATCCTGGGGGTGCCGTTGCAGCCGCTCGCAGTAGCGCGTTTCGAGCGGCTGCGCGACCGCATCAAGCTCTACGTGCTCGGCGAGCTCGAGGCGCTGCTCGCCGAAAAGGCAGAGCTCGAAACACTCACGTTCAACCTCATCTCGCTGAAGCAGTCGACAACCGTCGAGCTGCTCACGCGCGTCACTATCTGGTTCGCCGGGTTCACGTTCGTGTTCCTCCCGCTGACACTGGTCACGGGGTACTTCTCTATGCAGCTCGTCGATACGCAGAATAAGTACGGACAGCGGACGTTCTGGGGTTCCGCCGGTGTCACGATGGCACTGACGATTATCGTGCTGTATACCGTCGGTAAGAGCACGGGTACCATGGAGTTCGATTCGATGTGGCGCGGCGTCAAGAAGGTCTGGTTTAGTTGGCTAGAGAAGAATAGAGATAGGAAGAGGAGGAAGGGATCGCAGCAGCAGCAGCAGCAGCAAAGGCCTGCGGTGGTCGTGGCGAAGGTGGAGTGATTACTGGTGAGTGAGAGGTGCATGCAGCATACATACAAGAGGAGTTATAACTTTTGGAGCGATTTCTTGGATGAGATACCTACTTTTTTGGATGAGTAATGCATAGTGTAAATCGAGTACTTTCAAGACGGGGACGAGTTTTCAATGGTGTGCGGGCGGGTCAGTCTACTTGGGTCTGGGTCTGGGGGATGAGGAAGATATCATAGAGAGTTTTGGACGGCTGGGTGGAGGCTAGAGTACCTAATTTGCAGGATGTATGGTGTATCTGCCCGTCTTTTGTACCTGCATAGATCATTCCTGGTTCAACTATTTCACTTTTGGGAAGCAACGGTACCGAAGAGAGCTGGATAGGTACCTGTACACCTGCACAAGCTACTGGCACCTAGCCCATGCCGTATCCCAGGGATTCCATGTGGCGAGTCCAAACGTCTATCAGCATAGTATCAATCGTCTCGCTACCATAAGCTTGAGTATCTTTGAAACGGGCATCTAACTGGATTTGAAACCGGTAACCAGTCGTTCAAGGTTTGTCCGTTCTGAGTTCTGACAGCCTGCAGCTGCTAGCTGCCAGAGGAGTGCTGAGCCGTGGTTCCCACTGTCTCGGGACCTTGACCTTGGCTCTGGAAACCGGAGGAGCCGTCGGGTACTCCATGATCCACCTTTGCCGAATCCACCTCTCCCGAATCCACTTTCCCATCCGGAAACCACACCCACGGCGCACGCAACGCTTTCTTTCCTTCCTTCTTTCTTCGGCTCCACCTTACACTCCACATCTCAAGGGGGCTCTTGGCAGGCCCCACCGCCACCCAGCCACCCCCGGCCACCCCGCGGCCAAGGAACGCTATCAACGCACTTGCTTGAATTTCTTCAGACTTCGAGGCCGAGTATGTAGTAGAGCAGCAGCGCAGTAGAGAGGACGGGGATGAGCCTTAGGATACGATACCTACGGTGCAGGACGTATCTATGGTTACCGGTGAGCTCGGTATTGGTGGCTAAGTGGGATTACTATATTATTGCTCTGCTCCTTCCTCCTGGGTAGAGTATATATCACGGATAGAGCCGACCCAAGTTGTTTCACCAGTTCTTCACCGCAATAGGTATTGGATACTTTTATGTAATCTATCAGCTTCATCGCCAGCCGCGTGGGCGATGTGCATCTGCATTATGTTAGCACATGCACTGGCCTAATGTGCTGGCAGCTGGAGTCCGTGGGCACTGGGCACTGCAGCCACACGACAAACGTGGGTGAAGGGTCGCATATCTACTTCGATATGTACATACGCAAGTGCCAATAGTTAGCCATCGAGAGACGACAGAAAACTGGTGTTCCCCTGCAACAGTGCATGCGACAGTATTTCATGGCTCAAATCCTGTGCCCCTGGCCCCCTAACTCGGGATGGGAACAATGACAAATCTGCTGCATCTTCCTCTGCACGGGCCCTGGGGTGGCTTCACAAGTTTATAGATTCGCCTCCATAGCCAGACGGGGCGTAACTAGATCTGACTGGGAGGAGAGTTTATGGGCGGGGGCGGGGGACGATCTCCAACACATCTGGGGGGTCTGGGGTCTGGCTCTTGGATCGGGGTCTCGTCCCGTCGCCCGTCGCCCTTTAACTTAATCCTTTCGGTTCCCCAGATCATAGTTATCCGTCCCGTCAACGGTCCAGGGGATTAACTGGCAAGTCAAGTCAATACCTACCTGGGTACCTACATCTCGACTGCTCCCGCCGAGTCGCCGACGCATCTCCACTAACCATAGTACCGGTACCGTCGCACCGAGATTAGATGTCAACATCGCATCGCCCCCCACCCATAGCTGCCATGGGGCAGTTCAACGGGCCCGCCGGCATGGATATGGCTAATCTCCCGCATGACGATGTTTCGCAAGCACTCACCATCACATCCGGCGTTCTATCCGTGCTGGCGGTGCTGCTGGTCGCCGGGAGGGTCTACGGAAGGGCGGTGCTGTTGCGGATCTTCTGGTGGGATGATTTCTGCATGCTCGTGGCTACGGTAGGTACGGATGCACACTAATTGGAACCAATGGCGGCGAGGGACGGTGGCTTCTCGTGTGACGTGCAATCCCTGGCCTTCACTCGGACCGAAGTGAAAAATGCTTGGGGGTTTTGGTTTTCGAGGGTTGGAACTTGAGTGAAATGATGTTTATGGACGGACCAACGGGCTGACTGATACTGTCTGGAGTATTAGCTGGTTGCTGTTACGATGACTGCCTGCGCGTTCAGAGGTGCCTCTTTCGGGGTGGGGAAACATATGTGGGACTTTGATGGTGACCGAAGTAGGACCAAGATCTTTAAAGTACGCCGCACCCCACCCGCCCCCGCCCCCACTGGCTGACGATGTTTTAATGTGTGGACGTTCATTTGCAGCTTACCTACGCCTTCACGGCACTCTACGTCGTGACGCTCGGCTTCTCTCGGGCATCCATCCTACTACAGATCACGCGGCTCGTACCGATGTCGCGAATGCGGCTTGTCATCTGGTGCATCTTCGGCTTCTCGGTATCTTTCTCGATCGCCGTCTTCTTCGCCAGCGTCTTCGTGTGCTGGCCGATCACATATGCCTGGGCGCCTCCTGCCGCCCGCGGGGACCGCTGCGTGAACTTTCCCTTGCTGCAGATGGTTATGGCCGTCGTTAGCATCCTTGTGGATGTCGTTGTATGGTTGGCTCCACTGAGGTTGATCTGGATGATACGTTTGCCGGTGAGAAGGCAGAAGGTCGGGCTCGTGATCGTGTTCATGATTGGCGGACTGTGGGTTTGGCCTGAACTCTTGCATGCGAAGATGGACGTGGTTCGGGATTACTGACTGACGGTGTCGGATGTGCATAGTGTCTGGATCGCTGCCATCACCCGCCTAGCATACGGCTCCAGGGCTAGGAATCTGCTGGCTTACAGGCACGATTCATCATGTCAGTTTCCCGTCGCTATGATCAGCCACATGAAACCCGCGGCTGACAATCTTGATATCCAGACCACACGGCAATAATGTTCATGTGGTCCAACATCGAAGCGCACGTCGCGATCACCTGCAGCACGATACCGACTCTGCGGCCGATAATCCGGCGCTTCTTCCCGAACATCCTCGGCGCGAGCTCCCACTCGAACAGCAATGTCAGCGCCGCTATCCGCAACTCCCGCATCCAACTGCGAAGATCCTCCGCCATCATGGATAACCGCCGAAGTCCCATCATAGAGTCCGAATACGAGTCGACCGAGGAAATTGTCCCCGCGAAGCCAGCAAAAACGAGCATTAGCGACGGCGACGGCGGCGGGCGGAGCCAGAGTTCAACAGATTCCGAATTTCCGTCGGAACAGCATACCCCACCCTCCCCCCCTCCTCACAGCATCCCGCAAGATGCGCCCGGGGTTTGTAGGAGTACAGAAACGGGTTACAATTTTAAGAGAAGGCTCGAAGAGGCATGAAGTGATGGGCGATTGATGTTTGTTTTTAGTTTTATTTAGAGGATGTAACACATGGTGTTGGGAACGGCGTTTTGGTTTGGGGGCGCTATATATGTATGGGCTGTACGCTGTATTTATATAATACCTAATGATCTTGCTTTCTCGACCGCATCAAGTAAAAGCTCGGGCCGCCATGTGCCCGAAACGTCCCTTTCAAACCTGCCGCACTCCCCGGCATCCCGGCGCCGTTGGACGATACGGTACGGTACAGTGGTATACAACCAGGGCTGATCGGTATGGAGGCAGTACCAGAGCCAGGCGGCAGTAGAATGGTTGGAGGCAATCCGAAAACAGCGGAATCTTTGCGGCCAAAAAATCATTATACTGAGAAAAGTAATGCGCATTGCCACGTCGGTACCGATAGATGTGAATCATCCTGTTATTTGATTTTGGTCGCGCTATGGCAGCATGCTGGTATTTAAATGAATGCTGGCTTTCAAATGAATGCGTCTTTGCACAACTCTCATAGTAGTACCGGGGTGAATGCCGATTTTATATCACTACGGACCGGTTTGTATGCAGTAATCCAGTGTCTCGCATTGAACTTCTATCTAGTATTCTATCTACTTCCTTCACTATTTAATATTCTTTCTAGCCTGTGCCAAGTGGATGTATTGCGCCGAGGGGAATGGAAAATAGAGTTGCTGCTAGAAAAGCTATGAAAGAGAAGCATCAGCGAGAGCAGCAGTGGTGGCGGAAGGGGGAATAGCAATTGTGGCGGGAGGGGGAATAGTAGTGGCGGCGAAGAGAGCTATAAGATGGAGGTGCTATTAGCGGCAGTAGTAGTTGTGGGGGAGGGGTGAGTACCAATTGCGGCGGGAGTAGAGTGGGTCCAGCAGGACTAGAAGCACGGAAATTAGCAGGATTAGAAGCAATAGGGAGGGGAATATTCACAGCGCAGCCAGTACTGCTCCACAGCAGCGAGAGGGCCATCTCTAGCCTCTAGGGCAAATCCAGTGCTGCATCCGCAACGAGTATTAGCAGTAGGAAGGAGACGGTACTCACAGTGTAGCTAGCGCTCTATCCGCGGCGGGTCCAGCGGGACTCGAAGCACGGTAATTAGCAGGGCAAATAGCAACAGTAGAGAGGGGGGGGGGAGGAGAGGGGGAAGAGGGAGGGGGTATTCACTACCCAGTCAATGCTGCATCCGCGGCGGGTTGTGGTGGAGCTGTCAGCGAGAGGAGGAGCTAACAGTGAGGATAAGGAGCTGTCAGTGAGGCTGAGGAGCTGTTAGCGAGATGGAGGAGCTGTCAGTGAGACGGACTTGTCACCGTGAGGAAGTGATGGAGGAGCTGTCTGTGAGGGGGGGCGTGATGGAGGAGCTGTCTGTGAGGCGGACTTGTCACCGTGAGGAAGTGATGGAGGAGCTGTTAGCGAGATGGAGGAGCTGTCAGTGAGATGGAGGAGCTGTCAGTGAGATGGAGGAGCTGTCAGCGAGATGGAGGAGTTGTCAGTGAAGGGAAGGTGAGGGAGGGGTGGTGTGAGAGGAGGAGTTATCATCGTGAGGAAGTGATGGAGTAGCTGTCCGTGGCATGATCGGTGACTCCTGTATGTAGCAGTAGGAGGAGACGGTATCCTAATTCTATGCAGCAGTTATCATACCCGAGCATTTGCCTTTATGTTGGTAATCGTCAAGAATGCTGTAACCATTCGTACGGTGCCGTACCTATCACATAGAGGCACGCAACAAAGTCACCAAGATTATGTCGTCCTTATCATAAGGGAGGTATTCAGATAATTTTTATATAAGCCAGTCATAAGCACGTGCAACCCCGTAAGGTTTCTGTAAGGGGAATGCCAAAATAAGGCATATGTTCCCATAACCCTAGAATTCTCATGGCTCCTACATATTGCCGGCCCAACAGAAACCACCGTTCATAAATCAGCCTTCTCACCTTGTGAGACTTAGGCCATCCTAAGGGATATGTAGTCAGTGTTGACATGCACAGCCCTGACGTATGATAATGACTGTGAGACTAGGTAGCAGGTTTTGGGAAGCATTATAAGATATCTCAGCCTGATCCAAGAAAATCCTTTGAGCGCCACACGCTGGATTTCTTCACAAGTAAGATATAAGCGTTCGATGAGGCTTATTAGAAACTATGGGTTCTACTGCCTTTGCGGATCCATAGCGCATATGCGAAGATCAGACTGCTTGACACGAAAATCATTACATCGGCCTTATGTTCATCTAGCACTGGCACTTCGAGTCAGTAGTAAGGGATGTCATTCCCAGTGCACTGAGTCTACTCCGAAATTTTTTATGCCGTCGACCCCCCACAACCCTCCCCACTACACTACCTACACTACAACTCCTCCTCCCGCCGGCAGCTCCCCCCATTACTTCTTCATCTCACTGACAACTCCTCGCAGATAGTTCCCCCATCACTCCCCCATCACTCCCCCATCAATCCCTCATCTCGCTGACTACCCTCCTCCCACAGACAGCTCCCCCATCACTTCCTCATCTCGCTGACAGCTACTCCTCTTGCTGACAGCTCCCCCATAACTTCCTCATCTCACTGACAACTCCTCGCAGACAGCTCCTTTTCTTGCCAACGGCTTCTCAATAACTTTCACCTCTCTCTGATATCCTTCCTCTCGCCTACTATAGATTCTCCATCACTTCCTTCACTTTAGGTACTACTAACTCGCTGCACCTCCAGTGCTGTATCCGCGGCGAGGAGCAGTAGGGGGAGACAGTTTTGCAGACAGCTCTTTTGCTAACACCTCACTAGGCCAGTGGTGGGTCGAAGAGAGAGCACACACAGAAGAAAGAGGAGGTAGAGGTTGATTGTGTATTCGGTGGAGGACTCTGATGAGATAGAGGGGCCTCTCGGACAGCTCTTCCATCACTTCTTCCTCCATCCTCTACTCCATTACTTCCTGCTCTCGCTGGAATCTCTTCTTGCCAACAGCTCCTCCACTCGCTGATAGCCCATCCATCATTTTCTCCTCTTCCTCTCCTTGCCAACAGCTTCCATTTTCGCTGACAGCTTCTTAAGTTCGCTCCCTCCCCGCTGGCTGCCCTTGCAATTTACACTAATTACATTCATTTCCTCTCGCCGACAGCTCCTCCATCGCTCCTCCACAACAGTATCCGCGGTGGGGCCACTGGTGGAGTGGGTAGTACAACCGTTGTGAATCTATGCACATCACAGCGTTAGGTAGGCTGGTGAGTGAGGGACGGTATGGGAACGGGGCGGGGGACTGGAGGGCGGGGGCGGGGAAGGAGAGTAGTTTAGGTATATAATGGTACAGAATAAAAGCATCAATAAGTGATAGGCATCTCCAAGTGAAGAGGCTTGTGGTGGAAGAAGTCATCATGTACTGCTTAGGAGTTCAAGAATCCTTATGAGCGTATAAGCCTTACTATCCCTTATTTATTGAAATGACTTATGGCATCCTTATAGAGCCTTATGAGCTCACAAGGTTTGCGGTGAGTAAGCCTTGCAGAAAGCTTTGGAGTCGCGAATCATTTTCACAGCGCCCGGATTGAGGAAGGATTATTCAACAAAATGCCCTGGAATCTGAAAACCCTGACCAAGCATTTTTTTTTACGAATAGGCTTATTGAGAATTTATACAAATATAAGTATAAATATTTTCATGCGGGTTGTGTCAAAATCGTGCCCATACCAGGCTGCCACAAGCTTGATGACTTTATTGCCTGGCTCTATATAGTAATACCTAGTATGTTGAGAAAACGGCATTCAAAAGAATGCCGCAGGTAATTTCGCTACCTAGTATTATGATAGCCATCGCACTACAGAGGGTAAATGATTACGTATTAAAAGCATCGGAAATATTTAAAAAATATTAAATACGTCGAATGACGGTACTGGCATCGCGCATCCCGCCTGCAAATGCAGTATTTAGATAAGCTCCCGTATACATACGATCGGGCATTTGCCATGAGCATTGCAGACAAATGGGCATTGTAAAACCGGTACATAGTGTTACAACTACGACAGCGTGACAGGCTTTCGGGCACGACGCATTCATATGAATCTGCATTACATTGGGTGCTAAATTCTAGCACGGTACTGAAGCAACATGGAAATTGCATAATTCAAGTTGCACTCTGGTCCCGAAAAGCCTATATTTTTTACTACTCTATGTACTCCGATAGAGTATTTAGGGGGCCCCATTTGGCATGTTTGGCGGATTGGGCCCTGATGCGGATCGCAGATTCGGAACAACTGCGAACCAGTCCCAGCTCGCCCATTTCTCAATTCCACCCAAACATCCCAGACGTTTCGAACCACCAAGTCGGCGACCCAACCTCCGCCGCCTCCCCCTCCCTATCCAACCCCATCGCCCGCCACCGCGCTCTAACAACGCCAGGCGACCTCCCCGCACATGCGCATATCGCGTCTCGTACGAGCATGTAGTACCGGTCCCACTCGTCGGTGAACTTGACGAGGCCCGAGTGATCTCTGTCGATCCCCATTTGCTGGCACGTGGGGCTGCGCACAAGGCCGTACGTGGCGGACTCCTGCGACACCAGAAGGATCCCGTGGTCGCCGCGTGCCCAGGTCCCGTCGGGTTGGACCTTCGAGAGTGTGTGTTAGTGCACGGTGATCCAGCAGGCTCGCACACCGGATAAGTTTGGCCTACGATGACGGCGCCGGTGTATCTCAGCTCATAAAATGACTGGACATGGCAATCGTTGAGCGAGAGCCCCCGCGAGAACTGTGTGCATATGTGCCTCAGCAGGTGCGAGCCCACCCCCAGCTCGTCGATGAACCGGGCGTTCTTTGCGTCCTTGACTAGCGTCATCAGGTTCGTCACGTCGAGCCCGCAGTTGGGCACGCCGAAGAAGAACAGGCCCGTCACTGCGTTGAGGATGGTGCGTTCGTCTTGGTCTCCTCTCAGTGCACTCACGAGGGCCTAGGATTCGAGCGGTGAATACAGGATATGGAGTGACACGCTGAAGTGGGCGTGCTTACTTGTTTGACGACTAGGCCGCCGAGACTGTGCGCAATGAAAATTATTGGACGGTGCCTTTCCTACATGCGGCCAGCTGTTAAACTGAGTTCTCATAGGATTTACTCAAGAGTTCCTTGTCTGTCCTGGCCCTGGTGGCTCACATCCTTCTCACGGCAGTGAACTGAAGCAGGCTCAATATGGGTGTACTCGCCGCCTCTTACCGATCCAGCACCAACCCTACATACGATAATTGGAGGGAAAAAAACCTGTACCTTTTTGCTCGTACGGGCACCATTAATCTCCACCAGAAGGCTTTTGGCAAAATCACAAATCCCCGCCGACGAGTCACTATCCTGCAGGCTACAGTCGTAGCCATACGTCAGAATCCTGACTTTATGACCGAGTCGTTCCATATCCGGCGGCAGAAAGTCTCGCAGCCACATCTGGTTCTGCATTCGTGATCTCCAAGAGCCGTAGGCGTGGCCCGCGAGACCGGTGACCGCGATTATGCTGCGCCACAAGTCAACACCTCGATGCATGTCATTCGTGGGGGAATGGGTGCATACTCAACCTCCGCCCCATCCTCAGCGCAATACAAGGACGTCATCCCAAAGAAATCACAATCCACCACGAGTTTCCCCATTCCCTCCACAATGAAGTAAGCCCTTTTCCGCGGCTTACATGTGTCGAACGGCGGCGGAACTGATTCCTCGAACGTTACAGTCGCAGTTTTGTAGCCGTTCCCGGAGTCGCCCAGCGACAGTGTGAACTCATGGTCCTTAATGAGCTGGCTAAATCCGGCTCGGAAGTCGTCGGTGGTTGTTGAGAATGGGATCCCGGATATGCGGTAGGTTCGGCCGCCTCGTGGGAGTTTGGAGGTGGGTGGGGGACTGGGCGGGGGACTGGGCGGGGGACTGGGCGGCGGACTGGGCGGGGGACTGGGCGGGGGACTGGGCGGCGGGCTGGGCGGGGGAGTAGCCATGGAGTTAAGTACAAACTCGAAATATCTATCGTAAATGCGTCGTATAACTACTCGAGTAATAACTATCGTTCAACCTCCGGGAATGACGCCGCTTAAAAACACTGTGAGGTCCCTCCATGAGACCATGCACTAACCCTTACCGTTATATGGCGCTTATTGAAGCAGATGGCGGCCAGGGGGTGGCGGGTGCGTTATATAGACGCTCCTCTAATTATGGATTGCTCTAGAGTAGCGATATCGTAGGCTAAGGCTCTAAGGGATCAACACGAGAAGAATACCTATCGGCGGGCCTGTATATGGCGATAATTGTACTCTACTGGTATGTACTCTACCCTCTAGGAAGAGAGGAATCTGGTGGGAAAAGGAAATACCTAGTGCGAGGAGAGCAGAGGCTCACGGAGGGGATCATACCTCTCTGTACTATTTAGGATAACTACACCCTGGAATCCAGTGGAATGGTTGTACCTATCGCAATGCCGTGGACCGAGCCAGTAAATGGCATAGGATCGGCCCGGGCTTTTTTGTTTATATATCTACAGGCTACGCTGGGACCGGAGAAACTGCACTGGGTAATTTTGAGCAAGGAACAACTTTATTCACAGATGATAGCACTCGGAACCTGGAAGAGAAGAAGAATAAGAAGAAGAAGAAGTAGTGATTAAGCCTAATCTACCATCTACAATCTAGCCACCAGTCATGATATATACAGCGTGCCCCCTCAAGTTCCGCCAGAGGCCGAGCAAAAATCCGAATCGAAAAACGAAAACTCCGTCCAAGTTCCAACTCGCAAACCAAAAAAAGACCAAAAAAAGACCGAGTGTGCTAATACTCCAGCTCCCTCAGCGCGCGCAGCCACATGGGCGTCTCCGCTTCGTGATGATACCGCTCAGTACTTCTGAGAAACTTTCTGCCAGCCAGTAATCAGCCCAGCTCTCTCCATAATCCCAGCTCTCTCCATAATCCCAGCTCTCTCCATAATCCCAGCTCTCTCCATAATCCCAGCTCTCTCCATAATCCCGGGGAGGGGAGGGGGAAGCTCACCACAGCCTGGGCTAATATGTACGTCACAATACTAGCGCTGGTGATTGTTCCTATCCAAGCGAAGCCGGGCGAGGCGTGGCGCGCGCCGTCGCCGGGCGCGATGAAGATCGTGCGGCGGCGAGCGGGCTGCACGAGTGTGCGCCTGGCGGCGGACGGCGCGGCGCGCAGGAGCGGGCGGGAAAACATGCTGGTTGGTTGGTTGGGTGAGTGGAGAGAGTTTCTGAGTGGAGATGTGTGGACTTCGATGGAAGTCGAGTGCTGGTGAGTGCGGTGAGTGGCGATGATCGTGATGATGCTGATGATGATGGAGAGGTGGGATCGTGACGGCGGCTGTGGATGGGTTAAATACGGAGCTGTAGCTATAGCTATGTAGCTGCTGAGCGCCCGCTGGTATCATCTGCTCCCCTCCTGTGGGCTGCGGTCGTGGCATCAGGCTCGCTCGCCTGGAGCAGTGTGGAGTGGAAAACATGTCATGATAGCTTTCAGTGGTGAGCTGTTGCGTGATACTTCAGTGTTTCGGCGGACTCCGGCACGACGGGGGATCGCTCGACGGTATGTAGGTGGGATGTATGAGGGAACAGGCGAGTTCTCATGCCACTCAGCACGCCGTGGGGTGTGGCTGTACCATAGAGTGGTAACTGGTTACGCGGATATTACTCGGATCGGCGTCTTTCGGAGCCGGACGTGGGGGCCGAGTGTTGGGTCGGAGTACTTCAGCCCTACATGGCCTGACAGAAAACCGATAACGCATGCAGTCAGTTATTTTCCCCCGCAGATGTCAGCGAGAGTTCGGCTGCGCCTACGAAGGTCGCTTCGGGACGGGAGGCCTGGAAGCTCTACTTCTAGCCATTGCGGGCCGAGTAGATTATTCCACACTCACTCACTCACTCACAAACTGCGCACGATATCCAGAAAACTCACACGTTCATTTACATACATACATGCAATCCACCGTAATCCGTGTTCTAATTACATAGGTACACACAACCCATTACATCTCGCAACCGATCATTACACCAACACTGGCCATCCATCCACGTACTTGATCTCATTGAATCCCAAGTACTTATCCTCATCGACGTAGCTAACCCTGGTGTCGACGTAGTGGTAGTAGAGGATATCCTTCTTCCCATCGACGAGCACGCCCTGGCCACCGGGCCCGTAGACCCAATCGTGGCTTCCAAAGACGACATCGCCTCCGCCGTTTTTCATATCCGTTCCGTTACGGTCAACGAACGGGCCAGTGACGGCCCTGCTCCTTCCGACCTTAATCTTGTACTCCGTGCCTTCGGCTGGCATGGAGGCGTTGAAGCCGCAGCAGATACCGGACGAGATCCAGAGGTAGAACCAGTCGCCGTGCTTGTGGACGAAGGGGCCCTCGACCGCCTGCGGGGCCACGGGGTCGAGCGCCAAGTGCGTCGCTACCGCGTCCGAGGCAATCGAGGTCATCGACTCCATCGGGAACGCCCAGATGTTCGACCAGAAACTGCCGTATGAGAACGTCACCTCCTTCGTCTTCTTGTCGATGTACACGTTGGCGTCGATCGCGTTCGTGATGTTGTTGGGGCTGGGCGCGTCGGGGAACTGTGTCGGGTCGTAGGACCGGATCACCATGCCGTGGTCCGTCCAGCTGCCTGGAAGCAAAGTCTTGGAGGTGGCTACTCCGATGGCACTGTTTTGGCTGCCGAAGGTGCTGACGCTGTAGTAGCAGTAGTACATGCCTTTGTGCTCAATCACATCCGGAGCCTGCAAGACGTTGGTCAGTTCGATGTTGCCGGGGAATTGAGCAAGTGGGAGCTATGTACGAACCCAGAGGTCGTCACGACCGGTAAGCTCGATGATGCTTTGGGTGTCGATCACGCTGCCGAGGTGCTTCCAGGGACCGTTCAGTGTCGGCGAACGTGCAATGGCGATTCCCAAATGTGTGCTGAACGAGTAGTAGTACTTGCCCTTCTTAACGATCGAAGGGTCGTGGACGTGTACTGTGCCCCATCCCTCAGTATCACCGTAGACCTGCAATTGGCGGCGGTGTAAGCTTCACAACATCAGACACCACAGGAACAGAGGCGAAGACACACCTTGCTGGGCAGCGGCCACTTGCTGGGCGAGAAGACATCGTTCCCACCCTTTGGAGACGGCGCCGCCGAGACAGCCGACACGAGGATGAGCGAGGAGTACAGGATGTTGAGAAACCGCATATTGAAGTCTGATTGATGAGCCGCTTGGAGGGAGGTACCGTGGATGTCCCTTCCAAACCCGGAGGACTTCCACGCCCTTTATATCAACAGCAGCTCGGAGCCCAGAAACCTGGATTGCGTCGGTTGAGGTCGACTCGATCCATGAACCATGGGAGGGGGATACCGTATGCAATCGAGAGAATCGTATTCACCCGGCAACGTGTGCCCATGCAAATAGTGCAACGCGCGGTGATAGCCGTGATATTGCGGCTGGTGCCAGGTACTCCACCCTGTGGACATCACCGTCGCGCGGGCGGGGCCCCGCCAAACGGTGTAATGCCTCCCTGTGAGTATTCCAAAGCTGGGGTAAGTCCAGATCACCGGTTGAATTCCAGCTTTCTCCCGCCTCTGGCGAGCTTGTGAGGGAGGGAGGGAGAGAGTGTGTGTCCGGGTCGGTGGGCTCCCAGGCGACTCCTATACCCGTAATGATGTTTTTACCCCCGGAACGGGGAATTCTTGGAGGTTCATGTGCCATGATACATACCATAGGAATCCGTTCGGCAAAGGGAGACTCGCACTAGGTGGGTACTTCGTTAGTCGGTTACTCCACAATCCCGACTTTAACCCATCACCATCCATGGTAGCGACGTATGCTTGCGAACGTATATACATACAAACATGGAGTACTAGTACTCTCTACATACCCGGGAGAAAAGGCTGATCATTGATGGGAAGGATCTTCAGGATAGTTATTTTTTCTTTGGTCTCGAGCAAGCAAGCGGGTTGGGTATGCATAACTTGGTGACTTTTTGTATGATGCAAACTTGTGTATGTTCATACCTAGGCTAAATTCCTCGCATAACAGCCGGGATGCACGCAGTACGCACGAAGTTGTGGGGAAAAATTGTGGAGGTCGGAGTCGATCCACTCCGGGCTTCGGTGATATATTATTGCGGAGTGGTGTGTGTGTACCTCGGTAAATTTACTATACGCACGAACTGGAAGGCAGGTACCCGCGAACGTTGGACGGACGTTGAAGGTTGGGCGGGGGCCGGCGTGCTGTGCGGTAAGGTGCTGTGCCGCTCATGGGCGGTCATTTGGTGCTGTGAGTGGATGCGCCCCGAGTCAAGGCCTTCAACCAACTTCAAATGGGTATTATTAGGTCGCATCCAATAATCAATGGTCAAACGAAAACTAGCTATCCCCACGCGTCCTGAAGGCTGATTTCCCTCCCCGCGCTCCACGCTCCACGCACATAGTGACATGGGATGATGGATCATACCTAGGTTTTCCCGCCGACGTCCGACTCCGCGTTCCGTCCCCCACATCCCGCCCCTGCGAATACCCAGTTCCCTGACTTTCTTCTACTAAGACCTAGTATCTAGCGCCGGCAAAATCCATCGCGTATTTACAGTACAGTCGGTTATTGGAAGTTGAATTCGCTTGGCCAAACGATGAAGTTTCAAGGCTTGCGTGTGATAAGTGCAGTACCGGTACAGTACAGCTATATAGTTAGCGGTAGAAGCCGCCACGGCCAACTGCGTCCGAAGTTCGAACCTCTAGCCGAGTAGGTAGGTAACCGGTACTGTATGTAACTATCGTCTGCGGGCTCGTCAACGGGCTTGTCCAAACGTGTAGCCTGAAAGGCTGAAAGGCGGAGTTTCGGAGGTCGACGAATGCTGGAAGACGTTCTACTAAGCACCGTGGCCGTCTAGCACTAACTACCGTACTCTAGGTACTCTAGAGTATGGTAGGGAGCCGAAGCAACTAGGAGGAGGAGAAGCTCACAGCGTTGTCACTCCTAAGCGTACCGTACCCTTTTCTTTCTTTTGGACCTCTCGAGTCTCCACGTACACACATGCGGCAAGGTCAACTGATCGGATGGGATGGGGAATCGATACATGAGTTTTAAATTCAAGCTGCACACGGCGTCGTGGGTTGGCCTGTCCACAACTGGAGCGGTTCCAGTCCTTCTCGAAGGTCGCCATGGTTTCCTTCAGCCGCGTAGGCCATAGAGACAGACGGAGGGTGGAGACATTCCCTCCTTGACTACATATTGTCGCAGTAGTCTCTTCAATACACCTACTATTTATACCAAACGTCCTCGCGAAGCTCACGTGCCGCATGTGCATGCGATTCAATTCCGCAATGAGAACCCAACCTTGAGTATAGTTATCTAAAGCGTGGTGTTGGAAGGCTAATTGAGAGTTATTCTCGCTATCCCGGGGAATCGGATATTTACGGACAGGCAAACCTTCCAGTCAAAGCTCCCTACCTATGTTTAGATACTCTCAGTCGACTCGGGCCGCGTGAAAGGTTAGCACGCACCACGCAACATATGCAACTTAGGATGATCGAATGGAGTACCTATAAATTATGCATAAAATCCATGTGATTTGAATTATGAGCTCGCCTCGAAACGACCGCTCCCGCTATGAGCCTATTATCACTCAGAATTTCAGGCAATGTTGAATGTTTGGATCAAATCATCCAAGACTTACATACATACCATGAAGGCCCAGGCCACATTGAAGCCATGATGTATCTCTGGGTAGGTAAACCCGGTAGGGTGGGTTCGTCAAAGCATGGACGTCGCTTGTATGTACATAGGCCGACCTTGCTGTGGGTAAGTAACAAGTTGAAGCGTAGGGGGTGTTGTCGGCGAGAGGAGGAGCCGTCGCTTTGATACTGACATACTGTTGATAATTCAGCGGAGAGCCGAACGAGCCAGCCAGAAATTACGAATGCTAACGACCAACCCGTCTACTACCTACTCGAGAGAGTATAAACGGTTATGAGCGAGCTTTAATCCCAATCGCCACAAACCGACAAACCAATACGGCGTCTCCTTGCAGTCCGTACAGAGGAATCATGAGAGCCATCTTCGATTCTTCGTCCCCATTACGGCCGCTCACCGGTTGTATGCAGTATGACTAGGTCGCGTGTTAGCAATCGAGGCAAGAAACGTTCGGAACCTCCTTCAAAGAAGTTACTTACCCAGTTGAGTACTTTTTTTCCTCCAAAGAAAGGATGTAGCTGAGTGATGAGATAGGTAATGAAGTGAAGTGGTTGGTGAGGATAAATGACATGTCACTAAAGTACTTTTTCAAGACCAACCCACGCGGCACATGGCTTAATCGAGATCATTGAATACGGAGGTGAAAAGACTCAAGAGAGGGAAGTCGACATTGGAGCCTGGGGGGTGCCATTTAACTTCAACTAGGTAGTACCAGTAGGTAGATCTATAGTAGTGTTAGAAATCGAGACTCGAGGGAAGAAACGTTAGGATCATTCTTCAAAAGAAGTTGCCTACCTACCTAGGTACCTGGTAGTTGAGTACTTCTCCCCCCCCCCCCCCCCCCCCCCCCCCCCAAGAAACAATGTTGCCGAGTGTTGAGATGGTGAAGTGAAGTGGTTCGTGAGGATGAATGACATGTCAGTTTCACCACAGTTACGAACTTCCAAGACCAACACACACGGCACGTGGCTTGATCATAAAAAGAGAGGGAAATCGGCATTAATAGTTGGAGCTTGGGGGTGCCATTCAGCTTTATCATTCAATACGGCTTCAAGCACCAATAGATGCCAAGTTACCAACTAACTATTCCTCGTGCTCCAACTTCCAAGTCATACGCCCGAAACGAGTCAGCCGATACGCTCAGTCGGTCAGACCTGCAAACCAACAGTGCAAACCGGCTATGGAAGGGCCCAAACTGAATAGGTAATTGGAAAAAAAAGATGATCACATGATATAGCTATGGACTTAGGGCATGCAGAAGAGAACTCGCCGGCGGGGCGGAAGAACAGTACTAGTATTTATTTGCAGTGGAAGTTTCACAGACGCTCCAAAGCTTTAACCGTACCAGAGTGCAGACTGTGCAGTGAGTGACGGTGATCTATGATGATCCGTTTGCACTCAAGATTCAGAGAACACGGTGCGTTCCAGTTCTGACAGATGACATAGCTGGAATTTTCAATTGACAACAAGTCTTGAAAGGCGCAAAGTTGACGTCAGTATCATACATACCTGGTTGAAAGTGAGTACTAAGCTTGCCCATCATCCACGCTTATGCTTCCATGTTTGTAGTGAAATTCAAGGCTAGCACCCGACCAGACTGAATTTGAATTGTTTACATGGATTGATAGATCATAGAACCGACAAAAGAACCAGTTTTTTGAAGAGCAACATAATCAAGGTGTGGCCGCAGCGTTGACTGTTGTCCGTGGAAGCCATTTGACTTCCATCCCGTCTGGTCCCGACTCCCGTCCGAACTTGACGTGGACTCTGAAGGAGAATAGGATCTGCACTATATATATTCTCATTCCCGGCGGTAGTGGCGCCGTGACGGTGGACACTGGCTGTGAAAACCGGAATGACTGGAAGTCGGGTGCTGGAGAGGTGAAGTGGACCCATGGGCCTGGGATACGCCCGATTATGCATCGGTGGCGGTGATGAGGCGTGTTCGGAGTGGACTGTGGGCCACACAGAAGGTGTTTCCGTGGCACTGGCAACTACTCTAGACGCGCCCGCGTGGCTTTCCACAGTGATGTACTCCACCTTACCGCGAGTAGACGCAAGGTTGCCGCCAGTCTCCGCGGGTAGGTAGTCTGCGGCGTCTAACAAACAGTACGCAAGCCATCACGTGCGAGGCGCTTTCCTGTCGATAGGTACTATTAGAGTTGGACGTCGGGAATGTATCGATGACGACCGCAGGAATACTGGCACTGGCAGACGACGTATCAGCGCGTGTCGTCATCGGTATGCTACATATACCATGGCCTTTGGGAAATTGGGAGGGACTCGAGAGCCGAAATTCTGTATATTAGAGAACCTCCGCTCCGAACTTCGAAGAGGTTGCGCTGAAATTAAACATTATCAGTATTGTCGCATCGGTATCCTCTTTTATCTAACAGATACCGACTATCATCCGTAACCAAGCTCATGTCAACGTCCAAGCAGATGCAGCTCGACTGTCGATCCCATGCCGGGCGCGCGAACCCGCGCAGTGTGTGCACTGTTGTCGGCATCCGGGGTTGGCCCCTGGGCGGCAGCGATTCGATCTCGTCGCAGCATGGGGCTCCTCCTCCCTGCGGTGTGTGGTCCGGGTTGTTCGTGGCGGCTTTACTGCTTGCTTGCTGCTGCTGTCAGGGAGGGAGGAAGAAAAGCTTCGCAGCTAGGGGACGCCGACGTGGATGTGGCTTTCGAATCACAGAGAGAGCGAGACATCGAAGAGACGGGTCATGGCGGAGAGAGAGGTTGAAAATTGAATTCGACGGCGCAGGAGCTCGAGAGTCGAGCGAGCGAGTCGGAGCGACGCATGTTCCCTGCGGGTATAAATCGCTCATGCGCGATCGTGATTGATTGCTGCCGACCGTTCAGTTCGGTTCGGTTCAGAGGTCTCACCAAAGGTCTTGATGACTGTTCTGCTATGCAACGACAGAGTGCACACCGTGCCGCCGACAAGGATCCGGCAGAGGGGAACGAACGCCACAGCAGCCCCGCTGTGCAACACGGCGCACGTCGACGTCCGGACCCGACAACCGGGCAGCCAGTGAAGTTGCGCGGCTGGCGCACGTTGGTCGCGGTGGCGATCACGACGGATAGGCACCGGTAACTACCGTGGTCGGTCTCGCAGAGTCGGGGGTCTGAGATGAAGCACGGCGTCAGTGCTTCACGAGTTGAGGCGTCGCAGACAGAGGGGAGGGGGTATACTGTGAATGGTAGGATATTGGTGGATAGATACTACGGTAGATTGGGTGCCGCTCCTCCTCAAGGCCCAAATGACAGCTCGCATGACCTCTTGCTCTATGCGGGAGCGTGCATCGTGGAGAAGTTTCGGGGTGCATGGAGAATTCCTTTTTTGCGGCTTTTGCGGCGAGTTTTCTATGGTCGTGTGCATGGCTCGAGCCGATGTCGAGCCGCACCCCTCCTGCGACCAGACCAGCGGACTGTTGCGTCCCCCCGCCCCATCCCCACGGCCCTGAGAGCGAGATAAGTATCATATGGCTGCAGCTGACCGCCGCTGGAAGAGACATCGTGAGGTCGTGGACTCGTGGCGCTTTTTTCGCGCGTCCAGAGCAGAGCTTCTCTCCGGATGCCTGGAATACCTAACTAACTACCGGACGAAATTCAGCGATGGTCATCCTCATTCTTGTTCCGTTTTTTCCGATGTGATGCCGGTATCTCCTTCTATGTGCCGGAGCCAGGTGGCAGGTGGGCGTGGCCACTCGCTGCTGCTCGCCTGCAGAGAACGCTCGGACCAGCTGCGGTTTTTCGACGTCATGTCATCGATTTGCGCACCCGCCAGGGTTCTCAGCTACCTCCATTCAGCCAACACCAACGGCCAAGTCTGAGCCCGCTTCTGCTTTCTCCCCCCCCCCCCAGGCCGTACCTGCTACGAACACCTCCCAACCTCCATCCCCTCCTCCTCCTCCTCCTTCGTTTCCACTGTGTAGATACCCCGCCGCACCCTCCCCCACCCCGCTATATTTCGTTCCGATCTATTTGTTACGCGTCTTCCTACTATACATCTCTTTCGCCTCCGTAATAGATTTTGTTCCTGCCTGCCTGCCTGCCACTGCACCCACTGTCTTCCTGCTGTCCTTCTTAGACTTGCATGGTGGCCATCTGAATCGGATCTTGTACGATAACCGTCATAGACAGAGCTGGCTGTGCTGGCCGTGCCCATGATGTGGCTACCTCTCACCGCCATCACGCTGCTCGCCACGGCCGCCGTGTCCGCGGCCACCGTCCAGGACCAGACGCCGCTCGGCCTAAACACTACAGAGCAGCAGCAGAGGACCCCCGAGGACGGTGTGCAGCGAAAACTACACGGGAGATTCTTACATATCACCGGTTCGTTGGAAGCTGTCCTTCCGTTTGTGCGCGGGCCGGAGGAGGATATATGCTGATTGCTCGCGTAGATATCCACCCCGACCTCAACTACAGAAAAGGATCTAGTCCCGAGTTCAAGTGCCACCATGCGAAGGGATCAGCCGGTAAATGGGGAACTCCTATGTCCTCTTGCGATACGCCTTGGACACTGGTGAACGAGACGTTCAAATGGATCGACGAGAACCTAAAAGATGTATGGCGGCTACCCCGCCCCCCAGGATTACGCGACCCCATAGACTGAGGATGCTAACGGTTTTTGCCTGATCTAGCAAATCGATTTCGTCATCTGGACCGGAGACTCGGCGAGACACGACAACGACATCAGGATCCCTCGTACCTCGGCGGAAATCTATGACCTCAACGAGAGGACCGTCAACAAGATGATCGACGTTTTCGGAACCAGTCCCGACGCCGAGTACCCGCTTACGGTCCCGATCGTGCCCACACTCGGGAATAACGACATCTACCCGCACAACATCATGCAGGCCGGCCCGAGTGAGCTCACCAAGGAATACGTGGAACTGTGGAAACCGTTCATCCCCGAGGACCAGTACCACATCTTTCACAAGGGTGCATACTTTTGGCAGCAGGTTATCGCCGGGTCAAACGGCAAGATGGGGCCCAGCAGTGAAGGCGGTCTGGTGGTCTTCTCGCTCAATACCTTGTATGTTTGCGTTGATTGTTTGGCGCGTTTGGGGGGGTACCTGCTGATTAGGTTCCAGGTACTTTTACAATTCCAACACCGCTGTGGACGGTTGCGACACGCCCTCGGAGCCCGGGTACGACCAGATGGAATGGTTGAATGTGCAGCTCGACTACATGAGGCAACGGGGGATGAAGGCCATCATTATTGGCCATGTGCCGCCCGCCTGGACCGATGCCAAGATGAACTGGGACGAATCGTGAGTTTTGCGATTCCCCACCATTAGATGCGAGACGCTGATTGTTTCCCAGTTGCTGGAGGAAGTACGTTCTTTGGTCCCGGCAATATCGAGATGTCATCGTCGCCCACTTGTACGGCCACATGAATCTCGACCACTTTATGTTACTCGACAGCGATACCCTGAAGCCGCCACACCTCGGACATGGGAAGGGGAAGGGGAAAGGGAAAGGGGGCGGAAACGGGAAAGGGAAGAGCCGGAAATCGAGCGCTTCAGCAGCCGATGTCTGTCCGGCGGTCAGAGAATTCAATCCCGAAGACGACCCGAACCTTTCAATATCGTCCGCCGAAACCTACCTCAACTCGCTGCGCGAAGCATTTGCGGAGATGGTATCGACGAAAGAGATGAACGCGGCAGGAGCGGGCAGCAACAAACATCTCGGCGGAAAGTGGGGAGAGCGATATGTCATGACGCTTGTCAGCCCGTCCATCGTACCCAACTACTTCCCTACGTTGCGCGTCGTCGAATACAACATCACCGGCTTGGTGGATGGCCAGGGTATCCGCAAGGTGGATGAGTCGAAGTCGTCGGGCAATGGCCACAAGATGCGCCCTTGGAGGAAGGACAAGAAACCGGACCCTCCAGCCCGCACCGCGCCGCCCGGACCCGCGTATTCGATGCAGCCATACACGCTCATTGGATACACGCAGTATTTCCTTAACCTCACCAAATATAACCGCGCCCCCCAGCCCCCGCCGGCGGAGAAAGAACCGAGCGGTCTCGGGTCTTCGACCGAACTCAGAAAGCGCGATGATGGTGCCGAAGAGCAGCGGAAGGGAGGAAAGGCCACCCTCAAGTTTGAGGTGGAATATGACACCAGAACGGATAAGATCTACAAACTCAAGGACCTGACCGTCCGCAGCTACATCAAGCTCGCCCGCAAGATCGTCGATGCTTCCAAGAAGAAGTCGAAGAAGGGGAAGTCGCTTGTCTCGGAGGAGGAGGAGGCGGAAGATGAGTCGGACCACTCGGATGACGGCGATAGCTCTGATGACGATGCCAGTGCCGAAGATGACCAGGCAGACGCAAACAAGAACAAGAAGCACAAGAACAAGCACAAGAAGAAGAAGCATGGCAGAGCCGCTAAGGACAAGGTGTGGCATGCGTTCGTCAAGCGCGCGTTCGTTGGCACCATCGAGGACCAGGAATTGGAGAAGTATGGTGTCCAGAGAGCGGAGCGTGACGAGGCGTGTTAGTTTCCGTTGGGGTATTTTTTTCCTTCTTTCTTGCTCTTTCTTGCTCGTTTTTTCATGGGCTTCATGGGGGCTTCATAGGGGTTCGTATCTGCTTGTCTTGTCTTGTACTATGGCGCATGGGAGTTACTCTAGCGGGATCTGGTCGTTTCAACTTTCTGTCACATTTGGATTCGGATGGCGGCGGGGTTTTATGTGGTGGTGAGATGGTGGTGAGATGGTGGTGAGATGGTGGTGGTGAGGTGTGAGGGCGGTGAGGTGTGAGGGCGGTTGTGGATATGTATGCGTATCGATATCATGATGAGCTGATGTGGTGTATGAGGTGTATGGAATATATGAGTAATGTTTTCCACAAATATCGTGTCTTGCTACGTAGACACCAGTGGGTGAGGTGGGGGGTGGGGAAGGAGGTGGGGAAGGAGGTGGGGAAGTTGGAAGCGTGAAGACCCCCACAGTTGAGAAAAGCTCGTCGAAAGGATGGGGTTTGGAAGTAGGCACCGCCCGTCCGCACGTAGAATTCAAGTTTCGAATCACCATTGGTAAGCTGGATTAAGCAGCCATGTAGGCAGCCATATCTGGAAGTCTGGAAGTAACTCCTGTAGGCTGTGAGAAATCCATCTAGGATATCACTCGGATCTAAAGTAGTAATACCTAGTTCACTGCTATAACTCGCTTTCGGGGTTTGACTTCGCGTTTGCCGGTATCGGAATCGTAATCGGGATCGGAATGGATATCGGAATGGATATGCGTGCTGCTGAGTGATGAATGCTAAGTGCTGGGGGGTTCGGTTGGACAGGGAGGTTGAAGCCGTGGAATCGAAAGAACGGCTGGGATGTGATGATCCGGGAGGAAGGGAGAGTAAGGGAGAGGAAGAAAGAGAGTGGAGAGAGTGTGTGCGGCCGAGATCCTGGCGGGATCTTGGCAGGATCTTTGCGGGACTCGAGTGTTTGCGCTGCGCTGCCGGGCTGCCCTCGGGTGAGTACTCGTGAAGTGATGGTCCGCTACCAAGATATTCTTATCTAATATTTAACTATAAAATAGTAATTGTGGAATGGTGGGAGACGGTCCGGTGGGCTGGGCAGTAGACAGCGGGAGGAGTCGTGGTCCACACAATCCAAGACCAAATCTGTGAAAATCCGACACTGACACAGGAGGGAGGATTGGAAATCACGAATCACGGGCTGTGAATGGTGCCTAGCTATGCACCCGGTGAGCACTTCCAAGTTCCTCCGGCTAATCGGCCAGATAGTACACGTGTGAGTGAGTGTGTGGGTGAGTGGGGGATCCAACTTTGAACTTTGAACTCCAACTCGAGCGCTGACTCTGAGCCGCGCAGGCACCATTACTTGCCAACAGTATGATACCTATACGTGATGCTGAGGGCTTCAGCTGGACAGGAAGCCGTGGAATCCAAGACCCAATCCGTGAAACCCGATACTGGTACAGGAGGGAGGATTGGAAATCACGAAGCACGAGCTGTGGATGTTCGATATTTGTATTGCTGCCTGCGAATCCAGTGAGCACTTCCAAATTCCTCCGGCTAATCGGTCAGATACCCACCTACCAGTACCCGTGCCCGTGTGTGTGAGTGGGGGGGGAATCCAACTTTGAACTTTGAACTCGAGCGCCGACTCTGAGCCGCGCAGGCAGCGACCATTACAATTTACCAACAGTATATACGTAGGCTTACCATTTACGTACTCCGTCCCCGCAATTCCGCCCAGTGTCTACCAAACATACGTCCATAGCAAATGGTAATCACATACATAGACCCATTACTGCATTTAACGTTGAGAATTCCGATATCGGCCGGGAGTACTCTACTAACTATAGGTAGGGTGCAGACCGCTCATTGGAGATTCGGCGCAGAGATTCGGCGCAGATCACTCGGTCAACGAGTGAGAGGCAATGTCGTCCCGCAGGTCCGCGGGTCCGCAGGTGGGGAGGTCGGCAGTGCGCGCAGTGCAGCGACAAACCTCAGCCCGCCCATCCAGCCGGAGTCGGTTCAAGGTATGTATGATCAGTGATATCTACACCGGATTGCACCGGACTTTTCGATTCCGGCCGAGCGGAGCTATCGGTAGAGTATGTACGACTGCGGAGGGGGTGCAGTCTTACATACAGGCCAGGGGGGAGGGTTATGTATTGCAGTTTGTATGTAGTGGGCAGTGGGGTCTGGCGAGCTTAGATTCTACTATATCTACCGGTACTCTTCATACTCTATGCACTGGCGGGATGGATTATGCTTACCGGTATGTAGGAGGTAATCTACATACATGCTTATTGCCCAAGAGCTTGGCTGCCGACTACCTACCTGGTAGTTGCATGTATTATCCCCGTCCGCCGAAGCGTCAAACGTCCACTCGCTGCCTAAGTAGAGTACCTAGAATGTAGGTACATAAAGAGATGAATCTTCTCTGCAGGACTCGCACATTCGCACAGTGGCACTCATGCATCTGCAGCCCTCCCTCCTCCCCCCTAACGCAATCCCCTGCGAGTACTTTGTTCGTCTTTGTTTTCGTTTCCTCGTTATTCACGTACCGCCCACCAAGAATCCAAGACTATAGCCAGATCCAATGCGCATACGGAGTGCAAATTATGTACCTACTGACAGCCCAGCTCGAGTGATCATCGTGACGCACCTCTCCCAATACCAATACCAATACCAATACCAATACCAATACCAATACCAATACCAATACCAATACCTACCAATTCACCATACGTAGGTACGTACGTACGTAACTACCCCGCCAATACTCTACCTACCAGGCAGTTATCTCAATCTCCCGTAGCTAGTCCCACAAAACACCCGCTCTCCTCCTCTCCCCTCTCCTTCGCGAGTCGCATCGCGAGAAAACGGTACGGTATGTAGCATTAGAGTTTACATGGACCGGCCCCCGGGCTTGCTTGGGCTGCTGTACTCCACTCCACTCCACTCTATCTACCCTAAGCGCCTGCCCAGGTACTGTGCAGTGCACAGCCACTGCGTAGGACTACTACCGTGCTACCCAGTTACATACCACTATAAATTTCCGCGTTCGGGAATCTCGTAGCGCGCGCGAATCGATATCTTTATCTCTATATCTATCTATTGGATCGGTCGCGAACTCGCGGGCGCCACGATTTCGGCGAGCGAGAGGCGACTCAGCGAGGCTGCGAGAGGAGGAGGTGCGTGTAGAGTAGGTAGGTAGGGCAGTGAGCGGTGAGCGGTGAGCAGTGGGGCGGGTGCAGCGTGGCTGGTGGGATTTGAAGGAGCCATTGGACGTAAGGCACCTCACCACAGTCTCGCATGCTGTTTTGCATGCTATGCTGTCGTTGCGTGCTGTCCTGTCCTGTGCTGTCCTGTCCTGCGCTGCGCCGCTGCGTTGTTCTAGCGGCGTTCGAGAGTCGAGAGCAAGACAACGGCGGTGCTCGAAGTTCAAACGGCCAGCCATTCGAAATCCGAACGTGCAGGAATACCGCTCATCGCAACGGCTAATTGGAACCATTCAATGCTTTCTTCTTTCTTCTTTGTTCGCCCGTTCCGTCTCGTTTCGTTCGTTTCGTGCAGATCTTTTCGTGTACATACTCAGCCACGCCCTGTAGGCTGTAGGTTGTTTCATCGCCGCCACCACCGCCGCCTCTGTGCGATCCCTTCGATAAAATCATAAATCATAATCGTCGTCATGCTCCGCCCACCTCCCACCTCACTCCTGCACGACAGCGTAGGCGAGCGAGAGCTCGGATCCGGAGAGGCTGAAACCGCCACCGAAGCGGTCGCCGGTACCGAGAATTCAGTTCAAAGGGTCGGCTGGATCATCGGACGGGGGGGGATCTGAAACCGAAGGATCATGGATTCATGGATGGATGACGTCCGGATGTTTCGAAACAAATGAACGCAGATTGCAGGGCTGGGTAGGTAGGTAGGTGCTAGGTAGGTATTTGCGGATCTCGGAGCGGATGCGGGGAGGAGGGGACAGGGACGGGGATTGCGGATGAGAGTGTGTACATATGATCGATATCTGAGTAAGTGCTGGTAGATGGATAGATATCTCTCATCAAGGCAGCAAGTAATCATCAGATTCTAAACGAACGAACGGAGCCCACTGCCCAGCGGGAACCCGCAGTCCCATGGCGCGCGCGCGCGCCGGGAGTGCCTAAACAGGGGGCCCGGCCGCCAGGCCGCCCGGTGGGTAAGTACCGGTATGTAGGCAGGTGTGTATCCATCAATCCTCGCAACTAACGCCGCGACCGTTTATATTGACGTTCGTATCCGATAGACCAAAACCCATCAAGCGGAAAATGGGTGCCGGTATAATAGTAAAGTAGAATAGAGTAGGAAAGCGGTAAAGGCTGCCGAAATTTCTCTCCGTTGTTTTGTCGGTTGCCGTTGGGCCGGGGGATGGGGGATGGGGGATGGGGGATGGGGGTGTGTTGGCAAGGCCATCGCTCGCAGAGTCGCAGCCATCGAACAACGAACGGGTTCCTGCAGCACTGCAGCACTGTAGCGTAAATAGGTGCTGTGGAATGTCGTGGATCTCGCCAACTGCTGAGTGTGTGCCGCTGCAAACGATTGTACGAGCACCCAGAAAACGGAGGAAGCCTGAAGGAGTCAGGACAACCAATCTTCGGGACGCTGCAGAGCAGCAGAGGTCGCTCAGGTCGGCGGAGAGGCTTTTTTGTCCGTTGCCAGCGTTGGCAACAGGAAGTCATCTGTGCATGTAACCTCAGTAAGTAAGTTTAGGTAGTTGTTCCAGACTGCGGAAGTAGAGTACCTACATAGACCAGAGTACTTGCACCGACGAAGAATTCGGCGGCATCGATGCAGTCACAGGCAAGTCACTGCGCGCCACGTTTGTACATACGGTCACGGGTGCATGTGCTATCCCTTCATCTCATGCTGCTGATGCTCCGGTGTTTGTCGGTGACTCGGTGGAGGAGTCGGTAGGTGTACCTTGACATGCCTAGGTAAAAGTATCGATGTAGTCAGCAGGAACAGGTAGAAGCCTCGGCATAGCACCTACAGCTAGAGTCTGGTACTTACCTGTGTAGATGCATTGCAACCTGCACTGTTAGGCGCATAAGCGGAGTATCGCCAGGTCTGGGGGAGGGGGGAGGTGCCTCTGCTCCATGGACCATGGGTGGCTGCGTTGTACTGGAGCCTGGCGTTCGGTGCGGTAAAGGGAGTGCTCGGGCCTCGACTGGCACCCAGCCCTACCGGTATAGCAGGTACCGGAGGGCGCGGATATATAGTTTGTTCCGTCGATGCGGCGGTGCCGGTGCCGGTACCGGTATCGATGTCGATGTCGGTCCCAGGTATGCATCGGGAAGTGGGAAGCGGCCGAACCGGTCCGAGCGATTTCGTGGTTGGGAAGGGGAAAGAAACACAGCTCGTTATTCGAACGAACAGCTCCACCAGCAGCTGGTACCTAACTACGATGCGGGTTAATCGGGTTAATCGGGTTAATCGGGTTAATCGGTCAATTCCACTTACCACCGCGCCCCAACATCTTCACCAATGTCACCAATATCACCAATATCATCACCATCATCTCCCTCACACAAGACGAAACCTCGGCCACCGAGCTTTGGATTACCCCTCCCCATCGCCAGCTCTGTTCGAGAGCTGCTCACGAACCTCTCTGCAGTACTAACTATAATAGTATTATGCTATCATACTGCCGACGTCGGACCGCGCGTTTCCTGAATATAACTCTGTATCTAGGTGGTTATTCCCTACAGTTCATCCCGCTCGCATCCCCCTCTCCCCCGTTGTCAGTCCGAGCACCCTTCTCGGTTAGAATCGCAATATCCAGTGAAGAAAGAGAGGCCTGCCAACAATCAACAATCTCCACAAGTCACATCGTCAAGTCGTCGACGTCTAGACCAGACCGGCTCGAACAGCTCAACCGGGGGACATAAGGACATGGGAACAAGGACAAAAGGACACGATGGGGGGAAGACATCTGAACCTCTCAAGCTACATCATTTCTCATCCATCACTCTATCTTTAGACTTTGAGTCTTTGTTTGCCTGTGGATTGCGTTGGGAACTTATGGGAAGCAGCCAGTCGCTTCAGCCAGCCGTCGGAGCCGAAATTTCTTTATCAATAGAGTGTGGAGCGGAGTGCCGGTGACAGTTGGTCTACCAAACGAGCATCCTTAAGCTTCCAGGCTACCAGCTTCCAGGCTTCCAGCTTCCAGCGTTCGGTGAATGGATCATGGATCATGGAAGATGACAAACGTCCGTACAGTAGGTAGGCACGGTTTGTGATTGATGTCGATGCGCAAGAGATGTGTGTATGATACATTTATACCTATGATACCTACTTCCTATGATACGTACCCCGACTCTCCGAGTCTGCCAGTCTGCGCTCGCCGTTTACACGGTTCTGACAACACACCTAGGTCCTATGTAGGTCCTGGGCTCGAAAGTGCAAATTACAATTGTGCCCCCACTACAATTTTCATTATACATGCTATTCTTGCAGTACAGAACTGTAATACTGACGTTATCCACACGGTTTGCAAGAAAGAAAGAAAGAAAGCGAAAAGATACTTCAGTCCGACTTGACTTGACTTGACAGATCATGACCATGACCATGATAACCGTTGCTTCCGTTGCTTCTGTAATGCTGCTGCAGCCTGCAGCATATCTGCATGCATATGACAACGTGGTGGGCACTGGGCTGTGGGTGTGGCTTTGTCCGGGGTAATTCCAAATGGAGGAGACGAGAACGAGGAGCCTGAGGCGGAATTAAGAAAGCAGGAAAGAATATTCTGGGGCGGCGCCGTCAGACGGTCAGAACTTTTTTCGAGACAAAGGGTGCGCCCTGCTGCTGCTGCGCCGAAGATCCGGGTCTATGTATGTATGGACATTGGAGTCTATGGGCGACGTCGGTGCTTGCGAGTCTGCGACATGACAAAACACGGCTGGCTTTGTCTGTACGTACGCAGAGTACATTGCCTGCCTGCCAGCTACAGCCGCTCGTGATCAGTTTCCACTGCCCAGCCTCCAGACTCCAGTGTCATCATTCAAGATCGCCTATTAAAAGATCTGCAGGGCAGGGCAATGGACATCACAAGCCACACCCCACAGACGCACGCACCCAGCATCCACCATCCACCATCCACCATCCACGCGGAAACCAGCCACACACACACATGCGGTGCGACTTCACCGGTGCACTCCGAACATAGGTAGAGCAGCAAGCCACCCCAGTGCCCACCCCGAAGCAAAAAGGAATTGTTTCATCCAAACATCCATCCCCCCCATGGGCCATCGCGCGGACCCTTGGGCCTTCAGGCTTCTGGCGGCGGTGGTGGCGGCGGTGGTGGCGGTTAATTTAAGGACAGCCGTGAGCGTGAGCGGCAGTGGTGGTGCAGGTGCAGGTGGTGTGATGATTGATCCCCCTCCCAGGCTTCCCTTCCGGGGCTTTCCCTTCCCTTCCCTTCCCTGCCCGCCGGGGTGCTGGCTGTTTCTTTCCCGCGTGCGGCGTGTGAGAGCGAGCGGCGCCGATCAGAGCGAGAGTTAGTCTGCGCTGTACCCAGGTATGTTTACCTAGGATGCCAGGTACTCCACTCTATGTGTGTAGCAGGCAAACCTCGCTTCTTTGCCGGGTACATAGGTGGGAGCCTGGGAGCCTGGGAGGGCCACAGGAGGCGGCCACTGGTGTAATCCATCCGATTGCCCGTTCTTCCTGGACAAGGCTCCAGCAGACGGAGCCTGGGGCGTGTGGCTTTGGCTTGACCGTTGACGGTGGAGCTGCGGAGGAGCAGAGGAAGGAGATGTTCGAGAAAATCCTGGGTGGTGATTGTTGGAGTGAGTACTGTGCTCCAGTAATCGGCTCCGCCGTATGTAGAATACTCCGACTGATCCGCAGTGAGTATCTACCGCAACCGGGAGATTTCTGCGCCACACCTTCATGTTCGTGAACTGTGTGCCTACAGACAGATGCACACGGCAATCGAATGCCACTTCCCTTTGTCAGCTCTGTGTATGTGCAGTTATGTGTCGGGGGGTGGAACTGCACTCCTGTTGTACGGAAGGTATGTGTGTACGCAGATAGTTACCGGCTCCTGGGTGCCGCTGCCGCATTCCTAGATCCCTAGAGACTCTTCTGTAATACGGTACTCTGCTGCCAGTTGCCGAGTATTGCGAGAGAGTCGCTGACGCTTGCAATCTCCCAGTGATGCCCAAATTAGCAACGGACAGCCTAAGTAGAGTACATCGCAGGCGAGAATGACTTGGTTCATACAAACGTACCGCGGAGGGATATGATGACAGGACTGGGTGGGTGGGTGGGGGATGTGCCAGGAGTGCTGGTTCCTGAAGAGTCGAGGGTGAGATGGTGAAATCCGTCGGCGATAGTGATTGTATGTAGTCGTGCTGGTGAAGTCGGTGAAGTCGGTGAAGATAATGAACAATCACTGTCGCCGAGCTCACCCTGCGAGGGACTGGATAATGATGGTGATGATTGTGCCGCGGGATACAGAGCAGCACACACACTCTCGCATCAATATGTAGCTACAACAAAGACGACATCGTCAGCAGTACGTACTATTACCATTGACGAAGAAGGCTCTGTTGTGGCTCTTGCTTACTTTTCCTTCAGCAAACTACACGTCCACACAACACTCCACCGAGCAGCTGCACGCACACGCACGGTCCATAGCTGTATGTAGCTACACAGCCAGACCGTCCTCTCCATGTCCCCCCAAGACGGTCCATCGCTGTAGCCACACCGTGCTTGTCCTCCCAAGACGGTCCAGCGTATTTAGTGCCCCCCAAACTTCATGGAAACAGGGAAGACGTGCACTGCACTGCCCTGCCCAAGGGCTAGAGCGAAGCCATCCTTGACATGCCGAGCCCACGGATCCGACCAACCACATCCAACCCACTGAACTCGGTGTGTGTGACGCTCTAAACTTGAAGGTCGCCCTGCCTTTGAAAGCCCAGCGTCCCACAAACCACAATTATAAGACACGCATATAAGACATCCCTCCCACCATCCTCCAATCGTTCAGTCAACTCGAACTTCCTTCTTTTCCCGCCTCCCTTCTCCGTCGCTATAACCTCGCGTTCTCCCTCTACTTTCCACAGTCACTCTCTACTGAACTTCACTACACCTTTAATTCTCCATCCCGCAACCAAAACATCACCCAACCTTCTCAAGACAAATCATACACAAGATGCAGTTCACCGCTTTTCTCGCTGCGTCCCTACTCGTCGTTGCTGCCTCCGCGCAGAACGTTGAGAACCCCGAACCTGCTGCGGCTATCCTCGACAACCCCGTTGGTGTGAGGTACGTTACGTGTCGACGAGCTCCCGTCCCAATTCGCTGGCATTGAGTTGTCGCTTCCACCGGATACATCTTGCTGACATCTCTCCTTTGCTAGCTACTCCGCGACCTTCGATGGTGCCAAGGGTGTCACTGGTGCTCTCACCTTCGTTGCCGGTGCCGACGGCAAGGGATGTGACATCACCGTCAAGCTTTCTGGATTCGAGGGTGAAGAAGGCCCGTTCGGATACCACATTCACGACCAGCCCGTCCCTGCCGACGGTAACTGCACTGGTACCAAGGCTCACCTCGACCCGTACGGTCGTGGCCAGGTCACCCCTTGCGACGCTACCAAGCCCGAGACCTGCGAGGTTGGTGATCTTGCTGGCAAGCATGGCAAGATTCCGGCTGCTGAGTATGGTATGTTATCGTTCGCTTCGAAGCCATTGATCGTTAGCTAATAATATCCCCCCAGGTGCCGTAGATTACAGCACTTCGTACAACGACCTCTATGCTTCCACCAAGGAGGGTCTCGGTGCTTTCTTGGGAAACCGTTCTATCGTCATTCACAGGAATGACGCGAACAAGACCCGTCTTGCTTGTGTGAACATCGTCGCGGATGAAGTCACCGGCTACCCGTCTTCGACTGTCACCGCTGGACCCGGCACTACTGGATCCCCCTCCAACAATGCGACCAACACGACCGTGCCGTCGTCACCGGCCTCCCCCGAGGAGACCTTTGTCGGCTCCGCGTCGTCGTTCGGCATCAGCTCGCTGGTTGCTGTAGGAGGTCTGTTCGCCGGCTTGATGATGGCTCTCTAGACTGTGGTATGATGAATTCATTGGAGAAACAAGGGTGCTCAGGGATATGATTGGTTAGAGACAGTGTGTTTTTACAATGGATGAGATCGATCTTCTAGAGTGCGATATCGGGTTGGGCCTGGAGTTTTTTCCTTCTTTTTTCTTCTTTTTTCCGTCTTTCTTCCTTTCCCTTTCCGCTACTTTTTTTTATCCGTGTGTACAACTTCATCTGCCAGTTCTGGAGGTGGGGATTGTATCGCGTGGAGGAGGAGGGGTAGTCGGTTCGATTGGGGAATGGGAAGGAGGAGGGGGAAACTTCTTTGTGCATACCTTCATCTTCTTTTACCGGGCAGGCGTCATTTGTCTGTTTTTTTCTTTTTGCGTCTCTTTTTTTTTCTGGGCACTGGCAGCTCCTTTCATTCAACATTGCGGTGTCTGGGATACATTACTTGAGCAACTTAATTCTTAATATACGCACAAACTTGATTCCCTTGGCCTCACGAGTCACCGTTCGCATGATCGCTTCTTGATGTGAAAGTGCCCGAGAGAGAGAGAGCTCTCTCCTATCCCGTGTAATTAGGTGTGGGTGGTGGGTGCCCACCGACCAGTATTCGCTGCCCAGTGCCCCCCAGTACCCAGTGCCGAGCCATCCACGCCGGTGGGGGGAGCCTGGAGAGAGGCTAAGGCAGGGGTTTAAGCTTGAAAGCCCCTACCCACTCTAAGTAGAGTCCTAGTTAGAGTATCCACTCTATGGAGAGCACACATCCTGGCAGGCTGGCAGAGGTAAACAACAAGGACTCAGGAGCAGGAAGCCAGGGAGGCCAGCCATCGCGACCGGTGTGTATGTGCATATGTGCATATGTGCATATGTGCATAACTAACGGCTGTGAAAGGGTGAAAGGGGGGTGGGGCGTAAGCAGTGCACATCATCATCATCGAAGGAAAGAGGAGGAGGATGAAGATGGGAGAGGAGAGGAGAGGGGCATGAAGATCGCCGTGCGCTCTGGCTCTGGTTCCGACTGCGACTGCGATCGGCGGATGGTAGTATGGTACGCGTCAGCTCCCGACCGATTGACCGAGCGGCCGAGCTCCCGACTGACTGACTGACTGACCGAGCGGTGGGTGGACCAGTGGACCGGTGGGTGGCTACTGCTTTGGTATAGCAGTGTTGGCAGTGTTGGCTCCGTGGGGAAAGGGGCACGTGGACGAAATACGGTGCATGCTTGGGTAAGTACATTGTGTAGATACCCTGACTGTGTATTCTAGTTACTATTAGAGTAGATAGTGCTCTGGAGTCTATGTGAAGCATCTACACACACACTTTGAATTGTAGTCAACGGGTATCTATTGTAACTATTGAAGGAGTCTCGGTCAGTGCCTGCCGCTGTCACGAGTCACGACCGAGTAAGTGACTACGCAACGAACGACCGATTAAGCAACGAACGACTGGAACGACCGACTGGAACGACCGACTGGAACGACCGATTAAGCAGCGAACGACTGGAACAACCGACTGGAACAATCGACTGGAACAACCGACTGGAACGATCGACTGAACGGCCGATTAAGCAACGACCGATTAAGCATCGACCGACTCGATTACAACTCGTTATGCACACAAGTCACACACTCGTTATGCACACTCGTTATGCACACTCGCTACACCAACCTTCCGCTTCCACATTTGAATCACGAATCACGGCTGGTGAGTGACGAGTCAAGCCTCCAGGGCTGAAGTTTGAACATCTTGTGACACGGCAACAAGCAAACATAATCCAATTTATGCACATTGAGTAGGTATGTACGCAATTCTGGAGGCTGGGAGCTGAGTGCGGGGTACTTCTCTACTTAGATACCGTCTGGTCGTGTTGTGCATAGGGCTGCGCGCGCTGGTTGGTCGGTTGGTCTGACGGTCGGACGGACAGTTGGTTCTTGGGTGGAAGGCTGAGTGAACGGTCAATCGCGACGGTCAATCACCACCGGCGAACGTGATTGGCACGGTGTCAGGGCACGATGTAGGGAGGCTGGAAGCGAGGCTCGAGATGCGGCTTTTTTTTTTGTTTATTCATTGATTGCGTGAGACATATCTATCTGGAGTATATACTCTAGACTATGGCGAACCGCCGCCCTCCTTCTATTACTGTTGGAACTTGGTTGGAACTTGGTGGGCTGGGCTCGGAGACGAGTGACCTCTTGGGTGGAAGTGTGGAACTTGGAAGAGGTTGGGAGGGGCTGGTAGTAGTTGGTATACCTACTCTATAGTTGGTATATGCTTTACTATATACAAGTAGGTAATAGCTGGTATCCATATCGCGAGTTTCAACTTTCAACAGCTATTTACACATTGCACATTTTCATTCCACGCGGGACATGCGCTAGATATGCGGTAGTGGGCCACGAACAACGCCGTAGGAATGTGCCCTCTCCGCCGCATTCTCCACCGTCCGGCCGTTTCGCCGGGCCGCCGCAGGAGGGAGGGACACTGGGAGGGAAGCCGAGTAAGCGGCCTGGACCGGAGTGCGGAAGTCGAGTGTATTTAAAGAGGATGAAACATGACACATGCGAGTGAGCAGAGTGCCTAGAGTAAGGGGCCTACATACCGTCCGGTGAAGCTGCCTGGGCCCTGCAGGGCACTGCGGGTATAAAGTGAAGATATAACTAGGAGGTATGTATGTATGTAGGTAGGTACCGCACATTGCGGACGGGACGGGCGTGTTGGCATGTTTGAACTTTGCACTCTATAACTCTATAACTAGAACAGTATCCCAGGAATCCAGGAATTCAATCAGCGATTCAGCGATTCGACGATTCAGCAGGACCTCAACTTACGTGTGACTCACTCGATATCGATATCGATACCTATTATATTGGTTGTAATAGTCAATGGTGCCTGCGCGGCTCAGAATCAGGGCTAGATTTCAATGTTGAAAGTTGGATCCCCCACCACGATACTCGATATCGGTACCTACTTTTGTTAAATAGTAATAGTGGCTGCCTGCGCGGCTCAGAGTCAGGGCTCGAGTTGAAGTTCAATGTTCAATATTCAATGTTCAATGTTCAATGTTCAATGTTGGATTCCCCCACTCACTCATACGGGGTGGCGGGTGCTAGGTAGGTAGGTATCTATCTGGCCGATTAGCCGTTGGGAGGAAGTGCTCACCGGATGCACAGCTCGCGATTTCCAACCCTCCTGTGCCAGTGCCAGTGCCAGTGCCGGTGTTGGGTTTCACGGATTTGGTCATGAATTCCATAACTTGACTCCCCCCGCGGCCGACTGCCCGCCCAGCGCATCGTCTTCCACCATTCTATAGTTAGGTCATAGATGAGAGCTTGGAGCACCAGTCCTCGCACTTTCACGTTCGAATCTTGAATCTTTGTGGGCAGAGAAGACATGGGAACTAAATTCAAAAGGTTGTACTTAGCTACCCGCTTCTGTCAAGAGCTATCGACGGCGGGTTTTCTTTTTTTTCGTCGTGTTGCGTTCGGCCGTTTCAGGTGGAAAAAGGTAGACACCTATTTTCGTCTCCTCTCGATCCTTCTCAGTCCTGCTCAGTCCTGCTTAGTCTCCGCCTCGGTCTACTAGAGGAGCATTACTTGGGCCTGCCAGAGTGCTGTAGTGCGTGTGCGCATGTTTTATCAAAGGAATAGACGGCTCTGCTAGGTATATTAGAGCCGGTTTATCTTCTACTTTGTGTTTGTTTGAGGATTTATCGGTGATCACTCATGCTTCGTGGGCTGATGTTCTCCAGCGCCTCGGTCAGATATTAACAAATTCGGCCATTCTACGCCGCCACACCTGCGACCAACTATGTCTGAGAAGCATCCGTCACGACAGCTCCAGGCGTGCGACTGCCGGCGATTGGCGTCGAACTCCCCGTATTCCCTGCAGCGTCATCGGCCAACAACAACTCTTACACCGCCTTCTTTCCCTCAGGCGTCTGCTTCTCCGTCCCATGCCCTCTACACACATCGAGCGGGGTTTCTCCCCCAGCATTGAGCACGTTCTTATCTGCGCCCCGCTCCAACAGCAACCTCACGACCTGAACATGTCCGCCAGCGGCAGCCCAATGTAGCGCTGTATTCCCGCAGGACTCGGCGATCTGAATATCCGTACCAGCGTCGAGCAGCGTACGGGCAATATCGGCATGGCCGCACTCACACGTCCAATGAAGTGCGACCATTTCCCCACCGGGCACCCTCAAGTTGACGTGCTTGGACAGCAGCAGCTTGACGATCTCGTGGCGACCGAATCTCGCGGCGCACCTGAGAGGGTTCACGGAATCGTAGTGGGTATCCGGCGCATCGAGGTCAACGCCGAGGCCAACGAGGACCCGAGTGGTGGGCTCGTCGCCGAATTCGATTGTGCGGTGGAGTGCGGTCACCGCGTCGATGCCATCGTGTATGAGGTGTTTTACGATCTTGGGGTGGCCGGGGCGGAGACATGCGGTGAGTAAAGGAGTCCTGCCGCTGTCGTCTTTGAGAAGCTTGTCCGCGCCGTGCGAGATCAGCTCCCGCACGGTATCTTCGTAATCGCCTGCTCCGTTGGCGGCGTGATGGAGTGCTGTCCGCTTGTCCGTGGAAGAGCTGTTGACGTAGGACTTTTGGTTCTCGCCTGCCTTCTCGAGGAGATGCACGACGATTTCGGTATGCCCGGCTGCAGCAGCGAAATGCAAGGCATTGCGGCCGTTCTCCTCGTCTCGGGCATCAATGTAAACTCCCTTCTCTGCTAGAACCTTCACGTTGTCTAGGTCGCCGTTTTCTGCTGAAGATTTCAGGGCCACTTGAGCGTCATGGTCGTTTTGTGCGAGAAGCCCCATCACGTCCATGTGCTTCTTCACCACTGCCAGCACCGCCGCCCTCTTGCCGTCCTTGTCTTTCGCTTCCTTTAGGTCGTCGGAATCTTTCACCAGGAGCTTGACGCATTCCATCCGAAGCCACTCCTCCTCGCAGAGACACGCAGCATGGAGCGGAGTTCGATCGAAGTCGTCCCTTGCATCCCGCGAGGCCTTATACCTTAAAAGCAATTTCACCACGCTGCAATTTCCCAAAAACGCACTCTAATGCAACGCCGTACGCTGGTGCCGATCGGCCACATCGACATTCGCGGCTCTCTGCTCGGGAATGTGCCGAACGATCCCTTGTACACCGCCCATAGCCGCACAGTGCAGTGCTGTCAACTCGTCTCGCCCGCGCAGCATGATGTCGGCCTTTCTTCTCAAGAGCTCCGTCGCCTGCTTGCGTTTCCCCTTGAGGCATGCATACATCAGGCAAGTATAACCCATGGTGTCCTAGGCGTTAACATCCGCACCAGTATCTAGCAATGAACTGAGCAACAGCGGTCAGCAGCCATCGGAGAGCTCAACAAGTCACGGCTATGGATATTTGTACGTACCTGATTAAAGCTTCATTGTCCCGCCCCGGAATGTTCGCAGCATAGTGCAGTGGAGTAAATCCCAACAGATTTCTCTCGTCCAGGAACCTCGGATTTTCCACCTTGGTGAACTTGCCGGAAATAACGTCTTGGTGCAATGGCGTATAACCTAGGTACATCGCGATCTCTACATCATCTAGCTGTGTTCTGTCATTGGTGCCTGGCAGCAGGTCTTCGAGCCCTCCCATCCGGTCTTGATTCTCGTAAAGCACATGGAGGTAGGTCATAGTCTTTTCATCAACTTTTTCCAGCTGTGCTTTCAAGTCGTCTTTCAGACTGACTAACGCTGTGGCATCTCGAAGTTTTTTGGTGTTGGGTTCGGTCGCGAGGACGAGGGTTCGGTAGTACTCTATATCAACGAATTTCGTCAGAATGTGATGCCCTGGCCTCATGTATGCTTTATAATCTTCATACCTACAACCGCGGCGACAGCCTTAAAGCTGAAAGGGCATAAAGCGCCCTCGGGGCTTTCATGAAACGTGGAAGCGAAGCGGAGCAACTCTATATATACCGTGCTGAGCTCTGGCAGGGTACTATCCGCCTCGCGGACCTTCATCGTCTGAATGATTGAGTCCACAGCAGCGGCGGCTGGTAGATTGTTTGCCATGCTGAGGGGCGGTATGATGCACAGATATCCTTCTTCAAGAGTTCCCAGCCCAGACTTTTGCACCGCGCGAGCCATCTTTTCGAGCGTATCGTGGTCGATTGCAATGGAGCTCCATGCAGTGGGATTGTTGAACATATCCAGTTGCCGGGCATTGGCTTGGTTTTCGATTCTAGACACTTTTCGAGAGATTGCCCACATGAACGAGGACAGCAGCTGCTGCCCACATGAGATCTCGAGGCTGTTGTCCGTCATGACAGCTAAAGAACCTGTGGCTGTTGCACTGGCCTCGATTTCATCAAAGGCCACTTTTTCTGCATTGTAATTCAGGACAATTGGCTCGGTCGCACCATCACCGCTGGTGTTGGAAACGTTGGAGAATCCTGTGATCTTAGTATACGGTGTTTGTGTGTGTGGGGGGGTCCAGTGGCGGTTATCGCTACCGTTCCTGGACTCGGGCCGAAGTGGTTAACCAGTGTAGATGATGCTACTGGTGTGATACTGTTGATTCGCAAGAGAGTCGATCTGCGCGGTGTCCACCACTTGAGGTCGCGAAGAAGACACGGCGTATACGGGCCTAGGAACTGTGGATTCTGCCGCTGCAATGCCGTTTCTCCGTGTCTCAGCCAGTCCTCCTCGGAGTCCTCGGGATCTAAATTCTGCGTCACCATAAAATTGTTTCGATTCCACGAATTCCGCTCCGTCTCGCGGGTGTGGTATATCCAAAGTGAGAGTGCGGCCTCGATCTCGGCCGCATTTGCTGCCCATGGCTTCGTTACGCTGGATCTTTTGACCGTAAATTCGATTCGCTCGTTCCTATCGCCTAATTGCACATTTACCGACTATGTGAATACGGTAGCTCCCTCCTCACTGAAGTTAAGCAGGTTCATAGCTTCGTCGATGGAAGATGCGACGGAGACGGCGAGCTCAGAAGTCAGACCTGTCCACTTGCTGAGCTTCCCCAATCTCATACGAAGCTTGACGAGATTCTGTGATGGATTCATCGGGTCTGTCGAGGACGTTGGTCCCCACTGACCATCCGCCCTAGCATTTTCTCCTGTGAGGATTCCCCACGCCCAGGGGTATTCTAGGGAATCGTCGCTCAAGAGGGTTTTGTTTGATTGCAGAAGTTCGTGCACGGCAATGTTCTGCCAGAACGTTTTTCGGTTCTTACCTATTCCCCCCCCCACTGGAATGAAGCCACGCCGTGCATGTTGTCGAATTCATACTTTGTATGCACGAATTCTGGTCAAGTGGGATTTGCTTGAGGCTTGTTTCTTCGTAGTGTGATTCTGCCGTACCTCCACGCTCATTGAGATTTTGAGAATACCCGCTGCATCCGCAAAAAAGGTGACATCGTCCGCTCTTTTCTAGTCCTTCCCGCTACTGTCACTCGGGTTTGGCAAATTCAAAATCACAGTAACACAGCGATTTGCCGGCGACACCCGAAGGCATCCTCACATATCACGATTCCGTCCGCAGAAGCAGATAGGTAAATCATGAAGAGTGGCCGTCACCAAGTGGTGCCGTAGAGGGGTTCGTTTTGCACATAAATACAGGCAATGATCCCAGCAAGGAAAAAAAATCAAACCAGAACACCCAGCGTCATCCCAGCAGCACCTTGATAGAAACACATGCTTTTATTATGCGCCGTTCCCCCCAAATCCCCCTTCAATGGCAAGTTTACCGGACGGTGGCATCGTACTTGGCCTTGAACCACTTAACAGTGTCGGCGGACGAGATCTTGTGCGAGTGACCGACGCGAGACTGGCAGCGTCTGCGCTTGGCAACACGGAGACCAGGGCGGGACCTAATCAACATCATCAGCAATCGTCCAACACACACTTTCACCTGGTGGGGCTCTGGAAACGCACATGATGACGTAGAAGTCCATTCCGTAAATTCCGATACCAGGGTCGTACTTGATTCCGAGATCGATGTGCTCAGAGATACCGAAACCGAAGTTACCGGTTGCAGAGAAGTTGCGCTTGCGCAGCTCGTACTCCTTGACCTTGAGACCACGCTCCAAGATCTCCTCAGCCTTGGGACCACGGATGGTGACGTGGACGGCGATCTTCTCGTTACGACGGATACCGAAGGTACGGACGGTGTAACGGGCCTTCGAGTAGACGGGAGTCTGACCAGAAAGCTGCTCCAACACCTTGGCGGCACGGGTAAGTCTGTCACCAGACTCTCCGACGGAGATGTTGAGAACGAGCTTCTCGATGCGGAGCTCCCTCATGGGGTTCGCCTCCTTCGATTGAGTCTGAGTCTCGGCCTTTTTGTCCCCGCATAGTCAGTTTATCCGTTGCCTTCTCGTTTCTGAAACCGGCGTCGTCGGATTTATCTCAATAGCAGAGAAACGAATCTCCGACGAACAGAACGGATAGATTTTCGGAACTGACCATTGTTGAATCTGGGTATGCCTGCCGGTGCCGGGGAATTCGGTGTGTTGGGTGTCGGTCGGTAGGGTTGGGCGTCGTGGGGGGTTGTCGTACCGTCTTTCGCTGTGGATCCAAAGCGCCTTGTTGGATTTGCGGAACTTCGCGATAGTGCGGAAATTCTGTGTGCGTGGGCATAAACATCAGTCACTGTCAGCAGAACCAGGGCTTAGGGCCAGGTGAGTCCCGCTGAGCCGCAATCGCGAGCTGACTCATTTCTCATCTAATTAGTCGTGTGATTACGAGCTAGCGCGAAACACGAAGCAACCTTCTTCGCCAACAGCACAGCACCCCAACCTCACGCCTTCAACGCTCCGCACCATCATCCGTTGGACGGCGATAATTCTCGATACCCCACCCCACCTACACGAACTCAGGGCTATTACCAAGCTACAATCATGTCGAAGCAACAAGGGAAAATGGTGAGTTTCTGCTGCTGCCCCCAGGAAGATATCTTTCGTTGACAAGAGCTGCAAGATGCTGATACACCCTTCCGCAGGCCAACCTCGTAAGCGCGCCCACCGACCAATGCTGTCGCGATAGAACGAACTCCAGCTGATGAATTGGATAGATCAACTACCGGATGAGGGTCACCATGGCCGACGGCCGTCAGCTCACTGGCACCTTGCTGGCATTCGATAAGGTACAAGCCACCCACACCTAATTATCATATAACCAATGCTAACATTGTCCCTTAGCACATGAACGTCGTTCTCGCCGACACCGAAGAGTTCCGCCGTATCAAGCGTAAGCCCGCCAAAGCCGCCGCCTCGCAGGCCCCTACCATCTCGGAAGAAAAGCGTACCCTCGGTCTCATCATCCTGCGCGGTCTGCATATCGTCTCTCTGTCCGTCGAGGGCCCGCCGCCCGCCGACCCGTCGACACGTCTCGGAGCCACCCCGACCGGCGGCCCTGTTGGAGGAGCTGGTCCTGGTATTGCTAGACCTGCCGGTCGTGGTTTGCCCATAATCGGTATGGGAGGACCGCCACCACCCGGAGGACCTGGTGGGATTCCTGGTCAGATGGCTGGATTGCAGGGCCCGATGAGGAGTGTTGGACTTGGACAAGGCCCCCCTGGTGGTCCCCCTGGCCCTCCTGGCGGGTTCCCTGGTGCTCCCCCTGGCTTCGGTGCTGCCCCGCCTGGTTACCAGCCGCCTCCTGGGTTTGGTGCTGGTAGAGGCTTCCCGCCGCCACCCCCCGGTTACCAAGGACGGTAAACGGTGAATGTTTTGTTTGTGATTTGAGAGCACAGTATGGTTGCAATAACAAGACGCGCCTTGTTTAAAAAGTAGGTACTGCAAGTGACACATGTACGTAGGGCGATTAATACTGTGGGTTGAGAGTGTGCTACGAACAATCATCCATACACTGTCATCCAATGCGGCAGTATCTTGGATAACAGCAACGAGGGTATATGCTTTGGATGTATCGTGAGATGAACCACCACAATATCCCACTTCCGAGCACGCAGCAAAATGGAACCGAAGACTGCACGCTGCCCCACATATAGAAGCGACGCTGCATATCTGCATTCAACGAGAAGCAGAGGGGCTGCTGACAGTGTAAAACTTCCCTCCTACCCACCAGTCCACGCATCAGTTCTTTTCATTTGCAAAAAAAATCGAATCACTTGAACATGCACACACACATCCAGCCAACCGCGCAATAATCACGAGCAATATCTAGACATCTCCTAAACCCCAGGTTCGCGAGACCGTACCCAGAAAGAACGGGTTTTCTCGGGATGAGATGTTACAACCAATGAGGGGCACCTACTCAAACCTTGCTCACAATAACGGGGGACCTTAAACTCTCGGATGCCAGTGTTGAGGCTGTGTTCAAGGCTTGCCTTTCCGCACCTATCAGAGCTGAGTTTGGAAAGATGAGTGTTGTGGGCCAGGGAGAATTCGGCGGGGCTTTGCCACGACTATTCCCGAGTCGGTTCCCCCCAACTATGCTCCTCTAGCGGTACGAAACGCTTCATGAGGTTATTGCGCAGACTGGGGATCGTAATAAAGTTGGGCCAGTCTTCAAGCGGGAAGTCTTGATTGGTTCAAGTGATATTTGGTTTGCAGTTCAGGTTGCCTTCTTTTTAGTTTCCTCCGTACACTGCACTGAGTTTGAGCTTGGAATTTGGTCCCGTACAATCAATTCGGGGGGTCGATGCCATGATCGAAGCCAACAGTGAGACATGCGACACGTGACATAGAATTTATTTTCCTCTAACTGCTTACTGACTAACCCGGCATCATACCGCCGCCTGCAAAACCCTCCACCAAAAAAGCAGGCGTCCGTCAAAACCGAAGACAACACCATGAGCCCACCATCACCAGGTCTTCACGAAACATAATACATCACACTCTCATGAGCCGTTGTCGACTCCCGCTTCGGTGCTGTCACCCAGTCGCCGCCGCTCGCCAATCCGCCCCACCACCATCCCTCCCGTTCCTCTACCAAACTCGCTCGATCTACAGCCCCGCCAACAGCAACAATAAGAGCACTAGAAGAGGAGGCGGAGGATGGAACGGCGATGGTGGTAGAGATAGCATGGTTGGCGAAGATATACCATTCGAAAACGCATCACTAAATGTAGAGGACTCATCGGATCCTTTCGCATATCTCTACACCCCACCACCAAAGCCAATTGACCGACGTCCGCCACCCCCGATCTTCGCCGCAGCTCCACGGACAAAGCGACCTCACCACGACGCCGAGTTCCCACGGTCTTCAATCACCCTTCGAGAGCGCGAAATCTTCACCCGTATCTTCGAGAGCATCCTCAACACTCCATCAGCATCCAACCGAACCTCTCCTCTCGCAAAATCCTTCGATGCCACGCCACGAGCCCGTGGACTCCCGCCGCCGCCGGCGCTGACCGATCTTTTTACGAGCACCATCGGCCCGCAGAGCACGGGGGGAAATCTCAGTTTTGCGCCACAGCAGCTGGCAAGTCAGCGTGAAGGAGCAACCGCAGCCATGGCATTAGTCTCTACATTCGCCTCATACCCACCCTCGTTGCGTGCTGCTGCAGCACGCGCAGCAGGTCTCAAAGACTGGGCGACGGTGCAGAAACTCGAGGCACAGATCGATGTCGAAGCCCTCGAAGCAAAGAAACGGAGTCTCCGCGCTTGCTTCAGCGATGTCAAAGTCCTACAATGGATGGAAACACATGTTTACCCATTACCTAACGACCACTCTGCTCCCGAAGCGTCATTCTACGCAGAGCTCTTGGCTGAGGCTATGGATATCTTCCGGCGGGACTACAACGACCTCGGCAGCGTGGTAGCCGTCTTCGAGCGCGCGAAATCCCTCGGCGCAGAGTCCTACGTCCTTGGTTGTACCAGTGCGGTCTATAACCGCACACTCGCCGCAGTGTGGGATGGCTTCGGCGATATCATGCGTGTGCGTGATCTCGTCGAGGAGATGACTGTCAACGCCGTTGGTGGAGACGTCCATACCGCCGAGATCCTCAAGAAGATCTGCGATAACGTCGATTCTACCTTCTCTGGGGAGAAGGGCGAGCTGGCCGCTATGATGGTCGGACGACAGGAGATGGAATGCGTGGACTACCTGCGGAAGAGGGCCAGGAGACTCGAGGTTAACGGAACCCTCGACAAGCCGCCGGAGATCCAGGCTAGAGAGCGTGAGGAACGAGAGGCTGCCGCTCTGGAGAAGGGGGCGAAAACTAGGACTGCTAGAATGATGTCTGCGCTCAAGGGGCGGAGTGCTGTGAAGAGGCTGGATGTAGGTCCCGGACGGAGTGCGGCGGGTGCGGGACGGGGTGCGGGTCGAGATGATAGGCAGCAGGAGGGACGTAGAGTAGAGGGGAGGCGAGGACTCACCGGAAGGAAACCGAATTTCCCCGGCCGCGCTTCGGCGTCAGATATTCGGACAAGACAAGATGCTAGTAAAATATGGAACAGAGGAAAGGAGGAGTAGGGGGCAGCGATATGCTAGATTTTTTTCCCGCTATACTTGCTTACTTGCCTGTTTGCTTGATTTGCATTTCGGGATTTGGTGCTATAGATTGTGTGTATAAAAGCTGGGTTGGGTTTGGGATGCCGATTGCCTGTGGGTAGGAGATGGATGGGAATGGTATTGTACGATATGATTCAACGATGGTGAATGGACAGATTGCTTTCATGAAAGGGAAACGTTTCACGATGGATATACGGTGACAATGCGGGATATCAACTTCATTTGTTTTTTGTGTGGAACCGCCAGATAAATTTGGATGATGCAAAACCGTCGCCGACCTCCCTTGCCGCACCGCTGTCCCGTCTAGTCTAAAATCTAGAAGTACAACAGCTTCACCTCTCCGTACCCCAACGCATGCATGTAGATTTCCATCCGCGAGCGAGCATTTATCTGTAGGGAGAGTCCGCCTTGATGCAAGCAGCCAACTCAACCTCCCACTTGTCTCCGTTAGCCAAGAGCTTCTCCTTGTTGTAGAGCAGTTCTTCGCGGGTCTCGGTGGCATATTCTTGGTTTGGCGCTGGAGATGGTCAGTAAATGCGAAGGAGTATGTCGGGGGTGTTTGGGGGCGTACATTCAACGATTGCGTCGACGGGGCATGACTCCTGGCAGAAACCGCAGTAGATACACTTCGTCATGTCGATATCGTATCTGGTCGTCCGCCTCGACCCATCCTCTCTCTCTTCCGCCTCGATGGTGATCGCCAGCGCGGGGCAGACCTATCACCCAATCCCATAAGCGCTGTCTCTCTCCCCCCGCACCTCACACATCAAAGAACTCACCGCCTCGCAAAGCTTGCAAGCAATGCACCTCTCCTCGCCGGTGGGGTATCTGCGGAGCGCATGTTCGCCGCGGAACCGTGGCGAAATGGGGCCCTTCTCGAAGGGATACATGATCGTGTACGGTGGTCGGAAGAACTGCTCGATGACGACGTACATTCCTCGGAACATCTCCGTCATGAGGAAGAATTTGCCGGCCTTGTCGAGCGCAGACTCGCCATTCTCCCAGGTTGTGGCGGCGCCGATGCGGGGTGTCCGCGGGAGGGCCTGCAGCGTGCGGGAGGTGGTGGAGAATGCGGCGACTCGGGGCGCGACGAGGCGTGCGCTGGGGGCGGCGCGGAGTTGCAGCGTGCGGAGGGACGTCGCCATTGTGTCTGCTGTGGTGGCCGTAAGGTTGACGTCGATGGTGGAGGTGAGGGCGTGTGGTGGTGGAGGTGTTGGGGTCTGGTGGGTTGCTTGGTGGCTGCACCTTGCGGCTAAGAAGGTTGCTTATAATACTCGACTGCTATTGGCCACACCCGTTTACCGCGAGGAAGAAAAGTTGTGACGACGTTAACCGCAAACACGAAATAATACCAAACAATCCGAGATCAAGTAAGACGAGACGGGAAGTCACTTGATCCATTTAATCCCGTGACAATATTAGGAAGCAGTAAGTTAGTCGCGAAAATTGTTGTCATGGACAGCAGTGAATAAGCATACGGCCAAGCAGTTTACACAGCGGATCGATGAAGGGAACACAACTTGATTCTTGGCCACTCCTTCACTTGGAGAACTGTGGCACTCTACCTTCCACGGAGCTTTGAAATGTCCAGTTGGATAAGTATGTAGGGGCCAGTACAGACCTAAGATTCAGGAGTTGAATTGGAGTTCAAATGACAATACATTTTCCTCCCGGCAGTCGGAAAGAGCTTCTGCCACGAGAGATTCCCGAGTGAAGCTGCAAGTCCTAGTGTGTGGCACCTGGTGATGCTTCGTGAAGAAGCGGTGGCCGACGAAAGGGATAGCGGGGATAGCGAAGGCAGAGCCGCACGGCCGAGACAGCAAGAAACAGAGCAAAACCGGAACCAACGGGAAGATAGAAGTATTATTTGGAATTTAGAGTTCTCAAATCAGACCCATCGTATTTCCAGAAGATTGAAGGATTCCATACATTTTTCTGGTGGCGGTGTCAGCATCGGCACCCTCGGGTCTCAAATCTTTCCCGGCGCACCAACTTCTGCTGGGAACTCAAATCGTCACCGATCATATCCAACATCCACCCACCACCACCAGTTCAACCCCACCACCGCTCCGCCCATCAACAAATCACCCACCTACACGCAATGTTCAGAACGGTTGTCCTCCGCGCGTCCCGCGCCATTCGCCCCGCTGCCATCCACCCCATGGCTCTTCCCCGACTTGCCGCTGTCGCCCCGGCGAAGACCGCCTACCCCATGGGTGTCCGCTACTACTCCGCCCCGGCTTCGCTGTCAAAGGAGGAGGTCGAGGGAAGAATAAAGGACCTTTTGAAGGGCTTCGACAAGGTGGGTTTCCATGGCCGCTTTGGGCAGGACAGGATCATAGACTGACGAGTGGCGATTGTAGGTTACCGACGAGGCCAAGGTTCGTAGATTGTTTTCGGCCAAACACGCAGGCAGCTGCGGCGGGTATTGATGTTGATTGCTGGCGGCAGGTTACCGGCAATGCCCACTTCTCCAAGGATCTCGGTCTGGACAGTCTGGACACTGTTGAGGTTGTGATGGCCATCGAGGAGGTATGTGTATAATGGCTTCAGCGGAGCGGAGTGAGGCGGTGAGGAGCTCAATATTGACTTTTTCGTAGGAGTTCAGCATTGAGATCCCCGACAAGGACGCCGACAACATCCACAGCGTCGAGCAAGCTGTCAAGTACATCCTGTCGCAGCCTGATGGTCAGTTTCCCGACTCTTGATTCCGTACCGGGAACGGTGTGGCTAACATTTCTTCCTTCTTTCTTTGCCAGCCCACTAATTGCATCGTCCATTGTCGGGATTACGGGATGTATGCGTGCCACACATAGAGGGGAAAATGGTTGGGTGGGGAAAATAACTTGTATTCCAGCAACTTGTATATGATCTGTGAAACGCCGGCGATGTTGCTGCTCTGCTCTGCTTGTCTCAGACGTATATGCATGGTCAAATATCGTGGTGATCGTATTTGTATCAACGCTCTCTCTTTCTCCCCAATCAAACCGAATTCCGACTTGGTGGAGATCAAGCCCCCCCCACGTGTGTGAAATACATGGGCTCATCAGGTACTTCTTACCGGTGGACGCCAGACACCTGAATGCCTGAATGCGCTGCACCACTCAGCCACGCACCCAGCCGTTCACTCCCGAAGCCAGCTGACTGGCCAGACATCGCCCCTTCGTTGGAGTTGGACACCTTTAAAGCTAACCTTCTTTTTTACGATCTCCATCAACCTACAACAACGCTCACGTTGATCGACGAGAGAAAGAGAGAAGAAAAGAGAGAGCGACATCCGGAGTTACTAGCACTGGGTTCCGCGCGTCTACCCAGGTATAAACTGTTCAATTCTCCTAGCGAGAGTACCTAGCAACCGCACCCAAGCACCTCAACCAAGAACACCACCAACGCCTCTACTCTATCTACCCCTAGCTTCACGCCTCAACCGCAACAACCCACCACCTAACACCACAACCCTCGCACAACCCTCACTACACACGCACCCTTCACGAGATGGCATCGACGGCCGGATTGACGCGGCGACGAGGAGGAGGTGGCGGCGGTGGTGCCGATGCGACGGAAGACGGAGAAAGGAGTAGCAGTCCTGCTGCCCCCCGGCCGCAACAGCGCGACAGTATAGGAACCGGAGAGACGGCGTACACCACCGAGAATGGACACAAGATTGGTGAGCCACCACTTCCACCACAATCACCTCCGCTACACCTACGGGGAAGGGGGGAGGGGGTGGAGGGGGGGGGGGGGTGGAGATGTGAGACAACGAGCATGGGACTGATTGCTATCGAGTACAGCGTACGATCCTAGAGATATCAGCGAAAACCAGGAGAGGAACAAGTTGCCCAAGTTGACGCTTATGGAGGAAATATTGTTGCTAGGCTTGAAGGATAAGCAGGTGCGAACTGCTGCTACTTGTGCGAGCTGTCGGTTGTCTGACTAACGGGAAATAGGGCTACCTCTCTTTCTGGAACGAAAACATCAGTTACGCCCTTCGCGGCTGCATCGTCCTCGAACTCGCCTTCCGTGGCCGTATAAGCATGCAGAAGGATTCGTCGCGGCGCCGGTACCCGCTCGCCGACCGCGTTATCGAGGTGGTGGATGACACGTTGACTGGCGAAGTGCTACTGGATGAGGCGCTGAAGATGATGAAGACCAGTGAGAAGATGAGCGTTAGCGCATGGATTGACCTGATGAGTGGTATGTCGCACCACCACGCCCTCCCGCCCTTTCCGCACTGACATCAATCCAGGCGAGACATGGAACCTGATGAAGATCGGCTACCAGCTCAAACAAGTACGCGAGCGCTTAGCAAAGGGCCTAGTCGACAAAGGCATCCTGCGCACCGAAAAGCGCAATTTCTTGCTCTTCGACATGGCGACCCACCCGGTAGTCGATGGTGGTGCCAAAGACGAGATACGTCGCCGAGTACGCAACGTACTCACCTCTCGCACTGTGGTCCTGCCGGCAAACCCCTTCCTCCCCGAAGACATGGAGTACCGATACCTTCGGACACTGGCGATGGTATGCGCAGCCTACGCTGCCAACGTCCTCGAGAACGCGCTTAGTACGCTCGGTCACGAGGCGCGAGAGCGCGCATTTGCCAACGTCGACGAACTACTCAATGAGTTCTCGCAGTGGCCGTTTGCAAGGAGGAATATGACCTCTGGTGTGGGGCAAAATCTAGGACAAGTTACAGCGGAGGAAGTGGGTGACAATAAGGACAAGGAATTGCAACTAGAGGTGTGTTTGAAAACCCCATCCATCTCTTTCCCCTTCCATCCACTAACGATACATGAACAGGTCGTGGCGGCGGTATTGAACGTATTTACGAGATTGGATTCACTACTCTAGCCCTTCCCTTCTGCCGCGCTGTCTGCTTCCTGTCCACCTATCCGTCTGCCTGCCTGTCTTTTCTTTCTTTTTTCTTTTCTTTCTTCTCTCGTCGTTCTAGGAGTAGTCGGAGTTACCGTATGAACGAAAACTTCGAAGGCTCTACCGAAAATACCTACTTCTTATTTATTTTTTTCGATTTGTGTGTCGTGTTCATGTGTTGTGTTGTGCTTGCCTCGATGTCCGTGGCGGGGAGAGGTGGGAAGCAAGGTAGATGATACAAAAAGCGGTTCGGCTGGGGGCGACGTAGGGCGGACGGTCATAGGTACTAGTACCGGGTATGTTTGTTCATAGTATCTATTCCAGAGATCAGGTTAGGGACGGAGGTGAGAATGAGAATGGAAGTGTATTCGATCGGATGGTTTGTGAAAATGGGTGAAGTGACGGGTACGGTGACCGGTAGGACGGATTGCTATGGGGATAGGATAGGATATGCCATACAAAGGTGGAACTGGTGTGGGGCTTGTCAATGCTATGGTTACTCATCTGTACCGCAGCGCGAGTGTCGATGCAGGTTACTGAAACTGTGGAGGGGAATGGGTATGCCCTCAAGTTTTGGCGGGTGATACCATGTGAAGATGGTCATGAACCGTAACTCGTATTTGAGATCATGTAGTGGATGAATGAATTTCGTAGTGAATAGATCTCGCTGGCAGTAGCTTGACATAGTGGTGCCTGCTGTTGAAGCATCCTTACGATGGTGTACCCAGTAAAATGAGATAATAGCCATTGATCTGTTCTTGGATAACTTGGCAATTTGGCTGGTTCTTTGAGTTTCCTGTTCTTGCACCCACCATTCCGATTTAACGGTGTCTGTAGTTAGATTGCTACATCGAGCCAGGTATCTGGACCGCAGATAGGATTAGGAAGAAGGTGTATAGAGTATCGCCATAGTCTCAATGGGCTACATGCTATCAACGGAGAAACAGACGGACGAACAATGTTAGTAGTTAAAGCCAAAAGTCGCTTGAAGGAAGCATCTTTCTGCTGCGAGAATTCGATCGGTCCAAAAGCGAATCAGGACTCGGAGTTTCGACTCGGCCTCCACAAGGTATCACTCCTCGCTGGTTAATGCGCTAGGAATATCCACCTTCGTGATCGCCAAACCGTCGACCGGATTGAGTGCTGCCATTTCTGACAGGGAAGGGCACTCGATCGGATGCGACTCGAGGGCATCCATACAAGTAGTTATGAGGCTCTTATGGCAGCCCCTTGAAAGTGACGCGCGACGCGAGGCTAGAGAACGAGAAAGAGGAATCGACGTGATTGTTGCGTGCTTGATCGTTGCGGACGGCTTCAGCATTCGGAGCAGGTCGGCACATGATGCGCCTACAATCGCATACGATTCCTCCGAGCAGAGGAATTCTAATCGTCATACTGTAGAAAGCGTAGATCCAAATTGGGTGGAGTGCGTACCTATCTTGAACACCACCACCACACACCACACCATATCTTCACCGCCACCACCAGCACTGTACTCCACAACCTCTAAATTGAACGATACCTTGAACCGAAAGCCTCGAGCAACGCAACTGACAAGCTTCAACCCGTCACCCGCCGCATCCCAAAAAGAAACTCACACCCAGCACATATCTCACCGCAGCGGGGGAAAAACTCTTCTTCTCCCCTTTTTCCCACACCTCGCCCACAACTATCGCGAACAAACGAAACAACTCACTGCCCCTAGTCAGCAGCAGCAAGCAGCAAGCAACAACAACACAACAAGAAATCTTTTAAAAAGCGTCGTTCTTGCCAGCGCCTTGGTGTGTGCGTGTCGTTTCGTCCTGCGCCCCCGGCACAACCGAATCCACTCCTACACGAACGAGTACGGACGAACAATGCGAACACCTCAACGGCGATAGCTCAACCGAAGTTTCTTTATGGGATTTCGCTTGTCGCTCGTCATTGGACACCAACTACACACCGTCACTCCCCCAACACCCCCCCAAACCACAAGACCGAACCGGACGAACGAAGCCGCAGCCTACGATCACGAAGCCCCATCTGCGCCGAACCGATCCGAGCACCAGCTCGCCCACTCAAGCTGCGAAAGAAGAAACAAAGAAAGGGCACGAGGAAGACGACGGGTCCAAAAGAAGAAATAATCACGAGCAACAACCCACTTGCTCGCTATAATAGTGCAGTCTACCTTTCCCCCTACTACCTCACGCCCTTCCTGTCGTCGGAGTCGGAGTCGGTTGCGATACAATGACGGAAGTAAATACCTCCCGATTCACGGCCACCGCCGCCATCACCGCCGCCGCACCCCCGGATTCGTCCGTCACATCTGCTAGTCCCGAGCGCTCACAGAACGGCGGAGGCCTCCTCGCTGCCCCCGATGCAGGTACGCGAGCCTCGTCGGCAGACGAGGATAGGGACAAGAATGGTGCGAAAGATGGACCGAGTGCCACGGTATCGGGATCCTCGAGTGTGTCGGGGGGGAACAGTCATGCGGGAGGAAGTGGAGGAGGTGGTGGTGGTGCTGGTGGGGGACAGACGATACCGGCGGCGTTCGCGCCACTGTCGGCGAAGAAGGGGCCGCAGAGCTTCTTCTCGGGAAGTAAGATCAAGCATCTCAAGAAAGCTGATGGTATCCCACTGTGGCGAAACGATATCCAGTTCGAGTTCCTTCGCGCGGTGTTCCACAATAAGGATCCGGTGTTCACGAATGCATATACCAAGGAGAAGGGACATTCGTTCGCGGATATATACATCGATGCAATGGCGAGGAGTAGTAAGACGAGCAAGATCTTGAGAGACAAGTTGCTGTCGGAGAGGGAGAATGCGCTGAACATGGCGATGGTGTGTTTACTGGTCAATGTCGGCAGGATGAATACCACACTTAACTGTATGTCGTTTTGCGTTCTTGGGTGCTTAAAGAGCTATGCTGATTGACGTCGCGATGTTAGTCTTCCCAGAGATGAAGGCCCAGCTAAGAACCTACCACGCGATCCCGTCGCTACAAGCGCATACCGACAGCAACGCCTACAAGCAGCTCCAAGATGCGCCGCGTCTCAAGTCGATCCTGAAAGGAGCATGCGAGGACCGCCAAGAACCCCAGACGTTGGAACAGATCATGAACGCGCCGCTACCAAGAACTAATCCGATCAATCTCGTCTTTGTCCTATCCACCTACGCGCCGAAGGTGTCGGAAACGCACTTTCCGGAGAACATGGACTTTTACGATCTGGTTATGAGGACGACGCTGTCGTCCAAGAGTAGAGCAAAGGCGTTCCTCTGGTTGATGTGGTTGTACCTCGAGAGCGATTTCACGGACCAGGAGTGCCTTGAGAATCCGTTCGGAAAAGGGAAGTTTGGCAGAGACAAGTCGAAGCCAATGTGCGTCCCGGAGTTCGAGTACCTGACCGAAGAGCAAGCGCAGAGGGAGAATGTTGACACTGAAGAGGAGAAAGCGTTTGGAGAGGCCAAGCGTGAGGAGAGAAAGCGTATGTATCATTGCCATGCAGCTGGAACAAGGAACAGCCCACGCGGGAACCCACAGGATACTAACAGTAAGTTTACAGGTTTGCTCGGTGAGATACATAATGGCCCGGTACCTCAAGGGAGAGGACGTGGAAGGAAGAGCTGTAAGTCCGATACAATCACCCTTCAGTACAATGTTCGAATGGTTTCTAACTCATGCGTCTGTAGTGGCTACAGCAGCTTCTCCGGACACACAATCGCCCAACGTTTCTCCTGGAGGTACGAGTCATATCCTATGCGGAGATCACTAGAAGCGACATGGCTGATGTTTGATGATCAGGTTCGGCACGAAGAGGTGGTACGCGCTTCCACTACGAGTATGAATCGGACACTCGCACCCGCTCCGTCTCGCCAGAAAGCCAGTACACCACGCCCGCTGGCAACAAATCCGCTCGTCGAAATATCATCAAACTCACCAGCATCTTCAACGGCGAGAATGCCATGTCACCCATCGAAACACCAAAGAATAAAGGTGGACGACCCAGAAACGCCGCCAAGCGCACGTACGACGGCGAACTGAAGCCGCTCGCTCAACGCATCGTTCTCACCAAAGGCGGCCGCCCCCTCGCAACCCCCGAAAACCTGAACGTCGGCCGTCTCCAATCCATGGACCGCTCCAGCCCCGTCCAAGTCAGCACCGGCCCCCGCCAACGCATGACATCCCACCAGCTTGCGGTGCAACAAAACCGCAAAGACCGCGTCAACCACGTTATAGACCGCAAGATGCAGCGTCTGGACGCGCGGAAAAAACGGCAGCGTCTCAAGCAGGGAGCTTTCATCCGCGCCTGGTCCCGTATCAAGGATATCGAAGACCCACTGCAGATGTCCGATGACGACGAACACCCGCTCAAGCATACCGCCGAAATCGTCGTCGATGACGCAAACACTAATGGCGACGACGACACACATCCCAGCAAGCGCTCGAAACTCACACACCGCACCACCATATACATGCGTGGCCCGGCCGGCCTCATACCACGAAAGGACGAAGAGCTCGCCAACGACGTCGACGATTTCGGCGAAGAGGCTATGAGCATCGCCGCCGCCATCAGGAGGACCAAACGTCGGCTCGAACGCTGGGAGCTTGTTGATGCCCGCCACGAGGTCGGCGAGGAAGTGTCTGATGCCGATGCCGACGCTGACGCTGACGCCGACGCTGAGGGAGACGAGGGGGTGTGGGACGAGGAGGAGGGGGACGCGCCGCCCGAGGTGCCGGTCGAACAGGAAGAGGAGAGCGATGAGGACGGCGATGTCGATATGGAGTAGATTTTTTCACTGTTTTGACATTATTACACTGGGTGTTTGTTTGTTTGCTTTGATTTTCTGTGTGGCTCCTGCTTCCTTTCTTCTTCTTGCAGCAGCAAAGGTGCGATGCGATTTTCTGTGTGTGTGTGTTGCTGTTTGCTCTGTTCATTTCATGGTTCTTTACTTTACTTTTCGCTTCTTTCCCCGGTAACTATAAAGGTTTTTTTTTCACTTCACTTCACTTACTTTTGCTCTGCGTTTATGGTACTGGACGGACAGACTGGACTGGACGGGAGTGTATTATTATCGCTGGCTGATGCAGATGGGCACTAGGCGGTGGACACGGCGCCGTGGACACGGGGGATAGGAGTACGGTACGGTACGCTAATGAATGTATTTGTATCATCATCCACTGGAATATCGTTATCGCCGCCCAACGTACACCGTCGTCTTTGGTATCATAGGATCTTTGGTAGGAGTCATTTGGTAGCTAATGGACAGTTCTAGTTTCTAGAAGCTTGCAGCCGCTGTGCATCTGCGGGCACGTGTGTATAGTACTATGTATACTATAGTTGCTGGCTGGCTGCTGGCGGGAGAAATATTCCGAAGAACTCGGAGTCGGGGAGTCGGAGTTGTGCGGGCGGGCACATGCACCATATGGCATAGGTACAGCCTACGAGCGTGAAGACGGCGGGATGGTTCCGATGGAACAGATAATGGATGTTATATATGCGTCGGTACATATGATGGGTACACTCTATCTACACTGCACGGAATGTTGCCCTCGGGCAATTCTGTAGGGCGAGAGTTTTCCAGACGAAGTCTGTCGCATAGGTAGATGGATGGATGCATTGGAGCATCACTGCCATCATCACCATTACTGCCATCATCACCACCGTCGTACACCCGACCAACCAACCAACCCACAAATAAAACAATGTCCAAGGTCCGTGTGTTGACTTGGATTGACTTGACTGGTGGTGGGCCAGGAAGGGAAACTTATCCGGCAAGCACACAATTTCAAAGGTCTCAGTTCTCCACCGTACACGGACTCGAAAGCTACTGGTGACAGCGCTATTGGAGTATCTATCGGGGATGGATGTACTCTAGATAAGTACCGCACGTTCGAGGACCTGCGTGAAGTATGGATCCGCACGGGGGAGCGGAGGGGAAGGGGGGTATCTACATAACCCCGATAGATGATATGATGGGGATGAGGGTTGATGGATCATGGTGTTGGACATCAAAGAGACATCCATCCACCACATGCGGTCACGACGTATAGCGGAACATCCAATATCACACCAAAATGAACTTCTCAAAAAAATGTCGACGCGATCCTTGCAGTCGGGCTCACCCAGTCGTCTTTCGACGCTGCTGAGAACGAGTATAAAAAACTCCCCCTACTGCACCCAAGATCCTGTCTTTATTCTCCGTCACCACCGCGATCACGCAGGAATGGTTGGACATCCCGTGGGTCGTGGACTCCAACGCGTGTTGCCACGGTCGGTCTCGCACCGGTTGTCCCGAAACTTGGTTTCCTGCTGAGAATGGGTGGTGATGTGATATTTTGCGTTGTTTCGTAACGAAGAAAGTGGGGTGTGGGGGAGGAGGGGCTTTTATAGCTGGCGGGGATGGACGCCAAGACGAAGGGTTTTTTTGGCCGACGCGGCTCGCTGGCTTGCTCGCTGGCTCGATGGCACTGGCGTGCCCCATGGCGGAGCACTCGGCTCCTGGGTCGTATGTGCTTGCTTAGTTGGCTTACGTCGTCGTCGCCGTCGCCGCAGAGCCGGCCGAGGAGCGGCATCGTAACCTACTACCTAACGCAAAGGTGTGTGCAGATGCATCTGGGCTTCAGCTTGTCGTCAATCTTTACCCGCAGCCACCAACTTCCACACAGTCGGGGCTGAAGAGTGCAGATTCGACCGGGAGATGTCACCTGATATTCCCGCTATCCCGCCACGGCAGTCGTATTCGTACGTCTACATATAGTGCACAGCCATGACCATCCATCGCGAACTCCGGACAAACACGCTTCCGAAGACGATCTCTCAAGAATCAAGGCTTCTTCGACAGCTAAAGCGTAGCATACGCGGCTTTCTGCAGTCGTTACCTTTGAAGAGTCCCGCAGCTTCCGAGTGTAGGACGCCATCTCGCGGATTGGCCTCCGCACTCTCCTCCGTATGAAATGCGGCTGCATGTTGAGCCGCTGCCGCCTGGGGTCACTCTCGAAGCTGGCTCGCATCAGCTTTAAGGCCAAGCGATTGCAGAGATGCTGACCACTATTTTTGAACCGGGCAGTGGCGGGGCAGATCCTTAACGTGTTGCGCGGCGCGCGGAGCATCATGCACACCCAAGACCGACTCTTCTCGGGCTGGGCGGGCCAAGTGAACATGTGCGAGTCCGCGAGAGCCGTCTTACATAGAACGAGCGAACATCATCTCTTCACGATTTCGACTTCATCCTCAGACTGCTCTCGAGATTCTTCGCTCTTGACGCAGACACAGCTGCAGAACTTCCCACTTGTCACTTGTCTGAAACTAGCGAGAAACCCCCCCGTCTCCGACATCCCCCTTGTCACATCATAATCACAACCCCTAAATTCATTCCACTTTCTAAGCTGCCTGCTCAGTCCCCTGCTTGCCTTCCTCTTCTTCTTTCAACTGCACTGCTTCTTCTTCTTCTTCTTCTTCTTCTTCTTCTTCTTCTTCTCTGCACTCCTGCCCAGCCATTTTTCGTACTTCATACCCAAAACCCACCGTCATTCCCTCACTCTTTTGCCCGTTCATTTGTTATTGTTCATTTGTTGTTGTTTGTAGCCGCCGTTCTTCTGTGGTGGCGCATTAGCACCTCGACCATCATCTGCATAGTAAACGAAGCCGCCGCCGCCTCCTGCTTCTTCGTTCGCTTCCTCCCTACCAGACATCCTCGCTTGCATCGCCTCACAACTCACCCATCACCCTACATACTTCAATACCAACTACCACCTGGCAAACCCACTTTTGAGCGCGCGAACACTACTTAAAGTCAATACTTCTCTACACCTTCTCCAGGCGATATTTACAGACCAGATAAATCACAATGAGTGTATGTTGCTCCCCCTTCCCCTTCCCCGGCCGGGCGCGTTCGGTCCAGCAGCTAAACTCCGTGCGCTGAACAGGGAGGTTACGGGTATGTTCGATCCGCAATTCGCACCGCACGTCCACTCGCGCTCAACTGACCCGATCGCAACAGTAACCACGCGGCGTCGTCGAACCCGTATGCGCAGCAGCAAGACAGCTACAACCCATATGGCGGCGGACAAACCACAGCCTACAACCAAGAGCCCGCAGGTTCGCTCCCCCCCCTCCAACCCATCACTCTCTCCCCTCCCAGTCAGTTGTACGGAGAGAGGTTGATCCTGTTTTTCACCGTGTAATTGTTGCTTCAGAGACTAAAGTTGAACCGTACTCGCCTCTGAATTCAGGAAACTATGAGATGGGCAACCTGAATGGCGGAGGAGGATACACCGCGCCACCGCCGCAAGACAATGTCCAGGACTTCTACGCCGAGGTCGACCAGATCCGTGGTGGCATCGAATCCGTCAATGCCAATATCGCGCAGATCGAGAGCCTGCACCAGCGCTCGCTGAACGATATCGACGAGGCCGCGCAGCAGATGACGACTAATCGCCTCGAGGCGCTGGTTACAGAGACGAGCGCGTTGAACACCAACCTGGCCACCAGGATCAAGGCCCTCAAGGGGAAGGCTTCGAGGGATCCCACCAAGGCCCCTCAGGTCGGTGTGTTGGATCGGAATTTCAAGGATTCCTTGAGGAAGTACCAGCTCGTCGAGAAGAGCTTTGCCGATCGGACGAGGGAGCAGATGGCTAGGCAGTACAGGATTGTCAAGCCCGACGCTTCCGAGGATGAAGTGCGACAGGCGTGTGAGGATTCGCAGGGACAGCAGGTCTTCTCTCAGGCTGTGAGTATATCGCGCTCAGCTCCGCTCGACCACCACCCGAAACCGTACTGACGGACACATACAGCTCCTCTCCGGCAACCGCCGCGGCGAAGCCCGTTCGGCGCTGCGAGAAGTCCAGGCGCGCCACACGGAGATTCAGCGGATCGAAAAGACCATCATCGAGCTGGCACAGCTGTTCAGCGAGATGGAGCAGATGGTCACGGAGCAGGACGAGATGGTGCAGGTTATTGACCAGCGCGGCGAGGAGATCACCCACAACGTCGATAAGGCCCAGGAGGAGATCGGTGGTGCCGTCGAAAAGGCCCGCTCCGCTAGGAGAAAGAAGTGGTGGTGCTTGTTGATCGCTCGTGAGTACTCCCTGGTTTTCTTGTCGTTGATTTGGCCTCCTTTGGTACCATGCCGAGGCGCCCTTCTCCGTTCCTGTTCGATGCCTGTTCGCCGGCACTCCACGGCATCTACTCTACTTGATGGCAAAATGTAATGGTATTAATCAACCTTATAGTGCTCATCATCATCATCATCGTCGTCATCGCGGTCGTGGTTACGCTCGTCAACAAGAAGTAGTGGTGGGGGGGCAGCCCAGATAATTTTCGATTCCCGGCTTCTTCTTTTCTTCTTCTTCTTCTTCTTTGGGGGGAGGAGGGATGGAGGCGGACCTTACATACTACTACTTCTTCTTTTCTTACCGCTTTTACTTACTTAATCGCCCATTGTGTTTTTCTTCTTCGTGCGAATGTGGTTTTTTTCTTTTGTGGTTTTTCTCTTGTGTATGGTGTGGGTGTGGGTTTTGGTGAGGATTATGGTGAGGATTATGGTGAGGATTGTGGTGAGGTTTATGAGAGGAATTGTGGGGAATTGTGGGGAATTGTGGTATCTGTGTAGAATACATGTATACTCGTTTTTCGTTATGCATACTTCCTTACTCGTGGTGAATTGGGTTGTGCTATGATGTGGTTGATGCGGTGTGATGTACTGTGATGCGGATGGCCCGTAGGATCCTTATCGATACCGTGATGGCACGGCTTGTACGGTCTCGAGGTGGGAGTTGTGTTACTGGTGGAGAAGGACCTTCTACCAACCGTGGAGAACCTGTGTAGTGGACAGAGGCTCTGGGAATCATGTTCAAACTCAGCCAGCCATGCGTTAATCAGTTTGTAGGCCTTTACGTTGAAGGGCACTGGGTTTTTTTGGTCAAATCATCGGTACATACTCGCATTCAGTTACCATATACCTAGTGGTGTCTCCTACTCTCCACCCTCGGGGGCGCTCAGCCTTCTTCTCTCCATCTATAGTACCTACAAAGCAACCAATCTCGCAAATTTTTTTCATTTATTGATTGCGTGCGACCTATTTAGATCATGGCAATATCACCCCGTCACCCCTCCGTTTCCACGCCACTGTCCAAACCTAACTTTCGTCAGGCGTCCCGATGTGGCTTTCCCTGCCCCCGTCGTGGCCTTTCCCAAAAATATATCGCCCCCGCGCCCGCACTCGCGCCCGCACCTGTTACAAAGCAACATATCTCTCAACATTGCACAGCCATATCCATCACCGTTTCCCACTCAAATCCGAGTGACACGCCATGCGGCGACCATCAGTATTTACATATCTAATCTACCTATCTAATCAGATCTCGCACGCTCCGTCCGACCTCGGTGAATTCCTACCTGGTACCCCGCCTAGAGTATAGAGTAACTATGTGCCCGCATGACAACCACCACCATCGGTATGTAACCAAGAAGTTTTTTTCTTTCTTTCCGATATATGTATGCATACCTCGCGGGCACCGGGAACTAGTGGGCGTGAGACCTATCAGTGTTCGATGCGTGGCCGTGCTACATACTAGTTTGCAGAGATGGAGGGGGCGGGGGAGGTGGCGCTAAACGCGATGTTGTGTTGTTGTTGTTGTTTTGTCCGAGGAGTCGGGGAAGAGGGGGAAGAGGGAGAGGGAGAGGGGGGGAGCGTTGCGGTGTTTTTTCTTTGAGGAGAATGGGGAGAATGCTCGGTGGTGATTGGGCGCGCGGAAACCAGCGCTGCGGCGGCGATGGATGAGTGAATTCATGCCTTCGAGTCATGAAATACCTATGGTGATGCCGATGATCGGTGCTCTAGATGCGAAGGTAGAGTACTCTATCATACCTATGGCCTTCCCGCCATCGCATGGCTCGGATACTCTACCTACCAAAGGTATCACCCTGGGGGAGAAATAAGCACTCACAGCAGCTGCAGCTCAGGGATGCAGGTGCATCATACCTACCTCTACTACCTACCCCGCCCTCCGCCGCGGTAAGAAATGTTTGCGAAGTCACAGGTATCACCAGACAACTCAGTACAAGTACAGCTGCTACCCTCCTCCTCCCCGAGCTTCAGGATTCAGTAAACAGCAGCGTCGGCGTTCGGAGCGTTATTATTCACAGCGACTTGGAATTCTACAGCTAGTACGTATTTCCCTTCTTCACCTCGGTCTGTGGGTGTGGAGAATCTGAAGAGGACGGAGGAGGGAATGAGGGAGGAGTGACGACCTGGAAGCCGGATGCATGCTATGCTACCTACCTGCCCACGAGTGGACAGATGGCACGCACCTGGCGTCATTTGATCTCATTCCCAGTTTCCCCATTCTCTTTTTTCTCCCTCTGCTGTTCCGTATATATCTCATCCTCCATGCCTGTCCGCCTGCTGATTTTGCCGTCCGTACGTTGTCGATAGGTACATAGCTCCAACAATTATACACATTACATACGCATCATGCATTTCCTCTCGGTCCGCTGTCTGAACTGCCACAACCTCGACACCTTCCCGCGGCTCAGCTACGACCAGGTCCCATTTTGCTCACAGGCACATCCCCCCGAGCTCCTCCAGCTCGTTATCCACAGCTAATAGATCCCCCAGTGCGCCTCGACCAACAGCCTCGTCCCCGAAGGTCCCCTCTCGGGGCCGACACCCACATCCACACCGACGCCTGCCCCGCCGCCACCGCCGCAAATGTCCAGCGCAGACGACGACTTCGTCGCGCTCTTCAACCGCAACCTATTCTTCAGCCACCCACCGGCGGCCTCGCCGCCCACACCTCCCCTCACCAGCCCCGTAGCCGCCACATTTTCGATATCGCGGCACTACCACCACTCGTCGCACCCGGCGGTGGTGCAGCCGCCGCCCTCGCCGCCCTCGCCGCCAGCCACCACCGCCACCTACGACGACGAGATGGCCGACGACGCATCGGCGCAGCTGCTGCATGAGCACCAGCAATCCTACTACCACCACCAGCAGCAGGTCAAGTCCTCGGACCGCGAATACGCCGAGTACCTGATGTCCTCGGACCTCAGCTCCCCCAACTCGCTCAACGAACTCGAGATCGCGCTTGCGCACGAAATAATCTCCCCCGTCGAGTACCAGCGCTCGCTGGAATCCTACACGCACCGCTCGCAGCTCGAAGAGAACGCGCGGCGCCACCAGGTGCTCATGGGTTCTTCCGGAGGGGGAGGGGCCGTGGCTCTGAGCGAGAACTGTAGTGCTATGGAGATGCTGGCTGCGGCGAAGAGGAGCAGCAACAACAACGTGCCAAGTCGGAGTGAGTGGTGCAATGATTACTACGGAGGCGATATGGGCTACGAGGACGAGGATGAGATGGCGCCGTGCGCGGTGTATACCGGTGCCAGTGGGTGCAGGTTGGCGCCGTTTGATTATTAGGAAGAGGGGGCTTTTTTTTTATCGAGTGAGAGTGAGAGTGGGAGGGGGAATGGGGCGAATTGTTTTTCTAATTACATACGAAGTTTTTGTTATACCTTTTCCGTTATTGTGGGTTTTGTAGGTATTCTGGGTACCTGGTCTAAAGGTGTGCTGCCGTGCTGTGCGGTGGTGGCTTCTGTACGTGAAGTACGTGTACGTTAGATTTTCTTTTACTTTTTTTCTTTTATACATCTTGTTCATTGCGAATTGGAATTGGCATGGGAAGGAGCGGGACGGGGAGGGCGTCATGTTATGTACCTATGTTTGCGGGTTGTGCGTGCAGGTTGGTTGTGTATGTAGTTAAGTGGAATGAATGGATGGCGTTTTGGGGTGGTTGTTCACCGAGGTCCCGCGAGAACACCGACTATGTACCTACGAAGCAGTACTGAGATTGGTAGCTCTCGCGTGAAATCATTCTCGTCTATGTACGAAGTAGTTAAGTGAGTCTGCGGCCTATAGACGCGTCGACCAGCCAGCCAGCGCCGATGCTACCATACAGGAACCCTTCATGCCCGCCGGACCTGGATGGGCTCGCCGCTCCCCTTCGTCGCGTGATGAGGCCGTCCTGTCCTGTCCTGTCCTAATCCCAAGAGACGACGGAGTCCGCCTGCTGCTGCTGCACGTATAGGGTAGTAGACCCGGACTTCATCGTGCCTGCAGCCTGCGGGACCGCGAGAATCGAGTATGGTAAGCCGATGAGCGCGGTGATGCACTCTAGGTTGACTCAATGCAGCGCCGATTGAAGCGGGTGTATGTATGTGGACGTATGTATGGAGAGCTTTAATCTTCTCGATCGTCGGCGCTGATCCTGGGTGTTCTGATAACGTGGCCGCCCGCCCAGTCCTGCCCAGTCCCACCGTCGCCGATGGGTGCGGAGGTGGTGCGGCGGTGGTGCAGCGGCGGTGCGCTGTGAAGTCTCAGACTCTCGGGCACTTGGGCACTTGGGCACTTGGGCACTTGAGTCTCAGTCACTTGAAGTCTTGGATGAATACTTGGATAAGAGTACTCGATACTTGGATACATGCGAACTACCACCTAGCAACTAGGGTATGATAGTTAGCGGGCGGGGCGAGACCGTCGGATACACACGGTACCTAGTTGTGCGGGGAAGCAGAAAAAGACCGGGCTGGGGTTGGGACGTCCGAAGTGCGAAGGTCGCTCGCTCGCTCGCGCTCCCGGGCCGTCTGGACTCTGGTTTCCTTTTCCTTGTTGAACCATGGAGTGCTCAGTAGTGCCGAGCGAGCGAGCGAATGCGTGCAAGATAAAAATAGGTACGGATCAGTTCGAGGGTTCGAGGGTTCGAGGGTCCGAGGCTCAGAGTCGAGACATGGTGTGAACTTTGAAGGAGACGGAGACGGGGACGGAGACGGAGAGGGGCAGATGGGCAATGAGAAGCGAGCGAGGGGGAGGGACAGAGAATGTGAAAGGGAAAAAAGGAAAGGGAAAGGGAACGATTCACGAGAAGTCAGGTTTGGAACTTTAGAGGCAGCGCTGCCGGAGTTACAGCATCTGGTGATCCCAACTCCAGCCAATCATCAATAGCAACCGGAATCCCGATTCCCCCTGTGCAGGCCCAGGTGCCATGAAGTCAGCGGCTGGCGAAACCCGCCATCCATACACACCCTCCCACCACCACCCATCAGACATCTAAAGCCTGCAGGGTGCCAGCAACCACCTCTGCGTACTCGAACTCTACCTACATGTGGTTTGGCTCAGATCGGGCGCGTGATGACGAGCCCATCCTGCCTGCATCTACTCTAACTTTCAACTTTCAACTTTTTGTCTTGGACCTTACCTAACGCCATACATACAAGACCGCGACACCGACAAGAAAGGCGGCATACATAAAGGTACTTCTACGACCCTCTCCCTCCCTCCCCCACTCGGCCCGTGTGAGGAGAAATAACAATTGACACCGATAGACCCTCGACGACACTCTACGAACCACCGCTACCACCACCGCGTCCTACAGCCCGTTACAAACAACAGACGTACAAACAACTATCCGCCTCACTGTCGGACATACCATACCATATCGCCTCTACCCCACTCGATCGTAGCCTACCTCCTACCCAGCAGACCAACATCGAACAAACGTACGCGCTTCAACTCGACCGACCACGCACTTCGAGCGCTCATAAGTCCTCCGTCCCTCCTTCTCGTCCATTCACGAGCCATCCCGAAGCACCACCCGTCCGTCCACCGTCCACCATCCACAAAATGTCGATCCGTCTTCCGCGCCAGACCGCGTTCATCTTCCTCCTGGTCCTGCTCGGCCTGACAATGTACATCAGCCTTGCCAGCGCAACTTCGCAGACAGCTGAGAAGCGACAAAGTACGCATTCCTTCACAGTCTCCCCATCACCCGCAGACACATAGGCTAACGCGCAGCAGCATCGTCAGCCCCCTCCTTCCGCTTTTCGGTACACACCCACTCCGAGAGCGCGGTCAAATACTCCATCAGCCCGATCTACGTCACGCTGTTCATCGGCGGGGCGAGCGTGCTAATCGCGGGATTGATGATATGATACAAACCATCACCACCGCCACCACTCGTTCGGCCCACGATTTTACTATTTTACTATTTTTTTTATGGATGTGGGTGGGATTGGACTTTTGACTTTGACTTTGGCTTTGGGAGGGCGGGGCATGGAGTTTTTTTTTGGGGCTGATTAGCATCGGGTCGGGTCGAGGGGCTTTGGTCGGCGGGGGCGTATTCCTGTTTTTTCTTTCTTTCTTTCTTTTCTTTTCTTTTCTTTTCCCTTCCTGGTTTGCTGGAAATCGGGTTGCGCAAAAACGAGATACGATGTTATGAGTATGATTGATTGTTTGATTGACCGATCGCGAGAGTGCCCAGGTCAGCACGGAACGGATCCTCGGCTTTGCGGGGTTGGGTTGGGTTGGGTTGCGGACGGAAGAGCAGCGTGCCGACTGACCGACCGACCGACTTTTCTGCTGGCTAGCTGGCTGGATGACTGGCTGACTGAGTGCTGGCTGGCTTGGGAATGCGGATGTGTGTATGTAGTGTGACAGCAGTTATTGCTATGGACGAATGGCTGGAGGTTGTCGAGTACTAGTAGTGGTGGGTGGTGCTATGTAAATTATTACCGTGAGCGATCAGGTTTTGCACCTGGAAGTCGGGAAGTCGGGAAGTCGGGACCTGGATGGGGGCGGGGCGGAGGCTTCAATTCAATTCAAGTCCAGCCTTTCTATGTACTTGCACAAGTTTATTCGCCAAAAGAAGTGGCGGCTAAGAAGTTAGAACTACATATAATTGCACGTGATTCTTTTAGTCCCCAGTCCCCGTGACCCCCAAATACAAGCCCCGCCATCTGCCCCACCACCACCACTTCTCCCGATAAGTACCTACATCGCCTCGTCCGTCCGCCATATTTCCCACCTTCGCTTCCACGTCCACCACCACCACCACCACCACCACCACTGTCGATACCCCGCCCCGCGCCGCCCAGCCCCAGCGTTCCTTTCGCCGAAAAGAAAAAGAAAAAAATAAAGCACAGGAAAATCATGGTGCCGCCGCCAAAGACCTGGGGTGTGTCCCTCCTCTGTGACTCCACGGCGATGGTGATGGTGATGACTGACGACACGGACAGAGGACGAGGAGGACGAGTCCTCCGAGGAGGAAGAGAAAGCCAGCAAGACCGTCGCACTGGGCTCGAAAAAGAAGTGGGACGACGAGGAATCCGACGACGACGTTGGCGCCCCCTCCCCCCGCTCCCACTCCTGCTCCTGCTCCTGCTAACGCACTCTTCCTTCCTTAGGTAATTGATTCCTGGGACGCAGCAGACGACTCCGAAGAGGAGCGGAAGAAGGCGGACAAGAAGGCTTCTGCGGCCGCGGCGGCCGCCGCCGACGCGCTCGCGAACAAGAAGAGCACTGCGGAGCGGCTGGCGGAGAAGAAGGCTATGACGGCGGTGCAGCGGGCGGCGGAGGAGGCGGCGCGCGACGCGCTCGAGAACGAGACGCCGGCCGAGAAGCGCGCGCGCATGCAGGCGCGCGAAATCGAGGCGGACCTTGCGCACGCTGAGGATCTGTTTGGTGCTGTGGGCATTGGTGCGGGGAGTGGAAGAGAGGTTAAGACCGCCGCGATTGTCGATCCCAAGGATCCGACCAAGGTGGTCGATCTCTCGAGCTTGGAGATCTTCAAGCCTACGACGAAATTGCAGTTCGATGCGCTGAGGGAGGTCATCACGCCGCTGATAGCCCAGAATGTTAAGAAGGGCCACTACAGCATGTTCCTGCAGGAGTTTGCGAAGGCTCTGGCAAAGGACATGAACAGTGAGCAGATCAGACTTGTTGCTAGCAAGCTCACGGTCCTGTCGAATGAGAAGCAGAAGGAGGAGAAGGATGCGCAGAAGGGCGGCAAGAAGAAGGTGGCGCCCAAAAAGGCGGCTCTGGCGGCGTCTGGAAAATCCATGGACACGGCGGATACTAGGTCTTACGCTGATGCCTACGACGATTTGTGAGTTTCTTTTATCCCACTTCCAGCCACGTAGTCCCAGAACTTTGAGACTGACTCATGGTAGTGACGACTTCATGTAAACGCCTCGACGCTTCTGGATTGCTCGTGTGATAGAAAAAAAGTTGCGGATGCGGGATGAGCGGAGGTCTTTCTTTCATTTGGCTGGTTACATGTACTTGATTGGTGTTCAAGGCTGGCTTTTTATGGGGTTGGGTGGGGCAGTAGACTCGGCGTGGCTCTGAATTTACACCTTTTCATACTTTCGTCTTCTCAGTCTGGGCGGGTGAGAATTGTGGAAATGACTTGCATCGGCCATCACTCACAATGGAATCAACTCTTTGCATTTCTGAATACTCGCATTCTCAACTGCAGAACGAGAGCACAAAACGGCCATCTCGCAGAATAGTGTCTTTGATAGCATTATATACAAATTCCAGTAACTCCTCCAGAGACCGAAAAAACAACTTTTTTTTGATATCCCTCTCGCCCACAGCTCACATCTTCCTCCTCTTGGCGGCCATGCCCTTCCTGCCCTCGTAATGCTCACCGATATTCTTCCCCTCGCCCTCGCCACTCTGCCGCTTCCTACTCTTGTCGAGCGCCTTCTCACCGCGCCCACTCCTTCCGACCCTAGCGGTGATCCTATCCAGATCACCCGCGAAGCCCCTCCAATCCTCACCACCAAACTTATCCGCGGCCGCAAGCATGCCCTTCTGCCTACCCGCACGAGCCTCCTTCTTGCTCGGCTTCGGCAACCGCACCAGATTCGCCTCCTCGAACTCCTGGCGCTCATGCTCCACCCGCTTATCGCGCGCCGACTTATGTCCGCCACGACCACCATCCACGATCGTCGTGCCAATCGACGGCTGCGCCAGTGGCGCCGTGCTCAGCTCGTCGGTGACGAAGTCGTCGAGGAGGTGCGCCCGCGGCAAACGCTCCGCCTTCTTCTCGCGCCCCACGGTCGTAGGCATGCTCGTGGCCGCGATGCGTGGCGGCCGGTACACTCCGACTCCGTCCGCAGCCTTCTCGTCGTCGGCGGCGGCACCAGCCTTCCCGCCAGCCCGCAGCAGCGAAGACGGGTTCGGTCGGTGTGCCAGATCCGCGGGCGCGGTAGCGGCCGCCGTGGCGAGCAGCGCCTTACGCCCCGCACCCTCGTCTTCCGACCCTGCGCTCTCGTCGCCGGAATCACTTTCTTCCCCGCCCTCCTCCTCTCCATCCTCGCCCTCGCCCTCCCCACGCTCACCCCTCCCCGCCGCCACAACGACCTTATCGATCTGATACTTGAGCTTCATTTCCAGCGGCCTGACGGCGCGCTCCAGCAGCAGCCTTAGCTTGACCAGCGCGTCGACGGCGGGTGAGCCTTGCAGCGGCGCGGAGCGCAGCCGCAGCAGCGAGAGGAAGACGAGGTGCTGCAGATACGAGAGGAGGACGTCGTTCTTGACGTCGAGGAGGGAGATCCCGTTGCGTGGCGCGGAGATCAGGGCGCTGTCTGAGGTGGACGGGAGGGAGGTGTGCGTGCTGCTGAGCGAGGCCGCGAGGGTGCTGAGGTGGGTGAGGAGGTCGGGGGGTGCGGCGGAGGAGGGGGCGGGTGGGGTGGCCATGGTTGGGTGTGTGCGTGTGTCTGTGTGTCTGTGTGTCTGTGTGTGGAGGTGGAGGAGGAGCAGCCGTGGAAAGCGGGAAGGTGGGATGGCACTGCGCAGAGGTGGTGGAAGTTTAAATCGGATTGGGAATTTTTGGGGATTGACACAGGGATGTGTGCTTTTGGTTTAGTTAGCGTACCTACAAAGTTAGCGTGGTGAGCTTCTGTTGATGGGGTCATGGAGTGGCACTCGCACTCGCACGGGCCCGATGAGTTTGCCGGGGGATTTCGTCGAGGGATTTGCTTTGCCTTTCAACTGCCTTTCAACTGCCCAAGACGCAGGGTCTAGGTGGGGTACGGGCTAATACACCGAGCCAGTGGTTTGAACTGTGGGAAGGACGTGGAAAATTGCAGGTACATACGCCACCATGATCTCTATGATGGCCCATGGATCGTAACTTCGTAAGTTTACTATAGACTCAGAGTTCCAAAACGACTAGGTACGCAATCTCGAAACGTAGGCCGCATAAGCCCCGAGAGTTTAAGGAGAGGGTTTTCTTCTACCTCCTGGCCACATTATGGTGCGATCTAGAAGTCTCCACCCTTCTGGCTGGTTTCATAAAAGAAACGAGGCATGAGGTCAGCGGGACTCTCGCGTTCCGGCGAGCCCAAATTGCCGACAGAAAGCTGGTTGGTTCAGCGCAATAACAGTATTCTACATCGTGGAGACTTCGGAGAGTAAAGATATGGTATACATAGTAGAAGCTATCTGGCGTCACTAGCTCCTCGAAAGACAAAATACGCATGAAAAAGGGCAGTGACACAGGATATCACTCGCTAGAAGGCGACATTGACAAATTTGTACTGCTGGAGGAAAGTGTGCCTTAAACCATCATTAGAACCACCATGATATAAATCAAAACCCTTCATTAGCACCTAAAGAACAACTCTATCCAAGTAGCCATAGTCTTAATCCGGGTGTTTGTGGTGGGTCCGGCTGGGTGGAGGAGTGGCCGTTTCTGAGGCGATTTTGGAAATTGGAACTCCAGCGCGCCTCCATTCATGGGATAGCAGCAACTATTATAACGTACTGTACTTTCTTAAATCTTTTAAATTCCATGCTAAGCACCCGAATGATATAGAGTCGTATGTACCTATCACAACAGAAGAATGTATGATGTATGTGACATCGGAGGAAATGCCGAAGGCCCAATACCTACGGGCGTGTGACCTACCCAGTGGGCGGAGTATTAAGCTTCAGACATCCGGCCATCAACCACGTTTTAAGTTTTAACCACCCAGCCGTGCACCGGCCTTCCCCCCCGCGACCTCCCAGCGATCACCAGATTGGTTGTTCGCCGTTCCTTTGTTGCCTTGATCCCATCGCCCCCACGCCCCTCTCAGTCACCACAGCTATCACCCCCCCACCCCGCCCCCTCACGTCGACCCGCAAAACCTGCACTCCGCGTACCTGCACTCCGCGTACCTGCACACTGCGTAGCGGCGTATGTAGGCGGGTAGTTATCCCACCCTGTCCCACCCCACCCCACGCCATCCCACGCCATCCCACGCCACCCTATCGGTCGGTCCCTCAGTCCCCCCACCGCCGGGAATCAAAAGCCGGTGCTGTGCGTACTGCGATCTCGATGATGTTGTGTCACTCGTGACGAGCAGGTATCAGGAATGTTGGAAACGTGGATGCAACATTCCAGCCCCGTCGAAGGGGTTTCATAAGGGAACTAGGAAGGAACTAGGAGGGAAGGAAGGGAGGGAGGGGAGCAACTGGTTTCTGGGTGCTGGCTGGCTGGAGCTAGAGGGACTGGAGGGGCTGGAGGGAGAGGGGCTGGCAGGATTGGATACGGCGAGTGAATACTGGAGTCGCTGTGGGTTGGCAACCTGGGGAACAATGGTGTTTTGGCCCATCTGGAGGTAAAACACTGATGATACGACGATGTCTACAAGGAACCGGAACGAAGTATGATACTTTCTATAAGTGAAGCCGCCATGTAACTCCACAAAGTACGTACACACAGCACACCGACGTAGTGAGTGAGAATGATGATACAAAAGATGTTTAAAGAATGTTACAGATGCATTGAAGAAAAGAAAAACCGGCAAAACCCCCTCCTTTTGCCAGTCTGTCCCAGTAGGTAGTTCCGTCACCCGTTACTTCAAAAAGTAAAGTAAAATACAAGAAAAAGGCAACCCCTCATGTCCATGTAAGTTAAGTACCATAGTAGATTACACCCTGAAGTAGAAGAAAAGAAAAAGAAAGTTGTAAGACCATCGACTGCCGGAAATGAAGGTAGGCAGCACCCATTCCGTATACAACACAGCGATGGTATGTACTTAAAGTAGTACTTAATGATACATGGAAAAGAAAAGAAAAAAATGCATTACAAAGTCAACCGATTTCAAAAACTACCCAAAAAATAAGGACATGGATCGAATATTTAGTCGGTCGATCTCGATACTGGAAACGGCCCGAAATTGCTGTGTGTTGCGTTGCCGGAGGGGATTCGGTCGCCGTTTAGATATATCGAGGTATGGTAATAGCCGTGGAAGAGGGAAAGAAAATATTCGTTCATGGTAGTCGATTCGTCGGTCCGCTAGGTGTACTGGAAGGGCTGGGGGTTAATCGGTTGTAACTAGATTGGAAGCGAGTGGGGAAGAGAATAAACTTACTCGTTGGTCGGTATTGATCGGTCTAATTGCGGGGAGGCTTGCCAACGGAGGGGATCCAGTCAGGCTCGGGAGCGGCCTCACGCTTTGGGGGCTTGCCGACGGAGGGGATCCACCCAGGCTCGGGAGTGGCCTCACGCTTCGGGGGCTTGCCAACAGAGGTGATCCAGCCAGGGGCGGGAGCGGCCTCACGCTTCGGGGGCTTGCCGATGGTGCTAATCCACCCAGGCTCGGGAGCGGCCTCACGCTTCGGGGGCTTGCCGATTGTGGAAATCCACCCAGGCTCGGGAGCGGCCTCACGCTTGGGTGGTTTGCCGATTGTGGAAATCCACCCAGGCTCGGGAGCGGCCTCACGCTTCGGGGGCTTGCCGATTGTGGAAATCCACCCAGGCTCGGGAGCGGCCTCACGCTTGGGTGGTTTGCCGATTGTGGAAATCCACCCAGGCTCGGGAGCGGCCTCACGCTTGGGAGGTTTGCCGATTGCGGAAATCCACCCAGGCTCAGGAGCGGCCTCACGCTTCGGGGGCTTGCCGATGGTGCTAATCCACCCAGGCTCGGGAGCGGCCTCGCGCTTCGGGGGCTTGCCGATTGTGGAAATCCACCCAGGCTCGGGAGCGGCCTCACGCTTGGGTGGTTTGCCGATTGTGGAAATCCACCCAGGCTCGGGAGCGGCCTCACGCTTGGGAGGTTTGCCGATTGTGGAAATCCACCCAGGCTCGGGAGCGGCCTCACGCTTGGGTGGTTTGCCGATTGTGGAAATCCACCCAGGCTCGGGAGCGGCCTCACGCTTCGGGGGCTTGCCGATTGTGGAAATCCACCCAGGCTCGGGAGCGGCCTCACGCTTCGGGGGCTTGCCGATGGTGCTAATCCACCCAGGCTCGGGAGCGGCCTCACGCTTCGGGGGCTTGCCAATTGTGGAAATCCACCCAGGCTCGGGGGCGGCCTCACGCTTCGGGGGCTTGCCGACTGATGTGATCCAGCCGGGCTCTGCGGCGGGCAGAGCTAAAATGCCAGGGGCACAGGACAGAGCGAGAAGCAATACCTCAGGCCGCATGCTGAAACGATGGTTTGTCGGGTGTAAGGAACGGCCGTTATCGAGTGTGAAATCGGAGACGAATCGGAGAGAGCAATGAATGCGGTCGGTATGAATTGCCGAAGATGAGCGCCGGAGGAAGATGGTCTGTGTCTTTAGAGTGAAAGACTGAGGAATGTTGCTGGTGAGGAATGTGAGTAGAAGGTCGGATATCTTCTGTCTTTATAGGATAAAGTTTCCAGTTGGGAGGGATGAGTACTTTTCAAGGGAAACACCGTGGTGAAGGTGGGAGGGAAACGGTGGGCCATGTGGTATAACTGTTCTCATGTAAGGAGCAGTGTGGGTGTCGGCCTGCCTGTCTGTTAATGGACATTCGTGATCTCCACGGGCGGGCCGTTTGAATGGAGCGTCCAAGGTCCCACACAATCACTTGACATCACTCGTGGTGGCGTCAACACCACCCTTTTGCCGCCCTCACCGAAAAATAAAACCCAACGAAAGCGGTAGGGAGGACGAGGATCTCCATGAGCTTGACATCGTATCTTAGGTCAGGCGCTAAAAGGGTGAAATCTAGTGCTCTCTTCACCGTCCAGAGGATGGCCGCCGCCACCAAGTTTTGAGGCCCTAGTCCGGACACGCCCGTCTGGAATGTCCGTTCTGGAAGGTTCTTAGCCATGAGATACGTATAGCCATCGTGCTTAAAAGTCCTTTTGCATCGCGGCGTAACGCTCGCTTCCGCTTAGATGCGCCGAAGAAAATTGAGGAGGTGGATGGTACGCATGTGGGACTCCTTCATGATTCCATTCAGACCCCTATTAGGATTAGTGTGTTTCTCTGTGCTGAGGGGACACAATTTATGATTCGTCATTTCCAGCAAAAATGTATACGCTAACTCCCAAACGGGGTCTGAACGAAGTGCCAGAACTCAATTCCGGCGCTTCCGACGTCCTTGGTGATGGCAACTTCTTTGTTCCGCCTACCTAAAACATGTAAGGTCATGAGGCAAACGCTGAAGCCAACAGGTAAGATTTCGTTGACTATCACGCACAGTGTAACGTATGGTTCCCACGCCGTGTGGATAGCTTCGGCTGGACGGGTATGGAGAGGTAAAGATACTCTATCTGTGTAGCTAAGCGAGAGGCCGTCTATGGCGCACCCCGTCGCGCCATAGATCAATTTACTATCTCTCGATGAGGTGAGAGAAGTAGGGTGACGGCGTTCGAGAAACGAAAGAGTGTTGATTACATGCGATGTGAGGAGAGGCAGGCGGATGTATTTTGGTTTGCTCATTCACAGTGCATTCTCGGTATAGCGTTTGCAATGTGGCAGAGGCTTTGAATATGGTGGATTCCAGATTCACTCCTGCGATAGGGCCAAGCTGGCGAGAACCATCTCAACTGCAGCCTCGTAACTTGGCCCCCATCTCGACTCCAATAGGCGAAGAACTCCTCTCGATCGCAATCCCCGCCGCGCCGTCCGTCGCCACCGGCGTTGGCGATGAGACTGTCCACCAGTGCCAGGCTAAAGTGGTCTTTCAAAGTGTTCGTCCTGCTCTCCCTCCCTAGGAGGCGATATTGCACAGGTGGTCTTGCACCTCACGCGGATCATCACAGTCCGGGGCATCCAAAGTCGAAGAATGTGGAAGTCCTGATATTTCCATCGATGCTATTGAAAACCACAAGCGTCGAGCAACACCAACATCTCGATACCATTGAAGTTGGGCCCGCCCCGTCACCAACTCCATCATCTAACCGTATATGGAAGCCAGAATGAAGGCGGTTCCGAAAGACACCCTACTCAGCAGCACCAAGCAGTCAGTTAATGTCATCCTGTTCAAATTTGCGAAGAACAAGCGTCTCTGTGACTAGAATGATAGTGGAAGTGAGGCGGTGTTTTGTCCCAAAATTGCGTGTTGCATAGCAGCATTCAACGCCATTCATGTAATGCACAGAATCCGAGAGTTGAAGTTTCATCAATAATGCCATCAATACAAACCAAGCGGGCTTCTGTATCATCGATGCTCCAAGAGGGTTTCCACCGACGAGGAATCAGAGGGCATGGCGAATCCAAACGAAATAAGGGGGCCCACTTGAATGCAGTGTTCTTCATTATCAATCCTCTCACATCCACCTCCTCCGCCCAACGCCTAAGCTTCCCAGCAGGCACGAGATCGATTCCTTGCCGTGCGAGAGTCTACCGGGCACATCAAAGTCAGTCATGATCCCCGTTGTGGCAATCTCGGGTCTTGTGTGAATGTTGGTTGACCCCTCGCGGGGATCGCCGAAGGAAACCCACCTCAACTATCAACATCAACGCCCCAAGAATCAAGCACAGCGTCTTCCCGAAACGGGAGACACACAGGCCTAGCCCCATGCCCACGAAACTGCCCGTCGAGATCTGCCGATAGATCGCTGGATTGTATCCGTTCCGGTTCCTTGGTGGTGGGGCCATAGGCTTGCGGCTCGTCCCCCAGGGTAATCCGAATCCGCCGAAGGCCGAGCTGGGAGCTTCGCATCGGTACGTCGCAAACAGACTCGACGGCCTATTGCCACCGTGACTGAGATACCCGAGGCCGGCGGCGGCACCGAGAACGGAAATGGGAGGCGCAAAGAGTCGGAATGCCATTGTTCGTAAGCGTTGTTGTTGATGATGAGGTTCGGTGATGCTGGTGATACCGGGCGGGCGAGATCAACGTAGCTACGGCTTGGTAGTTTGATGACGTCGCGCCTCAATCCACCGTACCTTGGCGGTTGTTAGTACCACGCGATCCGTGCTCTACACGCATAAGCGCGGCAAAAGTAATGGCCAAGCATATGTAAAGGACTTCAGCTGCTTTCCTGTTTGGACAGAATTCCAAACAGCGAGAGCAGAGACGCCGAAAGGCCTGTAAATAGAGCAGGTTAGGATAACCAATGTGATGCCCCTTTCCAAATTCAGTCAACGATTACCGTCGAGTTTATGACCACGACGAGCGTCGAGTGTCTAGGTAGTTTAAGTTCTTTAGGCAATCAGTTGGGGCCCAACCGAAGTATAAACGGTCCCATGCTTTTGACGACAAAGGCTTACGACGCACTTCCTACTCTAGTAGCTTCTGACAGAGTGGTATGACACCGGGTGGACTCGGGACTCGAGATATCTTGGATAGTGTATACGGAGCTCGTGCTTGCCTTGTTACGAGGGTGTAGATTTGCGGATTCAGCTCCGAATGCCGGAGGCCCGAACTCGACCTGACCTCGAAGCTCCCGTGCCGAATCGTGGTCTACCTATCACGTTCCGATCGTAAGCGTGCAGCGCTATCTCAGCACATACTTAGCCGGAAAACCATCGCACAGTGCACAGTGCCTCAGCCGAGCTGCGAGCAAACATCGCCTCGCACCGCTTTCGAGTACCTGTTGACGCTGGTCGGTGTTTCTCCAACCTCAAAGTTCTCCAAGATTGGACCGTAACCAGCACCAGTAACTCGCAATGCTTTGCAGATCAACATCTACCGTCCTTCCTTTCTATCAATACCGTCCTTCCTTCTATCAATACCCTTCATCCATCCTTTCTGCATACCTGCCTTTGATCCGGATCGAAGCGAGTGATCCTCCATTCTTGAGTAGGTACCGTACGACACCACTGGTTTCCCCTCGCCACTAGACCGCACAGCCACACAGCCTTCGGTTACACTTCACGCTAAGGAAGCTTGCGCCACACCGACTATTGCAGCTAGCGCAGACACTTTTTTATTCGACCAACCCAACCCTCCCACTTCGCACAATCATTCTGGCACTCCATCGCAGTCACAAAGCCCTTCCATCCACCCCCACCAGGGCAACACCAAAGGTTCGTGATCCGCTTCCCCCCCAACCCCCCCATATTGGAGGTTGGTGATACACAATTCATCAACCCCAACAACGCTTCACTCTTTCCCTTGATTGAATGAGTGTGGCTCTTGTGGAATTGAATATCGCTAAGCTCCTGTCGCGCCCATCGTCGTCGCTCTCGCGTCGTCATTGACCCCCCACCATCTCCCCCCATGAGGAGAGAGGGGAGGGGTTAGTGCGACAAGAGTTGTCGACGACTGCGCGGATGTTTACTGTAGATGAATGAAGAGGAGCTGCGCATGCTCAAGGCGGCCCTTGGGTCTGTCGTTGAAACTCAAGAAGAAGACTGTGCCCCGCCCGTTGGGCAAATTGAACAAGTTACGACGGATCCCGTCGAAGGCGACCCCGAGGTCGTAGAATTGGGTGAAGAGGATCTTAACTCGTTGCTCGCTCAATTGCAGCAGCCACAGGACGGTGAACCGGATCATCCCCTCTCTCCTTCCGTACCGACTGGCGAGACCGAGCAGTTTTCGGGTGCGGACGAGTTGCGCCTCGATCCGTCTGTGCTTGAGGAGATTGCACGGGCTCTTCGCGGAGGTGACGCCGTAGGAGCGACTAGTGCGCCCGGGGGAGCGAAGGAGGACAGCAGTGAACACCAGCTCATCAACGCTCTACAGAAGGCTTTCAAGGAAGATGGACACAGCAATAATCATAATGTTTCTTCGGATTCTACACCGACAGGCCAATCCCCAGAGCCCCAGGCTCAGGGGAACGCTACTCTGTCAATGCTGTTGCAGCGCCAGGAACAAGTTGGGCTTCTCATTTCCAATGAGATGTATCGTCAGCAGAATGGAGATACCAGGGGCGAGAGCTACTCCCCCGAAATCGGTGAGGAGGACGCGAGTATGCAGATGGGAGACTACGACGATGCCTCCAAGCATGCGGAGCGCGAGAGAATTCGAGAAGAGAATCGAGAAAGAAAGAAGCGATGGCGCGAAGTAAACCAAGATCGAAGTGAGTGATACAATGCTTGATTCTATGGAGTATTGACTGACAATATCTAGACAAGGACAATGATCTGAGATGTCGAGTCACCAAACGGGCAGCTAGGCTCTTCGGTTTGGGATCCTCTGCAACGAAGACTGCATGGGTCGCAGCGGAATTCAACAAAAGGAAACAGAAGAGAGAACAGAAGGAGAAGACCAAAGGAGGAGACGGTCTGAACTTGTCTAGTGTGTTCGCATCCTCTCAACCACATGCGTTCGCAGGCTCTGGCGACCATAGTGGAGTGATCCGTGGGTGCGGAGATGAAATCACGATGGAAAGCCTCGTCGAATTACTGGCGAAAGCTCCACCAGAGCTTGTCGCCGAGCTTCATCAAGTTGCGAACGACATCACTGGAACTCAACTACCACTAGGACGGAGCCGGATGGGGCAACAATCACGGAACCCGACGTCATCCCAGATACCTCCAGCTTCATCGTATCAGCAACAGCCGTCATACACACCGCATGTTCATTCTCCTCCTCCACCACCTCCACCAACAATGCACGGCCGATCCTTTGACACGGCCCCCGGCTCCGTTCCCGCTCCCCTTCCCCAACCAGAGCCCGAGCCGGCTGTTACTACACTGGAGGGCGTTCTCCAAGGTCTTGTTGCTGGAGGTGAAGTTCCCGAAGGCTTCGACCTGCTGCTTGCCGAGTTGGCGGCAGAGCCAGAAAAGTCCACTCCAGAGGTTGAGCAGGAAGCACAGCCCGAACCCCAGCCACAGCCCGAACCTCGATTACAGACCCAGCCGATGACCCAATTGCAGTCTCAGAAAGTACCCCAGGCACAGACCGAGGAAATCACTCAGCACCAGCCGATGACCCAATTGCAGTCTCAGCAAGTACCCAAGGCACAGACCAAGGAAATCGCCCAGCCCCAACCCGAGTCTCGGCTCGAGTCACAAACCGGGCACCAGTCCCAATTCACACCTGAGCCAGTTCCCACCGAACTTCAATCCGAAGCCGTGCCCAAGCCCGAATCATCTGGAGAGCCATCATCGATTGTGACAGAATCGACACCTGCGACTTCTGAACCGCCATCCTTGGTTGAGACCAGACAAGCTTCCGTGGCTCCAGAGCCGACGCTTCTTGCCGAGAACCCGGGACCTCCTGAAGTACCAGGATCTGCACCGATACTTGGGGCTGTAGAATCATCCGCGACCCAGGAGTCCACACTTCAAGCCGAGACCACAGGATCTCGCGCAGGATCTCCCGAAGAAACCGGTGGCGAACTTGCTGATGTCAACGTCGACGAGCTCCTTGCAGCTCTCGCGGCAGCTGGCGAAGATAATGACGAACACGCTGGAATCCTGGAAGAAATCCTTAACGGCTACGGCATGGAAGAACATTCCATCTCCGATGAATTCGTGGCTGATACAGCAGTGGTCGATGAACCCCTGGCTGACGATGAGTCCATAGCGGACGATGGCGTGGATGTGGAGGCGCTGCTCGGAGAGCTGGCGGCCTCAGAAGAAAGCAACGGAAAGTTGGCGGCTTCGGAAGAAAACGAAGACGAGATGACAGAAGAGGCACTTGAGAGGATTATCAAGGAGTGCGGATTCGATCCGACGAGTGTGGCTCTCGGGACTTTAACCGATGAGCAGCTGATGAATCTTGACGCCATCCTCACCAACGTTACTGGAGAGGGGGCCAAGCAGAGCGAACAGAATGAGCAGATCGAGGATTTGAGTCCCGAGATAACCGAAAACATGTCGGTAGACGACATCGACGCTCTCCTGCAGAAGCTTAGTTCGGAATCCGAAGGCCCCAGCGTCAATATCGCCCCCCTTGAACAGCCGTTCGAGAATCGAGTCTTTACACAGACACCGCAGGAAGTGGCGGCTCCGTCGTCAGCGAGGGATAACTTTGGGGGATATACAAACGAGAACCTTCGCGCCATCCTGACGGTTGTCCTCGGTGGCATTGGCATCCCGCTCGTACCAGCTCGACAAGAGATGCCACGTTCTCTTAAGCGTCCGTCGTCAGCTTCATATGTTCCTCCTCCGCCTGCCAAGCGTCCGCGCGGTCCATCTCCCAACGTTGTTGCCCCTAGCGCGGTCAACCAACTTCAGGGAATCGTCCAGAGCAGTGCCAACATCATCCGTCCCTCGCCAACTCCAACGCCACTTTCGCCTGCGTACGTCGCGAGCTTTGGCAACACCGAGGACATGAACCGGCGATTGATGGCCATGAAGCCCCCGCCATACAGACCTGGTGGTGGAACCCCTAGAAGCACGCATTCGGCAAGCAGTGCGCCGATTCCCTCGCCGCTCCCTCTTATCCCTCTCCCCGCGAGACCTAAGAGCGGAGAAGACGAGAAGCGCATCAAGGCAATGGGATTCCCACCTCTGCTCGCGGGCGTCAAGCGAAAGGCTGAATAGACGGACCAGGGACTGGCATTTCTTTAACGGCGTTATCTCTTCAAATATGTCGGTTGGCGTTGGGCATATTTTCCTTTCTCATTCCTTCGGCGATACCTACAAGCCACATCTCTTTCGGATGAGGCGGGCGTTACAGGCGACTACTTGGAGGGGGCGTGTGGTTGGGGGCGTTTACCTGTTTGTGTTTTCTGCTTTTTTCTTTCTTTTTTTTTCCCTTTTTCTTTTTTTTACATGTTGCCATTTCTTTTCACTCTATGGGGGCAACAAAAAGTTTTTTTCTGTTTTATCTCGCTGGTCTGGCGGTTTTTCTTTTTTCTTTTTTCTTTTCTTTCTGCGTGGAAACTCGAATTTACGTGCTGAGACTTGGTTGATTTTGAGTTGCTAATGTGCTTTACTTTACTTTTTATCTCTGGTTCATCATGATTGGTACTCTAGTAACGAGTCGATGAGCGGAAAGGCGGGCGGGTGTGGAATTTGGGGATTTGGGTACTGGATTTTCGCGGGTTGTTCGTGTTTGCTACATACAGACATATTCGGCGGCGGAATGTTGTACCTACCTCATAGAGGATTGTCATTGTTTGGTGAAACAGACTGATGGGTCAATCGTATGTATGTGCTTTGTGGACTACCGAGTGTATGTGATTATTCATGTGGGTTGATGGGATATGAAGCCCGTGGGACAGATACTTGATACTTAGGTAATTTGTGTTCTTGCTGGTAGGTATTTGGTGGAGGTTGGATAGATACTTGGATACGGTACCTACAAGAATGAACTTCACCAACCAGTGTTCGTTCGTTCGAGTCGTCGTGAATCGTGATGATTAGATCCTCGGGCTAAATCCTCCTTGCTATACCCGAGTAGTTTACCACCGCTGCTTCCTTCTGCCAGGCTTCACCACCGGCCCACCAGATCATAGGTAATTAATCATGCCACACCGTTCATCGTAGCCAACGGCCTCTACATCCCACATCCCACATCCCGCAGGCTGCAGATCAGGTTTTCAGTGTCTACTCGGTCATCTGGCCGAAGTTCGATCTGGCCGATGTTCGAACCGGCTCTGTTATTGTACACTGTGCGGGCCAGTTCACAGCGTGACCGCGCTGGGTATGGAATCCGTCAAATCCGGCGAACAGCCATGTTATTTGCCAGTCGAGAAAGATGGCCTCGAACTACCTATCTACACGATTACCAAAAGACGATCAAGTTTCAATAACCATAGAGCCAGTTCGCCACCAGCTGCAACGCATAAACCGCCGCGATGGACTTCGATATGTAGATTACTAGTCAGGAAGCTCGCCACGTATGTTCCCACATCCACATATTGCAGGCATAGGTATCATAGGTAGAGTAGTAGCAGGTGTACATGTACTGAGAGCACATACCTGCTCGTAGGACCTTATCCAGGGCGGTGAAGAATGCGTTACGTATCTTTAGATCTTGGCGGTATGTGCGGGATTCCCGACGGCCGCTCGTATTCGTGGCGTCCCGGCATCAACAGACGCTGCCGGAGCTCACACAGACTGGTAGCTATGTCACTCAGGTATATAGAGTTACATACCTGTTCGCAGGGTCATGTCCAGGGCGGCGAAGAAGGCGTTACATATGAAGGTAATACCTACGTACGTACGTATCTTCGGATCTTGGCGGTATATTGTACAGTATATACGAAATTCCCGACAGCTGCTTGTCTTTGTGGCGTTCGGACTCTGGACATCATCAGATCCTAACTACCTGTTATGTAACGCTGCCGAAGCTCCCCCAGACTGGTAGCCATAGCAGAAACCCCCCTCCCCCCGTAGCCATGTCACTCAGAAAAACAGGCTACTCCACCAGCGAGAATCGTGGTGGGGAATCCCGATACCTACCAGCTATCTGTTGAGCGGGCTCCACTTGCCACTCACTCGGGCAAGTGTCCGGACCTGCTTTGCTCTGCTCGAGGAAGTTACAACTCACAAGGAAGGGAATCTCCTATACAGCTGTAAATCAGGTTTACATTAAGTACATACCACCCGGAAAATTATTCGAGAATTCCACGTCCACGGTTGCCAAGAGCCCAATGTCGTCGTTGACGACGACGACTTGACGAGGATCGATTGAAGACTCCTTTAACTACCCTCCATTAACATACTTACTTAATGTACATACAGGTATAAACGAGCACAGATTGCATGGCCTCCGAGACCACGGGCCACGCACACCGTCACCCATCACATGCACATCTGCTGCCCATACGGACTCCGGAGAGGAGAACCGTCTCCGTCTGCTTCTCCTTCTCCACGCGAATGTTTGGTTGGTTATGTGATCTAGATCTAACCATCCAACTATCCATCGGTTGATAGGACCGCCGATAATACGTACGTAGGATGGTAGGAAGAAGCATGGAGTATTGAGCTTCGCCGTCGGGTACATACGGCCAGGAAGCACCAAGACTTTGTTTCATGGGAGTAGGTAGTATTGAGTACTCCGGTAGGTAGGTAGCTTCCCGCCTGCCCGCCCGACCATTACGTTATTCAACCGAGCGGAAGGGAAGGGAAGGGAAGGGTATTCCCGGGCAGCCATTGCTCCCGTTTTCGTTCAATCGAGGCGGTCTCCCCCAAGCCCCCCCCCCCCCCCCCCCCCTCCGGCCCGTTTGACCGCACTCTACCAGTAACTGTAGTATACGGTACAAGGTAGTAGGCGAACTCGAGAAGAAGTTGTACGCGGTGGAGACCTCCGAGCCTTGAGGACGAGACGGGATTGTACGTACGTACGTAAGTATAGTTAGGGTACGGTATTGGGTATAATTTTCATATGGAGACTGGAGTTAGTTAGTGGGTGGTTGGTGCTGGTGATGGTGCTGGTGCTGGTGAATTGACAGGCAACCCTTGCGGAAACTGAGCTTCGCTGGGGTAGGATATGTGAAGAGGTCTACCTGTCTGGCGGCTGATAAATGTGTAGGTATCATAGGTGGAGCACGTAACTAGACGGTAGACTCGCCTCCTTCCTTTCCCTTCAGACATGGCATCGAGAGAGCTACTCTACTCATCGGCGGGGGGGCACATGCTCGAGCTCACTCACGGACAGAGCCGAGATCAATCATCACGATTGACATTCCCAGTGGCGGGAAAAGTCTTTTCCTTTCCCTTCCCCCCTTCCCGAAAGTGCACACATCGCTTGGAGGATGCAAGCGAGGCTTGATATGAACTTGATAAGTAGCTTGTACCTACACACCTACAATGTACCCATCCATCGAGATGACTCCCTTCCCCCCCGCGCGGTCATAGACTCATAGCGGCCGCTCTATACCCTATGGACCTATGTTGTATGTTGTATGTTGTATGTTGTATGTATCGGGGAGTTGGGGACTTTGGCGTGTTTTAACCGGACGGAGAGATGTGGTGGGTAAAAACCGCACTGGGAGAGAAGAATAATAATACTCTATGTAGGAAGTATTCACCACCTACAGTGTCCACTCCCCACCGGCCACCGGGGAAATCGAATCCGAAGATTCCTCCAGCAACTCTTGGCTCTTGGCAGCAAAACAAGCATCGCCAATACTCGATATCAATGATATCAATGCGGGAAGTAGCTACCTACTGTTAGGTAGCAAGTAAAAGTAGGTATGCACGGTGGTTAGAGTAGACCACGCGTCTCCCGCCTCCCACCTCCGCTCAGCGGTCCGACGGACACTCCGGGCCACCACCCACAATCCGCCTCCTCGACTGGTGGTTTGAGCGCGGTGGATTCGTCTGTCTGTAGGGGAGGTTAGTAGGGTAGGCAAGAGGTAGGAGGTGCGTACCGGATTTCTCGAGCTGCCTCCTAGAGTCCTAGGTATGAAAGTTGGTAAATACATCTCTGCCAAGAGAACGGTATGCAGGAATGCAGGAACCATCTTATACCACATACACCGCACCGGGATCGTGCTTTCGGAGTTTTGAGCAGGTATGTACCTGCTACCTGCTACTACACTGCTACCTGCTACTACATACCTGAGTATGTACGCATGCGCTCCCACGTCCAACTACCTACCTACCTACCTACCTACCTACCTAGCGCCGGAGAAGTCCACGTCAACACATAACGGCGGTCGTGTTAAGATGCGACTGGGGGAGCGACTGGGGGCGTGGTGTGTGTTTGTTTGTGGGGCGGGGGGTATTAGGGTATTGATCGTCGTCCAGAGCCATGAGCTTCTCGCTTTGAATGCAATTGCGCACCTGTGATTCGTCCGGAGCGCGCTGCTCCCGAATTCTCCGCCAGAACGCAGAACGGTAGGCAGGTAGGTAGGCCGGCCCGGGCCCGGGTCCAGAACACAAGGTTAGATACGCGTGGCTTCGAGATCTTAGCCGCGCGAGGGAGGGAGGACCCCTGGTGGGATTTGGTTCCCGAGGGCAGGGTATGGGGGCAACCGATGCATGCATGGAATATAAGGCTGCGGGGAATAGAGTACAAAGTTGACGGAGGCTTACGCGGCAATGCACTGCTGCTGTCTAAAGTGAAACGTCCTATTGGCTGGCTCGACGTCGAGTCGAGGGAACTCTGTTTTTTACTATGGACGGGGGAAGATGATGGTATGTAGATGCATGCAGCTGCGGGCCATAATCTGGGTAAAGACTAAAGTTCTGTCGAGGAAGGGAGGAAGACTTGCTCCAGAGGACCAACGTTGCCTGGTTGCATGTCATGCATATCATACTTGTTACAAGCAAGCGGGCAAGCAAGCAAGCAGGAAAGCAAGCGGAATTTCGAAAGGCCACTTGCTTGCTTACTGGAGAACCTGGACATCTATGCACATGCTGCTGTGTAAAGATTTCTTCGATGAGGATCCCTCCTGCCTTGCTTTGCTGTTCGTTAGTTAGGGGCGGGATTGACGGTTACATTGGGATATGTCCGTCTGTCTGTCTGTCTGGAAGTTACCGGGGCCGGGAGAATATATCGAGCAACTGTGGAGACGCGTATGTTCTCTATGTATGTAGATTCAACTCCCCCCTGCGCCGCTGCCAAGTTCTAACTGTGGCTGGTATGTAGGTGAGTAGGAGCCAGGTGCCAGGATGGAGATTGGCACTGGCCCTCGAGGGAAAAGTGACGAAGAGGTATTCGCGTTCTACGTGGAGTATAGTAGGTACATGCCTGCTTGCTTGCTAGCGAGAACAGCCCGTCGTACTGTAGTTACTGCGGAGGATACTGATCATGGGCTTGATGGAGCTCGAGAAATCGGGATATATAAGATTCTGGGTGTATCCCCTCAACTGCTTCCATATCCTCAACCACCATCACTCACTCACACACCCACTCACTCACTCACTCAACCAGCAGAAGCCGGCCTCCTTTCCCTCAATCCATCTTTTCAGATCCAATCTTCAGTTTACACCCCTCGCAATTACCATGCAATTCTCCCAGATCCTATTCCTCCTCTCGGTGGTTGGCAGTTCGCTGTCGCACCCGGGAGCGCACGAGGGGCACGACATTGCGAAGCGCACCGCGTTCCTCGGCAACGCCAAGCGGTCCCTGGCGGACTGCTCCGAGCAGCTGAAAACGCGGGGGATCGAGGCTGCGGCCATTGCCCGTCGCCAGGCGCTGGCCGACTCGCTCCGCGAGAAGCGCGAGATCAAGAAGAGGGCCGGATACAACCGTGTCCGCCGCGATGTCGACGACGTCTTGAACACAGATCATAAGTCGAGCTTGACCGGACTCACGGCGAGCAGTGATCCGAGCGTCCTCTTCACTGGTGACCTGAAGTGTGTCCTCCAGCCGGAGGTTACCCAGGGCCCGTACTGTGAGTGGTTATGATGCGCCCTTTGGCTGGTGCTTTTGCTGACGGGATTAAATAGACGTCGATGGTGAGCTCATCCGCGCGGATATGCGCGAGGACCAGCCCGGTATCGATCTGTACGCCGACGTCCAGCTCATTGACGTCAACACCTGCACGGTGATGCCGAACGTCTACCTCGACTTCTGGCACTGCAACAGCACCGGAGTGTAAGTCCATCCCCACCTATTTTCCAACCCAACAATCACTGACCCACTCTTAGTTACTCCGGAGTCGTAGCCAGCGGCAACGGCAACAGCGGCGACGCCAGCAACATCGACGCGACCTTCCTGCGCGGTTTGATCAACACGGACGACTCCGGCGTCGCTCAGCTGACGACGATCTTCCCTGGGCACTACACCGGGCGCGCAACACACGTGCACATCCTGGCGACACAGGACGCCACGGTACAAGCAAACAACACCCTGACCGGCGGTACGGTCTCCCACGTCGGCCAGCTCTTCTTCGACCAGAGCTTGATCGCGGAGGTCGACACGGTCGCGCCGTACACGGGCAACTCGCAGGCGCTCACGACGAACGCGCAGGATAGCATCCTCTCCCAGGAGGCGGCGTCCATGGATCCTGTCATGGAGTATGTCCTCCTTGGTGACGATATTGCCGATGGACTCCTCGGTTGGATCACCATTGGTATCGATGCCACCGCTGAGTATGAGGTCAGCTCTGCGTCTACGTTGACGGAGAATGGAGGCGTTGCGAACGCCAACTCTGGTGCTGGTGGCCCCGGTGGTGCTGGTGGTCCCGGTGGTGCTCCTCCTTCTTAAGTAGGGGGTTGCTGGGAATGAGGGTTGGTTGAGAGGGCAGGGGAGGGGGTGCTCGGTGTAGTTTTAGGACGGTGGCGGAGAGGCTGTGTACTGTATTAGAAGACTTGTTGGAAAAAATGGATATTCCGCACGGCGTGTTATATCACGAAAATATCCGGTTCAGAAACTAACCGAACGATTTCCTGGTGATTTCTTTCCCGGCTAAATACGATCAACTTACTAGTCTGCCCTTCTCTTGGGTCGCAGGAAGTACTGGACGCAAGAGTAGTCGTTCTTTCTCGGGACATAGATAACATTGTTGGCTTTCGTCACAGAATTGCACTCGGTGTGTTTACCTGCACTTTCGTTGCGATGGGGCACTCGGCTGTTGAGTGTGCCATAGCCTGGATTGGTCGTACGTAAGGTATTTGTGAAGGGTCGGGTGTATGTAGCTGTAGGATGCGTACCGAAAAATTACTCAGTGATTATCAATGTCTCGGTTGTTGTTTAACGTTACAAAGCACGGGATCAATAGATTTACCCATGGTGAATTGCAATTTCAATCTGCCAGACCATGGGCGAGTATATAAAACCTCACATATGGGGATAGAGATAAATTCTTCCGCCGACAGCCTTCTATATTGGCCAGGTGCTGTCGCAATGTACTCTAGAAAGGTAATATTGGGAGGCGGCAATACTGTCCAGTACATAGTACCTAGCGTGGATTGGTTCCGAGCATTAGCTATGACTACTTAAGTACAGTAGCAAAAAGTGGGGTGCGATTACTACCTGAAAAATACCAGGGTTATCGCAATACCAAAGAACTATCAGATTTTTACTTAACCCGTATTTTTTCTCTTCAAAAAGAACCAGACGGCACGTATTTTCACATAGAAAAAAGGGCTGCCATCTTTCCCACACCACGTATCAAAAAAATACGTCTGCTACAGACAACGAGAGTTATACAGCGTTGCAGTACATTTGCAGTATACCACGTAGTTATAAACCCTGCATAGTTGTAGAACCATATGGTAAACAAAATTGCGTGTTGGGTTACTTCCGATGGTACTACGTGATGTTCACCAGATGTCTGCGATATATCTACCAAAAGACTTCCGTGCTTGCAAAAGCCGGTGCTCACCACTACCCTTAGGGCCCGTACAATGCGATCTTCTGGAGTATCATAGGGTTGGGTATCTGCAGCAGAACAACGGATTTGCAGACGGCTCCATTGCAGAGTGATGGGAGACAGGATGGGAGAATGACTCGTCACCGAGCAGGAATGACTAGTCACCAAAGTGGGAATGACTCTAGCCACCGAATGGGAATGACTCTAGAAACCGAGTGGGAATGACTAGTCAATGAATGGGAATGACTCTAGCAACCGAGTGGGAATGACTCTAGGCACCTAGAAATGACTAGTCATCGGCGCCAGTATTACCTGTATGGCCGCACGCGGAGGGTGAGGGGGGGGGGTCTCCTGGGCGACACCAGTACTGCCTCCATTGCAGTGGGAGGGGGTCGGCGGGTGAAATCGAATGTGATTAGTAGTGGGCTTCAACGTTGGCGGGCATGGCGGGGTCGACCAAGTGCGGAGAAGTACTTAAGTCCGCCCCGCAACTCCTCCCCCTTCTCCCGCCGCAACTCCTCTCTCACTACAACTACTCCCCCACCACAACTTCTCCCCCACCGCAACTACTACATCCGCTGATACCTCCCTTCTGATATAGCTTCTACTCCTGCCGTATCTCCTGCTCTCGCCATAACTGCTACTCCCGCTGCAATTGCTATCTCCCTCCTGCCACAACTCTATTCCACTTGATAGCTCATATCTCATATAGCTTCCACTCCTGCCGCAACTACTACCCCCCGCCGACAGTTCCTCTTCATCTCGAAGACAGCTTCTCCTTCTCACTGATAGCTCCCCCTCGCTGGTAAGTCCTCCTCCCTAGCACTCCTCCTCGCTAACCACTCCTCCCCACTGACAAGTCCTCCTCACTGGCCACTCATCCTTTTCGCTAGTAGCTCTTCTCGCTGTCAACTCCTCCACCTTCTAGCCAATAGCTCCTCCTCTTGCAAACAAGTACTCCTCACTAATAACTACTCCTCGCTAACAGTTTCTCTTTATCTTGCCGACACCACTGCAACCTGCCCACAGACAGTGTAAGAAGGGCACCGGTGGCAGGGTGCCTGGATTGGAAGCACGAGCCGCCTACAGTAGTAGTAGTAGTAGTGTAGTAGTAGTAGTAGTAGTAGTAGTAGTAGTAGTAGTAGTAGTAGTAGTAGTAGTAGTAGTAGTAGTAGTAGTAGTAGTAGTAGTAGTAGTAGTGTAGTAGTAGTAGTAGTAGTAGTAGTAGCAGTAGTAATAGTACTAGTAATACCTGAAAACTGCCAGAATGTCGTGCATTTTTGCTTGCGTACAACGTCTTACTCACAGTACGTATTTTTTTGAAGCCAGAGGGTTTCTACGCATTTCTTCCGTAGATCCCTTGTGGTTGTAGTTTTACTGCAGTCCAGAAACCATTCGATTGACATTACAACGGTGCTCTCTGCACTACGTTGTTGTGAATACAAGGTAGTTTTCTGGTATGTCTCTGGTATTCCCGACACCACGTAAGATTTTGCGTCTAGAAGAACTGCAGTGGTTCTTCCTACTCTTTGGTATGCATATCTTTACAATTCTATGTAAAGATTTTCGATACCGTAGAGTTGGGACTATGGGAAGAAAGAAATTTCAAAATACATCTGTATTTTCGGAAAACTGCTAGGTTTCTACCTTTACGGTGGTTCTACTCATGACCTGCGGAAGGAGTCGCACCCCACTTTTTGCTACTATACCTATTCGCTCCCATATGCTACTAGCCATCGGAGAGATTCTGAGGATGAAAAGGAAAGATAAGAATCAAGCCTTCTCGATCAATATTTGGTATGCTGCGAAGATGTTAGACATGAGCAATCACTCCCATAGCGAGTGATGAAGTGGTATGGGGTCACGTGCATCACTCCACCCTGTATGTATCCACGAGTTTCCGCCTCTTGCGCCTTGCGCCGCGACTGCACTCGGGCCGTGCACCAACATCTTAGCGAAGCTTATCACAATTGGAAAGATTGTGACGAGTGCTGTGGGCGATTATGTACTTGTGTGGACTCGGGGTATCGGATCTGTGGATAGCGCAGGAATGGTTACTTATGCAATACTACCTATTCTAAGTGATCCGATCCGAGATGGGCCGGACGCAGGGATGCGTTTAGTTATCTAACGGTTCCGACTTTCCATCGATCGTGGTTCGGCTTCTTGGTTTCTCGGCTTCTTGGGATCTTGGGATCTTGGGATCTTGGGATTTTGGGTTCTTGGATTGATCTTGGATTGATCTTGGGAGGTTGGGTTCTCGCTTCTTGGATCCTTGGGTTCTTTCGTTCTTGGATTCTTGGATTCTTGGATTAGATTCTTTCGTTCTTTCGTTCTTTGGTTCTTGGATTCCTGGCCTTTTCGTCTCCCCGAGCTTGGATGGCTTGGATGGCTTGGATGTCTTGGATGACCGCTGGCACGGTAGTGTTTGCACAGCCAGCTGCAGGGAAACAACGTCTCGCAGCCTCCAAGCCTCGGCATCCGTCTTGACGATGACTAAGACCAGTTATTGGACTGGGATCATCGGATGCCATGTACTCTTCTTGATGTCCACATAGATGCTGTGGGACACAGTGGAAACGGCGGGCATGGCAGATGCACGAGCGGTGAAATTTCGCCGACCTGGCTAGACCAGATTCGGTGGGGTTAAACGTTCAGAAAGCTCTTGTATACTTTGTCGGCCAGTCCGTCTGTCTGTTCGTCGTCTGTCTGTCTCATCGTTCTCTATCATCTGTTCGTTAGATATCGTTCTCATCAGTGTGCTTTTCGTTGTTATTTGTCCCGATCTCGCTACCTATTCAACTCGCGAGGTTCTAGGATCTCCCGAAGAACACAGGAGGCTCTCTCTCTTTACGTGGCGTTTCCTCTCTCGTGAAATACAATCGGTCCTCTCGAGCTAGCTATCACCAAAGTTGCCAAAGGGTCTCCCCGGTCCTAGTGCTTCAATGCCGAGCGGCTTGTCCATACACACCAAGAAGCAGAGTTGGCTCGTGTCTGCTGTTTCGAGGGGACGGACAAATGGGCACAACTCGGGTGTGGTGTTCTATGTACCGTATGAGGTATGTACCAGATGACTTCCAAAGCAAAGCGTCCGGATGCAAGATCAGGTACTACATACCAGATGTGGCTGCTGTGGCTGCTGTGGAAATGAAGCTTTGGTGAGTCTGTAGTAAGCTGACCCTCATACTACATACCTCATAGACGCATCTATTCCCTTTAACTATCGCGAGTCGCGGCGGCTGGATGCCTGACACTAATCACCTACACTATGGCCGGCGCCGGGCCATGTCAGCGACTCAGCAGTCGCTGTGATCTGATCTGAGCTGACGGGGCCACGGGTCACGGGGTCGCGCCGGTGGACCGGGGGTGCGGATCCTGCCCTGGCAGATGCACGTGTGTCGCATGCATCGCACAGAGAGAGCGCGACTTCCCTGACAGAGCTCAGCTGAACGTCAAGTGTCGAGAGTCAAAGTCAGAGTATCCGGCCAGGGTCGGGGTTGCTATTTTGGCCCCCATGCACTGTGCAGGTGCATACAACTCTAACTTAAATCCATCATCCAACGGAATCGTGCGTGCACATACATCCTCCCCCAACAGAAACCCTCCAGCCCGGCGCCGAACGACCAAGAACAAGAACAGAGGACCCGATGCTCTCACTGCTCAGGTGTGTATCGGATGCCCGCACGTGGGCGTAGAGTACTCTACACACATGCGGGGGAATCGATTATCGGAGGAGCCATGTGAGACGGAACGAATCCCTGGTCGCGCGACGTCCAATCACAGGGCGTGGAAATTCTCGTGCAGTGGCAGCCGGCGCAGACTTGTGCAGCTGAACATCCAGCCCATCCAGCCCATCCAGCCCATCCAACCACCGGGTATGCAACGACAACGACGACAGCAGCGACAACAGCGACAGCAGCAGCAGCAGCAACAACAAAAGAGACGCAGGTACGCCACACACACACCTCCCCGACGTATGCACCGACCGATCTCTTCATCGCCCAGCTTGCTTCGCGCGGAAACAAAACCGGCAAGAGGTTGTTGTAGTATGTTGCCATGCCATCACACAGCCGCAGATCGGCCTCGAAACCATGGCCAAAGATGCACCTAACAGCTCTAGCTGCTGGGCGGGACTCAGCCCACTCGTCATAACTAAGGTTGGCGCCTCAGCCCAGCCAGCCAGCGGCGGGCGGGCTGCCAACGGACACCAATGACGCCCGCCCGAGCGGATGCACGCGGGAAGGCGAAGGCGTATGTATCTCTGCGGGCCAACCGCCGTGAGGAAGAAAAGCTCCGGAGACGTGCCGCTGCCTGTTGTGGTCTGGTGCCACAGCCAAAAGTACTACATATGTGCATAACCCGCACTTGCCATCGGGGACTCCTGTCGTTACCAGGGTGGGTCAGTGGTTCAGGCCAGTCAAGAACTTGTGGGCGAGGGGGGGGTGGGAGGGATGGTGTGGTATAAGACCAGGCCGGCTTCCGGCCGTGAGAAAGGCTTTTTAAATACACAATGAACAAGCTGCGGTATTACTACTTCCTGATCCCGCTCGCGGTAGTCTTCTCCGTCTTGTTTGGCGTTATGTTTTGGCTGCAACCCAGAGCGATGCTTCCTGGCGGGCCGGCGGCCTATGTCAACCCTTTGTAAGTAACTTCTTCTTCTTCTTTTGCTTCGAGATAGGTACATCTCTGATACAATGCAAACTACAGTATGGGCACCGAGAATGGCGGGAACATGTTCCCCGGCGTGACCATGCCCTTCGGCGTGGTCAAGATAGGCGTCGACTTAAGGCCTCCACCAGGCCAGGGCGACCCATACTCTGGCTACCACCCGTCAGGAAAGGTCACCGGCTTCTCGATGATGCACGAGTCCGGTAAGCATCCGCCGTCGTGAAGCACACGCATTCGATATCCATCTTCTAGCCGTCTAAACGTTTCTCACCTAGGCACTGGCGGAGCGCCAAAATACGGAGTGGTCTCACAGATGCCCGTGGCGGGCGATGTCGAGAATCCTTTGGCCGACTGGGCCTTACCGCGAGAACGCGAAGATACGGCCGCGCTGGGCTGGTACAAGTCCAGTCTGAAGGGCGGGATCACGGTGGAACTCACCGCCGGCCGGCACTCGGGCATCATGCGGCACTCGTTTCCGAACGATGCGAAGGGAAAACATGTCCTGGTCGATGTCTCGCATTTCCTGCCGTCTTCGAGGGGTATTGGCATCGAGCAGAACTATGTCGAGGGCGGGATCAAATTGCATGACGATGGGAGGTACTCGGGGTATGGAGTTTATAATGGCGGGTGGAATTATGGTATGCTCTCTAACTAGCGTCCGCTCTGCTGGACTATCGTTAATTTTTCGGGGACGGGGAAGGTATCGACTGGAAGATTTTCTTCTGCGGGAAGTTCTCGGCGCCGCACTCGGCCGCTGCCTTCGAGGGAACCGGAGAAAACCTTGAGTCCTTCGGCGAAAAGCAAGAAATCTCCGGCCGCAAAAGGGTAGGGGCCCTCTTCAGCTTCGCTCCTGGATCGTCGAGCCGAGTGATGGGCCGATCCGGTGCCAAGTTCGTGGTCGAGTCCAGAATAGGCATTTCCTGGATCTCACCCGAGAAGGCGTGCGGGTTCATCGACAGCGAGATTCCGGATAGCGAGAGCTTTGAGCAGGTCGTCGACTCCGTCCAGGAAACGTGGAATCGGGAAGTCTTCGCCAGGGTTGCGGTCAGGGAGAATGATGAGTCCAAGCTCAGGCTGCTGTACACTTCGATATATGGCATGTTCCTCATTCCGTCGGATCGCACGGGGGAAAATCCGGGGTGTAACTCGACGGAGCCTTACGTGTGTGCCCTGCACCTATTTTCTCCTCTGCACATATCCTAATGAGTGCTACAGTACGATGATATCTTTACCTTGTGGGACACATTCCGCAGCCACACCCCGCTGTTCCACATCCTGCAACCGCAGCGCTACGTCGATTTCCTGCGGTCACTCGTCGACACCTGGCGGCACGACGGCTGGCTGCCGGACGGGCGCAGCTCCAACTACAACGGGCGAGTGCAAGGCGGCAGCAACGCCGACAACGTTCTCGCCGACGCCCGAGTCAAGGGGGTGACAGGTGTCAACTGGGACGCCGCCTACGCCGCGATGCTGACCAACGCCGAGGAGGTCCCGCCCAACAACCACGACGCACAATCCAACCGCGACAGCTCTACGCGCGAGGGCCGCGGCGCGCTCCCGGACTGGCTCGAGAGGGGCTTCATCACGCGCAAATACTCGCGGTCGGTCTCGCGCGCCGTCGAGTACGCCGCCAACGACTTCGCCGTCGCACAGGTCGCCCGCTCCCTCGGCACGCTCGACGACACAGAGAAGTACCTCAACCGCTCCCGCAACTGGCGCAACCACTGGGACGCGCGGATGAGCGTATACGGGTTTTCCGGCTTCCTGTCGCCCATCGAGCCCTCCGGCTCCTTCCCCGCGACACCGCACAACCCGCTCAGCTGCGGCGGCTGCTACTGGTCGGATCCCTACTACCAAGCGCTCCCCTTCGAGTACAGCTTCTCCGCGCACCACGACATGCGCACGCTCATCTCCCTGTGCGGCGGCGACCGCGCCTTCGTCGCCCGCCTGGACAAGCTGTTCTCCCCGGGCGCCAACCCCGCCGGCGACAAGCGCTTCGGAAAGACTATCTTCAACCCCGGCAACGAGCCCTCCTTCGCCTCGCCGTACCTGTACAACTTCGTGCCTGGCAGCCAGTGGCGGTCAGTCGCACGGAGCCGGCAGGTCTCGCGGGACTACTTCAACTCCGGAAAAAAGGGCCTGCCCGGGAACTCCGACGCCGGCGCGATGCAGAGCTGGCTGCTGTGGGCGCTGATCGGCCTCTATCCCATCACGGGCACGACTACGTTCCTGGTCGGGTCGCCGCAGATCAGTTATTTAGCTATTGATCTTGGACAGGGCAGGACGTTTGAGGTGAAAGCGAGAGGCGCGGATGAGGAGGGGGGAGGCTGGTTCGTGCAGTCATTGAAAGTGAATGGAAGGCTGTGGGATAGGAGCTGGGTGGAATGGGATGATGTCTTTAAACATGGCGGGACGATGGAGTTCAGCCTGGGAAAGGAGAAGGTGGAGTGGGATACGGGGGAGAGGCCACTTTGGGGGGTTGTTTAATGGTACGGAAACGGGTGGGGGTGTATATAGACGGATGACGTGGGATGGGTTGGGTTGGGACGGCGTTGGGGTGTCTTTTTGGCGTGAGGCTGGTGTGCTCACTACATATACCTTTTGGTTGGATTGTACATATTGCGAATGATGGCGATTGAACTGACTTGAAGCTCTTTTTGAGGGTATGCTGTGCCATGTGGGCATCATGCTATCATTGCTTTCATCATACGGAAGTAACCTAAATAACTCTTACCATTACCATCTGCCTCCCACCACCCTCTTTCCACCTCTTTCCACCTCCCCCTACACCCCCTACATACACCCCCCTACATCCTACATCTCCGGCCGCGGCTCATACCCCTCAACCACATCGACCCACCCCTCCGCTGGTCCCCAAGACAGCACCCCCGCCGTCCCCAGCCCCGCCCCTAGCGCAGGCTGCCCTAAACTCGCCGCCAACCCCACAACAGCCCACATCCCCTTCCCCCCCTCCCCCTCCCCCACCCCCTCCTCAGCGGGTACCTGAGCAAAAACCCTCCCCCCCAGCATCCCAAACCAGCTAAACACCTGCAACACGGCGTTGTCCGTATGTCTCCAGCTGGCGCGGTGCCATCCGAGCGAGACGTAGCCCTCCGACGCTGACGCTGACGCCAAAGGGTCTGCAACGGTATGTACCACCCCCGGCCCGCCCCGCGTAGACAGCGTAAACTCGAGCGTCCGCGCGTTAGGCGGCGTGCCCACGGGCGCGTGGATGCTTAGTATATCCAGTCCCCCGCTGCCGCCTTCTTCACCACCTTCGCCGCCACCTTCGCCGCCACCTTCACCTCCACCTTCACCACCTTCACCTTCATCCGGGGAAGACGAGGGGACCAGCGCGGTCAGGATATGATTCCGATCCGGCTCGGTGGCGGCGGTGGCGGCGGGTGTGACGGCGGGGGAGTACGCCAGCCCCCCATCTTGGTCACCAGTGACGGTGTATAACTGCACCCTCGCGCCGATCACGACAACGAGAATTTCTGCGCCTGTGGATAGGACGTCGCCGATAAGGATTTGCAGTGTCTGTCCCGCGACGCCCGGGAGGGCGAGGATGGTTTCGTGGACTGATAGGGTGGGTGGGGATGTGGGGGGAAAGGTGTAGTCGCGGAGGTGCAGGGATATGGCACGGTCGGGGGTTGTGACGCTGCCTGCCAGGAGCAGGCGGCCGAAGAGGAGCTTGACGGTTGACCATGCCACCTTGGGCGCGGTGGTGTCCGTGAAGTCGAGTTTGCTGGTGAACGGGGGGGTGAGGGCGGTTGAGGTCAGCGCGGTGATGCGCGGTTGCCAGGTGGTCGGGTCGAAGGTGACGGAGATGACGTCGGGGTTTGAGGAGGGGGAGGGGTTGAGCCACGGGGCTATGAAGAAGCGGGCGCTGGAGAGGCCGTGGCCGCGGAAGTCTTGCAGCAGCGTGACGCGGGAGAAGTCGCTGCTGAGCACGAGCGGGGAGGCGTCGAGGTCGAAGAAGTCGACTAGCTGCGAGGACGTGTCGGGTTGGTGAAGCGTGAAGCTCCAGCCGTCGATTTCGACTACGCCGTCGCCCTTGAGGTTGAACCGGACGAGTGAGGTTTTCCCGCTGGTGGCGTCGAAGTGGCTGCTCCAGTGCAATGTACGGTCCGGTGGTAGGTTCTCGGTGATGTTACGGAAGCGGTTGCGCAGTGTGAAGGTGTACCGTGGGCCCAGGTTCGGGATGTCGACGGTTATGGGGCCCCATACGTTCGCGGAAGTGACACGTCTCCCGTCTGTGTCTCCGGCATACTCCTGGATCTGGACGAATCCGCCCGAGCGCGGTTCCATGGGGATCGAGAGCGGAAATTCGCCAATAGCTTTGTACACCGATTTTTTGACCGCTGCTGCCTCCTTGGACGGCGTGAGAGGTGGCCATTGCAGCGGGATGTAGCCGGGATATGCAACCGCACGCTCGTGCTTCGAGTGGTCGTTGAGAGCTTTGCGGATGGTGAAGCGGGCGTCCTTGGGAGCGGATGGATCGTGCACCCACAGCGGCGCAAAGTTGTCGTGAGTCCAGCCTGGGCCGGAAGGTGAGACGAGTGCCATCTGTGGCTTTGGAGCCTGCTTCACTGCCGAGTAGGATGATACCTCGGGGACGCTCTTGGAGGCGAATGCGTCATAGACTTCGTTTATACTGCTTTGGCATGCTTGTATGCTAGATGATGTTCAGCCAGGATACAAGTAGTGACAAGTGAGGAGCCCACCAGCGCACGCGATTTATACGGCAGTGTCCATCGAATAACTGCTTGTCTCCGTACGCAATCCATTCCTGTCCTTCTTCATTCTGCACCCATAATCCGCATGCCGAGTCCTCGTCATGCATGTATCTCGACTGCGTGTCCCACACCGGCGCACCCACGATGCCAGCTGCAGAGTCATTCATCAGTGAAGCCACACTCCCGCAGGGGGTATTCGCTCACAAGGAAACGCTGACCACGCACTACCGTCATGCAGAGCCCTTCTCGGGGCGCGCAGATGTCCACTGCTGAAGGTATCGGTCAAGAAGTGCAGCCCGAAAGCATCCACCAGGTAGGCCGCTTTGAGAGCTTCTTCGTTGCCGTCGGCTGCCGCCGCCAGGTCGAGTGCTACCGCGTGGCAGGCCGTGTATGCTGCGCGCGCGTCGGTTCCTACATGGCGGTTGAAATCAGCATGGATGTCCCTACGCAGCTAGCCATGGGTGGGCCGAACCGAAGTGATCGAAGTTGTTCCATGCAATCCGGGGGTAGTATAGCCATGTCGCCAGGGAGTAGTCGGCATCCGTTGGTAGTCCTAGTCCACACGTCAGATTGGCGTGATGGCACAATGGCATTTAAGAACCGCCAACCCTTGATATGTTTCCCGTACTGCCATCCAATCAGCATTTCCGCATCTCCTTTCACGAGCGGACAGCAGCAGGATCATACCGCAACCGACACCGCCTCTCCCTCCTCCAACGCCTTCTTGATCGCCTCCTCCTCCTTCAAGAACAGCCCATTGATCGCCTTCAGATACCCGCCTGCATTCCCACTCAGCGTGTCTGCCGCCGCCTTCGCATTCCTCTTCACCTCCTCGAACGACGGGGTCGGCTTCCCGTAGTCGCCAGTGATCGCATGGTTCCCCGGGCCGGTATAGTAGTCCCCGGCCAACCCGATCACCTGGCCGATCGTCAACTCCACGCCCGCTACCGTCTTGAGAACGTATTTTGCCGCATCCCCGACTGCGCCCGTCGCGGCGGTGACAGTGAGCGAGTCGCCGATGGACGCGTGCTCGAGCGCTGCGCGGGAAATCAGCAAACGCAGCCCATATCCACATACTGACAGGACCTGATCCACGCACTTTCGAACTTGATAGGGTTGCGCACCCCGCTGAATCTGCGCTGCGTATCTGCCATTGTTGCTGACAGGTGAACTTCTGGCTGGCAAAAACACCCAGCTGCAAAACTTGGGCTTCGCCGCGTATTTAAGGCGACTCGGACTCGAATCTCCACTTACGATCGCGCGCGGGCGCACACACGAACACGACCCGACTCGATGTCATGCATTATATTCCTCAGCTTGATATGCAGTTGGTCCGGGTGTCCCGCCCCAGGCATCCACCCACTCACAATAGCTGACGGGTGTGCGGCTCGAGTTCCTATGAATACCTCCAGGGGCTTGTCCGGTTTGGGGCGGATGTCGAGGATGTCGTAAGGCTGAACCGGGAATCGACGGCGTAGAGCTCGGTAAAAAGCTTGTTGGTGTCACCGTCAGCTGAGCTGAAGTCATGGCACTCTACATGCATATCTACATACTCCAGGTGACTGGCGACTGGTTGAGGCGAAGCAAGACATGCCGCCTCGTCGATTCGTCGGCGGGACTTAAGTATCCGCGACTACCGTGCAGAACTCGAGTACCGGGCAGAACTCGAGTCCTAGCATAGGAAGGTAGGTATCCACCATGGCCAACTGCACGGAGCCGAAATTCATCTGCCACGATGGCATCTGCGACACAGACCTTGTTGCGGCCACAATCCAGCACGATATCGCGCCGCGATGTCGACGACTGCTGCACCTCCTCGCGCTGGAGCCGGAGACGGTCGAGGATCCATGGGCTGCCATACCGGTACCCATCAAGTTCCAAACGAACTCCGTAGGCATCACCACGGAGACCAGCGTCACCAGCGTCACCGAGCCAGCGCAAGCCCAACCGTCGCCGTCGCCGTCGACAGTCATAGACCTCATCTCCGATGTGTGGAACGGCTCTGAGCCGATAAACTACGTACGCACTTTACGCACGTTGCATTTCCGTCCGCACTGCTCTAACACACCCACTCCCACACCAGCACGCGCAAATCCACATCGGCACGCCTCCCGTCCCGTTCACCGTAGACCTCGACACTGGCTCCTCGCTTCTCTGGCTCCAATCGGTCCTGTCGCCCATTACCGACCTCCCTCTCCCCACGCAGCCGGCCTACGACCCCACCCGCTCGCTCACCTCACTCTCACAAAACTCCCGCACAAAGGTAACCTACGCCGACGGCAGCAGCCTAATCGCCTCGCTGTTTACAGACGTCGTGCAGGTGGGGACGCTCCGCGCGCTCTCGCAGCCCCTCGGCGCCGCGGCGACCCACAACATCAGCGGCGCGTTCCTGGGCGGGGCGAGCCACGGGATCCTGGGGCTGGGCGACTTCGGCCGGAAAAATCTCGTGCAAACACTCAAGTCGCAGGGCCAGCTGCGGCACGCGGCGATCGCGCTCATTGGCCCGCGCAACGATCCGAAGCTCGCGGAGGTGATTGATCGTGAGCGCACGCTGCAGCCACGGGGGAGCCTTGTTCTCGGCACTGTGGAGAGGAGGTTTTATACCGGTGAGATCGCGTGGTGTCCCGTGGTGTTTCAAGGAGGCAGGGAGATGTGGCTCGTGAGGCTGGATGAGATCAGGGTTAATGGCCACACGGTCGCCACGGGGCAGCAGGCGCTCATCGATACGGGCACGGCGTATATCGTTGCCAGCCAGCCGGCGTTTAGGGCCGTCAAGGCGGCGATTCCGGGGGCTGAGGATATCGTGGAGAAGGACCTGGAGAAGCGGAAGGGGAAGCAGAAGCAGAGCGCGATGTTCTCGTTCCCCTCGGCGAGCCTGCGCAGTGTCGAGTTCGTCTTTGGCGGGCGCAGCATGCAGCTGCGGCGGCAGGACTTTGGGCTCGGACAGATCAGGGTCGGTGAGGCTGGTAATAGGATGTGCGCGAGCATTGTGCAGATCCCCGGGGATGAGGGGAGGGAGGTGTTCAGGGGGAGGGAACAGATGTGGATTGTTGGCGGGATATTTCTCGATAATATCGTCACCGTCTTTGATTTTGAGAAGAGGAGGGTCGGATTTGCGACTATCGCAACAGAGGGGGTGGGGTTGGCTAGAATTTAGGGGCGGCTGAATTGAGAAGGCGGAAATACCCATTTCATTCCATTTGAATCACGCTTCAAATATACACATGAGATCACTCGGAACATCATCCACACCAGTATTTTTGCATCTTTGCATCAGTCCATTCTGTTCTGTTCTCTCCGAACCCAACTTCCAACCATCCCCACCCCCCCTCATTATGCACCACCGCACCGTCTCCCATATGTCCTTTGATGGCTTAGGTATAATACTTAACAGGCGGCTTATACCCCGAAGTGGGCTTGTACGGCGGCTTATACCCCCCCGAAGTTGGCTTGTACGGCGGCTTGTAGTCGCGCTCGCAGAGTCCTATTCCCACGCACCCACAGAGAGTAAGTCCAGATTCACCACGGCCCACGGGTCGGAGAGGAGGAGAGGAGGGGGGGGGATCATGGCATACCGTCTGAGCAGCCTGGCACCGGAGCGGGGACGGCGGCGGGGACGGCGGCTGGGATGGCGGCGGGGACCGGGGCGGCCAAAGAGGCCACAGCCAAAAGCAGGGTGAGCGCGATCGTGAGGGGGAGGGTGAGGCGGGTCATTTTGTTGATGATCTGGGGGGAGGAGGATAAGGGGACGAATGGGAGCGGGTAAGAGGGGGGGTTATATACTCCCTCTCCCTATATGCCTTTATGCGGTAGATAACGCAGAACGAAGTCCCCATCGTATACGGTACGATACCAAGCAACTGTCGCGACTCGCACTTCGTATTCAGTCATAGTAGTGAATCCAAGGGTCCCTAGGTGGGTGGGTGGGAGGAGCCCATTGGACGCCACAAGAGTCTCTGTTCAGCCGCTCCACTGCCCCGCTGCCCCGCTGCTCCAACCAGTCAACTATTTCGAGCGCGAAGTCCGTGAGCCGGAGTGCAGTCCCAGTCAACTGACTGCGTAGAGTATCTTTACCGAGCCCCCAGGCTACGAGCGAGTAAAATTGGGTGCACTGGTGCCACATGTTTCAGGCCGCGAGTGAGACTGCGTGAGCGGCGTGGATGGCGTCTTGCATCCCCCCGCAGACTCCTAGGTAAGTGACAATTGATGCAATGACAGAGCACTAGCAGTGGGGGGCCAGTGAGTGCTTTACCAGAGATATCCCCATTCTCCAACCAAATCGTTCATGCGGTGGCAGTATTGGAAATCTAGAACCACCGTGAGAACAACGCATCATCTCTGGATGTCAGGTCAAGGGAATTCTCGGCAAACGTGAGATTCGTTAAACTACCTACCAATCCCCATGGAGGGATCATCGTGTTCCAACGACTGTGTTCGTATTCCAGCAACGACCGTGCAGATACCAGGTAGTGATAGGCACGGGCTTTGTCCCACGACCAGTGATAACTATGATAGCCAGCTCCCGGGAGGACTCACCTACTTTCGTTCACGGCGGGGAGGGGGAGAGGGCAGCAGAGCTCGGGATACGGTAGCCTGTAGATATATTGATACCTCCATCATCGTATTCCAGAATCCAGAACAGTCCTTGCTGCGCAGTAAGAAGGCACCAGCAGTGTGCATATTCTAGTGGCGAACAGCCATAGAAGTTTAGCAAACGATGTATGGTATGTCGCCATCTACCGGTTCGCTACGAATCAGCGGGGCACAAACCACCATCGCGTGGACAGTATGGGCCCTGAATTGCGATTTGTTCTGGCTGCCCCTCTCGATTATTTCGGACCCGCAAATCGCAAGCCAAAGAGATCCGTGTGGCTTGGATACTTGATACACGGGAATTCGGGGAACTGTGATTTGTGATTTGCCAGTATAAAAATAGGTAACCTTCGTGCTCTGGAGTCTAGAGTCTAGAGTCTCCGACTCTCCGACTCTCCGGAACCATGGCAGTGGGCACACTCCTGATTACAATTACCCCCACTAAATCGATTATCGCACTCTGCCCAACTGCAGTTCCTCCAGCTACGAAGGCCCAAACACAAGCCTATATCCTCCATTACCGTCTTTAGCCGATACCATGGACACTCTTTGGAGGGGAGTAGACAGCAATACCACGACTAATCCCTTCGAAGCTCAGGATCGAACGTGAGGCCGGCTTCCAACAGGTATCCGGTTTAGAATATTGTAGGAACGACGACTGCTACGGAGTAACATGTAGGTAGGGCGTTTCTGTCGCCGAATGACGGGGGGGTTTTGGAGGGTTTTGAGGAAGAGCTCATTAGGAAGTCCGAGAACTGGGGAGACGAGACGTTCTTTTGCCGGAGGCAGAGAGGGGGGAAGAACTGGGTTGGTCGACCCCAGTTCTCCGTGATAGCAGGTATGCCGGCTTCCTGACTAGGGAATTCCATGGTCCCAGTATTTGAGACATAACGTGTGCACTGCTGTCCCGCTACCGGCCTACGGGCCGAGGTTCTGGGTGTGTGGTTTCCGTGAAACGGTCGGCACAAGTGCCCCGGCGATATGCAGGATACCCGAGATGCGCATCTTTCTTCGCATTGCGGCTGGCGCTGATGCCTGAGGTGTGGAGAGGGGAAGCCGGGCCAGCAAAGACCACCGGTGCATCAATGACAAGCCCCTCAATGTCACGTGTGGCTTGGGTAGATCCACACACGTAGACACATGCTTATTCACATAGAGATGGATTGGACGGTGTGGGGCTTGCATCGACCATCACTCATGTCAGTACGAGTCATTACCAAAGAAATAGAGTAATCGAGCATTGAAGATCGCTCTTCGTTTACAGTGGAGTGGATTGAATGGGTTGGATTGGAAGCTACTCATACTCTACTTGAAATGACGTTGTAGCCGACATGAATCATCATCCCTGCATTACATAGAGTGCCCCGCACTAAGCCGCAATGAAGCTCAAAGAACTTCCCGAGTGTTCACCAACACCCGTCCACCTCGTCCACCCTTCCGCGAGTACAATCACCCGCTGCCCAGCAATGTCCTCCATACCTCTCGCGCCGTACCCATCCAGCGCTCTACGCGCCTCGATCCCACCGCCCGAATGGTCCGCAATCGTCAGCAGCTGGAGCGCGGCACTCTCCGTGCTCCTCCAGCTCCCAGCCAGCAAGTTTGCCGTTGCCGGCAGCTCCGAAAACACCACCAATTTCCTGCTCAGTTACCTCGCCGGCTCGGGCCTCGCCACGGACGCGCCGCAGATATCGCTGCGCAAGAATGTCTTCCTGACTATCCACCGCGTGCTGTCGGAGCACCCGAAGACGGCGCTGTTGACCACCCCCGGCTTCCTGACGGCTTTCGCCCGCGTGTACGCCCGTGTCGCGGAGGCGCAGCGGCTGCTCGACGAGCTGTGGAAGAGCCGTGAGGTGGAGATGGAGGCGGCGGTTAAGGCGCTGAAGACTACACACTTGCCGGTGTTTCAGAAGGCGGCGATCAGCTATGATGATGCGGCGGAGCTGGGAAAGCTCTTTCAAGCGTCGCCGAAGGTTGCGGCGACATTTCTTGCGGGTGATGAGTTTGTCGAGGTTGCTATGGATGGCGGTGAGGCCACAGTGAAGCTGTTTGCTAAGGCTTGGTGTGAGGCCGCGAGAGTCAATTGGAGCGTCGTTATTGATGGGATATATTCGCTCACTTCGCCAAGCGGTGGCAGCAAGGAGAAGGCGCTCCTGGAGAAGCTGATGGGATTGGGGGTAGGGGCTAAGCTCGAGCAGCTAGCAGTAGGAACGGACTATGAAGGCCGGGTTGCCGGTGCAGTGGAGAAGCTACAGCCATTCGGGAGGGCCCCAGTGAAGAGGAAGAAGAGGGACACGAAAGGTAAGGGCAAGGCGGCAGTAACTCCCCATAGCCATGAGGAGGCGGAAATTGCGAGCAAGGTAGATACCATTCGAGATCTACTCCCAGACTTTGGCACTGGCTTCCTGCGGAAGTGCTTGAAGGCAATGGACGGAGATACGGAAGCTGTCACCATGGCCCTATTGGATGGAAACTTGCCGGCGGGGTTGGACGGCGTTGACCGGAACGAGGAATAGTATGTTCATCGATCTTCCCTCAATAGTGATCGCAGGCTAACACCAAGCAGCATCCCCAGTGAGACACAGTTCGCACGCCCCTCGGTCACTCCAGCCACCCACACTCGATCGACCACACCCCAGCCCCAACGCAAGAACATCTACGACAACGACGAATTTGACCGTCTTAAATCCTCCACCGTCTCAAAACTCACCACCGGCCGCCGCAACAACAACACCACTGCCGACGCTCTCATCGCCAAGGGTGCGAGTGAATACAAATCCAATATCTTGTCCGCTCTCAGCGCTTTTGATGCAGACGATGACGAGCGCGACGATACATACGATTCTGCCGATATTGGTGGCGCAGTGGATAGAGATGCCGAAGAGATCAACACTCGGGACGAGGTAGAAAAGGAAGGCTTCTCCCGCGAGGCGAGTGGAAAGACCGGCGAGATCAACACTCGGGACGACGTGGATATGGAAATGTGGATGGTCTACAAACGCTCTCCGGAAGTCTTCTCCCGTGAGGCGAGAGGCGGAAATGCAAGGAAGGCTCTGAAGGAGAGCACGGCGAAGACCGACGAGGACCTGGAAGGCTGGGCGAGCATGTTGCACCGCGAACCAGATAGACAGCGCAGGCTCGAGAAGCGCTTTGTGGATCAGGAAATGGCCACGGGCCGACAGCAGGTGCAACTGGAACGGACGAGGTGGACCGCAGGAGATACGGAGACGGAACGGGGCAGAGGAAGGGGTCGGGGCCGGGGTCGGGGCCGGGGCAGGGGCGGTATGGACAGGGCTGGAGGTGCCCCGGGCACAAGTGGAACCGGAGGTGAGGGTGGCCAACAGGGTCCACCTGGTGGTGAGGGCAGAGGAAGGGCGAAGAAGGAGCATAATAAGGGAAGAGTGGGCAACCATAATAGGCGGGAGGGACACGCCAAAAAGATGGCCAGGGGCTTTGGCGGAGCTCCTCCTGCTTAGATGTGGTTGTGCGGGAGCATCTGGGGATTATATCGGATACAGCCATGTCGTGTAATAGCACCGGTCACGCCAATAATGTCAGATGGGCATGTCCATCACTAGCGGTCAGTGATGTGAGGCCTGTACGGCCACTATTTGCCCGTGAACTGTGTAAATATTTGCCAGACAAGTAACACTCCATGATGCCTTCTATGATACGGCTAAGGGTACTAGGTATCCCAAAATTAAAGTACAATACATCTCAAAGGACCAAAGAACCAAAGAACCAACCCCCACGCAACGCCAAAAGAATCTAAGTATCCAAACCCTTCCAATACGATGACATCTAACAAGAGACGGTTAGTCTTGCTTCATATAGACCGATCCTCGCGGTCATCACGACTCTCGCTGTAAGAGCTTGTGAGGGTCCCGTGCACGCTCATCGAGGGGCATAGGCAGTGGTGGCACCATCTTCTGCCGGAGCGATTACTCCAACTGTTTAGGCGGATATATCATATACTCCGGGCCATACAGGAGATCATGTATCTATCAGTGGGATCTGACGTAGGTACGTGGGCTGGAAGCTCTCCAGAGTTACGGATATCACGGATTCACGGGAATGACGAGTCTCGAACCGAGTGAGTTACATGATGTCAGATCGAAGAAGATCTACCGTATTGGCTGACACCTAATGTTCTCTTATTTTTCCAGTCTCTCCGGTCCGGTCCGGAGGTCCTCTATATACAGAATTTGGAATGGTGATAGAGGTGGTTATACACAATCCCATCATTGCTGCCAACCCCATAACCGCGACATAAAGCATAAAGAAAAAACAAAGTACGTTAATCCGTCTCACATAACCCTTCAACACATAAAACCCCCAGATTAGCACATCCCAGCCCACTTGATCGGATCACCAACGACACAACCTCCTCCTATGTACCTCACTACCCCCGAGAGAAAGTCGTTGGAAAGTCGTTGGAAACTCGAAGGAAAAGCGATAATAATGTGGGTGGATTGTAGAGAGGGAATGTCGAAGGTGGAACCTGAGCCGGCGCACTATATAAGGATCCAGCGGGCACTTAACTACCTAGCAGATGATGCACATGTGGACTATATATTATCAGTCGTCAGTTACTACTCTATTGATCGGGACCATTGAGGGAAGGAGGGAAGGAGCGAGGAAAGGTAACCAACAGTTTTCATTTTCGTAGTTGACGGGAGTGTTGAATTCCTCGTGGGCAGCAGTGGAGGCGATCTTGATGGATGATTGCTGCATATTGACTGAGGCACCTAGGTAGGTAGGATAGCGAGGAAAGTGTTGTATGTATGTGGTTTGTATTGGTCTTGAAGGCGGATTGCTGGTTGGCTGGATGGGGATCTGGAAACCGGGAGGATACGCTCGTCCTTTATACACAACATTCCTCTATCCAGAGTCCAGACGCATCTTCAAGTGAAGTTTCCATCGTGATTCATGGTGTTTGGGATAATCGTGGTTTCTGGGCTTGGCCAACAGCTGCTCCGCCAAAGTAAATCTGGTACTTTGGGTCATCTTGCTGCGTTCTGGCTGGCTTGGACTGCGGCGGGCTTGGACTGTAGCGGGCTTGGACTGTAGCGGGCTTGCGATTATTGTCAATTGATGGTACCTACCGTTAACTTCCAAGTACCACCAGCCGCTCCGCCAAAGGAAATCCTGTACTTTGGGCCATATGACTGCGTTCTGGCGAGCTTGGACTGTGGCGAGCTTGGACTGTGGCGAGCTTGAACTGTGGTGGACTTGCGATTCTTGTCACTTGGTGGTTACGTTTGTGCTGGAATGCCGGTGGTCATGCGCGATCTCCGCTTCCCAGTCGCAGTTAAGAAGAACAATAGCAAGACTTTCTATAAGCGGGATATGTATAAGTAAGGTGGCAGTCTTGCGAGCTGTCGGTCACCAGCAACTAAACATATAGTTAGGTCTGGGCGGGCTTCATATAGAGACTCGCGCGGAACACGGGGCATGAAACCTGACGATTGTCTTCTCGTGAGAATCTGGATCTCTGAAACGAGCTCCTTAAGTCGGGATTCATAGAGGTTTCAATACGTCCTCTCTAGTTAAATGGTATGAGATTCGGGGACCAGATCCGATGCGGTCACCTCAATGTTGAGATGTTCTCTGTTGCTGCTTTTATGTTTGTCTAGTCGGCCGGTCTCTTGTTCAACACAAGAGACTTCAGACATTATCACCACCGCAGACATTATTATCATCACCACAGATATACTTTGAGATTGTTCAGCCTGATGGACATAGGCTACCTTTCTTTTCTTGTTGCTTTCTAGTCAATTGAATTACTCTCACCAGTTGCCCGTACCCGTCGAAGGTCTCTCAATGGTATATTTTGGTTTTTGGTGGTGGCAAATCATAGTTGAGCACTCAGCTTTTTCCACAGGAAAAAATATTACCCCTCTGGGCTAGTACACAAAAGTCACAAAATGCCCGTCTAAAGCCTCCCATACTAATTAACCACGATCAATACTGTTTTTTGAGCACTGTCACGACCTACTTTAAGGGCTGCTATACCTTCCTACGTTCGCTCTTAGATTTGCATAGCTGTTGTGGTTAAGAAGAGCCCGGGGTCAAATTGGGTCTCAAAAGTGTCTCAAAAGTGTCGGTATAAGGAGTCCCCAACCACACATGAGACTGAGAGGGCGCCCACTAAAACGCTCACTAGGGCACGTGAACACGGCATCTCCCACCATGTAACATCAATAACCCCACGACGCGACGCGTCTTCCCAACCACTTTAGAAACTCTATCCACATCACTTTGCTTTTTGGACGCGTTCCTCCTGCCTCTATTCTACTATACCCCACATACCCCACTGTATCATACGAATACGGCGCTCCACAATGCCGATCCAGCCCCGACGGTATGTTCCTCTTCCGAACGTCTCGGTATCACCAGCTAATCCGTCGCCAGTCGTGCGCCAACCACATACTCCCGCAAAACCACTCCGTACTCACACACTCCGAGTAAACGCCGCCGGCTTGCCTCGCCCTCTGAAGAGCCGTCCTCGGAGCCGCCGGAGTCCACGCCGCCTCCCACCGCCGCAGCCGCACATCCCGCACCTCCCCACCCCTTCGTAATAACCAGCAAGCCGACCAGCACGCAAGCCTCGCGCGCGACCAGCACCCGGCGGCGCCGCCCCGCCGCTGCCGCCCCGCCCAAAAAACTAACCCAGCTCACCCTCGACCTCGGACAGCGGCTCCGCCACACCTGCGCGCTCTGCAAGATGTCGTACCACCCGTCGTCGCCGGACGACGTGCGTGTGCACACGCGGTTCCACCGCGCGTCGCTCGCGGGCGTGGAAGCGCCAGCATCGCTGTTCTCGCGCGTGATCTGGCGGGGCGCGGCGCCGGCGGCGACGGGGGATGACTCTGTCGCGGTGGTCACGGGCGAGTCGGCGCCGGCGGAAAAGAGGAAGGTCCGTGAGATGCTGCAGATCGTGGATTCGGAGCTTGGCGCTGCGGAGATCACAGATGACGCGCTGTGGCGCGCTGGCAGATGGAAGGCATACCTCTTTTCCTCGTCGCGTAGGGTCGTCGGGTTTCTCCTCGCGGAGAGGATCCAGCGCGGCTATGTGGCGCGCGGAGGCGCGTCCGGCGCTGTGGTCATGGGGGAGGAGAGGCCGGCGCTGCTGGGCGTATGTAGGATTTGGACTGCGGGGGAGTGGAGGAGGCGGGGCGTCGCGAGGAGGTTGCTCGAGGAGGCAAGGCAGGAGTTTGTCTATGGTTTGAAGGTGGGCCGGGAGTTGGTTGCGTTTAGCCAGCCCACTGAGAGTGGTGCGGCGTTGGCGAGGGGGTGGTGGGGGGAGTTGAGGGAGGTCCATGGGAATAAGGAGAACGGAAAGGAGAAGGCAGAGACAGACGAGACAGAGGATAAGGGAGAGAGGGGGGAGGGCTGGTTAGTCTATGTGGAGCAGGACTGACTGTCTCTTGTTGGATGTCATCGGTTTTTTGGGTTTGGAAACTTAGATTCTTTTGGCGTTGCGTAGGGGGTTGACTTTTTGGGTTTTTGGTCCTTTGGTCCTTTTGGATGTACTTTACTTTTGGGGATACCCAGTACCCTTGGTCGTATCATAGAAGGCATCATGGAATGTTACTAGTCTGGCGAATACCTACACAGTTCACGGGTAAACAGTAGCCGTATCAGGCCTCACATCACTGACCGCTGGCGATTGAAACGCCCATCTGACATGATTGGCGTGACCGGTGCTAACTATTACAATTTACACAACATATGGCTGCATCCAATATCACTCCACAACCACATCTCAGCAGTAGGAGATCCACAAATTCGCATTCAATCAATGAATGCACAAAAAAAAAGATGAGATCCACAAAAACACTTCCAACCGCCTTCGACTACTGCATGTCCTCTCTATTCTTATCTGCAACCTGTCGATGTCCTTTACACACCTTCCGTGAGCTCTTGAGTTCCATGTACCACTCCATCCGAATCGGCCTCCAGAACCGCCTCACCACGTTTATATTAGCGGTTTATCGCAGTGCCAACAGCATCCACCTTCAGTTCTTTCTGCTTTTGTGCTATCCTGCTCGATCTGCGTTTACCGGGCACCTGATGCTGCTCCCTTTCGTCCTCCCCCCCTTCTTGACGCCATCACTCTGGCGGTGAGCACTATTCCCGGAACCCGCAAGCTGTGCCCCCTCTCCACCCTCATTGCCAGTCCTCGCAGGTAAAGAAGCGGCCAATTTTGCGGCCTCAAGAGCAGCTCTCTTCTCTTTTAGTTCCTTCGCCCTTGCCCTCCTTGCAGCCCTTGCACGACCAAGCTCTATCATACGCTTCAGACTCTTTGCGCGTGCCATTGCTGCAGTTGCAGTTGCAGTTTCAGATCGTGTCGGATTGCAGCGGCGATGCGACGAGGAATGAGCTCGAGACGACGAGTTCAATAGATACCGTTTAGAGTACGGGGGCCGAGACGGCGAGTACAGGCTTTGGAACTTTGATAGAGTTAGCTACTGGTGTATCACTGGTAAGATGAGAGGATAGCTATGGATATATATACCAGGTGATGGTTGTGTGTATGTATGTAGGTAAGCGCAGGGGGATGGTTGTTCTGTCACGGACCCACGGTTGGGGAGAAGCGCTGTGGGGAAGTGCTGTGGGCTGTGGTCGCAGTCTATGTAGATAGGTAGTTCAAATGCGTATACCTATACTGATACACAAACACTAGCGTTGCTTTGGCCACTCAAAATGAATATCGCCCAACCATAGATAAATTATCACTGGATGACGAATTCTTCACACACGGTAGAAAGTACCATTGCCATTGCCATTGCCATTACGACCAAAGCAGATCCCTACTATAAAAGTACACAATAATCATCAACATAATAGTACCCTACCATTCTCCAACAATTATGATCACCCGTGATAGGTATCCGCCCATGATGTCCATCAACTCAACAAACTGAAAATGGAAAACGACAAATGGAAAAGGAAAAGGAAAAAAAATCAAGAGGATAGGGGGGAGTATGCTTTATGAAGGCTGTCTGTGATCAGTCCCTACCAGCCAACTACCCCTGGAAAATGAAAATGTACAGAAAACAATCAATCACACATGAAATCTATATCACGCGAACATATCCGCGACGCCTCCCAAATCTGGGCTCTTCTGTCTCTCCTCGGCATACCTCTGCTGCTGCTGCTGCTGCTGAGACCTCCTCTCCTTCTCCACCGCAGCGCGTTGTTTGCTGGCCCGAGGCAGCTTCCCCTTCTCGCTCATTGGCACACCGCGGAGGCCATCCAGTAGTTCCAAGAATAGCGCTCGCTGGTGGCGCGTGCTCTGTGCTACCGCTAGGCGCTTAAAACAGGAGTCCACTTTAGATTCTGTGATGCCCGGGAGGGAGAGTAGGAGATTCCTGGGTGTCTGTGATGCGGGGGAGTAGAGGAGACAAATGGTGGAAATCAACTGCGCGAGGTCCTTTTGGACATCGACGAAGTAATCTTCATGGAGTGACTATGAAACGGGGCTATTAGCTTCTGTCGAAATGCAAGGTGGGGGAAGGTGGGCTCACGTCTACAGCCGCCATCAGCACTTCACGGCAGATAAACTCTCGGATATCCGCACGGTCCGCGCGGAATTCTGGCACGATAGACCTAAAGACGCGAATGATGATACCACAACATCTTGAATCGCGCATGCGCAGGGCGTGGGTGCAAAACAGGATGAGCGGCTCCAAGACAACATCACTGGAGAGGATGAATTCCCGCATAGTTGGTTCTCCTGACTGGCTCGCCTCCATTTCCGGTAGCGCAAGGTGGGGCAGCATATTCGCGTTTGCGAGGTTCGTTTCCCCAGGCCGCTGAGGATCCAGCAATCCTGCCACGATCAATACCGCCGTGTAGGTGAGTTGCCGCAGGATACTCTCCTCTTTCATCTCCTCGGCCAGCTGCGCCTCTCCACCTTGCGATATTTGTCCTTTCTCGATCAACTCATTCCACTCCCCGCTCACTTTTGCGTCAACTTGGGTGAAGAGACTGGCGAGTAGGGGTGTCAGGAAGTGCTGTCGATAAGGTACAGGACAGTCATCGATGATGTATCGCGTCATGTTGAGCAAAATCGACATTTGGTGCGAGCTCAGCGCATGCGCATCGGAGAATAGAGCCATAGCAAGAGGCCCGGGAAGCTCCTCCAACCCGTAGAAATGCACGTCAAGCCGCGACATACACCAGAGAATTGAGTAACACGATTCACGAACCATGCGAATGGCGCCCCTGATAGAGGACGCAAGACCTTCCATGGTTGTTTTGGTCTTTGTTACATTCTCGTAGAAGTCGTCTCTGCTGCCGGTTGAGATACCGGCTTGCCAAAACCGATCGGTAAGGATCTTCTTCACGACTGGCTGAAGTTCTAGAGGAAGGCCTTGCCAATTTTGGGGGTTATGGAATCCATGTGCATTACTGTTGCCCAAGTCAACATCGCCTCACGCAATAGGATCGAAGGAAACTAACCTCATGAAACTCAACAAGTTCGGCAAGATCATAGGGATCGCATCATGCCACAAGCTGCAAGAGATATTGTAGGCGTTTGACGGGCGTTTCAGTTTCTCCGTGGATACAGCGATGAATGCCTTTGTAGCGCGGATCGGAAGTGTCTATCATTGTAAGCACACCAACTATTTTTGAATACATGGTGGTGAAGCCATACCTTGAACTTCTCTGTGAGCTCGTTCTGCAGTGCCTGGCCTTCAGTATCTAGTGGATGGTTCGAAAAGTCGGGAATCTCATGCACCCGCCGTGATATCAGATATTCCTGAACTTTGTCCAACCCCAGTAGTTGACAGAACCCTTGGAAAGACCGCAAAGCCTCCGTCAAGTTAGGATCTGACCAGCCTTGTTTCACTGGCACGATGTAACTTTCGAGTCTTTGTTTCCGTATTTCCGGGTCTATGTTCTTTGTGCGATGGCTATGACTTCTGTCAGCGCGATTTCCGGCAGTGACAAAATCCCACCTACTTGATAGTGAAGAGGAATGTATGAAAAGCGATCTTCGTCCGGTCGTCGACGCCATCACCCGCAGCAATCTCGTTGATCTTGCTCTGCAGCTGATCGTAAACGACCATGAGATGATCTGGCATCTTCATCGCTAACCGTTGAATCTCCGTCGTGCAGATGTTCATGAGTTCTTTGAGCGCATCCGTGTAACCATGGTTAGCAGGGTACTCGGCCGGTCGTGTCAGCAGAATGTGCTCAAGAATCTTCAGCATGAGATCTGGCCTGTTATCAAGGGCTGTTGTGGAAAAGGTAACCATCAATTGGATAACTCGTCGTTTTATCATTGGATCCTCAAAAATTTTGGCCAGAAGCTGTTCACACCAGGTTTCCAGGTTCCGTTCCAGGGGCTCCTTGTTGTTGTCCTATACGGCAGGTTAACCCACTAAAGTCCAAAGGAAGTACATACGTTTCGATCAAACTTACCAGTACGGGCTCGAGCGCATTATTGTCAGCCCATTTCATGTAGCCTTTGAGTGCAGCCTCAACAACAGAAAACTGAGAATCCACCCGTAGGAATTCCATAGAGTTCTTCTTGTACCGGTCAACTACATAATGAAACAGATTAGACGACAGCCATACGTTGTAGAATTGCGTATCTTACAGGCAAACGGTGGTTCCGATGCATAAAGCGAGCCGAGAGTGTTATCGACATTGCCCATTATGAAAGGGAACGCTTCGAAGGGTCTCCGTCTAGTGATGCTCTCCACTATACTACTGCAGAAGCGTCTGTAGTTCCCTAGGAATGCATGGCGCTCCGGAATCGTGTCCAGGTCTTCATTGAGGAATACTACACTGGGAATCTTGCTGTCTTCTTCCATATTTTCGTACTGAAATGTCACCAATCAGCAATGTTGTGTTTAATATTTTCGCGATCTTGAGGGCGAGGAATAAAATACACACCCTGATCAGCCTGGAAGTTGCCAGTTCCAATAGCTGAGCGGTGAAAGGCTGTACGACATCAATCTGGCCTAGAGTCTCCGACCTAAGGATCTTAGTCCAGAGATTCAATGCCGGGATAGATATCGCAAGACTGTCGTGGCTGGAGATCAGGAAGGCTAAGTTGAGGAAACCAGGCAAATCGAGCTCATTTGGTAGCGAGTTAGCCCGATCCTCAATAAAACCCCCGAGGTTGGCAATCATCTGTGAGAAAAGTTACCAGGTCAGCTTTCTCTGGGACTTCCTCATCTGCTCTTCCACCACGACAGTCGCAATCACATGGAACTGTCTACCTCGGAAAATTTCTTCAGGAACAGATACCGTTCTTCGTCAATGTCGCTTGCATCAACTCGTACCCAATTGAAGATGTTTTTTAGAAGGTCTACAGTCTGAGAATGATACATTGGGCAGACAAGGCTCTGAAAGTCATCATCCTCGAAAAAAGGCTTTGAAAAAAGCGTGTGAAGACACTCTGTGGCGATCTGTACCATCAGCTTTTGAAGTGCGGAGGAGAAAAGGAGATGGTGGACTAGGTGAGCCGGGTATCTACCATCTGTACTGCCGTACTCTCAACCATCAGTGATCTCCCGACGGTTTCGACGACTTTAGATGCGGATACAGCCCTAGGGAAAGCAATCTCATGGTCAGCTATGGGTAAATTCACAGGAAAAGACGGTCAGGGGTGGCGCATGCGCACTTTGGTATGGACCATCCCATGCAAGCCTTCAGTACGCTCAGAATCTTGATGGAGCATGCTTCCGCCTCGGAATCCTTGTTCACACCCGCCTCGAGGGCTTCATCCAGCAGACGGACAAGTCTCACGAGCCAACCATCGTCTCCGCGGCGTGTCACGGTGCTTGGTTCTCTCTGAGGATAATAAGTATCGAAGACACTCAGAGGCGTGAAGACGTCAAAACAGGCTTTGCTCAACGGTGTATTCCTCAACCCAGCTACCGAATCCTCACGGTTGAAGACATCATCTACCAACGTTTCCAGAATGAATAGTACGAGGTCCCTCTGTGCAGCATTTGGTTGTCTTGCGGCATTGTCCCAAAGTCTCACCAGCAACTCGTCCATATCCAGCCATTCATTATCCCACATCCGCTTGGCCACCTCCACCCAGAGTTGCGCGATCTTGTTCCTCAGGTAGACTGGGTCGTTGTTGTCGATATTCTCGGCCAGGGACAAGATCCAGTTTCTAACCGTAATGCTCTCGGTGACAGTGTAGTCAGGCCAGGAGTACCGGATCGCATTCTCCAGTAGCAGCAGGCCGAAATGTCTCACTACCGGTTCCAGGGTTTTATCGTGCGCGAGTTTGAAGCCATGGAACGGCGCTTCCTTTTCGCTCTTTGCAGCCTCTAGGAAGGCTCCAGCCTGCTTCCGGTCATCGTTGCTCGACTGCGGGCTGTAGACGATATGTAAGGCTTGCTTGAGCTGGTGTAGGGGCTGCGACTGTTGACCTCCGGCACCGTTTTCCGTCGTTGGCGCAGCAGATGCACCACCACCACCGTTCATGGTATCGAGAGAAGGGCGGGATTCTTTTGTGACGGAAAAAGGGTACGACGCGGAGAACGTAAAGCGACCTAGGCACGGGGCAAGATGGGGGGTTGAGTGGGGCTGGTCGAGTGGGGTTGCACTGAGCACGGCGCTGTTTATAGGTTCTAGAGCTTTGGCGGCGGCGGCTTCGGATTTCTGACGATTAATGACGGGATGCGCGGGTTCGGGGTGAATGGGTATTTTTTTTCCTTTTTGTGAAGAATCAAGGGATGAAGGAATGAAGCGCGATGGATGGCGATTGGTGATTCCAGGGGGTTCGGTTTGCGTGGGAGGCAGTTGGCGGGTTCGAGTTGGCAGCTTTCCGGGAGACGCGAGTTATGGGGGGGGTGGGGTCAGAGAAGTGGAGAAGACTTTCAAAAGCGGGACAACACGCGTGCGGAGCCCAATAGGATGGGTTGCAGGGGTTGGCGAGCTTGAGACTTTGAGCGGAGACTATTGCGCTGCGCAAGGCCGGATCGGAGCACAAGGGATCGCTGAGCGGGGGAGGTGTCTCTGCGGAGCTCCAGCCGACGGGATCGAGCAGGCATCTCTGCTCCCTCGGGCTGTTGATCTGGGGCGGTCACCTTTCTGCTGGACTCCGCGGCGGTGATTCTGGGCCCCGTCAAAAGCGCCGCATAGCGCCACACTGTGGCGCGGAGTTCCTCACTGCAAACAAATTAGGTACTGTACTATGGACCATCGGATGAGAGGATACCTATGCCATTGGACGCATCCTGTCGACCGATAACTACTCTAAGTACAGTCATTCGATATTCCGCTAAGGCCGAGCGAGCGAACGACGTGATTGTCCTTATAATACCGTCGCGATCAACCGTGAAAACTGTGGCGGGAGCCATCATCGTTTCACCTGGTACAGCGAAATCCAATCATGGTGAATGTCTACGGTATTGCGACACGACGGATGCTGGGTAGGAGCTAGTTCCAGCATGTGTCCGAGAGCCGACATCGAGATGAGCGGCCGTCGTGGGCGCCGCCGTGGTCCACAGCACTGTCCACTAGCCAGGTGATTGGATCAAAGATTAGATCCATGGCTGAAGCGCATTCACCGTGCCCTAGGTACCGTACTGCGCGGCAGCCTGCCCGGTCCGAAACACACCAACAGTATTCCGGTAACTCTAAGACGGGACAGGGGAGATATGAGTAATTCGGAGATGGAGAAAGAGTCATACACTGAGAATCCTGGAGATATTATAACTCTATTGGTACGGTGGCCGGTTAAAGTTGAAGCCATTCGATTGGCCACAAGGAGCCAGAGACTTGAGACAGTGGCTCACTCGAGTTCGCCAGCCACACCCACCCACCAGCAACCACTGACGTTTGTGGCGCAATTTTAGAGGTATGTGCTAACCTTTGTTGTGATCGCTTCGCTTGCCCCGCGTCTGTCTGCACCGCATCAAACCGCCCAACTACAAAGAGCCACTCTGAGACCCAAACCAATCCACTTCACCTCGACCCCTCTTCTCCTCCATACGCGTACGAACCTTCCCAGACATACAGAAAGACACCGTAAAGCGAAGCCATGTTCGTCCTCAGGAATCTGGGGAAGTTCGTCTTTGGCGACTCGACGAAGCAGGATATCATACAGCTCGACCAGGGACAGCTGTATATTGTCCGGCCGCATTCCGTGAAGGGATATAGCGAGTGCATGTAAGTGGAATACAATATTCTAGTATTGGTGATGTCTCTTCCCCCAAACCCTACGTGACTGATGTGTTTTGCGCCTACGATACAGATTCAAAGATGCGCAAGCCACCATCCGACGGACGTCGACCCAGTATCACTACCAGCTTGTCATCCAGCGCGCCTTCGAAGAGGGTGAGGAGCAGTTGATCGATGATGCCGAGGACTCGGATGACACCAGGGACGAAAAGACCTTCTTGTTGGACGAGAGTCTGCACATGAGATCGGCCGTGAGGGACGGCCACGCTGTGTTCGCATGGCGAGACTTGAGCGGTGTAAGAAAAATAGCGAGCTGATACCGGAGGCATTGGTGCTGATCGTGTCTGCAGGACCCAGGCGACGTCTACGAGTTCGTTTGCGATACGACCGTTCAGCCGAGCTCGATCCAGACATTCGAGGTTGTTTCCATGCAGTGCCAGTTCGAGCGCAAGTACAAGCGCAGCTACGAGACCGCCACCGAGAAGGAGTTGAACCAGTTCATCTTCACGTTTGTGCTACCAACTCGAGACACTACTCGGCGTGGATGATGGGAACTGACGGTGTGGTTGATCCATTAGGGATAGTCCGATTCCCCCAGCTTCACCGGTGGCCACTCCGCCCAATACCTCAAATGCTGGGTCGCCCGTTGGTGCATCCAAAGTTCCCGCTGCCCCCGCTGCCCCCGTTGCTCCCGCTAGGAACACTAGGAGACCGAAGCAACCGGAAACGGTGACTCCCGAGGTTGTCGCCACAGTCACCCCGAAGACAAAGTCCGCCCCTGAGGCCTTGGATGTGTTCTGTACGGAGAAGGCGGAGTTGCATCTCTTTGATCTTGCAAGCGGAACCTTCGTGCTCCAAGACTCCGAGGCTACAGCGGTTGTCAGCGAGGTGGGGAAGTGGCAGTGTAAGCTATTCTGTCTGGAGCAAACTCGATCGTTCCAACTGACGAGTGGATTCTAGATTGGTTACAGATTGAGGGTCCTGAGCAGGCTCATGTTGGAATACCCGTGATCGCAGACATCAACCCTGTGTTCAACTTCGAATACCTATCGTTCATCTTCAACCAGTACGACTTCGAGAATGGCTCCGCCTTCTCGTGGCTTCTCCGCTTCAAGGATTACGAGACTGAGGAGCGCTTCCAGGAGGGCTTGATGCGCGCGCTCTGGGAACAGCTGAACGAGCAGAAGTGGGCCAAATTCAAAGACCAGGACCGCGAGTACGTCATGGATGCGTTCAACGATCTCACCATGGACGATGCGCCGCAAGAGGCCGATGAAGACGAGTTCTATGAGTATGAGAATGAGGACGAAGAGCAGCTTCAGGACGATGAAGGCAGTCGGAGCGAGGAGTACGACACTGACGAGGATGAGGACGATAAGCATGTGCGCAACATCAATGACGATGGGGACGAGAACAGCCAGTTGGCCGTCGGGTTCAAGCATGATCGGAGCTTTGTCGTCCGTGGAAACAAGATTGGCGTTTTCAAGCACGTTGGTGATAACGGTTTAGAGTTTTCCACCACCATCAACAGTGTTAAAACGCCCAAGGGCAAGGGATTTGTGCCTTCCAAGGTGAGTTCAGCAACCAGCTGTGTAGCAATAGTGATCGTCGTCTAATGCATATTTCTTTCAGGTGATGCTTCACGAGGGCGACAGCAGCATGATCATGCAGGACGAGACGAACCCTCACAATCTATACCGTATGGACCTCGAGTACGGCAAGGTCGTCGACGATTGGAAGATTCACGACGACATCCCAGTCAAAGTCTTCGCACCAGAGAAAAAGTTCTCTCAGATGACAGGTGAGAAGACATTCCTCGGACTATCCAACAACGCCCTCTTCCGCATCGACCCACGTCTTTCCGGCGACAAACTTGTCGATTCCGAGCTCAAGCAATACGTCACCAAGAATGACTTCTCCGCCGCCGCCACAACCGAAAACGGCTACATCGCAGTTGCCTCCAACAAGGGTGATATCCGTCTCTTCGACCGCCTGGGCATCAACGCAAAGACGCTCCTTCCTGCCCTCGGTGAGGCTATCGATGGCCTCGACGTCTCCAAGAACGGCCGCTACGTCCTCGCCACCTGCAAAACCTACCTCCTCCTCATCGACACCCTCCAGACCGGTAAAAACGAGGGCAAGCTCGGCTTCCAAAAAGCCTTCCCGAAAGACGAGAAGCCCAAGCCGCGCCGCCTCACCCTCAACCCCATGCACGTGGCGCAAATGCAAGCGGAAACCAAATCGCCGCTCTCCTTCACCACCGCCAAGTTCAACACGGGCGTAGACGCCAACGAGACGGCAATCATCACCTCTACCGGGCCCTTCGTCGTCACCTGGAACCTCAAGCGCGCCCTGGCCGGAAAGCGCGATCCCTACCAGATCAAACGCTACCAGGAGGAGGTCAAGGCTGACAACTTCCGCTTTGGCTCCGATAAGTCCGTCGTCGTCGCCTTCGCCAACGAGGTCGACATGGTCCGCAAACAGACGTTCTCAAAGCCGTCGCGCGAGAGCATCAGCACCCCCGTAAGGCAGCTGAGGAATAGAAATGCGATCGTTGATAGTCCTTACTAAGTAAACCAGCTACCTAGATCTGGATATGGCGTGGGCAGGGGAAGGGGAATCTGGAGGGGATTTGTGCGGGCGTTCAATTTGTGTGCTGTTTACTACTCCGCTGGCTGTGCTTTTAACGTTCGTTGAAATTGTTCTTCTTTTCCCCTTAACCGCTAGGTACTCTACTTCAATGGATTGGAATGGAATGGATGGAATGGATGGGGTATGGGTATGGGTATGATGATGAATGGATAGGGTATGGGTATGGGTATGATGATGAATGGAACGGGACCGTCCGACCGCCATACACCTAACCTACACATCTGATATGTATCCTTCAGGCATCGTGCGTGAAAACAAATCAAAACGCAACCTTCCCCCCATCATCAACACTTCACACCACACCTAAAGTACACCTCCCCTCCCCTCCCCTCCCCTCGCCCACGCACATCTTTCTTCACCTCATCTCATCTCATCTCATCTCAATACCATTGCCATGCTTGCCCTGTACCTATACCAAACACCGCTGGTAATACAACAACACCCAGTCGAACCCAACCGAGAACGAGAAAAAAAAAAGAAAATGCAACATAGCAAAAATCAAACCCCCTTCACCCCCCTCCTCCTTTCATTCCCCCTTCATTCCCCCCCTCCTCCCCGTCCCCTGAAGTAGAAATAACTTAAACACCGAGCAACAACCGCCGGGGGTCCTCAATGTAGTTCTTGATCTTGACGAGGAACGTGACGGCCTCCTTTCCGTCGAGCAGACGGTGGTCGTAGGTAAGCGCGACAACCATGATCGGACGGATTTTGACTTCGCCGTTGATGGCTACGGGCTTCTCCTTGATCGTGTGCAGCCCCAGCACCGCCGTCTGCGGGAGGTTGATGATGGGTGTTCCGAAGAGGGAGCTGGGGTCGGTTGTTAGTGAGACTGGGGGGAGGGGGGGTGAAACTGGGGGAGGGGGGGAGGGGGGGAGGAGGCTTACCCAAAGACGCCTCCGTTGGAAATGGTAAACGTTCCGCCGGCCATGTCCTCGATGGTGAGCTTTCCTTCGCGCGCCTTCTTTCCGAGCTCGGCGATCGCCGCCTCGATGCCGATCATGTCGAGGCCCTCAGCGTTGCGGACGATGGGGGTGACGAGACCCTTCGGGGTCGCGACAGCGACGGAGATATCGACGTAGTCGCGGTAGACGATAGTGTCGCCGCCGTTAGGGCCCTCAATGGAGGCATTGACGGCGGGGACGTCCTCCATAGCCTTGATGACGGCGCGCGAGAAGGCACTCATGAAGCCGAGCTTGACGCCGGTCTTCTCGAGGACCGCGTCCTTGTACAGTTTCCGCATCTCCATGAGCGCCGACATGTCGATCTCGTTGAAGGTGGTGAGCGACGCCGCCGTGTTCTGCGACTCCTTCAGGCGCTCGGCGATGCGCAGCCGCATGCGGTTCATCTTTACGCGGCGCTCTTCGCGGTTGCCGAAGGGCTTGTCGCCGCTGGAGGTGGGGACGGGTGCGGCGGCCTTGGGTGCCGGCGCGGCAGGCTTGGACTGCTGCTGCTGCTGCTGCTGCTGCTGCTTGGGCGCCGGGGGTGCCGATTCTTCTTTCTTGGGTGCGGGGGCAGAGTCCTTCTTGGGCTCGGCGGGTCCCTTGACCTCCTCCTTTGCCTCGACGGCGGGCTTTTCGCCTCCCTCGGGGCGGCCGCCAGGCTGGATCTTGACAAGGTCCTGCCCGACAACTACTGTGTCCTCCTCGTTCGCCAAAAACTCAAGGATGACACCGGCCTCGGGGGAGTTCACGGCGACGTCGATCTGTACCATCATCATCATCAGTTAGCGGCCACTCCGCGGGAGCAAGCAAGCAAGTATCAAAGTTCCACAGAAAACGCACCTTGTCGGTCTCAATAGTAGCAATCTCCTCATCTTGCTCCACGAACTCTCCAACCTCTGTAGTGAAGACAAGCCCGTCAGCATAAATCCCGCATACCCACTGTCGGAACAGGGCAAAACAAACTCTTTGAGAACTGCTTCAGGGTGCCCTCCGAGATGGACTCGGCCATCTGGGGGACCTTAACGATTGTTTCGGCTGCGTGTGCGCAAAGTGCATGTTAGCTTGGGTCGTCAGGCAGGGTTGCGGATGTTTTCGTTTTGCGTACCATACGACCGAGTCTGGACACGCAGGATCGAGGCGGCGCTGACGAAGCGTTCCGATTTCCTGTGTGAGGTGTTAGTAAATGGAAGGGAAATGAGTGAGTGATGGCGAGGGGGATCAGCGAAAGTTACCTCGAGACCGCAGAGATCAGTGTGCTTGAAGGAGAGCGGACGGCAACATTCGAGAACGAGCGGACGGCCGGAGCTACTGCCCGCGAGCTCAGACAGCGAGTGCTGATTGTAGGAAGACGTCGCACGGCGAGTCTAGAGGCCATGATTGCTTGCGGTGTGGAGGTGGTTTTCGGGGTGGCGGTGGTGGTTTAATGGTAGGGTGTGTGGGAGGGTGGGGGATGGGGTGTTTGTATGATGCGGGAGCGAATGGCTACGGGGATACGGGAGAGGTTGAGATGAGGCTTATAGACGCCGTTGAAACAGGCAAAGCTGGGTTGGCTGGCAGCGCTGGGTTGGCTGGCGGTGCTGGGTAGGCTGGCAGTGCTGGGTTCACCGGAAAAAATATCGCGGATCAACTACCCGATGATGCCGAGTTGCAGCCGATGATGAGGGAGACGTCAAGAAAATCAAAGAGAATGCCCCGAAGAGGGGAGCGGAACGGAAGAGCATGGCCGCTCACTCGGCTGCTGTTCTGACTTCATTCAATCTCAAAAACAGTTGTTGTTGGGCAGACTCTGTCTGCTGGATAGACATTCCGCATGACCCTGATGATCGCGGGCAGGTGGGGAGAGCTGTGCATCAAGGCATTACTCAGCCAGGCCACCCTGTGACAGCCGAGCCAAGCGTAACTAGACGAGAGAAAGAGCCGCAACAATCTCCAATCGTCACTGCTGCTAGATCCCGTCAAGAATCAAGACCCCCCTCCAACCCCCCGTCCAGCTAAAGCTATCACTCGCCACACCTACGATCACACCTACGACCACGCCGACCCGCAAGATGTCCGCTACACGATCTGCCGTGATGTATACATCGCATCCCAATCCTGCAGCCGTGCCTCCAGCGAAGCGATGCTAATCTCACGGGTGCGGGCTCGACAGGTCGCTCTACCGGCGGGCACTCAACACGTCGCTGCACTGGACCGTTCGTCGCGACCTTTGGCGTGTGCAGGCGCTGAACATCCGCGACATGTTCGAGGCCAACCGGGACGTGACCGATCCTCGCCAGCTCAGCGTAGCCCTCCCCGCCCCGTCCTCTGCGTTCCCGTCGGACATCCGTTGACACTCGACTCTGCTCCCAGAAACTCCTCCAAGAGACCGAGAAGACGCTCCAGAAGTGGAAGCACCCCGACCCCTACGTTGCCCCGACAGCTCCCGGAGGTACGCTCTCGCCATCCCTCTCCCCTCCTACTCCGCCTCCCAAACACCAACGCGCGGGGGTTCTCGATCTAACATGCATATTTGCGCCACAGGCTCCAAGTACGAGCGAAACATGCCGGCGCCATTCTTTACCCCTCCGCCCAAGGAGATGGTCGATGCGCTCTAGGTGAGGACTGTAGGAGAGTGGATGCGCTGGTGTATATACTACATAGCACTCGCAAACTGGTTGCCAGCAATGGAGAATTACAACCAATCTTTGATCTTGTTCTTCCTTCCTCTAGATATCGTCTTCTTCCACACGTCGAGTGAGATATGAATTTGTTGTACGTGCTCGTTCGGATCAACCCGGGGTGTATAGTAGTGTGGTGGAGGAGAGCCTCGCCCACAACCCTCGCGAGGCGCTACATACCAGAACATGCTAGCACTCTCCGCGTCGCACGACAACAGCCACGGCCAGAACGATCATAAAGAACGACGTCGCGGCACCACGACCCCCCCTCGAAACGTTCTCCCCGCCGAGGCCTGTCGCACCCGCATCCAAGAATGCCGACCCCCGCCCCCCTCCGCAGCGCCTTCGACACCCTCAGCCCACCAATCCCGCTCGTCGGCCGCTCCTCCTCCGCATCACCATTCTCACCCAGCACCTCGACCAACTCCTCGACCTCGCACAACCCCAACAAAAACCTCTGCTCCATGCAGCCACCTCCTCGACCTCCTGGTCCCCCCGCCCCACGCTTCAAACCAAACGCCGCATTCGACAAGCTCCTGCACACCTCGCCCGTTCCGCGCACGATCACGGCTGCTTACGAGTCTTCGCGTCCCCAGGCAAAGAAACCCGTCGGTGGGTATAGTGTGCTCTCCGGATTCGGTGCTGGGTCTACGACGACTGCGCTGCCGAGGCCGGTTCCGATACTACAGAGACATGTGCTGCTGCCGCCGAAGGTAGAGGAGAAGGGACGGGAGATGGTGAGGAAGACGTTTGTTGGCGAGCCGGCGGCTGCTCAATTGGAGAGGGAGACGGAGGAAGGAGAAGCTAGAGCTACTGCAAAACGTGCTCGTGAGGAAGAACCCATCACCGCTGCGCCCGAGATGAAGAAGGTCGTGACAGAGAAGCTACCATCCGCTAAGAAGAGAAAGTCGCTTCTTGGGCAAGCAATGGAGCAGCATGAGAAATTGTCGTTGCCCGAGTCGTCGTCAATGGATATCGACGTGCCTCTGTCAGCAGATGCAGGTGTGCATGCGCAAATGGAGGACGTCGACGCGGCTCAACAGGAAATCCAATCAGCTCCGCCGCCAGAGAAGCGGAGAAAGACGAATGCCAACACAGCGCCGGCGGAGACTCCGAAAATCACTTCAAGAGCACCCTACCTGTCAAGAGCTACAGGATCGAGCACCACGAGAACCCCATCTGCGAGATCTGCGAGACCGACCCAAGCTACGGAAGAGACTCCTGCTACCAGGTCCGCGAAGCAAGCATCAACTACATACGACACTCCAACGATGGGGACTGCACTGCCCGAAACACGATCATCTTCTCGACTCAAGTCGAGCTCAAGGTCCTCCCCGGTTACCACAATGAAATCTCCAGCTTCAAACTCGAAGATCCCAACGTCCACCTCGAAGACCTCCACTCAGAAGAAGCCTCCACCACCGGAGCCCGCTACATCTTCCCGGAAGAGAAACCGGGGTGAAGAGACCCTCGATGAAACAGATATCTACAACTTTGTCGATGTCGAACCCGTGTCTCCTCCGCAAAAGAAGTCGCTTCCAGTTCCCGTCACGTCCCCACGTACCACTAGGAAGACGAGGGGTGCGCCAGAGATTCCGGAAACTCCTGCCATTGCTCCCATCGCTTCTGCCGTGAAGAGCTCGACGGCCCAGAAGAAGACTCCGGCCGAGCCACGTTTGACGAAGAGTGTCAACCATGACACTCCAGTTCCTACTGCTACTAAAATCAAAGCTGCAACTTCGCGGAAGACATTGCTACCACCGGGTAGCCCATCGTCGCTTCGTAAAGCCGGTAGGGCGGTCATCGAGACATCGGAGGCTTCGGAGGTTGAAGAGACGCCAAATTTGAAGAAGACCAGCTCCTATTCTCGTCGAATAAAGAACAAAACGGTCGAGGAGGATGAAATGCATCCAGATATCCTGGAGCCAGTAGTTTCCAAGACTCCGACTCCCAAGAAATCACTTCCACGACGCACCAATTCGTCTCGCCGCACAGCCGTGGACAAGAACCAAGAGATACCTGAGACCCCGGGATCTCCTGGGCTGCCAGCTACCAAAACTGCAGCCACGAGGAGGTCTCCGCCACTGCCGACCACTACCTCGCCCCGGCGTAGAAAGCTCAAAGCCGTCGCCGTCGTGGGAGGGGATGAGGTGCAAGGGACACCCCAAAGAATAGCATCACCGGAACTACTACCTCCTCCCTCCACGATGACACCTGCTGCCAGGAAAGCGATATTACAGCGCACCACCTCCACTCGGCGTAAAGTCACCAAGGTCGAAGTTGACGCTGCCACCCCGGCCACCAGCAAACCAGCACGTCAAACCCGCTCTTCCGGCGGCAAGAAAACTGCTGTCGCTGTTGCTGAAGATGAAATCCCAGAAACTCCGGCAGCCAACACCACCACCCCCACCACCTCCAAGATCCCCACCTCCCGCTCCAGCAAGAAGACTACCGCCACCAGCAGTACGAAGCCAACAGTCGTCATCCAAAGCCCCATCCCCGCGACTGCAACTTCAACTACAACTCCCGCCGCAGGCCGTCCCCGCCGCAGCCTGGTCCTCTCGCCGCTTTCGCATCCTCCGCCGGCCGAAACCCCCCCACCCCCACCCCCACCCCCAAAAGAGAAGTCGACTAAATCTCGTATCCCGCGCAGGTCGACGGGTAGTTGGGAGGGTAAGGACGGGCTGTACAATATTCCGAGCGAGATATTGGCGTCGCATGGAAGCGTGTGGGACGGCAAGAGTGGGCGCAGGGTCAGCGGTCGGACTAACGCCATTGCCCCAAACATTGCGCCGAATGTCGTGGAGGAGCCGGTGAAGAGTGTGCAGAAGAAGACGGGGGAGAAGATGGAGACCAAGAAGGAGACCAAGACGGAGACTAAGGCGAAGGCGAAGACTAAGAAGGTGGTTAGTTATGAGTTTTCGGATGAGGAGGAGTAATGTGCGATTACTCTGCGGGATAGTGTGTGAGAGACACACAGAAAGAGAGAGCGCGCGCGCTGATTTCTGCTTGCATTTTGTCGATGATCAGGACAGGATGGGGTTTACCTTTCCATCCCACTTTACTTTTCTTTTCTTTTCTTTTCTTTTCTTTTCTTTTCTTTTCTTTTCTTTTCTTTTCTTTTCTTTTCTTTTCTTTTCTTTTCTTTTCTTTTCTTTTCTTTTCTTTTCTTTTCTTTTCTTTTCTTTTCACTTGAGCACTTTACTTTCTGCGTTTCTTCTGCGTTTACTTGTCTTTTACTTGTCTTTTACTTGTCTTTTACTTGTCTTTTACTTGTCTTTTACTTGTCTTTTCTCTAATTGCTTGGGTTCGATACGCAGCCATGCAAGCAAGCGGGATTCGGTTCGGGAGTACCTTTAGTACAGTACAGTGCGATTCGTTTGAGACTCGGGAGAACTACTGGGAGACTGGGCGCACAAATGTTGTTATTTAGCGGGCTGCTTTACTTACGAGAATTTACACTGGTGGATGCAGAAGTATCTTAAGCCTTGAGGTGTTCCGTACTTGGTGACTGTGACATCGGCAATCGTACGGTATGCTGTGGCGGGCGGGCAGTAAGGTACCGGCTTTTGGTTCATCATACCATAGGTGTAGGTATCAGGCTTGGTGATGGAGTTGAAAACTCATACGATGATGAATTTAGTTACGTGCACAATGGCATCGACACCACCACCGCTGTGCGTCACTTTACTGGACGAAGAAGAAAAAAATGTTGTGATGGAATTGTTGCTTGCTCGTCACTCGATACATGAATGATATGCTATGAACACAGAACCTGAGCGACCTTACGATGAAAGTGATAGTAATAGTACGGTGAAACCAAGCCCCTTCTACTATATAAACGTCGGCAGTGATCCTCGTTCTCGTCCTCGTGATTGAAATCGATACTGTCTCGTGCGCGGTGTTCTTTGTTTCGGCATTGCTCCCCTACAACCACCAAACACCCTCGATATTTTCCTGCACTTAGTACGGCAAGCTCGACGTCCTGCCGTTAGCTGTTGGTGCTGAGGAACCAGACCCACCACTAACTACCACTCTGTGAGGGTCGAGTGATATCTACTATAAGCAGCGGTTGTGAGCGAACAGCCGGGGATGGGGGTAAATCGACGGGGTGGCCGTTACTTACATTCAGATCACTCGTCGCTCATAGGGTACCGCGGAGACCACAATTTCAAGTTCAGAGTACCTAACGGCTCATCCAGACATGAGCATCATCCACAGAGACGATAGGTACGCAGCCTCGTACATACATCCATCCAAGACCCCCTTCTACTCAGTACAATCGCCGGGGTGATTAAGACCCCCTCTGCGAGGGACAAGTGACATCTACATAGAGTAAAACTCGACTGTGAGCTTGAGCAGAGTGCGAATTGGGCTGTAATGGCGTTACCTACAGATCACTCGTCGCGCATTCCGCAGAGACCGCAGGTTGAAACTCAAACTTCAAACTCCAAGTCTCCAAGCCAGGGCTGTCTTTGTACTATACATTTGAGAATATACAAAGAAACCACGCAGTCTCGAGATCGATCCCACCACACAACTATACTGTGGCTCCCCCAGCACGCTGCTCCCAACTCCGGCGTTTCTTGATGCTCGTTATCGCCGAGGAGCCCGGAGCCAGTCCAGTCCACCACTCCTCCTCTGCGAGGGACAAGTGACGTCTAGAGTAAAACTCGACTGTAAGCTTGAGCGGAGGTGCGAATTGGGCGAGAAGGGCGTTACCTACAGATCACTCGTCGCACATTCCGCAGAGACCGCAAGTTCAAACTTTAAACTTTCAGTCTCCCAACCAGGGCCTCGTTAACTATCGCCGAGGAGCCTGGAGCCAGACGAGTCCAGTCCACAACTCCTCCTCTGCGAGGGACAAGTCTGGGTTTCGGGGGGGAAACTTCAGACTCGTCGCTCGTTCCGCAGAGACCGCAACTGCCACTGTAGACTCCCCTATATACGAAGTCCGCAGCTCCAGAAACTGTCTGTCTGCGAGCGAGGGAGGGACAAGGACACGGTAGGTCACTCGTCGCTCGTTCCGCAGAGATTGTTTCTGCGATCACCACAAAAAATTTGAGAACTGCAACGGAATACCTGGTTAAAGGTATGGTAAGGTCAAGAGCTGCCATGGCAAGCACTGATCAAATGCAGAAATAAAAAACCCATCAGAACTGTTGAGCCCAGTCTGACGCACTCTGCAAGGGACAGGTGACACGAGAATCACCCGTCGCTCGTGCTGCAGAGACCGCAATCTTTTCTCTATTTTCTCGAGGATTATTTTCTCCCCCAAAAAAAAATCAAAAAAGACTCCGGTCGGTTAAAATCGAGCAAAAAAACTGCAAGTACTGGAGTAAAACGCCGAAAACGCCGAAAAGAACTCCAAACAGTGCAAGATCACCAACGCTATGTCATATTTCATTCGTAAAATAAAATAATAAACCCGCCCGAATCGCAATCCCAAGACCCCAAGAAGCAACGTCTTCATCTACCGTACTCTAGCGACTGATCGCCGCAGTAGGCACGTCAGAAGGTCAAGTCCGACCACCAACACCAACAGCACGGTAATCTCAATCGCAATCGCAATCGATAAACGAAGCGCGCGTTCACGCCGCACCATCACCGAATCAGCAAAGCATGAGCACGCGTAATCTATGTACCTGTCTGTCTTCACGCGACGCGTCGAGAAAACCCCAATGGGCATGTGTGCCGTGGTATAAAGGGCGCCTTTTTAGTAATTTATCCGATACCGACAGTATAGCGAGCGGTAGACAAAATAATAAAGAAAAACTCCCTCAAATTCGAACCCAGCAATCCGTTATAGTACAATGAAGGAAGAACGACGTTGACCCCGTGAACAAAAAAAAAACAAAAAAAAGAGCAGGAAACCGTGAAGAAACCGGAAAAGGAACAAAAACCGCAAAAAGGTAAAGGTAAAAGAAAGGTTTTAGTTCGTTGGACACGCACACAAAAATCATGAATGAATGCACAGCAAAACAGAAACCTCCATCCAAGACCCGAAAACATTAAAACTTTGCAGCCCAACACAACCTACTTCGTTCATTTCCCAAATCAATACGCGATCAAACGCGTATAGAAATGTGAGAACAAAAGGCGAAAGTGCCGTACATCAGAGCGGAAAGTTGATCGTTTATTTGGTGGAAGAGGAGTACTTGGTAACAGCCTATCAAGGAAAAAGAATTAGTCATGATCGGATGTGGAGCCCAGAAAATTCCGACAAAAAACCACTCGGAAACCGAATTGTTTTTGTGCGAAAATCCGAGTCAGAATGGCGAGAAACGTACCTTTGTTCCCTCAGAAACGGCGTGCTTAGCAAGCTCTCCGGGGAGGATGAGGCGGACGGAGGTCTGGATCTCGCGGGAGGAGATGGTCGACTTCTTGTTGTACGCAGCCAACTTGGAGGCCTCGGTAGCGACACGCTCGAAGATGTCTGGAAACCATCAGTTATCGAGTTCGGGCCAAAAGGAATCGGAATCGCATACCGTTGACGAAGGAGTTCAAGATCGACATGGCACGGTTGGAGATACCGGTGTCGGGGTGAACCTGCTTGAGGACTTTGTAGATGTAGGAAGAGTAGGTCTCCTTTCTGGTCTTGGTGCGCTTCTTCTTCTCGCCAGTGGCAGCGGGCTTCTTGGACTCCTAGACGAGAAAAGTGTGAGCGAAAAATTGGATTCGATTTTGATGAGACGTGTCGAGATCGGAAGTGTTTGTTATGATTGGGGGAGAAATCGTACCTTCTTCTCGGTAGTCTTGGAAGCAGCCGGGGTCTTGCCAGCGACGGCGGGCTTCTTGTCGGCTTGCTTGGGAGGCATTTTGGTGGTGAGGATTGGGGATTGAAAGTGGGTGGTTTGCGGAGGTATTGAGGTTGGATGTGGTTGTGGTGGTGGTTGATGTGGTGGAGTGGATGGCAGAAGTTTGTGGTAGTGGAGGTGGGAGAGAAAGGGCGACGTGGGAGACCAGTCCCTCTTATAGTGTCAACGGGCTCGGAGTCGCATCACGCAGCGCGATTGTGCGTGCTGGGAAGTGCGCAGCGTACTAGGGAGTACGCCAGCCAAGCGTCGCGGGTTTGCTGGTAGGGTTTTCTTTCGGAATTTACGTGCATTTGCCGTATTGGGGTGGTGCGGCTGGGATTCGGGGGAGGGGGCTGATAAAACATCCGGGGTGGGTTAGCTGGGGCTGGTCGCAACGCGTTGTTGTTGTTCTCTGCTCTTCCATCCCTACAACCTCCCTCTAACTGCTCTAGCAGCCGCCATTCCCAGCCTCTTGTTGTACGCTGCTACTCCAAGTACGAACCCGCTACTCTGCTCGACGCTACACGGATCCACCGTTCCTCGCAGCAGCAAGACCTGTCGTGATGTTGGCCATCTGTCCCTTACGCGTCGCCGCTGGGAGACCAGAGGAGTCGGGCGTGCGGCGTGCTGTCTGCTGCGTGCTGCGTATTCGCTCTGAGCCGACGACGACGCGTGATTGCAGATGGCCAGACTGGTGGCAGCGCCTTCCTCTCGGATTCTCTGCCACTAATGGGCCTGCTAGCTGCTGCTCGGCTAGTCGTGAAAATCAAAGTGTTTTCTGTTCAACACCAGTAACCCCTAACCCTGGCTGCTGCCCCCAACGCCCTGAAAAGAAGCCAAGCCTGTTGATGCGAAGTCGCGTTCGTTACCATCGCTCGTATAAAGACCAAGCTGCTCCCACCACCCGACGCTGTTCTACCTTCTCCTCCTCTTCATCTACCAACAACCCGTCCAAACCACCACCACCACTCTCAACCACCACAAACTCGACCCTCGCACCCCCTCACCTCTCCCACTTTTTCAACCCCCCAAACCAAATCAAACAATGTCTTCCGGAGGAAAGGGTGGAAAGGCTGCCAGCGGAAAGCCGTCGCAGAGGTTAGTTTGCAACTTGATTCCCCTCGTCTGTCGGTCGCGATCGAGATCCATCACCCACATCCATCAAACAATCGACTCGAATCCTGTTTTCGACTTTTGAATTTCGACTTCTTTGGTCGCATGTTTTCGGATCGCATGTTTTTGTGTTTGAAAATCTGTTTCTGACTCTTTTCGATAGCCGTTCGTCCAAGGCCGGTCTCGCGTTCCCCGTCGGACGTGTCCACCGTCTGTTGAGAAAGGGCAACTACGCTCAGCGTGTCGGTGCCGGTGCGCCCGTCTACCTCGCCGCCGTCCTCGAGTACCTCGCCGCCGAGATCCTCGAGTTGGCTGGTAACGCCGCCCGTGACAACAAGAAGACCCGTATCATTCCCCGTCACTTGCAGCTCGCCATCCGTAAGTTTTTCCGAATCGCATTTCACATCCAGGTTCACCGGATTCTGACTTCAATACCAGGCAACGATGAGGAACTGAACAAGCTTCTCGGTCACGTCACCATCGCCCAGGGCGGTGTCCTGCCCAACATTCACCAGAACCTTCTGCCCAAGAAGTCTGGCAAGGCCGGAAAGGCCGGTGCTTCCCAAGAGTTGTAAGAAAAAGGAAAAAAGTCGACAGCTGCTCAATCTTGTGGCCTCATGGCGTGTTTCGGGGCAAATGGGGTTCGAATTTGATGGTTGCTCTTTTTTCTCGCGCTTTTGTTTCTTTCGGGTTTCCTTTTAACGCAGCAACTTGGGTGATCGCGGTTTCGGTAATTTTGTTTCCGGATTGGTGACGAATTAAATGCGGTTTTCTCTTGGTCGGGGTTTCGGTTCGTTTCTGTTTGTTTTTTTGTTCTCTTCCTTTTCTTTCTTAAATGTTCTTTTTTTCTTCTTTCTGCATCATGTACAATAACTTCCCGGAGTCAGAATTTTCGCTGCCTGTTTGACAATGAGAAGTTGTCATCACCTTTTGATTGACTTGGCTTGGCTTAACTTTTTCCCCGCGGATGCGATGTGATGCGTGTCCTTGTCGTTGACGTCGAGCGCGTCTTGCACGCGACTCCCACGTGTCTGTCTAATCCCATTGCTTGTCGCATAAACGGCGTCTGCTTGTTTGCTTGCCTTACCGCCCGTTTGTCGTTTGTGGTCTGCGGAAGCGATCCTGTGGTGGGGTGGTGAACAAAACCCCCTTGCGTCGCGCCCACGGTCAAGTCATTTCTTTCAACTTCTTCAGGAAATTTGGTGATCGCGAGTGCATACAAATTTGTGTGCGAAAAGTCATTGATAACTTTGTGGATCAAGTGTTAGAATCCGAAACGTTGAAAGAGGCCTGAAGCTGGGGAAAGCGAGTGATTTGTCGTGTTGTGTTGTGCGGCCAGATGACTGCGAATTTGGAGATCCTATCTTTGGGAATGAGGGATAAGGCCGCGCACGATAGCAGTAATCTAGACGATCAGTTTAATGAGGCGTTTAGGGGTTGAGTTCACTGAAGATATCAAGACTGCTCTCATTCATACAAATATCAGGGTTTAGTAGACATCACCAAGTCAGAACTCTGTTCTGGTTCAGATGCTGGAAGTCTACGACCCGCGCGGCTAGGATATGAAACGCTCTACAGACAAGACCAGGAAGTTGAAACAAGCCTTGTGGGGTATTATGGGATATCGGTATGCTTTGTCCCTGGGAGTGGGGACGCGGGAGTGGGGATCTGCGGTTGAGAATTCGAGTGATGAGTTGTGGTTGAACGACTATCACCATGACGCCGTACTCTGCACAGTCACGGCCTGGGTATCGGTGCCTTTTCTTGCTGAGTCTGGGTCTATCCCGGTCTTAGTATTTACTTCTGTCAGAGAATACAGTGTAAGTTCATGGCGCTTGCATTTCCTTTTTCTCGGACTGTCTCGATCAAGGTTTGTGTCTTATTTTCACGTACATACTTTTCACTGTCAACTTGTAATCACGAGGGGACTACGGTTACAAAGTTTCGGAGTGAATGACCTGGCATTCGGTACCCTAGTAACTGTCGACGGAGCTCTTCAACATGGCCAAGCATTACCAGTTACATTCGTCGGCATTACACAGGAGATTTCATCTCCGAGCTCCAAGAACTCGAGTGATCCCACATGTGCCACGCGAGCCAACCCAGCCCCACACGTCCGGTCGATTACTCTACCTATTCGGCACCTACTCTAACTCCTCTTGAACCCCGAAGTCCGAAATCCGACCGCCCGCCCGAACCGGCACACACGCACACGCCACAGAGCGGTGTGGTGTAACGTCGCTAGCTACCCCGCAGCACTGGAAGATATCGGCACTCTGCGTGTGGTGGTGTGGGAAAGAAAGAAAAATCCCTCACGTCATATGTTGGTAAGTTGTGTGCCTATCCCCCGCCAGCTCCTTCCCTGTCCCGGCCGTTTGAGCTGCGAGAGGAAACAGCCGGATCCGTCGCGATGGATATGGATGGGCGGTGGGTGGATGGGTCCAGCCCAGCAAAGGAAAGGAACCGGGTCGCTTATCGAACCCACCACCCATCCACCCACCACCCCATCCACACATCTACCTGCTGGAGGAAGTTGTGGGTGTGGTGTGGTGGTTGTGTGGTGCGAGGTGGGGGGGTGGGCGGGGCGGGGAGGGGTGGGTGCGTCATGGGATCGCACACGGGATTTTAGCGAGTGAGGAGCTGTGAGGATGTGATCTCAGGGTGGGGGATTTTGAGGCGTTGGGACGCGGTGGGAGGGTGGGGTTTTGTACACGAGTTGGTATGGATGCGAATGGGATGTTGTGGGTGTAGTTGGGTGGCCTGCGCTTGGGTTGAGTATTGGTGTTGCGTTTGAGGGGTGAGATGTGGATCATGTCATTGAATGGATGGTTGAGTTCTGGAGAAAGTCACTGTGGTTGACAAGATTACGTTGGGAAGCCGAGAAATGGCCGGCCATAGCCCCGGGAGCTGGCATTGTACGTCCTGCATATACTCGAGTCTTATACGTTCCACAACTCGCTGTAAACGGCGATTTCTTCCCAATTCGTGAAAACGAGTGCATCCTCATGAATACGTAGCGCGAGACTCTAGTAGGAATCTATGGAAAATACATAAATTTGCCCCAAAAGCGTAGCAGTTTACTTTTCTCAATGATGCAGTAGCCATTCAATGAGATCTTTACAGAAAAGTGGGAGTTTTCCAATGGTGCACTCTGATTGGCCGACGCGAATGTGAGCAGTGCACCTCACGTCGCGTCATCCCTCCATCTTTCTCGAAACCTATCATTGCCTGCAAGGAACGTTGCCGGCGAATTCAGCACCGCAACCACAACGCCCCAAAACCCGCACGAAAAAAGCGACAAGCAAGCTCTCAAGATGGGTATTAAAGGTACAGTACACTCCCCCCCCCGTTTCCTCTCCTATTCGGGGTCTCTCCTAACGCAATGTCTCCCCCGTAACCCGCAGGCCTCTTCCAGATCATCTCGGACAACGCTCCAAATGCCGTCCGCAACAGCGACATCAAGCAGCACTTCGGCCGCAAGGTCGCCATCGACGCGTCCATGAGCATCTACCAATTCCTGATCGCTGTGCGCTCAGAGGGCCAGCAACTCATGTCCGACAGTGGCGAGACTACCTCGCACCTCATGGGCATGTTCTATCGCACGCTCCGCATGGTCGACAATGGCATAAAGTGAGTTGTTCCTTGGGTAATCGGGAAGGGGGCTGGGCGGGCTGATCGGTGTGTGTGTGTGTGGGAAAAAGGCCGCTGTATGTCTTCGATGGAAAGCCGCCGATGCTGAAGTCGGGGGAGCTGGCGAAGCGTGTGGCTCGGAAGGCGCAGGCCGAGGCCGGGTTCGCGGAGGCGAAGGAGTCCGGCAATGCCGAGGAAATGGAGAAGTACGCGAGACGCACGGTTAGGGTGACCAGGGAGCAGAACGACGACTGTAAGATGCTGCTCAAGCTCATGGGCATTCCGTATGTCGAGGCGCCGTGTGAGGCTGAGGCTCAATGCGCCACGCTTGCGAGAGAGGGTTCGGTGAGTGGCCGACAGAGCGGGGGGCGGTGGGGTAGGCGCTGGTTGGCTGACGTGCGTAGGTCTTCGCTGCGGCTTCCGAGGATATGGACACGCTCTGCTTCAGGTCTCCGATTTTGTTGAGACATCTCACGTTCAGCGAGCAGAGGAAGGAACCCATCCAGGAGATCCATCTGGACAAAGCTCTCGCCGGATTGGAGTTCACATACGACCAGGTACATACACATACATATGCCCCCGCATGGAGCGAAATCAACACGTCACGGAAGAGGAGAGCTAGACTAACATGCATCGCCAGTTCATCGACATGTGTATTCTCCTCGGCTGCGACTACTGCGACACGATCCCGAAAATCGGGCCTACAACGGCGCTGAAGATGATACGTGAACACAAGTCGCTCGAGAAAGTCATTGAGAACCTGGGCGAGAAATACACCGTCCCCGAGAACTGGCCGTATCTCGATGCGCGTGCGCTCTTCCACAAACCTTCCGTGACCGATCCGAAAGATCTCGACTACAAGTGGGAGGCTCCGGATATCGAGGCTCTAGTCAAGTTCTTGGTCGTAGATAAGGGCTTCAACGAGGACCGTGTTAGGAGCGGTGCTGCAAGATTGACGAAGGGCTTGAAGACATCGACCCAGGGTGAGCAATAGTCCCACCACTCGCCGCTTTCTGTGCAATGCTGACACGCGGGGTTCCACAAAGCTCGTCTCGGCGACTTCTTCAAACCGATCCCCAAGACTGCGGAGGAATTGGAGGCCTTGAAGAAAAAGAACGAAACAAAGGCAGCCGAGAAAAAGAGAAAGGCCAAGTCCACAGCCGAGACGAAGAAGGGCGGTGGTGGCAAGAAACCGAAGTTGGGTGGTGCGTAGTTCGCAGTTGTTGCTTCACATGTAGTTTGCCTGTTTTTTCCTTTTCCTCTTCCCTTTTCGACAACGCACCGCACGCGAGAGAAGATATACGGTAGCCGCTTTACTTTACCTGCGCATTGATGGGTTTCATTTGAATGGGATTTTTTTTGTCTTTACGCGAGAGCAAATGCGATGTAGTGAAGACTTTGTAGTGGGGAGTGAGAATCGTTTGAATCGTTTGAATAGTCGATGTGGATGGGCGGGCGGGCGGCGGGGGTACGACTGACGACGGAACGTCAAGTGATCAAATGAAAACAAACTTGAAATCACTCACTCTCTCACTCACTCAGCGGAAGTGAAGCTCGGCTACGACTGAGAGCGAGAGAGAGCGAGAGAGAGAGCGCAATAGAACGCAAGATGAGTCCGACCACCCGACTTGGCCGAGGAAGAGGCCTGAGATTTGCGGTTCTGTTGTGGACGGGGGGAGGTGGAAGGTGGGAAAATCAAAACAAGGCCCCGAAGCAAGAGTGAGTGAGGGGAAGGATTTCCGGGCCTGCAACACGAGCCGACAGCATGACAGAGTGAGTGATGGCTAGAGAAAACAGGCTGCGGCCATGGTCTGGTCCTTCCGGTTGCCGCCGGGAGGATATCGATTGCGATATGGTGCTGTGGTGGGGGATGGGGGAGGGCGGACGGGAGTCTGCGACCGCGACGGGTTTTGCTCTCCTCGCGTTCTTTTCTGCGCTGTAATTACGCCCACAGCGACAATAAAAATCAGAGACTTGCACGGTCAAGATGGTCTACTGCCAGCGGCCTTTCCTTCTGGCCATGAGGAATTCGGAGAATGTGGGAAATTGTAGCGTTGCGCGGACGGCGGAGAGGAAAGAGAAGAGAAAGAGAAGTGGGCGACGGGGGGAGTTTTGTTGCTGGGTTAGGGATTCTCCAGTTGGTATGGCATCACACCATGAGATTTTGGCGCGGTGCGTTGGGTCCGCTCGCTCGCTTTTTTTTTTTGGCGCTGGGGGTGTGCTGGATTTGCGGAAGGGAGGGACGGACAGAACTCTGAAAAGACAGCCATCCGGCAGGGGTGGGGTGGCTCGGGGAGGGAGCATCAGAGTTGGGAGAGGGCGCAGAGTGAGAGGGAATGGATCGGACACCCTCCAGTGTCGACTGCCCACACACCCTGCCCACCCTGGTCGGCATGATCCACGCTTCAGACGCTGCCGCTCTAAAAGGTCGCCCTCCCCACCTCTCCCACCCTCCCGCTCTTGTTTTCCCGCTCCCTCTTCCTTATCACAACCAACCCACCTGTCCCGCACTCTTCCTCTGTTACATTCACCTTCCGGCGCTCGTTCTCCCTCGAACCAACAACTTCTCCCCACACGAAACCTTATCACCACCCAAAAAACAAAACAGCAGAAATGGCCCCCAAAGCTTTCACCTCCACCCCCGTCGCCAGCAAGCCTGCTGCTGCGAAGAAGTCTTCTCCCCCGGAGCACCCTCCCTACAAGGAGATGGTCAAGGAGGCTATTCTTTCTGTAAGCTCACTCTCTCGCTGCGTTTCTATCACCGAGGGAATTGTGTCTAATTGTTCTGCGCAATATAGTTGAAGGATCGCAATGGTTCCAGGTACGATAGCATCGCTACCGTGCGCGCCGCGTCCAAGCTCGGTCGCGCACAATACCCCCCAGCCCCCAACCACCCTTTCTGCCCGATCAACTGCCACTTGGATTCGCAGCTAACGTTCTTCCTTTAGCCGTCCCGCTTTGAAGAAATACATCAAGGCCAACTACAAGGGTGTCGATGGCGCTCAGTTCGACCGTCTTTTCAACGCTGCGATCAAGAAGGGTGGAGAGCTTAAGGAGTTCTCTTTCCCTAAGGGACCTTCGGGAACCGTCAAGCTCGTCAAGAAGGAGCCTGCGCCCAAGCCGGCTACCGCTAAGGTACGCGACTATTTTTTCTTTCACCCTCGCGAGTCGCGCAGATGTCTAACATGGCGCACAGAAGCCTGTCGCCAAGAAGGAGACCGCTGCTAAGAAGGAGACCACCACCAAGAAGGCCGCTCCCAAGAAGGCCGCAGCTAAGCCCAAGGCTGCTGCAGCTGCCGAGAAAGCCGAGAAGCCCGTGCCCAAGAAGGCCGCCGCCGCGAAGCCAAAGGCCAACGCCAAGAAGCCCCGCAAGGAGCCCGCTGCCGCTCCTGCTGTCGTCGAGAAGGCTACTGTCCTCACCAAGACCAAGTCCGGACGTGTGACCAAGGCGCCGGCCCCCAAGCCCGCTAAGGCCGCTGCCCCCAAGAAGGCGAAGGCTGCTGCCGCTCCTAAGAAGAAGGCCACCCCCAAGAAGGCGAAGAAGGAGGAGGCTGCAGCTACCTCTGCTTAAGCTCATCGTTAATCACCTCCTCGCTGGTTCTTCTGTACAGCGCGGCGATTTGGAGCTCTTGTTTTCTACGAGGTTTACGTACTGGGTTGCATTTCTTTAAACGGGTTGGTTCTAAGTTCACATTTTTTCCTCCTCTTTCTCTTGGTTAATTGGAAGTTTGGTTCACTCTGTCCTGAATTACCTGTCTCACCATCTTCCATGCCACCCAGACACACGCGCGCGAGAGAGGCACAATATCTTTTTCTATTGTTTGGGAGTTTTTCTTCGGGTCTATGGGGTTTCATTTTTTCTTCTTTTCAATGTTTTGCTGGGTGTTTTGTTTTCCTCTTTAAGTGGGTGTTATTTTTTCATCAACGCGTAGGGTCTACTGTCTTTTTTTCTTCGTTGTATTGTTTCTTTGCTACAGGTCGGCGGTTCAATTGTAGGTTTTTTTCACTATTGCGAAAAGTTGACTCGATATTCGCGTGATGCGCTGTGACTGGTGATCTCATAAATCGTGAGGTGAGGTTGCTCCTGAGGCTGGAACCGGGAGGAGAAGTGGGAGCAACGTTACCCTAGGTACGGCACGGTACGCGGGAACTGGAGCTGGAACAGAGCGGTGCTCGCTTGCGAAGGTAGGCAGGGGAAAGCGAACGTGAACGTGACAACCAAGCTATGCATACGGTAGGTACTAGCTCTGACGTACCATACTCCGATTGGAACGTTATTGGTGGGGGAGGGGGAAGCAGAGTGCTCTGCAATTGATGGGGAAGTGCGATTGATGGCCGAAGCGAGCAAATGGGGTAAGAGTACGAGGTCCGGGGATGAGCTGGCGGATTCTGCTGGCGTGTGTGCTGGAGACTTCGGAGGGCTGGCCATGCACCGACACGGAGGGGCTCATCGCTACAACACAGTGGCGATTCGGGATCGGGATCGGAATCGGAGGGGGGCGGGGGTGTGGAATCGGCCAGCAGCGAACGGCGAACGCCAATGCAACACTGATATCCGCATCTCCCATCTCGCGGATCGTGGCGATATCTTCCACCAGCAGCCGGCTTCTCGAGGAATTCGTGCACTCTAGCCTGCCACTCGCTGTCCGCTGCGATGGCTGGGATTCCTTCCATGCACTCCGTGGCGGATATTGTTCGCTTCTTGTCGGACTCGGGCTTGCGTGTCCTCCTCCGGTGACTGCGGTGCGGATGGCTTCGCGGTGTGCTGGCGACGGGCGTATCGGCGTGCTCGCTCCAAGTTCCTGCGCCGAGGCCGTGGCATGGCGGGTTGGCCCGGTTGGGCGCAGAGGCTCTGCGCCGAGGGTATCCGGCGGCGGTTTCGGCGCCGGGCGGTGGTTGTTTCGGCGGTGGAGCCGGAGAGTGCCGGACCGGCGATTGGATTCGGTAGGCATCACGGCAAACTCAGCAGCAGCAGCGTGCGATGATACCATACCTAGAGTATCTCGGTGGTTATGTGCTGCGTTCTTTCCCACAAAACATATATCCTACATCAGCCTGCAGGAGATGGCGACGGCTATGTAGAGTAGGTATGTACCTAGGTAGGCTGTTTGGCTCTTTGCGGTTGGAGGCTTTGGTAGGATCCATGTATGATACGGCCATTGGTAGACGTGGGATGGCCTGCCGCGCGGGCTGCTCACGGCTTTGATCGGGTTCCGCCGGTTCGTTGGATGGAAGGAGAAGTGAGAGAGTCGGGATGCTCGGGATACTCGTGGAAGGCGAGAACTCCGGCCTGCCGTCGCACTCACACTCAACTCCTTTCCGATAAGGAGGCACTCTATTAAACTAGACTACGGATACATACCAGTATCTGAGCAGGTGAGCTACTGGTAAGGCTTCGGAGCTCTCCCTTGTACCTATTTTTCAATGCAGGGCTGTCGGCATGTATCAACGTTTACTAGTACTTACTCCGTTTCCGAAACGATGTTAGCTCGAGTGCTGCGTTATCAAGCGAAGATACTCTATGCACTCCACGTTCATCACGAGCTATGCATGGGAAGTGCAAAGTCGTGACCATATATATAGGGCGCATGTCGCATGTCGCATGTCGCATGTCGCGCTCAGGAGTCGGGATGCTCGGGAACGCTAAGCATAGATACTTCAGTACCGTAGCCTGTAGGTATCCGACACCTCCTCATTGCTCAAAGCTCGACACGGTCGACGCCAAATTCCAATATTTTGCAACCAGCAGCCCTCTCCTCCCCCTCTCCTCCGCCGGATCAGTCGTGAACAAACAGGCACCTGGCAGGGCGAACAGCAGCCCAAAACCCGCCACCCTACACGGTTCATGAATCCGGCGATGACATCACCTAAGTAAGTATGGAAACAATGTCCTGGGTTTAAGGTTACACTACCACGGTACTATGGTAAGTACTTCTTGGTATGTAGGGACCTGGGGGCCGACGGATCAGACTTGGATCACGCGGTACGGTGGGCAGGTGCAAATCGATGACCGAACTCGATGGCAATGACTTGGAGTCAGGTTGGGTGCCGTAGGTACTGTGGGTATCTGCCGATTGGTCTTTCGGTGGCCTGGGAGCGTTCCATTGCCCGGCCCTGTGTGAATCTTGCCGTAAAGACTAAGTGGAGCCTTGGAGACGCCATTTCCACTCATAAGTACGGTATGTACATTCATACCTTCTCACTCTTCGCCACAAAGACTCCCCCACTTTAGAACTCTCAGTGAACTCTGCGGCCTGTCAGCTGACCCCATGACTGTTCGGTCCGATACCAAGAGTCCCGTATGTACACAAGCCGGGCGCTCTCAGCCACGACTAACGAGTGCTTGCCCATGATAGACCATGGGTGTGTGTTGCAAAGGTTGTAGCCTGTAGCCTGTAAGTATTCGATTGCCGTTTCCGGGTTAACGGCCGTTGAAGTGCCGGTGGGTAAGTAAGTACTTGCCTATTTCATACATCATACATGAAACGCATCCATCCAAGCGGGTGACTGTGCTGTACATACCGGTATCAGCGTTGATGGATGAGAATATACGTGAGATCGTCAATCCCGCTGACTTGACTTGACTTGAATTTCCTTTCCTCGGGCTCAGTTGCTAGTAGGTGGTTACCTCCCATGCTCAAAGTCTCAGAGGGCATAGACGGCGCAAGGGTGAACCTCAGAGTGGGAAACAGCGCCATCTACACGGTGCATTAATTGCCAGTGCCGCAGCGGCAGCAGCGGCAGTATGAACGTACAGAAACGAGAAGGGAGCCGTTCATATGTAAGCGGGAAAGCGTTCATATCCTTGGACTGCGAGATGGAAGGGCTTGACTCGATGATGGAGCTTGAAGTTGACTTTTCCTCAGCTTCAGCCTTGGGCTTCAGGAATCAGGAGTTCAAGTTATGTACCCTGGGAGGAATTCTAGTAAACAATGCACATCAAGTACGGTATGTACCTAGGAGTGGGCTTGCTGAGGAACTGAGAGAAACGTCGAGTTTGGACCTTTCATGGTCGTCTCCGGGCGGTGAGGAGGAGGAGATGCTGCAAAGCGAAGTATCGCGACAAAATATCGTATGCAAAAAGAAGACGCCATTATTGTTCGTAGTAGGTAACTCGTATTATATATCCGTACTAGGGATTGCAATCGGGGTACACAGGAAGTAGGTGCATATCAACACCACCGTGTGCAAATCGTGCAAATCCGAACAAGTAGAAGCAGTCGTCGACAACGCCGCGACAGAAGCCCACCGTAACTGCATCTTTGGAGCCGTGATCTTCTCCATGATTATCTTGATCGCCCGCGCATTGGTACATATGAGTACATACCGGTACCTATCCGGCGGGTTTGCTACCATCGCGAAGAACAGTGCAATGCTCTCGCCAGCGAGGTTTTGGTGGGAGCAGGTGGGCCTTCATGGCCATACATACCAAAACTTGGGATCGGAAGCGGGCCTGAATACCTACCTCATGCCTAAGTGTCTATTTCATACCGGTATCCTCAGTGCTCACAAACTATATAGTAGTAATCCTCACAACTGACTCATGTCGCCATACTGTAGTACCGTAGTAGGTAGTATTTTCGGGGAAATCACTTCAGGAGGATCAGTCGCAGTCGCAGACCTGTAGTGCACGCGAGTGTGCGCCGGACAATCGGTGCTTGCTTACTCTACTTACATCTGCCTAGAGTAGGTAGCTGCTCTCGTGCCGACGTCCGTGTAAATAGGGAAGCCTGGAAGGGGTACTAGGTATACCTACCGTATGCGTGCAGAAATACCGGGTTCCATGTTGGTAGGGTACGGTAGGTACGGTCCAGCAGCGGACCACCAGCTTCCGGAGCGCCCCGGCGCGGCGCGGCGGCTGCGACCCTGTATGTATGTAGAGTAATGGGTGGAGCCAAACAGATCTACTCTCTACTTTTAGAGTAGAGTACTGGCGGTCTGTCGCCTTTCGGAGGAAAATTCAGCGACTCGGCTCGGGCGGGGTGGGAGACTCCTGTTTCCTGTACGATACCGTCCTAATATGATACCTAGTACGACGTCAGCGAACCATGGCAATCCGGCACGCCGAGTTTCTGTCAGCACGTGCGGGATGTCTCACATTGCGGGCTGTGCTGGAGTTAGAGCTGGAGCCTGCGGCAACCGTCATCGAATCATCGACAGGCAGGTACTGGTACATAGAGTTGGCAAGTACTCGGATTCGCGGCTCCCCAGTAAGATCCGGGACCGAACAATCGGGGGGATCTGTTACGGGTAGGCAAGTATGCCTATCCCTATGCCCATCCCTATGCCTATCCCCTATCCCTTGAGCCCGGAGGTCTTCCCGCCCCACACGAGTACGGTAGGCAGGTAGGTGCTTAGGTAGGTGCTTAGGTGCTTAGGTAGCGGTGGATCGTCTCGTGATCCGGTACATATGATGTGTACATGTACATATTCTGCTTGGCTGGGTTGCTTCCGGCGACGGCAGCGGCGGCGGATCGGTGCAGGGTTGCGGTACGGCGGTACATACCTACCTACTATGATGTACCCATCTTCTCCTGCGATGTCTGCGACGTCTGAAGGGCTTGTCTGCCGGTTGTCAGATTCGAAAAGCGGGGGGGATTGTCTGCAGCCAACGCCGACGATCTTCGATCGGTTCGGAGCAAAGCCGATGGATTCTGGATGGGGATGGAGTCGGCATCTTGACCACCGGTCGTTTCTTCGAGGCTGGACGCTACGAAGGCCGCAACTAGTGATGGAGAGCATCTCCGCTGGCACCACCCATGTTACTTCGTCTTGAAGTTGATTGTCGCGCGAATTGTACCGGTAACAGCACCGACGAACGAGCGATCGGAGGCAGCATCACCGCATATCACGCGCCATAGCCAAGCCAACTCCCGCACCCGCTCCACGAGACATCCATAACTCAGAATAGTTACTCTACTCTAGGCTCTACAGTAGCTGGCCCTGTCCGCGCTAGACGTGGAGAGCTTCGAACGTTGTTCCCCTTCTGCAGGGAACGGAAGCTGGCTGATGATTCCAAGACTCCCACAATCTTGGTACGCAGTAGAGTAGGTACTTGGCTATTTGCTGCGCCTCAGAGGATCACGGTTGCTGTGCGGAAGAGGTGAACATCCGCCCCGGCCCTGGCCTGCCCTCCCCTCCCCTGAATATTATAGTACCGCATGTACCCAGAGTGTCCTCAATGCTCAACCCCCTTTGTGTTGCGATTGTTGCTCGATGCTGCTGATGCCGCGAATAGCTGTAAGAATACCGTAATCGCAAGCGTCGACAATGATAATAATAAAATAAACCCGTCCCGAATACCGTAATCGTCTCTCCGCGGACTGCAGCTGAATGAATGGTGAATGGATGAACGGGACGGCTGATTCTTTGTAACCGCAACTCTGGCTGAGCGCCTTGGCCACTGTCTGTCGCCCTCCCTCTCTCCTTCTCCGCGTCCAACACCACCACCACCACCACCAACTTCCAACTACCTCCCAACTACATCACTACACCCTCCCAACCGCCGTCGCTCTCTACCAATTCCCTCTTCCCTCCGATCCTCCCCACCACCACCTCCCCCACTCCCCCAACACTCGTTTGTCCTTTTCTTCGCAGGCCGAAACATAGCTGAGTCGAAGCACAAGATTTCCACGCTTACACGCCTAATTGCTGGCTGCTCCCCTTCCTCCCAAGCCTACCCGCCCAGTCGTCGTCGTCAGTCCCCAACAGCAGCCGAGCACGAGCCAGCCCCCCTCACGCACACTCTACTCTACTCACCTCACACCGCTCAGCACCCCCCATCCTAATCTCCACCCCCCCCCCCCCCCCCCCCCCCCCGCGAATTCCTCCTCCGCACACCATCCTACCTCACTCTAGCACATACTCATAGCACATACATACATCCACTTACCTACATACCGACTCACGTACTTACTCACTTACATACACGTACCTACTGCGCTCGTACATCTCCTTCTCCTCCTCCTCCTCCTCCTTCGCTACGGTGTCTGCCGATATCACGCATACTTTACCGCCCACCACCACCGCCGTCGCCGCCTGCGCCGCCGCCGAGCCCACCGCCGAGAAATCTGCAGGCTGAAAAGCGAAAAAAAACAAGCTCCCATAGAAGAAGAAGAAGGGGGGTGTTGTCAGAAACTCATTTGTTGTCCGGGTTGCTCAAATTCAAGGTACTTTGGAAAAGAGAGAGTGAGAGAAGGAAGAAAAAAAAAGGGCTGAGCACACCGCCCCATTATTTCCCGTCTCTGCACTAAACCCGCGTCGTCGCCGTCGCCCTTGGGCCAAATCTACCACCCAAACCTCCCCCCCCCCCCCCCTCCTCACCCTCACGATCGGAGACCGACGCTCGCTCAGAGAGAGAAAAAAAAAGAAAGAGATAGTGGACGGAAAAGTGTGCGGATAAATACTACACACGCATACATGTTGCGATCTTCTGGTGGTACCGCTGTTATGACCCTGCCCCCCGTTAGAGACGACTCCACTACCTCCACCGGCTCGCCGCATTACCAACCCGCTCCCGCCGCCGCCGCCGCGACTCCGTCCGCCCCCTACAATTTCTCGAGACCGCATCCCCCGCCCGGTTCCGCGTCGTCCATGCATAGTAGCCATACGCTGTCGAACGGGCTATCGAACGGAAGTGGCGGAGGTGGCTTTGTCGGTGGACACATCGGGCCCAACGGTGTACTGCAGGGACCAAAGGCTGCTGACGGCGCGAACGGGGGAAGACCACCAGTGCCGCCAAAGCTGAAGAGAAGTCTGAACACGCCCTCTCCCGATCGGGACATCCGGCCGAGTGCAAAGGAAGCGATGTACCAGGCGCAGCCGCAGGATGACGGGTCCTATTTCCCTCCATACTCGAACGGCTCGACCACTACCTCCACTACCACTACTAACAACAACAATAACAACAACTTCAACAACGCTCCAAGCATCGTGAAACCCTCGTCGATTCCAGTGTCCGTTACATCGACGAAACCCGCCGAACATACTCCTATACCTACATTGTCCTCATCCTCGCCGCGTCTATCGCCCCGTATGGCACCTCAAACAACAACAGGGGCTGGGCCCGGTTCGCAGCTTCTACCACCACCAAATCTATCACCACCACAACCGGGGTCTCTGCGACAACGGCATACACTGCAGGTTCCAAAGGGGTCACAAGGAAGTAGAACTTCAACGGCGACAAGTGGTTCCGAAGTGGTCGCGAGTGGTCGGTTCTCACCGACGTCGTCGTCGACGACGCCACGGCGCCACTCCATATCTATGGGCCGACGGCCGACGCGTTCGATACATTCAGATAACCACATGGAAGAAGTGCCTCCGGATGAGGATGCTGCGAGGTGGACGGAGGCTATCAAGGCGAAGAGGGCGGTTAAGAAACGGAAGGAAGAGGAGATTGATGACGATAAGGTGGTGGTGGGCACCAAAGTCGATCACAACCACGCCAACTGGGTCACCGCCTACAACATGCTTACTGGAATTCGCTTCTGTGTGTCCCGGATCAATGCAAAGATGGATCGGCCCTTGACGGATGCCGACTTTGATGCGAAGCACAAGTTTTCGTTTGACATGTGAGTTGTGTTGCAGTGGCGGTAGAAGTGAAGTGAAGTGGAACGTTCGTCTGACGGCGCATACGTATAGTACCGGCAATGAGCTCACACCTTCGGCAAAATACGATTTCAAGTTTAAGGACTATTCGCCCTGGGTGTTTCGACATTTGCGGACAAAGTTCGGATTGGATCCGGCCGACTACCTGATGTCGTTGACGAGCAAGTACATCTTGTCGGAGCTGGGGTCGCCTGGAAAGAGTGGCAGTTTCTTCTATTTTTCGAGGGACTACAAGTACATCATCAAGACCATTCACCATGGCGAGCACCGTTTTCTGAGGCACATATTGCGAGATTACTACAAGCACATTGAGGACAACCCCAACACACTGATCTCGCAGTTCTATGGCCTCCACCGCGTCAAGACCCCGTTCGGCAGGAAGATTCACTTTGTGGTCATGAACAACCTGTTCCCACCGCACCGCGATATCCACCAGACTTTCGATCTAAAGGGGTCAACTATCGGTCGCGATTACAAGGAAGACAACCTCAGCGAGAACCCGCGGGCCACACTGAAGGATCTGAACTGGCTGCGGAGGGATATGCACCTTCACTTTGGCCCACACAAGAAGAATCTGTTCATACAACAGGTGGAACGGGATGTGGCTCTGCTCCAGAGGCTGGAGATTATGGATTACTCGCTGCTGTTGGGAATTCACGATCTGACACGAGGGAATCGCGACGACATTCGGAATAGTGCGCTGAAAGTGTTCCAACCTGGGGGTACCGAAAGCGACGACATACACGGCCATGCGCTGCAGCGGACGCCGAGTAAGATGGAGAAGGCACGGCAAGCGAGGGAGCTGAGGCGGGTCATCAACAACGAGGTTCCGATATCATTGGATCGTAGTGTTGCGAACAGATTACCGGAAGAGTTCTTAGAGTACTTATTCCTCACAACTTGCTATTACACGAGGCATTCGGTGCTAACCTTTAATAGACAAAAGAATACCATCTTCTACGGTGACGATGGGGGGTTCCGGGCTACTCATGAGACCGATGAGCCTGGCGAAGTGATCTATTATCTAGGGATAATAGATTGCTTGACTCACGTAGGTGTACCTCTTCCGAGTGATAGGTAGTGCGCTAACATCATGATAGTACGGCTTCATCAAACGTCTGGAACATTTCTGGCGAGGTCTCTCGCATCCTAAAGACCAGGTGTCCGCGATCCCACCGCACGGTTACGGCGAACGGTTCCGCACCTTCATCACGAGCATCGTCAAATCGCCCGAAGAAGCGGCAAGGGACAAGGAGACACGAAACCAAGGCACAGGAGTGTCTGACGCGGCCGTAGCCGGCGAGGCCGAGCGGACCGATCGAACAGCCCGAGGCGAAGATCAACTTCCCAACCGAACCATCGCCGCCGTACGATCTCCCAGCGCCGAGCGCACCGGTGGTGCCACAGGAACTATCCTGCCCGTCGTCGAGGAGGCGGGCGAGGGCAGTAGTCGCAACGGTAGTGCCCGCAGCGTCGAGAGCTACCGTGGTGGCGCACCGATGGTGAAGAACGACTCTGGCCTGGGCGGGAGAGAAGGAAGCAGCAGCAGCGATGAGAGCCATGGCGGTAACGGTGGCCACGGCGGGGACGAACGCGCGGGGATGTTTCAAAAGAGGAATACTGCAGTCAGGAAGCGGACGGACACCGAGGAGATGGCAATCAGGGTGACGACAGTTAGTGGGTAGTGCGGCTGTGGCGGCGGCGTGTGGTTTGTAGTTGGGGGGGTGCTGTTTGTGTGTGTCTTTTCTTAACTTCTTCTTCTCATTCCTGTCTTTCCGTCTTTGTTGCGTTTTTTTTTATATCATAGCTAACAATCATTACCGGATATTTTCCTATTTTCTTTTCTCCCCCCCCTCTTTACTTTATTATTCTTCCTTTTTTTTTCCTTTATTTCTTGCTCTTGCTCCCAACCGAGCTCAACAACAACCCCAAACACGGGATTGAAAAACTCTCTTATGTCCTGTTTTTTCCAAAGTCATCCTCACTTCTTCTCTCAATTCTTCTCAATGCATCCCATTTTTGGCATACTTTGGCATACTATACCCTCTCCCGTTCTTTCCTTGTACTTCCCCCCCGAATTGTATCTTGGCTGGAACATCTTTTTCTTTTCTTTCGTTTTTCTTCGTTTTCTCTTCATATGGTTTGGAATTTTGCTTTCTTGTGTTCTTGTGTTCTTGTGTTTTGATTTCATTGCTGTACTGTTCTTCTTCTTCGAATTGTTGTATCTTTGTATGTATGATAGTGCCGTTTGCTGCGCTGCTGCTTGCTCGTGTTGTGTTATTGTACTTTTTTTCCTACTCGCTGCTTTACTTTACTCTAGTTTCTGTGCTGTGCTGCTACTTGATACTTGTTACTTGCTACTTAGAAGAAATGATCATTCGATATGGACTGGACTTGATCGTGGCTGGACTGGGTGTCTACGGTAGTTGGGTGTGATTGGATTGATTTACTACAAAAGCCTACTATGTATCTATGTGAACTACCTAGAAGTAGTAGATGTAGGAGTTACCACCAAACCCATCCAAACCACTCGAACCCAACCTACTCCAACCCAAAACCCAGAATGACGCAAAAAGCGAAAAGCACAGACGTCCCTCCCCTCCCCTCCCCATCGTACACAGACAGAGACACTATTCACCAAAAGCGCTGCCAATCACCATCCTCACATCACATCAACGCCTGCCAGCGATAGTCGTAGTCGTATCCATATCCATATCCGTAGCCGTAAGGATATCCGTAGGGATATCCATAAGCGTAGCCGTAGTGATAGGGATAGTAGCGGTAATCAACAGCCAGCAATTGTGGGGGTGCGTTCTCCTAAGCGGCACCCTGATGCATCATTCCGGCGGCGCCACCACCGCCAATACCACCAATGAAGCCACCCAGGCGCGTGCGCAGCTCGCGCTCGTTCTCGTCCTCGCCCTGCTGCGAGTGTGCGTGCGCGTGCATAGCGGTGGAGTGCGCGATCGCCTCGCCCGCCATCTTTTGCAGCTCCTCGTCCATGCCCTGGCCCATCAGCTCGGGGTCGACCATGGCGTTGCTAGCGGCAGCGGCGGCGGCGTTGACGGCGTTGTTGTGGCTGGGAGTGGGTGCTGGCGGCTGCACGGAGAGCTGCGCGGCCATCGGGATTGGGCCCATGCTCGCGATGGGCGCGATGGGCAGCGACGGGTCCGGCGTGAGCGTGTACAGGTGGTGCACGAATTCCTGGGGTGGCGGGTGTTGTTGTTGTTGTTGTTGTTGGGGCTGCTGGGCGTGGGGCGCGGCGGGGGAGTGCGTGCTGATGGTGTTGTGCGAGGCGATTGAGGCGGCGTCGATCGGCTGGCCGTCGGCGTTTTGGCTCGGGATGAAACGTATGCTGCGTTGCTCGACCGTGTACTTCTCTTGGATCTCTATGAGGAGCTGCTTTATGATCTCGCGGAGCGGGCGCCGCTTGTGCGGTATGTGCTTGCGGAACTCTTTGTAGGCGCTCTTGAGATCCTTGTGGGTCCTGGTGACGGGTCAGTATGTGTCGTGCTGGGTGATGCGCGGAGAACTTACCAGATTCCAACGTCCTTATCGTTTTTGGCGAACTGGTCCCACGGTATCTCATTCTCCTGGGTAGCACCGCAGTCACGAATCCTGTTCATCGGCATTAGTGTCGGCCTCCAACGTCGACCGGGGCGATTACGAAAGGACTCACAAGAAAAGTAGCCACTGCTCATCACCAGGCAGCATATCCTTGATGTCGAAACTGATACGCTTCTTCTTTCCGCCCACATACGTAACTCCAATCGGGGCCTGCTTGACCTTCTCCTTCTGGGCCAACATCTTCTTCCACTTGTATCGGCACTGAATCCGCGACCGTCTATTCTCCATCTGCTCCGAAACCGTGGTCCAGTTGATGAGGATGTTGTCTTCCTCTTCTGGCGCAGGATTCGGCTTGCCCTGCTGGAGGATAAGCTGTCTGTTCTGCTCCTTGTGCTCCCGAACCGTCCTCTTGAGCAACTCCTCCTCCTCTTCGGTCCAACGATCGGTTCCACGACTATCGCCACATTTGACGTAGTTGCGGTAACGGTCACGACAGTCTTCGCCCATCCTCCCCATAGCTTCTCCTATGTCCTTCCACTTGTTGCCCTTGGACTTGACCAGTTCCGCCAATTCCGCATCCTCCTCGGCAGTCCACTTGGCGCGCTGCTGGAAGATGTGGCAGGATCGTCGAACATGCTTGTAGACAGAGGCGCGACTGCGGTTCGGAACAGCACTGCAGATGGAATCCCAGAACTCATCTTTGCGGCGGTTATTACCCCACACGCGATCCTTGAGCTCCTCCATCGTCATGCTCTGAACCCGGCAATAGTCTTGAAGAGCCTTATCGATGGCGAAGCGCTCATCGAGTGAAAAAGTGCCTCCGTTAATGGACTCACCCATGCCAGAGACTGGCGTGGTTCCCCAACTCATCTTCTGTTCGCGGCGGACTACGGACTGCTGCTGCTTCCCTTCGGATTCGTCGATGGGGATCTCTTCTGCTTCGGGAATATTCGGATTCGGTACGCGGCGGCGCTTCTTGGACTTCATGCTCTGATCTCCCCCAACTTCTCCGGCGATCTGAGCTGCGGCTTCGTCGAGCTGCATTAGCTGCGGATCGACCAGTCCGTTCATGGGCATGTTTTCGTTATCATTGGTGATCGCGTTGGAAACATCACCCTGGCGCTTGCGCTTCCCCCGAGCCGGCTTCTGGTTGATAGGGATAGGACCGCCCAGCATCTGGTGATGATGGTCACCCTCGCTGTTCTGGTTCACAGCTGTAAAGCCTTCAGCTCCTAGAATAGGCGGGTGGATGCTCTGCAACTCGGTCATGAGTCGCTGTTCGACCACCATCATATCCTCCTCCTCAGCCTCTGGTGGTGGTGGTGGTGGAAGCTTCGCCATGTGGGCAGCCAAATGCTCCGTGAGGATCCGCTGGTCCGGAATGTCCGGCTGGGGTAGTCCAGTCTGGTCCACGGTTGCAGTAGCTGCGGTTGCATTTTCGTTGAGACTTATAATCGGAGGATCAGAAGAAGGTAGTATGCCGGCTGCAGCAACCATGGAATTGGTGAAGGCGTCGGTCAGGTCGTGGTCAGCACTCGAGCTCTCATCCAGAGAGAGTAACGACTGATTCGCTTGATCCTCCTCCGTCACCTCCTCGACCGTGGCCTTCTTCGATCTTGTCTTTCTCTTGGCCTTTCCCTTCTTCGTTGGAGTCACCGAGTCGACCGCCGTTGGCGCATCCTCGTCGTCGTCCACGACGGCGTGCTCGTTTTCGACACCTCCGGATCCCAATCCTCCCTTATTCAATGCTAGAAGCGCCTGCGCACTCTCCTCCTCCTGGCTGGTCTGTCGCTGTTTCTTCTTCCGTCGTTTCTTCCCTTTCTCTGTGACTTCCGTCGCCGCTGCGGGGAGCTCCACTTCCATCTGCGTTGGTGGGATAGTCGGACTAGCCGCAACCACCACTGCAGCCGTCTCCTCCGCTCTCGCCATCCTAGCCTTCAACGCCGCCGCAGCCGCAGCAACCGCCGAAGCGACCGACATCTCCTGTGGAGGCTGGGAAACAATCGGCAGGGCTGGCGAAGACACTTGAAGTTCCTCCCTAGGCATGCTCTTATTCCCCCTAGCCTTCCTCGACACCGCCGGAGGAGGAGGGGAAGGAGGGGGAGGCTCAGACGCAGCGGCAGCATTGGATGCGAGCAACTGTTCGGCCGCCGCAGCATAATGTATAACCTCCAGCTCATCGACGACTAGTCCTGCAGGTACATGATCGTGATCTTCGTCACCTCTTACACTGTCCTCCCGCTCCCCCCCAACGTCCTCCTCCTCCTCCTCCTCTTCTTCCTCTTCCCCGTTATACTCATGCTCGGATTCCCGCGACTCGTTATTGCCCATATCAGAGACAAACTGGCCCAGGGACGCGACGTCGCCGTCCATTCGGCACTCGCTTATAAATTTCTCTGGAGTCTGTCGCACGAAAAGTGAGCGCGAGCGTGTGGCTTTTGTCTTTTTTCGTCCGTGAAAGGCGGGTAACCGAATTTCCGGCGTTGTCGATTTTTTTTTTATGACCGCGCCGGGGGGGTGGGCGGGGGTGTGTGATGGTAGGGTAGGTGGAGGTGTTGGGTTGTTTCTCGACGGGGCGCGCGGGTGTGAAGTGGAGGGTAATGATGAAGACGTGATGACACGGCGATGGAAAGAGTGGGTTTGTGCGGTGTGGAGAAAAAACCGTCGTCGGCTGAATGCCAAGACGCCTAGAGCGGGCTAGAATGCACGCTAGACATCACAGATTATCACTCTGATTATCGGGTATCGATGCCGATGTCATTGATTCTGATTCATCACCGGCCGTTTAGTCATCTATTCTGGTCGCTATAGTTACTCGCGAAGGTACACGAAAAGCCCTTAGAAATAAACAAAAGCCCTTAATAGTTAACTCCATAATACCAATCCAACTCACAGCAATAATACCATCCATCCGCATGCCAATAACTCCCGCAATCCACATATAACCATATAATCAACGCTCATAAAACGAAAAAGAAGAAATATCAAGGGTCAGAGTTTAACCGCAAAATCAAAATGCCCCTCTAATGCGAAATGTACTGGAAAACAGCACTGACAATGTCCTGCCCGCTCTCCTGCCGCAACAGCAGATCCTGAATGTTACCCAGTCCCCCTCCCTTCTTGTTCGTAAAATGATTCCAAGTACTAGTATCACCGTATAGGATAGCAGGCGCGCGGATGATCTGTTTCCCATCTTTGCAGCGCTTACACTTGAAGGTATCATGCGTATCGCTGTTGGTTTCCGGTACGTACTCAAACAACTTCCTCAAGTCCTCTCCGTTGAAATGGCGCTCGACATCTTCGGCCGAGTCCACGACGCAAGAGGAAAGCGACTGCTTGTGCGATTGACGCTGGAAGATCTTCTCTTCGATCGAGCCGGTGGTGATGAATCGGTAGACGAAGCAGTCCTTCTTCTGCCCGTCACGCCAGACACGAGCTAGAGCTTGCTGATCGGCGGCGGGATTCCAGTCGGGATCGAAGAGGACCAGTCGGTTGGCGCCGATGAGATTGAGACCGCAGCCTCCGGCCTTGGAGGACAGAAGGAAAATGAACTCGGATCCCTCGGGATCGTTGAATTTGTCGACGAGCTTCTGACGCTTGTTGACATTCATCGTTCCGTCAAGGCGTAGATTGCCGTAGCCCCTCGATCTGCACAGCTTCTCGAACACATCCAGGGTCTGCGTGAAATTGCTGATCAGGACGATCTTGTCGTTCGTGTCCTGACGGATGCGGGCCAACATGCGATCGAGGACCTGCATCTTGCCGGAATACCAGGTATTGACCTCACGGTTTCGACTGCCTCTGGCATCCTTGGGAACAAAATCCTCGGGGAAGAATTGCTCACAACCTGGGAGGTCGTCGGGAAGGTTGAGGAGATCCGGGTGATTGCAGAGTTTCTTGAGCATACCGATGGCTTTGAGCGGCTGCGAGCCCTTCCCTCGAAGGAGAGACTTGATTTCGGGCGAGGAGATGAAATAGCGATACAGAGCATCCTGGAACGGAGCAGGCTTGCAAAAGACAACGTGCTCGTACTTCACCGGAAGATATTTCGAAAGGATGTCGTTCGTCCGTCGGATGATGAACTTGTTGACTATGCCAAGAAGTTCCTTCAGACAGGTGTCACCCTTTTCGCGGTCCTGGCTTGATCCCAGCGAATCGCGACCCTTGAGAATGGGATTCTCATACTTCTTGCGGAAATCCAGTCTGGTACCGAGTAGACCAGGATTTGCAAAACTGAGAAGCGAGAAGTACTCGGTGAGGTCGTTCTGAATAGGTGTTCCGGACAGGATAACCCTTCTATCAACTTTCAGCTCGTTCAGAGCCTGGTAGGTTTGGGATTCGGCGTTCTTGAGGCGATGACCCTCATCGCAGAGTAGAAGCCCGATGTGCACATCCCTCAGCTCCTCCGAGTATAGCCGCAACGTTTCGTAGGAGACAATGATCACTGGTCTGATCACACTCCTGCCCGACGAGATGGCCCACTGTTTGAGCTGAGAAGTGAGTTCCGCCTTCGTAGCTTTGCCGTCGATGGCGAAAGGGATTATCGCGTCCTTGCCCAACCATTTCACCAACTCGTTGGCCCAATTGCGAACGAGTGACGAAGGACAAGCAATGACACATTTCTGAATGGTAGATTTCCCGGGTTCCGGTGACTGCTTGAGCAGTGTCCACATGAGGGCAATGCATTGAAGCTATCATCGAGTCAATCAGCTACAGCTCAAGCTAATGATGCCCATGCAAGCGCGGGGGGAGGGGGGGCTTACTGTTTTTCCGAGACCCATCTCGTCAGCCATGATGCACCCTTTAGCATCACTATCCACGAGACCTGTCGTACACCTATAGAGGAATTTGACACCCTCGATCTGATGTGGCCGCAAGACCTTCGCCAGCCTGGGATCGATAACCACCGGCACCTTTGGCACCTCCTTTTCCTTCGCCTGATCCAGGCCCAAAATCTCCTTCAAGCTCCTGTGAACCTTACTGATGGGCTTGACCTCCAGCTTCGGCGCCTCACCATCCTGCTCGATGATCTCGATCTTCTTATCGTCGACAGTCGGATCGTACAGGACGATGGCGAACTCGCCACTGGGATCATGGAGCGGCCGCGCAATGAAGTTAACACTCTTACGCATACCCAGGGCCGGCGCAGGGCGATGCGGATTGTATCCACCAGCATTCTTGTCCGCGAGGGGAACGGCAAACCGGGCCCGGAACACCGTATCCTTATCCTTGGGCTTGAACACGGGAAACGCCTTGTTCACCTGGAGATTGCCAAAGACCTCGCGGTCCTCGCCGTCGCCGTCCGGCTTGAAGCCGCCATCATCGTCGCAGTCGTCCGCGTCCGCGTCTTTGTACGATACTTTGCGGCGTTTACGCGGTGGGAGGACCGTTTTGCGTATGGGCGCGGCGGAGCCGGGGCACTTGAAGGGTGTGGAGAGACGCGCGAGAGGGTCGGATTTCTTGGGAGTGGGAGTTGCAGTGCCACGGGGGCGAATCATCGGGGTGATTTGTGTTGATATAAAAAATGGGAAATTGGTGAGCTTGAAGCGGGGAATAATGTTGTGGACGTGAGGAAGATAGAGCAAATGGAAGCATGAGGGGTGACTCAGACGCGTAGTCACGTGTGTGGCAACTCTGGCCCGGTTGGATTTATCATCCTTCGCACGGACAATTGGCCACATTCTGGGCTGTCAAGACCTACCTAGTATGGATTTAGAGTTGGTTTGATAATCTACATAACCGATGGACCACCTCGGTTTCATCCCGAGACTATCACAAAATGTCACTCGACAGAACCCGATGTTCGCAAATACCTTCCATAAGTACTGTCGCCGGTCGAGTGATCTGTTACTTGATACTGATTGGCCAAAGAACGGCGGTTCCAGATGAGGGGTTTTAACCCCCATTCGCCACGTCATGCACAGAAGAACGCGAACATCGACTTCTACCAACATCTACCGCGAACGAGATCACACTTTTCGACCGGGCAGTTACCCTTCATCGCGCATTCTTTAAGCCTCACTGAGCGCACATCCTATATCCCGTCGCCAATGGCAAAAATGTTGCGGGAAATTGACCAGGGCGCCAGTAAAGTCGGCAGGCTGATCGCCGCGAACCCTCTTGTCATCAGCAGCGCCATCAGCGGCGCCACCATCGCGCTTTATCCCGATCTCACTCTCGGGACTCTCCTCGAGCCGCTCGGATTCACGGCCGATGGCGTAGTTGCAGGTAACCCACACGTCTACCTACCCCACTCCAACCACACCGCTGACAGCGGGCGGGGCGGCGGGTACAGGCAGTCTTGCCGCGTCGGCGCAATTGGCGCTCGGAAATGTAGGCGCTGGCAGGATTTTCGATTTCTGCCAGAGTATCGCCAGCGGGGGGATCGAGACATCGACGGTTGCGGCGGCCACGGGTGCTGCGGTCGCCACTGCGTTCCGGATGGTGGCTGCTATGAGGAAGGAGGCCGCCAACAAGGAGGAGGAGGAGGAGGAGGAGCCTGCCCACGACTACGAGGAGGAGTTTCGCAGCGAGCGCTCGTCCAGCCCGCCTCCTCCTCCTGCTGCTGCTTCTAGAACGGATGGGCGCGGAGGATGGGGCCCGGGTGGACACAGCCCCATATTCATAGATCACAGCAAAGTGTGCTGGCTGTGTCGTCTGAAGTGGGGACCCGAGTGTCCAGATCTACCAAAAACCACCTGGGCCTGCGAACGGTGTGACACACCGTTATGTCTCAGCGGTGAGCGCAACTGTTTTCGGGAATTCCACGACCACTAGGGAGATGATATTGGTGGCTGGAGGAGGGGGGGCTGCTCAGGAGGCGATGAAGTCGAGCACTGTTTGCTGGAGAATGTTTGTGTGAGGGTTTGTATGTACTGCAGAGCATTCCTTGGTTGCGTTGCGGGTTTTATGAATGAATTGCATTTGCTTTCTGCTTGTTCTCCTGTTTATATGTACACCGTATATTGGAAATTATTGATGATGGTCCGACTCAGAGAACAGGTCAAATCTCAGAATGCTGCAGCTTGGGCCTTTGATCCTTTCTCTATCTTCTTCGATTTGGCTTTCGGTTTGGTTTTGTTATTGTTTCTGTCATTATTTTTTTAGACATTCGGCAGTCGACTGCCGTCCGTCCAGTCCTGCTACCAGCCGCGCAAACTGCCCAGTCCAGTCCAAGCCTTAAGACTGACTACAATTCCAGTCCGAAAAATGTCGAAAAATAGACTGGACTGGACTGCCTATCGGAGGCATTGCTGGAGACAAATTGGCCATTCCACAATCATGAAATGCCAGCAAATCCTCAGTAAAATTACTTCGATGATAGTAGGTACTACAATATTCCGAGGCGTATTCTTTTTCTCCCTCAATTTCTGTCATGTTACATTGTCTTCGTTGCAAGATGTACCATCTTTTCTGCAGCATTTCTGTGGCTGGTGAGAGCATCGCGTACTGTAAAGTTAAGGGCTCGGCTAACTTTTTAGCTCCACGGCGGGCATTCTGTACCTTCGCGCTAATGATTGTACGCGTGCTTTACAGTACTTTATGTGTGGCGCGTATGTAGATCGCGTTCTCTCATCTAACGTTAACACGATCCGTCGGAGCTTTGTCACGTCATCTACAAAATACCATCACTCACTAGCCAACTACCACCGTATACTCCCAGAGCACTCCCAGAGCAATCCCCACTCCAACATCACCAACAATGGATGAAGAACCGTCTGAATACGAGCTTCGACGCCTCGAGAACATCCGTCAGAACCAAGAGCTTCTGAAGTCGCTCGAACTCGACACAATCGGCGCGACATTTCGCAAGGCCGCAGAGAGCACCCCCTCTAAAGCTCGAGCGCCGCGCACAAAAAGGGAAAAGAAGTCTAAAGACGAGCCGCGTGTGCCGCTTCGGACTTCGTCGAGGCTTGCTGGAATTCCTGCTAATCTTGACGACGACGCCGGAGGGAAGAGGAAGGCCGAGGGTTGGAGCTACGAGAAGGTCGCGGAGGCTGAGAAGGCGAAGCGCCAGAGGGTCGCGGGCGATTTGAGCTTTGAGATTAAGAGGGGACTGTTTGCGGGCAAGAGCTGGGATACGGAGACGTTCACGAAGGAGGATGTCGACAAGACGGCAGATGGCGGGTTAAAAGAGGTCAGGAAGAAGATGATGGGATTGAAGCTGTGGGAGAAGTTTGAGCCGAACGGTTTGTCTCGTCCATCCGGTGTTCCATGAAACATGCTAACCGTGCAGAGCTCAAAATCACCCCGGAGCGAATCTACTACCTCGAATTTCATCCCAGCCCAGATAAACCGCTCGTTTTCGCGGCCGATAAGACTGGCAACTTCGGAATCCTCAATGCCACAGATGAAGGCGATGTGCCGGATATCACTCAGTTCAAACCGCATGCTCGTACAATCACCAATTTCTTCGTATCACCCTCGGCGCCGGAGACGCTATACACAGCCTCCTACGACTGCTCGATCCGCCAGCTGGATCTCAACTCGGGCAAGAGCGTTGAGATCTACGTGCATCCCGACGAGGTGGAGTTCTCCGCTATCAATGCGCTGGATGAGGGCTGCCAGACGTTGCTGTTCGCGACGCTGGACGGCACAGTCGGCCGCATCGATACTCGCGCCAAGATGCCGGCGGATACCTGGGAGTGCTCCGAGAAGAAAATCGGCGGATGCCATGTATTCCCCAAGGATATGAACTACTTTTCTACTGCGTCGCTCGACCGCACGGTGAAAATCTGGGATATCCGCGCAATGGACCGTCCGGTGGCTCAGCACGGCTCGCGACTCTCGGTCTCCTCGGCTATGTGGAGTCCCACGGGCAAACTCGCAACCACTAGTTACGACGACACGGTCAAGATTTACAACCCGACCCTCCCGTTCAAGACCAGCGTCAAGACCGAAAACGTCAAGACCAAGAGTGTCAAGATCAAGAACGAAATCAAGAACGAGGATGAGGATGTCACCTTCCAGCAAATCAAGACCGAGGAAGGGGACGGCGCCACGATCCAGGAAATGCAGCCCGAGCATGTCATCCGCCACAACAACCAGACGGGCCGGTGGGTGACGATTCTCAAGGCGAACTGGCAGGACAAGCCCGACGACGGCGTGCAGAAGCTAGTCATCGCCAACATGAACAGGGGCATCGACGTCTACGGCGAGGACGGCGTGCAGCTGGCTCATCTGTCGGACGACCGCATCACCGCTGTCCCTTCGGCCGCAAAGATGCACCCGAGTCGTCCGTGGGTTGCGGGTGGCACTGCGAGTGGCAAGATCGTGCTCTACATGTAGGGGAGGGGCAGCGGTAGCGGTTGGAGTTTTCCTGGGTTTGCTTTCTTTTCGATTCTGGCTCATGCTGCTTGTGAGTAGATGTGCCCAATCTTTGGATAGACCTATTTATACTACCTGTTTTTGGCCCTGTACCTAGTCTGAAATACCAGAGTTTCGGGAAAAGGTCTCCATAGTTTCTTCGACTGTATGTTTTTGTACCTAAGTTACTGCAGGACGGTCAGCAGGTGCCTATAGTAATAGCACCTCTCCCCCTTATGAAGCATGAATGTGCCACCGACTGCCATAAGCCCACGCAAATATCGAAATGCTAGAGAACATGTGAAGGGACAGATGAGAATACGTTGGAGTCGCCTGGTCTCAGGGTCACGTACATACAACCGTATAGGCGGTGTTCAGATTCGTAGCCCTTAGTCGACAGGTATATCCAGTCTGGTACATAGCTGCTGATATGTACTGCTCCACGCGGTCCTCCCCTACGGTACTCCATCTCAGCTGAGGTAGATGCTCAACACGTCGAACTTCTGTTTGATAGCCAGCTTCCACCTATGATTCTATGGTTCTATGAAGGATGACTACCTTAGGCATCCAGTTAAAAGCCCAAATACCTACTCTGCCTTGCTCAGCGTGTAGGTATCTAGGTAGGTATTCTCCATTCGAGCTGCCACGCTGCCTTGGTGATTGCCTTTGGTTTTTGGTTTTTGGTTTTTGGGGTTTATGCGCGGAGTAATTGTGCTCTGAGGAACTCTGCTCGGAAGAACTCTGCGTAGCAGCTATTTTCGCATATGGAAAAATTCCTTGAGTACCGGTAGAGGAGATGGGTTTTTGAGTGATGGTGGGTTTGAGTGGTGGTGGGTTTGAAACGTCGAAAAAACTGGCATTTAGACGTTTACCGGTATGGTTTGCGACACTAAGTATCACACCATGCACATATCATCCTGCTATTGAGGCCAACCCGATTATCCTTTGCCTGGATTGGTTAACCGTTAGAATGGAGCGAGTTCATCTTATCGCAATAAAGCAAATACCTATTACCTATATCAATACACACCTCGGAAGGGACTCGGGAAGGGTGTAGTGTAGTGTGGTGAAGTTCTCCATTTACTGCCCAAACCGAATGAGCTCTCAGCTTTCCCCCCCACTCCACTCCACACAGCTGAGGGGTTTTTTGTTTACTCATTGTTTGCTTACGACCGAGGTACCTTATCTGTACCTATCATGGCGATATCTACCTACCCAACACTCCGTTTCCTGTCCACTGTCCACTATCCAATCCGACGTTCCACCATGGCCTTTCCCAGAGACACACGTACGCATGTAGAGCACTAATGAAACAGGTATAGTAGAGCCTGGGAAAGAATGTAGGCCTCGTCACTCGGCCGCGTCTCCTTCCTGCCTATTATAATATCTCACTCGTTTCGTTGCTTAGTCGCTTATCCGGCCATGACGGCGAGAAGCACTGGCCGCCTACCACCACTCTTTTCCGTCTTCTCTCGAGGCTTTCAGACTCTCACAATACCTACAATACTTGTTCACACATTCCAACTCTGCGTCTTCATCTTCATCGGGAGATGCTATGAAGGAGGAGGGAGTAACTCGGGTGAGTCGACCTCAGCGTCCGTAGGATGTCAATCTTCCCACTCCCACAAGGACGCTGTACTTTCTGCCTCTTCCTCAGCGGACCGCTCCACACGAATAGCCAACGGTCAACCGTCCACTATCCACCTGTCGGCCGGAGTAGCTCGAGTGACACCTCATGCACCAATACCAATACCGTCCGTACCCAACTTATAAGTGACAGCACACGAGTGACCAACCAACACCAACGGCAAGCAGCATACGCATCCCCTCCCCCCTCCATTCCCCCTCGCACCCCCTCCTCCCCTTCCCAATCCCCCATCCCCCATCCTCCGCATTGTAAATCGTGTCTTGGATCAAGTACCACTCGAGTGCCGCTTACGACACTTACGAAAGCGCAGACGCGGCCCCCAGAGCAGATCCTAGACCAGACCAGATCCCAGACTGTGGCATCCCATGGGAATCTTACATACATCATAGCATAGCACAAGCACAAGATGCAACCTGGGATCTGGGATATCTACTGGGTATCTGCATACCAGCTTACCAGCATACCAGGTAGGTAGGCATGATGGTATAGTCCACGATCCCTCACCCGCACCTGCACCCGCACTGGCACCGGGGAACCGGGAAACAGCTGATCCCCCCCTCATCCTCCCCGGAGATCCATACCGCACGTGCGTGCGTGCCTCAGGCCTGCGTGCATCCCGCACTTCCAGGAACTTCACGAACCCCACGAGCCCCACATGCACCATCCAACCATCCACGGCCACCAGCTGCAGGCTTCGTTTCATCCTCATCATGCTCATCATCATGCTCATCATGCTCATCATCATCATGTTGTCACCATTCACGAACGCTCCTTCCCCCTGCCCCCCCCCCCGTTCCCCCGTCCGCCCCGTCCGCCCCACTCCCCGCTCTGGGGGCTCTGGGGGTGAGCAGGAGGACCGTCGGTGAGCCAGCCCCCTCCCGGCCCCCCTCCCTACCCCAGATCTAGTCCTAGATCCGCTACGATATGGTGTATATATGGTGTATATATGGTGTAGATGATAGTGTAGATATACCTAGTGTAGATATAGTGTATAAAAGCTACGTAGAGCATGAAGTCTTCACCCTACTATATATGTCTCGGATATGTCTGCGACCTGAGGATCTGCAACGGATATCTGCGTATATCCGTGGTCCCACTGGTGGATTTGGACTTGGGTGGCGAGTGATGGGTAGTGATGGTGTATAGTATAGGTACCTACCTGCCCTCCAGTGTCCACGCACCCGCGCACCCACGCACCCGCACCCAAGCAGCCACGCATCCACCACACACCTACGCACCCACCAACGAGTACACCTACGCACGCCCTGCATGCCAGCCATCCAGCCCCCCTCCAGTTCACTGCACTCCTCCACAACACTCCACTGCAGGCCCTGCACACCGGCTCCTCTCTCCGGCGCCTCTCCGCCCCCCGTCCTCCCGTCCCCCCACCCCCCCCCGGTCCTCCGCCCCCCCTCCCCGTCCGCCCCGCGTTGCAGCACTGCAGACTGCAGCGGCATGGTAGAGGCATGGTAGAGTAGATGCCAGCAAGATCTCTACGATACCCGTGTGCACCACGTATCTAGGTAGAGCCCAGGCACCCAGGTAGGTAGGTACCATGCACCTGCGCACCGATCCAGCGGGTTCGAGGTTCACCCGCTCATCGGCCTCCACTCCACTGTCATCTCTCCACTGTCATCCCTCCACTGTCATCCCCAGCAGGCAGCTGCTAGGTGGGTAGGTGTCTGCACAGGTAGGCAGGTAACAGGCAACACTCCTGCCTGACGTCATGGCCATGGGCATGGCGAGCGCCGAGCGTACACACATAGCGGAGCGGTGAGAGATGCTGGACGCTGGACACGAGCCCTGACGAGCATTGGCGAGCCCTGACAAGTCCTGACAAGCCCATATTCCAAGCCCTGACAACTGACAAGCCCCTACCCCAAGCCCTTCCTCCAAGCCGTGACGAGCCCTTGGCAAGCCACCGCGAAGCCCTCGAATTACACAGAATTACATATGTAACTACGGCTATGTAACTACAACTACGGGAGAAAGAGGAGGGGGCGGGAGGCGCGCCGCGCCGCAGGTTCGTTCATTCGTTCATTCATTCATTCATTCATTCGTTCTACGGCCCTCGTTCGTTCTTGCGCTAGAAGCATCGAGACTGCTCGGGACACGCATCTCAAGTGCCGCAGATGCATCGTCCATCCATCTGGGCGGACCGGCGGCGGGAGGGGAAGGCCTACTCTTTGTAGTAGTGGCTGCTATACTATAGATAGTAGATGCTGTAGTTAGATGCTGTACTCTGTGTACGTTTCGGCAGTGACCGGTCGGAAGGCAGAAAAAAAACAAAACAAACAAAAGCAAAAACAAATATGCGTGCAGAAACACGGTGAAATGAGCCACGCAAAACGCCGCCTCGTCATTCATCTCCACCCGCGGACCAGTAGTTTGGGTTAATGCTGGGTTTGGGGTTTCCAACAAAGTATGTAGAATACTCTAGGGTGTTATGTAGTCCGGGGAAAGTTGAAACAGACGAACAGAACCCAAAAAAAAAGCAATTGGCAAGCGACCGAGCGGCGTCGGGTCGGGAGCTTCTCACCGCCGGGCCCCTGTCTGTCTGTCTGTCGCAAGGGCAAGGGCAAGGAAGGGTGCCCAAGCAAGCAAGCCACCGTCGTCGTCGTCCAGTCCCGTCCAGTCCCGCCCAGTCGTCCAGTCCAGTCCGTCTCGTGGAGGTGGAGGGGTCTTAAAAAACTAGCGAAGGTTACACCGTGCGGCAATGCACGCCAATGCATGTCTCATTCCCGCACCCGGCCGGATCGAGAACGCCAATTTGGGGGGGCTTCGATTGCCAGGCGGTGTCGTGGTCGTCGTGGTCGACGGCGTCGGCGGCGGTGAGCGCTGCGCTGTGCAAGTATAGTATGTAACCATGGGAGTTATGGACTGGGGTCGTGGGTTATGCAGCGCGGATCGTCCAGGGCAGGCTGGGGCTGAAGCCGATGGTGAGTATGGACGCGCGATCGACGGGTTTTGTTGGGGCTGGGGTTGGGGTTATGCATCAGAGGGAGGGGGTTGGATTAGCTGTGGCCCAGCCGGTTGCTTTCGCCACAGCGCCACTGCTGCGACCAGCGAGCAGCGAGCAACGCGCAGCGAGGCAGTGCCACCCCCAGTGCATAAGTTGCGTCGATGCGTCGAGTTGTGCTGGTCCCGCCCCACGCCGGGATGCACCTGCATCTTTCCTCTACGTAAAGTACTCCACCTATGCATCCACACTCTGGCATGTCCGCTGGAGGTGCATATCGTTGCCGTGAGACGGCAAGCCATCGGTCCTTAGCCCCCTCGTCCACTCCTCATCGGACGGATGTCTCTCCACGCCTCATTGGGCTTGACCAACGGCTGTCACTAAAGCCGCGCACTTCCAAAGTTTGTTTGGGCTCGCTTATACGAAAGGCTTGGAGTTGCGGAACAAGCCGACCGCCATCCTGTCAACGCTTGGAGGAGGCTTGGAGGCTTGGGGGGAAAGCGAGCGACGGCCGCTAGGACAGCGAAAGAGAAGGGGAGACTCAGAGGCAAGGACCGTGGCTCGCCAAGCAATCCTCCCACGATCGCAACGAATGAAATGAGGCTGGACTACTGCTCGTATTCGCAATGGGGCGTGCATGCGTGCGTGCGAGAGGAAAGGCCTCTTTGAGTATGTGATCCGGCCCGGGTTTGCAGTGGACGGCATTTGTCAGTTATCGGGAAAGCGGTGCAAATGGAATATGCCAATTCAACCAGTGAAGCTGAGGCTGTCGCATCCGATCCCGGTTGGAGAAGGTGACTTTCACTAACCATCCGCCACAGATATGCACATTCAAGTGGTGGTGGTGGTGGTGGTGGTGGTGATGGTGGTGGTGGGGGGCATCCCGTGGTTGGCGGGCGGTTCACTTGATGCTCAGCTGCCGCAACACTGCACTTGTCTGCCTATCCCAGATTACGGATCTCTACAAATCGGATGCATTCTTGGGAGAGTCGACTGAGGCAGATAGCCGTGCTTCCGTCTCCCGGCGATCCAAAGGGTGCCAAACCCAGCCTAGGCATCACACCTCCCCACCCACCGCGGAAAAGCTACCACGTCTCGGATGTTTCCCACACCGCTGAGGTAGCAGATCAGTCTATCCATGCCCATACCAAAGCCGCCATGAGGCGAGCTGCCATATTTGCGAAGATCCGTGTACCATCGCAACCCGGACTGCTCGATGCCGGCGTCGCCGTCACCGGATATTAACCCGTGCGATCGCATATTCTGCACCAACTCTTCGTAGCGATGCTCCCTGAGCGAGCCGCCGATTAGCTCGCCGACGACCGGGAACAGCAGATCGAAGCATGCAACAGTCCTAGCGTCGCCATGCGACGGCAGCATGTAGAACGGCTTGATTTCGCGGGGGTAATCGGTGACGAATACAGGGCCGTATCGGCCCGCCAGATATTTCTCGTGCTCGCTCTGGAGACTCTCGCCCCATCGCGCTGGAAACTGAAACTCGACTTTGCCCTGCTCCTCTGCCGCTTGGAGAACCTCGATGGCGGACAAGTACGTCAACCTCTTCCATCCTCCCGGCTGGACTAGCCCCTCCCACCGTGCTTCTAGTTCCGGCATCATGTCGCCCGAGAGCGCCAGTATATCCTGGCCAATCCTTGATGTCTTCAGGGCGGATACCAATCGACGTATCATATCTTCAGTCACATTTAACAGGGGGTCCAGCGTCTCAATGAACGACAACTCCGCCTCGAGCATGTAAAATTCGCTCAGATGACGGGACGTATCGGATTTCTCTGCCCTGAACGTGGGCGACAGAGTCCACACTCGCGGTAAGGCCGCAGCCAACGCCTCCAGGTGAAGCTGAGATGAAACAGTGAGGTATTTTGGCGTCCTGAAGAAATGACCATTGCCTTTTTCGTTGGACGAAACCGTGAAGACTTCTCCAGCGCCTTCACAGTCCGATGAAGTGATGATGGGAGGATAACATTGCACGAATTCGTTTTCCGCAAAGAAAGATGTCAGAGTCTGGGACATGAACGACCGCAACTGCAGCACTGCGGCGTTGAAGGGTATCCTCGGGCGCAGATGAGGGAGAGTCCGAAGGTACTCGGTGGTTTGGTACTTCTTCTGGAGTGGGTATGTCTACACGGGGATCGGTTAGCTCGACAAGTTCTCAAGCGGGGGTAGCTCCGCGGGAGAGAGCGGGGGTAACTTCAACATACTGCAGGATCTGCCCCTCCGAGCAGCTGGACATCCGCAGCAACGAGCTCGTTCTGCTGTACAGTGCCCGATCTAGATTGCTTCCATTCCCCGGAGATCCGCACGCTAGAACCTGTCGATAACCTTTTTTCCACCCAGCAGAGAGACGTCAGCCATGTTTACCAGGGTCCACCGCATAAACCCGTGTCCCTCCCCCCACCGCGCGCGCTCCGTCCGCCACACAATGTACTCTGGAACGTCTACAGGTGGACGGACATGGTATCTACTCGATATATCGCATCGCTCCGAGATAGCCGGGTATAATCCAACGCACTCACCCTGCTACTTGAGGCTTCGCCAGAACAGCCTGTAGGGGCGTAGATGTGGTACCGTCGGTGACGCTTGCGAAACTGACTTTCCCCATACGTCTGACCGACTTTATCCATCCGTGCACCGTTACGTTGGTGCTATCCGCCCCAATGCCATTGCCAGTCCCAGTCCCAGTGCCGGTGCCAACGTCAATGCCAATGTCCGGCTGATCACTTCTTGCGTCGGTTGTGGAGGTGGTGACGGTGGAGGTGGAGGTGGTGGTGGTGGTGGTGGTGGTGGTGGTGGTGTTGGCAGCGGAACCAGGGTGTAGAAGGGACGCGATGGTCCGTGGGAGTTGCTGCTCAGGCGCCGGACTGGAGTGGGACGGGGCCGACGCAGACGATGGCGTTGGTAATGATGACGAGAAACGCGGGTTGATGATTGGGCGCCGCGACGACGGCGGGCAAGCGCGACTGCAGAGGAATTGCCGTGTGGACGGGACCGAGAGCCTAGCAGCACGCGCGCACATCGGCATGGCGAGCGGTGGGGACGGGAGGAGGGAGCGAGGGAGGAGGGAGCGAGGGAGCGTGGAGGGAGGCACGCAGCGGGGGTCGTTCGCGGAGCCGAGCAGGGTTGGTGGGGAAGAAAGGAAGGGCACAGGCCAAAAGGATTTGACGTTGGGATGTCTCAGTGGCCCAGCCAATCATAGCGGCCGAGCCATGTCGAGGCCGACGGTACTAGACATGGTCACGATCAAGCCAACCTCAAGGCAGCGCAGTCACCGCCCCAAAACACGGGAACGACTGCTATCCCTTATTTCCGATACATATCCTCGGCGCAAACCCGAGGAGATGCGAGTTACGTAAATGGGCCAGGGGTCTATGCGAGCACAAGCTCAATCCGACAATTCGCGATCGGCACCAAATCTCTGCATCAGGACCGCGAGAGCAGTTTGGGCTTCAAGTAAACTCTTCAAAGGCAGCCGAGTCCACCGCGCTCCCACGTCGGGACCGCAAGAGCAGTTTAGCCTTCGAGTAAACTCTTCAGAGGTAGCCGAGTCCACCGCGCTCCCACGTCGGGACCGCAAGAGCAGTTTAGCCTTCGAGTAAACTCTTCAGAGGTAGCCGAGTCGGCCGCGGCATTAACTTTCTGCATCAGGACCGCGAGAGCAGTTTGACCTTCGAGCAAACTGCTCAGAGGCGGCCGAGTCCACTGCGGCATTAACTTTCTGCATCAGGACCGCGAGAGCAGTTTGACCTTCGAGCAAACTGCTCAGAGGCGGCCGAGTCCACTGCGGCCGCCACGGACTTCGTAATAGAGCATTCAACCACAGGCAAACGATTGCCGCGCAGACTCGTTCGCTCCATGAACCTGTACGGGTTCGCACTGGCTCCACAGAGGGCCCGTCCCGTACCGAAGAGGAAAAGGAAAGGACAAGAGGCGGTAAGAGTATTCGGATGTCCGCTGTCGTGATATTCCATCCAGCATAGCATAGGTATGTCAAATCCACCCGCCGCCCCGTCGATCCCATCTTCTCTCCTGTCGATAGTGCCATATCTATGTGATGGCATATCGAGTGCATCCTTTCCCCCGTCCATCACATCTTCTCTCTTGTCGACGATACTGTACTTATGTGATGGCATACCGAGTGCCCCCGTCCATCTCATACTCTCTCCTGTCGATGGTATAGTGGCGGTATAATACCTATGTGATGGCATATCGAGTGTACCCGTTCATCTCATACTCTCTCCTGCCGATGGTATAGTGGCGGTATAATACCTATGTGATGGCATATCGAGTGTACCCGTTCATCCAATCCTCTCTCCTGTCGATGGTGCCGTATCTATGTGATAGAATATCGAGTGCATTCTCTCTCCCGTCCATCCAATCTTCCCTCCTGTCGACGGTGCCGTGCCAATCGGTTGGCTGCGACTGAATGCTCCACCCGGTCGTCCGTGGGTTTCCAAGCCCGACCAGGCCCGCCAGAGTATGTAGCCGCAAATACGCCGAAGACGCATCTCGAGGCGGTCAAGAGCGCAAAGGCCCATCCACGCACTGGCACGGCTTCGGCCGTGGCCCACTCGGACAGTCCGCATGGAGTGCCCTTGACGCGCAGAGCACCCTCCGACCTCATGACTCACCGCTCCCGTCCTATGCACCCGAATCCGTTCAAGTTCATCACATAATGGATACCTTAGGAAAGTAGGTATCGCATCACAACGGCACCAACAAACACCATGGGTAATCATCAGCATCATCAGCATCATCGACTTCATGCACACCAACAACGACGGCGCGACCAGAGAAGGCGGGTTGGCGTCCGGCGTGGGGCCGATACCATGCCGGGTCCCCACTGGTCGCTACAATCGGGGGGACGGATGAGTTGTATGTAGAGACTGTATCATAGCTGGAGAGCCACAATGCCGACACATCAGACACATCGGACGCGGCCGCATCAGACACACACACACATCAGACACACACACACATCAGACGCCTCACACATCACGCATCACACATCACGCATCACACATCACGCATCACACATCCATCCGACGCATCACAACATCACGCATCACACACGCATCACACATCGGACGCATCACACACAAAGACACGAAGACACACAGACACACAGACATACACAGAGACACACACACACACACCTCGGACACATCGACACTCCTCCACAGCTGAGCACTCAGCGCATCCCGCGGGGGGGTGTTCCGGACTTGCACTCGTTCGCCGACTCACCCACTCACGGTGCACATCCCGGCAGTTCGGAGTCTCACCAGCCCATGCACATCGCCCACCACGGAAGCACAGCCAATCTCGGGCTTGGCGATGCGCTGGGTCGAACATGGCATTTCGGCGGGCTTGGCTGCATGTGCGATTGGTCACGCTATTTCGAGACTGTCCGCGACTCTCCCTGGTGTCAGACTGTTGCTTAGGCGTGGACTTTGAATTTGAAGCAGCTTACTACACACTGACTAAGTTAGCACTGAAGTCTGAAGCAGTGAAGCTGCACATCCGACCAAGACCTTGGCCCTCCTCCCTGTGCCTCACTCTGCCTCACTCTGCCTGCCTCTGCCACCCTCCCCCTCCGCTTCCACCCCCCCAGCCCGCCGCCGCTGAGATGGAAACCAGCACATCCGAATCGGTAATGGACTGGCTCCTGGTTCCCCCCTCCCCCTCCAGTTGCTTTTTTCTTCCCCGGAAACAACTTCCGTTGTGTGTCCTCGCTTCCTCGCTTCCTCGCTTCCTCGCTCTCCCCTCCTCCTCCCTCTCACCCTCCAAATCTCCCCCGACACAGACAACCAAAAGGACCTCCCCACCGCCCCAGTCTTGGGTCCTGATCACCGACGAAGTGGATTCTCCATGGCGATCGGGAACACTACTCTGCAACTAGGGCCAGAAGCGCTGCCTGGCCTCGTGAAATGAGGTAACCATGTCCCAGACCCCTAACCCAAACCCCCAAAGCCCCCAAAGCCCCCCATCCCTCTCACAACCCCACCGAAACCGCCTAGGTACGTCCCTTCCGCCCCCTCGTCCTCGCGAACCCTCCTCCACCACCACCACCACCCCCCCTCCCTCTCATCGGAACTGGCTCCCACAGTTACAGCACGGCTACCCGCCGTCACATCTCATGTTGTCTCTTCGCTTATCTGTTTACCGGGACCCCGGATGACACACACCTTCATCCATCCTCCATCCATCCTCCATCCATCCTCCATCCATCCTCGCGAAAGCAAAAAAAAAAAAAAAAAAAAAAAAAAAAAAAAAAAAAAAAAAAAAAAAAAGGAACAAGCCGTGTAGATTGCCGGCGTGAACGGCTGCGTCGAGAGTCACGATTCGGGAGGACCCAGCCCCTCCTCCAGTGCCCCACCAACAACATCGACACTCCCGTGCCCTTAACATCACTTCCTATGGGATCACGCATGGACCGGCCCGTGACTTGCCGCATGCGGCCTTCTCTGTCCTTCTTGCCCCGTATGACGGACCGGCACCGTTGCTGGTTCGATTGCAAAAGAAAAGAAAGAAAGAAAGAAAGAAAGGAAAAGAAACGAAGAGAAGAGAAGAGAAAGGAAAAGAAGAGAAGAGAAAGGAAAAGAAAAGAAAAGGGAAGAAGAAGAAAACCCTGGAGCATTCGGTCGATAGGCAAGTACATGATACCCAGGTACGCATCGTCGTCTTCCCTTTGCGGCGGATAGCGGTCGATGGCGGTGAACCGTGAACGTCGTCGTCGTCGTCGTCGTCCCGCGAACAATCCCGTCCGACATGGCTGCCCGGGAAGACGGATCCGCCGCCGCTGCTGCTGCTTCGTCCAGGGATGTTTCGACGTCGATGGTGGCGGTCCCCATCTGCCCATCTGACGTCTCCGGCCGACCCTACGAGTGTACTCAGCACATACGACGACGAAGAATAAAATGAAAAATAGAAAAGCAGAAAAAAATAAACACCGAAAAATAGAAAACAACGTCCCGATGGCTGCAAAACAAAACGTAAGGGCAGATCTAGAACATGTCAGCCATGTGGCCGGCAAAATCGCTCGGAGGGGGTCTACCGTCGGACCATGCCCTTTCCTAGGGGTCACAGCCCAGTTGCTGACGTAGACGACGAAACGACGTTAATTGGAGATTGGAACATCCAGCGGAGGAAAGCCTTCAGTGTAACAACCTCCGATTTCCTCATGTGCCCGCTACTACGGACCACCCTAGGGAAAAAGGGTCTTTACTTTAGCCTTTGCGGACTCTCTCTTGCACCTCTCTCTCTCTCTCTCTCTCGCACGCACGCAAGCTCGCTCGCCTTCCTCTCTACATATCGATCCTTGGTGCTTTGCTTTTTTTGACTGGTTTCACAGTGTAGATCGCAGCGCTTCTTGTCCGAGGAGTCGATTGGGGCTCGGGGCTCGGGGATGAGAATGGGGATGGGGATGCAGTGAGGAGAGAGGGCTAGGACGCTTGGAGAGAGGGAGAGGGAGGGAGGGAGGGACGGAGGGAGGGAGGGAGGGAGGGAGGGGCACGCCGTGGGATCAGATCTATGGGAGTTTGCCTGACCACGATCCGCTCCCCAACTAGCGAGAGGGAGAGAGGGAGTCGAATTAGAATCGGGTTAGGTGGGATGGTGGGTCGCGACTCGCCGGCTTCATCAGTGTGTATATATATCCCGTCCAGGTTCCAATCATGTCGAGCAGAATTCAACAGCAGCTCATCATCCTCCTCCTCATCCTCATAGTCTTCCCCATACTGATACTCATCCTCTTCCTCTCCCTCTTCCTCATCTACATATCTTCCTCATCTGCCTCAGCTGTTCCTGGAAATCTCCCTCGCCCAGTCTCTGCTTCGAATCATTCATCCACCAGCTCTCCTGCCCATCACATCACCCTCGGACTACCTACTAGTCCACCCAGTCTCCCCTTGCAGCGGCAGTTTTGGTCCTGCACTCCCCCGTGGCACTCTTGCACGGTACGTAGTAGTAGCATCGTCCCGATACATAAATACGTAGACGAACCTACCAGCCAATCCTCACACGCACTTCCCCAAAGCTTCCCAGCCCTGGATCCATTCGCATCCTCCTCCTCCCAATCCGGCCCGAGCAGCAGTAGCATTGCCGCCGATCCATCCGGTCCCAGCAGCAACAACACTGCCGTTTCCCGAGCCGGCCCGAGCACCACATCCGCCGTCAGCGCCGACCAACAATCCGGCCCGATGCCCACGCACCGCCAGAAAGCCGCGGCCGCAGCCGCGGAAACCCGTGCGCTGTTCCCGTCTATCCCGCACTTGAGCGGGACGGATCCCACCAGCTACTTCTATCCATTCACTGCGCCGCTCCCGCGGATGCCCGAGAACGCGCGCTTCCACCTGCGCTCCGCAGTGCTGGAGGGCGACCCCTTCGACATCGCGCTGGACTGGCAAAGCTACATGTTCCCGGACGCGGCGGGGACGACTGCGGGCGAGCGCGCGCCGCCCTGCTTCTTCAAGAGCGCCAGCGGCGGGGCGCCCACCAAGCGCATCGTCGTGCTGAATACGTGCTCGGAGAAGAAGGCGGGCGGCGACTGGGAGGGCGGGTTCCTGGGGCTGGGCGCGGAGGAGTCGCTTGCCCGCCGTTCCAACCTCGTGCAGTGCCTCACCGCCACGGATCCAAGGAATCAGCAGCTCACGAGCTACTACCCGCTGCCGCAGACCGGCGGGATTTACTCGCCCAGCACGGTCGTGCTGCGCGGCGGCCACGAGAAGGACTACGCGCTGTATGACGAGCGGGACTGGACGGTGATCAGCGTGATATCGGCCGCGGCGGTGCGCAGGCCAAAGGTGGACGAGACCGGCATGCGCTATAGCTTCGCCGAGGAGAAGGAGCTGCAGAAGGAGAAGATGAAGACGGTGCTGCGCATCGCGGCGCAGAACGGACATATCAACTTGGTGCTGGGCGGGTTCGGGTCGTGCGGGCCCGGCATCGGATCCTGCCGCATCGGTATCGGCGCTGATGGTTACTTGACCGGCAACCACGGCTACGGCGCGGATCACCACCACACGCCGCCAAGGAGTCAGGCGCTTTCGGCGACTACCAGCGCTTACAAGAACCCCCTGAAGGACGTCTGCAAGCTGTGGAAGGAACTGCTGTTCGATGACCCGGAGTTCCGGGGCTACTTTGCCAACGCCGTGTTTGCCGTCAGTGGCGGTGAGGGCGGCGGCCAGAGAGAGTTCAGGAAATACTTTGGGTAAGCTGCAGGATTCCCCATACCACTGTTCCAACCAGTCTTTAACACATCCGTGCAGCTGTGATTTCTCCACCGACCGCCGTTAGTTAGAGTAGATCGGTACCGCGCTGTTGTACACCGGGTACATGACATGAGTACTTACACATCACACCATGTCTCATTGTTTTTTTTCCCTTTCTCTTTCATTTCTGTTTGGGAGGACGGGGTTTTCTACTTTTTTCCGCTGGATTTTGCCGTTCGTTCGTTGGTCGGTTTTTGCTGGGCTTTTGGATTGTTTGCTGTTAATGGGTTCACGGGCGTCATACACACGGGTGGTCATGGTTTTTATCTCTGTCTGTTTTTTTTTTTTTTTTTTTTTTTTTTTTACGACTCCTTATTTATTAGGCTGGTATGTACTTGGTTGGCTGGTTGGTTGGTTTCCTTATGTTGGTCCGCTACGATACGATACGATACGATACGATACGATACGATACGGTTCGGCTCGGCTCCGGGGTTTAAATTAAAGTGTGCATGTACTCTACGATTTACAATATACAATCGAGCGAGTTTGTTGGTATTTTTTCCGCTGATATGTGATATGTGTGTCGGGGGGTGGTGGTGATGGTGATAATCTATGACGCAGCTGTCGTGGTCGTGGTGGTGGGGGTGCGCGGCAGTGATATCAATATCAACCTCCCCGCAGCAGCGAGCTATCATATCATCATATCACAGCAGACCATCATGCACACAGACACACACACACACACACACACACACACACACACACACAGACAGACACACACAACCGACATCCATCCATCCACCCATCCATCGCATTCGCAATCGCAATCCGTCCGTCCATCCATCCGTTTCATTTCGTTCGGCGATTTGCTGCCCCCCACCCCCCCCTCCCAGCTACCCCAGCTACCCCAGCTGCCTACCTAGCTAAATAAACTACCCACCTACCTAACTAACTACCGGTGCATTATTTACAGCGAAACATCATTCATGCAATATGCAAGGGATAACCGCACCCGAACCGGCCGAACCGGCGGAACCAGTCAGCACGCGGGTGGTCCTCGATGCGGGTCATTATAAGATTGCACCGCCGCGCCCTGTGGCCAGTGCTCACCCAGACACCAGACAGACACCCGACAGACAAAAGAAACCAGACATCAGACACCAGACATCAGACAGACACTAGAAATCAGACACCAGAGACTAGACAGAGACAGAGACAGAGACACCAGACAGAGACACCAGACAGCAGACTTAGCCGTACATCAGGTGCATCATTCTATTGCTTACATACCAGCGATCCCTCTCTCTCTCTCGAAATAGAGTTGAAAGTGAGAGTGTGTGACTGAGTGCCTCCAGCCAGTCACCTTGCAGCCAAACAAAACACCTACTCTACATTCCTACAGGCTACATACATGATACCGGAAACAAGAAACACCCCGTCCAGAATCCGGCAATGGTAATGGTGGACCTGTCACTGTCACCTGTGGACACCCCACGGGGAATCGGAGGGGTTAGCTGTCTACCTGCCTGCCTACCTACCAATCTACCTACCTACCTTCCTACCTACCGGCATTCCCTTCCCTCCATTCCTCGACCATGGATGCCGGAAATCTGTAAGTAGGGGTAGGAGGAGGCGGGGGGGCGGGGAGGCGGGGGAGGGTGGTGGGTTGTGGGTGGTAGTGGTGGGTGGTGGTGCCGGGAGGCGGGGGGCGGGGGGGTGGGTGAGGGAGGGTTTATGGTCCCGCCAGGACGGTATGGAGTGTTTTTCCGTTAAGCGAGTGGATGGATCGTGCGATGCTAGAAAGAACAGCCTACTACTAGTATAACTAGTGTAGTAGCTACTCTGATCCTCCGTGACGAGTAGCGGGGGTAACGGTAGCATGGTAACTAGAGGACGGGACGGGGGACGGGGGACGGGGGGTTAGAGTGGTTTTCGTCACAGTGTATGTATGGTAGTTAGTCGGGGGCCGTGATAATCAGGGGAGACATTTGTAAGGTATGAGCCTCCCCCTACTATACCGCTGGCCCTACGGAAGTACAGAAGTCCGGCTCCAGCATTCAGCCTTCGGGTTATCGTACTACCAACCGCTATTTACCGAATGTTTGGACATTGAACGTCAAACATCGGATTTGGCGCAAGCCAGCGCCATGCCAGCGCCACAACAAGCCACCCCCCGTCCACAAAAATTGGTGAACATCAATTGCGGACCAAAAAATCCGTTATCCGGGGTGTTAGTAGTCACGCCTCCCCCCCCCCCGAATGACTGCGCGTGAAGAAACGAAATATCCCATCCCCTCCCCACCCCCCAAATCTCCCACCACCACCACCACGTGCATCGGGGAAATTCCAAACATCGAATAATCTGCGGATCGTCACAGACCCAGATTTCCTCCGATACTCCCCAGAGAAAAAAAGCAAATAAAAATAAACAAAGTGGCCTGACTTTCTCCCACAAATTCCAGTTCCCAGAAAAACTAGCGGCAGGCAGGCAGGCAGGCACCTTGCCGGGGGGGAAAGAGGGAAAAGTGGGGACCGATCCAGTACCCCATCCCCCTTATCCGACAATCGACACTCATATTTAGACAGCTAGATACATATGATGAGAAGAAGAAAGGACAGGGCCACCCAGAGGGCCCGCCCAGGCCCACAACGACTGGGCTGTCTGGCTGTCTGGCTGGCTGAGGCTGGTCAGAGCCCACACTTGCTCGATTGCATCTAGAGTACAGCATACAGCATTGATGAAGCGTTAGAGACCGGGCTGAGGGCGTATTGAAACCTGAGTAAGCCGGTGATGGAGCTCATGGGACTCCCCCCATCCCCAGAGATGTCTATGGCGCAAAATCCACGTCTACGCCGGCTGCAACAACAACATCGTCGCGCGAGGCGCCGTACGCTTCCCTCCCCCCACCGGGGAAAAATCTACTTTCCGGCCTCAAATGACCGTAACCAACAAAGTCGACGCTGAATTCCAGCTCTGCTCCAACCGCCGTACATGCTCGGATACGCACATGCTACGAACCCCCACCCGGTTCATGGGCGCTCACGACGAGCGAGGATGGGTGGATGCGAGTGATGTCCTGTGAAACCATATCGTCGTTCGGGCCGTCGCTAGTTGAGTTAGCCTTTCTGGAAAAAACCAACCACAAATCTGCGGATCAGCATAGACCCGAATTTTGGATTTGGAAAAAGCAAAACAAAAAAACGTGGCCTGTCTTCTTTCGGATTCTAGAAAACTGGAGGCGCGGCGGGGCGCGGCGGGGCGGCGCGGGACGTACCGAAGACGTATGTAGGTACTTAGGTAGGTGCTAGTTACTATATTTGGGGCCGATTGTGGACGCCTTTCCCCTTTAACCCGTGAGTATGTATCAGTGCGTGATGGTGGTACATAGTGGTGGTAGTGGTGATGATGGTAGTGGAGATGATAGTGGTGAAGGTGGATCCGGATCGGATCCAGGCCTCTTCGGATTCATCACCGAAAACCGCCGGAAGGAGTCGATTCGGACTCGGCGCCGGGAGGGGGGGCCCGTGGCCCGGTGAGTGAATAAGGCCAGCATGAAAAGCTACGGACATGATCCGCGTTTGTACCGACTGAAACATCATCATTACCTCGTCGACTTCTTCAACCGACCGACGCGACGCATACCGACTCCACCACACGGTTTAGGTCCAAGCTTGTAAGAGTCCAGCAGCTCCCATTCCACCTCCCCGACCCGAAGACTCGGTCCGGACTCCAGGGTCCAAGAGCCTACGAGAGTGTTGCCAGCGCATTGCCGTCACCAAACGCCTACATAATTATCATCATCGTCGTACCGCGGGGATTCGGTTCGGATTCGGGATCGTACTGCCGAAGCCTAGGCCGGTGACGCTTGGAATCGAGGACCAATGTAGTTGTTCCGACATGGCGATGTCTACCCCCCTCCCTCTTCCCCGCAGATCGACGGCTCCCTCCCTTGCAGATTGACATTCAGCGTTGGGTCTATGTAGGTCTGGACTTGCTGGCTGGCTGGAGTCCTCCCTACCGCCGGGATTTGGCAAGAGGGACCAAGAGTCCAAGACCGAGATGTCCCCATCCGATATCCCCACGGCAGAGAAAGTGGTTGTTGCCCTCCTCCTCTGCATACGGTACCACCCTGCCTACATCCATCATGCCGAGCGGCTATGCTAATTGATTCGAGCAGTAGGCCAGGCTCTCACCAGTTAGTCGATAGGAACACCGTCTTGTTCGTGTTGGAGGCCGGAGCACCTTCAATGCCATTCGTCTTGCTGGTGGGACGAGTTATTTCAATTAGCAGCGGCAAATAGCGCAAAAAAACCCCGACCAACCGCTCAATCTCGGATCACGATGGGCACCCATCGTCGGCAGTCTGACGCTGCATGCAAATCCTCATAGTGACAGACTTTAGTAACTAAAAAACCGGTCATGCAGTATCAACAGCAAAAGACTCCAGCAAGTTCAGACCGACCATGCAGTTTCAGCATAGTCCGGCAGATGCAGACCGGCCATACAGTGGGTATCGCCAAAGTGAAAGGCTCCGGTAAGTTGAAGACCAGCCCCGCAGTATCTTCATAGTGAAAGACTCCAGCAAGTTCAGACCAACCATTCAGTATCACCATAGTGAAAGTCTCCAGAAAATGCACGCCGATCATGCAGTATCCCCACAGCGAATGACATCAGCATGTGAAAGACCGGCCCCGCAGTATCCCTACAGTGAAAGGTTCCAGCAGATGTAGACCGGCCATGCAGTATCACCACAGTGAATAACTTCAGCAAGTTCAGACCGACCATGCAGTACTATCCTCATACTGAAGGACCGGCCTTGCAGTATCCCCACAGCGAATGACACCAGAAAATGCGGACCGATCATGCTGTACCCCCATAGTGAAAGACTTCAGCAAGTTCAGACCAGCCCCGCGGTATCTCTGCAGTGAAAGATTCCAGAAAATGCAGACCAACCATGCAGTATTACAACAGTGAAGGATTTCAGCAAATGCAGACCGGCCCTGCAGTATCACCACAGTGAATAACTTCAGCAAGTTCAGACCGACCATGCAGTACTATCCTCATACTGAAGGACCGGCCTTGCAGTATCCCCACAGCGAATGACACCAGAAAATGCGGACCGATCATGCTGTACCCCCATAGTGAAAGACTTCAGCAAGTTCAGACCAGCCCCGCGGTATCTCTGCAGTGAAAGATTCCAGAAAATGCAGACCGACCATGCAGTATTACAACAGTGAAGGATTTCAGCAAATGCAGACCGGCCCTGCAGTATCACCAAAGTGAAAGATTCCAGCAAATGCAGACCAGCCATGCAGTACTATCCCCACAGCGAATGATACCGGCAAGTGAGAGACCGGCCATGCAGTACTATCCACATAGTGAACGCCTCCAGCAAGCTGAGACCGACCATGCAGTATCACCAAAGTGAAAGACTCGAGTAAGTGCAAGACCGCCCCCACGGTATGCCCTCAGTGAAAGACTCCAGCAGGTGAAAGACCATCCCCGCATGATCCACATAATGAAAGACTCCAGTGAGTTCAGACCGATCATGCAGTACTATCCCACAGCCAATGGCATCAGCAAGTGAAAGACTAGCTATGCAGTAATATCCCCACAGCGAATGACACCAGCAAGTGAGATACCGGCCATGCAGTACTATCCTCATACTGAAATACCAGCCCTGCAGTATCCCCGTGGAAAAGAGTGTGTTTCTGGTAAGCCATCCACTAGCCGTCCGGAGGACCGATGGTGGGGGTTGGAATATTCGGTGCGGTAGCGGGTCCAAGCTTGGTATCTTTCTCTTTCTCTTTCTCTTGTACCAGTGCCTCCTACACCCGAACATACCACTCCACTTCTCTCCAGAGTCCATCTATCGCTCCAGCGAATCACCTCCACGAGTCCTTCCAACAATCCCCACAGTGAAAACCTCCAGCAGGTTCAGACCGACCATGCAGTATCACCATAGTGAAAGACTCCAGCAAATGCTGACCGGCCTTACAGTATCACCAAAGTGAAATACTCGAGCAAGTGCTGACCGGCCCCGCAGTATCCACACAGTGAATGACACCAGCAGGTGAAAGCCCAGCCCCGCAGTATCACCATGGTAAAATACCGGCCCCGCAGTATCCCCACGGCGAAAATGGCTCCAGCATGTTCAGACCGACCATGCAGTACTATCCTCATACTGAAAGACCGATCATGCAGTACTATCCTCATACTGAAAGACCGGCCCTGCAGTATCACCGTAGAAAGACTGGCCCCGCAGTATCCCACCGTGAAATAAGACCGGCCCTAGAGTATCCCCACAGCGAATAACTCTAGCAAGTGCAGACCGACCAAGCAGTAGCCCCTCAACCTCAACCCCTCAGGTTCGCGGTGAAGCACACCCTCAGTTTATCCTCCGACCTGCCATTAGCTGTTGTGTTGCCTATGTGCATCGTGTTTTGCCGATTGACCGCGTGACTGACTAGCAGCTGCTGGAGTCCTCCCCGCAGATACCTACCACACTCTCCTCCCCACAACCAAGCCGCTGACCTCGCCGTCGATAGCCGGTCCGAGTCCTACAGCCCGCGCTCGTTCTGCAAGTTACAGCCGGTAGGTATCGTCGTCCTTCACCGTCCTTCACCGTCTGGCAGCCCCTGGTCTTCCTACAGGCTACAGTCGGTACGCATTGTCCTCTTATGCCGTCCCACAGTATCAGGCCTGCCTCGCCGCCGATTGCACACTGTTGTGACAGAGTGAAGGAGGAGCAGTCGGCGGGAGGAAATAAATGTGGTTAGTAGTGACATCGACGTTGGTGGGCATGGCGGGGCCTACGGTCGACCACTGACGAAGGAGGGGGGACTTAAGCTGGCACCCGTGGGTTTTCTTCTTCTTTCTTGATCGTCATCTCTAACCTCCAATCTCCGCTCTTTCTTCTGTGTTTGCTCCCTTCCTCGCCACGCTTGTCGACCTATAGAGGCAAAGTTGGCAGAGAGCTCTCGCAAAACTGTTCTCGCCGTGGATATGGCACTCTCGTTACAGTGGAGACTGGAGAGAGAGAGGAGGTAGAGGTTGATTGTCTATTCTGTAGATGATGATGATGATGAGAGAGGGAGAGAGAGGGGGGGAGGGGGAGAAGAGGCCTCTCGGACAGCCTCTCAAGCTCGCTCCATCCCCACTGGTTCAGTCCTGAACGTTTCCGACACAAACGTTTGGGCTAAACGGAGTGGTCTGCGTCTAGGCACTACGTTTTCTTTGTTTGCACGTTCCCCGCGCTTACTGACATGAGTACTTTGTACATGCGTCACTCACCTACACATGCGACTTATGGCGCTGCGAGAGTTTGCTGCATTCTTTATCACCATCACTGGCGCGGCTACTAGGTAGTACATCTCCAAAACTGATTGACTCTACCGCACGTCTGGACGTCTGTACAGCCATGATCTGATAAGGTCGAATGCTATGATGATTAAACAAAACAACTCTACCGCACGTTGTATCGGCTGCAAGGGAGAAGCAGCTGCAGATTAGACGCATTCGCCGACTCTGCCACATTCTGAGACGGCTGCAAGCTTAAGTAAGATGCTGCTGCGTGATAGGCGCATTCGCCGCCGTATGTAGTACCTACACTGCCCCGTATTCTAAGACGGCTGCGCGTGTGTAGTATGTATATATGCGTTGCGCATTGTGCGCGTGTGTTCATCGACTCTGCGCATTGTATGATACGTCATATATATGCGACTCAGAGCGGTTCTGAAAATTAGGCGCATTCTGGTACCAACTTCGCCGTAATCTGAGACCGCTGTGAGTAATCATGTCTTTTGCACCTTAAGCGCTGTTACCTAACGCTACCGCACTTTATGTCACCTGCGAGGCTGCGAGTAAAAGGCTTGAGCAGAATTCGCGCATTCACATACTGGCAATAACGCACTTATAGTAAGTGGTGCCTCACCTTGCGCTTAGAGTTCGGCATTGTGGTGAGGCACGACTTATTGGCTGCTCCTGGTATATACCTCAAGCCAGCTCCACTTTGCTGCTGATGCTGCTGCTGCGATGGGCTCCCCGTCCCCGTACCCGATGTACCCGTCCCCGATCTCGAATACGGTACTTATTCCGTTTCTTCTTCTTCTCGGCCATAACTAATATGAACCGCTGTTTTACGGTTCGTATGTTATGTACGTACACACAGACGCCGTCTACCTACCTACCTAGGTTGACATGTATGGGGGGCCTGCCGCCTGCTGTCACCGTTGATCACTGACCACAGACCACTGACCAGACGTGCAGATAAGTACCTAACCGGGTAGACGCCGACCGGTTTGTTTTTTGCAGTTGTTCGTTCGGCAGCTCGATTGGGTTGGAACTCGGGGACATGAAAGGGCAAGGCAATTGGTGCAGTTTTCTCAATTCTTCGATTGGTTATTGAACTGCCATAAACTGGTGAGCTGGTGAGCTGAGTGTACTGTTTGAACTGACGTTTTTCCCGGTGTTCGAAAAAGTTAGGTAATTGCAGCCTAGCTGTGGGCAGTATGAAGTACTTCTCACTCACTCGCGTTATGCCTTTCATCCCTTCATACAACCACTAGCGTCGCAGGTACGCTCTCGACTCTCCCGGCCCCGGCTATCTATCACACGTCGGATCGTGAGACGCGGCACGCCCTGCAGACTGTTATTTTGTCTCCCGGGAGCCACTGCATGCGTCCCTCTGGGAGCCTCCGGGGTAGCAAAAACCTCCGTGGCTTCGCCGCCGGGACTTGGAGTCATCGTACTGCGCGCTAACCACTATAAACGGCCGAACCGGTTCAGTTCGACGAAGCGTTTCACGCTCCTATTCGGTTTCCTATTAGGTTTCCTATTCACATGCAGTTAATTGATGCGCTCCAGTTTCGATCGAAGGTCGGTCTGGACATTCACTCTCGCGGGCGGGCTTTGTCGACTCGAGTTGAGTTGAGTTGAGTTGAGCTGAATCGGCGGAATGAGGAGGAGGAGGAGGAGGACTCGTCCACCCCGCCGAACGACGACATACGGTATGCATAATGTGTTCGGTGCAGCCAATCAGCATGCACGCTCGGAAAAAGTCGCCGTCGCCGTCGCAGTCGCAGTTGCAGCCGAGACTTCGCCTCCCATTCCATCCCATCCCATCTGCTATGTCTCGGTTCGGTTCTCGCGCTCCAGAGTCCGTAGGTGCACGTCCACGCACTCGTTCGGGGACATCACTCCGTCCGTCGGGAGTGGCTTCACTTTGTACTCTAAATACCTACTCTGACTTGTGTATTATAGGTAGTTCCCTCCCCGCGCACGAAACGAAGCCACATCGACTGCCGACCGAATCCAGAAATCGCAATCGCAACCCTGGCTATGTACTGGAGCGAACACACCTGACCAGTTGACCAGCGACCAGTTGACCAGCGACCAATGACCACGCGCAGGCCGCTTCCGCCCGGCTCCCGGCGGCCCCCTCCTTTCCCGGGGCTAAACGGGCTGCTATTACGAAATTCCTACGTGCCAGGCTACTGGCCACTCCTCAGAGTTGAGGATGAAAGAAAGAAAGGTCAGCTGCAAAAATGTAATGTCTGCAGTCACCAGTGTTAACGTTGGCCAACGTGTTCAGGTTTCTTTACTTCGATCGAGTAATAGCACTCCTCTACGGCGCCATTGGGAGTGCTTCGAACTTCGGAGGAGGCTCGACCGTGCGCTGCGCTGTGCTTTTATGTGCTGTGCTGGCAAGGCTCGACGAACCTGACACCAACCTGACGCCTCCGCCGAGTGCCGCTGTTTTTTCTCTGCATCCGCCGAGATTCCGTTGAGATTCTGCACAACAGCCGAGTGACAGCAGATGAGCGTCCAGTCAGCCAGGCGGTCGGCTGGTCGGCCGTCTCCGGTTTGCCGCACGCGCCGCGGTCGGGACAAGCTACCCAGAGACATTTCAAATCCGTTCCATCCCCAGCGAAACGAAACGCCGCCTTCGAAAGAAAACCCCAACTGTTTTTTTCTTTCTCTTTCTTTCGCCTTCCTCTCCCATCGATCCACGTGCCCGCGAAAGAAGAAAAAAAGGAATCGATGCACCAGATCGAAGTTCGTAGAAGGCGCTGGGGCAGCGGGGGCGGCGGGGCGACGGGCGCGCGACAACATACCGGATTCTCGGTTCTGATCGAGTAATAACGAAGGCCTAGGTAGGTAGATGTATGCGTCGTGTTGTGTTGGGTTGGGTTGGGTGCAGGCGTGTTGCACTTCCTATCGAGTAATAATGCGGCGAGGGGAGTTTTGGTCGAGTAATGGAAAGCAGTTATCTACAGCATATACAGCGCACACAACGCCACGGGGAGGGGGAGGGGAGGGTTCTTTCAGCACGGTCGGCAGCTCGGCGCATGGGCGACATGGTACTCTATGTACCCACAAGGCGGCAGGATGGAGGAGCTGGAGGAGCAGGAGGCGGAGGAGGAGCAGGAGGCGGAGAAGCAACGGGAAGACGAAGCGCTGTCTCGGGAACCCCTTCGTGGAGTCCAGATTTGTACTCCCGAGACTTTCGCTTGGTCTTAACTAGCACAGGGAATCGTTCTGGAAGCTGTCGTGGAAGCTTCGGAGCTCTCTCGAACTCTAGGGAGAAGAAGAAAGCCCCTGCGCGAGCCTTTGTCAGCCACGCCTGGCCCCCCCTCTTCCGACGAACCGGCTTTTCCCGCGAAAATCGGACCCTGCGGATTAGCGCACCTATCAGACTATGCGCACGCAGCCTGCGGCCCCAACGGCCCCATCGGTCCCATCCATCCATCCATCCATCCCTCGTCATGCCAGGCACCCGAAGAAAAGAAAAAAAGAAGAAAAAACCTCTTTGGGAAAGAAAAGAAAAGAAACCTATGCGATGGTCAGGCGTGGCAGGTAGGCAGCAAAGTAAAGCATCGGACCGATCTGCCAAACCCCGGGAGATATACAGCTATATATCCATCTCAGCTCCAATCGCTACCATTGGAAGGAGCTCGCAATAGATACCTGCATACTATCATATAGGCACACGGGAGCGCTCCGTCGCAGTGGGCCATACCGGTACCGGTTGTCTAGATAGGCTGAAAGTGGACCCTGGTTGTGTGCCGACACAGCACAGTAAAGTGCGGCTATCCATCGACTTCTCTGTATCATATCTGCTCTAGATACACATGGCGCTGATAAGGGTCTGCCCAAAACCAAAACCAAAACCAACAAAAATCCGATGTCCCATAGTTACCCCGGATTTCTGCCAAATGGTCCGTAGTCCCGCCGTCGAGAGGCCTTAGTCACTAGTATGTAGACCATCCGACACTAAACAGCACTCCGCACTAGAACTTCACTTGGATCATCGAGTTCCCGCTTCCCTCTGGATCCCGCCACCTTCCCCTTTTCTGTGCCGCTTACGCATACGCATTCCGGCCGACTCAACTTTCTTAACCTGTCTTCTTTTTCGATGGCAGTGGCAGCAGTGGTAGCTGTTGGCGCAAGTGTGTATGTATGCAGGTAGCTTGTCTGAAGGCTTATCGGGTCTTATCGGTCCATTCCGCTTCCTCCGAAACTGCCATCCTGTCCGGTATCTAGATGCTTTCCCTTGGCCTATACATAGAGTAGTCCCTCCCACTCTTCCCACCGCTCTTTGAACCGTCTTCCTCTCCCCTCATCTCATCTCATCTGGGACTCCGCTCTTTCTCGCAATCTTCCATTCACTCACAGCCTTCCATTCTCTAAACCTAATACCGATACCCCAGAACCCCCACACATTCCACTGTTCGTTGAAGCCACCCCGGATCCCATTCACATCCTACCACACGACAATCGGCCATGGCTCCTCTGTTGGAAACTCCTATCGTCCAGCTCCACACTCTCCCTGAGCAACCATTCACTCTCCCTGAGCAGCCATATACCCCTCCGGAGGAGCTGCCCACGGTTCTCTGCTCCATCAACACCATCCTCCCGGGACGGCGATGCACACCGGCAACCATTGTAGTCTCTCCGACCTCCGGAAAGATCATCCATATCTTTGCTGAGATCCTTCCCGCCTCGACCTTCCCGCCTGGCACCGAGTACCACGATGTCTCGCCCAAGTATCTGATGCCCGGACTGGTCGATGCTCATGTCCACCTGAACGAGCCAGGCTGGCGTACCGAGTGGGAAGGTTTCGAGACGGGAACCAGGGCTGCCGCCTTTGGTGGTGTGACGACGCTGATCGATATGCCGTTAAACGCCATCCCGCCCACCACCACGGTTGAGAACTTGAACGCTAAGGTCAAGGCGGCTGAAGGCCAGTGCTATGTCGATGTCGGTTTCTATGGTGGTGTCATTCCCGGCAATGAGGATGACCTCGTTCCGCTAGTGGAAGCTGGTGTCCGTGGCTTCAAGTGCTTCCTGATCAACAGTGGTGTATGTTCTTCCCGCCCTCCTCCACCACCACCGACGTCATGACTGGTGAAACTGACATCTTTCTTCAGGTTGAAGAGTTCCCCGCTGTGACAGCCGCCGACATCTCCAAGGCAATGGAGAAGCTGAAGGATTCCCCAACGCTGCTAATGTTCCACGCTGAGATGCTCCCCCCAATCACCAAGTCTGTTGGCGACTATGTCCTCCATGGTGAGGCTCCTCTGGCGCCCACCGGCCCTGTCAACTCGTACAAGACCTTCCTCGACTCCCGTCCTGTCGCCTTCGAGACGTACGCCATCGAGAGTATCCTCGAGCAAGCCCACATCGCCCCCGATCTGCGCCTGCACATCGTCCACCTCTCCGCGGCGGAGGGCATCCCCCTCGTCAAGAAAGCGCAAGAAGCCGGCGTCAAGCTCACCGCCGAAACCTGCTTCCACTACCTCACCCTCGCGGCCGAAGACATAGCGGACGGCGACACGCGCCACAAGTGCTGTCCGCCGATCCGCGAGGGCGCCAACCGCGACTACCTCTGGGACGCGCTCAAGGATGGGCTGATCGAGACGGTCGTGTCCGACCACTCGCCCTGCACGCCCAATCTCAAGATGCTCGCCGAAAACGGCGGCGACGGCGACTTCTTCGAGGCGTGGGGCGGCGTTTCCACCGTCGGCCTGGGCCTCTCGGTGCTCTGGACCGAGGGCTCCAAGCGCGGCGTCGACCTCGCAACCATGGCCGAGTGGACCGCGTGGAAAACTTCTAAGCAGGTCGGACTCCTCGGCACTAAGGGTGGCCTCGTCCAGGGCTGGGATGCGGACTTCTGCGTCTTTGATCCTGAGGCTTCGTTCACTGTATGTCCCCCCCTCCCCCTCCTTCGCTCCTCGCTCCTCGCACATCCTAACATCGGAACAGGTCACGACTAGAGACATGCACTTCAAGAACAAAGTGACGCCGTACGAAGGCAAGACCCTTCGCGGCCGCGTATGCGAGACGTGGCTCCGCGGCCGCCGTATTTACTCGACCGACGAGGGCTTCGAGCGGAAGGGGCCGCAGGGACAGCTGCTGCTCAATAAGAAGTAATGAGTCGGGTCGCGTACGGCTGGACTAGACTAGATGTCGTTTCGTTGCGCTGGGCTTGGAGTTTTGTTTGTTTCTGTTTTTTGTTTTTTTTGCTGTAGCGGGAGGAGTTTGGTTTGACTGTTTGAGCGTGCGAGTAGGAATTGATACAACCCTATATCGGTATGATGTATCTGTTCTGTTCTGTTTTGTTCCGTCGTCGTCATCGTGTCTGCTGTGACGTCGCAGTCGGAGTCGGAGTCACAGTCGTTTGTGTAGCATCGCATCGCACCGGGCACGCAATAGGTAGATAGTGCATCGTTATGGAAGGCAAAGGCAAGGCATCGTTGAATATTTATACTGCAGAGCACCGCTCGCTTTCCCCGCACACACGGACACACACCCATAGACACACACCACACGGACGAGGTGATGGAGGAGGTGACGGAGGAGGTGCTCCGTGCATACTTGGTTATTTAGTTATTTAGGGGACGTCGCCGACTTCCAAGTTCCTACGGTGCACCCACTGCCCAGTGAGCCAGTGAGCCAGTGCACCCACGCCCCACGGCGGTGATCGCCGCTGCGCTGCGCACACACATACGGGATGGCAGGTTGCGTCGGTAAACGGATGTGCTTGGCGCATGGGATGTCACTCGTGGTGGGGAGAAGCGCGGTGGGGGGGAATCGGAATATACAGGTAGTAGGTAGTAGGTAGTAGGTAGTAGGTAGTAGGTAGCGCAATCTATAAAAGGTGAAGATGTCCTTGCTGCTTCTTGCAATGAAGCATTGGGGGTCTCAGCCACTCCTACTAGTGGTGGGTTATCGAGAGCTGAAGTAAATGTGCCGGGCACTCGGTATTAGATACGCACTACGGTAGAGTATCTACGGTAAAGAAGTGCGGTCTGGAGTTTCGAGGAGACGTAAATGGCGGAAGGATAGTCTTGCCATTTGGGAGGGTGGCAGGACGGAGCGACGACTCGCGAAGAGCTCGGCGGAGGAGGACTCAGGAGAGGTGCGAAAGGAGAACGGCAGGCTGGAGTCGGTTCATGTTTAGTGCTCATGTTGCGTGGGACGTCCCCTTTCGGTGTGAATTTGGGAGGATGACGGAGGCGCCCCAACGAGGGATCATGATGTGTTTAATGTTGTCATAACTGGCCGAATAGGTACCTACAAACACAATGACAAACGATAACAAAACCAACACAAACCCAAATCGAAGAAGAGTAGATCTTAAAGAAAGAAAGGTATGTAGAGAAAGAATCAGACGCGGGCTTTCCGGAGATCCAAGCGGCAACAATCTGAGATTCAACCTATTCTCTGAGTCGGACCATCAATAATTTCCAATATACAAACAGGGGAACAAGCACAAAGCAAATGCAATTCAATCATAAAACCCGCAACGCAACCAAGGAATGCTCCGCATGCAGTACATACCAACCCTCCCACCACATTCTCCAGCAAACAGTGCTTGTTCGACTTCACCGCCTCCTGGGCAGCTCCCCTCCTCCAGCCACCAAGATCATCTCCCTACCTAGTGATCGTGGAATTCTCGAAAACAGTTGCGCTCACCGCTGAGACATAACGGCGTGTCACAGCGTTCGCATGCCCAGGTGGTTTTTGGCAGATCCGGACACTCAGGACCCCACCTCAGCCGACACAGCCAGCACACTTTACTGTGATCAATAAATATAGGGCTGTGACCGCCTGGGCCCCAACCTCCGCGGCCCTCCGTTCTAGAAGCCGCCGCCGCCTGCGCAGGCGGTGACGGGCTGGCCGAGCGCTCCCTGCGGAACTCGGCCTCATAGTCGACGTTGGCAGGCTCCTCCTCCTGCTCCTCCTCCTCCTCCTGGTTGGCGGACTCTTTCCGCATAGCAGCCACCACGCGGAAAGCAGTGGCGACCGCAGCACCCGCCGACGCCGCAACCGTCGATGTCGCGGACCCCCCGCTGGCAGCACTCTGGCAGAACGCGAAGATCCCGCCGGCGCCTACGTTTCCGAGGGCGGACTGTGCCGACGCCGCAAGACTGCCTGTATAGTACGCGCCGCCCCCCGGCCGCTGTCAGCGGTGGTGTGGTTGGAGTAGGTAGGTAGGGAAGTAGGTTACCTACCTGCAGCTACGCCATCGGCGGTGAATCCGAGCGGCTGGAGGAGCGTCCCGAGAGTGAGATCGGGATACAGCGCAATGGTCGCGCCGCTGATGGCGCTGCTGATGGCAAGAGGGTTCGCGGCGATCAGCCGCCCGACTTTACTCGCGCCTTGGTCAATGGCCCGTAAGAATTTTGCCATTGGCGACGGGATATGGGATGTGCGTCCAGTGGGGCTTAAAGATTGCTCGATGAAGGGTAACTATAGTAACTGCCCGGTCGAAGAGTGTGGTCGCGTTCGCGGTAGATGTCAATTAGCAGAAGTCGATGTTCGCGTTCGACTTCTGTGCATGACGTGGCGAACGGGGGTTAAAAACCCCGCATCTGGAACCCCCGTCCTTTAGCCAATCAGTGTCCGGTAGCAGTCTGCAGATCACTCGACCGGCGACAGTACTTATGGAAGGTACCTATTCGCGAACATCGGGTTCTGTCAAGTGACATTTTGTGATAGTCTCGGGGGGATGGAACCGAAGTGGTCTTGTTGTTCCGTTTCGTTGTATGTACAGTGTTCGCACGACAAACCGACCAGCCGAGGTATCAGTTAAGATGAAGAGGCGGAAAGGACAGGTACAGATGTCCGTGGAAAAGAAGTGCGGTCTGGAGGTCCGAGGGGACATAGGTAGAGGAAAGTGGTCTTGAAGTTGATAGGTGCACTGGTGGAAGGAAGGATACAAGAATGCAAAAGAGCGTACTTTTATAGACGCAAGGCACATAGCAGAACATGCCAGTAAACCAAACGACTGACAAGCAGTGATCAAGCGAGTGATACACTGTGACACAAACACGTGATAATCAACCCGTCCGTCCACCAGACACCTCCGGACGGACTGGATGATTTTTTCTCGATGCTCTAGATCCACCGTCGTCTATATATTCCCTTCCATGGGTCCGGACGGGATGGATTGGACTGGACTGATGCATTCCGGACTGGATTATCGGGAGCACTGGTCTCTAGTCGTGCGTTGAGGACTGCGCAGACCAGATGAGTGGAATTTGCGCTTGAGGTAGACATAAAAGCTACTGACTCGCTACATGTTATGGACACACCTAATCTAGGGGCTTGTCATTAAAACGGATTGACTCGTTACTGAAATACCAACCAACCAAAAGGTTACTTCTCAACCGATGGATCACATAACCCACGAAAAAATCGGCATACAAGGTGAGGAAGCAGCACCGTAATACCGTAACACCGTTGCGAGCTTTAGTGCTTTAATACATGTTTCGACTCAGCTCGGCTCGCAAAGGCCCCTCATTCTATTACTTAAACAGAACTTTTTCGTATACCTAACGCCATCCAAAAGACCAGAAAGATACATACAACATAATCGGAGCAACTGCCTAGGAACATCACACCTACCTACACGACTTCAATCTCCATACCGTCGACGGCGCCCATAACCTGCTCCATCTCGCGCAGCGTGTACTCGACCATGAAGCTCTGCTCCACGAGATCCTCCATCCGCTTGTAGTGTCTATCCGTGTAGCTGCTCAGCGCATCCCAGACATCCCTACCGACACCGCGCAGCTCGACCAGACGCTGCGCACTGTAGCTCTTTAGCAGCACGTGCAATACCCTCTGTGAAACTACCGCGGTGCGCGCATTGGTGTTCCAGTCGCGGATTCGGCACAGCAGTACCGAGAGCTGGGAGTCCGAGAGCGAGGCGAGGACTTCGTCTACAGCGGCGATGCCGGAGAGTGAGTCGGCTTCGGCTGGCGAGGTCGCCGTGACGGATGTCAGCAGGTTGAGCAGGCGTCCGGGATGGTTCAGCGATAGGGCCAGGGAGATCGCCGAGCGGTAGTCGTTGACGGCAATGTAGTTCTGCAACTTCTGTTCCTCCTCGACGAGGGCCTGCTCTTTGGCGTCGGCCTCAGCGATGGTGGCGCTGGTTGCGTCCTGCCAGAAAGTGATGACACCCTCGGCATCGGCCGAGGCGATAGTCGTACCGGTATCTTCTTCGTCGGGACGTGTGGCCAGCGCCCAAATCTAGCACTTGTCAGTCTCTGTTGAGCCATGCGATTCGAGGGACCGGAAAGTTACATACCCGCTGCTCGTGATTGTCCAAGGTGACGGAACACTCTCCACTCTTGACGTCCCACACTTTGACGAGGCCATCGTTTCCACCACTGATCACCTGCAGTCCTCCCGAAATCCACAGCGCCCTCTGAATCGAGTTGGTGTGTCCCTCGAACGTCTTGAGACAGGTGTAATCCACCAAACTCCACAGCTTGACCGTCTTGTCTGTCGACCCAGTGACGACCATCCTACCGCCCTTCATCCCAGCTTCTCCGCCGACCGCGCTCGCAGTGACAGTGGAAGGTGCGAATTTAACGGACCACACAGCACGACGGTGGCCGCGCAACACACCGATAGTCTCGCCTTCCTCGACCGACCAAATCTTGACGAGTCTGTCCTGGGATGCGGAAGCAAAAAGGACGTCGTCCGGCGAGACGTCAATGGCGTTGATATCCTTCTCATGGGCACGTTTGGTCCAGACGGCCCGTGGCTTCTTGCCCGATTCCACCGAGACATTCCACTTCTTGATCGTACGGTCAGCACCTCCGGTGAGCATGAACTTCGGTGGCAGCTTCTCTGTCGCCGCCTTTGAGCCCTCTTGGGGCCTTTGGCGCGGCAGGGAGAGCGCTGCTACACTTTCTGCGTGACCGGTGAAAACCGCGGCACATGTAAAGGAGTTGTTCTCTGGGTCGATCTTCCATAGCCGTGCATCATTATCTTTGCCAGCTGTAGCTAGCCATTTCCCAGACCAGTCAACGTCGAGAGCGAGGACTGTTTCCGTGTGCCCGCGAAGTATGGCCACGTCGTGGAAGGTGGATGAAGAGACAAGGCTCACGTTCTCCGAGTTCGTGGCGATGGCGATCAGGGATGAGTCTGGAGGGAGGTACTGAATGTCGAGGATCTGGTCGTAGTTGGTGGTGATGTGCCGGCTTGTAGGGAGGGAAGTCGGTGCGGGCGAGGGTAGGTGAAGGTTGTGAATCTGGAGGGTGTAGTCGTGGTGGATGGAGAGTAACGACGGCAGGTTCTTGTGGTATCTGTAGGACCGTCAGTAACCATTCCCCTTCGTTCCACTCATCGCTGGATGATACAGACATTATCTGGATAACTCCCTTCTCCTCATCCTCATCAATCTTCGCCTGCTTGGTGATCTCCTCTCCCGCTGCCAGATCCCATATCCGCACTCTGTCCTGCCTTCCCGCCGCAAACACAAGCTTATCTACCTGTTCACCATCCTCCCTCACAAACATGCCGGGAGCAACGAACCCAACCACCTCCACCTCTTCACCAGCAGGCGTTATAACAGCATTCCAAGTCGTCGTATCGAAGAGACACATGACACCGTCTCTACCACCACTGAGCAGCCTCCTCCCATCCGGACTCCAATCCAATCCCCTCACCACACTCCCATGCTTCTGGAGGGTAGCCACATTCCTCGTCGTCTCGAGGTCCCACACACGAATCGTCGTATCCTCACCCCCAGTCGCCAACATGAACCTGCCCATGCCGCCCTTCTTCGCACTCCCCTTCTTCATCTTCCCATCCATCGCGACATCCGTCTCGCCCTCGGCCATGTAGAACGCCAGCGCCGACACCAATCCGCCATGTCCACGCAGGTTATGTGTCACGAAACCCTTCCGGATATCCCACACCTTGACGATGCCGTCCGCGCCCCCAGTGGCGACCAGTGTTCCGGTGGGATCGGCCGCAGAGACGATGATGGGCGTTGTCTGCCGCACCGAGCGCTCGCGCTCGGGTGTCACGGTGATGGGCGACGCGGAGAAATCCGGCGACAGCGTGTACGTGTGCATCTGGTAGGACTTGGAGATCCCGAGGATCAGGTGCGAGCCGTCGGGTGTCAGGGCGAGCGTCGAGATCTCGTCTTCGAGCTGTGGGCCGCGGCAACGGGATGTCAGTGCTTGTGCTCTCCCTGCGATGATGGTGAAGATGTGGCGAACGTACCCCGCCGATACGGGCCACCTCCGACCCGCTCTCAATATCGGTGATTACGGCTTCATCGCCGTACGCGGTGACGAGCAGACGTCCGGAGCGGTCGAGCGCAACGCAGCCAGCACCTCCGCTGTAATACGGCTGGATGACCCGTGCGGGCTTGAACGTGGTCTTGAGTGCTTGCGAGGGCGCCATTTATATCTGGTTTTCCGAGCCTCGTGTCGTGGGGAGAGATTGCGCGATTGCTGGGGGTTTCACGTCGGTCGCGCGAAGTGCTTCTTCTGGGCTTTTGCTTCAAAGAAAGTTTTTGGTGACACTTGCAGGAACCATCTTTACCCCACGCTAGCCGATCCTGACAAGCGCCGCCTCCATGCGCCATGAGATGAGTGACCCGCTGTGAGTCAAGGACTGGTATGTACCATGTATTCGTTCGGTACTCTAGACTATTACCCAGGACATGTACAAATCGTCTGTGTGTGACGAAGATCTATACGATATTGTACGGATCGCTGTCCTTCTTGCTCACAACCACCTCAAAGCCTTCCTTCCCTTCCCTCTCCGCCTCTGCCACCTGCTCCCATTCCCGAGCCAACGCATCGCCGAGCTTCTGCTTCATGACGGCAGTCAGGAACCCTCTCTCAGTGTTCGTGTGGAAGCCTACGTCCGGTTAGCCAAGCAGGGATACACAACTCGACGGTGGCGGCAACTCACAGCTGATGACACTGATCCCGATCTCCTTCGCCGCCAGTGCCTCATGATGGCTCAGCTCCCCAGTATAGTACAGGTCCACATCGAGGCCCTTCAACATACTCCCTCCACTGCCCGCACACAGCGCGATCCTCTCAATCTTCCTCCCGCCACTCCCATCAGCAACCATCAACCTCTCCATCCCCAGCTGCTTCTTGACCCTATCCACCAACACGCCCAACGTCACCGGCTCCTTAAGCACCAGCACCCTCCCCATGCCACTGTCCTCGAACCCCTCCGGGCCGTCCACCTTCTGGATCACCTTCCTCGCCGTCTCGCACGCAGTGCCACCCGAGATCCCATCGGCCAACCAATCGTTGACTCCACCTATCGTAGCATCAACCGCCGTATGCGGCGAGTACACACTGATCCCCTCCTGCGCGAGCCACAGCAGGCTCTCCTGCTGCGGGTCGGCGAATGTAAGGCTCTTGAGCGGCCGGAAGATGATCGGGTGGTACGTAACGACGAACGAGGAGCGCAGAGCGATCGCCTCCTCCGCCACCGCACGCGTCAGGTCGATCGTTAGCAGGACTACGTGCTTTGACGGACGTGAGGCGGCGAGGTCGAATCGATGCGGTGCCTCCAGGAGAAGCCCGGTGTTGTCCCAGGATTTGTCGGCGAGCGCGAGAGGGTAGCTATGGCAGGCGTCAGGAAGGGAGTACTGTGGGCTTAGGGGGCGGGGCTTACAGCCGTTGGATGGCGCTCACGACGGTGCGGACTAGGGGGGTGCGGAGGGCGGTGTTCATTCTGTGGACGGGGATGTGGATGTGGATGTGGAGATGCACATGGTTCGAGAATCGAGGTTTCGATTCTGAGGTGGTTAATGCCGATATGTAGGGTGGGGTGGACTGCAGCAACGGCAACCCCTCACACCGCTTGACGTACGCCAAGCTCTGAGAAAACATACTCATTGAGGCGCGGGAAACATGACATGTTTCACTTCGCAATCCACGAAGCTTTGTTGGATACGCCGCCATACAATGCATGTACAATCGAAGGTCCGCCAGCAACGGACATGTTTTAATCTCAGAACGGCTGTGAATTTTGAGTACCTGTCCGATGCCTGCGCTTCGAATACGGTAGTCTCCGGTGATGCATCCCCGGCACCGCTCAGCTCACAGCTAACAGCTCGCAATTCGGTATTTCCGAGAGAGAGGGAGATCACCGAGTCTCCCGGTGTTCTCGCCTCGGATCCGCCAGCGGCCGCGGCCGGGTTCTAGAGTAGGGGAAGACCAGCCTACCTCCCCATGACTCCGGTACCGGAGGGCAGGTGGTCAATCACAATAAAGCGCGGAACCGCTCGGTACTCACCTAGACTGTTGTTTTACTGTTCCTGCGAGCAGTACCGGCATCCCGTGCTGGTATACCCACCCCCTGTCGGGTACGGGGGAAAATCACATCGGGTCCGACGGGTATAGCGCAGAACCACTCGGTACTCGGTACTGTGGGACAAAGGTGTCATGGCTCTTGTTCAACACATCAGACATTATCTACCACCGTAGACATTATTATCAACACCGCAGAGGTACTTTGAGGTTGTTGGGCCTGGAGAACACAGGCTGCTTTCTTTTCTTGTTGCTTTCTAGTCAAATGAATCAGTCTCACCAGTTTCCCGTACTAGTCGGGGTCTCTCAGTGCCTACCTAAAAGGTCCCCTCAAAACAAGCCCTATACTTGGCTTTAACTACGGACGAACCGAAGGAATAGGTGGACACTCACGGATAGTTAAAAGTTACTCCGCCAGTCTCCTCAGAATTGGCCAGCACGGAATCATTCAGGTCCTGCCCGCCACTGGGCCATCGGTCTAAGTAGGTATGTGGGAATTCCATGCCGGTATTTAAACACTCGCACAGTGCACACGGAAAAAGTGGCAGTGGGCAGTGAGCACAAACCATAGTCTGGATTATATATACCTCCCTCCGTCCCTCCCTCGGCCCGTCCCTCACGGCCCCGGGGGGAGAGGAGAGGAGGAGGAGGAGGAGGAGGAGCATATTCCCCCTCTCCTCCTATACGTCCCGCGAGCAGCTCACTCACCAATCTCACCAATCTCACCAATCTCGCCGGGCCAGCTGTAACCACATACTTATAGACTGTAGTTTCCAACCGCACCGGTCCGGTCCTCCCTCATCCTCGTCTCCGTCCTTGTGCCCCCAATTGCAACGGAGAGCAGTCAGGCAGTCAGGCAGACAGTCCCGGAAAACGACAAACGAGATGAAACGAATCGAGATGAAACGGCCGGCCGCTCACCCCGTTTATTCATCCATCCAGCCAGTCTATCCAGCCAGCCATCCATCACCCTCTGTACATATGCTAGCTAGTTATCGGCCTATGAGGCTATCATTGCCCAAAGCATCCTCCTCCTCGAGTTCTGGGAACTGCTTCTCCGGGGGTCTCCGGGGATAGGTATGTAGGTACGTAGGTATGTACATAGGTATAATGTATGTGCACGTTTAACTTCGTGGTTGGCCATTCTTTCTCCAGAAAATGTATGTAGGCAGGCCCGCCTGACACATCAATACACATCAATCACTCGCTCACTCGCCCGGGGTTCCCGGACGAACACCTACCCACACGACCGCCACCCCTCCACACACACACCCGCCGACTTCTGTCTCGCCGATCAGATTGATCACTGTGCACTGTGGTTGCCATATGTGCCTACCGCTTCCCATCCATCCCTCCCACTCTATGTAGCACGCGAAACTCTAACGTGCCTCTGCAGTAGCAGTGGGTAGGTAGATAGTATCTGCTGATCATGAGTGATATACATACATACAGAATGCAGTCTACAATACCGGGGCAGCCCCTGGGAGGGGGGAGGGGGGAGGTGAAGGGGGGGCTGTTTGCTCCCAGGGCTTTGGTTCCGAGGGGGTATTTAAAGTATACCTACATACCTACATAAGAGGTAGGTACGATGTGTGCAGTACGATGTGTGCAGCACCAGTAGTAGTAGCAGGTAGGAAGGTAGGTAGGAGGTATGTAGGTACTCTACCGGAGGAGCACGCTGAGTGTGGAGTAGGCTCCTCCAAGTCGGCCAAGGACGACCAAGGACTAAGCGTGCTTATGTACGTACGAACGCAGACTTTCCGCCAGCTGGTTCGGTGTGTGTGGTGCGCATAGGCCGAACCCGTAGCTCCAAAACTACCTATGTAGTTGTCTGTGTCGTAGTATGTACATACCCAACTGCTGCGTGCCATACTGCGTACCATACGTACATAACTAATGTATAGTACCAGCGGGAAGTTATTGGTCGGAATTCTACCTTGAGGTTAGCTAGTCTGCGGAGATCTGGGGCAGTGGGGCAGTGGGGCCTCCTGCTCACTCACTCACTCACGAGCCACTCACTCACTCTCGGGATTGGCAATTGTATGGCTGCCTACTCCGTATATTGCCATGATCTACATAGGTCGCAAGCAATTACTGATTAAACAAAAAACAAAGCTGCCTACTCCGTGTACCTCACTATCCACTGGCTTATGCAGCCTAAGCTTTGTACTTTGTACCTATCTTGCAGCCCATAGGAAAATATCCCAGGGCGGTGAGAGGGAGGTGATGTTTCCCCCAGCACTATGATTTGCAGGTGATCTGCGGGGAGCTGCTTCTCCACAGGCTATCATACATACATAAACAGCTATTCCGTGGTCACCGACTCACCGTGCATGTGTGTAGAGTAGTTAACCGGCGGGCTCACATGTTTCCCACCCACCAGCCATCCAGTCATCCATCCAGCCAGCCGTTTCCCCTCGCGGTTCCCCACGCTGAGACAGAGCTACCCAGGTCCCAGGCCACGTAGTAGCTATACCTCTGGAGGCCTGGCGGGCCGGTTCGGAATAACTACCTACCTAATACATAATTAGCCAGTGGCCGCTGGCGTATTCACGAACGGGTGGGGAGATTCGAAGAGATTCGAGGAGGCTACCTACCCTACCTCCATATACGGTATGCCTGCTGACAACTCCGCCGGACTCGATCGCACCATGCCGTAAACAAACGACAAACAAACGGTTCCACTTGTGCTTGTGCCTGTGGTATGCTACATACTTACCTAGCAACCAACCACCACACAGCGAAGCGGGATGAACCGCTGCGTTGCCTGGAAATGTCTGGCCACTAGGTACATAGTTCACTACGGTAGTGCGTTAAATAGCATAGTGATGTGTCTGCATCGTTTTTGGTGTTTTATCGTTTTATCGTTTTATCGTTTTATCGTTTTTTGTTTTTGTTATTTGTTTTTCAGAGCCGGGGGGTTTTGCCCCGGATTTTCCGCCCGCACAATGTATCTATCATGGATACGATACGATGCGAGTCTGAGGTAAGCTTGTGGAAGTAAGCGTAAGCTTGTTGCGCTGAGCTGGCCAGGAATTGGCAGGAGTGGGAGAAACGACAGGTCGCAATGTGGAGTCCGGAGGCGGAGGCGGAGGCGGAGGGAGGGAGGCTAACAACCGGTTGGCCCTGGGGATTACCTAGGGATTACCTAGGGATTACTTACCTGGGATTGGGCTCCTGTCATCTTGCCATGCGACGACGAACCCCGAACCCAGAACCTAGAGCCCACGAAACATATCTGCCGAGCTCATGGCTCGTCACTCGCCAGGCACCACTGCTGGCGGCGGCGACGGATCCGGAACTGTGGTGTGGCCAGGACGAAACAGCCATGCCCTCACCCCCGGTCAATTGGATAGTCTGGATGAAGATGCGGTGTCATCCGGTGGCGGTGGCTGGCTGGCTGGCTTCCTCTTCGCTCTTCGCTGTCGGCCCAGAAGCTGAAACTCTCCAGTTGTCAGTAGGTTTATAGTGGTGGTGGTGCGCCAGCGCCAGGGTACATCCAGTACATAGGTGAAATATCCCTACTACCTATCCCTACTAACTGCCCAGGTATAGCAACAGGGTCGGTCAGTCGCGGGAGTGTTTGTCCCCCCGTCCCTCCCTCCCGTTCCACCCCTCGTGTTCGTGCGGCGTGCGCCGGGGAAAAGTAGAGTTGGCGGGAGTGGGGGCGGATGCGGGCGGGAACATCATCAACACCTGCTTTTTTCAACTCCATGTATGTACAGAAACGGGGTGTTGCTTCCCGTGACAGTTGTTCCGCAGCTACTCTACAGTCCCTTGTCTAGCTAGGTAGGTAGGTACTGGGGAGGTATTAGGTGGGTGCTCTGGATGTGCTCTGGATGTATTTACAGTACATATGATATGGATGTATATAGGAAGTATGATATGTAGCCACTGCGGTTGATTCGTTTGGTCGGCACACATCCTATCGTATGTAGATTCGTAGTAACCAAGCAGGTAACCAAGTAACCAAGTAACCAAGTGCCCACCCAGCTTTGTACTAGGCCGCATGATATCTGCATGCCACCACACAGACATGGGAGGGGTGGGGACGACCGTGCGAGGGGTGCGAGGAAAAGAGGCGGCATCCATGTACTCGTAGTTAGAGTAAGTACCCTTGCGAACCACCCTCACCACCACCACCACCACCATCACCGGTCCACCACCACTGCATGCATGCAGACGACAACTCATGCGAACTACCCACCTTCACCACCACACACACTTCTGGTTACCACTGCCACACACACCACGCGCACCACCTCACCGGAACCACCACCACCACTAGTAGCGTAGCCACACACATACCAATGATGCCATGGTAATGCCGCCGCCGCCGCCGACGACGACGGACGATCTTGGTTTTCACTCCCCTCCGTGGCTGGGCAGTCCCGTGCGGGGAGGCAGGATCGTGAGACATCGTTCTGCTCCGGCTTGGGAGGACACAGATACTTATCGACACGTAGATATAGTAGAGATTGATTCGCACCGCACCGAGGTCCGAGCCGGCGAGCCCGAGAGACACGGCGGTAGGGTAGGGCTCCCGTCTCACGACACGCAGAGTCCGTATGTCTCGCTCGGAGCGGGAATTCGAGCCGTCCACCCATCATCTCTACCATATGTACCCGTCGTGGCTCCCGGTGGAGCATTCTCATATCACATCACAAACATCACAACATCACATCACATCACATCTGTAGAAACGTCCTCTGTATACGCCCTCGCCTTCGGATGAACATCACGGCGTCCAATAGCGGCGGGCTTCCCCCCCTTCCCCCCCGCCCCCAGTTACCGATCACCAATCACATTCTCCGTGTCAACTCACAAATCCCGCATTCTGTCGAGCCAATAGCATTGATTCCGAAGCAGAGTTATACTAAGAGAAGAGAATGACGAATGCGGTGCAGTGCAGGCCAAGAACGCAAAAAAACGCTGGACGGACGCTGAAGAGAACGAGGAAGAGGAAGAGAAAAACAACCACCAGACGAAAAACACAGGTAGTGCGATTACATGAGGGGCTTTTTTCAGAGAAGATGCAATGATGAATTGAATGAAGGGAAGGATGCAATGCCAGAACAATAAAACGACCGGAGATCCCTCAACCCAGGGAAAAGAACGCCCTTGCGAAAGAAGCAAAAAAGCAAAAAAAAAAAAAACTAACAGATGCGCAGTTACAGCAACGTGTGCGAAAAAGCAGAAGTAAAGAAAATAAAAGACAAAAATAAGCAAGCAAGCAGGCAAACAAGCAATCAAAGTCGCAAGCAAGCAAGCAATCAATCAATCAATCCGAACAAATGCAATGCCATGCTGTGACTCGTCGCTCCGGATGGGAATCCCCCACTAACTAGTACGCAAAAAAGAAAGCAAAATCATGGAGAAAAAAAAAGCAACAATCTGTCGTAACCTCGAGCGTCTCAAGAAGGATGGTGTGAATGAAGTACCGTATGGAAGGTAAAGAAGAAAAGAAGAAAGAAAAGAAAAAAAACTGCCACCCGCGCAAACTGCCGCCGCCGCCCCAACAACACCACGAACCTGAAAGAGGAAAGCCGCCACCGCTGCCATCAGTGGCGAGCCTCCTGCATGGCGTGCCTCTCGATGTACTTCCAGACCATGTGCTCCGAGAGATCCTCGAGCTTCCTGACCAGCCGGCCATCCATGAAGAACAGCAGCGAGGGAACGTTGAGCACATTTCCCACGTGCTGTATCGAGGCGTCCGGCTCAATCGAGTTGCGCGTAAAGATGATGGGGCGCGGCCCGAAGCTCGCCGCGCGCGGAGACGAGGCGATGTTCCTGTACAGGCTGCCGAGGACTATCAGTCTTTTTTTTCTTCTTCTTCTTTTCCCATTGTTCCCATCCTTGGGATTTTGATTCGGGATCCTCTTCATGCGAGGCATGGATGAGATAGAGTAACTTACTCGAGGGTCCCCTGTGCAATCCCATTCTTGTAGACGTAGACCATGATGAGAGCCCGAGGGTGGTTCCCCTGCACGCTTCTCAGATGCTCATAGTTGACGATATCAAGCACGGACTGCATATCGGCAGAGAATGTGATATGATATATATGGGTAGGGAGGGGGGGGTGTATTTAGGAGTGAGGGAGGGATGGTGGGTTGATCAATATAAGATTTGGAGCAAAAGGTTGGTGGGGAATTGGCGTGTGGTGGGTTGCTGTACTGGTGTATTGCAGGTCGGTCTGGTTTGTGTGTTCGGAATGCTTTGGTCCAGACTGAAATGTGAGCGTTCAACTCCGAATATATAGAGGAACACTCCCACAGCGAAGCCATGGGAGCTGGCCATCCATCATCACGGAAACAGCAGCACTCTGGCTGATGCTGCTGCTGCTGCTGCTGCTGCCAGATGCGACGCTAACCCCGCCTTCTCGGTAGGCCTAACAGACACCCCATCATGGCAGAGAGCTGGCCCTAGAGCTCTGCTCGCTCGTCGAGAGGAAAGCGAGAGCCAGGCAGTGGATCCATCCTTCTTTGCGCTCTCCTCCCTCCCACCTAAGGGCCTGCGTGCTGGCGTGTTTTTTCGATATTGGCCCAAGCTCAATAGGATTAAAGCCGTTACGACATTGCAAACAAAAAAAAAGATGGTGGCTTTCCTTCCGGGACCTCCGTACTGTGCCCCCCCTCAATAATGGGTGAGGTTTAAGCTGCTCCATCGGCCTGAGTGGGGGGGGGGGGGGGGGGGTGGGGCGCTCGCTATCGACACCAATCGTTAGGCGGCTCGCCAGGCAATATCCCCGCTGCCCTCCGTCCAAGGCGGTAGGGCCATCGCTCCTCGAGCATTTCCTTGCTCTGCGCTGCTTTTCTCTGCTTTGCTTCTGCTTCTGCTTCTGCTTCTGCCTGCCCTGCTGCTTGCCCTGCTGCGTGCTGCGAGCTGCAGTGACAGATGATACAGCAACTCTGTCGTGCGCGGCGCATTGCAGTAAACAGATGAATATGCACAGGACGGATGGAGTTTAGAAGTGAACAACGCCGCTCTGACAATTGCCAAACGGTGAAACAGCTTGTTTCCTGAGCGTTTATCGACAACGACGACGGCACTAGCGAACCGATGCCCTGGGCCTCGGAGGGCAGAGACGGAGAGACACATGAGGCGTTGCCCCTCGGCCAATGGTAAGCTTGAGGGGGGGCCAGTCATAAAAAATGCAGCATCGTTGACAATTGTCTGCTTCGGGGCGAAGAATATCGTAGCTCGGACTGGGCCACATCACTTGCAGTGGAAGTAGGCGTTCTAGGCCGCATGAGCTGTCTTCATGCATTGCAAACCACGTCCCTGCAAACTCAGTCAGATCCGCAAGGGCGGTTCGCGATTTACAGGCCACCATGATGTAGAATAGAGTAGAGTGGATTCGAGTGGAGTGGATTAGAGCAGATTAAAGCAGAGCATGTAGAGTAAAGTAGAGTAGAGTAGAGTGAGTGGCTGTTCGATTGGGAAGTGCGCAGCGTGAAGGGGAAGGGAAGGGAAGGGAAAGCGAAAACTGCCACGAAGAGTAGTGTCCATGTCAGTAGAGCAACTAGCGCGGTTCTGACGGTGCAATTGAGCTAAGACGACACTGACATTTTCCGGACTGCCGGAGAAATCCAGCATGTTGTGCGAGTGGGTGATCGCCAACCAGGCCCCGGAGTATGGCCATTGGTTACCATGGGCCGGACAATTGACCTCCCCTCCTCCTCCGCAGGGCAGTTTGCTGTTAGTGGTATTGTCGCCGTTAGTGTTATTGTTGCTGTTGGTGTTATTATTGCTAGTTCTGGTCTGGTGCTGTAGTTAGTAGTAATTGGTAGTAGTAATCGTAGTTGTTGTAGTTGTTGTTGTCGTTGTTATTTTCATGTTGCTGTTGCACAGGCGACATTCGGCCTCGGGGATGCGGCATGGAGCCCTGCGACCGACCATCGTGGGCAATCCCAAGCAATCCCAAGCAATCCCAAGCAATCCCGAGCCAATTGCCGTATGCGCTGTAGGGTTGAGGCGTGCAGAGTGCGTGTTCAGGGGAGATTCCGCAGCACGTGTCGATTGAGGCTCTGCCGCGACTTTTCGCTCTTCCGTCCTGCTGCTCACGTCGTCGACGTCACATTCGAGCCGACGGTGAAGCGAGAAGTGCATGTTGATCACGGCAAGTAGTTTAGGTAGAGGTAGATGCAAGGTTGGGTGGTGATGGTGGTGGTGAGTGGCGGTGGGTGGGACGATACCGACCGTCGACTCTGCGATTGAGTAGTTGGAAGATGTGCAGTGGGTTGCTGCTGCTGCTGCTGCTGCTTCTGCTGCTGCTGCACTTGGCTCACTAACCACTGCTGCATCCTGCAGAGAAAAAAAGCAACAACGAGGTTGACGAGCGACGAGCGTCGAGCTACAGACACACGAGCACGCCCACCGGGACGAAACCGTTGGCTGCAGGACATCTCGCCCCAGTGGCCGTTCCAACATCTAAAAAAAAAGCTGGCATTCATTCATTAACCACCGCCTAGTGGAGTAACGTTAGGCACAGCTGTTGTTGCTGCAGCCATCTCACCGAACGCTTGCATCTCGGTACATCGGACCCAACTTTTGGAATCTTGCTCGTTCTGTCCTCAGCTGGCCACTGCCGGCTACGTGTTGACTGAGGACACAGCGATCCTTTTTCCCGAACCACAGGTAGAGTGGTGGGGAGCGGTGGAGCGGCGGAGTGGTGCAGTATGCTCACCACGAGAATGAATTGCCAGCTACAGCGGTGAGAGAAGGTTGCCCCGTGAACCACGAGGAGGAATCGAGAAGTCTGATGCACCATAGGCTCCAGCAGTAACACCGATCTCCTGAAGGGGCCGTTTGCTCACGCTGGCGGAGGGGGGTTGGGAGGAATTGATGCCAGATAGGATTTTGCGAAGGCCCCCAATAGTCGGCTCCTCACCGACTTTTGGTCATCGGGCGTTCGATGTGTAGGTAACGATCGGAGCGGACCCACGCTCAGCTGCTGCCCATGCGGAGGAAGCTGTACCAGCGGACAGCTGTTCTCTCGCAGCAAGTCGTCACTGGAAGTCGATCCGGTGGATGAAGGTGTCAATTCTCCCCCGTAATCGTCCGACCCGTCGGACAGGAAATTGCTGTCCTCTCCATTGTTTCCTGATGGTGTTTCTGGCTTGCGGTGAGAGATGTGAAGTCCGCAATATGGGAAGCAGATAGGGCATCGGAAGGCCTGGATTCGATTGGCAGGACCGCCATCCCATTTGGCAGGCTCGTGTGCTGCGAATATGTACTCAGCATTGCCCGTTAGTCATACTACTAAGCGGTGTGTCGAGATAGGATGAATATCTCCAGGATGAAGGGTTGGTCGAAATGTTTCGTATGATATATACCATGGGTACTCGACCTAGGTACCTATTAGAGTACCGGTGGCCTAACTAGAGGAATGGTTAGTACCTACGGACCAAGGAGCTCTGCACGAGTCACGGGCTCGAGTGAGTGCCTGGTGTATGCATGTACTAATGTCGGATAGAGTACGTACTTATTGACTACTCCGACCGGTATTCCGTAGGTGGATACATAGGATAAGATACATGTCAAGAACTTCAATGCGGGGAATATTGTATTCGTCGAACAGCCGGGAAGGTTTGGGGTAGAGGTTCAGGTAAAGTACTAGGAATCTAGCATCCATCTTCCTCCTCGGTACTCTACATACCATAGGTTAACTGCCTCACCTTGGCACCGGCCTTCTGGCGGCCTAGGTACTAGATACATATATGCTCTACCTACTACAGCACCTATACTTAGGTGGAAGTTAGTAGTTAGTTCGCCACACGCCTCGTCTACATACCCGAACACCTCGCTGACACCGAGGCCATCATGTACATCCTTCCTCGATCCTTTCCGGCCGTGTGTAGCTCGGAAGTTGTCCCACCGAATCGGCTGCAGACTGACCGTCCCACCAATTGGCACCCGGCCTAAGAGCAGCTCGCACTCGTGGACACACCGATCAGGGGAGAGCCGTGTATAGCATGTACACGGCAGCAACCCCATACCGTACTATACATGGGAGGGAATACGTGGAAGCGGATATCAAGGTACCTAACCACATACTAGTTAACAATATAGTAGGTACACATAAGTAATGCGTATATAGTACCTAGTACACACAATAGTACATACAGTACTGTATAGTACATGTGCTGCAGTCAGACGGCCGGTGGGTGACGGCCCCAGTTGCAAGACTCCAATCCCCCCATGTATGTAAGATCGCAAAGTAGATCTTCCACTGGGAAGGGGAGTGATTTCTCCCCAATTCAAGCACCGTGTGCTACATACAGTGCTACGGTACTGCACTGTTGCTAGAAAAAGGTCGACGATCGATCGGATGAGGATCTTGAGTGTTTCAGCATGGTGGACAACGGTCAACGTGCTGTTTCAAGTTTCAACATGCGGTGAATCTACCGTATACTAGGTAAGTTTGGTAAGTAGTTAATCGCCATCCTTACGGACCTTCAAGGGAAGGGGGGAAGGGGGGAAGGGCCAGTGAAGAGGGTGTTCCCGCAGCAGAAAAACGAAGCAAAGTTGCAGGCCGAAAGCATCTCCCGTCACTGGAGATAAAACCCCCTGTGGAGAATCGATGTGCCAGCACCGAGTGGATTATTACCCAAGGACTTACCTAAGAAGGTAGATACCTACCTTTTACCTATGCCTCTAGTTATGTACAGGATACCAGCCAAAGCGAAACACTGAATGGTATGCACACGAGTTGTCGCGCCATTGCGTGCGCCGGAGCTGGTCCGAGTGGTCGAGACTGCCAGCCGAATCGCCAGCCCGAATGTCAGCCCGTTCGGGGGCCGATCCTTCTGGCCCGTCTCGAGCTCACGAGTCACGGCCAGTGGTTAACTAGCGGATTCCCCGACGGCTTCCTCCGAGGTACATACTCCACATACATGATAATGCTCAGCGTAAAGCAGAAACACCTTTAACCATAGCACACTCTGGAAATCCGTAAATACTGTAGTATATAGCACGTAGAGTGCGTGCTTGCAAATCCTATGTAGAGTATACAGTAGGTAGCATTTATGTATGCACATCTCACTCTACATACGTGACGCCCGGATAGCTCAAGCTCCATAGCGCCTCGGAACCGGGTGTTTGGTGCAGCCGTCTTTTGCTTTCTCCGCCCTGCCCTGCCCTGCCCCACATGCCACCACCCCTCCATTTCGATCAATCAGAACAAGCCAAACAAAAAAAAGACATGCGCGCGGTCGAACTACGGTATCCAAGTACCTACCGTCTTTACTCACTTACAGACTCACAACATCATGCAGTCCCGCGATTCGCACAGCCTCGGCCGGCGCTGCTTTATCTTCCATGCTACTTACCTATCTGAGTACAAGTTACTTACTTGGGTACCTATTGCTCTCGTTTCGGTAGAATTATGGGGGATTATTGCAGGGATTATTGTGACTATAACGGGCTATTATTATGGCTGACATCGTACCCGTGGGGTACTTGTCTCCCTTCGCCCTCGCGTTCACTCTTGTTGATCCCTTCATCGTCTTGCAACACCACCTCCACCACCACCACCTCCACCACCACCTCCTCCTCTTCATACTCCTCCTCTACCTCAACCACCCAAGCCCACCCCCAGCACGCCATTATCTACGCATCCCGTACCTGGTACTCTACTGCACCCCACCACCCAACCGCATACCCACCCAACCCATCCAACCCACCACCCCCGTTAGCCATAGCTACCAATCGTCTTTTCTCCATCGCATCATCTCTGCATCCGTACCTCTTACCGTTTCCACAGTAATTAAACTCCCGGGTGCCGCGTTTCGTCTGTTTGGCCAGGTAATTCCGCCCGCGACTCCGGCCTGTCCCCGACGACGACCAAGACCTCCGCACGTCGGCCTTGTATGAGACAAAGAGAGAGAGAGAAAGAGTGATTTACCCCGCAATAATGGTGCCCGCACCCTCCAATCCTTTTAGAAGGCAACAGACACCTCTACCACCGCCGCCGCTAGTCGATCATGCCCGCCGCTCACTGGAGAATGAAATTGCGGGGTCGCCTTTATCTTGGATAAACCAGAGTAGTAGCGCCGCTGGTGCTGGTGCTGCTGATGCTGCTGGTGCTGCTGGTGCTGCTGGTGCTGCTGGTGCTGCTGGTGCTGCTGGTGCTGCTGTTGGTGTTGGTGGTGTTGGTGGTATGGTGGTGGACGCTGGCGGCCCGTTGGCCGGAGTCGACGACGACGGTAATCACTTGAGGGAGTCGTTGCCGCTAGTGATTCCTCTGCTGACGACGGAACCCTGATCGGTACAGTCTTCGCACAAGCAGCTTCAGCTGTAGCTCCTGTACCAGTTGCAGAATCAGAGAAACCCTCATCTACTCCTTCCACCCTCAAGCCGCCAAACCGTGCACGGTCGTCGAAACCGCCGCCGCCCGTTGTCAACCCCCGAAAACGCGCTTCTCGCATCGAACCTCTCACAGCCGTCGCCAATACTCCCGATGCTACCACTACCACTACCTCCGCACCGCATAGCCCTGCACCACCACCGCCACTACCAGTCGAGCTGGTAGACCCATTCAATGGCGAGGAGGATGACGAGCCAGAAATGCAGAAGGAAATCGTATCGGCTTTCCCGAACCCCTTCCTGCACCGAGCCAAGTCGGTGAGCCAATCGAGGAGGTCGTCGGATATGCTACCGATGACAGAAGCCCACTCGAACTCCGTGGCCAACAGAGCACACGAAACAACCGATCGCCGGAATCGGCAGTCCTTGGATGTGGATGCTTTCAAACGGTTGATGTTGACGGGGCAGATCATGCAGGCTCCACCAATAGCTACCGTCAACGGTAGCAGCAGCTCCAATGTGTCTCTTGATAGCCGGCGATCTGTTTCTGAACCCATAGTGGAGGGGGCCAAACGCGATGAGACTGCTGTGATTGCTGAATCGACCCCTGGTATGGCAACGCCAGGATCTCTCTCGAGATCTTCGTCTACTCGAGTGAAACCGCCGCCACCAAAACCGCGAACCCGTTCCGGTGGGAAGTCTTCGCTGTCAACATCCACATCTCCCTCCCAGACGACTCCATCGTCCCCCACCGCCACCACCAATCGGCCCTCTTCATTCAAAGAGCCTGACAGGCCTCATCTGCCAGCACCGTTGCCACCTCCACCACCGCCGCTTCTGTCCTCCACGGGGCCCGCTGAAGCGGAGAAGAGACACGCACCTCCATCCCCGCTCCCACCACCACCACCGCTGTCCAGACGACAGTCTGTTCAGCGGCGATCACCTGCCGCAGCGGAGAAAAGTGAGGGCATTAAGACACCTAGATCGTCAACACCATTGCCACCACCACCACCTCCTCCTCCCATGAGGAGGGCAAAGAGCGTTTCGGTGCGCACCACCGTCGGGGCAAGTGTTAAGGACGGACAATCCCCGACTCAATCCCCAACCCAATCCCCGCCGCCTCCACCACCACCTCACCGAAGATCCAGAAGCTCGATGGATGGATCCGAAAGTGCACAGAGGCCCGATGTGCACTTGCCGGTGCTAGGTGAAGAAAAGGAACGCGAGGCGATGGCGTCGAACGATATTCTGGTAGACCTACAGAATTTACAGAGGAAGGTGGACGAACTGCGAAGAAGTTACGTTCCTAATCTGGATGGCTGTCTCCCGATATAACCAGAACCAGCGCAACAGCAGCAGTATTTCCTGTATGTGTGTTTTACAACCGTGTAGGGACATGATTGCTTTTTTGTTTGATGGAGGTTATTTCTTCAGTAAATTGTGAATTGGGTTTTGATTTCATGGTTTCAGGATTGTTTTCTTTCTTTCGTTCTCTTGGGTTTCCTTCTTAAACTTATGGTTGGGCTATGGAGTTTTCTGTTTCTGTTTCTTTAGTACCTATTTCCTTATTTGGCTTCTGTCTGTCCTTTTACTATGACATGTCCGTCATTGTTTTCGGAGTAGGGGGGGACTCTTCGCATGGAGTTTGTGAACGCAGCTAGTCCGCCGCACTTCTGGCGCAGAGGAGGTGCTTCGAAAGTACCTACTCCACTTGCCCTTTTCTCTCTCTCTCTCTCTCTCTGTGTGTGTGTTCTTCTCTTCTCTGCTACCTAGGTGCTCGGAGATTGATTCAAGCCGTTTCCAGATCGAAAAAGTGAGGAGTGAGTGGGGCTGTGACATGTGTTGCTGGATGCGGATGATGCATCAGCCCAGTGCAGCTGTGAAATACCGAGGGAACTGCTCGTGATGGAAGGTGTGTATGTACCAGAGTACATACCTTCACCATGTGGGGACCCCAACGCTGCCGTGCCGTGTATCCCGGGGATCCAGCTCCATCGGCAATTGATCACGCCCGTTCCGGAGGTTTGGTCTTCGGGCCGAGATGGGGGATGCGCCGCAGTCAACGGCCCGGGTCGGGGCGGGGATGTCGCTCTGATGGAAAAGGTACTCTAGATAAGGCCTGGGGTGGACTGCATCCTCGTATGGACGGTGTGAGGACCGTGTCTGGGTTCAGTCACCAGTATGATAAGCTGGTGGGATTATACTTTACTCTTATCGCGTGGGGTACCACGAGTCCACCACGGTGCCGTGTGCTACTAGAGTATATACATCATACATGAGTACCAGGTAGGCATATATCCTCGGTGATTCAACTCCGTTACTCTGTAGATGTATCTAACGATTGACTACGCCCGTTCCGACCATCTCCCCGAGGAAGCGCTTCTACGGTTCTACCGTACCTATTCGGGCCGAGATCATTGCCCCTGCCCCCGGCCGCGGAGGCTGGCTTGGCATCGGCCCGCGCGGTGCCGATGCCTGTGCCGGTGCTAAGATGACAAAACGGGACTGCAGAGCAGCAACTAGCTCGTGCATCGCGTGAGCTCGGCGAGAAAGAAAGAGAAAGATCTCCAACCACCCCATGCAGCCACTCAAGACTCGAGAGCCGAGACCGAGACGAAAATCTTTCGTGCGACAGACCACTGAGACCAGACCAGGCCAGGGCAGGAATCTCAGGATATCCGGATTCCGATACCGTATCTATCGATCCGCTATATCCGTACTACCTACATCACTATCTCCATACCTATACAAATCAATAATCTGCAGCCCCTGCGGGATTTCGTCAGTGTCAGTGTCGGTGGAGTGCGAGAAGGCGTAAGCAAGCATATCTAAGCATAAGGTACATAGGCCCATAGCTCGCTTCTTTTTTTCCCGCACGCCGCACGCGGAATCGACGCACGCGCCACATATATACATCTATACAACCCTCGACTCGATATAGCGATATCGCGATATACTTTTTTAAACTTTAAACCGGAGAGCTTCCGAGCCGAGCCGAGTCGCGATGCCGGAAGAACACGCGCGAGACGAGACGGCCACGCCGACGACGATGGATACGGATACAGCTGCCAGTGTCGGCGGCGGAATGGAGGACGAAGAGTACGAACGCAAGCTCGTCCGCAAGCTCGATATGAACATCGTCCCGGTCGTTATGTTGCTGTATCTGCTGTCGTTCCTGGATCGGTGAGTGGCCGGGACCTGGGAGACTGCGCTTTGGGGTGGGGGGAATGGGGCGCTGACGGGATGCGCGGAACGGAAGGGTCAATATTGGCTCGGCTAGGTTGTATGGCCTCGAGGAGGACCTGGGATTGGTCGGGAATCAGTATCAGTTGGTGAGATTGACTTCGAACGAGCGAGAGGGTGAGGGAAGTTTAGGCGGCGGCGGTGGTGGCGGCGGCTGATCGGAACTTAATTGACTTGGGCTTGGGCCGCATTGTAGGCTGTTTCGATTCTCTTCGTAACTTACTTGGTGGGTTTACCGGTCCCTCGGCTTGGTCTGACTGCGAGAAGTTGACAGCGAGAATGTAGGCCTGTGAGCTTCCTGGCAACCTCGTGCTCAAAAAGTTCACACCGAGATATTACAGTGCCGTCCCCTATTACTCCCCTCCGCCGCCGTGCAGTAGATGCTATGGCTGACATGCTGCGGCAGTCACGTTCATCACGTTATCATGGGGAACAATCGCAACCTTCACAGGCCTCGTACAGTCCTACGGCGGACTGCTTGCCTGTCGTCTCCTGCTAGGCGTCGTCGAAGCGTCGCTCTTCCCGGGCCTGGCAGTGTACCTAACGCTCTTCTACACGAAGGGTGAGCTGGCGCTACGCATAGGCTACCTCTTCGTCTCGGCCGCGCTCGCCGGAGCCTGTGGCGGCCTCCTCGCGTACGCCATCGGTTTCATGGACGGTACAGCCGGAATGCGCGGCTGGAGATGGATCCTGATCATCGAGGGGATTCCCACGGTGATCATGGGGGTGGTGACGTTCTTCATCCTCGCCGACGACCCGGACACGGCCTGGTACCTGACGGAAGAGGAGCGCCAATTCTGCATCAAGCGCCTGGGCCGCGAGGCCGAAGCCACCGCGAGCGCCCGCCAATTCCACTGGACCGACGTCAGGAAGTGCTTCACCGACTGGAAAACGTACTTCTTCGCCGCGGCCCTGTTCGGCATGGACACGATGCTCTACGGCTACTCCACCTTCCTCCCAACCATCATCAAGAGCATCGGCGGCACCGCCTGGAGCAACGCGCAAGTGCAAGCGCTGACCATCCCCTGCTACGCCCTGGGCGCAATCACCTACCTGATCGTCGCGCGGCTTTCCGACCGCCACCAAAAGCGCGGGCTATACACCATCATCTTCGCGGCAGTTTCCATGATCGGCTACGGCGTCCTCCTCGCCGACGCCTCCGCCGGCGTCCACTACTTCGGCTGCTTCCTCGTCGCCATGGGGCTGTACGTAGCTGTCGGCCTGCCGCTCGCCTGGCTGCCGAACAACTCCCCACGGTACGGAAAGCGTACGGCCGCCACGGGGTTCCAGCTCACGTGCGGCAACGCCGCCGGCGTCATGGCCCCGTTCCTATATCCGAATACCGACGGCCCAAGATTCACAAAGGGCCACGCGGTGAGCCTGGCCATGGTCGGGTTCGCCGCAGTCATGTATTCCATCCTATGGGCGGCGCTCGCGAAGTTGAATCGTGACCGCGAACAAGGGAAGGAGGACTGGAAGCTCGAGGGGAAGACGTGGGAGGAGGTCGCGGAGATGGGTGATGAGTCGTACGTCTACCTGCTCGCTGTCTATCGAGATCTGGGGAGGATCCAGAGTGCTAATGGGTTGATGTCTAGGCCGAGATATAAATACACCGTCTGAATATGTAGAGAATGATAGGTTATGAGGTTATGTTTTCATTGTGGAGGCTGTACGATTACGGTGGTCTTTTCTTCGCTGTACCATGGTTATATAGGAAGGTATCATGTGAGAGTGCAAATACTATAGATTGTCACTGGCAACTGGTTACTGCACATCTGCGACTTCTGGAATCACGGCCGGAAGCTTTGACAATAGTACCGGTAGTTATTGTCACTACTGCGCTTTCGCATGTACCCCCAAACAGCCGCGACAACTACCTACCTCCTGCTGCTCCGGCTGCTCCTCGCCTATCTAGATTCTATCGATGTTGCTTCCCGGCCCTTGCGTCCCATAACCACTCCACATCCAAGCAGAGTATTTACCGTCAATATACCCGCCGTCCGATCCCATCCCACCCCATCCCATCTACGCCTCAATACTACGTAATGGCCCCTCTCCCCCGGTTATCCTCACCGGACCCGTCATCCAAACTTCCCATCCCATGACGCGAAAGGCAGACAAGCAACACAAAAGCCTTCTTCGCACCCTGCCCAGTGCCCCGCATCCCTGCCGACCCTGCATGACGCCCGCTCACCACTCCCCAAAAACCGTAACGATATGCATGCCGCGCCGCGCCGCGCCGCGCCTTCAGGGTTCGTGAGGCTCACGTTGATGGTTGCCTACCTATGCTATCCGCGGACGGAGAGGCACAGCAGTAGTCGTAGAAGTAATACATAGAAGTAGTCGCGTGCGTGACCGAGAGAGAACGCAGGACAAAACCCGCACCCCCTCCGAGTCTCCGTCCATCCTCATCCGTCGGTCGCAACCCACGCACACAGACGCACACGCACACGACGACGTTGACTCCTGTTGTTCCGGACACGATACACGATGCACACCCGCACCAGCACCGGCAACACGCTCGACGGCCCCGGCGGCGCCGGCGGAGGCGGACTGTCGCGCACCAGCTCCTTCGCGACTCGCAGCACTGTCGGTATGGCTCACCGAGCTAAACCCCCCAGATCCCCCGAATCTAGGTGAGCTGCACCGCTGACAGCAGGCAGATATGGGCGGCGTCAAGCCAAGGCTGTCGTTACCGACGAAACGTGGGTCTCCCTCCCCCGATGTGTGGCTGCGGTGTGGGCTGGGCTAAATAATGGGGTGTAGTCGGACGCGATCGCAGTCCAGGGCTCCAGTGGCATAGAGAGTACACGCCTGCAACGTGTAAGGGGCCGCGATGCTTGATGGTTGATTACGTGCGGAAAGGTACGTTGTTGCGGCGTGCGTATGTGTGCGTGTGTGGATTGCCAAGGGGGGTGGCTGATGGCTGGCAACAGAGGCGGGGGGCAGGACGCGGAAGGTCATCGCGGAAGAGATCCAGGACATGGCGGCACTGAAGGGGGTGTATTCGCGGGTAAGTTACTCTGGTCCGGCAGCCGAGGGGGATGTGGGGTTGGCGTTGAGCGGAAACAGCAGGGCGGCAGAAACGAGGAGACGGACCTGCGGCTATTCCACGTGCAGAACTGGCCGCAGGCCGCACAATTCATGATCCGCAAGTTCCGGCTCGACGACGACGAGGCGCTGACAGGCCAGCCGGGCCTGGCCGAGTGGATCCTGCAGAAGAAGCCGCGACGGCGCGCGGGAAAGCCGCTGCTCGCGGCCAAGGCCTGGAAGGTCTCGAGTGATCCGTGGAGACGCGTCACGAAATGCGCGGCGGGCCTGGACATCATGAAGCGGTATCCGTGCGGGGATCTCGACAACCCGCAGATGGAGACGGAGAAGCCGACGTGCGTGACGGGGCTGATGGGGTTCGACGCCGAGGACCAGCCCGTGCTGCACTCGAACGTGTTCGCGCAGCGCACCGCCATCTACGTGCAGTACTCGCACACGATCCTGCAGACCCCCGGCCCGGAACTGGTTAGTCCCTATGGCCCCAACATCCCCGAGCGCTTCGACAACGGCAACACCATCATCATCTTCGACAACTCGGACTCGCACAGCATCTACGACACGCTGATCGCCGCGCGCGGGGAGTGGGAGTCGCGGTGGCGCCGCCTGCCGTTCTACATCAACACGCTCCTCCCGGACCCCGAGCAGTCCGAGGAGCAGATGACCGGCGACTGCATGCGCACCATCACCCAGGACTTCTTCAAGGCCGTCGCGGAGAACTGGGACGAGCTGCTGGACGCCAGCTGGGATCACGTGAGCATCCTCGAGGACAAGATCTACGAGAACCCGGCGGACGAGTCGCGGGCCGGCGAGCTGTGGAAGAATGCGGCAAAGTGGCGTGCGTGGCTTTCTGTCCGAATTTTCGAGACGACTGCTGACGGCTGGTAGTGGTGTACGAAAAACTCATGTATGGCCACCAGGACGTCGTCAACGACATGAGGAAATACCTCGCCGAGCTCGACGGCGATACTGGCGATGAAGGACAGTGGCTTAAGGATACGCCCGTCGACTTTGTCAGGTTGGGCGCACTCATCGATGATGATCTGGCTAAACGCACCAACAACCTATCCGAGCTCGTATGTACTCCCATCGTTCCCTATGGCGATTATTCCACTCACTAACCCGTATATAGATGTATAAATCCGTAGGCATCCGCGACTCAAGGGAATCACTGCGACTAGGCGCAAGCATGTGGCGATGTGAGTATCCACAGCAAGCCCATTCGCCCACTCGGATTTGCTAACCCCATCTTCTAGTGTCGTGGATCACCTTCATCTTCCTCCCACTGTACGTCCGTCCCTTTCCCCCCCCTAGAAAGAACCACCACTAACAACCGCAGCACCTTCCTCGTCTCCTTCTTCGGCATGAACGTGGACACCTTCGCCTCAAACCCCAGCATAGCATGGTACTTCATCACGGCGGTCCCCTTCATGATCCTCGTATTGATCCTCTGGTACGCACTAAAACACTGGTTCGCCAAATCTCGACAACAGCCCTTACAACGCGGGGCTTACGAGGCGCTATTTACGTCGCTGCAATCCCGCCGCCCCGACATCTGGACGCGGCAGGGCCCACGGGAGTACATCCTCCCGCGCGGCCGCGCGAGCCGCTGGAAGTGGGCGCTCATAAAGCGGTGGACGACGGGCGACGCGATTCCGCGCGCTGCGGGCGCTGATACGGCTGACGACCAGCCGATCGGCCAGTGGAATCGCTGCAAGAGATATCTGATCGAGAAGTGGACCAGCGAGATTAGGATCGAGCCGCGCGGGAAGCTGGGGGAGGTGGAGGCGCCAGATACGCAGATCGTCGAGGCCCTTCTGCCACAGGCTAGGGTCGCGGCTGCCCCCGCCCTGCCGGTTATGACCGTCCATGAGGATGAGGAGGAGGCGCAGAGTGTCGACGCGGATCCGAATAGGAACTCCGGGGTGTTGGTTGAGGAAAGGGTTGATGGCACTGGGTGGGTGGGGACGGGGGAGGAGGAGGGGAGATTGGGCGTTAAGGGCGTGGACTGGGCGGGGAAGAGGGGGCGGAGCAGTGAGGAGGAGGGGGAGAGGCGGGGGGAGGAGTGAGGAGTGAGGAGAATTTAGTGGTGGTGGTGGGAGTGGAACAGCCCGGGGATTTGGAGATGTAGTGACATTTGTTTGGGGATATCATGCATCGGTGACTGAGAATGGCACTTCTTTGGTTACATGGCGCTCAGAATAATGGCGACGTTCGGTCTCGGCGAGGATATACCATAGTATAGAGTGATAGATTAATCGATCGATGAGAGAGTAACAAGGCAGGATGGGTGACGGAGTAGACTCAGTAGATCATTAACGACGAAGCCGTAAGCCTTCGTGAAAAGTGAAAAGAAATGCAAGTTCTTGGGGAGGAGGAGGAGCCCAGCGAGCGAGTGATCGCACTGAATGCCAATAACTACATCGTCCGGAAGGGGAAGGGGCACTCGCAAGATGTATCGAATATGGATTGAAGGAGGACCACGCTATCCATAGTAGATTCACGGAGAACCTATCCATAGCACTAGGTAGTAGGTATAATAATACCTCCACGCCATGCCGAATCGTACAGTCGAGGACGAAAGCTCCGGTCCGGGGAACTACGCGGTCTCCGGTCTCCGAATCGCTGCATCGCTGAATCGCTGGCCGTTGCCCAGCCGCATTACCTTGCATGCATACTCCCCAACCCTCGTCTTTTGCCATCCGTCGCCTTTTCTCGCCTTTTCTTGCCATGCGCTGCTATGCGCGGTCAGCATAGACGGTGTAGTCGGTGTAGACGGCGTGGTTCAGTGTGTGGTTCAGTATGGTTCAGCGTAGTTCAGTGTGGTTCAACATGGTCAGTGTGGTTCGGTGTGGGGGCGGGAGTGGGGCGGGAGTTCTGGGGAGTGGGGCGCCGAGGGGGTGCAAGCGCAGTCTGTCTGCCCGCTTGCCTGCTGGTGGCGGCGGTGAAGAAAGTCTGGCAAAAGTCTGGCATGTGGCTTTGCGTGGTTGCCGCCCTTGTGGGAGTGGGGGAGTGTTCTAGGTATGTAGGTCCTAGGTCCTGGGTCCTTCGTCGGGCAGGCGTACTCACTGGTTTGTACGTCTCGGGTCCTCTCTCGGCGGGTGGGCGGGGCGAACTGAACAGTGGGTACAACTATCTGCACTGACTGCATTGGGGAGCTTGAGAGTCCGGACTCGGAATATCTAGTACGAGTGCGTGCGCATGAGGCACCGAAGGGGAAGTGGGGGCTTTCGCTGGTGGCCAATTCGGGATGAGAGGTCCCCCGATGTGGAGTGCCTAGATACTAGGTATATACCTATATGCCCACTTTAGAGGATGGCAGAGACGGGCTCTATGAAGTCTCAGTTGTCGAGTCCAGGGTAAAGTTATGCATACTTATGTTCACCTATGTATAGTTAGTAGGTAGCCTTCGATCGAACACTTCCGCGGTAGTTGATGTTCGAATGCGGGATTTAAGACCTCGAGCTTGCCGTCCCCCTATTTCCAAATATTAGCCCTGTAACTACCCAAGCGTACGGTAGGTAGATACTAGTAGAAGTGGCGATCTCCTCTCCCACGGGATGTCCACACACCCCGAGACAGCCCAAGACAGCCCGAGCCCGCCCGCTGGTCAAACATTTCAGACCTTTCAGACATTCCAGACATTTCCATCCGGCCGCAAGCGGTGTCGGGTCGGTAAAGTTCTCCGAGACGGATGGAAACGGCCTACCGTGTATTGTACATTGGACTGTACACCATTCACTGTGCACTGTCTACCGTGTAAAGTGTACCTCGCAGTGAGCACATCGGACTATTCACTGTGTACCGTCAACCTAGCATATCGGGCACTGCATCGGTACCTATTAGCCATCCGCTGGTAGGCAAGGCGGACATGAGTTTGACTTGACTGGACGCTTCGATACAAGCTTTTAATACTGCCGCTACTTATGCTGCCGATTATGATGCTGGCGGGTGATGATGATGCTGACCAGACCCTCGTGTCCCAAACACGATGCACACACATGGTGGTGGTGGGGGTGGTGGTGGTGGTGGCGATGTTGTCGTGCAAAATCCTCAAACATGACCACTCGCCGGCCGCGGTGGTAGGCAGATACATGTTTATTAAACACTGCGGCGAGCGTACAAAGAGGGGGTTGCTGCGGGGTTTATTGTGCCGGAGCGTCTCCTCTACCCCATAAGATAGATCTGGACTTCATTTCGTGCCTGCTGCGGGACTGCACGATCCAATTCGTACGGTTGGTTGGTTGATCTCACATTTCACAACTCACAATTTGTAGAGCACATATGGCCGAGCGGGGAAACATGCTGCAGTTGCGGTTGCGGGAGGATATGTAGGATGTTTCGGAACCTCCGACAGATGCTCCGCTGGAGCAGAGTGACGTCGGCGTGCAGGATGTTCGTCCGGTCCTTTGAGTCCTCCACGGCCGCCAGGGTGGGCGGACTGTTCCGAAGAGAAGAGAAGAGAAGATGCGGTCTCGAACCATTTCTGGAAAACACGACGGACTGGCAGCTAGTAGGCAGGCAGTCTCCAACTTGTGGTATGATATGTTCTCCTCCAGCTGGTCAGTCAGTAGTCGGCCACACCTCTACGGCAGATCCCGTCAAAGTTCCAGTTGGACAATCAGACCGTGACAATGCCGGCCATTCCGACTGGCAGCGGTGGTCTTCGTTCGTTCCTCCCGGCCCGTGCTAGGGCTGTAAAGTCGTAGGTTTGTATTCGCTTTCGGTAGGTACACGCCCGATCTGCTGATGTTTCTTGGTATAGACAAAATGCCCGTAGGCCGTAGCATACCTAGTATCGCAATAGTAGAGTACAGGAGCATTTCCACGGAAGTTTTTTCTCTTGGTCGAGCGCGGTGTGTTGGACGGCCTACGCATATAGTAGTAGGTAGGTGGAGTGCTAGTTACCGTAGTAGTTACAGGGCTTGCTTGGGACGCCAGCACGGAAGCGTGCTACGATAAGGAACTTTATCCTCACATCACGTCCTCCGCATGGTTAGTTAAGCCGGGCCGAACCTGCGCTCTCGGCGATCGCAATCGTTTTCTCCGCAGCAGCAGCAGCAGCTGAAGTGAAGTCGATCCGCATCGGTAATTATTCTGCGGCATGCAGCAAGTGCACCACTCGATCAACTAAAGTGCAAACCGCAAACCGCAAACCGCAAACCACAATGGCAATTGCAAACCGCAAACCGCAAATCGCACACCGCACACCGTAAATTGCAACCCGCAAATCGGCAGGATCCGACGTGCGAAGTGAAGCATCATCGGCGCAGAGTGAAGTGTCTCCGCGAGTGCCGGTGCTGATCGCCCGACCATGCTTTTTCTTAACCACTCCCTCCCTTGGCGGCTCCCGCCAGCAACAACATGGCCATCCATCCTTGCAGCAGCTCCGCTTAGTTAGGCGGGTTGGCTCGCAAGTGCGGACGACGGACGAGACGAACCCAAAGTCTGACGAAAGCGGTGGTGGTGGAGACGCATCATGCAGGTGCTCCTCCCCCCCCCCCCCGAAATCCACGAGGAGCTTGGGAAGTGTCTATCGCCTCCCCCCTCTCCCTCCTTCAAACGAACCATACTCTGTCTCTCGCTGCACAGACACGCCCACCCACGAGCTTGCTTCCCCCCCCCGCCCATCGACTGACGAGTCTCATTCACCATCCCGGAAAAGAAAGGAAAAGAAAAGAAAATACAGCTCTCGCCGTCAAGGTCTTGGAACCCGCCTCCACTTGCTTGTCGAGAACTACCGACGATCTCTCGACACGTGCTGCGAAATCGGCGGGGCGGGCGTGGGCTGAAAGACAGGTCAGATCAGTAACCACTTCACATCACGGATTTCTCCGTTCGGGACACTTCTTTACGGGTATCAAACTCACGCGCAGAGAAATCATCAGAGCTCTCCGTCATTCTCCCTCCCGATACTCGGAACTACAACGAATATACCCCGCCCCCGAATGACCCATCGAGACCAAATAGGTACTCTACTATAGGTAGGGTCATCTACGAACCGAGTCCTCACAGTTACCACATAACATTACCGCAACTGACTGCTCCATAGTACAGACCGGCAAGAAGGAGCCGTAATTACCACCCAAGTATCCATTCACCTACGTTGCTAGAGTAGTTCGCATTCTCGATCCTACCTGACGACGTCACGCCGGGCGCCCGCATAACGTATCCACCGCCCTACTTTTGCCTTCGAGACTTTTCCGATTTCTGGAATCTGTTGAGGACTTCATCGGTGCGCATGCCCTAGTAAAGAAAGTAGGTACACATAGGTCGTTTTTCTTTTTTCTTGCTTCTTTTTCGAGCACTCTCATTCCTTTTTCCTCCCTTTCCCTACCCATTGCTTCCTCGGCCCGCAGCAATTGTCGCACAGGAGAGAGACGGTTCAGACTGTTATTCTTGTTGCTGTCTCGGATTATCAAGCGGTACCGCAAGGATCGCCATGGTGAATACAGCTGTTTTTTTCTTTCTTTTCTTTCTTTCCTTTTTCACCGCTTCTTTTCGGCTCACAGATGCCTGCCTGTCTTCGTACGTCGGCTGTTTGGCCTCGTTGTGAGGCGAGTATCTTGAGCGCCGTGCATCCATCCCCGTGCTAGGCCGAACCCGTGGGTGAGAACCCGATGATTTGTTGGATATATATGTCTCGGGTGTGATTGTGACTTCGAGTCGAGTGGGACATCCTAGAGCCGAGAAGCCCACTCGACAATGGCTGGTCCACTCGACTCCACCACCACCTAGAGTACATACACTACCTACCACGCAGCAGCTGCGTGGCCTGACATATGCACTCTGTCCCTAGGCCTTCAAACAAACCCGCAGTACCTATCTGCGAGCAGGACGCAACTTGCAGTAGCAAGAAAGTTAAAACACATTCTGGTCAATCTGACGGCACTGACAGTGGTCTATCTGCAGATCTGGACTATCAGCGATATCGGATCCGAGTACCGGTGCCTTGCAACTTGGGGTAACTAATACCTACGTGGAAAGAGAAAAAAAAAAGTCCCGACAAAAGCCACCGGGAGAGCAAAGCAAAGCAGAAGGCACGCACGCACGCACGCACTCATCCCCCGCACAGAAGATCCCCCCCGCGCCACGCCGTACACGCAGCGTACACACTCGTATCTCCACTTGAACCCCACCTGTACATACCTCAGCCTTCCCTTCGAGGTCGGATGCAAACGGACTCGTTGACTGTGGGACTAGACTGTACGAATCAATTGGCCCCAGGCAGCAACAACAGTCGACTTGCAGGGGAGAAGTCTATCAGCGGCAGCTACTCTGCTCAAGAGTCGGGTTTCCCAGAGAAGTGCTGGTGCGTTCTTTGAGTGCACAGGCGGTACAAACATATCGGGTCCAGATCTGCTTGCCTGCTTGCCCGCCGGACACCGTACCGTACCGTAGGCTTGGTTGTAGGTTCCACTGTTCCCTTTTCTCGAGGAGCATCCATGGGGGCCTCTGTGTTGGACACTCCGGGTCTTTGGACCTTATTCATATGGATTCTGCCATTATGTGGTCCATCCTTATATATTCCACCCTTCCGTCCTCCTCCGCTCGCCTTCCCTACTTAGCCAGCCAGCCAGCCAGCCATATCTTCTCCCCCATACCTCCCCGGCTTGACCTGAAGGGCCTCATTCTCCTCGCAATTGACTGCCCCGCCTTGCATTGCCTCGCAATAGATCCAGTTACAACCGACTAACATGGCAATCTCAAGATTACCCCAGCGTCCAGAGAAGGCAGTATCACCACCCTCGCCCTCCTCAGAAGTATTCCCAGCAGACTTTGAAGCAAAAACACTCGGCACATCGATCGCCGAGCGGCGGTTACGAAGGATGGCAACCATCCAAGATGACGACGAGCGGATGCTCATGCGTATCGGCTACAAGCAGGTAAGCCAGCCACTCCCTCCCTTCGTAATCCCGGGTCCTGGTGTTGACGCTTGATAGGAATTGCGCCGCGAGTTCACTCGGTGGTCAACGGTTTCGTACGCCATCTCGATCCTGGGCGTGTTGGGCTCAGTCCCTGCCACCTTCAATGTTCCGATTGCTTCTGGAGGCCCGGCTACAGCCGTTTGGTGCTGGTTCTTTGGTAGTTGCATGGCTATGTGTATAGCAGCTTCAGGTTCGCATCCACCATCACTACTACTGCCGCCGACGAAGCTCTATTCTAACCAGGTGGGATGGCAGTTTCCGAGTTGGTCTCGGCGTATCCTACTGCTGGTGGGATGTATTTTGTCACCAAGCAAGTGGTACCGGAACGGCACGTCCCGATATGGTCGTGGATCGTGGGCTGGTGCAATTTTCTCGGACAGGCGGCTGGTGGTAAGGCTTCAATATCTATCCCGGACAGAGGTCGGATGCTGAGGGATGCCCAGTTTCGTCATTGGCATACTCGATCTCGCAGATGCTTTTGGCTATGATCAGCATGCACTCTCAGTTCGATGGCGACAAATATGCCTTCTCTCCGTGCGTCTCCCCCTCCTACATATCAGTCATCGGTATTGACCCTCTTTCAGGACGGCACTGCAGACCGTGCTCCTAGCCCTCGCGCTTCTCTGCGCCATGGGCTGCGTTTGCTCGCTCACCACCCGCAGCTTACACAAAATCGTGATATGGTTCGCGCCAATTAATGGTTCGTGACTCGTCGTGTGTTGTGCTCTGCTCTCCCAACAGCGCTTGTTTTTATGCGCGGGGTCTGACGCGCATTACATTAGTGCTCGCTTCGATTGGGATTTGCATCACGCTGCTGGTCATGACACCCAATAAGCACGATGCCAAGTGGGTCTTCACTCGTATGTTGGCACCACCCAGATTCGTCCGCTGTTGCTGTTGCTGTTGCTGTTGCTGACGTGGAGGTCGGCGGATAGATACGACTGATGGCTCGGGCTGGGGTAGTAAGGCCTTCTCGTTTCTACTCGGGTATGGGATGCATCGAGATGGATTAGGGATGCCGCGAGACTGGATGCTGATGCCAATGTGAATGCAGATTCCTGTCGGTTGCCTGGACCATGACGGACTACGACGGGACCACGCAGTAAGTCGTCCTCTCCACTCATTCGCGACACTTCATTAACGCCGCCCAGCATGTCGGAGGAAACGCACGACGCCGCGATCCGCGGCCCCGTCGCGATCAACACCGCCGTCGTAACCAGCGGGCTGATCGGCTGGATGCTGACGATAACCTTCTGCTTCTGCCTGGGGGACCTGGAGTCGACGATCGCTTCGCCCACTGGTATGCCAGTGGCGCAGATCTTCCTGAACGCGGCGGGCGTGCGCGGGGCCACTATCATGTGGTCGTTCGTAATCCTGATCCAATTCTTCACCGGCATTTCCGCGATGCTGGCATGCACACGGATGGCATATGCGTTCTCGCGGGACGGCGCATTCCCGTTCTCCTCGTTCTGGTCGCGCATCAACGCAAAAACGCACACGCCCATCAACAGCGTGTGGCTCGTCGTGGGCTGCTGCGTGTGTCTCGACCTGATCGGACTGGGCAGCACGCAGACGATTGTGGGGATCTTTAACATCACCGCCCCTGCGCTGGACCTCTCCTACGTCGCCGTCATCTTTGCCCGCATTTGGTACTCGGACGAGATTAAATTCATTGATGGGCCGTTTACCCTCGGTAAGTACGGCCGCGCACTCAATTGGACCGCGATTACTTGGGTCTGCTTCATCAGCGTCGTACTGTTCTTCCCGCCTAGGAAGCCCGTCACACCAGAGAATATGAACTATGCCATTTGTGTAGCCGCGTTCATGGTCGTGTTTGCGGTCGGATGGTGGTGGGCCGGCGCGAGAGAGTATGTTTCCACATCCGGCGTGTTCTTGGGATCTCTTACTGACGGTGTGGGTGTGGTAGCGTATATACCGGCCCGAGGACGAAGGATGTTATGGACCTGGTGCCGAGCGAGGATACGGAGGAGGAGGAGGAGGAGGAGGAGGAGACGACAATGGGCTATGGGACCATGGTTAATGATCGGGTGTAGTCGGGTTCGAGGTTCGGGGTGAGTTGGGAGTTTCCTTTTCTTTTCTGATTTCTTGGGGTGTTATTTGTTTTGTTTTGGAACCTATATGGTATGATACCTACAGCTTGTGTACATGTTATGTTTTTGTTTTGGATATGCCTGCGGTTTGGATTTTTGGATTTTTTCTGTATTTTTCTGTGGATTTTGGATTTTGGATTTACATATGGTCTTGAATTTACATATGGTCTTGGATTTACATATGGTCTTAGTTCGGTCTTTTTTGGTTGCCCTTTTGGCTGTTGCTGTTGTTTTGTTTTGTTTCGCCGTATATATGGTACCTACTGCATTCAACCGTTGCCGAGCTTGGTGAAGCTTGAAGACTATCCATCACACCTCTTCCAGTGGCCAGTCTTGCAAATATAGACATGGCATGGATACCCGACGACTTTCTCGGCTCAATCACCTTTGTCCTCGACGGCGGCATTCTAGTCAGTGAGAAACCACAAAAGGCAGAAGTATTCCGGGTTCCTCCGTATATACAATTTCCTTATTGTGGATTTGGTAACCTAAATCATTTCGGTGCTCAGTAGCGAGCTACCTACTAGCTAGTATCTGGATCTAGTTACTCTGGATCTACTGCGTATTCACCAGTAGATACATCCAAAGTGTAACGACCTCCCATTGCCATTCACATTCATATTCACATTGCCATTGCCATTGCCATTCACATTATTCCTATTCTATCTCCCCCCTCCACCCCCCCCCCCCCCCCCCCCCCCTAACCGTTGCGAGTGCTCCACTATGGTACTGTAGGTTACTGCAGTAGGTATTTCCGTCAACCACAACCGCCGATAGAACCACAACCACAATCACCTCACAATCACACAATCACATAATCTCATTCGCCTCCCCACGACTCCCGAGTCCTCAACCTAACTCGATTAAACTCCAAATTCGCAATAAATCCATATGGATGACTAGACAAACATGACAAGACAATTCAACAATTCAACAAGCACAATTCACAAAGACAATTCGACAAACGCAATTCACCAATTCCACCCTCTATATGCCATAGAAGCAACCACCATCCTACATCCTCGAAAAACAACAACCTCGAAAAACAATAATCCCCCACCATCCTACATCCTCGAAAACAATACCCCCCACCAAACTAACCCCACCCCGCAAGCAACGCAACGCAACGCAAGCAATGCAAACCCCCAGTCTCTCACTACGAATACCAAGTTCAAAACCACATGAAATGCACACACGAAAGACAAATGCACACACGAAAGACAAATGCACACACGTAAAAAACAAATAACAAATCAGACCCCCAAGTAAAACTAAACATAAAGAAAAGAAAAAGTAAGCGCAACACGCATGCTAAACAAGAGTAGTAGTCCAGTAGTCCATATAGCGCTCCAACGGGGGTAATAGGTAGTAAAGTAGGTAGGTGAGTAGGTAAGGTAGGTAGAGTAGTAAAGTGGTAGCAGTATAGGTAGTATAGAATTCACCGTCAATCCCCCTGTCCGTGTCCAATCCCCGATGTCCAATCCCCCGTGTCCAATCCCCCACTTCGCCGTCCCCGCCGTCCCGTCTTCCCACGCTAGAAATAGGAAAGAGAAAAAGAATATAGAAAAAAGCAAAAAAGCAAGAAAAGAGAAAACATCCATCCAGCACCAAACCGAGCCAATCGAGAAAAAAAACTAAAGACAAAAGCTAAAATAGGTTCGTAGACTGAGAAATAAATAAAACAACCAATGTCTACACATCCTATTATCCGGCAGAATGAACCGAGTAAAAACGCACTGCAGAGTTAGCTAGGTTGACCTCCATCTACACGTCGACCGTGAACGCCCATCTGGTTTGGTGTTAGTATGTTTGGTAAACGGGGAGGGTGCGAGGAACAGAGAGTGCATACCGTTCATTCTTGAGACCCTGCGCCGTATCCTCCAGCAGGATCCGGCGACGATTGTTGACGTATGCGGTACGATCCATCATCTCCTTCTTGCTCTCGCGGAGCTGATCCGGGGGTTTCTCAAAGAGCTCACTAAGCTGTTCAACCGCCATCTCTAGATCCTTCTGGTTGTCTTCGAAGATGTACGTGTTGTTGTTTCTCTCGAGGTAAAACGCAAAGGCATACGTCCACTTGAGGGTTTGGCGGCACTGCTGTAAGACCGACGACGCCTGAGCGAGGTACTGCACTTCGATCCAGGACATCCCCGACGCGGATTGCAGCATCGTCATCTTCTTCTCCGTCTTGATGAAGAGATCCTTGTCGAGCTTTGCCGAGTGGTCGTGGTTGGCATAACGGTTATAGTAATGGAGATAACGCTCCAGAGATGCCCGAGACTTTGCCTGGTTGTCCCGTGCTTCCGACCCACTCTTCTCCTCGTATCGGTTGCAGTTGTACCAGCTCGTGCCATGCTCGTTCCAAGGCCCCATACACACCCAACAGAATTCGTGCTTACACTTCCGACTATTCAAACCAGGGTCAGCATATGCTTCTTCGGGCCACGCGAGGTTGCACGTGACTTACCAAGTCATGTGGTTACAGCCACCATTCTTCTCGATCGTCGACACGCACTTCGGGCACTCTTTGGTGTGTGCTGATATCCAGTTCGACGTTTCCGAATCGTCCTCACACTTCTTGAGCCACTTCTTGATCAGTGAGCACGGACACGGCTGGTGGTCACTCTGTCCACACCCGAAGCAGAACCGGTTCCCGCAGTTGCATGTGACCGTAGGTACTATCTTGTGGAGTTCTGTTGACCGCACAGGACAGTCTATAGCAAACTCGCATTCGGGCGCAGGGCACCACCGGAGGTTCTGTTTGTCGTCGACATATGTTCGGTTCAAGAGCTCCTCGTAGCTACCACCGGATCATAAGAATCAAGTAACCCGCATAGTCCGATCGATGTGACTCACCGTTTGTAGACCTCGGGCGCAATCAGAAGCTTCGTCGTCTTCGAATCCACGATCCGCGTGCACCCTTCCGACGGACATTGTATGCGTGCAGCTTCCCCCTCATCCTTGATCTTCGATTCCAGGTATTGCCGGTAGCAGTTTGCACAATACCGGTGATCACACTTCATCGAGTAGGTCAACAGCCTCCGGCCCTCATCGCAGCAGATATCGCACGAAAACCCGGGGATCTTCTCGAGCACCGGGGTGATTGCGTACTCCGAGCCGAGCCCAGCCTCCTCCAGGACCCGCTCCATGTTGTCCATGTATCGCTCGATCAACCGTTCCTTCTGCCATTTGAAATGGCGCAGGAGGATCCCACACTGCTCCGACGACAACCCGAAGAGGTCCGATAGTTCTGTGACTTGCGAGACCTGTTCCGCCCGCACCTCGCCCGACGATAACGTTTTGAAATCAACTTCGTACGCCTTCTTCTGCGGTTTCTCGTCCTTCACGTCGTCGAGGAACTGATCGTTATCGTCATCATCGAACTCCGAGTCTGTCCGCACAGTCAGTGTCTGGTGTGGTGGGTAGCACACGGGGAGTAAATCGTAGGCATCGTGGAGGGTATGAGCACGCGACAAGCTTAGTTTAGCCTTGAGGGAGGGGCGCGCGGGGAAACTTAGGTCCTAGAAAGAGCGTGGGGAACGTTCCGAGAGCACCAAACAAGATGGTAGAGGAAGCGAAGCGGGGAAGATGGGGAAACTGCATGCATACCTAGCTCGCCCAAGCTATCGTTGTCGTAGTCGTCCTCCGACATGCGGTCGGACATGTCTTCATCGCTGGACATGGCCGTGGTGACGGAGGGAGTAGTTTCGTCGACGGCGGGAGAGGTGGCAACACGCTTGGCTGCCGGGTCGTCGTCGGACGGGTCTTGAACCTTTCGTTTTCTGCTGGAGGAGACCGTGTTGAAGGCTATCGAGGTGGCTGCGTTGCTTGGATCGCTACCAAACAACGGAGGGCCGGCGTGGTGGAGAGGGAGGAGGAGAACCTATATGTAGTCGGTGGGGATGTCGAAGAGTAACAGGACGATCAAGGGGGGCGGGTCGAGTTAGACAAGAGAACGAATGTTGTCGACAGCAAAGTCGAAGCGGGAGGAAGAAGAGAACAAGAGGGCGAAGCAGTGGGGGACAAGGTTAGAAGCGTTGCTGGGTTAGAACTGGCGATGAATGTGCTGGAATAGGTGTAGAAGCGAGAGATCGAAGGCAAGCGGCAAGCACCTCGAGCAAGTGAGCGCATAGAGTGGTTTCCGACTTAAATTCCCAATCGGGGAAAAAGAGAGCACTTGCTCACTGAGCACCGACTGTAAATATTATTCCCGGGCTTGGCATCGCGCGCTGTCATGTGCTGACTCACAGGCTACTTGCATGACTCAGAAATGACTGCAACTCGAGTTCTCGGTGAGCATTTGAACCTACATGTGGCAGCACTGCCTCGCCCAGCGGCCAGCCAAGCGGTGATGCCTTATGTACCTAAACACTCACACATATTTACTTTGATACTCCACCGACCATGTAAAACTCAAAGTAAAGTTACTCGCTTCCATCTACGCGGGATGAACCTTCGCGGCTACTGGTAGTTCTATGGAGTAAGTACCAGTAACTATGACCTAATGTGCTTATCGCCGTCACCCCCGGCAATGCAACATTCTGTGCATAATCTCATCCGAATTCCACAGTTCCAAAGTGTGCAATATGGATATACCCGTAAACCTACACCCTTGGGACGATATGCAGAATATACAGGCGCAGCCTTCCCTAGGACCTATCCCCCTAGAATCAGTGGCCTGAAAGAGAGCACATCAATCTATTCTTTTTTTTGTTCATTCATTGATTGCGTGCGACCTATCTAGATCATGGTAATATCTACCCGTTCGCCCCCCGTTTCCCGCCACTGTCCAACCCAACTTTCATCAGGCGGCCCGATGTGGCTTTCCCTGCCCTCGCCGTGGCCTGTCCCAACGATGTATGACCAAAGAAATGACACTGGGAAAAGACAACTTCCACTCCCTCGACTCGTCCTTGCCTCACCGCAAGTCACTAGTCCTTGTCGCCGCCTCCTGCCTCTTCATCAGGAGATGCCATGAAGGAAGGTGTAGGAAGAAATAGCGGGCGTGGCCCCGGCTTCTCAACCTCAGCACCCTCCTCCTCCTCCTCTCGCCTCATGTCCGCCTCCCTTTCCTCCCGCTCCCTGAGCTCCCACTCGGATACCTCACTCGCTGCATCTTCCTCCGTGACCTGTAGAATCCATCTGCCCACATCAATGGAATAGAGGAACTCTAGGGTATCAGTGCCCTGAATCCCGCGCATTTCTCCGTCAGAATCCCACAGGCCGAGTGATCTCACATGCAGGGACATCGGCATCCACTCACCACATCCACCACATTCACCACATCTAGCACAAACAGCGCAGTACGATGATTAAGTAACCCTCAATACAATGCATCCCATTGCAACAGACGCTCCTTTGTTACCGACAACAACAACAATAGAACATCCACTCGCCCCCCCTAAACCCCTAAACCAAACAAACAAGATAAGTTGAGTTGGGCGGATAGGCGAACATGGAGGCATGTGCCATATCGAAGTACAGCAGAAAAAAACGTCAAACTCGTACATTTTTTCTCGGTGCAAGACACACACATAATTCAGAGAATTCAGAGGAAACCGTTTTGCCCGCCCACTTCACTGCATAAACGGGGAAAGGTTGGTTTGTTAAAAAAAAAAAACCAGGTGAGAGAAATTTGGTAAAAAATTGGTTGATCGCCCCAAATTCCAAAAAAGGAAGAAAAAAATAATGAAAAGGAAAAAGGAAAAGGAAAAGGAAAGAAAAGCCAAGAATGACCCATAGCACGCCGCGTTTTGCCTCCTCAATAAAACAGACGAAGCGACGAAGAAAAACCTAGAGAGACCCCACACGCGTGACCCGAATGAAAGATCAACACTAAAAAAGAACCAAAATTCACATTTAGAGGGGATAGAAAAGAAACCCCCATTAAACCCAGAAGGAAATATGATAAACATGGAATGAAAACTCGAGACGGCGGGATTGTGCGCCAAAAACCGGTTCATGAGAACGAAGAATCTTTAGTACCGCTGCTGCTTCTTGATGGGACCATACATGTCATCCTCCGCAAGTCTTCTTTGCCCTTGGGCAGGACTCTGATACGAATGTCCATGCGCTGACGCATCGTCGGGCATGTAACCTCCCATCATCCCCATGTATCCTCCTCCGGGCTCCTCCATGCCCCCCTGCGGTTGCACTTGTTGCGGAACATCTTCGGCCATATCTGTCGGGCTTCGACCGGTGCTGTACATTCCGGCAGTTCCGGGGCTCTTTGACGGCGCAGGAGAGACCGAGTACTTCAAGCCGTTGCCAGTGTTGGGGGGATCCGCTAGCTGGTCGTGGTGCATGCCGTGCTGAGGATTATTGAAGTTGAGCTGCGTAGGTATGGATCCCTGCGACATCTGGCCATGCGACGGCTGCTGCTGCTGGGGTTGTTGCTGAGGTTGTTGCCCTCCCTTCGGCCGAGTGAGGTGCACGAGTTGGTGCTCAAGCATCTGCAGAAGACCTTCTTTGGTGAAGGGTTTAGGTAATACGTCATTCATGCCTATTTTTATCAGGCAACATCCCCAGAACAACAAACAACGAAGGGAAAGTAGCCCTTACCATTATTAAAGTAATTGTTTATATCGTCGCGGCGAATGTTTGACGTCATGGCAATGATGGGCGTATCGGTGTTGAACTGTCGTATAAGAGCGGCGGCAGAGCAACCATCCAGGTTGGGCATCATGATATCCATAAGCACGAGGTCATATGTTTTCCGACCCATCTTGTTGACGGCGATCAAACCATCGTCCTAAAAAACACCTTCATCAGCGCCAAATACAAGCACCACCGTACGGACGGTACTAACCGCAACATCAACCATACACTGTGCACTCGTTAGAAACTTGCTTCCGATTCGCCGACAAGTAGGATCATCCTCGACGAGCAACACTCTTGGCGGCGACCTCCAGTGTGGCGTTTGGGGCGTGCTTCTCTTTCGATTCGGCGTGGGTCGGCCAGAGTTGCCACCGACCACACTACCGGAGCTGCCTTGCGGAGGAGGAGGAGTCTCTTGATGTGGATGTTGCCATGGCAGTTGACCTGGAGGATGGCCATTATTGTTGAACGGGTGATTGATCCCCGGGAACATATGCTCCCCGGATTGTTCCGTTCCGTTCACGACATTCATCATCTGACCATTCTGGTAACCCCCGCCATACCCTCCATCGTGTTGATCCTGGTGGGCCATTGGGAACTGGTCGATGCCGGCCTGTATGCTAGGTCTTTGGAGGTTTCGGTATCCTTCCATGAGACGCTGTGCTTGCTGCAACGGCGATCCATTACTGCCGGGCGCCTGCTGGTGGTTGGCCGGGGATGTAGCCGAGGAACCCATACCGCCAGTCTGACCGGGCGACACCGGGTCATCGTGGAGAATCTCTTGGCCGTGACTATTGTTCCTGCCATAATCCTGCTTCAACGACCGGACTTGGGCGCTGAGATCCGACAGTACCGAGAGTAACCTCTTGATTATCTCCTCGTGCTGGTGTATGTATACCGCCTGCGAGCTGATGGCTAGTTGCATATCCTGGTACGCATTTCCCGTCTGTTCGTGGAACTTTTGCATCCGCTCGTTGAGGACCTGCTGCGACTCCCTGACTTGTCGGAATTCTCCTTGGAGTTGCTCTATCTGCTGCGAGCCCGATTCATCGAACTGCGTTTGTTGTTTCCGCGAAGCCGGAGCTTTCCGACGGATGTTGTCGAGGTTGTCCTTGCTATCCTTGGTGAATTCGGGATGCTTGAACTGCCAACCCTACACGGACGGTCAGTGCCCATCGCGTCCGGCACGTCCGAGAAGTAAGGTGCCCACCTCTCCACTGCCCGCACCCTCGTCCGTGTTTTTTATCTTGTGGAAATCATATCTGGCACCGAGTCAGCCGTTGTTCCAGAATGTCAGAACGTGTAGAATCGGACTTGTTAAGTTGGCGGACGAAGCTCGCAAAGTTGCTATGTTTGAAGTGCTGCGGTAGGATGTTCTTGGTGAAGTCGTTGGTCTAAAGAGTGTGAAAGTTAGCCTTTCGCGCGCGCGACACGAGGGCGGTATGTAGCTCTGCCAAAGGGGTTTCGAGAATTAAGCATCCGCATCACTAAACGTACATCCACCACAATGAAACTGTCTCCTGAGTGACTCCACCGAACAACGTTGCTGTGTGTAGGATCCTCGAGCATTCTGCGTTTTCGGGCAACATCCTGTCAGAGCGAGCTTTCATTCGCGGAGGTCGGGTAGAGGCAGGAGAGGTAAAGAACGAGGAAGAAGAGAAGAGAAGAGAAGAAGAGGAGGAAGAAGAGGAAGAAGAAGCAAATTGAGGCGTGAATCGCGGCAGTGAGAGTGAACGTACTTATAAAGCTTGCGAACCTAGAGATGTCAACGCGCGCGCACGCACACGCCGTTAGAATGGTCATTCCACAGAAATTGACGACTGCCGGATCAAACAGCACCTCGGCGGCGCGCTCGAGCAAGGGGAGCGGGAAAGGAAGGCAAAACTCACGAAGTCGCTACTGCTCTGACTACCACCTCCAGCTCCCCCACCGCCTGCAGAGCTACTCGGTTCCATATCCAGCCACAAGGAGACGGGGGGAGGCGGGGAGGCGGGGAGGGGATCTCGAGAACGGGACGTCGTTCTAGTCGAACAGACGACGATTCGGTTCGTATAGTGAATTGAGGTTCGCGACACGAACAGGGGTTCCACCAGCCGCCGACGGGAATCGGAAGTGTCGCTTATTCAGTCGGTAGAAGTGGTTGGTGATCTAGATTCGTGGACTCGTGGGGTATCGACAGATGATGTTGTACCCAGCAGAGCGAGTCGCAATGGATCCCTGCATCCGGTTTTGGGAGTGTAGGAGCGGGAGTGCGTGCGTTTTTCTCGATCGCACCAGACAGCGCGGAGCGGGGGGCGCGGTGGCGGACGGGCTCTGGGTATGTCTCGCTATCGATATCGGGGGAAGGGGTGGCGGAGGAAGGGCTGTCGCCGAGTACAGAGCCTCTTCTGGTCTTCTTCGTCGTCGTCGGTGGTGTCGGTGTCGTTGTTGTCGTCGTCGCAGTTCGGTGGTCGATCAGAGATCATCCAATAGAGTAGCAGCTCTGGCCCCCCCTAGTCTATCTTTGGAAGTCGCGAAAGCCCGCGGACTCGGATTATGACTGGCTGACTGGCGACGGCGAAAGGTGAACCTGGCAGGCAGATGGGGCGGAACGAACGGACGGACGGAGTGGACGGAGGGGGGAGGAGGGACGGGGACGGTCAAAAAGGGAGGGAGGAGAACGTCGATGTTTTCTGCGGCGGACGGTCGTCGGAGGAGAGGGCAGGATAAGACTAGTTAGCGGGATTGGCACAGGTGAAGCGGGAGACAACGAGGGTGGTGGTGGTGGTGGTGGTGGTGGCGATTTTAGCTGCGGCGCGATCGCGGGAGGCCAGGAGGCTGGGTACTTGACCGTAAAGTAGATGAGACCTTCTATGAAGAAAAGTGAGAGAGCGACGCAGAACAACGGTGCATACACATACCTAACGTAAGTAGCGATAGTGAAGACGGGAAGGAGAAGAAAGAGGAGGAGGAGGGGCAGAAGCGGATGAGGAGGAGGAGAAGCAGCAGGCTGGAGAGGAACGGGGCCCACAAGGATAGTAGCCGTACAATGCTGGCTAGATACTGATCAGTCAGTTTCTCCTTCTTCTCCTTCTTCTTCTCCTTCTTCTTCTTCTCGTCCTTTTTCTTGCTCTTGTTCCTCTTCTTCTTCCCTTATCCCACACGCTCTCACACCCACTGTCTCACACTCTCACATTCACAGTGAATACCCACACTCACTATCAGTATCTATCACTCTCAATATGGCTCACGTCACTCGTGGAGAGATCGTGGGCTTCGACACGTCCAACGGGACGGCGGACGAGTTTTTCGAGGCGGGTGGTCCGTGCCTGTCTTTTGTATCAACGTTCCTAGGGTCGGATCGTCAGTCTACCTTTGATATGAGTATCGTCGAACGGCAACAATGGCCGTACGCTCTCCAATATGGCAGAATGCGCGTCAGGGCTGGCTTACTGGTTGCGAGAGAGCACTGGCTGGCGATGGCCGCCTTCTCCCGCCCGGAAGAAACGCATTATCTGGGGGACTGAAAGACCAGGGGATCCGTTGGTTGTGATATGTTATGTATCACCACCACTATCTCCATCACCACCATCACCTACCGTCTTTCTCTATGGTCTTCGGTTTTTTTTCCCTGGGCCGGGATAAATTAATCGACGGGCCGGACAGACGGAACGAAAAGGTTCTGGACGAAAAGATGTTAGACAAAAAGGACAAAAAGATGTTGAACAAAAAGATGCCGTACAAAAAGATGCTGGACGGAAAGATGCCGGACGAAATACGCAGACGTGACTCTGTTGAGGCCCGAGGATAGTTAGAGCTGCGATGTCCAGCCATTGGGCCGAATACTTGTACACCGACATCGGACAATAGCAGCCAGAATGATTAACTCCATTGAAGCCTGTGGGAACCCTTGGGGAACCCCCTCTGGCCGAGTGTAAATAAAATTTCGGTCCCGTCAACTCTAAAACTTTGAGGCTATGTATGATGAAATTCCCCTTCATGCTCAGCCTCGGACCTCGTGAGTGAGCTAGAGTTTAACGGTAATATAGTACCACATTCGTAGACGCCGCAGCCGTATAATGGTGGCCCGTCGATTAGCGCTCACGGCTGGACGATCCGAGTCTCGGTCACTCGGCATCCATAGATGCCGTGGATGTAATCTAGACGCGGAAATCGTGTCTGCAATGCCATCAGGACATGTATGCATCCTATGCATCCACACGATGGTATGTATGTAAGTCTGTATTTACTGGAAGACCAAGTCCCCAAGTACCTATCTCCAAACTCCAGACCTCGCTCGGAGCCCAGCCCGGTCTGACTTCGCAGCACGCAGAGGGAGGCGTATGTATGAATGTGTGTATGCAAGTATGCCGCCAGCCTGCCAGTCACCAGTTGCTAGAGTAACCACTAGCATGAAGAGTCTCTAGTCGTTGTTTCGCTGCACAGCAGCACCCACACTGGCCCGTTCTGGGTGGCTGCCGTGCATGTGTGTGTCGATCGTTCTGCACGACGCAGTTGAACTTGCAGTACTTGCAGTACTTGCAGTAGATACTTGCAGTGCAGCCCACCGGACCAGACGACAGATCCGAACACACCGCGGACAGCTAGGCAGGAGTGGGGGAGATTCGACTCGTATCGTATGTAGAATACCTGCTGGAGCAGAGTGGGTAAATCATTTCCAGGAGGTATGTACCGTGTGTGTATAGTGAATACTTTACTGGCAGACTACCTATTCGGTCAGTTTGTATGTATGATAGGTATATGTGGGCAGTATGAATAATATCAATCACGAGAACGAAGAAGGGAAAGAGGACTCACCCAACTTACCAAGTACTCCAAAAGAAACTTGGCACAGCTTCCTGCGGAATATGCATGTTGCACATACCGTACGAACTCAATGGGAACGAACTTCATTGGAGGAATAAACATCGTGAAGTTCACGGACACCATCGACCCGAGTGAATGGAGCGAACAGGATGCTAACTGTCAAGCGGAGAAGGAAGTCATTTGTAAGTTTGTATGTAACTTTTGCAAGTTTGAATGAAAGCAAGCACCTCCGTCACCAGCCATCAGCCATCGGCCTTAGATAATATTTCGAAGTCAATTCGGACAGGCTTTTGCCCTTTGCCTTTGCGAGTCGACACGCCCGCGCCCGCGCCCGTCCTCGTCTTAACAAATAAATTCAAATGGTCATGTCGCGAAGACTATCGCCGTTGGTAGAGCTTCCTTACTTAAGTACCGTACTAGGGCTGATAGAATGCGATCAATTAATGTTAACTAATTCACGTCGTGACGGTACCTATCCATCTCACTCTCTCTCGCAATCTCTCAATCTATCTCGCCCTCTCTCAATCTCTCCCACTCTCATGATGGCGGTATAAGGTAAGCACTGCTATGGATCGCGAGACCAGCCCAATAGCGCGCACATGAGAATCGGCCTCATGTGCGCGCCTCACCGCTGACGATACATACGGCTCCGCTCCGTTTCGTTCTGGCCGGAGCACCGTATTCAACCATGCCTACGCATAAAAAAAAGCAAACTCGACGAACCCCCGCGTGCGCGGAAGGGAGAGACGGGGACGGGGACGGAGATACCTATCCAATCATCTTATCTCCATACATAAAAAGTAGGTACCTGGTACTGACCCCACGGTACCTACGATACACCATCAACCAGCAGCGGTGGTGGACTTGCGTGTGTACAACGTCAACACGGCTGGCGGATATCCATCAGAATAATAATTACTCGATGTGATTCTGCCTCTGCACCAGCTAGAGTGGGTATCCGAATATATGTCCGAATAGGTATACTCTCGCAAACCTCGAGAGCTCAACGGGAAGGAACCGGTGCCATTTGCAGCCTCTTCCGTTCAATTCTTTCTACTGTATAGTACCGTAACGGTAGCAACCTGATCGATTAACGCTGTCATTGGGTCATACGTTATGCCAGCGGCCATCCGCGACATCTCTCCACCACCACCATCACACCGTTGATGTCATGCGTGTGGGGAATTGGAGGGGAGGGGGAGCGGGAGGGGAGGGGAGGGAAGGGAAAGAATGGAAGGAATGGAACTTGTTACGGTTGATATATCCCGAGTACCTACTATGATAGAGCAGTGGTAGCATGGCCATGAGCCTTTTCCGATGTACCACAAATTCCTACTCAGCCGTAACTAACACCACAAGCAGGCAAAAAAGACACCGTCCACAACCACCACCACCTCCTCCACCACCTCCATCACCACCACCACCACCCATCACAATGTTACACCGTATCTCGCCCCTCCTCCGTACGGCCATCACCGCCAATGCCAAGCGCTCGTTCCACCGCTCCAGCATCCTCTCTGTCAAAGCCGGCGACGCGTTTCCCGACGTCGAGCTGATGGAGGACAGGCACGTACCCGCTCGCAACCCCGGACGCTGTCTGCCACCCGTCGTGCACGCAACGCAACTCGACTGACATTTGGAATTGACGATTGAAGCCCTGGAAACAAGGTGTCCCTCGCACAGCTACTGAACAAGCACGGCAAGGCTCTCGTCATTGGCGTTCCCGCTGGTATAGCCCGAGCTCCAATAATCTCGACGTGATAATCGGTTCGATTTGCTGAACTCGCATCCGTAGCGTTCTCCCCTGCTTGCTCGGCCACCCACATTCCCGGCTATGTCAGCGCGAAATCCGGCGTGCCGACCTACGTCGTTTCCGTCAACGACCCGTTCGTGATGAAGGTTCCTCTCCTCTCCCTTCCTTTCCCTTCCTTCCTCTCCGTCTAGCACGTCGTATGTAGAGTGCTGACCGCATGATGGCACAGGCGTGGAAGGACACCCTCGTCAAGGACTCCACTCCGGGCGAATTCCGATTCCTTGCCGACTCCGACGGCTCGCTCACCGCCGCTCTCGGGATGGAATTCGACAGCGAGAAGATCTTCGGAAACAAGAGGTCCAAGAGGTACGCAATGTACGTGGAGAACGGCACGGTCAAGAAGGTATTCCCCGAGCCGGACAATACGGGAGTCGATGTGAGCGCGGCGGAGAAGGTTCTCGCTGCTATCGCTTGAGCGACTCTCTGTGGAGGATTCTGACCCAAGGCGAGCAAATTCAATTTCACTCGGCCAAAGCTGAGATGTTTCTTCCTTATCCTCTCCTTCCGTTGGTGCAAGATACTCTGCATACTCCGCATACCTATCAATCAACTCGCCCCGGACACCCGTGTGGCCACTACCCCCACCCCCGCCATGCCCCCGCCCCCCCTCCCCCCTCAATATCTTGGGGGCTGGCTTGGGGCTTAAACTATTAGAGTTGGCGCCACACTTTATGCAGTCCCCTCCCCAGGCCCAACTGTCAACCCTCGGCCCATCTGATAAAAATTGCCGGGAAAATGATTATCTCAAGAATCAGATGCCCACCCCCACCACCCACCCCCTCTGCCAGAAAAGTTCGACCGCCGCGGACTTGCAATACTTTCCTCACTCCTGGCCCGGAGATAGCTGACCTCCCAGCCGCGGAGAAGGTCGAGAGAGAGGAGTTCGTTACCTCCGATCTGATGTGAGCCACCACCGTGATGATCCAGGTAGTCCGGGTCCACCTGTGCAGATTTCCAGGCCCACGATTCCCTAGGCTCCCAGCATATCTACATAGATCACGATCGCGAAGGGCAGTCGTGGGTTGGCTGTGGCGATGTGATAAATGGCCGTGAAGCCTCGTAAATGGTAACCTTTTGTAATGTTTCTGAGTTTCGGGGAAGATCACCGTGGGAATCTCGTCCACTCGGACTCAATTCGACCGCTCTCGAATGGACATTTCCACGTCCAACCATCGTCACGTAACACACTGCCCCCATGGCCGCACGGAGGCTGGTTCGATTGTCCGTCCCCTACCTTCCCCACCCCTGCACCCACAAGCAAACACTAACTCCGTCACCATCGACGGTCTCTTCAAATACGCGGGACCGGGATTTGTTGCTGCAAAACCACCGGGCATTGGACTTTTTGGCTGGACTCCCCATCCTCATCAATCACCACTTGTTCCCCTCCCCGACAGCTCATCAACCTGCCTTGTGGCTCCCGGCCCCGTACCCACTCGTTAGTATTGCTGTTCCTAATCATCTACTTAAGAATGCTGCCGAGACCATTGCTCACATGTGCGCATACCGACGTCTTCTAGCCACCGCCGCCGTCCTGTAACGTACGCTTCAACACTTCTTCCGCCGTGTTCTCCTGCGCTGTTGTCGACGAGAAATCTTTGATCCGTCGAGACACAAAGAGCCTCGCAATACGACAAGTCACCCCGCCTCGTTCTTGCCCGCCCTTCCTTCTAGCCCGCCCTTCCTTCTAGCCCGCCCTTCTTTCTCGGCCGCCCTTCCCACCCTTCCCCTCTGTGTCCCCTCCGTCCCCTCCCTCCTCTCTCCGCTTCTTTCACTCTGCACTCCTCTCCCCCCATTCCTCCCCCGCAACACCAGAGATAGCCATACCTCCGGTGTCGCACCCAATTCCCCGCCCCCCCACGACAAGCGACCGACAGCGACCGAAGCTTCCGGCTTCCTCCCAAACAAACGTACACACACCGCCCACTTGGCGGTACTCAAGAAACAACCACGGCGTCACCCCAGATCCCGGGCTTCCCCAGAATGCCGGAACACATACCAGCGGTTGAGTTGGACGAAATCGACTACGAGAGTCTCGGAGGAGGCAGTCTCGTGTCGAACCTGTTGGCTGGAGCCTTCGCGGGCATCATGGTATGCGGCATGCAGCTCGGCGCACTTGGATGTTGTTGTCGGTGTTGTTGGCTGACGCTGTGAGTAGGAACATACGGTTATGTACCCGATTGACGCTATCAAGGTATGTGCTTCCGTTCTTCCCTGGCGCTCAATCGAGTCGGAGTTGTGGATTGAGTGTGTGGTGGGTTGTGAGTTGTGAGTTCGTGATGGATGGTTGACATCGTTTGTGTGCAGACCAGGATGCAAATCATGAACCCGTCACCGAGCGCGATGTACAACGGCATCGCCCACGCTGCGGGAAAGATCTCGGCGACCGAGGGAGTGAGATCGTTGTGGCGCGGCATCGCAAGTGTTGCGGTCGGTGCGGGTAAGTCTTGATGCTTCCCTGCTTCCCCGTCCCTCGTCCCCGCCCCCGCCTCAAGATCGGCGATTAGAGACTCCCGCTTTATCAGATGGATCGACTAATCTAATGTTTCTGCCGCAGGTCCCGCCCACGCAATCTACTTCGCTACTTACGAGAGCGTCAAGCATAACTTGGGAGGCAACATCGGAAATGAGCATCACCCCTTCGTCGCTGGTTTTGCCGGCGCTTGCGCTACTACCGCGAGCGATGCCCTCATGAATCCGTTCGACGTCGTGAAGCAGCGGATGCAGGTCCACGGATCTACATACAAGTCTATCGGTGATTGTGCCAAGACGGTGTACCGCCTCGAGGGACTGAAAGCCTTTTACATTTCGTATCCGACAACGCTTGCTATGACCATCCCATTCACCGCGATACAATTTGCGGCATATGACTCCCTCAGCAAGTTCTTCAACCCCCGCAGGGGATACGATCCCATGTCTCACTGTCTTTCCGGAGGACTCGCTGGCGCTGTCGCTGCATCCGTCACGACTCCCTTGGATGTCATCAAGACCCTCCTGCAGACCCGCGGGACTGCTAGGGACGAGCGCATCCGGAACTGTAAAGGACTCTTTGACGCCGCCAAAATCATCCATGAACGCGAGGGGATGCGTGGCTTCATGAGGGGACTTCAGCCTCGCATCGTCACTACTATGCCGTCCACTGCGATCTGCTGGTGAGTTTTTTGTTTCTCCCCGGGTGACGAGTGACGTGGGGAAATGCTCATTGTGAATACAGGACTGCCTACGAGATGGCGAAGTTCTACCTGATACGGAACAGCGCGGAGTCTTCCAGAGCCTCCTAGATGACGATACGATACCATTGCTAACCACCTTTCCCCTGTGAGCACTTACTACAACTTCAGCTTTCTAGATCAGCATCATTACAAGCGTACCTTTCTTCTCCCTTGGTTCCTGCGACGAGAATTGGTATCTGTTATGGGAGGCTTTGGTTTTGTCTGTTTGTGTGTTTTTACTAGTTGGGCCGAGGGGTGGGGGGATTGGCTTTCTTTCTTTCTTCAGTCCTGTCCTCTCTTGTTCAAGCAAAAAGTTCCATTTTCCTTGCATGTGTGTACAAAAGCCCATCATCATTGTCTCTCTTCCCTACCTATATTACTACCTGCTTGGTTTCATCTTTGTCTACTACTATCGCAATTCGGGGTTTTCAGGGGGGTCTGGGTCTGCGTTTTTCCCTCTTTTCCTCTTTTCCTCGTTTTTTACTGCGGTTTTGTTTTTCGTTCGGCTTAGCGGGGCGTGGGCGTGGCGAATACGGGGAATAAGGGGAATACGGGCGGTTATAGATACTTGAAGTTTCCTTTGCGGGCGTGATGTGTTCTGTCTGGTGTCGGGGAGGGGGAGGGGGCGGTCATGATTCATGAGTCGGAGTGGGAGAGGTTCCTTTTGGACGGACGAGGGGAGTGGTGGTGTCTTAGAGGTATATAGATTTGGCAGGGGCAGGCACAATGGGTGGCTGACGGTAGGACGGTGGGACGGTGGGACGGTGGGATAATCATGTAGACCGCGGGACGGACGGAAGAATCTTCACGATTTCAATCACCGCCTTATGTCTGGCCTCAAAGTCCACTCACGACCCATCCAACCCGAGCCAGAAACCGTGACCCTCGCTCCCTCCCTGTGCGCCCCTCATAGCGGGGTTGAGTGTACTTACCCGGCCCCCGCACGGCCGGCCACCCACCCATCCATCCACACCACACACCCACGCGCGCCTCCCGCAACCGACCGAAAATTGTATCTCCCTCCTCCGGCCCCGACCTCCGAACTCGAGCTTTCCCGTTGTACACCCCCCACCACCAGCACATCCGGCGCCGCAATGTCAAAACCGGCACAAGCCATCTCCACGGCCATGGGCGTCGTCACCGCCGCCCATAAGTGCATGTCGACCGTCAAAGTCCGCGTCGCAAAACAAGTGTGGAACGCGCACCTGCGGAAGGTGTGTCCTTCCTCCCCCTGCCCCTCCTCCCCCCACCCCACCCACTAACACGCACGAGTAGAACTACACACGCCATACCTCCTACCTTTGCGACGACCACGCGCTCGCGTGCGTACCGGGGGACATCGTCACGATCGCCAGCGGCCTGCGCACGAGCAAGAGCAAGCGCCACGTGGTGGACGCGTTCGTGTCGGCTGTGCGCACGGGCGAGGAGCGAAAGCTGCCCGAGGGCGTAGATGGATGGGTTAAGCGCAGGGAGATGATGAAGCAGGAGAGTAAGAGGGTCGAGAGGAGGGCCGCCAGGGCGGAGCTTGCGGAGGCCGCGGCGAAGGTGAAGGACGCGGGGAAGGTGAAGGGCGCGGTGAAGGTGGAGGGCGCGGTGAAGGACGTGGCGGGCAAGCAGAAGGGCATGGCGGGCAAGCAGAAGGTGCCGGTGGCGCAGAAATAAATGAATGGTTGGATGGATGGGGCTGGTGTACAATATTCAATGGATACTGGGTCAAGGCACTTCTGTTGCGGGCGGATGTGATAGCGTCACTGGGTGGCACTCGGTCATGTCGATCATTGGGATACAAATTCAAGGCAAAGACGAGTACATCGGCCTATGGACGGATAACCGGTGGCTAGCACTAGACATCAGGGTGGCATGCCCGGAATCTGAGTGTCTAGGCGGCGGTACCGGGTGGGATACCTACTCCCTGGGCTTGGGGAACGGGAGTGGGGCATCTGGTACCGTATATCACAATCGAGCTGGTCGGGATTAACGGGGGTAGATAATGGACATCGCTCCAACCGACGGTGTTCAGCTGCGGGAAATGGGTAATATAGGTAATAGTGATGACGGCGGCGGAACGCTTGACTCCGCCGAACATGAGCCGCTTGACTTCGACGATTCGATTGGTATACACCCGCTCTCTATATAGCAGGAAGTAGTTGCTCGAGCGTATGCTCCAAACCCACCCCCACCACCCACCATTCCCCAGTATTCCCACCCCACCCCCCTTCCCACCCCCCCTCCCCTACTCTTGAGTAGCCTTCACCTTCTCCACCTCCTTCTCCCACTCCGCCCCCGTGTACAACTTCTGACTCCACGCGTGCACGGTGGCAATCTCCTCCTTGAGCGCCGTATTCGCGATGCGATGGCGCATCAGGCGTGTCTTCCCCAGGAAATGGTCCGAAACTATCACCGCCTCGAACATTTGGCCGCAGCCGCCTTTTTCGCCATCGCATCGCGTCAGCACATGGATTCCCGGCGACGGGGGAGGGGATGGGAAAGACCAGAGACGTCGACGACTTCGATGTGGCTTGCGTCGAGCTTGGTGCGGATTGCGGATTCGAGGTCGGACAGGGTGAGGCCGGCGGTGGTCATTGTGGATTGTGGACGGAAGGGTGCGGAACGTGGAAGAAGAGTGCTGATGGTGGTTATCTGATGTGGCGATTATGCGGGTGTGTGCACTGTCGAGAGCAGGTCGTGGTGTGGTGGTGGTGGTAAGGCTGAGTTAACGTTCGAGGATCGGGGGGTGGGGGGCGGTGACGTGATTAACTAGCGGGGCTAACTAGTAGTGGGGTATAGTGTCCCTCTAGCGCGGGCCTGGGCAGAGTCCGACGCCCGTGATGCAGACAGACACCAATCTATTCTCAATTACACCCATATTCGCATGTATGTATCGCACGTAATCGCAAACTCGGGAAATACAGTAGACAAGTAAGCAAAGCAAGCAGGCAAGCAACGCTCTCATCCATCCATCCGACTAAAAGAGGCCCAAGATATCCTGATTGGTCTTCTTACTCCCCAGCTGTTGTGATGGCGAGGCTGTCCCGCCGATATCCAAGCCCTCGAATCCGTTCGACAGTCCAGCGCCTCCTCCTCCACCCCCACCCATCCCGAGACCAAAGAGATCATCCATATTACTACCACCGCCCACAACCGGACTCTGCACCTCAGGGGAGCCCATCAGATCCGCGAGGCCACCTGGCGGCGGCGGCGTAGCGGCCGATGGCGTCGCAGGCGACGCGCCGTCAAAGTCGATATCCAGCAAGTTCTCGATATTGTTCTTCTGGCCGGTGGCGGCGGTGATGGGATTTTCCGCGGCGTTCTCGCGTTGCTCCTCGATGGCGCGCTTCATGAGGATTCCGAGCCCCTTGCCTCGGCGCGCTTCCATGAATGCCGATGGAGGCTTGTGGTATACGCTGGCCAGAGTGGAAAGCTCCGCGAGAAGCTGCTCGAGGAGCCCCTGCGGAAGGTTTTGGATGGTCGAGGTGATGGCGGGCTTGTCCGCCAGGACTACTTCCCGCGCGATTTCGTTGTCCGGGTTGATGGAGAGAAGTCGCCAGTAGATGTATGCGCGGTCGCGGATGTCGGGGTTGTCGCATTCCGATGTGGCGTTCTTGAGAACAGTCTGCAGAAGTTGCTGTGCCTCGTCGCGTTTGGCGGGGGTTTGCGATGTCTTGAGGAAGAGTTTGACGACCGCAGTGATGATTTGAAGTTGGACCTGCAGTCAACTATTAATAGCTGTAAAACAATCGTCAAGACGGCCAATATACCTGGGTGGATTCATCCTGGAAACTCTCTACGAAAGACCCCAAAATCTCGCCTGCGTCGTTGATCTTCTCTGCATACTCTCCCACAATCCAGATCAGCGCGCCTCGTGCGTTGGGTTCGTCAATCTCGTCGATGTTCTGGCACAGCTTCGGAATGATTCCCTCGTATCCTGGGTACTTCCTGAAGATGTCCTACCAACCATCAGCCTCCTGTGCATCGTAGAAAACAGCTTATAAAACCTACCTTAACCACTACAATGGCCTCCTGCACCACGTAGTTAACCTTGGTATTGATAAGATCCAACAGCACGGTAACACATCGTTCCGCAGCAGAATCAATCTTGATAGCGCACTGCCCAATAGCCTTGACTGCGCGCTTGACAAAGTCCATATCAACCTCCAGTGCATACTCCTTGAGCTCCATCAGGAGCTGGTCGATGTTCTTCTCGTTCGCTATCCGGATCATGATGTCCAGCTTCTCGAGCTTGACGTATGGCGGGTCGTTGTATTTACAGAAGAAGACGCGGATCTCTTTTGTCAGGATGTCGGGCTGCGCCTGAAGAAGGAGGTTTATGTTCCGCAGGGCCACGTACTGCACCTCTGGCTGAGAAGATATGAGTGTCACTATAGTAGATGAGCATCGCGCACCATCTCCGAGACGGCTGGGGACAGACCTAGCGGCGGCGCCATCTTTCGTAGATACTGCTTCATCATGTCCGGTCCGATGCCCTGCATGTGCAAGAACACCACCTTCACGGCTGCCAAAACCACACTAGGGTTTACGTGCTGGAACTGGGGTACCACTCGCTCGCAGATGTGCTCCCTCTCTTTCACGTCCTCCGTTCTGTAGTCCGAGAGTGTAGTAAGAATCGTGACTCGCCCCCACCTGTTCGCCATCAGCCCTTCATCACCAGCCAGCCGCAACAACATGCAGAGACCCACTCAGTACACTCATTCAGCGCCATCAACAGCTTCTTTAGCGTCGCCGGCGTAACAGTGAGAGCATTAGTGTCGGGATCACTCTCTCCAATCTCCGACAACGCCTGCACCGAATTCGCCACGACCATCGGATTTGAGTCACCGATCATCTCCTGGAGGATTTCTAGGAACCCGTTCTCGATGCACACCTTCGGGTTCAGATCGAAAAACTTCGCTACACAGATCGCCGCCGTCTTCCGGACATACGGTGACTCATCGCGCAGTGTCTTCCGCAGCGGCTCCTCCATGTAGTCCACGATCTTGTCGACGCGGATGCAGCCCATGGTTCGGATCGCCAGCGCACGGATGAGCGGGTTGGGATCTTCCGAGTCCTGTGGAGGTCAGTACGAGGCGACTGCCGAATGTGGGATGGACGTACCTGAACGAAGGTGTTGACGGCGAGGATACATAGGTCGGGGTGGGTCTTTGCATAGTTCCTATATCCACCCCGTATCAGCACACACACACCAACCAACCCCGACGGCAGCAATGGAGTTTCTCACATGAGGTATAGATACACCAACTTCTTCTGGTCCAGATCACTCGTTGCCTACCGCCGCCACCACAGAGCATCAGCCAGCGGCTCCCTCCCCAGCACCATCACCAAGGTAGCTATACCATATTCTTGATGATATCCGGAAACAGGGCGGATACGTCCTTCCCCAGCGTCATGGACGCGATAGTACTCCGAATGGCTTCTTTCCTGCGCACCCCACCACAACCACATCAGCTCCATCCACGCGCACCCCCGAGATCGATCCCCCCACCTACCTCTCGTGTGAATACTGCGAGTTCAGCCCGTTCCGTAGCTCGAAGGTTTCGCCCTTCCGCGGCGCGGTGGGGAACATGCTGCGTATTCTGTTGGCGGCCATTGTGTTTGTCGACGTTTTTGGCGGTTGGTTGACGTGGTGGTGGTGAGGGTGCTGGTGAGCGAGAGAGCCTGGAGCTGTGGTTGCCAGGTGCAGTTGGCTGGCTTGGCAGTACCTTACTTTCACACATACATACCCGACGACTTGCAGGTAAGTTACTCTGCACGCGAACGCTGAACCATCGCGAGGAAGTGGAAATGGTATGTCTCGATCTCTCTCGTCTCTCGCTCTCTACAGCTGGAGTACAATCTGACGTGGCCAAAGGCGAAGTTTGAAATCCCCAACCTACGAAACCTCTTTGCCGCCTCGAGGACGGAGGAGGAGGAGAGGACGTACAGCCGGACAGCTGTGAGAGAGCCCCACCTTCCTTGTTGGTATATCGACACTCAGCTAACGGACATCTACAGTTCTACAATCTACTGCTGTTTGCCACTTCAATCGCCGCATATAGTTTCGTCGCGCAGCATTTGGGAAAGAGTCGGCAGCTAAAGTGACGGGAAAGCAGAGAGAGTAATAGCTCTATTATCCCATTATTCGGTGATGGAAATATTAACATTCACATCTCCTCAGTGACCCGGCAAGCAAAATGACAGACCTAAAGCAAACCATGCAGAGGTATCGTACAAGAGGGTGGTAGGTAGGATAGAAAGTGGGGGGAGCGCCCGAGGGGTATATTAAAGGTGTACAGCGAGGTGTCGGCGGTGGTAATCAGTCGGAGTCGCTCTGACCATCCAGAAATTCGAGACCCTCCAATCCGCGCGATCGCTGTACCTGTTGTTTGTCAGATCCAGTGTCCACATGTAACTCAGCAGTCAGGAGGATAACTCACCAGTCTTCGCCCAGTACTCGGAGAGCTGATGGAGGTTCTTCCGGACCGGGTGGTAACCATGCCGTCGTTGGTATTGTTCCAATCTGAGACGCCCGCTTGAACTCCGGCAACCTCGTCCTCCAGTTCGCGTCTCGCCTTGATCTTGGTCGCTTTCGCGAGGGAGTAGTGGCCCGACATTCCTGCGTCTGATAACATCTGCCTCAGGTGCTGGATCTTCTCCTTGGGTGTGTCGCATTTTGCTAGTTCTCGGGACCACATCTTGCGGATCTGGGGATTGTCAGCAACTTTTGAAGGTCAGTGCGTGATAGCGGGGCACATACACCACACTTGACGAGCCAGCCTTGCAATGTCTTGATCTGTTCCTCGTCGGGAGAGGATTCCTTGCCCTGTCGTATGTTAGCCCCATGCTACGGTTGATCGATGCGACGACGAGGACGACATACCGAAGCCTTCGCCTTAGCCTTAGTGGCCTTTTTGGGCTTCGCAGCCGCAGCCTTTCCTTTCTTCTTTGTGTCACCACTAGCGGCAACAGCTTTACGGCCACGAGCTTTCTTCTTTGGCGTCTCATCTAGCACAACCGACATCTCACTCTCGTCCCCGGACTCCCCTCCTGCGGATTCCCCATTCTGCTCCGCCTTCAATGCAGATGCCTCCTCGTTCTCACTGTCGACTATTTCCGCTTTCGCAGCCTTTGCAGCCTTCGGGCTCGCCTTGGTCGCCTTGCTCGATGGACTCTGCACGATGCTTTTCTTGAGCTTCTTCTTCGGTGGTTCCGGCTCGTCGAGGAAGTCGTCGGGCAGGTCTGACAGCACGCTGTCGTCATCTTCATCCTTTGGTTCCACATTCGGCGTCGAGTGTCTCTCCGTCACCTCTACTTCCTTCTCCTTCTCCTCCTCCTTTTCCTCGTCCTCCCCCTTTACCACCTTCTTCACCCTTGCCCTCGACTTAGCGACCGGCTTCTTCTCTGCAGCAGTCTTGGTGGGTCGGCCTCGTTTGCGCGGTTTCGGCGCGATGTCCTCTTCGTCCTCGTCCTCGTCCTCGGCACCGCCCACGTCTGGCTCGGGCTCCGAGATATCCTCCTTCTTCGGCGCAGGCTTCTTCGCCGTAACCTTCTTTGCCGTAGCCTTCTTCGCCGCGGGGGCCTTTGCGACGCGTTTCTTCTTTTCGGGCGACGTCTTCGGCGGAGGAGCCTCCATGTTGGCATTTTGAATATCCTACGACACGCGGACGCGTCAGCGCACAAAACGCGTGAACCCGCTCTCAATCGATGCCACACTACATACCCCCTCCTGCAGGACAATCTCCTTCGACTTATCCTTCCAGTACGGGTCCGATTTAAAGAAGCCTTCTCCAAGTTTCAATTCCTCGGCGACCTCATTGCGGACCGTCCGCAGCGTTACCGATTCAGGGTCTTTACGGAATGCGTCGGCTACAGCCTTGCGCAGGGCGCCGGCGATCTGGGCGTCGCGGGACTCGTCGCGATCATTCATCGTATAGTGTGAAGGGGTAAGTATCGAGGTGACTTGGCGCGCGTGTTGTGGTGGAGGTGGAGGTGGAGGGTGGCAGTGGTGGTTGGGGTGGTGTGGTGTGGTTGATGTGAAGACGGAAGGGCCGAGCTAGCGGTCCAGGGTTGTTTGCATTGGGCGGGTCTTGGGTCCGGCGTGTTTGAGATCACAAAAGGGCTGAAAATTGACTCTGGCGGTTTTTACATACTCGACGCGGCGATTTTGGCTCAACTGCCTGCCCCATACGGAGATTTACTCTATCATAGTAGCAGCGATCAGGTCCGCGCGGACTGGTGGCTGGGTATAGTATAGGTATACGGCTCCATCTGTACTTGGAGCGGATTCCGCAGCGAGTGGATAGCGGAACAGGACTTCATATCGAGATGGGTTCTTCATGCTGTCATTCAGCCTGCAGTGTGGTCTATCTTCCAGGCACATCTCCATTCGTGCAGAGTTTGATATGTAAAACGGACGCAGCTGCGTTCCCCTCTGCCGACTGGCTCTATGTATACATAGTATCCTGGGCATCTGTCCCGCAGTCCGGGCGAGCAGAGCGCGAATATAGAAGATATGGACGATCTACTATCGTCCGTAGAGTGTTTACCTCTCCAGCCTATTGCGTGTTGGCATGGAGGGGCATTTCGTTGGGTTATTCCCTCCCGTTACCAAGGATGACGTAGTGGGGCTTTTCCGAATGGCACTCAGTGCCCAAGTGATCTTCTTCTTCCCCTCCTCTGCCTCTTGTCTTCCCTTCGTCTGCGCCTTATCTAGAGATACCCTCCCCCCACCCCCACCTCCACCAGCAACTGCTTCTGCCCTCTTCAACTAGCCTTCTGTTCTTCTCTCCCGTCTTAAAAACTCCCCTTTCTCCCTTTGCGAACTGTCGCCGCTCACACATCAAACTATCTCGCTTCCACTCCCGTCCCCATCTGTACCGCCATTAGCCATCACCCGCTTCGTGTCTCACTCTCGATCGGCGGTCCCCGTCCCCCGCACTCATCACTCGCTCCATCATCTCCAGCGAATACCTTCCACCAAGTCCCGATCTCACAGCCACCACCCCCGCCGGAACGGTCCCCCTTCCATCTCCCCGTCTAAACACACCTACCTACCGCAGCCATGGCGGCCAAAAAGCAAGAACACAACCTGATCATGGTCAGCAACCGACTGCCCATCACCATCAAGAAGAAGGACAGCGGCAACTACAACTACAGCATGTCGTCCGGCGGACTCGTCAGCGGCCTGTCGGGAATGACCAAGACGACCACCTTCAGCTGGTTCGGGTGGCCAGGGCTGGAGCTGCCCGAGGAGGACATCGGAAGGGTCGAGGCGGAGCTTAAGGAGCAATACAACGCTGTGCCCATATGGTTGCCCGATGAGATGGCCGATAGGCATTGTGAGTACTCTACTCTTCATACGAACGGATGTTGCGCATGTTGCGCATGCCCCGCGCCGAGAGCGGGGTTGGAGGCATGGTTGGACTAACGAGTGTCACCCCTGGGCAGATAACGGTTTTTCGAGTAAGAAAACATCACCCCGACGTCATGACCTCATATGTATAAGTGGGCTTGGGCGCTAATGCAAGCATCTGTGGTGCGGCAGACTCAATCCTGTGGCCGCTGTTCCATTACCACCCGGGCGAGATCAGCTTTGACGAGAGTGCGTGGGTCGCCTACCGCGACGCAAACAGGATCTTTGCCAGAGAGGTCGCGAAATCCGTCAAGGATAACGACCTGATCTGGGTCCATGATTATCACCTCATGCTCATGCCTGCCATGCTCAGGGAAGAGCTGGGTGATCGAGTCAAGAACGTCAAGATTGGCTTCTTCCTTCACACCCCCTTCCCTAGCAGTGAAATTTACAGGATTTTGCCAGTGCGAGAGGAGATTTTGAGGGGTGTGCTGCATTGCGATCTCCTGGGATTTCACACCTTTGACTATGCGAGACACTTCTTGAGTTGTTGCTCGAGGATATTGTATGTTCCCCCGTCGTCAAGGCGCTGGGTGGAAAGGAATGCTCACTGGTTCATTCAGAGGCCTCACGACCACCCCCAACGGCGTCGAATACGAAGGTAAGCTGCGCACCGTTGGTGCCTTCCCAATCGGAATCGACCCGGAGAAGTTCGCCGAGGGACTGCAAAAGCCCTCGGTCCAAGAGCGAATCGCGCAGCTGGAGAAGAAGTTCCAAGGCGTCAAGCTCATCGTCGGAGTCGACCGTCTGGACTACATCAAGGGCGTCCCGCAGAAGCTGCACGCCCTCGAAGTGTTCTTGAATGAGCACCCGGAGTGGATCGGGAAAGTTGTGCTCGTCCAGGTCGCTGTGCCGAGTCGTGGCGATGTGGAGGAGTACCAGAATCTTAGGCAGGTGGTAAACGAGCTGGTTGGACGTATAAACGGAAGCTTCGGTACGTTCGGTCGTCCCATTCTCGAGAACGTTGATATTGACGGCGATGATAGGCTCGGTCGAGTTCATGCCGATACATTTCATGCACAAATCCGTTGCTTTCGAGGAACTGATCGCCCTCTACGCCGTCTCCGATGTCTGCCTCGTCAGCTCTACCCGTGACGGGATGAACTTGGTATCGTACGAGTACATCGCCACGCAGCAGAAGCGACACGGAGTGATGATCCTCTCCGAGTTCACTGGAGCAGCCCAGAGTCTTAACGGCAGCATCGTCGTCAACCCGTGGAACACTGAGGAGCTCGCCAATGCCATCCACGAGGCTATCACCCTCCCCGCGGACCTCAGGAAGGCGAACCATGAAAAGCTATATGCTTACGTTACGAAATATACAAGGTATGAACTCACCGACTTCTCGCTCGGGTTATAGCTAATGAGGATTGTTCAGTGCGTTCTGGGGCCAATCGTTTGTCGGGCAGTTGACGTCGATTGCGGATCAGGCCAGGAAGAAGGAAGATACGGAAGCGAAGGAAGCAGCCGCCGCGAGCTCATAGGAGATTGGCGTTGATTCGGGGGTGGAGTGGTGGGCGCTTAAAGCCATATCGAATATCGTGGCAGCGGCCCAGGGAAGCCGGAATGAACTTTATCTCTATTTTCTCTTTTTCTTTCTCTTCTTTTTCTGCGGAGGTATTGTGCTGGCCGGATTTCGTCTTTAGGACAACGATAGTTAGACTTGTATTCGCTTGCGAGGTAGAATGATTCTCTACCATGTGGTGCAAAGATATTCTTCAGCGTCGTGAAGTCAGCGGTTAGCTAGATATATCGATAATTGTACGTACCATGCCATAGCGTAAAACCGGGAGTGTTTGAGATGCAGCGCTTTCGCTAGCGCTCGGCCGGCGTGTCGTCGTAGAGGAACAGTGCCAGGGGGGCAAAAAATAGAGCGATGAACGCGTGCGCCGTGCCTTGCCGTACGATCATCCCGGCCCATCTCATCATCCCCGCTATCTGATCGTCCCCCGCCAATGGGCTTAAACTACATTCCGCCGCCTCCGCCGAGATGGCGAAGCACAGCTATCTTCCCCCCATTTCCCTTCCCTTCTCTTCAACTACTCTTCTCTCTCTGCTAGTTACAACTAGACGGGACCTGCGAGCAACACTACGACGACCATATGCATCATACAAGCTCTCCAAGCCCGGCCAACTAGCATAGACGAGGACGAAGCCCACTGACATCATCACCACCACCACCTCAACCTTCCCACCCACCCGCCGCCACCCGGCTCACAACCTCGACCTCGCACGCACCACACTATGAAATCCCCAACGCCCACAAGCCTGCAGAAATCCCTCGACGCCGCGTACCTCAGCTCCTCCACCGCGATCTACTACGAATCCCAGCGCCAGTTCTCTCTCGCACTAGAGCACTGGCAGCGGGTACTCTCCCTGCTCCCGCCGCCTTCTGCCGTCCCGCACCACCGCCGCCCCCGCAGCGACGCAGAGGCCCAGCTCCTCGAGTCGCTGAAGCGCCTGCGCGCGCAGGCGGAGGACCAGCTGCGCATGCTGGGGGCGCTGCTGCTGAGTGCGCGCGAGGCGGGCGGCGTGGATGTTGGCGCGATGGCGCCGACGGTGTTGCTGCCGGAAAGGTCGTCCGGCGTGTCCGGCGTGGCCGCCGCGAGGAGGGATAGTCCCGAGCCGGAACGGAAGTTGCGCACCACCCTGAGGTCGGGAAAGAAAGATCGGAGAAGAGATTCCTCCCCCTCGGCGCTGGAGACGCTGAGGGATGTGCGCGGCCCCAGGGCGGCTACCCAGGCGGCGACGCTGGCGTGGAGTAGTATCAGGGCGGCGGGCGAGAAGAGGGTCGCGTTGGAGAGGGCGGTGAGTGCGGAGCCTGAGGTCTTTCCTGGGGTTAAGGCTAGGCCGGAGAAGAGGATTGGCGGGAGGTCGCGGAGTTCGCTACCGCCGCTGCCGAATGGGGAGAAACTGAGGGAGCAGTCGATGCCGACGCCACCACCGCTGCCCGAGAGGAGGGGAGCGGGAAGGAGGGGACAGAGACCGGTGTTGCCGTGGGACGATGAGGGGGAGATACCGTTGCCACCACCGCCACCACCACCACCACATAGAGTGCCTGTTGTGAGCAGGAAACCACTACCGAGGAACAGGAGCTATCAGGATGATGAGGGGTATGGAATGGGGATGGATGGAGCTCTGCCGCCGCCGTTGCCGCCGAAGGTGCCCATGGACAGACTCGAGAGGCCGAAGGTGCCGGTGGAGAGACCCGAGAGGCTGAGGAGGATTCACACCGATGGGACTGCAACTACTAGGACGCGGAATACCTCCGCCGCCGAAAGTGACTCCTCCCTCTCAGAAGACTACTCACCCCTCGACACGCCCACGGATGATGCTGGCGAAGACCCCTCGGATCGCGAATGGAATGCGCGCGTCGAGGCTGCAATCAAATCGATCGGCGGTCGGGCTGACGCAGGGGCGCTGCGGCAGGTGGCATCTGAGATTGTGGTGAAGGGCGATGAAGTGCACTGGGACGATGTGGCGGGGCTTGAGGGCGCGAAGTCGGCGTTGATGGAGGCGGTGGTCTACCCGTTCCTAAGGCCGGATCTGTTTTCGGGATTGAGAGAACCAGCAAAGGGGATGTTACTTTTTGGGCCTCCGGGAACGGGCAAGACGATGCTGGCTAGGGCCGTCGCGACGGAGAGCAAGTGTACGTTCTTCAGCATCTCGGCGAGTAGTCTCACGAGCAAATATGTCGGTCCCTCTCTCCCGCACTCTCTTTTCCCCCGCTGACCTCGCAACAACAGCTCGGCGAAAGCGAAAAACTCGTCCGCGCGCTCTTCTCCCTCGCCAAAAAGCTCTCGCCGAGCATAATCTTCGTCGACGAGATCGACTCGCTCCTATCGTCGCGCAGCTCTGGCGAAAACGAAGCGACCCGCCGCATCAAAACCGAGTTCCTAATCCAATGGAGCGACCTCGCGCGCGCCGCGGCGGGCAGCAAAGACCCGACACCCACCGCGCTCGGCGACCCCAGCCGCGTCCTTGTCCTCGCCGCCACAAACCTCCCGTGGGAAATCGACGAGGCGGCGCGCCGCCGCTTCGCCCGCCGCCAGTACATCCCCCTCCCGGAGCCCGCCACGCGCAGGAAACACATGCAGAACCTGCTCGCCCGGCAACGGCACGGCCTTGGCGAGATGGAAATGGACACGCTCGTAGACCTGACCGAGGGGTTCTCCGGCAGCGATATCACCGCGCTCGCGAAAGATGCCGCGATGGGACCGCTCAGGAAATTGGGGAGTAAGCTGCTCAGCGTGCCGGTGGAGGAGATTGCCGAGATTGGGCTGGCGGATTTCAAAGAGAGCTTGAAGGCTGTTAGGCCGAGTGTAGGTACCGAGGGGCTGAGGAAGTTTGAGCTGTGGGCGGAGAAATATGGAGAGCGGGTTTAGAGAGTTGAGATTGCGGGGGGTGGAGCGGGGTGGGGTGTATAATAGTTTTTTTTTGAGAGGGGGGCGAGGAAAGGTGTTGAACTTGTGTTGTATTTGTATGCGGCTTTGGTTTGGTTTGTATGCATAGCATAGCATTTGGTTTTTTAGGATTGTACTCTGTTGATTGGGTTTTATAGATGGAGTAGAAGTATGTACTTACTTGGTAGGTTTATGGGGGTGTTGTGGGTATGCAATGGGCTGTTGAAGAAGTACTGAGGTATGGCTTTGGGGTAGGAAGTAGGTATGATAGCTACGAAGGAGGTACAGAAGTATATGGCTTATGAGTACATTGTATCAATTCACACTATTGTACATCATCCCCATGATCACCGGAATTTCCGTAGAGCAGAACTAAATGCCGTCTCCAAAGATCCAGCGACAAGTAAGTCCACCGAAAGACATCTCCACCAGCTTGTGGTTTCACAACTTTTGATTGGGCACCTACCTACGTTTTATTCTCGCTGGATGATACTCGCATTCCACCAATCTATGTAGACCATAACAGCGTACGTCTTGTCCCTCCATTTCCTATCCGATTAGGCATTTGGAGAGTCCATCTTAATTGCCCGAACCAGTAGACCCAGCGATGAGTAGATAAGTTCACCGAAGGACATCTCCACCAGCTTGATATTTCGCTGTTCACAACCTTTTGATTGGGTAGTGGGCACCTACCTACATACGTCTTGTTCTTGCTGGATGATACTCTATGATACTCTACTCACATTCAACCGAATAATGTCACGTTTCCCCCCTTTGTTTCCTATTGAACTGGGTATTCGGACAGTCCATTTTAATCGCCCAACCATCGTCCGGTAATCGCAGGAACCCTTAATCGCCCGGACCATCTTAATCGCACGTACGAACCATCTCAATCTCCCAAACCATCTTAATCTCACGAATCACAATGCTCCAGTGACTGAGTGACCGAGTGATCGAGTGATAGCGTGTGTATTCGTGCGCGTGTGAGTCTTCGCAAGGCCGATTACCATGTCTGCGAAGCTGGACGATTACCATATGATATCGAGTAGGTACCTTATTCGCACGAAGAACAGTGATCGAGTGATGGCGCGTGTGTGCGTGTGTTCACAAGGCCGATTATGGACCGATTATGTCGACGAAGCTGGACGATCATCGTACGGTATAGAGAGAGAGAACATCAATTTATTGTCGCATGTAGCCTTACTAGACTAAATCGCACGAATAATAGTGATCGAGTGATGGTGTGTGTGCGTCTGTGTCTTCACAAGGCCGATTACCATGTCCACGAAGCTGGACGATTACCGCACGGTACAGAGTAGGTAGTAGGTTTAAGTGTCCATGAACCGAGTGCGCGAGTAGAGAAGAGTACCACAGCCTTCCTTCCTTCCTTCCATCCTGTACGTAGAAAAACAAGTATCTATAGATGATACTCGCATTCAGCCCACCTAAGTATCTACCTATCTACCTAATGTACCTAGACTATGTTACAACGGCACTTTCCCCTCCGTTTCCAGTTCGACTGGGTATTTGAAGAGCCATATTATTCGCACGAATAACAATGAACGAGTGAATGAGTGATCAAGTGATGGCATGTGTGTGTGTGTGTGTTTGTGTGAGTCTGGCTTGGACAGTCCGGCCCGTTGAGAATGGCCGATTGTAGCGGCGGAGTTGGGCGATTACCGTACACATCACCGCGTAGATAGTACAAGTGACCATGAGTTGAGCCGAGTGCGTGAGTAAAGCACCACAGCCTGCCTTACTATATGTCTGTATGTAGAAAAACGAGTATCTACCTAAGTGCCCAGGTATTGTATCCGCAGCCCCCATATTCCGTAGCCCGTATGTAGTTATTCCGCGTGTGTAAATCTATGTTCGCCATCATCCCAATCATCCACATCGTCCCCGCAAAACCCAACATCACTCCGGAAAAAAAAGAAGAAAAAAGAACTGAAATTCGTTGCAGTAAGAACGAGAAAAGAAGAAAACGAAATTTATGCTATTTTACAGACGCTTTGTATTCACCCTTGCGCATCATCTTCCCCAACCCCGAGAGAAGAAACAGAAAGAAAGAAACGAAACAATTCTAGTAGAAAACAGAACCAGAAAACAGAACCAGAAAACAGAAACAGCAACAAATGGTAATGGTAGTAAGGTTGGTATGTAGGCAGGCAGTTCAGCGCTGTAGGGTAGTAATGGTGACAATTATGAAAAGAGCAAGAAAAAAAGCCCAGACAACCAACCAACAAAACAAAACAAGACAATGGTGTAAAGGTAGTACGGAAGCAGTAGTAGTACGCTTTCTAAACTGCCGGATTCATCATTAACTCGAAGTAATCCGCAATCTTTCGAATCTTGTCCACAAGCGGCATGAAGTCCTCCTTCTTGACAGGAGCAGCAGGAACAGCAGGAGCATTTGCAGGAGCACCGCCCTTCGTCGGCGAGACATTGACGCTGGAAAGGAACTGCCTCGCAGGGGTGGCGTTTTTCGGGGAGACGGGGACGCTGGGGCCTGGAGTAGGCGGGTGGTTCTGGGTCGCTTGCTCGTAGATTGCAGAGTCGCCCTTGTATTTGATCCAATCGGCGAGCTGGCGGATGTCGCAAGGCTCACTAACAGCGTACCACACGCGCTCGCGAATAGCCTCTTCGTCATATTCCTCGGGCTCTTCTTGGTCTTCATCGTGGTCTTCCTCGTGGTCCGCGCCGGGGTCACTGGCGATGCTGGGTGGAGGCGGGAGGACGCCGGTTGGGTGAGGAAGATTCTTTCCTTTCTCGACAACGACCCAGGAACCCCAATCTTCCTCCATTGGGTCCCGCTGCGTAAAAAGGTGGTACAGATTACCAAGCGTATCAATACCAAGTGGTGTGATGCGAGAAGCCGTCTTGCGGTTCGCCGCCCATTCCTTCATCTCGGCCGAGCGAATCAGGGTCTTCGAGGCGTTCTGCGCAGCATTGTATCGGACCTCGAAGTCGGCCTTGTGTGCGGCGGGAAGCGTGAGCCGCTCCTTCTGAAGAACTTGCCGCTGCTCCTCCCATTCTGTTGGCGTGTTAGCGTTGTTTGTTCATGAGGTATGAGGTGGTCCCGGGGGAAACTTACCTGTCTTCAGCTTCTTGACCTCGTCGACACAGGCCTGTCTGTGCTTCTTCTCGACAGAAGCACCAGCATCCACCCACTCGTGGTAAGTGTGAGTGTTGAGCACCAAGTTGATCATCTTGCAGATTAGACGAAGTCGGAATTCGTCGTCTTCACTGTCAACGTCCTCTTCCGGCTGAGCCGACGGAGCCGGGCTATCGCGCCTGAGGGGCCTGCCATCGTGCCACACCTCGATTAGGGCCCTAGTGATGGCCCAGATTTCTGGGCTATCGGCCGGCAGAGTAGTCAATGCACGGGCAGACTCGTGCAAAATAGTGGGATCGATCCCCATTTTCTTCTCCGCCGGGGTCTTCTCGTCATAACGCAAGACGTTGACCATCATGTTGATCAAGTTCTTGTACGTCAAATCCGTCCAGTCGCTATTCGGATCGTTGATGAGGCGTGCGTACTTTACTAACACCTTCGAGTGCTTCTCGAAGCGCAAGTAAAACTCGCGGATTTGGCTGAGAACATTAGCTCATGCAGTAAACACAGTACCAAGGGTTGACTTACAGTCTAAGCGCAATCACCGGGAGCGGATGCGAGATTGCCAGAAACTCGAAATTGGGATCCTCGACATGTTTCGGCTTCTTGACAGCCGGAGGCATTGGACCACTTATAGTAACGAGCTTGAGAGTTGAGCTCGACTGGGCCTCTTCTTTAGCCTTATCTTTCTTCAGCGGAGCCTTTTTCAGCCCTTTGGCCTCAGCCTTAGCCTTAGCCTCAGCCTCAGCCTTTGGCTTCTTGGCCGATTCCGACTTGGGGATTGCCTTCTCCTTCCCCTTGTCGGTCTTTTTCTTGGCAGATTCTGGCCTGACGACTACCTTCTCCTTCCCCTTGACAACCTCCTTCCCCTTCCCCCTGTTCCTTGTAGGCGTATCATTCATCATGCCTTCTATTTCTGCGGGGTCAACACCCGCCTCTTTCGCGAACATAGCGAGATGGGCTGCGCTCTTGGCGGCCGTGTTCGAGTCTGAAGCCGCCTCCTCCGGGGGTCGGTGGAGGTAGCATTGGCACTTCTTCTCGCAGACCGGACAGCGGAAGAGATAAGCCTCGCTAGCATCGTGGCCGAGGGTTGTGAGGTTGTGAGGTTTGCCAGCGCCGTGAATCTCCTCGATGCTGTTATCATAATTCCGTCGAAGGCACTTGTCGCTGCGAACCAGTCAGCGAATGTCCAACGTGTGTGGCGATGATACATTGGGGGGGGGAGGAGGGATATACCAGAATGCGATCCGGCACCGCTTCGTCTTCTTTCCGATGGTCTTCATGAGTGTGCACACGATAACACCCGTGCCCCTGTGACAGTGATGACAGTAACCAGCCTTGGGACTTGTAGCAGTCGCGGGAGTAACAGGCATCGCCACAACTATCTTCGTACTCGTGCTTGGAGTCGCGGTACCCAGGCCTGTAGTCGCAGGTGCATCGCCGTCGTCATTCGCGGTCTTCGTCTTCGTCTTCTTGGATTTATTGTCGGAGCCGGCGGCGGCGGCCGACTTGCGCCTTTTCTTGGAGGGCTCACTGGTAGAGACGGGGGGAACGGCCGGCGGGTTCATGTTGACTGAGGTTTGGGAGCTGGGGGAGAGAATTGTGGAGGGAGTATCGTTGGCCATTGGAGTAGCTGCGAGCGAAGACGAATGAAATTGGTGCAACGCGTCGGGTCTTCGTGGTTCTCGGATGGTAGATGGGGGAGGTGGGGAAGTAGAGATGTGGGGAGGTAGAGTGGTAGGAAGGGAGAAAGGTGGGGAGGTGGTGGGGGGAAAGGAAGGTGTAGTGTGGGACGTGGAGGACGGTTTTGTGGGGTGTGAACGAGAAGTGTAGTCTGTGTTGTCGTTGTTACGTCGGTTGGTGGGAGGGAGAGAAGACGACAAGAGAAGAAAGCGAAGGACTCGGTGACGGCGCGTACACTGCGATGGCCAGCCCACGAAGGCAAGCGAAAGCGCGTTGAATGCAACCCAACGGTTAGACCCCCCCTTGGCACACGTCGCGCACAACCTAACGCCATCGGGACTCGCACCCACGTGCTAGTTTTGCTAGCTTTGATGGAAACGTGTTTGACAGGAATTGAATGGCTTTCATCCGAAACGGATGGCGAAGAACGAAAGTAAAGTTTCGCCGATGTGTGTGTCCACAACGGGGAGGACCGATCATGCCGTAGGTAGCGGATCTGGTCTGGTAAAACCGTGCACCTGGTTTCCCAGAGATTCTCGGAACCATATCTTGTGATGGATACTCCCCTACAGATACCGAGGCTACATGTACCCACCTTCTATATCCCCCCAGAATATGGGAAACCACATTGATGGAAGTATGAGTAATTTTGACCGAGTAAATACCAGCGACCTGTTCGCGTGGAAATACTTGTGACCGATTACGCAGGACCACCAACTAGCAACCTTTTGATGCTGAAAAGAGCTGGCTTTGTTCACACGACTCGGTGGTGGATTCGCCATGAAGTTCTACACTCCTCTACAGATACCTAGGTTACACCCACCTTCTATATCTCCCCAGAAGACAGCAAACCACGTTGATGGAGGTATACGGTACAATAAGAAGCCCTGTATAGCTCCCTCCGTGTCCTCTGAATGACCGAGTAATTTTGACCGAATACATACTACGCAGGACCTGTTCGTGCGGGAATACGTTTGGCCGATCAACAGGTCCGAAGCTCAGGCTTCCGCACTGACCGAATGACTGATTAACAGGTCCTCATCGTAGGTATCCAAGCTGACTGAATGACCGAATGACCGATTAACAGGTCCGAGTACATGCTACGTAGGTCTTGTTCGTACGGGAATACGTTTGGCCGATTACCAGGTCCTCATCCTGAGCTTCCACGCTGACCGAATACCGAATGACCGAGTAACTTCGACCGAATACCCAACTACTAGATACTACGAAGGACCTGTTCGCGTGGAAATGCGTTTGACCGATTAACCGGACCAAATCGTAGCTTTACACTTCCCGCGGGCCGCATCGCATGATCCGTACGTGTATGATATCTCCGGTAGGTATTGGTGTTTGCGGGGCGGTGGAACTATCTACATAGGCAGATATGTCAGTGAGTATGTGGATATTCTGTCTGCATTTTGTGCACTTCTGATGGTTGCATGGCTCGTCGAAGGAAGCAGGAGAGCCCAGGACTAGTAATTGGCAACCTAGGTACCTTTGGTGCCGACAAGAGGTGGTTTTATTCACACAACCCGAGGCTCGATGGTGGATTCGCCATGAAGTTCTACAGTGCTATGCTCTTCCACCAGATGGAGAGCGTTGCCAGAGTGATACAATAGTTACCGGTATTGGGTCACTTGCAGTAGTAGACTCCGCCGGAGTACTGGGCTCTTCCACCAGGCGGAGACCGTTGCCAGGGTGATACCAATACCGGTATCGGGTCTTTTGCAGCATTATAGTAGACTCCGCCGGAGTAGAGTACGGTAGTCTCTAATCCCGAACCGGGAGATCCCACATTTCCTCGGCACGAAGCTTCACGGTCGTTCATGATCATTACACTGACAGGCTGACAGGCTGACAGCGCCCCTCCGCTGCTACACGCACAAAGAAACCAGTCTAAGCAAAAGCAAAAGCAAAAGCAAAACCTCGTGCAGTCGTGCAGTCGTGCATCACAACTCCCCCGCGTCTTCCCCGCCCTGCCCCATTCCCGCCTATGACTCCTGCGCACAGCACCCATTCCCATTCTTGACCTCTAGCTCATGTTCCTTATTCACCACCGCGCCTTCACCAGCACCCTGCGCATGCTTCGCACTTAGTAGAACGCTCTGGTTGAACTGCTGCGTGCTTGGGGGCACGTCTAGCCCCGGGTTCTTATCGAAGAAGTTAACCGGCTTAAACGAGACCTTCAAGATCTCACATGGCATGACAGGGAAGTCCTCTATCCTCGGGATGTGGTTAATCCCGAACTGAACGAACACGACTGGCTCGCCATCGATTTCTTCTTTGCGGGCCGCCCACCCGCGCACGCCCTCGCCGCCACGCGACTGATTCGTCCACTTCCCGGCAGAGAACAGCTCGCCCTCGCGGTACTTGGTGACATAGACGGCGTTGTCGCCGAACTCGGCGCGCTTGAAGTGGAAGCTGTTCTTGTCGGCGAGGAGCTTTTGGAACGGCGGGACCGCGATCTTGTAGCCCGTGGATTTGTTGTTGATCGGGTTGCGCGCGCGAGTCGATTGGATCTTGAATGTGCGGTTGAGCGCTGTGGCCGTGTCGTGTCCGCCTGGTACGGTGATCTCGGTTTCCCGCGTGATGTAGCCTACTCCGTAGGGATTGGTGTCTGGGTGCACCGGGAGTGCGACCGCTTCTTCGACGACGACTTTGTTGCCTTGCCCGTCGATCGCGGGGTCCAGGCGCAGGGAGAAGATGTGTTGGTGGTGGGCGGCGAGGACCCCGGGGTGGACGACGGTTCCCCACGGCACCTCGAGGCCGTGCTCGATCGGCGAGGTGGAGAGGATGCCGGTGGCACGAACTTCGTAGTGGAATTCCCCGCTCTGGCCGAAGATGAACGCCAGGATGTACTCGTAGTTGCTGACCGTGATGATGCTTTGGATTACCAGCTCGCGGGAGCGGGTAACGACCGCCCGGCCCGTGCGGTAGTTTATGTGCTTGAAGCCGATGCCCGCGTCCTGCTCGTGGATGCACATCACGTTTGGCATTTCCAAGACCTCGCCGGTTTCTATCGAGAGGTTCGAGGAGAGATAGTGGATCGAGCCGAGGCAGTCGCAGCCGAGTTTGAGGTTGTTCGCCATTACGCCGGCACCCTGCAGCTAGTTAGTCGAGTCATGAAGCGTGCACGGCAGATGTACTCACCGCATCTCCCAGGTCAAACGCCTGTTTCTTGTGGTAGGGGGAGCGCGGGTCGGCATACGGAATCGACATGTCGCTGAGCGCAATCCTCCATACGATATCTCGGCCATCGTACGAGATGTTGTACAACACCATGCCTTCGCGGTGGTTGAATCCCGTCCTCAGCTTCCACTTCTGCCACTCGATCACGGCGCTACCACTGTCTCGGATCTCTTCCGTGACGGTGAAACTCGCTCCTTCCGGCTGCACCACGTGCAGAGGCTTCAGATCTGTGCGCAGGTTCTGGTGCTCGGGGGTGTACTCGGACGGAGGCGGAACCCGATACGGCTTCGGCAGAGTAGGCGTGTGATCAGTGCCGGTTGGCAGGTTTTCGATCCTGACCACCTTCATAGTCTCGACGTCCACGACGGGACTGATCGAAAGGGGAAACGCGTAGTGATTCGAGTCGGGATCATTCTCGCCGTGCGGCGACTGCAGGTAGAGATAGCACTGAAACTGCCGCCTCGAGTCGTTAACGCCGTCGGAGCCATAGATCCATGGGTCGGACACCACGACACTTCCTTCGGGCAAACGCAGTTTCTTGAGCTCCTCCTGCACGCCAGGATCCGCAAGCGCCACCTTCTCCATCGCCACGATCTCGGGGCCATCTGCGGGGCCATGGAACCCGTCCTTGACGCGCGAGTTGCTCGTGAGCCGCGACTTCCCAAGATCCACGATCGCCTCGTAGAGCTTGTCCGTGTTGCGGATGTAGTAGCAGAGGTAACCCTCACGGGCGGGCAGCGGCCCGGGACCGGCGCCTTCGTTCCATGCCAGTAGACTGGCTTTTATGGGCTCTCGAAGGGCGATGGCTTTGAACTGGAACTCGTTGCCTGCGGGCAGTGGGAAGCCGGCTTTTAGGATCGCGCAGCAGGCAGTGATCTCATTTGGTAGGAGGGGCGTAAGCGGATGCATTGTGGCGTCGGCGGTGGTCTATATTTGTCGGCGTGCTTAGTGACTTTTTTGTTTGGGGCCTTTCCGTATGAGACCGGGGGAAGCACTTTTATATACGATTCCCTTCCTTCCCCGAGCAACTGGAAGTAGCAACTTTTTCCGGCAAGCGTCAAGTGCAAATACGACGGCGGCTATCCCCGGCGACCGAAGAGTGTATTTCCCCACGAGAAGGAGAGAAGGAAGGCCGACGGAGGAGTTCTCGATGCAATAGGAAGTTCAATCGAAGGGAGGTTCGTTCCGAGGAGCCAGGTGACCCCGGATTTTCGAGTGATACGGATCTGATCTGGTCTGGGATTTCTACGAAGGCAGGTAGGCAACTCAATTAAGTCGGGATTTTTTTTCTCGAGATTCGGGAGGATGGTAGATAAGCAAGTGGGGGGAGGGTGACGCAGGCCAGGGCCGACCGTGAGATCGGACGAAAGCTCTGGATTCTGGCTGTCCTATGTACAGACAGGAGGACGAAGGATACAGCACCGAACAGCGGAGGGTCCCAGATCTCTGTTTTTGCGGGGGCGGGGGAGGGGATCTGATGCTGAGGGTTCGGCGGGCGAGCTAGTGGAGGGGAACCAAGGCGGATGATCCTTTCGGATTAACGGCGGGTGGTAGCGTCGGATCGCGGAGGTGGGAGGAGCTAAGGAAACAGTCTTGTTTTGGGCCCTTTCGTCGCTCGGTTGCTCAATCGAGATACCGTGTAGGGCAGTGGTGGAAGAGGTCAGTTATATGTCGGTAGCTGTAGGATATTAATATGGGTAAATATCGATCCTTCCGACTTCGTGGTCTCGCCTGAGTCGCCTGGGTCCGCACTCCGCAGTTCCCAGAATAAACCCGCACGTCGGAATAGCAATGGCTGAGAAAAAGCAACGTTCGAACGACACGAAAGGGTATCGGAAACTGGGGGGCGTCGGTGGGACGAGAATCGAGTCTTTCCGTCAGTGCCGAACGCGCGAGAAGAGGGGGATGGGGTATGTACTGGAGTCTGGACTGGAGAAGCACTCACGGTTAGAGAAGTCAGATGGAAAGGTGGTAGGGGACGGGATGGAGGGTTCTTGATATCTCCCAGGGTCTTGAATCTTGAGGCTTCAGCAGGGAACGTATGTATAATACAGGCAGTATAGTGCACTACGCATTTCTCGGATGTAGTTGCGTCAACAGCGGAAAAGAGGAATCTGGTGAGTACATACCCCGAAGCCCACGATGCCCCATCCAACACTGTGGGGAACCCTGAGCATTCGAAAGCTGTGAGGGGGGGTTGGCGGCATGCCGTAGGCATCAGCACGCAGTAACTAAGGTACGGGTCTGTACAAGTCGATACTTGTTTTCTGCAATGCACGTGGACGGGGGATCACGGGCATCGGTGCCCTTGCTTCGGGAATGCAGGATGGATGAGGACTGTAGTTGGTGATGGGGATGAGATGAATGCCGCCGGACGTAGTAAGGATTGTAGAGTATGATGTATGTTCCGGCATCCGCGAAACCGGAACCGTAAAGAGCTCTTCCTCGTCCTTGACCTCGTCGTCATCGTTCTCTTGCTCTTGCTCTTGCTCGTGCTCGTCCTTTCCCTCTCCCTCTTCCTCTTCCTCTTCCTCTCCTCGTCCTCTCCCTCCTCTTCCTCCCCATCCACCACCACCACCACCTCCCCCCCTTCTCATTTGCTCATCGCGGCGATGACATCGTTGTCCGCAAAGTGGTGATCGTTTCGGCAGCCGAGAAGGCCTACAAGTGAGTATTGCGCATGGGCATCGCATTGCCGCATTTACCCCCAAGCGAGCCTTGGGAATGCTGGAACGTTTCATGGGCATGATTGTGTGGGGAATAGGTACGTATGGAGTCGAAGAATCCCCAATCCGTATGCATAGCACAGTCAGATAGTTTCGTCAACGGGGCCGAGATGAGCAGTCAATCCATTCGATCGAACGGACTCGACGTCCATACGGCACCTACCGTCGATACAGCTAGGTACTCTACATACGGTACGGTTCACAGCTCGCCCCCGAGCGACACTTTATGCGCGCAAACCCTCGGCGCTGCAGTGCAGACACTGAGCTCGCCTTCGGTTCGCTCGGAGAAATAATTCGCGATGTGACTCGTCGGTTGGCTGGTTGGCTGTCGGGTGGCTGGCTGTTGGGCGTCGCAATCGTTTGGTCGTCGAACGCCTCGCTGCCGACCTTCTGCATTTGGCCGTCGGTGCCCGGCCGGGAGCTACCGTAGCCATGCTTTCTTCTTTCTGCCCCTCCGCACCTCGAGCCCGTGATTCCCGGAACTCTCTCTGAATTCTTGCCTGTTTCAGCACGACAACCCGTCAACTTGCCTTGCTCTATGACAGCGTGACGTGGACTTATTTCGAGATAGGTACCTCAGTAAGTAAGAAGGTATATACATTCAAAGTACATGCTGGCCAGTAGTTTTATGACGGGCCGGCTGATCAAGTGCGGGGTCGCGAGTTCAAGTGGCCAACCAGGTACATACCTGGAATAGGTACCTGCACGTGCATAGTTCCCGGCGCTCTGCCGCCCAAACAAACCCCGATTCTTTTCTTCAGGTTCTAGCACGTACATACCGTAAATACATACCGATACCTACTCGCGCGACCGAACGGGTGCCACTGTCACTTCCACAGGCCGTCGGGGTTCGGAGTGTGCACTGTGCAAGTGATCCCAGCCCATTGCCGTGTGTAATCCCCCACAGCCAAGCCGTCCAGCTTAGATACCAGTATGTACCTATTCGCGAACGGGATTCATGGCCGCAATCGGTCACATGTAGGATTCTTGGCCTTATGCACCCATTGGGACATGCCCGGAACTGCATTCCACATATGTCCGAACGGCCTGCATGGACGTGCGTTCAATGTTCATGCCTTGGTGGCTGTCCGTGGGCAGACATCTACCATGTATACCTACTCTGAAGTCTGCATGCCGTGAGGCGTGAGGCGTGCCAATCGGACGACTCCCCAGGTATCTACATACCAGTAGTTACTTCCAGTACTCTCAAGCACACAAATGAATCGCCTAACTACCAACCGCCTGTGCAGCACGACGAACCGGAGCCGAGGAGTTGCTGCGATCATGAAACATGCTCTGCATACATATAGCACCTAGAGGCCGAGCCCCATCTGGCATCTACTCCAGTCTCCAGGAAGCCCCCTGAGGGGAAACAAGCCACAGACCTGCTTTTCGACCGCTGCACTGGGAATCACTCGGCGGTAGATGGTGGGCTTCGAATTACCTACGTCCGTACTATTTCCATACCTTAGTATCGGCGTGCATGATCATGTTTTAACCAGAGACCAGTACGTATCGCAATTGCAAGTGCAAATCCGGCCCATTGCTAACATTGTGTACCTCTAATAACTACTAAACGCTTCATATCCACAATCTTCCCGAAATGTGACCGGTCCCGCTTGCCTACATGACGTATGTACTAATCTCCTCCGCCTACCTCCGACACCGCGGACGACTGGTAGTCCTTAGCATCAAAGAAGTCCGTATCTTCGCTGCTACTCTCGTAGACCTTCAGTCCGCCCTTCCGTCCCTTCCGGTTCTTGAGTAATACATCCGCCGATCGTAATACCATCCGAGAGCGGGTTTCGTGTACCTCGAATTCAGCGGGCGAGTCGAGACCATCTTCCGGCGCGTCTGTGAATTCTTCTTCCTCTCCCTCCTCATCGTCGTTGTCATCTTCGTGAAGTTCCTCGTCCACCTCCACTTCCTCCTTCTGTTTCATCTTCACTTCTTCCTCTTCCTGCTTCCTCTTCTCTTGCTCCTCCTCCTCCAGCTTCCTCCTCCTCTCTTCCTCCTCCTCTGCCTTCTTCTTAGCGATCCTCTCCTTCTCTTTCTCCCCAAACATCTCAATCCCCGCACGCGCCGCCTTCGTCCTAGCATGCTGCCTACTCGCGCACCTCTCAACCTTGGTCCACACCGCCGCGTCGACAGTGAGCTCACACGAATACAATCCGCCGTCCTCCTGTTCGCAGTGATACTTAACGACACCCATCCTGCCCCCTTCCGCCACCATGATCCCAAACCTACTCAGCGGATGATTAACTGTGACCCTGTCCCTAACCAATCGTCTAAGGACCTTCATAACGCCAATGCGCTCCAGAAACGCCTCGACCGCCGCAAACGAGCCATTCGAGTCGACCCAGATCGCGCCGACAATGCTCTCGATGATGTCAGAGAGATGTTTTGGCGCGTCGAGCTCCTGCAGGTCCGTCCAGGGGTACTCGGGCGACGACTCCAGCTGCTGCGCAATGGTGTCCTTCCACTTCCTATACCTGCGCGCGCAGGCGTCCTGTGCGTGCCGCAGCTCTGGGTTGTTGTGGCGCAGGAAGCGGTGGAGCGGCAGCTCGACTTTTCGGCGGGTGGGCGCAGAGTGCGCGTTGGTTTCTGTGCGCTCGATTGTCGTGGTTGCGCCGAGGCAGAGGAACGCGAGGAAGTGCGCGTTCACGCAGCAGGATTTTAGGTGGTGCATGTTGATGTGCGTCAGAGGCGTGGATAGCCCGTGGAAGTGGTACAAAGTGTTGACTACTACGGTGTCGATCACGGCGTCGCCTAGGAACTCGAGGCGCTGGTAGGACGTGGTGTTGGTTGCGTCGCCGGCGCCGCCGGCGCCGTACGAGAGGTGCGTCGTCGCCTCGATGAGCAGGAGCGGGTTGTCGAAGGAGTACCCGAGGAGCTGCTGGAGCTCGGTGAAGTGCTGTGGGTAGGTGCGTGCACCTTGTTTGCTGGCGTTGGAGAGGGCGTTGGCGCGGAGGCGGGATGCGCGGGTGGTGAGCGGGTGCCATGGCCAGTCGACACCGAGGTTGAAGGTTGCGCAGCATTGCGTTGCAAGGTCGTAGCCGCCGGTGAGGTACGAGACGCCGATGATGGACTCGACGACGTCCGCGAGGATCTTGGTCGAGAGCATCTTGCTGTCCGGGGGTGTCACGTTGGAGTCGGCGTATCTGGGCTTCCATTTGAGCGCCGTGAAGGGCGCGAGGTTGATCCATCGGCTGAGACGCTTCTCCGCCGCGGATTTGGAAGATGTGCCGTTGGACACCACGTGGTCCTTTGCGGCCGTGAGGTATCCCTCCGGCCAGAGTGGAAACTCGTCCATGAGCGCGACCGAGGCGAGGACTTTGAGCACTGAATCGCCCAGGAATTCGAGGCGCTGATAGTCCACTGGGTCCCGGGTAGCTGATGCAGTGGTGGCGTGTACAAGAAGTTGGTTGGGCACATCGAGCTGTAGGGTCTTCTTCAGGTCTGCGGCGAGGAGTGCTTTCTCAACCCGGTTGATGAGAGCTGGTAGGAACAGTGCCAACATGGCGTATTTCAATGGTAGAGGCTCGACCGTCAGGAACTCTGGAAGCAGCAGCAATGTCTTGCAAGGCTTGTGAAAACCCTCGCGGTGTAGAAAGTCTCGTCGTTTGGGGAGTTCGTTGACTTCGATCAATGGCTGATCCGCCCTCACTTTATCGCGGTTCCGAGGAGACTTGGCCTTGAAATCGTCGGCGTTACCGATATCCACGTCCGTTACCAGCCGTCTGAATATATACGCCATTTGGTTTGAGGTTTTCCGCAATAGCCCTATGTTAGACAAATCGCCATTCCTTTCGTTGATCAACTCAAGGGCGTTTTGGTGTACGTCGGGAATCATGTCCCAAGACTCGCCGCCGTCGCTAGGGAGGAAGAGGTAGATGAAATCGTCGCGCATGGCATCCATCCTGGAATTAAACACAGTCATCATCAGCCGGCGGGTTGCCTTCCTGCCGCGCTCCACCATCATCGGATCGTAGTCGATACGACGACTACGGCCAAATCTCGCATTCGCCGTATCGCTGAGCGGCCAGAACAGCTCGAATTCCTCAACATAAGGGACCTCAACCGGCAATACCATATCAACACTAACCGTTCTGCCGGTGTCGAAGTCCAACGTCAAAGTCATGATATACAGCGACTCCGCGTTCTCCCACTTCTTGCCGACCTCGGCCCATATATCCATCCGCTGATCGACCTCGACTCTCGGCGCCCTCTTCTGCACTTCCTGTTCGTTCTGGAACTCGCCCTTAACCAGCGGCATCAAGTAGTCGTCCACAAGCTGTAGCTTGATCAGTTTCAGGAACGCCTCGAAGGCGGCGTCGCGTTTCGCCGCACGTTCCGTCTTCCAGGCTCGTGTCCCGGAGGACCGCCGGATAGCCTGATCGATGGCATTAGGTAGGATCACCTCGGCCGTCCACTCGCGACCGCCTCCCGGAGGTGGAAGGATTTTACATTCTGTTCGGAATTCGGGGCGCGAGTCTACGAAGTCTCCCATGGGCAGGCAGTCACAGAAGTGGTAGAGATGGGGCAGGACGTTTGCAAACATCAATAGAGCCCTGGGTGGTCTGGTCAGCGGGGGTGTGAGGGTGATTTGGATGGCGGTAGCTCACTGTGTTTTGTTCATTCTCATGACCCGATCCTCTCCTTCCTCGCACTCGTCATCCTCAACTTGCTCGAGTTCTCGGTTCGGGTCGGAGTACATTTTGATCATCTCCTTCTCCATTTCCTGGAAAGCAATAACACCACTGGTGTCGCGGCTGCCTAGCATGATGACGTACGAGCTGGATTCGCGACGGGCTCTTCCTCGGCGCTGGACGAAGCTCTTCAAATTGGTAGGCAGGTCGAAGCACACCACCAGATGGCAGTCCTGGATATCGATTCCTTCCTCGATGGCCGAAGTGGCTATAAGTAGGTTCAACTTTCCGGCACGGAAATCCCTGAGGGTACCTTCCTGCTTCTTGCCGCCCACCAATACATCGTGCAGGAATCTTTGATTCCTCTGGGCGCTGGTCGAGGTGCCGACCATAGTGCCGACCCGGAAAAGGTCTCGCGTCTTCGGATGCTGGGAGATGATCTGGGCGATAACAGCCACAGCAGCCCGCTGCGTCACGAACACCAGTCCGGAGAAATCACTGTGCTCTGCCGAGTACTCCTCCAGCAGCACCTCGATGAGTGTATCCACCTTTGCCGAAACATGGTCTTCGATCGGACCTAACGTGCTCGGTAGCACGACCTCCTGCAGAATGCGGCGCACATAGCGTGCTTCATCACCGGTGCTGAAGAATGCTCTGAAATCGTCTCCGACCCGGTCGTCTTTATCGGCATCATCATCTCCCAGCGCCTCATCCATCTCCGTATCAAAGTTATTCTGCCGGTGTAAAAATTTGTGCACGACTCCGGTGATGAACCAATCGGTAGCCCACACACCGCATTCGGACATGATATGGCACGCCTTGTTGACAAAGGTCTTCATGTGCTCCTGCGAGTACGTTTTCTCGCTCATGATGGCCATTTGGAGATCACGTTCGGCTCTGTTGTCAAGACGTCTCTGTAGCATGATGATGTACGGATCTTCCATTATATCCATGCATTCGTAGGCCTCCAGGAGCGATGCGAGAGAGTTGGGCACTCCCGCGTAGAAGGAACTGGATTCAGATGCTGGAGCTGTTGACACGACACCGGATGGAAAACGTTCACCGATGTACGGGTCGACGGGCTCTGTTTCGTACCCTTCCGATCCATGTGATGTATGGACGGCCGGGAAAGACTTTCTTCGCTTCGGAGAGATGGCCTTGCCTACTGTGGCAGATACCAGCTCGCCGGTTAGGGGATCGATGTCGTCGAATTCATCGTCCCCATCTTCCACCTCGGAAGAAAGTTGAGAATACTGCCTGGTTCGGATGGGAGCACGCGCTGGCTTCTCCGCCACCTCGCCGGTGATGGGGTCTATGGTCTCGAATTCGGAATCGGAATCGTAGGGCGACGATGGCTTCGCCCCCATCTCGTCCATCTCTGCATCGTCCGATACTGTCTCATCCACCTCCTCAGCCTCCTCAACCACCCTCTCCATATCGCCCGTCTCCATAACCTCCTCATCCTCCTCATCCTTTTGCTGCATTCTCCCTGCCTGCTGCTGTCCCAAAGCGAGAAGATCCGCCCGCGAAGATGTAGTAGCAATTTGCTCATTCGCCTGCGGCCTAGTGGAGTTGCCATACCTCACCAACTTAAGCTTCGGCGGCCTAACATTCTCCAGCAGCTCTTTGCGGTGCTTCAATGGCGTCCGGGCAATAGCATTGAGGTTGGACTCGATTATTTTCAGCTGTGCGGGATTCGATTTCATGATGGGGCTTGCCGTGAGCCCCAAGATGTCCGGCACCGGGAGTCCGTCCCGTACTCGCTCGTGGTAGAAGTGCCGCATTATCATGTTCGCGGGGTGGTTTTGTATACAATGATGGGCTGCGTCGAGGTCAGTGGGGGGAAGGGGTGGGGGGCATTGACTCGGAGCGGAGGGTGTGCATACCCTCATCGAAGATTAACAAGCCGATACGCTCCATCTGTACGAAGCCATGGGTGAGAGCATCTAGGAGCACCTGTAGTCGGTCAGAACATGTAGCCATACATCTCACAGCAGCGGAGAGGACAGTGGACCTGATGAGTACTGATAACCACCGGCGCCTGAAGCAACTCGTCCCAGATCTCTTTATTGCTCCATTTGTCGACACCAGAGGATCCCATGAGGAGTGCGATCCCGACGGGCGGAAGCGCACTCATGAGCACTTGGTGCTGCTGCTTTGCCAACTCAACTCCTGGGATCAGGAACCATGATAACTGGAGATGTTAGCCGTAGCTCAGGGACGGGAGGGACGGAATACAGACCTTACCGTCGCCACGATCTAGCTGATGGCAGATACGCATGATGGCGCTGATTGCCGTCTCATTAAAATTCCATGACGTCGCCAAGATGTGGTGGAGAAGGAAGGGTTTACATATGAGTTTTCCCAGACCCAGTGTCCATCTTTTCATCACCCATCAGTCTCCAAGTCTACTGCATCTCTGGCCAGGGTCAACACACAGCTACGATGATATTCCGTCGCAAGCTCTCCTCGAGCATCTCCGCCTGATAGTTGCGCGTCCTCGGCAAGTAGACCTTCTTTTCCGCCGGTGTAGACAGGACGATGGGCTCTTCATCGGAGGTGGAGCCATAGCTTCCACTTTTCGAATCCATCGGGCCCGGTTTCGGTTGGATATCGATAAGTGTGAGATGGGGCGGTCGTGGGGGAGGTTTGGCTGTGAGGGGAAGTTTAGCGGGGTTGAGCACGCCTCTATATGTAGCCTCCGATAAGATGGGCCTGCTCTGCTGCCTAGTTGGCCGGTCCCCGATACAGTCGCTGCCGATCCATTCGACGAGGTCCGTAGGATGTCACGAGTACGCGAGCCGACAGGAGGAGCGAATGGGCGGTCGAAGAGACGAATATCTCGTTTATCGGCAGATGCGGACGCGGGGTCATTGGACAACTTGCATTCTCGGAAACGTGCTGGGCGGCGGCGGCTCTTCGCATTTAATGTTTCAACGCGCCATTCGAAGAGGAGCGAAACTCTGTGACTCAGATAGACAGAAACCTTCTTTGCCTGCGCACCGCGTCCAGACCCACATGCGCGCGTTCAAGGTCGCGACCCACGAGTATATAAGGCAAACAAAGAGGGAACATGGTCTGGCCATGTTAGCGTCCCCTCCCGTGCTCAATCGGCCTCCCGGGCGCCAGGGACGCTAACCGGTATGTACTCGCGGTACATACACAGGCATAAAGTTTTGGAGTATGCATGTACACAGAGTACATACGATATGGGGCTGGACTTAAAAGAAAGTATGAGTGAAAAGGCTGTTCCTCTACATACGGTCTGAACGGACCTTATCAAACTCACGTGACGTAGCGCACAACTACACTGATCCGAACAGACTTGTCGGTGGGTCGGCTTCAGCCACCAAACCTATCACTCGCCTCTCACGTGCTTCTCTACATAGCCTCCTTTCGTGCCAATCATATTCCATCACGTGATTATCACGTGCCGAGTCCTTCCTCATGATCGCGCTCTCTCTTTGTACCACAAGAGTAAGGGCCGTTTGGATGACCTCAGTTCTCAGTTCCAGTTTTAGAACCAAAGTCAGTTCCCCGCCTGGACACCGAATACCGTTCAGTTTCAGTTTCCGGAAAACTTTGAGGTGAACAGAGTGTTTGGCCATTCTCAGTATACTCAGCCATAAGTCTGAATAATAGGCTTTACTAGAACTTTAATAGTAGACACATTGTACCAGGAACAGCCAATAGGTCGTGCCTCACCACCATTACGAATCATAAGCGCAAGGTGAGGCACCACTGGTTATTTCACTTGGTTGCCTGGCGTTCCAGAAATCTCAGAGAGATCCTGCCATCGCTACGGTATCTAAAGTATGTACTGGTGGGAGAGAATTCATTCTCGCCGCTATATCTAGATTTAGATGAGCTTTGCACTCATCTAGGATTTGGTAAATAGGCCTATGATTCGCATAATATACCGTGCTTTACCGATTACGAAGAGACGTGAGTAGGTATATAGTACTCGGGTGATTATGAAACGGCACGATCACAACCGATCACTAACTACACCTGACCTCGACCTTATCGGCGAACGTCACGTGAGCACAAATGGGATTTCCACCATCGTCCATCGTGGAATCGTAGTGGGACGTAAGAGAAAACAAGGCGACCCCGAGTGTATATCGTACGATCCATTGGGAGGCAGATAGGTGCTGTTTTATGGAAAGCTAGGTAGGGGATTCTCGGAAACACGAGTGATGCTCCACGGAACCATTCCGACACTCGGAATAGCTTCATACGTAACCACATGCATCCGAGACACAACAGAAATATGCATGCATGTCCCATGAATGATCAAAGATACAATGGGAATGTAATTCAAATAATTCATTTGAAGCTTCGGCATCTTCAGTCAGGATCATATTGAAGTTGCTGTGTTTTGTGGAACCCGGGTGGGACTTTTTGTGGGGACTTTTTGTGGGTACCCGGGTGAGGACTTGGATGAGTGTCTTCGCCCATCACCCTTCAGTTTCTCCCACACCATATCAACTAGATCAACCTCATCATGCCGCAGCAGGTACATAAAGTTATACTCTCGTGCTTGAATTTGAAGAGCGAACTCGATCCCCACGATTTGTTATCCTTTACCGGAAGGCGAAGTGGTAGCTTTTTTTTCTGCCCTTGTTCTCGAGTCTCTGGCCGGTCTTTTCATCCCTTACCATCAATACTTGAATCAAGTCAGCAGAGTCCAGCCGACATCGAAACTGCTTTGACTGAACTTAGTGTACTTCACTGGCAGTGGAGACGCGCATAGGAGTGAGCTGTGCCTCTCTTGCTCTCATACTATACCGCATTCATCTGCTACTATATTCCTACTGACTCGAGATAATGGGATCCTTCGATCCCGACACTCCGTGAACATCCATCGGTTTTCCACGAGCAAGGCTCAATTATGGGTCCAAACCCATATCTACGATGGCAACATTAGCCGTCGCGGTTGGACGGTGCGGGTGGCGGCGCCGTATCTACTACTCCATGGTAGGGGCATGATCGGATCTAGAAGATAAACCAACCGTATATGGTTGAAACCTTGAGTTACTGAGGCACCAAGAAGTCTCCAATGTGAGCATGCCCCATTGCGGGCCAACATCGCATATGAGAAACAAAGTTTTCTATCGGAGGAATTGAAAGGTATATTGCATGGATCCCCTTCTCTCATAGTGGTTCGGAATAAGCCAGAAAGACGAAGGTTAAGCTACAAAACCATTTTAATGACTGGAATCTCCGCCGTCTTTCAAGTTGAAGTTCCCCGATGAGCTCGAGCTACAAAAAGCCACGTCTTCTTGCGGTTGTTCTTGCTTCTGTTCCTCATCATGCCTCGCTAACAGCTTCTCTCCTACGACTTCTGAAGATTACGAGATAAATTCCAAACCTCCACCCGATTTTACCGATACAACCCCCGCGATACAACCCTCACGATAAGATGGCCGACGATATCCATACGCTGGCGATGCAGCTGTGGATGGAGGATATAGACGTATTGGATACAGTGCACGGCTACGAGGCCGGCCCTTCGACAGCTGGGGCCCCCGATCACGATCGGCCACCACCCCGCGGCGACAAAACCGACACGGAATCCAGTATTCCAGATTTCGTCATGGCATTCGGAGGAGGCGAACCTCACTGGCTGCAACATCAGCAGGCCGAGATGGCATTCCTCCAAAGGCAAAACGCCGGGAGACAGCGTGCTGCCGGTCGTCATGACCCTGTTGCACGTCCTCGGCCTCAACCGGGACCTGCACGCCAGCTAGAGCATTGGCCTCAACCAGGACCGGCACGCCGACCAGAGCCTTGGCAGGAACCCCAGGGTAAAGGGAAAGGCAGAGCCACGGGCGTCGATTGCACCGCGTGCAGTGACGAGATTGTGGGGGAGCTCCACGAGCTGAAGTGCGAGCACCGGTACTGCATCGACTGTCTCACCCAGATGGTCTCAAAGGCCCTGGGTGGAGAATCGGACACGAACTTTCCTCCGAAATGTTGCACGGATCCGATACCGACGGATGCCGTGAAAACGGTACTCTCAGCCGCCGATTTCAAGAAATACGAAGAACGTCTCGACGATCGCAAACAGGCTGTGCAGCTCTTTTGCCCGAAGCCGAAATGTTCGGCGAAACTGTCCGCGAACGATATCCGCGCAGAAACGGGGACATGTCCCCGCTGCCAAACGAAGATGTGCACGAAGTGCAAGGGGCTCGAGCACGCCGGTGTGTGCCCGGAGAGCGAGCTCGCCGAAGTGGCGAAGAAGGAAAAATGGGCCAGCTGCCCCGCCTGCCACCGAGTGATCATGAAGCAACAAGACTCCTGCAACAAGATGATCTGCGTCTGCGGGTTCAGGTTCTGCTACCTCTGTGGTAAACCAACCCGAGGCCCCAACCGCTATGCAACCGCAGCCGAGGGTGGCTGTGATTGCCCAATATATAACCACGATGATCACCCAGAGCGGCTGCAGCATAACGACATGTTGGCCAATGAAGGACCACCACCTGCCGGGTTTCCGGGACAATTCGAGCCACATGGCGGGGAAGCAGGCCCCGCCGGTGACGGCGATGGCTGGGACGGACGGCGGTTGGTGGACGAACTGTTCCATCAGCGCGGTCCCTGGGGAGGGCGACCGGTGGTTGCGATTCCAGTACCGCAGGCAGCTCCTCGGCAACTGCCGCGGGTAGTTGCACGACCACCACCGCAGATGCTTCCACGAGAACGGCCGCGTTGGAGGAGGCAGGAAGACGCGGAGTGGTACCTAGGCCACTACAACGAGCGCGGTGAATGGGTGGATCCTTTTGGAAGGCCGTACATTTAGCCTGCCGATGGGTCGATGGTAATGGGGTTTCTTTTGTTTTTTTCTTTGGAGTTACGGTTGCATTTTATATGGCGTTGTCTGTCTTGGGTTCAACTTGAGAATTTTTATATGCTCGGTTCGTTAAGCGTCCATAGCTTTTTATATTAATAGTTGAACTGGGATTTATAGAGTGCCTAGTAGCGGGTTCGATCTCCCTGAATATGTACAATACCATCCATCATGATTCGATCCTATATAGTAATCCAGAGTACTAGTAGGTACTAGGAGTGGTTTCTATGGTGACGCTGATATTCATCGGCCGTCACTTATGGGGGTAGTGAGTGACAACAAATTCTGCCGAACTATCAAGTTTCCTGCCGTGGCAAGTAGTAGTATTGTTCATCACATTCCGAGATCTATTAGTGGACCTAGATGAGTCTATCGTTACATAACACAGGTATACATTCAGCCTACTATTACCCATCACCACTCCCTTGGCCCTACCCTATATATAGGTACTACCCCCTCTCAGCCTCCTTCTCCCTCGTCAGCCTCGCAACCCTCCACCGCATGCCATACTTCCATTCCAAAAACAACAGCGGTGCCATAAGCGTGCACACTATGCCCACAAACGTAAAACACCAACCGCGTCCCATGGCCTGGAGCATGCTCTCTATCACAGCTGTTCCGGCGGCACCCATCAGGCAGCGCACAAAGTTATTACACGCTGTTGCGCTGCTGGGGCGCGTCTGGTACAGATCCACCACCAGCGTGCTGAGGACGGTGAACACGCAGGTGCCAGCGACACCGACGACGAATGTTAGGAACAACGGCGCTGCGAGGTGCTAGAGATGTATGTTAGCTAAGGGTAGGTGAAGGGGGCGGGGTCGTGGTTGGAAGCCATACAGTCTCAAAATGCAACAACCAGCCATAAGTTACGATGGCGGCCATGAACAGAGCTTGCGACCAGAAAACACTCCTCAGCCTCGCCTGTTCGATCGGAAACTTCAGCATATCCTCGCCGCGCTTCGCATCCGGCTTTATCCCGCAGCGCTGCGCAATGATTTTGTAGTCTCGGCCCATCAACCGCCCGGCGATGATGCAGGCTATACCGCACCCGACGCCGAATGGGAGGTAACATAGGCCGACCTGCAGCGGAGTGAGGCCGTAGATGTCGGCGAAAACAGACGGCAGTGAGGCCATGATCATGTAGAACGCCGTGTAGAATATACCGTTGATAAAGAGGACCAGCGCCATATCTTTATGCAACAACAATTTCAAGCTAGCCATCGGATTCGGCGCACGGAGCTTCGGCCGGGGCGGCCGCGGCGTGTCGATGGGATGTTTCGAACCCTTGAGCAGCTGCAGAAGGCTCGCATCCACTCGCGGTGGCGGGATGGACCCATTCCCGACCACGCTCCGCCCCGTCTCGGGGAAGAACACGACGTGGAATACCAGATACACTCCACCACATATGGCAAGAATCCAGAAGATCCACCACCAACCCAGCTTGTCGGCCAAAACTCCTCCGATCACCGGGCCGACGGCAGGCCCGCACATGGCGCCGAGGTTTACGGCTCCCATGTAGGCGCCGCGCTCGCCGGCGTGCGCGATATCCGCTACCACGCCACTGGCCAGGGCGATTACGCCTGACGAGCCGGTCGACTGGAGCATCCTCAGGACTAGTAGTGCTGGATACGCCCGTTGCAGTGCCAGTCCGATGTCTGCGGCGATGTAGATGACGAAGAGGAGAATGTACACGGGTCGGCGACCGAGCGTGTCCGCCAGATCGCCGATCAGCATAGGTGCGAGAGCTTGCAAGATCATATAGCTTGTTATAGTCAAATTGATCAACTCTGTAGACACGTTGAGGTCGGCGGAGAGGGAGGAGAGTGCAGGAAAGTAGATCTGGCTACGGTTAGCGGGACGATCAGGCTAGGTAGGTTTTAGATGGAGAACTTGCGTTGGCTGAGAGTGGCGAGAAGAAGGAGGCTATCCCCACGAGAAGCACTATCCATCGCTTCTGCGGGCGCGTGAAGACCGAGTATGCCTCGGCCTCTATTGGTGTCGAGGTCGTGGTCTTTTCGAGGTCGACGTTATCAGCCGCCTTTGGCGCATGCGCGGCGCTCTCTACGCTACCCTGGGAGAATTCTGCTACCGGTGATGTCGAAGACATTTTCTATCGTTCCTTTTCCTTTTCCCTTGCCAGCATCTTCCATTGCCATGATGGCGGGGACGTTGGTTTTAAGTTGGAATTCTTCCCTCCATTTTAACTGCTATCCAGATTCCAGTTTAACTAGAGTACCTAGTTCGTCATGGATGATGGATCCTTATGGGGGAATCCCTTCGCGACCGCAGAGTCTGCAGGGTTCGTTCCGACATAACCGGTCGTCATGGCGCTTTTCGCTGGGGGCGTGTGCGCGGATATCGATAGCGGACGCAGTTGCTCGTGGGGGCCCGGAGTAGGGTAGTGGCGTAACGCGGTCGTTCTAGGGTCCCGGCGGGATGAGCTCCCGAGGCCGGGCGGGGGCGTACATATGTAACTGAGGAATTTCACTGGCCCAATCACGGCTTGCTACCGTGTATAGGTACCAGTAGGTAGTCCTCGTTACGAATGCATAGTACCGAGCACCCCTAGCTTTCGGCTTGACCTTCTGGTCCCAGGGTGTCGAAGGCCCAGGCCCCAAAGTGATGTTATTTTCTTTTCTGGTCTCTCGGCTATTCCTCGGAGTTAATGCTTTGAAGATTCCCGGTCCCGAAGTCTCTAATGTCCGACAACTACGGCCGGCCGTCCGATTCGGATCGTGCGGCAATCATGCAGCCGGGGGGGAGGAGCGGTGCGACGTTATCATGCCGATACAGCCGAGACCAATACGGTCCTCCGGAGTTCGGTTTCGAGCTCTCGATGGCGAGGATGTGATCGGCGGTGGGTGAGTCGACCGTTCTTTCGGGTCGTGTCTAGGACTGACAGCTGTCACGTCTCGTCCATGAACCAGGTACCGGTGGGTATCTTGAAATTGCCATTTTTACTCTAACGGTCTAGCCCTCCATGTTGCATGCAGTTGCGCATACCGGTATTAGTAGACATCACACAAAACCAGCTCGTATGTATGTCACGTCACAGAACAAGCCCGCACATCTTCCAGCTGCAGTCATCCAGAAAACGCCTCCCGAATACGTAGGTGTGTACTGCGTCTCGTTGCCGGAGCTGGATCTCAAACTTCACCAATCTTATTTTTCCGTGCGTACTCCGAGTCAACCATCATGATGACCACCTGCTCCTTCCCTCGCAGCTTGCGCACTGTATTCCGGAGCTTCCGTAGGTCATCCTGTGCCTCAGATAATCGATGCTCTAGCTCCTGGGTATGGAGACGCTCGGCTTCGAGGATTGTCAGTGCTATATCCCGTTGTACGCGGAGGACGGATTCTGGGTCGGGCTGTTGGGGACGACTCAAGCGCGGGCGGATGAGGAACTTCATCTGGGGAATATTCGAGGATTGAAATGGTGCAATCTACGGGTTTTCTGGGGAAGGGGTACGAGTGAGTACCTCCATTAGGGGGGTTTTATAGGTCGGAATGAAACACCATGGCCTTTTACGCCCGTTTGACATGCCAAGCACGGATTCGTGTTATCATAACGGTTTCCATTTGTTCAAGTCGAAGGCATTGATTACTGCATAACTCCGTTTTTCACACAAAACCCGAGCCTGATGACCCAAAAAACGCACCGAGTACAAAAAACAAATAGGCCCGTTATACCTATGTTAAAGAGGAGAACTTCGATGACCATGCGATATCTTGTAAATGAAACATGAAGCTCGCTATCAAAAATGATGATCGCTCAGCGGCATATTGCCTTCGATTTCGTATTCCTGCACTCCGGTGAACATCCCCAACTACCGATACCAGTCAAACCGGAAAGCAAACCTCAATGCCTCCAAATATGCTCCCCGAACTGGAATCTCTTTCCTTGTCGGATACATGTAGCTCTCCGGTCGCAAGCGCCTGGACTTGCTCGTCCACAAAGTTCCACACCTTCTCGACAATTTTCTCTTCGAGCTTTGGCGCAATCATGACCGTAAGGCTGGCCCGCTTTGGCCGTGGGATGTAAATCCTGTCGCTGTGGTACATATGTAATGATCAGTACGGTAACTATAAACCAGCAATCGCCGGAAGGGGTTACTAACTCGAATGCCCATTTCAGCAAACGAATATTCCGTATACCGGCCAGCACCTTTGCCGCTTCACCCAGGTCCTTAGTCTCGGCGACCCTTGCCGCCTCCACGAAACACGAAGCCACCATATTCGCAACCAGGGCGACATCCTCGCGCCACTCTTCGATGGCATGGTGGTTCGTCCTCAACTCCGCCGGGCGCTGCTTGACCAGCCTCCTCAGAATCCAGCGCATCATGGTCAGGGGCTCCATCGCCGCAGAGACCATTTCACAAAAGTCGTGCCTAACCTTCTCCCCCTCTCCGCTCCTCTCCCACTCGCGCATCACCTGCAGTCGACCCTCGATCTCCCTTAACTGCACCATGAGCTCCTCGGTGTACTGGACAAACTCCCTTAAGCACTGTGGCGTCTCCTTCCTCGGCAAGAAGAGGAACGTCCGCAGATCCAGCGGCAGTCGGAACTCCCCCGCGTCAACTACGCCGGACGTGCGCTGGTGCTGACTGGATAGAAAGTCTAGCCGGGGCTTGGATATATTGCGTTGGTCCAGGTAGTGTCGTGTGCCATTACTTAGGTGTAGGACTGGCGCGATGGATGTGTTTTTCGAGTTAGGGCTGGTGTTGGCTGTGCCGTTGGTTGCGGGCGGTGGGGATTTTTTCTTGAAGGGCGAGCTGAAGCTGGTACTGCGGAAGCTGCGGGGCGTGGTCAGACTGAACATTCGTAGAGGGGAGATTGTCGGCGGAGACTGTGCGGTGGTTCTCGAGGGGGGTGATAATTTGTGGGCTGCGGACATCGATGCTAGATGTTGAGGTGTTCAGAGGCGGAAGATACGAGTGTTGGTATCGAGTCTCGCAGGAGTGGTTGGATTTTGTTTTACGATGCTTGGAATAGGAGTTATTTGCGTTGAAGGCACTTGCGGTGTTTGGGGTTTGTACCCCTCATCTTTCAAAGACATCATTCATCTCATCACTCGGTGCAAAACAACTTTTCACAACTTTCCCAGCCGAGTGACATTCCATCCATACCAACAAACAACTAAACCAACAAACTACTAAACCGACGCCACCAACCAACAAGCCCATCGACAACAGGCACATGACTCACAGAAACTTATAAATGAAATTGTCGACATATGACGGTGCGCCGAGCACCACCAGAGCTCCCTGCTTCGTATACCTCAACTCCGCCTTGACACTCACCGCCTTAAATCCCTTGAACCCCGGCAGCTCGATCACATGCGGCCCAGGGGCTTGGACGTCGATGCTTTTCGTGACCACCGGCGGCCCGCCGATCATCTTCATCCCCTGTACCATGACCCTGACAACCGCGTTCGGATCCATCGCAAGTATGGTCCAGTGCAACTCAGTCGCCCACGCCAGCTGGCTCACATCGAACTTCTTCTTCGCTTCGAAAGCTACGACTCCGTCCATAGAGGTGAGGAGGTTCGGCTGGCTGACGGCTCGGTGCCACGGCCCTGCGCCGGAGGAAGACTGATGGCAGTACTGCGTCTGCGTGGTGTTCAGGACGGTGCCGCTGATGGTGAAGCCTTTGTAAGGCGTGGCGGGAGTAAACGTGAGGCTGCCACAGTTGGGGTCGTTGGGGACGGGGAGGTCGTCGAAGGTCAGAACTGCGCAGGAGGCGAGCGTGAAAAGTGGGAAGAGAGCGGTGGGGAATCGCATTGTTCCTGATGAGATGAATTGAAACTGTGCTAGCGAAGGGCTGTCGCTGGTAAGATGGTGAAGCGGGGTAGGCTGTAGTATAAAACCGGAGTGGAGGAGGAGGAGGAGTGAGAGCGTCTCCCCGCCTTTATACACCATCTAAGCGGCACCGAATGCAGAAATTCCCCAGGGTATCGCAGGTGTCGGCGGATGTCATCTGCTCGTGGATGGATCCGGTAGATCTATCCCGCAGACCTTCTGAAGCTACACAGTATCGCGACGTCCCAGAATATACACAGCAATTTTTCAAAGTTCCGAGCGATGCCGGTGAATACTAGTACAACGGTGAAGGATACTCGTCAAGCTAACGTGATTTCATTCGTAGAGTCGCCGGTACTTTATATTGGGGGTGTTCGGGTTGCGCATTGAGGTTTCTACCATCCTCACATGAGGATGGTGCTACAGTTTCTGTGCGTTGAATCCATGGAATCGTCGTACGGAAAGAGAATCAAGCGACTACGCATGGAGGTTGTATACCTACCATCGTGAGACAGGATAGTACTGTTGGCGGACAGTACCTGCTTCTAAAGATGTCTACTTTTTGTTTAGCATATACCAATCACTCGGTAGGGCTGCATCAGCCCAAGTGCCCTGGCTCATCATCACTCTTCTCTTCTGAACTTCCAACCGCTCTTCTCCTCTCCACTTCCACTCTTCTCTTCTAAAATTGCAAACACTCCTCTCTTCTGCACTTCGAATCACTCCCCCTTTCGACTCTCTCCCGCCGAAGACAGCTTTCTTGTTTAGAGGAAATCTACTTCGCAAACCCAAACGACATTGAGATGGCGAACTCTAAGCTTCCGAAGAGCTTATCTGCTCCACATAGAAGCCAATCGAACCTACCGTCTTCGTCACTTTCTAGGCGGGGATCAATTCAACCCCCTCCTCCACCAAGAAAATTAGTTCTCACGCGTGCCTCCGAGAAGAAGCCCGAGTCACTGGCTCAAAGAGCCTCCCCAGTGGCAATGCCAACAAAGTCTTCCGCGCGGAAGCTTGCGAGTCAGGAGTGCCCAGCTTCAAGCGTTTCGACCCCTACGGCTTTCATCCGTATCCAGAAGACTCCAATGGAGTTATCATGTGAGCGCTTCATGAAGCGCATCAGAGCATCCCGCCCAGAGCTCGACGGTCAAACGAACCCGGAACCCCGGAAGTTGATCGTCGGCGGTACCATTTTCTACCGATGTAGCGGAGAAAACGGGAGTTTATACGAGGAGTATCGTCCTCGTCCACCAGGTAAGATCCTCCGACACAAGCGTGCAAAGCTCCGACTGTTATTACAAAGCTTACACGACTTGTCCGCAGCTGTTATCTCCAAGCGGAAGGCGGGGAAGGCCTCGACGAGCGTCCGCCGTTGCGAACGGGATGAGAAACCCAAGGGGCAACTACAGGATGAGCATGAGCAGGAAAGATTGATCCTGCTGAAGCTATTGGCGAAATTCGAGCGGCTGCTGGCTGACAAGGAGCAGCAGCAGCCTCAGGTTAGCCGAGCAGGTCCGATGCCGCACCGTCCCATGGTGGTCCCGGGAGATTTCTCCTCTGTTGGATGCACGCTTAATGGCGTTGCGCTGGAACCCAGCAACCCAACTGCTCCCCGTGCGGCCGCCCCATGGATGATGAAAATTAGACGCACCAGCGTCTCACTTGACCCCGCAGACGTGCCCATCACGGTGGAATTCGTTGCTCGTACCAAGCCGAATCTCCGCCGCGAGCGTACCCAAGCGCTATAGACGATTCTGTACCCCCTCGTGGATTCGCTGTACTATCAGCCATTGTCCGGATCGGACCGTCTCGTAGTCAACAGGGGGCACGACACCTACCTTTCACCGCCGCCCACGAACCCCGTCCATCCCCAGTGGAAGCCATTCCGTCGCGCGAACGGATCCGGCATGCCAAAGTACCTGAGCATGCTGTGGGACGAGAAGGAGGCAAAGTTCTGGACCAGGCGCATCGAACGGAGAGCGGGGCTCAAGCCCTTGACGGCGGCCAGCCTCCTTGCGCGCACGCCCGATAGGGATCAAGAGATGAAGCCGATCGGGACGGGAATTGTCGGAGTCGAGCCGGAGGTCGGGGAACCGGCCGAGGTTTTGACTCCTCGGCGAGTGTCGCCGTGCCTCACCGGCAGCTCGCCGACGTTGCTGGGAACGGGACCCGGCAACGACAATACCGGTACCCACATCCCGGGCGGCGGCTACGGCAACGTCGAGAATCGTGGAATCGTCATTGAGACTAGAATGGAGACCGGCGGCTTGCCGCGCGCTGTCTACCCGTCCGGCCAGGGGTTTACCTCCGCCGTTCCACCGACCATGTTGCCCCCACACTACGTCTACGGACGAGTGCCTGTACAGCAATTTGCTGTCAGGAAGGGATGCCGGCTCCGCCCAGATGAGGACGCGGAAGAGGAGGAAGTCACAGAGCTGGAGGAGTAGGCGGAAGAGGACACAGAGCCGCAGGAGAGTGCGGTTCTGGTCTAGTGCACGAGCTGGGAAGGAGAGGCGAATACCAGCATTTAGGGGGAGGGGAGGAGCTATTTTTTTTTCTGATTTCAATTTTACTGCGTTTTTGATACCATTTGATAGGACTTTGTAGTCCACGTTCTTTTCTTGTTTTTCTCTTCTTTCTACGCGAGTGCTATTTGTCTGCATCTTTACGGGCATAGGTAGTTCTTTACTGCGTCATGAGACTAACTACAGGATAGGCGTTTGTTTTGCGGCATTTTTTGGTCCGAATATACTTGAAAGGTCACGATTGGCATCTCCGCAGTACCTACCTCGTTCAGGGGGCGTATCCCTGGCACCGGGCCGAAGCGGCGGCGGGGTGCGGCGATGCAAGGGGGTGGAGAAAGAGCCGGACGGTGGAAATCCAGATAGCCGAAAAGAAGCGACGGCGGGGTAGTCAGAGGGGACCGAGAAGGGAGGTGATTTGTGAGGGCCATTGCTACATTCGCTCTGGGGATGGTGGTCAGGACTCGGACGCACGTGGCCTGCAGATCGGAACATCATGCATACGATCCATCATCGCTATCGCATTTCGACAGCACGCTCTGGCGCTCTGAATTCTCGCTCTTCGTGGAGAAGGCCCAAGGGCACAACCACCTCATCATCATCACCATCATCGTCGATCGGCATAATCTCCCGAATACATAAGAGACTCGTCGTTTATTATTATCATAAATATTCCCATAAAACAAAACGCCTCGCTAATGCTTCTCGCCACAGATATCCCATTCATCAATCCATCATCAATCCATCATCATCACGAACCCATTATCGCGAACCTAGCACTGCCGGAACCCAGCACTCGGAACACTGGAACTCTGTAGTCGGTATGCCAACCGCAGCTCAGAATAATCCACTGTAACAGTCCATTAGCGACAATCCCATTTCCCGCGAGGCCTCTCGCGAACATCGGTGTGTACATACCAGTAAAAGTCTGAACACCAGCATCGGCCTGTCCGATACACAGCCGCAGCTTATCCGCCGCTGCCAGTACGGCCTCCTCGGCCGCAGGAGCGGAGAGTTCCATGCAGTACCCGCCGCAGCAGGCGCCGCCGTCGCCGTCGAGGAACGTGGACAGCAGCGTGTCGAACTTGGCCGGCGTGATCGGCGTGGCTTGGAAGTTCGCCATGCACACCGTGTTGCCGTCGGCGCTGCGGAAGACGGCGCGCGGTGTGATGGTGTTGGGAGAGGCGAGGGGAAGGGCCGCGGCGAAAGGGATGGCCAGGAGCACGCTCGAGAGGAGAAGAGTAAACTGCATTTTTGTTGGTGGGGAGGTGGGGTTATTCAACTGGAAGATGGTGGTTCTCGGTTGAGGTGCAGTGGAAGATATGTAGTAGTAGTGGTAGTGGTGGTGGTAGTGGTGGTAGTAGTGGTGATTTCCCCAGCAACGAGAGGGCGGGAAGCTCAATTCTTATGTACGTGCCTGACACCTGTCGATCGTGGACCGAAATAGCAAGCTCACTGCTTTCCAGCCTCTCGACTCCGATCGAGGCCGGCGTCCGCAGCCAGCTGACGTCGATGACGCGGGGCTGTGGTATCGCGCCTCAGCCCCCCCCGCGTTGACATCCCAGCACACTCACGCTGACTGCTGACTACGGCGTAGTGGCCTGCCGCTACGGTCACTAGCGCGCGGACGTGGGGCCATTGGCTCAGCGCGCGGTGATCAGGCCCCCGCGAGCTGGGCGTGACGTAGAGCTGGTACTCTACATTCAGCTTCAAACCGACATAACTGAAGTTCTAGAGTAATGGTCGTCCGTGAGATTATCTGTATGTTGTGTGGCGAGGACTAGGGTAAGGTGTGCTGTTGGTGGTGATGGCGACGGTAGGGCTATCCGCATGGTACCGGTTGACGGCCGGTGCGAAACTTTTGCAACATGAGTTGTTGGTTGGAATGCACTGATGACTGCGCATCACCTGATTTTGATACCATCTAGGTACATATTACTACTCTAGAGAGTAGGCACTCGTGCCAGCCAGCACACGGTTGGGGGCTAGGTACCGTAGTCGTGGCGGCGTTGGTGCTCCAGCCTCCCGGCGGATACCCAAAGAAATCGCCGTTTGCTCAACAACTAAAGAGGTAAAAATCAGAGACTTTGTATACCTAGAGTAGGTATAGACCCAGACCATACGATCGGGAGCCACAAGCAGCGTGTACTCGATCGGGTGTAAGGGTAAGTGTTGCCTCATCTTGCGCTTAAAGGTAATTCGTAATGGTGGTGAGGCACGACGTATCGGCTGTTCCTGGTACACACACCCGCCATTTCTACGGTGATGATTCGTTCGTTAGAGGAGTAAACGATGGTGGGCGCAATGATGAGCCTAAGCTTAGATAGATGAGGTACCTATGCCAACTTCCAAGGGTCTCCAACTCAGCATATTTATAGAATCGAATACCTATATGAACTTTGAAGATACTGCTCGAATTTCCCCATTAGGCTGTTGGTAAAGCATGCTGTTACCCGTAATTCTATCCCTAATAGGTAATTGTCCCGTGGACACTACTCGAGAGCTCCCATATAAATTCTCTTCAATTCAGAATTCGATAGTTCAGCAGCCAGGCCCCATGACGACGATCGGGGAATCAAGTGTATCAAGCGAATGCGAACCAAGGCAACCAAGCGGATCAAGATACTCAAGCGAAACTACGAGCGAAACTACAAAGGAGAATAGAGTAGCGGATCAAGATACTCAAGCGAAAGTATGAGCGAAACTACAAAGGAGAATAGAGTAGAGTACCGGTACATAAGCAACAGACATCTCCCCACCGGTGTGGCACAGTGAAGGAAGACACCTGCCGGTGAGAGAAAATGAATGTGGTTAGTAGTGGGTACCAACGTTGGTGGGAATCAGCGTTGGTGGGAATGGCCGCAAGGCCTTCTTCTCCTTCTTTTTTCCTGACCATCATCTACTCGTATAGAAAAGACGGTCAAACCCTCGTCTCCCCTCTCTCCTCTATGTGCGCTTGCTTTCTCGTCAGGCTTGGAGAGGCATTGGTAAAGAGCCCTCGCAAACCCGGATAATCGTCCTCCGAGTACCGTACATAAACGGCCGACTCCCCGCCCCTTCATACCCGACCGACATTATTCCCCTGGCGCCTTGGTTCCGGCAATGCAATATCTAGGCACGTGGTGAGTGATATTAAGTAGTGCAACGCGCACTGGATCTTGACCGCAGTGCCAGAAATTGAAACCTTCACAGTCGTGCTCGGCGAGACGGCGGGTGGCCTGAAAGTTGGAACCCCCCAGGAGCTACATAAATCAAAGGGTCTTTACCCCACAACAGTAAACTTGGAACCTGGACTCACCTACCAACAAAGTTTGTAACACTTAATGTTCTCGACTGACCATAGAATTTCCGATCGTCGACAAATCACTCGTCTTCTTCCTTACCGCGGGTTTTTGGTCTAACTAATTACGGCACAATCGGAATCGAAGGGCACTCGAGGAACCGTCGCTCGAGATTTCGACCCTCTCTGCCGCGGATTTCTCTCGGACCCTATGTAGCCATTCCACCGCTCGTCCCACTGCTGCTACATACAAGAATTCTGCCATTTCCGGGAGTCAGGCGACTCTTGCCACGTCGACTCCCCGATCCCGTGGCATCTAGAGTAGGTAACCTTGGTAGGTACAGTGTATTACCTAAGCACACCCAGGTCCGACCTCCGTCGACTCGCTAGAGCGGTACTCTGCACAGAGTAGATAGCGCGATGTGCCAGGACCATCCTAGGTCTTGAGAAACATACATGCCGACGCCGATCCCTTCCCATCCCGAGGTTGAACGTCTCCGGCGGGAATGCACGCTCCGGGCCGCGCCCCGCCCCTTCCCCGTCGCCCGCTGTCTGCTACATAGGTGCCCGCACTTGTTCCTGCAGGTCTGTACTACCCCCTACGTCTCCGGGCGCTTGTAAATTTGTTGCAGTGTATGAAGTTGGCCCAATCTGGACCGATGCAAAAAGGTTGGAAACGAGTGATATCAACAGCATTCGACCGCCAGTGGCCCATCTGGAACATGACTGCCTGTTTGTGACTCGAGTCCCGGCCCCATAACCTCAGTGTCGCTGGTATTGGCACCGAGGAGGTTTGAAGTACAGTGGGTGAGAGGCGGTGACGGCCACTGCCATGGTAGCAACCGCGTGACTGATACCAGCACAACTGCAACCAGACTAATCGAGACAGTGCGTCGTGTGGTTGTGTAGACGCACTGCAGTCTGCAGCCTCCTAATCTGGCATACTATGCAGAGCAACAAATTTACACACGCCCCGTACATGATGTAGGAGATACACTGCTATTCACGTCAGCCGCCGCATGCGCCGCACGTCGTTGTCGTCGGACAGGATTTTATATCCATGTCGCACGGCGGACATACATGTATACAAGTACACACTAGTAGTTATATCCAACATCCATTGCGATCCCCCAGAGGGGATCCATCTGTGGGTGTATCTCGGAGAAGTCTGCGGCGGGACACCGTGCGTTGTATCCATAGATAAAGGAGGTCTGCTTCTCCTCGTCGTACTCGTACATAGGTACGTACACAACTTTCATTTCTTTTTCCCTTGCAACCCTTTGGAACTGTAACTTTCTTGTCGAGCAGGAAGGGGATTTCTGCCCCACTCCGCGCTATGTACGGTAGTGAGTTCGGTTCTGATAGCTCACCTACCAGGAACCACTAGTAAGTATGATACCACGGCTAGACCTCGAGCTTCAGGGCTAACTAGCAAACAGCTGCATCTCCAAGTCGTTGTTACACCAAAGTTCGCATGGTGTGTACAGACGAGCTCCTGAGCTTATGCAAGGCGGAGAGGAGCTCGACTGGCCAGGCCGACGGGGCCGGGATAAGCCGACTTTCGATGGCTGGAAACCTTGGTACCTCCCTAGATGTCGGCGAAGAATATCGGCCGTCGCCGTGGGTACCCAAACCGGGGCGTCCTCACGGGCTCTCATTTCACGCGCCTGCTGGGGAAAAAAGAGAGAAAATGCACACAATCATACAATACAAGCCGGGATATAGGTATCCCGAAACCCGGTCACGAGACATCCGGCATCGGGGTGGGTACTGTAGGTACTCCACTCTGGGAGGAAGCGAGACAGTCGCTAACGAACTCAAACTGACTCCTGAGGCGATCGACGGAACGAGCCGATATTACTCTACATACATATCTAGAGTACATGCATTTCATGCTCCATCCATGCTGCTAGCCCCCTCCCCCCAGAAGCTCCGGTCTGGATTCTTTCGGGTAAACGAAAATCCCCCCTCCCCACATAGGTGCATACAGCGACAGCATGCCGAATACCTACATAATTCAAACTATCCATCTAGGGAACTTCCGCCAAGAGCAGCTCACGATCGCTTCTGTTAGATATCAACTTGAGCGCGAAGAATTCACCGGGGATGTGATGTGTAGGTAGTTGATACACACCTAGTTGATCGACACGAGTGATGCACAGTACTCATCTCGTTTCACTTGGTGGATCCTGCCGTTACATACGCGGTTGCTATGCATATACGGTAAATAGTAATTGCTGATTTTTGATTCTTGCTTTTCGAGAGCTCGACTGGTCCTCGGCCACGCGTAGTTATGGCGCAGGTACCTCACTCGACTGCACGACTGTATCAAAATTACTGTGGACACCCTAAGTACCGTCACTTTCTTCCAGAAACAATTAGTCAAGTAATTACTTGCTTCTGTCCGCGGCGTGTACCTCGGTGCGTGCGCTGGGAGCGGGTTTCGTATGGTGCGGGTCGTCGCGTGGCAGGCTGGGGGTGTGACCGCGTGAGTGCCCATATACGCAATTTCGGCTCGCTGCCGGGCGTTTATTGGTTGAAGGTTCTTCTAGAATGCAAGCCCAACATCCTTCCGTGCTTCTACTCCTTCCTTCGAATGAAACCTACCAAAACTTATACCAAACCAAACCATCAACTCCCTGCAGCCGGTTTGGTTTGGTTGGAATTTCAATGGCAACTGGGCTGGCGCCGGACCAATCAATTATGATGGCCGGTCGAAATAAAACGAAACTAACTGTTGACTCCCTCACTCACGTCGCAGACATCGCGATTGCTATACTCTATGCATATTCTAGTTACCCATCGCACTCTCGTTCGAAAAGCCATGTTCGCCACGTTCTCGTCCCCCCCAGCTCCCCACATTCCGAAACTCGACAGACAGACGAGTCGATGGTTGCGTGGCTGTCCTGGAGATATGTAGCTAGAGTAGGTACATAGAGCCCTGGTTTCGCCACTATCTTAATGGCAAGGGCTCTTGCGCTATGCTCGCCCCCTCCCCTCCCCCATCTCTCCAGCTTCAAGATTAACTACGGTGCATCTACTAGTATACCTAGTATCTACATACCTTGGCCGTGATCGAGTTGCTGCGGATGGCGCCGGTTGGCCAGCCTTGTTTAGAGTGAAGGATCGATACGTAGATTCGGTCGGAGCGGTCAACTGGAGCGCGTATGTAGGTACCCCCTTTGGAATTCAAAATGTGTTTTCGATAGAATGCCGTGTGTCGCGGTGTTCTGCCCGGTCGTTCGAAAATTCTTCATGTGAATCATCCATCATTGCGGTATCCGGCGGGCCAATGGATATCCCCCGTCCCCCCATATAGATATCCGTACTACATAAAGCAATGTCCTCGTCGCATCGCGTACTAAAGTAACTGCTAACTAATAGGAGCTTCGATGAAATCAAGACGAATCTTTCTACTATACTTACATACGCCACCACCACCACCACATTCGCTAACTACCTACTGCATAGTACTTCTTTGATCTCATACATACATACATAAATACCCGGACTGAAAGGAGCACCAATATCCCCACTTCCCGGTGCTGGCGCTGGATCACTCTCGCTTAGTTGGTTCCGACAGTTGGGAGACTCTGAGTGCGGAAGAGCTATAACTACTACTTATATATACCGGTCCAGTCCCTCGTGCCTGGCGAGTGCTCCGGATCCTGCAAGTGCGATCACGCCTCTCGAAAAGCTCCTCCGTGCCATGGTCACTTGCGAGCCTCTCACAACTCCCTAATACCTACATACATACCTACATACCCGCCTTTTAGTCGGTATCTAAAGTAAATTCATCAAGCATCCCATTTTCTGCGAATGATTCATGTGCTAACTCCCCATCGGAAGTCGAAATCATCATCATCATCGAAAACATCACATCACCATGAAGACCTCCACAATGGTCGCCGTCGAGGCCGTGGGCCTCACCATCAGCGCCATCCTTATCATCCTCCGCGTCGTCATCCTCTTCCGCCGGCGAGTCTGCCTCACTACGCTCGAGTTGCTGAGTGCCATATGCATGATAGTCGCCTGTCTGTGCACTATCTTCATCATGGGCTCCTGGGTGAATCAAGGAGGAACCATCCTTCGCTGGATCTCGGAAGGCAAAACCGAAGCCCAGATCCGGGCGAAGCTGTCGACCCCGGAACCACTCAAGATCGTGTACGCCGTCGACATCGCCACCATATTCGCGCTGTGGCTGTCGAAGGCCTCCTTTTTGGCCTCGTATGCCCCCGCATACCGCGGCTTCGAACCCAGACTGCGGGCGCTGTTCGCTATCACCATCGGGATCACCGCCGTCACCTTTTGTGCCTCGTTTGGGATGTTTACGTTCTATTGCTATCCCATCGAGAAGAACTGGTATGTAAACCCATATTTGCTCCGACCTCGTTCTTCGAGAGGGGGAGGGTGGGGAGTTTTTTTTGCTGAATGATTTACCAGGCATCCGCACGCCGGACCAGGCGGCATCTGCATCATTGCCGTCGCCTTCGCGCCGCTCGTAACCGCCTGCGTTCTCAACGTTTTCACCGATTTCTTCGTCCTCGCGGTCCCCATCTTCGCCCTCCTGCAGCTCCCACGCCGATCGCGAACCCAGCGCTACGGCGTAGCGACCATCGTCGCCCTCGGCGTGATCTCAGTGATCGTCAGCTTCTACCGGATCATCGACGCCAAGGTCGGCGGCTACACCGACGGCCAGTTCCTGACGCTCGCGAAGCGCAACGTGCACATCGTCGGCACAATGGTCATGGTCGTGCCAGTGCTCGTTGCGTTCTCGCTGCCGAATCTGCGAGTGTTCTGGCGCGGCGGGAAGGAGCCCGGCGCCAATGGGTACTATGGGCAGCGGAGCGAGGAGCGGTCTGGACCGACGCCGCAGGTGGACCCGCGCGGCGTCATCGGTGACGGCGATAGTTATCACAATCTGGTGCCGGGGAATTCTATGAAGGCCGATGCGATCATTATGCACCACCGAGGTCGCGTATGATCGGTCGGCTGACCGTTGTAATGGGGAATGAATATGACTCAAATCAAACTATCGGAGCCTCGTGCGAGTAGTAAGCGGGAGGAGCACGGGTGTCGGCGGACGCCTGTTCCACTCAGAGACGTCCTGCTGAAGTAGTGGTCGCTACCTATGATGTACATAGCCAGTTGTTCGCGCCCGATCCCATCTGCACCGCAGCATTTCAGCATCAATCACATCCGAGCAGTGGAAGACGGGAGCGACAACATCTCTTCTGGAGGAGAGGGTGGGGGAGCATGGGGGAGCATGGGGGAACAGGAAGAAAAACCAAGGGGTACGTGTTGGAGAGCTGAGCGACGCGTGGTGCATGCACATGCGACGACACGGTCCTCGGTGGCAAAGTGGCGTCGAACTGGGGCCAAGCCTGCAAAAACGATGCCAGTACATAGAAATTCAGTCCCCTTCTCTGTCTCTCTCCCTCTATCTCTTTCTCTCGGGTGAATCCCATTTCTCTCACCTCAAACTTGGGGAAGGGGTACTGATGGCCGAAAATCTCCTGATAAGACGGTCACGTGCTCGAGTGACGGATCGTGGATCACTGTAGATAGCAGATGCAGTCCGTGTTTCAACGGCATGATCACTCGGTGCTATTCCATTTTCCTCTCTCTCCGCACTACAAACCGAACGAAGGGCGTGTCTCTAGAAATGCTGCCTAGAGAGTAGTCGAGTATTCCGCCCTTTGTTGTGTCGTTTTTTCCCCTCCAAGTGCAAATCTTACCACCGCCGAAACAAGGGCTTTGTTCCAATACCGGAAACAATGAAGCCGTATGGAATTCACGGCCACACTGGACAGGAGCTTTCTCCGCGCCTCGAGAGCGGGGAAGAATGGTTCTGCGAAACATCACGTCGAGGGGGCATGGACGGCGCCGCCGCAATCGTTGGTAGATGTCCACTAATAAAGTATTCGCGCGGCTCCCAACGTGCGGAGAATCGGCTTCCATTGTGGCAGAAGGTACCGCGAGCGTGATAATGCGAAAACCAGCGATGCCGATGCGTTGATGCGTTCCAAGGACTTGATGTACGTATCGACGCTTATCGGACGTCGTCATGGCGCTGCACTCCAGCTCGGTCTGGCTGTCGATTCGGCTGGTGACAAATCACTGTTGATACGCGCATTGAATGTGGACTGGAAGAGCGGATTTTGCCTCGCCTTCATGTCGCCATTCACGGTCGATGCGAGATATACCGGAAGACAACTCGCTCCAATAGCGACGAGACAAACATGCGAGCTCTCCCCCGAGAGATGGGGAAGGCCTAGCGGGGTATCCTCGAGAAAAACCACCCCTTCGAGTTGGTCTATGGCTTCAAGTCCCGTAACCGTTTTCTTTGTTTGACATCCATCGTAAACAACAACAGCAGCCAGGCAGCTCGAACAATCCTTTGTTCCGACTGCGCGACGAACAGCTTCACCGGCTTATATTCCGACTCAATTCAGCGCCCCGCGCGCAAACCCTGCGGTAAAGAAAAGCAGAGTCTTTCGTGACAATCTCTGTCGCCTTCTCCTCACCTCACCTCCTCCTCCGCACCATCCATCACTCTTGCCCGATTGACCTGACCGGCGGAAACATTCAGAACAACATCGACAACGTCTCCTTTGAGCGCGTAATCGTAGAGACCCTCCCTCATAGCCGACGCTAGACGGAACAGCGGCACTCGCATCTTTACCAGCCAAGTTCGGTCGTAATTAGCCTACTCTTCCTCAACTTTTCGTGTCGTTTTTTTTCTTCTCCATCTGTGAAGCCCTGTGATGGTTTCCGATATGATGGTGCTCGACGATGTTCCGCCGCTGGGGATGGACGCAAGTGTCTCGTACTGGATAGAGGCCGTGCGAAAAGTCCTTCGACAGGAGGGGCACGAAACAGCTTTTGAGAATATATCCGCACACGAAACCGGCGGGTACATCGCCGAACGCCGACCACGGATCGCAGGCATCCTCTTGCGACTGCTGCCCCACGCGGAGGGAGACACGCCTCGGGTTGTCGTGGTAAAACACGGGCAGATAGTCACGCTTAGCAGGTGCGTTGGCGATTCCCTCGAGATTTACTGCCCGACGGACTAGATGGCTTACTATGTCAGGTCTGAGCGAGAGCCAGAGATCCACCCAAAGGAGTTTGTGGAGGATAGGATGGAAATCGACGAGATCGTGAGCGGTGAGAGATTTGCTACATACCTCGAGCGACTCCCCCGGCCTGCGCAGTGACTGATTGACCGATGCACCGAATCAGAACATCCGGTTACACCGCAAAAAGTCGGAAGGGTTTCTTTGCCTGCTGGCGCCACGGCTCTGAACTTGCAAGTCGCGCTGAATGGAAATGCCTATTGCCGGCCCGCAAACGCCGATGCCGATTTCCAGTATTCAGTCATCCTTCTAGACAGCCCTCTGGACAGATCTGCTCTCTTGAATCTCGAAACCTCCCTTTGGGTGTGGTTCGATGCCGAAACATGTGCGGCTGGATTGGATTCGGGCCCGGTCGACCTTGGAGGTGTACTGCAGAGCATACGTCGCCGACGGCACGAAACGTCGTACAGCAACTCCGAGGATCTCTCTTTCGCCAGTGGATCCGCGTGGGAACAAACAGGTATGGAAGAGTCGCGGTATCGCCAACTACCGTTGTTGTTGCAAGGCGGAGCCGGACCTTCCCAGAGCCCGGGACCAAAAATAAAGATCGATGGCGCACCACCCCCGGTACCGCCGGGCCACCCTCAAACGATGCCGCATTTCCATGGTCCACTGCGCTGGCGCCACAGTTTCGACATCACATGGGAAGCCAAAAACCTGCCGAATGAACATGACGCTGTCACACGGGTCGTCCGCGACCCGACCATCTTCCAGAAAATCCTCCGGGAGGCCGATTTCACACAGGCACGGGTGGATGACCGCACGAAGAAATTCGGCGAATGGAAGCTCGACGAGTATCTCAACCAACCTATAGAATTCGACGTCGAGGTGGCTTTCCACCCGACCAATCCCAGGGCCTTCGAGATCTACAAGCATCTCTACCACGCCGAAGATAAAGACGACAGCGGTCTTTCACCCAAGGCGCTGGTCTCGAGTGCTATCGGCGAACACATATACCACCAGATGTTCGAGCCGTTCCGTCGAGAACCGTACAAATGCGACATCGCTGTGATCGGCCGGCACGAGTTCATGTCGGGTCACCTCAATCTGAGGTTTCTCACCGGAGCACGTCCGGAACCTCTGCTGCATTATAAAACCGCCGATAGGGTGGATACGAGGCCCGATCTGCACATTGAGGAGCTCCGGAATAACCGCTTCTGGGCCTTTTACATGCACAACACTGGAGAGTGTGTGTATGCGATCGACCAGGAAACCACGATATATTTCGAAGACACCGACGGCGTCAAGTTAGCCGCGGTCTCCGTCTTCGACCTAAGGAAGAAACAGAAGTTGCCAGGCCCCGGACTGGGCGAATACGAGGCGAAATTGTTCGAGCACATTCCCAACGACTTGCTGAAACTCGAACCGAAACTGTGGACCCGCTTGACAAAAACCGGAATCACAAAAAGCGAGATGTACTACTACATCCGGGAGGAGGAAGAACTGTACAGAAAGTTTAGCGTCACCAGGCCGAGGAAATACTACGCTCTCAAGAACGAGGCCGATCTCAGAGTGCTCGAGTACAAGGCTCGTTCCGCTGCGGAATCGAGTCGAACACCCGACAGAGTCCACATTGTGATCTCAGAACTCCCTGCTACGTGGGAAGAAGAGATGATCACGCATGACTTCCCCCAAAGGAGAGGCGAGATTAATAATCACTGGTGGCTTATGATCTATGACAGGACAACCGCAACCCTATGGGACCACAACACACGTATGCCCAAAGAGAGGATACAAATACGGCGGCTCGAGGTGAACCTGCAGTGGCTCAGCCGTCTGCACAACCTTGGTATGCCCGCAAAGATCAAAGTCAGGCAAGCGCACTCCTACCCACAGGAAGACGATTATAGTTGTGGGATTCTCGCAATCCATACCCTGTGGATGTTCCATCTTGACCGTGATGCGGCGCTCCGTGGTCAAGAGACTTTGGGGGAGATAGACCCGAAGAGACAGTTCAAGGACGCAGCAAGTTTACGTTACACGAGCCTAGGTTTCGAAGCTAGGTCCGACAGAAAGTTCCGACAAATGCTGAACCAAATCTGCCATGTCAGTCAGGAACTCAGAAGCGGGGATTGGCACATCAAACAGCGTGGGCGCACGGAGACCATCCCACACACGGAGATTCTTCGCAATTGGTGCCCGCAGAAGTATTTCCTTGATCCCGCACAAACCAATGTCGAGGAGGAGGAGGAGGGACGTATATTGTCTTATAAACACCCGGATTTTTCCGAGTGGGTCCAATGGTTCCAAGATTGCAATGTCATGGCTTTGAACCTGATACACGGCAACCACAACAACGCGCTCGAACGCATACGATACCACTTGGATCACGCTGGAGGCGTTTTATTTTCTTTCAAAGAGCATCCCGATCTGATCCTAAAACCGGCAACACAATGCAAGGGCAAATCGTGTCCTCACTTGATCGATATTATTCCCGTGCCCGTGAACTGCCAGGTCATCTTGCAACCGTGAGTGCCTCTATGGGTACATACCCAATGCGAGCAAGCCCCCCTGTTGACATTGTACTAGTTACGAGCCACAGACGGAGGATAAGAATGCAACAGTCAAGCAAATGGCCGACCGTCGTATTACTGCATTGTGTACGCAGAACGACAAGGTCATGATTTGTCACTCGATCGATGGGTTTTTCTCGAGAACGAGCTTCAATCCTAGAGAAGACAACCAGACACTATTAGAGTTCAACGGGTACCCCTTGACCAGTGAAGAAGAAGTCGAGCATGAGTTCCGAACGCTCAAGCTTCCAGAATTTGGATACTTCCAAGTCGGCGATGACAAGTGGGGTTTTGTGACGCGGAAAGTTCCCGATCGCAGGGTCCCCAAGCGGTGCCTTGAGATCGAGCCGAAGAAGGTTTCGGGACACCTCATGTGCGACACCATCATCAGCAGATACCTCTCGTACGAGTTCCCACCCTCATACATCGGGGTTTCCCACTGGAGGGGTCATCTGGATCGCTTTCTGTACGCGACCACCGACTACCCACGATATCCCTACGATGGAACCCGAATCAAGCCTCTATCTGAGACCCGGAGAAAGCCTCTATCGACTGGGATCGAAACGCCGATGACGGTCCCCGAAGAAAACTGGACCGCAGATGATATAAATGTTAGCGGCGACGAGACTTTCGGGAACAGCAGCGGCAACGAATCTTTCGGGAACGCCAGCGACGACGAGTCTTTTGGGAACGCCAGCGTCGAGAGCGCCAGTGACAACTCATCCTGGAGTGAAACCACGCCGGACGACACGGCTAAGCCACGCTACTTCCGGGGCAACGCCACGGCGGTCATAGAACCCAAAAGTGTCTCAAGCTTCAACTGGAACCACGTGCGTGGCACCCACCCTGATGTCGCGGACAGAACAGCCATGGGATATATCCTTGAGCGATACCGCCAGCGGGCGAACCGCCGGCAGGACGCCGTGGTGCCCAAGCGGCGCAAGCTCAACGCCTTCTGGGAGCCCAGGGAGCACGACGACGCCTCGTCATCGGAGAACTCAGTCGACTACCAGCTCGAAATCTACATGCCGTCCGGAGTGCGGCCCCGGAGGCGACTCCGTCGCGATCCGGACTTTGACGGGCCCAAGAATGAGGCGCCGTTCATGTACGATCTGACGTCGTCGGACGACGACGAATCGAACTTGCTCGATCCTAGTGGCCAGACGAGAAAGAGACGCAGAGCAGATAGGGCCACGAAGTGGTCGACGAGCCGCGCTTACGAAAGAAACGTTGGTGTCCTGGACACGGTTTTGAGGGCGGGGTGGAAGCCCGAGAAACCGTTTATAGTGGACGATCCGCGGCCGGGGGATCCTGGTGGGCAACGCGGAAAAGGGCCTAAGAAGCCACAGAGGCCGCAAAAAGGTATACGGAAGACTGGTGAAAGAGCTGTGTGTATAGGGGAGAAGCCGACAAAACCGACGATCAAGACGGGACGTCGAAGAGCTGATGCATCAGATGGGGAAGATGGGGAAGATGGGGAAGATGGGGAAGATGTGGATGTGACGGAGGAAGCGGAGGCGGCGGCGAAGAAGAAAGAGGAGGAGGAGAAGAAGAAGGCTGAGGAAGCGGCAAAGAAGAAGGCTGAGGAAGCGGCAAAGAAGAAGGCTGAGGAAGCGGCGAAGAAGAAGGCTGGGGAAGCGGCGAAGAAGAAAGAGGAGAAGGAAAAGAAGGAGGCGGCAGCGGCGGCGGCGACAGTAGCGAAAACCGCGGCGGAGACGGCGGCAAACGCGTCCACGGAGGCGGAAGCAGCGGCGAAAGCGGCGGGGGCAGCCGCGACGAAAAAGAAGGATAAGACCGCGAAAGCAGCGGCGTTGGCAGCGGCGAACAAGGCGAGAGCCGAAGCGACGGCAGCGAAGAAAGCGGCAACGGCCGCTGCCAAAGCCGCGGCAGATGCGGCGAGAGCGGCGGAGGCAGGAAATGTCGAGGCGGCGGAGGCAGCGGCAGAATTTGCAGAGAATCAGGCGGAAATTGCCACGCAGGCGGCTACCAATGCACAAGAAATCGCCGAGACAGCGCAGAAGCCGGAAGTGAAGCCAAAGGGGACAAAAGAAACTCCGGAGGCGCGGAAGCAGAGACTAGCAGACGAGAAGAGTGAACAGGAGAGACAGAGGCTGGCCGCTAATGGTGAGGAAGTCGACCTCCACAACCAATCCACTTGGAAAGAGCATAAAAACAGCACATTCAAGTTTTGCCCAGTTTGTGGAAAAAACTTGCTCTCGCAGAGTTATCAGGTATGTATTCAGTTACCAATGGTTGATGGTTTGATACGTGTAGGGTGACTAATTTATTTTAGAATGCGGTAAGAAATCACGGACGAAATTCCAAGTGTGGCGTGACAGATTGGACACGTCTCCTGGACGTCAAGCCGTGATAGGTGCCGAAGGGTCCCGCGACAGTAAGGAGGCAATTTTAAGGGAAGAATGGGAATGGGGAACGGTTGGCAAGGAGCAATTGGATGCTGAGTTATGACTGGATGGTTATGTTTTTTTAATCATGTCCGAATGTGTTGTGCGATATCAGTGTATGTTCTTAAAGCTGTGGTAATAGAGCTGGGCCCGGTCTGCTTGTGGGGAATCCCAAAAATGGTGATGAGCTTCTCACGAACCCTTGAATAGGAAGTACTCCCGTATGTGCGTGGAAAAGGTTTCACACATCACCTCCCTCAAAAGAGAACATCTCGAATCAAGGAGAAGGAAGCACCAAAAAACTTAGTGAATGGATTGTTTTCTCGGCTTCATATAAGGGAGTCAGAGGTCTGTTGCCGGAAGACACGAGCTTCTATACGAGCGACAGGCCATTTACTTTAATAACTACTAAAGTAAATACTCTGATATCCACCATAGCCTATGTATTAAATTCACGAAACCACCACATTCGCCGTAGCCAACAAATCTCTGGAACTTGCGCCTACAGAAATCTCATATGCCCCCTTCAACGCGAGCCACCCCTTCGCAGTCTCGTCCCAATAACTCAGGTCCCTCCTCGTCACCTTGAACGATACCTGTTTCGTTTCTCTCGGTTGCAGAGCAACTTTTTCGAATCCCCGAAGCTGCCGCACAGGTGTACCGGCCGGCGCAGCAGACGGCAGTGATAGATACAGCTGCACAACTTCTTTCCCCGCGACATCCCCGCTATTCGTGACCTGCGTCGTGACCGTGAAGACGGTATCCACGAACCCGGTCGCGGCCAAAGATTTGGGCGTGCTGATACCCAGTGTCCCGCCATATGTGAAGTTGGTGTACGACAGGCCGAACCCGAACTCGAACCGGGGTGCAATCCTCTTAGCGTCGAACCATTTGTAGTCGATCAGGAGGGCTTCGTCAAACTTCTGCTCGGGAAAGAACCCAGTCCATTCGTACTGCACTCGGCAGCAGTAATCCGCTTCCTGCTTCGCGATCGTATACGGTAGTTTTCCGCTGGGGTTCGTGGCGCCCCACAGGACGTCGACGAGGGAGTTACCGCTCTCCTGCCCCGGTAGGTTTGCGAGAACGACCGCGGTGACGTTGGGATGCTCGATCCATGGTTCCATGATTATCGCGCCGACGCTGTGGATCACCACGATTGTGTTGGCACACTCGCCGGCAACGGTCCGCACGAGCGTGTCACCGTCGCGCCACGCTGTGATGTTGTTGCGGTCGCCCTGGTTGCCTTGAACGTTGTTCGTGCCCTCACCGCTGCGCGAGTTAATGAAGGCCAGACACACGTCCTGGTCCCGGGCCTTCTGGCGGATACCCGCATAATCGTAGTCATCCAAGACACTGTCGACACTTCCGGAGAGCGCGGACACGTGTTCGGTGATGGCCGAGAGGGGCTAATAAACGTTAGCTAGTGTTCCCGATCACTCCGTCTGGAGTAACCGATTGCGGTGATGATGATTGGCACGAACATCAACAACATGATCAATGAGGCCGCTACCGCTGCCCCAACCCACAACCAGAGTGCCCTCCTCACAAATAGTGAACGTGCCGCAGTCCTTTGTGATCGGTCCAGCATCATTTCCGAATATTCCCACCCGCTTGATTCCTGCACCTAGTGGCAGAGCGCCCTTGGTGTTCTTGAGCAACACCGTGCCCTCGGCCGCGATTCGGCGCGAGATGGCCGCATGCAGAGGCGGATTCGCCGGGACGTGGAAGTTGATCTGACCGATATACGCCCTATCTACCCAAGCGCCAAACTCGGAGTCGGGATTCCACGACGAGAAGCTGATGTTTCCGAGGCGTCCCTCGTCCTGGCGCATCTTGAACCACGCCGCTAAGGTGCGCACTGCCATCTCGTCCAGCCTCGTCCCGTTGAAGCCGGTCGATGCGCGCTTCGTCGCCGCTGCTATTCCGGTCAACCCGAGATCCCCGGGCATCACCATGTCCACGCCCGCCGTAGCGGCTAGGTCCGGCGCCGCGGACGCGAACCAGTCCGTCATGACGAAGCCGCGGAAGCCGAGGCCGCCCGTCGACGAGTTGCCTTTCAGATGCTGCGCGATCATGGTCGCCGACTCGCAGGCGTACTCGCTGTTGACACGTTGGTAGGAGCACATTACACTCCTGCGTATCTTCATCAGCACCCTATGACATGTACCAACATCGAGCCATCGGACATAATCACCCAGCACCAGCCTGCACCGCATCGAAGAACGGCCACTCATACAGCTCCCTTAGCGCACGCTGCGACACCTGACTATCCAAGCTCTTAAATATCGGGCCGTAGGCGATACTATCGATGACCAAGCGATACTTCTCCTGTTCGTTCGCGATCCAATGTTTCGCGCAAGCGACGACGCCCTCATCCTGCAATCCCCGGACGCTCTCGGCATTCGCAACGCCATTCAGCCATGGATCCGCTCCGAACGACTCCCAGCCGCGGCCCGCGGCAGGGGCCCGACCGATCGCTCCGCCGACAGGGGCTAGCGCTACGTTCACGCCCTTGAGCCGGTTCTCGACGCCCATGGCCCGCGAGCGCAGGTATAGCAGCTCGCGGTCCCAGGTCGCGCCCGTGGTAATCCCCGCGGGGAACAGGGTGACCAGGTCCACGCCACGGAGACCGGCGGGCCCGTCTTGGAGGCACAGGTAGCGGAAACTTGAACCCCGTCAGCGATCAAACACCAACCAATCAAAAATAAACAATAAAACAATTAAAACCCCGGGAAGGGCGGGGAGAGACAAAACGGGGACTCACTTTAGCCGCGGAATGTTCGCAACGTTCCCACTGCACGGCCCGAGCGCGATTCCCGTCCCGGTGGTGAGCGAGATCTTTTCGGTAAGCGACAGCTGCGCTACGAACGGCGCGGCAAGCACATAGGCTTCGTCCCAAGTTCGAGGTGTGATGGCGGTCGAGAACTGGGAGAGAAGATCTGCATGCTGGCCGGCTACGAACGGCGTCGCCAACAGCACAACCATCGCATATCCTGGGAAGCGCATGTTGCCGGTGATAAAAAGATCGGACGGTACGAAAGCGCACGATTAAGTAACTGACTCTTCGCTCTCGCCAGGACTCCTGGGCTTTATACATCTTTCGACGATCGCGGGCACCGGAGACGGAGATGAAGACGAAGGTGATTTCCTGCCGCCGCCCCTTTCCCCCTTTACTGTGGCCCGGTGATCTATCCTATTGTAGCGGCCGTGTACTCTATGTAGGTACCAGGTAGCCACCGGGTACTAGGTACCACCTGATAGGTAGCATCCGCAGCCACCCTCAACTCTTTACTTTTATAAGCAAGCTGAACTCAGGCTCTATACGGCAACACAGTTGAGCAGCCACATTTAGCCATGATCAATCAATCAATCAATGCCACAGTGCCCCACCAAATCGCGAGAGGCAGGAGAACAGGAGTTGCAATGCATCGGCAATCGCATTGGGTCGTCGACCCGTGGCGCTCCATGGCAGCTGCCCCCTGTGGCCATGAAAGTCCTGTACTACGCAGGCGTGACTGGCAATCGAGCCCGAACTCGGTCCAGAATCTAGGTAATTGGAGCGTCTGTTTGCGCGCGTGCGCCCCGCACAGAGGACGCTATGTACCAGTACGGATGAAGGGTCCGCCGCCAGGTGGGTTTTCCGATTCCAGCGAGTGCCTGTGTCTGCCTCGGCCCTCGGTCGTGCACGGTGGGCATATGGTACCTAGTAGAGACGGAAGTTGGCGAGATTCTATGGTGGAGAGAGTGGAGAGTGATGGCGTGTGATGGGGTATGAAGGACGGCGAGGTGGCTTGATATTTGAGCAATGCCGGATGTTCCTTCTACCTAGGTGGGTATAAGTTATTCCGTAAGGATCGAGGGAAAGTGGGTATGTGGGCATCTAGTGGCCGACACCCACAGTATGGCTTCCGAAGGGTCGGGAGTGGGCACCCAAGGATTGGTACCTATCCGGCCGTGGATATCTCACCCACACGCCGCTAATGGCTACGAGGGTGTTTTGATTATGTAGGAAGTATTTACTCTTACTGTAAACTGTGGGGGTAGGCGGATGACCTCGATATATTGCGTACTCGTACCAGACTTGTACTTGTACCAGAGTTGTATTCGTACCAGACTCCGTACTCTACCTATGTCCATGATGGATTGCATACCAAAGGGTTTTTATCCAACTTTGTGTCGTGTAAGTACATTAAGGACCTGTATAGATCTGATGCTGAGCCCGACATAATTGCTATTTCCGTATTGAATCCACCATTCATTCTTTCCTCCTATGTATGATTCATACCTTTCGTTTTCAACATGAAGATTGTTCCGTCAGGTCGCCACCGAGGATCAAGTGTTGTCGTACATACTCAAGGGCTACCTATGGTATCTATGGTACCTATGCATACTTGCTCGATGATGGCGGCACCTTCCGTCCAGACATTTTGCCACTGGGCTGTGCTGTGCTGTTCTGTGTTGTGCTGTCGAATGCAAGAATCCCCCACGCTCAGCGCTGTCTGTGTCGGTGGTCTTCCCGCTATATGTGACCAATCCAAAACTCCACAACTCCACAACTCGATAACTCCCAAAAATCAGGTGCGCCAAGTGCCAAGCACAATTGCTTTTTCTTCGCATCGACTAGAGTGTGAACTGTGCGATGTCTAGACTCCATAGTAGGAGTATCCATAGTACTCGTATTCTGTCTGGACTCCAGAGTACCTATATGTACTCCGACGAGACGAGTGCGAAACGGCCCCCCTCAGCCCTGGAGGATCGACTGGGGGCTAACCAAAGCATGGGTAACTACCCAAGACTCTACTCTACTCCACTCCAGCGTAGAGTGGGTACTTTGGAGTAACTTCCGGTACAGTAACAGCGAACCATAAAACGACGTACATACCAAGCTGAGCGTTTGGCCGCTCACCGTGCATCGGCATCGACAGCCAATCACCAATCCGCCTCAACCGAGTTTTTGAAGATTCGCAGGCTCGGAGAACCGCCCGAGCATGACTTTGATCGTGAGTGGCTGCGAGCCATCACGGTGTCACTACCGACTCTATGCGTATTGGCAACGGCAGTTGCTGGTTGGCCGGCACGTGCTCCGTAGGGCTGAAGCTGCAATCGACCTGGGCCCACACCGCTCCGCACTGCGCCGGCTGTGGAGAGATATAGATGGATCGAGTATGCAAGGAGTAAGCGACCTGACTTGGGTGCCTACCTGGTGTGCTATCGGCACGGGGAGGAGGAGGAGGCCTAGTCGTGTGGCCAGTGCCCACGACGTCTACATACAGCGGGGTAGATACCTAGAGTCGGTACCAACCTCTCTACAACATCGACAGCGGGGTACCGAGAGTACGGTACTTATCTCTACATCAACTTCCTCGCCCCTTCCATACGGTATCTCCCGCTGTGGCTTGCGCCCCCAGTCATGCAGTGCCCCGCTCTGAATAAGAACCATTGCTGATTCAGAACTGTTCCCTTCAGCTCAGGCGCAAACTAGTGCCACATCATGAATCCCATTGGCCGCTTCGAGGCAGCCTCTGATCAGTGCTCGAGAGAGTCACAGCGCCCCCCCTCAAAACCCCCCTCGATCGCTTTCAGTTGGTCCCGGCCCTTAACCGTACCTTGCGTCCTCCGCGATTCAACTGAATATCAGCCAAAAGCCCCCTCTCGAACCTTCGGCTGACCTCGACTCTACATTGTACAATACTAGATACCACCCGGTACCATGGAGCGACACGGTCCACATTCTCGCTCGGACAACTCGAACTACATCCCCTTGGAGAACATGGATTCGCCGCCTCAGACCGGACGACGGTTCTCACAGTCCGAGCATTCTCCATCGCGATCGCTGTCGTCATCGCCAACCTTTCCGCTCGGACCGAGTATGGAAGAAATGCTACCACCGGAACCCGATCGGAGCGCATCACCGGATCTGACGAAAGAAGCGCTGGAGTACCGCGGCCGACCGCGCGGGCCATCATCGCGGCACTCGGACGCCCCGTCATCCATGTCCCGGACGCACATGCATCGCTACACGTGGTGGTTCGAGTTCGTGTGTTTGATGTCGTCGGCTACTGCTATCGCCATCACCACGGGATTACTGATTCACTTTGATGGCAGAGAGATCCCGGCCTGGGCAACGGCTGGTTCCGGTCTTTCCCTCAATTCAATCTTGTCCGTCTTCTCGACCATGTCGAGGGCTAGCCTTCTGGTTCCTATCGATCAGTCCATCGGCCAGTTGTATTGGCTCGCAGTATCGAAGCAGGGCAGGCAGCTGTCGGAAGTCGAATTGTATAACGAGGCTGCCAGAGGACCATATGGCGCGATGAGGTTACTCTGGATGAAGAGGGGAACGTGAGTGGCAACCCGTGGAAGCCCCCTTCCCCCCGGCCGTATTTACTACTGATCGATGGATTCTGACTCTTCCCTAGAGGCCTTGTATCGATGGGATGTGTCTTGACTATTATGGTCGTAATACTAGGTTTTGCGCGTAGGACTTGCCTTTCAGTCCCTCAACCGCTCCCACCGCCGCCCCCGCGATGTGAGCTTGACGCTGACCTGACGCTGACCTGACCTGACGCGTCGCAGAACAACAACTGATCTCGTACCCAACCCGAACCTTTACCACCAGAGATCCCCGCAACCTCACCTTGGTTGGTCGTTCTTTAGAAACATACGACACCTTCCAGGAAATCACCACCATGCAGGGCGTCTCGGTACCATCGGTCGAGTTTGCCGTGACTTCCTCCGTCTTTTCTTCCCTAGTTCACTATGTAGTTCACGACCCGCTTTACCGCTGCGACTCCGGCAACTGCGAATATCCCGCCTTTGCGACGCTGGGCATATGCTCCCACTGCGACTATGCCCAAAACGAGATCGTCTCCGCCTGCGATGGCGATCGGGACCACTGCTGGGCCACCTATCGCGACCTGGTCGGACACGCATGGAAACACACGGACGAGAACGCGTACTCGACCATCATCAACCAGACCACCAACACCGATTCCGCACCCATCGTGGAGACCTTCACCCTCAACGTCAGCATAGCCACATGGCCGCCGACATACAACGCCTGGGCCTGCGAGATCTACTGGTGCATTCGATCCGTCAACGCTACTGTCATTGATTCCACCTACCGGGAGCGTGAACTGGGAGAATACAACAGATCCACGGTCCAGCCCGACGGCAGTGCCCTGTTCCAGTACACCGATCTCGAAAACCAGGCCAAGAACTTCACCGTCACACGGAACGCCCAGCTAGCCTTCAAGAACCTCGGCTTGACGCTGCGGGGGTGGTCCCAAAAGTCGCGGAGGGGCCAATGGGTGCACTCGTCGCCGCTGTTTGGCGGAATAGCCGCCTTCGCCACAGCGGACATGACCGTGGGCGGCGAACACATGCACCGTCACAAAAAGAATCCGATCGCTGTCATGGCCGACGGCATGTCCAATGCGATCCGCACATCCCTTTCGGCTAGGGGCAAGAAGGTCGAGCGTCGCACTATAATCGTCGTGCGTTGGTGGTGGATGGTGTATCCTGCGGCGATTTGGATTTTCAGCGCCGTCTTCGCGTGGGGCGTCGTTTGTACTACGAAGTTGCACGATGAGTTTGTCGGTGCTTGGGGGTGCTCGAGCATCGCGTTGCTGCTGTGGGGCGTCGATGACGATGTCAAGGAGCGTGTGGGTGATTGGAGCGCTGAGGGGATGGCCAAGAAGGCGGATAATATTATTGTCAAGCTGATGAGGGATGGGGATGGATGGAAGTTGAAGGAGGTGAAAGGGAGTGAAGGCTTCGGTCCATGAGTGATCCGGGGGAGGGGGCAGGGAGGATGGATGGCGATAGCGACGATGAGATGTGGGATCGGATACGGGGTGCGGGAGTTCAACTCGGCGTATGCACATTACAATATCAGTTTGCAATTTTGGTTATGATCACATGTTGAAGAAATTCCGGGTGAGTTGAGCGGTTGATCATGAGCCTCCCTTCGTCGCCGCGCCGGTCGGAATTGAGAATGGTACTAACTACGGCCACACCGCCATCCGACGGCCGGACAAAACAGACTCAATTTCGAAGGCTTGAGGACCCCTAATATCGCCGGCTGAAGACAAAGACCTCGTACACCCCACAGTCATCTGCTTGAATTCGCTTCAATGACCTCCGAACGCGGTATTGCGTACGGAAGCGACCCCATATTCCCGCTTAATCCTGCTGCTGCCAGGGCAGCTGTTATACAACAGGAAGAGGGCTGAGCTCACTTTCATCCTCCTACAGGCAATCAAAAAAACTTCCTACAACTAAATTGAGTCGCAATTTAGCCAGAGTCGAGCTTCGTCAGTTGTGCGGGGAACGCCTGTATTCCCCAGGGACTGATTAATATCCGAAAGATTTTCGTCACCATCGGTATGTACATATCGTCTTCAGGCTGATTTGTCCCCCATCCTTTATACCCCACAATTTTAAACGGCAAGGTACACGCTGCATACAGGTACCATCGCCGCCTAAATGCAGTTAGGCGAACTGATGTTCTTTGCATCATACAAACAACGTGTCGGACATTTTCTGGGCAGATACTTCTGTACTCACCCAGCATCACGGGCACCTCGGGGGTTTGACACACGCGACGGGGCTAAATCACCCGACACCGGGCGGCCGATATTGCTCGATACCGGGACCCGGCGCGGACGAAAACATCTGGGGTAAAAGACAAGCATATAAAGCCTCCGCCATGGGACCGTGGGTCTAAGTCAGTACGACAAGATTCTTGACGCCAACATCTGCAGCTATGTTGATCACTCCCGCTCGTATTCTTTGGCTCTTTGCCTTCCTCGTTTCCGCCGTGTCTTGCGCTTCCTTCACGAACCCGCTCAAGGCAAAGAACGGTAGTGACCCGCATATCGTTTACACGTAAGTGTCACCGCTTCGACCTTGAGGAGTGACCATTAGGCTGATTTTGAGAAGCGGCGGCTACTACTACCTCGTCACCACCACCTGGACCAACATCCAGGTGACGCGTGCCACCACCCTCGGTGGCCTCAAGACCGCAACCCCCACGACGATCTGGACCGACTCTACCGCCAGCCGAAGCGGTAACTTCTGGGCTCCCGGTTAGTCCTTCGCTCCCGCACATCCCACGTACAATCACTGACATCTCCCAGAGCTCCATTGGATTAATGACCGCTGGTACCTCTACTACTCGGCAGGCACCACAGCCTGCTGTGACAACCAGCGCTCGCACGTCCTGCAGGGGACAACCGACATCCTGGGCTCGTGGTCATACCTCGGCCGCCTCTCTGCAGAATGGGGCATCGATTCGACCATCCTCCGGATGTCTGACGCGAACTACTTCGTGTGGTCCCGTTTCTCGCCCAACGGTCTGCAGTCGCTTTACATCGCCAAGATGACCTCACCCTCGGTGATCGGCACCCCATACCTCCTCAGCGAGCCCACCTTGTCGTGGGAGACCGTCGGCGGCGCGGTAAACGAGGGGCCGGCGGCCATGTACCACGGCGGAAAGACCTACATCGCCTACTCGGCCAGTTACTGCTGGACCGAGAGCTACCAGCTCGGCCTCCTGACCTGGAACGGCGGCGACCCGCTCCTGCAGAGCTCCTGGGCCAAGACCGGCCCCGTCTTTAGCAGCTCCAACGGGAATCTCGGCACTGGCCATAACGGGTTCGTCATCCCCTCCCCTCCTCTCTCCCCCCCCTCCCCCCCCCCTTCGGCAGAGGTCTGACAGCGATGGCGATAACTAGCTTCTTCGTCTCCCCCGACGGCACCGAGATCTGGAACGTCTACCATGCCACCACCGTCTCGGGCGGCTCGTGCGATGGCAATCGCTACACGATGGCGCAGAAGGTTAACTGGAACTCGGATGGTACCCCGAACTTTGGCAGTGCGCCGAGTCTGTCGACTGTGTTGCAGGGGCCGAGTGGTGAGCCGTAGATGGGGTACCTACCTAGCTAGCTATTTGCATGTTGATGAGAGGATGAGAAATGAAGGATGCATTGCTGTCTATGATTTCAGACTATCTTGTGTTACTAGTGATGTATGTTGTGAATATACGATGGGAGAGAGTATACTGAGATAATAGATGATGTTAATTGCTTAGAGAATAGAAAGGAGCTCGGTACAAGACGGGGGTATGGTGATAGCTATGGTGATGTCAAACCCGAAATGAGACAGTCTAGGCCAGAATAAACAACAATGTGCGGGAGTGCTGGTTCGAGTGATGTCCGTCGTAGAGTGCAACATCAGGGAATGCCTACGTACGACAGAAATAACACAGCCAGCCAGTCTGCTCGATACACCATCACCTACATGTCCGACGTTTGTGAATTTGTTGCTCCCCAGGGAGTCCCTGGCAGTGACCCCACACTAAGTTGGCTCTGCAACGAGAGATATCCAAAGCATTCGCATGAATTCCGCAGAGCAACTTGTGTAAGCCAGGAGAAACCTCCCTACCATGACGTATCTACCGTCGTACATTCCCACTTCCCTCATCCCGAAGCGTTTCGAAACACTCGACAATGTAGCAGTGCTAGTAGCTAGAGTCCGCCGCCGGTGTAGTAGCATCCGCCGGTGGCCCGTCTGCAACCTTTCTGCGACTCGAGTCTCGGCCCCATAACCTCTATATCAACCCTGTTGCTTATTGTCTCTGCTATTTGTTGGAAAGACTCGAGATAAGGATCGCTAGAACGATGGAAATAGAGTGACGTGGGATGTTCGTGTCGAGGAGCTACGGGTACAAGGGAGAGGGAGAGAGAGAGAATACCAAACTTGGATCCGCTACTGCACCGAATGTTCCAAGCACCCACGACCGGCCCTCCGAACAGCTAGTGGACTACTCACAGGAACACACGCGTTCCCACAAACCTCTGTATCAGGTTTGTTGCTCCTCATTGTCTCTGGTACTGGCACCGAGGATGTATGACGTTTAGTAGGCAAGAGGCGGCGACGGCCACTGTCATGGTAGCAACCGTGACTGCTACCTGCACAGCTGCAACAAGACTAACTGAGCCAGTGAGCTGTGTGGTTGTGTGGACGCACTGCCGCCTCCCAATGGGGCATACTACCTATGCAGTGCAAAGTGTACACATGGCCTGGACATGTAGGGGAGAGTCGACGTCTAGAGGCGGGCATCGGTCTCGCGTAAGCGTGTTGGCCCTTGGAAGCTAGCCCGCTCTCCGGCCTTTTTCATTCAAGGTGCTGTCCCTCTGTTCTGTCCGGTCGAAGCAACTCTCACAATACTACATTTCAATCCTCTACATCATTGCAATCCTCTACGTCCTCACCGTCCGCTCCTCACCGTCCGCTCCTCGAAATACGCTGCGCGCAATTTGCTACTCACAATACGCCGCATAATTCGATCCTTCCATCCTCCCGCCTCCCCGTCCATCCACTCTCCCGCCGCCCCTTCCATCCGCTCGTCCGCCTCTCAAAACCATCCACTCTCCGCCATTCATTCTACACCCCCTCCTCTCCACCACCATTCAACGCTCTCTCCGCCCCGCCGCCACTCATTCCGCCAGTCTATAAACCCACCACCCTCACCACCAGCCACGATGTCTCTGTCCCTCGAAGACAGCAGCAACACCTTCCCCCTCGCCCCGGCCGCCGCCTTCCCCAGAATGGCCACGACCTTCCACACGCTCACCAAGCACGAGTCGATCGACCACCCACCCCAAACCCTTGTCGACAGCGCCCGCAACCTCTTCTTCGTCACCGCCCTCGAAAAATGGAACGAGCAAGTCAACCCTACCAAGGTGTTCGTGCCGAGTCGTCTCCGCCATTGCGAGGTTCCGCCGTCTGACGAGAAGGCTGCCGCTACTATTGCTGCCGATGAACGGAAGGAGAGGCTTGAAAATGAGGAGAGGGAAAAGAGGTTTGAGTTGCAGATGATGAGAACTCAGGCGATGTACGAAAGGTTGAGGAGGAGGCAGTTGAGGCGGGAGGAGTTGGAGAACAAGGAGGAGGAGAAGAAGGAAGAGGAGGATGACAACGAGGAGGACGAAATTCTGGTGGCGTAGGTTCAGGGAGATTGCGATCGTGAAGGTGGACTTAATAGGGCTGGAGAGGGCTTACTCTGTGGATATATATCTTAATGTGGTCTTCGGTACTATTGTTCTTGCGTTGATGATGATGTTGTACACATATTCTTGCGGTATCTTTCGCCTAGGCACAAGCGTCTGACGTTTTCGGGGATTGTTAATACTAAATACCTAATTCATCCCATCGTGCGGTATTATCTGCCAACTCCCGGTTGCAATCTGCATTCGGCTGTGCTAGTTCTGTCTATTTGTGGTAGCGTGCATAGAATCGGCAAAGTCAACGACCATTGTCGTGTGAGTCGCTAGATAGTAGTCATGTTTCGGTTTCTCGAGGAGCCATAACTTTTAAGCAGAGCCAGGAAGAAGAAGGCGGGAGTGGTCTATAAGTATGCCCTTGATGTCCCATTAATGCAAACAGATGCAACCGCGTTCATGGATATCACTCGGTTAGATAGATTCATGAATATCACTCGGCAAGATGGATTACGATGGGTGTATGATTCCACCGGTGACAGCCTTTCTATTCGCACACACACCTCACTCTTCCTCGGTCTTCTTTCCGAGTGGACGTTCATGATTTGAATACAAAACCAGAATCCATAGATTATGCAAGTGATGTAAGTACAATCAAAATTCCGTCCAGCAATACGTATGGTGCCTGAGTCATCTCGGAAGGTTAGACGTAGACTCTACAACATCCTGTAACTCCAAACCCGATAAGGAATTGAGACAGAAGGATTTCCACCTCACCTGTCGCTGACTCCCATGACTTATTCATCCAAGTCTATTCAAGTCCTCGACAGCAGATCACTATTCGTGATTAAACAGATCAGCCTCACGAACGCCAGAATCATTGATTAGCCAGGTGCAGAGGGCCACAAGTGACAGCCTCCATACTTGGCGGAACGGGAAAACGGCCAAACAAAACTCCGAGCACTTCACCAAATGTCGGCTCCTCCATCGTCGTCGTCGTCATCATCGTCGTGGTGGGAGGGGAGGAGGGGGACAACATACGGCAGCCAGAAGCCCACAGTTACCGCGTTGAACAGCGCCACCACCCACATCTGGTCCCCGGTGTAACGCGAGAACGCCTACACATCACACATCAGCTGCGATCATCACGCATCGCTCGGCGCCAGCGGGTAGAAATTGGAGCACATACATTCTGGAACCGGATCAAGCAGCGATCCACCCTCACGTCTGCGGCTATTTTCTGCATCGTGCGCTGCGCCTGTACCGCATCCCACCGACACTCCGTCACCTCGACCACGGCGCTGACAGGGGTTTCCAGCGTCATCATCGTGCGCTTCCGCCACAGCGGGCTGTTCACCAGCTTCGACGGGTTCACCTGACACTGCCACTTCGTGAGCGCGTTGCCGTAGTACTGCTGCTCTTTCACCCCGCGGTACCAGACTGGTCCCCGCGTGGCGGCCAGGTGGTGTTTCTGTAGCGTGAAGAAGGTGCTCGGTGGTGGATGGCCGGGCCGCTCGGGTGCGCGGTAGGGCGGCGTCAGTGGGTTGCGGTAGTTTCTCCGAGACATGATTGTGGGCTGGCTGGGGAATTCTGCTAGTGAAGTCTAAAGATGCCGAGAGGATGGGCTGATGGACGGATGAGGAATGTGTGGGAAATGGTAGATATAGTAGTCCACAGGTGTCCTTCCATTCTATGGCAAGAACGGGGCGCTTTTAGAGTGCCTCCCGTCGAAAGGCCTTCGTGTTGAAAGGCATGTTTGTCTGCACTCGGACTTTCAAACAGAATCACCATGAAGCACTGCAAGCGGTGTGGACTGGTGTGATTGGCGGGTGGTAGACCAATCATACTCTAGTTCTCCAAATTAGAATAGAAAGTGGCAGAGCCAGGAAATATCTCGATTCGTCAGAACAAGCGCGAGCGAGTGGACCTGCTGGGTCTCCATTCATAGAGAAAACTAGCCTGATGCAAACCGAATCGCCGGTAATCCTAAGAAAATGCTCGGAGGTGTCGCTTCGACGCTCACTCGTTAGCAAACACTGGGGCCCTGTAGAAGAAGTCCCGCTGTTACCTCGATTTCAGCCCATCCTCCGTCTCACGAACTCATGCCCCTTAGCAAAGATGAAAAATACTGACCCATTACCTTCACATCCACCGCCCACCCTCATCTCAAGTCGAGATAATCACCCACCCATCCCGTAGGCTCGGCATGGAAGGCTTCGCTCTCGGGCATTAAAAAGAGTGCAAATCACTCAAATTACTGTGAAGTGGCCCCTTGAAGGCTTGCTACGGTAGATGGAATGAAAGGTCAATCGTACAAGTGGGTGTACCTTACCTAATTGAAGTAAAATCGCGTCAGATTTAAAGGAAGGATGTGAGGCATTTCTGTTGGGTTGTGCCAACGGCAGGCGGGTCCAGTGGTTTCGTGTGAGCAGTTGGGGTCAGGGGTAGATTGTTTGAAGGCCGAGTGATTCAACCGTGCTTTGAAGTCTCCATTATAAAGCAGCTCTCCTCCCAAGTCCCCTTTATTTACGTCGGACATGCTCTGCATATCCCTTAGTATTACATATTCACTATCTACACCCCCGTCTAAACCGGCACAGTTCCCCCCATGCTCCTCCAAAAGTCGCATTTCTTCTTCAGATCCGCCAACGATTGTGTTCCAAACTGCTCCAAGTTGATAACCATGCCCAGTCCTTTGCCGTTCCGTATCGGCGGCCAGGTCACTCCACTGATCGCGTTCGGATTCCCTTTCGTAATAAACCCCGCGAACCCACCCGTGTAGCCCTTGTACGTAATCGGACTGGTCGTTTGTAGTGAGTTGACCGTGTTCCACTGTGGAGGTTAGTAGGTACTTCAGCCAGTTAACTCGTGAAAGAACTTACGTAGCCGACATCACTAGCATGCCGCGCCGGCGAGATCTGATATTCGCCGATCCAGCCGCTCTTTGCCCCGGCGGCCAGCCAAAACGCCGGACAAGACAGGACCACGTCGCGGTATATGAACCCCGCGCGGTCCCTAGCACTCACGTTCGCCGACGGAGGATAGGCATCCTCGACCTTCTGCAGCGCCGTCTCGTCAAAGTTGGGAAGAAACCCCTTCACCCATTCGCGCGTCTTATTCTCCGTCGAGACGTACCCGGGGATGAAAGTCGTGCCTTCGTACGTGTTGTAGACGGCCAGCACAGCCTCGCCGTTTATCGCGCCGCGCCGCGTCGCCTCCGACAGCGACAGCGGAAGGAGATCGTCATCGATCACGGGCGCCCACGTGTACGATGACGTGGTGTTCGTGTGCATCGCGTTGATCACCACGTTCGCGTCGAGGATGGTCTGCACCGGTACAGTCTTGAGGCATTCCAGCGGGTCGACGGTGGCGTTGCCGGCGCAGCCCGTCAGCTCGGCGAGCGTGTCGAACAGGTCCTCGGCTTCCGTGGAGTCGTAGCGGTAGTGCCGTGGCCAGAACGGCGAGGAAAGGATAGCCCGCCGGAATAGCTGCGGCTTCGTCTTGCCGCCGTTGGCGATCAGCTGGGAGACGACGCTGCCGCCGCCCGCACTCTGTCCTAGATAGGGGTGTCAGCACGTGTGGAATGCCTGGGGAATGGAAGTAACTATACCCCATATCGTCACGTCGTTCGGATCGCCGCCGAATTTACTTATGTACGACCGAACCCACTCCAACGCCCGTCTCTGATCGAGAAGTCTTCTCCATCATTAGCATCACTCACACAGCTCACATCTAGGCGGGAAACACATACCCAACATTCAAATCCGCGCCGTCCTTGACCCGTTTACCAGGGAGGAACCCAAATGCATTGACGCGATAATTGACATAGACGGCGACGAACCCATCGGCGGTGAGATTAAGCACCGGATAAACCTGGGGCCAGGGCGCCCTCAAATTCGCATCTCCCTGAATAAACCCGCCACCATAGAACGACACCATAACCGGCCTCTTCCTCTGTCCCTCCTTCCACGGCCGGCCATACACGCCGAGGTACAAACAGTCCTCGCTGCCGTTGCTCGCGCGCTGCGGACACATGTCGAAGCTGCGGGTTGCGTCGTAGACGCCCGCGGCGCGGACGTCCTGCGGTGGCTGCGGCGCGCGGAACCGCGATGGCGCCCGTGCGAACGGGATCCGGCTGTATACCGTCAGGTTCGTGTCAGTGGAGGTCGTGCCTTGTAGTGTGATGTAGGGCAGCTTTAGGATGACCGCCTCTGCCGCCGCCGCGGCGGCGAGAGTCAATTGCAGCACCACCAGTGGTAGGAGGCCGGAGAGATGCATGTTTGCGGCGCCCGTGTTTGTAGGTATGTGTATGTGTGTGTGTGGCGGGAATGCATGCAGCAGCGGTTGGTTCCCGCTCTATATAGGTATGTAAATGGGATTCAATCCGGGGGAGTAGATTGTCGCTGTGATTCCTACGTACACGACTATAAACTTGCCCCCATAGTTCGTAGTTCGTATTGCGTCTTGACGTCGGGGTATTGGGGTCCGATGGGTAACTACCTAGGCTAAGCTGCCTACATACCTAGTGCTCTTCCCCGGATGTACTTGTACGTAGGAGTCGTAGGGAACCGTACATATCATAGCGATATTCAGGGGCCCGAAAGTGACCGGATATTAGCCGAACTCCATGCATGCTCGGGAGTGGGGAAGGCGAGCTGGGAAGGCGAGCTAGAATTCGGCAACGGCTACTTAGGTAAGCAGTTTCATCTTCACCGTGAATCACTTGTCGTGTCCCGATTGAACGAACAATTTCCCGATGGCTCTGCCATCCCGTATTCGAAGATGGCTATAGTGCATCCTAGTAAATCACGAAAATCGGACAAAGCGTACCGTTGCAGGAATGGAAAGGGAAGCATGCCGAATTCCCGTTGATAACGCACGCTGCAGTAGGGTGTTCTGAGAATCATCATCTGCCATAGTTGAAAGCCTCTGACAAAGATCCAGTGCCAGTATCGGTACTGCAATTTTACTGCAATCGTATTCGGGATTCTGTTGCCGAACTGGTAGAGTCTAGTAGCAGTACTGGTATTTATGGACAACGTTGTCCTTCGACTGCTATTGTAGCTGAAAACGTGTTGTCTATTGAGTGCGGCTGGGTCAACTCCACCAAAGTGCGGCTAAAGCGCTACAGAATTTAAAGGATTACGTGCTACGGCAGGAACGGTTGCACGACCGTCTTACTACGGAGTGACTGAGATCGAAAACGTCATTTCACAGCGTGGCGAAACATGAATACGCATTTCTTTTACCAATGTATCCAATCCAAAGACCACCGCCATAGTACGGGATTCTCAGCTATCATTCGCATTAACGTCAATGTGGTAACAGTATCGTAGCGCTATCGTAGTGATAAAAACAGGTATTCCATTAGGTGAGCGAATCCAATCAGGAGATATCACTCGGCATAAACGGCTGCACGTCGTATCCTTCGGGATATCGAGATACCAGCGGCGCCACATCGTGCTGGCTGGTAACGGGGTCTCAGCTCCCGGCCGGCCAGAGTGGGCAGCAAAGAAGTGCGACGGTTCGCCATGGTCTAGATAGGTAGGCTACATGCGAAATCAACTGAAGATCTCTCTTTTACCCAGGCCGTATGCAACTTCAATCCGACGATGAACCCCAAGAAAACCGAGTGATACAACTGCTAGCCTTCAAATGCACTCCCCAGGGCAAAAATTGAACGGTATTCTACGCGCTGATAGTATAAAATCATCTGCCTCTCTAGCTCCCTTTCCTTTTTCACGATCAGATCACCCACCACTTTTGAGTCCTAAACCATGTAAACCAGGCCTTAACTTCCATTCTAGTAAGCTGAGCCCACTGCACTCATTCAAGGTGCGAACCCACCCTCGAATACTCTATAAAATCGTTTCCCCAAGGCAGTCGGCCGCAACTACCACCGTCGAACATAGGTAAACATCTCCCGACCACACAGCTAGTAACCATGCCTTCATCGATACCAACAATATCATCGAGCACCACAGAGAGTAACATCCTACACATACGCATGACCGTTTCCAGCCGCGACCTGGCGCCGGACACCGAGGTTGAATGGCCGGACCCCGATACTTCTAATACTATTACCACCGCAGCAGAGCAGGCCGCAAGACTGGAGACTCTACTTTGCCCCGAGGATGTGCGCAGTGAACGTAGAAAGGTGCTTTTAGAAAACCTTTTATCGCACGATTGGCGGGATATTAGAGCGAACATCCTGGCGACGCAGGGGAAGAGGCGTGGGGATCTTGATACTAGATCTACCACGGTACTACCGTGTGAATAGTGGAATCGCCATCTGATGGAGTTTTGATTGAGCGTGGGCTGTGGGGAAGGGATAACTACATCTACTTGTTGTTTACTCACGCTCATTGGACGAGATCAGTACAATAGTAGAGTAAACGCCGGATGAGGTTGCCGCTGTGCGAGGGAGTTTCCACGTGGACGGCAGTGGTGCTGCTCTATGTAGAGTCTACCTATGCCTTCTACATATCGGCGACCCACGTGGAGATCATCGATGCGTTGGTTACCCTCCAATCGGGTGCAGGAGTGGAAGCTTATGTCTTATTTGTTTTTTCCGATTCATCTTGACTGGTAGAGACCAGACATCTGACGGACGCCTCCGAAAATAGAATCTCGAGTGACACCTGATGCAAACAGTAACACAGCCCCAGCTTTGACCGAACGGCCGGAAAAGCTTGACATGGATTCTGCATGGATGATGGCACCGCACAACATGATTCGGCGATAGCGATACGGTGGCTATTGTGGGATCAGATCTCGGAGTGGGGAGGCTCGGCTTTGGTTTCTCGGCCGTGAATTGAGGCGTTGCCGGTGAGGCGCTCACAGCGAGGCGCACCTCTCGCGTGCTGACTGTGCCTGCATCGAATAACGGAGTGAGTATTAACAACACTTAAATCTGCAGAAATCAAGAATTAAAAAGCAGATGTTCACTCTCTCCTTGATTGGCTGGCTACCTCCACGCCTTGCTTCGTGGGCGCCCCTGCATCCGGCTTGTCGGTATGCAGCACATGGCCAGCGACCACGGTGCCGCGGGCTGGCCCCAAGCGCATCGGGAAAACGGACACGGCGAGTTCCCCGCGAAACACAACGGCCTACCAGTAGCCCCTCTTCTCTATATGCCATATACGTAGAGCATGCATAGCAGCTCGACGTGAATTGAACCTTCTCTCTTTGTCGTCTTTCCGTTCGGTAACTTCGGCTTCCGGCGGACTTCGCGGTCGCAGGCTGGTCAACACGGCCGAAGCTGCTAACGTCATTCTCGGCAGACTCCAGAGTAGCTTAGCTGGCGACAAAGCTTGCGCATGATCCGCACACAGCCGCACCTAAGCGGACAGCTGAACCGGGGGTGAGACATGACGATGGCATTTTCTGGAACACTGCGAGAATTGGGAGCATTTGCCATATGGAGCTGCAGCAGCTAGTGGGAGTGCAGCAGCCCCCGCCACAGCACACAGCTTTGATGCCTCGATACCGACATGTGCCGCTGTGCGTCTGGCCCAGCCGGGCGAAACCCTTCCCAGCCACTCGGACGAACCGTGTACATTGGTCAGTCGGGAAGTCTGTCTCTCTTCGGTCTTCGGTCTGCAAAAAGATAAAACCCGCCCAGCTTCCTTCTTCCATTGTCCTTCCTTCTGCTTCATCATCAGTCGAGTCCTCCTTCGCGGTCCCACCACCCCCCCACAGCAAGCAAATCGGATATCTCAACATCCCCCCCCCCCCCCCCCCCCCACAGCTAGTATACCTTGATACCAGTGTCTCTGCTCGCAGTGCCACTGCAACAATGGGCGTCCTCTCCGACATACCCATCGCACGTCCGACCACCGTCGACGTCGTGACGCTGCTACGCAATGCTTTCCTCCTCGGTGCAGTCTACCTCGTCACTCTCGTCGTGTATCGGCTCGTCTTCCACCCGCTCGCAAAGTATCCGGGCCCTTTCCTCGCAAAGATCACCGACTGGTATGTCCCCCGCTTCTGCCCTGTTTTTGATATATTGAGGTTTCCTGCCGAATTGCCGCAGAGTGGTGGTTGCTTGCCGTATTGCCGGATCGCTGACTCGGCCGAATGGTGACAGGAACACTGCCTGGCATGCCTTCAAGGGCGATCGCTACATGGATCTCTACGAGGCGCACCGGAAGTACGGTCCCGTGGTCCGCGTCGCTCCCAACATGCTCAGCTTCAACACCGCCACGGCCCTCAAGAGCATCTACGGCCACTCGAACGTCTCGCGCCACATCCAGAAGGGCCAGTTCTACTCCGCATACCCCGCCGTCAAGGGCGTGCACAACACCCACAATGCCATCTCGAAGCTGGAGCATGGCTTCAAGCGGCGTGTGCTCTCGGTCGCCTTCAGCGAGGCCGCCTTGAAGAGTATGGAGGGTGCTGTGATGGATGCCGTCGATACGCTCCTCGAGGGTTTCCGCAGGGATGGTGCCAAGGGTGTTGATATAGGAGAACGCTTCTCGTGGTTTACTTTCGATGTCATGGGTGATCTTTGTTTCGGAAAGTCCTTTGGCATGTTGAAGGATGAGACCCAACGCTTCGTGACGGACTTGATCAGCAAGGCTACGCACAACCATTACATCGTAAGTTCATGCATCCCCCCGCCTTGAAGTTGAAGAGCAGCCACTGACTGTCTACTTTTTGCAGTGCGGAAACTATCTCCCCATCAGACGGATGGGCTTGGGCCGTTTTCTCTTCCCCACCATTGCTCGTGACCGCTGGCGCTTCATTGAGCATTCGCGAGCCTGCGCCAACGAGCGAATGAAGATGGACCACTCGGCGAAGAAGGACTTCTTCTACTACCTCCTCAACGCCAAGGACTCCGAGACCGGCAAGGGCTTCTCGACCAAGGAGCTTTGGGGTGAGGCCAATGTCCTGATGATCGCCGGCTCCGACACCACCGCCACCGCGCTCTCGTCGACCGTCTTCCACCTTTGCCGCAACCCCGACAAGCTCGCCAAGCTCCAAGCCGAGATCCGATCGACCTTCGCCTCACCCGAGGACATCGTCACCGGCAAGGAACTGGCCGACTGCCACTACCTCAAGGCGTGCGTCGACGAGGCCATGCGCGTTTCCCCTCCCGTTCCCGGTCTCCTGCCCAGGGAAGTCATCTCGGCGTGCAAGATCGACGGTCTCGACATCCCCGAGGGCACCGGCGTCGGCGTCCCCATCTACACCATCCACCACAACCCGGAATACTACCCGGAGCCGTTCGAGTACCGTCCCGAGCGCTGGATGCACGGCGACGAGGAGCAGCTCGAGATCGCGCGCTCAGCGTTCAATCCGTTCTCGCTCGGCGCGCGCGGCTGCATCGGAAAGAGTGTCGCGTACATGGAGCTGCGACTCGCGATCGCAAAGCTGGTCTGGAGCTTCGAGATGAAGCAGATCGTCACCGAGGGCAAGGCTGAGTGCTGGCGCGAGGGCTTCGCGGCTAGGGAGGGAGAGTATAGGCTGATGGATCACTTTACGAGCAAAAAGGAGGGGCCGATTGTGGCGATTACGCCGAGGGAGCGTGCGTAGTGAGTCTTTTTCATTCTGTTTTCTGGGACAATTGGGGTTTGGGGGGGTTACATGGATGGACTTTTGGGCTTTGATTATCATCTGCATGTTCTTTTTCTGGTTCTTTTTCTTGTCTTTTCAACGATAGCATTTTTATGAGGAACGTTGGTTGAGTTTTTATGTATCTGGGCAGCAATTTATATTCCATCTTGCACAATATCCTGAACTGTGTCTGGCTGAGATCAACTCAACTCTCGACCCATGGATGAGGACGGATACCTATGCGTGGTTCAGCTGTAGCCAGGGGGATGCAAGCCGTTGCAGGCCGTTGCTTCTTCCCCCGCGCAGAAAGCACGGGCCCTTCCACGTCCGCTCGTGGCACGTGCGGCGCACGCCCCTTCGCGGCGCGGCTACCGTCGGCTTCTCCCTCTCAACTGTGGGGTCGCCAGGATGTGCCCATGGCCCATTTATGACGTCGCATGCCGACTACGCGGATTGTTATTCAACACTCTATTCGGACGGGCGGATGAGAGTGTTCCGGGACGTGGAGTTCTTTCAAAGTGAAGAGGGGAGGGGAGTAAAGAGAGGATGTTCGGACAAATGTGCATAGCTTTTCCGTGAGTATGTGCCTACATAGGTGGAGTGGAGTACTATGAGAATTGATATGGTTTAGAGATGTGCGGGAGTCGCGTCGCGTGGAGATCATTCTGTGTGTGAGAAAAAATAGGTGCGAGGTTCGGACGAACGTGCATGGCTTTTCCGTGAGTAGGGTATGTAGGTGGAGTAAACATATGATCTGGAGTGGGGTGGAGTTGAGTGAGTGCTGTCGCACGAGAGTTCGCTCGGTGTTGAACGTTCTCGTCGGCCGGATCTAAATTAAGCCTTGCCCCATCTCACGCATCTTATATCGCAGGCTCACAGCAGCCATAACATCATGGGCGATCATGTCATCACTTGGAAAGTTGATTGTGAACCGTGAACAAGAACAGATGAATTCTTCCGTCTGTCATGCGCTCGAACCAATACCTAGACTAACAACATTCCCGATATCTCCCAAAAAAAAAAAATCCGAAAAAGAAATCCGAAAAAGAAATCCGAAAAAGAAATCCGAAAAAGAAAACCGAAAAAAAGAACAAAGCCTGCTCGGAATAATATCAAACAAAGAGAATAAAAAAGAAACAACCTGGATCATGTGGTTCCTGTTCTACAGATTCCCCCGCATGGCCTGCTCCCTCTCAATCGCTTCAAAGAGACTCCTGAAATTCCCCGCGCCGAAGCCGGAGAAGTTGTTCCGCTGAATGATCTCGATAAAGACAGTGGGGCGATCCATCAGCGGCTTCGTGAACAGCTGGAGGAGATACCCGCCCTCGTCAAAGTCGAGGAGGATATTCAGTCTCTCGAGCGTCTCAAAGTCCTCGAGCACCTTGAGTTTACTCATAGCCAGCCGTTTCCGCATCGCCTCATAGTACGTATCCGGCACGCTGATAAACTCGACGCCGCGCGCCTTGAGGTTCGTCACCGCCGAGATGATGTCCGTCGTCCGCAGCGCGATGTGCTGCACTCCCGCCCCGCCAAAGAAGTCGATGTACTCTTCGATCTGTGACTTGCGCTTTCCGTGCGCTGGCTCGTTGATAGGCATCTTTACGAGCTCGTTTGGTGACGCCATCACTACTGACTTCAAAGCCGAGAAGTCAGTGCAGATGTCTTTGTCGTCGACGCTCCAGAAGCGGTGGAAGCCGAGCGCTTTTTCGTAGCTGAAAGACGGGTCAGTGGATGAACGAACGGCAGGGAATGGGTTGCTTACTAGTCGCATGCATCCTCCATCTCGCCCCAGTCCTGGTTTCCGACGCAGTGATCGATTGCCTCCAATTTGACTTCAGGCAGGAGCGACGGCACCGTCCTCGTCGACTTTCGGTATCCAGGGAGGAACGGGCCGCGGTACCCCCTCCGTTCCACCAATGTGTGCGTGGTGTCTCCGTACGTCTTTACTGTCGCCATTACTACCTCGCCGTCTTTATCACTCTCGATTCTCGGCGCACTCAGTCCCACTGCGCCGTTCGCCACGGCCTCGCTGTACACAGCGTTTACATCGTCGACCTCGAACGCGACGTCCTTGACCGCGTCGCCGTGGGCAGCCAGGTGGGCATTCATCTCCCTTAGCAGCACGCGGTCTTCGTCGCTGATGTCCTCGGCGCTGGGGGACCGCAGCGGCGACGTGAGCACGAACGTGACGTGGCCGTTCGAGATCGCGTGCGAGGCGAAACATCGAGAGCCGGTCTCGAGACCTTTGTAAGCTAGTGACCGGAAGCCGAACAGCGTGCTGTAGTACGCGGCTGCTTGCTTTGCGTTGCCGACCCACCAGTGGACGTGGTCGTAGCCGCGGTAGGAGTTGTCGGTTGGGTTGGCGTGGGCGGAGACGACGCCGCTCAGCGCATATGTCTGCCCGTTCGAGGCGAGGATGCTGGGTTCCCGTGGAGGGGAGGAGGAGAGTGCTACTGGAGGCATGGTTATCGTGCGGTAATTCGGGAACGTTTGAGACTGAATGGATGGTCAAGCAGTGTCTCGATATTGATGGAAGTAAAATCGGGGCGACGTTGGGGGAGGCGAGGAAGGAGTCAATATATCTTCATTCACGTCCCTCATCGCTCGGATACCTGATACCATCTTTCCCCGCCATTCACGGTCTCTTGCTGGACCGGTAGGTCATCTCGTCCGACTTGATGATGATAAGCATAGCTCTCACCTCCATTCCTATCTTGCCATCTCAAGCCGACGCTTACCGCCGGCCACCCTCGGCTTGCACCGGATGACGTCGTAACGCACCGTCCAGACGCGCAAGCAGATCCCGTGGCTTGCCGGGCAAATATAGTGTAGCCTGGACCTTCTCTAGACGCGAGCGCTCGAGAGATACAGGTACCCCTCCATTCCCCGGTGCTCCTCCAAATCCCTTCCCATATCAAACCACAGACACAATGACAACAGCAGCAACCCTCTCCCTCCACGACAGCAACACGCTCTCGCTCCTCTTCGACCCCGAGTCCTCACCCTCATCCACCACCGGGACCATATCCCCCTCACTACCGCCAGACCCACACTACCCATCCGCCGTCCTCCCACTCCTGCAAACCTTGGAGCGACAAGCCATCTCCCTCGCGGAAGCATCCCCAGCCGAGGCGCTCACCATCCTCTCCTCCCTGATCACCACATACCCGCAATACGCCAGCGCCTACAACAACCGCGCGCAGCTACTCCGGATCCTCTCGCACTCTTCCACCGAGATAACAGCGGACCTACGCACAGCGATTACCCTCGCTCGCCCTGCGCGGAGTATCGACGCCGTTTCACCGCTGCAGGCAAAAGTGCTGAGTAATTCGTATACGCAGCTGGGCGCGGTGCTGCTGAGCGAGGGGCGGGAGGAGGAGGCCGGGGAAGTGTTTCAGGCCGGCGCGAGGTATGGCGGCGAGGTCGCGAAGATGATGGCTGTTAAGTTTAATCCTGTCGCCAGGCTGTGTGGCGCGATTGTGAAGGAGGCGATGAGGAAGGAGATGGCGGGGTAGAAGGTAGAACGCAAGGACTGGTTTTCGTTTTGGGTTGGAAGATACCGCGTTAGGTGTGCGGAGTGTGTGTGATTGTATATAGAGATGGTAATAGAGGAGACGGTTGTCCGTTTTTGGGAGGGCCGGTCATGAGATGTCACGTTGGAATGTTCTCACTGGCCGCAATGATAACTGAATGCGTAATGCTCGGTAACCTCTCATAACTCTGACCAATATGTAATCCAAGTTAATCCGTAGCAAGCGAAGAAGGCGGAATCGTGGGATTGGATTGGATTACCTCGTCCTCGGCCTACTACCTTCATCAACTATAGTTCGAACCGTCAACCACAATGGGCCATGGCATCGCCACAACCCCGTCACCAAAAAAAACTGCATAAACCACAAGCAGCACCTTGTCCCAACTCCCCACTCCATCAGAGCAAAGGAAACCGAAATCACCATCACAGATGAGTTCGTTTGAAAGTCCTTTCTCTGTCCTCTTCCGAACACTCACGAAATCGGATTAAACGCCAAATCCTGCATTGTTGCCGGTGATCCTCCTACTCTCCAATCACGAAGACGATACCTAGGGAGCTCCGCAGACTGCATTTCATGCCTCGTTCTGGGATGTCCGTCTGGCTGACCGCGCACTTGGCTGACCGCGCAGTCCTGGCGATATCCCGCGGATCATCGGTGATCCTAGTTCTCTTTTGGCATGTCTTATACCTCCTCTTCTAGCTGCACCCTCACGCCTACAATGTATCTACATATATTGTACATGTCTATGCCGCAGAAACGTATCGACGGGGAATCGTTCTTTGGGAATTCTCTGGCAAGCTTACTGTGGTGAGCGATGGAGGAGCTGTCGGCGCGAGAAAACGGATATCGTTAGGTTAGTGGTGCGCATCGCCATTGGTGGGCATAGCGGGATTTCTTCTTTTCCTTCTTTTCCTTCTCCTTCTTCTTCTTTCTTGACCATCATCTATCGAATAGGTAGACGATCAACCCTCCATCTTCGCCCCCTACTCTATGTGTGCTCATCGAACGAGTGCGAGTACTCGCCTGAGACATCGCGAGGAAATACTTTTCTCTCTCGCCACTACGTTCTCTCTCTTGATACTTCTATCTCATTCACTCATTCTCTCTCGCTACTCCCCTTCATATTTGAAAAGAAAAGCCCTAGGACCATCATCTTCGGGTGTGGGTGACAAGAATAGCGGGCACCTCTCGAGATTAACCCGTGAGCTGTCTGCCCGCACCCGTTCGTTTCCCTAGGAAGTCATCTGGTTCCTACCCTTGTGAAAAGCAGCGTATTGACACATGGAGTTGTCAAACTTTGGTTGCCCGGAGACGTCGGCGCCAATAAGGTTTCGCGGTTGAAGATCGAGACCAAGTCTCGACGGCCGCGACGGATTGTCTACGAGTATATGATTACGCGGCGGCGGCCAATTTTAAGCGGCACCTTAGTTTCAAAGAAAGGCCTCGCCGCGGACGATAGGCCCTTCTTTTCTTCTGCATCGAATGAATTATCTCTTCTTGTCTACCCAAATATTCCAACAGGAGTCAAACTGGCTGGTAGTACTACCACTACCGCCGCAACCTGGGAAGTCGAGTCGTTTGTCTTGCAAGCGCCCGCCTACATTCTCGTCAAGTGTGAGCAAGGAGGTAGCACCCATCCAGTTGCCCACACGAACGTCCGCAGTTTTTGTACCCCGAGCTACCTCGCGGAACTGCTTCCTTGTGTCATCGGACGGAAGACTCGTTGCTGGAACTCTCGAGTAGGACCCTATGATACGTTCTTCCGGATTCCGAGTTGCCCGCATCGCTAGACAAAGAATACCTCGAGGAGATATCACCGGATTTCCCAAATTCCAGAAACCACCCCTCCCTCGAGGTCTCAACCTCCCATCTCTGCTCCCTCCTCTGTGTGTGCGCAATTTCTCGTCCGAACGCCTATCGGCCTGGAGAGGAGTTGGCGAGGAGCCCGTCAGACCTGGGCCCAAATCTTGGGGCGGGTCTCTGGACGGAACCGAGGCGACCGCGGACTTGCGGTGGCGTTCCTGCAGGTACATGCTGATATCTGCAGGTACCTCGTGATTCCTGCAGGTACTGATTCCTGTGTTGATGCTCCACCTAGCCCATTGCGCCTTCGGCGATTTCCTAGAAGGTTATACCTAATCCCAGTATCGCGGGCGTTAATCTGAGTTCACCAGCTGAAGTTTTATGGTTTGAAGCGAAGTCTATACCCAGTACATTTATAGCCGACCCGTGGAGGGGTTAAGCATGAGGTCAGCTAAACGCGATATCTGCAGTTGCCTTCAATACCGTTAAGTATAACTCTAGCGATCTCAAAAACGAAGACAACTGCGCTCAGTGATTCGGTTCAACAAAGGGGTGGGAGGGTTTACGGCTTTTAGGGAGATTCGAGGGAGAGTAACGGAAGGAGTCTGTGGTAGCACTACGGGCATGGAAGGCGGCCATTGTTCTTGAGTCTTTCCTTGTAACATTCGCAGATTTGATACTTTACATCGCCACAATAGCTGATGTTTGCGCCACGGCTCTGAACCGGAATTTGAGTATCGCTATAGATTCTTGCCTCCGGGTGCTGTCCCCATCTCACAGCCCAGTCGGTAGTTTCTGGTACCTGCGTGTGAACTGAGCTTGGCCGGGAAGTGCCCTGCCGCTCGGGTTGGGCTGAACCGTACATATCCATCTTCCCATTAAAACGATCTACCCTATAGTAGTCAGCTGCGGTCCGCGGTCGATGCTGACCGGTATCTATTGATGCTTGTATAGACGGACTGCGGGGGCTGCCGTCATCAGTTCTCATCTACATGTATCCGTGGACGGGACTGGACCGGCGCAGTCCAGACCGGTCTATCATGCGAGGAACGCAGGCCGTTTCCCTTGTATCTCCCTACGGTCTTAACTAGCCGCAATCTCCACCGGCGAGGAGAGAAATCTAGAGTACTCTACTCTATATAGAGTACATCTCTCTGAGAGAAGCTAAATTATGCGAAAGACGCTACTATAAATCACGAGCCACAAACCCACACCACCAAATCCTCAGCTGCCCTCGCCACAAATAAATCAGGCGGGGTCAATAGGGGATATCTAGATGTAGAATCCCTTTAGCTAGGTATGCGAAAGATCGGAATGCGATGGCGAATGTTTCCGACCGGGCTAGGCACTAATATAGGTACCAGTAGATACTTTAGTGTGGCTGATATGACTGCAGAGTTCAGCTGTTCGCATCGTTGTCGGATGGGACCATGCAGTACCGTGATGACTGCGGATTTGGAGAAGAAATCAAGGCTTAAAGTTGCTGTTGCGATCAAACAAACCAAACATTACTCTCATAATCCTTCGTCAGGTCCATTGGTATGCACATACTTGCTCCAGGTGCTCAACGATTGTAGAAGTTGGCCAGATGTTCACGTTCGGTCAGTCTATGAGGGCAATATGTATAGTAGGTATGTACCTCCAACCAACCGAGCACTTGGTAACTCCATAGTATGGGTTTTAAGCTCCCGCAACCCAAGAAGATGCCGTCTTGTCGTTCAAGGTGGTTTGCGGGAAGGATTTTAAGGAGGTGTGTACCTGCATCACGGATGCGGTAGTAGTTAATGCTGTACCTATGTAGTTACCTAATTACGTGCTTGGGGCACTTTGGTGGGGGTTCCGGTGGTCCCGTATGTATTGTACTCTACTAGAGTAGGGAGTAGTTACTACGAATATCCGCACTGCTTGTCGCTTCGCTTCTTCTGAAAATTCTCAGCTGAAATCCTGAAGGTTTCCCCTTTTCCTGCTCGTTGACTAGTAAGGAGGTACCTACACAAAGGTCAGCGGCATGGGAGCTCGTAGTTCCGACGCCTGCAAATCTGTGAAACCCGCTGTTGTCCCCCGGTCGCTGATACTATCGCGTTACCGTATCGGTCTGTTGTCCAGATCAAAAATCCCTGACGCTACTCGCTTCGCTAATTGGAGCCAATCAACTACGCGAGTTTGCCACAAAATCCATGGAGGCAGTTCGGTTCGCTGCCATAGGGCTATTCCATAACGCGGCAAGGCGTAAAAGTACCGCGTCCATATGGTGAGATCATCATTGAGGGGCTCAAAGCACCGATCTGAGTTTGTGGTTACAACGAGTATTATATATTCAGCACTGCGGCCTTGGATATGGAACTTTCTTCATCACTCAAGGCACATCGATTCGTTCTCCACCACCTCCTCCTCCTTCAGAGTTGTCAGGTCTTGGGTTACAGAAGATATACCTAGTTCATTCTCAGCCTATCCAAGGGATTCGAAGATGCATCACTTCTCCGCCCTCCTACCAGCACTTCTGCTGTCGCTGCTCGCAACGACAGCACTCGCATCCCCCCGACCGAACCACGACAATCCTCGTATCAGCTACCGTACCGTCACTGTCACGAGGCATGCGCCAGCAAAGACGGTGGTGAACACCCGATATGCCACTACTACCGTCACTCGCTACGGCCAAGGCCCGGGCCGTACCGTCACGGTTACAGTTCCGACAACGAGGACGGTAACAGGAGGCGCAATCACAGTCACCCACACCAGCACGGTAGTGAAACCGGCGACGACGGTGGAGGTGACGCAGACACAGCAGATCACCCGCACGGAGCATCTGACCGCGACCGAAACCGAATCCATCTCGGTCACCGCAACCGCCACCGAGTCGGTTACAGTGACCCAGTCTGCTTCTACCATCACGGAATCCGCTACGGTTACCGACACCGAGTCCATTACGGTAACCCAGTCTGCTTCCACCATCACGGAATCCGCTACGGTTACCGACACCGCCACGATCACCGACACGGCCACGGTCACCGACACAGCCACCGAGACTACGGCGTTGACGGCAACTGAAACATCCGTCTCCTCGTTCACCACGACTGCCACGGAAACCACCACCGTTACTACCACCTCCGAATCCGCGGCCCAATGCACTAACACATCTCCACTGAGAGACCCCGGCTTCGATAAACTAGCAGAGTACTGGGACTTCTCGACTAGTACTGCCGGTGGTACGTTGCGACGGGCGTCCGACTCAAATGCCCGCAGCGGCATCCTCGTGCTCTGGTCTTCTCTACCCGCGTCAATCAACGGTGTCCATATGATCCGTCAAGCGATCGCCGTGTGTCCCGGTGCCACATACCGCTTCAGTGCGTGGACGCGCCAACTAAGCGCCACCTCTCAAATGATCGCGACTTTCGTCATCAATGGGAATTTGGTAGCCAGGACAACCGCTCCGGTGATGGCCTGGACTGAGGTCACTGGGACCTGGACAGCACCTTTGGCGGGGAGTGGCGCGGCCCTCTTTGGGATTCAGTTTTCGGGCCCTACTGCAGTGACAAGGGATATGATAGTCGATGATGTTGTGCTGCAGATGGTGTAGTAGTTCTCTTGGAAGCAAAGGTTGGCGGATGAGAGCTAGGATGCAGGAGGAAAATGGGGGATGCGAGAGGGACTCAGTAATACATATTTGCGGGAGGAGATGGGGGGAGAAAGGGATTTAGCATACAACAGGCCCAGGGCTGTTGATAGGTTTTATTTGGGACAAACAATTTGCCTATGTAACTACATTAAGTACTTACATACATACCTACATACATCATAATACATAAGTACCTATGCAAAGAGCCAGCTATTTACATAACGTATGAAACCCACATCGGTGATCATTGTGAATATGGTCTCCTCATGCACTATACCATCCTCGCAATACGCCAACTGCATATGACTCTCAGTCGTCCGCCCGAGCCACAGCTGGCTACCGTCATTAACGGACCATCCATAATGATCGTCATTTTTCGGTCGATGACTTTGCTGCGCTGAATTCCGACGTGCTTAATACTTACCTAGGTACCATCCCGCGCCTCTAAGTTGACAGCTATCACCGAGATACGGACGAATACCTGGTACATGCCATGGCAAGGAGAACTATTTGGACAACAAGGATACATGCTCCGACCATCTACGATGTTGTGGCAGTGTGGCAATGTGACGATGTGGCGAAGTGCGGTGGGCTAGCAGAGGAAACGGATGTGGTTAGGTTAGCTAGCGGGGAGGGAGCCAACTTAAGCTGGGACCCGGGAAGCTTCTTCGTCCCTTTCTTCATCACCTATCGAATGGACGGTCAACCTTTATCTCCTTTCTCTCCAGGGTGTGTTATCCTTTGCTCGTCCCGCTTGTCGGCCTGGAGAGGTATTGGCAAAAAACCCCTTGTAAAAATGGCACCGATAAGTCGAAGCCTCCAGTACTAGTCGCCAACTCCTTCCAGTACTATGCGAAAACCCTGTTGGCGGGGTACGGGGGTAATTCGTGTATGATATATAGGTGATGATTTATGCATGAATAAATTCATGTTGGAAATGGTCATTGGATATTTGAGTCGAAAAAGCTGCGATGTCAAAACTCCGAGAATAATATCGCATTTCTAAAATAACCTCCGACCACCGAAAGGGAGGGGCCTGGGCCTGGAGGATACGATTTCTCTAAATATAGCTGTAAGTTGGTATATCGTCCCATCATATGTACTCTACTCCGGTCCATTGCTTCTAAGAGCTTCCGGTCTCTCAGACCCTTGCGGACCGATCTACAGAATCCATCATGTAATCAATCTTGTTTCAGAGTACGGATGTTGCCGCAATGATTATAGTGATAGTGCGATGGGCCTGTACGAAAGTGAAACGAAAATATCGTTCGGTGTGAAAAAAAAGCTTCGTTCCAGAGTCAATTCCATGGAACAACATCAAAAACCAAGAATTGCTTTAGGCGTACTAGATCACTCGACTTTGGTAACCAGTGTCTGGCCAGAAGTTTTCTCGATATATAGCTATAAAATACAGTAATACGAATGAAAGTTCCTCTTCCCCTCCGCTGTCACTTGACACGTGCCTCTTGTCTCCCATTCCATCGAGTGACATATTATGACGACGCACCTGGCCTTCCCCGTGTCTAGCTATTCCAATCCCTCTCCCTTTTTTTTCTCAAGCACCAACCATCTGCTTCACGAAATTGGCAGCGGCGGTAGCATCCGAGCCGTAAGTCAAGTGAGCCGGCAGGATCACGCTGGTTCCGGCACAGATAAGATCCCCGACGTTGCAGAACGTCTTGGTCTTGGCCTGGAGCGCACCCCAGGAGTCACCGTTGTTTGGGTCACCGAAGAGTACAATGGCCCCAATACTACTCTGCGCAGCGCCCAGCTGGTTGACGGCCTTGCGGGCGACTTGGGCCCCTTGACTGTCGTTCCCGGGAACGAATTAGCGACTGATCTGGATGCGCCCAGCTTGGGATGGATGGATGGAGTTCTAACCTGTAGCCGGACATGACAAGCTTGGTGTCTGGGCAGTTTGTGATGGCGGTTTGAGCATACTGAGCCATGTTCTTTGCGCCGTCGCTGCTGCCGCCAGCCAAGAAACCGACGACCTGGATCGTGATGTCCCGTATTAGAAGCTTCTCCCATAAGGAAGCGACCCCCAAAAGGGGAAACTCACATCGGCGGGATAGTCGACCCCCTGGACGGCGATACTGCCAACAGCCTTATCGATGGCGGTAAAGAACGGGGGACCAGCAATAGATCCAACGTTGCCTAGTCACCGGCTTAGTTCAAAGTTGCCCCCGGGGAAAGGAGATGAAGACGAACCTAGTTCGGTGGTGCCACGGGCGAAGATGACAGTGACGGGCGCACACTTGCGGCTCTTGACGTCGTTGCGCGAGCTGCTCAGTGATTGCCGGGCTTCGAGCTCCCCGGCAGGGGCGGCGAGCGCGGTGGTTGCCGCGAAGATAAGACCGAGGGTGGCGAGGAAGTGCATATTTGTTGGAAGTTTTTAGGGAGTGAATGAATGTTTATTGCTACCAGGCAATCGATGGATAGAAAATGAATGAATGGCAGGCTGATATGACACTTGGAACTCCAGGTAGTAGGCTGTGCTGCTGCTTGTGGAGCTTCAACAACACTGGGGAGTACGTAGGGTGTTCTTATACTCGGATTATTCTTTTTCGTTTTTGTCCTCATCGTGCGTTCGTGTCATTCATTTCACTTCATCGTCTTTCGATAAGAGTCCGAGATACCGAATACCGAGGCAGTTTTAATCCTATCTCAGTATCCACTGATATCTCTGGCTTTCGTATGAGGAGCGGGGGGGGCACCTAGGCGAAGAATGGAATATGGATTATAGGAGAGGCGGCGGCGGGGGGGGGGGGGGGGGGGGGGGGGAAGGTTCCAGCAGACCAAGTGCCTCAATAATTAAGAAACCCTGAAGTCCCTTTAGTCGTGATTTGGCCGGGGGAGGACATTTATCCAATAATGCGGCGGCATAAGATCGACTATTCGGAGTATCAAGCATATGAGGAAAATTAATAATATTAAAAATCCGCTGACAGCGCATAGTGGGCCAAGCTGTTCGAGGCTGTCGTCCCGGATTCACGGAATTCATTGCGCCGAATGATGTTCTCGGCGCATGGAATGCACCAAAGTCTCCTGCCTGTCGGCTTCACTTGATGGTCACTGAAGCAAGGTTAGCAAAGCCAATACCCATTTACTCCCGCCGGTTTCATAGCAACAAGTGAAGCGGCGGCGACATTCGGACCTTCTACAGTTGACCGACACTAGATCTTTCGATTCGACGGCCACAGGGTTGCTCTTGGCTAATTAAGTAATAGAAGATACACATGTACTTAAGAGAAGGAGGCGGAGATTGTGTGGGGAATTCTAAGGTGCGCGACTCAGTTGCGGGGGATGCATCGATAATGGGGTGGATGCATCGATAGTGGGGTGGATGAACAAACGTACTCTAAACAAGCGAGCGGTCCAACCATACTATACCTAGGCAACTCTCTACGTATCCTGAGTTACTCTGTCCACGGATGGCCTTGTCTGGTGGCCGTCGGGAAACCCAAGTGATGCCACGGCGACACGTGAGAGCCGGATGGTTCGAGACGAAAGGAATGGCCGTCATATATTCCATTGCCGTGGGGCCAACCTCAACCGTGCGCCAAGTCCGGGAGGCCGCCGAGTTGGATCCGGGCCGGCTGAAAGCCGTGACAGGGGCAATTCTGTCTGTGAGTTGCCAGCCGCTAGCCATATGGGTAAACGGTGAGATGAAAACACTGAAAATCATCACCTGCCTCTTGGTTTCGCAGATCGGCCAAGCCCAACCAAACAGCAATCTGAAAGGCATGCAGTATGGAGTCGTAGCGAAGCTCTAGCTCCAGCCCCAGCGTGAAGGTGATTCTCATCCCAAATCGCAGGCGGTAGACTTGGCATCTGCTCTGCCCCGCGACCACCGGCCACCACTGGCGGTGGGCAGCCAAATAGAATATCTACCGGTAGTTTGGTCAGTCTGCGTGATCCACGGCGACCAAGGTAGTCAACTGTATCCATTCGACATCGACCGAGGTAGCAACGGTGTGTCCGGACGAGCGAGCTTCTTACGCCTTAGCTTACATTGTGCCCGGTCAAAGCAACCTCCATTCTGCTCTGAAGTATGCGGATGCTTGTCTCTATGCCTACATAGCGCCGAAGAATACGGGTGCCGCGCTTCACCCAGGAAGCCTTCAAAAACAGCGGCCCAGAGATTCGGAAAACATGGTAATTCTGCAGCTCCATGCGTATACAATCGGGACGACCTGGAGATGTGACACTAAGCATTACCGGGCGTTGACCTCTGCCAGTTTATACGGCAGGTGGATGCGGGTACCTGTAGTAGTTGAATAGACTCCTCCCTTTAAGATAGGTAAGCATTGGAGAGAAAGCTTTTGAGAATAGGTGAGCGTTTGTGTGCTTCATGGTCTCGTGAAACGCTGCGCCATTGACCGAGGATCAACATCCAAGCGTGGCGGTAAGCCATCGTCCCAACGCTTGAGATTTACCGCATGTTAGTATCCGCGAGACAGTAGTAGAGCTGCAGGTGTATTTCGGAAATTTTGAGCGGAGGCAAGCAGGATGTTGTCGATGGCATGTAAACCAAGTTTCCGGAATTCCGTACCAAGGAAACTGTCCTATTAGGAGATATGCACAGTTCGCAATATACGTGTTCAGATTTTGGAGTTGAAATACGGCCGTATTCGTAAATAAGAAATTATGGAAAGGGGAGGCGGTCTAAGTACGAACACATTTGTTGCCAATAAATTACGGGGAGAGGGGGGAGTTGACGTATAAACGTATTTGTTGCCCATAAAGTAGGGGAAGAGGATTAAGGTGCAATCTTTCTCGTAGCTGCATATATATAGAGCCTATAAGAACGTTGCGCGTAGAGGGATACTCTACTTATCTTGGTTTCGCAATATGACGGAAACTCGGAACGCGGGAAAGCGATCAGCCCTGGTCCCGCTTTGCAGCAAGTGGCCAGGCCCTCGAGGCTTTAGTATAATAGCCCTGTGGATCTCGATTTTACCTCGAACCCCTCACAGAGTCCGCATCTCCTAGACCTCTTTCCATCCAGACCCCATGATGTCCGCTGCCCGTATCCTGCGACATCCAACGTCGTTTCATAATGGAGTCGCGATGCCCCAGCCCCACAAACCCCTGTGCCAGAAGTAGTCCTCCTTTCCATTGTCCATATTTTGTACTTCCCATGGCCGTTTTTCTCTTGCCTTGCTCCGCATGATTCCCTGGCTTTCACATCCTTTCTCCTGCGACCTCCCAGGTCGGCTCCTCTCCCGGCCACCTCATGGTGGAAACTTCTTTGCCGCCGGTAAGACACGTAGATTCATACTGATGATGTAGAGGTCCGCTTATCAAGCCTCGTGATCCCGGTGAGATTTCGCGCGAAGTTTACTACCTAGTACGTTTCACCGTGTGGTGGCCAGAGAACGGCGAAGGCGATCGGCCCGAAAGAATTGTTTCAGGTTCCTCCCGAGGCCATTGCCGGGGGTTGTGAGTCAGTCCCGAACATCGATGAGCAGGGGGTATATAAAGCCAAGGTACTCTACATACATAAGACTGCGACGAGATTATGTAGCTGCCAAATTCAGGGATTAGGATGATCGGGAATCCCCACCCTCGCCTACCCTCCTGTTTCATAAAACTTCCGAGCGAAACTCAATTGTAGACTAGTACTCTGCAGGCGCTCGGACTATCAAAATGTTTGGGTGAAGACATTGTGGCACGAATTCATGGCACCGACGAACCGGGGGACATCTGTCACCCGATGGAACCCAGGGAACAAAGGAGGCACGGCAGTGCGGTTGAAGCGTACACAAACATGTCCATCATTGAGTGCTGCAGTGAATGATGAGAGACCTAGAAACTAGATCGTAGTCACGGGTGAACTTCTGCAGGTGAGACTTATGTTGCACCGAAAATCACGCGAGAGGCCCTCCTCCGTAGATAATGCTGTGCACAGCGTATATTTTCTTCGGTATAGGCGTTCCAGCACCCTACAAACCCAGAGAATCTTTCCACACATTCAGCACTCTGGCTCCCATTGCATCTTTGTTGCCCCTCCCCCGTCCCCACCCCCGACCATTCCACCTTCCTCTGATCGATCCCCCACGTCCCTCGATCACTCGTGTACCTAACCGATCTGGCTCTTGACAAAGCTCGCAGCCGCAGTGGCATCGCTACCGTAACCGAGATGTGCGGCCAGGATGATACTCTGTCCAGCGCAGATAAGATCACCGGTCGCGCAGAAGGTCTTCGTCTTGGACTGCAGATCGCCCCAGGAGTCCCCGTTGTTTGGGTCGCCGAAGAGTACGATCGCAACTACCTTGGCCTCAGCGGTTCCAAGTTGAGCGGCTGCCTTGCGTGTGACTTGGGCGCCCTGACTGTAGCCCGACAGGACGAGTTTGGTGTCCGGGCAGTTTGTGATGGCGGTTTGAGCGTACTGAGCCATGTTCTTTGCGCCGTCGCTGCTGCCGCCAGCCAAGAAACCGGCAACCTGGAGATTCCATCAGCAAATACAGCACGATTGAGGGGGGGTGGTAAAGAGGAGGCCTCCACTCACATCAGCGGGGTAGTCGACGCCCTGCACAGCCGTGGTTCCGACGGCTTTATCCAACGCGGTGAAGAAAGGTGGTCCGGCGATGCTTCCGACGTTTCCTTCATCACCTTAGCATTAGCTACTTTGCCCTCACTTGGAACTTCGCCGTTCACTAGGGTGACTTTACCAGCCTCTGTGGTTCCACGGGCATAGATGACCGTCACTGCTGCACACTTCTTGTTCTTAACATCGTTGCGTGAGCTGCTTAGCTGTCGGGCCTCCAGCTTGGTGGGAGCTGCAAGAGAGGTGGCCACGAAGGCAATGCTGACAAGGCTGACGAGGAACTTCATGGTGGATCAGGACGAATGGACAAGAGTTTGAAGGAATGCGAGAGTCGTGAGTGACGAATGAAAGTGTTGCGGATGCCGATGCTGATGTAGGTCTGGAAGAAAATGGGACGCAAACCACACCTTTATATCCTCGTCCTCCATTTCCTTCTTGCCCCACATCCCGTGTGATGTCGCTCTAACTGGCAGAATACCTACTACTAGTAGATGCGATAAGAGAAGGACCACAACCTAGGTGGGCTTCCAGAGCAATTCCGAGGGCTGCTTTCAAAGTTCTTGCCAATACTGTGGAACGTATGTGGTGGGGTACATGGATACCAGGGTATCCTGCGTCTGTACTGGAAGCCGCCGGTAGGGCCACCCAACTCGAAACGTAGTCTCTTTTTTCTCGTTATAGGCGTGTGATCCAATCTGGTCCGTCGATAGGATCTCGGAGTAATCTATCGCAGAGCTGTGAATGTAACAACACAACAGTGACTCTTGGCGCGGCAACCATTGGCACTGGTACCGGATCGTGCGACATATCGGTTGACAAGCGATGTAAGCGCTCAACCAGAAGAGGCATCTATCTCCGCCTCCGATGGCAATGGATTATTTTCACTGACTACACTCGCAAACCGAGTCTTGGGGGGTTTCGTCTCAACAGTAGGAACTTTTCAAGTCAAAAGTACACAGCATACGCCCTGCGACTCGGAAAACTCGCCAGCATCTACTTAGAATCGACAAGCCTTTTCAACTCTAGGAACAAACGGTTAAACTGGAAGGTAAATTTGCGTGCCGAAATAGATATGCATCCATCCTACATAACGATGCATTGCGGGGTACATAAGCGCATAACCCGTAGATTACGAGGGTATTCCGGCGCCGAGAAACCCTGCAACCACGTCTTGGTCTTGAGGGGATCTTTTTACATGTAATAGCATCTACATATGCAGTTCAGAAATCGCCGGTGGCGATGCGGGGTTCAATCACAGCCGATGGTTATGGTGGTCCTGCTCGGTCGTTCTAATGCACTCGCGCCTAAGCCAGGGCTTCTCCGGATGACACGAGCCTATTCACTGTTCCCGCCCTGATGTATTCCCACAAACCTTACGTGCTCTGCTGGAATCGTGATGCACGTCGCTAAGCTCGAACATCTGTTCCCCATCTCGGGAGCAAATTCATCGGCATGGAGGGCAACCGCGGGTCAAGCTCGGCGCTGCTCTACTGAGTCGGGCCCGGCCAAAAACTCGGTAAGCCCCCCCTCGGGCCTCTCTGCGATCTGTGGCCCAGCCGCTTATCGATCAATAGAACAGTGGTGGAGCCACGGATTGTAGCGAGGGGGATCATAGACTTTTCGGCCGCCCGAGTATGTACACGAATACGGTCTACTATTAGTGAGCATGTATCAGGTGGATTCCATACCGTGCAGACGGGACCACTTCCTCCTTCGGCGGTTCCGGGAGGGTAGCGATTCCGCACTCTACTCTAGCTCAACTACTGAGTAGTCTCCCGCACTAATCGTAGCGCAGCCGAGGTTGACTTCTTCGAAAATACTTATGTACATCGCTTCGGAAATACCTCCTTGAGCACGGGGAAGGCCGCCTGTCTGGCTAATATTGGAGATCTTTCCTTGCTGCGCTGCAGAATTAAGGCATTGAAAACAGATCCGCCTGCGCGATCATTGAAGGAAAATTATGGATCCCGCCGAGGGATATGTCCTACACAAGGACCCTGTAATAAACAGATAAATTTCTATGTATCTGAAAGTTCATATGGTATCCAGATCGTTGTGTTTAGCGGTTAAACGTTCTGAGATGCAATTAATGTAAGCCGCGGTTCGCGTAACTGGGCGTGCGCCTCATGCTACGTGCACTGGCTTCACTGTTTCTCACTCAGATGAGATTATGGGCAATCAAGCGGGTCTGTGTCGCAATGTAACGCGTCACGGTGCCGTCGTTATTAATTGTACGTTCGTTGGCAAACGAAACCGCCGCATCAACTCACATGTGACATCAGCTGCCATCACTCAGTCACGTTCGATATGAACCATGAAAATTTGCAAACCGACGTTGGACGAAGAACGGTAAAACGGCCCACGAGAAGGCTGATAATCCCAACTGTTAGAATATCCAGTGTTCTATATAGTCCGAACGGACTGGACAGGATCATTCGGGTCCGGTCTGTTCCTTATGGGGGACGGGATAAAATTGGTCCGTGCCGTCAGCCGCCACATTGTAGTAGTCCGTTAGTGGGAAAAGAAAAAAAAAACAGTTCCAATCTTTTCCAGCCGCCACATTGTAGTAGTCCGTTAGTGGGAAAAGAAAAAAAAAAACAGTTCCAATCTTTTCAGAACTTAGCCCACGAAAGATGGCAGTGAACCTCTTCCAGCTATTGTGTGAACTTCAGCCTACACGTCAACGCAGAAAAACGTCATAAGACACTGTGGAGGGACCGAGGATGATTTCTTACCGGGGGATACAATGCGGCTCGCCCCAACGTTGGAAAAGATCGTCAGCCCTGCGAGGGTCTGGTGCCAGATTGACAACCATTAAATCCATGGGACCACAAGCGTCTGGCTCTCGGTCAGCAGAATCAGATCATTCACATGATAGGCTGTTTTCAGCACGATCTGCCTTTCGGTGACTGAGTTATTGAAAAGAGATGATGTACGCTCTATGTGAGAAGGATTTAGAATAGTTTTCGACAGCCCAAAGTAGGTCTGCAACGTGGAGGAGCTCTCCCTCTTGTATTCATACAAATGTCGCCTTATGATTTCTTTTCCGCGGTACTATGTAGCATTCTTGAGAGTCGACTGCAGCCGACTGCAGTCCCACCTGCCCAACTTTACCGGAGATTAATCCGTCCAGCACACACCTCCGGACGGACGTGATGAATGTAGTCCAGTCTCATTCATGGATCCGGACGGACTGAACTCAACTAGGTATATCGAACTCTGGGAATGTCAGTACCTAGGTACCTTAGTCCTTTCTCAAAACCACGGTAACCTCTGCTATGGCTACTATCGTAACAGGCGGTCAAGCAGCCCAGAAAAGTGAGCTGTGACATGTGTCAGTATCTTAGTATTAAACACCGGGGCTACCTTGAGCTGTAAGGAGTGAGAGTATGCTCCAGGGGAAAACAATAACCCCGGATAGGTACTTCAATGAGAACCTAATTGTCAACTGGTTCGTGACCCGGCAAGAGCACCAGCGGGGTTCTTATATCTTGGTGAGTCGTCTCTCGGGGAGTTCCTCGCGATTCTGCATCGGAGAGTTTGTATGAGCTAACTGAATCCGGAGCCAACGGATGAGAGGACCTCCCGACAGGGGATTGGGGTGCGTGGGAGTGTCAAGCGGCATCATCATCCCCAAACCGGGCAAGTACTGTACTTTCTGGGGTTCTAATATTGGCTGAAGGGCGGTGATTGCATATATGGCACTTGCTGTCTGGAAGGTGGTGGAGGTTTGATGCAGGTCGGACTTGCGTGCGTTTCTCGGCATGGCATTGAGTGAATCATGAGTAGGGAAAATAATTGTATAAAAATCAGGACAAGTCGAATGTCGACAAAGATGTGGATAAAAGGGCCCAGAGTCATGTCTACAAGCAAATGGCAAGATACCTGTTCTGTGGAGTCGTATAAAGGCTAGCCTTCGACAAAAGCGTAAGTGAGGCCACATCATGGACACCCAGAAACCATGCGGTAATACGTGCATACTTAAATAAGCTTATGTGCACTTTTTGGAGAGCCTGAATGCTTCTAATAATCTTCCGAAGGAATATCATGTGTTTTTGAGGGAAGATTCCCGTGATTTTCAGCTAGTGACACTATTTCCGAGTGATATCCGAAGCATGACGCCACTACCTAGTTAGGGCATCCCGGCAAGCCACCGTGCACTGGCCACAGTCGCTTGCGTAACTCTAGCCACTCCCGGCTTTCACGAGCGATGACCAAAATATGACGTATGACATCGCCCTCCTCTGTCGCAAGGAAAACAATGAAAATGACCGAACCAGCGCAACGCACAAAACCGATCTACTTTCCTCTTCTCCTTCATTTCTCCGTCCTGTAACAACATCGCTGTCCCCGTTACCACCGCCACCTCAACCTATCATAGCCATCTCTAACAAGACTCAACATGTCGTCGCTCAAAGACACTGTCCGAGACACCGTCAAGACGGAAGCTGCCGGCGTCACTTCCCTCGGCAAACAAGCTATCGAATCCGGCACCTACCTCTACCCTATCAAGGGAATTCTCTACTTCTTCACGCACCGCCAGCTATGGAAGCCATTGACTTCGCGACTCCTGCCCTTGTTGACCCTCAGTGCTGGCGTTGTGGTGCCCATGTTCTTGTTCACGTACGTCCACTCCTCACTCTCTCGCCTCAGATTTACTCCTAGGAAGTGCTCCCACTAAACGAACACAGCTACATCCCCCAGTCCTTTATCCTCCAATTCGTCAATGGCCCGCTGGCTTGGATCTCGACTATCGCGCTCGTTCTCTCGGAGAGCGCGGCCATCATCACCGCATTGAGCAAGAGCTTCTTGATCGACGATGCTTTGATCGATACGTTTGATTTGGTCCTCATGTCCGAGAACCAGACTTCTCTCGTCAAGAACGGCCGCGAGCTCAAGTCGTCCGGTGGAGGCCTTGGGAAACTGTTGAAGCGCCCGTTCGCCAAGTTTTCGCCGCAGGCTATCATTAAGTACTTCCTATACCTGCCGCTTAACTTTGTGCCTGTGGTCGGAACTGTCATCTTCCTGCTTGCCCAAGGTAAGTTAAAATTCATCGGTAAAGATGATGACTCGCAAATACTGACAACGGAGTAGGTAGAGCTCAGGGACCCACTTACCACTCCCGATACTTTCAACTCAAGAGCTACACCCAATCGCAGAAGAATACGTTTATCGAACGCAACAAGCCCAAATACTTGGGCTTTGGAACTGTCGCAACCCTCCTGCAGCTTGTGCCTGGCGCTAGCATCCTCTTCCTTTACACCAACACTGTCGGCGCCGCCTTGTGGGCTGTGGAGCTGGAACGGAAGGGTTTGACTCCGCCTGGAGAGGACCGCACCGGAAACGAGCTGGGTGATGCTCCTGCCACGAGGCAGCAGGCGAAGAAGGAATTGTAAGTGCGTTCAGGGTAATGATGGCGTAGGGGGATAGTTGGATTTCGGTTGTACCTTGAAATTTGTTTCCTTTCGTGTTCCTGTATGTGGGTGGGGCGGATAGGCGCACACAGTTCGGGGAAAATAATGATTGCCTGCGATGAAATATTCCATCTCGGATTCTGTATTGTTTTTCTATGACAGCTTAAGTCCGTGACGGCACGATTTCATGTAGAAAAATGTTGGACGGCTTCTGCCGCTGTGAACTAGGCGGGGTGACTGGCAACTAATCCCGACCGCGCATATCTCCACTACCCTTCCTGCTCAAACGGACCTTAACCCAAAGCCCATAGTGATCGCTTGCCCATTCGGTCGTGTCATCGTCATCGCCACCGTCATCGTCGTCACTCTTACTCCCGTCGCTGACCTCGCCCGTCGGCTCCTCGAACCTTAAGCCCACGCCGATACGCCTCAAGAGCCGCCCTTCCTCCACCTCATCGAACGCAAAATCTCCACGGAACAGGACCTTATCCAATCTTCCTGGTGAAAACCTACAGGGCGGCTGATACCCCCAAGTATAGCCCTCCGTCTCCTCAGTCCCCTTCTGTAATTCCCACACATCTCCCAAGCCACAGCTTTTCGGGAAATCGTCGTCCTCTGGACAAATCGCGTTCATATCGCCCGCGATTACACCTGCCCGAATGTCTCCCTCTTTCATCATCTCTGCCGCCATGGCAAGCTGCACGGGGCGAAACCTAACCCCTGGATGCGGTAGCGACTCCAGATGCGTATTCCCCACTCTCAGGATACTGGGGTCGCCCTGCAGAGCTACGTCAAGGAACAGCACATCTCTTCCCATCTGCGTGCGCTCATAAGGCACTCTCCTCACCGCGATGACGGGTACATCGCGCGTCGCCAGAGAAACGGTAAAGTACCGTACCGATTCCGGACTTTCCAGGTGCGAAATCTGGAAGTTTTCCCTGATCCACTCGTTCCGAAACAGCACCACATGGGACTCCCAATCCACCTCCTGGAAAAGAACGATTGTATGCGACGGCGGCGAAGGCAAGGTGAAGGAGATATGGCCCAGGATCGCTTCCATCCGAGCGCCCGAGTGGTACGCGAAGGTATCGATGTTCCATGTGATTATCGAGATCGGTGTAGATGGGAGAAGTGATGGCGCTGTGGGCGTGGAGATCTGTCGCCACGAAGCGTCTCCGGTAGCGTCTTGTACAGGTGCCGCGAAGATGCATGGCATAGTGGGGGTGACCTCAATAGAAGGCGGTGTCGGCTCCCGAGGGGGAGTCTTCGACGTGAGAGGAGGCGCGGTGGATAAAGGAACGCTCATTGTTTCGGTGTGGCGAGCAAAGATTGGTCGTGATGTGCAGCGTTGGTGATGATTTTGATGTCAAAGCGGGACAATACCTGATCGTCAAAAATATTTCACTGTAACGTGGGGGGAGTGGCGGACACAGGGGGTAGGTAGTCCGAATTTGGTTACTATGTAGCAAATATCCGCCATTCAGCCGGCTGAAGAAGGCTGGCTTGTGGTGCGGGCATAGGTGGCGCGGCGGCGGCGGCGAGGGATCTCATACTCGGCCGCACAGTCGCCTCACCATACCATTTGACATCAGCCCGACATCATAACCTATACACAAGTTGCCTCCACCCACCTGTCTCTCTAACCCCCCCCCCCCCCCCCCCCCCCCCGTGCCGTAGCTCGACTCCGTGGAAAAAATCAAAGGGATCTGATGGTATTACATAAAATTAACAGTCCAACGCCATGAATGCAAGAAACCCGTATCCTACATGCCCTGTGGCGGGATCGGAAACGATGGCCACTGCTGTTGCCCGACCAAACCTGCCGCCTGCAACCCGCGCTTCGACTCCAGCTTAGCTTCAACATGTCCTAACAATCTTCCCAACTGTGTGTCGACCCGCTGTGCTGCCAGGTCAACACTGCCAACGACATTTAACCACTCCAATGGCCGACGTGCCTCTTCGACTAGCTGTTGGCAAAAGTCGAGATCGTTGTTCCGCACGATCTCATGCAAGAGTACAGCTTCAGCGCACACTAGATAATGCAAGAGACACCACCAGGGTAGTACACCGGCCGTCTTGTTGTCGGTGTGGTGGAGGATAAGAGACAGCATCGCGCGAGCGGCAGCTACACATTCGGCAGCGTCTCGTTTGGAATACCGCCGAGACATACTGTTGAAGTAAACAAGAATCATCGAATTGTAGTAGCGGAGTGCAAGGTCCGCTCTCTGGACAGCCTGTTAGAGAGCTACTGAAAGGGCGAATAGATGAAGAGCACCAACCTGTGTAATTAGGCCCTGATCCTCACAGGGTGTTGAGAAGTTCAGGATCGGTGGCAATTCCCACTTCCAATGGTCGAGTCTCCGGCGCAGAACACGGATAGCCTCCTTCAATGCCCTCTTTCCTTTATTCTCCACAGTCCCGAAGGCCGTTGTCGAGTATATTTGACTCTGCACGACCGTTATTATCACGGATAGTTTTATCAGAGCGCTGTAGTAGGCGTCCGGAGAGCTATCCGCGATCGATGCGGAGCGGGGAATCTGGCTCAGATCCACCTCTTGTAGAACCGTCGGACGTCCGGTCACGAGAGACAAGGTTGCCTCGAGGTATTCCACCGAATACCACACGCGCACTCGCATCTGCCGCTGATGCTCGTCGAGTTTCGAATCCAACATGCGGAGGTGTAGGCCTAACCCAAGTGCTAGCCTGATGGCAAGTCCTACGGCATTCCACGCGCTGGTGCGTACTCTTCTCAGTGACCGCCGTATACGTAATCGAACTACCAGAATGGGATTACACCAACCGATTCGTTTGCTTGCTACCAAGGAGATATATCCCGGCGAGGCCCAACGCCTGTACGTCCTTTAGCACGGCAATTTCGAATAACGTGCCGCCGTCCAATGCCCCAAGGACCCGAGCTCTGTTGAAGCATTCGAGATGGGAACAGCCCATGTCTATTCCAACACTCTCGCCCGAGCGCGAGCCAGAGGCGAAAACGAGGTTGATGATCATCAACCAGTGGTTGGCGATCCTGGTGGGACCGCTAGCATGGAGTGCTTCGTACGCTGCCTCGAATTCCGGTTTCGAGATGATGGGAACTAATGGGTGGACAGTGTCAAAGTACCGCCTAACGAGCTCGTCGGCGATGTTTTTGGGAGGGATATGATAGGTGTCGATCTGATATTTATCCCCGCTTAGAGATAGATCGATATCGTCGAGGTGATAGGTAGCTCCTGGCCGGAATCCATCCGTAAGTACTTCCCTCGGATACGCACTGGATACAGACCTCCAGAGAACGAACCAACCATGTCCAGCCCGGCATCGGTCAAACTACCGGGATCACCTTTCCTCGCGCAAATCTCACGAAGCGCCTCATCCTCCGCAGCCTCGTCCAGCTCGAGTGCTTGTCGTAGCGACCTTAGCCACGAGACCTCCGATCCGCGACCCATGTACCCAGTCGGCTTGTTGACGGAGAGCGTGTTGATATCGTCGGCAAGAGTGTCATTGGAGCCAATGGAGCCCTCATCGTCCGACATGGAGAGATCGCTGCCGTCGTCGCTTGGGAAATCCGTGGGTTCCGATGGCGGCACAAGTGTAAACGGCCCCTTCCTACACGTATCAGCTACAACACCACACCAGCACATCACAAGGGCTTCACGGATGATTACCGCTGCGAGCGCATTCTGCACTGCGAGTTTTTCCGGTCCGTCGAGAGTGCTTTCGAGCTCCCGCAGAAGGTTCTCGTAAATCTGAACCTGCGCTTCCAATTCCCGCGTCCTTCTGTTGCCAATATGTTAAAGAGTGCTTCGATTTGTGATGAGGATCGACCTGCTGCAGACTTTCTCGCCGATTCCCGCTTTCCATCGGCATATCGGCAGATTATGAGAAACCTAGTGCAATTCCCGCAAGTCGGCCTGGGGATCGCGAGGAGCAAGGTCAGTTGAACAGGCATCGCAGTGGTTTCAGCCAGCGTCGTATGGGAGAGAAAGGAACCTTTCGCCGTCGCACTATGGGAGAGTTAGAATTGTCAGCAAGCTCGATCGCCGCCATGAGGCTTGAGCAACATGCCCTCGTCTTCCGTCGCCGACACGATTCGCAAGCGTGATTTATTCTCGAACGATCCTTTGGCATGTTTCTGGCGGAGGGTGGAAGACGTTCGATCTGTCGGGGGGGAGTGGAAGTTGACATTTGCTGCAGATAACGATCAGGATAAAGTGGGTACATCTAGAATACAGGCCGGCCTACCGTATTTGAACTCGCACGCGGGGGGCGAAATAGGGTACGACGTGGGGCAGGGATATGACGTCAACCGAGAAAATCATCGAACCGGGAACAGGTGTCGTAGGTGCTCTACGTACGTGTGGAATCAGAGTCCCGGGAACCACCCCTCTCGCCACTTGAGGCCGATATGCTAAGCGAGTAACCCTCTCGCCACTTGATGCAGTTATTCTAAGCGAGCGTGTGGGGAATCGGCGGTGAAACGCGGCGGGTTTGCGGATCACAGAAAGCTTGATATGGCGGTGGAAGGAGGGCACATGGCAGTCGTAGCACGTTACCGGACACTCATGTTTCGAGCGTGTCCGATAGAACTTGAAAAATACACATCGTTGCATACAGTGTTAGTACCCAACGAAATGCTCGCTCCTCCAGACACAGGTTGGAACGAGTCGGTCGAATACGACTGCCAGCCATCAGTGGGAGATCTGCGGCACGAGACGTGCGGTATTTAGAGCATGCACCTACGAGGTCAAAGGTAATCTCGCGTCCTGTCCACCATAATTCAACCAGACCACGAACTTCTCAGAGGCGAAATGACTACGGGCCCGGTTGGTTTTCGAAGTGCTGCGAAATCGAACTGATGACCTGTCGAAGGTATTTGGGCGCTCGGTCGATCGCAATCTACGGTCCACGAGAACTGAAAGACACTTGCATACGGCGACATGCAACGGATAGTGTTGATGGGCGTCTTGAAGGGTTCAGCATCCGTCATCTCCTTGACGCCCGAGAGAAACAAGATGGCAATCAGACACCCACCCTCTTCTGTACTCCCTAGGACCGGAAGTATTGGTACTGTATATCCGGCGAAGTTGGAGCACTTCGAGTTGCGGAATGATGGCCTTCACGCGGGGCCGGTTCCACTAGCCTTTGATGTGCTCTGGTCGATGGCTACTCAATCTTGTACGGACGCGGCGGAGCCATCATTACCATTGAAATCGCTTCGGATTATTGGTCTTTTGTCTCTCTCATCGCACCATGGAAACCACGGCTTCAGAGTGTACTAGACAGCAAACTGTATGACACAGTCCGCCGGGTGATGAGGCGAGCGAACAGCACGTCCAAGAACTAGCAGTTGGGAGGAACAGCGATTTCAGTCACCCCCAGCCCAAGATCACCGTCAAAGAGCGGTCCCACAGAGAACTTTTTATGGCGTGAAACATTCCCGTGAGTGCGGAGACAGATGGTATTGGAATGCGGTAAACAAACGATGAGAAGTCGCTGAGCGGCGCCCCCCAGTACCACCAAAATAGCGATTTCAATCCCCCCCTAGCCTAGGAGCACCATCAAACAGTGGTCCCATAGAGAACTTTGTAAGACAAAAAAGATTCTACTATGCATGGGAATGAATGGGGTTGCGGTTACGTGTCAATCGGTTGCAAACTCGCGGAGCGGCAGCGGGTCCGACGCAATTTACCGGTCGGCCGTAGTCGATCTGGTGAATCTACAGCCTAGCAGGACGAAACACTGCTGTATCGCAGTCAGTATTCTCCTGTTTCTCTCCACCTGACACTCGTTGGGACCCTCAAAGTATGCTCATTACACTCGGCGTACCAATCTCTGGGTCAGACGTAGTTTACTGGTCGGCCGAAGGTGATCTGATTGCTCTACACAAGCGTGACAGTTCAAGATGCGTGGTGTACAGCGTGATGTTTCATGATGTAGAATGTATTGTGTGATATTTCATGAAGGAGTATATCACACGATATATTAGTGAACGAGGAGACTTGCGATATGTGGAGCAACAACCGCCATGGTACATAGTTAGAATGCTGAATAAAAGGACGGTAAATCAATCCGTCAGTTGAAATAAAACGTAAATGGGGATTACAAGTACATTTTAACTGTTAGCATATTCACGGCCTGATTAGATGCAGAGCGCAAACATGCAGCCCAGACCTTATTGGGATCTAATCAGCAAGGGTACCCCGAGCTGACATTTTACTGCGCTGCACTGATAGGTAATGCAGATTACCAACCAGTACCGCTATCGCCGTACCGCCAAGCGCCTGACGAGTACTATATGAGATTAGTGTAACGGCACGGTCGGGCAAGGCTCCAGGCAGCGAAGCCAGGCTAGGGATCGGGCTCTGGGTTTGGCAGGGGCAAGGCGGGTTCAGGGGACAAGGTGAGGCAGGGCTCAGTGCAGACGGCAACTGAGAACAGTGTCACGGCTCACAACGGAACGTTTGAGGAAGAATCGGAATAGGGGTCGGAAGGCTGTGCAGGCGGCAATGCAGGAATGAGTCGGAGGAATTGGGGCTGTGTGTTGGAGACAGGGGTAGCGCGGCAGCGCAGGCTGTGAGTCACTGGAGCGGGGTATCGGCGAGGAGGATTTCTCAGGGTCTGGCACACGCCCACGGTCATTGTCAGGTTGCGGGAAGAGGTGGAGGATTTCCTATATAAACGGGCCAGCGCCCCTCTGTAATTAGTTCTTCATGCAACAACTTGTTAATTCAATCACTGTTACCTCTGTCCTTGCCTCGGCTGCCGTCTGCACCGTAGTCCTTGTCCCTGCCTCTGTTCTCAGTTGCCGTCTGCACTGAGCCCTGCCTCACCTTGTCCCCTGAACCCGTCTTGCCTCTACCGAACCCAGAACCCGATCCCCAGCCCGGCTTCGCTACCTGGAGCCTTGCCCGACCGTGCCGTTACAAACAGAGGCAGGGACAAGGACTGCGGCGCAGACGGCAGCCGAGGCAAGGACAGAGGTAACAGTGGTTGAATTAACAAGTTGTTGCGTGAAGAACTAAATACAGAGGGGCAACAGCCCGTTTATATAGGAAATCCTCCACTTCTTCCCGCAACCTGACAATGACCGTGGGCGTGTGCCAGACCCTGAGAAATCCACCTTGCCAGTACCCCACTTCCGTGACTCATACCCTGCGCAGCCGCACTACCCCTGCTTCCTGCATACAGTCCCAATCTCCTGCGACTGATTACTGCGCTTTCCTGCTCCCTGCACACAGCCCCCAATCCTCTGCGGCTCATCCTTGCACTGCCGGTGCACTGCCTCTGCACTGCCCCCCAACTCTCCCGATCCTTGTGCCGACCCTCCCTTCGTCATTCCGTCGCGAACCGTGACAATGAAGGAGGGATATAGGAAATGTTCGGTGCTTCTGAATGGTGTCCGGGATGTCCAATTCGTAGGCGAGGGTTCCGATTGTCCAAATCAGACGGTAGGGACCATGATGTTTGTTTTCCAGCTTGCGACTGGGTCTCTCGGTGCGCCAGTTCCGACCATCCACCCATACCATGTCGCCTGGTTGGAAGGCTGGCGCAGGGGTTTGGTGCCCGTCGGAGTCGCCCTGTTGCTGTGCCTGGGCATACCGCATTTGGCTGCGGGCGACGTCGTGGATTTGATGCAACCGTTCCGCTGCACTCTGAGCTTGATGTTCCTCCTTGGTGTCGACAGGGATATCCAGCTCAAAGTCACACCGTGGGTGGTATTCTAGGTTAGCGAAGAATGGGGACAGGGTAGCCGTGTGTGACACCCCGATAGGTATCGGAGGTCACGACGGTCGCAACAGATGTGATTAGATAGTCCGTGTCACGGCTCACGACGGAATGACGAAGGGAGGGTCGGCACAAGGATCGGGAGAATTGGGGGGCAGTGCAGAGGCAGTGCACCGGCAGTGCAAGGATGAGTCGCAGAGGATTTGGGGCTGTGTGCAGGGAGCAGGGATAGCGCAGTAATGAGTCGCAGGATATTGGGGCTGTGTGCAGGAAGCAGGGGTAGTGCGGCTGCGCAGGGTGTGAGTCACGGAAGTGGGGTACTGGCAAGGTGGATTTCTCAGGGTCTGGCACACGCCCACGGTCATTGTCAGGTTGCAGGAAGAAGTGGAGGATTTTCTTTATAAACGGGCCGTTGCCCCTCTGTATTTAGTTCTTCACGCAACAACTTGTTAATTCAACCACTGTTACCTCTGTCCTTGCCTCGGCTGCCGTCTGCGCCGTAGTCCTTGTCCCTGCCTCTGTTCTCAGTTGCCGTCTGCACTGAGCCCTGCCTCACCTTGTCTCCTGTACCCGTCTTGCCCCTACCGAACCCAGAACCCGATCCCCAGCCCGACTTCGCTACCTGGAGCCTTGCCCGACCGTGCCGTTACAGTTCGGGTGATTAGAATAGAGTTGCGAGCCGAAAGGATAGTTAGAAGCGATCGAGGACAAGACAGGAAGGAGGGAGCAAACGGATTCCAGAGTCTAGACAGTGATCGGAGATGCGGGAGATCGGGATAACAGTCCAGAGGACTTTGAGATCTCCGTTCATAGGGCCCCGCAGTAGGAACTCCGATCCAGGGAAAAACTGTTATGACGAGAGAATCGAACATCGACCGATGGTGGCAGACAACTTCGAGCGAAGAACTCTGCCGGCGCATGAGGGAGATAATTGCTCGGAAAACTCCGATCTATCTTGGGCGCGTGGTGTTTACCACCTGCCTAGTCGGGAAGACTATCCGAAGAGAGCTGACGACGACTCAAGGCTAGGCCGCGGAACTCCGATGCAAAGGAAGCAACGCAGCTACGTTAGGCCGCACTCCAGAGAAATCACGTGCTGAGGATCGGAACGGCTATAAGTCGAACCGAGCGGGCAACCGAACCAAACTACAATCATCGCACCGAACAAACCATCGAAGAAACACGCTTGAGATTATTCCGTTGTGAATTATCGAAATCCCTGACTTTTATTCTACACTCGATACTACCATAGACTCCGACGACGCAATCTCGTTCCAGTCTCACACCGTGTCGGAGACCTGGTTGTTGCCAGCGAATTCGGCCAAGAACAGGTAGTCGACCCAGTCATCCTGGAGGTAGCTGACGTACGCGCGGAGGAGCTGTTCCATGACGGCGTTCATCCGTTCGGTTTGGCCGTTGGTCTGGGGGTGGAAGGCAGTCGACAGGCGTGGCTCGATCTTGAGGCATGAGCATAGGTGTTTCCAGAATCTCGAGGCAAACTGGGGACCCCTATCCGAGACGATGGTTTCTGGCAACCCGTGGTACCTGAAGAACCGGTCGCAGAACAGCTCGGCTAGTCCTTCCGAGGTGATGGTCGTGGTACATGGTAGGAGATGGCGTTGCTTGGTCAGTCGGTCAACAAAAACACAGATGGTGTCAAACCCCTTTGAGGCCGGTAAGCCAGTGACAAAGTCGACTGAGATGTGTTGCCATGGCTTCTCGGGTACTGGGAGGGGGCGCAGGACACCAGAGGGTGCGTGCCGGGTGGCCTTGGTTCGTCGGCAGGTGTGGCAGTTTCGGACAAACTGGTCAACGTCCTTTCGCATCTGTGGCCAGTAGTACCTCCAAGCAAGTAGATCCAGGGTTTTCACGCGCCCTGGGTGCCCCATGGTCGGTGGATTGTGGTGGTCCTGGATCAGTCGTAGTCGGAGTCGGTCGTACTCTGGAACATAGAGGCAGTCTCGGTAGATCAGTTGCCCGTTGACTTCGCGGCATTCGGCCAAGGAGATCTCCTTCAAGTGGCGTGTACCATTTCGGAGTAGCTCGAGGATTCGATTTGGGACGGGGTCTATGTCGTAGCCTTCTGTTATCAGTGACGTGAGGAGGGGACGGTCTTGTTCGGGTGTGTTGGTTGCTGCCAACCGGAGCTCTTCCGGTAGGTTGTCCGGTTTCAGGACTGCCTGCTGGTTGGCAAGCAGTCTTTCATCCCCTTCTTTAGGCAGGTCTCCTGACCTCCTGGTCAGTGCATCCGGTTTTCCTCCCGCTTTGCCTGGTCGGTAGACAATCTTGAAATGGGTTAGGGTTAGGGTTAGGGTTAGGGTTAGGGTTAGGGTTAGGGTTAGGGTTAGGGTTAGGGTTAGGGTTAGGGTTAGGGTTAGGGTTAGGGTTAGGGTTAGGGTTAGGGTTAGGGTTAGGGTTAGGGT